>NW_026047150.1:3659942-6275775 GCF_023864275.1 Schistocerca cancellata
TGTCGCGTGATGCGGTATGCAGACACAGTACAAGCAGCACACTAGAACACAGAATAAGAATCTACGTTGATGCAATCGGCCAGTAAGAAGAGCTACATTTCAAGTTTTAGTCATCGATTAATGAATTATTGGGCGGTTTGGTGCCTTGGACCAGACCGACGACCTTAAGATTTTGCATGAACCGAGGACTGGCAGCCAGGTAACACGAGAAATTGTGTAAAGTGTTAATATGTAGTAAAAACCTAAGAAAATCTCCCGTTTCCGTCATTTACTATCGAATCGACATAACGCCAGATCGTCACAGTGGTCGCTTTTCTCTCTGAAACGATTACATTTATCGTCTGCAAGCCCTTGTCGCGTGATGCGGTATGCAGACACAGTACAAGCAGCACACTAGAACACAGAATAAGAATCTACGTTGATGCAATCGGCCAGTAAGAAGAGCTACATTTCAAGTTTTAGTTATCGATTAATGAATTATTGGGCGGTTTGGTGCCTTGGACCAGACCGAGGACCTTAAGATTTTGCATGAACCGAGGACTGGCAGCCAGGTAACACGAGAAATTGTGTTGTAAAGTGTTAATATGTAGTAAAAACCTAAGAAAATCTCATGTTTCCGTCATTTACTATCGAATCGACATAACGCCAGATCGTCACAGTGGTCGCTTTTCTCTCTGAAACGGTTACATTTATCGTCTGCAAGCCCTTGTCGCGTGATGCGGTATGCAGTGTCACTACAAGCGGCATAGTAGAACACTGAAGAAGCATCTAAGTTTATGCAATCGCCCAGTAAGAAGAGCTACATTTCAAGTTTTAGTTATCGATTAATGAATTATTGGGCGGTTTGGTGCCTTGGACCAGACCGAGGACCTTAAGATTTTGCATGAACCGAGGACTGGCAGCCAGGTAACACGAGAAATTGTGTAAAGTGTTAATATGTAGTAAAAACCTAAGAAAATCTCCCGTTTCCGTCATTTACTATCGAATCGACATAACGCCAGATCGTCACAGTGGTCGCTTTTCTCTCTGAAACGATTACATTTATCGTCTGCAAGCCCTTGTCGCGTGATGCGGTATGCAGACACAGTACAAGCAGCACACTAGAACACAGAATAATAATCTACGTTGATGCAATCGGCCAGTAAGAAGAGCTACATTTCAAGTTTTAGTTATCGATTAATGAATTATTGGGCGGTTTTGTTGCCTTGGACCAGACCGAGGACCTTAAGATTTTGCATGAACCGAGGACTGGCAGCCAGGTAACACGAGAAATTGTGTAAAGTGTTAATATGTAGTAAAAACCTAAGAAAATCTCCCGTTTCCGTCATTTACTATCGAATCGACATAACGCCAGATCGTCACAGTGGTCGCTTTTCTCTCTGAAACGGTTACATTTATCGTCCGCAAGCCCTTGTCGCGTGATGCGGTATGCAGAGTCACTACAAGCGGCATAGTAGAACACTGAAGAAGCATCTAAGTTTATGCAATCGCCCAGTAAGAAGAGCTACATTTCAAGTTTTAGTTATCGATTAATGAATTATTGGGCGGTTTGGTGCCTTGGACCAGACCGAGGACCTTAAGATTTTGCATGAACCGAGGACTGGCAGCCAGGTAACACGAGAAATTGTGTTGTAAAGTGTTAATATGTAGTAAAAACCTAAGAAAATCTCCCGTTTCCGTCATTTACTATCGAATCGACATAACGCCAGATCGTCACAGTGGTCGTTTTTCTCTCTGAAACGATTACATTTATCGTCTGCAAGCCCTTGTCGCGTGATGCGGTATGCAGACACAGTACAAGCAACACACTAGAACAAAGAATAAGAATCTACGATGATGCAATCGGCCAGTAAGAAGAGCTACATTTCAAGTTTTAGTTATCGATTAATGAATTATTGGGCGGTTTTGTGCCTTGGACCAGACCGAGGACCTTAAGATTTTGCATGAACCGAGGACTGGCAGCCAGGTAACACGAGAAATTGTGTAAAGTGTTAATATGTAGTAAAAACCTAAGAAAATCTCACGTTTCCGTCATTTACTATCGAATCGACATAACGCCAGATCGTCACAGTGGTCGCTTTTCTCTCTGAAACGGTTACATTTATCGTCTGCAAGCCCTTGTCGCGTGATGCGGTATGCAGACACAGTACAAGCAGCACACTAGAACACAGAATAAGAATCTACGTTGATGCAATCGGCCAGTAAGAAGAGCTACATTTCAAGTTTTAGTTATCGATTAATGAATTATTGGGCGGTTTGGTGCCTTGGACCAGACCGAGGACCTTAAGATTTTGCATGAACCGAGGACTGGCAGCCAGGTAACACGAGAAATTGTGTAAAGTGTTAATATGTAGTAAAAACCTAAGAAAATCTCCCGTTTCCGTCATTTACTATCGAATCGACATAACGCCAGATCGTCACAGTGGTCGCTTTTCTCTCTGAAACGGTTACATTTATCGTCGGCAAGCCCTTGTCGCGTGTTGCGGTATGCAGACACAGTACAAGCAGCACACTAGAACACAGAATAAGAATCTACGTTGATGCAATCGGCCAGTAAGAAGAGCTACATTTCAAGTTTTAGTTATCGATTAATGAATTATTGGGCGGTTTGGTGCCTTGGACCAGACCGAGGACCTTAAGATTTTGCATGAACCGAGGACTGGCAGCCAGGTAACACGAGAAATTGTGTAAAGTGTTAATATGTAGTAAAAACCTAAGAAAATCTCCCGTTTCCGTCATTTACTATCGAATCGACATAACGCCAGATCGTCACAGTGGTCGCCTTTCTCTCTGAAACGATTACATTTATCGTCTGCAAGCCCTTGTCGCGTGATGCGGTATGCAGACACAGTACAAGCAGCACACTAGAACACAGAATAAGAATCTACGTTGATGCAATCGGCCAGTAAGAAGAGCTACATTTCAAGTTTTAGTTATCGATTAATGAATTATTGGGCGGTTTGGTGCCTTGGACCAGACCGAGGACATTAAGATTTTGCATGAACCGAGGACTGGCAGCCAGGTAACACGAGAAATTGTGTAAAGTGTTAATATGTAGTAAAAACCTAAGAAAATCTCCCGTTTCCGTCATTTACTATCGAATCGACATAACGCCAGATCGTCACAGTGGTCGCTTTTCTCTCTGAAACGGTTACATTTATCGTCTGCAAGCCCTTGTCGCGTGATGCGGTATGCAGACACAGTACAAGCAGCACACTAGAACACAGAATAAGAATCTACGTTGATGCAATCGGCCAGTAAGAAGAGCTACATTTCAAGTTTTAGTTATCGATTAATGAATTATTGGGCGGTTTGGTGCCTTGGACCAGACCGAGGACCTTAAGATTTTGCATGAACCGAGGACTGGCAGCCAGGTAACACGAGAAATTGTGTTGTAAAGTGTTAATATGTAGTAAAAACCTAAGAAAATCTCCCGTTTCTGTCATTTACTATCGAATCGACATAACGCCAGATCGTCACAGTGGTCGTTTTTCTCTCTGAAACGATTACATTTATCGTCTGCAAGCCCTTGTCGAGTGATGCGGTATGCAGACACAGTACAAGCAACACACAAGAACAAAGAATAAGAATCTACGTTGATGCAATCGGCCAGTAAGAAGAGCTACATTTCAAGTTTTAGTTATCGATTAATGAATTATTGGGCGGTTTGGTGCCTTGGACCAGACCGAGGACCTTAAGATTTTGCATGAACCGAGGACTGGCAGCCAGGTAACACGAGAAATTGTGTAAAGTGTTAATATGTAGTAAAAACCTAAGAAAATCTCCCGTTTCCGTCATTTACTATCGAATCGACATAACGCCAGATCGTCACAGTGGTCGCTTTTCTCTCTGAAACGATTACATTTATCGTCTGCAAGCCCTTGTCGCGTGATGCGGTATGCAGAGTCACTACAAGCGGCATAGTAGAACACTGAAGAAGCATCTAAGTTTATGCAATCGCCCAGTAAGAAGAGCTACATTTCAAGTTTTAGTTATCGATTAATGAATTATTGGGCGGTTTGGTGCCTTGGACCAGACCGAGGACCTTAAGATTTTGCATGAACCGAGGACTGGCAGCCAGGTAACACGAGAAATTGTGTAAAGTGTTAATATGTAGTAAAAACCTAAGAAAATCTCATGTTTCCGTCATTTACTATCGAATCGACATAACGCCAGATCGTCACAGTGGTCGCTTTTCTCTCTGAAACGGTTACATTTATCGTCTGCTAGCCCTTGTCGCGTGATGCGGTATGCAGACACAGTACAAGCAGCACACTAGAACACAGAATAAGAAACTACGTTGATGCAATCGGCCAGTAAGAAGAGCTACATTTCAAGTTTTAGTTATCGATTAATGAATTATTGGGCGGTTTGGTGCCTTGGACCAGACCGAGGACCTTAAGATTTTGCATGAACCGAGGACTGGCAGCCAGGTAACACGAAAAATTGTGTAAAGTGTTAATATGTAGTAAAAACCTAAGAAAATCTCATGTTTCCGTCATTTACTATCGAATCGACATAACGCCAGATCGTCACAGTGGTCGCTTTTCTCTCTGAAACGGTAACATTTATCGTCTGCAAGCCCTTGTCGCGTGATGCGGTATGCAGACACAGTACAAGCAGCACACTAGAACACAGAATAAGAATCTACGTTGATGCAATCGGCCAGTAAGAAGAGCTACATTTCAAGTTTTAGTTATCGATTAATGAATTATTGGGCGGTTTGGTGCCTTGGACCAGACCGAGGACCTTAAGATTTTGCATGAACCGAGGACTGGCAGCCAGGTAACACGAGAAATTGTGTAAAGTGTTAATATGTAGTAAAAACCTAAGAAAATCTCCCGTTTCCGTCATTTACTATCGAATCGACATAACGCCAGATCGTCACAGTGGTCGCTTTTCTCTCTGAAACGATTACATTTATCGTCTGCAAGCCCTTGTCGCGTGATGCGGTATGCAGACACAGTACAAGCAGCACACTAGAACACAGAATAAGAATCTACGTTGATGCAATCGGCCAGTAAGAAGAGCTACATTTCAAGTTTTAGTTATCGATTAATGAATTATTGGGCGGTTTGGTGCCTTGGACCAGACCGAGGACCTTAAGATTTTGCATGAACCGAGGACTGGCAGCCAGGTAACACGAGAAATTGTGTAAAGTGTTAATATGTAGTAAAAACCTAAGAAAATCTCCCGTTTCCGTCATTTACTATCGAATCGACATAACGCCAGATCGTCACAGTGGTCGCTTTTCTCTCTGAAACGGTTACATTTATCGTCTGCAAGCCCTTGTCGCGTGATGCGGTATGCAGACACAGTACAAGCAGCACACAAGAACACAGAATAAGAATCTACGTTGATGCAATCGGCCAGTAAGAAGAGCTACATTTCAAGTTTTAGTTATCGATTAATGAATTATTGGGCGGTTTGGTGCCTTGGACCAGACCGAGGACCTTAAGATTTTGCATGAACCGAGGACTGGCAGCCAGGTAACACGAGAAATTGTGTAAAGTGTTAATATGTAGTAAAAACCTAAGAAAATCTCCCGTTTCCGTCATTTACTATCGAATCGACATAACGCCAGATCGTCACAGTGGTCGCTTTTCTCTCTGAAACGGTTACATTTATCGTCTGCAAGCCCTTGTCGCGTGATGCGGTATGCAGACACAGTACAAGCAGCACACTAGAACACAGAATAAGAATCTACGTTGATGCAATCGGCCAGGAAGAAGAGCTACATTTCAAGTTTTAGTTATCGATTAATGAATTATTGGGCGGTTTGGTGCCTTGGACCAGACCGAGGACCTTAAGATTTTGCATGAACCGAGGACTGGCAGCCAGGTAACACGAGAAATTGTGTTGTAAAGTGTTAATATGTAGTAAAAACCTAAGAAAATCTCCCGTTTCCGTCATTTACTATCGAATCGACATAACGCCAGATCGTCACAGTGGTCGTTTTTCTCTCTGAAACGATTACATTTATCGTCTGCAAGCCCTTGTCGAGTGATGCGGTATGCAGACACAGTACAAGCAACACACAAGAACAAAGAATAAGAATCTACGTTGATGCAATCGGCCAGTAAGAAGAGCTACATTTCAAGTTTTAGTTATCGATTAATGAATTATTGGGCGGTTTGGTGCCTTGGACCAGACCGAGGACCTTAAGATTTTGCATGAACCGAGGACTGGCAGCCAGGTAACACGAGAAATTGTGTAAAGTGTTAATATGTAGTAAAAACCTAAGAAAATCTCACGTTTCCGTCATTTACTATCGAATCGACATAACGCCACATCGTCACAGTGGTCGCTTTTCTCTCTGAAACGGTTACATTTATCGTCTGCAAGCCCTTGTCGCGTGATGCGGTATGCAGACACAGTACAAGCAGCACACTAGAACACAGAATAAGAATCTACGTTGATGCAATCGGCCAGTAAGAAGAGCTACATTTCAAGTTTTAGTTATCGATTAATGAATTATTGGGCGGTTTGGTGCCTTGGACCAGACCGAGGACCTTAAGATTTTGCATGAACCGAGGACTGGCAGCCAGGTAACACGAGAAATTGTGTAAAGTGTTAATATGTAGCAAAAACCTAAGAAAATCTCCCGTTTCCGTCATTTACTATCGAATCGACATAACGCCAGATCGTCACAGTGGTCGCTTTTCTCTCTGAAACGATTACATTTATCGTCTGCAAGCCCTTGTCGCGTGATGCGGTATGCAGACACAGTACAAGCAGCACACTAGAACACAGAATAAGAATCTACGTTGATGCAATCGGCCAGTAAGAAGAGCTACATTTCAAGTTTTAGTTATCGATTAATGAATTATTGGGCGGTTTGGTGCCTTGGACCAGACCGAGGACCTTAAGATTTTGCATGAACCGAGGACTGGCAGCCAGGTAACACGAGAAATTGTGTAAAGTGTTAATATGTAGTAAAAACCTAAGAAAATCTCCCGTTTCCGTCATTTACTATCGAATCGACATAACGCCAGATCGTCACAGTGGTCGCTTTTCTCTCTGAAACGGTTACATTTATCGTCTGCAAGCCCTTGTCGCGTGATGCGGTATGCAGACACAGTACAAGCAGCACACAAGAACACAGAATAAGAATCTACGTTGATGCAATCGGCCAGTAAGAAGAGCTACATTTCAAGTTTTAGTTATCGATTAATGAATTATTGGGCGGTTTGGTGCCTTGGACCAGACCGAGGACCTTAAGATTTTGCATGAACCGAGGACTGGCAGCCAGGTAACACGAGATATTGTGTAAAGTGTTAATATGTAGTAAAAACCTAAGAAAATCTCCCGTTTCCGTCATTTACTATCGAATCGACATAACGCCAGATCGTCACAGTGGTCGCTTTTCTCTCTGAAACGGTTACATTTATCGTCTGCAAGCCCTTGTCGCGTGATGCGGTATGCAGACACAGTACAAGCAGCACACTAGAACACAGAATAAGAATCTACGTTGATGCAATCGGCCAGTAAGAAGAGCTACATTTCAAGTTTTAGTTATCGATTAATGAATTATTGGGCGGTTTGGTGCCTTGGACCAGACCGAGGACCTTAAGATTTTGCATGAACCGAGGACTGGCAGCCAGGTAACACGAGAAATTGTGTTGTAAAGTGTTAATATGTAGTAAAAACCTAAGAAAATCTCCCGTTTCCGTCATTTACTATCGAATCGACATAACGCCAGATCGTCACAGTGGTCGTTTTTCTCTCTGAAACGATTACATTTATCGTCTGCAAGCCCTTGTCGAGTGATGCGGTATGCAGACACAGTACAAGCAACACACAAGAACAAAGAATAAGAATCTACGTTGATGCAATCGGCCAGTAAGAAGAGCTACATTTCAAGTTTTAGTTATCGATTAATGAATTATTGTGCGGTTTGGTGCCTTGGACCAGACCGAGGACCTTAAGATTTTGCATGAACCGAGGACTGGCAGCCAGGTAACACGAGAAATTGTGTAAAGTGTTAATATGTAGTAAAAACCTAAGAAAATCTCCCCGTTTCCGTCATTTACTATCGAATCGACATAACGCCAGATCGTCACAGTGGTCGCTTTTCTCTCTGAAACGGTTACATTTATCGTCTGCAAGCCCTTGTCGCGTGATGCGGTATGCAGACACAGTACAAGCAGCACACTAGAACACAGAATAAGAAACTACGTTGATGCAATCGGCCAGTAAGAAGAGCTACATTTCAAGTTTTAGTTATCGATTAATGAATTATTGGGCGGTTTGGTGCCTTGGACCAGACCGAGGACCTTAAGATTTTGCATGAACCGAGGACTGGCAGCCAGGTAACACGAGAAATTGTGTAAAGTGTTAATATGTAGTAAAAACCTAAGAAAATCTCACGTTTCCGTCATTTACTATCGAATCGACATAACGCCAGATCGTCACAGTGGTCGCTTTTCTCTGTGAAACGGTTACATTTATCGTCTGCAAGCCCTTGTCGCGTGATGCGGTATGCAGACACAGTACAAGCAGCACACTAGAACACAGAATAAGAATCTACGTTGATGCAATCGGCCAGTAAGAAGAGCTACATTTCAAGTTTTAGTTATCGATTAATGAATTATTGGGCGGTTTGGTGCCTTGGACCAGACCGAGGACCTTAAGATTTTGCATGAACCGAGGACTGGCAGCCAGGTAACACGAGAAATTGTGTAAAGTGTTAATATGTAGTAAAAACCTAAGAAAATCTCCCGTTTCCGTCATTTACTATCGAATCGACATAACGCCAGATCGTCACAGTGGTCGCTTTTCTCTCTGAAACGATTACATTTATCGTCTGCAAGCCCTTGTCGCGTGATGCGGTATGCAGACACAGTACAAGCAGCACACTAGAACACAGAATAAGAATCTACGTTGATGCAATCGGCCAGTAAGAAGAGCTACATTTCAAGTTTTAGTTATCGATTAATGAATTATTGGGCGGTTTTGTTGCCTTGGACCAGACCGAGGACCTTAAGATTTTGCATGAACCGAGGACTGGCAGCCAGGTAACACGAGAAATTGTGTAAAGTGTTAATATGTAGTAAAAACCTAAGAAAATCTCCCGTTTCCGTCATTTACTATCGAATCGACATAACGCCAGATCGTCACAGTGGTCGCTTTTCTCTCTGAAACGGTTACATTTATCGTCTGCAAGCCCTTGTCGCGTGATGCGGTATGCAGACACAGTACAAGCAGCACACTGGAACACAGAATAAGAATCTACGTTGATGCAATCGGCCAGTAAGAAGAGCTACATTTCAAGTTTTAGTTATCGATTAATGAATTATTGGGCGGTTTGGTGCCTTGGACCAGACCGAGGACCTTAAGATTTTGCATGAACCGAGGACTGGCAGCCAGGTAACACGAGAAATTGTGTTGTAAAGTGTTAATATGTAGTAAAAACCTAAGAAAATCTCCCGTTTCCGTCATTTACTATCGAATCGACATAACGCCAGATCGTCACAGTGGTCGCTTTTCTCTCTGAAACGGTTACATTTATCGTCTGCAAGCCCTTGTCGCGTGATGCGGTATGCAGACACAGTACAAGCAGCACACTAGAACACAGAATAAGAATCTACGTTGATGCAATCGGCCAGTAAGAAGAGCTACATTTCAAGTTTTAGTTATCGATTAATGAATTATTGGGCGGTTTGGTGCCTTGGACCAGACCGAGGACCTTAAGATTTTGCATGAACCGAGGACTGGCAGCCAGGTAACACGAGAAATTGTGTAAAGTGTTAATATGTAGTAAAAACCTAAGAAAATCTCCCGTTTCCGTCATTTACTATCGAATCGACATAACGCCAGATCGTCACAGTGGTCGCTTTTCTCTCTGAAACGGTTACATTTATCGTCTGCAAGCCCTTGTCGCGTGATGCGGTATGCAGAGTCACTACAAGCGGCATAGTAGAACACTGTAGAAGCATCTAAGTTTATGCAATCGCCCAGTAAGAAGGGCTATATTTCAAGTTTTAGTTATCGATTAATGAATTATTGGGCGGTTTGGTGCCTTGGACCAGACCGAGGACCTTAAGATTTTGCATGAATCGAGGACTGGCAGCCAGGTAACACGAGAAATTGTGTTGTAAAGTGTTAATATGTAGTAAAAACCTAAGAAAATCTCCCGTTTCCGTCATTTACTATCGAATCGACATAACGCCAGATCGTCACAGTGGTCGCTTTTCTCTCTGAAACGATTACATTTATCGTCTGCAAGCCCTTGTCGCGTGATGCGGTATGCAGACACAGTACAAGCAACACACTAGAACAAAGAATAAGAATCTACGATGATGCAATCGGCCAGTAAGAAGAGCTACATTTCAAGTTTTAGTTATCGATTAATGAATTATTGGGCGGTTTTGTGCCTTGGACCAGACCGAGCACCTTAAGATTTTGCATGAACCGAGGACTGGCAGCCAGGTAACACGAGAAATTGTGTAAAGTGTTAATATGTAGTAAAAACCTAAGAAAATCTCCCGTTTCCGTCATTTACTATCGAATCGACATAACGCCAGATCGTCACATTGGTCGCTTTTCTCTCTGAAACGGTTACATTTATCGTCTGCAAGCCCTTGTCGCGTGATGCGGTATGCAGACACAGTACAAGCAGCACACTAGAACACAGAATAAGAATCTACGTTGATGCAATCGGCCAGTAAGAAGAGCTACATTTCAAGTTTTAGTTATCGATTAATGAATTATTGGGCGGTTTGGTGCCTTGGACCAGACCGAGGACCTTAAGATTTTGCATGAACCGAGGACTGGCAGCCAGGTAACACGGGAAATTGTGTTGTAAAGTGTTAATATGTAGTAAAAACCTAAGAAAATCACCCGTTTCCGTCATTTACTATCGAATCGACATAACGCCAGATCGTCACAGTGGTCGCTTTTCTCTCTGAAACGGTTACATTTATCGTCGGCAAGCCCTTGTCGCGTGTTGCGGTATGCAGACACAGTACAAGCAGCACACTAGAACACAGAATAAGAATCTACGTTGATGCAATCGGCCAGTAAGAAGAGCTACATTTCAAGTTTTAGTTATCGATTAATGAATTATTGGGCGGTTTGGTGCCTTGGACCAGACCGAGGACCTTAAGATTTTGCATGAACCGAGGACTGGCAGCCAGGTAACACGAGAAATTGTGTAAAGTGTTAATATGTAGTAAAAACCTAAGAAAATCTCCCGTTTCCGTCATTTACTATCGAATCGACATAACGCCAGATCGTCACAGTGGACGCTTTTCTCTCTGATACGGTTACATTTATCGTCTGCAAGCCCTTGTCGCGTGATGCGGTATGGAGACACAGTACAAGCAGCACACTAGAACACAGAATAAGAATCTACGTTGATGCAATCGGCCAGTAAGAAGAGCTACATTTCAAGTTTTAGTTATCGATTAATGAATTATTGGGCGGTTTGGTGCCTTGGACCAGACCGAGGACCTTAAGATTTTGCATGAACCGAGGACTGGCAGCCAGGTAACACGAGAAATTGTGTAAAGTGTTAATATGTAGTAAAAACCTAAGAAAATCTCCCGTTTCCGTCATTTACTATCGAATCGACATAACGCCAGATCGTCACAGTGGTCGCTTTTCTCTCTGAAACGGTTACATTTATCGTCTTCAAGCCCTTGTCGCGTGATGCGGTATGCAGACACAGTACAAGCAGCACACTAGAACACAGAATAAGAATCTACGTTGAGGCAATCGGCCAGTAAGAAGAGCTACATTTCAAGTTTTAGTTATCGATTAATGAATTATTGGGCGGTTTGGTGCCTTGGACCAGACCGAGGACCTTAAGATTTTGCATGAACCGAGGACTGGCAGCCAGGTAACACGAGAAATTGTGTAAAGTGTTAATATGTAGTAAAAACCTAAGAAAATCTCCCGTTTCCGTCATTTACTATCGAATCGACATAACGCCAGATCGTCACAGTGGTCGCTTTTCTCTCTGAAACGGTTACATTTATCGTCTGCAAGCCCTTGTCGCGTGATGCGGTATGCAGACACAGTACAAGCAGCACACTAGAACACAGAATAAGAATCTACGTTGATGCAATCGGCCAGTAAGAAGAGCTACATTTCAAGTTTTAGTTATCGATTAATGAATTATTGGGCGGTTTGGTGCCTTGGACCAGACCGAGGACCTTAAGATTTTGCATGAACCGAGGACTGGCAGCCAGGTAACACGAGAAATTGTGTAAAGTGTTAATATGTAGTAAAAACCTAAGAAAATCTCCCGTTTCCGTCATTTACTATCGAATCGACATAACGCCAGATCGTCACAGTGGTCGCTTTTCTCTCTGAAACGGTTACATTTATCGTCGGCAAGCCCTTGTCGCGTGTTGCGGTATGCAGACACAGTACAAGCAGCACACTAGAACACAGAATAAGAATCTACGTTGATGCAATCGGCCAGTAAGAAGAGCTACATTTCAAGTTTTAGTTATCGATTAATGAATTATTGGGCGGTTTGGTGCCTTGGACCAGACCGAGGACCTTAAGATTTTGCATGAACCGAGGACTGGCAGCCAGGTAACACGAGAAATTGTGTAAAGTGTTAATATGTAGTAAAAACCTAAGAAAATCTCCCGTTTCCGTCATTTACTATCGAATCGACATAACGCCAGATCGTCACAGTGGACGCTTTTCTCTCTGAAACGGTTACATTTATCGTCTGCAAGCCCTTGTCGCGTGATGCGGTATGGAGACACAGTACAAGCAGCACACTAGAACACAGAATAAGAATCTACGTTGATGCAATCGGCCAGTAAGAAGAGCTACATTTCAAGTTTTAGTTATCGATTAATGAATTATTGGGCGGTTTGGTGCCTTGGACCAGACCGAGGACCTTAAGATTTTGCATGAACCGAGGACTGGCAGCCAGGTAACACGAGAAATTGTGTAAAGTGTTAATATGTAGTAAAAACCTAAGAAAATCTCCCGTTTCCGTCATTTACTATCGAATCGACATAACGCCAGATCGTCACAGTGGTCGCTTTTCTCTCTGAAACGGTTACATTTATCGTCTTCAAGCCCTTGTCGCGTGATGCGGTATGCAGACACAGTACAAGCAGCACACTAGAACACAGAATAAGAATCTACGTTGAGGCAATCGGCCAGTAAGAAGAGCTACATTTCAAGTTTTAGTTATCGATTAATGAATTATTGGGCGGTTTGGTGCCTTGGACCAGACCGAGGACCTTAAGATTTTGCATGAACCGAGGACTGGCAGCCAGGTAACACGAGAAATTGTGTAAAGTGTTAATATGTAGTAAAAACCTAAGAAAATCTCCCGTTTCCGTCATTTACTATCGAATCGACATAACGCCAGATCGTCACAGTGGTCGCTTTTCTCTCTGAAACGGTTACATTTATCGTCTGCAAGCCCTTGTCGCGTGATGCGGTATGCAGACACAGTACAAGCAGCACACTAGAACACAGAATAAGAATCTACGTTGATGCAATCGGCCAGTAAGAAGAGCTACATTTCAAGTTTTAGTTATCGATTAATGAATTATTGGGCGGTTTGGTGCCTTGGACCAGACCGAGGACCTTAAGATTTTGCATGAACCGAGGACTGGCAGCCAGGTAACACGAGAAATTGTGTAAAGTGTTAATATGTAGTAAAAACCTAAGAAAATCTCCCGTTTCCGTCATTTACTATCGAATCGACATAACGCCAGATCGTCACAGTGGTCGCTTTTCTCTCTGAAACGGTTACATTTATCGTCTGCAAGCCCTTGTCGCGTGATGCGGTATGCAGACACAGTACAAGCAGCACACTAGAACACAGAATAAGAATCTACGTTGATGCAATCGGCCAGTAAGAAGAGCTACATTTCAAGTTTTAGTTATCGATTAATGAATTATTGGGTGGTTTGGTGCCTTGGACCAGACCGAGGACCTTAAGATTTTGCATGAACCGAGGACTGGCAGCCAGGTAACACGAGAAATTGTGTAAAGTGTTAATATGTAGTAAAAACCTAAGAAAATCTCCCGTTTCCGTCATTTACTATCGAATCGACATAACGCCAGATCGTCACAGTGGTCGCTTTTCTCTCTGAAACGGTTACATTTATCGTCTGCAAGCCCTTGTCGCGTGTAGCGGTATGCAGACACAGTACAAGCAGCACACTAGAACACAGAATAAGAATCTACGTTGATGCAATCGGCCAGTAAGAAGAGCTACATTTCAAGTTTTAGTTATCGATTAATGAATTATTGGGCGGTTTGGTGCCTTGGACCAGACCGAGGACCTT
Source organism: Schistocerca cancellata (assembly GCF_023864275.1). NCBI lineage: Eukaryota > Metazoa > Arthropoda > Insecta > Orthoptera > Acrididae > Schistocerca > Schistocerca cancellata. The sequence continues at coordinate 3,674,216 of NW_026047150.1, forward strand.
AAGATTTTGCATGAACCGAGGACTGGCAGCCAGGTAACACGAGAAATTGTGTAAAGTGTTAATATGTAGTAAAAACCTAAGAAAATCTCCCGTTTACGTCATTTACTATCGAATCGACATAACGCCAGATCGTCACAGTGGTCGCTTTTCTCTCTGAAACGGTTACATTTATCGTCTGCAAGCCCTTGTCGCGTGATGCGGTATGCAGACACAGTACAAGCAGCACACTAGAACACAGAATAAGAATCTACGTTGATGCAATCGGCCAGTAAGAAGAGCTACATTTCAAGTTTTAGTTATCGATTAATGAATTATTGGGCGGTTTGGTGCCTTGGAGCAGACCGAGGACCTTAAGATTTTGCATGAACCGAGGACTGGCAGCCAGGTAACACGAGAAATTGTGTAAAGTGTTAATATGTAATAAAAACCTAAGAGAATCTCCCGTTTCTGTCATTTACTATCGAATCGACATAACGCCAGATCGTCACAGTGTTCGCTTTTCTCTCTGAAACGCTTACATTTATCGTCTGCAAGCCCTTGTCGCGTGATGCGGTATGCAGACACAGTACAAGCAGCACACTAGAACACAGAATAAGAATCTACGTTGATGCAATCGGCCAGTAAGAAGAGCTACATTTCAAGTTTTAGTTATCGATTAATGAATTATTGGGCGGTTTGGTGACTTGGACCAGACCGAGGACCTTAAGATTTTGCATGAACCGAGGACTGGCAGCCAGGTAACACGAGAAATTGTGTAAAGTGTAATATGTAGTAAAAACCTAAGAAAATCTCCCGTTTCCGTCATTTACTATCGAATCGACATAACGCCAGATCGTCACAGTGGTCGCTTTTCTCTCTGAAACGGTTACATTTATCGTCTGCAAGCCCTTGTCGCGTGATGCGGTATGCAGACACAGTACAAGCAGCACACTAGAACACAGAATAAGAATCTACGTTGATGCAATCGGCCAGTAAGAAGAGCTACATTTCAAGTTTTAGTTATCGATTAATGAATTATTGGGCGGTTCGGTGCCTTGGACCAGACCGAGGACCTTAAGATTTTGCATGAACCGAGGACTGGCAGCCAGGTAACACGAGAAATTGTGTAAAGTGTTAATATGTAGTAAAAACCTAAGAAAATCTCCCGTTTCCGTCATTTACTAGCGAATCGACATAACGCCAGATCGACACAGTGGTCGCTTTTCTCTCTGAAACGGTTACATTTATCGTCTGCAAGCCCTTGTCGCGTGATGCGGTATGCAGACACAGTACAAGCAGCACACTAGAACACAGAATAAGAATCTACGTTGATGCAATCGGCCAGTAAGAAGAGCTACATTTCAAGTTTTAGTTATCGATTAATGAATTATTGGGCGGTTCGGTGCCTTGGACCAGACCGAGGACCTTAAGATTTTGCATGAACCGAGGACTGGCAGCCAGGTAACACGAGAAATTGTGTAAAGTGTTAATATGTAGTAAAAACCTAAGAAAATCTCCCGTTTCCGTCATTTACTATCGAATCGACATAACGCCAGATCGTCACAGTGGTCGCTTTTCTCTCTGAAACGGTTACATTTATCGTCTGCAAGCCCTTGTCGCGTGATGCGGTATGCAGACACAGTACAAGCAGCACACTAGAACACAGAATAAGAATCTACGTTGATGCAATCGGCCAGTAAGAAGAGCTACATTTCAAGTTTTAGTTATCGATTAATGAATTATTGGGCGGTTTGGTGCCTTGGACCAGACCGAGGACCTTAAGATTTTGCATGAACCGAGGACTGGCAGCCAGGTAACACGAGAAATTGTGTAAAGTGTTAATATGTAGTAAAAACCTAAGAAAATCTCCCGTTTCCGTCATTTACTATCGAATCGACATAACGCCAGATCGTCACAGTGGTCGCTTTTCTCTCTGAAACGGTTACATTTATCGTCTGCAAGCCCTTGTCGCGTGATGCGGTATGCAGACACAGTACAAGCAGCACACTAGAACACAGAATAAGAATCTACGTTGATGCAATCGGCCAGTAAGAAGAGCTACATTTCAAGTTTTAGTTATCGATTAATGAATTATTGGGCGGTTTGGTGCCTTGGACCAGACCGAGGACCTTAAGATTTTGCATGAACCGAGGACTGGCAGCCAGGTAACACGAGAAATTGTATAAAGTGTTAATATGTAATAAAAACCTAAGAAAATCTCCCGTTTCTGTCATTTACTATCGAATCGACATAACGCCAGATCGTCACAGTGGTCGCTTTTCTCTCTGAAACGGTTACATTTATCGTCTGCAAGCCCTTGTCGCGTGATGCGGTATGCAGACACAGTACAAGCAGCACACTAGAACACAGAATAAGAATCTACGTTGATGCAATCGGCCAGTAAGAAGAGCTACATTTCAAGTTTTAGTTATCGATTAATGAATTATTGGGCGGTTCGGTGCCATGGACCAGACCGAGGACCTTAAGATTTTGCATGAACCGAGGACTGGCAGCCAGGTAACACGAGAAATTGTGTAAAGTGTTAATATGTAGTAAAAACCTAAGAAAATCTCCCGTTTCCGTCATTTACTAGCGAATCGACATAACGCCAGATCGTCACAGTGGTCGCTTTTCTCTCTGAAACGGTTACATTTATCGTCTGCAAGCCCTTGTCGCGTGATGCGGTATGCAGACACAGTACAAGCAGCACACTAGAACACAGAATAAGAATCTACGTTGATGCAATCGGCCAGTAAGAAGAGCTACATTTCAAGTTTTAGTTATCGATTAATGAATTATTGGGCGGTTTGGTGCCTTGGACCAGACCGAGGACCTTAAGATTTTGCATGAACCGAGGACTGGCAGCCAGGTAACACGAGAAATTGTGTAAAGTGTTAATATGTAGTAAAAACCTAAGAAAATCTCCCGTTTCCGTCATTTACTATCGAATCGACATAACGCCAGATCGTCACAGTGGTCGCTTTTCTCTCTGAAACGGTTACATTTATCGTCTGCAAGCCCTTGTCGCGTGATGCGGTATGCAGACACAGTACAAGCAGCACACTAGAACACAGAATAAGAATCTACGTTGATGCAATCGGCCAGTAAGAAGAGCTACATTTCAAGTTTTAGTTATCGATTAATGAATTATTGGGCGGTTCGGTGCCTTGGACCAGACCGAGGACCTTAAGATTTTGCATGAACCGAGGACTGGCAGCCAGGTAACACGAGAAATTGTGTAAAGTGTTAATATGTAGTAAAAACCTAAGAAAATCTCCAGTTTCCGTCATTTACTATCGAATCGACATAACGCCAGATCGTCACAGTGGTCGCTTTTCTCTCTGAAACGGTTACATTTATCGTCTGCAAGCCCTTGTCGCGTGATGCGGTATGCAGACACAGTACAAGCAGCACACTAGAACACAGAATAAGAATCTACGTTGATGCAATCGGCCAGTAAGAAGAGCTACATTTCAAGTTTTAGTTATCGATTAATGAATTATTGGGCGGTTTGGTGCCTTGGACCAGACCGAGGACCTTAAGATTTTGCATGAACCGAGGACTGGCAGCCAGGTAACACGAGAAATTGTATAAAGTGTTAATATGTAATAAAAACCTAAGAAAATCTCCCGTTTCTGTCATTTACTATCGAATCGACATAACGCCAGATCGTCACAGTGGTCGCTTTTCTCTCTGAAACGGTTACATTTATCGTCTGCAAGCCCTTGTCGCGTGATGCGGTATGCAGACACAGTACAAGCAGCACACTAGAACACAGAATAAGAATCTACGTTGATGCAATCGGCCAGTAAGAAGAGCTACATTTCAAGTTTTAGTTATCGATTAATGAATTATTGGGCGGTTCGGTGCCTTGGACCAGACCGAGGACCTTAAGATTTTGCATGAACCGAGGACTGGCAGCCAGGTAACACGAGAAATTGTGTAAAGTGTTAATATGTAGTAAAAACCTAAGAAAATCTCCCGTTTCCGTCATTTACTAGCGAATCGACATAACGCCAGATCGTCACAGTGGTCGCTTTTCTCTCTGAAACGGTTACATTTATCGTCTGCAAGCCCTTGTCGCGTGATGCGGTATGCAGACACAGTACAAGCAGCACACTAGAACACACAATAAGAATCTACGTTGATGCAATCGGCCAGTAAGAAGAGCTACATTTCAAGTTTAGTTATCGATTAATGAATTATTGGGCGGTTCGGTGCCTTGGACCAGACCGAGGACCTTAAGATTTTGCATGAACCGAGGACTGGCAGCCAGGTAACACGAGAAATTGTGTAAAGTGTTAATATGTAGTAAAAACCTAAGAAAATCTTCCGTTTCCGTCATTTACTATCGAATCGACATAACGCCACATCGACACAGTGGTCGTTTTTCTCTCTGAAACGGTTACATTTATCGTCTGCAAGCCCTTGTCGCGTGATGCGGTATGCAGACACAGTACAAGCAGCACACTAGAACACAGAATAAGAATCTACGTTGATGCAATCGGCCAGTAAGAAGAGCTACATTTCAAGTTTTAGTTATCGATTAATGAATTATTGGGCGGTTTGGTGCCTTGGACCAGACCGAGGACCTTAAGATTTTGCATGAACCGAGGACTGGCAGCCAGGTAACACGAGAAATTGTGTAAAGTGTTAATATGTAGTAAAAACCTAAGAAAATCTCCCGTTTCCGTCATTTACTATCGAATCGACATAACGCCAGATCGTCACAGTGGTCGCTTTTCTCTCTGAAACGGTTACATTTATCGTCTGCAAGCCCTTGTCGCGTGATGCGGTATGCAGACACAGTACAAGCAGCACACTAGAACACAGAATAAGAATCTACGTTGATGCAATCGGCCAGTAAGAAGAGCTACATTTCAAGTTTTAGTTATCGATTAATGAATTATTGGGCGGTTCGGTGCCTTGGACCAGACCGAGGACCTTAAGATTTTGCATGAACCGAGGACTGGCAGCCAGGTAACACGAGAAATTGTGTAAAGTGTTAATATGTAGTAAAAACCTAAGAAAATCTCCCGTTTCCGTCATTTACTATCGAATCGACATAACGCCAGATCGTCACAGTGGTCGCTTTTCTCTCTGAAACGGTTACATTTATCGTCTGCAAGCCCTTGTCGCGTGATGCGGTATGCAGACACAGTACAAGCAGCACACTAGAACACAGAATAAGAATCTACGTTGATGCAATCGGCCAGTAAGAAGAGCTACATTTCAAGTTTTAGTTATCGATTAATGAATTATTGGGCGGTTCGGTGCCTTGGACCAGACCGAGGACCTTAAGATTTTGCATGAACCGAGGACTGGCAGCCAGGTAACACGAGAAATTGTGTAAAGTGTTAATATGTAGTAAAAACCTAAGAAAATCTCCCGTTTCCGTCATTTACTATCGAATCGTTATAACGCCAGATCGTCACAGTGGTCGTTTTTCTCTCTGAAACGGTTACATTTATCGTCTGCAAGCCCTTGTCGCGTGATGCGGTATGCAGACACAGTACAAGCAGCACACTAGAACACAGAATAAGAATCTACGTTGATGCAATCGGGCAGTAAGAAGAGCTACATTTCAAGTTTTAGTTATCGATTAATGAATTATTGGGCGGTTTGGTGCCTTGGACCAGACCGAGGACCTTAAGATTTTGCATGAACCGAGGACTGGCAGCCAGGTAACACGAGAAATTGTGTAAAGTGTTAATATGTAATAAAAACCTAAGAAAATCTCCCGTTTCTGTCATTTACTATCGAATCGACATAACGCCAGATCGTCACTGTGGTCGCTTTTCTCTCTGAAACGGTTACATTTATCGTCTGCAAGCCCTTGTCGCGTGATGCGGTATGCAGACACAGTACAAGCAGCACACTAGAACACAGAATAAGAATCTACGTTGATGCAATCGGCCAGTAAGAAGAGCTACATTTCAAGTTTTAGTTATCGATTAATGAATTATTGGGCGGTTTGGTGCCTTGGACCAGACCGAGGACCTTAAGATTTTGCATGAACCGAGGACTGGCAGCCAGGTAACACGAGAAATTGTGTAAAGTGTTAATATGTAGTAAAAACCTAAGAAAATCTCCCGTTTCCGTCATTTACTATCGAATCGACATAACGCCAGATCGTCACAGTGGTCGCTTTTCTCTCTGAAACGGTTACATTTATCGTCTGCAAGCCCTTGTCGCGTGATGCGGTATGCAGACACAGTACAAGCAGCACACTAGAACACAGAATAAGAATCTACGTTGATGCAATCGGCCAGTAAGAAGAGCTACATTTCAAGTTTTAGTTATCGATTAATGGATTATTGGGCGGTTCGGTGCCTTGGACCAGACCGAGGACCTTAAGATTTTGCATGAACCGAGGACTGGCAGCCAGGTAACACGAGAAATTGTGTAAAGTGTTAATATGTAGTAAAAACCTAAGAAAATCTCCCGTTTCCGTCATTTACTAGCGAATCGACATAACGCCAGATCGTCACAGTGGTCGCTTTTCTCTCTGAAACGGTTACATTTATCGTCTGCAAGCCCTTGTCGCGTGATGCGGTATGCAGACACAGTACAAGCAGCACACTAGAACACAGAATAAGAATCTACGTTGATGCAATCGGCCAGTAAGAAGAGCTACATTTCAAGTTTTAGTTATCGATTAATGAATTATTGGGCGGTTTGGTGCCTTGGACCAGACCGAGGACCTTAAGATTTTGCATGAACCGAGGACTGGCAGCCAGGTAACACGAGAAATTGTGTAAAGTGTTAATATGTAGTAAAAACCTAAGAAAATCTCCCGTTTCCGTCATTTACTATCGAATCGACATAACGCCAGATCGTCACAGTGGTCGCTTTTCTCTCTGAAACGGTTACATATATCGTCTGCAAGCCCTTGTCGCGTGATGCGGTATGCAGACACAGTACAAGCAGCACACTAGAACACAGAATAAGAATCTACGTTGATGCAATCGGCCAGTAAGAAGAGCTACATTTCAAGTTTTAGTTATCGATTAATGAATTATTGGGCGGTTTGGTGCCTTGGACCAGACCGAGGACCTTAAGATTTTGCATGAACCGAGGACTGGCAGCCAGGTAACACGAGAAATTGTGTAAAGTGTTAATATGTAGTAAAAACCTAAGAAAATCTCCCGTTTCCGTCATTTACTATCGAATCGACATAACGCCAGATCGTCACAGTGGTCGTTTTTCTCTCTGAAACGGATACATTTATCGTGTGCAAGACCTTGTCGCGTGATGCGGTATGCAGACACAGTACAAGCAGCACACTAGAACACAGAATAAGAATCTACGTTGATGCAATCTGCCAGTAAGAAGAGCTACATTTCAAGTTTTAGTTATCGATTAATGAATTATTGGGCGGTTTGGTGCCTTGGACCAGACCGAGGACCTTAAGATTTTGCATGAACCGAGGACTGGCAGCCAGGTAACACGAGAAATTGTGTAAAGTGTTAATATGTAGTAAAAACCTAAGAAAATCTCCCGTTTCCGTCATTTACTATCGAATCGACATAACGCCAGATCGTCACAGTGGTCGCTTTTCTCTCTGAAACGGTTACATTTATCGTCTGCAAGCCCTTGTCGCGTGATGCGGTATGCAGACACAGTACAAGCAGCACACTAGAACACAGAATAAGAATCTACGTTGATGCAATCGGCCAGTAAGAAGAGCTACATTTCAAGTTTTAGTTATCGATTAATGAATTATTGGGCGGTTCGGTGCCTTGGACCAGACCGAGGACCTTAAGATTTTGCATGAACCGAGGACTGGCAGCCAGGTAACACGAGAAATTGTGTAAAGTGTTAATATGTAGTAAAAACCAAAGAAAATCTCCAGTTTCCGTCATTTACTATCGAATCGACATAACGCCAGATCGTCACAGTGGTCGCTTTTCTCTCTGAAACGGTTACATTTATCGTCTGCAAGCCCTTGTCGCGTGATGCGGTATGCAGACATAGTACAAGCAGCACACTAGAACACAGAATAAGAATCTACGTTGATGCAATCGGCCAGTAAGAAGAGCTACATTTCAAGTTTTAGTTATCGATTAATGAATTATTGGGCGGTTTGGTGCCTTGGACCAGACCGAGGACCTTAAGATTTTGCATGAACCGAGGACTGGCAGCCAGGTAACACGAGAAATTGTGTAAAGTGTTAATATGTAGTAAAAACCTAAGAAAATCTCCCGTTTCCGTCATTTACTATCGAATCGACATAACGCCAGTTCGTCACAGTGGTCGCTTTTCTCTCTGAAACGGTTACATTTATCGTCTGCAAGCCCTTGTCGCGTGATGCGGTATGCAGACACAGTACAAGCAGCACACTAGAACACAGAATAAGAATCTACGTCGATGCAATCGGCCAGGAAGAAGAGCTACATTTCAAGTTTTAGTTATCGATTAATGAATTATTGGGCGGTTTGGTGCCTTGGACCAGACCGAGGACCTTAAGATTTTGCATGAACCGAGGACTGGCAGCCAGGTAACACGAGAAATTGTGTAAGGTGTCAATATGTAGTAAAAACCTAAGAAAATCTCCCGTTTCCGTCATTTACTATCGAATCGACATAACGCCAGATCGTCACACTGGTCGTTTTTCTCTCTTAAACGGTTACATTTATCGTCTGCAAGCCCTTGTCGCGTGATGCGGTATGCAGACACAGTACAAGCAGCACACTACAACACAGAATAAGAATCTACGTTGATGCAATCGGCCAGTAAGAAGAGCTACATTTCAAGTTTTAGTTATCGATTAATGAATTATTGGGCGGTTTGGTGCCTTGGACCAGACCGAGGACCTTAAGATTTTGCATGAACCGAGGACTGGCAGCCAGGTAACACGAGAAAATGTGTAAAGTGTTAATATGTAGTAAAAACCTAAGAAAATCTCCCGTTTCCGTCATTTACTATCGAATCGACATAACGCCAGATCGTCACAGTGGTCGCTTTTCTCTCTGAAACGGTTACATTTATCGTCTGCAAGCCCTTGTCGCGTGTTGCGGTATGCAGACACTGTACAAGCAGCACACTAGAACACAGAATAAGAATCTACGTTGATGCAATCGGCCAGTAAGAAGAGCTACATTTCAAGTTTTAGTTATCGATTAATGAATTATTGGGCGGTTTGGTGCCTTGGACCAGACCGAGGACCTTAAGATTTTGCATGAACCGAGGACTGGCAGCCAGGTAACACGAGAAATTGTGTAAAGTGTTAATATGGAGTAAAAACCTAAGAAAATCCTCCGTTTCCGTCATTAACTATCGAATCGACATAACGCCAGATTGTCACAGTGGTCGCTTTTCTCTCTGAAACGGTTACATTTATCGTCTGCAAGCCCTTGTCGCGTGATGCGGTATGCAGACACAGTACAAGCAGCACACTAGAACACAGAATAAGAATCTACGTTGATGCAATCGGCCAGTAAGAAGAGCTACATTTCAAGTTTTAGTTATCGATTAATGAATTATTGGGCGGTATGGTGCCTTGGACCAGACCGAGGACCTTAAGATTTTGCATGAACCGAGGACTGGCAGCCAGGTAACACGAGAAATTGTATAAAGTGTTAATATGTAATAAAAACCTAAGAAAATCTCCCGTTTCTGTCATTTACTATCGAATCGACATAACGCCAGATCGTCACAGTGGTCGCTTTTCTCTCTGAAACGGTTACATTTATCGTCTGCAAGCCCTTGTCGCGTGATGCGGTATGCAGACACAGTACAAGCAGCACACTAGAACACAGAATAAGAATCTACGTTGATGCAATCGGCCAGTAAGAAGAGCTACATTTCAAGTTTTAGTTATCGATTAATGAATTATTGGGCGGTTCGGTGCCTTGGACCAGACCGAGGACCTTAAGATTTTGCATGAACCGAGGACTGGCAGCCAGGTAACACGAGAAATTGTGTAAAGTGTTAATATGTAGTAAAAACCTAAGAAAATCTCCCGTTTCCGTCATTTACTAGCGAATCGACATAACGCCAGATCGTCACAGTGGTCGCTTTTCTCTCTGAAACGGTTACATTTATCGTCTGCAAGCCCTTGTCGCGTGATGCGGTATGCAGACACAGTACAAGCAGCACACTAGAACACAGAATAAGAATCTACGTTGATGCAATCGGCCAGTAAGAAGAGCTACATTTCAAGTTTTAGTTATCGATTAATGAATTATTGGGCGGTTCGGTGCCTTGGACCAGACCGAGGACCTTAAGATTTTGCATGAACCGAGGACTGGCAGCCAGGTAACACGAGAAATTGTGTAAAGTGTTAATATGTAGTAAAAACCTAAGAAAATCTCCCGTTTCCGTCATTTACTATCGAATCGACATAACGCCAGATCGTCACAGTGGTCGCTTTTCTCTCTGAAACGGTTACATTTATCGTCTGCAAGCCCTTGTCGCGTGATGCGGTATGCAGACACAGTACAAGCAGCACACTAGAACACAGAATAAGAATCTACGTTGATGCAATCGGCCAGTAAGAAGAGCTACATTTCAAGTTTTAGTTATCGATTAATGAATTATTGGGCGGTTCGGTGCCTTGGACCAGACCGAGGACCTTAAGATTTTGCATGAACCGAGGACTGGCAGCCAGGTAACACGAGAAATTGTGTAAAGTGTTAATATGTAGTAAAAACCAAAGAAAATCTCCAGTTTCCGTCATTTACTATCGAATCGACATAACGCCAGATCGTCACAGTGGTCGCTTTTCTCTCTGAAACGGTTACATTTATCGTCTGCAAGCCCTTGTCGCGTGATGCGGTATGCAGACACAGTACAAGCAGCACACTAGAACACAGAATAAGAATCTACGTTGATGCAATCGGCCAGTAAGAAGAGCTACATTTCAAGTTTTAGTTATCGATTAATGAATTATTGGGCGGTTTGGTGCCTTGGACCAGACCGAGGACCTTAAGATTTTGCATGAACCGAGGACTGGCAGCCAGGTAACACGAGAAATTGTATAAAGTGTTAATATGTAATAAAAACCTAAGAAAATCTCCCGTTTCTGTCATTTACTATCGAATCGACATAACGCCAGATCGTCACAGTGGTCGCTTTTCTCTCTGAAACGGTTACATTTATCGTCTGCAAGCCCTTGTCGCGTGATGCGGTATGCAGACACAGTACAAGCAGCACACTAGAACACAGAATAAGAATCTACGTTGATGCAATCGGCCAGTAAGAAGAGCTACATTTCAAGTTTTAGTTATCGATTAATGAATTATTGGGCGGTTCGGTGCCTTGGACCAGACCGAGGACCTTAAGATTTTGCATGAACCGAGGACTGGCAGCCAGGTAACACGAGAAATTGTGTAAAGTGTTAATATGTAGTAAAAACCTAAGAAAATCTCCCGTTTCCGTCATTTACTAGCGAATCGACATAACGCCAGATCGTCACAGTGGTCGCTTTTCTCTCTGAAACGGTTACATTTATCGTCTGCAAGCCCTTGTCGCGTGATGCGGTATGCAGACACAGTACAAGCAGCACACTAGAACACAGAATAAGAATCTACGTTGATGCAATCGGCCAGTAAGAAGAGCTACATTTCAAGTTTAGTTATCGATTAATGAATTATTGGGCGGTTCGGTGCCTTGGACCAGACCGAGGACCTTAAGATTTTGCATGAACCGAGGACTGGCAGCCAGATAACACGAGAAATTGTGTAAAGTGTTAATATGTAGTAAAAACCTAAGAAAATCTTCCGTTTCCGTCATTTACTATCGAATCGACATAACGCCAGATCGACACAGTGGTCGTTTTTCTCTCTGAAACGGTTACATTTATCGTCTGCAAGCCCTTGTCGCGTGATGCGGTATGCAGACACAGTACAAGCAGCACACTAGAACACAGAATAAGAATCTACGTTGATGCAATCGGCCAGTAAGAAGAGCTACATTTCAAGTTTTAGTTATCGATTAATGAATTATTGGGCGGTTTGGTGCCTTGGACCAGACCGAGGACCTTAAGATTTTGCATGAACCGAGGACTGGCAGCCAGGTAACACGAGAACTTGTGTAAAGTGTTAATATGTAGTAAAAACCTAAGAAAATCTCCCGTTTCCGTCATTTACTATCGAATCGACATAACGCCAGATCGTCACAGTGGTCGCTTTTCTCTCTGAAACGGTTACATTTATCGTCTGCAAGCCCTTGTCGCGTGATGCGGTATGCAGACACAGTACAAGCAGCACACTAGAACACAGAATAAGAATCTACGTTGATGCAATCGGCCAGTAAGAAGAGCTACATTTCAAGTTTTAGTTATCGATTAATGAATTATTGGGCGGTTTGGTGCCTTGGACCAGACCGAGGACCTTAAGATTTTGCATGAACCGAGGACTGGCAGCCAGGTAACACGAGAAATTGTGTAAAGTGTTAATATGTAGTAAAAACCTAAGAAAATCTCCCGTTTCCGTCATTTACTATCGAATCGACATAACGCCAGATCGTCACAGTGGTCGCTTTTCTCTCTGAAACGGTTACATTTATCGTCTGCAAGCCCTTGTCGCGTGATGCGGTATGCAGACACAGTACAAGCAGCACACTAGAACACAGAATAAGAATCTACGTTGATGCAATCGGCCAGTAAGAAGAGCTACATTTCAAGTTTTAGTTATCGATTAATGAATTATTGGGCGGTTCGGTGCCTTGGACCAGACCGAGGACCTTAAGATTTTGCATGAACCGAGGACTGGCAGCCAGGTAACACGAGAAATTGTGTAAAGTGTTAATATGTAGTAAAAACCTAAGAAAATCTCCCGTTTCCGTCATTTACTATCGAATCGTTATAACGCCAGATCGTCACAGTGGTCGTTTTTCTCTCTGAAACGGTTACATTTATCGTCTGCAAGCCCTTGTCGCGTGATGCGGTATGCAGACACAGTACAAGCAGCACACTAGAACACAGAATAAGAATCTACGTTGATGCAATCGGGCAGTAAGAAGAGCTACATTTCAAGTTTTAGTTATCGATTAATGAATTATTGGGCGGTTTGGTGCCTTGGACCAGACCGAGGACCTTAAGATTTTGCATGAACCGAGGACTGGCAGCCAGGTAACACGAGAAATTGTGTAAAGTGTTAATATGTAATAAAAACCTAAGAAAATCTCCCGATTCTGTCATTTACTATCGAATCGACATAACGCCAGATCGTCACAGTGGTCGCTTTTCTCTCTGAAACGGTTACATTTATCGTCTGCAAGCCCTTGTCGCGTGATGCGGTATGCAGACACAGTACAAGCAGCACACTAGAACACAGAATAAGAATCTACGTTGATGCAATCGGCCAGTAAGAAGAGCTACATTTCAAGTTTTAGTTATCGATTAATGAATTATTGGGCGGTTTGGTGCCTTGGACCAGACCAAGGACCTTAAGATTTTGCATGAACCGAGGACTGGCAGCCAGGTAACACGAGAAATTGTGTAAAGTGTTAATATGTAGTAAAAACCTAAGAAAATCTCCCGTTTCCGTCATTTACTATCGAATCGACATAACGCCAGATCGTCACAGTGGTCGCTTTTCTCTCTGAAACGGTTACATTTATCGTCTGCAAGCCCTTGTCGCGTGATGCGGTATGCAGACACAGTACAAGCAGCACACTAGAACACAGAATAAGAATCTACGTTGATGCAATCGGCCAGTAAGAAGAGCTACATTTCAAGTTTTAGTTATCGATTAATGGATTATTGGGCGGTTCGGTGCCTTGGACCAGACCGAGGACCTTAAGATTTTGCATGAACCGAGGACTGGCAGCCAGGTAACCCGAGAAATTGTGTAAAGTGTTAATATGAAGTAAAAACCTAAGAAAATCTCCCGTTTCCGTCATTTACTAGCGAATCGACATAACGCCAGATCGTCACAGTGGTCGCTTTTCTCTCTGAAACGGTTACATTTATCGTCTGCAAGCCCTTGTCGCGTGATGCGGTATGCAGACACAGTACAAGCAGCACACTAGAACACAGAATAAGAATCTACGTTGATGCAATCGGCCAGTAAGAAGAGCTACATTTCAAGTTTAATTATCGATTAATGAATTATTGGGCGGTTTGGTGCCTTGGACCAGACCGAGGACCTTAAGATTTTGCATGAACCGAGGACTGGCAGCCAGGTAACACGAGAAATTGTGTAAAGTGTTAATATGTAGTAAAAACCTAAGAAAATCTCCCGTTTCCGTCATTTACTATCGAATCGACATAACGCCAGATCGTCACAGTGGTCGCTTTTCTCTCTGAAACGGTTACATATATCGTCTGCAAGCCCTTGTCGCGTGATGCGGTATGCAGACACAGTACAAGCAGCACACTAGAACACAGAATAAGAATCTACGTTGATGCAATCGGCCAGTAAGAAGAGCTACATTTCAAGTTTTAGTTATCGATTAATGAATTATTGGGCGGTTTGGTGCCTTGGACCAGACCGAGGACCTTAAGATTTTGCATGAACCGAGGACTGGCAGCCAGGTAACACGAGAAATTGTGTAAAGTGTTAATATGTAGTAAAAACCTAAGAAAATCTCCCGTTTCCGTCATTTACTATCGAATCGACATAACGCCAGATCGTCACAGTGGTCGTTTTTCTCTCTGAAACGGTTACATTTATCGTGTGCAAGACCTTGTCGCGTGATGCGGTATGCAGACACAGTACAAGCAGCACACTAGAACACAGAATAAGAATCTACGTTGATGCAATCTGCCAGTAAGAAGAGCTACATTTCAAGTTTTAGTTATCGATTAATGAATTATTGGGCGGTTTGGTGCCTTGGACCAGACCGAGGACCTTAAGATTTTGCATGAACCGAGGACTGGCAGCCAGGTAACACGAGAAATTGTGTAAAGTGTTAATATGTAGTAAAAACCTAAGAAAATCTCCCGTTTCCGTCATTTACTATCGAATCGACATAACGCCAGATCGTCACAGTGGTCGCTTTTCTCTCTGAAACGGTTACATTTATCGTCTGCAAGCCCTTGTCGCGTGATGCGGTATGCAGAGTCACTACAAGCGGCATAGTAGAACACTGAAGAAGCATCTAAGTTTATGCAATCGCCCAGTAAGAAGAGCTACATTTCAAGTTTTAGTTATCGATTAATGAATTATTGGGCGGTTTGGTGCCTTGGACCAGACCGAGGACCTTAAGATTTTGCATGAACCGAGGACTGGCAGCCAGGTAACACGAGAAATTGCGTAAAGTGTTAATATGTAGTAAAAACCTAAGAAAATCTCCAGTTTCCGTCATTATCTATCGAATCGACATAACGCCAGATCGTCACAGTGGTCGCTTTTCTCTCTGAAACGGTTACATTTATCGTCTGCAAGCCCTTGTCGCGTGATGCGGTATGCAGACATAGTACAAGCAGCACACTAGAACACAGAATAAGAATCTACGTTGATGCAATCGGCCAGTAAGAAGAGCTACATTTCAAGTTTTAGTTATCGATTAATGAATTATTGGGCGGTTTGGTGCCTTGGACCAGACCGAGGACCTTAAGATTTTGCATGAACCGAGGACTGGCAGCCAGGTAACACGAGAAATTGTGTAAAGTGTTAATATGTAGTAAAAACCTAAGAAAATCTCCCGTTTCCGTCATTTACTATCGAATCGACATAACGCCAGATCGTCACAGTGGTCGCTTTTCTCTCTGAAACGGTTACATTTATCGTCTGCAAGCCCTTGTCGCGTGATGCGGTATGCAGACACAGTACAAGCAGCACACTAGAACACAGAATAAGAATCTACGTTGATGCAATCGGCCAGTAAGAAGAGCTACATTTCAAGTTTTAGTTATCGATTAATGAATTATTGGGCGGTTCGGTGCCTTGGACCAGACCGAGGACCTTAAGATTTTGCATGAACCGAGGACTGGCAGCCAGGTAACACGAGAAATTGTGTAAAGTGTTAATATGTAGTAAAAACCTAAGAAAATCTCCCGTTTCCGTCATTTACTATCGAATCGTTATAACGCCAGATCGTCACAGTGGTCGTTTTTCTCTCTGAAACGGTTACATTTATCGTCTGCAAGCCCTTGTCGCGTGATGCGGTATGCAGACACAGTACAAGCAGCACACTAGAACACAGAATAAGAATCTACGTTGATGCAATCGGCCAGTAAGAAGAGCTACATTTCAAGTTTTAGTTATCGATTAATGAATTATTGGGCGGTTTGGTGCCTTGGACCAGACCGAGGACCTTAAGATTTTGCATGAACCGAGGACTGGCAGCCAGGTAACACGAGAAATTGTGTAAAGTGTTAATATGTAATAAAAACCTAAGAAAATCTCCCGTTTCTGTCATTTACTATCGAATCGACATAACGCCAGATCGTCACAGTGGTCGCTTTTCTCTCTGAAACGGTTACATTTATCGTCTGCAAGCCCTTGTCGCGTGATGCGGTATGCAGACACAGTACAAGCAGCACACTAGAACACAGAATAAGAATCTACGTTGATGCAATCGGCCAGTAAGAAGAGCTACATTTCAAGTTTTAGTTATCGATTAATGAATTATTGGGCGGTTTGGTGCCTTGGACCAGACCGAGGACCTTAAGATTTTGCATGAACCGAGGACTGGCAGCCAGGTAACACGAGAAATTGTGTAAAGTGTTAATATGTAGTAAAAACCTAAGAAAATCTCCCGTTTCCGTCATTTACTATCGAATCGACATAACGCCAGATCGTCACAGTGGTCGTTTTTCTCTCTGAAACGGTTACATTTATCGTGTGCAAGACCTTGTCGCGTGATGCGGTATGCAGACACAGTACAAGCAGCACACTAGAACACAGAATAAGAATCTATGTTGATGCAATCTGCCAGTAAGAAGAGCTACATTTCAAGTTTTAGTTATCGATTAATGAATTATTGGGCGGTTTGGTGCCTTGGACCAGACCGAGGACCTTAAGATTTTGCATGAACCGAGGACTGGCAGCCAGGTAACACGAGAAATTGTGTAAAGTGTTAATATGTAGTAAAAACCTAAGAAAATCTCCCGTTTCCGTCATTTACTATCGAATCGACATAACGCCAGATCGTCACAGTGGTCGCTTTTCTCTCTGAAACGGTTACATTTATCGTCTGCAAGCCCTTGTCGCGTGATGCGGTATGCAGAGTCACTACAAGCGGCATAGTAGAACACTGAAGAAGCATCTACGTTTATGCAATCGCCCAGTAAGAAGAGCTACATTTCAAGTTTTAGTTATCGATTAATGAATTATTGGGCGGTTTGGTGCCTTGGACCAGACCGAGGACCTTAAGATTTTGCATGAACCGAGGACTGGCAGCCAGGTAACACGAGAAATTGCGTAAAGTGTTAATATGTAGTAAAAACCTAAGAAAATCTCCAGTTTCCGTCATTATCTATCGAATCGACATAACGCCAGATCGTCACAGTGGTCGCTTTTCTCTCTGAAACGGTTACATTTATCGTCTGCAAGCCCTTGTCGCGTGATGCGGTATGCAGACATAGTACAAGCAGCACACTAGAACACAGAATAAGAATCTACGTTGATGCAATCGGCCAGTAAGAAGAGCTACATTTCAAGTTTTAGTTATCGATTAATGAATTATTGGGCGGTTTGGTGCCTTGGACCAGACCGAGGACCTTAAGATTTTGCATGAACCGAGGACTGGCAGCCAGGTAACACGAGAAATTGTGTAAAGTGTTAATATGTAGTAAAAACCTAAGAAAATCTCCCGTTTCCGTCATTTACTATCGAATCGACATAACGCCAGTTCGTCACAGTGGTCGCTTTTCTCTCTGAAACGGTTACATTTATCGTCTGCAAGCCCTTGTCGCGTGATGCGGTATGCAGACACAGTACAAGCAGCACACTAGAACACAGAATAAGAATCTACGTCGATGCAATCGGCCAGGAAGAAGAGCTACATTTCAAGTTTTAGTTATCGATTAATGAATTATTGGGCGGTTTGGTGCCTTGGACCAGACCGAGGACCTTAAGATTTTGCATGAACCGAGGACTGGCAGCCAGGTAACACGAGAAATTGTGTAAGGTGTCAATATGTAGTAAAAACCTAAGAAAATCTCCCGTTTCCGTCATTTACTATCGAATCGACATAACGCCAGATCGTCACACTGGTCGTTTTTCTCTCTTAAACGGTTACATTTATCGTCTGCAAGCCCTTGTCGCGTGATGCGGTATGCAGACACAGTACAAGCAGCACACTAGAACACAGAATAAGAATCTACGTTGATGCAATCGGCCAGTAAGAAGAGCTACATTTCAAGTTTTAGTTATCGATTAATGAATTATTGGGCGGTTTGGTGCCTTGGACCAGACCGAGGACCTTAAGATTTTGCATGAACCGAGGACTGGCAGCCAGGTAACACGAGAAAATGTGTAAAGTGTTAATATGTAGTAAAAACCTAAGAAAATCTCCCGTTTCCGTCATTTACTATCGAATCGACATAACGCCAGATCGTCACAGTGGTCGCTTTTCTCTCTGAAACGGTTACATTTATCGTCTGCAAGCCCTTGTCGCGTGTTGCGGTATGCAGACACTGTACAAGCAGCACACTAGAACACAGAATAAGAATCTACGTTGATGCAATCGGCCAGTAAGAAGAGCTACATTTCAAGTTTTAGTTATCGATTAATGAATTATTGGGCGGTTTGGTGCCTTGGACCAGACCGAGGACCTTAAGATTTTGCATGAACCGAGGACTGGCAGCCAGGTAACACGAGAAATTGTGTAAAGTGTTAATATGGAGTAAAAACCTAAGAAAATCCTCCGTTTCCGTCATTAACTATCGAATCGACATAACGCCAGATTGTCACAGTGGTCGCTTTTCTCTCTGAAACGGTTACATTTATCGTCTGCAAGCCCTTGTCGCGTGATGCGGTATGCAGACACAGTACAAGCAGCACACTAGAACACAGAATAAGAATCTACGTTGATGCAATCGGCCAGTAAGAAGAGCTACATTTCAAGTTTTAGTTATCGATTAATGAATTATTGGGCGGTTTGGTGCCTTGGACCAGACCGAGGACCTTAAGATTTTGCATGAACCGAGGACTGGAAGCCAGGTAACACGAGAAATTGTGTAAAGTGTTAATATGTAGTAAAAACCTAAGAAAATCTCCCGTTTCCGTCATTTACTATCGAATCGACATAACGCCAGATCGTCACAATGGTCGTTTTTCTCTCTGAAACGGTTACATTTATCGTCTGCAAGCCCTTGTCGCGTGATGCGGTATGCAGACACAGTACAAGCAGCACACTAGAACACAGAATAAGAATCTACGTTGATGCAATCGGCCTGTAAGAAGAGCTAAATTTCAAGTTTTAGTTATCGATTAATGAATTATTGGGCGGTTTGGTGCCTTGGACCAGACCGAGGACCTTAAGATTTTGCATGAACCGAGGACTGGCAGCCAGGTATAACGAGAAATTGTGTAAAGTGTTAATATGTAGTAAAAACCTAAGAAAATCTCCCGTTTCCGTCATTTACTATCGAATCGACATAACGCCAGATCGTCACAGTGGTCGCTTTTCTCTCTTAAACGGTTACATTTATCGTCTGCAAGCCCTTGTCGCGTGATGCGGTATGCAGACACAGTACAAGCAGCACACTAGAACACAGAATAAGAATCTACGTTGATGCAATCGGCCAGTAAGAATAGCTACATTTCAAGTTTTAGTTATCGATTAATGAATTATTGGGCGGTTTGGTGCCTTGGACCAGACCGAGGACCTTAAGATTTTGCATGAACCGAGGACTGGCAGCAAGGTAACACGAGAAATTGTGTAAAGTGTTAATATGTAGTAAAAACCTAAGAAAATCTCCCGTTTCCGTCATTTACTATCGAATCGACATAACGCCAGATCGAAACAGTGGTCGCTTTTCTCTCTGAAACGGTTACATTTATCGTCTGCAAGCCCTTGTCGCGTGATGCGGTATGCAGACACAGTACAAGCAGCACACTAGAACACAGAATAAGAATCTACGTTGATGCAATCGGCCAGGAAGAAGAGCTACATTTCAAGTTTTAGTTATCGATTAATGAATTATTGGGCGGTTTGGTGCCTTGGACCAGACCGAGGACCTTAAGATTTTGCATGAACCGAGGACTGGCAGCCAGGTAAAACGAGAAATTGTGTAAAGTGTTAATATGTAGTAAAAACCTAAGAAAATCTCCCGTTTCCGTCATTTACTATCGAATCGACATAACGCCAGATCGTCACAGTGGTCGCTTTTCTCTCTGAAACGGTTACATTTATCGTCTGCAAGCCCTTGTCGCGTGTTGCGGTATGCAGACACAGTACAAGCAGCACACTAGAACACAGAATAAGAATCTACGTTGATGCAATCGGCCAGTAAGAAGAGCTACATTTCAAGTTTTAGTTATCGATTAATGAATTATTGGGCGGTTTGGTGCCTTGGACCAGACAGAGGACCCTAAGATTTTGCATGAACCGAGGACTGGCAGCCAGGTAACACGAGAAATTGTGTAAAGTGTTAATATGTAGTAAAAACCTAAGAAAATCCTCCGTTTCCGTCATTTACTATCGAATCGACATAACGCCAGATCGTCACAGTGGTCGCTTTTCTCTCTGACACGGTTACATTTATCGTCTGCAAGCCCTTGTCGCGTGATGCGGTATGCAGAGTCACTACAAGCGGCATAGTAGAACACTGAAGAAGCATCTAAGTTTATGCAATCGTCCAGTAAGAAGAGCTACATTTCAAGTTTTAGTTATCGATTAATGAATTATTGGGCGGTTTGGTGCCTTGGACCAGACCGAGGACCTTAAGATTTTGCATGAACCGAGGACTGGCAGCCAGGTAACACGAGAAATTGCGTAAAGTGTTAATATGTAGTAAAAACCTAAGAAAATCTCCAGTTTCCGTCATTTACTATCGAATCGACATAACGCCAGATCGTCACAGTGGTCGCTTTTCTCTCTGAAACTCTCTCTCGTCCGCAAGCCCTTGTCGCGTGATGCGGTATGCAGACACAGTACAAGCAGCACACTAGAACACAGAATAAGAATCTACGTTGATGCAATCGGCCAGTAAGAAGAGCTACATTTCAAGTTTTAGTTATCGATTAATGAATTATTGGGCGGTTTGGTGCCTTGGACCAGACCGAGGACCTTAAGATTTTGCATGAACCGAGGACTGGCAGCCAGGTAACACGAGAAATTGTGTAAAGTGTTAATATGGAGTAAAAACCTAAGAAAATCCTCCGTTTCCGTCATTAACTATCGAATCGACATAACGCCAGATTGTCACAGTGGTCGCTTTTCTCTCTGAAACGGTTACATTTATCGTCTGCAAGCCCTTGTCGCGTGATGCGGTATGCAGACACAGTACAAGCAGCACACTAGAACACAGAATAAGAATCTACGTTGATGCAATCGGCCAGTAAGAAGAGCTACATTTCAAGTTTTAGTTATCGATTAATGAATTATTGGGCGGTTTGGTGCCTTGGACCAGACCGAGGACCTTAAGATTTTGCATGAACCGAGGACTGGAAGCCAGGTAACACGAGAAATTGTGTAAAGTGTTAATATGTAGTAAAAACCTAAGAAAATCTCCCGTTTCCGTCATTTACTATCGAATCGACATAACGCCAGATCGTCACAGTGGTCGTTTTTCTCTCTGAAACGGTTACATTTATCGTCTGCAAGCCCTTGTCGCGTGATGCGGTATGCAGACACAGTACAAGCAGCACACTAGAACACAGAATAAGAATCTACGTTGATGCAATCGGCCTGTAAGAAGAGCTAAATTTCAAGTTTTAGTTATCGATTAATGAATTATTGGGCGGTTTGGTGCCTTGGACCAGACCGAGGACCTTAAGATTTTGCATGAACCGAGGACTGGCAGCCAGGTATAACGAGAAATTGTGTAAAGTGTTAATATGTAGTAAAAACCTAAGAAAATCTCCCGTTTCCGTCATTTACTATCGAATCGACATAACGCCAGATCGTCACAGTGGTCGCTTTTCTCTCTTAAACGGTTACATTTATCGTCT
Source organism: Schistocerca cancellata (assembly GCF_023864275.1). Classification (NCBI taxonomy): domain Eukaryota; kingdom Metazoa; phylum Arthropoda; class Insecta; order Orthoptera; family Acrididae; genus Schistocerca; species Schistocerca cancellata. Next base: position 3,696,208 of record NW_026047150.1, read on the forward strand.
GCAAGCCCTTGTCGCGTGATGCGGTATGCAGACACAGTACAAGCAGCACACTAGAACACAGAATAAGAATCTACGTTGATGCAATCGGCCAGTAAGAATAGCTACATTTCAAGTTTTAGTTATCGATTAATGAATTATTGGGCGGTTTGGTGCCTTGGACCAGACCGAGGACCTTAAGATTTTGCATGAACCGAGGACTGGCAGCAAGGTAACACGAGAAATTGTGTAAAGTGTTAATATGTAGTAAAAACCTAAGAAAATCTCCCGTTTCCGTCATTTACTATCGAATCGACATAACGCCAGATCGTAACAGTGGTCGCTTTTCTCTCTGAAACGGTTACATTTATCGTCTGCAAGCCCTTGTCGCGTGATGCGGTATGCAGACACAGTACAAGCAGCACACTAGAACACAGAATAAGAATCTACGTTGATGCAATCGGCCAGGAAGAAGAGCTACATTTCAAGTTTTAGTTATCGATTAATGAATTATTGGGCGGTTTGGTGCCTTGGACCAGACCGAGGACCTTAAGATTTTGCATGAACCGAGGACTGGCAGCCAGGTAAAACGAGAAATTGTGTAAAGTGTTAATATGTAGTAAAAACCTAAGAAAATCTCCCGTTTCCGTCATTTACTATCGAATCGACATAACGCCAGATCGTCACAGTGGTCGCTTTTCTCTCTGAAACGGTTACATTTATCGTCTGCAAGCCCTTGTCGCGTGTTGCGGTATGCAGACACAGTACAAGCAGCACACTAGAACACAGAATAAGAATCTACGTTGATGCAATCGGCCAGTAAGAAGAGCTACATTTCAAGTTTTAGTTATCGATTAATGAATTATTGGGCGGTTTGGTGCCTTGGACCAGACAGAGGACCCTAAGATTTTGCATGAACCGAGGACTGGCAGCCAGGTAACACGAGAAATTGTGTAAAGTGTTAATATGGAGTAAAAACCTAAGAAAATCCTCCGTTTCCGTCATTTACTATCGAATCGACATAACGCCAGATCGTCACAGTGGTCGCTTTTCTCTCTGAAACGGTTACATTTATCGTCTGCAAGCCCTTGTCGCGTGATGCGGTATGCAGACACAGTACAAGCAGCACACTAGAACACAGAATAAGAATCTACGTTGTTGCAATCGGCCAGTAAGAAGAGCTACAATTCAAGTTTTATTTATCGATTAATGAATTATTGGGCGGTATGGTGCCTTGGACCAGACCGAGGACCTTAAGATTTTGCATGAACCGAGGACTGGCAGCCAGGTAACACGAGAAATTGTGTAAAGTGTTAATATGTAGTAAAAACCTAAGAAAATCTCCCGTTTCCGTCATTTACTAGCGAATCGACATAACGCCAGATCGTCACAGTGGTCGCTTTTCTCTCTGAAACGGTTACATTTATCGTCTGCAAGCCCTTGTCGCGTGATGCGGTATGCAGACACAGTACAAGCAGCACACTAGAACACAGAATAAGAATCTACGTTGATGCAATCGGCCAGTAAGAAGAGCTACATTTCAAGTTTTAGTTTTCGATTAATGAATTATTGGGCGGTTTGGTGCCTTGGACCAGACCGAGGACCTTAAGATTTTGCATGAACCGAGGACTGGCAGCCAGGTAACACGAGAAATTGTGTAAAGTGTTAATATGTAGTAAAAACCTAAGAAAATCTCCCGTTTCCGTCATTTACTATCGAATCGACATAACGCCAGATCGTCACAGTGGTCGCTTTTCTCTCTGAAACGGTTACATATATCGTCTGCAAGCCCTTGTCGCGTGATGCGGTATGCAGACACAGTACAAGCAGCACACTAGAACACAGAATAAGAATCTACGTTGATGCAATCGGCCAGTAAGAAGAGCTACATTTCAAGTTTTAGTTATCGATTAATGAATTATTGGGCGGTTTGGTGCCTTGGACCAGACCGAGGACCTTAAGATTTTGCATGAACCGAGGACTGGCAGCCAGGTAACACGAGAAATTGTGTGAAGTGTTAATATGTAGTAAAAACCTAAGAAAATCTCCCGTTTCCGTCATTTACTATCGAATCGACATAACGCCAGATCGTCACAGTGGTCGTTTTTCTCTCTGAAACGGTTACATTTATCGTGTGCAAGACCTTGTCGCGTGATGCGGTATGCAGACACAGTACAAGCAGCACACTAGAACACAGAATAAGAATCTACGTTGATGCAATCGGCCAGTAAGAAGAGCTACATTTCAAGTTTTAGTTATCGATTAATGAATTATTGGGCGGTTTGGTGCCTTGGACCAGACCGAGGACCTTAAGATTTTACATGAACCGAGGACTGGCAGCCAGGTAACACGAGAAATTGTGTAAAGTGTTAATATGTAGTAAAAACCTAAGAAAATCTCCCGTTTCCGTCATTTACTATCGAATCGACATAACGCCAGATCGTCACAGTGGTCGCTTTTCTCTCTGAAACGGTTACATTTATCGTCTGCAAGCCCTTGTCGCGTGATGCGGTATGCAGAGTCACTACAAGCGGCATAGTAGAACACTGAAGAAGCATCTAAGTTTATGCAATCGCCCAGTAAGAAGAGCAACATTTCAAGTTTTAGTTATCGATTAATGAATTATTGGGCGGTTTGGTGCCTTGGACCAGACCGAGGACCTTAAGATTTTGCATGAACCGAGGACTGGCAGCCAGGTAACACGAGAAATTGCGTAAAGTGTTAATATGTAGTAAAAACCTAAGAAAATCTCCAGTTTCCGTCATTTACTATCGAATCGACATAACGCCAGATCGTCACAGTGGTCGCTTTTCTCTCTGAAACGGTTACATTTATCGTCTGCAAGCCCTTGTCGCGTGATGCGGTATGCAGACATAGTACAAGCAGCACACTAGAACACAGAATAAGAATCTACGTTGATGCAATCGGCCAGTAAGAAGAGCTACATTTTAAGTTTTAGTTATCGATTAATGAATTATTGGGCGGTTTGGTGCCTTGGACCAGACCGAGGACCTTAAGATTTTGCATGAACCGAGGACTGGCAGCCAGGTAACACGAGAAATTGTGTAAAGTGTTAATATGTAGTAAAAACCTAAGAAAATCTCCCGTTTCCGTCATTTACTATCGAATCGACATAACGCCAGTTCGTCACAGTGGTCGCTTTTCTCTCTGAAACGGTTACATTTATCGTCTGCAAGCCCTTGTCGCGTGATGCGGTATGCAGACACAGTACAAACAGCACACTAGAACACAGAATAAGAATCTACGTCGATGCAATCGGCCAGGAAGAAGAGCTACATTTCAAGTTTTAGTTATCGATTAATGAATTATTGGGCGGTTTGGTGCCTTGGACCAGACCGAGGACCTTAAGATTTTGCATGAACCGAGGACTGGCAGCCAGGTAACACGAGAAATTGTGTAAGGTGTCAATATGTAGTAAAAACCTAAGAAAATCTCCCGTTTCCGTCATTTACTATCGAATCGACATAACGCCAGATCGTCACACTGGTCGTTTTTCTCTCTTAAACGGTTACATTTATCGTCTGCAAGCCCTTGTCGCGTGATGCGGTATGCAGACACAGTACAAGCAGCACACTAGAACACAGAATAAGAATCTACGTTGATGCAATCGGCCAGTAAGAAGAGCTACATTTCAAGTTTTAGTTATCGATTAATGAATTATTGGGCGGTTTGGTGCCTTGGACCAGACCGAGGACCTTAAGATTTTGCATGAACCGAGGACTGGCAGCCAGGTAACACGAGAAAATGTGTAAAGTGTTAATATGTAGTAAAAACCTAAGAAAATCTCCCGTTTCCGTCATTTACTATCGAATCGACATAACGCCAGATCGTCACAGTGGTCGCTTTTCTCTCTGAAACGGTTACATTTATCGTCTGCAAGCCCTTGTCGCGTGTTGCGGTATGCAGACACTGTACAAGCAGCACACTAGAACACAGAATAAGAATCTACGTTGATGCAATCGGCCAGTAAGAAGAGCTACATTTCAAGTTTTAGTTATCGATTAATGAATTATTGGGCGGTTTGGTGCCTTGGACCAGACCGAGGACCTTAAGATTTTGCATGAACCGAGGACTGGCAGCCAGGTAACACGAGAAATTGTGTAAAGTGTTAATATGGAGTAAAAACCTAAGAAAATCCTCCGTTTCCGTCATTAACTATCGAATCGACATAACGCCAGATTGTCACAGTGGTCGCTTTTCTCTCTGAAACGGTTACATTTATCGTCTGCAAGCCCTTGTCGCGTGATGCGGTATGCAGACACAGTACAAGCAGCACACTAGAACACAGAATAAGAATCTACGTTGATGCAATCGGCCAGTAAGAAGAGCTACATTTCAAGTTTTAGTTATCGATTAATGAATTATTGGGCGGTATGGTGCCTTGGACCAGACCGAGGACCTTAAGATTTTGCATGAACCGAGGACTGGAAGCCAGGTAACACGAGAAATTGTGTAAAGTGTTAATATGTAGTAAAAACCTAAGAAAATCTCCCGTTTCCGTCATTTACTATCGAATCGACATAACGCCAGATCGTCACAGTGGTCGTTTTTCTCTCTGAAACGGTTACATTTATCGTCTGCAAGCCCTTGTCGCGTGATGCGGTATGCAGACACAGTACAAGCAGCACACTAGAACACAGAATAAGAATCTACGTTGATGCAATCGGCCTGTAAGAAGAGCTAAATTTCAAGTTTTAGTTATCGATTAATGAATTATTGGGCGGTTTGGTGCCTTGGACCAGACCGAGGACCTTAAGATTTTGCATGAACCGAGGACTGGCAGCCAGGTATAACGAGAAATTGTGTAAAGTGTTAATATGTAGTAAAAACCTAAGAAAATCTCCCGTTTCCGTCATTTACTATCGAATCGACATAACGCCAGATCGTCACAGTGGTCGCTTTTCTCTCTTAAACGGTTACATTTATCGTCTGCAAGCCCTTGTCGCGTGATGCGGTATGCAGACACAGTACAAGCAGCACACTAGAACACAGAATAAGAATCTACGTTGATGCAATCGGCCAGTAAGAATAGCTACATTTCAAGTTTTAGTTATCGATTAATGAATTATTGGGCGGTTTGGTGCCTTGGACCAGACCGAGGACCTTAAGATTTTGCATGAACCGAGGACTGGCAGCAAGGTAACACGAGAAATTGTGTAAAGTGTTAATATGTAGTAAAAACCTAAGAAAATCTCCCGTTTCCGTCATTTACTATCGAATCGACATAACGCCAGATCGTAACAGTGGTCGCTTTTCTCTCTGAAACGGTTACATTTATCGTCTGCAAGCCCTTGTCGCGTGATGCGGTATGCAGACACAGTACAAGCAGCACACTAGAACACAGAATAAGAATCTACGTTGATGCAATCGGCCAGGAAGAAGAGCTACATTTCAAGTTTTAGTTATCGATTAATGAATTATTGGGCGGTTTGGTGCCTTGGACCAGACCGAGGACCTTAAGATTTTGCATGAACCGAGGACTGGCAGCCAGGTAAAACGAGAAATTGTGTAAAGTGTTAATATGTAGTAAAAACCTAAGAAAATCTCCCGTTTCCGTCATTTACTATCGAATCGACATAACGCCAGATCGTCACAGTGGTCGCTTTTCTCTCTGAAACGGTTACATTTATCGTCTGCAAGCCCTTGTCGCGTGATGCGGTATGCAGACACAGTACAAGCAGCACACTAGAACACAGAATAAGAATCTACGTTGATGCAATCGGCCAGTAAGAAGAGCTACATTTCAAGTTTTAGTTATCGATTAATGAATTATTGGGCGGTTTGGTGCCTTGGACCAGACAGAGGACCTTAAGATTTTGCATGAACCGAGGACTGGCAGCCAGGTAACACGAGAAATTGTGTAAAGTGTTAATATGGAGTAAAAACCTAAGAAAATCCTCCGTTTCCGTCATTTACTATCGAATCGACATAACGCCAGATCGTCACAGTGGTCGCTTTTCTCTCTGAAACGGTTACATTTATCGTCTTCAAGCCCTTGTCGCGTGATGCGGTATGCAGACACAGTACAAGCAGCACACTAGAACACAGAATAAGAATCTACGTTGTTGCAATCGGCCAGTAAGAAGAGCTACAATTCAAGTTTTATTTATCGATTAATGAATTATTGGGCGGTATGGTGCCTTGGACCAGACCGAGGACCTTAAGATTTTGCATGAACCGAGGACTGGCAGCCAGGTAACACGAGAAATTGTGTAAAGTGTTAATATGTAGTAAAAACCTAAGAAAATCTCCCGTTTCCGTCATTTACTATCGAATCGACATAACGCCACATCGTCACAGTGGTCGGTTTTTCTCTCTGAAACGGTTACATTTATCGTCTGCAAGCCCTTGTCGCGTGATGCGGTATGCAGACACAGAACAAGCAGCACACTAGAACACAGAATAAGAATCTACGTTGATGCAATCGGCCAGTAAGAAGAGCTACATTTCAAGTTTTAGTTATCGATTAATGAATTATTGGGCGGTTTGGTGCCTTGGACCAGACCGAGGACCTTAAGATTTTGCATGAACCGAGGACTGGCAGCCAGGTAACACGAGAAATTGTGTAAAGTGTTAATATGTAGTAAAAACCTAAGAAAATCCTCCGTTTCCGTCATTTACTATCGAATCGACATAACGCCAGATCGTCACAGTGGTCGCTTTTCTCTCTGACACGGTTACATTTATCGTCTGCAAGCCCTTGTCGCGTGATGCGGTATGCAGTGTCACTACAAGCCGCATAGTAGAACACTGAAGAAGCATCTAAGTTTATGCAATCGTCCAGTAAGAAGAGCTACATTTCAAGTTTTAGTTATCGATTAATGAATTATTGGGCGGTTTGGTGCCTTGGACCAGACCGAGGACCTTAAGATTTTGCATGAACCGAGGACTGGCAGCCAGGTAACACGAGAAATTGTGTAAAGTGTTAATATGTAGTAAAAACCTAAGAAAATCTCCCGTTTCCGTCATTTACTATCGAATCGACATAACGCCAGATCGTCACAGTGGTCGCTTTTCTCTCTGAAACGGTTACATTTATCGTCTGCAAGCCCTTGTCGCGTGATGCGGTATGCAGACACAGTACAAGCAGCACACTAGAACACAGAATAAGAATCTACGTTGATGCAATCGGCCAGGAAGAAGAGCTACATTTCAAGTTTTAGTTATCGATTAATGAATTATTGGGCGGTTTGGTGCCTTGGACCAGACCGAGGACCTTAAGATTTTGCATGAACCGAGGACTGGCAGCCAGGTAACACGAGAAATTGTGTAAAGTGTTAATATGTAGTAAAAACCTAAGAAAATCTCCCGTTTCCGACATTTACTATCGAATCGACATAACGCCAGATCGTCACAGTGGTCGCTTTTCTCTCTGAAACGGTTACATTTATCGTCTGCAAGCCCTTGTCGCGTGTTGCGGTATGCAGACACAGTACAAGCAGCACACTAGAACACAGAATAAGAATCTACGTTGATGCAATCGGCCAGTAAGAAGAGCTACATTTCAAGTTTTAGTTATCGATTAATGAATTATTGGGCGGTTTGGTGCCTTGGACCAGACCGAGGACCTTAAGATTTTGCATGAACCGAGGACTGGCAGCCAGGTAACACGAGAAATTGTGTAAAGTGTTAATATGGAGTAAAAACCTAAGAAAATCCTCCGTTTCCGTCATTTACTATCGAATCGACATAACGCCAGATCGTCACAGTGGTCGCTTTTCTCTCTGAAACGGTTACATTTATCGTCTGCAAGCCCTTGTCGCGTGATGCGGTATGCAGACACAGTACAAGCAGCACACTAGAACACAGAATAAGAATCTACGTTGATGCAATCGGCCAGGAAGAAGAGCTACATTTCAAGTTTTAGTTATCGATTAATGAATTATTGGGCGGTTTGGTGCCTTGGACCAGACCGAGGACCTTAAGATTTTGCATGAACCGAGGACTGGCAGCCAGGTAACACGAGAAATTGTGTAAAGTGTTAATATGTAGTAAAAACCTAAGAAAATCTCCCGTTTCCGTCATTTACTATCGAATCGACATAACGCCAGATCGTCACAGTGGTCGCTTTTCTCTCTGAAACGGTTACATTTATCGTCTGCAAGCCCTTGTCGCGTGATGCGGTATGCAGAGTCACTACAAGCGGCATAGTAGAACACTGAAGAAGCATCTAAGTTTATGCAATCGCCCAGTAAGAAGAGCTACATTTCAAGTTTTAGTTATCGATTAATGTTTTATTGGGCGGTTTGGTGCCTTGGACCAGACCGAGGACCTTAAGATTTTGCATGAACCGAGGACTGGCAGCCAGGTAACACGAGAAATTGTGTAAAGTGTTAATATGTAGTAAAAACCTAAGAAAATCTCCCGTTTCCGTCATTTACTATCGAATCGACATAACGCCAGATCGTCACAGTGGTCGCTTTTCTCTCTGAAACGGTTACATTTATCGTCTGCAAGCCCTTGTCGCGTGATGCGGTATGCAGACACAGTACAAGCAGCACACTAGAACACAGAATAAGAATCTACGTTGATGCAATCGGAAAGGAAGAAGAGCTACATTTCAAGTTTTAGTTATCGATTAATGAACTATTGGGCGGTTTGGTGCCTTGGACCAGACCGAGGACCTTAAGATTTTGCATGAACCGAGGACTGGCAGCCAGGTAACACGAGAAATTGTGTAAAGTGTTAATATGTAGTAAAAACCTAAAAAATCTCCCGTTTCCGTCATTTACTATCGAATCGACATAACGCCAGATCGTCACAGTGGTCGCTTTTCTCTCTGAAACGGTTACATTTATCGTCTGCAAGCCCTTGTCGCGTGATGCGGTATGCAGACACAGTACAAGCAGCACACTAGAACACAGAATAAGATTCTACGTTGATGCAATCGGCCAGTAAGAAGAGCTACATTTCAAGTTTTAGTTATCGATTAATGAATTATTGGGCGGTTTGGTGCCTTGGACCAGACCGAGGACCTTAAGATTTTGCATGAACCGAGGAGTGGCAGCCAGGTAACACGAGAAATTGTGTAAAGTGTTAATATGTAGTAAAAACCTAAGAAAATCTCCCGTTTCCCTCATTTACTATCGAATCGACATAACGCCAGATCGTCACAGTGGTCGCTTTTCTCTCTGAAACGGTTACATTTATCGTCTGCAAGCCCTTGTCGCGTGATGCGGTATGCAGAGTCACTACAAGCGGCATAGTAGAACACTGAAGAAGCATCTAAGTTTATGCAATCGCCCAGTAAGAAGAGCTACATTTCAAGTTTTAGTTATCGATTAATGAATTATTGGGCGGTTTGGTGCCTTGGACCAGACCGAGGACCTTAAGATTTTGCATGAACCGAGGACTGGCAGCCAGGTAACACGAGAAATTGTGTAAAGTGTTAATATGTAGTAAAAACCTAAGAAAATCTTCCGTTTCCGTCATTTACTATCGAATCGACATAACGCCAGATCGTCACAGTGGTCGCTTTTCTCTCTGAAACGGTTACATTTATCGTCTGCAAGCCCTTGTCGCGTGATGCGGTATGCAGACACAGTACAAGCAGCACACTAGAACACAGAATAAGAATCTACGTTGATGCAATCGGCCAGGAAGAAGAGCTACATTTCAAGTTTTAGTTATCGATTAATGAATTATTGGGCGGTTTGGTGCCTTGGACCAGACCGAGGACCTTAAGATTTTGCATGAACCGAGGACTGGCAGCCAGGTAACACGAGAAATTGTGTAAAGTGTTAATATGGAGTAAAAACCTAAGAAAATCTCCCGTTTCCGTCATTTACTATCGAATCGACATAACGCCAGATCGTCACAGTGGTCGCTTTTCTCTCTGAAACGGTTACATTTATCGTCTGCAAGCCCTTGTCGCGTGTTGCGGTATGCAGACACAGTACAAGCAGCACACTAGAACACAGAATAAGAATCTACGTTGATGCAAACGGCCAGTAAGAAGAGCTACATTTCAAGTTTTAGTTATCGATTAATGAATTATTGGGCGGTTTGGTGCCTTGGACCAGACCGAGGACCTTAAGATTTTGCATGAACCGAGGACTGGCAGCCAGGTAACACGAGAAATTGTGTAAAGTGTTAATATGGAGTAAAAACCTAAGAAAATCCTCCGTTTCCGTCATTTACTATCGAATCGACATAACGCCAGATCGTCACAGTGGTCGCTTTTCTCTCTGAAACGGTTACATTTATCGTCTGCAAGCCCTTGTCGCGTGATGCGGTATGCAGACACAGTACAAGCAGCACACTAGAACACAGAATAAGAATCTACGTTGATGCAATCGGCCAGGAAGAAGAGCTACATTTCAAGTTTTAGTTATCGATTAATGAATTATTGGGCGGTTTGGTGCCTTGGACCAGACCGAGGACCTTAAGATTTTGCATGAACCGAGGACTGCCAGCCAGGTAACACGAGAAATTGTGTAAAGTGTTAATATGTAGTAAAAACCTAAGAAAATCTCCCGTTTCCGTCATTTACTATCGAATCGACATAACGCCAGATCGTCACAGTGGTCGCTTTTCTCCCTGAAACGGTTACATTTATCGTCTGCAAGCCCTTGTCGCGTGTTGCGGTATGCAGACACAGTACAAGCAGCACACTAGAACACAGAATAAGGATCTACGTTGATGCAATCGGCCAGTAAGAAGAGCTACATTTCAAGTTTTAGTTATCGATTAATGAATTATTGGGCGGTTTGGTGCCTTGGACCAGACCGAGGACCTTAAGATTTTGCATGAACCGAGGACTGGCAGCCAGGTAACACGAGAAATTGTGTAAAGTGTTAATATGGAGTAAAAACCTAAGAAAATCCTCCGTTTCCGTCATTTACTATCGAATCGACATAACGCCAGATCGTCACAGTGGTCGCTTTTCTCTCTGAAACGGTTACATTTATCGTCTGCAAGCCCTTGTCGCGTGATGCGGTATGCAGACACAGTACAAGCAGCACACTAGAACACAGAATAAGAATCTACGTTGATGCAATCGGCCAGTAAGAAGAGCTACATTTCAAGTTTTAGTTATCGATTAATGAATTATTGGGCGGTATGGTGCCTTGGACCAGACCGAGGACCTTAAGATTTTGCATGAACCGAGGACTGGCAGCCAGGTAACACGAGAAATTGTGTAAAGTGTTAATATGTAGTAAAAACCTATGAAAATCTCCCGTTTCCGTCATTTACTATCGAATCGACATAACGCCAGATCGGCACAGTGGTCGGTTTTCTCTCTGAAACGGTTACATTTATCGTCTGCAAGCCCTTGTCGCGTGATGCGGTATGCAGACACAGTACAAGCAGCACACTAGAACACAGAATAAGATTCTACGTTGATGCAATCGGCCAGTAAGAAGAGCTAAATTTCAAGTTTTAGTTATCGATTAATGAATTATTGGGCGGTTTGGTGCCTTGGACCAGACCGAGGACCTTAAGATTTTGCATGAACCGAGGAGTGGCAGCCAGGTAACACGAGAAATTGTGTAAAGTGTTAATATGTAGTAAAAACCTAAGAAAATCTCCCGTTTCCGTCATTTACTATCGAATCGACATAACGCCAGATCGTCACAGTGGTCGCTTTTCTCTCTGAAACGGTTACATTTATCGTCTGCAAGCCCTTGTCGCGTGATGCGGTATGCAGAGTCACTACAAGCGGCATAGTAGAACACTGAAGAAGCATCTAAGTTTATGCAATCGCCCAGTAAGAAGAGCTACATTTCAAGTTTTAGTTATCGATTAATGAATTATTGGGCGGTTTGGTGCCTTGGACCAGACCGAGGACCTTAAGATTTTGCATGAACCGAGGACTGGCAGCCAGGTAACACGAGAAATTGTGTAAAGTGTTAATATGTAGTAAAAACCTAAGAAAATCTTCCGTTTCCGTCATTTACTATCGAATCGACATAACGCCAGATCGTCACAGTGGTCGCTTTTCTCTCTGAAACGGTTACATTTATCGTCTGCAAGCCCTTGTCGCGTGATGCGGTATGCAGAGTCACTACAAGCGGCATAGTAGAACACTGAAGAAGCATCTAAGTTTATGCAATCGCCCAGTAAGAAGAGCTACATTTCAAGTTTTAGTTATCGATTAATGTTTTATTGGGCGGTTTGGTGCCTTGGACCAGACCGAGGACCTTAAGATTTTGCATGAACCGAGGACTGGCAGCCAGGTAACACGAGAAATTGTGTAAAGTGTTAATATGTAGTAAAAACCTAAGAAAATCTCCCGTTTCCGTCATTTACTATCGAATCGACATAACGCCAGATCGTCACAGTGGTCGCTTTTCTCTCTGAAACGGTTACATTTATCGTCTGCAAGCCCTTGTCGCGTGATGCGGTATGCAGACACAGTACAAGCAGCACACTAGAACACAGAATAAGAATCTACGTTGATGCAATCGGAAAGGAAGAAGAGCTACATTTCAAGTTTTAGTTATCGATTAATGAACTATTGGGCGGTTTGGTGCCTTGGACCAGACCGAGGACCTTAAGATTTTGCATGAACCGAGGACTGGCAGCCAGGTAACACGAGAAATTGTGTAAAGTGTTAATATGTAGTAAAAACCTAAGAAAATCTCCCGTTTCCGTCATTTACTATCGAATCGACATAACGCCAGATCGTCACAGTGGTCGCTTTTCTCTCTGAAACGGTTACATTTATCGTCTGCAAGCCCTTGTCGCGTGTTGCGGTATGCAGAGTCACTACAAGCGGCATAGTAGAACACTGAAGAAGCATCTAAGTTTATGCAATCGGCCAGTAAGAAGAGCTACATTTCAAGTTTTATTTATCGATTAATGAATTATTGGGCGGTTTGGTGCCTTGGACCAGACCGAGGACCTTAAGATTTTGCATGAACCGAGGACTGGCAGCCAGGTAACACGAGAAATTGTGTAAAGTGTTAATATGTAGTAAAAACCTAAGAAAATCTCCCGTTTCCGTCATTTACTATCGAATCGACATAACGCCAGAACGTCACAGTGGTCGCTTTTCTCTCTGAAACGGTTACATTTATCATCTGCAAGCCCTTGTCGCGTGATGCGGTATGCAGACACAGTACAAGCAGCACACTAGATCACAGAATAAGAATCTACGTTGATGCAATCGGCCAGGAAGAAGAGCTACATTTCAAGTTTTAGTTATCGATTAATGAATTATTGGGCGGTTTGGTGCCTTGGACCAGACCGAGGACCTTAAGATTTTGCATGAACCGAGGACTGGCAGCCAGGTAACACGAGAAATTGTGTAAAGTGTTAATATGGAGTAAAAACCTAAGAAAATCTCCCGTTTCCGTCATTTACTATCGAATCGACATAACGCCAGATCGTCACAGTGGTCGCTTTTCTCTCTGAAACGGTTACATTTATCGTCTGCAAGCCCTTGTCGCGTGATGCGGTATGCAGACACAGTACAAGCAGCACACTAGAACACAGAATAAGAATCTACGGTGATGCAATCGTCCAGTAAGAAGAGCTACATTTCACGTTTTAGTTATCGATTAATGAATTATTGGGCGGTATGGTGCCTTGGACCAGACCGAGGACCTTAAGATTTTGCAGGAACCGAGGACTGGCAGCCAGGTAATACGAGAAATTGTGTAAAGTGTTAATATGTAGTAAAAACCTAAGAAAATCTCCCGTTTCCGTCATTTACTATCGAATCGACATAACGCCAGATCGTCACAGTGGTCGTTTTTCTCTCTGAAACGGTTACATTTATCGTCTGCAAGCCCTTGTCGCGTGATGCGGTATGCAGACACAGTACAAGCAGCACACTAGAACACAGAATAAGAATCTACGTTGATGCAATCGGCCAGTAAGAAGAGCCACATTTCAAGTTTTAGTTATCGATTAATGAATTATTGGGCGGTTTGGTGCCTTGGACCAGACCGAGGACCTTAAGATTTTGCATGAACCGAGGACTGGCAGCCAGGTAACACGAGAAATTGTGTAAAGTGTTAATATGTAGTAAAAACCTAAGAAAATCTCCCGTTTCCGTCATTTACTATCGAATCGACATAACGCCAGATCGTCACAGTGGTCGCTTTTCTCTCTGAAACGGTTACATTTATCGTCTGCAAGCCCTTGTCGCGTGATGCGGAATGCAGACACATTACAAGCAGCACACTAGAACACAGAATAAGAATCTACGTTGATGCAATCGGCCAGTAAGAAGAGCTACATTTCAAGTTTTAGTTATCGATTAATGAATTATTGGGCGGTTTGGTGCCTTGGACCAGACCGAGGACCTTAAGATTTTGCATGAACCGAGGACTGGCAGCCAGGTAACACGAGAAATTGTGTAAAGTGTTAATATGTAGTAAAAACCTAAGAAAATCTCCCGTTTCCGTCATTTACTATCGAATCGACATAACGCCAGATCGTCACAGTGGTCGCTTTTCTCTCTGAAACGGTTACATTTATCGTCTGCAAGCCCTTGTCGCGTGATGCGGTATGCAGAGTCACTACAAGCGGCATAGTAGAACACTGAAGAAGCATCTAAGTTTAAGCAATCGCCCAGTAAGAAGAGCTAAATTCAAGTTTTAGTTATCGATTAATGAATTATTGGGCGGTTTGGTGCCTTGGACCAGACCGAGGACCTTAAGATTTTGCATGAACCGAAGACTGGCAGCCAGGTAACACGAGAAATTGTGTAAAGTGTTAATATGTGGTAAAAACCTAAGAAAATCTCCCGTTTCCGTCATTTACTATCGAATCGACATAACGCCAGATCGTCACAGTGGTCGCTTTTCTCTCTGAAACGGTTACATTTATCGTCTGCAAGCCCTTGTCGCGTGATGCAGTATGCAGAGTCACTACAAGCGGCATAGTAGAACACTGAAGAAGCATGTAAGTTTATGCAATCACCCAGTAAGAAGAGCTTCATTTCAAGTTTTAGTTATCGATTAATGAATTATTGGGCGGTTTGGTGCCTTGGACCAGACCGAGGACCTTAAGATTTTGCATGAACCGAGGACTGGCAGCCAGGTAACACGAGAAATTGTGTAAAGTGTTAATATGTAGTAAAAACCTAAGAAAATCTCCCGTTTCCGTCATTTACTATCGAATCGACATAACGCCAGATCGTCACAGTGGTCGTTTTTCTCTCTGAAACGGTTACATTTATCGTCTGCAAGCCCTTGTCGCGTGATGCGGTATGCAGAGTCACTACAAGCGGCATAGTAGAACACTGTAGAAGCATCTAAGTTTATGCAATCGCCCAGTAAGAAGAGCTACATTTCAAGTTTTAGTTATCGATTAATGAATTATTGTGCGGTTTGGTGCCTTGGACCAGACCGAGGACCTTAAGATTTTGCATGAACCGAGGACTGGCAGCCAGGTAACACGAGAAATTGTGTAAAGTGTTAATATGTAGTAAAAACCTAAGAAAATCTCCCGTTTACGTCATTTACTATCGAATCGACATAACGCCAGATCGTCACAGTGGTCGCTTTTCTCTCTGAAACGGTTACATTTATCGTCTGCAAGCCCTTGTCGCGTGATGCGGTACGCAGACACAGTACAAGCAGCACACTAGAACACAGAATAAGAATCTACGTTGATGCAATCGGCCAGTAAGAAGAGCTACATTTCAAGTTTTAGTTATCGATTAATGAATTATTGGGCGGTTTGGTGCCTTGGACCAGACCGAGGACCTTAAGATTTTGCATGAACCGAGGACTGGCAGCCAGGTAACACGAGAAATTGTGTAAAGTGTTAATATGGAGTAAAAACCTATGAAAATCTCCCGTTTCCGTCATTTACTATCGAATCGACATAACGCCAGATCGTCACAGTGGTCGCTTTTCTCTCTGAAACGGTTACATTTATCGTCTGCAAGCCCTTGTCGCGTGATGCGGTATGCAGAGTCACTACAAGCGGCATAGTAGAACACTGAAGAAGCATCTAAGTTTATGCAATCGCCTAGTAAGAAGAGCTACATTTCAAGTTTTAGTTATCGATTAATGAATTATTGGGCGGTTTGGTGCCTTGGACCAGACCGAGGACCTTAAGATTTTGCATGAACCGAGGACTGGCAGCCAGGTAACACGAGAAATTGTGTAAAGTGTTAATATGTAGTAAAAACCTAAGAAAATCTCCCGTTTCCGTCATTTGCTATCGAATCGACATAACGCCAGATCGTCACAGTGGTCGCTTTTCTCTCTGAAACGGTTACATTTATCGTCTGCAAGCCCTTGTCGCGTGATGCGGTATGCAGACACAGTACAAGCAGCACACTAGAACACAGAATAAGAATCTACGTTGATGCAATCGGCCAGGAAGAAGAGCTACATTTCAAGTTTTAGTTATCGATTAATGAATTATTGGGCGGTTTGGTGCCTTGGACCAGACCGAGGACCTTAAGATTTTGCATGAACCGAGGACTGGCAGCCAGGTAACACGAGAAATTGTGTAAAGTGTTAATATGTAGTAAAAACCTAAGAAAATCTCCCGTTTCCGTCATTTACTATCGAATCGACATAACGCCAGATCGTCACAGTGGTCGCTTTTCTCTCTGAAACGGTTACATTTATCGTCTGCAAGCCCTTGTCGCGTGATGCGGTATGCAGACACAGTACAAGCAGCACACTAGAACACAGAATAAGAATATACGTTGATGCAATCGGCCAGGAAGAAGAGCTACATTTCAAGTTTTAGTTATCGATTAATGAATTATTGGGCGGTTTGGTGCCTTGGACCAGACCGAGGACCTTAAGATTTTGCATGAACCGAGGACTGGCAGCCAGGTAACACGAGAAATTGTGTAAAGTGTTAATATGTAGTAAAAACCTAAGAAAATCTCCCGTTTCCGTCATTTACTATCGAATCGACATAACGCCAGATCGTCACAGTGGTCGCTTTTCTCTCTGAAACGGTTACATTTATCGTCTGCAAGCCCTTGTCGCATGATGCGGTATGCAGACACAGTACAAGCAGCACACTAGAACACAGAATAAGAATCTACGTTGATGCAATCGGCCAGTAAGAAGAGCTACCTATCAAGTTTTAGTTATCGATTAATGAATTATTGGGCGGTTTGGTGCCTTGGACCAGACCGAGGACCTTAAGATTTTGCATGAACCGAGGACTGGCAGCCAGGTAACACGAGAAATTGTGTAAAGTGTTAATATGTTGTAAAAACCTAAGAAAATCTCCCGTTTACGTCATTTACTATCGAATCGACATAACGCCAGATCGTCACAGTGGTCGCTTTTCTCTCTGAAACGGTTACATTTATCGTCTGCAAGCCCTTGTCGCGTGATGCGGTATGCAGATCACTACAAGCGGCATAGTAGAACACTGTAGAAGCATCTAAGTTTATGCAATCGCCCAGTAAGAAGAGCTACATTTCAAGTTTTAGTTATCGATTAATGAATTATTGGGCGGTTTGGTGCCTTGGACCAGACCGAGGACCTTAAGATTTTGCATGAACCGAGGACTGGCAGCCAGGTAACACGAGAAATTGTGTAAAGTGTTAATATGTAGTAAAAACCTAAGAAAATCTCCCGTTTACGTCATTTACTATCGAATCGACATAACGCCAGATCGTCACAGTGGTCGCTTTTCTCTCTGAAACGGTTACATTTATCGTCTGCAAGCCCTTGTCGCGTGATGCGGTATGCAGACACAGTACAAGCAGCACACTAGAACACAGAATAAGAATCTACGTTGATGCAATCGGCCAGTAAGAAGAGCTACATTTCAAGTTTTAGTTATCGATTAATGAATTATTGGGCGGTTTGGTGCCTTGGACCAGACCGAGGACCTTAAGATTTTGCATGAACCGAGGACTGGCAGCCAGGTAACACGAGAAATTGTGTAAAGTGTTAATATGGAGTAAAAACCTATGAAAATCTCCCGTTTCCGTCATTTACTATCGAATCGACATAACGCCAGATCGTCACAGTGGTCGCTTTTCTCTCTGAAACGGTTACATTTATCGTCTGCAAGCCCTTGTCGCGTGATGCGGTATGCAGAGTCACTACAAGCGGCATAGTAGAACACTGAAGAAGCATCTAAGTTTATGCAATCGCCTAGTAAGAAGAGCTACATTTCAAGTTTTAGTTATCGATTAATGAATTATTGGGCGGTTTGGTGCCTTGGACCAGACCGAGGACCTTAAGATTTTGCATGAACCGAGGACTGGCAGCCAGGTAACACGAGAAATTGTGTAAAGTGTTAATATGTAGTAAAAACCTAAGAAAATCTCCCGTTTCCGTCATTTGCTATCGAATCGACATAACGCCAGATCGTCACAGTGGTCGCTTTTCTCTCTGAAACGGTTACATTTATCGTCTGCAAGCCCTTGTCGCGTGATGCGGTATGCAGAGTCACTACAAGCGGCATAGTAGAACACTGAAGAAGCATGTAAGTTTATGCAATCGCCCAGTAAGAAGAGCTACATTTCAAGTTTTAGTTATCGATTAATGAATTATTGGGCGGTTTGGTGCCTTGGACCAGACCGAGGACCTTAAGATTTTGCATGAACCGAGGACTGGCAGCCAGGTAACACGAGAAATTGTGTAAAGTGTTAATATGTAGTAAAAACCTAAGAAAATCTCCCGTTTCCTTCATTTACTATCGAATCGACATAACGCCAGATCGTCACAGTGGTCGTTTTTCTCTCTGAAACGGTTACATTTATCGTCTGCAAGCCCTTATCGCGTGATGCGGTATGCAGAGTCACTACAAGCGGCATAGTAGAACACTGAAGAAGCATGTAAGTTTATGCAATCGCCCAGTAAGAAGAGCTACATTTCAAGTTTTAGTTATCGATTAATGAATTATTGGGCGGTTTGGTGCCTTGGACCAGACCGAGGACCTTAAGATTTTGCATGAACCGAGGACTGGCAGCCAGGTAACACGAGAAATTGTGTAAAGTGTTAATATGTAGTAAAAACCTAAGAAAATCTCCCGTTTCCGTCATTTACTATCGAATCGACATAACGCCAGATCGTCACAGTGGTCGCTTTTCTCTCTGAAACGGTTACATTTATCGTCTGCAAGCCCTTGTCGCGTGATGCGGTATGCAGACACAGTACAAGCAGCACACTAGAACACAGAATAAGAATCTACGTTGATGCAATCGGCCAGGAAGAAGAGCTACATTTCAAGTTTTAGTTATCGATTAATGAATTATTGGGCGGTTTGGTGCCTTGGACCAGACCGAGGACCTTAAGATTTTGCATGAACCGAGGACTGGCAGCCAGGTAACACGAGAAATTGTGTAAAGTGTTAATATGTAGTAAAAACGTAAGAAAATCTCCCATTTCCGTCATTTACTATCGAATCGACATAACGCCAGATCGTCACAGTGGTCGCTTTTCTCTCTGAAACGGTTACATTTATCGTCTGCAAGCCCTTGTCGCGTGATGCGGTATGCAGACACAGTACAAGCAGCACACTAGAACACAGAATAAGAATCTACGTTGATGCAATCGGCCAGTAAGAAGAGCTACATTTCAAGTTTTAGTTATCGATTAATGAATTATTGGGCGGTTTGGTGCCTTGGACCAGACCGAGGACCTTAAGATTTTGCATGAACCGAGGACTGGCAGCCAGGTAACACGAGAAATTGTGTAAAGTGTTAATATGTAGTAAAAACCTAAGAAAATCTCCCGTTTCCGTCATTTACTATCGAATCGACATAACGCCAGATCGTCACAGTGGTCGCTTTTCTCTCTGAAGCGGTTACATTTATCGTCTGCAAGCCCTTGTCGCGTGATGCGGTATGCAGACACAGTACAAGCAGCACACTAGAACACAGAATAAGAATCTACGTTGATGAAATCGCCCAGGAAGAAGAGCTACATTTCAAGTTTTAGTTATCGATTAATGAATTATTGGGCGGTTTGGTGCCTTGGACCAGACCGAGGACCTTAAGATTTTGCATGAACCGAGGACTGGCAGCCAGGTAACACGAGAAATTTTTAAAGTGTTAATATGTAGTAAAAACCTAAGAAAATCTCCCGTTTCCGTCATTTACTATCGAATCGACATAACGCCAGATCGTCACAGTGGTCGCTTTTCTCTCTGAAGCGGTTACATTTATCGTCTGCAAGCCCTTGTCGCGTGATGCGGTATGCAGAGTCACTACAAGCGGCATAGTAGAACACTGAAGAAGCATCTAAGTTTATGCAATCGCCCAGTAAGAAGAGCTACATTTCAAGTTTTAGTTATCGATTAATGAATTATTGGGCGGTTTGGTGCCTTGGACCAGACCGAGGACCTTAAGATTCTGCATGAACCGAGGACTGGCAGCCAGGTAACACGAGAAATTGTGTAAAGTGTTAATATGTAGTAAAAACCTAAGAAAATCTCCCGTTTCCGTCATTTACTATCGAATCGACATAACGCCAGATTGTCACAGTGGTCGCTTTTCTCTCTGAAACGGTTACATTTATCATCTGCAAGCCCTTGTCGCGTGATGCGGTATGCAGACACAGTACAAGCAGCACACTAGAACACAGAATAAGAATCAACGTTGATGCAATGGGCCAGGAAGAAGAGCTACATTTCAAGTTTTAGTTATCGATTAATGAATTATTGGGCGGTTTGGTGCCTTGGACCAGACCGAGGACCTTAAGATTTTGCATGAACCGAAGACTGGCAGCCAGGTAACACGAGAAATTGTGTAAAGTGTTAATATGTAGTAAAAACCTAAGAAAATCTCCCGTTTCCGTCATTTACTATCGAATCGACATAACGCCAGATCGTCACAGTGGTCGATTTTCTCTCTGAAACGGTTACATTTATCGTCTGCAAGCCCTTGTCGCGTGATGCGGTATGCAGAGTCACTACAAGCGGAATAGTAGAACACTGAAGAAGCATGTAAGTTTATGCAATCGCCCAGTAAGAAGAGCTACATTTCAAGTTTTAGTTATCGATTAATGAATTATTGGGCGGTTTGGTGCCTTGGACCAGACCGAGGACCTTAAGATTTTGCATGAACCGAGGACTGGCAGCCAGGTAACACGAGAAATTGTGTAAAGTGTTAATATGTAGTAAAAACCTAAGAAAATCTCCCGTTTCCGTCATTTACTATCGAATCGACATAACGCCAGATCGTCACAGTGGTCGCTTTTCTCTCTGAAACGGTTACATTTATCGTCTGCAAGCCCTTGTCGCGTGATGCGGTATGCAGAGTCACTACAAGCGGCATAGTAGAACACTGAAGAAGCATCTAAGTATATGCAATCGCCCAGTAAGAAGAGCTACATTTCAAGTTTTAGTTATCGATTAATGAATTATTGGGCGGTTTGGTGCCTTGGACCAGACCGAGGACCTTAAGATTTTGCATGAACCGAGGACTGGCAGCCAGGTAACACGAGAAATTGTGTAAAGTGTTAATATGTAGTAAAAACCTAAGAAAATCTCCCGTTTCCGTCATTTACTATCGAATCGACATAACGCCAGATCGTCACAGTGGTCGCTTTTCTCTCTGAAACGGTTACATTTATCGTCTGCAAGCCCTTGTCGCGTGATGCGGTATGCAGAGTCACTACAAGCGGCATAGTAGAACACTGAAGAAGCATCTAAGTTTATGCAATCGCCCAGTAAGAAGAGCTACATTTCAAGTTTTAGTTATCGATTAATGAATTATTGGGCGGTTTGGTGCCTTGGACCAGACCGAGGACCTTAAGATTTTGCATGAACCGAGGACTGGCAGCCAGGTAACACGAGAAATTGTGTAAAGTGTTAATATGTAGTAAAAACCTATGAAAATCTCCCGTTTCCGTCATTTACTATCGAATCGACATAACGCCAGATCGTCACAGTGGTCGCTTTTCTCTCTGAAACGGTTACATTTATCGTCTGCAAGCCCTTGTCGCGTGATGCGGTATGCAGAGTCACTACAAGCGGCATAGTAGAACACTGAAGAAGCATCTAAGTTTATGCAATCGCCCAGTAAGGAGAGCTACATTTCAAGTTTTAGTTATCGATTAATGAATTATTGGGCGGTTTGGTGCCTTGGACCAGACCGAGGACCTTAAGATTTTGCATGAACCGAGGACTGGCAGCCAGGTAACACGAGAAATTGTGTAAAGTGTTAATATGTAGTAAAAACCTAAGAAAATCTCCCGTTTCCGTCATTTACTATCGAATCGACATAACGCCAGATCGTCACAGTGGTCGCTTTTCTCTCTGAAACGGTTACATTTATCGTCTGCAAGCCCTTGTCGCGTGATGCGGTATGCAGAGTCACTAAAAGCGGCATAGTAGAACACTGAAGAAGCATGTAAGTTTATGCAATCGCCCAGTAAGAAGAGCTACATTTCAAGTTTTAGTTATCGATTAATGAATTATTGGGCGGTTTGGTGCCTTGGACCAGACCGAGGACCTTAAGATTTTGCATGAACCGAGGACTGGCAGCCAGGTAACACGAGAAATTGTGTAAAGTGTTAATATGTAGTAAAAACCTAAGAAAATCTCCCGTTTCCGTCATTTACTATCGAATCGACATAACGCCAGATCGTCACAGTGGTCGCTTTTCTCTCTGAAACGGTTACATTTATCGTCTGCAAGCCCTTGTCGCGTGATGCGGTATGCAGAGTCACTACAAGCGGCATAGTAGAACACTGAAGAAGCATCTAAGTTTATGCAATCGCCCAGTAAGAAGAGCTACATTTCAAGTTTTAGTTATCGATTAATGAATTATTGGGCGGTTTGGTGCCTTGGACCAGACCGAGGACCTTAAGATTTTGCATGAACCGAGGACTGGCAGCCAGGTAACACGAGAAATTGTGTAAAGTGTTAATATGTAGTAAAAACCTAAGAAAATCTCCCGTTTCCGTCATTTACTATCGAATCGACATAACGCCAGATCGTCACAGTGGTCGCTTTTCTCTCTGAAACGGTTACATTTATCGTCTGCAAGCCCTTGTCGCGTGATGCGGTATGCAGAGTCACTACAAGCGGCATAGTAGAACACTGAAGAAGCATCTAAGTTTATGCAATCGCCCAGTAAGGAGAGCTACATTTCAAGTTTTTGTTACCGATTAATGAATTATTGGGCGGTTTGGTGCCTTGGACCAGACCGAGGACCTTAAGATTTTGCATGAACCGAGGACTGGCAGCCAGGTAACACGAGAAATTGTGTAAAGTGTTAATATGTAGTAAAAACCTAAGAAAATCTCCCGTTTCCGTCATTTACTATCGAATCGACATAACGCCAGATCGTCACAGTGGTCGCTTTTCTCTCTGAAACGGTTACATTTATCGTCTGCAAGCCCTTGTCGCGTGATGCGGTATGCAGAGTCACTACAAGCGGCATAGTAGAACACTGAAGAAGCATCTAAGTTTATGCAATCGCCCAGTAAGAAGAGCTACATTTCAAGTTTTAGTTATCGATTAATGAATTATTGGGCGGTTTGGTGCCTTGGACCAGACCGAGGACCTTAAGATTTTGCATGAACCGAGGACTGGCAGCCAGGTAACACGAGAAATTGTGTAAAGTGTTAATATGTAGTAAAAACCTAAGAAAATCTCCCGTTTCCGTCATTTACTATCGAATCGACATAACGCCAGATCGTCACAGTGGTCGCTTTTCTCTCTGAAACGGTTACATTTATCGTCTGCAAGCCCTTGTCGCGTGATGCGGTATGCAGACACAGTACAAGCAGCACACTAGAACACAGAATAAGAATCTACGTTGATGCAATCGGCCAGGAAGAAGAGCTACATTTCAAGTTTTAGTTATCGATTAATGAATTATTGGGCGGTTTGGTGCCTTGGACCAGACCGAGGACCTTAAGATTTTGCATGAACCGAGGACTGGCAGCCAGGTAACACGAGAAATTGTGTAAAGTGTTAATATGTAGTAAAAACCTAAGAAAATCTCCCGTTTCCGTCATTTACTATCGAATCGACATAACGCCAGATCGTCACAGTGGTCGCTTTTCTCTCTGAAACGGTTACATTTATCGTCTGCAAGCCCTTGTCGCGTGATGCGGTATGCAGACACAGTACAAGCAGCACACTAGAACACTGAATAAGAATCTACGTTGATGCAATCGGCCAGGAAGAAGAGCTACATTTCAAGTTTTAGTTATCGATTAATGAATTATTGGGCGGTTTGGTGCCTTGGACCAGACCGAGGACCTTAAGATTTTGCATGAACCGAGGACTGGCAGCCAGGTAACACGAGAAATTGTGTAAAGTGTTAATATGTAGTAAAAACCTAAGAAAATCTCCCGTTTCCGTCATTTACTATCGAATCGACATAACGCCAGATCGTCACAGTGGTCGCTTTTCTCTCTGAAACGGTTACATTTATCGTCTGCAAGCCCTTGTCGCGTGATAAGGTATGCAGAGTCACTAAAAGCGGCATAGTAGAACACTGAAGAAGCATGTAAGTTTATGCAATCGCCCAGTAAGAAGAGCTACATTTCAAGTTTTAGTTATCGATTAATGAATTATTGGGCGGTTTGGTGCCTTGGACCAGACCGAGGACCTTAAGATTTTGCATGAACCGAGGACTGGCAGCCAGGTAACACGAGAAATTGTGTAAAGTGTTAATATGTAGTAAAAACCTAAGAAAATCTCCCGTTTCCGTCATTTACTATCGAATCGACATAACGCGAGATCTTCACAGTGGTCGCTTTTCTCTCTGAAACGGTTACATTTATCGTCTGCAAGCCCTTGTCGCGTGATGCGGTATGCAGAGTCACTACAAGCGGCATAGTAGAACACTGAAGAAGCATGTAAGTTTATGCAATCGCCCAGTAAGAAGAGCTACATTTCAAGTTTTAGTTATCGATTAATGAATTATTGGGCGGTTTGGTGCCTTGGACCAGACCGAGGACCTTAAGATTTTGCATGAACCGAGGACTGGCAGCCAGGTAACACGAGAAATTGTGTTAAGTGTTAATATGTAGTAAAAACCTAAGAAAATCTCCCGTTTCCGTCATTTACTATCGAATCGACATAACGCCAGATCGTCACAGTGGTCGCTTTTCTCTCTGAAACGGTTACATTTATCGTCTGCAAGCCCTTGTCGCGTGATGCGGTATGCAGACACAGTACAAGCAGCACACTAGAACACAGAATAAGAATCTACGTTGATGCAATCGGCCAGGAAGAAGAGCTACATTTCAAGTTTTAGTTATCGATTAATGAATTATTGGGCGGTTTGGTGCCTTGCACCAGACCGAGGACCTTAAGATTTTGCATGAACCGAGGACTGGCAGCCAGGTAACACGAGAAATTGTGTAAAGTGTTAATATGTAGTAAAAACCTAAGAAAATCTCCCGTTTCCGTCATTTACTATCGAATCGACATAACGCCAGATCGTCACAGTGGTCGCTTTTCTCTCTGAAACGGTTACATTTATCGTCTGCAAGCCCTTGTCGCGTGATGCGGTATGCAGACACAGTACAAGCAGCACACTAGAACACAGAATAAGAATCTACGTTGATGCAATCGGCCAGGAAGAAGAGCTACATTTCAAGTTTTAGTTATCGATTAATGAATTATTGGGCGGTTTGGTGCCTTGGACCAGACCGAGGACCTTAAGATTTTGCATGAACCGAGGACTGGCAGCCAGGTAACACGAGAAATTGTGTAAAGTGTTAATATGTAGTAAAAACTTAAGAAAATCTCCCGTTTCCGTCATTTACTTTCGAATCGACATAACGCCAGATCGTCACAGTGGTCGCTTTTCTCTCTGAAACGGTTACATTTATCGTCTGCAAGCCCTTGTCGCGTGATGCGGTATGCAGACACAGTACAAGCAGCACTCTAGAACACAGAATAAGAATCTACGTTGATGCAATCGGCCAGTAAGAAGAGCTACATTTCAAGTTTTAGTTATCGATTAATGAATTATTGGGCGGTTTGGTGCCTTGGACCAGACCGAGGACCTTAAGATTTTGCATGAACCGAGGACTGGCAGCCAGGTAACACGAGAAATTGTGTAAAGTGTTAATATGTAGTAAAAACCTAAGAAAATCTCCCGTTTCCGTCATTTACTTTCGAATCGACATAACGCCAGATCGTCACAGTGGTCGCTTTTCTCTCTGAAACGGTTACATTTATCGTCTGCAAGCCCTTGTCGCGTCATGCGGTATGCAGAGTCACTACAAGCGGCATAGTAGAACACTGAAGAAGCATCTAAGTTTATGCAATCGCCCAGTAAGAAGAGCTACATTTCAAGTTTTAGTTATCGATTAATGAAATATTGGGCGGTTTGGTGCCTTGGACCAGACCGAGGACCTTAAGATTTTGCATGAACCGAGGACTGGCAGCCAGGTAACACGAGAAATTGTGTAAAGTGTTAATATGTAGTAAAAACCTAAGAAAATCTCCCGTTTCCGTCATTTACTATCGAATCGACATAACGCCAGATCGTCACAGTGGTCGCTTTTCTCTCTGAAACGTTTACATTTATCGTCTGCAAGCCCTTGTCGCGTGATGCGGTATGCAGACACAGTACAAGCAGCACTCTAGAACACAGAATAAGAATCTACGTTGATGCAATCGGCCAGTAAGAAGAGCTACATTTCAAGTTTTAGTTATCGATTAATGAATTATTGGGCGGTTTGGTGCCTTGGACCAGACCAAGGACCTTAAGATTTTGCATGAACCGAGGACTGGCAGCCAGGTAACACGAGAAATTGTGTAAAGTGTTAATATGTAGTAAAAACCTAAGAAAATCTCCCGTTTCCGTCGTTTACTATCGAATCGACATAACGCCAGATCGTCACAGTGGTCGCTTTTCTCTCTGAAACGGTTACATTTATCGTCTGCAAGCCCTTGTCGCGTGATGCGGTATGCAGACACAGTACAAGCACCACTCTAGAACACAGAATAAGAATCTACGTTGATGCAATCGGCCAGTAAGAAGAGCTACATTTCAAGTTTTAGTTATCGATTAATGAATTATTGGGCGGTTTGGTGCCTTGGACCAGACCGAGGACCTGAAGATTTTGCATGAACCGAGGACTGGCAGCCAGGTAACACGAGAAATTGTGTAAAGTGTTAATATGTAGTAAAAACCTGAGAAAATCTCCCGTTTCCGTCATTTACTATCGAATCGACATAACGCCAGATCGTCACAGTGGTCGCTTTTCTCTCTGAAACGGTTACATTTATCGTCTGCAAGCCCTTGTCGCGTGATGCGGTATGCAGAGTCACTACAAGCGGCATAGTAGAACACTGAAGAAGCATCTAAGTTTATGCAATCGCCCAGTAAGAAGAGCTACATTTCAAGTTTTAGTTATCGATTAATGAATTATTGGGCGGTATGGTGCCTTGGACCAGACCGAGGACCTGAAGATTTTGCATGAACCGAGGACTGGCAGCCAGGTAACACGAGAAATTGTGTAAAGTGTTAATATGTAGTAAAAACCTGAGAAAATCTCCCGTTTCCGTCATTTACTATCGAATCGACATAACGCCAGATCGTCACAGTGGTCGCTTTTCTCTCTGAAACGGTTACATTTATCGTCTGCAAGCCCTTGTCGCGTGATGCGGTATGCAGACAAAGTACAAGCAGCACACTAGAACACAGAATAAGAATCTACGTTGATGCAATCGGCCAGTAAGAAGAGCTACATTTCAAGTTTTAGTTATCGATTAATGAATTATTGGGCGGTTTGGTGCCTTGGACCAGACCGAGGACCTTAAGATTTTGCATGAACCGAGGACTGGCAGCCAGGTAACACGAGAAATTGTGTAAAGTGTTAATATGTAGTAAAAACCTAAGAAAATCTCCCGTTTCCGTCATTTACTATCGAATCGACATAACGCTAGATCGTCACAGTGGTCGCTTTTCTCTCTGAAACGGTTACATTTATCGGCTGCAAGCCCTTGTCGCGTGATGCGGTATGCAGAGTCACTACAAGCGGCATAGTAGAACACTGAAGAAGCATGTAAGTTTATGCAATCGCCCAGTAAGAAGAGCTACATTTCAAGTTTTAGTTATCGATTAATGAATTATTGGGCGGTTTGGTGCCTTGGACCAGACCGAGGACCTTAAGATTTTGCATGTACCGAGGACTGGCAGCCAGGTAACACGAGAAATTGTGTTAAGTGTTAATATGTAGTAAAAACCTAAGAAAATCTCCCGTTTCCGTCATTTACTATCGAATCGACATAACGCCAGATCGTCACAGTGGTCGCTTTTCTCTCTGAAACGGTTACATTTATCGTCTGCAAGCCCTTGTCGCGTGATGCGGTATGCAGACACAGTACAAGCAGCACACTAGAACACAGAATAAGAATCTACGTTGATGCAATCGGCCAGGAAGAAGAGCTACATTTCAAGTTTTAGTTATCGATTAATGAATTATTGGGCGGTTTGGTGCCTTGGACCAGACCGAGGACCTTAAGATTTTGCATGAACCGAGGACTGGCAGCCAGGTAACACGAGAAATTGTGTAAAGTGTTAATATGTAGTAAAAACCTAAGAAAATCTCCCGTTTCCGTCATTTACTATCGAATCGACATAAGGCCAGATCGTCACAGTGGTCGCTTTTCTCTCTGAAACGGTTACATTTATCGTCTGCAAGCCCTTGTCGCGTGATGCGGTATGCAGACACAGTACAAGCAGCACACTAGAACACAGAATAAGAATCTACGTTGATGCAATCGGCCAGGAAGAAGAGCTACATTTCAAGTTTTAGTTGTCGATTAATGAATTATTGGGCGGTTTGGTGCCTTGGACCAGACCGAGGACCTTAAGATTTTGCATGAACCGAGGACTGGCAGCCAGGTAACACGAGAAATTGTGTAAAGTGTTAATATGTAGTAAAAACCTAAGAAAATCTCCCGTTTCCGTCACTTACTATCGAATCGACATAACGCCAGATCGTCACAGTGGTCGTTTTTCTCTCTGAAACGGTTACATTTATCGTCTGCAAGCCCTTGTCGCGTGATGCGGTATGCAGACACAGTACAAGCAGCACACTAGAACACAGAATAGGATTCTACGTTGATGCAATCGGCCAGTAAGAAGAGCTACATTTCAAGTTTTAGTTATCGATTAATGAATTATTGGGCGGTTTGGTGCCTTGGACCAGCCCGAGGACCTTAAGATTTTGCATGAACCGAGGACTGGCAGCCAGGTAACACGAGAAATTGTGTAAAGTGTTAATATGTAGTAAAAACCTAAGAAAATCTCCCGTTTCCGTCATTTACTATCGAATCGACATAACGCCAGATCGTCACAGTGGTCGCTTTTCTCTCTGAAACGGTTACATTTATCGTCTGCAAGCCCTTGTCGCGTGATGCGGTATGCAGACACAGTACAAGCAGCACTCTAGAACACAGAATAAGAATCTACGTTGATGCAATCCGCCAGTAAGAAGAGCTACATTTCAAGTTTTAGTTATCGATTAATGAATTATTGGGCGGTTTGGTGCCTTGGACCAGACCAAGGACCTTAAGATTTTGCATGAACCGAGGACTGGCAGCCAGGTAACACGAGAAATTGTGTAAAGTGTTAATATGTAGTAAAAACCTAAGAAAATCTCCCGTTTCCGTCGTTTACTATCGAATCGACATAACGCCAGATCGTCACAGTGGTCGCTTTTCTCTCTGAAACGGTTACATTTATCGTCTGCAAGCCCTTGTCGCGTGATGCGGTATGCAGAGTCACTACAAGCGGCATAGTAGAACACTGAAGAAGCATCTAAGTTTATGCAATCGCCCAGTAAGAAGAGCTACATTTCAAGTTTTAGTTATCGATTAATGAATTATTGGGCGGTTTGGTGCCTTGGACCAGACCGAGGACCTTAAGATTTTGCATGAACCGAGGACTGGCAGCCAGGTAACACGAGAAATTGTGTAAAGTGTTAATATGTAGTAAAAACCTAAGAAAATCTCCCGTTTCCGTCATTTACTATCGAATCGACATAACGCCAGATCGTCACATTGGTCGCTTTTCTCTCTGAAACGGTTACATTTATCGTCTGCAAGCCCTTGTCGCGTGATGCGGTATGCAGACACAGTACAAGCAGCACACTAGAACACAGAATAAGAATCTACGTTGATGCAATCGGCCAGGAAGAAGAGCTACATTTCAAGTTTTAGTTATCGATTAATGAATTATTGGGCGGTTTGGTGCCTTGGACCAGACCGAGGACCTTAAGATTTTGCATGAACCGAGGACTGGCAGCCAGGTAACACGAGAAATTGCGTAAAGTGTTAATATGTAGTAAAAACCTAAGAAAATCTCCCGTTTCCGTCATTTACTATCGAATCGACATAACGCCAGATCGTCACAGTGGTCGCTTTTCTCTCTGAAACGGTTACATTTATCGTCTGCAAGCCCTTGTCGCGTGATGCGGTATGCAGACACAGTACAAGCAGCACACTAGAACACAGAATAAGAATCTACGTTGATGCAATCGGCCAGGAAGAAGAGCTACATTTCAAGTTTTAGTTGTCGATTAATGAATTATTGGGCGGTTTGGTGCCTTGGACCAGACCGAGGACCTTAAGATTTTGCATGAACCGAGGACTGGCAGCCAGGTAACACGAGAAATTGTGTAAAGTGTTAATATGTAGTAAAAACCTAAGAAAATCTCCCGTTTCCGTCATTTACTATCGAATCGACATAACGCCAGATCGTCACATTGGTCGCTTTTCTCTCTGAAACGGTTACATTTATCGTCTGCAAGCCCTTGTCGCGTCATGCGGTATGCAGAGTCACTACAAGCGGCATAGTAGAACACTGAAGAAGCATCTAAGTTTATGCAATCGCCCAGTAAGAAGAGCTACATTTCAAGTTTTAGTTATCGATTAATGAATTATTGGGCGGTTTTGTGCCTTGGACCAGACCGAGGACCTTAAGATTTTGCATGAACCGAGGACTGGCAGCCAGGTAACACGAGAAATTGTGTAAAGTGTTAATATGTAGTAAAAACCTAAGAAAATCTCCCGTTTCCGTCATTTACTATCGTATCGACATAACGCCAGATCGTCACAGTGGTCGCTTTTCTCTCTGAAACGGTTACATTTATCGTCTGCAAGCCCTTGTCGCGTGATGCGGTATGCAGACACAGTACAAGCAGCACTCTAGAACACAGAATAAGAATCTACGTTTTAAGCAATCGGCCAGTAAGAAGAGCTACATTTCAAGTTTTAGTTATCGATTAATGAATTATTGGGCGGTTTGGTGCCTTGGACCAGACCAAGGACCTTAAGATTTTGCATGAACCGAGGACTGGCAGCCACGTAACACGAGAAATTGTGTAAAGAGTTAATATGTAGTAAAAACCTAAGAAAATCTCCCGTTTCCGTCGTTTACTATCGAATCGACATAACGCCAGATCGTCACAGTGGTCGCTTTTCTCTCTGAAACGGTTACATTTATCGTCTGCAAGCCCTTGTCGCGTGATGCGGTATGCAGAGTCACTACAAGCGGCATAGTAGAACACTGAAGAAGCATCTAAGTTTATGCAATCGGCCAGTAAGAAGAGCTACATTTCAAGTTTTAGTTATCGATTAATGAATTATTGGGCGGTTTGGTGCCTTGGACCAGACCGAGGACCTTAAGATTTTGCATGAACCGAGGACTGGCAGCCAGGTAACACGAGAAATTGTGTAAAGTGTTAATATGTAGTAAAAACCTAAGAAAATCTCCCGTTTCCGTCATTTACTATCGAATCGACATAACGCCAGATCGTCACATTGGTCGCTTTTCTCTCTGAAACGGTTACATTTATCGTCTGCAAGCCCTTGTCGCGTGATGCGGTATGCAGACACAGTACAAGCAGCACACTAGAACACAGAATAAGAATCTACGTTGATGCAATCGGCCAGTAAGAAGAGCTACATATCAAGTTTTAGTTATCGATTAATGAATTATTGGGCGGTTTGGTGCCTTGGACCAGACCGAGGACCTTAAGATTTTGCATGAACCGAGGACTGGCAGCCAGGTAACACGAGAAATTGTGTAAAGTGTTAATATGTAGTAAAAACCTAAGAAAATCTCCCGTTTCCGTCATTTACTATCGAATCGACATAACGCCAGATCGTCACAGTGGTCGCTTTTCTCTCTGAAACGGTTACATTTATCGTCTGCAAGCCCTTGTCGCGTCATGCGGTATGCAGACACAGTACAAGCAGCACACTAGAACACAGAATAAGAATCTACGTTGATGCAATCGGCCAGGAAGAAGAGCTACATTTCAAGTTTTAGTTGTCGATTAATGAATTATTGGGCGGTTTGGTGCCTTGGACCAGACCGAGGACCTTAAGATTTTGCATGAACCGAGGACTGGCAGCCAGGTAACACGAGAAATTGTGTAAAATGTTAATATGTAGTAAAAACCTAAGAAAATCTCCCGTTTCCGTCATTTACTATCGAATCGACATAACGCCAGATCGTCACAGTGGTCGTTTTTCTCTCTGAAACGGTTACATTTATCGTCTGCAAGCCCTTGTCGCGTGATGCGGTATGCAGACACAGTACAAGCAGCACACTAGAACACAGAATAGGAATCTACGTTGATGCAATCGGCCAGTAAGAAGAGCTACATTTCAAGTTTTAGTTATCGATTAATGAATTATTGGGCGGTTTGGTGCCTTGGACCAGACCGAGGACCTTAAGATTTTGCATGAACCGAGGACTGGCAGCCAGGTAACACGAGAAATTGTGTAAAGTGTTAATATGTAGTAAAAACCTAAGAAAATCTCCCGTTTCCCTCATTTACTATCGAATCGACATAACGCCAGATCGTCACATTGGTCGCTTTTCTCTCTGAAACGGTTACATTTATCGTCTGCAAGCCCTTGTCGCGTCATGCGGTATGCAGAGTCACTACAAGCGGCATAGTAGAACACTGAAGAAGCATCTAAGTTTATGCAATCGCCCAGTAAGAAGAGCTACATTTCAAGTTTTAGTTATCGATTAATGAATTATTGGGCGGTTTGGTGCCTTGGACCAGACCGAGGACCTTAAGATTTTGCATGAACCGAGGACTGGCAGCCAGGTAACACGAGAAATTGTGTAAAGTGTTAATATGTAGTAAAAACCTAAGAAAATCTCCCGTTTCCGTCATTTACTATCGTATCGACATAACGCCAGATCGTCACAGTGGTCGCTTTTCTCTCTGAAACGGTTACATTTATCGTCTGCAAGCCCTTGTCGCGTGATGCGGAATGCAGACACAGTACAAGCAGCACTCTAGAACACAGAAATAGAATCTACGTTGAAGCAATCGGCCAGTAAGAAGAGCTACATTTCAAGTTTTAGTTATCGATTAATGAATTATTGGGCGGTTTGGTGCCTTGGACCAGACCAAGGACCTTAAGATTTTGCATGAACCGAGGACTGGCAGCCACCTAACACGAGAAATTGTGTAAAGTGTTAATATGTAGTAAAAACCTAAGAAAATCTCCCGTTTCCGTCGTTTACTATCGAATCGACATAACGCCAGATCGTCACAGTGGTCGCTTTTCTCTCTGAAACGGTTACATTTATCGTCTGCAAGCCCTTGTCGCGTGATGCGGTATGCAGAGTCACTACAAGCGGCATAGTAGAACACTGAAGAAGCATCTAAGTTTATGCAATCGGCCAGTAAGAAGAGCTACATTTCAAGTTTTAGTTATCGATTAATGAATTATTGGGCGGTTTGGTGCCTTGGACCAGACCGAGGACCTTAAGATTTTGCATGAACCGAGGACTGGCAGCCAGGTAACACGAGAAATTGTGTAAAGTGTTAATATGTAGTAAAAACCTAAGAAAATCTCCCGTTTCCGTCATTTACTATCGAATCGACATAACGCCAGATCGTCACATTGGTCGCTTTTCTCTCTGAAACGGTTACATTTATCGTCTGCAAGCCCTTGTCGCGTGATGCGGTATGCAGACACAGTACAAGCAGCACACTAGAACACAGAATAAGAATCTACGTTGATGCAATCGGCCAGGAAGAAGAGCTACATTTCAAGTGTTAGTTATCGATTAATGAATTATTGGGCGGTTTGGTGCCTTGGTCCGGACCGAGGACCTTAAGATTTTGCATGAACCGAGGACTGGCAGCCAGGTAACACGAGAAATTGTGTAAAGTGTTAATATGTAGTAAAAACCTAAGAAAATCTCCCGTTTCCGTCATTTACTATCGAATCGACATAACGCCAGATCGTCACAGTGGACGCTTTTCTCTCTGAAACGGTTACATTTATCGTCTGCAAGCCCTTGTCGCGTGATGCGGTATGCAGACACAGTACAAGCAGCACACTAGAACACAGAATAAGAATCTACGTTGATGCAATCGGCCAGTAAGAAGAGCTACATATCAAGTTTTAGTTATCGATTAATGAATTATTGGTCGGTTTGGTGCCTTGGACCAGACCGAGGACCTTAAGATTTTGCATGAACCGAGGACTGGCAGCCAGGTAACACGAGAAATTGTGTAAAGTGTTAATATGTAGTAAAAACCTAAGAAAATCTCCCGTTTCCGTCATTTACTATCGAATCGACATAACGCCAGATCGTCACAGTGGACGCTTTTCTCTCTGAAACGGTTACATTTATCGTCTGCAAGCCCTTGTCGCGTGATGCGGTATGCAGACACAGTACAAGCAGCACACTAGAACACAGAATAAGAATCTACGTTGATGCAATCGGCCAGTAAGAAGAGCTACATTTCAAGTTTTAGTTATCGATTAATGAATTATTGGGCGGTTTGGTGCCTTGGACCAGACCAAGGACCTTAAGATTTTGCATGAACCGAGGACTGGCAGCCAGGTAACACGAGAAATTGTGTAAAGTGTTAATATGTAGTAAAAACCTAAGAAAATCTCCCGTTTCCGTCGTTTACTATCGAATCGACATAACGCCAGATCCTCACAGTGGTCGCTTTTCTCTCTGAAACGGTTACATGTATCGTCTGCAAGCCCTTGTCGCGTGATGCGGTATGCAGAGTCACTACAAGCGGCATAGTAGAACACTGAAGAAGCATCTAAGTTTATGCAATCGGCCAGTAAGAAGAGCTACATTTCAAGTTTTAGTTATCGATTAATGAATTATTGGGCGGTTTGGTGCCTTGGACCAGACCGAGGACCTTAAGATTTTGCATGAACCGAGGACTGGCAGCCAGGTAACACGAGAAATTGTGTTAAGTGTTAATATGTAGTAAAAACCTAAGAAAATCTCCCGTTTCCGTCATTTACTATCGAATCGACATAACGCCAGATCGTCACAGTGGTCGCTTTTCTCTCTGAAACGGTTACATTTATCGTCTGCAAGCCCTTGTCGCGTGATGCGGTATGCAGACACAGTACAAGCAGCACACTAGAACACAGAATAAGAATCTACGTTGATGCAATCGGCCAGGAAGAAGAGCTACATTTCAAGTTTTAGTTATCGATTAATGAATTATTGGGCGGTTTGGTGCCTTGGACCAGACCGAGGACCTTAAGATTTTGCATGAACCGAGGACTGGCAGCCAGGTAACACGAGAAATTGTGTAAAGTGTTAATATGTAGTAAAAACCTAAGAAAATCTCCCGTTTCCGTCATTTACTATCGAATCGACATAACGCCAGATCGTCACAGTGGTCGCTTTTCTCTCTGAAACGGTTACATGTATCGTCTGCAAGCCCTTGTCGCGTGATGCGGTATGCAGACACAGTACAAGCAGCACACTAGAACACAGAATAAGAATCTACGTTGATGCAATCGGCCAGGAAGAAGAGCTACATTTCAAGTTTTAGTTGTCGATTAATGAATTATTGGGCGGTTTGGTGCCTTGGACCAGACCGAGGACCTTAAGATTTTGCATGAACCGAGGACTGGCAGCCAGGTAACACGAGAAATTGTGTAAAGTGTTAATATGTAGTAAAAACCTAAGAAAATCTCCCGTTTCCGTCATTTACTATCGAATCGACATAACGCCAGATCGTCACAGTGGTCGTTTTTCTCTCTGAAACGGTTACATTTATCGTCTGCAAGCCCTTGTCGCGTGATGCGGTATGCAGACACAGTACAAGCAGCACACTAGAACACAGAATAAGAATCTACGTTGATGCAATCGGCCAGTAAGAAGAGCTACATTTCAAGTTTTAGTTATCGATTAATGAATTATTGGGCGGTTTGGTGCCTTGGACCAGACCGAGGACCTTAAGATTTTGCATGAACCGAGGACTGGCAGCCAGGTAACACGAGAAATTGTGTAAAGTGTTAATATGTAGTAAAAACCTAAGAAAATCTCCCGTTTCCGTCATTTACTATCGAATCGACATAACGCCAGATCGTCACATTGGTCGCTTTTCTCTCTGAAACGGTTACATTTATCGTCTGCAAGCCCTTGTCGCGTGATGCGGTATGCAGACACAGTACAAGCAGCACACTAGAACACAGAATAAGAATCTACGTTGATGCAATCGGCCAGGAAGAAGAGCTACAATTCAAGTGTTAGTTATCGATTAATGAATTATTGGGCGGTTTGGTGCCTTGGTCCGGACCGAGGACCTTAAGATTTTGCATGAACCGAGGACTGGCAGCCAGGTAACACGAGAAATTGTGTAAAGTGTTAATATGTAGTAAAAACCTAAGAAAATCTCCCGTTTCCGTCATTTACTATCGAATCGACATAACGCCAGATCGTCACAGTGGACGCTTTTCTCTCTGAAACGGTTACATTTATCGTCTGCAAGCCCTTGTCGCGTGATGCGGTATGCAGACACAGTACAAGCAGCACACTAGAACACAGAATAAGAATCTACGTTGATGCAATCGGCCAGTAAGAAGAGCTACATATCAAGTTTTAGTTATCGATTAATGAATTATTGGTCGGTTTGGTGCCTTGGACCAGACCGAGGACCTTAAGATTTTGCATGAACCGAGGACTGGCAGCCAGGTAACACGAGAAATTGTGTAAAGTGTTAATATGTAGTAAAAACCTAAGAAAATCTCCCGTTTCCGTCATTTACTATCGAATCGACATAACGCTAGATCGTCACAGTGGACGCTTTTCTCTCTGAAACGGTTACATTTATCGTCTGCAAGCCCTTGTCGCGTGATGCGGTATGCAGACACAGTACAAGCAGCACACTAGAACACAGAATAAGAATCTACGTTGATGCAATCGGCCAGTAAGAAGAGCTACATATCAAGTTTTAGTTATCGATTAATGAATTATTGGTCGGTTTGGTGCCTTGGACCAGACCGAGGACCTTAAGATTTTGCATGAACCGAGGACTGGCAGCCAGGTAACACGAGAAATTGTGTAAAGTGTTAATATGTAGTAAAAACCTAAGAAAATCTCCCGTTTCCGTCATTTACTATCGAATCGACATAACGCCAGATCGTCACAGTGGTCGCTTTTCTCTCTGAAACGGTTACATTTATCGTCTGCAAGCCCTTGTCGCGTGATGCGGTATGCAGAGTCACTACAAGCGGCATAGTAGAACACTGAAGAAGCACCTAAGTTTATGCAATCGCCCAGTAAGAAGAGCTACATTTCAAGTTTTAGTTATCGATTAATGAATTATAGGGCGGTTTGGTGCCTTGGACCAGACCGAGGACCTTAAGATTTTGCATGAACCGAGGACTGTTAGCCAGGTAACACGAGAAATTGTGTAAAGTGTTAATATGTAGTAAAGACCTAAGAAAATCTCCCGTTTCCGTCATTTACTATCGAATCGACATAACGCCAGATCGTCACAGTGGTCGCTTTTCTCTCTGAAACGGTTACATTTATCGTCTGCAAGCCCTTGTCGCGTCATGCGGTATGCAGACACAGTACAAGCAGCACACTAGAACACAGAATAAGAATCTACGTTGATGCAATCGGCCAGGAAGAAGAGCTACATTTCAAGTTTTAGTTATCGATTAATGAATTATTGGGCGGTTTGGTGCCTTGGACCAGACCGAGGACCTTAAGATTTTGCATGAACCGAGGACTGGCAGCCAGGTAACACGAGAAATTGTGTAAAGTGTTAATATGTAGTAAAAACCTAAGAAAACTCCCGTTTCCGTCATTTACTATCGAATCGACATAACGCCAGATCGTCACAGTGGTCGCTTTTCTCTCTGAAACGGTTACATTTATCGTCTGCAAGCCCTTGTCGCGTGATGCGGTATGCAGACACAGTACAAGCAGCACTCTAGAACACAGAATAAGAATCTACGTTGATGCAATCG
Source organism: Schistocerca cancellata (assembly GCF_023864275.1). Lineage (NCBI taxonomy): Eukaryota > Metazoa > Arthropoda > Insecta > Orthoptera > Acrididae > Schistocerca > Schistocerca cancellata. Next base: position 3,734,308 of record NW_026047150.1, read on the forward strand.
GCCAGTAAGAAGAGCTACATTTCAAGTTTTAGTTATCGATTAATGAATTATTGGGCGGTTTGGTGCCTTGGACCAGACCAAGGACCTTAAGATTTTGCATGAACCGAGGACTGGCAGCCAGGTAACACGAGAAATTGTGTAAAGTGTTAATATGTAGTAAAAACCTAAGAAAATCTCCCGTTTCCGTCATTTACTATCGAATCGACATAACGCCAGATCGTCACAGTGGTCGCTTTTCTCTCTGAAACGGTTACATTTATCGTCTGCAAGCCCTTGTCGCGTGATGCGGTATGCAGACACAGTACAAGCAGCACACTAGAACACAGAATAAGAATCTACGTTGATGCAATCGGCCAGGAAGAAGAGCTACATTTCAAGTTTTAGTTATCGATTAATGAATTATTGGGCGGTTTGGTGCCTTGGACCAGACCGAGGACCTTAAGATTTTGCATGAACCGAGGACTGGCAGCCAGGTAACACGAGAAATTGTGTAAAGTGTTAATATGTAGTAAAAACCCAAGAAAATCCTCCGTTTCCGTCATTTACTATCGAATCGACATAACGCCAGATCGTCACAGTGGTCGCTTTTCTCTCTGAAACGGTTACATTTATCGTCTGCAAGCCCTTGTCGCGTGATGCGGTATGCAGACACAGTACAAGCAGCACTCTAGAACACAGAATAAGAATCTACGTTGATGCAATCGGCCAGTAAGAAGAGCTACATTTCAAGTTTTAGTTATCGATTAATGAATTATTGGGCGGTTTGGTGCCTTGGACCAGACCAAGGACCTTAAGATTTTGCATGAACCGAGGACTGGCAGCCAGGTAACACGAGAAATTGTGTAAAGTGTTAATATGTAGTAAAAACCTAAGAAAATCTCCCGTTTCCGTCGTTTACTATCGAATCGACATAACGCCAGATCCTCACAGTGGTCGCTTTTCTCTCTGAAACGGTTACATGTATCGTCTGCAAGCCCTTGTCGCGTGATGCGGTATGCAGAGTCACTACAAGCGGCATAGTAGAACACTGAAGAAGCATCTAAGTTTATGCAATCGGCCAGTAAGAAGAGCTACATTTCAAGTTTTAGTTATCGATTAATGAATTATTGGGCGGTTTGGTGCCTTGGACCAGACCGAGGACCTTAAGATTTTGCATGAACCGAGGACTGGCAGCCAGGTAACACGAGAAATTGTGTTAAGTGTTAATATGTAGTAAAAACCTAAGAAAATCTCCCGTTTCCGTCATTTACTATCGAATCGACATAACGCCAGATCGTCACAGTGGTCGCTTTTCTCTCTGAAACGGTTACATTTATCGTCTGCAAGCCCTTGTCGCGTGATGCGGTATGCAGACACAGTACAAGCAGCACACTAGAACACAGAATAAGAATCTACGTTGATGCAATCGGCCAGGAAGAATAGCTACATTTCAAGTTTTAGTTATCGATTAATGAATTATTGGGCGGTTTGGTGCCTTGGACCAGACCGAGGACCTTAAGATTTTGCATGAACCGAGGACTGGCAGCCAGGTAACACGAGAAATTGTGTAAAGTGTTAATATGTAGTAAAAACCTAAGAAAATCTCCCGTTTCCGTCATTTACTATCGAATCGACATAACGCCAGATCGTCACAGTGGTCGCTTTTCTCTCTGAAACGGTTACATGTATCGTCTGCAAGCCCTTGTCGCGTGATGCGGTATGCAGACACAGTACAAGCAGCACACTAGAACACAGAATAAGAATCTACGTTGATGCAATCGGCCAGGAAGAAGAGCTACATTTCAAGTTTTAGTTGTCGATTAATGAATTATTGGGCGGTTTGGTGCCTTGGACCAGACCGAGGACCTTAAGATTTTGCATGAACCGAGGACTGGCAGCCAGGTAACACGAGAAATTGTGTAAAGTGTTAATATGTAGTAAAAACCTAAGAAAATCTCCCGTTTCCGTCATTTACTATCGAATCGACATAACGCCAGATCGTCACAGTGGTCGTTTTTCTCTCTGAAACGGTTACATTTATCGTCTGCAAGCCCTTGTCGCGTGATGCGGTATGCAGACACAGTACAAGCAGCACACTAGAACACAGAATAAGAATCTACGTTGATGCAATCGGCCAGTAAGAAGAGCTACATTTCAAGTTTTAGTTATCGATTAATGAATTATTGGGCGGTTTGGTGCCTTGGACCAGACCGAGGACCTTAAGATTTTGCATGAACCGAGGACTGGCAGCCAGGTAACACGAGAAATTGTGTAAAGTGTTAATATGTAGTAAAAACCTAAGAAAATCTCCCGTTTCCGTCATTTACTATCGAATCGACATAACGCCAGATCGTCACAGTGGTCGCTTTTCTCTCTGAAACGGTTACATTTATCGTCTGCAAGCCCTTGTCGCGTCATGCGGTATGCAGAGTCACTACAAGCGGCATAGTAGAACACTGAAGAAGCATTTAAGTTTATGCAATCCCCAGTAAGAAGAGCAACATTTCAAGTTTTAGTTATCGATTAATGAATTATTGGGCGGTTTGGTGCCTTGGACCAGACCAAGGACCTTAAGATTTTGCATGAACCGAGGACTGGCAGCCAGGTAACACGAGAAATTGTGTAAAGTGTTAATATGTAGTAAAAACCTAAGAAAATCTCCCGTTTCCGTCATTTACTATCGAATCGACATAACGCCAGATCGTCACAGTGGTCGCTTTTCTCTCTGAAACGGTTACATTTATCGTCTGCAAGCCCTTGTCGCGTGATGCGGTATGCAGACACAGTACAAGCAGCACTCTAGAACACAGAATAAGAATCTACGTTGATGCAATCGGCCAGTAAGAAGAGCTACATTTCAAGTTTTAGTTATCGATTAATGAATTATTGGGCGGTTTGGTGCCTTGGACCAGACCAAGGACCTTAAGATTTTGCATGAACCGAGGACTGGCAGCCAGGTAACACGAGAAATTGTGTAAAGTGTTAATATGTAGTAAAAACGTAAGAAAATCTCCCGTTTCCGTCGTTTACTATCGAATCGACATAACGCCAGATCGTCACAGTGGTCGTTTTTCTCTCTGAAACGGTTACATTTATCGTCTGCAAGCCCTTGTCGCGTGATGCGGTATGCAGACACAGTACAAGCAGCACACTAGAACACAGAATAGGAATCTACGTTGATGCAATCGGCCAGTAAGAAGAGCTACATTTCAAGTTTTAGTTATCGATTAATGAATTATTGGGCGGTTTGGTGCCTTGGACCAGACCGAGGACCTTAAGATTTTGCATGAACCGAGGACTGGCAGCCAGGTAACACGAGAAATTGTGTAAAGTGTTAATATGTAGTAAAAACCTAAGAAAATCTCCCGTTTCCGTCATTTACTATCGAATCGACATAACGCCAGATCGTCACAGTGGTCGCTTTTCTCTCTGAAACGGTTACATTTATCGTCTGCAAGCCCTTGTCGCGTCATGCGGTATGCAGAGTCACTACAAGCGGCATAGTAGAACACTGAAGAAGCATCTAAGTTTATGCAATCGCCCAGTAAGAAGAGCTACATTTCAAGTTTTAGTTATCGATTAATGAATTATTGGGCGGTTTGGTGCCTTGGACCAGACCGAGGACCTTAAGATTTTGCATGAACCGAGGACTGGCAGCCAGGTAACACGAGAAATTGTGTAAAGTGTTAATATGTAGTAAAAACCTAAGAAAATCTCCCGTTTCCGTCATTTACTATCGAATCGACATAACGCCAGATCGTCACAGTGGTCGCTTTTCTCTCTGAAACGGTTACATTTATCGTCTGCAAGCCCTTGTCGCGTGATGCGGTATGCAGACACAGTACAAGCAGCACTCTAGAACACAGAATAAGAATCTACGTTGATGCAATCGGCCAGTAAGAAGAGCTACATTTCAAGTTTTAGTTATCGATTAATGAATTATTGGGCGGTTTGGTGCCTTGGACCAGACCAAGGACCTTAAGATTTTGCATGAACCGAGGACTGGCAGCCAGGTAACACGAGAAATTGTGTAAAGTGTTAATATGTAGTAAAAACCTAAGAAAATCTCCCGTTTCCGTCGTTTACTATCGAATCGACATAACGCCAGATCGTCACAGTGGTCGCTTTTCTCTCTGAAACGGTTACATTTATCGTCTGCAAGCCCTTGTCGCGTGATGCGGTATGCAGAGTCACTACAAGCGGCATAGTAGAACACTGAAGAAGCATCTAAGTTTATGCAATCGCCCAGTAAGAAGAGCTACATTTCAAGTTTTAGTTATCGATTAATGAATTATTGGGCGGTTTGGTGCCTTGGACCAGACCGTGGACCTTAAGATTTTGCATGAACCGAGGACTGGCAGCCAGGTAACACGAGAAATTGTGTAAAGTGTTAATATGTAGTAAAAACCTAAGAAAATCTTCCGTTTCCGTCATTTACTATCGAATCGACATAACGCCAGATCGTCACATTGGTCGCTTTTCTCTCTGAAACGGTTACATTTATCGTCTGCAAGCCCTTGTCGCGTGATGCGGTATGCAGACACAGTACAAGCAGCACACTAGAACACAGAATAAGAATCTACGTTGATGCAATCGGCCAGGAAGAAGAGCTACATTTCAAGTTTTAGTTATCGATTAATGAATTATTGGGCGGTTTGGTGCCTTGGTCCGGACCGAGGACCTTAAGATTTTGCATGAACCGAGGACTGGCAGCCAGGTAACACGAGAAATTGTGTAAAGTGTTAATATGTAGTAAAAACCTAAGAAAATCTCCCGTTCCCGTCATTTACTATCGAATCGACATAACGCCAGATCGTCACAGTGGTCGCTTTTCTCTCTGAAACGGTTACATTTATCGTCTGCAAGCCCTTGTCGCGTGATGCGGTATGCAGACACAGTACAAGCAGCACACTAGAACACAGAATAAGAATCTACGTTGATGCAATCGGCCAGGAAGAAGAGCTACATTTCAAGTTTTAGTTATCGATTAATGAATTATTGGGCGGTTTGGTGCCTTGGACCAGACCGAGGACCTTAAGATTTTGCATGAACCGAGGACTGGCAGCCAGGTAACACGAGAAATTGTGTAAAGTGTTAATATGTAGTAAAAACCTAAGAAAATGTCCCGTTTCCGTCATTTACTATCGAATCGACATAACGCCAGATCGTCACAGTGGTCGCTTTTCTCTCTGAAACGGTTACATTTATCGTCTGCAAGCCCTTGTCGCGTGATGCGGTATGCAGACACAGTACAAGCAGCACACTAGAACACAGAATAAGAATCTACGTTGATGCAATCGGCCAGGAAGAAGAGCTACATTTCAAGTTTTAGTTGTCGATTAATGAATTATTGGGCGGTTTGGTGCCTTGGACCAGACCGAGGACCTTACGATTTTGCATGAACCGAGGACTGGCAGCCAGGTAACACGAGAAATTGTGTAAAATGTTAATATGTAGTAAAAATCTAAGAAAATCTCCCGTTTCCGTCATTTACTATCGAATCGACATAACGCCAGATCGTCACAGTGGTCGTTTTTCTCTCTGAAACGGTTACATTTATCGTCTGCAAGCCCTTGTCGCGTGATGCGGTATGCAGACACAGTACAAGCAGCACACTAGAACACAGAATAGGAATCTACGTTGATGCAATCGGCCAGTAAGAAGAGCTACATTTCAAGTTTTAGTTATCGATTAATGAATTATTGGGCGGTTTGGTGCCTTGGACCAGACCGAGGACCTAAAGATTTTGCATGAACCGAGGACTGGCAGCCAGGTAACACGAGAAATTGTGTAAAGTGTTAATATGTAGTAAAAACCTAAGAAAATCTCCCGTTTCCGTCATTTACTATCGAATCGACATAACGCCAGATCGTCACATTGGTCGCTTTTCTCTCTGAAACGGTTACATTTATCGTCTGCAAGCCCTTGTCGCGTCATGCGGTATGCAGAGTCACTACAAGCGGCATAGTAGAACACTGAAGAAGCATCTAAGTTTATGCAATCGCCCAGTAAGAAGAGCTACATTTCAAGTTTTAGTTATCGATTAATGAATTATTGGGCGGTTTGGTGCCTTGGACCAGACCGAGGACCTTAAGATTTTGCATGAACCGAGGACTGGCAGCCAGGTAACACGAGAAATTGTGTAAAGTGTTAATATGTAGTAAAAACCTAAGAAAATCTCCCGTTTCCGTCATTTACTATCGTATCGACATAACGCCAGATCGTCACAGTGGTCGCTTTTCTCTCGGAAACGGTTACATTTATCGTCTGCAAGCCCTTGTCGCGTGATGCGGTATGCAGACACAGTACAAGCAGCACTCTAGAACATAGAATAAGAATCTACGTTGAAGCAATCGGCCAGTAAGAAGAGCTACATTTCAAGTTTTAGTTATCGATTAATGAATTATTGGGCGGTTTGGTGCCTTGGACCAGACCAAGGACCTTAAGATTTTGCATGAACCGAGGACTGGCAGCCAGGTAACACGAGAAATTGTGTAAAGTGTTAATATGTAGTAAAAACCTAAGAAAATCTCCCGTTTCCGTCGTTTACTATCGAATCGACATAACGCCAGATCGTCACAGTGGTCGCTTTTCTCTCTGAAACGGTTACATTTATCGTCTGCAAGCCCTTGTCGCGTGATGCGGTATGCAGAGTCACTACAAGCGGCATAGTAGAACACTGAAGAAGCATCTAAGTTTATGCAATCGGCCAGTAAGAAGAGCTACATTTCAAGTTTTAATTATCGATTAATGAATTATTGGGCGGTTTGGTGCCTTGGACCAGACCGAGGACCTTAAGATTTTGCATGAACCGAGGACTGGCAGCCAGGTAACACGAGAAATTGTGTAAAGTGTTAATATGTAGTAAAAACCTAAGAAAATCTCCCGTTTCCGTCATTTACTATCGAATCGACATAACGCCAGATCGTCACATTGGTCGCTTTTCTCTCTGAAACGGTTACATTTATCGTCTGCAAGCCCTTGTCGCGTGATGCGGTATGCAGACACAGTACAAGCAGCACACTAGAACACAGAATAAGAATCTACGTTGATGCAATCGGCCAGGAAGAAGAGCTACATTTCAAGTTTTAGTTATCGATTAATGAATTATTGGGCGGTTTGGTGCCTTGGTCCGGACCGAGGACCTTAAGATTTTGCATGAACCGAGGACTGGCAGCCAGGTAACACGAGAAATTGTGTAAAGTGATAATATGTAGTAAAAACCTAAGAAAATCTCCCGTTTCCGTCATTTACTATCGATTCGACATAACGCCAGATCGTCACAGTGGTCGCTTTTCTCTCTGAAACGGTTACATTTATCGTCTGCAAGCCCTTGTCGCGTGATGCGGTATGCAGACACAGTACAAGCAGCACACTAGAACACAGAATAAGAATCTACGTTGATGCAATCGGCCAGTAAGAAGAGCTACATATCAAGTTTTAGTTATCGATTAATGAATTATTGGGCGGTTTGGTGCCTTGGACCAGACCGAGGACCTTAAGATTTTGCATGAACCGAGGACTGGCAGCCAGGTAACACGAGAAATTGTGTAAAGTGTTAATATGTAGTAAAAACCTAAGAAAATCTCCCGTTTCCGTCATTTACTATCGAATCGACATAACGCCAGATCGTCACAGTGGTCGCTTTTCTCTCTGAAACGGTTACATTTATCGTCTGCAAGCCCTTGTCGCGTGATGCGGTATGCAGAGTCACTACAAGCGGCATAGTAGAACACTGAAGAAGCACCTAAGTTTATGCAATCGCCCAGTAAGAAGAGCTACATTTCAAGTTTTAGTTATCGATTAATGAATTATTGGGCGGTTTGGTGCCTTGGACCAGACCGAGGACCTTAAGATTTTGCATGAACCGAGGACTGGCAGCCAGGTAACACGAGAAATTGTGTAAAGTGTTAATATGTAGTAAAAACCTAAGAAAATCTCCCGTTTCCGTCATTTACTATCGAATCGACATAACGCCAGATCGTCACAGTGGTCGCTTTTCTCTCTGAAACGGTTACATTTATCGTCTGCAAGCCCTTGTCGCGTGATTCGGTATGCAGACACAGTACAAGCAGCACACTAGAACACAGAATAAGAATCTACGTTGATGCAATCGGCCAGGAAGAAGAGCTACATTTCAAGTTTTAGTTGTCGATTAATGAATTATTTGGCGGTTTGGTGCCTTGGACCAGACCGAGGACCTTAAGATTTTGCATGAACCGAGGACTGGCAGCCAGGTAACACGAGAAATTGTGTAAAGTGTTAATATGTAGTAAAAACCTAAGAAAATCTCCCGTTTCCGTCATTTACTATCGAATCGACATAACGCCAGATCGTCACAGTGGTCGTTTTTCTCTCTGAAACGGTTACATTTATCGTCTGCAAGCCCTTGTCGCGTGATGCGGTATGCAGACACAGTACAAGCAGCTCACTAGAACACAGAATAGGAATCTACGTTGATGCAATCGGCCAGTAAGAAGAGCTACATTTCAAGTTTTAGTTATCGATTAATGAATTATTGGGCGGTTTGGTGCCTTGGACCAGACCGAGGACCTTAAGATTTTGCATGAACCGAGGACTGGCAGCCAGGTAACACGAGAAATTGTGTAAAGTGTTAATATGTAGTAAAAACCTAAGAAAATCTCCCGTTTCCGTCATTTACTATCGAATCGACATAACGCCAGATCGTCACAGTGGTCGCTTTTCTCTCTGAAACGGTTACATTTATCGTCTGCAAGCCCTTGTCGCGTGATGCGGTATGCAGACACAGTACAAGCAGCACTCTAGAACACAGAATAAGAATCTACGTTGATGCAATCGGCCAGTAAGAAGAGCTACATTTCAAGTTTTAGTTATCGATTAATGAATTATTGGGCGGTTTGGTGCCTTGGACCAGACCAAGGACCTTAAGATTTTGCATGAACCGAGGACTGGCAGCCAGGTAACACGAGAAATTGTGTAAATTGTTAATATGTAGTAAAAACCTAAGAAAATCTCCCGTTTCCGTCGTTTACTATCGAATCGACATAACGCCAGATCGTCACAGTGGTCGCTTTTCTCTCTGAAACGGTTACATGTATCGTCTGCAAGCCCTTGTCGCGTGATGCGGTATGCAGAGTCACTACAAGCGGCATAGTAGAACACTGAAGAAGCATCTAAGTTTATGCAATCGGCCAGTAAGAAGAGCTACATTTCAAGTTTTAGTTATCGATTAATGAATTATTGGGCGGTTTGGTGCCTTGGACCAGACCGAGGACCTTAAGATTTTGCATGAACCGAGGACTGGCAGCCAGGTAACACGAGAAATTGTGTAAAGTGTTAATATGTAGTAAAAACCTAAGAAAATCTCCCGTTTCCGTCATTTACTATCGAATCGACATAACGCCAGATCGTCACATTGGTCGCTTTTCTCTCTGAAACGGTTACATTTATCGTCTGCAAGCCCTTGTCGCGTGATGCGGTATGCAGACACAGTACAAGCAGCACACTAGAACACAGAATAAGAATCTACGTTGATGCAATCGGCCAGGAAGAAGAGCTACATTTCAAGTTTTAGTTATCGATTAATGAATTATTGGGCGGTTTGGTGCCTTGGTCCGGACCGAGGACCTTAAGATTTTGCATGAACCGAGGACTGGCAGCCAGGTAACACGAGAAATTGTGTAAATTGTTAATATGTAGTAAAAACCTAAGAAAATCTCCCGTTTCCGTCATTTACTATCGAATCGACATAACGCCAGATCGTCACATTGGTGGCTTTTCTCTCTGAAACGGTTACATTTATCGTCTGCAAGCCCTTGTCGCGTGATGCGGTATGCAGACACAGTACAAGCAGCACACTAGAACACAGAATAAGAATCTACGTTGATGCAATCGGCCAGTAAGAAGAGCTACATATCAAGTTTTAGTTATCGATTAATGAATTATTGGGCGGTTTGGTGCCTTGGACCAGACCGAGGACCTTAAGATTTTGCATGAACCGAGGACTGGCAGCCAGGTAACACGAGAAATTGTGTAAAGTGTTAATATGTAGTAAAAACCTAAGAAAATCTCCCGTTTCCGTCATTTACTATCGAATCGACATAACGCCAGATCGTCACAGTGGTCGCTTTTCTCTCTGAAACGGTTACATTTATCGTCTGCAAGCCCTTGTCGCGTGATGCGGTATGCAGAGTCACTACAAGCGGCATAGTAGAACACTGAAGAAGCACCTAAGTTTATGCAATCGCCCAGTAAGAAGAGCTACATTTCAAGTTTTAGTTATCGATTAATGAATTATTGGGCGGTTTGGTGCCTTGGACCAGACCGAGGACCTTAAGATTTTGCATGAACCGAGGACTGGCAGCCAGGTAACACGAGAAATTGTGTAAAGTGTTAATATGTAGTAAAAACCTAAGAAAATCTCCCGTTTCCGTCATTTACTATCGAATCGACATAACGCCAGATCGTCACATTGCTCGCTTTTCTCTCTGAAACGATTACATTTATCGTCTGCAAGCCCTTGTCGCGTGATGCGGTATGCAGACACAGTACAAGCAGCACACTAGAACACAGAATTAGAATCTACGTTGATGCAATCGGCCAGTAAGAAGAGCTACATTTCAAGTTTTAGTTATCGATTAATGAATTATTGGGCGGTTTGGTGCCTTGGACCAGACCGAGGACCTTAAGATTTTGCATGAACCGAGGACTGGCAGCCAGGTAACACGAGAAATTGTGTAAAGTGTTAATATGTAGTAAAAACCTAAGAAAATCTCCCGTTTCCGTCATTTACTATCGAATCGACATAACGCCAGATCGTCACAGTGGTCGCTTTTCTCTCTGAAACGGTTACATTTATCGTCTGCAAGCCCTTGTCGCGTGATGCGGTATGCAGAGTCACTACAAGCGGCATAGTAGAACACTGAAGAAGCACCTAAGTTTATGCAATCGCCCAGTAAGAAGAGCTACATTTCAAGTTTTAGTTATCGATTAATGAATTATTGGGCGGTTTGGTGCCTTGGACCAGACCGAGGACCTTAAGATTTTGCATGAACCGAGGACTGGCAGCCAGGTAACACGAGAAATTGTGTAAAGTGTTAATATGTAGTAAAAACCTAAGAAAATCTCCCGTTTCCGTCATTTACTATCGAATCGACATAACGCCAGATCGTCACAGTGGTCGCTTTTCTCTCTGAAACGGTTACATTTATCGTCTGCAAGCCCTTGTCGCGTGATGCGGTATGCAGACACAGTACAAGCAGCACACTAGAACACTGAATAAGAATCTACGTTGATGCAATCGGCCAGGAAGAAGAGCTACATTTCAAGTTTTAGTTGTCGATTAATGAATTATTGGGCGGTTTGGTGCCTTGGACCAGACCGAGGACCTTAAGATTTTGCATGAACCGAGGACTGGCAGCCAGGTAACACGAGAAATTGTGTAAAATGTTAATATGTAGTAAAAACCTAAGAAAATCTCCCGTTTCCGTCATTTACTATCGAATCGACATAACGCCAGATCGTCACAGTGGTCGTTTTTCTCTCTGAAACGGTTACATTTATCGTCTGCAAGCCCTTGTCGCGTGATGCGGTATGCAGACACAGTACAAGCAGCACACTAGAACACAGAATAGGAATCTACGTTGATGCAATCGGCCAGTAAGAAGAGCTACATTTCAAGTTTTAGTTATCGATTAATGAATTATTGGGCGGTTTGGTGCCTTGGACCAGACCGAGGACCTTAAGATTTTGCATGAACCGAGGACTGGCAGCCAGGTAACACGAGAAATTGTGTAAAGTGTTAATATGTAGTAAAAACCTAAGAAAATCTCCCGTTTCCGTCATTTACTATCGAATCGACATAACGCCAGATCGTCACAGTGGTCGCTTTTCTCTCTGAAACGGTTTCATTTATCGTCTGCAAGCCCTTGTCGCGTGATGCGGTATGCAGAGTCACTACAAGCGGCATAGTAGAACACTGAAGAAGCATCTAAGTTTATGCAATCGGCCAGTAAGAAGAGCTACATTTCAAGTTTTAGTTATCGATTAATGAATTATTGGGCGGTTTGGTGCCTTGGACCAGACCGAGGACCTTAAGATTTTGCATGAACCGAGGACTGGCAGCCAGGTAACACGAGAAATTGTGTAAAGTGTTAATATGTAGTAAAAACCTAAGAAAATCTCCCGTTTCCGTCATTTACTATCGAATCGACATAACGCCAGATCGTCACAGTGGTCGCTTTTCTCTCTGAAACGGTTACATTTATCGTCTGCAAGCCCTTGTCGCGTGATGCGGTATGCAGACACAGTACAAGCAGCACTCTAGAACACAGAATAAGAATCTACGTTGATGCAATCGGCCAGTAAGAAGAGCTACATTTCAAGTTTTAGTTATCGATTAATGAATTATTGGGCGGTTTGGTGCCTTGGACCAGACCAAGGACCTTAAGATTTTGCATGAACCGAGGACTGGCAGCCAGGTAACACGAGAAATTGTGTAAAGTGTTAATATGTAGTAAAAACCTAAGAAAATCTCCCGTTTCCGTCGTTTACTATCGAATCGACATAACGCCAGATCGTCACAGTGGTCGCTTTTCTCTCTGAAACGGTTACATGTATCGTCTGCAAGCCCTTGTCGCGTGATGCGGTATGCAGAGTCACTACAAGCGGCATAGTAGAACACTGAAGAAGCATCTAAGTTTATGCAATCGGCCAGTAAGAAGAGCTACATTTCAAGTTTTAGTTATCGATTAATGAATTATTGGGCGGTTTGGTGCCTTGGACCAGACCGAGGACCTTAAGATTTTGCATGAACCGAGGACTGGCAGCCAGGTAACACGAGAAATTGTGTAAAGTGTTAATATGTAGTAAAAACCTAAGAAAATCTCCCGTTTCCGTCATTTACTATCGAATCGACATAACGCCAGATCGTCACATTGGTCGCTTTTCTCTCTGAAACGGTTACATTTATCGTCTGCAAGCCCTTGTCGCGTGATGCGGTATGCAGACACAGTACAAGCAGCACACTAGAACACAGAATAGGAATCTACGTTGATGCAATCGGCCAGTAAGAAGAGCTACATTTCAAGTTTTAGTTATCGATTAATGAATTATTGGGCGGTTTGGTGCCTTGGACCAGACCGAGGACCTTAAGATTTTGCATGTACCGAGGACTGGCAGCCAGGTAACACGAGAAATTGTGTTAAGTGTTAATATGTAGTAAAAACCTAAGAAAATCTACCGTTTCCGTCATTTACTATCGAATCGACATAACGCCAGATCGTCACAGTGGTCGCTTTTCTCTCTGAAACGGTTACATTTATCGTCTGCAAGCCCTTGTCGCGTGATGCGGTATGCAGACACAGTACAAGCAGCACACTAGAACACAGAATAAGAATCTACGTTGATGCAATCGGCCAGGAAGAAGAGCTACATTTCAAGTTTTAGTTATCGATTAATGAATTATTGGGCGGTTTGGTGCCTTGGACCAGACCGAGGACCTTAAGATTTTGCATGAACCGAGGACTGGCAGCCAGGTAACACGAGAAATTGTGTAAAGTGTTAATATGTAGTAAAAACCTAAGAAAATCTCCCGTTTCCGTCATTTACTATCGAATCGACATAAGGCCAGATCGTCACAGTGGTCGCTTTTCTCTCTGAAACGGTTACATTTATCGTCTGCAAGCCCTTGTCGCGTGATGCGGTATGCAGACACAGTACAAGCAGCACACTAGAACACAGAATAAGAATCTACGTTGATGCAATCGGCCAGGAAGAAGAGCTACATTTCAAGTTTTAGTTGTCGATTAATGAATTATTGGGCGGTTTGGTGCCTTGGACCAGACCGAGGACCTTAAGATTTTGCATGAACCGAGGACTGGCAGCCAGGTAACACGAGAAATTGTGTAAAGTGTTAATATGTAGTAAAAACCTAAGAAAATCTCCCGTTTCCGTCACTTACTATCGAATCGACATAACGCCAGATCGTCACAGTGGTCGTTTTTCTCTCTGAAACGGTTACATTTATCGTCTGCAAGCCCTTGTCGCGTGATGCGGTATGCAGACACAGTACAAGCAGCACACTAGAACACAGAATAGGAATCTACGTTGATGCAATCGGCCAGTAAGAAGAGCTACATTTCAAGTTTTAGTTATCGATTAATGAATTATTGGGCGGTTTGGTGCCTTGGACCAGCCCGAGGACCTTAAGATTTTGCATGAACCGAGGACTGGCAGCCAGGTAACACGAGAAATTGTGTAAAGTGTTAATATGTAGTAAAAACCTAAGAAAATCTCCCGTTTCCGTCATTTACTATCGAATCGACATAACGCCAGATCGTCACAGTGGTCGCTTTTCTCTCTGAAACGGTTACATTTATCGTCTGCAAGCCCTTGTCGCGTCATGCGGTATGCAGAGTCACTACAAGCGGCATAGTAGAACACTGAAGAAGCATCTATGTTTATGCAATCGCCCAGTAAGAAGAGCTACATTTCAAGTTTTAGTTATCGATTAATGAATTATTGGGCGGTTTGGTGCCTTGGACCAGACCGAGGACCTTAAGATTTTGCATGAACCGAGGACTGGCAGCCAGGTAACACGAGAAATTGTGTAAAGTGTTAATATGTAGTAAAAACCTAAGAAAATCTCCCGTTTCCGTCATTTACTATCGAATCGACATAACGCCAGATCGTCACAGTGGTCGCTTTTCTCTCTGAAACGGTTACATTTATCGTCTGCAAGCCCTTGTCGCGTGATGCGGTATGCAGACACAGTACAAGCAGCACTCTAGAACACAGAATAAGAATCTACGTTGATGCAATCCGCCAGTAAGAAGAGCTACATTTCAAGTTTTAGTTATCGATTAATGAATTATTGGGCGGTTTGGTGCCTTGGACCAGACCGAGGACCTTAAGATTTTGCATGAACCGAGGACTGGCAGCCAGGTAACACGAGAAATTGTGTAAAGTGTTAATATGTAGTAAAAACCTAAGAAAATCTCCCGTTTCCGTCGTTTACTATCGAATCGACATAACGCCAGATCGTCACAGTGGTCGCTTTTCTCTCTGAAACGGTTACATTTATCGTCTGCAAGCCCTTGTCGCGTGATGCGGTATGCAGAGTCACTACAAGCGGCATAGTAGAACACTGAAGAAGCATCTAAGTTTATGCAATCGCCCAGTAAGAAGAGCTACATTTCAAGTTTTAGTTATCGATTAATGAATTATTGGGCGGTTTGGTGCCTTGGACCAGACCGAGGACCTTAAGATTTTGCATGAACCGAGGACTGGCAGCCAGGTAACACGAGAAATTGTGTAAAGTGTTAATATGTAGTAAAAACCTAAGAAAATCTCCCGTTTCCGTCATTTACTATCGAATCGACATAACGCCAGATCGTCACATTGGTCGCTTTTCTCTCTGAAACGGTTACATCTATCGTCTGCAAGCCCTTGTCGCGTGATGCGGTATGCAGACACAGTACAAGCAGCACACTAGAACACAGAATAAGAATCTACGTTGATGCAATCGGCCAGGAAGAAGAGCTACATTTCAAGTTTTAGTTATCGATTAATGAATTATTGGGCGGTTTGGTGCCTTGGTCCGGACCGAGGACCTTAAGATTTTGCATGAACCGAGGACTGGCAGCCAGGTAACACGAGAAATTGTGTAAAGTGTTAATATGTAGTAAAAACCTAAGAAAATCTCCCGTTTCCGTCATTTACTATCGAATCGACATAACGCCAGATCCTCACAGTGGTCGCATTTCTCTCTGAAACGGTTACATTTATCGTCTGCAAGCCCTTGTCGCGTGATGCGGTATGCAGACACAGTACAAGCAGCACACTAGAACACAGAATAAGAATCTACGTTGATGCAATCGGCCAGTAAGAAGAGCTACATATCAAGTTTTAGTTATCGATTAATGAATTATTGGGCGGTTTGGTGCCTTGGACCAGACCGAGGACCTTAAGATTTTGCATGAACCGAGGACTGGCAGCCAGGTAACACGAGAAATTGTGTAAAGTGTTAATATGTAGTAAAAACCTAAGAAAATCTCCCGTTTCCGTCATTTACTATCGAATCGACATAACGCCAGATCGTCACAGTGGTCGCTTTTCTCTCTGAAACGGTTACATTTATCGTCTGCAAGCCCTTGTCGCGTGATGCGGTATGCAGACACAGTACAAGCAGCACACTAGAACACAGAATAAGAATCTACGTTGATGCAATCGGCCAGTAAGAAGAGCTACATATCAAGTTTTAGTTGTCGATTAATGAATTATTGGGCGGTTTGGTGCCTTGGACCAGACCGAGGACCTTAAGATTTTGCATGAACCGAGGACTGCAGCCAGGTAACACGAGAAATTGTGTAAAGTGTTAATATGTAGTAAAAACCTAAGAAAATCTCCCGTTTCCGTCATTTACTATCGAATCGACATAACGCCAGATCGTCACAGTGGTCGTTTTTCTCTCTGAAACGGTTACATTTATCGTCTGCAAGCCCTTGTCGCGTGATGCGGTATGCAGACACAGTACAAGCAGCACACTAGAACACAGAATAGGAATCTACGTTGATGCAATCGGCCAGTAAGAAGAGCTACATTTCAAGTTTTAGTTATCGATTAATGAATTATTGGGCGGTTTGGTGCCTTGGACCAGACCGAGGACCTTAAGATTTTGCATGAACCGAGGACTGGCAGCCAGGTAACACGAGAAATTGTGTAAAGTGTTAATATGTAGTAAAAACCTAAGAAAATCTCCCGTTTCCGTCATTTACTATCGAATCGACATAACGCCAGATCGTCACATTGGTCGCTTTTCTCTCTGAAACGGTTACATTTATCGTCTGCAAGCCCTTGTCGCGTCATGCGGTATGCAGAGTCACTACAAGCGGCATAGTAGAACACTGAAGAAGCATCTAAGTTTATGCAATCGCCCAGTAAGAAGAGCTACATTTCAAGTTTTAGTTATCGATTAATGAATTATTGGGCGGTTTGGTGCCTTGGACCAGACCGAGGACCTTAAGATTTTGCATGAACCGAGGCCTGGCAGCCAGGTAACACGAGAAATTGTGTAAAGTGTTAATATGTAGTAAAAACCTAAGAAAATCTCCCGTTTCCGTCATTTACTATCGTATCGACATAACGCCAGATCGTCACAGTGGTCGCTTTTCTCTCTGAAACGGTTACATTTATCGTCTGCAAGCCCTTGTCGCGTGATGCGGTATGCAGACACAGTACAAGCAGCACTCTAGAACACAGAATAAGAATCTACGTTTTAAGCAATCGGCCAGTAAGAAGAGCTACATTTCAAGTTTTAGTTATCGATTAATGAATTATTGGGCGGTTTGGTGCATTGGACCAGACCAAGGACCTTAAGATTTTGCATGAACCGAGGACTGGCAGCCACGTAACACGAGAAATTGTGTAAAGAGTTTATATGTAGTAAAAACCTAAGAAAATCTCCCGTTTCCGTCGTTTACTATCGAATCGACATAACGCCAGATCGTCACAGTGGTCGCTTTTCTCTCTGAAACGGTTACATTTATCGTCTGCAAGCCCTTGTCGCGTGATGCGGTATGCAGAGTCACTACAAGCGGCATAGTAGAACACTGAAGAAGCATCTAAGTTTATGCAATCGGCCAGTAAGAGGAGCTACATTTCAAGTTTTAGTTATCGATTAATGAATTATTGGGCGTTTTGGTGCCTTGGACCAGACCGAGGACCTTAAGATTTTGCATGAACCGAGGACTGGCAGCCAGGTAACACGAGAAATTGTGTAAAGTGTTAATATGTAGTAAAAACCTAAGAAAATCTCCCGTTTCCGTCATTTACTATCGAATCGACATAACGCCAGATCGTCACATTGGTCGCTTTTCTCTCTGAAACGGTTACATTTATCGTCTGCAAGCCCTTGTCGCGTGATGCGGTATGCAGACACAGTACAAGCAGCACACTAGAACACAGAATAAGAATCTACGTTGATGCAATCGGCCAGGAAGAAGAGCTCCATTTCAAGTTTTAGTTATCGATTAATGAATTATTGGGCGGTTTGGTGCCTTGGTCCGGACCGAGGACCTTAAGATTTTGCATGAACCGAGGACTGGCAGCCAGGTAACACGAGAAATTGTGTAAAGTGTTAATATGTAGTAAAAACCTAAGAAAATCTCCCGTTTCCGTCGTTTACTATCGAATCGACATAACGCCAGATCGTCACAGTGGTCGCTTTTCTCTCTGAAACGGTTACATTTATCGTCTGCAAGCCCTTGTCGCGTGATGCGGTATGCAGAGTCACTACAAGCGGCATAGTAGAACACTGAAGAAGCATCTAAGTTTATGCAATCGGCCAGTAAGAAGAGCTACATTTCAAGTTTTAGTTATCGATTAATGAATTATTGGGCGGTTTGGTGCCTTGGACCAGACCAAGGACCTTAAGATTTTGCATGAACCGAGGACTGGCAGCCAGGTAACACGAGAAATTGTGTAAAGTGTTAATATGTAGTAAAAACCTAAGAAAATCTCCCGTTTCCGTCATTTACTATCGAATCGACATAACGCCAGATCGTCACAATGGTCGCTTTTCTCTCTGAAACGGTTACATTTATCGTCTGCAAGCCCTTGTCGCGTGATGCGGTATGCAGACACAGTACAAGCAGCACACTAGAACACAGAATAAGAATCTACGTTGATGCAATCGGCCAGGAAGAAGAGCTACATTTCAAGTTTTAGTTATCGATTAATGAATTATTGGGCGGTTTGGTGCCTTGGTCCGTACCGAGGACCTTAAGATTTTGCATGAACCGAGGACTGGCAGCCAGGTAACACGAGAAATTGTGTAAAGTGTTAATATGTAGTAAAAACCTAAGAAAATCTCCCGTTTCCGTCATTTACTATCGAATCGACATAACGCCAGATCGTCACAGTGGTCGCTTTTCTCTCTGAAACGGTTACATTTATCGTCTGCAAGCCCTTGTCGCGTGATGCGGTATGCAGACACAGTACAAGCAGCACACTAGAACACAGAATAAGAATCTACGTTGATGCAATCGGCCAGTAAGAAGAGCTACATATTAAGTTTTAGTTATCGATTAATGAATTATTGGGCGGTTTGGTGCCTTGGACCAGACCGAGGACCTTAAGATTTTGCATGAACCGAGGACTGGCAGCCAGGTAACACGAGAAATTGTGTAAAGTGTTAATATGTAGTAAAAACCTAAGAAAATCTCCCGTTTCCGTCATTTACTATCGAATCGACATAACGCCAGATCGTCACAGTGGTCGCTTTTCTCTCTGAAACGGTTACATTTATCGTCTGCAAGCCCTTGTCGCGTGATGCGGTATGCAGACACAGTACAAGCAGCACACTAGAACACAGAATAAGAATCTACGTTGATGCAATCGGCCAGGAAGAAGTGCTACATTTCAAGTTTTAGTTGTCGATTAATGAATTATTGGGCGGTTTGGTGCCTTGGACCAGACCGAGGACCTTAAGATTTTGCATGAACCGAGGACTGGCAGCCAGGTAACACGAGAAATTGTGTAAAATGTTAATATGTAGTAAAAACCTAAGAAAATCTCCCGTTTCCGTCATTTACTATCGAATCGACATAACGCCAGATCGTCACAGTGGTCGTTTTTCTCTCTGAAACGGTTACATTTATCGTCTGCAAGCCCTTGTCGCGTGATGCGGTATGCAGACACAGTACAAGCAGCACACTAGAACACAGAATAGGAATCTACGTTGATGCAATCGGCCAGTAAGAAGAGCTACATTTCAAGTTTTAGTTATCGATTAATGAATTATTGGGCGGTTTGGTGCCTTGGACCAGACCGAGGACCTTAAGATTTTGCATGAACCGAGGACTGGCAGCCAGGTAACACGAGAAATTGTGTAAAGTGTTAATATGTAGTAAAAACCTAAGAAAATCTCCCGTTTCCGTCATTTACTATCGAATCGACATAACGCCAGATCGTCACATTGGTCGCTTTTCTCTCTGAAACGGTTACATTTATCGTCTGCAAGCCCTTGTCGCGTCATGCGGTATGCAGAGTCACTACAAGCGGCATAGTAGAACACTGAAGAAGCATCTAAGTTTATGCAATCGCCCAGTAAGAAGAGCTACATTTCAAGTTTTAGTTATCGATTAATGAATTATTGGGCGGTTTGGTGCCTTGGACCAGACCGAGGACCTTAAGATTTTGCATGAACCGAGGACTGGCAGCCAGGTAACACGAGAAATTGTGTAAAGTGTTAATATGTAGTAAAAACCTAAGAAAATCTCCCGTTTCCGTCATTTACTATCGTATCGACATAACGCCAGATCGTCACAGTGGTCGCTTTTCTCTCTGAAACGGTTACATTTATCGTCTGCAAGCCCTTGTCGCGTGATGCGGTATGCAGACACAGTACAAGCAGCACTCTAGAACACAGAAATAGAATCTACGTTGAAGCAATCGGCCAGTAAGAAGAGCTACATTTCAAGTTTTAGTTATCGATTAATGAATTATTGGGCGGTTTGGTGCCTTGGACCAGACCAAGGACCTTAAGATTTTGCATGAACCGAGGACTGGCAGCCACGTAACACGAGAAATTGTGTAAAGTGTTAATATGTAGTAAAAACCTAAGAAAATCTCCCGTTTCCGTCGTTTACTATCGAATCGACATAACGCCAGATCGTCACAGTGGTCGCTTTTCTCTCTGAAACGGTTACATTTATCGTCTGCAAGCCCTTGTCGCGTGATGCGGTATGCAGAGTCACTACAAGCGGCATAGTAGAACACTGAAGAAGCATCTAAGTTTATGCAATCGGCCAGTAAGAAGAGCTACATTTCAAGTTTTAGTTATCGATTAATGAATTATTGGGCGGTTTGGTGCCTTGGACCAGACCGAGGACCTTAAGATTTTGCATGAACCGAGGACTGGCAGCCAGGTAACACGAGAAATTGTGTAAAGTGTTAATATGTAGTAAAAACCTAAGAAAATCTCCCGTTTCCGTCATTTACTATCGAATCGACATAACGCCAGATCGTCACATTGGTCGCTTTTCTCTCTGAAACGGTTACATTTATCGTCTGCAAGCCCTTGTCGCGTGATGCGGTATGCAGACACAGTACAAGCAGCACACTAGAACACAGAATAAGAATCTACGTTGATGCAATCGGCCAGGAAGAAGAGCTACATTTCAAGTGTTAGTTATCGATTAATGAATTATTGGGCGGTTTGGTGCCTTGGTCCGGACCGAGGACCTTAAGATTTTGCATGAACCGAGGACTGGCAGCCAGGTAACACGAGAAATTGTGTAAAGTGTTAATATGTAGTAAAAACCTAAGAAAATCTCCCGTTTCCGTCATTTACTATCGAATCGACATAACGCCAGATCGTCACAGTGGACGCTTTTCTCTCTGAAACGGTTACATTTATCGTCTGCAAGCCCTTGTCGCGTGATGCGGTATGCAGACACAGTACAAGCAGCACACTAGAACACAGAATAAGAATCTACGTTGATGCAATCGGCCAGTAAGAAGAGCTACATATCAAGTTTTAGTTATCGATTAATGAATTATTGGTCGGTTTGGTGCCTTGGACCAGACCGAGGACCTTAAGATTTTGCATGAACCGAGGACTGGCAGCCAGGTAACACGAGAAATTGTGTAAAGTGTTAATATGTAGTAAAAACCTAAGAAAATCTCCCGTTTCCGTCATTTACTATCGAATCGACATAACGCCAGATCGTCACAGTGGACGCTTTTCTCTCTGAAACGGTTACATTTATAGTCTGCAAGCCCTTGTCGCGTGATGCGGTATGCAGACACAGTACAAGCAGCACACTAGAACACAGAATAAGAATCTACGTTGATGCAATCGGCCAGTAAGAAGAGCTACATATCAAGTTTTAGTTATCGATTAATGAATTATTGGTCGGTTTGGTGCCTTGGACCAGACCGAGGACCTTAAGATTTTGCATGAACCGAGGACTGGCAGCCAGGTAACACGAGAATTTGTGTAAAGTGTTAATATGTAGTAAAAACCTAAGAAAATCTCCCGTTTCCGTCATTTACTATCGAATCGACATAACGCCAGATCGTCACAGTGGTCGCTTTTCTCTCTGAAACGGTTACATTTATCGTCTGCAAGCCCTTGTCGCGTGATGCGGTATGCAGAGTCACTACAAGCGGCATAGTAGAACACTGAAGAAGCACCTAAGTTTATGCAATCGCCCAGTAAGAAGAGCTACATTTCAAGTTTTAGTTATCGATTAATGAATTATAGGGCGGTTTGGTGCCTTGGACCAGACCGAGGACCTTAAGATTTTGCATGAACCGAGGACTGGCAGCCAGGTAACACGAGAAATTGTGTAAAGTGTTAATATGTAGTAAAAACCTAAGAAAACTCCCGTTTCCGTCATTTACTATCGAATCGACATAACGCCAGATCGTCACAGTGGTCGCTTTTCTCTCTGAAACGGTTACATTTATCGTCTGCAAGCCCTTGTCGCGTGATGCGGTATGCAGACACAGTACAAGCAGCACTCTAGAACACAGAATAAGAATCTACGTTGATGCAATCGGCCAGTAAGAAGAGCTACATTTCAAGTTTTAGTTATCGATTAATGAATTATTGGGCGGTTTGGTGCCTTGGACCAGACCAAGGACCTTAAGATTTTGCATGAACCGAGGACTGGCAGCCAGGTAACACGAGAAATTGTGTAAAGTGTTAATATGTAGTAAAAACCTAAGAAAATCTCCCGTTTCCGTCATTTACTATCGAATCGACATAACGCCAGATCGTCACAGTGGTCGCTTTTCTCTCTGAAACGGTTACATTTATCGTCTGCAAGCCCTTGTCGCGTCATGCGGTATGCAGACACAGTACAAGCAGCACACTAGAACACAGAATAAGAATCTACGTTGATGCAATCGGCCAGGAAGAAGAGCTACATTTCAAGTTTTAGTTATCGATTAATGAATTATTGGGCGGTTTGGTGCCTTGGACCAGACCGAGGACCTTAAGATTTTGCATGAACCGAGGACTGGCAGCCAGGTAACACGAGAAATTGTGTAAAGTGTTAATATGTAGTAAAAACCTAAGAAAATCTCCCGTTTCCGTCATTTACTATCGAATCGACATAACGCCAGATCGTCACAGTGGTCGCTTTTCTCTCTGAAACGGTTACATTTATCGTCTGCAAGCCCTTGTCGCGTGATGCGGTATGCAGACACAGTACAAGCAGCACTCTAGAACACAGAATAAGAATCTACGTTGATGCAATCGGCCAGTAAGAAGAGCTACATTTCAAGTTTTAGTTATCGATTAATGAATTATTGGGCGGTTTGGTGCCTTGGACCAGACCAAGGACCTTAAGATTTTGCATGAACCGAGGACTGGCAGCCAGGTAACACGAGAAATTGTGTAAAGTGTTAATATGTAGTAAAAACCTAAGAAAATCTCCCGTTTCCGTTGTTTACTATCGAATCGACATAACGCCAGATCCTCACAGTGGTCGCTTTTCTCTCTGAAACGGTTACATGTATCGTCTGCAAGCCCTTGTCGCGTGATGCGGTATGCAGAGTCACTACAAGCGGCATAGTAGAACACTGAAGAAGCATCTAAGTTTATGCAATCGGCCAGTAAGAAGAGCTACATTTCAAGTTTTAGTTATCGATTAATGAATTATTGGGCGGTTTGGTGCCTTGGACCAGACCGAGGACCTTAAGATTTTGCATGAACCGAGGACTGGCAGCCAGGTAACACGAGAAATTGTGTTAGGTGTTAATATGTAGTAAAAACCTAAGAAAATCTCCCGTTTCCGTCATTTACTATCGAATCGACATAACGCCAGATCGTCACAGTGGTCGCTTTTCTCTCTGAAACGGTTACATTTATCGTCTGCAAGCCCTTGTCGCGTGATGCGGTATGCAGACACAGTACAAGCAGCACACTAGAACACAGAATAAGAATCTACGTTGATGCAATCGGCCAGGAAGAAGAGCTACATTTCAAGTTTTAGTTATCGATTAATGAATTATTGGGCGGTTTGGTGCCTTGGACCAGACCGAGGACCTTAAGATTTTGCATGAACCGAGGACTGGCAGCCAGGTAACACGAGAAATTGTGTAAAGTGTTAATATGTAGTAAAAACCTAAGAAAATCTCCCGTTTCCGTCATTTACTATCGAATCGACATAACGCCAGATCGTCACAGTGGTCGCTTTTCTCTCTGAAACGGTTACATGTATCGTCTGCAAGCCCTTGTCGCGTGATGCGGTATGCAGACACAGTACAAGCAGCACACTAGAACACAGAATAAGAATCTACGTTGATGCAATCGGCCAGGAAGAAGAGCTACATTTCAAGTTTTAGTTGTCGATTAATGAATTATTGGGCGGTTTGGTGCCTTGGACCAGACCGAGGACCTTAAGATTTTGCATGAACCGAGGACTGGCAGCCAGGTAACACGAGAAATTGTGTAAAGTGTTAATATGTAGTAAAAACCTAAGAAAATCTCCCGTTTCCGTCATTTACTATCGAATCGACATAACGCCAGATCGTCACAGTGGTCGTTTTTCTCTCTGAAACGGTTACATTTATCGTCTGCAAGCCCTTGTCGCGTGATGCGGTATGCAGACACAGTACAAGCAGCACACTAGAACACAGAATAAGAATCTACGTTGATGCAATCGGCCAGTAAGAAGAGCTACATTTCAAGTTTTAGTTATCGATTAATGAATTATTGGGCGGTTTGGTGCCTTGGACCAGACCGAGGACCTTAAGATTTTGCATGAACCGAGGACTGGCAGCCAGGTAACACGAGAAATTGTGTAAAGTGTTAATATGTAGTAAAAACCTAAGAAAATCTCCCGTTTCCGTCATTTACTATCGAATCGACATAACGCCAGATCGTCACAGTGGTCGCTTTTCTCTCTGAAACGGTTACATTTATCGTCTGCAAGCCCTTGTCG
Source organism: Schistocerca cancellata (assembly GCF_023864275.1). Taxonomy (NCBI): domain Eukaryota; kingdom Metazoa; phylum Arthropoda; class Insecta; order Orthoptera; family Acrididae; genus Schistocerca; species Schistocerca cancellata. The sequence continues at coordinate 3,759,225 of NW_026047150.1, forward strand.
CGTCATGCGGTATGCAGAGTCACTACAAGCGGCATAGTAGAACACTGAAGAAGCATTTAAGTTTATGCAATCCCCAGTAAGAAGAGCAACATTTCAAGTTTTAGTTATCGATTAATGAATTATTGGGCGGTTTGGTGCCTTGGACCAGACCAAGGACCTTAAGATTTTGCATGAACCGAGGACTGGCAGCCAGGTAACACGAGAAATTGTGTAAAGTGTTAATATGTAGTAAAAACCTAAGAAAATCTCCCGTTTCCGTCATTTACTATCGAATCGACATAACGCCAGATCGTCACAGTGGTCGCTTTTCTCTCTGAAACGGTTACATTTATCGTCTGCAAGCCCTTGTCGCGTCATGCGGTATGCAGAGTCACTACAAGCGGCATAGTAGAACACTGAAGAAGCATTTAAGTTTATGCAATCCCCAGTAAGAAGAGCAACATTTCAAGTTTTAGTTATCGATTAATGAATTATTGGGCGGTTTGGTGCCTTGGACCAGACCAAGGACCTTAAGATTTTGCATGAACCGAGGACTGGCAGCCAGGTAACACGAGAAATTGTGTAAAGTGTTAATATGTAGTAAAAACCTAAGAAAATCTCCCGTTTCCGTCATTTACTATCGAATCGACATAACGCCAGATCGTCACAGTGGTCGCTTTTCTCTCTGAAACGGTTACATTTATCGTCTGCAAGCCCTTGTCGCGTGATGCGGTATGCAGACACAGTACAAGCAGCACTCTAGAACACAGAATAAGAATCTACGTTGATGCAATCGGCCAGTAAGAAGAGCTACATTTCAAGTTTTAGTTATCGATTAATGAATTATTGGGCGGTTTGGTGCCTTGGACCAGACCAAGGACCTTAAGATTTTGCATGAACCGAGGACTGGCAGCCAGGTAACACGAGAAATTGTGTAAAGTGTTAATATGTAGTAAAAACGTAAGAAAATCTCCCGTTTCCGTCGTTTACTATCGAATCGACATAACGCCAGATCGTCACAGTGGTCGCTTTTCTCTCTGAAACGGTTACATTTATCGTCTGCAAGCCCTTGTCGCGTGATGCGGTATGCAGACACAGTACAAGCAGCACTCTAGAACACAGAATAAGAATCTACGTTGATGCAATCGGCCAGTAAGAAGAGCTACATTTCAAGTTTTAGTTATCGATTAATGAATTATTGGGCGGTTTGGTGCCTTGGACCAGACCGAGGACCTGAAGATTTTGCATGAACCGAGGACTGGCAGCCAGGTAACACGAGAAATTGTGTAAAGTGTTAATATGTAGTAAAAACCTGAGAAAATCTCCCGTTTCCGTCATTTACTATCGAATCGACATAACGCCAGATCGTCACAGTGGTCGCTTTTCTCTCTGAAACGGTTACATTTATCGTCTGCAAGCCCTTGTCGCGTGATGCGGTATGCAGAGTCACTACAAGCGGCATAGTAGAACACTGAAGAAGCATCTAAGTTTATGCAATCGCCCAGTAAGAAGAGCTACATTTCAAGTTTTAGTTATCGATTAATGAATTATTGGGCGGTTTGGTGCCTTGGACCAGACCGAGGACCTTAAGATTTTGCATGAACCGAGGACTGGCAGCCAGGTAACACGAGAAATTGTGTAAAGTGTTAATATGTAGTAAAAACCTAAGAAAATCTCCCGTTTCCGTCATTTACTTTCGAATCGACATAACGCCAGATCGTCACAGTGGTCGCTTTTCTCTCTGAAACGGTTACATTTATCGTCTGCAAGCCCTTGTCGCGTGATGCGGTATGCAGACACAGTACAAGCAGCACTCTAGAACACAGAATAAGAATCTACGTTGATGCAATCGGCCAGTAAGAAGAGCTACATTTCAAGTTTTAGTTATCGATTAATGAATTATTGGGCGGTTTGGTGCCTTGGACCAGACCGAGGACCTGAAGATTTTGCATGAACCGAGGACTGGCAGCCAGGTAACACGAGAAATTGTGTAAAGTGTTAATATGTAGTAAAAACCTGAGAAAATCTCCCGTTTCCGTCATTTACTATCGAATCGACATAACGCCAGATCGTCACAGTGGTCGCTTTTCTCTCTGAAACGGTTACATTTATCGTCTGCAAGCCCTTGTCGCGTGATGCGGTATGCAGACACAGTACAAGCAGCACACTAGAACACAGAATAAGAATCTACGTTGATGCAATCGGCCAGTAAGAAGAGCTACATTTCAAGTTTTAGTTATCGATTAATGAATGATTGGGCGGTTTGGTGCCTTGGACCAGACCGAGGACCTTAAGATTTTGCATGAACCGAGGACTGGCAGCCAGGTAACACGAGAAATTGTGTAAAGTGTTAATATGTAGTAAAAACCTAAGAAAATCTCCCGTTTCCGTCATTTACTATCGAATCGACATAACGCTAGATCGTCACAGTGGTCGCTTTTCTCTCTGAAACGGTTACATTTATCGGCTGCAAGCCCTTGTCGCGTGATGCGGTATGCAGAGTCACTACAAGCGGCATAGTAGAACACTGAAGAAGCATGTAAGTTTATGCAATCGCCCAGTAAGAAGAGCTACATTTCAAGTTTTAGTTATCGATTAATGAATTATTGGGCGGTTTGGTGCCTTGGACCAGACTGAGGACCTTAAGAATTTGCATGAACCGAGGACTGGCAGCCAGGTAACACGAGAAATTGTGTAAAGTGTTAATATGTAGTAAAAACCTAAGAAAATCCTCCGTTTCCGTCATTTACTATCGAATCGACATAACGCCAGATCGTCACAGTGGTCGCTTTTCTCTCTGAAACGGTTACATTTATCGTCTGCAAGCCCTTGTCGCGTGATGCGGTATGCAGACACAGTACAAGCAGCACACTAGAACACAGAATAAGAATCTACGTTGATGCAATCGGCCAGGAAGAAGAGCTACATTTCAAGTTTTAGTTGTCGATTAATGAATTATTGGGCGGTTTGGTGCCTTGGACCAGACCGAGGACCTTAAGATTTTGCATGAACCGAGGACTGGCAGCCAGGTAACACGAGAAATTGTGTAAAGTGTTAATATGTAGTAAAAACCTAAGAAAATCTCCCGTTTCCGTCATTTACTATCGAATCGACATAACGCCAGATCGTCACAGTGGTCGTTTTTCTCTCTGAAACGGTTACATTTATCGTCTGCAAGCCCTTGTCGCGTGATGCGGTATGCAGACACAGTACAAGCAGCACACTAGAACACAGAATAGGAATCTACGTTGATGCAATCGGCCAGTAAGAAGAGCTACATTTCAAGTTTTAGTTATCGATTAATGAATTATTGGGCGGTTTGGTGCCTTGGACCAGACCGAGGACCTTAAGATTTTGCATGAACCGAGGACTGGCAGCCAGGTAACACGAGAAATTGTGTAAAGTGTTAATATGTAGTAAAAACCTAAGAAAATCTCCCGTTTCCGTCATTTACTATCGAATCGACATAACGCCAGATCGTCACAGTGGTCGCTTTTCTCTCTGAAACGGTTACATTTATCGTCTGCAAGCCCTTGTCGCGTCATGCGGTATGCAGAGTCACTACAAGCGGCATAGTAGAACACTGAAGAAGCATCTAAGTTTATGCAATCGCCCAGTAAGAAGAGCTACATTTCAAGTTTTAGTTATCGATTAATGAATTATTGGGCGGTTTGGTGCCTTGGACCAGACCGAGGACCTTAAGATTTTGCATGAACCGAGGACTGGCAGCCAGGTAACACGAGAAATTGTGTAAAGTGTTAATATGTAGTAAAAACCTAAGAAAATCTCCCGTTTCCGTCATTTACTATCGAATCGACATAACGCCAGATCGTCACAGTGGTCGCTTTTCTCTCTGAAACGGTTACATTTATCGTCTGCAAGCCCTTGTCGCGTGATGCGGTATGCAGACACAGTACAAGCAGCACTCTAGAACACAGAATAAGAATCTACGTTGATGCAATCGGCCAGTAAGAAGAGCTACATTTCAAGTTTTAGTTATCGATTAATGAATTATTGGGCGGTTTGGTGCCTTGGACCAGACCAAGGACCTTAAGATTTTGCATGAACCGAGGACTGGCAGCCAGGTAACACGAGAAATTGTGTAAAGTGTTAATATGTAGTAAAAACCTAAGAAAATCTCCCGTTTCCGTCGTTTACTATCGAATCGACATAACGCCAGATCGTCACAGTGGTCGCTTTTCTCTCTGAAACGGTTACATTTATCGTCTGCAAGCCCTTGTCGCGTGATGCGGTATGCAGAGTCACTACAAGCGGCATAGTAGAACACTGAAGAAGCATCTAAGTTTATGCAATCGGCCAGTAAGAAGAGCTACATTTCAAGTTTTAGTTATCGACTAATGAATTATTGGGCGGTTTGGTGCCTTGGACCAGACCGAGGACCTTAAGATTTTGCATGAACCGAGGACTGGCAGCCAGGTAACACGAGAAATTGTGTAAAGTGTTAATATGTAGTAAAAACCTAAGAAAATCTTCCGTTTCCGTCATTTACTATCGAATCGACATAACGCCAGATCGTCACATTGGTCGCTTTTCTCTCTGAAACGGTTACATTTATCGTCTGCAAGCCATTGTCGCGTGATGCGGTATGCAGACACAGTACAAGCAGCACACTAGAACACAGAATAAGAATCTACGTTGATGCAATCGGCCAGGAAGAAGAGCTACATTTCAAGTTTTAGTTATCGATTAATGAATTATTGGGCGGTTTGGTGCCTTGGTCCGGACCGAGGACCTTAAGATTTTGCATGAACCGAGGACTGGCAGCCAGGTAACACGAGAAATTGTGTAAAGTGTTAATATGTAGTAAAAACCTAAGAAAATCTCCCGTTCCCGTCATTTACTATCGAATCGACATAACGCCAGATCGTCACAGTGGTCGCTTTTCTCTCTGAAACGGTTACATTTATCGTCTGCAAGCCCTTGTCGCGTGATGCGGTATGCAGACACAGTACAAGCAGCACACTAGAACACAGAATAAGAATCTACGTTGATGCAATCGGCCAGGAAGAAGAGCTACATTTCAAGTTTTAGTTATCGATTAATGAATTATTGGGCGGTTTGGTGCCTTGGACCAGACCGAGGACCTTAAGATTTTACATGAACCGAGGACTGGCAGCCAGGTAACACGAGAAATTGTGTAAAGTGTTAATATGTAGTAAAAACCTAAGAAAATCTCCCGTTTCCGTCATTTACTATCGAATCGACATAACGCCAGATCGTCACAGTGGTCGCTTTTCTCTCTGAAACGGTTACATTTATCGTCTGCAAGCCCTTGTCGCGTGATGCGGTATGCAGACACAGTACAAGCAGCACACTAGAACACAGAATAAGAATCTACGTTGATGCAATCGGCCAGGAAGAAGAGCTACATTTCAAGTTTTAGTTGTCGATTAATGAATTATTGGGCGGTTTGGTGCCTTGGACCAGACCGAGGACCTTACGATTTTGCATGAACCGAGGACTGGCAGCCAGGTAACACGAGAAATTGTGTAAAATGTTAATATGTAGTAAAAATCTAAGAAAATCTCCCGTTTCCGTCATTTACTATCGAATCGACATAACGCCAGATCTTCACAGTGGTCGTTTTTCTCTCTGAAACGGTTACATTTATCGTCTGCAAGCCCTTGTCGCGTCATGCGGTATGCAGACACAGTACAAGCAGCACACTAGAACACAGAATAGGAATCTACGTTGATGCAATCGGCCAGTAAGAAGAGCTACATTTCAAGTTTTAGTTATCGATTAATGAATTATTGGGCGGTTTGGTGCCTTGGACCAGACCGAGGACCTAAAGATTTTGCATGAACCGAGGACTGGCAGCCAGGTAACACGAGAAATTGTGTAAAGTGTTAATATGTAGTAAAAACCTAAGAAAATCTCCCGTTTCCGTCATTTACTATCGAATCGACATAACGCCAGATCGTCACATTGGTCGCTTTTCTCTCTGAAACGGTTACATTTATCGTCTGCAAGCCCTTGTCGCGTCATGCGGTATGCAGAGTCACTACAAGCGGCATAGTAGAACACTGAAGAAGCATCTAAGTTTATGCAATCGCCCAGTAAGAAGAGCTACATTTCAAGTTTTAGTTATCGATTAATGAATTATTGGGCGGTTTGGTGCCTTGGACCAGACCGAGGACCTTAAGATTTTGCATGAACCGAGGACTGGCAGCCAGGTAACACGAGAAATTGTGTAAAGTGTTAATATGTAGTAAAAACCTAAGAAAATCTCCCGTTTCCGTCATTTACTATCGTATCGACATAACGCCAGATCGTCACAGTGGTCGCTTTTCTCTCTGAAACGGTTACATTTATCGTCTGCAAGCCCTTGTCGCGTGATGCGGTATGCAGACACAGTACAAGCAGCACTCTAGAACATAGAATAAGAATCTACGTTGAAGCAATCGGCCAGTAAGAAGAGCTACATTTCAAGTTTTAGTTATCGATTAATGAATTATTGGGCGGTTTGGTGCCTTGGACCAGACCAAGGACCTTAAGATTTTGCATGAACCGAGGACTGGCAGCCAGGTAACACGAGAAATTGTGTAAAGTGTTAATATGTAGTAAAAACCTAAGAAAATCTCCCGTTTCCGTCGTTTACTATCGAATCGACATAACGCCAGATCGTCACAGTGGTCGCTTTTCTCTCTGAAACGGTTACATTTATCGTCTGCAAGCCCTTGTCGCGTGATGCGGTATGCAGAGTCACTACAAGCGGCATAGTAGAACACTGAAGAAGCATCTAAGTTTATGCAATCGGCCAGTAAGAAGAGCTACATTTCAAGTTTTAATTATCGATTAATGAATTATTGGGCGGTTTGGTGCCTTGGACCAGACCGAGGACCTTAAGATTTTGCATGAACCGAGGACTGGCAGCCAGGTAACACGAGAAATTGTGTAAAGTGTTAATATGTAGTAAAAACCTAAGAAAATCTCCCGTTTCCGTCATTTACTATCGAATCGACATAACGCCAGATCGTCACATTGGTCGCTTTTCTCTCTGAAACGGTTACATTTATCGTCTGCAAGCCCTTGTCGCGTGATGCGGTATGCAGACACAGTACAAGCAGCACACTAGAACACAGAATAAGAATCTACGTTGATGCAATCGGCCAGGAAGAAGAGCTACATTTCAAGTTTTAGTTATCGATTAATGAATTATTGGGCGGTTTGGTGCCTTGGTCCGGACCGAGGACCTTAAGATTTTGCATGAACCGAGGACTGGCAGCCAGGTAACACGAGAAATTGTGTAAAGTGATAATATGTAGTAAAAACCTAAGAAAATCTCCCGTTTCCGTCATTTACTATCGATTCGACATAACGCCAGATCGTCACAGTGGTCGCTTTTCTCTCTGAAACGGTTACATTTATCGTCTGCAAGCCCTTGTCGCGTGATGCGGTATGCAGACACAGTACAAGCAGCACACTAGAACACAGAATAAGAATCTACGTTGATGCAATCGGCCAGTAAGAAGAGCTACATATCAAGTTTTAGTTATCGATTAATGAATTATTGGGCGGTTTGGTGCCTTGGACCAGACCGAGGACCTTAAGATTTTGCATGAACCGAGGACTGGCAGCCAGGTAACACGAGAAATTGTGTAAAGTGTTAATATGTAGTAAAAACCTAAGAAAATCTCCCGTTTCCGTCATTTACTATCGAATCGACATAACGCCAGTTCGTCACAGTGGTCGCTTTTCTCTCTGAAACGGTTACATTTATCGTCTGCAAGCCCTTGTCGCGTGATGCGGTATGCAGAGTCACTACAAGCGGCATAGTAGAACACTGAAGAAGCACCTAAGTTTATGCAATCGCCCAGTAAGAAGAGCTACATTTCAAGTTTTAGTTATCGATTAATGAATTATTGGGCGGTTTGGTGCCTTGGACCAGACCGAGGACCTTAAGATTTTGCATGAACCGAGGACTGGCAGCCAGGTAACACGAGAAATTGTGTAAAGTGTTAATATGTAGTAAAAACCTAAGAAAATCTCCCGTTTCCGTCATTTACTATCGAATCGACATAACGCCAGATCGTCACAGTGGTCGCTTTTCTCTCTGAAACGGTTACATTTATCGTCTGCAAGCCCTTGTCGCGTGATGCGGTATGCAGACACAGTACAAGCAGCACACTAGAACACAGAATAAGAATCTACGTTGATGCAATCGGCCAGGAAGAAGAGCTACATTTCAAGTTTTAGTTGTCGATTAATGAATTATTTGGCGGTTTGGTGCCTTGGACCAGACCGAGGACCTTAAGATTTTGCATGAACCGAGGACTGGCAGCCAGGTAACACGAGAAATTGTGTAAAATGTTAATATGTAGTAAAAACCTAAGAAAATCTCCCGTTTCCGTCATTTACTATCGAATCGACATAACGCCAGATCGTCACAGTGGTCGTTTTTCTCTCTGAAACGGTTACATTTATCGTCTGCAAGCCCTTGTCGCGTGATGCGGTATGCAGACACAGTACAAGCAGCACACTAGAACACAGAATAGGAATCTACGTTGATGCAATCGGCCAGTAAGAAGAGCTACATTTCAAGTTTTAGTTATCGATTAATGAATTATTGGGCGGTTTGGTGCCTTGGACCAGACCGAGGACCTTAAGATTTTGCATGAACCGAGGACTGGCAGCCAGGTAACACGAGAAATTGTGTAAAGTGTTAATATGTAGTAAAAACCTAAGAAAATCTCCCGTTTCCGTCATTTACTATCGAATCGACATAACGCCAGATCGTCACAGTGGTCGCTTTTCTCTCTGAAACGGTTACATTTATCGTCTTCAAGCCCTTGTCGCGTGATGCGGTATGCAGAGTCACTACAAGCGGCATAGTAGAACACTGAAGAAGCATCTAAGTTTATGCAATCGCCCAGTAAGAAGAGCTACATTTCAAGTTTTAGTTATCGATTAATGAATTATTGGGCGGTTTGGTGCCTTGGACCAGACCGAGGACCTTAAGATTTTGCATGAACCGAGGACTGGCAGCCAGGTAACACGAGAAATTGTGTAAAGTGTTAATATGTAGTAAAAACCTAAGAAAATCTCCCGTTTCCGTCATTTACTATCGAATCGACATAACGCCAGATCGTCACAGTGGTCGCTTTTCTCTCTGAAACGGTTACATTTATCGTCTGCAAGCCCTTGTCGCGTGATGCGGTATGCAGACACAGTACAAGCAGCACTCTAGAACACAGAATAAGAATCTACGTTGATGCAATCGGCCAGTAAGAAGAGCTACATTTCAAGTTTTAGTTATCGATTAATGAATTATTGGGCGGTTTGGTGCCTTGGACCAGACCAAGGACCTTAAGATTTTGCATGAACCGAGGACTGGCAGCCAGGTAACACGAGAAATTGTGTAAATTGTTAATATGTAGTAAAAACCTAAGAAAATCTCCCGTTTCCGTCGTTTACTATCGAATCGACATAACGCCAGATCGTCACAGTGGTCGCTTTTCTCTCTGAAACGGTTACATGTATCGTCTGCAAGCCCTTGTCGCGTGATGCGGTATGCAGAGTCACTACAAGCGGCATAGTAGAACACTGAAGAAGCATCTAAGTTTATGCAATCGGCCAGTAAGAAGAGCTACATTTCAAGTTTTAGTTATCGATTAATGAATTATTGGGCGGTTTGGTGCCTTGGACCAGACCGAGGACCTTAAGATTTTGCATGAACCGAGGACTGGCAGCCAGGTAACACGAGAAATTGTGTAAAGTGTTAATATGTAGTAAAAACCTAAGAAAATCTCCCGTTTCCGTCATTTACTATCGAATCGACATAACGCCAGATCGTCACATTGGTCGCTTTTCTCTCTGAAACGGTTACATTTATCGTCTGCAAGCCCTTGTCGCGTGATGCGGTATGCAGAGTCACTACAAGCGGCATAGTAGAACACTGAAGAAGCACCTAAGTTTATGCAATCGCCCAGTAAGAAGAGCTACATTTCAAGTTTTAGTTATCGATTAATGAATTATTGGGCGGTTTGGTGCCTTGGACCAGACCGAGGACCTTAAGATTTTGCATGAACCGAGGACTGGCAGCCAGGTAACACGAGAAATTGTGTAAAGTGTTAATATGTAGTAAAAACCTAAGAAAATCTCCCGTTTCCGTCATTTACTATCGAATCGACATAACGCCAGATCGTCACAGTGGTCGCTTTTCTCTCTGAAACGGTTACATTTATCGTCTGCAAGCCCTTGTCGCGTGATGCGGTATGCAGACACAGTACAAGCAGCACACTAGAACACAGAATAAGAATCTACGTTGATGCAATCGGCCAGGAAGAAGAGCTACATTTCAAGTTTTAGTTGTCGATTAATGAATTATTGGGCGGTTTGGTGCCTTGGACCAGACCGAGGACCTTAAGATTTTGCATGAACCGAGGACTGGCAGCCAGGTAACACGAGAAATTGTGTAAAATGTTAATATGTAGTAAAAACCTAAGAAAATCTCCCGTTTCCGTCATTTACTATCGAATCGACATAACGCCAGATCGTCACATTGGTCGCTTTTCTCTCTGAAACGGTTACATTTATCGTCTGCAAGCCCTTGTCGCGTGATGCGGTATGCAGACACAGTACAAGCAGCACACTAGAACACAGAATAGGAATCTACGTTGATGCAATCGGCCAGTAAGAAGAGCTACATTTCAAGTTTTAGTTATCGATTAATGAATTATTGGGCGGTTTGGTGCCTTGGACCAGACCGAGGACCTTAAGATTTTGCATGAACCGAGGACTGGCAGCCAGGTAACACGAGAAATTGTGTAAAGTGTTAATATGTAGTAAAAACCTAAGAAAATCTCCCGTTTCCGTCATTTACTATCGAATCGACATAACGCCAGATCGTCACAGTGGTCGCTTTTCTCTCTGAAACGGTTACATTTATCGTCTGCAAGCCCTTGTCGCGTGATGCGGTATGCAGACACAGTACAAGCAGCACACTAGAACACAGAATAAGAATCTACGTTGATGCAATCGGCCAGTAAGAAGAGCTACATTTCAAGTTTTAGTTATCGATTAATGAATTATTGGGCGGTTTGGTGCCTTGAACCAACCGAAGACCCTAAGATTTTGCATGAACCGAGGACTGGCAGCCAGGTAACACGAGAAATTGTGTAAAGTGTTAATATGTAGTAAAAACCTAAGAAAATCTCCCGTTTCCGTCATTTACTATCGAATCGACATAACGCCAGATCGTCACATTGCTCGCTTTTCTCTCTGAAACGATTACATTTATCGTCTGCAAGCCCTTGTCGCGTGATGCGGTATGCAGACACAGTACAAGCAGCACACTAGAACACAGAATTAGAATCTACGTTGATGCAATCGGCCAGTAAGAAGAGCTACATTTCAAGTTTTAGTTATCGATTGATGAATTATTGGGCGGTTTGGTGCCTTGGACCAGACCGAGGACCTTAAGATTTTGCATGAACCGAGGACTGGCAGCCAGGTAACACGAGAAATTGTGTAAAGTGTTAATATGTAGTAAAAACCTAAGAAAATCTCCCGTTTCCGTCATTTACTATCGAATCGACATAACGCCAGATCGTCACAGTGGTCGCTTTTCTCTCTGAAACGGTTACATTTATCGTCTGCAAGCCCTTGTCGCGTGATGCGGTATGCAGACACAGTACAAGCAGCACACTAGAACACAGAATAAGAATCTACGTTGATGCAATCGGCCAGTAAGAAGAGCTACATATCAAGTTTTAGTTATCGATTAATGAATTATTGGGCGGTTTGGTGCCTTGGACCAGACCGAGGACCTTAAGATTTTGCATGAACCGAGGACTGGCAGCCAGGTAACACGAGAAATTGTGTAAAGTGTTAATATGTAGTAAAAACCTAAGAAAATCTCCCGTTTCCGTCATTTACTATCGAATCGACATAACGCCAGATCGTCACAGTGGTCGCTTTTCTCTCTGAAACGGTTACATTTATCGTCTGCAAGCCCTTGTCGCGTGATGCGGTATGCAGAGTCACTACAAGCGGCATAGTAGAACACTGAAGAAGCACCTAAGTTTATGCAATCGCCCAGTAAGAAGAGCTACATTTCAAGTTTTAGTTATCGATTAATGAATTATTGGGCGGTTTGGTGCCTTGGACCAGACCGAGGACCTTAAGATTTTGCATGAACCGAGGACTGGCAGCCAGGTAACACGAGAAATTGTGTAAAGTGTTAATATGTAGTAAAAACCTAAGAAAATCTCCCGTTTCCGTCATTTACTATCGAATCGACATAACGCCAGATCGTCACAGTGGTCGCTTTTCTCTCTGAAACGGTTACATTTATCGTCTGCAAGCCCTTGTCGCGTGATGCGGTATGCAGAGTCACTACAAGCGGCATAGTAGAACACTGAAGAAGCATCTAAGTTTATGCAATCGCCCAGTAAGAAGAGCTACATTTCAAGTTTTAGTTATCGATTAATGAATTATTGGGCGGTTTGGTGCCTTGGACCAGACCGAGGACCTTAAGATTTTGCATGAGCCGAGGACTGGCAGCCAGGTAACACGAGAAATTGTGTAAAGTGTTAATATGTAGTAAAAACCTAAGAAAATCTCCCGTTTCCGTCATTTACTATCGAATCGACATAACGCCAGATCGTCACAGTGGTCGCTTTTCTCTCTGAAACGGTTACATTTATCGTCTGCAAGCCCTTGTCGCGTGATGCGGTATGCAGACACAGTACAAGCAGCACTCTAGAACACAGAATAAGAATCTACGTTGATGCAATCGGCCAGTAAGAAGAGCTACATTTCAAGTTTTAGTTATCGATTAATGAATTATTGGGCGGTTTGGTGCCTTGGACCAGACCAAGGACCTTAAGATTTTGCATGAACCGAGGACTGGCAGCCAGGTAACACGAGAAATTGTGTAAAGTGTTAATATGTAGTAAAAACCTAAGAAAATCTCCCGTTTCCGTCGTTTACTATCGAATCGACATAACGCCAGATCGTCACAGTGGTCGCTTTTCTCTCTGAAACGGTTACATGTATCGTCTGCAAGCCCTTGTCGCGTGATGCGGTATGCAGAGTCACTACAAGCGGCATAGTAGAACACTGAAGAAGCATCTAAGTTTATGCAATCGGCCAGTAAGAAGAGCTACATTTCAAGTTTTAGTTATCGATTAATGAATTATTGGGCGGTTTGGTGCCTTGGACCAGACCGAGGACCTTAAGATTTTGCATGAACCGAGGACTGGCAGCCAGGTAACACGAGAAATTGTGTAAAGTGTTAATATGTAGTAAAAACCTAAGAAAATCTCCCGTTTCCGTCATTTACTATCGAATCGACATAACGCCAGATCGTCACATTGGTCGCTTTTCTCTCTGAAACGGTTACATTTATCGTCTGCAAGCCCTTGTCGCGTGATGCGGTATGCAGACACAGTACAAGCAGCACACTAGAACACAGAATAAGAATCTACGTTGATGCAATCGGCCAGGAAGAAGAGCTACATTTCAAGTTTTAGTTATCGATTAATGAATTATTGGGCGGTTTGGTGCCTTGGTCCGGACCGAGGACCTTAAGATTTTGCATGAACCGAGGACTGGCAGCCAGGTAACACGAGAAATTGTGTAAAGTGTTAATATGTAGTAAAAACCTAAGAAAATCTCCCGTTTCCGTCATTTACTATCGAATCGACATAACGCCAGATCGTCACAGTGGTCGCTTTTCTCTCTGAAACGGTTACATTTATCGTCTGCAAGCCCTTGTCGCGTGATGCGGTATGCAGAGTCACTACAAGCGGCATAGTAGAACACTGAAGAAGCACCTAAGTTTATGCAATCGCCCAGTAAGAAGAGCTACATTTCAAGTTTTAGTTATCGATTAATGAATTATTGGGCGGTTTGGTGCCTTGGACCAGACCGAGGACCTTAAGATTTTGCATGAACCGAGGACTGGCAGCCAGGTAACACGAGAAATTGTGTAAAGTGTTAATATGTAGTAAAAACCTAAGAAAATCTCCCGTTTCCGTCATTTACTATCGAATCGACATAACGCCAGATCGTCACATTGGTCGCTTTTCTCTCTGAAACGGTTACATTTATCGTCTGCAAGCCCTTGTCGCGTGATGCGGTATGCAGACACAGTACAAGCAGCACACTAGAACACAGAATAAGAATCTACGTTGATGGAATCGGCCAGGAAGAAGAGCTACATTTCAAGTTTTAGTTATCGATTAATGAATTATTGGGCGGTTTGGTGCCTTGGTCCGGACCGAGGACCTTAAGATTTTGCATGAACCGAGGACTGGCAGCCAGGTAACACGAGAAATTGTGTAAAGTGTTAATATGTAGTAAAAACCTAAGAAAATCTCCCGTTTCCGTCATTTACTATCGAATCGACATAACGCCAGATCGTCACATTGGTCGCTTTTCTCTCTGAAACGGTTACATTTATCGTCTGCAAGCCCTTGTCTTGTGATGCGGTATGCAGACACAGTACAAGCAGCACACTAGAACACAGAATAAGAATCTACGTTGATGCAATCGGCCAGTAAGAAGAGCTACATATCAAGTTTTAGTTATCGATTAATGAATTATTGGGCGGTTTGGTGCCTTGGACCAGACCGAGGACCTTAAGATTTTGCATGAACCGAGGACTGGCAGCCAGGTAACACGAGAAATTGTGTAAAGTGTTAATATGTAGTAAAAACCTAAGAAAATCTCCCGTTTCCGTCATTTACTATCGAATCGACATAACGCCAGATCGTCACAGTGGTCGCTTTTCTCTCTGAAACGGTTACATTTATCGTCTGCAAGCCCTTGTCGCGTGATGCGGTATGCAGAGTCACTACAAGCGGCATAGTAGAACACTGAAGAAGCACCTAAGTTTATGCAATCGCCCAGTAAGAAGAGCTACATTTCAAGTTTTAGTTATCGATTAATGAATTATTGGGCGGTTTGGTGCCTTGGACCAGACCGAGGACCTTAAGATTTTGCATGAACCGAGGACTGGCAGCCAGTTAACACGAGAAATTGTGTAAAGTGTTAATATGTAGTAAAAACCTAAGAAAATCTCCCGTTTCCGTCATTTACTATCGAATCGACATAACGCCAGATCGTCACAGTGGTCGCTTTTCTCTCTGAAACGGTTACATTTATCGTCTGCAAGCCCTTGTCGCGTGATGCGGTATGCAGAGTCACTACAAGCGGCATAGTAGAACACTGAAGAAGCACCTAAGTTTATGCAATCGCCCAGTAAGAAGAGCTACATTTCAAGTTTTAGTTATCGATTAATGAATTATTGGGCGGTTTGGTGCCTTGGACCAGACCGAGGACCTTAAGATTTTGCATGAACCGAGGACTGGCAGCCAGGTAACACGAGAAATTGTGTAAAGTGTTAATATGTAGTAAAAACCTAAGAAAATCTCCCGTTTCCGTCATGTACTATCGAATCGACATAACGCCAGATCGTCACAGTGGTCGCTTTTCTCTCTGAAACGGTTACATTTATCGTCTGCAAGCCCTTGTCGCGTCATGCGGTATGCAGAGTCACTACAAGCGGCATAGTAGAACACTGAAGAAGCATCTAAGTTTATGCAATCGCCCAGTAAGAAGAGCTACATTTCAAGTTTTAGTTATCGATTAATGAATTATTGGGCGGTTTGGTGCCTTGGACCAGACCGAGGACCTTAAGATTTTGCATGAACCGAGGACTGGCAGCCACGTAACACGATAAAATGTGGAAAGTGTTAATATGTAGTAAAAACCCAAGAAAATCTCCCGTTTCCGTCATTTACTATCGAATCGACATAACGCCAGATCGTCACAGTGGTCGCTTTTCTCTCTGAAACGGTTACAGTTATCGTCTGCAAGCCCTTGTCGCGTGATGCGGTATGCAGAGTCACTACAAGCGGCATAGTAGAACACTGAAGAAGCATCTAAGTTGATGCAATCGCCCAGTAAGAAGAGCTACATTTCAAGTTTTAGTTATCGATTAATGAATTATTGGGCGGTTTGGTGCCTTGGACCAGACCGAGGACCTTAAGATTTTGCATGAACCGAGGACTGGCAGCCAGGTAACACGAGAAATTGTGTTGTAAAGTGATAATATGTAGTAAAAACCTAAGAAAATCTCCCGTTTCCGTCATTTACTATCGAATCGACATAACGCCAGATCGTCACAGTGGTCGTTTTTCTCTCTGAAACGGTTACATTTATCGTCTGCAAGCCCTTGTCGCGTGATGCGGTATGCAGACACAGTACAAGCAGCACACTAGAACACAGAATAAGATTCTACGTTGATGCAAGCGGCCAGTAAGAAGAGCTACATTTCAAGTTTTAGTTATCGATTAATGAATTATTGGGCGGTTTGGTGCCTTGGACCAGACCGAGGACCTTAAGATTTTGCATGAACCGAGGACTGGCAGCCAGGTAACACGTGAAATTGTGTAAAGTGTTAATATGTAGTAAAAACCTAAGAAAATCTCCCGTTTCCGTCATTTACTATCGAATCGACATAACGCCAGATCGTCACAGTGGTCGCTTTTCTCTCTGAAACGGTTACATTTATCGTCTGCAAGCCCTTGTCGCGTGATGCGGTATGCAGAGTCACTACAAGCGGCATAGTAGAACACTGAAGAAGCATGTAAGTTTATGCAATCGCCCAGTAAGAAGAGCTACATTTCAAGTTTTAGTTATCGATTAATGAATTATTGGGCGGTTTGGTGCCTTGGACCAGACCGAGGACCTTAAGATTTTGCATGAACCGAGGACTGGCAGCCAGGTAACACGAGAAATTGTGTAAAGTGTTAATATGTAGTAAAAACCTAAGAAAATCTCCCGTTTCCGTCATTTACTATCGAATCGACATAACGCCAGATCGTCACAGTGGTCGTTTTTCTCTCTGAAACGGTTACATTTATCGTCTGCAAGCCCTTGTCGCGTGATGCGGTATGCAGACACAGTACAAGCAGCACACTAGAACACAGAATAAGAATCTACGTTGATGCAATCGGCCAGGAAGAAGAGCTACATTTCAAGTTTTAGTTATCGATAAATGAATTATTGGGCGGTTTGGTGCCTTGGACCAGACCGAGGACCTTAAGATTTTGCATGAACCGAGGACTGGCAGCCAGGTAACACGAGAAATTGTGTAAAGTGTTAATATGTAGTAAAAACCTAAGAAAATCTCCTGTTTCCGTCATTTACTATCGAATCGACATAACGCCAGATCGTCACAGTGGTCGCTTTTCTCTCTGAAACGGTTACATTTATCGTCTGCAAGCCCTTGTCGCGTGATGCGGTATGCAGAGTCACTACAAGCGGCATAGTAGAACACTGAAGAAGCATGTAAGTTTATGCAATCGCCCAGTAAGAAGAGCTACATTTCAAGTTTTAGTTATCGATTAATGAATTATTGGGCGGTTTGGTGCCTTGGACCAGACCGAGGACCTTAAGATTTTGCATGAACCGAGGACTGGCAGCTAGGTAACACGAGAAATTGTGTAAAGTGTTAATATGTAGTAAAAACCTAAGAAAATCTCCCGTTTCCGTCATTTACTATCGAATCGACATAACGCCAGATCGTCACATTGGTCGCTTTTCTCTCTGAAACGGTTACATTTATCGTCTGCAAGCCCTTGTCGCGTGATGCGGTATGCAGACACAGTACAAGCAGCACACTAGAACACAGAATAAGAATCTACGTTGATGCAATCGGCCAGTAAGAAGAGCTACATTTCAAGTTTTAGTTATCGATTAATGAATTATTGGGCGGTTTGGTGCCTTGGACCAGACCGAGGACCTTAAGATTTTGCATGAACCGAGGACTGGCAGCCAGGTAACACGAGAAATTGTGTAAAGTGTTAATATGTAGTAAAAACCTAAGAAAATCTCCCGTGTCCGTCATTTACTAACGAATCGACATAACGCCAGATCGTCACAGTGGTCGCTTTTCTCTCTGAAACGGTTACATTTATCGTCTGCAAGCCCTTGTCGCGTGATGCGGTATGCAGACACAGTACAAGCAGCACACTAGAACACAGAATAAGAATCTACGTTGATGCAATCGGCCAGGAAGAAGAGCTACATTTCAAGTTTTAGTTATCGATTAATGAATTATTGGGCGGTTTGGTGCCTTGGACCAGACCGAGGACCTTAAGATTTTGCATGAACCGAGGACTGGCAGCCAGGTATAACGAGAAATTGTGTAAAGTGTTAATATGTAGTAAAAACCTAAGAAAATCTCCCGTTTCCGTCATTTACTATCGAATCGACATAACGCCAGATCGTCACAGTGGTCGTTATTCTCTCTGAAACGGTTACATTTATCGTCTGCAAGGACTTGTGGCGTGATGCGGTATGCAGACACAGTACAAGCAGCACACTAGAACACAGAATAAGAATCTACGTTGATGCAATCGGCCAGTAAGAAGAGCTACATTTCAAGTTTTAGTTATCGATTAATGAATTATTGGGCGGTTTGGTGCCTTGGACCAGACCGAGGACCTTAAGATTTTGCATGAACCGAGGACTGGCAGCCAGGTAACACGAGAAATTGTGTAAAGTGTTAATATGTAGTAAAAACCTAAGAAAATCTCCCGTTTCCGTCATTTACTATCGAATCGACATAACGCCAGATCGTCACATTGGTCGCTTTTCTCTCTGAAACGGTTACATTTATCGTCTGCAAGCCCTTGTCGCGTGATGCGGTATGCAGACACAGTACAAGCAGCACACTAGAACACAGAATAAGAATCTACGTTGATGCAATCGGCCAGGAAGAAGAGCTACATTTCAAGTTTTAGTTATCGATTAATGAATTATTGGGCGGTTTGGTGCCTTGGTCCGGACCGAGGACCTTAAGATTTTGCATGAACCGAGGACTGGCAGCCAGGTAACACGAGAAATTGTGTAAAGTGTTAATATGTAGTAAAAACCTAAGAAAATCTCCCGTTTCCGTCATTTACTATCGAATCGACATAACGCCAGATCGTCACATTGGTCGCTTTTTTCTCTGAAACGGTTACATTTATCGTCTGCAAGCCCTTGTCGCGTGATGCGGTATGCAGACACAGTACAAGCAGCACACTAGAACACAGAATAAGAATCTACGTTGATGCAATCGGCCAGTAAGAAGAGCTACATATCAAGTTTTAGTTATCGATTAATGAATTATTGGGCGGTTTGGTGCCTTGGACCAGACCGAGGACCTTAAGATTTTGCATGAACCGAGGACTGGCAGCCAGGTAACACGAGAAATTGTGTAAAGTGTTAATATGTAGTAAAAACCTAAGAAAATCTCCCGTTTCCGTCATTTACTATCGAATCGACATAACGCCAGATCGTCACAGTGGTCGCTTTTCTCTCTGAAACGGTTACATTTATCGTCTGCAAGCCCTTGTCGCGTGATGCGGTATGCAGAGTCACTACAAGCGGCATAGTAGAACACTGAAGAAGCACCTAAGTTTATGCAATCGCCCAGTAAGAAGAGCTACATTTCAAGTTTTAGTTATCGATTAATGAATTATTGGGCGGTTTGGTGCCTTGGACCAGACCGAGGACCTTAAGATTTTGCATGAACCGAGGACTGGCAGCCAGGTAACACGAGAAATTGTGTAAAGTGTTAATATGTAGTAAAAACTTAAGAAAATCTCCCGTTTCCGTCATTTACTATCGAATCGACATAACGCCAGATCGTCACATTGGTCGCTTTTCTCTCTGAAACGGTTACATTTATCGTCTGCAAGCCCTTGTCGCGTGATGCGGTATGCAGACACAGTACAAGCAGCACACTAGAACACAGAATAAGAATCTACGTTGATGGAATCGGCCAGGAAGAAGAGCTACATTTCAAGTTTTAGTTATCGATTAATGAATTATTGGGCGGTTTGGTGCCTTGGTCCGGACCGAGGACCTTAAGATTTTGCATGAACCGAGGACTGGCAGCCAGGTAACACGAGAAATTGTGTAAAGTGTTAATATGTAGTAAAAACCTAAGAAAATCTCCCGTTTCCGTCATTTACTATCGAATCGACATAACGCCAGATCGTCACATTGGTCGCTTTTCTCTCTGAAACGGTTACATTTATCGTCTGCAAGCCCTTGTCTTGTGATGCGGTATGCAGACACAGTACAAGCAGCACACTAGAACACAGAATAAGAATCTACGTTGATGCAATCGGCCAGTAAGAAGAGCTACATATCAAGTTTTAGTTATCGATTAATGAATTATTGGGCGGTTTGGTGCCTTGGACCAGACCGAGGACCTTAAGATTTTGCATGAACCGAGGACTGGCAGCCAGGTAACACGAGAAATTGTGTAAAGTGTTAATATGTAGTAAAAACCTAAGAAAATCTCCCGTTTCCGTCATTTACTATCGAATCGACATAACGCCAGATCGTCACAGTGGTCGCTTTTCTCTCTGAAACGGTTACATTTATCGTCTGCAAGCCCTTGTCGCGTGATGCGGTATGCAGAGTCACTACAAGCGGCATAGTAGAACACTGAAGAAGCACCTAAGTTTATGCAATCGCCCAGTAAGAAGAGCTACATTTCAAGTTTTAGTTATCGATTAATGAATTATTGGGCGGTTTGGTGCCTTGGACCAGACCGAGGACCTTAAGATTTTGCATGAACCGAGGACTGGCAGCCAGTTAACACGAGAAATTGTGTAAAGTGTTAATATGTAGTAAAAACCTAAGAAAATCTCCCGTTTCCGTCATTTACTATCGAATCGACATAACGCCAGATCGTCACAGTGGTCGCTTTTCTCTCTGAAACGGTTACATTTATCGTCTGCAAGCCCTTGTCGCGTGATGCGGTATGCAGAGTCACTACAAGCGGCATAGTAGAACACTGAAGAAGCACCTAAGTTTATGCAATCGCCCAGTAAGAAGAGCTACATTTCAAGTTTTAGTTATCGATTAATGAATTATTGGGCGGTTTGGTGCCTTGGACCAGACCGAGGACCTTAAGATTTTGCATGAACCGAGGACTGGCAGCCAGGTAACACGAGAAATTGTGTAAAGTGTTAATATGTAGTAAAAACCTAAGAAAATCTCCCGTTTCCGTCATGTACTATCGAATCGACATAACGCCAGATCGTCACAGTGGTCGCTTTTCTCTCTGAAACGGTTACGTTTATCGTCTGCAAGCCCTTGTCGCGTCATGCGGTATGCAGAGTCACTACAAGCGGCATAGTAGAACACTGAAGAAGCATCTAAGTTTATGCAATCGCCCAGTAAGAAGAGCTACATTTCAAGTTTTAGTTATCGATTAATGAATTATTGGGCGGGTTGGGTCCTTGGACCAGACCGAGGACCTTAAGATTTTGCATGAACCGAGGACTGGCAGCCACGTAACACGATAAAATGTGGAAAGTGTTAATATGTAGTAAAAACCCAAGAAAATCTCCCGTTTCCGTCATTTACTATCGAATCGACATAACGCCAGATCGTCACAGTGGTCGCTTTTCTCTCTGAAACGGTTACAGTTATCGTCTGCAAGCCCTTGTCGCGTGATGCGGTATGCAGAGTCACTACAAGCGGCATAGTAGAACACTGAAGAAGCATCTAAGTTGATGCAATCGCCCAGTAAGAAGAGCTACATTTCAAGTTTTAGTTATCGATTAATGAATTATTGGGCGGTTTGGTGCCTTGGACCAGACCGAGGACCTTAAGATTTTGCATGAACCGAGGACTGGCAGCCAGGTAACACGAGAAATTGTGTTGTAAAGTGATAATATGTAGTAAAAACCTAAGAAAATCTCCCGTTTCCGTCATTTACTATCGAATCGACATAACGCCAGATCGTCACAGTGGTCGTTTTTCTCTCTGAAACGGTTACATTTATCGTCTGCAAGCCCTTGTCGCGTGATGCGGTATGCAGACACAGTACAAGCAGCACACTAGAACACAGAATAAGAATCTACGTTGATGCAAGCGGCCAGTAAGAAGAGCTACATTTCAAGTTTTAGTTATCGATTAATGAATTATTGGGCGGTTTGGTGCCTTGGACCAGACCGAGGACCTTAAGATTTTGCATGAACCGAGGACTGGCAGCCAGGTAACACGAGAAATTGTGTAAAGTGTTAATATGTAGTAAAAACCTAAGAAAATCTCCCGTTTCCGTCATTTACTATCGAATCGACATAACGCCAGATCGTCACAGTGGTCGCTTTTCTCTCTGAAACGGTTACATTTATCGTCTGCAAGCCCTTGTCGCGTGATGCGGTATGCAGAGTCACTACAAGCGGCATAGTAGAACACTGAAGAAGCATGTAAGTTTATGCAATCGCCCAGTAAGAAGAGCTACATTTCAAGTTTTAGTTATCGATTAATGAATTATTGGGCGGTTTGGTGCCTTGGACCAGACCGAGGACCTTAAGATTTTGCATGAACCGAGGACTGGCAGCCAGGTAACACGAGAAATTGTGTAAAGTGTTAATATGTAGTAAAAACCTAAGAAAATCTCCCGTTTCCGTCATTTACTATCGAATCGACATAACGCCAGATCGTCACAGTGGTCGTTTTTCTCTCTGAAACGGTTACATTTATCGTCTGCAAGCCCTTGTCGCGTGATGCGGTATGCAGACACAGTACAAGCAGCACACTAGAACACAGAATAAGAATCTACGTTGATGCAATCGGCCAGGAAGAAGAGCTACATTTCAAGTTTTAGTTATCGATAAATGAATTATTGGGCGGTTTGGTGCCTTGGACCAGACCGAGGACCTTAAGATTTTGCATGAACCGAGGACTGGCAGCCAGGTAACACGAGAAATTGTGTAAAGTGTTAATATGTAGTAAAAACCTAAGAAAATCTCCTGTTTCCGTCATTTACTATCGAATCGACATAACGCCAGATCGTCACAGTGGTCGCTTTTCTCTCTGAAACGGTTACATTTATCGTCTGCAAGCCCTTGTCGCGTGATGCGGTATGCAGAGTCACTACAAGCGGCATAGTAGAACACTGAAGAAGCATGTAAGTTTATGCAATCGCCCAGTAAAGAGAGCTACATTTCAAGTTTTAGTTATCGATTAATGAATTATTGGGCGGTTTGGTGCCTTGGACCAGACCGAGGACCTTAAGATTTTGCATGAACCGAGGACTGGCAGCTAGGTAACACGAGAAATTGTGTAAAGTGTTAATATGTAGTAAAAACCTAAGAAAATCTCCCGTTTCCGTCATTTACTATCGAATCGACATAACGCCAGATCGTCACATTGGTCGCTTTTCTCTCTGAAACGGTTACATTTATCGTCTGCAAGCCCTTGTCGCGTGATGCGGTATGCAGACACAGTACAAGCAGCACACTAGAACACAGAATAAGAATCTACGTTGATGCAATCGGCCAGTAAGAAGAGCTACATTTCAAGTTTTAGTTATCGATTAATGAATTATTGGGCGGTTTGGTGCCTTGGACCAGACCGAGGACCTTAAGATTTTGCATGAACCGAGGACTGGCAGCCAGGTAACACGAGAAATTGTGTAAAGTGTTAATATGTAGTAAAAACCTAAGAAAATCTCCCGTTTCCGTCATTTACTATCGAATCGACATAACGCCAGATCGTCACAGTGGTCGCTTTTCTCTCTGAAACGGTTACATTTATCGTCTGCAAGCCCTTGTCGCGTGATGCGGTATGCAGACACAGTACAAGCAGCACACTAGAACACAGAATAAGAATCTACGTTGATGCAATCGGCCAGGAAGAAGAGCTACATTTCAAGTTTTAGTTATCGATTAATGAATTATTGGGCGGTTTGGTGCCTTGGACCAGACCGAGGACCTTAAGATTTTGCATGAACCGAGGACTGGCAGCCAGGTATAACGAGAAATTGTGTAAAGTGTTAATATGTAGTAAAAACCTAAGAAAATCTCCCGTTTCCGTCATTTACTATCGAATCGACATAACGCCAGATCGTCACAGTGGTCGTTATTCTCTCTGAAACGGTTACATTTATCGTCTGCAAGGACTTGTGGCGTGATGCGGTATGCAGACACAGTACAAGCAGCACACTAGAACACAGAATAAGAATCTACGTTGATGCAATCGGCCAGTAAGAAGAGCTACATTTCAAGTTTTAGTCATCGATTAATGAATTATTGGGCGGTTTGGTGCCTTGGACCAGACCGAGGACCTTAAGATTTTGCATGAACCGAGGACTGGCAGCCAGGTAACACGAGAAATTGTGTAAAGTTTTAATATGTAGTAAAAACCTAAGAAAATCTCCCGTTTCCGTCATTTACTATCGAATCGACTTAACGCCAGATCGTCACAGTGGTCGCTTTTCTCTCTGAAACGGTTACATTTATCGTCTGCAAGCCCTTGTCGCGTGATGCGGTATGCAGACACAGTACAAGCAGGACACTAGAACACAGAATAAGAATCTACGTTGATGCAATCGGCCAGGAAGAAGAGCTACATTTCAAGTTTTAGTTATCGATTAATGAATTATTGGGCGGTTTGGTGCCTTGGACCAGACCGATGACCTTAAGATTTTGCATGAACCGAGGACTGGCAGCCAGGTAACACGAGAAATTGTGTAAAGTGTTAATATGTAGTAAAAACCTAAGAAAATCTCCCGTTCCCGTCATTTACTATCGAATCGACATAACGCCAGATCGTCACAGTGGTCGTTTTTCTCTCTGAAACGGTTACATTTATCGTCTGCAAGGACTTGTGGCGTGATGCGGTATGCAGACACAGTACAAGCAGCACACTAGAACACAGAATAAGAATCTACGTTGATGCAATCGGCCAGTAAGAAGAGCTACATTTCAAGTTTTAGTCATCGATTAATGAATTATTGGGCGGTTTGGTGCCTTGGACCAGACCGAGGACCTTAAGATTTTGCATGAACCGAGGACTGGCAGCCAGGTAACACGAGAAATTGTGTAAAGTTTTAATATGTAGTAAAAACCTAAGAAAATCTCCCGTTTCCGTCATTTACTATCGAATCGACATAACGCCAGATCGTCACAGTGGTCGCTTTTCTCTCTGAAACGGTTACATTTATCGTCTGCAAGCCCTTGTCGCGTGATGCGGTATGCAGACACAGTACAAGCAGGACACTAGAACACAGAATAAGAATCTACGTTGATGGAATCGGCCAGTAAGAAGAGCTACATTTCAAGTTTTAGTTATCGATTAATGAATTATTGGGCGGTTTGGTGCCTTGGACCAGACCGAGGACCTTAAGATTTTGCATGAACCGAGGACTGGCAGCCAGGTAACACGAGAAATTGTGTAAAGTGTTAATATGTAGTAAAAACCCAAGAAAATCTCCCGTTTCCGTCATTTACTATCGAATCGACATAACGCCAGATCGTCACAGTGGTCGCTTTTCTCTCTGAAACGGTTACATTTATCGTCTGCAAGCCCTTGTCGCGTGATGCGGTATGCAGACACAGTACAAGCAGCACACTAGAAAACAGAATAAGAATCTACGTTGATGCAATCGGCCAGTAAGAAGAGCTACATTTCAAGTTTTAGTTATCGATTAATGAATTATTGGGCGGTTTGGTGCCTTGGACCAGACCGAGGACCTTAAGATTTTGCATGAACCGAGGACTGGCAGCCAGGTAACACGAGAAATTGTGGAATGTGTTAATATGTAGTAAAAACCTAAGAAAATCTCCCGTTTCCGTCATTTACTATCGAATCGACATAACACCAGATCGTCACAGTGGTCGCTTTTCTCTCTGAAACGGTTACATTTATCGTCTGCAAGCCCTTGTCGCGTGATGCGGTATGCAGACACAGTACAAGCAGCACACTAGAACACAGAATAAGAATCTACGTTGATGCAATCGGCCAAAAAGAAGAGGCACACTTCAAATTTTAGTTATCGAAAATTGAATTATTGGCCGGTTTAATGCCTTTGACATGACCGAGGACCTTAAGATTTTGCATGAACCGAGGACTGGCAGCCAGGTAACACGAGAAATTGTGTAAAGTGTTAATATGTAGTAAAAACCTAAGAAAATCTCCCGTTTCCGTCATTTACTATCGAATCGACATAACGCCAGATCGTCACAGTGGTCGCTTTTCTCTCTGAAACGGTTACATTTATCGTCTGCAAGCCCTTGTCGCGTGATGCGGTATGCAGAATCACTACAAGCGACATAGTAGAACACTGAAGAAGCATCTAAGTTTATGCAATCGCCCAGTAAGAAGAGCTACATTTCAAGTTTTAGTTATCGATTAATGAATTATTGTGCGGTTTGGTGCCTTGGACCAGACCGAGGACCTTAAGATTTTGCATGAACCGAGGACTGGCAGCCAGGTAACACGAGAAATTGTGTAAAGTGTTAATATGTAGTAAAAACCTAAGAAAATCTCCCGTTTCCGTCATTTACTATCGAATCGACATAACGCCAGATCGTCACAGTGGTCGCTTTTCTCTCTGAAACGGTTACATTTATCGTCTGCAAGCCCTTGTCGCGTGATGCGGTATGCAGAGTCACTACAAGCGGCATAGTAGAACACTGTAGAAGCATCTAAGTTTATGCAATCGCCCAGTAAGAAGAGCTACATTTCAAGTTTTAGTTATCGATTAATGAATTATTGTGCGGTTTGGTGCCTTGGACCAGACCGAGGACCTTAAGATTTTGCATGAACCGAGGACTGGCAGCCAGGTAACACGAGAAATTGTGTAAAGTGTTAATATGTAGTAAAAACCTAAGAAAATCTCCCGTTTCCGTCATTTACTATCGAATCGACATAACGCCAGATCGTCACAGTGGTCGTTTTTCTCTCTGAAACGGTTACATTTATCGTCTGCAAGGACTTGTGGCGTGATGCGGTATGCAGAGTCACTACAAGCGGCATAGTAGAACACTGAAGAAGCATCTAAGTTTATGCAATCGCCCAGTAAGAAGAGCTACATTTCAAGTTTTAGTTATCGATTAATGAATTATTGGGCGGTTTGGTGCCTTGGACCAGACCGAGGACCTTAAGATTTTGCATGAACCGAGGACTGGCAGCCAGGTAACACGAGAAATTGTGTTGTAAAGTGTTAATATGTAGTAAAAACCTAAGAAAATCTCCCGTTTCCGTCATTTACTATCGAATCGACATAACGCCAGATCGTCACAGTGGTCGTTTTTCTCTCTGAAACGGTTACATTTATCGTCTGCAAGCCCTTGTCGCGTGATGCGGTATGCAGACACAGTACAAGCAGCACACTAGAACACAGAATAAGAATCTACGTTGATGCAATCGGCCAGTAAGAAGAGCTACATTTCAAGTTTTAGTTATCGATTAATGAATTATTGGGCGGTTTGGTGCCTTGGACCAGACCGAGGACCTTAAGATTTTGCATGAACCGAGGACTGGCAGCCAGGTAACACGAGAAATTGTGTAAAGTGTTAATATGTAGTAAAAACCTAAGAAAATCTCCCGTTTCCGTCATTTACTATCGAATCGACATAACGCCAGATCGTCACAGTGGTCGCTTTTCTCTCTGAAACGGTTACATTTATCGTCTGCAAGCCCTTGTCGCGTGATGCGGTATGCAGACACAGTACAAGCAGCACACTAGAACACAGAATAAGAATCTACGTTGATGCAATCGGCCAGTAAGAAGAGCTACATTTCAAGTTTTAGTTATCGATTAATGAATTATTGGGCGGTTTGGTGCCTTGAACCAACCGAAGACCCTAAGATTTTGCATGAACCGAGGACTGGCAGCCAGGTAACACGAGAAATTGTGTAAAGTGTTAATATGTAGTAAAAACCTAAGAAAATCTCCCGTTTCCGTCATTTACTATCGAATCGACATAACGCCAGATCGTCACAGTGGTCGCTTTTCTCTGTGAAACGGTTACATTTATCGTCTGCAAGCCCTTGTCGCGTGATGCGGTATGCAGACACAGTACAAGCAGCACACTAGAAAACAGAATAAGAATCTACGTTGATGCAATCGGCCAGTAAGAAGAGCTACATTTCAAGTTTTAGTTATCGATTAATGAATTATTGGGCGGTTTGGTGCCTTGGACCAGACCGAGGACCTTAAGATTTTGCATGAACCGAGGACTGGAAGCCAGGTAACACGAGAAATTGTGTAATGTGTTAATATGTAGTAAAAACCTAAGAAAATCTCCCGTTTCCGTCATTTACTATCGAATCGACATAACACCAGATCGTCACAGTGGTCGCTTTTCTCTCTGAAACGGTTACATTTATCGTCTGCAAGCCCTTGTCGCGTGATGCGGTATGCAGACACAGTACAAGCAGCACACTAGAACACAGAATAAGAATCTACGTTGATGCAATCGGCCAAAAAGAAGAGCTACACTTCAAATTTTAGTTATCGAAAATTGAATTATTGGCCGGTTTAATGCCTTTGACATGACCGAGGACCTTAAGATTTTGCATGAACCGAGGACTGGCAGCCAGGTAACACGAGAAATTGTGTAAAGTGTTAATATGTAGTAAAAACCCAAGAAAATCTCCCGTTTCCGTCATTTACTATCGAATCGACATAACGCCAGATCGTCACAGTGGTCGCTTTTCTCTCTGAAACGGTTACATTTATCGTCTGCAAGCCCTTGTCGCGTGATGCGGTATGCAGACACAGTACAAGCAGCACACTAGAACACAGAATAAGAATCTACGTTGATGCAATCGGCCAGGAAGAAGAGCTACATTTCAAGTTTTAGTTATCGATTAATGAATTATTGGGCGGTTTGGTGCCTTGGACCATACCGAGGACCTTAAGATTTTGCATGAACCGAGGACTGGCAGCCAGGTAACACGAGAAATTGTGTAAAGTGTTAATATGTAGTAAAAACCTAAGAAAATCTCCCGTTTCCGTCATTTACTATCGAATCGACATAACGCCATATCGTCACAGTGGTCGCTTTTCTCTCTGAAACGGTTACATTTATCGTCTGCAAGCCCTTGTCGCGTGATGGGGTATGCGGAGTCACTACAAGCGGCATAGTAGAACACTGAAGAAGCATCTAAGTTTATGCAATCGCCCAGTAAGAAGAGCTACATTTCAAGTTTTAGTTATCGATTAATGAATTATTGGGCGGTTTGGTGCCTTGGACCAGACCGAGGACCTTCAGATTTTGCATGAACCGAGGACTGGCAGTCAGGTAACACGAGAAATTGTGTAAAGTGTTAATATGTAGTAAAAACCTAAGAAAATCTCCCGTTTCCGTCATTTACTATCGAATCGACATAACGCCAGATCGTCACATTGGTCGCCTTTCTCTCTGACACGGTTACATTTATCGTCTGCAAGCCCTTGTCGCGTGATGCGGTATGCAGACACAGTACAAGCAGCACACTAGAACACAGAATAAGAATCTACGTTGATGCAATCGGCCAGTAAGAAGAGCTACATTTCAAGATTTAGTTATCGATTAATGAGTTATTGGGCGGTTTGGTGCCTTGGACCAGACCGAGGACCTTAAGATTTTGCATGAACCGAGGACTGGCAGCCAGGTAACACGAGAAATTGTGTAAAGTGTTAATATGTAGTAAAAAACTAAGAAAATCTCCCGTTTCCGTCATTTACTATCGAATCGACATAACGCCAGATCGCCACAGTGGTCGCTTTTCTCTCTGAAACGGTTACATTTATCGTCTGCAAGCCCTTGTCGCGTGATGCGGTATGCAGACACAGTACAAGCAGCACACTATAACACAGAATAAGAAAATACGTTGATGCAATCGGCCAGTAAGAAGAGCTACATTTCAAGTTTTAGTTATCGATTAATGAATTATTGGGCGGTTAGGTGCCTTGGACCAGACCGAGGACCTTAAGATTTTGCGTGAACCGATGAATGGCAGCCACGTAACACGAGAAAATGTGGAAAGTGTTAATATGTAGTAAAAACCCAAGAAAATCTCCCGTTTCCGTCATTTACTATCGAATCGACATAACGCCAGATCGTCACAGTGGTCGCTTTTCTCTCTGAAACGGTTACATTTATCGTCTGCAAGCCCTTGTCGCGTGATGCGGTATGCAGACACAGTACAAGCAGCACACTAGAACACAGAGTAAGAATCTACGTTGATGCAATCGGCCAGGAAGAAGAGCTACATTTCAAGTTTTAGTTATCGATTAATGAATTATTGGGCGGTTTGGTGCCTTGGACCAGACCGAGGACCTTAAGATTTTGCATGAACCGAGGACTGGCAGCCAGGTAACACGAGAAATTGTGTAAAGTGTTAATATGTAGTAAAAACCCAAGAAAATCTCCCGTTTCCGTCATTTACTATCGAATCGACATAACGCCAGATCGACACAGTGGTCGCTTTTCTCTCTGAAACGGTTACATTTATCGTCTGCAAGCCCTTGTCGCGTGATGCGGTATGCAGAGTCACTACAAGCGGCATAGTAGAACACTGAAGAAGCATCTAAGTTTATGCAATCGCCCAGTAAGAAGAGCTGCAATTCAAGTTTTAGTTATCGATTAATGAATTATTGGGCGGTTTGGTGCCTTGGACCAGACCGAGGACCTTAAGATTTTGCATGAACCGAGGACTGGCAGCCAGGTAACACGAGAAATTGTGTAAAGTGTTAATATGTAGTAAAAACCTAAGAAAATCTCCCTTTTCCGTCATTTACTATCGAATCGACATAACGCCAGATCGTCACAGTGGTCGCTTTTCTCTCTGAAACGGTTACATTTATCGTCTGCAAGCCCTTGTCGCGTGATGCGGTATGCAGAGTCACTACAAGCGGCATAGTAGAACACTGAAGAAGCATCTAACTTTATGCAATCGCCCAGTAAGAAGAGCTACATTTCAAGTTTTAGTTATCGATTAATGAATTATTGGGCGGTTTGGTGCCTTGGACCAGACCGAGGACCTTAAGATTTTGCGTGAACCGAGGAATGGCAGCCACGTAACACGAGAAAATGTGGAAAGTGTTAATATGTAGTAAAAACCCAAGAAAATCTCCCGTTTCCGTCATTTACTATCGAATCGACATAACGCCAGATCGTCACAGTGGTCGCTTTTCTCTGTGAAACGGTTACATTTATCGTCTGCAAGCCCTTGTCGCGTGATGCGGTATGCAGACACAGTACAAGCAGCACACTAGAACACAGAATAAGAATCTACGTTCATGCAATCGGCCAGGAAGAAAAGCTACATTTCAAGTTTTAGTTATCGATTAATGAATTATTGGTCGGTTTGGTGCCTTGGACCAGACCGAGGACCTTAAGATTTTGCATGAACCGAGGACTGGCAGCCAGGTAACACGAGAAATTGTGTAAAGTGTTAATATGTAGTAAAAACCCAAGAAAATCTCCCGTTTCCGTCATTTACTATCGAATCGACATAACGCCAGATCGTCACAGTGGTCGCTTTTCTCTCTGAAATAGTTACATTTATCGTCTGCAAGCCCTTGTCGCGTGATGCGGTATGCGGAGTCACTACAAGCGGCATAGTAGAACACTGAAGAAGCATCTAAGTTTATGCAATCGCCCAGTAAGAAGAGCTACATTTCAAGTTTTAGTTATCGATTAATGAATTATTGTGCGGTTTGGTGCCTTGGACCAGACCGAGGACCTTAAGATTTTGCATGAACCGAGGACTGGCAGCCAGGTAACACAAGAAATTGTGTAAAGTGTTATTATGTAGAAAAAACCTAAGAAAATCTCCCGTTTCCGTCATTTACTATCGAATCGACATAACGCCAGATCGTCACATTGGTCGCTTTTCTCTCTGAAACGGTTACATTTATCGTCTGCAAGCCCTTGTCGCGTGATGCGGTATGCAGAGTCACTACAGGCGGCATAGTAGAACACTGAAGAAGCATCTAAGTTTATGCAATCGCCCAGTAAGAAGAGCTGCAATTCAAGTTTTAGTTATCGATTAATCAATTATTGGGCGGTTTGGTGCCTTGGACCAGACCGAGGACCTTAAGATTTTGCATGAACCGAGGACTGGCAGCCAGGTAACACGAGAAATTGTGTAAAGTGTTAATATGTAGTAAAAACCTAAGAAAATCTCCCGTTTCCGTCATTTACTATCGAATCGACATAACGCCAGATCGTCACAGTGGTCGCTTTTCTCTCTGAAACGGTTACATTTATCGTCTGCAAGCCCTTGTCGCGTGATGCGGTATGCAGACACAGTACAAGCAGCACACTAGAACACAGAATAAGAATCTACGTTGATGCAATCGGCCAGGAAGAAGAGCTACATTTCAAGTTTTAGTTATCGATTAATGAATTATTGGGCGGTTTGGTGCCTTGGACCAGACCGAGGACCTTAAGATTTCGCATGAACCAAGGACTGGCAGCCAGGTAACACGAGAAATTGTGTAAAGTGTTAATATGTAGTAAAAACCTAAGAAAATCTCCCGTTTCCGTCATTTACTATCGAATCGACATAACGCCAGATCGTCACAGTGGTCGCTTTTCTCTCTGAAACGGTTACATTTATCGTCTGCAAGCCCTTGTCGCGTGATAAGGTATGCAGACACAGTTCAAGCAGCACACTAGAACACAGAATAAGAATCTACGTTGATGCAATCGGCCAGTAAGAAGAGCTACATTTCAAGTTTTAGTTATCGATTAATGAATTATTGGGCGGTTTGGTGCCTTGGACCAGACCGAGGACCTTAAGATTTTGCATGAACGGAGGACTGGCAGCCAGGTAACACGAGAAATTGTGTAAAGTGTTAATATGTAGTAAAAACCCAAGAAAATCTCCCGTTTCCGTCGTTTACTATCGAATCGACATAACGCCAGATCGTCACAGTGGCCGCTTTTCTCTCTGAAACGGTTACATTTATCGTCTGCAAGCCCTTGTCGCGTGATGCGGTATGCAGACACAGTACAAGCAGCACACTAGAACACAGAATAAGAATCTACGTTGATGCAATCGGCCAGTAAGAAGAGCTACATTTCAAGTATTAGTTATCGATTAATGAATTATTGGGCGGTTTGGTGCCTTGGACCAGACCGAGGACCTTAAGATTTTGCATGAACCGAGGACTGGTAGCCAGGTAACACGAGAAATTGTGTAAAGTGTTAATATGTAGTAAAAACCTAAGAAAATCTCCCGTTTCCGTCATCTACTATCGAATCGACATAACGCCAGATCGTCACAGTGGTCGCTTTTCTCTCTGAAACGGTTACATTTATCGTCTGCAAGCCCTTGTCGCGTGATGCGGTATGCAGAGTCACAACAAGCGGCATAGTAGAACACTGAAGAAGCATCTAAGTTTATGCAATCGCCCAGTAAGAAGAGTTGCAGTTCAAGTTTTAGTTAGCGATTAATGAATTATTGGGCGGTTTGGTGCCTTGGACCTGACCGAGGACCTTAAGATTTTGCATGAACCGAGGACTGGCAGCCAGGTAACACGAGAAATTGTGTAAAGTGTTAATATGTAGTAAAAACCTAAGAAAATCTCCCGTTTCCGTCATTTACTATCGAATCGACATAACGCCAGATCGTCACATTGGTCGCTTTTCTCTCTGAACCTGTTACAGTTATCGTCTGCAAGCCCTTGTCGCGTGATGCGGTATGCAGACACAGTACAAGCAGCAGACTAGAACACAGAATAAGAATCTAAGTTGATGCAATCGGCCAGTAAGAAGAGCTACATTTCAAGTTTTAGTTATCGATTAATGAATTATTGGGCGGTTTGGTGCCTTGGACCAGACCGAAAAACTTAAGATTATGCATTAACCGAGGACTGGCAGCCAGGTAACACGAGAAATTGTGTAAAGTGTTAATATGTAGTAAAAACCTAAGAAAATCTCCCGTTTCCGTCATTTACTATCGAATCGACATAACGCCAGATCGTCACAGTGGTCGCTTTTCTCTCTGAAACGGTTACATTTATCGTCTGCAAGCCCTTGTCGCGTGATGCGGTATGCAGACACAGTACAAGCAGCACACTAGAACACAGAATAAGAATCTACGTTGATGCAATCGGCCAGTAAGAAGAGCTACATTTCAAGTTTTAGTTATCGATTAATGAATTATTGGGCGGTTTGGTGCCTTGGACCAGACCGAGGACCTTAAGATATTGCATGATCCGAGGACTGGCAGCCAGGTAACACGAGAAATTGTGTAAAGTGTTAATATGTAGTAAAAACCTAGGAAAATCTCCCGTTTCCGTCATTTACTATCGAATCGACATAACGCCAGATCGTCACAGTGGTCGCTTTTCTCTCTGAAACGGTTACATTTATCGTCTGCAAGCCCTTGTCGCGTGATGCGGTATGCAGACACAGTACAAGCAGCACACTAGAACACAGAATAAGAATCTACGTTGATGCAATCGGCCAGTAAGAAGAGCTACATTTCAAGTTTTAATTATCGATTAATGCATTATTGGGCGGTTTGGTGCCTTGGACCAGACCGAGGACCCTAAGATTTTGCATGAACCGAGGACTGGCAGCCAGGTAACACGAGAAATTGTGTAAAGTGTTAATATGTAGTAAAAACCCAAGAAAATCTCCCGTTTCCGTCATTTACTATCGAATCGACATAACGCCAGATCGTCACAGTGGTCGCTTTTCTCTCTGAAACGGTTACATTTATCGTCTGCAAGCCCTTGTCGCGTGATGCGGTATGCAGACACAGTACAAGCAGCTCACTAGAACACAGAATAAGAATCTACGTTGATGCAATCGGCCAGTAAGAAGAGCTACATTTCAAGTTTTAGTTATCGATTAATGAATTATTGGGCGGTTTGGTGCCTTGGACCAGACCGAGGACCTTAAGATTTTGCATGAACCGAGGACTGGCAGCCAGGTAACACGAGAAATTGTGTAAAGTGTTAATATGTAGTAAAAACCTAAGAAAATCTCCCGTTTCCGTCATTTACTATCGAATCGACATAACGCCAGATCGTCACAGTGGTCGCTTTTCTCTCTGAAACGGTTACATTTATCGTCTGCAAGCCCTTGTCGCGTGATGCGGTATGCAGACACAGTACAAGCAGCACACTAGAACACAGAATAAGAATCTACGTTGATGCAATCGGCCAGTAAGAAGAGCTACATTTCAAGTTTTAGTTATCGATTAATGAATTATTGGGCGGTTTGGTGCCTTGGACCAGACCGAGGACCTTAAGATTTTGCATGAACCGAGGACTGGCAGCCAGGTAACACGAGAAATTGTGTAAAGTGTTAATATGTAGTAAAAACCCAAGAAAATCTCCCGTTTCCGTCATTTACTATCGAATCGACATAACGCCAGATCGTCACAGTGGTCGCTTTTCTCTCTGAAACGGTTACATTTATCGTCTGCAAGCCCTTGTCGCGTGATGCGGTATGCCGAGTCACTACAAGCGGCATAGTAGAACACTGAAGAAGCATCTAAGTTTATGCAATCGCCCAGTAAGAAGAGCTACATTTCAAGTTTTAGTTATCGATTAATGAATTATTGGGCGGTTTGGTGCCTTGGACCAGACCGAGGACCTTAAGATTTTGCATGAACCGAGGACTGGCAGCCAGGTAACACGAGAAATTGTGTAAAGTGTTAATATGTAGTAAAAACCTAAGAAAATCTCCCGTTTCCGTCATTTACTATCGAATCGACATAACGCCAGATCGTCACAGTGGTCGCTTTTCTCTCTGAAACGGTTACATTTATCGTCTGCAAGCCCTTGTCGCATGATGCGGTATGCAGAGTCACTACAAGCGGCATAGTAGAACACTGAAGAAGCATCTAAGTTTATGCAATCGCCCAGTAAGAAGAGCTACATTTCAAGTTTTAGTTATCGATTAATGAATTATTGGGCGGTTTGGTGCCTTGGACCAGACCGAGGACCTTAAGATTTTGCATGAACCGAGGACTGGCAGCCAGGTAACACGAGAAATTGTGTAAAGTGTTAATATGTAGTAAAAACCTAAGAAAATCTCCCGTTTCCGTCATTTACTATCGAATCGACATAACGCCAGATCGTCACAGTGGTCGCTTTTCTCTCTGAAACCGTTACATTTATCGTCTGCAAGCCCTTGTCGCGTGATGCGGTATGCAGACACAGTTCAAGCAGCACACTAGAACACAGAATAAGAATCTACGTTGATGCAATCGGCCAGTAAGAAGAGCTACATTTCAAGTTTTAGTTATCGATTAATGAATTATTGGGCGGTTTGGTGCCTTGGACCAGACCGAGGACCTTAAGATTTTGCATGAACCGAGGACTGGCAGCCAGGTAACACGAGAAATTGTGTAAAGTGTTAATATGTAGTAAAAACCCAAGAAAATCTCCAGTTTCCGTCATTTACTATCGAATCGACATAACGCCAGATCGTCACAGTGGTCGCTTTTCTCTCTGAAACGGTTACATTTATCGTCTGCAAGCCCTTGTCGCGTGATGCGGTATGCCGAGTCACTACAAGCGGCATAGTAGAACACTGAAGAAGCATCTAAGTTTATGCAATCGCCCAGTAAGAAGAGCTGCAGTTCAAGTTTTAGTTATCGATTAATGAATTATTGGGCGGTTTGGTGCCTTGGACCAGACCGAGGACCTTAATATTTTGCATGAACCGAGGACTGGCAGCCAGGTAACACGAGAAATTGTGTAGAGTGTTAATATGTAGTAAAAACCTAAGAAAATCTCCCGTTTCCGTCATTTACTATCGAATCGACATAACGCCAGATCGTCACATTGGTCGCTTTTCTCTCTGAAACGGTTACATTTATCGTCTGCAAGCCCTTGTCGCGTGATGCGGTATGCAGAGTCACTACAAGCGGCATAGTAGAACACTGAAGAAGCACCTAAGTTTATGCAATCGGCCAGTAAGAAGAGCTACTTTTCAAGTTTTAGTTATCGATTAATGAATTATTGGGCGGTTTGGTGCCTTGGACCAGACCGAGGACCTTAAGATTTTGCATGAACCGAGGACTGGCAGCCAGGTAACACGAGAAATTGTGTAAAGTGTTAATATGTAGTAAAAACCCAAAAAAATCTCCCGTTTCCGTCATTTACTATCGAATCGACATAACGCCAGATCGTCACAGTGGTCGCTTTTCTCTCTGAAACGGTTACATTTATCGTCTGCAAGCCCTTGTCGCGTGATGCGGTATGCAGACACAGTACAAGCAGCACACTAGAACACAGAATAAGAATCTACGTTGATGCAATCGGCCAGGAAGAAGAGCTACATTTCAAGTTTTAGTTATCGATTAATGAATTATTGGGCGGTTTGGTGCCTTGGACCAGACCGAGGACCTTAAGATTTTGCATGAACCGAGGACTGGCAGCCAGGTAACACGAGAAATTGTGTAAAGTGTTAATATGTGTTAAAAACCTAAGAAAATCTCCCGTTTCCGTCATTTACTATCGAATCGACATAACGCCAGATCGTCACAGTGGTCGCTTTTCTCTCTGAAACGGTTACATTTATCGTCTGCAAGCCCTTGTCGCGTGATGCGGTATGCAGACACAGTACAAGCAGCACACTAGAACACAGAATAAGAATCTACGTTGATGCAATCGGCCAGTAAGAAGAGCTACATTTCAAGTTTTAGTTATCGATTAATGAATTATTGGGCGGTTTGGTGCCTTGGACCTGACCGAGGACCTTAAGATTTTGCATGAACCGAGGACTGGCAGCCAGGTAACACGAGAAATTGTGTAAAGTGTTAATATGTAGTAAAAACCTAAGAAAATCTCCCGTTTCCGTCATTTACTATCGAATCGACATAACGCCAGATCGTCACAGTGGTCGCTTTTCTCTCTGAAACGGTTACATTTATCGTCTGCAAGCCCTTGTCGCGTGATGCGGTATGCCGAGTCACTACAAGCGGCATAGTAGAACACTGAAGAGGCATCTAAGTTTATGCAATCGCCCAGTAAGAAGAGCTGCAGTTCAAGTTTTAGTTATCGATTAATGAAATATTGGGCGGTTTGGTGCCTTGGACCAGACCGAGGACCTTAAGATTTTGCATGAACCGAGGACTGGCAGCCAGGTAACACGAGAAATTGTGTAAAGTGTTAATATGTGTTAAAAACCTAAGAAAATCTCCCGTTTCCGTCATTTACTATCGAATCGACATAACGCCAGATCGTCACAGTGGTCGCTTTTCTCTCTGAAACGGTTACATTTATCGTCTGCAAGCCCTTGTCGCGTGATGCGGTATGCAGACACAGTACAAGCAGCACACTAGAACACAGAATAAGAATCTACGTTGATGCAATCGGCCAGTAAGAAGAGCTACATTTCAAGTTTTAGTTATCGATTAATGAATTATTGGGCGGTTTGGTGCCTTGGACCTGACCGAGGACCTTAAGATTTTGCATGAACCGAGGACTGGCAGCCAGGTAACACGAGAAATTGTGTAAAGTGTTAATATGTAGTAAAAACCTAAGAAAATCTCCCGTTTCCGTCATTTACTATCGAATCGACATAACGCCAGATCGTCACAGTGGTCGCTTTTCTCTCTGAAACGGTTACATTTATCGTCTGCAAGCCCTTGTCGCGTGATGCGGTATGCCGAGTCACTACAAGCGGCATAGTAGAACACTGAAGAGGCATCTAAGTTTATGCAATCGCCCAGTAAGAAGAGCTGCAGTTCAAGTTTTAGTTATCGATTAATGAAATATTGGGCGGTTTGGTGCCTTGGACCAGACCGAGGACCTTAAGATTTTGCATGAACCGAGGACTGGCAGCCAGGTAACACGAGAAATTGTGTAAAGTGTTAATATGTAGTAAAAACCCAAGAAAATCTCACGTTTCCGTCATTTACTATCGAATCGACATAACGCCAGATCGTCACAGTGGTCGCTTTTCTCTCTGAAACGGTTACATTTATCGTCTGCAAGCCCTTGTCGCGTGATGCGGTATGCCGAGTCACTACAAGCGGCATAGTAGAACACTGAAGAAGCATCTAAGTTTATGCAATCGCCCAGTAAGAAGAGCTACATTTCAAGTTTTAGTTATCGATTAATGAATTATTGGGCGGTTTGGTGCCTTGGACCAGACCGAGGACCTTAAGATTTTGCATGAACCGAGGACTGGCAGCCAGGTAACACGAGAAATTGTGTAAAGTGTTAATATGTAGTAAAAACCTAAGAAAATCTCCCGTTTCCGTCATTTACTATCGAATCGACATAACGCCAGATCGTCACAGTGGTCGCTTTTCTCTCTGAAACGGTTACATTTATCGTCTGCAAGCCCTTGTCGCGTGATGCGGTATGCAGACACAGTTCAAGCAGCACACTAGAACACAGAATAAGAATCTACGTTGATGCAATCGGCCAGTAAGAAGAGCTACATTTCAAGTTTTAGTTATCGATTAATGAATTATTGGGCGGTTTGGTGCCTTGGACCAGACCGAGGACCTTAAGATTTTGCATGAACCGAGGACTGGCAGCCAGGTAACACGAGAAATTGTGTAAAGTGTTAATATGTAGTAAAAACCCAAGAAAATCTCCCGTTTCCGTCATTTACTATCGAATCGACATAACGCCAGATCGTCACAGTGGTCGCTTTTCTCTCTGAAACGGTTACATTTATCGTCTGCAAGCCCTTGTCGCGTGATGCGGTATGCCGAGTCACTACAGGCGGCATACTAGAACACTGAAGAAGCATCTAAGTTTATGCAATCGCCCAGTAGGAAGAGCTGCAGTTCAAGTTTTAGTTATCGATTAATGAATTATTGGGCGGTTTGGTGCCTTGGACCAGACCGAGGACCTTAAGATTTAGCATGAACCGAGGACTGGCAGCCAGGTAAAACGAGAAATTGTGTAAAGTGTTAATATGTAGTAAAAACCCAAGAAAATCTCCCGTTTCCGTCATTTACTATCGAATCGACATAACGCCAGATCGTCACAGTGGTCGCTTTTCTCTCTGAAACCGTTACATTTATCGTCTGCAAGCCCTTGTCGCATGATGCGGTATGCAGAGTCACTACAAGCGGCATAGTAGAACACTGAAGAAGCATCTAAGTTTATGCAATCGCCCAGTAAGAAGAGCTACATTTCAAGTTTTAGTTATCGATTAATGAATTATTGGGCGGTTTGGTGCCTTGGACCAGACCGAGGACCTTAAGATTTTGCATGAACCGAGGACTGGCAGCCAGGTAACACGAGAAATTGTGTAAAGTGTTAATATGTAGTAAAAACCTAAGAAAATCTCCCGTTTCCGTCATTTACTATCGAATCGACATAACGCCAGATCGTCACAGTGGTCGCTTTTCTCTCTGAAACCGTTACATTTATCGTCTGCAAGCCCTTGTCGCGTGATGCGGTATGCAGACACAGTTCAAGCAGCACACTAGAACACAGAATAAGAATCTACGTTGATGCAATCGGCCAGTAAGAAGAGCTACATTTCAAGTTTTAGTTATCGATTAATGAATTATTGGGCGGTTTGGTGCCTTGGACCAGACCGAGGACATTAAGATTTTGCATGAACCGAGGACTGGCAGCCAGGTAACACGAGAAATTGTGTAAAGTGTTAATATGTAGTAAAAACCCAAGAAAATCTCCAGTTTCCTTCATTTACTATCGAATCGACATAACGCCAGATCGTCACAGTGGTCGCTTTTCTCTCTGAAACGGTTACATTTATCGTCTGCAAGCCCTTGTCGCGTGATGCGGTATGCCGAGTCACTACAAGCGGCATAGTAGAACACTGAAGAAGCAACTAAGTTTATGCAATCGCCCAGTAAGAAGAGCTGCAGTTCAAGTTTTAGTTATCGATTAATGAATTATTGGGCGGTTTGGTGCCTTGGACCAGACTGAGGACCTTAAGATTTTGCATGAACCGAGGACTGGCAGCCAGGTAACACGAGAAATTGTGTAGAGTGTTAATATGTAGTAAAAACCTAAGAAAATCTCCCGTTTCCGTCATTTACTATCGAATCGACATAACGCCAGATCGTCACATTGGTCGCTTTTCTCTCTGAAACGGTTACATTTATCGTCTGCAAGCCCTTGTCGCGTGATGCGGTATGCAGAGTCACTACAAGCGGCATAGTAGAACACTGAAGAAGCACCTAAGTTTATGCAATCGGCCAGTAAGAAGAGCTACTTTTCAAGTTTTAGTTATCGATTAATGAATTATTGGGCGGTTTGGTGCCTTGGACCAGACCGAGGACCTTAAGATTTTGCATGAACCGAGGACTGGCAGCCAGGTAACACGAGAAATTGTGTAAAGTGTTAATATGTAGTAAAAACCCAAAAAAATCTCCCGTTTCCTTCATTTACTATCGAATCGACATAACGCCAGATCGTCACAGTGGTCGCTTTTCTCTCTGAAACGGTTACATTTATCGTCTGCAAGCCCTTGTCGCGTGATGCGGTATGCAGACACAGTACAAGCAGCACACTAGAACACAGAATAAGAATCTACGTTGATGCAATCGGCCAGGAAGAAGAGCTACATTTCAAGTTTTAGTTATCGATTAATGAATTATTGGGCGGTTTGGTGCCTTGGACCAGACCGAGGACCTTAAGATTTTGCATGAACCGAGGACTGGCAGCCAGGTAACACGAGAAATTGTGTAAAGTGTTAATATGTGTTAAAAACCTAAGAAAATCTCCCGTTTCCGTCATTTACTATCGAATCGACATAACGCCAGATCGTCACAGTGGTCGCTTTTCTCTCTGAAACGGTTACATTTATCGTCTGCAAGCCCTTGTCGCGTGATGCGGTATGCAGACACAGTACAAGCAGCACACTAGAACACAGAATAAGAATCTACGTTGATGCAATCGGCCAGTAAGAAGAGCTACATTTCAAGTTTTAGTTATCGATTAATGAATTATTGGGCGGTTTGGTGCCTTGGACCTGACCGAGAACCTTAAGATTTTGCATGAACCGAGGACTGGCAGCCAGGTAACACGAGAAATTGTGTAAAGTGTTAATATGTAGTAAAAACCTAAGAAAATCTCCCGTTTCCGTCATTTACTATCGAATCGACATAACGCCAGATCGTCACAGTGGTCGCTTTTCTCTCTGAAACGGTTACATTTATCGTCTGCAAGCCCTTGTCGCGTGATGCGGTATGCCGAGTCACTACAAGCGGCATAGTAGAACACTGAAGAAGCATCTAAGTTTATGCAATCGCCCAGTAAGGAGAGCTACATTTCAAGTTTTAGTTATCGATTAATGAATTATTGGGCGGTTTGGTGCCTTGGACCAGACCGAGGACCTTAAGATTTTGCATGAACCGAGGACTGGCAGCCAGGTAACACGAGAAATTGTGTAAAGTGTTAATATGTAGTAAAAACCTAAGAAAATCTCCCGTTTCCGTCATTTACTATCGAATCGACATAACGCCAGATCGTCACAGTGGTCGCTTTTCTCTCTGAAACCGTTACATTTATCGTCTGCAAGCCCTTGTCGCGTGATGCGGTATGCAGACACAGTTCAAGCAGCACACTAGAACACAGAATAAGAATCTACGTTGATGCAATCGGCCAGTAAGAAGAGCTACATTTCAAGTTTTAGTTATCGATTAATGAATTATTGGGCGGTTTGGTGCCTTGGACCAGACCGAGGACATTAAGATTTTGCATGAACCGAGGACTGGCAGCCAGGTAACACGAGAAATTGTGTAAAGTGTTAATATGTAGTAAAAACCCAAGAAAATCTCCAGTTTCCTTCATTTACTATCGAATCGACATAACGCCAGATCGTCACAGTGGTCGCTTTTCTCTCTGAAACGGTTACATTTATCGTCTGCAAGCCCTTGTCGCGTGATGCGGTATGCCGAGTCACTACAAGCGGCATAGTAGAACACTGAAGAAGCAACTAAGTTTATGCAATCGCCCAGTAAGAAGAGCTGCAGTTCAAGTTTTAGTTATCGATTAATGAATTATTGGGCGGTTTGGTGCCTTGGACCAGACTGAGGACCTTAAGATTTTGCATGAACCGAGGACTGGCAGCCAGGTAACACGAGAAATTGTGTAGAGTGTTAATATGTAGTAAAAACCTAAGAAAATCTCCCGTTTCCGTCATTTACTATCGAATCGACATAACGCCAGATCGTCACATTGGTCGCTTTTCTCTCTGAAACGGTTACATTTATCGTCTGCAAGCCCTTGTCGCGTGATGCGGTATGCAGAGTCACTACAAGCGGCATAGTAGAACACTGAAGAAGCACCTAAGTTTATGCAATCGGCCAGTAAGAAGAGCTACTTTTCAAGTTTTAGTTATCGATTAATGAATTATTGGGCGGTTTGGTGCCTTGGACCAGACCGAGGACCTTAAGATTTTGCATGAACCGAGGACTGGCAGCCAGGTAACACGAGAAATTGTGTAAAGTGTTAATATGTAGTAAAAACCCAAAAAAATCTCCCGTTTCCTTCATTTACTATCGAATCGACATAACGCCAGATCGTCACAGTGGTCGCTTTTCTCTCTGAAACGGTTACATTTATCGTCTGCAAGCCCTTGTCGCGTGATGCGGTATGCAGACACAGTACAAGCAGCACACTAGAACACAGAATAAGAATCTACGTTGATGCAATCGGCCAGGAAGAAGAGCTACATTTCAAGTTTTAGTTATCGATTAATGAATTATTGGGCGGTTTGGTGCCTTGGACCAGACCGAGGACCTTAAGATTTTGCATGAACCGAGGACTGGCAGCCAGGTAACACGAGAAATTGTGTAAAGTGTTAATATGTGTTAAAAACCTAAGAAAATCTCCCGTTTCCGTCATTTACTATCGAATCGACATAACGCCAGATCGTCACAGTGGTCGCTTTTCTCTCTGAAACGGTTACATTTATCGTCTGCAAGCCCTTGTCGCGTGATGCGGTATGCAGACACAGTACAAGCAGCACACTAGAACACAGAATAAGAATCTACGTTGATGCAATCGGCCAGTAAGAAGAGCTACATTTCAAGTTTTAGTTATCGATTAATGAATTATTGGGCGGTTTGGTGCCTTGGAC
Organism: Schistocerca cancellata; assembly: GCF_023864275.1. Lineage (NCBI taxonomy): Eukaryota > Metazoa > Arthropoda > Insecta > Orthoptera > Acrididae > Schistocerca > Schistocerca cancellata. The sequence goes on from NW_026047150.1 coordinate 3,803,024, forward strand.
CTGACCGAGAACCTTAAGATTTTGCATGAACCGAGGACTGGCAGCCAGGTAACACGAGAAATTGTGTAAAGTGTTAATATGTAGTAAAAACCTAAGAAAATCTCCCGTTTCCGTCATTTACTATCGAATCGACATAACGCCAGATCGTCACAGTGGTCGCTTTTCTCTCTGAAACGGTTACATTTATCGTCTGCAAGCCCTTGTCGCGTGATGCGGTATGCCGAGTCACTACAAGCGGCATAGTAGAACACTGAAGAAGCATCTAAGTTTATGCAATCGCCCAGTAAGGAGAGCTGCAGTTCAACTTTTAGTTATCGATTAATGAATTATTGGGCGGTTTGGTGCCTTGGACCAGACCGAGGACCTTAAGATTTTGCATGAACCGAGGACTGGCAGCCAGGTAACACGAGAAATTGTGTAAAGTGTTAATATGTAGTAAAAACCTAAGAAAATCTCCCGTTTCCGTCATTTACTATCGAATCGTAATAACGCCAGATCGTCACATTGGTCGCTTTTCTCTCTGAAACGGTTACATTTATCGTCTGCAAGCCCTTGTCGCGTGATGCGGTATGCAGAGTCACTACAAGCGGCATAGTAGAACACTAAAGAAGCATCTAAGTTTATGCAATCGCCCAGTAAGAAGAGCTACATTTCAAGTTTTAGTTATCGATTAATGAATTATTGGGTGGTTTGGTGCCTTGGACCAGACCGAGGACCTTGAGAATTTGCATGAACCGAGGACTGGCAGCCAGGTAACACGAGAAATTGTGTAAAGTGTTAATATGTAGTAAAAACCTAAGAAAATCTCCCGTTTCCGTCATTTACTATCGAATCGACATAACGCCAGATCGTCACAGTGGTCGCTTTTCTCTCTGAAACGGTTACATTTATCGTCTGCAAGCCCTTGTCGCGTCATGCGGTATGCAGAGTCACTACAAGCGGCATAGTAGAACACTAAAGAAGCATCTAAGTTTATGCAATCGCCCAGTAAGAAGAGCTACATTTCAAGTTTTAGTTATCGATTAATGAATTATTGGGCGGTTTGGTGCCTTGGACCAGACCGAGGACCTTGAGAATTTGCATGAACCGAGGACTGGCAGCCAGGTAACACGAGAAATTGTGTAAAGTGTTAATATGTAGTAAAAACCTAAGAAAATCTCCCGTTTCCGTCATTTACTATCGAATCGACATAACGCCAGATCGTCACAGTGGTCGCTTTTCTCTCTGAAACGGTTACATTTATCGTCTGCAAGCCCTTGTCGCGTGATGCGGTATGCAGACACAGTTCAAGCAGCACACTAGAACACAGAATAAGAATCTACGTTGATGCAATCGGCCAGGAAGAAGAGCTACATTTCAAGTTTTAGTTATCGATTAATGAATTATTGGGCGGTTTGGTGCCTTGGACCAGACCGAGGACCTTAAGATTTTGCATGAACCGAGGACTGGCAGCCAGATAACACGAGAAATTGTGTAACGTGTTAATATGTAGTAAAAACCCAAGAAAATCTCCCGTTTCCGTCATTTAATATCGAATCGACATAACGCCAGATCGTCACAGTGGTCGCTTTTCTCTCTGAAACGGTTACATTTATCGCCTACAAGCCCTTGTCGCGTGATGCGGTATGCAGAGTCACTACAAGCCGCATAGTAGAACACTGAAGAGGCATCTAAGTTTATGCAATCGCCCAGTAAGAAGAGCTACATTTCAAGTTTTAGTTATCGATTAATGAATTATTGGGCGGTTTGGTGCCTTGGACCAGACCGAGGACCTTAAGATTTTGCATGAACCGAGGACTGGCAGCCAGGTAACACGAGAAATTGTGTAAAGTGTTAATATGTAGTAAAAACCCAAGAAAATCTCCCGTTTCCGTCATTTACTATCGAATCGACATAACGCCAGATCGTCACAGTGGTCGCTTTTCTCTCTGAAATGGTTACATTTATCGTCTGCAAGCCCTTGTCGCGTGATGCGGTATGCAGACACAGTACAAGCAGCACACTAGAACACAGAATAAGAATCTACGTTGATGCAATCGGCCAGTAAGAAGAGCTACATTTCAAGTTTTAGTTATCGATTAAAGAAGTATTGGGCGGTTTGGTGCCTTGGACTAGACCGAGGACCTTAAGATTTTGCATGAACCGAGGACTGGCAGCCAGGTAACACGAGAAATTGTGTAAAGTGTTAATATGTAGTAAAAACCTAAGAAAATGTCCCGTTTCCGTCATTTACTATCGAATCGTCATAACGCCAGATCGTCACAGTGGTCGCTTTTCTCTCTGAAACGGTTACATTTATCGTCTGCAAGCCCTTGTCGCGTGATGCGGTATGCCGAGTCACTACAAGCGGCATAGTAGAACACTGAAGAAGCATCAAAGTTTATGCAATCGCCCAGGAAGGAGAGCTGCAGTTCAACATTTAGTTATCGATTAATGAATTATTGGGCGGTTTGGTGCCTTGGACCAGACCGAGGACCTTAAGATTTTGCATGAACCGAGGACTGGCAGCCAGGTAACACGAGAAATTGTGTAAAGTGTTAATATGTAGTAAAAACCTAAGAAAATCTCCCGTTTCCGTCATTTACTATCGAATCGTAATAACGCCAGATCGTCACATTGGTCGCTTTTCTCTCTGAAACGGTTACATTTATCGTCTGCAAGCCCTTGTCGCGTGATGCGGTATGCAGAGTCACTACAAGCGGCATAGTAGAACACTAAAGAAGCATCTAAGTTTATGCAATCGCCCAGTAAGAAGAGCTACATTTCAAGTTTTAGTTATCGATTAATGAATTATTGGGTGGTTTGGTGCCTTGGACCAGACCGAGGACCTTGAGAATTTGCATGAACCGAGGACTGGCAGCCAGGTAACACGAGAAATTGTGTAAAGTGTTAATATGTAGTAAAAACCTAAGAAAATCTCCCGTTTCCGTCATTTACTATCGAATCGACATAACGCCAGATCGTCACAGTGGTCGCTTTTCTCTCTGAAACGGTTACATTTATCGTCTGCAAGCCCTTGTCGCGTGATGCGGTATGCAGAGTCACTACAAGCGGCATAGTAGAACACTAAAGAAGCATCTAAGTTTATGCAATCGCCCAGTAAGAAGAGCTACATTTCAAGTTTTAGTTATCGATTAATGAATTATTGGGCGGTTTGGTGCCTTGGACCAGACCGAGGACCTTGAGAATTTGCATGAACCGAGGACTGGCAGCCAGGTAACACGAGAAATTGTGTAAAGTGTTAATATGTAGTAAAAACCTAAGAAAATCTCCCGTTTCCGTCATTTACTATCGAATCGACATAACGCCAGATCGTCACAGTGGTCGCTTTTCTCTCTGAAACGGTTACATTTATCGTCTGCAAGCCCTTGTCGCGTGATGCGGTATGCAGACACAGTTCAAGCAGCACACTAGAACACAGAATAAGAATCTACGTTGATGCAATCGGCCAGGAAGAAGAGCTACATTTCAAGTTTTAGTTATCGATTAATGAATTATTGGGCGGTTTGGTGCCTTGGACCAGACCGAGGACCTTAAGATTTTGCATGAACCGAGGACTGGCAGCCAGATAACACGAGAAATTGTGTAACGTGTTAATATGTAGTAAAAACCCAAGAAAATCTCCCGTTTCCGTCATTTAATATCGAATCGACATAACGCCAGATCGTCACAGTGGTCGCTTTTCTCTCTGAAACGGTTACATTTATCGCCTACAAGCCCTTGTCGCGTGATGCGGTATGCAGAGTCACTACAAGCCGCATAGTAGAACACTGAAGAGGCATCTAAGTTTATGCAATCGCCCAGTAAGAAGAGCTACATTTCAAGTTTTAGTTATCGATTAATGAATTATTGGGCGGTTTGGTGCCTTGGACCAGACCGAGGACCTTAAGATTTTGCATGAACCGAGGACTGGCAGCCAGGTAACACGAGAAATTGTGTAAAGTGTTAATATGTAGTAAAAACCTAAGAAAATCTCCCGTTTCCGTCATTTACTATCGAATCGACATAACGCCAGATCGTCACAGTGGTCGCTTTTCTCTCTGAAACGGTTACATTTATCGTCTGCAAGCCCTTGTCGCGTGATGCGGTATGCCGAGTCACTACAAGCGGCATAGTAGAACACTGAAGAAGCATCTAAGTTTATGCAATCGCCCAGTAAGAAGCGCTGCAGTTCAACTTTTAGTTATCGATTAATGAATTATTGGGCGGTTTGGTGCCTTGGACCAGACCGAGGACCTTAAGATTTTGCATGAACCGAGGACTGGCAGCCAGGTAACACGAGAAATTGTGTAAAGTGTTAATATGTAGTAAAAACCCAAGAAAATCTCCCGTTTCCGTCATTTACTATCGAATCGACATAACGCCAGATCGTCACAGTGGTCGCTTTTCTCTCTGAAACGGTTACATTTATCGTCTGCAAGCCCTTGTCGCGTGATGCGGTATGCAGAGTCACTACAAGCGGCATATTAGAACACTGAAGAAGCACCTAAGTTTATGCAATCGCCCAGTAAGAAGAGCTACATTTCAAGTTTCAGTTATCGATTAATGAATTATTGGGCGGTTTGGTGCCTTGGACCAGACCGAGGACCTTAAGATTTTGCATGAACCGAGGACTGGCAGCCAGGTAACACGAGAAATTGCGTAAAGTGTTAATATGTAGTAAAAACCCAAGAAAATCTCCCGTTTCCGTCATTTACTATCGAATCGACATAACGCCAGATCGTCACAGTGGTCGCTTTTCTCTCTGAAACGGTTACATTTATCGTCTGCAAGCCCTTGTCGCGTGATGCGGTATGCCGAGTCACTAAAAGCGGCATAGTAGAACACTGAAGAAGCATCTAAGTTTATGCAATCGCCCAGTAAGAAGAGCTGCAGTTCAACATTTAGTTATCGATTAATGAATTATTGGGCGGTTTGGTGCCTTGGACCAGACCGAGGACCTTAAGATTTTGCATGAACCGAGGACTGGCAGCCAGGTAACACGAGAAATTGTGTAAAGTGTTAATATGTAGTAAAAACCCAAGAAAATCTCCCGTTTCCGTCATTTACTATCGAATCGACATAACGCCAGATCGTCACAGTGGTCGCTTTTCTCTCTGAAACGGTTACATTCATCGTCTGCAAGCCCTTGTCGCGTGATGCGGTATGCAGAGTCACTACAAGCGGCATAGTAGAACACTGAAGAAGCATCTAAGTTTATGCAATCGCCCAGTAAGAAGAGCTACATTTCAAGTTTTAGTTATCGATTAATGAATTATTGGGCGGTTTGGTGCCTTGGACCAGACCGAGGACCTTAAGATTTTGCATGAACCGAGGACTGGCAGCCAGGTAACACGAGAAATTGTGTAAAGTGTTAATATGTAGTAAAAACCTAAGAAAATCTCCCGTTTCCGTCATTTACTATCGAATCGACATAACGCCAGATCGTCACATTGTTCGCTTTTCTCTCTGAAACGGTTACATTTATCGTCTGCAAGCCCTTGTCGCGTGATGCGGTATGCAGACACAGTTCAAGCAGCACACTAGAACACAGAATAAGAATCTACGTTGATGCAATCGGCCAGTAAGAAGAGCTACATTTCAAGTTTTAGTTATCGAGTAATGAATTATTGGGCGGTTTGGTGCCTTGGACCAGACCGAGGACCTTAAGATTTTGCATGAACCGAGGACTGGCAGCCAGGTAACACGAGAAATTGTGTAAAGTGTTAATATGTAGTAAAAACCCAAGAAAATCTCCAGTTTCCGTCATTTACTATCGAATCGACATAACGCCAGATCGTCACAGTGGTCGCTTTTCTCTCTGAAACGGTTACATTTATCGTCTGCAAGCCCTTGTCGCGTGATGCGGTATGCCGAGTCACTACAAGCGGCATAGTAGAACACTGAAGAAGCATCTAAGTTTATGCAATCGCCCAGTAAGAAGAGCTGCAGTTCAAGTTTTAGTTATCGATTAATGAATTATTGGGCGGTTTGGTGCCTTGGACCAGACCGAGGACCTTAAGATTTTGCATGAACCGAGGACTGGCAGCCAGGTAACACGAGAAATTGTGTAGAGTGTTAATATGTAGTAAAAACCTAAGAAAATCTCCCGTTTCCGTCACTTACTATCGAATCGACATAACGCCAGATCGTCACATTGGTCGCTTTTCTCTCTGAAACGGTTACATTTATCGTCTGCAAGCCCTTGTCGCGTGATGCGGTATGCAGAGTCACTACAAGCGGCATAGTAGAACACTGAAGAAGCACCTAAGTTTATGCAATCGCCCAGTAAGAAGAGCTACATTTCAAGTTTTAGTTATCGATTAATGAATTATTGGGCGGTTTGGTGCCTTGGACCAGACCGAGGACCTTAAGATTTTGCATGAACCGAGGACTGGCAGCCAGGTAACACGAGAAATTGTGTAAAGTGTTAATATGTAGTAAAAACCCAAGAAAATCTCCCGTTTCCGTCATTTACTATCGAATCGACATAACGCCAGATCGTCACAGTGGTCGCTTTTCTCTCTGAAACGGTTACATTTATCGTCTGCAAGCCCTTGTCGCGTGATGCGGTATGCAGAGTCACTACAAGCGGCATAGTAGAACACTGAAGAAGCATCTAAGTTTATGCAATCGCCCAGTAAGAAGAGCTGCAGTTCAAGTTTTAGTTATCGATTAATGAATTATTGGGCGGTTTGGTGCCTTGGACCAGACCGAGGACCTTAAGATTTTGCATGAACCGAGGACTGGCAGCCAGGTAACACGAGAAATTGTGTAAAGTGTTAATATGTAGTAAAAACCCAAGAAAATCTCCAGTTTCCGTCATTTACTATCGAATCGACATAACGCCAGATCGTCACAGTGGTCGCTTTTCTCTCTGAAACGGTTACATTTATCGTCTGCAAGCCCTTGTCGCGTGATGCGGTATGCCGAGTCACTACAAGCGGCATAGTAGAACACTGAAGAAGCATCTAAGTTTATGCAATCGCCCAGTAAGAAGAGCTGCAGTTCAAGTTTTAGTTATCGATTAATGAATTATTGGGCGGTTTGGTGCCTTGGACCAGACCGAGGACCTTAAGATTTTGCATGAACCGAGGACTGGCAGCCAGGTAACACGAGAAATTGTGTAGAGTCTTAATATGTAGTAAAAACCTAAGAAAATCTCCCGTTTCCGTCATTTACTATCGAATCGACATAACGCCAGATCGTCACAGTGGTCGCTTTTCTCTCTGAAACGGTTACATTTATCGTCTGCAAGCCCTTGTCGCGTGATGCGGTATGCCGAGTCACTACAAGCGGCATAGTAGAACACTGAAGAAGCATCTAAGTTTATGCAATCGCCCAGTAAGAAGAGCTGCAGTTCAAGTTTTAGTTATCGATTAATGAGTTATTGGGCGGTTTGGTGCCTTGGACCAGACCGAGGACCTTAAGATTTTGCAGGAACCGAGGACTGGCAGCCAGGTAACACGAGAAATTGTGTAGAATGTTAATATGTAGTAAAAACCTAAGAAAATCTCCCGTTTCCGTCATTTACTATCGAATCGACATAACGCCAGATCGTCACATTGGTCGCTTTTCTCTCTGAAACGGTTACATTTATCGTCTGCAAGCCCTTGTCGCATGATGCGGTATGCAGAGTCACTACAAGCGGCATAGTAGAACACTGAAGAAGCACCTAAGTTTATGCAATCGCCCAGTAAGAAGAGCTACATTTCAAGTTTTAGTTATCGATTAATGAATTATTGGGCGGTTTGGTGCCTTGGACCAGACCGAGGACCTTAAGATTTTGCATGAACCGAGGACTGGCAGCCAGGTAACACGAGAAATTGTGTAAAGTGTTAATATGTAGTAAAAACCCAAGAAAATCTCCCGTTTCCGTCATTTACTATCGAATCGACATAACGCCAGATCGTCACAGTGGTCGCTTTTCTCTCTGAAACGGTTACATTTATCGTCTGCAAGCCCTTGCCGCGTGATGCGGTATGCAGAGTCACTACAAGCGGCATAGTAGAACACTGAAGAAGCATCTAAGTTTATGCAATCGCCCAGTAAGAAGAGCTGCAGTTCAAGTTTTAGTTATCGATTAATGAATTATTGGGCGGTTTGGTGCCTTGGACCAGACCGAGGACCTTAAGATTTTGCATGAACCGAGGACTGGCAGCCAGGTAACACGAGAAATTGTGTAAAGTGTTAATATGTAGTAAAAACCCAAGAAAATCTCCAGTTTCCGTCATTTACTATCGAATCGACATAACGCCAGATCGTCACAGTGGTCGCTTTTCTCTCTGAAACGGTTACATTTATCGTCTGCAAGCCCTTGTCGCGTGATGCGGTATGCCGAGTCACTACAAGCGGCATAGTAGAACACGGAAGAAGCATCTAAGTTTATGCAATCGCCCAGTAAGAAGAGCTACATTTCAAGTTTTAGTTATCGATTAATGAATTATTGGGCGGTTTGGTGCCTTGGACCTGACCGAGGACCTTAAGATTTTGCATGAACCGAGGACTGGCAGCCAGGTAACACGAGAAATTGTGTAAAGTGTTAATATGTAGTAAAAACCCAAGAAAATCTCCCGTTTCCGTCATTTACTATCGAATCGACATAACGCCAGATCGTCACAGTGGTCGCTTTTCTCTCTGAAACGGTTACATTTATCGTCTGCAAGCCCTTGTCGCGTGATGCGGTATGCCGAGTCACTACAAGCGGCCAAGTAGAACACTGAAGAAGCACCTAAGTTTATGCAATCGCCCAGTAAGAAGAGCTACATTTCAAGTTTTAGTTATCGATTAATGAATTATTGGGCGGTTTGGTGCCTTGGACCTGACCAAGGACCTTAAGATTTTGCATGAACCGAGGACTGGCAGCCAGGTAACGCGAGAAATTGTGTAAAGTGTTAATATGTAGTAAAAACCCAAGAAAATCTCCCGTTTCCGTCATTTACTATCGAATCGACATAACGCCAGATCGTCACAGTGGTCGCTTTTCTCTCTGAAACGGTTACATTTATCGTCTGCAAGCCCTTGTCGCGTGATGCGGTATGCCGAGTCACTACAAGCGGCATAGTAGAACACTGAAGAAGCATCTAAGTTTATGCAATCGCCCAGTAAGAAGAGCTGCAGTTCAACTTTTAGTTATCGATTAATGAATTATTGGGCGGTTTGGTGCCTTGGACCAGACCGAGGACCTTAAGATTTTGCATGAACCGAGGACTGGCAGCCAGGTAACACGAGAAATTGTGTAAAGTGTTAATATGTAGTAAAAACCCAAGAAAATCTCCCGTTTCCGTCATTTACTATCGAATCGACATTACGCCAGATCGTCACAGTGGTCGCTTTTCTCTCTGAAACGGTTACATTTATCGTCTGCAAGCCCTTCTCGCGTGATGCGGTATGCAGAGTCACTACAAGCGGCATAGTAGAACACGGAAGAAGCATCTAAGTTTATGCAATCGCCCAGTAAGAAGAGCTACATTTCAAGTTTTAGTTATCGATTAATGAATTATTGGGCGGTTTGGTGCCTTGGACCAGACCGAGGACCTTAAGATTTTGCATGAACCGAGGACTGGCAGCCAGGTAACACGAGAAATTGTGTAAAGTGTTAATATGTAGTAAAAACCTAAGAAAATCTCCCGTTTCCGTCATTTACTATCGAATCGACATAACGCCAGATCGTCACAGTGGTCGCTTTTCTCTCTGAAACGGTTACATTTATCGTCTGCAAGCCCTTGTCGCGTGATGCGGTATGCAGACACAGTTCAAGCAGCACACTAGAACACAGAATAAGAATCTACGTTGATGCAATCGGCCAGTAAGAAGAGCTACATTTCAAGTTTTAGTTATCGATTAATGAATTATTGGGCGGTTTGGTGTCTTGGACCAGACCGAGGACCTTAAGATTTTGCATGAACCGAGGACTGGCAGCCAGGTAACACGAGAAATTGTGTAAATTGTTAATATGTAGTAAAAACCCAAGAAAATCTCCAGTTTCCGTCATTTACTATCGAATCGACATAACGCCAGATCGTCACAGTGGTCGCTTTTCTCTCTGAAACGGTTACATTTATCGTCTGCAAGCCCTTGTCGCGTGATGCGGTATGCCGAGTCACTACAAGCGGCATAGTAGAACACTGAAGAAGCGTCTAAGTTTATGCAATCGCCCAGTAAGAAGAGCTGCAGTTCAAGTTTTAGTTATCGATTAATGAATTATTGGGCGGTTTGGTGCCTTGGACCAGACCGAGGACCTTAAGATTTTGCATGAACCGAGGACTGGCAGCCAGGTAACACGAGAAATTGTGTAGAGTGTTAATATGTAGTAAAAACCTAAGAAAATCTCCCGTTTCCGTCATTTACTATCGAATCGACATAACGCCAGATCGTCACATTGGTCGCTTTTCTCTCTGAAACGGTTACATTTATCGTCTGCAAGCCCTTGTCGCGTGATGCGGTATGCAGAGTCACTACAAGCGGCATAGTAGAACACTGAAGAAGCACCTAAGTTTATGCAATCGCCCAGTAAGAAGAGCTACATTTCAAGTTTTAGTTATCGATTAATGAATTATTGGGCGGTTTGGTGCCTTGGACCAGACCGAGGACCTTAAGATTTTGCATGAACCGAGGACTGGCAGCCAGGTAACACGAGAAATTGTGTAAAGTGTTAATATGTAGTAAAAACCCAAGAAAATCTCCCGTTTCCGTCATTTACTATCGAATCGACATAACGCCAGATCGTCACAGTGGTCGCTTTTCTCTCTGAAACGGTTACATTTATCGTCTGCAAGCCCTTGTCGCGTGATGCGGTATGCAGAGTCACTACAAGCGGCATTGTAGAACTTTGAAGAAGCATCTAAGTTTATGCAATCGCCCAGTAAGAAGAGCTGCAGTTCAAGTTTTAGTTATCGATTAATGAATTATTGGGCGGTTTGGTGCCTTGGACCAGACCGAGGACCTTAAGATTTTGCATGAACCGAGGACTGGCAGCCAGGTAACACGAGAAATTCTGTAAAGTGTTAATATGTAGTAAAAACCCAAGAAAATCTCCAGTTTCCGTCATTTACTATCGAATCGACATAACGCCAGATCGTCACAGTGGTCGCTTTTCTCTCTGAAACGGTTACATTTATCGTCTGCAAGCCCTTGTCGCGTGATGCGGTATGCAGACACAGTACAAGCAGCACACTAGAACACAGAATAAGAATCTACGTTGATGCAATCGGCCAGTAAGAAGAGCTACATTTCAAGTTTAAGAAATCGATTAATGAATTATTGGGCGGTTTGGTGCCTTGGACTTGACCGATGACCTTAAGATTTTGCATGAACCGAGGACTGGCAGCCAGGTAACACGAGAAATTGTGTAAAGTGTTAATATGTAGTAAAACCCTAAGAAAATCTCCCGTTTCCGTCATTTACTATCGAATCGACATAACGCCAGATCGTCACAGTGGTCGCTTTTCTCTCTGAAACGGTTACATTTATCGTCTGCAAGCCCTTGTACGTGATGCGGTATGCAGAGTCACTACAAGCGGCATAGTAGAACACTGAAGAAGCATCTAAGTTTATGCAATCGCCCAGTAAGAAGAGCTACATTTCAAGTTTTAGTTATCGATTAATGAATTATTGGGCGGTTTGGTGCTTTGGACCAGACCGAGGACCTTAAGATTTTGCATGAACCGAGGACTGGCAGCCAGGTAACACGAGAAATTGTGTAAAGTGTTAATATGTAGTAAAAACCTAAGAAAATCTCCCGTTTCCGTCATTTACTATCGAATCGACATAACGCCAGATCGTCACAGTGGTCGCTTTTCTCTCTGAAACGGTTACATTTATCGTCTGCAAGCCCTTGTCGCGTGATAAGGTATGCAGAGTCACTACAAGCGGCATAGTAGAACACTGAAGAAGCATCTAAGTTTATGCAATCGCCCAGTAAGAAGAGCTACATTTCAAGTTTTAGTTATCGATTAATGAATTATTGGGCGGTTTGGTGCCTTGGACCAGACCGAGGACCTTAAGATTTTGCATGAACTGAGGACTGGCAGCCAGGTAACACGAGAAATTGTGTAAAGTGTTAATATGTAGTAAAAACCTAAGAAAATCTCCCGTTCCCGTCATTTACTATCGAATCGACATAACGCCAGATCGTCACAGTGGTCGCTTTTCTCTCTGAAACGGTTACATTTATCGTCTGCAAGCCCTTGTCGCGTGATGCGGTATGCAGACACAGTACAAGCAGCACACTAGAACACAGATTAAGAATCTACGTTGATGCAATCGGCCAGGAAGAAGAGCTACATTTCAAGTTTTAGTTATCGATTAATGAATTATTGGGCGGTTTGGTGCCTTGGACCAGACCGAGGACCTTAAGATTTTGCATGAACCGAGGACTGGCAGCCAGGTAACACGAGAAATTGTGTAAAGTGTTAATATGTAGTGAAAACCTAAGAAAATCTCCCGTTTCCGTCATTTACTATCGAATCGACATAACGCCAGATCGTCACAGTGGTCGCTTTTCTCTCTGAAACGGTTACATTTATCGTCTGCAAGCCCTTGTCGCGTGATAAGGTATGCAGACACAGTTCAAGCAGCACACTAGAACACAGAATAAGAATCTACGTTGATGCAATCGGCCAGGAAGAAGAGCTACATTTCAAGTTTTAGTTATCGATTAATGAATTATTGGGCGGTTTGGTGCCTTGGACCAGACCGAGGACCTTAAGATTTTGCATGAACCGAGGACTGGCAGCCAGGTAACACGAGAAATTGTGTAAAGTGTTAATATGTAGTAAAAACCAAAGAAAATCTCCAGTTTCCGTCATTTACTATCGAATCGACATAACGCCAGATCGTCACAGTGGTCGCTTTTCTCTCTGAAACGGTTACATTTATCGTCTGCAAGCCCTTGTCGCGTGATGCGGTATGCCGAGTCACTACAAGCGGCATTGTAGAACTTTGAAGAAGCATCTAAGTTTATGCAATCGCCCAGTAAGAAGAGCTACATTTCAAGTCTTAGTTATCGATTAATGAATTATTGGGCAGTTTGGTGCCTTGGACCAGACCGAGGACCTTAAGATTTTGCATGAACCGAGGACTGGCAGCCAGGTAACACGAGAAATTGTGTAAAGTGTTAATATGTAGTAAAAACCCAAGAAAATCTCCCGTTTCCGTCATTTACTATCGAATCGACATAACGCCAGATCGTCACAGTGGTCGCTTTTCTCTCTGAAACGGTTACATTTATCGTCTGCAAGCCCTTGTCGCGTGATGCGGTATGCAGACACAGTACAAGCAGCACACTAGAACACAGAATAAGAATCTACGTTGATGCAATCGGCCAGTAAGAAGAGCTACATTTCAAGTTTTAGTTATCGATTAATGAATTATTGGGTGGTTTGGTGCCTTGGACTTGAACGAGGACCTTAAGATTTTGCATGAACCGAGGACTGGCAGCCAGGTAACACGAGAAATTGTGTAAAGTGTTAATATGTAGTAAAAACCTAAGAAAATCTCCCGTTTCCGTCATTTACTATCGAATCGACATAACGCCAGATCGTCACAGTGGTCGCTTTTCTCTCTGAAACGGTTACATTTATCGTCTGCAAGCCCTTGTACGTGATGCGGTATGCAGAGTCACTACAAGCGGCATAGTAGAACACTGAAGAAGCATCTACGTTTATGCAATCGCCCAGTAAGAAGAGCTACATTTCAAGTTTTAGTTATCGATTAATGAATTATTGGGCGGTTTGGTGCCTTGGACCAGACCGAGGACCTTAAGATTTTGCATGAACCGAGGACTGGCAGCCAGGTAACACGAGAAATTGTGTAAAGTGTTAATATGTAGTGAAAACCTAAGAAAATCTCCCGTTTCCGTCATTTACTATCGAATCGACATAACGCCAGATCGTCACAGTGGTCGCTTTTCTCTCTGAAACGGTTACATTTATCGTCTGCAAGCCCTTGTCGCGTGATGCGGTATGCAGACACAGTACAAGCAGCACACTAGAACACAGAATAAGAATCTACGTTGATGCAATCGGCCAGGAAGAAGAGCTACATTTCAAGTTTTAGTTATCGATTAATGAATTATTGGGCGGTTTGGTGCCTTGGACCAGACCGAGGACCTTAAGATTTTGCATGAACCGAGGACTGGCAGCCAGGTAACACGAGAAATTGTGTAAAGTGTTAATATGTAGTAAAAACCTAAGAAAATCTCCCGTTTCCGTCATTTACTATCGAATCGACATAACGCCAGATCGTCACAGTGGTCGCTTTTCTCTCTGAAACGGTTACATTTATCGTCTGCAAGCCCTTGTCGCGTGATGCGGTATGCAGACACAGTTCAAGCAGCACACTAGAACACAGAATAAGAATCTACGTTGATGCAATCGGCCAGGAAGAAGAGCTACATTTCAAGTTTTAGTTATCGATTAATGAATTATTGGGCGGTTTGGTGCCTTGGACCAGACCGAGGACCTTAAGATTTTGCATGAACCGAGGACTGGCAGCCAGGTAACACGAGAAATTGTGTAAAGTGTTAATATGTAGTAAAAACCCAAGAAAATCTCCAGTTTCCGTCATTTACTATCGAATCGACATAACGCCAGATCGTCACAGTGGTCGCTTTTCTCTCTGAAACGGTTACATTTATCGTCTGCAAGCCCTTGTCGCGTGATGCGGTATGCCGAGTCACTACAAGCGGCATAGTAGAACACTGAAGAAGCATCTAAGTTTATGCAATCGCCCAGTAAGAAGAGCTGCAGTTCAAGTTTTAGTTATCGATTAATGAATTATTGGGCGGTTTGGTGCCTTGGACCAGACAGAAGACCTTAAGATTTTGCATGAACCGAGGACTGGCAGCCAGGTAACACGAGAAATTGTGTAGAGTGTTAATATGTAGTAAAAACCCAAGAAAATCTCCCGTTTCCGTCATTTACTATCGAATCGACATAACGCCAGATCGTCACAGTGGTCGCTTTTCTCTCTGAAACGGTTACATTTATCGTCTGCAAGCCCTTGTCGCGTGATGCGGTATGCAGACACAGTACAAGCAGCACACTAGAACACAGAATAAGAATCTACGTTGATGCAATCGGCCAGGAAGAAGAGCTACATTTCAAGTTTTAGTTATCGATTAATGAATTATTGGGCAGTTTGGTGCCTTGGACCAGACCGAGGACCTTAAGAATTTGCATGAACCGAGGACTGGCAGCCAGGTAACACGAGAAATTGTGTAAAGTGTTAATATGTAGTAAAAACCCAAGAAAATCTCCCGTTTCCGTCATTTACTATCGAATTGACATAACGCCAGATCGTCACAGTGGTCGCTTTTCTCTCTGAAACGGTTACATTTATCGTCTGCAAGCCCTTGTCGCGTGATGCGGTATGCAGACACAGTACAAGCAGCACACTAGAACACAGAATAAGAATCTACGTTGATGCAATCGGCCAGGAAGAAGAGCTACATTTCAAGTTTTAGTTATCGATTAATGAATTATTGGGCGGTTTGGTGCCTTGGACCAGACCGAGGACCTTAAGATTTTGCATGAACCGAGGACTGGCAGCCAGGTAACACGAGAAATTGTGTAAAGTGTTAATATGTAGTAAAAACCCAATAAAATCTCCCGTTTCCGTCATTTACTATCGAATCGACATAACGCCAGATCGTCACAGTGGTCGCTTTTCTCTCTGAAACGGTTACATTTATCGTCTGCAAGCCCTTGTCGCGTGATGCGGTATGCAGACACAGTACAAGCAGCACACTAGAACACAGAATAAGAATCTACGTTGATGCAATCGGCCAGTAAGAAGAGCTACATTTCAAGTTTTAGTTATCGATTAATGAATTATTGGGCGGTTTGGTGCCTTGGACCAGACCGAGGACCTTAAGATTTTGCATGAACCGAGGACTGGCAGCCAGGTAACACGAGAAATTGTGTAAAGTGTTAATATGTAGTAAAAACGTAAGAAAATCTCCCGTTTCCGTCATTTACTATCGAATCGACATAACGCCAGATCGTCACAGTGGTCGCTTTTCTCTCTGAAACGGTTACATTTATCGTCTGCAAGCCCTTGTCGCGTGATGCGGTATGCCGAGTCACTACAAGCGGCATAGTAGAACACTGAAGAAGCATCTAAGTTTATGGAATCGCCCAGTAAGAAGAGCTACATTTCAAGTTTTAGTTATCGATTAATGAATTATTGGGCGGTTTGGTGCCTTGGACCAGACCGCGGCCCTTAAGATTTTGCATGAACCGAGGACTGGCAGCCAGGTAACACGAGAAATTGTGTAAAGTGTTAATATGTAGTAAAAACCTAAGAAAATCTCCCGTTTCCGTCATTTACTATCGAATCGACATAACGCCAGATCGTCACAGTGGTCGCTTTTCTCTCTGAAACGGTTACATTTATCGTCTGCAAGCCCTTGTCGCGTGATGCGGTATGCAGACACAGTTCAAGCAGCACACTAGAACACAGAATAAGAATCTACGTTGATGCAATCGGCCAGTAAGAAGAGCTACATTTCAAGTTTTAGATATCGATTAATGAATTATTGGGCGGTTTGGTGCCTTGGATCAGACCGAGGACCTTAAGATTTTGCATGAACCGAGGACTGGCAGCCAGGTAACACGAGAAATTGTGTAAAGTGTTAATATGTAGTAAAAACCTAAGAAAATCTCCCGTTTCCGTCATTTACTATCGAATCGACATAACGCCAGATCGTCACAGTGGTCGCTTTTCTCTCTGAAACGGTTACATTTATCGTCTGCAAGCCCTTGTCGCGTGATGCGGTATGCCGAGTCACTACAAGCGGCATAGTAGAACACTGAAGAAGCATCTAAGTTTATGCAATCACCCAGTAAGAAGAGCTGCAGTTCAAGTTTTAGTTATCGATTAATGAATTATTGGGCGGTTTGGTGCCTTGGACCAGACCGAGGACCTTAAGATTTTGCATGAACCGAGGACTGGCAGCCAGGTAACACGAGAAATTGTGTAAAGTGTTAATATGTAGTAAAAACCTAAGAAAATCTCCCGTTTCCGTCATTTACTATCGAATCGACATAACGCCAGATCGTCACATTGGTCGCTTTTCTCTCTGAAACGGTTACATTTATCGTCTGCAAGCCCTTGTCGCGTGATGCGGTATGCAGAGTCACTACAAGCGGCATAGTAGAACACTGAAGAAGCATCTAAGTTTATGCAATCGCCCAGTAAGAAGAGCTGCATTTCAAGTTTTAGTTATCGATTAATGAATTATTGGGCGGTTTGGTGCCTTGGACCAGACCGAGGACCTTAAGATTTTGCATGAACCGAGGATAGGCAGCCAGGTAACACGAGAAATTGTGTAAAGTGTTACTATGTAGTAAAAACCTAAGAAAATCTCCCGTTTCCGTCATTTACTATCGAATCGACATAACGCCAGATCGTCACAGTGGTCGCTTTTCTCTCTGAAACGGTTACATTTATCGTCTGCAAGCCCTTGTCGCGTGATGCGGTATGCAGAGTCACTACAAGCGGCATTGTAGAACTTTGAAGAAGCATCTAAGTTTATGCAATCGCCCAGTAAGAAGAGCTACATTTCAAGTTTTAGTTATCGATTAATGAATTATTGGGCGGTTTGGTGCCTTGGACCAGACCGAGGACCTTAAGATTTTGCATGAACCGAGGACTGGCAGCCAGGTAACACGAGAAATTGTGTAAAGTGTTAATATGTAGTAAAAACCCAAGAAAATCTCCCGTTTCCGTCATTTACTATCGAATCGACATAACGCCAGATCGTCACAGTGGTCGCTTTTCTCTCTGAAACGGTTACATTTATCGTCTGCAAGCCCTTGTCGCGTGATGCGGTATGCAGACACAGTACAAGCAGCACACTAGAACACAGAATAAGAATCTACGTTGATGCAATCGGCCAGTAAGAAGAGCTACATTTCAAGTTTTAGTTATCGATTAATGAATTATTGGGCGGTTTGGTGCCTTGGACTTGACCGAGGACCTTAAGATTTTGCATGAACCGAGGACTGGCAGCCAGGTAACACGAGAAATTGTGTAAAGTGTTAATATGTAGTAAAAACCTAAGAAAATCTCCCGTTTCCGTCATTTACTATCGAATCGACATAACGCCAGATCGTCACAGTGGTCGCTTTTCTCTCTGAAACGGTTACATTTATCGTCTGCAAGCCCTTGTCGCGTGATGCGGTATGCCGAGTCACTACAAGCGGCATAGTAGAACACTGAAGAAGCATCTAAGTTTATGCAATCGCCCAGTAAGAAGAGCTACATTTCAAGTTTTAGTTATCGATTAATGAATTATTGGGCGGTTTGGTGCCTTGGACCAGACCGAGGCCCTTAAGATTTTGCATGAACCGAGGACTGGCAGCCAGGTAACACGAGAAATTGTGTAAAGTGTTAATATGTAGTAAAAACCTAAGAAAATCTCCCGTTTCCGTCATTTACTATCGAATCGACATAACGCCAGATCGTCACAGTGGTCGCTTTTCTCTCTGAAACGGTTACATTTATCGTCTGCAAGCCCTTGTCGCGTGATGCGGTATGCAGACACAGTTCAAGCAGCACACTAGAACACAGAATAAGAATCTACGTTGATGCAATCGGCCAGTAAGAAGAGCTACATTTCAAGTTTTAGATATCGATTAATGAATTATTGGGCGGTTTGGTGCCTTGGATCAGACCGAGGACCTTAAGATTTTGCATGAACCGAGGACTGGCAGCCAGGTAACACGAGAAATTGTGTAAAGTGTTAATATGTAGTAAAAACCCAAGAAAATCTCCCGTTTCCGTCATTTACTATCGAATCGACATAACGCCAGATCGTCACAGTGGTCGCTTTTCTCTCTGAAACGGTTACATTTATCGTCTGCAAGCCCTTGTCGCGTGATGCGGTATGCCGAGTCACTACAAGCGGCATAGTAGAACACTGAAGAAGCATCTAAGTTTATGCAATCACCCAGTAAGAAGAGCTGCAGTTCAAGTTTTAGTTATCGATTAATGAATTATTGGGCGGTTTGGTGCCTTGGACCAGACCGAGGACCTTAAGATTTTGCATGAACCGAGGACTGGCAGCCAGGTAACACCAGAAATTGTGTAAAGTGTTAATATGTAGTAAAAACCTAAGAAAATCTCCCGTTTCCGTCATTTACTATCGAATCGACATAACGCCAGATCGTCACATTGGTCGCTTTTCTCTCTGAAACGGTTACATTTATCGTCTGCAAGCCCTTGTCGCGTGATGCGGTATGCAGAGTCACTACAAGCGGCATAGTAGAACACTGAAGAAGCATCTAAGTTTATGCAATCGCCCAGTAAGAAGAGCTGCATTTCAAGTTTTAGTTATCGATTAATGAATTATTGGGCGTTTTGGTGCCTTGGACCAGACCGAGGACCTTAAGATTTTGCATGAACCGAGGATAGGCAGCCAGGTAACACGAGAAATTGTGTAAAGTGTTAATATGTAGTAAAAACCTAAGAAAATTTCCCGTTTCCTTCATTTACTATCGAATCGACATAACGCCAGATCGTCACAGTGGTCGCTTTTCTCTCTGAAACGGTTACATTTATCGTCTGCAAGCCCTTGTCGCGTGATGCGGTATGCAGAGTCACTACAAGCGGCATTGTAGAACTTTGAAGAAGCATCTAAGTTTATGCAATCGCCCAGTAAGAAGAGCTACATTTCAAGTTTTAGTTATCGATTAATGAATTATTGGGCGGTTTGGTGCCTTGGACCAGACCGAGGACCTTAAGATTTTGCATGAACCGAGGACTGGCAGCCAGGTAACACGAGAAATTGTGTAAAGTGTTAATATGTAGTAAAAACCCAAGAAAATCTCACGTTTCCGTCATTTACTATCGAATCGACATAACGCCAGATCGTCACAGTGGTCGCTTTTCTCTCTGAAACGGTTACATTTATCGTCTGCAAGCCCTTGTCGCGTGATGCGGTATGCAGACACAGTACAAGCAGCACACTAGAACACAGAATAAGAATCTACGTTGATGCAATCGGCCAGTAAGAAGAGCTACATTTCAAGTTTTAGTTATCCATTAATGAATTATTGGGCGGTTTGGTGCCTTGGACTTGACCGAGGACCTTAAGATTTTGCATGAACCGAGGACTGGCAGCCAGGTAACACGAGAAATTGTGTAAAGTGTTAATATGTAGTAAAAACCTAAGAAAATCTCCCGTTTCCGTCATTTACTATCGAATCGACATAACGCCAGATCGTCACAGTGGTCGCTTTTCTCTCTGAAACGGTTACATTTATCGTCTGCAAGCCCTTGTCGCGTGATGCGGTATGCCGAGTCACTACAAGCGGCATAGTAGAACACTGAAGAAGCATCTAAGTTTATGCAATCGCCCAGTAAGAAGAGCTACATTTCAAGTTTTAGTTATCGATTAATGAATTATTGGGCGGTTTGGTGCCTTGGACCAGACCGAGGACCTTAAGATTTTGCATGAACCGAGGACTGGCAGCCAGGTAACACGAGAAATTGTGTAATGTGTTAATATGTAGTAAAAACCTAAGAAAATCTCCCGTTTCCGTCATTTACTATCGAATCGACATAACGCCAGATCGTCACATTGGTCGCTTTTCTCTCTGAAACGGTTACATTTATCGTCTGCAAGCCCTTGTCGCGTGATGCGGTATGCAGAGTCACTACAAGCGGCATAGTAGAACACTGAAGAAGCATCTAAGTTTATGCAATAGCCCAGTAAGAAGAGCTACATTTCAAGTTTTAGTTATCGATTAATGAATTATTGGGCGGTTTGGTGCCTTGGACCAGACCGAGGACCTTAAGAATTTGCATGAACCGAGGACTGGCAGCCAGGTAACACGAGAAATTGTGTAAAGTGTTAATATGTAGTAAAAACCCAAGAAAATCTCCCGTTTCCGTCATTTACTATCGAATCGACATAACGCCAGATCGTCACAGTGGTCGCTTTTCTCTCTGAAACGGTTACATTTATCGTCTGCAAGCCCTTGTCGCGTGATGCGGTATGCAGACACAGTACAAGCAGCACACTAGAACACAGAATAAGAATCTACGTTGATGCAATCGGCCAGGAAGAAGAGCTACATTTCAAGTTTTAGTTATCGATTAATGAATTATTGGGCGGTTTGGTGCCTTGGACCAGACCGAGGACCTTAAGATTTTGCATGAACCGAGGACTGGCTGCCAGGTAACACGAGAAATTGTGTAAAGTGTTAATATGTAGTAAAAACCCAAGAAAATCTCCCGTTTCCTTCATTTACTATCGAATCGACATAACGCCAGATCGTCACAGTGGTCGCTTTTCTCTCTGAAACGGTTACATTTATCGTCTGCAAGCCCTTGTCGCGTGATGCGGTATGCAGACACAGTACAAGCAGCACACTAGAACACAGAATAAGAATCTACGTTGATGCAATCGGCCAGTAAGAAGAGCTACATTTCAAGTTTTAGTTATCGATTAATGAATTATTGGGCGGTTTGGTGCCTTGGACTTGACCGAGGACCTTAAGATTTTGCATGAACCGAGGACTGGCAGCCAGGTAACACGAGAAATTGTGTAAAGTGTTAATATGTAGTAAAAACGTAAGAAAATCTCCCGTTTCCGTCATTTACTATCGAATCGACATAACGCCAGATCGTCACAGTGGTCGCTTTTCTCTCTGAAACGGTTATATTTATCGTCTGCAAGCCCTTGTCGCGTGATGCGGTATGCAGACACAGTACAAGCAGCACACTAGAACTTAGAATAAGAATCTACGTTGATGCAATCGGCCAGTAAGAAGAGCTACATTTCAAGATTTAGTTATCGATTAATGAATTATTGAGCGGTTTGGTGCCTTGGACCAGACCGAGGACCATAAGATTTTGCATGAACCGAGGACTGGCAGCCAGGTAAGACGAGAAATTGTGTAAAGTGTTAATATGTAGTAAAAACCTAAGAAAATCTCCCGTTTCCGTCATTTACTATCGAATCGACATAACGCCAGATCGTCACAGTGGTCGCTTTTCTCTCTGAAACGGTTACATTTATCGTCTGCAAGCCCTTGTCGCGTGATGCGGTATGCAGACACAGTACAAGCAGCACACTCGAACACAGAATAAGAATCTACGTTGATGCAATCGGCCAAAAAGAAGAGCTACACTTCAAATTTTAGTTATCGAAAATTGAATTATTGGCCGGTTTAATGCCTTTGACATGACCGAGGACCTTAAGATTTTGCATGAACCGAGGACTGGCAGCCAGGTAACACGAGAAATTGTGTAAAGTGTTAATATGTAGTAAAAACCTAAGAAAATCTCCCGTTTCCGTCATTTACTATCGAATCGACATAACGCCAGATCGTCACAGTGGTCGCTTTTCTCTCTGAAACGGTTACATTTATCGTCTGCAAGCCCTTGTCGCGTGATGCGGTATGCCGAGTCACTACAAGCGGCATAGTAGAACACTGAAGAAGCATCTAAGTTTATGCAATCGCCCAGTAAGGAGAGCTGCAGTTCAAGTTTTAGTTATCGATTAATGAATTATTGGGCGGTTTGGTGCCTTGGACCAGACCGAGGACCTTAAGATTTTGCATGAACCGAGGACTGGCAGCCAGGTAACACGAGAAATTGTGTAAAGTGTTAATATGTAGTAAAAACCTAAGAAAATCTCCCGTTTCCGTCATTTACTATCGAATCGACATAACGCCAGATCGTCACATTAGTCGCTTTTCTCTCTGAAACGGTTACATTTATCGTCTGCAAGCCCTTGTCGCGTGATGCGGTATGCAGAGTCACTACAAGCGGCATAGTAGAACACTGAAGAAGCATCTAAGTTTATGCAATCGCCCAGTAAGAAGAGCTACATTTCAAGTTTTAGTTATCGATTAATGAATTATTGGGCGGTTTGGTGCCTTGGACCAGACCGAGGACCTTAAGATTTTGCATGAACCGAGGACTGGCAGCCAGGTAACACGAGAAATTGTGTAAAGTGTTAATATGTAGTAAAAACCTAAGAAAATCTCCCGTTTCCGTCATTTACTATCGAATCGACATAACGCCAGATCGTCACAGTGGTCGCTTTTCTCTCTGAAACGGTTACTTTTATCGTCTGCAAGCCCTTGTCGCGTGATGCGGTATGCAGAGTCACTACAAGCGGCATAGTAGAACACTGAAGAAGCATCTAAGTTTATGCAATCGCCCAGTAAGAAGAGCTACATTTCAAGTTTTAGTTATCGATTAATGAATTATTGGGCGGTTTGGTGCCTTGGACCAGACCGAGGACCTTAAGATTTTGCATGAACCGAGGACTGGCAGCCAGGTAACACGAGAAATTGTGTAAAGTGTTAATATGTAGTAAAAACCTAAGAAAATCTCCCGTTTCCGTCATTTACTATCGAATCGACATAACGCCAGATCGTCACAGTGGTCGCTTTTCTCTCTGAAACGGTTACATTTATCGTCTGCAAGCCCTTGTCGCGTGATGCGGTATGCAGACACAGTACAAGCAGCACACTAGAACACAGAATAAGAATCTACGTTGATGCAATCGCCAAAAAAGAAGAGCTACACTTCAAATTTTAGTTATCGAAAATTGAATTATTGGCCGATTTAATGCCTTTGACATGACCGAGGACCTTAAGATTTTGCATGAACCGAGAACTGGCAGCCAGGTAACACGAGAAATTGTGTAAAATGTTAATATGTAGTAAAAACCTAAGAAAATCTCCCGTTTCCGTCATATACTATCGAATCGACATAACGCCAGATCGTCACAGTGGTCTCTTTTCTCTCTGAAACGGTTACATTTATCGTCTGCAAGCCCTTGTCGCGTGATGCGGTATGCAGACACAGTACAAGCAGCACACTAGAACACAGAATAAGAATCTACGTTGATGCAATCGGCCAGTAAGAAGAGCTACATTTCAAGTTTTAGTTATCGATTAATGAATTATTGGGCGGTTTGGTGCCTTGGACCAGACCGAGGACCTTAAGATTTTGCATGAACCGAGGACTGGCAGCCAGGTAACACGAGAAATTGTGTAAAGTGTTAATATGTAGTAAAAACCTAAGAAAATCTCCCGTTTCCGTCATTTACTATCGATTCGACCTAACGCCAGATCGTCACAGTGGTCGCTTTTCTCTCTGAAACGGTTACATTTATCGTCTGCAAGCCCTTGTCGCGTGATGCGGTATGCAGACACAGTACAAGCAGCACACTAGAACACAGAATAAGAATCTACGTTGATGCAATCGGCCAGTAAGAAGAGCTACATTTCAAGTTTTAGTTATCGATTAATGAATTATTGGGCGGTTTGGTGCCTTGGACCAGACCGAGGACCTTAAGATTTTGCATGAACCGAGGACTGGCAGCCAGGTAACACGAGAAATTGTGTAAAGTGTTAATATGTAGTAAAAACCTAAGAAAATCTCCCGTTTCCGTCATTTACTATCGAATCGACATAACGACAGATCGTCACATTGGTCGCTTTTCTCTCTGAAACGGTTACATTTATCGTCTGGAAGCCCTTGTCGCGTGATGCGGTATTCAGACACAGTACAAGCAGCACACTAGAACACAGAAAAGGAATCTACGTTGATGCAATCGGGCAGTAAGAAGAGCTACATTTCAAGTTTTAGTTATCGATTAATGAATGGCTGGCCGGTTTGGTGCCTTGGACCAGACCGAGGACCTTAAGATTTTGCATGAACCGAGGACTGGCAGCCAGGTAACACGAGAAATTGTGTAAAGTGTTAATATGTAGTAAAAACCCAAGAAAATCTCCCGTTTCCGTCATTTACTATCGAATCGACCTAACGCCAGATCGTCACATTGGTCGCTTTTCTCTCTGAAACGGTTACATTTATCGTCTGCAAGCCCTTGTCGCGTGATGCGGTATGCAGACACAGTACAAGCAGCACACTAGAACACAGAATAAGAATCTACGTTGATGCAATCGGCCAAAAAGAAGAGCTACACTTCAAATTTTAGTTATCGAAAATTGAATTATTCGCCGGTTTAATGCCTTTGACATGACCGAGGACCTTAAGATTTTGCATGAACCGAGGACTGGCAGCCAGGTAACACGAGAAATTGTGTAAAGAGTTAATATGTAGTAAAAACCTAAGAAAATCTCCCGTTTCCGTCATTTACTATCGAATCGACATAACGCCAGATCGTCACAGTGGTCGCTTTTCTCTCTGAAACGGTTACATTTATCGTCTGCAAGCCCTTGTCGCGTGATGCGGTATGCAGACACAGTACAAACAGCACACTAGAACACAGAATAAGAATCTACGTTGATGCAATCGGCCAGGAAGAAGAGCTACATTTCAAGTTTTAGTTATCGATTAATGAATTATTGGGCGGTTTGGTGCCTTGGACCAGACCGAGGACCTTAAGATTTTGCATGAACCGAGGACTGGCAGCCAGGTAACACGAGAAATTGTGTAAAGTGTTAATATGTAGTAAAAACCTAAGAAAATCTCCCGTTTCCGTCATTTACTATCGAATCGACATAACGCCAGATCGTCACATTGGTCGCTTTTCTCTCTGAAACGGTTACATTTATCGTCTGCAAGCCCTTGTCGCGTGATGCGGTATGCAGACACAGTACAAGCAGCACACTAGAACACAGAATAGGAATCTACGTTGATGCAATCGGCCAGTAAGAAGAGCTACATTTCAAGTTTTAGTTATCGATTAATGAATTATTGGGCGGTTTGGTGCCTCAGACCAGACCGAGGACCTTAAGAATTTGCATGAACCGAGGACTGGCAGCCAGGTAACACGAGAAATTGTGTAAAGTGTTAATATGTAGTAAAACACCAAGAAAATCTCCCGTTTCCGTCATTTACTATCGAATCGACATAACGCCAGATCGTCACAGTGGTCGCTTTTCTCTCTGAAACGGTTACATTTATCGTCTGCAAGCCCTTGTCGCGTGATGCGGTATGCAGACACAGTACAAGCAGCACACTATAACACAGAATAAGAATCTACGTTGATGCAATCGGCCAGTAAGAAGAGCTACATTTCAAGTTTTAGTTATCCATTAATGAATTATTGGGCGGTTTGGTGCCTTGGACCAGACCGAGGACCTTAAGATTTTGCATGAACCGAGGACTGGCAGCCAGGTAACACGAGAAATTGTGTAAAGTGTTAATATGTAGTAAAAACCCCAGAAAATCTCCCGTTTCCGTCATTTACTATCGAATCGACATAACGCCAGATCGTCAAAGTGGTCGCTTTTCTCTCTGAAACGGTTACATTTATCGTCTGCAAGCCCTTGTCGCGTGATGCGGTATGCAGAGTCACTACAAGCGGCATAGTAGAACACTGAAGAAGCATCTAAGTTTATGCAATCGCCCAGTAAGAAGAGCTACATTTCAAGTTTTAGTTATCGATTAATGAATTATTGGGCGGTTTGGTGCCTTGGACCAGACCGAGGACCTTAAGATTTTGCATGAACTGAGGACTGGCAGCCAGGTAACACGAGAAATTGTGTAAAGCGTTAATATGTAGTAAAAACCTAAGAAAATCTCCCGTTTCCGTCATTTACTATCGAATCTACATAACGCCAGATCGTCACATTGGTCGCTTTTCTCTCTGAAACGGTTACATTTATCGTCTGCAAGCCCTTGTCGCGTGATGCGGTATGCAGACACAGTACAAGCAGCACACTAGAACACAGAATAAGAATCTACGTTGATGCAATCGGCCAGTAAGAAGAGCTACATTTCAAGTTTTAGTTATCGATTAATGAATTATTGGGCGGTTTGGTGCCTTGGACCAGACCGAGGACCTTAAGATTTTGCATGAACCGAGGACTGGCAACCACGTAACACGAGAAATTGTGTAAAGTGTTAATATGTAGTAAAAACCTAAGAAAATCTCCCGTTTCCGTCATTTACTATCTAATCGACATAACGCCAGATCGTCACAGTGGTCGCTTTTCTCTCTGAAACGGTTACATTTATCGTCTGCAAGCCCTTGTCGCGTGGTGCGGTATGCAGACACAGTACAAGCAGCACACTAGAACACAGAATAAGAATCTACGTTGATGCAATCGGCCAGTAAGAAGAGCTACATTTCAAGTTTTAGTTATCGATTAATGAATTATTGGGCGGTTTGGTGCCTTGGACCAGACCGAGGACCTTAAGATTTTGCATGAACCGAAGACTGGCAGCCAGGTAACACGAGAAATTGTGTAAAGTGTTAATATGTAGTAAAAACCCAAGAAAATCTCCCGTTTCCGTCATTTACTATCGAATCGACATAACGCCAGATCGTCACAGTGGTCGCTTTTCTCTCTGAAACGGTTACATTTATCGTCTGCAAGCCCTTGTCGCATGATGCGGTATGCAGAGTCACTACAAGCGGCATAGTAGAACACTGAAGAAGCATCTAAGTTTATGCAATCGCCCAGTAAGAAGAGCTACATTTCAAGTTTTAGTTATCGATTAATGAATTATTGGGCGGTTTGGTGCCTTGGACCAGACCGAGGACCTTAAGATTTTGCATGAACCGAGGACTGGCAGCCAGGTAACACGAGAAATTGTGTAAAGTGTTAATATGTAGTAAAAACCTAAGAAAATCTCCCGTTTCCGTCATTTACTATCGAATCGACATAACGCCAGATCGTCACAGTGGTCGCTTTTCTCTCTGAAACGGTTACATTTATCGTCTGCAAGCCCTTGTCGCGTGATGCGGTATGCAGACACAGTACAAGCAGCACACTAGAACACAGAATAGGAATCTACGTTGATGCAATCGGCCAGTAAGAAGAGCTACATTTCAAGTTTTAGTTATCGATTAATGAATTATTGGGCGGTTTGGTGCCTTGGACCAGACCGAGGACCTTAAGATTTTGCATGAACCGAGGACTGGCAGCCAGGTAACACGAGAAATTGTGTAAAGTGTTAATATGTAGTAAAACACCAAGAAAATCTCCCGTTTCCGTCATTTACTATCGAATCGACATAACGCCAGATCGTCACAGTGGTCGCTTTTCTCTCTGAAAGGGTTACATTTATCGTCTGCAAGCCCTTGTCGCGTGATGCGGTATGCAGACACAGTACAAGCAGCACACTAGAACACAGAATAAGAATCTACGTTGATGCAATCGGCCAGTAAGAAGAGCTACATTTCAAGTTTTAGTTATCGATTAATGAATTATTGGGCGGTTTGGTGCCTTGGACCAGACCGAGGACCTTAAGATTTTGCATGAACCGAGGACTGGCAGCCAGGTAACACGAGAAATTGTGTAAAGTGTTAATATGTAGTAAAAACCCAAGAAAATCTCCCGTTTCCGTCATTTACTATCGAATCGACATAACGCCAGATCGTCAAAGTGGTCGCTTTTCTCTCTGAAACGGTTACATTTATCGTCTGCAAGCCCTTGTCGCGTGATGCGGTATGCAGAGTCACTACAAGCGGCATAGTAGAACACTGAAGAAGCATCTAAGTTTATGCAATCGCCCAGTAAGAAGAGCTACATTTCAAGTTTTAGTTATCGATTAATGAATTATTGGGCGGTTTGGTGCCTTGGACCAGACCGAGGACCTTAAGATTTTGCATGAACCGAGGACTGGCAGCCAGGTAACACGAGAAATTGTGTAAAGTGTTAATATGTAGTAAAAACCTAAGAAAATCTCCCGTTTCCTTCATTTACTATCGAATCGACATAACGCCAGATCGTCACATTGGTCGCTTTTCTCTCTGAAACGGTTACATTTATCGTCTGCAAGCCCTTTTCGCGTGATGCGGTATGCAGACACAGTACAAGCAGCACACTAGAACACAGAATAAGAATCTACGTTGATGCAATCGGCCAGTAAGAAGAGCTACATTTCAAGTTTTAGTTATCCTTTAATGAATTATTGGGCGGTTTGGTGCCTTGGACCAGACCGAGGACCTTAAGATTTTGCATGAACCGAGGACTGGCAGCCAGGTAACACGAGAAATTGTGTAAAGTGTTAATATGTAGTAAAAACCTAAGAAAATCTCCCGTTTCCGTCATTTACTATCGAATCGACATAACGCCAGATCGTCACATTGGTCGCTTTTCTCTCTGAAACGGTTACATTTATCGTCTGCAAGCCCTTGTCGCGTGATGCGGTATGCAGACACAGTACAAGCAGCACACTAGAACACAGAATAAGAATCTACGTTGATGCAATCGGCCAAAAAGAAGAGCTACACTTCAAATTTTAGTTATCGAAAATTGAATTATTGGCCGGTTTAATGCCTTTGACATGACCGAGGACCTTAAGATTTTGCATGAACCGAGGACTGGCAGCCAGGTAACACGAGAAATTGTGTAAAGTGTTAATATGTAGTAAAAACCTAAGAAAATCTCCCGTTTCCGTCATTTACTATCGAATCGACATAACGCCAGATCGTCACAGTGGTCGCTTTTCTCTCTGAAACGGTTACATTTATCGTCTGCAAGCCCTTGTCGCGTGATGCGGTATGCAGACACAGTACAAGCAGCACACTAGAACACAGAATAAGAATCTACGTTGATGCAATCGGCCAGTAAGAAGAGCTACATTTCAAGTTTTAGTTATCGATTAATGAATTATTGGGCGGTTTGGTGCCTTGGACCAGACCGAGGACCTTAAGATTTTGCATGAACTGAGGACTGGCAGCCAGGTAACACGAGAAATTGTGTAAAGCGTTAATATGTAGTAAAAACCTAAGAAAATCTCCCGTTTCCGTCATTTACTATCGAATCTACATAACGCCAGATCGTCACAGTGGTCGCTTTTCTCTCTGAAACGGTTACATTTATCGTCTGCAAGCCCTTGTCGCGTGGTGCGGTATGCAGACACAGTACAAGCAGCACACTAGAACACAGAATAAGAATCTACGTTGATGCAATCGGCCAGTAAGAAGAGCTACATTTCAAGTTTTAGTTATCGATTAATGAATTATTGGGCGGTTTGGTGCCTTGGACCAGACCGAGGACCTTAAGATTTTGCATGAACCGAGGACTGGCAGCCAGGTAACACGAGAAATTGTGTAAAGTGTTAATATGTAGTAAAAACCCAAGAAAATCTCCCGTTTCCGTCATTTACTATCGAATCGACATAACGCCAGATCGTCACAGTGGTCGCTTTTCTCTCTGAAACGGTTACATTTATCGTCTGCAAGCCCTTGTCGCATGATGCGGTATGCAGAGTCACTACAAGCGGCATAGTAGAACACTGAAGAAGCATCTAAGTTTATGCAATCGCCCAGTAAGAAGAGCTACATTTCAAGTTTTAGTTATCGATTAATGAATTATTGGGCGGTTTGGTGCCTTGGACCAGACCGAGGACCTTAAGATTTTGCATGAACCGAGGACTGGCAGCCAGGTAACACGAGAAATTGTGTAAAGTGTTAATATGTAGTAAAAACCTAAGAAAATCTCCCTTTTCCGTCATTTACTATCGAATCGACATAACGCCAGATCGTCACAGTGGTCGCTTTTCTCTCTGAAACGGTTACATTTATCGTCTGCAAGCCCTTGTCGCGTGATGCGGTATGCAGACACAGTACAAGCAGCACACTAGAACACAGAATAAGAATCTACGTTGATGCAATCGGCCAGTAAGAAGAGCTACATTTCAAGTTTTAGTTATCGATTAATGAATTATTGGGCGGTTTGGTGCCTTAGACCAGACCGAGGACCTTAAGATTTTGCATGAACCGAGAACTGGCAGCCAGGTAACACGAGAAATTGTGTAAAGTGTTAATATGTAGTAAAAACCCAAGAAAATCTCCCGTTTCCGTCATTTACTATCGAATCGACATAACGCCAGATCGTCACAGTGGTCGCTTTTCTCTCTGAAACGGTTACATTTATCGTCTGCAAGCCCTTGTCGCGTGATGCGGTATGCAGACACAGTACAAGCAGCACACTAGAACACAGAATAAGAATCTACGTTGATGCAATCGGCCAGTAAGAAGAGCTACATTTCAAGTTTTAGTTATCGATTAATGAATTATTGGGCGGTTTGGTGCCTTGGACCAGACCGAGGACCTTAAGATTTTGCATGAACCGAGGACTGGCAGCCAGGTAACACGAGAAATTGTGTAAAGTGTTAATATGTAGTAAAAACCTAAGATAATCTCCCGTTTCCGTCATTTACTATCGAATCGACATAACGCCAGATCGTCACATTGGTCGCTTTTCTCTCTGAAACGGTTACATTTATCGTCTGCAGGCCCTTGTCGCGTGATGCGGTATGCAGACACAGTACAAGCAGCACACTAGAACACAGAATAAGAATCTACGTTGATGCAATCGGCCAGTAAGAAGAGCTACATTTCAAGTTTTAGTTATCGATTAATGAATTATTGGGCGGTTTAATGCCTTGGACCAGACCGAGGACCTTAAGATTTTGCATGAACCGAGGACTGGCAGCCAGGTAACACGAGAAATTGTGTAAAGTGTTAATATGTAGTAAAAACCTAAGAAAATCTCCCGTTTCCGTCATTTACTATCGAGTCGACATAACGCCAGATCGACACAGTGGTCGCTTTTCTCTCTGAAACGGTTACATTTATCGTCTGCAAGCCCTTGTCGCGTGATGCGGTATGCAGAGTCACTACAAGCGGCATAGTAGAACACTGAAGAAGCATCTAAGTTTATGCAATCGCCCAGTAAGAAGAGCTACATTTCAAGTTTTAGTTATCGATTAATGAATTATTGGGGGGTTTGGTGCCTTGGACCAGACCGAGGACCTTAAGATTTTGCATGAACCGAGGACTGGCAGCCAGGTAACACGAGAAATTGTGTAAAGTGTTAATATGTAGTAAAAACCTAAGAAAATCTCCCGTTTCCGTCATTTACTATCGAATCGACATAACGCCAGATCGTCACAGTGGTCGCTTTTCTCTCTGAAACGGTTACATTTATCGTCTGCAAGCCCTTGTCGCGTGATGCGGTATGCAGAGTCACTACAAGCGGCATAGTAGAACACTGAAGAAGCATCTAAGTTTATGCAATCGCCCAGTAAGAAGAGCTGCATTTCATGTTTTAGTTATCGATTAATGAATTATTGGGCGGTTTGGTGCCTTGGACCAGACCGAGGACCTTAAGATTTTGCATGAACCGAGGACTGGCAGCCAGGTAACACGAGAAATTGTGTAAAATGTTAATATGTAGTAAAAACCTAAGAAAATCTCCCGTTTCCGTCATTTACTATCGAATCGACATAACGCCAGATCGTCACAGTGGTCGCTTTTCTCTCTGAAACGGTTACATTTATCGTCTGCAAGCCCTTGTCGCGTGATGCGGTATGCAGACACAGTACAAGCAGCACACTAGAACACAGAATAAGAATCTACGTTGATGCAATCGGCCAGTAAGAAGAGCTACATTTCAAGTTTTAGTTATCGATTAATGAATTATTGGGCGGTTTGGTGCCTTGGACCAGACCGAGGACCTTAAGATTTTGCATGAACCGAGGACTGGCAGCCAGGTAACACGAGAAATTGTGTAAAGTGTTAATATGTAGTAAAAACCTAAGAAAATCTCCCGTTTCCGTCATTTACTATCGAATCGACATAACGCCAGATCGTCACAGTGGTCGCTTTTCTCTCTGAAACGGTTACATTTATCGTCTGCAAGCCCTTGTCGCGTGATGCGGTATGCAGAGTCACTACAAGCGGCATAGTAGAACACTGAAGAAGCATCTAAGTTTATGCAATCGCCCAGTAAGAAGAGCTGCATTTCATGTTTTAGTTATCGATTAATGAATTATTGGGCGGTTTGGTGCCTTGGACCAGACCGAGGACCTTAAGATTTTGCATGAACCGAGGACTGGCAGCCAGGTAACACGAGAAATTGTGTAAAGTGTTAATATGTAGTAAAAACCTAAGAAAATCTCCCGTTTCCGTCATTTACTATCGAATCGACATAACGCCAGATCGTCACAGTGGTCGCTTTTCTCTCTGAAACGGTTACATTTATCGTCTGCAAGCCCTTGTCGCGTGATGCGGTATGCAGACACAGTACAAGCAGCACACTAGAACACAGAATAAGAATCTACGTTGATGCAATCGGCCAGTAAGAAGAGCTACATTTCAAGTTTTAGTTATCGATTAATGAATTATTGGGCGGTTTGGTGCCTTGGACCAGACCGAGGACCTTAAGATTTTGCATGAACCGAGGACTGGCAGCCAGGTAACACGAGAAATTGTGTAAAGTGTTAATATGTAGTAAAAACCTAAGAAAATCTCCCGTTTCCGTCATTTAGTATCGAATCGACATAACGCCAGATCGTCACAGTGGTCGCTTTTCTCTCTGAAACGGTTACATTTATCGTCTGCAAGCCCTTGTCGCGTGATGCGGTATGCAGAGTCACTACAAGCGGCATAGTAGAACACTGAAGAAGCATCTAAGTTTATGCAATCGCCCAGTAAGAAGAGCTACATTTCAAGTTTTAGTTATCGATTAATGAATTATTGGGCAGTTTGGTGTCTTGGACCAGACCGAGGACCTTAAGATTTTGCATGAACCGAGGACTGGCAGCCAGGTAACACGAGAAATTGTGTAAAGTGTTAATATGTAGTAAAAACCTAAGAAAATCTCCCGTTTCCGTCATTTACTATCGAATCGACATAACGCCAGATCGTCACAGTGGTCGCTTTTCTCTCTGAAACGGTTACACTTATCGTCTGCAAGCCCTTGTCGCGTGATGCGGTATGCAGACACAGTAGAAGCAGCACACTAGAACACAGAATAAGAATCTACGTTGATGCAATCGGCCAGTAAGAAGAGCTACATTTCAAGTTTTAGTTATCGATTAATGAATTATTGGGCGGTTTGGTGCCTTGGACCAGACCGAGGACCTTAAGATTTTGCATGAACCGAGGACTGGCAGCCAGGTAACACGAGAAATTGTGTAAAGTGTTAATATGTAGTAAAAACCTAAGAAAATCTCCCGTTTCCGTCATTTACTATCGAATCGACATAACGCCAGATCGTCACAGTGGTCGCTTTTCTCTCTGAAACGGTTACATTTATCGTCTGCAAGCCCTTGTCGCGTGATGCGGTATGCAGAGTCACTACAAGGGGCATAGTAGAACACTGAAGAAGCATCTAAGTTTATGCAATCGCCCAGTAAGAAGAGCTACATTTCAAGTTTTAGTTATCGATTAATGAATTATTGGGCAGTTTGGTGTCTTGGACCAGACCGAGGACCTTAAGATTTTGCATGAACCGAGGACTGGCAGCCAGGTAACACGAGAAATTGTGTAAAGTGTTAATATGTAGTAAAAACCTAAGAAAATCTCCCGTTTCCGTCATTTACTATCGAATCGACATAACGCCAGATCGTCACATTGGTCGCTTTTCTCTCTGAAACGGTTACATTTATCGTCTGCAAGCCCTTGTCGCGTGATGCTGTATGCAGACACAGTACAAGCAGCACACTAGAACACAGAATAAGAATCTACGTTGATGCAATCGCCCAGTAAGAAGAGCTACATTTCAAGTTTTAGTTATCGATTAATGAATTATTGGGCGGTTTGGTGCCTTGGACCAGACCGAGGACCTTAAGATTTTGCATGAATCGAGGACTGGCAGCCAGGTAACACGAGAAATTGTGTAAAGTGTTAATATGTAGTAAAAACCTAAGAAAATCTCCCGTTTCCGTCATTTACTATCGAATCGACATAACGCCAGATCGTCACATTGGTCGCTTTTCTCTCTGAAACGGTTACATTTATCGTCTGCAAGCCCTTGTCGCGTGATGCGGTATGCAGACACAGTACAAGCAGCACACTAGAACACAGAATAAGAATCTACGTTGATGCAATCGGCCAGTAAGAAGAGCTACATTTCAAGTTTTAGTTATCGATTAATGAATTATTGGGCGGTTTGGTGCCTTGGACCAGACCGAGGACCTTAAGATTTTGCATGAACCGAGGACTGGCAGCCAGGTAACACGAGAAATTGTGTAAAGTGTTAATATGTAGTAAAAACCCAAGAAAATCTCCCGTTTCCGTCATTTACTATCGAATCGACATAACGCCAGATCGTCACAGTGGTCGCTTTTCTCTCTGAAACGGTTACATTTATCGTCTGCAAGCCCTTGTCGCATGATGCGGTATGCAGAGTCACTACAAGCGGCATAGTAGAACACTGAAGAAGCATCTAAGTTTATGCAATCGCCCAGTAAGAAGAGCTGCATTTCATGTTTTAGTTATCGATTAATGAATTATTGGGCGGTTTGGTGCCTTGGACCAGACCGAGGACCTTAAGATTTTGCATGAACCGAGGACTGGCAGCCAGGTAACACGAGAAATTGTGTAAAGTGTTAATATGTAGTAAAAACCGAAGAAAATCTCCCGTTTCCGTCATTTACTATCGAATCGACATAACGCCAGATCGTCACAGTGGTCGCTTTTCTCTCTGAAACGGTTACATTTATCGTCTGCAAGCCCTTGTCGCGTGATGCGGTATGCAGACACAGTACAAGCAGCACACTAGAACACAGAATAAGAATCTACGTTGATGCAATCGGCCAGTAAGAAGAGCTACATTTCAAGTTTTAGTTATCGATTAATGAATTATTGGGCGGTTTGGTGCCTTGGACCAGACCGAGGACCTTAAGATTTTGCATGAACCGAGGACTGGCAGCCAGGTAACACGAGAAATTGTGTAAAGTGTTAATATGTAGTAAAAACCTAAGAAAATCTCCCGTTTCCGTCATTTACTATCGAATCGACATAACGCCAGATCGTCACATTGGTCGCTTTTCTCTCTGAAACGGTTACATTTATCGTCTGCAAGCCCTTGTCGCGTGATGCGGTATGCAGACACAGTACAAGCAGCACACTAGAACACAGAATTAGAATCTACGTTGATGCAATCGGCCAAAAAGAAGAGCTACACTTCAAATTTTAGTTATCGATTAATGACTTATTGGGCGGTTTGATGCCTTGGACCAGACCGAGGACCTTAAGATTTTGCATGAACCGAGGACTGGCAGCCAGGTAACACGAGAAATTGTGTAAAGTGTTAATATGGAGTAAGAACCTAAGAAAATCCTCCGTTTCCGTCATTTACTATCGAATCAACATAACGCCAGATCGTCACAGTGGTCGCTTTTCTCTCTGAAACGGTTACATTTATCGTCTGCAAGCCCTTGTCGCGTGATGCGGTATGCAGACACAGTACAAGCAGCACACTAGAACACAGAATAAGAATCTACGTTGATGCAATCGGCCAGTAAGAAGAGCTACATTTCAAGTTTTAGTTATCGATTAATGAATTATTGGGCGGTTTGGTGCCTTGGACCAGACCGAGGACCTTAAGATTTTGCATGAACCGAGGACTGGCAGCCAGGTAACACGAGAAATTGTGTAAAGTGTTAATATGTAGTAAAAACCTAAGAAAATCTCCCGTTTCCGTCATTTAGTATCGAATCGACATAACGCCAGATCGTCACAGTGGTCGCTTTTCTCTCTGAAACGGTTACATTTATCGTCTGCAAGCCCTTGTCGCGTGATGCGGTATGCAGAGTCACTACAAGCGGCATAGTAGAACACTGAAGAAGCATCTAAGTTTATGCAATCGCCCAGTAAGAAGAGCTACATTTCAAGTTTTAGTTATCGATTAATGAATTATTGGGCAGTTTGGTGTCTTGGACCAGACCGAGGACCTTAAGATTTTGCATGAACCGAGGACTGGCAGCCAGGTAACACGAGAAATTGTGTAAAGTGTTAATATGTAGTAAAAACCTAAGAAAATCTCCCGTTTCCGTCATTTACTATCGAATCGACATAACGCCAGATCGTCACATTGGTCGCTTTTCTCTCTGAAACGGTTACATTTATCGTCTGCAAGCCCTTGTCGCGTGATGCTGTATGCAGACACAGTACAAGCAGCACACTAGAACACAGAATAAGAATCTACGTTGATGCAATCGCCCAGTAAGAAGAGCTACATTTCAAGTTTTAGTTATCGATTAATGAATTATTGGGCGGTTTGGTGCCTTGGACCAGACCGAGGACCTTAAGATTTTGCATGAATCGAGGACTGGCAGCCAGGTAACACGAGAAATTGTGTAAAGTGTTAATATGTAGTAAAAACCTAAGAAAATCTCCCGTTTCCGTCATTTACTATCGAATCGACATAACGCCAGATCGTCACATTGGTCGTTTTTCTCTCTGAAACGGTTACATTTATCGTCTGCAAGCCCTTGTCGCGTGATGCGGTATGCAGACACAGTACAAGCAGCACACTAGAACACAGAATAAGAATCTACGTTGATGCAATCGGCCAGTAAGAAGAGCTACATTTCAAGTTTTAGTTATCGATTAATGAATTATTGGGCGGTTTGGTGCCTTGGACCATACCGAGGACCTTAAGATTTTGCATGAACCGAGGACTGGCAGCCAGGTAACACGAGAAATTGTGTAAAGTGTTAATATGTAGTAAAAACCCAAGAAAATCTCCCGTTTCCATTTACTATCGAATCGACATAACGCCAGATCGT
This sequence comes from Schistocerca cancellata, assembly GCF_023864275.1. Taxonomy (NCBI): domain Eukaryota; kingdom Metazoa; phylum Arthropoda; class Insecta; order Orthoptera; family Acrididae; genus Schistocerca; species Schistocerca cancellata. The sequence goes on from NW_026047150.1 coordinate 3,840,479, forward strand.
CACAGTGGTCGCTTTTCTCTCTGAAACGGTTACATTTATCGTCTGCAAGCTCTTGTCGCATGATGCGGTATGCAGAGTCACTACAAGCGGCATAGTAGAACACTGAAGAAGCATCTAAGTTTATGCAATCGCCCAGTAAGAAGAGCTGCATTTCATGTTTTAGTTATCGATTAATGAATTATTGGGCGGTTTGGTGCCTTGGACCAGACCGAGGACCTTAAGATTTTGCATGAACCGAGGACTGGCAGCCAGGTTACACGAGAAATTGTGTAAAGTGTTAATATGTAGTAAAAACCTAAGAAAATCTCCCGTTTCCGTCATTTACTATCGAATCGACATAACGCCAGATCGTCACAGTGGTCGCTTTTCTCTCTGAAACGGTTACATTTATCGTCTGCAAGCCCTTGTCGCGTGATGCGGTATGCAGACACAGTACAAGCAGCACACTAGAACACAGGATAAGAATCTACGTTGATGCAATCGGCCTGTAAGAAGAGCTACATTTCAAGTTTTAGTTATCGATTAATGAATTATTGGGCGGTTTGGTGCCTTGGACCAGACCGAGGACCTTAAGATTTTGCATGAACCGAGGACTGGCAGCCAGGTAACACGAGAAATTGTGTAAAGTGTTAATATGTAGTAAAAACCTAAGAAAATCTCCCGTTTCCGTCATTTACTATCGAATCGACATAACGCCAGATCGTCACAGTGGTCGCTTTTCTCTCTGAAACGGTTACATTTATCGTCTGCAAGCCCTTGTCGCGTGATGCGGTATGCAGAGTCACTACAAGCGGCATAGTAGAACACTGAAGAAGCATCTAAGTTTATGCAATCGCCCAGTAAGAAGAGCTACATTTCAAGTTTTAGTTATCGATTAATGAATTATTGGGCGGTTTGGTGCCTTGGACCAGACCGAGGACCTTAAGATTTTGCATGAACCGAGGACTGGCAGCCAGGTAACACGAGAAATTGTGTAAAGTGTTAATATGTAGTAAAAACCTAAGAAAATCTCCCGTTTCCGTCATTTACTATCGAATCTACATAACGCCAGATCGTCACATTGGTCGCTTTTCTCTCTGAAACGGTTACATTTATCGTCTGCAAGCCCTAGTCGCGTGATGCGGTATGCAGACACAGTACAAGCAGCACACTAGAACACAGAATAAGAATCTACGTTGATGCAATCGGCCAAAAAGAAGAGCTACACTTCAAATTTTAGTTATCGAAAATTGAATTATTGGCCGGTTTAATGCCTTTGACATGACCGAGGACCTTAAGATTTTGCATGAACCGAGGACTGGCAGCCAGGTAACACGAGAAATTGTGTAAAGTGTTAATATATAGTAAAAACCTAAGAAAATCTCCCGTTTCCGTCATTTACTATCGAATCGACATAACGCCATATCGTCACAGTGGTCGCTTTTCTCTCTGAAACGGTTACATTTATCGTCTGCAAGCCCATGTCGCGTGATGCGGTATGCAGACACAGTACAAGCAGCACACTAGAACACAGAATAAGAATCTACGTTGATGCAAACGGCCAGTAAGAAGAGCTACATTTCAAGTTTTAGTTATCGATTAATGAATAATTGGGCGGTTTGGTGCCTTGGACCAGACCGAGGACCTTAAGATTTTGCATGAACTGAGGACTGGCAGCCAGGTAACACGAGAAATTGTGTAAAGTGTTAATATGTAGTAAAAACCTAAGAAAATCTCCCGTTTCCGTCATTTACTATCGAATCTACATAACGCCAGATCGTCACATTGGTCGCTTTTCTCTCTGAAACGGTTACATTTATCGTCTGCAAGCCCTTGTCGCGTGATGCGGTATGCAGACACAGTACAAGCAGCACACTAGAACACAGAATAAGAATCTACGTTGATGCAATCGGCCAGTAAGAAGAGCTACATTTCAAGTTTTAGTTATCGATTAATGAATTATTGGGCGGTTTGGTGCCTTGGACCAGACCGAGGACCTTAAGATTTTGCATGAACCGAGGACTGGCAACCACGTAACACGAGATATTGTGTAAAGTGTTAATATGTAGTAAAAACCTAAGAAAATCTCCCGTTTCCGTCATTTACTATCGAATCGACATAACGCCAGATCGTCACAGTGGTCGCTTTTCTCTCTGAAACGGTTACATTTATCGTCTGCAAGCCCTTGTCGCGTGATGCGGTATGCAGACACAGTACAAGCAGCACACTAGAACACAGAATAAGAATCTACGTTGATGCAATCGGCCAGTAAGAAGAGCTACATTTCAAGTTTTAGTTATCGATTAATGAATTATTGGGCGGTTTGGTGCCTTGGACCAGACCGAGGACCTTAAGATTTTGCATGAACCGAGGACTGGCAGCCAGGTAACACGAGAAATTGTGTAAAGTGTTAATATGTAGTAAAAACCCAAGAAAATCTCCCGTTTCCGTCATTTACTATCGAATCGACATAACGCCAGATCGTCACAGTGGTCGCTTTTCTCTCTGAAACGGTTACATTTATCGTCTGCAAGCCCTTGTCGCATGATGCGGTATGCAGAGTCACTACAAGCGGCATAGTAGAACACTGAAGAAGCATCTAAGTTTATGCAATCGCCCAGTAAGAAGAGCTACATTTCAAGTTTTAGTTATCGATTAATGAATTATTGGGCGGTTTGGTGCCTTGGACCAGACCGAGGACCTTAAGATTTTGCATGAACCGAGGACTGGCAGCCAGGTAACACGAGAAATTGTGTAAAGTGTTAATATGTAGTAAAAACCTAAGAAAATCTCCCGTTTCCGTCATTTACTATCGAATCGACATAACGCCAGATCGCCACATTGGTCGATTTTCTCTCTGAAACGGTTACATTTATCGTCTGCAAGCCCTTGTCGCGTGATGCGGTATGCAGACACAGTACAAGCAGCACACTAGAACACAGAATAGGAATCTACGTTGATGCAATCGGCCAGTAAGAAGAGCTACATTTCAAGTTTTAGTTATCGATTAATGAATTATTGGGCGGTTTGGTGCCTTAGACCAGACCGAGGACCTTAAGATTTTGCATGAACCGAGGACTGGCAACCACGTAACACGAGAAATTGTGTAAAGTGTTAATATGTAGTAAAAACCCAAGAAAATCTCCCGTTTCCGTCATTTACTATCGAATCGACATAACGCCAGATCGTCACAGTGGTCGCTTTTCTCTCTGAAACGGTTACATTTATCGTCTGCAAGCCCTTGTCGCGTGATGCGGTATGCAGACACAGTACAAGCAGCACACTAGAACACAGAATAAGAATCTACGTTGATGCAATCGGCCAGTAAGAGGAGCTACATTTCAAGTTTTAGTTATCGATTAATGAATTATTGGGCGGTTTGGTGCCTTGGACCAGACCGAGGACCTTAAGATTTTGCATGAACCGAGGACTGGCAGCCAGGTAACACGAGAAATTGTGTAAAGTGTTAATATGTAGTAAAAACCTAAGAAAATCTCCCGTTTCCGTCATTTACTATCGAATCGACATAACGCCAGATCGTCACATTGGTCGCTTTTCTCTCTGAAACGGTTACATTTATCGTCTGCAAGCCCTTGTCGCGTGATGTGGTATGCAGACACAGTACAAGCAGCACACTAGAACACAGAATAAGAATCTACGTTGATGCAATCGGCCAGTAAGAAGAGCTACATTTCAAGTTTTAGTTATCGATTAATGAATTATTGGGCGGTTTGGTGCCTTGGACCAGACCGAGGACCTTAAGATTTTGCATGAACCGAGGACTGGCTGCCAGGTAACACGAGAAATTGTGTAAAGTGTTAATATGTTGTAAAAACCTAAGAAAATCTCCCGTTTCCGTCATTTACTATCGAATCGACATAACGCCAGATCGTCACATTGGTCGCTTTTCTCTCTGAAACGGTTACATTTATCGTCTGCAAGCCCTTGTCGCGTGATGCGGTATGCAGAGACAGTACAAGGAGCACACTAGAACACAGAATAAGAATCTACGTTGATGCAATCGGCCAAAAAGAAGAGCTACACTTCAAATTTTAGTTATCGATTAATGAATTATTGGGCGGTTTGGTGCCTTGGACCAGACCGAGGACCTTAAGATTTTGCATGAACCGAGGACTGGCAGCCAGGTAACACGAGAAATTGTGTAAAGTGTTAATATGGAGTAAGAACCTAAGAAAATCCTCCGTTTCCGTCATTTACTATCGAATCGACATAACGCCAGATCGTCACAGTGGTCGCTTTTCTCTCTGAAACGGTTACATCTATCGTCTGCAAGCCCTTGTCGCGTGATGCGGTATGCAGACACAGTACAATCAGCACACTAGAACACAGAATAAGAATTTACGTTGATGCAATCGGCCAGTAAGAAGAGCTACATTTCAAGTTTTAGTTATCGATTAATGAATTATTGGGCGGTTTGGTGCCTTGGACCAGACCGAGGACCTTAAGATTTTGCATGAACCGAGGACTGGCAGCCAGGTAACACGAGAAATTGTGTAAAGTGTTAATATGTAGTAAAAACCTAAGAAAATCTCCCGTTTCCGTCATTTACTATCGAATCGACATAACGCCAGATCGTCACAGTGGTCGCTTTTCTCTCTGAAACGGTTACATTTATCGTCTGCAAGCCCTTGTCGCGTGATGCGGTATGCAGAGTCACTACAAGCGGCATAGTAGAACACTGAAGAAGCATCTAAGTTTATGCAATCGGCCAGTAAGTAGAGCTACATTTCAAGTTTTAGTTATCGATTAATGAATTATTGGGCGGTTTGGTGCCTTGGACCAGACCGAGGATCTTAAGATTTTGTATGAACTGAGGACTGGCAGCCAGGTAACACGAGAAATTGTGTAAAGTGTTAATATGTAGTAAAAACCTAAGAAAATCTCCCGTTTCCGTCATTTACTATCGAATCGACATAACGCCAGATCGTCACAGTGGTCGCTTTTCTCTCTGAAACGGTTACATTTATCGTCTGCAAGCCCTTGTCGCGTGATGCGGTATGCAGACACAGTACAAGCAGCACACTAGAACACAGAATAAGAATCTACGTTGATGCAATCGGCCAAAAAGAAGAGCTACACTTCAAATTTTAGTTATCGAAAATTGAATGATTGGCCGGGTTAATGCCTTTGACATGACCGAGGACCTTAAGATTTTGCATGAACCGAGGACTGGCAGCCAGGTAACACGAGAAATTGTGTAAACTGTTAATATGTAGTAAAAACCTAAGAAAATCTCCCGTTTCCGTCATTTACTATCGAATCGACATAACGCCAGATCGTCACAGTGGTCGCTTTTCTCTCTGAAACGGTTACATTTATCGTCTGCAAGCCCTTGTCGCGTGATGCGGTATGCAGACACAGTACAAGCAGCACACTAGAACACAGAATAAGAATCTACGTTGATGCAATCGGCCAGTAAGAAGAGCTACATTTCAAGCTTTAGTTATCGATTAATGAATAATTGGGCGGTTTGGTGCCTTGGACCAGACCGAGGACCTTAAGATTTTGCATGAACTGAGGACTGGCATCCAGGTAACACGAGAAATTGTGTAAAGTGTTAATATGTAGTAAAAACCTAAGAAAATCTCCCGTTTCCGTCATTTACTATCGAATCTACATAACGCCAGATCGTCACATTGGTCGCTTTTCTCTCTGAAACGGTTACATTTATCGTCTGCAAGCCCTTGTCGCGTGATGCGGTATGCAGACAGTACAAGCAGCACACTAGAACACAGAATAAGAATCTACGTTGATGCAATCGGCCAGTAAGAAGAGCTACATTTCAAGTTTTAGTTATCGATTAATGAATTATTGGGCGGTTTGGTGCCTTGGACCAGACCGAGGACCTTAAGATTTTGCATGAACCGAGGACTGGCAACCACGTAACACGAGAAATTGTGTAAAGTGTTAATATGTAGTAAAAACCTAAGAAAATCTCCCGTTTCCGTCATTTACTATCGAATCGACATAACGCCAGATCGTCACAGTGGTCGCTTTTCTCTCTGAAACGGTTACATTTATCGTCTGCAAGCCCTTGTCGCGTGATGCGGTATGCAGACACAGTACAAGCAGCACACTAGAACACAGAATAAGAATCTACGTTGATGCAATCGGCCAGTAAGAAGAGCTACATTTCAAGTTTTAGTTATCGATTAATGAATTATTGGGCGGTTTGGTGCCTTGGACCAGACCGAGGACCTTAAGATTTTGCATGAACCGAGGACTGGCAGCCAGGTAACACGAGAAATTGTGTAAAGTGTTAATATGTAGTAAAATCCTAAGAAAATCTCCCGTTTCCGTCATTTACTATCGAATCGACATAACGCCAGATCGTCACATTGGTCGCTTTTCTCTCTGAAACGGTTACATTTATCGTCTGCAAGCCCTTGTCGCGTGATGTGGTATGCAGACACAGTACAAGCAGCACACTAGAACACAGAATAGGAATCTACGTTGATGCAATCCGCCAGTAAGAAGAGCTACATTTCAAGTTTTAGTTATCGATTAATGAATTATTGGGCGGTTTGGTGCCTTAGACCAGACCGAGGACCTTAAGATTTTGCATGAACCGAGGACTGGCAGCCAGGTAACACGAGAAATTGTGTAAAGTGTTAATATGTAGTAAAAACCCAAGAAAATCTCCCGTTTCCGTCATTTACTATCGAATCGACATAACGCCAGAACGTCACAGTGGTCGCTTTTCTCTCTGAAACGGTTACATTTATCGTCTGCAAGCCCTTGTCGCGTGATGCGGTATGCAGACACAGTACAAGCAGCACACTAGAACACAGAATAAGAATCTACGTTGATGCAATCGGCCAGTAAGAAGAGCTACATTTCAAGTTTTAGTTATCGATTAATGAATTATTGGGCGGTTTGGTGCCTTGGACCAGACCGAGGACCTTAAGATTTTGCATGAACCGAGGACTGGCAGCCAGGTAACACGAGAAATTGTGTAAAGTGTTAATATGTAGTAAAAACCTAAGAAAATCTCCCGTTTCCGTCATTTACTATCGAATCGACATAACGCCAGATCGTCACATTGGTCGCTTTTCTCTCTGAAACGGTTACATTTATCGTCTGCAAGCCCTTGTCGCGTGATGCGGTATGCAGACACAGTACAAGCAGCACACTAGAACACAGAATAAGAATCTACGTTGATGCAATCGGCCAGTAAGAAGAGCTACATTTCAAGTTTTAGTTATCGATTAATGAATTATTGGGCGGTTTGGTGCCTTGGACCAGACCGAGGACCTTAAGATTTTGCATGAACCGAGGACTGGCAGCCAGGTAAAACGAGAAATTGTGTAAAGTGTTAATATGTAGTAAAAACCTAAGAAAATCTCCCGTTTCCGTCATTTACTATCGAATCGACATAACGCCAGATCGTCACATTGGTCGCTTTTCTCTCAGAAACGGTTACATTTATCGTCTGCAAGCCTCGTCGCGTGATGCGGTATGCAGACACAGTACAAGCAGCACACTAGAACACAGAATAAGAATCTACGTTGATGCAATCGGCCAGTAAGAAGAGCTACATTTCAAGTTTTAGTTATCGATTAATGAATTATTGGGCGGTTTGGTGCCTTGGACCAGACCGAGGACTTTAAGATTTTGCATGAACCGAGGACTGGCAGCCAGGTAACACGAGAAATTGTGTAAAGTGTTAATATGTAGTAAAAACCTAAGAAAATCTCCCGTTTCCGTCATTTGCTATCGAATCGACATAACGCCAGATCGTCACAGTGGTCGCTTTTCTCTCTGAAACGGTTACATTTATCGTCTGCAAGCCCTTGTCGCGTGATGCGGTACGCAGAGTCACTACAAGCGGCATAGTAGAACACTGAAGAAGCATCTAAGTTTATGCAATCGCCCAGTAAGAAGAGCTACATTTCAAGTTTTAGTTATCGATTAATGAATTATTGGGCGGTTTGGTGCCTTGGACCAGACCGAGGACCTTAAGATTTTGCGCGAACCGAGGACTGGCAGCCAGGTAACACGAGAAATTGTGTAAAGTGTTAATATGTAGTAAAAACCTAAGAAAATCTCCCGTTTCCGTCATTTACTATCGAATCGACATAACGCCAGATCGTCACAGTGGTCGCTTTTCTCTCTGAAACGGTTACATTTATCGTCTGCAAGCCCTTGTCGCGTGATGCGGTATGCAGAGTCACTACAAGCGGCATAGTAGAACACTGAAGAAGCATCTAAGTTTATGCAGTCGCCCAGTAAGAAGAGCTACATTTCAAGTTTTAGTTATCGATTAATGAATTATTGGGCGGTTTGGTGCCTTGGACCAGACCGAGGACCTTAAGATTTTGCATGAACCGAGGACTGGCAGCCAGGGAACACGAGAAATTGTGTAAAGTGTTAATATGTAGTAAAAACCTAAGAAAATCTCCCGTTTCCGTCATTTACTATCGAATCGACATAACGCCAGATCGTCACATTGGTCGCTTTTTTCTCTGAAACGGTTACATTTATCGTCTGCAAGCCCTTGTCGCGTGATGCGGTATGCAGACACAGTACAAGCAGCACACTAGAACACAGAATAAGAATCTACGTTGATGCAATCGGCCAGTAAGAAGAGCTACATTTCAAGTTTTAGTTATCGATTAATGAATTGTTGGGCGGTTTGGTGCCTTGGACCAGACCGAGGACCTTAAGATTTTGCATGAACCGAGGACTGGCAGCCTGGTAACACGAGAAATTGTGTAAAGTGTTAATATGTAGTAAAAACCTAAGAAAATCTCCCGTTTCCGTCATTTACTATCGAATCGACATAACGCCAGATCGTCACAGTGGTCGCTTTTCTCTCTGAAACGGTTACATTTATCGTCTGCAAGCCCTTGTCGCGTGATGCGGTATGCAGAGTCACTACAAGCGGCATAGTAGAACACTGAAGAAGCATCTAAGTTTATGCAATCGCCCAGTAAGAAGAGCTACATTTCAAGTTTTAGTTATCGATTAATGAATTATTGGGCGGTTTGGTGCCTTGGACCAGACCGAGGACCTTAAGATTTTGCGCGAACCGAGGACTGGCAGCCAGGTAACACGAGAAATTGTGTAAAGTGTTAATATGTAGTAAAACCTAAGAAAATCTCCCGTTTCCGTCATTTACTATCGAATCGACATAACGCCAGATCGTCACAGTGGTCGCTTTTCTCTCTGAAACGGTTACATTTATCGTCTGCAAGCCCTTGTCGCGTGATGCGGTATGCAGAGTCACTACAAGCGGCATAGTAGAACACTGAAGAAGCATCTAAGTTTATGCAGTCGCCCAGTAAGAAGAGCTACATTTCAAGTTTTAGTTATCGATTAATGAATTATTGGGCGGTTTGGTGCCTTGGACCAGACCGAGGACCTTAAGATTTTGCATGAACCGAGGACTGGCAGCCAGGTAACACGAGAAATTGTGTAAAGTGTTAATATGTAGTAAAAACCTAAGAAAATCTCCCTTTTCCGTCATTTACTATCGAATCGACATAACGCCAGATCGTCACAGTGGTCGCTTTTCTCTCTGAAACGGTTACATTTATCGTCTGCAAGCCCTTGTCGCGTGATGCGGTATGCAGAGTCACTACAAGCGGCATAGTAGAACACTGAAGAAGCATCTAAGTTTATGCAGTCGCCCAGTAAGAAGAGCTACATTTCAAGTTTTAGTTATCGATTAATGAATTATTGGGCGGTTTGGTGCCTTGGACCAGACCGAGGACCTTAAGATTTTGCATGAACCGAGGACTGGCAGCCAGGTAACACGAGAAATTGTGTAAAGTGTTAATATGTAGTAAAAACCTAAGAAAATCTCCCGTTTCCGTCATTTACTATCGAATCGACATAACGCCAGATCGTCACATTGGTCGCTTTTCTCTCTGAAACGGTTACATTTATCGTCTGCAAGCCCTTGTCGCGTGATGCGGTATGCAGACACAGTACAAGCAGCACACTAGAACACAGAATAAGAATCTACGTTAATGCAATCGGCCAGTAAGAAGAGCTACATTTCAAGTTTTAGTTATCGATTAATGAATTATTGGGCGGTTTGGTGCCTTGGACCAGACCGAGGACTTTAAGATTTTGCATGAACCGAGGACTGGCAGCCAGGTAACACGAGAAATTGTGTAAAGTGTTAATATGTAGTAAAAACCTAAGAAAATCTCCCGTTTCCGTCATTTACTATCGAATCGACATAACGCCAGATCGTCACAGTGGTCGCTTTTCTCTCTGAAACGGTTACATTTATCGTCTGCAAGCCCTTGTCGCGTGATGCGGTATGCAGAGTCACTACAAGCGGCATAGTAGAACACTGAAGAAGCATCTAAGTTTATGCAATCGCCCAGTAAGAAGAGCTACATTTCAAGTTTTAGTTATCGATTAATGAATTATTGGGCGGTTTGGTGCCTTTGACCAGACCGAGGACCTTAAGATTTTGCATGAACCGAGGACTGGCAGCCAGGTAACACGAGAAATTGTGTAAAGTGTTAATATGTAGTAAAAACCTAAGAAAATCTCCCTTTTCCGTCATTTACTATCGAATCGACATAACGCCAGATCGTCACAGTGGTCGCTTTTCTCTCTGAAACGGTTACATTTATCGTCTGCAAGCCCTTGTCGCGTGATGCGGTATGCAGAGTCACTACAAGCGGCATAGTAGAACACTGAAGAAGCATCTAAGTTTATGCAGTCGCCCAGTAAGAAGAGCTACATTTCAAGTTTTAGTTATCGATTAATGAATTATTGGGCGGTTTGGTGCCTTGGACCAGACCGAGGACCTTAAGATTTTGCATGAACCGAGGACTGGCAGCCAGGTAACACGAGAAATTGTGTAAAGTGTTAATATGTAGTAAAAACCTAAGAAAATCTCCCGTTTCCGTCATTTACTATCGATTCGACATAACGCCAGATCGTCACAGTGGTCGCTTTTCTCTCTGAAACGGTTACATTTATCGTCTGCAAGCCCTTGTCGCGTGATGCGGTATGCAGAGTCACTACAAGCGGCATAGTAGAACACTGAAGAAGCATCTAAGTTTATGCAGTCGCCCAGTAAGAAGAGCTACATTTCAAGTTTTAGTTATCGATTAATGAATTATTGGGCGGTTTGGTGCCTTGGACCAGACCGAGGACCTTAAGATTTTGCATGAACCGAGGACTGGCAGCCAGGTAACACGAGAAATTGTGTAAAGTGTTAATATGTAGTAAAAACCTAAGAAAATCTCCCGTTTCCGTCATTTACTATCGAATCGACATAACGCCAGATCGTCACATTGGTCGCTTTTCTCTCTGAAACGGTTACATTTATCGTCTGCAAGCCCTTGTCGCGTGATGTGGTATGGAGACACAGTACAAGCAGCACACTAGAACACAGAATAAGAATCTACGTTGATGCAATCGGCCAGTAAGAAGAGCTACATTTCAAGTTTTAGTTATCGATTAATGAATTATTGGGCGGTTTGGTGCCTTGGACCAGACCGAGGACCTTAAGATTTTGCATGAACCGAGGACTGGCAGCCAGGTAACACGAGAAATTGTGTAAAGTGTTAATATGTAGTAAAATCCTAAGAAAATCTCCCGTTTCCGTCATTTACTATCGAATCGACATAACGTCAGATCGTCACAGTGGACGCTTTTCTCTCTGAAACGGTTACATTTATCGTCTGCAAGCCCTTGTCGCGTGATGCGGTATGCAGAGTCACTACAAGCGGCATAGTAGAACACTGAAAAAGCATCTAAGTTTATGCAGTCGCCCAGTAAGAAGAGCTACATTTCAAATTTTAGTTATCGATTAATGAATTATTGGGCGGTTTGGTGCCTTGGACCAGACCGAGGACCTTAAGATTTTGCATGAACCGAGGACTGGCAGCCAGGTAACACGAGAAATTGTGTAAAGTGTTAATATGTAGTAAAAACCTAAGAAAATCTCCCGTTTCCGTCATTTACTATCGAATCGACATAACGCCAGATCGTCACAGTGGTCGCTTTTCTCTCTGAAACGGTTACATTTATCGTCTGCAAGCCCTTGTCGCGTGATGCGGTATGCAGAGTCACTACAAGCGGCATAGTAGAACACTGAAGAAGCATCTAAGTTTATGCAATCGCCCAGTAAGAAGAGCTACATTTCAAGTTTTAGTTATCGATTAATGAATTATTGGGCGGTTTGGTGCCTTGGACCAGACCGAGGACCTTAAGATTTTGCATGAACCGAGGACTGGCAGCCAGGTAACACGAGAAATTGTGTAAAGTGTTAATATGTAGTAAAAACCTAAGAAAATCTCCCTTTTCCGTCATTTACTATCGAATCGACATAACGCCAGATCGTCACAGTGGTCGCTTTTCTCTCTGAAACGGTTACATTTATCGTCTGCAAGCCCTTGTCGCGTGATGCGGTATGCAGAGTCACTACAAGCGGCATAGTAGAACACTGAAGAAGCATCTAAGTTTATGCAGTCGCCCAGTAAGAAGAGCTACATTTCAAGTTTTAGTTATCGATTAATGAATTATTGGGCGGTTTGGTGCCTTGGACCAGACCGAGGACCTTAAGATTTTGCATGAACCGAGGACTGGCAGCCAGGTAACACGAGAAATTGTGTAAAGTGTTAATATGTAGTAAAAACCTAGGAAAATCTCCCGTTTCCGTCATTTACTATCGAATCGACATAACGCCAGATCGTCACAGTGGTCGCTTTTCTCTCTGAAACGGTTACATTTATCGTCTGCAAGCCCTTGTCGCGTGATGCGGTATGCAGAGTCACTACAAGCGGCATAGTAGAACACTGAAGAAGCATCTAAGTTTATGCAATCGCCCAGTAAGAAGAGCTACATTTCAAGTTTTAGTTATCGATTAATGAATTATTGGGCGGTTTGGTGCCTTGGACCAGACCGAGGACCTTAAGATTTTGCATGAACCGAGGACTGGCAGCCAGGTAACACGAGAAATTGTGTAAAGTGTTAATATGTAGTAAAAACCTAAGAAAATCTCCCGTTTCCGTCATTTACTATCGAATCGACATAACGCCAGATCGTCACATTGGTCGCTTTTCTCTCTGAAACGGTCACATTTATCGTCTGCAAGCCCTTGTCGCGTGATGCGGTATGCAGAGTCACTACAAGCGGCATAGTAGAACACTGAAGAAGCATCTAAGTTTATGCAATCGCCCAGTAAGAAGAGCTACATTTCAAGTTTTAGTTATCGATTAATGAATTATTGGGCGGTTTGGTGCCTTGGACCAGACCGAGGACCTTAAGATTTTGCGCGAACCGAGGACTGGCAGCCAGGTAACACGAGAAATTGTGTAAAGTGTTAATATGTAGTAAAACCTAAGAAAATCTCCCGTTTCCGTCATTTACTATCGAATCGACATAACGCCAGATCGTCACAGTGGTCGCTTTTCTCTCTGAAACGGTTACATTTATCGTCTGCAAGCCCTTGTCGCGTGATGCGGTATGCAGAGTCACTACAAGCGGCATAGTAGAACACTGAAGAAGCATCTAAGTTTATGCAGTCGCCCAGTAAGAAGAGCTACATTTCAAGTTTTAGTTATCGATTAATGAATTATTGGGCGGTTTGGTGCCTTGGACCAGACCGAGGACCTTAAGATTTTGCATGAACCGAGGACTGGCAGCCAGGTAACACGAGAAATTGTGTAAAGTGTTAATATGTAGTAAAAACCTAAGAAAATCTCCCTTTTCCGTCATTTACTATCGAATCGACATAACGCCAGATCGTCACAGTGGTCGCTTTTCTCTCTGAAACGGTTACATTTATCGTCTGCAAGCCCTTGTCGCGTGATGCGGTATGCAGAGTCACTACAAGCGGCATAGTAGAACACTGAAGAAGCATCTAAGTTTATGCAGTCGCCCAGTAAGAAGAGCTACATTTCAAGTTTTAGTTATCGATTAATGAATTATTGGGCGGTTTGGTGCCTTGGACCAGACCGAGGACCTTAAGATTTTGCATGAACCGAGGACTGGCAGCCAGGTAACACGAGAAATTGTGTAAAGTGTTAATATGTAGTAAAAACCTAAGAAAATCTCCCGTTTCCGTCATTTACTATCGAATCGACATAACGCCAGATCGTCACATTGGTCGCTTTTCTCTCTGAAACGGTTACATTTATCGTCTGCAAGCCCTTGTCGCGTGATGCGGTATGCAGACACAGTACAAGCAGCACACTAGAACACAGAATAAGAATCTACGTTAATGCAATCGGCCAGTAAGAAGAGCTACATTTCAAGTTTTAGTTATCGATTAATGAATTATTGGGCGGTTTGGTGCCTTGGACCAGACCGAGGACTTTAAGATTTTGCATGAACCGAGGACTGGCAGCCAGGTAACACGAGAAATTGTGTAAAGTGTTAATATGTAGTAAAAACCTAAGAAAATCTCCCGTTTCCGTCATTTACTATCGAATCGACATAACGCCAGATCGTCACAGTGGTCGCTTTTCTCTCTGAAACGGTTACATTTATCGTCTGCAAGCCCTTGTCGCGTGATGCGGTATGCAGAGTCACTACAAGCGGCATAGTAGAACACTGAAGAAGCATCTAAGTTTATGCAATCGCCCAGTAAGAAGAGCTACATTTCAAGTTTTAGTTATCGATTTTGAATTATTGGGCGGTTTGGTGCCTTTGACCAGACCGAGGACCTTAAGATTTTGCATGAACCGAGGACTGGCAGCCAGGTAACACGAGAAATTGTGTAAAGTGTTAATATGTAGTAAAAACCTAAGAAAATCTCCCTTTTCCGTCATTTACTATCGAATCGACATAACGCCAGATCGTCACAGTGGTCGCTTTTCTCTCTGAAACGGTTACATTTATCGTCTGCAAGCCCTTGTCGCGTGATGCGGTATGCAGAGTCACTACAAGCGGCATAGTAGAACACTGAAGAAGCATCTAAGTTTATGCAGTCGCCCAGTAAGAAGAGCTACATTTCAAGTTTTAGTTATCGATTAATGAATTATTGGGCGGTTTGGTGCCTTGGACCAGACCGAGGACCTTAAGATTTTGCATGAACCGAGGACTGGCAGCCAGGTAACACGAGAAATTGTGTAAAGTGTTAATATGTAGTAAAAACCTAAGAAAATCTCCCGATTCCGTCATTTACTATCGAATCGACATAACGCCAGATCGTCACAGTGGTCGCTTTTCTCTCTGAAACGGTTACATTTATCGTCTGCAAGCCCTTGTCGCGTGATGCGGTATGCAGAGTCACTACAAGCGGCATAGTAGAACACTGAAGAAGCATCTAAGTTTATGCAGTCGCCCAGTAAGAAGAGCTACATTTCAAGTTTTAGTTATCGATTATTGAATTATTGTTGGGTTTGGTGCCTTGGACCAGACCGAGGACCTTAAGATTTTGCATGAACCGAGGACTGGCAGCCAGGTAACACGAGAAATTGTGTAAAGTGTTAATATGTAGTAAAAACCTAAGAAAATCTCCCGTTTCCGTCATTTACTATCGAATCGACATAACGCCAGATCGTCACATTGGTCGCTTTTCTCTCTGAAACGGTTACATTTATCGTCTGCAAGCCCTTGTCGCGTGATGTGGTATGGAGACACAGTACAAGCAGCACACTAGAACACAGAATAAGAATCTACGTTGATGCAATCGGCCAGTAAGAAGAGCTACATTTCAAGTTTTAGTTATCGATTAATGAATTATTGGGCGGTTTGGTGCCTTGGACCAGACCGAGGACCTTAAGATTTTGCATGAACCGAGGACTGGCAGCCAGGTAACACGAGAAATTGTGTAAAGTGTTAATATGTAGTAAAATCCTAAGAAAATCTCCCGTTTCCGTCATTAACTATCGAATCGACATAACGTCAGATCGTCACAGTGGTCGCTTTTCTCTCTGAAACGGTTACATTTATCGTCTGCAAGCCCTTGTCGCGTGATGCGGTATGCAGAGTCACTACAAGCGGCATAGTAGAACACTGAATAAGCATCTAAGTTTATGCAGTCGCCCAGTAAGAAGAGCTACATTTCAAGTTTTAGTTATCGATTAATGAATTATTGGGCGGTTTGGTGCCTTGGACCAGACCGAGGACCTTAAGATTTTGCATGAACCGAGGACTGGCAGCCAGGTAACACGAGAAATTGTGTAAAGTGTTAATATGTAGTAAAAACCTAAGAAAATCTCCCGTTTCCGTCATTTACTATCGAATCGACATAACGCCAGATCGTCACATTGGTCGCTTTTCTCTCTGAAACGGTTACATTTATCGTCTGCAAGCCCTTGTCGCGTGATGCGGTATGCAGACACAGTACAAGCAGCACACTAGAACACAGAATAAGAATCTACGTTGATGCAATCGGCCAGTAAGAAGAGCTACATTTCAAGTTTTAGTTATCGATTAATGAATTATTGGGCGGTTTGGTGCCTTGGACCAGACCGAGGACCTTAAGATTTTGCATGAACCGAGGACTGGCAGCCAGGTAACACGAGAAATTGTGTAAAGTGTTAATATGTAGTAAAAACCTAAGAAAATCTCCCTTTTCCGTCATTTACTATCGAATCGACATAACGCCAGATCGTCACAGTGGTCGCTTTTCTCTCTGAAACGGTTACATTTATCGTCTGCAAGCCCTTGTCGCGTGATGCGGTATGCAGAGTCACTACAAGCGGCATAGTAGAACACTGAAGAAGCATCTAAGTTTATGCAGTCGCCCAGTAAGAAGAGCTACATTTCAAGTTTTAGTTATCGATTAATGAATTATTGGGCGGTTTGGTGCCTTGGACCAGACCGAGGACCTTAAGATTTTGCATGAACCGAGGACTGGCAGCCAGGTAACACGAGAAATTGTGTAAAGTGTTAATATGTAGTAAAAACCTAGGAAAATCTCCCGTTTCCGTCATTTACTATCGAATCGACATAACGCCAGATCGTCACAGTGGTCGCTTTTCTCTCTGAAACGGTTACATTTATCGTCTGCAAGCCCTTGTCGCGTGATGCGGTATGCAGAGTCACTACAAGCGGCATAGTAGAACACTGAAGAAGCATCTAAGTTTATGCAATCGCCCAGTAAGAAGAGCTACATTTCAAGTTTTAGTTATCGATTAATGAATTATTGGGCGGTTTGGTGCCTTGGACCAGACCGAGGACCTTAAGATTTTGCATTAACCGAGGACTGGCAGCCAGGTAACACGAGAAATTGTGTAAAGTGTTAATATGTAGTAAAAACCTAAGAAAATCTCCCGTTTCCGTCATTTACTATCGAATCGACATAACGCCAGATCGTCACATTGGTCGCTTTTCTCTCTGAAACGGTCACATTTATCGTCTGCAAGCCCTTGTCGCGTGATGCGGTATGCAGAGTCACTACAAGCGGCATAGTAGATAACTGAAGAAGCATCTAAGTTTATGCAATCGCCCAGTAAGAAGAGCTACATTTCAAGTTTTAGTTATCGATTAATGAATTATTGGGCGGTTTGGTGCCTTGGACCAGACCGAGGACCTTAAGATTTTGCATGAACCGAGGACTGGCAGCCAGGTAACACGAGAAATTGTGTAAAGTGTTAATATGTAGTAAAAACCTAAGAAAATCCCCGTTTCCGTCATTTACTATCGAATCGACATAACGCCAGATCGTCACAGTGGTCGCTTTTCTCTCTGAAACGGTTACATTTATCGTCTGCAAGCCCTTGTCGCGTGATGCGGTATGCAGAGTCACTACAAGCGGCATAGTAGAACACTGAAGAAGCATCTAAGTTTATGCAATCGCCCAGTAAGAAGAGCTACATTTCAAGTTTTAGTTATCGATTAATGAATTATTGGGCGGTTTGGTGCCTTGGACCAGACCGAGGACCTTAAGATTTATCATGAACCGAGGACTGGCAGCCAGGTAACACGAGAAATTGTGTAAAGTGTTAATATGTAGTAAAAACCTAAGAAAATCTCCCGTTTCCGTCATTTACTATCGAATCGACATAACGCCAGATCGTCACATTGGTCGCTTTTCTCTCTGAAACGGTTACATTTATCGTCTGCAAGCCCTTGTCGCGTGATGCGGTATGCAGACACAGTACAAGCAGCACACTAGAACACAGAATATGAATCTACGTTGATGCAATCGGCCAGTAAGAAGAGCTACATTTCAAGTTTTAGTTATCGATTAATGAATTATTGGGCGGTTTGGTGCCTTGGACCAGACCGAGGACCTTAAGATTTTGCATGAACCGAGGACTGGCAGCCAGGTAACACGAGAAATTGTGTAAAGTGTTAATATGTAGTAAAAACCTAAGAAAATCTCCCGTTTCCGTCATTTACTATCGAATCGACATAACGCCAGATCGTCACAGTGGTCGCTTTTCTCTCTGAAACGGTTACATTTATCGTCTGCAAGCCCTTTTCGCGTGATGCGGTATGCAGAGTCACTACAAGCGGCATAGTAGAACACTGAAGAAGCATCTAAGTTTATGCAATCGCCCAGTAAGAAGAGCTACATTTCAAGTTTTAGTTATCGATTAATGAATTATTGGGCGGTTTGGTGCCTTGGACCAGACCGAGGACCTTAAGATTTTGCATGAACCGAGGACTGGCAGCCAGGTAACACGAGAAATTGTGTAAAGTGTTAATATGTAGTAAAAACCTAAGAAAATCTCCCTTTTCCGTCATTTACTATCGAATCGACATAACGCCAGATCGTCACAGTGGTCGCTTTTCTCTCTGAAACGGTTACATTTATCGTCTGCAAGCCCTTGTCGCGTGATGCGGTATGCAGACACAGTACAAGCAGCACACTAGAACACAGAATAAGAATCTACGTTGATGCAATCGGCCCGTAAGAAGAGCTACATTTCAAGTTTTAGTTATCGATTAATGAATTATTGGGCGGTTTGGTGCCTTGGACCAGACCGAGGACCTTAAGATTTTGCATGAACCGAGGACTGGCAGCCAGGTAACACAAGAAATTGTGTAAAGTGTTAATATGTAGTAAAAACCTAAGAAAATCTCCCTTTTCCGTCATTTACTATCGAATCGACATAACGCCAGATCGTCACAGTGGTCGCTTTTCTCTCTGAAACGGTTACATTTATCGTCTGCAAGCCCTTGTCGCGTGATGCGGTATGCAGAGTCACTACAAGCAGCACACTAGAACACAGAATAAGAATCTACGTTGATGCAATCGGCCAGTAAGAAGAGCTACATTTCAAGTTTTAGTTATCGATTAACGAATTATAGGGCGGTTTGGTGCCTTGGACCAGACCGAGGACCTTAAGATTTTGCATGAACCGAGGACTGGCAGCCAGGTAACACGAGAAATTGTGTAAAGTGTTAATATGTAGTAAGAACCTAAGAAAATCTCCCGTTTCCGTCATTTACTATCGAATCGACATAACGCCAGATCGTCACAGTGGTCGCTTTTCTCTCTGAAACGGTTACATTTATCGTCTGCAAGCCCTTGTCGCGTGATGCGGTATGCAGACACAGTACAAGCAGCACACTAGAACACAGAATGAGAATCTACGTTGATGCAATCGGCCAGTAAGAAGAGCTACATTTCAAGTTTTAGTTATCGATTAATGAATTATTGGGCGGTTTGGTGCCTTGGACCAGACCGAGGACCTTAAGATTTTGCATGAACCGAGGACTGGCAGCCAGGTAACACGAGAAATTGTGTAAAGTGTTAATATGTAGTAAAAACCCAAGAAAATCTCCCGTTTCCGTCATTTACTATCGAATCGACATAACGCCAGATCGTCACAGTGGTCGCTTTTCTCTCTGAAACGGTTACATTTATCGTCTGCAAGCCCTTGTCTCGTGATGCGGTATGCAGACACAGTACAAGCAGCACACTAGAACACAGAATAAGAATCTACGTTGATGCAATCGGCCAGTAAGAAGAGCTACATTTCAAGTTTTAGTTATCGATTAATGAATTATAGGGCGGTTTGGTGCCTTGGACCAGACCGAGGGCCTTAAGATTTTGCATGAACCGAGGACTGGCAGCCAGGTAACACGAGAAATTGTGTAAAGTGTTAATATGTAGTAAGAACCTAAGAAAATCTCCCGTTTCCGTCATTTACTATCGAATCGACATAACGCCAGATCGTCACAGTGGTCGCTTTTCTCTCTGAAACGGTTACATTTATCGTCTGCAAGGCCTTGTCGCGTGATGCGGTATGCAGACACAGTACAAGCAGCACACTAGAACACAGAATAAGAATCTACGTTGATGCAATCGGCCAGTAAGAAGAGCTACATTTCAAGTTTTAGTTATCGATTAATGAATTATTGGGCGGTTTGGTGCCTTGGACCAGACCGAGGACCTTAAGATTTTGCGCGAACCGAGGACTAGCAGCCAGGTAACACGAGAAATTGTGTAAAGTGTTAATATGTAGTAAAAACCTAAGAAAATCTCCCTTTTCCGTCATTTACTATCGAATCGACATAACGCCAGATCGTCACAGTGGTCGCTTTTCTCTCTGAAACGGTTACATTTATCGTCTGCAAGCCCTTGTCGCGTGATGCGGTACGCAGACACAGTACAAGCAGCACACTAGAACACAGAATAAGAATGTACGTTGATGCAATCGGCCAGTAAGAAGAGCTACATTTCAAGTTTTAGTTATCGATTAATGAATTATAGGGCGGTTTGGTGCCTTGGACCAGACCGAGGACCTTAAGATTTTGCATGAACCGAGGACTGGCAGCCAGGTAACACGAGAAATTGTGTAAAGTGTTAATATGTAGTAAGAACCTAAGAAAATCTCCCGTTTCCGTCATTTACTATCGAATCGACATAACGCCAGATCGTCACAGTGGTCGCTTTTCTCTCTGAAACGGTTACATTTATCGTCTGCAAGCCCTTGTCGCGTGATGCGGTACGCAGACACAGTACAAGCAGCACACTAGAACACAGAATAAGAATCTACGTTGATGCAATCGGCCAGTAAGAAGAGCTACATTTCAAGTTTTAGTTATCGATTAATGAATTATTGGGCAGTTTGGTGCCTTGGACCAGACCGAGGACCTTAAGATTTTGCATGAACCGAGGACTGGCAGCCAGGTAACACGAGAAATTGTGTAAAGTGTTAATATGTAGTAAAAACCTAAGAAAATCTCCCGTTTCCGTCATTAACTATCGAATCGACATAACGCCAGATCGTCACAGTGGTCGCTTTTCTCTCTGAAACGGTTACATTTATTGTCCGCAAGCCCTTGTCGCGTGATGCGGTATGCAGACACAGTACAAGTAGCACACTAGAACACAGAATGAGAATCTACGTTGATGCAATCGGCCAGTAAGAAGAGCTACATTTCAAGTTTTAGTTATCGATTAATGAATTATTGGGCGGTTTGGTGCCTTGGACCAGACCGAGGACCTTAAGATTTTGCATGAACCGAGGACTGGCAGCCAGGTAACACGAGAAATTGTGTAAAGTGTTAATATGTAGTAAAAACCTAAGAAAATCTCCCGTTTCCGTCATTTACTATCGAATCGACATAACGCCAGATCGTCACATTGGTCGCTTTTCTCTCTGAAACGGTTACATTTATCGTCTGCAAGCCCTTGTCGCGTGATGCGGTATGCAGACACAGTACAAGCAGCACACTAGAACACAGAATGAGAATCTACGTTGATGCAATCGGCCAGTAAGAAGAGCTACATTTCAAGTTTTAGTTATCGATTAATGAATTATTGGGCGGTTTGCTGCCTTGGACCAGACCGAGGACATTAAGATTTTGCATGAACCGAGGACTGGCAGCCAGGTAACACGAGAAATTGTGTAAAGTGTTAATATGTAGTAAAAACCTAAGAAAATCTCCCGTTTCCGTCATTTACTATCGAATCGACATAACGCCAGATCGTCACAGTGGTCGCTTTTCTCTCTGAAACGGTTACATTTATCGTCTGCAAGCCCTTGTCGCGTGATGCGGTACGCAGACACAGTACAAGCAGCACACTAGAACACAGAATAAGAATCTACGTTGATGCAATCGGCCAGTAAGAAGAGCTACATTTCAAGTTTTAGTTATCGATTAATGAATTATTGGGCAGTTTGGTGCCTTGGACCAGACCGAGGACCTTAAGATTTTGCATGAACCGAGGACTGGCAGCCAGGTAACACGAGAAATTGTGTAAAGTGTTAATATGAAGTAAAAACCTAAGATAATCTCCCGTTTCCGTCATTTACTATCGAATCGACATAACGCCAGATCGTCACATTGGTCGCTTTTCTCTCTGAAACGGTTACATTTAGCGTCTGCAAGCCCTTGTCGCGTGATGCTGTATGCAGACACAGTACAAGCAGCACACTAGAACACAGAATAAGAATCTACGTTGATGCAATCGGCCAGTAAGAAGAGCTACATTTCAAGTTTTAGTTATCGATTAATGAATTATTGGGCGGTTTGGTGCCTTGGACCAGACCGAGGACCTTAAGATTTTGCATGAATCGAGGACTGGCAGCCAGGTAACACGAGAAATTGTGTAAAGTGTTAATATGTAGTAAAAACCTAAGAAAATCTCCCGTTTCCGTCATTTACTATCGAATCGACATAACGCCAGATCGTCACATTGGTCGCTTTTCTCTCTGAAACGGTTACATTTATCGTCTGCAAGCCCTTGTCGCGTGATGCGGTATGCAGACACAGTACAAGCAGCACACTAGAACACAGAATAAGAATCTACGTTGATGCAATCGGCCAGTAAGAAGAGCTACATTT
The DNA here is from genome assembly GCF_023864275.1 of Schistocerca cancellata. NCBI lineage: Eukaryota > Metazoa > Arthropoda > Insecta > Orthoptera > Acrididae > Schistocerca > Schistocerca cancellata. The sequence continues at coordinate 3,863,153 of NW_026047150.1, forward strand.
CAAGTTTTAGTTATCGATTAATGAATTATTGGGCGGTTTGGTGCCTTGGACCAGACCGAGGACCTTAAGATTTTGCATGTACCGAGGACTGGCAGCCAGGTAACACGAGAAATTGTGTAAAGTGTTAATATGTAGTAAAAACCTAAGAAAATCTCCCGTTTCCGTCATTTACTATCGAATCGACATAACGCCAGATCGTCACAGTGGTCGCTTTTCTCTCTGAAACGGTTACATTTATCGTCTGCAAGCCCTTGTCGCGTGATGCGGTATGCAGACACAGTACAAGCAGCACACTAGAACACAGAATAAGAATCTACGTTGATGCAATCGGCCAGTAAGAAGAGCTACATTTCAAGTTTTAGTTATCGATTAATGAATTATTGGGCGGTTTGGTGCCTTGGACCAGACCGAGGACCTTAAGATTTTGCATGAACCGAGGACTGGCAGCCAGGTAACACGAGAAATTGTGTAAAGTGTTAATATGTAGTAAAAACCTAAGAAAATCTCCCGTTTCCGTCATTTACTATCGAATCGACATAACGCCAGATCGTCACATTGGTCGCTTTTCTCTCTGAAACGGTTACATTTATCGTCTGCAAGCCCTTGTCGCGTGATGCGGTATGCAGACACAGTACAAGCAGCACACTAGAACACAGAATAAGAATCTACGTTGATGCAATCGGCCAGTAAGAAGAGCTACATTTCAAGTTTTAGTTATCGATTAATGAATTATTGGGCGGTTTGGTGCCTTGGACCAGACCAAGGACCTTAAGATTTTGCATGAACCGAGGACTGGCAGCCAGGTAACACGAGAAATTGTGTAATGTGTTAATATGTAGTAAAAACCTAAGAAAATCTCCCGTTTCCGTCATTTACTATCGAATCGACATAACGCCAGATCGTCACAGTGGTCGTTTTTCTCTCTGAAACGGTTACATTTATCGTCTGCAAGCCCTTGTCGCGTGATGCGGTATGCAGAGTCACTACAAGCGGCATAGTAGAACACTGAAGAAGCATCTAAGTTTATGCAATCGCCCAGTAAGAAGAGCTACATTTCAAGTTTTAGTTATCGATTAATGAATTATTGGGCGGTTTGGTGCCTCGGACCAGACCGAGGACCTTAAGATTTTGCATGAACCGTGGACTGGCAGCCAGGTAACACGAGAAATTGTGTAAAGTGTTAATATGTAGTAAAAACCTAAGAAAATCTCCCGTTTCCGTCATTTACTATCGAATCGACATAACGCCAGATCGTCACATTGGTCGCTTTTCTCTCTGAAACGGCTACATTTATCGTCTGCAAGCCCTTGTCGCGTGATGCGGTATGCAGACACAGTACAAGCAGCACACTAGAACACAGAATAAGAATCTACGTTGTTGCAATCGGCCAGTAAGAAGAGCTACATTTCAAGTTTTAGTTATCGATTAATGAATTATTGGGCGGTTTGGTGCCTTGGACCAGACCGAGGACCTTAAGATTTTGCATGAACCGAGGACTGGCAGCCAGGTAACACGAGAAATTGTGTAAAGTGTTAATATGTAGTAAAAACCTAAGAAAATCTCCCGTTTCCGTCATTTACTACCGAATCGACATAACGCCAGATCGTCACATTGGTCGCTTTTCTCCCTGAAACGGTTACATTTATCGTCTGCAAGCCCTTGTCGCGTGATGCGGTATGCAGACACAGTACAAGCAGCACACTAGAACACAGAATAAGAATCTACGTTGATGCAATCGGCCAGTAAGAAGAGCTACATTTCAACTTTTAGTTATCGATTAATGAATTATTGGGCGGTTTGGTGCCCTGGTCCAGACCGAGGACCTTAAGATTTTGCATGAACCGAGGACTGGCAGCCAGGTAACACGAGAAATTGTGTAAAGTTTTAATATGTAGTAAAAACCTAAGAAAATCTCCCGTTTCCGTCATTTACTATCGAATCGACATAACGCCAGATCGTCACAGTGGTCGCTTTTCTCTCTGAAACGGTTACATTTATCGTCTGCAAGCCCTTGTCGCGTGATGCGGTATGCAGACACAGTACAAGCAGCACACTAGAACACAGAATAAGAATCTACGTTGATGCAATCGGCCAGTAAGAAGAGCTACATTTCAAGTTTTAGTTATCGATTAATGAATTATTGGGCGGTTTGGTGCCTTGGACCAGACCGAGGACCTTAAGATTTTGCATGAACCGAGGACTTGCAGCCAGGTAACACGAGAAATTGTGTAAAGTGTTAATATGTAGTAAAAACCTAAGAAAATCTCCCTTTTCCGTCATTTACTATCGAATCGACATAACGCCAGATCGTCACAGTGGTCGCTTTTCTCTCTGAAACGGTTACATTTATCGTCTGCAAGCCCTTGTCGCGTGATGCGGTATGCAGACACAGTACAAGCAGCACACTAGAACACAGAATAAGAATCTACGTTGATGCAATCGGCCAGTAAGAAGAGCTACATTTCAAGTTTTAGTTATCGATTAATGAATTATTGGGCGGTTTGGTGCCTTGGACCAGACCGAGGACCTTAAGATTTTGCATGAACCGAGGACTGGCAGCCAGGTAACACGAGAAATTGTGTAAAGTGTTAATATGTAGTAAAAACCTAAGAAAATCTCCCGTTTCCGTCATTTACTATCGAATCGACATAACGCCAGATCGTCACATTGGTCGCTTTTCTCTCTGAAACGGTTACATTTATCGTCTGCAAGCCCTTGTCGCGTGATGCGGTATGCAGACACAGTACAAGCAGCACACTAGAACACAGAATAAGAATCTACGTTGATGCAATCGGCCAGTAAGAAGAGCTACATTTCAAGTTTTAGTTATCGATTAATGAATTATTGGGCGGTTTGGTGCCTTGGACCAGACTGTGGACCTTAAGATTTTGCATGAACCGAGGACTGGCAGCCAGGTAACACGAGAAATTGTGTAAAGTGTTAATATGTAGTAAAAACCTAAGAAAATCTCCCGTTTCCGTCATTTACTATCGAATCGACATAACGCCAGATCGTCACAGTGGTCGCTTTTCTCTCTGAAACGGTTACATTTATCGTCTGCAAGCCCTTGTCGCGTGATGCGGTATGCAGAGTCACTACAAGCGGCATAGTAGAACACTGAAGAAGCATCTAAGTTTATGCAATCGCCCAGTAAGAAGAGCTACATTTCAAGTTTTAGTTATCGATTAATGAATTATTGGGCGGTTTGGTGCCTTGGACCAGACCGAGGACCTTAAGATTTTGCATGAACCGAGGACTGGCAGCCAGGTAACACGAGAAATTGTGTAAAGTGTTAATATGTAGTAAAAACCTAAGAAAATCTCCCGTTTTCGTCATTTACTATCGAATCGACATAACGCCAGATCGTCACATTGGTCGCTTTTCTCCCTGAAACGGTTACATTTATCGTCTGCAAGCCCTTGTCGCGTGATGCGGTATGCAGACACAGTACAAGCAGCACACTAGAACACAGAATAAGAATCTACGTTGATGCAATCGGCCAGTAAGAAGAGCTACATTTCAAGTTTTAGTTATCGATTAATGAATTATTGGGCGGTTTGGTGCCTTGGACCAGACCGAGGACCTTAAGATTTTGCATGAACCGTGGACTGGCAGCCAGGTAACACGAGAAATTGTGTAAAGTGTTAATATGTAGTAAAAACCTAAGAAAATCTCCCGTTTCCGTCATTTACTATCGAATCGACATAACGCCAGATCGTCACATTGGTCGCTTTTCTCTCTGAAACGGTTACATTTATCGTCTGCAAGCCCTTGTCGCGTGATGCGGTATGCAGACACAGTACAAGCAGCACACTAGAACACAGAATAAGAATCTACGTTGATGCAATCGGCCAGTAAGAAGAGCTACATTTCAAGTTTTAGTTATCGATTAATGAATTATTGGGCGGTTTGGTGCCTTGGACCAGACCGAGGACCTTAAGATTTTGCATGAACCGAGGACTGGCAGCCAGGTAACACGAGAAATTGTGTAAAGTGTTAATATGTAGTAAAAACCTAAGAAAATCTCTCGTTTCCGTCATTTACTATGGAATCGACATAACGCCAGATCGTCACAGTGGTCGCTTTTCTGTCTGAAACGGTTACATTTATCGTCTGCAAGCCCTTGTCGCGTGATGCGGTATGCAGAGTCCCTACAAGCGGCATAGTAGAACACTGAAGAAGCATCTAAGTTTATGCAATCGCCCAGTAAGAAGAGCTACATTTCAAGTTTTAGTTATCGATTAATGAATTATTGGGCGGTTTGGTGCCTTGGACCAGACCGAGGACCTTAAGATTTTGCATGAACCGAGGACTGGCAGCCAGGTAACACGAGAAATTGTGTAAAGTGTTAATATGTAGTAAAAACCTAAGAAAATCTCCCGTTTCCGTCATTTACTATCGAATCGACATAACGCCAGATCGTCATAGTGGTTGCTTTTCTCTCTGAAACGGTTACATTTATCGTCTGCAAGCCCTTGTCGCGTGATGCGGTATGCAGACACAGTACAAGCAGCACACTAGAACACAGAATAAGAATCTACGTTGATGCAATCGGCCAGTAAGAAGAGCTACATTTCAAGTTTTATTTATCGATTAATGAATTATTGGGCGGTTTGGTGCCTTGGACCAGACCGAGGACCTTAAGATTTTGCATGAACCGAGGACTGGCAGCCAGGTAACACGAGAAATTGTGTAAAGTGTTAATATGTAGTAAAAACCTAAGAAAATCTCCCGTTTCCGTCATTTACTATCGAATCGACATAACGCCAGATCGTCACAGTGATCGCTTTTCTCTCTGAAACGGTTACATTTATCGTCTGCAAGCCCTTGTCGCGTGATGCGGTATGCAGACACAGTACAAGCAGCACACTAGAACACAGAATAAGAATCTACGTTGATGCAATCGGCCAGTAAGAAGAGCTACATTTCAAGTTTTAGTTATCGATTAATGAATTATTGGGCGGTTTGGTGCCTTGGACCAGACCGAGGACCTTAAGATTTTGCATGAACCGAGGACTGGCAGCCAGGTAACACGAGAAATTGTGTAAAGTGTTAATATGTAGTAAAAACCTAAGAAAATCTCCCGTTTCCGTCATTTACTATCGAATCGACATAACGCCAGATCGTCACATTGGTCGCTTTTCTCCCTGAAACGGTTACATTTATCGTCTGCAAGCCCTTGTCGCGTGATGCGGTATGCAGACACAGTACAAGCAGCACACTAGAACACAGAATAAGAATCTACGTTGATGCAATCGGCCAGTAAGAAGAGCTACATTTCAAGTTTTAGTTATCGATTAATGAATTATTGGGCGGTTTGGTGCCTTGGACCAGACCGAGGACCTTAAGATTTTGCATGAACCGAGGACTGGCAGCCAGGTAACACGAGAAATTGTGTAAAGTGTTAATATGTAGTAAAAACCTAAGAAAATCTCCCGTTTCCGTCATTTACTATCGAATCGACATAACGCCAGATCGTCACAGTGGTCGCTTTTCTCTCTGAAACGGTTACATTTATCGTCTGCAAGCCCTTGTCGCGTGATGCGGTATGCAGAGTCACTACAAGCGGCATAGTAGAACACTGAAGAAGCATCTAAGTTTATGCAATCGCCCAGTAAGAAGAGCTACATTTCAAGTTTTAGTTATCGATTAATGAATTATTGGGCGGTTTGGTGCCTTGGACCAGACCGAGGACCTTAAGATTTTGCATGAACCGTGGACTGGCAGCCAGGTAACACGAGAAATTGTGTAAAGTGTTAATATGTAGTAAAAACCTAAGAAAATCTCCCGTTTCCGTCATTTACTATCGAATCGACATAACGCCAGATCGTCACATTGGTCGCTTTTCTCTCTGAAACGGTTACATTTATCGTCTGCAAGCCCTTGTCGCGTTATGCGGTATGCAGACACAGTACAAGCAGCACACTAGAACACAGAATAAGAATCTACGTTGATGCAATCGGCCAGTAAGAAGAGCTACATTTCAAGTTTTAGTTATCGATTAATGAATTATTGGGCGGTTTGGTGCCTTGGACCAGACCGAGGACCTTAAGATTTTGCATGAACCGAGGACTGGCAGCCAGGTAACACGAGAAATTGTGTAAAGTGTTAATATGTAGTAAAAACCTAAGAAAATCTCCCGTTTCCGTCATTTACTATCGAATCGACATAACGCCAGATCGTCATAGTGGTTGCTTTTCTCTCTGAAACGGTTACATTTATCGTCTGCAAGCCCTTGTCGCGTGATGCGGTATGCAGACACAGTACAAGCAGCACACTAGAACACAGAATAAGAATCTACGTTGATGCAATCGGCCAGTAAGAAGAGCTACATTTCAAGTTTTATTTATCGATTAATGAATTATTGGGCGGTTTGGTGCCTTGGACCAGACCGAGGACCTTAAGATTTTGCATGAACCGAGGACTGGCAGCCAGGTAACACGAGAAATTGTGTAAAGTGTTAATATGTAGTAAAAACCTAAGAAAATCTCCCGTTTCCGTCATTTACTATCGAATCGACATAACGCCAGATCGTCACAGTGATCGCTTTTCTCTCTGAAACGGTTACATTTATCGTCTGCAAGCCCTTGTCGCGTGATGCGGTATGCAGACACAGTACAAGCAGCACACTAGAACACAGAATAAGAATCTACGTTGATGCAATCGGCCAGTAAGAAGAGCTACATTTCAAGTTTTAGTTATCGATTAATGAATTATTGGGCGGTTTGGTGCCTTGGACCAGACCGAGGACCTTAAGATTTTGCATGAACCGAGGACTGGCAGCCAGGTAACACGAGAAATTGTGTAAAGTGTTAATATGTAGTAAAAACCTAAGAAAATCTCCCGTTTCCGTCATTTACTATCGAATCGACATAACGCCAGATCGTCACATTGGTCGCTTTTCTCCCTGAAACGGTTACATTTATCGTCTGCAAGCCCTTGTCGCGTGATGCGGTATGCAGACACAGTACAAGCAGCACACTAGAACACAGAATAAGAATCCACGTTGATGCAATCGGCCAGTAAGAAGAGCTACATTTCAAGTTTTAGTTATCGATTAATGAATTATTGGGCGGTTTGGTGCCTTGGACCAGACCGAGGACCTTAAGATTTTGCATGAACCGAGGACTGGCAGCCAGGTAACACGAGAAATTGTGTAATGTGTTAATATGTAGTAAAAACCTAAGAAAATCTCTCGTTTCCGTCATTTACTATGGAATCGACATAACGCCAGATCGTCACAGTGGTCGCTTTTCTCTCTGAAACGGTTACATTTATCGTCTGCAAGCCCTTGTCGCGTGATGCGGTATGCAGAGTCCCTACAAGCGGCATAGTAGAACACTGAAGAGGCATCTAAGTTTATGCAATCGCCCAGTAAGAAGAGCTACATTTCAAGTTTTAGTTATCGATTAATGAATTATTGGGCGGTTTGGTGCCTTGGACCAGACCGAGGACCTTAAGATTTTGCATGAACCGAGGACTGGCAGCCAGGTAACACGAGAAATTGTGTAAAGTGTTAATATGTAGTAAAAACCTAAGAAAATCTCCCGTTTCCGTCATTTACTATCGAATCGACATAACGCCAGATCGTCACAGTGGTTGCTTTTCTCTCTGAAACGGTTACATTTATCGTCTGCAAGCCCTTGTCGCGTGATGCGGTATGCAGACACAGTACAAGCAGCACACTAGAACACAGAATAAGAATCTACGTTGATGCAATCGGCCAGTAAGAAGAGCTACATTTCAAGTTTTATTTATCGATTAATGAATTATTGGGCGGTTTGGTGCCTTGGACCAGACCGAGGACCTTAAGATTTTGCATGAACCGAGGACTGGCAGCCAGGTAACACGAGAAATTGTGTAAAGTGTTAATATGTAGTAAAAACCTAAGAAAATCTCCCGTTTCCGTCATTTACTATCGAATCGACATAACGCCAGATCGTCACATTGGTCGCTTTTCTCTCTGAAACGGCCACATTTATCGTCTGCAAGCCCTTGTCGCGTGATGCGGTATGCAGACACAGTACAAGCAGCACACTAGAACACAGAATAAGAATCTACGTTGATGCAATCGGCCAGTAAGAAGAACTACATTTCAAGTTTTAGTTATCGATTAATGAATTATTGGGCAGTTTGGTGCCTTGGACCAGACCGAGGACCTTAAGATTTTGCATGAACCGAGGACTGGCAGCCAGGTAACACGAGAAATTGTGTAAAGTGTTAATATGTAGTAAAAACCTAAGAAAATCTCTCGTTTCCGTCATTTACTATGGAATCGACATAACGCCAGATCGTCACAGTGGTCGCTTTTCTCTCTGAAACGGTTACATTTATCGTCTGCAAGCCCTTGTCGCGTGATGCGGTATGCAGAGTCCCTACAAGCGGCATAGTAGAACACTGAAGAAGCATCTAAGTTTATGCAATCGCCCAGTAAGAAGAGATACATTTCAAGTTTTAGTTATCGATTAATGAATTATTGGGCGGTTTGGTGCCTTGGACCAGACCGAGGACCTTAAGATTTTGCATGAACCGAGGACTGGCAGCCAGGTAACACGAGATATTGTGTAAAGTGTTAATATGTAGTAAAAACCTAAGAAAATCTCCCGTTTCCGTCATTTACTATCGAATCGACATAACGCCAGATCGTCATAGTGGTTGCTTTTCTCTCTGAAACGGTTACATTTATCGTCTGCAAGCCCTTGTCGCGTGATGCGGTATGCAGACACAGTACAAGCAGCACACTAGAACACAGAATAAGAATCTACGTTGATGCAATCGGCCAGTAAGAAGAGCTACATTTCAAGTTTTATTTATCGATTAATGAATTATTGGGCGGTTTGGTGCCTTGGACCAGACCGAGGACCTTAAGATTTTGCATGAACCGAGGACTGGCAGCCAGGTAACACGAGAAATTGTGTAAAGTGTTAATATGTAGTAAAAACCTAAGAAAATCTCCCGTTTCCGTCATTTACTATCGAATCGACATAACGCCAGATCGTCACATTGGTCGCTTTTCTCTCTGAAACGGTCACATTTATCGTCTGCAAGCCCTTGTCGCGTGATGCGGTATGCAGACACAGTACAAGCAGCACACTAGAACACAGAATAAGAATCTACGTTGATGCAATCGGCCAGGAAGAAGAGCTACATTTCAAGTTTTAGTTATCGATTAATGAATTATTGGGCGGTTTGGTGCCTTGGACCAGACCGAGGACCTTAAGATTTTGCATGAACCGAGGACTGGCAGCCAGGTAACACGAGAAATTATGTAAAGTGTTAATATGTAGTAAAAACCTAAGAAAATCTCCCGTTTCCGTCATTTACTATCGAATCGACATAACGCCAGATCGTCACAGTGGTCGCTTTTCTCTCTGAAACGGTTACATTTATCGTCTGCAAGCCCTTGTCGCGTGATGCGGTATGCAGACACAGTACAAGCAGCACACTAGAACACAGAATAAGAATCTACGTTGATGCAATCGGCCAGTAAGAAGAGCTACATTTCAAGTTTTAGTTATCGATTAATGAATTATTGGGCGGTTTGGTGCCTTGGACCAGACCGAGGACCTTAAGATTTTGCATGAACCGAGGACTGGCAGCCAGGTAACACGAGAAATTGTGTAAAGTGTTAATATGTAGTAAAACCCTAAGAAAATCTCCCGTATCCGTCATTTACTATGGAATCGACATAACGCCAGATCGTCACAGTGGTCGCTTTTCTCTCTGAAACGGTTACATTTATCGTCTGCAAGCCCTTGTCGCGTGATGCGGTATGCAGAGTCACTACAAGCGGCATAGTAGAACACTGAAGAAGCATCTAAGTTTATGCAATCGCCCAGTAAGAAGAGCTACATTTCAAGTTTTAGTTATCAATTAATGAATTATTGGGCGGTTTGGTGCCTTGGACCAGACCGAGGACCTTAAGATTTTGCATGAACCGAGGACTGGCAGCCAGGTAACACGAGAAATTGTGTAAAGTGTTAATATGTAGTAAAAACCTAAGAAAATCTCCCGTTTCCGTCATTTACTATCGAATCGACATAACGCCAGATCGTCACAGTGGTCGCTTTTCTCTCTGAAACGGTTACATTTATCGTCTGCAAGCCCTTGTCGCGTGATGCGGTATGCAGACACAGTACAAGCAGCACACTATAACACAGAATAAGAATCTACGTTGATGCAATCGGCCAGTAAGAAGAGCTACATTTCAAGTTTTAGTTATCGATTAATGAATTATTGGGCGGTTTGGTGCCTTGGACCAGACCGAGGACCTTAAGATTTTGCATGAACCGAGGACTGGCAGCCAGGTAACACGAGAAATTGTGTAAAGTGTTAATATGTAGTAAAAACCTAAGAAAATCTCTCGTTTCCGTCATTTACTATGGAATCGACATAACGCCAGATCGTCACAGTGGTCGCTTTTCTCTCTGAAACGGTTACATTTATCGTCTGCAAGCCCTTGTCGCGTGATGCGGTATGCAGAGTCCCTACAAGCGGCATAGTAGAACACTGAAGAAGCATCTAAGTTTATGCAATCGCCCAGTAAGAAGAGCTACATTTCAAGTTTTAGTTATCGATTAATGAATTATTGGGCGGTTTGGTGCCTTGGACCAGACCGAGGACCTTAAGATTTTGCATGAACCGAGGACTGGCAGCCAGGTAACACGAGAAATTGTGTAAAGTGTTAATATGTAGTAAAAACCTAAGAAAATCTCCCGTTTCCGTCATTTACTATCGAATCGACATAACGCCAGATCGTCACAGTGGTTGCTTTTCTCTCTGAAACGGTTACATTTATCGTCTGCAAGCCCTTGTCGCGTGATGCGGTATGCAGACACAGTACAAGCAGCACACTAGAACACAGAATAAGAATCTACGTTGATGCAATCGGCCAGTAAGAAGAGCTACATTTCAAGTTTTAGTTATCGATTAATGAATTATTGGGCGGTTTGGTGCCTTGGACCAGACCGAGGACCTTAAGATTTTGCATGAACCGAGGACTGGCAGCCAGGTAACACGAGAAATTGTGTAAAGTGTTAATATGTAGTAAAAACCTAAGAAAATCTCCCGTTTCCGTCATTTACTATCGAATCGACATAACGCCAGATCGTCACATTGGTCGCTTTTCTCTCTGAAACGGTCACATTAATCGTCTGCAAGCCCTTGTCGCGTGATGCGGTATGCAGACACAGTACAAGCAGCACACTAGAACACAGAATAAGAATCTACGTTGATGCAATCGGCCAGGAAGAAGAGCTACATTTCAAGTTTTAGTTATCGATTAATGAATTATTGGGCGGTTTGGTGCCTTGGACCAGACCGAGGACCTTAAGATTTTGCATGAACCGAGGACTGGCAGCCAGGTAACACGAGAAATTGTGTAAAGTGTTAATATGTAGTAAAAACCTAAGAAAATCTCCCGTTTCCGTCATTTACTATCGAATCGACATAACGCCAGATCGTCACAGTGGTTGCTTTTCTCTCTGAAACGGTTACATTTATCGTCTGCAAGCCCTTGTCGCGTGATGCGGTATGCAGACACAGTACAAGCAGCACACTAGAACACAGAATAAGAATCTACGTTGATGCAATCGGCCAGTAAGAAGAGCTACATTTCAAGTTTTATTTATCGATTAATGAATTATTGGGCGGTTTGGTGCCTTGGACCAGACCGAGGACCTTGAGATTTTGCATGAACCGAGGACTGGCAGCCAGGTAACACGAGAAATTGTGTAAAGTGTTAATATGTAGTAAAAACCTAAGAAAATCTCCCGTTTCCGTCATTTACTATCGAATCGACATAACGCCAAATCGTCACATTGGTCGCTTTTCTCTCTGAAACGGTCACATTTATCGTCTGCAAGCCCTTGTCGCGTGATGCGGTATGCAGACACAGTACAAGCAGCACACTAGAACACAGAATAAGAATCTACGTTGATGCAATCGGCCAGTAAGAAGAGCTACATTTCAAGTTTTAGTTATCGATTAATGAATTATTGGGCGGTTTGGTGCCTTGGACCAGACCGAGGACCTTAAGATTTTGCATGAACCGAGGACTGGCAGCCAGGTAACACGAGAAATTGTGTAAAGTGTTAATATGTAGTAAAAACCTAAGAAAATCTCCCGTTTCCGTCATTTACTATCGAATCGACATAACGCCAGATCGTCACAGTGGTTGCTTTTCTCTCTGAAACGGTTACATTTATCGTCTGCAAGCCCTTGTCGCGTGATGCGGTATGCAGACACAGTACAAGCAGCACACTAGAACACAGAATAAGAATCTACGTTGATGCAATCGGCCAGTAAGAAGAGCTACATTTCAAGTGTTATTTATCGATTAATGAATTATTGGGCGGTTTGGTGCCTTGGACCAGACCGAGGACCTTGAGATTTTGCATGAACCGAGGACTGGCAGCCAGGTAACACGAGAAATTGTGTAAAGTGTTAATATGTAGTAAAAACCTAAGAAAATCTCCCGTTTCCGTCATTTACTATGGAATCGACATAACGCCAGATCGTCACAGTGGTCGCTTTTCTCTCTGAAACGGTTACATTTATCGTCTGCAAGCCCTTGTCGCGTGATGCGGTATGCAGAGTCACTACAAGCGGCATAGTAGAACACTGAAGAAGCATCTAAGTTTATGCAATCGCCCAGTAAGAAGAGCTACATTTCAAGTTTTAGTTATCGATTAATGAATTATTTGGCGGTTTGGTGCCTTGGACCAGACCGAGGACCTTAAGATTTTGCATGAACCGAGGACTGGCAGCCAGGTAACACGAGAAATTGTGTAAAGTGTTAATATGTAGTAAAAACCTAAGAAAATCTCCCGTTTCCGTCATTTACTATCGAATCGACATAACGCCAGATCGTCACAGTGGTCGCTTTTCTCTCTGAAACGGCTACATTTATCGTCTGCAAGCCCTTGTCGCGTGATGCGGTATGCAGACACAGTACAAGCAGCACACTAGAACACAGAATAAGAATCTACGTTGATGCAATCGGCCAGTAAGAAGAGCTACATTTCAAGTTTTAGTTATCGATTAATGAATTATTGGGCGGTTTGGTGCCTTGGACCAGACCGAGGACCTTAAGATATTGCATGAACCGAGGACTGGCAGCCAGGTAACACGAGAAATTGTGTAAAGTGTTAATATGTAGTAAAAACCTAAGAAAATCTCCCGTTTCCGTCATTTACTATCGAATCGACATAACGCCAGATCGTCACATTGGTCGCTTTTCTCTCTGAAACGGTTACATTTATCGTCTGCAAGCCCTTGTCGCGTGATGCGGTATGCAGAGTCACTACAAGCGGCATAGTAGAACACTGAAGAAGCATCTAAGTTCATGCAATCGCCCAGTAAGAAGAACTACATTTCAAGTTTTAGTTATCGATTAATGAATTATTGGGCGGTTTGGTGCCTTGGACCAGACCGAGGAAATTAAGATTTTGCATGAACCGAGGACTGGCAGCCAGGTAACACGAGAAATTGTGTAAAGTGTTAATATGTAGTAAAAACCTAAGAAAATCTCTCGTTTCCGTCATTTACTATGGAATCGACATAACGCCAGATCGTCACAGTGGTCGCTTTTCTCTCTGAAACGGTTACATTTATCGTCTGCAAGCCCTTGTCGCGTGATGCGGTATGCAGAGTCCCTACAAGCGGCATAGTAGAACACTGAAGAAGCATCTAAGTTTATGCAATCGCCCAGTAAGAAGAGCTACATTTCAAGTTTAAGTTATCGATTAATGAATTATTGGGCGGTTTGGTGCCTTGGACCAGACCGAGGACCTTAAGATTTTGCATGAACTGAGGACTGGCAGCCAGGTAACACGAGAAATTGTGTAAAGTGTTAATATGTAGTAAAAACCTAAGAAAATCTCCCGTTTCCGTCATTTACTATCGAATCGACATAACGCCAGAGCGTCACAGTGGTTGCTTTTCTCTCTGAAACGGTTACATTTATCGTCTGCAAGCCCTTGTCGCGTGATGCGGTATGCAGACACAGTACAAGCAGCACACTAGAACACAGAATAAGAATCTACGTTGATGCAATCGGCCAGTAAGAAGAGCTACATTTCAAGTTTTATTTATCGATTAATGAATTATTGGGCGGTTTGGTGCCTTGGACCAGACCGAGGACCTTAAGATTTTGCATGAACCGAGGACTGGCAGCCAGGTAACACGAGAAATTGTGTAAAGTGTTAATATGTAGTAAAAACCTAAGAAAATCTCCCGTTTCCGTCATTTACTATCGAATCGACATAACGCCAGATCGTCACATTGGTCGCTTTTCTCTCTGAAACGGTCACATTTATCGTCTGCAAGCCCTTGTCGCGTGATGCGGTATGCAGACACAGTACAAGCAGCACACTAGAACACAGAATAAGAATCTACGTTGATGCAATCGGCCAGTAAGAAGAGCTACATTTCAAGTTTTAGTTATCGATTAATGAATTATTGGGCGGTTTGGTGCCTTGGACCAGACCGAGGACCTTAAGATTTTGCATGAACCGAGGACTGGCAGCCAGGTAACACGAGAAATTGTGTAAAGTGTTAATATGTAGTAAAAACCTAAGAAAATCTCCCGTCATTTACTATCGAATCGACATAACGCCAGATCGTCACAGTGGTCGCTTTTCTCTCTGAAACGGTTACATTTATCGTCTGCAAGCCCTTGTCGCGTGATGCGGTATGCAGAGTCCCTACAAGCGGCATAGTAGAACACTGAAGAAGCATCTAAGTTTATGCAATCGCCCAGTAAGAAGAGCTACATTTCAAGTTTTAGTTATCGATTAATGAATTATTGGGCGGTTTGGTGCCTTGGACCAGACCGAGGACCTTAAGATTTTGCATGAACCGAGGACTGGCAGCCAGGTAACACGAGAAATTGTGTAAAGTGTTAATATGTAGTAAAAACCTAAGAAAATCTCCCGTTTCCGTCATTTACTATCGAATCGACATAACGCCAGATCGTCACAGTGGTTGCTTTTCTCTCTGAAACGGTTACATTTATCGTCTGCAAGCCCTTGTCGCGTGATGCGGTATGCAGACACAGTACAAGCAGCACACTAGAACACAGAATAAGAATCTACGTTGATGCAATCGGCCAGTAAGGAGAGCTACATTTCAAGTTTTAGTTATCGATTAATGAATTATTGGGCGGTTTGGTGCCTTGGACCAGACCGAGGACCTTAAGATTTTGCATGAACCGAGGACTGGCAGCCAGGTAACACGAGAAATTGTGTAAAGTGTTAATATGTAGTAAAAACCTAAGAAAATCTCCCGTTTCCGTCATTTACTATCGAATCGACATAACGCCAGATCGTCACAGTGGTTGCTTTTCTCTCTGAAACGATTACATTTATCGTCTGCAAGCCCTTGTCGCGTGATGCGGTATGCAGACACAGTACAAGCAGCACACTAGAACACAGAATAAGAATCTACGTTGATGCAATCGGCCAGTAAGAAGAGCTACATTTCAAGTTTTAGTTATCGATTAATGAATTATTGGGCGGTTTGGTGCCTTGGACCAGACCGAGGACCTTAAGATTTTGCACGAACCGAGGACTGGCAGCCAGGTAACACGAGAAATAGTGTGAAGTGTTAATATGTAGTAAAAACCTAAGAAAATCTCCCGTTTCCGTCATTTACTATCGAATCGACATAACGCCAAATCGTCACAGTGGTCGCTTTTCTCTCTGAAACGGTTACATTTATCGTCTGCAAGCCCTTGTCGCGTGATGCGGTATGCAGACACAGTACAAGCAGCACACTAGAACACAGAATAAGAATCTACGTTGATGCAGTCGGCCAGTAGGAAGAGCTACATTTCAAGTTTTAGTTATCGATTAATGAATTATTGGGCGGTTTGGTGCCTTGGACCAGACCGAGGACCTTAAGATTTTGCATGAACCGAGGACTGGCAGCCAGGTAACACGAGAAATTGTGTAAAGTGTTAATATGTAGTAAAAACCTAAGAAAATCTCCCGTATCCGTCATTTACTATGGAATCGACATAACGCCAGATCGTCACAGTGGTCGCTTTTCTCTCTGAAACGGTTACATTTATCGTCTGCAAGCCCTTGTCGCGTGATGCGGTATGCAGAGTCACTACAAGCGGCATAGTAGAACACTGAAGAAGCATCTAAGTTTATGCAATCGCCCAGTAAGAAGAGCTACATTTCAAGTTTTAGTTATCGATTAATGAATTATTGGGCGGTTTGGTGCCTTGGACCAGACCGAGGACCTTAAGATTTTGCATGAACCGAGGACTGGCAGCCAGGTAACGCGAGAAATTGTGTAAAGTGTTAATATGTAGTAAAAACCTAAGAAAATCTCCCGTTTCCGTCATTTACTATCGAATCGACATAACGCCAGATCGTCACAGTGGTCGCTTTTCTCTCTGAAACGGTTACATTTATCGTCTGCAAGCCCTTGTCGCGTGATGCGGTATGCAGACACAGTACAAGCAGCACACTAGAACACAGAATAAGAATCTACGTTGATGCAATCGGCCAGTAAGAAGAGCTACATTTCAAGTTTTAGTTATCGATTAATGAATTATTGGGCGGTTTGGTGCCTTGGACCAGACCGAGGACCTTAAGATATTGCATGAACCGAGGACTGGCAGCCAGGTAACACGAGAAATTGTGTAAAGTGTTAATATGTAGTAAAAACCTAAGAAAATCTCCCGTTTCCGTCATTTACTATCGAATCGACATAACGCCAGATCGTCACATTGGTCGCTTTTCTCTCTGAAACGGTTACATTTATCGTCTGCAAGCCCTTGTCGCGTGATGCGGTATGCACAGTCACTACAAGCGGCATAGTAGAACACTGAAGAAGCATCTAAGTTTATGCAATCGCCCAGTAAGAAGAACTACATTTCAAGTTTTAGTTATCGATTAATGAATTATTGGGCGGTTTGGTGCCTTGGACCAGACCGAGGACCTTAAGATTTTGCATGAACCGAGGACTGGCAGCCAGGTAACACGAGAAATTGTGTAAAGTGGTAATATGTAGTAAAAACCTAAGAAAATCTCCCGTTTCCGTCATTTACTATCGAATCGACATAACGCCAGATCGTCACAGTGGTCGCTTTTCTCTCTGAAACGGTTACATTTATCGTCTGCAAGCCCTTGTCGCGTGATGCGGTATGCAGACACAGTACAAGCAGCACACTAGAACACAGAATAAGAATCTACGTTGATGCAATCGGCCAGTAAGAAGAGCTACATTTCAAGTTTTAGTTATCGATTAATGAATTATTGGGCGGTTTGGTGCCTTGGACCAGACCGAGGACCTTAAGATTTTGCATGAACCGAGGACTGGCAGCCAGGTAACACGAGAAATTGTGTAAAGTGTTAATATGTAGTAAAAACCTAAGAAAATCTCCCGTTTCCGTCATTTACTATCGAATCGACATAACGCCAGATCGTCACAGTGGTCGCTTTTCTCTCTGAAACGGTTACATTTATCGTCTGCAAGCCCTTGTCGCGTGATGCGGTATGCAGACACAGTACAAGCAGCACACTAGAACAAAGAATAAGAATCTACGTTGATGCAATCGGCCAGTAAGAAGAGCTACATTTCAAGTTTTAGTTATCGATTAATGAATTATTGGGCGGTTTGGTGCCTTGGACCAGACCGAGGAAATTAAGATTTTGCATGAACCGAGGACTGGCAGCCAGGTAACACGAGAAATTGTGTAAAGTGTTAATATGTAGTAAAAACCTAAGAAAATCTCCCGTTTCCGTCATTTACTATGGAATCGACATAACGCCAGATCGTCACAGTGGTCGCTTTTCTCTCTGAAACGGTTACATTTATCGTCTGCAAGCCCTTGTCGCGTGATGCGGTATGCAGAGTCCCTACAAGCGGCATAGTAGAACACTGAAGAAGCATCTAAGTTTATGCAATCGCCCAGTAAGAAGAGCTACATTTCAAGTTTTAGTTATCGATTAATGAATTATTGGGCGGTTTGGTGCCTTGGAACAGACCGAGGACCTTAAGATTTTGCATGAACTGAGGACTGGCAGCCAGGTAACACGAGAAATTGTGTAAAGTGTTAATATGTAGTAAAAACCTAAGAAAATCTCCCGTTTCCGTCATTTACTATCGAATCGACATAACGCCAGATCGTCACAGTGGTTGCTTTTCTCTCTGAAACGGTTACATTTATCGTCTGCAAGCCCTTGTCGCGTGATGCGGTATGCAGACACAGTACAAGCAGCACACTAGAACACAGAATAAGAATCTACGTTGATGCAATCGGCCAGTAAGAAGAGCTACATTTCAAGTTTTATTTATCGATTAATGAATTATTGGGCGGTTTGGTGCCTTGGACCAGACCGAGGACCTTAAGATTTTGCATGAACCGAGGACTGGCAGCCAGGTAACACGAGAAATTGTGTAAAGTGTTAATATGTAGTAAAAACCTAAGAAAATCTCCCGTTTCCGTCATTTACTATCGAATCGACATAACGCCAGATCGTCACATTGGTCGCTTTTGTCTCTGAAACGGTCACATTTATCGTCTGCAAGCCCTTGTCGCGTGATGCGGTATGCAGACACAGTACAAGCAGCACACTAGAACACAGAATAAGAATCTACGTTGATGCAATCGGCCAGTAAGAAGAGCTACATTTCAAGTTTTAGTTATCGATTAATGAATTATTGGGCGGTTTGGTGCCTTGGACCAGACCGAGGACCTTAAGATTTTGCATGAACCGAGGACTGGCAGCCAGGTAACACGAGAAATTGTGTAAAGTGTTAATATGTAGTAAAAACCTAAGAAAATCTCCCGTCATTTACTATCGAATCGACATAACGCCAGATCGTCACAGTGGTCGCTTTTCTCTCTGAAACGGTTACATTTATCGTCTGCAAGCCCTTGTCGCGTGATGCGGTATGCAGACACAGTACAAGCAGCACACTAGAACACAGAATAAGAATCTACGTTGATGCAATCGGCCAGTAAGAAGAGCTACATTTCAAGTTTTAGTTATCGATTAATGAATTATTGGGCGGTTTGGTGCCTTGGACCAGACCGAGGACCTTAAGATTTTGCATGAACCGAGGACTGGCAGCCAGGTAACACGAGAAATTGTGTAAAGTGTTAATATGTAGTAAAAACCTAAGAAAATCTCTCGTTTCCGTCATTTACTATGGAATCGACATAACGCCAGATCGTCACAGTGGTCGCTTTTCTCTCTGAAACGGTTACATTTATCGTCTGCAAGCCCTTGTCGCGTGATGCGGTATGCAGAGTCATTACAAGCGGCATAGTAGAACACTGAAGAAGCATCTAAGTTTATGCAATCGCCCAGTAAGAAGAGCTACATTTCAAGTTTTAGTTATCGATTAATGAATTATTGGGCGGTTTGGTGCCTTGGACCAGACCGAGGACCTTAAGATTTTGCATGAACCGAGGACTGGCAGCCAGGTAACACGAGAAATTGTGTAAAGTGTTAATATGTAGTAAAAACCTAAGAAAATCTCCCGTTTCCGTCATTTACTATCGAATCGACATAACGCCAGATCGTCACAGTGGTTGCTTTTCTCTCTGAAACGGTTACATTTATCGTCTGCAAGCCCTTGTCGCGTGATTTGGTATGCAGACACAGTACAAGCAGCACACTAGAACACAGAATAAGAATCTACGTTGATGCAATCGGCCAGTAAGAAGAGCTACATTTCAAGTTTTATTTATCGATTAATGAATTATTGGGCGGTTTGGTGCCTTGGACCAGACCGAGGACCTTAAGATTTTGCATGAACCGAGGACTGGCAGCCAGGTAACACGAGAAATTGTGTAAAGTGTTAATATGTAGTAAAAACCTAAGAAAATCTCCCGTTTCCGTCATTTACTATCGAATCGACATAACGCCAGATCGTCACATTGGTCGCTTTTCTCTCTGAAACGGTCACATTTATTGTCTGCAAGCCCTTGTCGCGTGATGCGGTATGCAGACACAGTACAAGCAGCACACTAGAACACAGAATAAGAATCTACGTTGATGCAATCGGCCAGTAAGGAGAGCTACATTTCAAGTTTTAGTTATCGATTAATGAATTATTGGGCGGTTTGGTGCCTTGGACCAGACCGAGGACCTTAAGATTTTGCATGAACCGAGGACTGGCAGCCAGGTAACACGAGAAATTGTGTAAAGTGTTAATATGTAGTAAAAACCTAAGAAAATCTCCCGTTTCCGTCATTTACTATCGAATCGACATAACGCCAGTTCGTCACAGTGGTTGCTTTTCTCTCTGAAACGGTTACATTTATCGTCTGCAAGCCCTTGTCGCGTGATGCGGTATGCAGACACAGTACAAGCAGCACACTAGAACACAGAATAAGAATCTACGTTGATGCAATCGGCCAGTAAGAAGAGCTACATTTCAAGTTTTAGTTATCGATTAATGAATTATTGGGCGGTTTGGTGCCTTGGACCAGACAGAGGACCTTAAGATTTTGCATGAACCGAGGACTGGCAGCCAGGTAACACGAGAAATTGTGTAAAGTGTTAATATGTAGTAAAAACCTAAGAAAATCTCCCGTTTCCGTCATTTACTATGGAATCGACATAACGCCAGATCGTCACAGTGGTCGCTTTTCTCTCTGAAACGGTCACATTTATCGTCTGCAAGCCCTTGTCGCGTGATGCGGTATGCAGACACAGTAGAAGCAGCACACTAGAACACAGAATAAGAATCTACGTTGATGCAATCGGCCAGTAAGAAGAGCTACATTTCAAGTTTTAGTTATCGATTAATGAATTATTGGGCGGTTTGGTGCCTTGGACCAGACCGAGGACCTTAAGATTTTGCATGAACCGAGGACTGGCAGCCAGGTAACACGAGAAATTGTGTGAAGTGTTAATATGTAGTAAAAACCTAAGAAAATCTCCCGTTTCCGTCATTTACTATCGAATCGACATAACGCCAAATCGTCACAGTGGTCGCTTTTCTCTCTGAAACGGTTACATTTATCGTCTGCAAGCCCTTGTCGCGTGATGCGGTATGCAGACACAGTACAAGCAGCACACTAGAACACAGAATAAGAATCTACGTTGATGCAATCGGCCAGTAGGAAGAGCTACATTTCAAGTTTTAGTTATCGATTAATGAATTATTGGGCGGTTTGGTGCCTTGGACCAGACCGAGGACCTTAAGATTTTGCATGAACCGAGGACTGGCAGCCAGGTAACACGAGAAATTGTGTAAAGTGTTAATATGTAGTAAAAACCTAAGAAAATCTCCCGTATCCGTCATTTACTATGGAATCGACATAACGCCAGATCGTCACAGTGGTCGCTTTTCTCTCTGAAACGGTTACATTTATCGTCTGCAAGCCCTTGTCGCGTGATGCGGTATGCAGAGTCACTACAAGCGGCATAGTAGAACACTGAAGAAGCATCTAAGTTTATGCAATCGCCCAGTAAGAAGAGCTACATTTCAAGTTTTAGTTATCGATTAATGAATTATTGGGCGGTTTGGTGCCTTTGACCAGACCGAGGACCTTAAGATTTTGCATGAACCGAGGACTGGCAGCCAGGTAACACGAGAAATTGTGTAAAGTGTTAATATGTAGTAAAAACCTAAGAAAATCTCCCGTTTCCGTCATTTACTATCGAATCGACATAACGCCAGATCGTCACAGTGGTCGCTTTTCTCTCTGAAACGGTTACATTTATCGTCTGCAAGCCCTTGTCGCGTGATGCGGTATGCAGACACAGTACAAGCAGCACACTAGAACACAGAATAAGAATCTACGTTGATGCAATCGGCCAGTAAGAAGAGCTACATTTCAAGTTTTAGTTATCGATTAATGAATTATTGGGCGGTTTGGTGCCTTGGACCAGACCGAGGACCTTAAGATATTGCATGAACCGAGGACTGGCAGCCAGGTAACACGAGAAATTGTGTAAAGTGTTAATATGTAGTAAAAACCTAAGAAAATCTCCCGTTTCCGTCATTTACTATCGAATCGACATAACGCCAGATCGTCACATTGGTCGCTTTTCTCTCTGAAACGGTTACATTTATCGTCTGCAAGCCCTTGTCGCGTGATGCGGTATGCACAGTCACTACAAGCGGCATAGTAGAACACTGAAGAAGCATCTAAGTTTATGCAATCGCCCAGTAAGAAGAACTACATTTCAAGTTTTAGTTATCGATTAATGAATTATTGGGCGGTTTGGTGCCTTGGACCAGACCGAGGACCTTAAGATTTTGCATGAACCGACGACTGGCAGCCAGGTAACACGAGAAATTGTGTAAAGTGTTAATATGTAGTAAAAACCTAAGAAAATCTCCCGTTTCCGTCATTTACTATCGAATCGACATAACGCCAGATCGTCACAGTGGTCGCTTTTCTCTCTGAAACGGTTACATTTATCGTCTGCAAGCCCTTGTCGCGTGATGCGGTATGCAGACACAGTACAAGCAGCACACTAGAACACAGAATAAGAATCTACGTTGATGCAATCGGCCAGTAAGAAGAGCTACATTTCAAGTTTTAGTTATCGATTAATGAATTATTGGGCGGTTTGGTGCCTTGGACCAGACCGAGGACCTTAAGATTTTGCATGAACCGAGGACTGGCAGCCAGGTAACACGAGAAATTGTGTAAAGTGTTAATATGTAGTAAAAACCTAAGAAAATCTCCCGTTTCCGTCATTTACTATCGAATCGACATAACGCCAGATCGTCACAGTGGTCGCTTTTCTCTCTGAAACGGTTACATTTATCGTCTGCAAGCCCTTGTCGCGTGATGCGGTATGCAGACACAGTACAAGCAGCACACTAGAACACAGAATAAGAATCTACGTTGATGCAATCGGCCAGTAAGAAGAGCTACATTTCAAGTTTTAGTTATCGATTAATGAATTATTGGGCGGTTTGGTGCCTTGGACCAGACCGAGGACCTTAAGATTTTGCATGAACCGAGGACTGGCAGCCAGGTAACACGAGAAATTGTGTAAAGTGTTAATATGTAGTAAAAACCTAAGAAAATCTCCCGTTTCCGTCATTTACTATCGAATCGACATAACGCCAGATCGTCACAGTGGTCGCTTTTCTCTCTGAAACGGTTACATTTATCGTCTGCAAGCCCTTGTCGCGTGATGCGGTATGCAGACACAGTACAAGCAGCACACTAGAACTAAGAATAAGAATCTACGTTGATGCAATCGGCCAGTAAGAAGAGCTACATTTCAAGTTTTAGTTATCGATTAATGAATTATTGGGCGGTTTGGTGCCTTGGACCAGACCGAGGACCTTAAGATTTTGCATGAACCGAGGACTGGCAGCCAGGTAACACGAGAAATTGTGTAAAGTGTTAATATGTAGAAAAAACCTAAGAAAATCTCCCGTTTCCGTCATTTACTATCGAATCGACATAACGCCAGATCGTCACAGTGGTCGCTTTTCTCTCTGAAACGGTTACATTTATCGTCTGCAAGCCCTTGTCGCGTAATGCGGTATGCAGACACAGTACAAGCAGCGCACTAGAACACAGAATAAGAATCTACGTTGATGCAATCGGCCAGGAAGAAGAGCTACATTTCAAGTTTTAGTTATCGATTAATGAATTATTGGGCGGTTTGGTGCCTTGGACCAGACCGAGGACCTTAAGATTTTGCATGAACCGAGGACTGGCAGCCAGGTAACACGAGAAATTGTGTAAAGTGTTAATATGTAGTAAAAACCTAAGAAAATCTCCCGTTTCCGTCATTTACTATCGAATCGACATAACGCCAGATCGTCACAGTGGTTGCTTTTCTCTCTGAAACGGTTACTTTTATCGTCTGCAAGCCCTTGTCGCGTGATGCGGTATGCAGACACAGTACAAGCAGCACACTAGAACACAGAATAAGAATCTACGTTGATGCAATCGGCCAGTAAGAAGAGCTACATTTCAAGTTTTATTTATCGATTAATAAATTATTGGGCGGTTTGGTGCCTTGGACCAGACCGAGGACCTTAAGATTTTGCATGAACCGAGGACTGGCAGCCAGGTAACACGAGAAATTGTGTAAAGTGTTAATATGTAGTAAAAACCTAAGAAAATCTCCCGTTTCCGTCATTTACTATCGAATCGACATAACGCCAGATTGTCACATTGGTCGCTTTTCTCTCTGAAACGGTCACATTTATTGTCTGCAAGCCCTTGTCGCGTGATGCGGTATGCAGACACAGTACAAGCAGCACACTAGAACACAGAATAAGAATCTACGTTGATGCAATCGGCCAGTAAGGAGAGCTACATTTCAAGTTTTAGTTATCGATTAATGAATTATTGGGCGGTTTGGTGCCTTGGACCAGACCGAGGACCTTAAGATTTTGCATGAACCGAGGACTGGCAGCCAGGTAACACGAGAAATTGTGTAAAGTGTTAATATGTAGTAAAAACCTAAGAAAATCTCCCGTTTCCGTCATTTACTATCGAATCGACATAACGCCAGATCGTCACAGTGGTTGCTTTTCTCTCTGAAACGGTTACATTTATCGTCTGCAAGCCCTAGTCGCGTGATGCGGTATGCAGACACAGTACAAGCAGCACACTAGAACACAGAATAAGAATCTACGTTGATGCAATCGGCCAGTAAGAAGAGCTACATTTCAAGTTTTAGTTATCGATTAATGAATTATTGGGCGGTTTGGTGCCTTGGACCAGACCGAGGACCTTAAGATTTTGCATGAACCGAGGACTGGCAGCCAGGTAACACGAGAAATTGTGTAAAGTGTTAATATGTAGTAAAAACCTAAGAAAATCTCCCGTATCCCTCATTTACTATGGAATCGACATAACGCCAGATCGTCACATTGGTCGCTTTTCTCTCTGAAACGGTTACATTTATCGTCTGCAAGCCCTTGTCGCGTGATGCGGTATGCAGAGTCACTACAAGCGGCATAGTAGAACACTGAGGAAGCATCTAAGTTTATGCAATCGCCCAGTAAGAAGAGCTACATTTCAAGTTTTAGTTATCGATTAATGAATTATTGGGCGGTTTGGTGCCTTGGACCAGACCGAGGACCTTAAGATTTTGCATGAACCGAGGACTGGCAGCCAGGTAACACGAGAAATTGTGTAAAGTGTTAATATGTAGTAAAAACCTAAGAAAATCTCCCGTTTCCGTCATTTACTATCGAATCGACATAACGCCAGATCGTCACAGTGGTCGCTTTTCTCTCTGAAACGGTTACATTTATCGTCTGCAAGCCCTTGTCGCGTGATGCGGTATGCAGACACAGTACAAGCAGCACACTAGAACACAGAATAAGAATCTACGTTGATGCAATCGGCCAGTAAGAAGAGCTACATTTCAAGTTTTAGTTATAGATTAATGAATTATTGGGCGGTTTGGTGCCTTGGACCAGACCGAGGACCTTAAGATATTGCATGAACCGAGGACTGGCAGCCAGGTAACACGAGAAATTGTGTAAAGTGTTAATATGTAGTAAAAACCTAAGAAAATCTCCCGTTTCCGTCATTTACTATCGAATCGACATAACGCCAGATCGTCACATTGGTCGCATTTCTCTCTGAAACGGTTACATTTATCGTCTGCAAGCCCTTGTCGCGTGATGCGGTATGCAGAGTCACTACAAGCGGCATAGTAGAACACTGAAGAAGCATCTAAGTTTATGCAATCGCCCAGTAAGAAGAACTACATTTCAAGTTTTAGTTATCGATTAATGAATTATTGGGCGGTTTGGTGCCTTGGACCAGACCGAGGACCTTAAGATTTTGCATGAACCGAGGACTGGCAGCCAGGTAACACGAGAAATTGTGTAAAGTGTTAATATGTAGTAAAAACCTAAGAAAATCTCCCGTTTCCGTCATTTACTATCGAATCGACATAACGCCAGATCGTCACAGTGGTCGCTTTTCTCTCTGAAACGGTTACATTTATCGTCTGCAAGCCCTTGTCGCGTGATGCGGTATGCAGACACAGTACAAGCAGCACACTAGAACACAGAATAAGAATCTACGTTGATGCAATCGGCCAGTAAGAAGAGCTACATTTCAAGTTTTAGTTATCGATTAATGAATTATTGGGCGGTTTGGTGCCTTGGACCAGACCGAGGACCTTAAGAATTTGCATGAACCGAGGACTGGCAGCCAGGTAACACGAGAAATTGTGTAAAGTGTTAATATGTAGTAAAAACCTAAGAAAATCTCCCGTTTCCGTCATTTACTATCGAATCGACATAACGCCAGATCGTCACAGTGGTCGCTTTTCTCTCTGAGACGGTTACATTTATCGTCTGCAAGCCCTTGTCGCGTGATGCGGTATGCAGACACAGTACAAGCAGCACACTAGAACACAGAATAAGAATCTACGTTGATGCAATCGGCCAGGAAGAAGAGCTACATTTCAAGTTTTAGTTATCGATTAATGAATTATTGGGCGGTTTGGTGCCTTGGACCAGTCCGAGGACCTTAAGATTTTGCATGAACCGAGGACTGGCAGCCAGGTAACACGAGAAATTGTGTAAAGTGTTAATTTGTAGTAAAAACCTAAGAAAATCTCCCGTTTCCGTCATTTACTATCGAATCGACATAACGCCAGATCGTCACAGTGGTCGCTTTTCTCTCTGAAACGGTTACATTTATCGTCTGCAAGCCCTTGTCGCGTGATGCGGTATGCAGACACAGTACAAGCAGCACACTAGAACACAGAATAAGAATCTACGTTGATGCAATCTCCCAGTAAGAAGAGCTACATTTCAAGTTTTAGTTATCGATTAATGAATTATTGGGCGGTTTGGTGCCTTGGACCAGACCGAGGACCTTAAGATTTTGCATGAACCGAGGACTGGCAGCCAGGTAACACGAGAAAATGTGTAAAGTGTTAATATGTAGTAAAAACCTAAGAAAATCTCCCGTTTCCGTCATTTACTATCGAATCGACATAACGCCAGATCGTCACATTGGTCGCTTTTCTCTCTGAAACGGTTACATTTATCGTCTGCAAGCCCTTGTCGCGTGATGCGGTATGCAGACACAGTACAAGCAGCACACTAGAACACAGAATAAGAATCTACGTTGATGCAATCGGCCAGTAAGAAGAGCTACATTTCAAGTTTTAGTTATCGATTAATGAATTATTGGGCGGTTTGGTGCCTTGGACCAGACCGAGGACCTTAAGATTTTGCATGAACCGAGGACTGGCAGCCAGGTAACACGAGAAATTGTGTAAAGTGTTAATATGTAGTAAAAACCTAAGAAAATCTCCCGTTTCCGTCATTTACTATCGAATCGACATAACGCCAGATCGTCACATTGGTCGCTTTTCTCTCTGAAACTGTTACATTTATCGTCTGCAAGCCCTTGTCGCGTGATGCGGTATGCAGAGTCACTACAAGCGGCATAGTAGAACACTGAAGAAGCATCTAAGTTTATGCAATCGCCCAGTGAGAAGAGCTACATTTCAAGTTTTAGTTATCGATTAATGAATTATTGGGCGGTTTGGTGCCTTGGACCAGACCGAGGACCTTAAGATTTTGCATGAACCGAGTACTGGCAGCCAGGTAACACGAGAAATTGTGTAAAGTGTTAATATGTAGTAAAAACCTAAGAAAATCTCCCGTTTCCGTCATTTACTATCGAATCGACATAACGCCAGATCGTCACAGTGGTCGCTTTTCTCTCTGAAACGGTTACATTTATCGTCTGCAAGCCCTTGTCGCGTGATGCGGTATGCAGAGTCACTACAAGCGGCATAGTAGAACACTGAAGAAGCATCTAAGTTTATGCAATCGCCCAGTAAGAAGAGCTACATTTCAAGTTTTAGTTATCGATTAATGATTTATTGGGCGGTTTGGTGCCTTGGACCAGACCGAGGACCTTAAGATTTTGCATGAACCGAGGACTGGCAGCCAGGTAACACGAGAAATTGTGTAAAGTGTTAATATGTAGTAAAAACCTAAGAAAATCTCCCGTATCCGTCATTTACTATGGAATCGACATAACGCCAGATCGTCACAGTGGTCGCTTTTCTCTCTGAAACGGTTACATTTATCGTCTGCAAGCCCTTGTCGCGTGATGCGGTATGCAGAGTCACTACAAGCGGCATAGTAGAACACTGAGGAAGCATCTAAATTTATGCAATCGCCCAGTAAGAAGAGCTACATTTCAAGTTTTAGTTATCGATTAATGAATTATTGGGCGGTTTGGTGCCTTGGACCAGACCGAGGACCTTAAGATTTTGCATGAACCGAGGACTGGCAGCCAGGTAACACGAGAAATTGTGTAAAGTGTTAATATGTAGTAAAAACCTAAGAAAATCTCCCGTTTCCGTCATTTACTATCGAATCGACATAACGCCAGATCGTCACAGTGGTCGCTTTTCTCTCTGAAACGGTTACATTTATCGTCTGCAAGCCCTTGTCGCGTGATGCGGTATGCAGACACAGTACAAGCAGCACACTAGAACACAGAATAAGAATCTACGTTGATGCAATCGGCCAGTAAGAAGAGCTACATTTCAAGTTTTAGTTATCGATTAATGAATTATTGGGCGGTTTGGTGCCTTGGACCAGACCGAGGACCTTAAGATTTTGCATGAACCGAGGACTGGCAGCCAGGTAACACGAGAAATTGTGTAAAGTGTTAATATGTAGTAAAAACCTAAGAAAATCTCCCGTATCCGTCATTTACTATGGAATCGACATAACGCCAGATCGTCACAGTGGTCGCTTTTCTCTCTGAAACGGTTACATTTATCGTCTGCAAGCCCTTGTCGCGTGATGCGGTATGCAGACACAGTACAAGCAGCACACTAGAACACAGAATAAGAATCTACGTTGATGCAATCGGCCAGTAAGAAGAGCTACATTTCAAGTTTTAGTTATCGATTAATGAATTATTGGGCGGTTTGGTGCCTTGGACCAGACCGAGGACCTTAAGATATTGCATGAACCGAGGACTGGTAGCCAGGTAACACGAGAAATTGTGTAAAGTGTTAATATGTAGTAAAAACCTAAGAAAATCTCCCGTTTCCGTCATTTACTATCGAATCGACATAACGCCAGATCGTCACATTGGTCGCTTTTCTCTCTGAAACGGTTACATTTATCGTCTGCAAGCCCTTGTCGCGTGATGCGGTATGCAGAGTCACTACAAGCGGCATAGTAGAACACTGAAGAAGCATCTAAGTTTATGCAATCGCCCAGTAAGAAGAACTACATTTCAAGTTTTAGTTATCGATTAATGAATTATTGGGCGGTTTGGTGCCTTGGACCAGACCGAGGACCTTAAGATTTTGCATGAACCGAGGACTGGCAGCCAGGTAACACGAGAAATTGTGTAAAGTGTTAATATGTAGTAAAAACCTAAGAAAATCTCCCGTTTCCGTCATTTACTATCGAATCGACATAACGCCAGATCGTCACAGTGGTCGCTTTTCTCTCTGAAACGGTTACATTTATCGTCTGCAAGCCCTTGTCGCGTGATGCGGTATGCAGACACAGTACAAGCAGCACACTAGAACACAGAATAAGAATCTACGTTGATGCAATCTCCCAGTAAGAAGAGCTACATTTCAAGTTTTAGTTATCGATTAATGAATTATTGGGCGGTTTGGTGCCTTGGACCAGACCGAGGACCTTAAGATTTTGCATGAACCGAGGACTGGCAGCCAGGTAACACGAGAAAATGTGTAAAGTGTTAATATGTAGTAAAAACCTAAGAAAATCTCCCGTTTCCGTCATTTACTATCGAATCGACATAACGCCAGATCGTCACATTGGTCGCTTTTCTCTCTGAAACGGTTACATTTATCGTCTGCAAGCCCTTGTCGCGTGATGCGGTATGCAGACACAGTACAAGCAGCACACTAGAACACAGAATAAGAATCTACGTTGATGCAATCGGCCAGTAAGAAGAGCTACATTTCAAGTTTTAGTTATCGATTAATGAATTATTGGGCAGTTTGGTGCCTTGGACCAGACCGAGGACCTTAAGATTTTGCATGAACCGAGGACTGGCAGCCAGGTAACACGAGAAATTGTGTAAAGTGTTAATATGTAGTAAAAACCTAAGAAAATCTCCCGTTTCCGTCATTTACTATCGAATCGACATAACGCCAGATCGTCACATTGGTCGCTTTTCTCTCTGAAACTGTTACATTTATCGTCTGCAAGCCCTTGTCGCGTGATGCGGTATGCAGAGTCACTACAAGCGGCATAGTAGAACACTGAAGAGGCATCTAAGTTTATGCAATCGCCCAGTGAGAAGAGCTACATTTCAAGTTTTAGTTATCGATTAATGAATTATTGGGCGGTTTGGTGCCTTGGACCAGACCGAGGACCTTAAGATTTTGCATGAACCGAGTACTGGCAGCCAGGTAACACGAGAAATTGTGCAAAGTGTTAATATGTAGTAAAAACCTAAGAAAATCTCCCGTTTCCGTCATTTACTATCGAATCGACATAACGCCAGATCGTCACAGTGGTCGCTTTTCTCTCTGAAACGGTTACATTTATCGTCTGCAAGCCCTTGTCGCGTGATGCGGTATGCAGAGTCACTACAAGCGGCATAGTAGAACACTGAAGAAGCATCTAAGTTTATGCAATCGCCCAGTAAGAAGAGCTACATTTCAAGTTTTAGTTATCGATTAATGAATTATTGGGCGGTTTGGTGCCTTGGACCAGACCGAGGACCTTAAGATTTTGCATGAACCGAGGACTGGCAGCCAGGTAACACGAGAAATTGTGTAAAGTGTTAATATGTAGTAAAAACCTAAGAAAATCTCCCGTATCCGTCATTTACTATGGAATCGACATAACGCCAGATCGTCACAGTGGTCGCTTTTCTCTCTGAAACGGTTACATTTATCGTCTGCAAGCCCTTGTCGCGTGATGCGGTATGCAGAGTCACTACAAGCGGCATAGTAGAACACTGAGGAAGCATCTAAGTTTATGCAATCGCCCAGTAAGAAGAGCTACATTTCAAGTTTTAGTTATCGATTAATGAATTATTGGGCGGTTTGGTGCCTTGGACCAGACCGAGGACCTTAAGATTTTGCATGAACCGAGGACTGGCAGCCAGGTAACACGAGAAATTGTGTAAAGTGTTAATATGTAGTAAAAACCTAAGAAAATCTCCCGTTTCCGTCATTTACTATCGAATCGACATAACGCCAGATCGTCACAGTGGTCGCTTTTCTCTCTGAAACGGTTACATTTATCGTCTGCAAGCCCTTGTCGCGTGATGCGGTATGCAGACACAGTACAAGCAGCACACTAGAACACAGAATAAGAATCTACGTTGATGCAATCGGCCAGTAAGAAGAGCTACATTTCAAGTTTTAGTTATCGATTAATGAATTATTGGGCGGTTTGGTGCCTTGGACCAGACCGAGGACCTTAAGATTTTGCATGAACCGAGGACTGGCAGCCAGGTAACACGAGAAATTGTGTAAAGTGTTAATATGTAGTAAAAACCTAAGAAAATCTCCCGTTTCCGTCATTTACTATCGAATCGACATAACGCCAGATCGTCACAGTGGTCGCTTTTCTCTCTGAAACGGTTACATTTATCGTCTGCAAGCCCTTGTCGCGTGATGCGGTATGCAGACACAGTACAAGCAGCACACTAGAACACAGAATAAGAATCTACGTTAATGCAATCGGCCAGTAAGAAGAGCTACATTTCAAGTTTTAGTTATCGATTAATGAATTATTGGGCGGTTTGGTGCCTTGGACCGGACCGAGGACCTTAAGATATTGCATGAACCGAGGACTGGCAGCCAGGTAACACGAGAAATTGTGTAAAGTGTTAATATGTAGTAAAAACCTAAGAAAATCTCCCGTTTCCGTCATTTACTGTCGAATCGACATAACGCCAGATCGTCACATTGGTCGCTTTTCTCTCTGAAACGGTTACATTTATCGTCTGCAAGCCCTTGTCGCGTGATGCGGTATGCAGAGTCACTACAAGCGGCATAGTAGAACACTGAAGAAGCATCTAAGTTTATGCAATCGCCCAGTAAGAAGAACTACATTTCAAGTTTTAGTTATCGATTAATGAATTATTGGGCGGTTTGGTGCCTTGGACCAGACCGAGGACCTTAAGATTTTGCATGAACCGAGGACTGGCAGCCAGGTAACACGAGATATTGTGTAAAGTGTTAATATGTAGTAAAAACCTAAGAAAATCTCCCGTTTCCGTCATTTACTATCGAATCGACATAACGCCAGATCGTCACAGTGGTTGCTTTTCTCTCTGAAACGGTTACATTTATCGTCTGCAAGCCCTTGTCGCGTGATGCGGTATGCAGACACAGTACAAGCAGCACACTAGAACACAGAATAAGAATCTACGTTGATGCAATCGGCCAGTAAGAAGAGCTACATTTCAAGTTTTAGTTATCGATTAATGAATTATTGGGCGGTTTGGTGCCTTGGACCAGACCGAGGACCTTAAGATATTGCATGAACCGAGGACTGGCAGCCAGGTAACACGAGAAATTGTGTAAAGTGTTAATATGTAGTAAAAACCTAAGAAAATCTCCCGTTTCCGTCATTTACTATCGAATCGACATAACGCCAGATCGTCACATTGGTCGCTTTTCTCTCTGAAACGGTTACATTTATCGTCTGCAAGCCCTTGTCGCGTGATGCGGTATGCAGAGTCACTACAAGCGGCATAGTAGAACACTGAAGAAGCATCTAAGTTTATGCAATCGCCCAGTAAGAAGAACTACATTTCAAGTTTTAGTTATCGATTAATGAATTATTGGGCGGTTTGGTGCCTTGGACCAGACCGAGGACCTTAAGATTTTGCATGAACCGAGGACTGGCAGCCAGGTAACACGAGAAATTGTGTAAAGTGTTAATATGTAGTAAAAACCTAAGAAAATCTCCCGTTTCCGTCATTTACTATCGAATCGACATAACGCCAGATCGTCACAGTGGTCGCTTTTCTCTCTGAAACGGTTACATTTATCGTCTGCAAGCCCTTGTCGCGTGATGCGGTATGCAGACACAGTACAAGCAGCACACTAGAACACAGAATAAGAATCTACGTTGATGCAATCGGCCAGTAAGAAGAGCTACATTTCAAGTTTTAGTTATCGATTAATGAATTATTGGGCGGTTTGGTGCCTTGGACCAGACCGAGGACCTTAAGATTTTGCATGAACCGAGGACTGGCAGCCAGGTAACACGAGAAATTGTGTAAAGTGTTAATATGTAGTAAAAACCTAAGAAAATCTCCCGTTTCCGTCATTTACTATCGAATCGACATAACGCCAGATCGTCACAGTGGTCGCTTTTCTCTCTGAAACGGTCACATTTATCGTCTGCAAGCCCTTGTCGCGTGATGCGGTATGCAGACACAGTACAAGCAGCACACTAGAACACAGAATAAGAATCTACGTTGATGCAATCGGCCAGGAAGAAGAGCTACATTTCAAGTTTTAGTTATCGATTAATGAATTATTGGGCGGTTTGGTGCCTTGGACCAGACCGAGGACCTTAAGATTTTGCATGAACCGAGGACTGGCAGGCAGGTAACACGAGAAATTGTGTAAAGTGTTAATATGTAGTAAAAACCTAAGAAAATTTCCCGTTTCCGTCATTTACTATCGAATCGACATAACGCCAGATCGTCACAGTGGTCGCTTTTCTCTCTGAAACGGTTACATTTATCGTCTGCAAGCCCTTGTCGCGTGATGCGGTATGCAGACACAGTACAAGCAGCACACTAGAACACAGAATAAGAATCTACGTTGATGCAATCTCCCAGTAAGAAGAGCTACATTTCAAGTTTTAGTTATCGATTAATGAATTATTGGGCGGTTTGGTGCCTTGGACCAGACCGAGGACCTTAAGATTTTGCATGAACCGAGGACTGGCAGCCAGGTAACACGAGAAAATGTGTAAAGTGTTAATATGTAGTAAAAACCTAAGAAAATCTCCCGTTTCCGTCATTTACTATCGAATCGACATAACGCCAGATCGTCACAGTGGTCGCTTTTCTCTCTGAAACGGTTACATTTATCGTCTGCAAGCCCTTGTCGCGTGATGCGGTATGCAGACACAGTACAAGCAGCACACTAGAACACAGAATAAGAATCTACGTTGATGCAATCGGCCAGTAAGAAGAGCTACATTTCAAGTTTTAGTTATCGATTAATGAATTATTGGGCGGTTTGGTGCCTTGGACCAGACCGAGGACCTTAAGATTTTGCATGAACCGAGGACTGGCAGCCAGGTAACACGAGAAATTGTGTAAAGTGTTAATATGTAGTAAAAACCTAAGAAAATCTCCCGTTTCCGTCATTTACTATCGAATCGACATAACGCCAGATCGTCACATTGGTCGCTTTTCTCTCTGAAACTGTTACATTTATCGTCTGCAAGCCCTTGTCGCGTGATGCGGTATGCAGAGTCACTACAAGCGGCATAGTAGAACACTGAAGAGGCATCTAAGTTTATGCAATCGCCCAGTGAGAAGAGCTACATTTCAAGTTTTAGTTATCGATTAATGAATTATTGGGCGGTTTGGTGCCTTGGACCAGACCGAGGACCTTAAGATTTTGCATGAACCGAGTACTGGCAGCCAGGTAACACGAGAAATTGTGTAAAGTGTTAATATGTAGTAAAAACCTAAGAAAATCTCCCGTTTCCGTCATTTACTATCGAATCGACATAACGCCAGATCGTCACAGTGGTCGCTTTTCTCTCTGAAACGGTTACATTTATCGTCTGCAAGCCCTTGTCGCGTGATGCGGTATGCAGAGTCACTACAAGCGGCATAGTAGAACACTGAAGAAGCATCTAAGTTTATGCAATCGCCCAGTAAGAAGAGCTACATTTCAAGTTTTAGTTATCGATTAATGAATTATTGGGCGGTTTGGTGCCTTGGACCAGACCGAGGACCTTAAGATTTTGCATGAACCGAGGACTGGCAGCCAGGTAACACGAGAAATTGTGTAAAGTGTTAATATGTAGTAAAAACCTAAGAAAATCTCCCGTTTCCGTCATTTACTATCGAATCGACATAACGCCAGATCGTCACAGTGGTCGCTTTTCTCTCTGAAACGGTTACATTTATCGTCTGCAAGCCCTTGTCGCGTGATGCGGTATGCAGAGTCACTACAAGCGGCATAGTAGAACACTGAGGAAGCATCTAAGTTTATGCAATCGCCCAGTAAGAAGAGCTACATTTCAAGTTTTAGTTATCGATTAATGAATTATTGGGCGGTTTGGTGCCTTGGACCAGACCGAGGACCTTAAGATTTTGCATGAACCGAGGACTGGCAGCCAGGTAACACGAGAAATTGTGTAAAGTGTTAATATGTAGTAAAAACCTAAGAAAATCTCCCGTATCCGTCATTTACTATGGAATCGACATAACGCCAGATCGTCACAGTGGTCGCTTTTCTCTCTGAAACGGTTACATTTATCGTCTGCAAGCCCTTGTCGCGTGATGCGGTATGCAGACACAGTACAAGCAGCACACTAGAACACAGAATAAGAATCTACGTTGATGCAATCGGCCAGTAAGAAGAGCTACATTTCAAGTTTTAGTTATCGATTAATGAATTATTGGGCGGTTTGGTGCCTTGGACCAGACCGAGGACCTTAAGATTTTGCATGAACCGAGGACTGGCAGCCAGGTAACACGAGAAATTGTGTAAAGTGTTAATATGTAGTAAAAACATAAGAAAATCTCCCGTATCCGTCATTTACTATGGAATCGACATAACGCCAGATCGTCACAGTGGTCGCTTTTCTCTCTGAAACGGTTACATTTATCGTCTGCAAGCCCTTGTCGCGTGATGCGGATTGCAGACACAGTACAAGCAGCACACTAGAACACAGAATAAGAATCTACGTTGATGCAATCGGCCAGTAAGAAGAGCTACATTTCAAGTTTTAGTTATCGATTAATGAATTATTGGGCGGTTTGGTGCCTTGGACCAGACCGAGGACCTTAAGATATTGCATGAACCGAGGACTGGCAGCCAGGTAACACGAGAAATTGTGTAAAGTGTTAATATGTAGTAAAAACCTAAGAAAATCTCCCGTTTCCGTCATTTACTATCGAATCGACATAACGCCAGATCGTCACATTGGTCGCTTTTCTCTCTGAAACGGTTACATTTATCGTCTGCAAGCCCTTGTCGCGTGATGCGGTATGCAGAGTCACTACAAGCGGCATAGTAGAACACTGAAGAAGCATCTAAGTTTATGCAATCGCCCAGTAAGAAGAACTACATTTCAAGTTTTAGTTATCGAATAATGAATTATTGGGCGGTTTGGTGCCTTGGACCAGACCGAGGACCTTAAGATTTTGCATGAACCGAGGACTGGCAGCCAGGTAACACGAGAAATTGTGTAAAGTGTTAATATGTAGTAAAAACCTAAGAAAATCTCCCGTTTCCGTCATTTACTATCGAATCGACATAACGCCAGATCGTCACAGTGGTCGCTTTTCTCTCTGAAACGGTTACATTTATCGTCTGCAAGCCCTTGTCGCGTGATGCGGTATGCAGACACAGTACAAGCAGCACACTAGAACACAGAATAAGAATCTACGTTGATGCAATCGGCCAGTAAGAAGAGCTACATTTCAAGTTTTAGTTATCGATTAATGAATTATTGGGCGGTTTGGTGCCTTGGACCAGACCGAGGACCTTAAGATTTTGCATGAACCGAGGACTGGCAGCCAGGTAACACGAGAAATTGTGTAAAGTGTTAATATGTAGTAAAAACCTAAGAAAATCTCCCGTTTCCGTCATTTACTATCGAATCGACATAACGCCAGATCGTCACAGTGGTCGCTTTTCTCTCTGAAACGGTTACATTTATCGTCTGCAAGCCCTTGTCGCGTGATGCGGTATGCAGACACAGTACAAGCAGCACACTAGAACACAGAATAAGAATCTACGTTGATGCAATCGGCCAGGAAGAAGAGCTACATTTCAAGTTTTAGTTATCGATTAATGAATTATTGGGCGGTTTGGTGCCTTGGACCAGACCGAGGACCTTAAGATTTTGCATGAACCGAGGACTGGCAGCCAGGTAACACGAGAAATTGTGTAAAGTGTTAATATGTAGTAAAAACCTAAGAAAATTTCCCGTTTCCGTCATTTACTATCGAATCGACATAACGCCAGATCGTCACAGTGGTCGCTTTTCTCTCTGAAACGGTTACATTTATCGTCTGCAAGCCCTTGTCGCGTGATGCGGTATGCAGACACAGTACAAGCAGCACACTAGAACACAGAATAAGAATCTACGTTGATGCAATCTCCCAGTAAGAAGAGCTACATTTCAAGTTTTAGTTATCGATTAATGAATTATTGGGCGGTTTGGTGCCTTGGACCAGACCGAGGACCTTAAGATTTTGCATGAACCGAGGACTGGCAGCCAGGTAACACGAGAAAATGTGTAAAGTGTTAATATGTAGTAAAAACCTAAGAAAATCTCCCGTTTCCGTCATTTACTATCGAATCGACATAACGCCAGATCGTCACAGTGGTCGCTTTTCTCTCTGAAACGGTTACATTTATCGTCTGCAAGCCCTTGTCGCGTGATGCGGTATGCAGACACAGTACAAGCAGCACACTAGAACACAGAATAAGAATCTACGTTGATGCAATCGGCCAGTAAGAAGAGCTACATTTCAAGTTTTAGTTATCGATTAATGAATTATTGGGCGGTTTGGTGCCTTGGACCAGACCGAGGACCTTAAGATTTTGCATGAACCGAGGACTGGCAGCCAGGTAACACGAGAAATTGTGTAAAGTGTTAATATGTAGTAAAAACCTAAGAAAATCTCCCGTTTCCGTCATTTACTATCGAATCGACATAACGCCAGATCGTCACATTGGTCGCTTTTCTCTCTGAAACTGTTACATTTATCGTCTGCAAGCCCTTGTCGCGTGATGCGGTATGCAGAGTCACTACAAGCGGCATAGTAGAACACTGAAGAGGCATCTAAGTTTATGCAATCGCCCAGTGAGAAGAGCTACATTTCAAGTTTTAGTTATCGATTAATGAATTATTGGGCGGTTTGGTGCCTTGGACCAGACCGAGGACCTTAAGATTTTGCATGAACCGAGTACTGGCAGCCAGGTAACACGAGAAATTGTGTAAAGTGTTAATATGTAGTAAAAACCTAAGAAAATCTTCCGTTTCCGTCATTTACTATCGAATCGACATAACGCCAGATCGTCACAGTGGTCGCTTTTCTCTCTGAAACGGTTACATTTATCGTCTGCAAGCCCTTGTCGCGTGATGCGGTATGCAGAGTCACTACAAGCGGCATAGTAGAACACTGAAGAAGCATCTAAGTTTATGCAATCGCCCAGTAAGAAGAGCTACATTTCAAGTTTTAGTTATCGATTAATGAATTATTGGGCGGTTTGGTGCCTTGGACCAGACCGAGGACCTTAAGATTTTGCATGAACCGAGGACTGGCAGCCAGGTAACACGAGAAATTGTGTAAAGTGTTAATATGTAGTAAAAACCTAAGAAAATCTCCCGTATCCGTCATTTACTATGGAATCGACATAACGCCAGATCGTCACAGTGGTCGCTTTTCTCTCTGAAACGGTTACATTTATCGTCTGCAAGCCCTTGTCGCGTGATGCGGTATGCAGAGTCACTACAAGCGGCATAGTAGAACACTGAGGAAGCATCTAAGTTTATGCAATCGCCCAGTAAGAAGAGCTACATTTCAAGTTTTAGTTATCGATTAATGAATTATTGGGCGGTTTGGTGCCTTGGACCAGACCGAGGACCTTAAGATTTTGCATGAACCGAGGACTGGCAGCCAGGTAACACGAGAAATTGTGTAAAGTGTTAATATGTAGTAAAAACCTAAGAAAATCTCCCGTATCCGTCATTTACTATGGAATCGACATAACGCCAGATCGTCACAGTGGTCGCTTTTCTCTCTGAAACGGTTACATTTATCGTCTGCAAGCCCTTGTCGCGTGATGCGGTATGCAGAGTCACTACAAGCGGCATAGTAGAACACTGAGGAAGCATCTAAGTTTATGCAATCGCCCAGTAAGAAGAGCTACATTTCAAGTTTTAGTTATCGATTAATGAATTATTGGGCGGTTTGGTGCCTTGGACCAGACCGAGGACCTTAAGATTTTGCATGAACCGAGGACTGGCAGCCAGGTAACACGAGAAATTGTGTAAAGTGTTAATATGTAGTAAAAACCTAAGAAAATCTCCCGTTTCCGTCATTTACTATCGAATCGACATAACGCCAGATCGTCACAGTGGTCGCTTTTCTCTCTGAAACGGTTACATTTATCGTCTGCAAGCCCTTGTCGCGTGATGCGGTATGCAGACACAGTACAAGCAGCACACTAGAACACAGAATAAGAATCTACGTTGATGCAATCGGCCAGTAAGAAGAGCTACATTTCAAGTTTTAGTTATCGATTAATGAATTATTGGGCGGTTTGGTGCCTTGGACCAGACCGAGGACCTTAAGATTTTGC
Organism: Schistocerca cancellata; assembly: GCF_023864275.1. Classification (NCBI taxonomy): domain Eukaryota; kingdom Metazoa; phylum Arthropoda; class Insecta; order Orthoptera; family Acrididae; genus Schistocerca; species Schistocerca cancellata. The sequence continues at coordinate 3,902,641 of NW_026047150.1, forward strand.
ATGAACCGAGGACTGGCAGCCAGGTAACACGAGAAATTGTGTAAAGTGTTAATATGTAGTAAAAACCTAAGAAAATCTCCCGTTTCCGTCATTTACTATCGAATCGACATAACGCCAGATCGTCACAGTGGTCGCTTTTCTCTCTGAAACGGTTACATTTATCGTCTGCAAGCCCTTGTCGCGTGATGCGGTATGCAGACACAGTACAAGCAGCACACTAGAACACAGAATAAGAATCTACGTTAATGCAATCGGCCAGTAAGAAGAGCTACATTTCAAGTTTTAGTTATCGATTAATGAATTATTGGGCGGTTTGGTGCCTTGGACCAGACCGAGGACCTTAAGATTTTGCATGAACCGAGGACTGGCAGCCAGGTAACACGAGATATTGTGTAAAGTGTTAATATGTAGTAAAAACCTAAGAAAATCTCCCGTTTCCGTCATTTACTATCGAATCGACATAACGCCAGATCGTCACAGTGGTTGCTTTTCTCTCTGAAACGGTTACATTTATCGTCTGCAAGCCCTTGTCGCGTGATGCGGTATGCAGACACAGTACAAGCAGCACACTAGAACACAGAATAAGAATCTACGTTGATGCAATCGGCCAGTAAGAAGAGCTACATTTCAAGTTTTAGTTATCGATTAATGAATTATTGGGCGGTTTGGTGCCTTGGACCAGACCGAGGACCTTAAGATTTTGCATGAACCGAGGACTGGCAGCCAGGTAACACGAGAAATTGTGTAAAGTGTTAATATGTAGTAAAAACATAAGAAAATCTCCCGTATCCGTCATTTACTATGGAATCGACATAACGCCAGATCGTCACAGTGGTCGCTTTTCTCTCTGAAACGGTTACATTTATCGTCTGCAAGCCCTTGTCGCGTGATGCGGTATGCAGACACAGTACAAGCAGCACACTAGAACACAGAATAAGAATCTACGTTGATGCAATCGGCCAGTAAGAAGAGCTACATTTCAAGTTTTAGTTATCGATTAATGAATTATTGGGCGGTTTGGTGCCTTGGACCAGACCGAGGACCTTAAGATATTGCATGAACCGAGGACTGGCAGCCAGGTAACACGAGAAATTGTGTAAAGTGTTAATATGTAGTAAAAACCTAAGAAAATCTCCCGTTTCCGTCATTTACTATCGAATCGACATAACGCCAGATCGTCACATTGGTCGCTTTTCTCTCTGAAACGGTTACATTTATCGTCTGCAAGCCCTTGTCGCGTGATGCGGTATGCAGAGTCACTACAAGCGGCATAGTAGAACACTGAAGAAGCATCTAAGTTTATGCAATCGCCCAGTAAGAAGAACTACATTTCAAGTTTTAGTTATCGAATAATGAATTATTGGGCGGTTTGGTGCCTTGGACCAGACCGAGGACCTTAAGATTTTGCATGAACCGAGGACTGGCAGCCAGGTAACACGAGAAATTGTGTAAAGTGTTAATATGTAGTAAAAACCTAAGAAAATCTCCCGTTTCCGTCATTTACTATCGAATCGACATAACGCCAGATCGTCACAGTGGTCGCTTTTCTCTCTGAAACGGTTACATTTATCGTCTGCAAGCCCTTGTCGCGTGATGCGGTATGCAGACACAGTACAAGCAGCACACTAGAACACAGAATAAGAATCTACGTTGATGCAATCGGCCAGTAAGAAGAGCTACATTTCAAGTTTTAGTTATCGATTAATGAATTATTGGGCGGTTTGGTGCCTTGGACCAGACCGAGGACCTTAAGATTTTGCATGAACCGAGGACTGGCAGCCAGGTAACACGAGAAATTGTGTAAAGTGTTAATATGTAGTAAAAACCTAAGAAAATCTCCCGTTTCCGTCATTTACTATCGAATCGACATAACGCCAGATCGTCACAGTGGTCGCTTTTCTCTCTGAAACGGTTACATTTATCGTCTGCAAGCCCTTGTCGCGTGATGCGGTATGCAGACACAGTACAAGCAGCACACTAGAACACAGAATAAGAATCTACTTTGATGCAATCGGCCAGGAAGAAGAGCTACATTTCAAGTTTTAGTTATCGATTAATGAATTATTGGGCGGTTTGGTGCCTTGGACCAGACCGAGGACCTTAAGATTTTGCATGAACCGAGGACTGGCAGCCAGGTAACACGAGTAATTGTGTAAAGTGTTAATATGTAGTAAAAACCTAAGAAAATTTCCCGTTTCCGTCATTTACTATCGAATCGACATAACGCCAGATCGTCACAGTGGTCGCTTTTCTCTCTGAAACGGTTACATTTATCGTCTGCAAGCCCTTGTCGCGTGATGCGGTATGCAGACACAGTACAAGCAGCACACTAGAACACAGAATAAGAATCTACGTTGATGCAATCTCCCAGTAAGAAGAGCTACATTTCAAGTTTTAGTTATCGATTAATGAATTATTGGGCGGTTTGGTGCCTTGGACCAGACCGAAGACCTTAAGATTTTGCATGAACCGAGGACTGGCAGCCAGGTAACACGAGAAAATGTGTAAAGTGTTAATATGTAGTAAAAACCTAAGAAAATCTCCCGTTTCCGTCATTTACTATCGAATCGACATAACGCCAGATCGTCACATTGGTCGCTTTTCTCTCTGAAACGGTTACATTTATCGTCTGCAAGCCCTTGTCGCGTGATGCGGTATGCAGACACAGTACAAGCAGCACACTAGAACACAGAATAAGAATCTACGTTGATGCAATCGGCCAGTAAGAAGAGCTACATTTCAAGTTTTAGTTATCGATTAATGAATTATTGGGCGGTTTGGTGCCTTGGACCAGACCGAGGACCTTAAGATTTTGCATGAACCGAGGACTGGCAGCCAGGTAACACGAGAAATTGTGTAAAGTGTTAATATGTAGTAAAAACCTAAGAAAATCTCCCGTTTCCGTCATTTACTATCGAATCGACATAACGCCAGATCGTCACATTGGTCGCTTTTCTCTCTGAAACTGTTACATTTATCGTCTGCAAGCCCTTGTCGCGTGATGCGGTATGCAGAGTCACTACAAGCGGCATAGTAGAACACTGAAGAGGCATCTAAGTTTATGCAATCGCCCAGTGAGAAGAGCTACATTTCAAGTTTTAGTTATCGATTAATGAATTATTGGGCGGTTTGGTGCCTTGGACCAGACCGAGGACCTTAAGATTTTGCATGAACCGAGTACTGGCAGCCAGGTAACACGAGAAATTGTGTAAAGTGTTAATATGTAGTAAAAACCTAAGAAAATCTCCCGTTTCCGTCATTTACTATCGAATCGACATAACGCCAGATCGTCACAGTGGTCGCTTTTCTCTCTGAAACGGTTACATTTATCGTCTGCAAGCCCTTGTCGCGTGATGCGGTATGCAGAGTCACTACAAGCGGCATAGTAGAACACTGAGGAAGCATCTAAGTTTATGCAATCGCCCAGTAAGAAGAGCTACATTTCAAGTTTTAGTTATCGATTAATGAATTATTGGGCGGTTTGGTGCCTTGGACCAGACCGAGGACCTTAAGATTTTGCATGAACCGAGGACTGGCAGCCAGGTAACACGAGAAATTGTGTAAAGTGTTAATATGTAGTAAAAACCTAAGAAAATCTCCCGTATCCGTCATTTACTATGGAATCGACATAACGCCAGATCGTCACAGTGGTCGCTTTTCTCTCTGAAACGGTTACATTTATCGTCTGCAAGCCCTTGTCGCGTGATGCGGTATGCAGACACAGTACAAGCAGCACACTAGAACACAGAATAAGAATCTACGTTGATGCAATCGGCCAGTAAGAAGAGCTACATTTCAAGATTTAGTTATCGATTAATGAATTATTGGGCGGTTTGGTGCCTTGGACCAGACCGAGGACCTTAAGATTTTGCATGAACCGAGGACTGGCAGCCAGGTAACACGAGAAATTGTGTAAAGTGTTAATATGTAGTAAAAACCTAAGAAAATCTCCCGTTTCCGTCATTTACTATCGAATCGACATAACGCCAGATCGTCACAGTGGTCGCTTTTCTCTCTGAAACGGTTACATTTATCGTCTGCAAGCCCTTGTCGCGTGATGCGGTATGCAGACACAGTACAAGCAGCACACTAGAACACAGAATAAGAATCTACGTTGATGCAATCGGCCAGTAAGAAGAGCTACATTTCAAGTTTTAGTTATCGATTAATGAATTATTGGGCGGTTTGGTGCCTTGGACCAGACCGAGGACCTTAAGATTTTGCATGAACCGAGGACTGGCAGCCAGGTAACACGAGAAATTGTGTAAAGTGTTAATATGTAGTAAAAACCTAAGAAAATCTCCCGTTTCCGTCATTTACTATCGAATCGACATAACGCCAGATCGTCACAGTGGTCGCTTTTCTCTCTGAAACGGTTACATTTATCGTCTGCAAGCCCTTGTCGCGTGATGCGGTATGCAGACACAGTACAAGCAGCACACTAGAACACAGAGTAAGAATCTACGTTGATGCAATCGGCCAGTAAGAAGAGCTACATTTCAAGTTTTAGTTATCGATTAATGAATTATTGGGCGGTTTGGTGCCTTGGACCAGACCGAGGACCTTAAGATATTGCATGAACCGAGGACTGGCAGCCAGGTAACACGAGAAATTGTGTAAAGTGTTAATATGTAGTAAAAACCTAAGAAAATCTCCCGTTTCCGTCATTTACTATCGAATCGACATAACGCCAGATCGTCACATTGGTCGCTTTTCTCTCTGAAACGGTTACATTTATCGTCTGCAAGCCCTTGTCGCGTGATGCGGTATGCAGAGTCACTACAAGCGGCATAGTAGAACACTGAAGAAGCATCTAAGTTTATGCAATCGCCCAGTAAGAAGAACTACATTTCAAGTTTTAGTTATCGATTAATGAATTATTGGGCGGTTTGGTGCCTTGGACCAGACCGAGGACCTTAAGATTTTGCATGAACCGAGGACTGGCAGCCAGGTAACACGAGAAATTGTGTAAAGTGTTAATATGTAGTAAAAACCTAAGAAAATCTCCCGTTTCCGTCATTTACTATCGAATCGACATAACGCCAGATCGTCACAGTGGTCGCTTTTCTCTCTGAAACGGTTACATTTATCGTCTGCAAGCCCTTGTCGCGTGATGCGGTATGCAGACACAGTACAAGCAGCACACTAGAACACAGAATAAGAATCTACGTTGATGCAATCGGCCAGTAAGAAGAGCTACATTTCAAGTTTTAGTTATCGATTAATGAATTATTGGGCGGTTTGGTGCCTTGGACCAGACCGAGGACCTTAAGATTTTGCATGAACCGAGGACTGGCAGCCAGGTAACACGAGAAATTGTGTAAAGTGTTAATATGTAGTAAAAACCTAAGAAAATCTCCCGTTTCCGTCATTTACTATCGAATCGACATAACGCCAGATCGTCACAGTGGTCGCTTTTCTCTCTGAAACGGTTACATTTATCGTCTGCAAGCCCTTGTCGCGTGATGCGGTATGCAGACACAGTACAAGCAGCACACTAGAACACAGAATAAGAATCTACGTTGATGCAATCGGCCAGGAAGAAGAGCTACATTTCAAGTTTTAGTTATCGATTAATGAATTATTGGGCGGTTTGGTGCCTTGGACCAGACCGAGGACCTTAAGATTTTGCATGAACCGAGGACTGGCAGCCAGGTAACACGAGAAATTGTGTAAAGTGTTAATATGTAGTAAAAACCTAAGAAAATCTCCCGTTTCCGTCATTTACTATCGAATCGACATAACGCCAGATCGTCACAGTGGTCGCTTTTCTCTCTGAAACGGTTACATTTATCGTCTGCAAGCCCTTGTCGCGTGATGCGGTATGCAGACACAGTACAAGCAGCACACTAGAACACAGAATTAGAATCTACGTTGATGCAATCTCCCAGTAAGAAGAGCTACATTTCAAGTTTTAGTTATCGATTAATGAATTATTGGGCGGTTTGGTGCCTTGGACCAGACCGAGGACCTTAAGATTTTGCATGAACCGAGGACTGGCAGCCAGGTAACACGAGAAAATGTGTAAAGTGTTAATATGTAGTAAAAACCTAAGAAAATCTCCCGTTTCCGTCATTTACTATCGAATCGACATAACGCCAGATCGTCACATTGGTCGCTTTTCTCTCTGAAACGGTTACATTTATCGTCTGCAAGCCCTTGTCGCGTGATGCGGTATGCAGACACAGTACAAGAAGCACACTAGAACACAGAATAAGAATCTACGTTGATGCAATCGGCCAGTAAGAAGAGCTACATTTCAAGTTTTAGTTATCGATTAATGAATTATTGGGCGGTTTGGTGCCTTGGACCAGACCGAGGACCTTAAGATTTTGCATGAACCGAGGACTGGCAGCCAGGTAACACGAGAAATTGTGTAAAGTGTTAATATGTAGTAAAAACCTAAGAAAATCTCCCGTTTCCGTCATTTACTATCGAATCGACATAACGCCAGATCGTCACATTGGTCGCTTTTCTCTCTGAAACTGTTACATTTATCGTCTGCAAGCCCTTGTCGCGTGATGCGGTATGCAGAGTCACTACAAGCGGCATAGTAGAACACTGAAGAAGCATCTAAGTTTATGCAATCGCCCAGTGAGAAGAGCTACATTTCAAGTTTTAGTTATCGATTAATGAATTATTGGGCGGTTTGGTGCCTTGGACCAGACCGAGGACCTTAAGATTTTGCATGAACCGAGGACTGGCAGCCAGGTAACACGAGAAATTGTGTAAAGTGTTAATATGTAGTAAAAACCTAAGAAAATCTCCCGTTTCCGTCATTTACTATCGAATCGACATAACGCCAGATCGTCACAGTGGTCGCTTTTCTCTCTGAAACGGTTACATTTATCGTCTGCAAGCCCTTGTCGCGTGATGCGGTATGCAGAGTCACTACAAGCGGCATAGTAGAACACTGAAGAAGCATCTAAGTTTATGCAATCGCCCAGTAAGAAGAGCTACATTTCAAGTTTTAGTTATCGATTAATGAATTATTGGGCGGTTTGGTGCCTTGGACCAGACCGAGGACCTTAAGATTTTGCATGAACCGAGGACTGGCAGCCAGGTAACACGAGAAATTGTGTAAAGTGTTAATATGTAGTAAAAACCTAAGAAAATCTCCCGTATCCGTCATTTACTATGGAATCGACATAACGCCAGATCGTCACAGTGGTCGCTTTTCTCTCTGAAACGGTTACATTTATCGTCTGCAAGCCCTTGTCGCGTGATGCGGTATGCAGAGTCACTACAAGCGGCATAGTAGAACACTGAGGAAGCATCTAAGTTTATGCAATCGCCCAGTAAGAAGAGCTACATTTCAAGTTTTAGTTATCGATTAATGAATTATTGGGCGGTTTGGTGCCTTGGACCAGACCGAGGACCTTAAGATTTTGCATGAACCGAGGACTGGCAGCCAGGTAACACGAGAAATTGTGTAAAGTGTTAATATGTAGTAAAAACCTAAGAAAATCTCCCGTTTCCGTCATTTACTATCGAATCGACATAACGCCAGATCGTCACAGTGGTCGCTTTTCTCTCTGAAACGGTTACATTTATCGTCTGCAAGCCCTTGTCGCGTGATGCGGTATGCAGACACAGTACAAGCAGCACACTAGAACACAGAATAAGAATCTACGTTGATGCAATCGGCCAGTAAGAAGAGCTACATTTCAAGTTTTAGTTATCGATTAATGAATTATTGGGCGGTTTGGTGCCTTGGACCAGACCGAGGACCTTAAGATTTTGCATGAACCGAGGACTGGCAGCCAGGTAACACGAGAAATTGTGTAAAGTGTTAATATGTAGTAAAAACCTGAGAAAATCTCCCGTATCCTTCATTTACTATGGAATCGACATAACGCCAGATCGTCACAGTGGTCGCTTTTCTCTCTGAAACGGTTACATTTATCGTCTGCAAGCCCTTGTCGCGTGATGCGGTATGCAGAGTCACTACAAGCGCCATAGTAGAACACTGAGGAAGCATCTAAGTTTATGCAATCGCCCAGTAAGAAGAGCTACATTTCAAGTTTTAGTTATCGATTAATGAATTATTGGGCGGTTTGGTGCCTTGGACCAGACCGAGGACCTTAAGATTTTGCATGAACCGAGGACTGGCAGCCAGGTAACACGAGAAATTGTGTAAAGTGTTAATATGTAGTAAAAACCTAAGAAAATCTCCCGTTTCCGTCATTTACTATCGAATCGACATAACGCCAGATCGTCACAGTGGTCGCTTTTCTCTCTGAAACGGTTACATTTATCGTCTGCAAGCCCTTGTCGCGTGATGCGGTATGCAGACACAGTACAAGCAGCACACTAGAACACAGAATAAGAATCTACGTTGATGCAATCGGCCAGTAAGAAGAGCTACATTTCAAGTTTTAGTTATCGATTAATGAATTATTGGGCGGTTTGGTGCCTTGGACCAGACCGAGGACCTTAAGATATTGCATGAACCGAGGACTGGCAGCCAGGTAACACGAGAAATTGTGTAAAGTGTTAATATGTAGTAAAAACCTAAGAAAATCTCCCGTTTCCGTCATTTACTATCGAATCGACATAACGCCAGATCGTCACATTGGTCGCTTTTCTCTCTGAAACGGTTACATTTATCGTCTGCAAGCCCTTGTCGCGTGATGCGGTATGCAGAGTCACTACAAGCGGCATAGTAGAACACTGAAGAAGCATCTAAGTTTATGCAATCGCCCAGTAAGAAGAACTACATTTCAAGTTTTAGTTATCGATTAATGAATTATTGGGCGGTTTGGTGCCTTGGACCAGACCGAGGACCTTAAGATTTTGCATGAACCGAGGACTGGCAGCCAGGTAACACGAGAAATTGTGTAAAGTGTTAATATGTAGTAAAAACCTAAGAAAATCTCCCGTTTCCGTCATTTACTATCGAATCGACATAACGCCAGATCGTCACAGTGGTCGCTTTTCTCTCTGAAACGGTTACATTTATCGTCTGCAAGCCCTTGTCGCGTGATGCGGTATGCAGACACAGTACAAGCAGCACACTAGAACACAGAATAAGAATCTACGTTGATGCAATCGGCCAGTAAGAAGAGCTACATTTCAAGTTTTAGTTATCGATTAATGAATTATTGGGCGGTTTGGTGCCTTGGACCAGACCGAGGACCTTAAGATTTTGCATGAACCGAGGACTGGCAGCCAGGTAACACGAGAAATTGTGTAAAGTGTTAATATGTAGTAAAAACCTAAGAAAATCTCCCGTTTCCGTCATTTACTATCGAATCGACATAACGCCAGATCGTCACAGTGGTCGCTTTTCTCTCTGAAACGGTTACATTTATCGTCTGCAAGCCCTTGTCGCGTGATGCGGTATGCAGACACAGTACAAGCAGCACACTAGAACACAGAATAAGAATCTACGTTGATGCAATCGGCCAGTAAGAAGAGCTACATTTCAAGTTTTAGTTATCGATTAATGAATTATTGGGCGGTTTGGTGCCTTGGACCAGACCGAGGACCTTAAGATTTTGCATGAACCGAGGACTGGCAGCCAGGTAACACGAGAAATTGTGTGAAGTGTTAATATGTAGTAAAAACCTAAGAAAATCTCCCGTTTCCGTCATTTACTATCGAATCGACATAACGCCAGATCGTCACAGTGGTCGCTTTTCTCTCTGAAACGGTTACATTTATCGTCTGCAAGCCCTTGTCGCGTGATGCGGTATGCAGACACAGTACAAGCAACACACTAGAACACAGAATAAGAATCTACGTTGATGCAATCGGCCAGTAAGAAGAGCTACATTTCAAGTTTTAGTTATCGATTAATGAATTATTGGGCGGTTTGGTGCCTTGGACCAGACCGAGGACCTTAAGATTTTGCATGAACCGAGGACTGGCAGCCAGGTAACACGAGAAAATGTGTAAAGTGTTAATATGTAGTAAAAACCTAAGAAAATCTCCCGTTTCCGTCATTTACTATCGAATCGACATAACGCCAGATCGTCACATTGGTCGCTTTTCTCTCTGAAACGGTTACATTTATCGTCTGCAAGCCCTTGTCGCGTGATGCGGTATGCAGCCACAGTACAAGCAGCACACTAGAACACAGAACAAGAATCTACGTTGATGCAATCGGCCAGTAAGAAGAGCTACATTTCAAGTTTTAGTTATCGATTAATGAATTATTGGGCGGTTTGGTGCCTTGGACCAGACCGAGGACCTTAAGATTTTGCATGAACCGAGGACTGGCAGCCAGGTAACACGAGAAATTGTGTAAAGTGTTAATATGTAGTAAAAACCTAAGAAAATCTCCCGTTTCCGTCATTTACTATCGAATCGACATAACGCCAGATCGTCACATTGGTCGCTTTTCTCTCTGAAACTGTTACATTTATCGTCTGCAAGCCCTTGTCGCGTGATGCGGTATGCAGAGTCACTACAAGCGGCATAGTAGAACACTGAAGAAGCATCTAAGTTTATGCAATCGCCCAGTGAGAAGAGCTACATTTCAAATTTTAGTTATCGATTAATGAATTATTGGGCGGTTTGGTGCCTTGGACCAGACCGAGGACCTTAAGATTTTGCATGAACCGAGTACTGGCTGCCAGGTAACACGAGAAATTGTGTAAAGTGTTAATATGTAGTAAAAACCTAAGAAAATCTCCCGTTTCCGTCATTTACTATCGAATCGACATAACGCCAGATCGTCACAGTGGTCGCTTTTCTCTCTGAAACGGTTACATTTATCGGCTGCAAGCCCTTGTCGCGTGATGCGGTATGCAGAGTCACTACAAGCGGCATAGTAGAACACTGAAGAAGCATCTAAGTTTATGCAATCGCCCAGTAAGAAGAGCTACATTTCAAGTTTTAGTTATCGATTAATGAATTATTGGGCGGTTTGGTGCCTTGGACCAGACCGAGGACCTTAAGATTTTGCATGAACCGAGGACTGGCAGCCAGGTAACACGAGAAATTGTGTAAAGTGTTAATATGTAGTAAAAACCTAAGAAAATCTCCCGTTTCCGTCATTTACTATCGAATCGACATAACGCCAGATCGTCACAGTGGTCGCTTTTCTCTCTGAAACGGTTACATTTATCGTCTGCAAGCCCTTGTCGCGTGATGCGGTTTGCAGACACAGTACAAGCAGCGCACTAGAACACAGAATAAGAATCTACGTTGATGCAATCGGCCAGGAAGAAGAGCTACATTTCAAGTTTTAGTTATCGATTAATGAATTATTGGGCGGTTTGGTGCCTTGGACCAGACCGAGGACCTTAAGATTTTGCATGAACCGAGGACTGGCAGCCAGGTAACACGAGAAATTGTGTAAATTGTTAATATGTAGTAAAAACCTAAGAAAATCTCCTGTTTCCGTCATTTACTATCGAATCGACATAACGCCAGATCGTCACAGTGGTCGCTTTTCGCTCTGAAACGGTTACATTTATCGTCTGCAAGCCCTTGTCGCGTGATGCGGTATGCAGACACAGTACAAGCAGCACACTAGAACACAGAATAAGAATCTACGTTGATGCAATCGGCCAGTAAGAAGAGCTACATTTCAAGTTTTAGTTATCGATTAATGAATTATTGGGCGGTTTGGTGCCTTGGACCAGACCGAGGACCTTAAGATTTTGCATGAACCGAGGACTGGCAGCCAGGTAACACGAGAAATTGTGTAAAGTGTTAAAATGTAGTAAAAATCTAAGAAAATCTCCCGTTTCCGTCATTTACTATCGAATCGACATAACGCCAGATCGTCACATTGGTCGCTTTTCTCTCTGAAACGGTTACATTTATCGTCTGCAAGCCCTTGTCGCGTGATGCGGTATGCAGACACAGTACAATCAGCACACTAGAACACAGAATAAGAATCTACGTTGATGCAATCGGCCAGTAAGAAGAGCTACATTTCAAGTTTTAGTTATCGATTAATGAATTATTGGGCGGTTTGGTGCCTTGGACCAGACCGAGGACCTTAAGATTTTGCATGAACCGAGGACTGGCAGCCAGGTAACACGAGAAATTGTGTAAAGTGTTAATATGTAGTAAAAACCGAAGAAAATCTCCCGTTTCCGTCATTTACTATCGAATCGACATAACGCCAGATCGTCACAGTGGTCGCTTTTCTCTCTGAAACGATTACATTTATCGTCTGCAAGCCATTGTCGCGTGATGCGGTATGCAGACACAGTACAAGCAGCACACTAGAACACAGAATAAGAATCTACGTTGATGCAATCGGCCAGTAAGAAGAGTTACATTTCAAGTTTTAGTTATCGATTAATGAATTATTGGCCGGTTTGGTGCCTTGGACCAGACCGAGGACCTTAAGATTTTGCATGAACCGAGGACTGGCAGCCAGGTAACACGAGAAATTGTGTAAAGTGTTAATATGTAGTAAAAACCTAAGAAAATCTCCCGTATCCGTCATTTACTATCGAATCGACATAACGCCAGATCGTCACAGTGGTCGCTTTTCTCTCTGAAACGGTTACATTTATCGTCTGCAAGCCCTTGTCACGTGATGCGGTATGCAGACACAGTACAAGCAGCACACTAGAACACAGAATAAGAATCTACGTTGATGCAATCGGCCAGTAAGAAGAGCTACATTTCAAGTTTTAGTTATCGATTAATGAATTATTGGGCGGTTTGGTGCCTTGGACCAGCCCGAGGACCTTAAGATTTTGCATGAACCGAGGACTGGCAGCCAGGTAACACGAGAAATTGTGTAAAGTGTTAATATGTAGTAAAAACCGAAGAAAATCTCCCGTTTCCGTCATTTACTATCGAATCGACATAACGCCAGATCGTCACAGTGGTCGCTTTTCTCTCTGAAACGATTACATTTATCGTCTGCAAGCCCTTGTCGCGTGATGCGGTATGCAGACACAGTACAAGCAGCACACTAGAACACAGAATAAGAATCTACGTTGATGCAATCGGCCAGTAAGAAGAGTTACATTTCAAGTTTTAGTTATCGATTAATGAATTATTGGCCGGTTTGGTGCCTTGGACCAGACCGAGGACCTTAAGATTTTGCATGAACCGAGGACTGGCAGCCAGGTAACACGAGAAATTGTGTAAAGTGTTAATATGTAGTAAAAACCTAAGAAAATCTCCCGTATCCGTCATTTACTATCGAATCGACATAACGCCAGATCGTCACAGTGGTCGCTTTTCTCTCTGAAACGGTTACATTTATCGTCTGCAAGCCCTTGTCACGTGATGCGGTATGCAGACACAGTACAAGCAGCACACTAGAACACAGAATAAGAATCTACGTTGATGCAATCGGCCAGTAAGAAGAGCTACATTTCAAGTTTTAGTTATCGATTAATGAATTATTGGGCGGTTTGGTGCCTTGGACCAGACCGAGGACCTTAAGATTTTGCATGAACCGAGGACTGGCAGCCAGGTAACACGAGAAATTGTGTAAAGTGTTATTATGTAGTAAAAACCTAAGAAAATCTCCCGTATCCGTCATTTACTATCGAATCGACATAACGCCAGATCGTCACAGTGGTCGCTTTTCTCTCTGAAACGGTTACATTTATCGTCTGCAAGCCCTTGTCGCGTGATGCGGTATGCAGACACAGTACAAGCAGCACACTAGAACACAGAATAAGAATCTACGTTGATGCAATCGGCCAGTAAGAAGAGCTACATTTCAAGTTTTAGTTATCGATTAATGAATTATTGGGCGGTTTGGTGCCTTGGAAAAGACCGAGGACCTTAAGATTTTGCATGAACCGAGGACTGACAGCCAGGTAACACGAGAAATTGTGTAAAGTGTTAATATGTAGTAAAAACCTAAGAAAATCTCCCGTTTCCGTCATTTACTATCGAATCGACATAACGCCAGATCATCACTTTGGTCGCTTTTCTCTCTGAAACGGTTACATTTATCGTCTGCAAGCCCTTGTCGCGTGATGCGGTATGCAGACACAGTACAAGCAGCACACTAGAACACAGAATAAGAATCTACGTTGATGCAATCGGCCAGTAAGAAGAGCTACATTTCAAGTTTTAGTTATCGATTAATGAATTATTGGGCGGTTTGGTGCCTTGGACCAGACCTAGGACCTTAAGATTTTGCATGAACCGAGGACTGGCAGCCAGGTAACACGAGAAATTGTGTTAAGTGTTAATATGTAGTAAAAACCTAAGAAAATCTCCCGTTTCCGTCATTTACTATCGAATCGACATAACGCCAGATCGTCACATTGGTCGCTTTTCTCTCTGAAACGGTTACATTTATCGACTGCAAGCCCTTGTCGCGTGATGCGGCATGCAGACACAGTACAAGCAGCACACTAGAACACAGAATAAGAATCTACGTTGATGCAATCGGCCAGTAAGAAGAGTTACATTTCAAGTTTTAGTTATCGATTAATGAATTATTGGGCGGTTTGGTGCCTTGGACCAGACCGAGGACCATAAGATTTTGCATGAACCGAGGACTGGCAGCCAGGTAACACGAGAAATTGTGTAAAGTGTTAATATGTAGTAAAAACCTAAGAAAATCTCCCGTTTCCGTCATTTACTATCGAATCGACATAACGCCAGATCGTCACAGTGGTCGCTTTTCTCTCTGAAACGGTTACATTTATCGTCTGCAAGCCCTTTTCGCGTGATGCGGTATGCAGACACAGTACAAGCAGCGCACTAGAACACAGAATAAGAATCTACGTTGATGCAATCGGCCAGGAAGAAGAGCTACATTTCAAGTTTTAGTTATCGATTAATGAATTATTGGGCGGTTTGGTGCCTTGGACCAGACCGAGGACCTTAAGATTTTGCATGAACCGAGGACTGGCAGCCAGGTAACACGAGAAATTATGTAAAGTGTTAATATGTAGTAAAAACCTAAGAAAATCTCCCGTTTCCGTCATTTACTATCGAATCGACATAACGCCAGATCGTCACAGTGGTCGCTTTTCTCTCTGAAACGGTTACATTTATCGTCTGCAAGCCCTTGTCGCGTGATGCGGTATGCAGACACAGTACAAGCAGCACACTAGAACACAGAATAAGTATCTACGTTGATGCAATCGGCCAGTAAGAAGAGCTACATTTCAAGTTTTAGTTATCGATTAATGAATTATTGGGCGGTTTGGTGCCTTGGACCAGACCGAGGACCTTAAGATTTTGCATGAACCGAGGACTGGCAGCCAGGTAACACGAGAAATTGTGTAAAGTGTTAATATGTAGTAAAAACCTAAGAAAATCTCCCGTTTCCGTCATTTACTATCGAATCGACATAACGCCAGATCGTCACTGTGGTCGCTTTTCTCTCTGAAACGGTTACATTTATCGTCTGCAAGCCCTTGTCGCGTGATGCGGTATGCAGACACAGTACAAGCAGCACACTAGAACACAGAATAAGAATCTACGTTGATGCAATCGGCCAGTAAGAAGAGCTACATTTCAAGTTTTAGTTATCGATTAATGAATTATTGGGCGGTTTGGTGCCTTGGACCAGACCGAGGACCTTAAGATTTTGCATGAACCGAGGACTGGCAGCCAGGTAACACGAGAAATTGTGTAAAGTGTTAATATGTAGTAAAAACCCAAGAAAATCTCCCGTTTCCGTCATTTACTATCGAATCGACATAACGCCAGATCGTCACAGTGGTCGCTTTTCTCTCTGAAACGGTTACATTTATCGTCTGCAAGCCCTTGTCGCGTGATGCGGTATGCAGAGTCACTACAAGCGGCATAGTAGAACACTGAAGAAGCATCTAAGTTTATGCAATCGCCCAGTAAGAAGAGCTACATTTCAAGTTTTAGTTATCGATTAATGAATTATTGGGCGGTTTGGTGCCTTGGACCAGACCGAGGACCTTAAGATTTTGCATGAACCGAGGACTGGCAGCCAGGTAACACGAGAAATTGTGTAAAGTGTTAATGTGTAGTAAAAACCTAAGAAAATCTCCCGTTTCCGTCATTTACTATCGTAAGGGACATAACGCCAGATCGTCACAGTGGTCGCTTTTCTCTCTGAAACGGTTACATTTATCGTCTGCAAGCCCTTGTCGCGTGATGCGGTATGCAGACACAGTACAAGCAGCACACTAGAACACAGAATAAGAATCTACGTTGATGCAATCGGCCAGTAAGAAGAGCTACATTTCAAGTTTTAGTTATCGATTAATGAATTATTGGGCGGTTTGGTGCCTTGGACCAGACCGAGGACCTTAAGATTTTGCATGAACCGAGGACTGGCAGCCAGGTAACACGAGAAATTGTGTAAAGTGTTAATATGTAGTAAAAACCTAAGAAAATCTCCCGTTTCCGTCATTTACTATCGAATCGACATAACGCCAGATCATCACATTGGTCGCTTTTCTCTCTGAAACGGTTACATTTATCGTCTGCAAGCCCTTGTCGCGTGATGCGGTATGCAGACACAGTACAAGCAGCACACTAGAACACAGAATAAGTATCTACGTTGATGCAATCGGCCAGTAAGAAGAGCTACATTTCAAGTTTTAGTTATCGATTAATGAATTATTGGGCGGTTTGGTGCCTTGGACCAGACCGAGGACCTTAAGATTTTGCATGAACCGAGGACTGGCAGCCAGGTAACACGAGAAATTGTGTAAAGTGTTAATATGTGTTAAAAACCTAAGAAAATCTCCCGTTTCCGTCATTTACTATCGAATCGACATAACGCCAGATCGTCACATTGGTCGCTTTTCTCTCTGAAACGGTTACATTTATCGTCTGCAAGCCCTTGTCGCGTGATGCGGTATGCAGACACAGTACAAGCAGCACACTAGAACACAGAATAAGAATCTACGTTGATGCAATCGGCCAGTAAGAAGAGCTACATTTCAAGTATTAGTTATCGATTAATGAATTATTGGGCGGTTTGGTGCTTTGGACCAGACCGAGGACCTTAAGATTTTGCATGAACCGAGGACTGGCAGCCAGGTAACACGAGAAATTGTGTAAAGTGTTAATATGTAGTAAAAACCTAAGAAAATCTCCCGTTTCCGTCATTTACTATCGAATCGACATAACGCCAGATCGTCACAGTGGTCGCTTTTCTCTCTGAAACGATTACATTTATCGTCTGCAAGCCCTTGTCGCGTGATGCGGTATGCAGACACAGTACAAGCAGCACACTAGAACACAGAATAAGAATCTACGTTGATGCAATCGGCCAGTAAGAAGAGCTACATTTCAAGTTTTAGTTATCGATTAATGAATTATTGGGCGGTTTGGTGCCTTGGACCAGACCGAGGACCTTAAGATTTTGCATGAACCGAGGACTGGCAGCCAGGTAACACGAGAAATTGTGTAAAGTGTTAATATGTAGTAAAAACCTAAGAAAATCTCCCGTATCCGTCATTTACTATCGAATCGACATAACGCCAGATCGTCACAGTGGTCGCTTTTCTCTCTGAAACGGTTACATTTATCGTCTGCAAGCCCTTGTCGCGTGATGCGGTATGCAGACACAGTACAAGCAGCACACTAGAACACAGAATAAGAATCTACGTTGATGCAATCGGCCAGTAAGAAGAGCTACATTTCAAGTTTTAGTTAT
Organism: Schistocerca cancellata; assembly: GCF_023864275.1. NCBI lineage: Eukaryota > Metazoa > Arthropoda > Insecta > Orthoptera > Acrididae > Schistocerca > Schistocerca cancellata. Next base: position 3,920,180 of record NW_026047150.1, read on the forward strand.
CGATTAATGAATTATTGGGCGGTTTGGTGCCTTGGACCAGACCGAGGACCTTAAGATTTTGCATGAACCGAGGACTGGCAGCCAGGTAACACGAGAAATTGTGTAAAGTGTTAATATGTAGTAAAAACCTAAGAAAATCTCCCGTTTCCGTCATTTACTATCGAATCGACATAACGCCAGATCATCACATTGGTCGCTTTTCTCTCTGAAACGGTTACATTTATCGTCTGCAAGCCCTTGTCGCGTGATGCGGTATGCAGACACAGCACAAGCAGCACACTAGAACACAGAATAAGAATCTACGTTGATGCAATCGGCCAGTAAGAAGAGCTACATTTCAAGTTTTAGTTATCGATTAATGAATTATTGGGCGGTTTGGTGCCTTGGACCAGACCGAGGACCTTAAGATTTTGCATGAACCGAGGACTGGCAGCCAGGTAACACGAGAAATTGTGTAAAGTGTTAATATGTAGTAAAAACCTAAGAAAATCTCCCGTTTCCGTCATTTACTATCGAATCGACATAACGCCAGATCGTCACATTGGTCGCTTTTCTCTCTGAAACGGTTACATTTATCGTCTGCAAGCCCTTGTCGCGTGATGCGGTATGCAGACACAGTCCAAGCAGCACACTAGAACACAGAATAAGAATCTACGTTGATGCAATCGGCCAGGAAGAAGAGCTACATTTCAAGTTTTAGTTAACGATTAATGAATTATTGGGCGGTTTGGTGCCTTGGACCAGACCGAGGACCTTAAGATTTTGCATGAACCGAGGACTGGCAGCCAGGTAACACGAGAAATTGTGTAAAGTGTTAATATGTAGTAAAAACCTAAGAAAATCTCCCGTTTCCGTCATTTACTATCGAATCGACATAACGCCAGATCGTCACAGTGGTCGCTTTTCTCTCTGAAACGGTTACATTTATCGTCTGCAAGCCCTTTTCGCGTGATGCGGTATGCAGACACAGTACAAGCAGCACACTAGAACACAGAATAAGAATCTACGTTGATGCAATCGGCCAGGAAGAAGAGCTACATTTCAAGTTTTAGTTATCGATTAATGAATTATTGGGCGGTTTGGTGCCTTGGACCAGACCGAGGACCTTAAGATTTTGCATGAACCGAGGACTGGCAGCCAGGTAACACGAGAAATTGTGTAAAGTGTTAATATGTAGTAAAAACCTAAGAAAATCTCCCGTTTCCGTCATTTACTATCGAATCGACATAACGCCAGATCGTCACAGTGGTCGCTTTTCTCTCTGAAACGGTTACATTTATCGTCTGCAAGCCCTTGTCGCGTGATGCGGTATGCAGACACAGTACAAGCAGCACACTAGAACACAAAATAAGAATCTACGTTGATGCAATCGGCCAGTAAGAAGAGCTACATTTCAAGTTTTAGTTATCGATTAATGAATTATTGGGCGGTTTGGTGCCTTGGACCAGACCGAGGACCTTAAGATTTTGCATGAACCGAGGACTGGCAGCCAGGTAACACGAGAAATTGTGTAAAGTGTTAATATGTAGTAAAAACCTAAGAAAATCTCCCGTTTCCGTCATTTACTATCGAATCGACATATCGCCAGATCGTCACATTGGTCGCTTTTCTCTCTGAAACGGTTACATTTATCGTCTGCAAGCCCTTGTCGCGTGATGCGGTATGCAGACACAGTACAAGCAGCACACTAGAACTAAGAATAAGAATCTACGTTGATGCAATCGGCCAGTAAGAAGAGCTACATTTCAAGTATTAGTTATCGATTAATGAATTATTGGGCGGTTTGGTGCTTTGGACCAGACCGAGGACCTTAAGAATTTGCATGAACCGAGGACTGGCAGCCAGGTAACACGAGAAATTGTGTAAAGTGTTAATATGTAGTAAAAACCTAAGAAAATCTCCCGTTTCCGTCATTTACTATCGAATCGACATAACGCCAGATCGTCACAGTGGTCGCTTTTCTCTCTGAAACGATTACATTTATCGTCTGCAAGCCCTTGTCGCGTGATGCGGTATGCAGACACAGTACAAGCAGCACACTAGAACACAGAATAAGAATCTACGTTGATGCAATCGGCCAGTAAGAAGAGCTACATTTCAAGTTTTAGTTATCGATTAATGAATTATTGGGCGGTTTGGTGCCTTGGACCAGACCGAGGACCTTAAGATTTTGCATGAACCGAGGACTGGCAGCCAGGTAACACGAGAAATTGTGTAAAGTGTTAATATGTAGTAAAAACCTAAGAAAATCTCCCGTATCCGTCATTTACTATCGAATCGACATAACGCCAGATCGTCACAGTGGTCGCTTTTCTCTCTGAAACGGTTACATTTATCGTCTGCAAGCCCTTGTCGCGTGATGCGGTATGCAGACACAGTACAAGCAGCACACTAGAACACAGAATAAGAATCTACGTTGATGCAATCGGCCAGTAAGAAGAGCTACATTTCAAGTTTTAGTTATCGATTAATGAATTATTGGGCGGTTTGGTGCCTTGGACCAGACCGAGGACCTTAAGATTTTGCATGAACCGAGGACTGGCAGCCAGGTAACACGAGAAATTGTGTAAAGTGTTAATATGTAGTAAAAACCTAAGAAAATCTCCCGTTTCCGTCATTTACTATCGAATCGACATAACGCCAGATCATCACATTGGTCGCTTTTCTCTCTGAAACGGTTACATTTATCGTCTGCAAGCCCTTGTCGCGTGATGCAGTATGCAGACACAGCACAAGCAGCACACTAGAACACAGAATAAGAATCTACGTTGATGCAATCGGCCAGTAAGAAGAGCTACATTTCAAGTTTTAGTTATCGATTAATAAATTACTGGGCGGTTTGGTGCCTTGGACCAGACCTAGGACCTTAAGATTTTGCATGAACCGAGGACTGGCAGCCAGGTAACACGAGAAATTGTGTAAAGTGTTAATATGTAGTAAAAACCTAAGACAATCTCCCGTTTCCGTCATTTACTATCGAATCGACATAACGCCAGATCGTCACATTGGTCGCTTTTCTCTCTGAAACGGTTACATTTATCGTCTGCAAGCCCTTGTCGCGTGATGCGGTATGCAGACACAGTACAAGCAGCACACTAGAACACAGAATAAGAATCTACGTTGATGCAATCGGCCAGGAAGAAGAGCTACATTTCAAGTTTTAGTTATCGATTAATGAATTATTGGGCGGTTTGGTGCCTTGGACCAGACCGAGGACCTTAAGATTTTGCATGAACCGAGGACTGGCAGCCAGGTAACACGAGAAATTGTGTAAAGTGTTAATATGTAGTAAAAACCTAAGAAAATCTCCCGTTTCCGTCATTTACTATCGAATCGACATAACGCCAGATCGTCACAGTGGTCGCTTTTCTCTCTGAAACGGTTACATTTATCGTCTGCAAGCCCTTTTCGCGTGATGCGGTATGCAGACACAGTACAAGCAGCACACTAGAACACAGAATAAGAATCTACGTTGATGCAATCGGCCAGGAAGAAGAGCTACATTTCAAGTTTTAGTTATCGATTAATGAATTATTGGGCGGTTTGGTGCCTTGGACCAGACCGAGGCCCTTAAGATTTTGCATGAACCGAGGACTGGCAGCCAGGTAACACGAGAAATTGTGTAAAGTGTTAATATGTAGTAAAAACCTAAAAAAATCTCCCGTTTCCGTCATTTACTATCGAATCGACATAACGCCAGATCGTCACAGTGGTCGCTTTTCTCTCTGAAACGGTTACATTTATCGTCTGCATGCCCTTGTCGCGTGATGCGGTATGCAGACACAGTACAAGCAGCACACTAGAACACAGAATAAGAATCTACGTTGATGCAATCGGCCAGTAAGAAGAGCTACATTTCAAGTTTTAGTTATCGATTAATGAATTATTGGGCGGTTTGGTGCCTTGGACCAGACCGAGGACCTTAAGATTTTGCATGAACCGAGGACTGGCAGCCAGGTAACACGAGAAATTGTGTAAAGTGTTAATATGTAGTAAAAACCTAAGAAAATCTCCCGTTTCCGTCATTTACTATCGAATCGACATAACGCCAGATCGTCACATTGGTCGCTTTTCTCTCTGAAACGGTTACATTTATCGTCTGCAAGCCCTTGTCGCGTGATGCGGTATGCAGACACAGTACAAGCAGCACACTAGAACACAGAATAAGAATCTACGTTGATGCAATCGGCCAGTAAGAAGAGCTACATTTCAAGTTTTAGTTATCGATTAATGAATTATTGGGCGGTTTGGTGCCTTGGACCAGACCGAGGACCTTAAGATTTTGCATGAACCGAGGACTGGCAGCCAGGTAACACGAGAAATTGTGTAAAGTGTTAATATGTAGTAAAAACCTAAGAAAATCTCCCGTTTCCGTCATTTACTATCGAATCGACATAACGCCAGATCGTCACAGTGGTCGCTTTTCTCTCTGAAACGGTTACATTTATCGTCTGCAAGCCCTTGTCGCGTGATGCGGTATGCAGAGTCACTACAAGCGGCATAGTGGAACACTGAAGAAGGATCTAAGTTTATGCAATCGCCCAGTAAGAAGAGCTACATTTCAAGTTTTAGTTATCGATTAATGAATTATTGGGCGGTTTGGTGCCCTGGACCAGACCAAGGACCTTAAGATTTTGCATGAACCGAGGACTGGCAGCCAGGTAACACGAGAAATTGTGTAAAGTGTTAATATGTAGTAAAAACCTAAGAAAATCTCCCGTTTCCGTCATTTACTGTCGAATCGACATAACGCCAGATCGTCACATTGGTCGCTTTTCTCTCTGAAACGGTTACATTTATCGTCTGCAAGCCCTTGTCGCGTGATGCGGTATGCAGACACAGTACAAGCAGCACACTAGAACACAGAATAAGAATCTACGTTGATGCAATCGGCCAGTAAGAAGAGCTACATTTCAAGTTTTAGTTATCGATTAATGAATTATTGGGCGGTTTGGTGCCTTGGACCAGACCGAGGACCTTAAGATTTAGCATGAACCGAGGACTGGCAGCAAGGTAACACGAGAAATTGTGTAAAGTGTTAATATGTAGTAAAAACCTAAGAAAATCTCCCGTTTCCGTCATTTACTATCGAATCGACATAACGCCAGATCGTCACATTGGTCGCTTTTCTCTCTGAAACGGTTACATTTATCGTCTGCAAGCCCTTGTCGCGTGATGCGGTATGCAGACACAGTACAAGCAGCACACTAGAACACAGAATAAGAATCTACGTTGATGCAATCGGCCAGTAAGAAGAGCTACATTTCAAGTTTTAGTTATCGATTAATGAATTATAGGGCGGTTTGGTGCCTTGGACCAGACCGAGGACCTTAAGATTTTGCATGAACCGAGGACTGGCAGCCAGGTAACACGAGAAATTGTGTAAAGTGTTAATATGTAGTAAAAACCTAAGAAAATCTCCCGTTTCCGTCATTTACTATCGAATCGACATAACGCCAGATCGTCACAGTGGTCGCTTTTCTCTCTGAAACGGTTACATTTATCGTCTGCAAGCCCTTTTCGCGTGATGCGGTATGCAGACACAGTACAAGCAGCACATTAGAACACAGAATAAGAATCTACGTTGATGCAATCGGCCAGTAAGAAGAGCTACATTTCAAGTTTTAGTTACCGATTAATGAATTATTGGGCGGTTTGGTGCCTTGGACCAGACCGAGGACCTTAAGATTTTGCATAAACCGAGGACTGGCAGCCAGGTAACACGAGAAATTGTGTAAAGTGTTAATATGTAGTAAAAACCTAAGAAAATCTCCCGTTTCCGTCATTTACTATCGAATCGACATAACGCCAGATCGTCACAGTGGTCGCTTTTCTCCCTGAAACGGTTACATTTATCGTCTGCAAGCCCTTGTCGCATGATGCGGTATGCAGACACAGTACAAGCAGCACACTAGAACACAGAATAAGAATCTACGTTGATGCAATCGGCCAGTAAGAAGAGTTACATTTCAAGTATTAGTTATCGATTAATGAATTATTGGGCTGTTTGGTGCCTTGGACCAGACCGAGGACCTTAAGATTTTGCATGTCCGAGGACTGGCAGCCAGGTAACACGAGAAATTGTGTAAAGTGTTAATATGTAGTAAAAACCTAAGAAAATCTCCCGTTTCCGTCATTTACTATCGAATCGACATAACGCCAGATCGTCACATTGGTCGCTTTTCTCTCTGAAACGGTTACATTTATCGTCTGCAAGCCCTTGTCGCGTGATGCGGTATGCAGACACAGTACAAGCAGCACACTAGAACACAGAATAAGAATCTACGTTGATGCAATCGGCCAGTAAGAAGAGCTACATTTCAAGTTTTAGTTATCGATTAATGAATTATTGGGCGGTTTGGTGCCTTGGACCAGACCGAGGACCTTAGGATTTTGCATGAACCGAGGACTGGCAGCCAGGTAACACGAGAAATTGTGCAAAGTGTTAATATGTAGTAAAAACCTAAGAAAATCTCCCGTTTCCGTCATTTACTATCGAATCGACATAACGCCAGAACGTCACAGTGGTCGCTTTTCTCTCTGAAACGGTTACATTTATCGTCTGCAAGCCCTTGTCGCGTGATGCGGTATGCAGACACAGTACAAGCAGCACACTAGAACACAGAATAAGAATCTACGTTGATGCAATCGGCCAGGAAGAAGAGCTACATTTCAAGTTTTAGTTATCGATTAATGAATTATTGGGCGGTTTGGTGCCTTGGACCAGACCGAGGACCTTAAGATTTTGCATGAACCGAGGACTGGCATCCAGGTAACACGAGAAATTGTGTAAAGTGTTAATATGTAGTAAAAACCTAAGAAAATCTCCCGTTTCCGTCATTTACTATCGAATCGACATAACGCCAGATCGTCACAGTGGTCGCTTTTCTCTCTGAAACGGTTACATTTATCGTCTGCAAGCCCTTGTCGCGTGATGCGGTATGCAGACACAGTACAAGCAGCACACTAGAACACAGAATAAGAATCTACGTTGATGCAATCGGCCAGTAAGAAGAGCTACATTTCAAGTTTTAGTTATCGATTAATGAATTATTGGGCGGTTTGGTGCCTTGGACCAGACTGAGGACCTTAAGATTTTGCATGAACCGAGGACTGGCAGCCAGGTAACACGAGAAATTGTGTAAAGTGTTAATATGTAGTAAAAACCTAAGAAAATCTCCCGTTTCCGTCATTTACTATCGAATCGACATAACGCCAGATCGTCACATTGGTCGCTTTTCTCTCTGACACGGTTACATTTATCGTCTGCAAGCCCTTGTCGCGTGATGCGGTATGCAGACACAGTACAATCAGCACACTAGAACACAGAATAAGAATCTACGTTGATGCAATCGGCCAGTAAGAAGAGCTACATTTCAAGTTTTAGTTATCGATTAATGAATTATTGGGCGGTTTGGTGCGTTGGACCAGACCGAGGACCTTAAGATTTTGCATGAACCGAGGACTGGCAGCCAGGTAACACGAGAAATTGTGTAAAGTGTTAATATGTAGTAAAAACCTAAGAAAATCTCCCGTTTCCGTCATTTACTATCGAATCGACATAACGCCAGATCGTCACAGTGGTCGCTTTTCTCTCTGAAACGGTTACATTTATCGTCTGCAAGCCCTTTTCGCGTGATGCGGTATGCAGACACAGTACAAGCAGCACACTAGAACACAGAATAAGAATCTACGTTGATGCAATCGGCCAGTAAGAAGAGCTACTTTTCAAGTTTTAGTTATCGATTAATGAATTATTGGGCGGTTTGGTGCCTTGGACCAGACCGAGGACCTTAAGATTTTGCATTAACCGAGGACTGGCAGCCAGGTAACACGAGAAATAGTGTAAAGTGTTAATATGTAGTAATAACCTAAGAAAATCTCCCGTTTCCGTCATTTACTATCGAATCGACATAACGCCAGATCGTCACAGTGGTCGCTTTTCTCTCTGAAACGGTTACATTTATCGTCTGCAAGCCCTTGTCGCGTGATGCGGTATGCAGACACAGTACAAGCAGCACACTAGAACACAGAATAACAATCTACGTTGATGCAATCGGCCAGTAAGAAGAGCTACATTTCAAGTTTTAGTTATCGATTAATGAATTATTGGGCGGTTTGGTGCCTTGGACCAGCCCGAGGACCTTAAGATTTTGCATGAACCGAGGACTGGCAGCCAGGTAACACGAGAAATTGTGTAAAGTGTTAATATGTAGTAAAAACCTAAGAAAATCTCCCGTTTCCGTCATTTACTATCGAATCGACATAACGCCAGATCGTCACATTGGTCGCTTTTCTCTCTGAAACGGTTACATTTATCGTCTGCAAGCCCTTGTCGCGTGATGCGGTATGCAGACACAGTACAAGCAGCACACTAGAACACAGAATAAGAATCTACGTTGATGCAATCGGCCAGTAAGAAGAGCTACATTTCAAGTTTTAGTTATCGATTAATGAATTATTGGGCGGTTTGGTGCCTTGGACCAGACCGAGGACCTTAAGATTTTGCATGAACCGAGGACTGGCAGCCAGGTAACACGAGAAATTGTGTAAAGTGTTAATATGTAGTAAAAACCGAAGAAAATCTCCCGTTTCCGTCATTTACTATCGAATCGACATAACGCCAGATCGTCACATTGGTCGCTTTTCTCTCTGAAACGGTTACATTTATCGTCTGCAAGCCCTTGTCGCGTGATGCGGTATGCAGACACAGTACAAGCAGCACACTAGAACACAGAATAAGAATCTACGTTGATGCAATCGGCCAGGAAGAAGAGCTACATTTCAAGTTTTAGTTATCGATTAATGAATTATTGGGCGGTTTGGTGCCTTGGACCAGACCGAGGACCTTAAGATTTTGCATGAACCGAGGACTGGCAGCCAGGTAACACGAGAAATTGTGTAAAGTGTTAATATGTAGTAAAAACCTAAGAAAATCTCCCGTTTCCGTCATTTACTATCGAATCGACATAACGCCAGATCGTCACAGTGGTCGCTTTTCTCTCTGAAACGGTTACATTTATCGTCTGCAAGCCCTTTTCGCGTGATGCGGTATGCAGACACAGTACAAGCAGCACACTAGAACACAGAATAAGAATCTACGTTGATGCAATCGGCCAGTAAGAAGAGCTACATTTCAAGTTTTAGTTATCGATTAATGAATTATTGGGCGGTTTGGTGCCTTGGACCAGACCGAGGACCTTAAGATTTTGCATGAACCGAGGACTGGCAGCCAGGTAACACGAGAAATTGTGTAAAGTGTTAATATGTAGTAAAAACCTAAGGAAATCTCCCTTTTCCGTCATTTACTATCGAATCGACATAACGCAGGATCGTCACATTGGTCGCTTTTCTCTCTGAAACGGTTACATTTATCGTCTGCAAGCCCTTGTCGCGTGATGCGGTATGCAGACACAGTACAAGCAGCACACTAGAACACAGAATAAGAATCTACGTTGATGCAATCGGCCAGTAAGAAGAGCTACATTTCAAGTTTTAGTTATCGATTAGTGAATTATTGGGCGGTTTGGTGCCTTGGACCAGACCGAGGACCTTAAGATTTTGCATGAACCGAGGACTGGCAGCCAGGTAACACGAGAAATTGTGTAAAGTGTTAATATGTAGTAAAAACCTAAGAAAATCTCCCTTTTCCGTCATTTACTATCGAATCGACATAACGCCAGATCGTCACATTGGTCGCTTTTCTCTCTGAAACGGTTACATTTATCGTCTGCAAGCCCTTGTCGCGTGATGCGGTATGCAGACACAGTACAAGCAGCACACTAGAACACAGAATAAGAATCTACGTTGATGCAATCGGCCAGTAAGAAGAGCTACATTTCAAGTTTTAGTTATCGATTAATGAATTATTGAGCGGTTTGGTGCCTTGGACCAGACCGAGGACCTTAAGATATTGCATGAACCGAGGACTGGCATCCAGGTAACACGAGAAATTGTGTAAAGTGTTAATATGTAGTAAAAACCTAAGAAAATCTCCCGTTTCCGTCATTTACTATCGAATCGACATAATGCCAGATCGTCACAGTGGTCGCTTTTCTCTCTGAAACGGTTACATTTATCGTCTGCAAGCCCTTGTCGCGTGATGCGGTATGCAGACACAGTACAAGCAGCACACTAGAACACAGAATAAGAATCTACGTTGATGCAATCGGCCAGTAAGAAGAGCTACATTTCAAGTTTTAGTTATCGATTAATGAATTATTGGGCGGTTTGGTGCCTTGGACCAGACCGAGGACCTTAAGATTTTGCATGAACCGAGGACTGGCAGCCAGGTAACACGAGAAATTGTGTAAAGTGTTAATATGTAGTAAAAACCTAAGAAAATCTCCCGTTTCCGTCATTTACTATCGAATCGACATAACGCCAGATCGTCACATTGGTCGCTTTTCTCTCTGAAACGGTTACATTTATCGTCTGCAAGCCCTTGTCGCGTGATGCGGTATGCAGACACAGTACAAGCAGCACACTAGAACACAGAATAAGAATCTACGTTGATGCAATCGGCCAGTAAGAAGAGCTACATTTCAAGTTTTAGTTATCGATTAATGAATTATTGGGCGGTTTGGTGCCTTGGACCAGACCGAGGACCTTAAGATTTTGCATGAACCGAGGACTGGCAGCCAGGTAACACGAGAAAATGTGTAAAGTGTTAATATGTAGTAAAAACCTAAGAAAATCTCCCGTTTCAGTCATTTACTATCGAATCGACATAACGCCAGATCGTCACATTGGTTGCTTTTCTCTCTGAAACGGTTACATTTATCGTCTGCAAGCCCTTGTCGCGTGATGCGGTATGCAGACACAGTACAAGCAGCACACTAGAACACAGAATAAGAATCTACGTTGATGCAATCGGCCAGTAAGAAGAGCTACATTTCAAGTTTTAGTTATCGATTAATGAATTATTGGGCGGTTTGGTGCCTTGGACCAGACCGAGGACCTTAAAATTTTGCATGAACCGAGGACTGGCAGCCAGGTAACACGAGAAATTGTGTAAAGTGTTAATATGTAGTAAAAACCTAAGAAAATCTCCCGTTTCCGTCATTTACTATCGAATCGACATAACGCCAGATCGTCACAGTGGTCGCTTTTTTCTCTGAAACGGTTACATTTATCGTCTGCAAGCCCTTTTCGCGTGATGCGGTATGCAGACACAGTACAAGCAGCACACTAGAACACAGAATAAGAATCTACGTTGATGCAATCGGCCAGTAAGAAGAGCTACATTTCAAGTTTTAGTTATCGATTAATGAATTATTGGGCGGTTTGGTGCCTTGGACCAGACCGAGGACCTTAAGATTTTGCATGAACCGAGGACTGGCAGCCAGGTAACACGAGAAATTGTGTAAAGTGTTAATATGTAGTAAAAACCTAAGAAAATCTCCCGTTTCCGTCATTTACTATCGTATCGACATAACGCCAGATCGTCACAGTGGTCGCTTTTCTCTCTGAAACGGTTACATTTATCGTCTGCAAGCCCTTGTCGCGTGATGCGGTATGCAGACACAGTACAAGCAGCACACTAGAACACAGAATAAGAATCTACGTTGATGCAATCGGCCAGTAAGAAGAGCTACATTTCAAGTTTTAGTTATCGATTAATGAATTATTGGGCGGTTTGGTGCCTTGGACCAGACCGAGGACCTTAAGATCATGCATGAACCGAAGACTGGCAGCCAGGTAACACGAGAAATTGTGTAAAGTGTTAATATGTAGTAAAAACCTAAGAAAATCTCCCGTTTCCGTCATTTACTATCGAATCGACATAACGCCAGATCGTCACATTGGTCGCTTTTCTCTCTGAAACGGTTACATTTATCGTCTGCAAGCCCTTGTCGCGTGATGCGGTATGCAGACACAGTACAAGCAGCACACTAGAACACAGAATAAGAATCTACGTTGATGCAATCGGCCAGTAAGAAGAGCTACATTTCAAGTTTTAGTTATCGATTAATGAATTATTGGGCGGTTTGGTGCCTTGGACCAGACCGAGGACCTTAAGATTTTGCATGAACCGAGGACTGGCAGCCAGGTAACACGAGAAATTGTGTAAAGTGTTAATATGTAGTAAAAACCTAAGAAAATCTCCCGTTTCCGTCATTTACTATCGAATCGACATAACGCCAGATCGTCACATTGGTCGCTTTTCTCTCTGAAACGGTTACATTTATCGTCTGCAAGCCCTTGTCGCGTGATGCGGTATGCAGACACAGTACAAGCAGCACACTAGAACACAGAATAAGAATCTACGTTGATGCAATCGGCCAGTAAGAAGAGCTACATTTCAAGTTTTAGTTATCGATTAATGAATTATTGGGCGGTTTGGTGTCTTGGACCAGACCGAGGACCTTAAGATTTTGCATGAACCGAGGACTGGCAGCCAGGTAACACGAGAAATTGTGTAAAGTGTTAATATGTAGTAAAAACCTAAGAAAATCTCCCGTTTCCGTCATTTACTATCGAATCGACATAACGCCAGATCGTCACATTGGTCGCTTTTCTCTCTGAAACGGTTACATTTATCGTCTGCAAGCCCTTGTCGCGTGATGCGGTATGCAGACACAGTACAAGCAGCACACTAGAACACAGAATAAAAATCTACGTTGATGCAATCGGCCAGTAAGAAGAGCTACATTTCAAGTTTTAGTTATCGATTAATGAATTATTGGGTGGTTTGGTGCCTTGGACCAGACCGAGGACCTTAAGATTTTGCATGAACCGAGGACTGGCAGCCAGGTAACACGAGAAATTGTGTAAAGTGTTAATATGTAGTAAAAACCTAAGAAAATCTCCCGTTTCCGTCATTTACTATCGAATCGACATAACGCCAGATCGTCACAGTGGTCGCTTTACTCTCTGAAACGGTTACATTCATCGTCTGCAAGCCCTTGTCGCGTGATGCGGTATGCAGAGTCACTACAAGCGGCATAGTAGAACACTGAAGAAGCATCTAAGTTTATGCAATCGCCCAGTAAGAAGAGCTACATTTCAAGTTTTAGTTATCGATTAATGAATTATTGGGCGGTTTGGTGCCTTGGACCAGACCGAGGACCTTAAGATTTTGCATGAACCGAGGACTGGCAGCCAGGTAACACGAGAAATTGTGTAAAGTGTTAATATGTAGTAAAAACCTAAGAAAATCTCCCGTTTCCGTCATTTACTATCGAATCGACATAACGCCAGATCGTCACAGTGGTCGCTTTTCTCTCTGAAACGGTTACATTTATCGTCTGCAAGCCCTTGTCGCGTGATGCGGTATGCAGAGTCACTACAAGCGGCATAGTAGAACACTGAAGAAGCATCTAAGTTTATGCAATCGCCCAGTAAGAAGAGCTACATTTCAAGTTTTAGTTATCGATTAATGAATTATTGGCGGTTTGGTGCCTTGGACCAGACCGAGGACCTTAAGATTTTGCATGAACCGAGGACTGGCAGCCAGGTAACACGAGAAATTGTGTAATGTGTTAATATGTAGTAAAAACCTAAGAAAATCTCCCGTTTCCGTCATTTACTATCGAATCGACATAACGCCAGATCGTCACAGTGGTCGCTTTTCTCTCTGAAACGGTTACATTTATCGTCTGCAAGCCCTTTTCGCGTGATGCGGTATGCAGACACAGTACAAGCAGCACACTAGAACACAGAATAAGAATCTACGTTGATGCAATCGGCCAGTAAGAAGAGCTACATTTCAAGTTTTAGTTATCGATTAATGATTTATTGGGCGGTTTGGTGCCTTGGACCAGACCGAGGACCTTAAGATTTTGCATGAACCGAGGACTGGCAGCCAGGTAACACGAGAAATAGTGTAAAGTGTTAATATGTAGTAAAAACCTAAGAAAATCTCCCGTTTCCGTCATTTACTATCGAATCGACATAACGCCAGATCGTCAGAGTGGTCGCTTTTCTCTCTGAAACGGTTACATTAATCGTCTGCAAGCCCTTGTCGCGTGATGCGGTATGCAGACACAGTACAAGCAGCACACTAGAACACAGAATAAGAATCTACGTTGATGCAATCGGCCAGTAAGAAGAGCTACATTTCAAGTTTTAGTTATCGATTAATGAATTATTGGGCGGTTTGGTGCCTTGGACCAGACCGAGGACCTTAAGATTTTGCATGAACCGAGGACTGGCAGCCAGGTAACACGAGAAATTGTGTAAAGTGTTAATATGTAGTAAAAACCTAAGAAAATCTCCCTTTTCCGTCATTTACTATCGAATCGACATAACGCCAGATCGTCACATTGGTCGCTTTTCTCTCTGAAACGGTTACATTTATCGTCTGCAAGCCCTTGTCGCGTGATGCGGTATGCAGACACAGTACAAGCAGCACACTAGAACACAGAATAAGAATCTACGTTGATGCAATCGGCCAGTAAGAAGAGCTACATTTCAAGTTTTAGTTATCGATTAGTGAATTATTGGGCGGTTTGGTGCCTTGGACCAGACCGAGGACCTTAAGATTTTGCATGAACCGAGGACTGGCAGCCAGGTAACACGAGAAATTGTGTAAAGTGTTAATATGTAGTAAAAACCTAAGAAAATCTCCCTTTTCCGTCATTTACTATCGAATCGACATAACGCCAGATCGTCACATTGGTCGCTTTTCTCTCTGAAACGGTTACATTTATCGTCTGCAAGCCCTTGTCGCGTGATGCGCTATGCAGACACAGTACAAGCAGCACACTAGAACACAGAATAAGAATCTACGTTGATGCAATCGGCCAGTAAGAAGAGCTACATTTCAAGTTTTAGTTATCGATTAATGAATTATTGAGCGGTTTGGTGCCTTGGACCAGACCGAGGACCTTAAGATTTTGCATGAACCGAGGACTGGCATCCAGATAACACGAGAAATTGTGTAAAGTGTTAATATGTAGTAAAAACCTAAGAAAATCTCCCGTTTCCGTCATTTACTATCGAATCGACATAATGCCAGATCGTCACAGTGGTCGCTTTTCTCTCTGAAACGGTTACATTTATCGTCTGCAAGCCCTTGTCGCGTGATGCGGTATGCAGACACAGTACAAGCAGCACACTAGAACACAGAATAAGAATCTACGTTGATGCAATCGGCCAGTAAGAAGAGCTACATTTCAAGTTTTAGTTATCGATTAATGAATTATTGGGCGGTTTAGTGCCTTGGACCAGACCGAGGACCTTAAGATTTTGCATGAACCGAGGACTGGCAGCCAGGTAACACGAGAAATTGTGTAAAGTGTTAATATGTAGTAAAAACCTAAGAAAATCTCCCGTTTCCGTCATTTACTATCGAATCGACATAACGCCAGATCGTCACATAGGTCGCTTTTCTCTCTGAAACGGTTACATTTATCGTCTGCAAGCCCTTGTCGCGTGATGCGGTATGCAGACACAGTACAAGCAGCACACTAGAACACAGAATAAGAATCTACGTTGATGCAATCGGCCAGTAAGAAGAGCTACATTTCAAGTTTTAGTTATCGATTAATGAATTATTGGGCGGTTTGGTGCCTTGGACCAGACCGAGGACCTTAAGATTTTGCATGAACCGAGGACTGGCAGCCAGGTAACACGAGAAAATGTGTAAAGTGTTAATATGTAGTAAAAACCTAAGAAAATCTCCCGTTTCCGTCATTTACTATCGAATCGACATAACGCCAGATCGTCACATTGGTCGCTTTTCTCTCTGAAACGGTTACATTTATCGTCTGCAAGCCCTTGTCGCGTGATGCGGTATGCAGACACAGTACAAGCAGCACACTAGAACACAGAATAAGAATCTACGTTGATGCAATCGGCCAGTAAGAAGAGCTACATTTCAAGTTTTAGTTATCGATTAATGAATTATTGGGCGGTTTGGTGCCTTGGACCAGACCGAGGACCTTAAGATTATGCATGAACCGAGGACTGGCAGCCAGGTAACACGAGAAATTGTGTAAAGTGTTAATATGTAGTAAAAACCTAAGAAAATCTCCCGTTTCCGTCATTTACTATCGAATCGACATAACGCCAGATCGTCACATAGGTCGCTTTTCTCTCTGAAACGGTTACATTTATCGTCTGCAAGCCCTTGTCGCGTGATGCGGTATGCAGACACAGTAGAAGCAGCACACTAGAACACAGAATAAGAATCTACGTTGATGCAATCGGCCAGTAAGAAGAGCTACATTTCAAGTTTTAGTTATCGATTAATGAATTATTGGGCGGTTTGGTGCCTTGGACTAGACCGAGGACCTTAAGATTTTGCATGAACCGAGGACTGGCAGCCAGGTAACACGAGAAATTGTGTAAAGTGTTAATATGTAGTAAAAACCTAAGAAAATCTCCCGTTTCCGTCATTTACTATCGAATCGACATAACGCCAGATCGTCACAGTGGTCGCTTTTCTCTCTGAAACGGTTACATTTATCGTCTGCAAGCCCTTGTCGCGTGATGCGGTATGCAGACACAGTACAAGCAGCACACTAGAACACAGAATAAGAATCTACGTTGATGCAATCGGCCAGTAAGAAGAGCTACATTTCAAGTATTAGTTATCGATTAATGAATTATTGGGCGGTTTGGTGCCTTGGACCAGACCGAGGACCTTAAGATTTTGCATGAACCGAGGACTGGCAGCCAGGTAACACGAGAAATTGTGTAAAGTGTTAATATGTAGTAAAAACCTAAGAAAATCTCCCTTTTCCGTCATTTACTATCGAATCGACATAACGCCAGATCGTCACATTGGTCGCTTTTCTCTCTGAAACGGTTACATTTATCGTCTGCAAGCCCTTGTCGCGTGATGCGGTATGCAGAGTCACTACAAGCGGCATAGTAGAACACTGAAGAAGCATCTAAGTTTATGCAATCGCCCAGTAAGAAGAGCTACATTTCAAGTTTTAGTTATCGATTAATGAATTATTGGGCGGTTTGGTGCCTTGGACCAGACCGAGGACCTAAAGAATTTGCATGAACCGAGGACTGGCAGCCAGGTAACACGAGAAATTGTGTAAAGTGTTAATATGTAGTAAAAACCTAAGAAAATCTCCCGTTTCCGTCATTTACTATCGAATCGACATAACGCCAGATCGTCACAGTGGTCGCTTTTCTCTCTGAAACGGTTACATTTATCGTCTGCAAGCCCTTGTCGCGTGATGCGGTATGCAGAGTCACTACAAGCGGCATAGTAGAACACTGTTGAAGCATCTAAGTTTATGCAATCGCCCAGTAAGAAGAGCTACATTTCAAGTTTTAGTTATCGATTAATGAATTATTGGGCGGTTTGGTGCCTTGGACCAGACCGAGGACCTTAAGATTTTGCATGAACCGAGGACTGGCAGCCAGGTAACACGAGAATTCTGTAAAGTGTTAATATGTAGTAAAAACCTAAGAAAATCTCCCGTTTCCGTCATTTACTATCGAATCGACATAACGCCAGATCGTCACATTGGTCGCTTTTCTCTCTGAAACGGTTACATTTATCGTCTGCAAGCCCTTGTCGCGTGATGCGGTATGCAGACACAGTACAAGCAGCACACTAGAACACAGAATAAGAATCTACGTTGATGCAATCGGCCAGTAAGAAGAGCTACATTTCAAGTTTTAGTTATCGATTAATGAATTATTGGGCGGGTTTGGTGCCTTGGACCAGACCGAGGACCTTAAGATTTTGCATGAACCGAGGACTGGCAGCCAGGTAACACGAGAAATTGTGTAAAGTGTTAATATGTAGTAAAAACCTAAGAAAATCTCCCGTTTCCGTCATTTACTATCGAATCGACATAACGCCAGATCGTCACATTGGTCGCTTTTCTCTCTGAAACGGTTACATTTATCGTCTGCAAGCCCTTGTCGCGTGATGCGGTATGCAGACACAGTACAAGCAGCACACTAGAACACAGAATAAGAATCTACGTTGATGCAATCGGCCAGTAAGAAGAGCTACATTTCAAGTTTTAGTTATCGATTAATGAATTATTGGGCGGTTAGGTGCCTTGGACCAGACCGAGGACCTTAAGATTTTGCATGAACCGAGGACTGGCAGCCAGGTAACACGAGAAAATGTGTAAAGTGTTAATATGTAGTAAAACCTAAGAAAATCTCCTGTTTCCGTCATTTACTATCGAATCGACATAACGCCAGATCGTCACATTGGTCGCTTTTCTCTCTGAAACGGTTACATTTATCGTCTGCAAGCCTTGTCGCGTGATGCGGTATGCAGACACAGTACAAGCAGCACACTAGAACACAGAATAGAATCTACGTTGATGCAATCGGCCAGTAAGAAGAGCTACATTTCAAGTTTTAGTTATCGATTAATGAATTATTGGGCGGTTTGGTGCCTTGGACCAGACCGAGGACCTTAAAACTTTGCATGAACCGAGGACTGGCAGCCAGGTAACACGAGAAATTGTGTAAAGTGTTAATATGTAGTAAAAACCTAAGAAAATCTCCCGTTTCCGTCATTTACTATCGTATCGACATAACGCCAGATCGTCACAGTGGTCGCTTTTCTCTCTGAAACGGTTACATTTATCGTCTGCAAGCCCTTGTCGCGTGATGCGGTATGCAGACACAGTACAAGCAGCACACTAGAACACAGAATAAGAATCTACGTTGATGCAATCGGCCAGTAAGAAGAGCTACATTTCAAGTTTTAGTTATCGATTAATGAATTATTGGGCGGTTTGGTGCCTTGGACCAGACCGAGGACCTTAAGATTATGCATGAACCGAGGACTGGCAGCCAGGTAACACGAGAAATTGTGTAAAGTGTTAATATGTAGTAAAAACCTAAGAAAATCTCCCGTTTCCGTCATTTACAATCGAATCGACATAACGCCAGATCGTCACATTGGTCGCTTTTCTCTCTGAAACGGTTACATTTATCGTCTGCAAGCCCTTGTCGCGTGATGCGGTATGCAGACACAGTACAAGCAGCACACTAGAACACAGAATAAGAATCTACGTTGATGCAATCGGCCAGTAAGAAGAGCTACATTTCAAGTTTTAGTTATCGATTAATGAATTATTGGGCGGTTTGGTGCCTTGGACCAGACCGAGGACCTTAAGATTTTGCATGAACCGAGGACTGGCAGCCAGGTAACACGAGAAATTGTGTAAAGTGTTATATGTAGTAAAAACCTAAGAAAATCTCCCGTTTCCGTCATTTACTATCGAATCGACATAACGCCAGATCGTCACATTGGTCGCTTTCCTCTCTGAAACGGTTACATTTATCGTCTGCAAGCCCTTGTCGCGTGATGCGGTATGCAGACACAGTACAAGCAGCACACTAGAACACAGAATAAGAATCTACGTTGATGCAATCGGCCAGTAAGAAGAGCTACATTTCAAGTTTTAGTTATCGATTAATGAATTATTGGGCGGTTTGGTGTCTTGGACCAGACCGAGGACCTTAAGATTTTGCATGAACCGAGGACTGGCAGCCAGGTAACACGAGAAATTGTGTAAAGTGTTAATATGTAGTAAAAACCTAAGAAAATCTCCCGTTTCCGTCATTTACTATCGAATCGACATAACGCCAGATCGTCACATTGGTCGCTTTTCTCTCTGAAACGGTTACATTTATCGTCTGCAAGCCCTTGTCGCGTGATGCGGTATGCAGACACAGTACAAGCAGCACACTAGAACACAGAATAAGAATCTACGTTGATGCAATCGGCCAGTAAGAAGAGCTACATTTCAAGTTTTAGTTATCGATTAATGAATTATTGGGCGGTTTGGTGCCTTGGACCAGACCGAGGACCTTAAGATTTTGCATGAACCGAGGACTGGCAGCCAGGTAACACGAGAAATTGTGTAAAGTGTTAATATGTAGTAAAAACCTAAGAAAATCTCCCGTTTCCGTCATTTACTATCGAATCGACATAACGCCAGATCGTCACATTGGTCGCTTTTCTCTCTGAAACGGTTACATTTATCGTCTGCAAGCCCTTGTCGCGTGATGCGATATGCAGACACAGTACAAGCAGCACACTAGAACACAGAATAAGAATCTACGTTGATGCAATCGGCCAGTAAGAAGAGCTACATTTCAAGTTTTAGTTATCGATTAATAAATTATTGGGCGGTTTGGTGCCTTGGACCAGACCGAGGACCTTAAGATTTTGCATGAAACGAGGACTGGCAGCCAGGTAACACGAGAAATTGTGTAAAGTGTTAATATGTAGTAAAAACCTAAGAAAATCTCCCGTTTCCGTCATTTACTATCGAATCGACATAACGCCAGATCGTCACATTGGTCGCTTTTCTCTCTGAAACGGTTACATTTATCGTCTGCAAGCCCTTGTCGCGTGATGCGGTATGCAGACACAGTACAAGCAGCACACTAGAACACAGAATAAGAATCTACGTTGATGCAATCGGCCAGTAAGAAGAGCTACATTTCAAGTTTTAGTTATCGATTAATGAATTATTGGGCGGTTTGGTGCCTTGGACCAGACCGAGGACCTTAAGATTTTGCATGAACCGTGGACTGGCAGCCAGGTAACACGAGAAATTGTGTAAAGTGTTAATATGTAGTAAAAACCTAAGAAAATCTCCCGTTTCCGTCATTTACTATCGAATCGACATAACGCCAGATCGTCACATTGGTCGCTTTTCTCTCTGAAACGGTTACATTTATCGTCTGCAAGCCCTTGTCGCGTGATGCGGTATGCAGACACAGTACAAGCAGCACACTAGAACACAGAATAAGAATCTACGTTGATGCAATCGGCCAGTAAGAAGAGCTACATTTCAAGTTTTAGTTATCGATTAATGAATTATTGGGCGGTTTGGTGCCTTGGACCAGACCGAGGACCTTAAGATTTTGCATGAACCGAGGACTGGCAGCCAGGTAACACGAGAAATTGTGTAAAGTGTTAATATGTAGTAAAAACCTAAGAAAATCTCCCGTTTCCGTCATTTACTATCGAATCGACATAACGTCAGATCGTCACATTGGTCGCTTTTCTCTCTGAAACGGTTACATTTATCGTCTGCAAGCCCTTGTCGCGTGATGCGGTATGCAGACACAGTACAAGCAGCACACTAGAACACAGAATAAGAATCTACGTTGATGCAATCGGCCAGTAAGAAGAGCTACATTTCAAGTTTTAGTTATCGATTAATGAATTATTGGGCGGTTTGGTGTCTTGGACCAGACCGAGGACCTTAAGATTTTGCATGAACCGAGGACTGGCAGCCAGGTAACACGAGAAATTGTGTAAAGTGTTAATATGTAGTAAAAACCTAAGAAAATCTCCCGTTTCCGTCATTTACTATCGTATCGACATAACGCCAGATCGTCACAGTGGTCGCTTTTCTCTCTGAAACGGTTACATTTATCGTCTGCAAGCCCTTGTCGCGTGATGCGGTATGCAGACACAGTACAAGCAGCACACTAGAACACAGAATAAGAATCTACGTTGATGCAATCGGCCAGTAAGAAGAGCTACATTTCAAGTTTTAGTTATCGATTAATGAATTATTGGGCGGTTTGGTGCCTTGGACCAGACCGAGGACCTTAAGATTATGCATGAACCGAGGACTGGCAGCCAGGTAACACGAGAAATTGTGTAAAGTGTTAATATGTAGTAAAAACCTAAGAAAATCTCCCGTTTCCGTCATTTACTATCGAATCGACATAACGCCAGATCGTCACATTGGTCGCTTTTCTCTCTGAAACGGTTACATTTATCGTCTGCAAGCCCTTGTCGCGTGATGCGGTATGCAGACACAGTACAAGCAGCACACTAGAACACAGAATAAGAATCTACGTTGATGCAATCGGCCAGTAAGAAGAGCTACATTTCAAGTTTTAGTTATCGATTAATGAATTATTGGGCGGTTTGGTGCCTTGGACCAGACCGAGGACCTTAAGATTTTGCATGAACCGAGGACTGGCAGCCAGGTAACACGAGAAATTGTGTAAAGTGTTAATATGTAGTAAAAACCTAAGAAAATCTCCCGTTTCCGTCATTTACTATCGAATCGACATAACGCCAGATCGTCACATTGGTCGCTTTTCTCTCTGAAACGGTTACATTTATCGTCTGCAAGCCCTTGTCGCGTGATGCGGTATGCAGACACAGTACAAGCAGCACACTAGAACACAGAATAAGAATCTACGTTGATGCAATCGGCCAGTAAGAAGAGCTACATTTCAAGTTTTAGTTATCGATTAATGAATTATTGGGCGGTTTGGTGCCTTGGACCAGACCGAGGACCTTAAGATTTTGCATGAACCGTGGACTGGCAGCCAGGTAACACGAGAAATTGTGTAAAGTGTTAATATGTAGTAAAAACCTAAGAAAATCTCCCGTTTCCGTCATTTACTATCGAATCGACATAACGCCAGATCGTCACATTGGTCGCTTTTCTCTCTGAAACGGTTACATTTATCGTCTGCAAGCCCTTGTCGCGTGATGCGGTATGCAGACACAGTACAAGCAGCACACTAGAACACAGAATAAGAATCTACGTTGATGCAATCGGCCAGTAAGAAGAGCTACATTTCAAGTTTTAGTTATCGATTAATGAATTATTGGGCGGTTTGGTGCCTTGGACCAGACCGAGGACCTTAAGATTTTGCATGAACCGAGGACTGGCAGCCAGGTAACACGAGAAATTGTGTAAAGTGTTAATATGTAGTAAAAACCTAAGAAAATCTCCCGTTTCCGTCATTTACTATCGAATCGACATAACGCCAGATCGTCACATTGGTCGCTTTTCTCTCTGAAACGGTTACATTTATCGTCTGCAAGCCCTTGTCGCGTGATGCGGTATGCAGACACAGTACAAGCAGCACACTAGAACACAGAATAAGAATCTACGTTGATGCAATCGGCCAGTAAGAAGAGCTACATCTCAAGTTTTAGTTATCGATTAATGAATTATTGGGCGGTTTGGTGCCTTGGACCAGACCGAGGACCTTAAGATTTTGCATGAACCGAGGACTGGCAGCCAGGTAACACGAGAAATTGTGTAAAGTGTTAATATGTAGTAAAAACCTAAGAAAATCTCCCGTTTCCGTCATTTACTATCGAATCGACATAACGCCAGATCGTCACATTGGTCGCTTTTCTCTCTGAAACGGTTACATTTATCGTCTGCAAGCCCTTGTCGCGTGATGCGGTATGCAGACACAGTACAAGCAGCACACTAGAACACAGAATAAGAATCTACGTTGATGCAATCGGCCAGTAAGAAGAGCTACATTTCAAGTTTTAGTTATCGATTAATGAATTATTGGGCGGTTTGGTGCCTTGGACCAGACCGAGGACCTTAAGATTTTGCATGAACCGAGGACTGGCAGCCAGGTAACACGAGAAATTGTGTAAAGTGTTAATATGTAGTAAAAACCTAAGAAAATCTCCCGTTTCCGTCATTTACTATCGAATCGACATAACGCCAGATCGTCACATTGGTCGCTTTTCTCTCTGAAACGGTTACATTTATCGTCTGCAAGCCCTTGTCGCGTGATGCGGTATGCAGACACAGTACAAGCAGCACACTAGAACACAGAATAAGAATCTACGTTGATGCAATCGGCCAGTAAGAAGAGCTACATTTCAAGTTTTAGTTATCGATTAATGAATTATTGGGCGGTTTGGTGTCTTGGACCAGACCGAGGACCTTAAGATTTTGCATGAACCGAGGACTGGCAGCCAGGTAACACGAGAAATTGTGTAAAGTGTTAATATGTAGTAAAAACCTAAGAAAATCTCCCGTTTCCGTCATTTACTATCGAATCGACATAACGCCAGATCGTCACATTGGTCGCTTTTCTCTCTGAAACGGTTACATTTATCGTCTGCAAGCCCTTGTCGCGTGATGCGGTATGCAGACACAGTACAAGCAGCACACTAGAACACAGAATAAGAATCTACGTTGATGCAATCGGCCAGTAAGAAGAGCTACATTTCAAGTTTTAGTTATCGATTAATGAATTATTGGGCGGTTTGGTGTCTTGGACCAGACCGAGGACCTTAAGATTTTGCATGAACCGAGGACTGGCAGCCAGGTAACACGAGAAATTGTGTAAAGTGTTAATATGTAGTAAAAACCTAAGAAAATCTCCCGTTTCCGTCATTTACTATCGAATCGACATAACGCCAGATCGTCACATTGGTCGCTTTACTCTCTGAAACGGTTACATTTATCGTCTGCAAGCCCTTGTCGCGTGATGCGGTATGCAGAGTCACTACAAGCGGCATAGTAGAACACTGAAGAAGCATCTAAGTTTATGCAATCGCCCAGTAAGAAGAGCTACATTTCAAGTTTTAGTTATCGATTAATGAATTATTGGGCGGTTTGGTGCCTTGGACCAGACCGAGGACCTTAAGATTTTGCATGAACCGAGGACTGGCAGCCAGGTAACACGAGAAATTGTGTAAAGTGTTAATATGTAGTAAAAACCTAAGAAAATCTCCCGTTTCCGTCATTTACTGTCGAATCGACATAACGCCAGATCGTCACAGTGGTCGCTTTTCTCTCTGAAACGGTTACATTTATCGTCTGCAAGCCCTTGTCGCGTGATGCGGTATGCAGAGTCACTACAAGCGGCATAGTAGAACACTGAAGAAGCATCTAAGTTTATGCAATCGCCCAGTAAGAAGAGCTACATTTCAAGTTTTAGTTATCGATTAATGAATTATTGGCGGTTTGGTGCCTTGGACCAGACCGAGGACCTTAAGATTTTGCATGAACCGAGGACTGGCAGCCAGGTAACACGAGAAATTGTGTAAAGTGTTAATATGTAGTAAAAACCTAAGAAAATCTCCCGTTTCCGTCATTTACTATCGAATCGACATAACGCCAGATCGTCACAGTGGTCGCTTTTCTCTCTGAAACGGTTACATTTATCGTCTGCAAGCCCTTTTCGCGTGATGCGGTATGCAGACACAGTACAAGCAGCACACTAGAACACAGAATAAGAATCTACGTTGATGCAATCGGCCAGTAAGAAGAGCTACATTTCAAGTTTTAGTTATCGATTAATGAATTATTGGGCGGTTTGGTGCCTTGGACCAGACTGAGGACCTTAAGATTTTGCATGAACCGAGGACTGGCAGCCAGGTAACACGAGAAATTGTGTAAAGTGTTAATATGTAGTAAAAACCTAAGAAAATCTCCCGTTTCCGTCATTTACTATCGAATCGACATAACGCCAGATCGTCACAGTGGTCGCTTTTCTCTCTGAAACGGTTACATTTATCGTCTGCAAGCCCTTGTCGCGTGATGCGGTATGCAGACACAGTACAAGCAGCACACTAGAACACAGAATAAGAATCTACGTTGATGCAATCGGCCAGTAAGAAGAGCTACATTTCAAGTTTTAGTTATCGATTAATGAATTATTGGGCGGTTTGGTGCCTTGGACCAGACCGAGGACCTTAAGATTTTGCATGAACCGAGGACTGGCAGCCAGGTAACACGAGAAATTGTGTAAAGTGTTAATATGTAGTAAAAACCTAAGAAAATCTCCCTTTTCCGTCATTTACTATCGAATCGACATAACGCCAGATCGTCACATTGGTCGCTTTTCTCTCTGAAACGGTTACATTTATCGTCTGCAAGCCCTTGTCGCGTGATGCGGTATGCAGAGTCACTACAAGCGGCATAGTAGAACACTGAAGAAGCATCTAAGTTTATGCAATCGCCCAGTAAGAAGAGCTACATTTCAAGTTTTAGTTATCGATTAATGAATTATTGGCGGTTTGGTGCCTTGGACCAGACCGAGGACCTTAAGATTTTGCATGAACCGAGGACTGGCAGCCAGGTAACACGAGAAATTGTGTAAAGTGTTAATATGTAGTAAAAACCTAAGAAAATCTCCCGTTTCCGTCATTTACTATCGAATCGACATAACGCCAGATCGTCACAGTGGTCGCTTTTCTCTCTGAAACGGTTACATTTATCGTCTGCAAGCCCTTTTCGCGTGATGCGGTATGCAGACACAGTACAAGCAGCACACTAGAACACAGAATAAGAATCTACGTTGATGCAATCGGCCAGTAAGAAGAGCTACATTTCAAGTTTTAGTTATCGATTAATGAATTATTGGGCGGTTTGGTGCCTTGGACCAGACCGAGGACCTTAAGATTTTGCATGAACCGAGGACTGGCAGCCAGGTAACACGAGAAATAGTGTAAAGTGTTAATATGTAGTAAAAACCTAAGAAAATCTCCCGTTTCCGTCATTTACTATCGAATCGACATAACGCCAGATCGTCACAGTGGTCGCTTTTCTCTCTGAAACGGTTACATTTATCGTCTGCAAGCCCTTGTCGCGTGATGCGGTATGCAGACACAGTACAAGCAGCACACTAGAACACAGAATAAGAATCTACGTTGATGCAATCGGCCAGTAAGAAGAGCTACATTTCAAGTTTTAGTTATCGATTAATGAATTATTGGGCGGTTTGGTGCCTTGGACCAGACCGAGGACCTTAAGATTTTGCATGAACCGAGGACTGGCAGCCAGGTAACACGAGAAATTGTGTAAAGTGTTAATATGTAGTAAAAACCTAAGAAAATCTCCCTTTTCCGTCATTTACTATCGAATCGACATAACGCCAGATCGTCACATTGGTCGCTTTTCTCTCTGAAACGGTTACATTTATCGTCTGCAAGCCCTTGTCGCGTGATGCGGTATGCAGACACAGTACAAGCAGCACACTAGAACACAGAATAAGAATCTACGTTGATGCAATCGGCCAGTAAGAAGAGCTACATTTCAAGTTTTAGTTATCGATTAGTGAATTATTGGGCGGTTTGGTGCCTTGGACCAGACCGAGGACCTTAAGATTTTGCATGAACCGAGGACTGGCAGCCAGGTAACACGAGAAATTGTGTAAAGTGTTAATATGTAGTAAAAACCTAAGAAAATCTCCCTTTTCCGTCATTTACTATCGAATCGACATAACGCCAGATCGTCACATTGGTCGCTTTTCTCTCTGAAACGGTTACATTTATCGTCTGCAAGCCCTTGTCGCGTGATGCGGTATGCAGACACAGTACAAGCAGCACACTAGAACACAGAATAAGAATCTACGTTGATGCAATCGGCCAGTAAGAAGAGCTACATTTCAAGTTTTAGTTATCGATTAATGAATTATTGAGCGGTTTGGTGCCTTGGACCAGACCGAGGACCTTAAGATTTTGCATGAACCGAGGACTGGCATCCAGGTAACACGAGAAATTGTGTAAAGTGTTAATATGTAGTAAAAACCTAAGAAAATCTCCCGTTTCCGTCATTTACTATCGAATCGACATAATGCCAGATCGTCACAGTGGTCGCTTTTCTCTCTGAAACGGTTACATTTATCGTCTGCAAGCCCTTGTCGCGTGATGCGGTATGCAGACACAGTACAAGCAGCACACTAGAACACAGAATAAGAATCTACGTTGATGCAATCGGCCAGTAAGAAGAGCTACATTTCAAGTTTTAGTTATCGATTAATGAATTATTGGGCGGTTTGGTGCCTTGGACCAGACCGAGGACCTTAAGATTTTGCATGAACCGAGGACTGGCAGCCAGGTAACACGAGAAAATGTGTAAAGTGTTAATATGTAGTAAAAACCTAAGAAAATCTCCCGTTTCCGTCATTTACTATCGAATCGACATAACGCCAGATCGTCACATTGGTCGCTTTTCTCTCTGAAACGGTTACATTTATCGTCTGCAAGCCCTTGTCGCGTGATGCGGTATGCAGACACAGTACAAGCAGCACACTAGAACACAGAATAAGAATCTACGTTGATGCAATCGGCCAGTAAGAAGAGCTACATTTCAAGTTTTAGTTATCGATTAATGAATTATTGGGCGGTTTGGTGCCTTGGACCAGACCGAGGACATTAAAATTTTGCATGAACCGAGGACTGGCAGCCAGGTAACACGAGAAATTGTGTAAAGTGTTAATATGTAGTAAAAACCTAAGAAAATCTCCCGTTTCCGTCATTTACTATCGAATCGACATAACGCCAGATCGTCACAGTGGTCGCTTTTTTCTCTGAAACGGTTACATTTATCGTCTGCAAGCCCTTTTCGCGTGATGCGGTATGCAGACACAGTACAAGCAGCACACTAGAACACAGAATAAGAATCTACGTTGATGCAATCGGCCAGTAAGAAGAGCTACATTTCAAGTTTTAGTTATCGATTAATGAATTATTGGGCGGTTTGGTGCCTTGGACCAGACCGGGGACCTTAAGATTTTGCATGAACCGAGGACTGGCAGCCAGGTAACACGAGAAATTGTGTAAAGTGTTAATATGTAGTAAAAACCTAAGAAAATCTCCCGTTTCCGTCATTTACTATCGTATCGACATAACGCCAGATCGTCACAGTGGTCGCTTTTCTCTCTGAAACGGTTACATTTATCGTCTGCAAGCCCTTGTCGCGTGATGCGGTATGCAGACACAGTACAAGCAGCACACTAGAACACAGAATAAGAATCTACGTTGATGCAATCGGCCAGTAAGAAGAGCTACATTTCAAGTTTTAGTTATCGATTAATGAATTATTGGGCGGTTTGGTGCCTTGGACCAGACCGAGGACCTTAAGATTATGCATGAACCGAGGACTGGCAGCCAGGTAACACGAGAAATTGTGTAAAGTGTTAATATGTAGTAAAAACCTAAGAAAATCTCCCGTTTCCGTCATTTACTATCGAATCGACATAACGCCAGATCGTCACATTGGTCGCTTTTCTCTCTGAAACGGTTACATTTATCGTCTGCAAGCCCTTGTCGCGTGATGCGGTATGCAGACACAGTACAAGCAGCACACTAGAACACAGAATAAGAATCTACGTTGATGCAATCGGCCAGTAAGAAGAGCTACATTTCAAGTTTTAGTTATCGATTAATGAATTATTGGGCGGTTTGGTGCCTTGGACCAGACCGAGGACCTTAAGATTTTGCATGAACCGAGGACTGGCAGCCAGGTAACACGAGAAATTGTGTAAAGTGTTAATATGTAGTAAAAACCTAAGAAAATCTCCCGTTTCCGTCATTTACTATCGAATCGACATAACGCCAGATCGTCACATTGGTCGCTTTCCTCTCTGAAACGGTTACATTTATCGTCTGCAAGCCCTTGTCGCGTGATGCGGTATGCAGACACAGTACAAGCAGCACACTAGAACACAGAATAAGAATCTACGTTGATGCAATCGGCCAGTAAGAAGAGCTACATTTCAAGTTTTAGTTATCGATTAATGAATTATTGGGCGGTTTGGTGTCTTGGACCAGACCGAGGACCTTAAGATTTTGCATGAACCGAGGACTGGCAGCCAGGTAACACGAGAAATTGTGTAAAGTGTTAATATGTAGTAAAAACCTAAGAAAATCTCCCGTTTCCGTCATTTACTATCGAATCGACATAACGCCAGATCGTCACATTGGTCGCTTTTCTCTCTGAAACGGTTACATTTATCGTCTGCAAGCCCTTGTCGCGTGATGCGGTATGCAGACACAGTACAAGCAGCACACTAGAACACAGAATAAGAATCTACGTTGATGCAATCGGCCAGTAAGAAGAGCTACATTTCAAGTTTTAGTTATCGATTAATGAATTATTGGGCGGTTTGGTGCCTTGGACCAGACCGAGGACCTTAAGATTTTGCATGAACCGAGGACTGGCAGCCAGGTAACACGAGAAATTGTGTAAAGTGTTAATATGTAGTAAAAACCTAAGAAAATCTCCCGTTTCCGTCATTTACTATCGAATCGACATAACGCCAGATCGTCACATTGGTCGCTTTTCTCTCTGAAACAGTTACATTTATCGTCTGCAAGCCCTTGTCGCGTGATGCGATTTGCAGACACAGTACAAGCAGCACACTAGAACACAGAATAAGAATCTACGTTGATGCAATCGGCCAGTAAGAAGAGCTACATTTCAAGTTTTAGTTATCGATTAATGAATTATTGGGCGGTTTGGTGCCTTGGACCAGACCGAGGACCTTAAGATTTTGCATGAAACGAGGACTGGCAGCCAGGTAACACGAGAAATTGTGTAAAGTGTTAATATGTAGTAAAAACCTAAGAAAATCTCCCGTTTCCGTCATTTACTATCGAATCGACATAACGCCAGACCGTCACATTGGTCGCTTTTCTCTCTGAAACGGTTACATTTATCGTCTGCAAGCCCTTGTCGCGTGATGCGGTATGCAGACACAGTACAAGCAGCACACTAGAACACAGAATAAGAATCTACGTTGATGCAATCGGCCAGTAAGAAGAGCTACATTTCAAGTTTTAGTTATCGATTAATGAATTATTGGGCGGTTTGGTGCCTTGGACCAGACCGAGGACCTTAAGATTTTGCATGAACCGTGGACTGGCAGCCAGGTAACACGAGAAATTGTGTAAAGTGTTAATATGTAGTAAAAACCTAAGAAAATCTCCCGTTTCCGTCATTTACTATCGAATCGACATAACGCCAGATCGTCACATTGGTCGCTTTTCTCTCTGAAACGGTTACATTTATCGTCTGCAAGCCCTTTTCGCGTGATGCGGTATGCAGACACAGTACAAGCAGCACACTAGAACACAGAATAAGAATCTACGTTGATGCAATCGGCCAGTAAGAAGAGCTACATTTCAAGTTTTAGTTATCGATTAATGAATTATTGGGCGGTTTGGTGCCTTGGACCAGACCGAGGACCTTAAGATTTTGCATGAACCGAGGACTGGCAGCCAGGTAACACGAGAAATTGTGTAAAGTGTTAATATGTAGTAAAAACCTAAGATGATCTCCCGTTTCCGTCATTTACTATCGAATCGACATAACGCCAGATCGTCACATTGGTCGCTTTTCTCTCTGAAACGGTTACATTTATCGTCTGCAAGCCCTTGTCGCGTGATGCGGTATGCAGACACAGTACAAGCAGCACACTAGAACACAGAATAAAAATCTACGTTGATGCAGTCGGCCAGTAAGAAGAGCTACATTTCAAGTTTTAGTTATCGATTAATGAATTATTGGGCGGTTTGGTGCCTTGGACCAGACCGAGGACCTTAAGATTTTGCATGAACCGAGGACTGGCAGCCAGGTAACACGAGAAATTGTGTAAAGTGTTAATATGTAGTAAAAACCTAAGAAAATCTCCCGTTTCCGTCATTTACTATCGAATCGACATAACGCCAGATCGTCACAGTGGTCGCTTTTCTCTCTGAAACGGTTACATTCATCGTCTGCAAGCCCTTGTCGCGTGATGCGGTATGCAGAGTCACTACAAGCGGCATAGTAGAACACTGAAGAAGCATCTAAGTTTATGCAATCGCCCAGTAAGAAGAGCTACATTTCAAGTTTTAGTTATCGATTAATGAATTATTGGGCGGTTTGGTGCCTTGGACCAGACCGAGGACCTTAAGATTTTGCATGAACCGAGGACTGGCAGCCAGGTAACACGAGAAATTGTGTAAAGTGTTAATATGTAGTAAAAACCTAAGAAAATCTCCCGTTTCCGTCATTTACTATCGTATCGACATAACGCCAGATCGTCACAGTGGTCGCTTTTCTCTCTGAAACGGTTACATTTATCGTCTGCAAGCCCTTGTCGCGTGATGCGGTATGCAGAGTCACTACAAGCGGCATAGTAGAACACTGAAGAAGCATCTAAGTTTATGCAATCGCCCAGTAAGAAGAGCTACATTTCAAGTTTTAGTTATCGATTAATGAATTATTGGCGGTTTGGTGCCTTGGACCAGACCGAGGACCTTAAGATATTGCATGAACCGAGGACTGGCAGCCAGGTAACACGAGAAATTGTGTAAAGTGTTAATATGTAGTAAAAACCTAAGAAAATCTCCCGTTTCCGTCATTTACTATCGAATCGACATAACGCCAGATCGTCACATTGGTCGCTTTTCTCTCTGAAACGGTTACGTTTATCGTCTGCAAGCCCTTGTCGCGTGATGCGATATGCAGACACAGTACAAGCAGCACACTAGAACACAGAATAAGAATCTACGTTGATGCAATCGGCCAGTAAGAAGAGCTACATTTCAAGTTTTAGTTATCGATTAATGAATTACTGGGCGGTTTGGTGCCTTGGACCAGACCGAGGACCTTAAGATTTTGCATGAACCGAGGACTGGCAGCCAGGTAACACGAGAAATTGTGTAAAGTGTTAATATGTAGTAAAAACCTAAGAAAATCTCCCGTTTCCGTCATTTACTATCGAATCGACATAACGCCAGATCGTCACATTGGTCGCTTTACTCTCTGAAACGGTTACATTTATCGTCTGCAAGCCCTTGTCGCGTGATGCGGTATGCAGACACAGTACAAGCAGCACACTAGAACACAGAATAAGAATCTACGTTGATGCAATCGGCCAGGAAGGAGAGCTACATTTCAAGTTTAAGTATCGATTAATGAATTATTGGGCGGTTTGGTGCCTTGGACCAGACCGAGGACCTTAAGATTTTGCATGAACCGAGGACTGGCAGCCAGGTAACACGAGAAATTGTGTAAAGTGTTAAAATGTAGTAAAAACATATGAAAATCTCTCGTTTCCGTCATTTACTATCGAATCGACATAACGCCAGATAGTCACATTGGTCGCTTTTCTCTCTGAAACGGTTACATTTATCGTCTGCAAGCCCTTGTCGCGTGATGCGGTATGCAGACACAGTACAAGCAGCACACTAGAACACAGAATAAGAATCTACGTTGATGCAATCGGCCAGGAAGAAGAGCTACATTTCAAGTTTTAGTTATCGATTAATGAATTATTGGGCGGTTTGGTGCCTTGGACCAGACCGAGGACCTTAAGATTTTGCATGAACCGAGGACTGGCAGCCAGGTAACACGAGAAATTGTGTAAAGTGTTAATATGTAGTAAAAACCTAAGAAAATCTCCCGTTTCCGTCATTTACTATCGAATCGACATAACGCCAGATCGTCACATTGGTCGCTTTTCTCTCTGAAACGGTTACATTTATCGTCTGCAAGCCCTTGTCGCGTGATGCGGTATGCAGACACAGTACAAGCAGCACACTAGAACACAGAATAAGAATCTACGTTGATGCAATCGGCCAGAAAGAAGAGCTACATTTCAAGTTTTAGTTATCGATTAATGAATTATTGGGCGGTTTGGTGCCTTGGACCAGACCGAGGACCTTAAGATTTTGCATGAACCGAGGACTGGCAGCCAGGTAACACGAGAAATTGTGTAAAGTGTTAATATGTAGTAAAAACCTAAGAAAATCTCCCGTTTCCGTCATTTACTATCGAATCGACATAACGCCAGATCGTCACAGTGGTCGCTTTTCTCTCTGAAACGGTTACATTTATCGTCTGCAAGCCCTTGTCGCGTGATGCGGTATGCAGAGTCACTACAAGCGGCATAGTAGAACACTGAAGAAGCATCTAAGTTTATGCAATCGCCCAGTAAGAGGAGCTACATTTCAAGTTTTAGTTATCGATTAATGAATTATTGGGCGGTTTGGTGCCTTGGACCAGACCGAGGACCTAAAGATTTTGCATGAACCGAGGACTGGCAGCCAGGTAACACGAGAAATTGTGTAAAGTGTTAATATGTAGTAAAAACCTAAGAAAATCTCCCGTTTCCGTCATTTACTATCGAATCGACATAACGCCAGATCGTCACAGTGGTCGCTTTTCTCTCTGAAACGGTTACATTTATCGTCTGCAAGCCCTTGTCGCGTGATGCGGTATGCAGAGTCACTACAAGCGGCACAGTAGAACACTGAAGAAGCATCTAAGTTTATGCAATCGGCCAGTAAGAAGAGCTACATTTCAAGTTTTAGTTATCGATTAATGAATTATTGGGCGGTTTGGTGCCTTGGTCCAGACCGAGGACCTTAAGATTTTGCATGAACCGAGGACTGGCAGCCAGGTAACACGAGAAATCGTGTAAAGTGTTAAAATGTAGTAAAAACCTAAGAAAATCTCCCGTTTCCGTCATTTACTATCGAATCGACATAACGCCAGATAGTCACATTGGTCGCTTTTCTCTCTGAAACGGTTACATTTATCGTCAGCAAGCCCTTGTCGCGTGATGCGGTATGCAGACACAGTACAAGCAGCACACTAGAACACAGAATAAGAATCTACGTTGATGCACTGGCCAGGTAGAAGAGCTACATTTCAAGTTTTAGTTATCGATTAATGAATTATTGGGCGGTTTGGTGCCTTGGACCAGACCGAGGACCTTAAGATTTTGCATGAACCGAGGACTGGCAGCCAGGTAACACGAGAAATTGTGTAAAGTGTTAATATGTAGTAAAAAC
The DNA here is from genome assembly GCF_023864275.1 of Schistocerca cancellata. Classification (NCBI taxonomy): domain Eukaryota; kingdom Metazoa; phylum Arthropoda; class Insecta; order Orthoptera; family Acrididae; genus Schistocerca; species Schistocerca cancellata. Next base: position 3,954,441 of record NW_026047150.1, read on the forward strand.
CTAAGAAAATCTCCCGTTTCCGTCATTTACTATCGTATCGACATAACGCCAGATCGTCACAGTGGTCGCTTTTCTCTCTGAAACGGTTACATTTATCGTCTGCAAGCCCTTGTCGCGTGATGCGGTATGCAGAGTCACTACAAGCGGCATAGTAGAACACAGAAGAAGCATCTAAGTTTATGCAATCGCCCAGTAAGAAGAGCTACATTTCAAGTTTTAGTTATCGATTAATGAATTATTGGGCGGTTTGCTGCCTTGGACCAGACCGAGGACCTTAAGATTTTGCATGAACCGAGGACTGGCAGCCAGGTAACACGAGAAATTGTGTAAAGTGTTAATATGTAGTAAAAACCTAAGAAAATCTCCCGTTTCCGTCATTTACTATCGAATCGACATAACGCCAGATCGTCACAGTGGTCGCTTTTCTCTCTGAAACGGTTACATTTATCGTCTGCAAGCCCTTGTCACGTGATGCGGTATGCAGAGTCACTACAAGCGGCATAGTGGAACACTGAAGAAGCATCTAAGTTTATGCAATCGCCCAGTAAGAAGAGCTACATTTCAAGTTTTAGTTATCGATTAATGAATTATTGGGCGGTTTGGTGCCTTGGACCAGACCGAGGACCTTAAGATTTTGCATGAACCGAGGACTGGCAGCCAGGTAACACGAGAAATTGTGTAAAGTGTTAATATGTAGTAAAAACCTAAGAAAATCTCCCGTTTCCGTCATTTACTATCGAATCGACATAACGCCAGATCGTCACATTGGTCGCTTTTCTCTCTGAAACGGTTACATTTATCGTCTGCAAGCCCTTGTCGCGTGATGCGGTATGCAGACACAGTACAAGCAGCACACTAGAACACAGAATAAGAATCTACGTTGATGCAATCGGCCAGGAAGAAGAGCTACATTTAAGGTTTTAGTTATCAATTAATGAATTATTGGGCGGTTTGGTGCCTTGGACCAGACCGAGGACCTTAAGATTTTGCATGAACCGAGGAATGGCAGCCAGGTAACACGAGAAATTGTGTAAAGTGTTAATATGTAGTAAAAACCTAAGAAAATCTCCCGTTTCCGTCAATTACTATCGAATCGACATAACGCCAGATCGTCACAGTGGTCGCTTTTCTCTCTGAAACGGTTACATTTATCGTCTGCAAGCCCTTGTCGCGTGATGCGGTATGCAGAGTCACTACAAGCGGCATAGTAGAACACTGAAGAAGCATCTAAGTTTATGCAATCGCCCAGTAAGAAGCGCTACATTTCAAGTATTAGTTATCGATTAATGAATTATTGGGCGGTTTGGTGCCTTGGACCAGACCGAGGACCTTAAGATTTTGCATGAAACGAGGACTGGCAGCCAGGTAACACGAGAAATTGTGTAAAGTGTTAATATGTAGTAAAAACCTAAGAAAATCTCCCGTTTCCGTCAATTACTATCGAATCGACATAACGCCAGATCGTCACAGTGGTCGCTTTTCTCTCAGAAACGGTTACATTTATCGTCTGCAAGCCCTTGTCGCGTGATGCGGTATGCAGACACAGTACAAGCAGCACACTAGAACACAGAATAAGAATCTACGTTGATGCAATCGGCCAGTAAGAAGAGCTACATTTCAAGTTTTAGTTATCGATTAATGAATTATTGGGCGGTTTGGTGCCTTGGACCAGAACGAGGACCTTAAGATTTTGCATGAACCGAGGACTGGCAGCCAGGTAACACGAGAAATTGTGTAAAGTGTTAATATGTATTAAAAACCTAAGAAAATCTCCCGTTTCCGTCAATTACTATCGAATCGACATAACGCCAGATCGTCACAGTGGTCGCTTTTCTCTCTGAAACGGTTACATTTATCGTCTGCAAGCCCTTGTCGCGTGATGCGGTATGCAGAGTCACTACAAGCGGCATAGTAGAACACTGAAGAAGCATCTAAGTTTATGCAATCGCCCAGTAAGAAGCGCTACATTTCAAGTATTAGTTATCGATTAATTAATTATTGGGCGGTTTGGTGCCTTGGACCAGACCGAGGACCTTAAGATTTTGCATGAAACGAGGACTGGCAGCCAGGTAACACGAGAAATTGTGTAAAGTGTTAATATGTAGTAAAAAACTAAGAAAATCTCCCGTTTCCGTCATTTACTATCGAATCGACATAATGCCAGATCGTCACAGTGGTCGCTTTTCTCTCTGAAACGGTTACATTTATCGTCTGCAAGCCCTTGTCGCGTGATGCGGTATGCAGACACAGTACAAGCAGCACACTAGAACACAGAATAAGAATCTACGTTGATGCAATCGGCCAGTAAGAAGAGCTACATTTCAAGCTTTAGTTATCGATTAATGAATTATTGGGCGGTTTGGTGCCTTGGACCAGACCGAGGACCTTAAGATTTTGCATGAACCGAGGACTGGCAGCCAGGTAACACGAGAAATTGTGTAAAGTGTTAATATGTAGTAAAAACCTAAGAAAATCTCCCGTTTCCGTCATTTACTATCGAATCGACATAACGCCAGATCGTCACATTGGTCGCTTTTCTCTCTGAAACGGTTACATTTATCGTCTGCAAGCCCTTGTCGCGTGATGCGGTATGCAGACACAGTACAAGCAGCACACTAGAACACAGAATAAGAATCTACGTTGATGCAATCGGCCAGTAAGAAGAGCTACATTTCAAGTTTTAGTTATCGATTAATGATTTATTGGGCGGTTTGGTGCCTTGGACCAGACCGAGGACCTTAAGATTTTGCATGAACCGAGGACTGGCAGCCAGGTAACACGAGAAATTGTGTAAAGTGTTAATATGTAGTAAAAACCTAAGAAAATCTCCCGTTTCCGTCATTTACTATCGAATCGACATAACGCCAGATCGTCACAGTGGTCGCTTTTCTCTCTGAAACGGTTACATTTATCGTGTGCAAGCCCTTGTCGCGTGATGCGGTATGCAGAGTCACTACAAGCGGCATAGTAGAACACAGAATAAGAATCTACGTTGATGCAATCGACCAGTAAGAAGAGCTACATTTCAAGATTTAGTTATCGATTAATGAATTATTGGGCGGTTTGGTGCCTTGGACCAGACCGAGGACCTTAAGATTGTGCATGAACCGAGGACTGGCAGCCAGGTAACACGAGAAATTGCGTAAAGTGTTAATATGTAGTAAAAACCTAAGAAAATCTCCCGTTTCCGTCATTTACTATCGAATCGACATAACGCCAGATCGTCACAGTGGTCGCTTTTCTCTCTGAAACGGTTACATTTATCGTCTGCAAGCCCTTGTCGCGTGATGCGGTATGCAGACACAGTACAAGCGGCATAGTAGAACACAGAATAAGAATCTACGTTGATGCAATCGGCCAGGAAGAAGAGCTACATTTCAAGTTTTAGTTATCGATTAATGAATTATTGGGCGGTTTGGTGCTTTGGACCAGACCGAGGACCTTAAGATTTTGCATGAACCGAGGACTGGCAGCCAGGTAACACGAGAATTCTGTAAAGTGTTAATATGTAGTAAAAACCTAAGAAAATCTCCCGTTTCCGTCATTTACTATCGAATCGACATAACGCCAGATCGTCACATTGGTCGCTTTTTTCTCTGAAACGGTTACATTTATCGTCTGCGAGCCCTTGTCGCGTGATGCGGTATGCAGAGTCACTACAAGCGGCATAGTAGAACACAGAATAAGAATCTACGTTGATGCAATCTGCCAGTAAGAAGAGCTACATTTCAAGTTTTAGTTATCGATTAATCAATTATTGGGCGGTTTGGTGCCTTGAACCAGACCGAGGACCTTAAGATTTTGCATGAACCGAGGACTGGCAGCCAGGTAACACGAGAAATTGTGTAAAGTGTTAATATGTAGTAAAAACCTAAGAAAATCTCCCGTTTCCGTCATTTACTATCGAATCGACATAACGCCAGATCGTCACAGTGGTCGCTTTTCTCTCTGAAACGGTTACATTTATCGTCTGCAAGCCCTTGTCGCGTGATGCGGTATGCAGAGTCACTACAAGCGGCATAGTAGAACACAGAATAAGAATCTACGTTGATGCAATCGGCCAGTAAGAAGAGCTACATTTCAAGTTTTAGTTATCGATTAATGAATTATTGGGCGGTTTGGTGCCTTGGACCAGACCGAGGACCTTGAGATTTTGCATGAACCGAGGACTGGCAGCCAGGTAACACGAGAAATTGTGTAAAGTGTTAATATGTAGTAAAAACCTAAGAAAATCTACCGTTTCCGTCATTTACTATCGAATCGACATAACGCCAGATCGTCACAGTGGTCGCTTTTCTCTCTGAAACGGTTACATTTATCGTCTGCAAGCCCTTGTCGCGTGATGCGGTATGCAGACACAGTACAAGCGGCATAGTAGAACACAGAATAAGAATCTACGTTGATGCAATCGGCCAGGAAGAAGAGCTACATTTCAAGTTTTAGTTATCGATTAATGAATTATTGTGCGGTTTGGTGCCTTGGACCAGACCGAGGACCTTAAGATTTTGCATGAACCGAGGACTGGCAGCCAGGTAACACGAGAAATTGTGTAAAGTGTTAATATGTAGTAAAAACCTAAGAAAATCTCCCGTTTCCGTCATTTACTATCGAATCGACATAACGCCAGATCGTCACAGTGGTCGCTTTTCTCTCTGAAACGGTTACATTTATCGTCTGCAAGCCCTTGTCGCGTGATGCGGTATGCAGAATCACTACAAGCGGCATAGTAGAACACAGAATAAGAATCTACGTTGATGCAATCGGCCAGTATGAAGAGCTACATTTCAAGTTTTAGTTATCGATTAATGAATTATTGGGCGGTTTGATGCCTTGGACCAGACCGAGGACCTTAAGATTTTGCATGAACCGAGGACCGGCAGCCAGGTAACACGAGAAATTGTGTAAAGTGTTAATATGTAGTAAAAACCTAAGAAAATCTCCCGTTTCCGTCATTTACTATCGAATCGACATAACGCCAGATCGTTACAGTGGTCGCTTTTCTCTCTGAAACGGATACATTTATCGTCTGCAAGCCCTTGTCGCGTGATGCGGTATGCAGAGTCACTACAAGCGGCATAGTAGAACACTGAGGACGCATCTAAGTTTATGCAATCGCCCAGTAAGAAGAACTACATTTCAAGTTTTAGTTATCGATTAATGAATTATTGGGCGGTTTGGTGCCTTGGACCAGACCGAGGACCTTAAGATTTTGCATGAACCGAGGACTGGCAGCCATGTAACACGAGAAATTGTGTAAAGTGTTAATATGTAGTAAAAACCTAAGAAAATCTCCCGTTTCCGTCATTTACTATCGAATCGACATAACGCCAGATCGTCACATTGGTCGCTTTTCTCTCTGAAACGGTTACATTTATCGTCTGCAAGCCCTTGTCGCGTGATGCGGTATGCAGACACAGTACAAGCAGCACACTAGAACACAGAATAAGAATCTACGTTGATGCAATCGGCCAGTAAGAAGAGCTACATTTCAAGTTTTAGTTATCGATTAATGTATTATTGGGCGGTTTGGTGCCTTGGACCAGACCGAGGACCTTAAGATTTTGCATGAACCGAGGACTGGCAGCCAGGTAACACGAGAAATTGTGTAAAGTGTTAATATGTAGTAAAAACCTAAGAAAATCTCCCGTTTCCGTCATTTACTATCGAATCGACATAACGCCAGATCGTTACAGTGGTCGCTTTTCTCTATGAAACGTTTACATTTATCGTCTGCAAGCCCTTGTCGCGTGATGCGGTATGCAGAGTCACTACAAGCGGCATAGTAGAACACTGAAGAAGCATCTAAGTTTATGCAATCGCCCAGTAAGAAGAGCTAAATTTCAAGTTTTAGTTATCGATTAATGAATTATTGGGCGGTTTGGGCCTTGGACCAGCCCGAGGACCTTATGAATTTGCATGAACCGAGGACTGGCAGCCAGGTAACACGAGAAATTGTGTAAAGTGTTAATATGTAGTAAAAACATAAGAAAATCTCCCGATTCCGTCATTTACTATCGAATCGACATAACGCCAGATCGTCACAGTGGTCGCTTTTCTCTCTGAAACGGTTACATTTATCGTCTGCAAGCCCTTGTCGCGTGATGCGGTATGCAGACACAGTACAAGCAGCACACTAGAACACAGAATAAGAATCTACGTAGATGCAATCGGCCAGTAAGAAGTGCTACATTTCAAGTTTTAGTTATCGATTAATGAATTATTGGGCGGTTTGGTGCCTTGGACCAGACCGAGGACCTTAAGATTTTGCATGAACCGAGGACTGGCAGCCAGGTAACACGAGAAATTGTGTAAAGTGTTAATATGTAGTAAAAACCTAAGAAAATCTCCCGTTTCCGTCATTTACTATCGAATCGACATAACGCCAGATCGTCACAGTGGTCGCTTTTCTCTCTGAAACGGTTACATTTATCGTCTGCAAGCCCTTGTCGCGTGATGCGGTATGCAGACACAGTACAAGCAGCACACTAGAACACAGAATAAGAATCTACGTTGATGCAATCGGCCAGTAAGAAGAGCTACATTTCAAGTTTTAGTTATCGATTAATGAATTATTGGGCGGTTTGGTGCCTTGGACCAGACCGAGGACCTTAAGATTTTGCATGAACCGAGGACTGGCAGCCAGGTAACACGAGAAATTGTGTAAAGTGTTAATATGTAGTAAAAACCTAAGAAAATCTCCCGTTTCCGTCATTTACTATCGAATCGACATAACGCCAGATCGTCACAGTGGTCGCTTTTCTCTCTGAAACGGTTACATTTATCGTCTGCAAGCCCTTGTCGCGTGATGCGGTATGCAGACACAGTACAAGCAGCACACTAGAACACAGAATAAGAATCTACGTTGATGCAATCGGCCAGTAAGAAGAGCTACATTTCAAGTTTTAGTTATCGATTAATGAATTATTGGGCGGTTTGGTGCCTTGGACCAGACCGAGGACCTTAAAATTTTGCATGAACCGAGGACTGGCAGCCAGGTAACACGAGAAATTGTGTAAAGTGTTAATATGTAGTAAAAATAAAAGATAATCTCCTGTTTCCGTTATTTACTATCGAATCGACATAACTCCAGATAGTCAAAATGGTTGCTTTTCTCTCTGAAATGGTTACATTTATCGTCTGCAAGCCCTTGTCGCGTGATGCGGTATGCAGTTACAGTACAAGCACCACACTAGAACACAGAATAAGAATCTACGTTGATGCAATCGGCCAAAAAGATGAGCTACACTTCAAATTTTAGTTATCGAAAGTTGAATTATTGGCCGGTTTAATGCCTTTGACATGACCGAGGACCTTAAGATTTTACATGAACCGAGGACTGGCAGCCACGTAACACGAGAAAATGTGGAAAGTGTTAATATGTAGTAAAAATATAAGATAATCTCCTGTTTCCGTTATTTACTATCGAATCGAAATAACTCCAGATAGTCAAAATGGTTGCTTTTCTCTCTGAAACGGTTACATTTATCGTCTGCAAGCCCTTGTCGCGTGATGCGGTATGCAGAGTCACTACAAGCGGCATAGTAGAACACTGAAGAAGCATCTAAGTTTATGCAATCGGCCAGGAAGAAGAGCTACATTTCAAGTTTTAGTTATCGATTAATGAATTATTGGGCGGTTTGGTGCCTTGGACCAGACCGAGGACCTTAAGATTTTGCATGAACCGAGGACTGGATGCCAGGTAACACAAGAAATTGTGTAAAGTGTTAATATGTAGTAAAAACCTAAGAAAATCTCCCGTTTCCGTCATTTACTATCGAATCGACATACCGCCAGATCGTCACAGTGGTCGCTTTTCTCTCTGAAACGGTTACATTTATCGTCTGCAAGCCCTAGTCGCGTGATGCGGTATGCAGAGTCACTACAAGCGGCATAGTAGAACACTGAAGAAGCATCTAAGTTTATGCAATCGGCCAGTAAGAAGAGCTACATTTCAAGTTTTAGTTATCGATTAATGAATTATTGGGCGGTTTGGTGCCTTGGACCAGACCGAGGACCTTAAGATTTTGCATGAACCGAGGACTGGCAGCCAGGTAACACGAGAAATTGTGTAAAGTGTTAATATGTAGTAAAAACCCAAGAAAATCTCCCGTTTCCGTCATTTACTATCTAATCGACATAACGCCAGATCGTCACAGTGGTCGCTTTTCTCTCTGAAACGGTTACATTTATCGTCTGCAAGCCCTTGTCGCGTGATGCGGTATGCAGAGTCACTACAAGCGGCATAGTAGAACACTGAAGAAGCATCTAAGTTTATGCAATCGGCCAGGAAGAAGAGCTACATTTCAAGTTTTAGTTATCGATTAATGAATTATTGGGCGGTTTGGTGCCTTGGACCAGACCGAGGACCTTAAGATTTTGCATGAACCGAGGACTGGCAGCCAGGTAACACGAGAAATTGTGTAAAGTGTTAATATGTAGTAAAAACCTAAGAAAATCCCCCGTTTCCGTCATTTACTATCGAATCGACATAACGCCAGATCGTCACAGTGGTCGCTTTTCTCTCTGAAACGGTTACATTTATCGTCTGCAGGTCCTTGTCGCGTGATGCGGTATGCAGAGTCACTACAAGCGGCATAGTAGAATACTGAAGAAGCATCTAAGTTTATGCAATCGCCCAGTAAGAAGAGCTGAAGTTCAAGTTTTAGTCATCGATTAATGAATTATTGGGCGGTTTGGTGCCTTGGACCAGACCGAGTACCTTAAGATTTTGCATGAACCGAGGACTGGCAGCCAGGTAACACGAGAAATTGTGTAAAGTGTTAATATGTAGTAAAAACCTAAGAAAATCTCCCGTTTCCGTCATTTACTATCGAATCGACATAACGCCAGATCAGCACAGTGGTCGCTTTTCTCTCTGAAACGGTTACATTTATCGTCTGCAAGCCCTTGTCGCGTGATGCGGTATGCAGACACAGTACAAGCAGCACACTAGAACACAGAATAAGAATCTACGTTGATGCAATCGGCCAGGAAGATGAGCTACATTTCAAGTTTTAGTTATCGATTAGTGAATTATTGGGCGGTTTGGTGCCTTGGACCAGACCGAGGACCTTAAGATTTTGCATGAACCGAGTACTGGCAGCCAGGTAACACGAGAAATTGTGTAAAGTGTTAATATGTAGTAAAAACCTAAGAAAATCTCCCGTTTCCGTCATTTACTATCGAATCGACATAACGCCAGATCGTCACAGTGGCCGCTTTTCTCTCTGAAACGGTTACATTTATCGTCTGCAAGCCCTTGTCGCGTGATGCGGTATGCAGAGTCACTACAAGCGGCATAGTAGAACACTGAAGAAGCATCTAAGCTTATGCAATCGCCCAGTAAGAAGAGCTACATTTCAAGTTTTAGTTATCGATTAATGAATTATTGGGCGGTTTGGTGCCTTGGACCAGACCGAGGACCTTAAGATTTTGCATGAACCGAGGACTGGCAGCCAGGTAACACGAGAAATTGTGTAAAGTGTTAATATGTAGTAAAAACCTAAGAAAATCTCCCGTTTCCGTCATTTACTATCGAATCGACATAACGCCAGATCGTCACAGTGGTCGCTTTTCTCTCTGAAACGGTTACATTTATCGTCTGCAAGCCCTTGTCGCGTGATGCGGTATGCAGACACAGTACAAGCAGCACACTAGAACACAGAATAAGAATCTACGTTGATGCAATCGGCCAGTAAGAAGAGCTACATTTCTAGTTTTAGTTATCGATTAATGAATTATTGGGCGGTTTGGTGCCTTGGACCAGACCGAGGACCTTAAGATTTTGCATGAACCGAGGACTGGCAGCCAGGTAACACGAGAAATTGTGTAAAGTGTTAATATGTAGTAAAAACCTAGGAAAATCTCCCGTTTCCGTCATTTACTATCGAATCGACATAACGCCAGATCGTCACAGTGGTCGCTTTTCTCTCTGAAACGGTTACATTTATCGTCTGCAAGCCCTTGTCGCGTGATGCGGTATGCAGACACAGTACAAGCAGCACACTAGAACACAGAATAAGAATCTACGTTGATGCAATCGGCCAGGAAGAAGAGCTACATTTCAAGTTTTAGTTATCGATTAATGAATTATTGGGCGGTTTGGTGCCTTGGACCAGACCGAGGACCTTAAGATTTTGCATGAACCGAGGACTGGCAGCCAGGTAACACGAGAAATTGTGTAAAGTGTTAATATGTAGTAAAAACCTAAGAAAATCTCCCGTTTCCGTCATTTACTATCGAATCGACATAACGCCAGATCGTCACAGTGGTCGCTTTTCTCTCTGAAACGGTTACATTTATCGTCTGCAAGCCCTTGTCGCGTGATGCGGTATGCAGACACAGTACAAGCAGCACACTAGAACACAGAATAAGAATCTACGTTGATGCAATCGGCCAGTAAGAAGAGCTACATTTCTAGTTTTAGTTATCGATTAATGAATTATTGGGCGGTTTGGTGCCTTGGACCAGACCGAGGACCTTAAGATTTTGCATGAACCGAGGACTGGCAGCCAGGTAACACGAGAAATTGTGTAAAGTGTTAATATGTAGTAAAAACCTAAGAAAATCTCCCGTTTCCGTCATTTACTATCGAATCGACATAACGCCAGATCGTCACAGTGGTCGCTTTTCTCTCTGAAACGGTTACATTTATCGTCTGCAAGCCCTTGTCGCGTGATGCGGTATGCAGACACAGTACAAGCAGCACACTAGAACACAGAATAAGAATCTACGTTGATGCAATCGGCCAGTAAGAAGAGCTACATTTCAAGTTTTAGTTATCGATTAATGAATTATTGGGCGGTTTGGTGCCTTGGACCAGACCGAGTACCTTAAGATTTTGCATGAACCGAGGACTGGCAGCCAGGTAACACGAGAAATTGTGTAAAGTGTTAATATGTAGTAAAAACCTAAGAAAATCTCCCGTTTCCGTCATTTACTATCGAATCGACATAACGCCAGATCGTCACAGTGGTCGCTTTTCTCTCTGAAACGGTTACATTTATCGTCTGCAAGCCCTTGTCGCGTGATGCGGTATGCAGACACAGTACAAGCAGCACACTAGAACACAGAATAAGAATCTACGTTGTTGCAATCGGCCAGGAAGAAGAGCTACATTTCAAGTTTTAGTTATCGATTAATGAATTATTGGGCGGTTTGGTGCCTTGGACCAGACCGAGGACCTTAAGATTTTGCATGAACCGAGGACTGGCAGACAGGTAACACGAGAAATTGTGTAAAGTGTTAATATGTAGTAAAAACCTAAGAAAATCTCCCGTTTCCGTCATTTACTATCGAATCGACATAACGCCAGATCGTCACAGTGGTCGCTTTTCTCTCTGAAACGGTTACATTTATCGTCTGCAAGCCCTTTTCGCGTGATGCGGTATGCAGACACAGTACAAGCAGCACACTAGAACACAGAATAAGAATCTACGTTGATGCAATCGGCCAGTAAGAAGAGCTACATTTCAAGTTTTAGTTATCGATTAATGAATTATTGGGCGGTTTGGTGCCTTGGACCAGACCGAGGACCTTAAGATTTTGCATGAACCGAGGACTGGCAGCCAGGTAACACGAGAAATTGTGTAAAGTGTTAATATGTAGTAAAAACCTAAGAAAATCTCCCGTTTCCGTCATTTACTATCGAATCGACATAACGCCAGATCGTCACAGTGGTCGCTTTTCTCTCTGAAACGGTTACATTTATCGTCTGCAAGTCCTTGTCGCGTGATGCGGTATGCAGACACAGTACAAGCAGCACACTAGAACACAGAATAAGAATCTACGTTGATGCAATCGGCCAGGAAGAAGAGCTACATTTCAAGTTTTAGTTATCGATTAACGAATTATTGGGCGGTTTGGTACCTTGGAGCAGACCGAGGACCTTAAGATTTTGCATGAACCGAGGACTGGCAGCCAGGTAACACGAGAAATTGTGTAAAGTGTTAATATGTAGTAAAAACCTAAGAAAATCTCCCGTTTCCGTCATTTACTATCGAATCGACATAACGCCAGATCGTCACAGTGGTCGCTTTTCTCTCTGAAACGGTTACAGTTATCGTCTGCAAGCCCTTGTCGCGTGATGCGGTATGCAGAATCACTACAAGCGGCATAGTAGAACACAGAATAAGAATCTACGTTGATGCAATCGGCCAGTAAGAAGAGCTACATTTCAAGTTTTAGTTATCGATTAATGAATTATTGGGCGGTTTGGTGCCTTGGACCAGACCGAGGACCTTGAGATTTTGCATGAACCGAGGACTGGCAGCCAGGTAACACGAGAAATTGTGTAAAGTGTTAATATGTAGTAAAAACCTAAGAAAATCTCCCGTTTCCGTCATTTACTATCAAATCGACATAACGCCAGATCGTCACAGTGGTCGCTTTTCTCTCTGAAACGGTTACATTTATCGTCTGCAAGTCCTTGTCGCGTGATGCGGTATGCAGACACAGTACAAGCAGCACACTAGAACACAGAATAAGAATCTACGTTGATGCAATCGGCCAGTAAGAAGAGCTACATTTCAAGTTTTAGTTATCGATTAATGAATTATTGGGCGGTTTGGTGCCTTGGACCAGACCGAGGACCTTAAGATTTTGCATGAACCGAGGACTGGCAGCCAGGTATCACGAGAAATTGTTTAAAGTGTTAATATGTAGTAAAAACCTAAGAAAATCTCCCGTTTCCGTCATTTACTATCGAATCGACATAACGCCAGATCGTCACAGTGGTCGCTTTTCTCTCTGAAACGGTTACATTTATCGTCTGCAAGCCCTTGTCGCGTGATGCGGTATGCAGACACAGTACAAGCAGCACACTAGAACACAGAATAAGAATCTACGTTGATGCAATCGGCCAGGAAGAAGAGCTACATTTCAAGTTTTAGTTATCGATTAATGAATTATTGGGCGGTTTGGTGCCTTGGACCAGACCGAGGACCTTAAGATTTTGCATGAACCGAGGACTGGCAGACAGGTAACACGAGAAATTGTGTAAAGTGTTAATATGTACTAAAAACCTAAGAAAATCTCCCGTTTCCGTCATTTACTATCGAATCGACATAACGCCAGATCGTCACAGTGGTCGCTTTTCTCTCTGAAACGGTTACATTTATCGTCTGCAAGCCCTTTTCGCGTGATTCGGTATGCAGACACAGTACAAGCAGCACACTAGAACACAGAATAAGAATCTACGTTGATGCAATCGGCCAGTAAGAAGAGCTACATTTCAAGTTTTAGTTATCGATTAATGAATTACTGGGCGGTTTGGTGCCTTGGACCAGACCGAAGACCTTAAGATTTTGCATGAACCGAGGACTGTCAGCCAGGTAACACGAGAAATCGTGTAAAGTGTTAATATGTAGTAAAAACCTAAGAAAATCTCCCGTTTCCGTCATTTACTATCGAATCGACATAACGCCAGATCGTCACAGTGGTCGCTTTACTCTCTGAAACGGTTACATTCATCGTCTGCAAGCCCTTGTCGCGTGATGCGGTATGCAGAGTCACTACAAGCGGCATAGTAGAACACTGAAGGAGCATCTAAGTTTATGCAATCGCCCAGTAAGAAGAGCTACATTTCAAGTTTTAGTTATCGATTAATGAATTATTGGGCGGTTTGGTGCCTTGGACCAGACCGAGGACCTTAAGATTTTGCATGAACCGAGGACTGGCAGCCAAGTAACACGAGAAATTGTGTAAAGTGTCAATATGTAGTAAAAACCTAAGAAAATCTCCCGTTTCCGTCATTTACTATCGAATCGACATAACGCCAGATCGTCACAGTGGTCGCTTTTCTCTCTGAAACGGTTACATTTATCGTCTGCAAGCCCTTGTCGCGTGATGCGGTATGCAGACACAGTACAAGCAGCACACTAGAACACAGAATAAGAATCTACGTTGATGCAATCGGCCAAAAATAAGAGCTACACTTCAAATTTTAGTTATCGAAAATTGAATTATTGGCCGGTTTAATGCCTTTGACATGACCGAGGACCTTAAGATTTTGCACGAACCGAGGACTGGCAGCCACGTAACACGAGAATATGTGGAAAGTATTAATATGTAGTAAAAATATAAGATAATCTCCTGTTTCCGTTATTTACTATCGAATCGAAATAACTCCAGATAGTCAAATTGGTTGCTTTTCTCTCTGAAACGGTTACATTTATCGTCTGCAAGCCCTTGTCGCGTGATGCGGTATGCAGACACAGTACAAGCAGCACACTAGAACACAGAATAAGAATCTACGTTGATGCAATCGGCCAGGAAGAAGAGCTACATTTCAAGTTTTAGTTATCGATTAATGAATTATTGGGCGGTTTGGTGCCTTGGACCAGACCGAGGACCTTAAGATTTTGCATGAACCGAGGACTGGCAGACAGGTAACACGAGAAATTGTGTAAAGTGTTAATATGTAGTAAAAACCTAAGAAAATCTCCCGTTTCCGTCATTTACTATCGAATCGACATAACGCCAGATCGTCACAGTGGTCGCTTTTCTCTCTGAAACGGTTACATTTATCGTCTGCAAGCCCTTGTCGCGTGATGCGGTATGCAGAGTCACTACAAGCGGCATAGTAGAACACAGAATAAGAATCTACGTTGATGCAATCGGCCAGTAAGAAGAGCTACATTTCAAGTTTTAGTTATCGATTAATGAATTATTGGGCGGTTTGGTGCCTTGGACCAGACCGAGGACCTTAAGATTTTGCATGAACCGAGGACTGGCAGCCAGGTAACACGAGAAATTGTGTAAAGTGTTAATATGTAGTAAAAACCTAAGAAAATCTCCCGTTTCCGTCATTTACTATCGAATCGACATAACGCCAGATCGTCACAGTGGTCGCTTTTCTCTCTGAAACGGTTACATTTATCGTCTGCAAGCCCTTGTCGCGTGATGCGGTATGCAGACACAGTACAAGCAGCACACTAGAACACAGAATAAGAATCTACGTTGATGCAATCGGCCAGGAAGAAGAGCTACATTTCAAGTTTTAGTTATCGATTAATGAATTATTGGGCGGTTTGGTGCCTTGGACCAGACCGAGGACCTTAAGATTTTGCATGAACCGAGGACTGGCAGACAGGTAACACGAGAAATTGTGTAAAGTGTTAATATGTAGTAAAAACCTAAGAAAATCTCCCGTTTCCGTCATTTACTATCGAATCGACATAACGCCAGATCGTCACAGTGGTCGCTTTTCTCTCTGAAACGGTTACATTTATCGTCTGCAAGCCCTTGTCGCGTGATGCGGTATGCAGACACAGTACAAGCAGCACACTAGAACACAGAATAAGAATCTACGTTGATGCAATCGGCCAGTAAGAAGAGCTACATTTCAAGTTTTAGTTATCGATTAATGAATTATTGGGCGGTTTGGTGCCTTGGACCAGACCGAGGACCTTAACATTTTGCATGAACCGAGGACTGGCAGCCAGGTAACACGAGAAATTGTGTAAAGTGTTAATATGTAGTAAAAACCTAAGAAAATCTCCCGTTTCCCTCATTTACTATCGAATCGACATAACGCCAGATCGTCACAGTGGTCGCTTTTCTCTCTGAAACGGTTACATTTATCGTCTGCAAGCCCTTGTCGCGTGATGCGGTATGCAGACACAGTACAAGCAGCACACTAGAACACAGAATAAGAATCTACGTTGATGCAATCGGCCAGTAAGGAGAGCTACATTTCAAGTTTTAGTTATCGATTAATGAATTATTGGGCGGTTTGGTGCCTTGGACCAGACCGAGGACCTTAAGATTTTGCATGAACCGAGGACTGGCAGCCAGGTAACACGAGAAATTGTGTAAAGTGTTAATATGTAGTAAAAACCTAAGAAAATCTCCCGTTTCCGTCATTTACTATCGAATCGACATAACGCCAGATCGTCACAGTGGTCGCTTTTCTCTCTGAAACGGTTACATTTATCGTCTGCAAGCCCTTGTCGCGTGATGCGGTATGCAGACACAGTACAAGCAGCACACTAGAACACAGAATAAGAATCTACGTTGATGCAATCGGCCAGGAAGAAGAGCTACATTTCAAGTTTTAGTTATCGATTAATGAATTATTGGGCGGTTTGGTGCCTTGGACCAGACCGAGGACCTTAAGATTTTGCATGAACCGAGGACTGGCAGACAGGTAACACGAGAAATTGTGTAAAGTGTTAATATGTACTAAAAACCTAAGAAAATCTCCCGTTTCCGTCATTTACTATCGAATCGACATAACGCCAGATCGTCACAGTGGTCGCTTTTCTCTCTGAAACGGTTACATTTATCGTCTGCAAGCCCTTTTCGCGTGATTCGGTATGCAGACACAGTACAAGCAGCACACTAGAACACAGAATAAGAATCTACGTTGATGCAATCGGCCAGTAAGAAGAGCTACATTTCAAGTTTTAGTTATCGATTAATGAATTACTGGGCGGTTTGGTGCCTTGGACCAGACCGAAGACCTTAAGATTTTGCATGAACCGAGGACTGTCAGCCAGGTAACACGAGAAATCGTGTAAAGTGTTAATATGTAGTAAAAACCTAAGAAAATCTCCCGTTTCCGTCATTTACTATCGAATCGACATAACGCCAGATCGTCACAGTGGTCGCTTTACTCTCTGAAACGGTTACATTCATCGTCTGCAAGCCCTTGTCGCGTGATGCGGTATGCAGAGTCACTACAAGCGGCATAGTAGAACACTGAAGGAGCATCTAAGTTTATGCAATCGCCCAGTAAGAAGAGCTACATTTCAAGTTTTAGTTATCGATTAATGAATTATTGGGCGGTTTGGTGCCTTGGACCAGACCGAGGACCTTAAGATTTTGCATGAACCGAGGACTGGCAGCCAAGTAACACGAGAAATTGTGTAAAGTGTCAATATGTAGTAAAAACCTAAGAAAATCTCCCGTTTCCGTCATTTACTATCGAATCGACATAACGCCAGATCGTCACAGTGGTCGCTTTTCTCTCTGAAACGGTTACATTTATCGTCTGCAAGCCCTTGTCGCGTGATGCGGTATGCAGACACAGTACAAGCAGCACACTAGAACACAGAATAAGAATCTACGTTGATGCAATCGGCCAAAAATAAGAGCTACACTTCAAATTTTAGTTATCGAAAATTGAATTATTGGCCGGTTTAATGCCTTTGACATGACCGAGGACCTTAAGATTTTGCACGAACCGAGGACTGGCAGCCACGTAACACGAGAATATGTGGAAAGTATTAATATGTAGTAAAAATATAAGATAATCTCCTGTTTCCGTTATTTACTATCGAATCGAAATAACTCCAGATAGTCAAATTGGTTGCTTTTCTCTCTGAAACGGTTACATTTATCGTCTGCAAGCCCTTGTCGCGTGATGCGGTATGCAGACACAGTACAAGCAGCACACTAGAACACAGAATAAGAATCTACGTTGATGCAATCGGCCAGGAAGAAGAGCTACATTTCAAGTTTTAGTTATCGATTAATGAATTATTGGGCGGTTTGGTGCCTTGGACCAGACCGAGGACCTTAAGATTTTGCATGAACCGAGGACTGGCAGACAGGTAACACGAGAAATTGTGTAAAGTGTTAATATGTAGTAAAAACCTAAGAAAATCTCCCGTTTCCGTCATTTACTATCGAATCGACATAACGCCAGATCGTCACAGTGGTCGCTTTTCTCTCTGAAACGGTTACATTTATCGTCTGCAAGCCCTTGTCGCGTGATGCGGTATGCAGAGTCACTACAAGCGGCATAGTAGAACACAGAATAAGAATCTACGTTGATGCAATCGGCCAGTAAGAAGAGCTACATTTCAAGTTTTAGTTATCGATTAATGAATTATTGGGCGGTTTGGTGCCTTGGACCAGACCGAGGACCTTAAGATTTTGCATGAACCGAGGACTGGCAGCCAGGTAACACGAGAAATTGTGTAAAGTGTTAATATGTAGTAAAAACCTAAGAAAATCTCCCGTTTCCGTCATTTACTATCGAATCGACATAACGCCAGATCGTCACAGTGGTCGCTTTTCTCTCTGAAACGGTTACATTTATCGTCTGCAAGCCCTTGTCGCGTGATGCGGTATGCAGACACAGTACAAGCAGCACACTAGAACACAGAATAAGAATCTACGTTGATGCAATCGGCCAGGAAGAAGAGCTACATTTCAAGTTTTAGTTATCGATTAATGAATTATTGGGCGGTTTGGTGCCTTGGACCAGACCGAGGACCTTAAGATTTTGCATGAACCGAGGACTGGCAGACAGGTAACACGAGAAATTGTGTAAAGTGTTAATATGTAGTAAAAACCTAAGAAAATCTCCCGTTTCCGTCATTTACTATCGAATCGACATAACGCCAGATCGTCACAGTGGTCGCTTTTCTCTCTGAAACGGTTACATTTATCGTCTGCAAGCCCTTGTCGCGTGATGCGGTATGCAGACACAGTACAAGCAGCACACTAGAACACAGAATAAGAATCTACGTTGATGCAATCGGCCAGTAAGAAGAGCTACATTTCAAGTTTTAGTTATCGATTAATGAATTATTGGGCGGTTTGGTGCCTTGGACCAGACCGAGGACCTTAACATTTTGCATGAACCGAGGACTGGCAGCCAGGTAACACGAGAAATTGTGTAAAGTGTTAATATGTAGTAAAAACCTAAGAAAATCTCCCGTTTCCCTCATTTACTATCGAATCGACATAACGCCAGATCGTCACAGTGGTCGCTTTTCTCTCTGAAACGGTTACATTTATCGTCTGCAAGCCCTTGTCGCGTGATGCGGTATGCAGACACAGTACAAGCAGCACACTAGAACACAGAATAAAAATCTACGTTGATGCAATCGGCCAAAAATAAGAGCTACACTTCAAATTATAGTTATCAAAATTTGAATTATTGGCCGGTTTAATGCCTTTGACATGACCGAGGACCTTAAGATTTTGCATGAACCGAGGACCGGCAGCCACGTAACACGAGAATATGTGGAAAGTGTTAATATGTAGTAAAAATATAAGATAATCTCCTGTTTCCGTTATTTACTATCGAATCGAAATAACTCCAGATAGTCAAAATGGTTGCTTTTCTCTCTGAAACGGTTACATTTATCGTCTGCAAGCCCTTGTCGCGTGATGCGGTATGCAGACACAGTACAAGCAGCACACTAGAACACAGAATAGGAATCTACGTTGATGCAATCGGCCAAAAATAAGAGCTACACTTCAAATTTTAGTTATCGAAAATTGAATTATTGGCCGGTTTAATGCCTTTGACATGACCGAGGACCTTAAGATTTTGCACGAACCGAGGACTGGCAGCCACGTAACACGAGAATATGTGGAAAGTATTAATATGTAGTAAAAATATAAGATAATCTCCTGTTTCCGTTATTTACTATCGAATCGAAATAACTCCAGATAGTCAAAATGGTTGCTTTTCTCTCTGAAACGGTTACATTTATCGTCTGCAAGCCCTTGTCGCGTGATGCGGTATGCAGACACAGTACAAGCAGCACACTAGAACACAGAATAAGAATCTACGTTGATGCAATCGGACAGGAAGAAGAGCTACATTTCAAGTTTTAGTTATCGATTAATGAATTATTGGGCGGTTTGGTGCCTTGGACCAGACCGAGGACCTTAAGATTTTGCATGAACCGAGGACTGGCAGCCAGGTAACACGAGAAATTGTGTAAAGTGTTAATATGTAGTAAAAACCTAAGAAAATCTCCCGTTTCCGTCATTTACTATCGAATCGACATAACGCCAGATCGTCACATTGGTCGCTTTTCTCTCTGAAACGGTTACATTTATCGTCTGCAAGCCCTTGTCGCGTGATGCGGTATGCAGACACAGTACAAGCAGCACACTAGAACACAGAATAAGAATCTACGTTGATGCAATCGGCCAGTAAGAAGAGCTACATTTCAAGTTTTAGTTATCGATTAATGAATTATTGGGCGGTTTGGTGCCTTGGAACAGACCGAGGACCTTAAGATTTTGCATGAACCGAGGACTGGCAGCCAGGTAACACGATAAATTGTGTAAAGTGTTAATATGTAGTAAAAACCTAAGAAAATCAACCGTTTCCGTCATTTACTATCGAATCGACATAACGCCAGATCGTCACAGTGGTCGTTTTTCTCTCTGAAACGGTTACATTTATCGTCTGCAAGCCCTTGTCGCGTGATGCGGTATGCAGACACAGTACAAGCAGCACACTAGAACACAGAATAAGAATCTACTTTGATGCAATCGGCCAGTAAGAAGAGCTACATTTCAAGTTTTAGTTATCGATTAATGAATTATTGGGCGGTTTGGTGCCTTGGACCAGACCGAGGACCTTAAGATTTTGCATGAACCGAGGACTGGCAGCCAGGTAACACGAGAAATTGTGTAAAGTGTTAATATGTAGTAAAAACCTAAGAAAATCTCCCGTTTCCGTCATTTACTATCGAATCGACATAACGCCAGATCGTCACAGTGGTCGCTTTTCTCTCTGAAACGGTTACATTTATCGTCTGCAAGCCCTTGTCGCGTGATGCGGTATGCAGACACAGTACAAGCAGCACACTAGAACACAGAATAAGAATCTACGTTGATGCAATCGGCCAGGAAGAAGAGCTACATTTCAAGTTTTAGTTATCGATTAATGAATTATTGGGCGGTTTGGTGCCTTGGACCAGACCGAGGACCTTAAGATTTTGCATGAACCGAGGACTGGCAGACAGGTAACACGAGAAATTGTGTAAAGTGTTAATATGTAGTAAAAACTAAGAAAATCTCCCGTTTCCGTCATTTACTATCGAATCGACATAACGCCAGAACGTCACAGTGGTCGCTTTTCTCTCTGAAACGGTTACATTTATCGTCTGCAAGCCCTTTTCGCGTGATGCGGTATGCAGACACAGTACAAGCAGCACACTAGAACACAGAATAAGAATCTACGTTGATGCAATCGGCCAGTAAGAAGAGCTACATTTCAAGTTTTAGTTATCGATTAATGAATTATTGGGCGGTTTGGTGCCTTGGACCAGACCGAGGACCTTAAGATTTTGCATGAACCGAGGACTGGCAGCCAGGTAACACGAGAAATTGTGTAAAGTGTTAATATGTAGTAAAGACCTAAGAAAATCTCCCGTTTCCGTCATTTACTATCGAATCGACATAACGCCAGATCGTCACAGTGGTCGCTTTTCTCTCTGAAACGGTTACATTTATCGTCTGCAAGCCCTTGTCGCGTGATGCGGTATGCAGACACAGTACAAGCAGCACACTAGAACACAGAATAAGAATCTACGTTGATGCAATCGGCCAGTAAGAAGAGCTACATTTCAAGTTTTAGTTATCGATTAATGAATTATTGGGCGGTTTGGTGCCTTGGACCAGACCGAGGACCTTAAGATTTTGCATGAACCGAGGACTGGCAGCCAGGTAACACGAGAAATTGTGTAAAGTGTTAATATGTAGTAAAAACCTAAGAAAATCTCCCGTTTCCGTCATTTACTATCGAATCGACATAACGCCAGATCGTCACAGTGGTCGCTTTTCTCTCTGAAACGGTTACATTTATCGTCTGCAAGCCCTTGTCGCGTGATGCGGTATGCAGACACAGTACAAGCAGCACACTAGAACACAGAATAAGAACCTACGTTGATGCAATCGGCCAGTAAGAAGAGCTACATTTCAAGTTTTAGTTATCGATTAATGAATTATTGGGCGGTTTGGTGCCTTGGACCAGACCGAGGACCTTAAGATTTTGCATGAACCGAGGACTGGCAGCCAGGTAACACGAGAAATTGCGTAAAGTGTTAATATGTAGTAAAAACCTAAGAAAATCTCCCGTTTCCGTCATTTACTATCGAATCGACATAACGCCAGATCGTCACAGTGGTCGCTTTTCTCTCTGAAACGGTTACATTTATCGTCTGCAAGCCCTTGTCGCGTGATGCGGTATGCAGACACAGTACAAGCAGCACACTAGAACACAGAATAAGAATCTACGTTGATGCAATCGGCCAGTAAGAAGAGCTACATTTCAAGTTTTAGTTATCGATTAATGAATTATTGGGCGGTTTGGTGCCTTGGACCAGACCGAGGACCTTAAGATTTTGCATGAACCGAGGACTGGCAGCCAGGTAACACGAGAAATTGTGTAAAGTGTTAATATGTAGTAAAAACCTAAGAAAATCTCCCGTTTCCCTCATTTACTATCGAATCGACATAACGCCAGATCGTCACAGTGGTCGCTTTTCTCTCTGAAACGGTTACATTTATCGTCTGCAAGCCCTTGTCGCGTGATGCGGTATGCAGACACAGTACAAGCAGCACACTAGAACACAGAATAAGAATCTACGTTGATGCAATCGGCCGAAAATAAGAGCTACACTTCAAATTATAGTTATCGATTAATGAATTATTGGGCGGTTTGGTGCCTTGGACCAGACCGAGGACCTTAAGATTTTGCATGAACCGAGGACTGGCAGCCACGTAATACGAGAATATGTGGAAAGTGTTAATATGTAGTAAAAACCTAAGAAAATCTCCCGTTTCCGTCATTTACTATCGAATCGACATAACGCCAGATCGTCACAGTGGTCGCTTTTCTCTCTGAAACGGTTACAATTATCGTCTGCAAGCCCTTGTCGCGTGATGCGGTATGCAGACACAGTACAAGCAGCACACTAGAACACAGAATAAGAATCTACGTTGATGCAATCGGCCAGGAAGAAGAGCTACATTTCAAGTTTTAGTTATCGATTAATGAATTATTGGGCGGTTTGGTGCCTTGGACCAGACCGAGGACCTTAAGATTTTGCATGAACCGAGGACTGGCAGCCAGGTAACACGAGAAATTGTGTAAAGTGTTAATATGTAGTAAAAACCTAAGAAAATCTCCCGTTTCCGTCATCTACTATCGAATCGACATAACGCCAGATCGTCACAGTGGTCGCTTTTCTCTCTGAAACGGTTACATTTATCGTCTGCAAGCCCTTGTACGTGATGCGGTATGCAGAGTCACTACAAGCGGCATAGTAGAACACTGAAGAAGCATCTAAGTTTATGCAATCGCCCAGTAAGAAGAGCTACATTTCAAGTTTTAGTTATCGATTAATGAATTATTGGGCGGTTTGGTGCCTTGG
Organism: Schistocerca cancellata; assembly: GCF_023864275.1. Classification (NCBI taxonomy): domain Eukaryota; kingdom Metazoa; phylum Arthropoda; class Insecta; order Orthoptera; family Acrididae; genus Schistocerca; species Schistocerca cancellata. The sequence continues at coordinate 3,977,576 of NW_026047150.1, forward strand.
ACCAGACCGAGGACCTTAAGATTTTGCATGAACCGAGGACTGGCAGCCAGGTAACACGAGAAATTGTGTAAAGTGTTAATATGTAGTAAAAACCTAAGAAAATCTCCCGTTTCCGTCATTTACTATCGAATCGACATAACGCCAGATCGTCACAGTGGTCGCTTTTCTCTCTGAAACGGTTACATTTATCGTCTGCAAGCCCTTGTCGCGTGATGCGGTATGCAGACACAGTACAAGCAGCACACTAGAACACAGAATAAGAATCTACGTTGATGCAATCGGCCAGTAAGAAGAGCTACATTTCAAGTTTTAGTTATCGATTAATGAATTATTGGGCGGTTTGATGACTTGGACCAGACCGAGGACCTTAAGATTTTGCATGAACCGAGGACTGGCAGCCAGGTAACACGAGAATATGTGGAAAGTATTAATATGTAGTAAAAATGAAGATAATCTCCTGTTTCCGTTATTTACTATCGAATCGAAATAACTCCAGATAGTCAAAATGGTTGTTTTTCTCTCTGAAACGGTTACATTTATCGTCTGCAAGCCCTTGTCGCGTGATGCGGTATGCAGGCACAGTACAAGCAGCACACTAGAACACAGAATAAGAAACTACGTTGATGCAATCGGCCAGTAAGAAGAGCTACATTTCAAGTTTTAGTTATCGATTAATGAATTATTGGGCGGTTTGGTGCCTTGGACCAGACCGAGGACCTTAAGATTTTGCATGAACCGAGGACTGGCAGCCAGGTAACACGAGAAATTGTGTAAAGTGTTAATATGTAGTAAAAACCTAAGAAAATCTCCCGCTTCCGTCATTTACTATCGAATCGACATAACGCCAGATCGTCACGGTGGTCGCTTTTCTCTCTGAAACGGTTACATTTATCGTCTGCAAGCCCTTCTCGCGTGATGCGGTATGCAGACACAGTACAAGCAGCACACTAGAACACAGAATAAGAATCTACGTTGATGCAATCGGCCAGTAAGAAGAGCTACATTTCAAGTTTTAGTTATCGATTAATGAATTATTGGGCGGTTTGGTGACTTGGACCAGACCGAGGACCTTAAGAATTTGCATGAACCGAGGAGTGGCAGCCAGGTAACACGAGAAATTGTGTAAAGTGTTAATATGTAGTAAAAACCTGAGAAAATCTCCCGTTTCCGTCATTTACTATCGAATCGACATAACGCCAGATCGTCACAGTGGTCGCTTTTCTCTCTGAAACGGTTACATTTATCGTCTGCAAGCCCTTGTCGCGTGATGCGGTATGCAGACACAGTACAAGCAGCACACTAGAACACAGAATAAGAATCTACGTTGATGCAATCGGCCAGGAAGAAGAGCTACATTTCAAGTTTTAGTTATCGATTAATGAATTATTGGGCGGTTTGGTGCCTTGGACCAGACCGAGGACCTTAAGATTTTGCATGAACCGAGGACTGGCAGCCAGGTAACACGAGAAATTGTGTAAAGTGTTAATATGTAGTAAAAACCTAAGAAAATCTCCCGTTTCCGTCATTTACTATCGAATCGACATAACGCCAGATCGTCACAGTGGTCGCTTTTCTCTCTGAAACGGTTACATTTATCGTCTGCAAGCCCTTGTCGCGTGATGCGGTATGCAGACACAGTACAAGCAGCACACTAGAACACAGAATAAGGATCTACGTTGATGCAATCGGCCAGGAAGAAGAGCTACATTTCAAGTTTTAGTTATCGATTAATGAATTATTGGGCGGTTTGGTGCCTTGGACCAGACCGAGGACCTTAAGATTTTGCATGAACCGAGGACTGGCAGCCAGGTAACACGAGAAATTGTGTAAAGTGTTAATATGTAGTAAAAACCTAAGAAAATCTCCCGTTTCCGTCATCTACTATCGAATCGACATAACGCCAGATCGTCACAGTGGTCGCTTTTCTCTCTGAAACGGTTACATTTATCGTCTGCAAGCCCTTGTACGTGATGCGGTATGCAGAGTCACTACAAGCGGCATAGTAGAACACTGAAGAAGCATCTAAGTTTATGCAATCGCCCAGTAAGAAGAGCTACATTTCAAGTTTTAGTTATCGATTAATGAATTATTGGGCGGTTTGGTGCCTTGGACCAGACCGAGGACCTTAAGATTTTGCATGAACCGAGGACTGGCAGCCAGGTAACACGAGAAATTGTGTAAAGTGTTAATATGTAGTAAAAACCTAAGAAAATCTCCCGTTTCCGTCATTTACTATCGAATCGACATAACGCCAGATCGTCACAGTGGTCGCTTTTCTCTCTGAAACGGTTACATTTATCGTCTGCAAGCCCTTGTCGCGTGATGCGGTATGCAGACACAGTACAAGCAGCACACTAGAACACAGAATAAGAATCTACGTTGATGCAATCGGCCAGTAAGAAGAGCTACATTTCAAGTTTTAGTTATCGATTAATGAATTACTGGGCGGTTTGGTGCCTTGGAGCAGACCGAGGACCTTAAGATTTTGCATGAACCGAGGACTGGCAGCCAGGTAACACGAGAAATTGTGTAAAGTGTTAATATGTAGTAAAAACCTAAGAAAATCTCCCGTTTCCGTCATTTACTATCGAATCGACATAACGCCAGATCGTCATAGTGGTCGCTTTTCTCTCTGAAACGGTTACATTTATCGTCTGCAAAACCTTGTCGCGTGATGCGGTATGCAGACACAGTACAAGCAGCACACTAGAACACAGAATAAGAATCTACGTTGATGCAATCGGCCAGTAAGAAGAGCTACATTTCAAGTTTTAGTTATCGATTAATGAATTATTGGGCGGTTTGGTGCCTTGGACCAGACCGAGGACCTTAAGATTTTGCATGAACCGAGGACTGGCAGCCAGGTAACACGAGCAATTTTGTAAAGTGTTAATATGTAGTAAAAACCTAAGAAAATCTCCCGTTTCCGTCATTTACTATCGAATCGACATAACGCCAGATCGTCATAGTGGTCGCTTTTCTCTCTGAAACGGTTACATTTATCGTCTGCAAAACCTTGTCGCGTGATGCGGTATGCAGACACAGTACAAGCAGCACACTAGAACACAGAATAAGAATCTACGTTGATGCAATCGGCCAGTAAGAAGAGCTACATTTCAAGTTTTAGTTATCGATTAATGAATTATTGGGCGGTTTGGTGCCTTGGACCAGACCGAGGACCTTAAGATTTTGCATGAACCGAGGACTGGCAGCCAGGTAACACGAGAAATTGTGTAAAGTGTTAATATGTAGTAAAAACCTAAGAAAATCTCCCGTTTCCGTCATTTACTATCGAATCGACATAACGCCAGATCGTCACTGTTGTGACGTAGCAAGAGCCACGCCACTCGGAGGTAGCCGAAAGGCACGCGATTTAATGCAGACGGGCGTGAGTTCTGGAACAGGATCACTATTGAATGGTAGCAAGAAAAGTACGTAGTTGCTTTATACTTAACTTTTATTCTCTGATGAATACAGCGTTCTTCTTGAGACATTTATACTATAACTCTCAAAGTAGGTAAGGCTAATGGCGCCTTGCTAGGTCGTAGTCATGTGCTTAGCTGAAGGCTATTCTAACTGTCTCTCGGCAAATGAGAGGAAGGCCTCGTACGTCTAGTCGCTAGCAATGTCGTCCGTACAACTGGGGCGAGTGCTAGTCCGTCTTTCTAGACCTGCCATGTGGTGGCGCTAGTTCTGCAAGTACTGATGGCGGCGACACGCGGGTCCGACACGTACTAATGGACCGCGGCCGATTTAAGCTACCACCTAGCAAGTGTGGTGTCTGGCGGTGACACCACATTCCTCCCCCGCAAATCGGCGAACGGTCGTGGTATAAGGCTTCCGCCCGCCGTGGGGAGGGCCCCATGTTGACGTATGCGATGAGGTGGGGAGCCTAACAACAGGCGAGGCTGTGCCACCCGCACCCGGCCATTCGGTCCGAGGGGAGCTAGGAAACGCCTGGAAACCTACTCCAGGGTGCACGTCAACATGTGGCGTATGCGCCCGTAATGAGACAGGGTCGACCTCCATTGCGTCGGGGTAGCCGACGCGCGATGACGCCATGTGGTCCGGAGCGGGCAAGAGTTCCATGGCGGAGAACAGCGGGTCACGGGAAGCGATCGGCGGCGCGTGACCCAGGGAGGCGGTTGGCGGCTGCAGCGAAGCGTCCTCGGCGGGCGGCGCCGGCGGCGGCTGCAGCGGCGGCTGCGGCGGCGCGACGCCATGGGGCAGAATGGAAGGCATCGTCGGTAACACCTGGGGATGAGGCGAGCCAGTAGATGGGTCCCCAGGGCGCTGACCGGACGGTTCCGTCGCTGAAAGCAGACGGGGAGCGGCAGAACCCAGGCGACGACAGAGGCGCAGCTGATTGAGATGCCGACGCACCTCACCAGAGAGGCCCCCATAACCAAATACATCGCGCGGCCGAGGCAGCGAAGAATGCGCCCTGCGAGCCAACGCCGTGAACCGCGATAGTTACGATAGAATACGACGTCGCCAGGAGCAAAAGCAGGAGTCTGCCGCTGCACAGGAACCTGATGCGGCGGATGCAGCAAAGACATCAAGGTTCGATGAGGACGACCGTGAAGCAACTCAGCCGGCGAGCGACCATCGCGGGGCTGAGAGCGATACGAAGACAAAAAGAGCAACAACGCGTCCTCCCGAGAATGCGACTCTTTCAATTTCAACATCTGTGACTTAAAAGTCCGGACCAAACGTTCAGCGGCACCGTTTGACTGAGGCGAAAACGGCGCGGACGTCAGATGTTGAATACCATTGGCCTTGCAGAATGACTGAAATTCTGCGGACATGAATTGCGGGCCATTGTCGGAAACAATAGTCTGTGGGAGACCTTCAATGCAAAAGATAGCAGACAACGCTTGGATGGTGGCAGATGACGTCGTGGAAGACATCCGGACAACAAAAGGAAAATTACTGAAGGAATCGACAACAACCAACCATCGAGCATTCCAGAATGGACCAGCAAAATCTACGTGTAAGCGTTGCCAAGGGGAAGTGGCTTTCGGCCATGCAAAGAATTTCCGCGGCGGTGCGGATTGTTGTTCGGCACACGCCATGCAAGAAGAGCACATATTCGTAATCGCAGCATCGATTCCGAACCAAGTACAGTGCTGACGAGCAAGTTGTTTCGTACGCACTATACCCCAATGTCCTTCGTGGAGAAGCTTTAAGACAGATGACTGTAACGAACGTGGGACCACGACCCTAGACTGATCATTATCAGAACGCAACAACAAAACACCACGTCGTACAAAAAGTCTCTCCTTGTGAACAAAATATCGGCGAACCATCGGATCCTCGATCCGTGACTTTGACAAGGGCCATTGCGTAGTAACAAAACGCAAAACGGTAGCAAGGACAGGGTCTGCAGCTGTGGCTGTAGCTACACGACGAAAATCAATCGGAAACGATTCGACCACGTCATCAGTGTCCGCATCAATGAACATGCAAGCAAGTTCGGAAGAATCGAATGCTTTATCCTCGGCAACAGGCAAACGGGACAACGCATCTGCGTTTCCGTGCTTAGCAGTGGACCGGTACAAGATATCGTAGCGGTACTGCGAGAGGAAAAGAGACCAGCGAATGAATTTCTGCGCTGTACGTGGAGGTACAGGCTTGTTCGGATGAAAAAGCGACGTCAAAGGTTTGTGGTCTGTAATGATGGTAAAGTGACGACCATACAAGAAATCGTGAAACTTCGTAACACCAAACACGAGAGCCAAAGCTTCTTTCTCTATCTGGGAATAATTTCTTTGCGCTGACGAGAGCAATTTGGACGCAAAGGCAATAGGGCGATCATGCGAACCATCTTTGTGCGCAAGCACAGCACCGATCCCGAAATCCGATGCATCTACCATCAACAAAAGGGGTTTCTGGGGATCGAATGGCGTAAGGCAAGTATTTGAAAGTAACGCCGATTTCAAGTGGCGAAAGGCGCGTTCGCATTCCGCCGACCAGACGAACGGAACACCTTTACGGCGTAAGCGATGAAGCGGAGCTGAAATGGAAGAGGCATTGCGCAGAAAGCGATGGTAGTAATTTATTTTACCCAACACACTCTGTAGCTGCTTCAAATTCTGCGGCGAAGGCAAGTCCTGTATGGCACGGAGGTGCTCTGGACTTGGATGTATGCCTTGGGCATTTATGACATGTCCCAGATACGGCAAGTCACGAGCAAAAAACACACATTTGTCCTTCCGCAAGCGAAGACCATTCTGTCGCAAGACCTGAAATAGTGTTCTGAGATTTTGTAAATGTTCTGCTTCTGTCTTTCCTGAGATCACTATATCGTCCAGATAGTTAGCTGCAGTAGGGACCGACGCACAAATAGTTTGTAAATATTGCTGAAACAATGCAGGGGCGGATGCACACCCGAATGGCAGTCTTTTGAATCTGTATAATCCAAGATGCGTGTTAACCACCAATACGCGCTGGGATTCTTCGTCCACCGGTATTTGCAAGTACGCATCTGCTAGGTCCAACTTTGAAAAATATTTTCCCGGGCACAGTTTGTCAAAAAGATCTTCCGGGCGGGGCAAAGGAAAAGTAGCAGTCACTAGTTGTGGATTCACTGTTGCTTTGAAGTCCACGCAAAGTCTCAATTTGCCGGAAGGTTTTTGCAAAATCACTAAGGGTGAGGCCCAGAGAGAAGCCTGCACACGTTCAATGACACCTTGCGATTCTAAATCTTTTAATGTTCTTGCGACCTCATCACGCAATGCGTGGGGAACATTGCGCGCTCTGAAAAATTTCGGTTGCGCGTTGACTTTTAGTTCCAAATGTGCTTCATAGTTCTTAGCGCAACCAAGGCCCGGTGCAAAAATGTCTGCAAATTCCTCACATATACTAGAAACACTGGCTGAAGGCACAGTCTGGTTCACTGATAGGACCTGATTCACAATAGACAAGTTAAACAATTGAAATAAATCTAAACCAAACAAGTTCACTGCAGCAGAAGAACGAAGAACGTAAAACGACACAAGTTTTGTTTGTCCCTTGTATGTTGCAAGAAGGCTGCACTGTCCTAACACAGGGATATGCTGTCCTGAATAACTAGTGAGCTGAACTTTTGCGGCACGCAACGGCGGTGCGCCCAGTTGTTTGTACGTGGCGTGATTGAGCAATGAAACTGCAGCTCCGGTATCGAGCTGGAACGGTATCACTTGTCCGGCAAAGTCCAAATCTACAAAAAGTTTATTGTCCTGCTGACGACAAGAGCGACTGTTTTGTGCAACTTGAACAGACACTGGTACAGAATCACTTGCGACGTGACGGGAGTGCCGTCGACGTCGACGCACACTTTTTGTGGGACGAACACAGTCACTATTAGAGAGAGGAACACTGGGCGGAGGGGCAGTAACTACATGAATGTCCATGGGCGAAGGTTCCTGAGCCTGAGTGTCCGTGGTTCGATTCCGGCGCGAAGCAAAGGGCCTGGAACGGTTGTGATTGTCTGATCTGAGCTTTTTCTGGCAAACACTTTGAACATGTCCTTTCTTGTGACAGTAAAAGCAAATAGCTTGGCGTGACGGGCAATTTTCACGCGAATGTCTAGTAGCACACCGCGGGCATGATTTCACTGCATTTGCGGGCTGGCGAGGCACACCTGGTTTAGAGCGCGGCGTCAGCTGCGTCGAAGTGCGCGAGGGCCGGTTACCGGGCCGCGCAGCGCGTCCAGCGGGCCGGTTAATGTTACACACTGCTGGCGAAGCTTCAAAAGATTCCTGAGCACAGTCAAGTGTGTCTTGCCTATCCAATATGTCTATCACTTGTTGAAGGGAGGGATTAACTAGTTTCAAAATCTGTTCCCTTATGCGAACATCAGAAACGTTCTGTGCTATTGCATCACGCACCATTGTATCCGAATAAGGAAGGCCACAGTCACACTGAAATTCACAATCCCTAGTAAGGCCTTGCAAAGTTGCAACCCACTCCCTATTAGTTTGACCGGCCGTACGTTTCGTACGAAAGAACGTATACCGTTTTGCAACCACATTAACAGTTTCTTTGAAATAGGCATCTAAAGCCGACACAATTTCTTCGTAGGACAGAGTAGCTACGTCGCGTCGGGGAAACAATTTCACTATCACACGGTACGTTTGCACGCCGACACAAGACAATAAGTGAGGCTGCCGCTCGTTACCTTGAATTCTGTAGGCTGCCAGATGAAAATCCAGCTGTCGGGAATATTCCGCCCAAGATTCTTGAGGGGAATCGAACTGGCGAAACGGCGGTGCAACTGCATGTTGTGGCTGCGGTAGCTGTGAGGAAGCGGCGGCGGCCGCATCGTTTTGCAGCGCACGTTGACCCTGGACGAGCTGTCCCAGGGCATCCAATAACGCCTGCGTCTGCTGATTCTGCAAGCGATAAAATTCGGACAGTACATCTGGAGATTGTGGCGAAGCCATGACACAAGCAAATCAAATCAGAGCAAAACAAGTAGGAAGAACACGTTGACTCGTCGCCAAACTGTTGTGACGTAGCAAGAGCCACGCCACTCGGAGGTAGCCGAAAGGCACGCGATTTAATGCAGACGGGCGTGAGTTCTGGAACAGGATCACTATTGAATGGTAGCAAGAAAAGTACGTAGTTGCTTTATACTTAACTTTTATTCTCTGATGAATACAGCGTTCTTCTTGAGACATTTATACTATAACTCTCAAAGTAGGTAAGGCTAATGGCGCCTTGCTAGGTCGTAGTCATGTGCTTAGCTGAAGGCTATTCTAACTGTCTCTCGGCAAATGAGAGGAAGGCCTCGTACGTCTAGTCGCTAGCAATGTCGTCCGTACAACTGGGGCGAGTGCTAGTCCGTCTTTCTAGACCTGCCATGTGGTGGCGCTAGTTCTGCAAGTACTGATGGCGGCGACACGCGGGTCCGACACGTACTAATGGACCGCGGCCGATTTAAGCTACCACCTAGCAAGTGTGGTGTCTGGCGGTGACACCACAGTCACAGTGGTCGCTTTTCTCTCTGAAACGGTTACATTTATCGTCTGCAAGCCCTTGTCGCGTGATGCGGTATGCAGACACAGTACAAGCAGCACACTAGAACACAGAATAAGAATCTACGTTGATGCAATCGGCCAGGAAGAAGAGCTACATTTCAAGTTTTAGTTATCGATTAATGAATTATTGGGCGGTTTGGTGCCTTGGACCAGACCGAGGACCTTAAGATTTTGCATGAACCGAGGACTGGCAGCCAGGTAACACGAGAAATTGTGTAAAGTGTTAATATGTAGTAAAAACCTAAGAAAATCTCCCGTTTCCTTCATTTACTATAGAATCGACATAACTCCAGATAGTCAAAATGGTCGTTTTTCTCTCTGAAACGGTTACATTTATCGTCTGCAAGCCCTTGTCGCGTGATGCGGTATGCAGAGTCACTACAAGCGGCATAGTAGAACACTGAAGAAGCATCTAAGTTTATGCAATCGGCCAGTAAGAAGAGCTACATTTCAAGTTTTAGTTATCGATTAATGAATTATTGGGCGGTTTGGTGCCTTGGACCAGACCGAGGACCTTAAGATTTTGCATGAACGGAGGACTGGCAGCCAGGTAACACGAGAAATTGTGTAAAGTGTTAATATGTAGTAAAAACCTAAGAAAATCTCCCGTTTCCGTCATTTACTATCGAATCGAAATAACGCCAGATCGTCACATTGGTCGCTTTTCTCTCTGAAACGGTTACATTTATCGTCTGCAAGCCCTTGTCGCGTGATGCGGTATGCAGACAGAGGACAAGCAGCACACTAGAACACAGAATAAGAATCTACGTTGATGCAATCGGCCAGTAAGAAGATCTACATTTCAAGTTTTAGTTATCGATTAATGAATTATTGGGCGGTTTGGTGCCTTGGACCAGACCGAGGACCTTAAGATTTGGCATGAACCGAGGACTGGCAGCCAGGTAACACGAGAAATTGTGTAAAGTGTTAATATGTAGTAAAAACCTAAGAAAATCTCCCGTTTCCGTCATTTACTATCGAATCGACATAACGCCAGATCGTCACAGTGGTCGTTTTTCTCTCTGAAACGGTTACATTTATCGTCTGCAAGCCCTTGTCGCGTGATGCGGTATGCAGACACAGTACAAGCAGCACACTAGAACACAGAATAAGAATCTACGTTGATGCAATCGGCCAGGAAGAAGAGCTACATTTCAAGTTTTAGTTATCGATTAATGAATTATTGGGCGGTTTGGTGCCTTGGAGCAGACCGAGGACCTTAAGATTTTGCATGAACCGAGGACTGGCAGCCAGGTAACACGAGAAATTGTGTAAAGTGTTAATATGTAGTAAAAACCTAAGAAAATCTCCCGTTTCCGTCATTTACTATCGAATCGACATAACGCCAGATCGTCACAGTGGTCGCTTTTCTCTCTGAAACGGTTACATTTATCGTCTGCAAGCCCTTGTCGCGTGATGCGGTATGCAGACACAGTACAATCACCACACTAGAACACAGAATAAGAATCTACGTTGATGCAATCGGCCAAAAAGAAGAGCTACACTTCAAATATTAGTTATCGAAAATTGAATTATTGGTCGGTTTAATGCCTTTGACATGACCGAGGACCTTAAGATTTTGAATGAACCGAGGACTGGCAGCCACGTAACACGAGAAAATGTGGAAAGTGTTAATATGTAGTAAAAATATAAGATAATCTCCTGTTTCCGTTATTTACTATCGAATCGACATAACTCCAGATAGCCAAATGGTTGCTTTTCTCTTTGAAACGGTTACATTTATCGTCTGCAAAACCTTGTCGCGTGATGCGGTATGCAGACACAGTACAAGCAGCACACTAGAACACAGAATAAGAATCTACGTTGATGCAATCGGCCAGGAAGAAGAGCTACATTTCAAGTTTTAGTTATCGATTAATGAATTATTGGGCGGTTTGGTGCCTTGGACCAGACAGAGGACCTTAAGATTTTGCATGAACCGAGGACTGGCAGACAGGTAACACGAGAAATTGTGTAAAGTGTTAATATGTAGTAAAAACCTAAGAAAATCTCCCGTTTCCGTCATTTACTATCGAATCGACATAACGCCAGATCGTCACAGTGGTCGCTTTTCTCTCTGAAACGGTTACATTTATCGTCTGCAAGCCCTTGTCGCGTGATGCGGTATACAGACACAGTACAAGCAGCACACTAGAACACAGAATAAGAATCTACGTTGATGCAATCGGCCAGGAAGAAGAGCTACATTTCAACTTTTAGTTATCGATTAATGAATTATTGGGCGGTTTGGTGCCTTGGACCAGACCGAGGACCTTAAGATTTTGCATGAACCGAGGACTGGCAGCCAGGTAACACGAGAAATTGTGTAAAGTGTTAATATGTAGTAAAAACCTAAGAAAATCTCCCGTTTCCGTCATTTACTATCGAATCGACATAACGCCAGATCGTCACAGTGGTCGCTTTTCTCTCTGAAACGGTTACATTTATCGTCTGCAAGCCCTTGTCGCGTGACGCGGTATGCAGACACAGTACAAGCAGCACACTAGAACACAGAATAAGAATCTACGTTGATGCAATCGGCCAGTAAGAAGAGCTACATTTCAAGTTTTAGTTATCGATTAATGAATTATTGGGCGGTTTGGTGCCTTGGACCAGACCGAGGACCTTAAGATTTTGCATGAACCGAGGACTGGCAGCCAGGTAACACGAGAAATTGTGTAAAGTGTTAATATGTAGTAAAAACCTAAGAAAATCTCCCGTTTCCGTCATTTACTATCGAATCGACATAACGCCAGATCGTCATAGTGGTCGCTTTTCTCTCTGAAACGGTTACATTTATCGTCTGCAAGCCCTTGTCGCGTGATGCGGTATGCAGACACAGTACAAGCAGCACACTAGAACACAGAATAAGAATCTACGTTGATGCAATCGGCCAGTAAGAAGAGCTACATTTCAAGTTTTAGTTATCGATTAATGAATTATTGGGCGGTTTGGTGCCTTGGACCAGACCGAGGACCTTAAGATTTTGCATGAACCGAGGACTGGCAGCCAGGTAACACGAGAAATTGTGTAAAGTGTTAATATGTAGTAAAAACCTAAGAAAATCTCCCGTTTCCGTCATTTACTATCGAATCGACATAACGCCAGTTCGTCATAGTGGTCGCTTTTCTCTCTGAAACGGTTACATTTATCGTCTGCAAGCCCTTGTCGCGTGATGCGGTATGCAGACACAGTACAATCAGCACACTAGAACACAGAATAAGAATCTACGTTGATGCAATCGGCCAAAAAGAAGAGCTACACTTCAAATATTAGTTATCGAAAATTGAATTATTGGTCGGTTTAATGCCTTTGACATGACCGAGGACCTTAAGATTTTGAATAAACCGAGGACTGGCAGCCACGTAACACGAGAAAATGTGGAAAGTGTTAATATGTAGTAAAAATATAAGATAATCTCCTGTTTCCGTTATTTACTATCGAATCGACATAACTCCAGATAGCCAAATGGTTGCTTTTCTCTTTGAAACGGTTACATTTATCGTCTGCAAGCCCTTGTCGCGTGATGCGGTATGCAGACACAGTACAAGCAGCACACTAGAACACAGAATAAGAATCTACGTTGATGCAATCGGCCAGGAAGAAGAGCTACATTTCAAGTTTTAGTTATCGATTAATGAATTATTGGGCGGTTTGGTGCCTTGGACCAGACCGAGGACCTTAAGATTTTGCATGAACCGAGGACTGGCAGACAGGTAACACGAGAAATTGTGTAAAGTGTTAATATGTAGTAAAAACCTAAGAAAATCTCCCGTTTCCGTCATTTACTATCGAATCGACATAACGCCAGATCGTCACAGTGGTCGCTTTTCTCTCTGAAACGGTTACATTTATCGTCTGCAAGCCCTTGTACGTGATGCGGTATGCAGAGTCACTACAAGCGGCATAGTAGAACACTGAAGAAGCATCTAAGTTTATGCAATCGCCCAGTAAGAAGACCTACATTTCAAGTTTTAGTTATCGATTAATGAATTATTGGGCGGTTTGGTGCCTTGGACCAGACCGAGGACCTTAAGATTTTGCATGAACCGAGGACTGGCAGCCAGGTAACACGAGAAATTGTGTAAAGTGTTAATATGTAGTAAAAACCTAAGAAAATCTCCCGTTTCCGTCATTTACTATCGAATCGACATAACGCCAGATCGTCACAGTGGTCGCTTTTCTCTCTGAAACGGTTACATTTATCGTCTGCAAGCCCTTGTCGCGTGATAAGGTATGCAGAGTCACTACAAGCGGCATAGTAGAACACTGAAGAAGCATCTAAGTTTATGCAATCGCCCAGTAAGAAGAGCTACATTTCAAGTTTTAGTTATCGATTAATGAATTATTGGGCGGTTTGGTGCCTTGGACCAGACCGAGGACCTTAAGATTTTGCATGAACCGAGGACTGGCAGCCAGGTAACACGAGAAATTGTGTAAAGTGTTAATATGTAGTAAAAACCTAAGAAAATCTCCCGTTTCCGTCATTTACTATCTAATCGACATAACGCCAGATCGTCATAGTGGTCGCTTTTCTCTCTGAAACGGTTACATTTATCGTCTGCAAGCCCTTGTCGCGTGATGCGGTATGCAGACACAGTACAAGCAGCACACTAGAACACAGAATAAGAATCTACGTTGATGCAATCGGCCAGTAAGAAGAGCTACATTTCAAGTTTTAGTTATCGATTAATGAATTATTGGGCGGTTTGGTGCCTTGGACCAGACCGAGGACCTTAAGATTTTGCATGAACCGAGGACTGGCAGCCAGGTAACACGAGAAATTGTGTAAAGTGTTAATATGTAGTAAAAACCTAAGAAAATCTCCCGTTTCCGTCATTTACTATCGAATCGACATAACGCCAGTTCGTCATAGTGGTCGCTTTTCTCTCTGAAACGGTTACATTTATCGTCTGCAAGCCCTTGTCGCGTGATGCGGTATGCAGAGTCACTACAAGCGGCATAGTAGAACACTGAAGAAGCATCTAAGTTTATGCAATCGGCCAGTAAGAAGAGCTACATTTCAAGTTTTAGTTTTCGATTAATGAATTATTGGGCGGTTTGGTGCCTTGGACCAGACCGAGGACCTTAAGATTTTGCATGAACCGAGGACTGGCAGCCAGGTAACACGAGAAATTGTGTAAAGTGTTAATATGTAGTAAAAACCTAAGAAAATCTCCCGTTTCCGTCATTTACTATCGAATCGACATAACGCCAGATCGTCACATTGGTCGCTTTTCTCTCTGAAACGGTTACATTTATCGTCTGCAAGCCCTTGTCGCGTGATGCGGTTTGCAGACACAGTACAAGCAGCACACTAGAACACAGAATAAGAATCTACGTTGATGCAATCGGCCAGTAAGAAGAGCTACATTTCAAGTTTTAGTTATCGATTAATGAATTATTGGGCGGTTTGGTGCCTTGGACCAGACCGAGGACCTTAAGATTTTGTATGAACCGAGGACTGGCAGCCAGGTAACACGAGAAATTGTGTAAAGTGTTAATATGTAGTAAAAACCTAAGAAAATCTCCCGTTTCCGTCATTTACTATCGAATCGACATAACGCCAGATCGTCACAGTGGTCGCTTTTCTCTCTGAAACGGTTACATTTATCGTCTGCAAGCCCTTGTCGCGTGATGCGGTATGCAGACACAGTACAAGCAGCACACTAGAACACAGAATAAGAATCTACGTTGATGCAATCGGCCAGTAAGAAGAGCTACATTTCAAGTTTTAGTTATCGATTAATGAATTATTGGGCGGTTTGGTGCCTTGGACCAGACCGAGGACCTTAAGATTTTGCATGAACCGAGGACTGGCAGCCAGGTAACACGAGAAATTGTGTAAAGTGTTAATATGTAGTAAAAACCTAAGAAAATCTCCCGTTTCCGTCATTTACTATCGAATCGACATAACGCCAGATCGTCATAGTGGTCGCTTTTCTCTCTGAAACGGTTACATTTATCGTCTGCAAGCCCTTGTCGCGTGATGCGGTATGCAGACACAGTACAAGCAGCACACTAGAACACAGAATAAGAATCTACGTTGATGCAATCGGCCAGTAAGAAGAGCTACATTTCAAGTTTTAGTTATCGATTAATGAATTATTGGGCGGTTTGGTGCCTTGGACCAGACCGAGGACCTTAAGATTTTGCATGAACCGAGGACTGGCAGCCAGGTAACACGAGAAATTGTGTAAAGTGTTAATATGTAGTAAAAACCTAAGAAAATCTCCCGTTTCCGTCATTTACTATCGAATCGACATAACGCCAGTTCGTCATAGTGGTCGCTTTTCTCTCTGAAACGGTTACATTTATCGTCTGCAAGCCCTTGTCGCGTGATGCGGTATGCAGAGTCACTACAAGCGGCATAGTAGTACACTGAAGAAGCATCTGAGTTTATGCAATCGGCCAGTAAGAAGAGCTACATTTCAAGTTTTAGTTTTCGATTAATGAATTATTGGGCGGTTTGGTGCCTTGGACCAGACCGAGGACCTTAAGATTTTGCATGAACCGAGGACTGGCAGCCAGGTAACACGAGAAATTGTGTAAAGTGTTAATATGTAGTAAAAACCTAAGAAAATCTCCCGTTTCCGTCATTTACTATCGAATCGACATAACGCCAGATCGTCACATTGGTCGCTTTTCTCTCTGAAACGGTTACTTTTATCGTCTGCAAGCCCTTGTCGCGTGATGCGGTATGCAGACAGAGTACAAGCAGCACACTAGAACACAGAATAAGAATCTACGTTGATGCAATCGGCCAGTAAGAAGAGCTACATTTCAAGTTTTAGTTATCGATTAATGAATTATTGGGCGGTTTGGTGCCTTGGACCAGACCGAGGACCTTAAGATTTTGCATGAACCGAGGACTGGCAGCCAGGTAACACGAGAAATTGTGTAAAGTGTTAATATGTAGTAAAAACCTAAGATAATCTCCCGTTTCCGTCATTTACTATCGAATCGACATAACGCCAGATCGTCACAGTGGTCGCTTTTCTCTCTGAAACGGTTACATTTATCGTCTGCAAGCCCTTGTCGCGTGATGCGGTATGCAGACACAGTACAAGCAGCACACTAGAACACAGAATAAGAATCTACGTTGATGCAATCGGCCAGTAAGAAGAGCTACATTTCAAGTTTTAGTTATCGATTAATGAATTATTGGGCGGTTTGGTGCCTTGGACCAGACCGAGGACCTTAAGATTTTGCATGAACCGAGGACTGGCAGCCAGGTAACACGAGAAATTGTGTAAAGTGTTAATATGTAGTAAAAACCTAAGATAATCTCCCGTTTCCGTCATTTACTATCGAATCGACATAACGCCAGATCGTCACAGTGGTCGCTTTTCTCTCTGAAACGGTTACATTTATCGTCTGCAAGCCCTTGTCGCGTGATGCGGTATGGAGACACAGTACAAGCAGCACACTAGAACACAGAATAAGAATCTACGTTGATGCAATCGGCCAGTAAGAAGAGCTACATTTCAAGTTTTAGTTATCGATTAATGAATTATTGGGCGGTTTGGTGCCTTGGACCAGACCGAGGACCTTAAGATTTTGCATGAACCGAGGACTGGCAGCCAGGTAACACGAGAAATTGTGTAAAGTGTTAATATGTAGTAAAAACCTAAGAAAATCTCCCGTTTCCGTCATTTACTATCGAATCGACATAACGCCAGATCGTCATAGTGGTCGCTTTTCTCTCTGAAACGGTTACATTTATCGTCTGCAAGCCCTTGTCGCGTGATGCGGTATGCAGACACAGTACAAGCAGCACACTAGAACACAGAGTAAGAATCTACGTTGATGCAATCGGCCAGTAAGAAGAGCTACATTTCTAGTTTTAGTTATCGATTAATGAATTATTGGGCTGTTTGGTGCCTTGGACCATACCGAGGACCTTAAGATTTCGCATGAACCGAGGACTGGCAGCCAGGTAACACGAGAAATTGTGTAAAGTGTTAATATGTAGTAAAAACCTAAGAAAATCTCCCGTTTCCGTCATTTACTATCGAATCGACATAACTCCAGATAGTCAAAATGGTTGCTTTTCTCTCTGAAACGGTTACATTTATCGTCTGCAAGCCCTTGTCGCGTGATGCGGTATGCAGAGTCACTACAAGCGGCATAGTAGAACACTGAAGAAGCATCTAAGTTTATGCAATCGGCCAGTAAGAAGAGCTACATTTCAAGTTTTAGTTATCGATTAATGAATTATTGGGCGGTTTGGTGCCTTGGACCAGACCGAGGACCTTAAGATTTTGCATGAACCGAGGACTGGCAGCCAGGTAACACGAGAAATTGTGTAAAGTGTTAATATGTAGTAAAAACCTAAGAAAATCTCCCGTTTCCGTCATTTACTATCGAATCGACATAACGCCAGATCGTCACATTGGTCGCTTTTCTCTCTGAAACGGTTACATTTATCGTCTGCAAGCCCTTGTCGCGTGATGCGCTTTGCAGACAGAGTACAAGCAGCACACTAGAACACAGAATAAGAATCTACGTTGATGCAATCGGCCAGTAAGAAGAGCTACATTTCAAGTTTTAGTTATCGATTAATGAATTATTGGGCGGTTTGGTGCCTTGGACCAGACCGAGGACCTTAAGATTTTGCATGAACCGAGGACTGGCAGCCAGGTAACACGAGAAATTGTGTAAAGTGTTAATATGTAGTAAAAACCTAAGAAAATCTCCCGTTTCCGTCATTTACTATCGAATCGACATAACGCCAGATCGTCACAGTGGTCGCTTTTCTCTCTGAAACGGTTACATTTATCGTCTGCAAGCCCTTGTCGCGTGATGCGGTATGCAGACACAGTACAATCAGCACACTAGAACACAGAATAAGAATCTACGTTGATGCAATCGGCCAAAAAGAAGAGCTACACTTCAAATATTAGTTATCGAAAATTGAATTATTGGTCGGTTTAATGCCTTTGACATGACCGAGGACCTTAAGATTATGCATGAACCGAGGACTGGCAGCCACGTAACACGAGAAAATGTGTAAAGTGTTAATATGTAGTAAAAACCTAAGATAATCTCCTGTTTCCGTTATTTACTATCGAATCGACATAACTCCAGATAGTCAAAATGGTTGCTTTTCTCTTTGAAACGGTTACATTTATCGTCTGCAAGCCCTTGTCGCGTGATGCGGTATGCAGACACAGTACAAGCAGCACACTAGAACACAGAATAAGAATCTACGTTGATGCAATCGGCCAGGAAGAAGAGCTACATTTCAAGTTTTAGTTATCGATTAATGAATTATTGGGCGGTTTGGTGCCTTGGACCAGACGGTGGACCTTAAGATTTTGCATGAACCGAGGACTGGCAGCCAGGTAACACGAGAAATTGTGTAAAGTGTTAATATGTAGTAAAAACCTAAGAAAATCTCCCGTTTCCGTCATTTACAATCGAATCGACATAACGCCAGATCGTCACAGTGGTCGCTTTTCTCTCTGAAACGGTTACATTTATCGTCTGCAAGCCCTTGTCGCGTGATGCGGAATGCAGACACAGTACAAGCAGCACACTAGAACACAGAATAAGAATCTACGTTGATGCAATCGGCCAGTAAGAAGAGCTACATTTCAAGTTTTAGTTATCGATTAATGAATTATTGGGCGGTTTGGTGCCTTGGACCAGACCGAGGACCTTAAGATTTTGCATGAACCAAGGACTGGCAGCCACGTAACACGAGAAAATGTGGAAAGTGTTAATATGTAGTAAAAATATAAGATAATCTCCTGTTTCCGTTATTTACTATCGAAACGACATAACTCCAGATAGTCAAAATGGTTGCTTTTCTCTCTGAAACGGATACATTTATCGTCTGCAAGCCCTTGTCGCGTGATGCGGTATGCAGACAGAGTACAAGCAGCACACTAGAACACAGAATAAGAATCTACGTTGATGCAATCGGCCAGTAAGAAGAGCTACATTTCAAGTTTTAGTTATCGATTAATGAATTATTGGGCGGTTTGGTTCCTTGGACCAGACCGAGGACCTTAAGATTTTGCATGAACCGAAGACTGGCAGCCAGGTAACACGCGAAATTGTGTAAAGTGTTAATATGTAGTAAAAACCTAAGAAAATCTCCCGTTTCCGTCTTTTACTATCGAATCGACATAACGCCAGATCGTCACAGTGGTCGCTTTTCTCTCTGAAACGGTTACATTTATCGTCTGCAAGCCCTTGTCGCGTGATGCGGTATGCAGAGTCACTACAAGCGGCATAGTAGAACACTGAAGAGGCATCTAAGTTTATGCAATCGCCCAGTAAGAAGAGCTACAATTCAAGTTTTAGTTATCGATTGATGAATTATTTTGCGGTTTGGTGCCTTGGACCAGACCGAGGACCTTAAGATTTTGCATGAACCGAGGACTAGCAGCCAGGTAACACGAGAAATTGTGTAAAGTGTTAATATGTAGTAAAAACCTAAGAAAATCTCCCGTTTCCGTCATTTACTATCGAATCGACATAACGCCAGATCGTCACAGTGGTCGCTTTTCTCTCTGAAACGGTTACATTTATCGTCTGCAAGCCCTTGTCGCGTGATGCGGTATGCAGACACAGTACAAGCAGCACACTAGAACACAGAATAAGAATCTACGTTGATGCAATCGGCCAGTAAGAAGAGCTACATTTCAAGTTTTAGTTATCGATTAATGAATTATTGGGCGGTTTGGTGCCTTGGACCAGACCGAGGAAATTAAGATTTTGCATGAACCGAGGACTGGCAGCCAGGTAACACGAGAAATTGTGTAAAGTGTTAATATGTAGTAAAAACCTGAGAAAATCTCCCGTTTCCGTCATTTACTATCGAATCGACATAACCCCAGATCGTCACAGTGGTCGCTTTTCTCTCTGAAACGGTTACATTTATCGTCTGCAAGCCCTTGTCGCGTGATGCGGTATGCAGACACAGTACAAGCAGCACACTAGAACACAGAATAAAAATCTACGTTGATGCAATCGGCCAGTAAGAAGAGCTACATTTCAAGTTTTAGTTATCGATTAATGAATTATTGGGCGGTTTGGTGCCTTGGACCAGACCGAGGACCTTAAGATTTTGCATGAACCGAGGACTGGCAGCCAGGTAACACGAGAAATTGTGTAAAGTGTTAATATGTAGTAAAAACCTGAGAAAATCTCCCGTTTCCGTCATTTACTATCGTATCGACATAACGCCAGATCGTCACAGTGGTCGCTTTTCTCTCTGAAACGGTTACATTTATCGTCTGCAAGCCCTTGTCGCGTGATGCGGTATGCAGAGTCACTACAAGCGGCATAGTAGAACACTGAAGAAGCACCTAAGTTTATGCAATAGCCCAGTAAGAAGAGCTACATTTCAAGTTTTAGTTATCGATTAATGAATTATTGGGCGGTTTGGTGCCTTGGACCAGACCGAGGACCTTAAGATTTTGCATGACCCGAGGACTGGCAGCCAGGTAACACGAGAAATTGTGTAAAGTGTTAATATGTAGTAAAAACCTAAGAAAATATCCCGTTTCCGTCATTTACTATCGAATCGACATAACGCCAGATCATCACAGTGGTCGCTTTTCTCTCTGAAACGGTTACATTTATCGTCTGCAAGCCCTTGTCGCGTGATGCGGTATGCAGAGTCACTACAAGCGGCATAGTAGAACACTGAAGAAGCATCTAAGTTTATGCAATCGCCCAGTAAGAAGAGCTACAATTCAAGTTTTAGTTATCGATTAATGAATTATTGGGCGGTTTGGTGCCTTGGACCAGACCGAGGACCTTAAGATTTTGCATGAACCGAGGACTGGCAGCCACGTAACACGAGAAAATGTGTAAAGTGTTAATATGTAGTAAAAACCTAAGATAATCTCCTGTTTCCGTTATTTACTATCGAATCGACATAACTCCAGATAGTCAAAATGGTTGCTTTTCTCTTTGAAACGGTTACATTTATCGTCTGCAAGCCCTTGTCGCGTGATGCGGTATGCAGACACAGTACAAGCAGCACACTAGAACACAGAATAAGAATCTACGTTGATGCAATCGGCCAGGAAGAAGAGCTACATTTCAAGTTTTAGTTATCGATTAATGAATTATTGGGCGGTTTGGTGCCTTGGACCAGACCGAGGACCTTAAGATTTTGCATGAACCGAGGACTGGCAGCCAGGTAACACGAGAAATTGTGTAAAGTGTTAATATGTAGTAAAAACCTAAGAAAATCTCCCGTTTCCGTCATTTACTATCGAATCGACATAACGCCAGATCGTCACAGTGGTCGTTTTTCTCTCTGAAACGGTTACATTTATCGTCTGCAAGCCCTTGTCGCGTTATGCGGTATGCAGACACAGTACAAGCAGCACACTAGAACACAGAATAAGAATCTACGTTGATGCAATCGGCCAGGAAGAAGAGCTACATTTCAAGTTTTAGTTATCGATTAATGAATTATTGGGCGGTTTGGTGCCTTGGACCAGACCGAGGACCTTAAGATTTTGCATGAACCAAGGACTGGCAGCCACGTAACACGAGAAAATGTGGAAAGTGTTAATATGTAGTAAAAATATAAGATAATCTCCTGTTTCCGTTATTTACTATCGAATCGACATAACTCCAGATAGTCAAAATGGTTGCTTTTCTCTCTGAAACGGTTACATTTATCGTCTGCAAGCCCTTGTCGCGTGATGCGGTATGCAGACACAGTACAAGCAGCACACTAGAACACAGAAAAGAATCTACGTTGATGCAATCGGCCTGTAAGAAGAGCTACATTCCAAGTTTTAGTTATCGATTAATGAAATATTGGGCGGTTTAGTGCCTTGGACCAGACCGAGGACCTTAAGATTTTGCATGAACCGAGGACTGGCAGCCAGGTAACACGAGAAATTGTGTAAAGTGTTAATATGTAGTAAAAACCTAAGAAAATCTCCCGTTTCCGTCATTTACTATCGAATCGACATAACGCCAGATCGTCACATTGGTCGCTTTTCTCTCTGAAACGGTTATATTTATCGTCTGCAAGCCCTTGTCGCGTGATGTGGTATGCAGACACAGTACAAGCAGCACACTAGAACACAGAATAAGAATCTACGTTGATGCAATCGGCCAGTAAGAAGAGCTACATTTCAAGTCTTAGTTATCGATTAATGAATTATTGGGCGGTTTGGTGCCTTGGACCAGACCGAGGACCTTAAGATTTTGCATGAACCGAGGACTGGCAGCCAGGTAACACGAGAAATTGTGTAAAGTGTTAATATGTAGTAAAAACCTGAGAAAATCTCCCGTTTCCGTCATTTACTATCGAATCGACATAACGCCAGATCGTCACAGTGGTCGCTTTTCTCTCTGAAACGGTTACATTTATCGTCTGCAAGCCCTTGTCGCGTGATGCGGTATGCAGACACAGTACAAGCAGCACACTAGAACACAGAATAAGAATCTACGTTGATGCAATCGGCCAGGAAGAAGAGCTACATTTCAAGGTTTAGTTATCGATTAATGAATTATTGGGCGGTTTGGTGCCTTGGACCAGACCGAGGACCTTAAGATTTTGCATGAACCGAGGACTGGCAGCCAGGTAACACGAGAAATTGTGTAAAGTGTTAATATGTAGTAAAAACCTAAGAAAATCTCCCGTTTCCGTCATTTACTATCGAATCGACATAACGCCAGATCGTCACAGTGGTCGCTTTTCTCTCTGAAACGGTTACATTTATCGTCTGCAAGCCCTTGTCGCGTGATGCGGTATGCAGACACAGTACAAGCAGCACACTAGAACACAGAATAAGAATCTACGTTGATGCAATCGGCCAAAAATAAGAGCTACACTTCAAATTTTAGTTATCGAAAATTGAATTATTGGCCGGTTTAATGCCTTTGACATGACCGATGACCTTAAGATTTTGCATGAACCGAGGACTGGCAGCCACGTAACACGAGAATATGTGGAAAGTGTTAATATGTAGTAAAAATATAAGATAATCTCCTGTTTCCGTTATTTACTATCGAATCGAAATAACTCCAGATAGTCAAAATGGTTACTTTTCTCTCTGAAACGGTTACATTTATCGTCTGCAAGCCCTTGTCGCGTGATGCGGTATGCAGACACAGTACAAGCAGCACACTAGACACACAGAATAAGAATCTACGTTGATGCAATCGGCCAGGAAGAAGAGCTACATTTCATGTTTTAGTTATCGATTAATGAATTATTGGGCGGTTTGGTGCCTTGGACCAGACCGAGGACCTTAAGATTTTGCATGAACCGAGGACTGGCAGCCAGGTAACACGAGAAATTGTGTAAAGTGTTAATATGTAGTAAAAACCTAAGAAAATCTCCCGTTTCCGTCATTTACTATCGAATCGACATAACGCCAGATCGTCACAGTGGTCGCTTTTCTCTCTGAAACGGTTACATTTATCGTCTGCAAGCCCTTGTACGTGATGCGGTATGCAGAGTCACTACAAGCGGCATAGTAGAACACTGAAGAAGCATCTAAGTTTATGCAATCGCCCAGTAAGAAGACCTACATTTCAAGTTTTAGTTATCGATTAATGAATTATTGGGCGGTTTGGTGCCTTGGACCAGACCGAGGACCTTAAGATTTTGCATGAACCGAGGACTGGCAGCCAGGTAACACGAGAAATTGTGTAAAGTGTTAATATGTAGTAAAAACCTAAGAAAATCTCCCGTTTCCGTCATTTACTATCGAATCGACATAACGCCAGATCGTCACATTGGTCGCTTTTCTCTCTGAAACGGTTATATTTATCGTCTGCAAGCCCTTGTCGCGTGATGCGGTATGCAGACGCAGTACAAGCAGCACACTAGAACACAGAATAAGAATTTACGTTGATGCAATCGGCCAGTAAGAAGAGCTACATTTCAAGTTTTAGTTATCGATTAATGAATTATTGGGCGGTTTGGTGCCTTGGACCAGACCGAGGACCTTAAGATTTTGCATGAACCGAGGACTGGCAGCCAGGTAACACGAGAAATTGTGTAAAGTGTTAATATGTAGTAAAAACCTGAGAAAATCTCCAGTTTCCGTCATTTACTATCGAATCGACATAACGCCAGATCGTCACATTGGTCGCTTTTCTCTCTGAAACGGTTATATTTATCGTCTGCAAGCCCTTGTCGCGTGATGTGGTATGCAGACACAGTACAAGCAGCACACTAGAACACAGAATAAGAATCTACGTTGATGCAATCGGCCAGTAAGAAGAGCTACATTTCAAGTCTTAGTTATCGATTAATGAATTATTGGGCGGTTTGGTGCCTTGGACCAGACCGAGGACCTTAAGATTTTGCATGAACCGAGGACTGGCAGCCAGGTAACACGAGAAATTGTGTAAAGTGTTAATATGTAGTAAAAACCTGAGAAAATCTCCCGTTTCCGTCATTTACTATCGAATCGACATAACGCCAGATCGTCACAGTGGTCGCTTTTCTCTCTGAAACGGTTACATTTATCGTCTGCAAGCCCTTGTCGCGTGATGCGGTATGCAGACACAGTACAAGCAGCACACTAGAACACAGAATAAGAATCTACGTTGATGCAATCGGCCAGGAAGAAGAGCTACATTTCAAGGTTTAGTTATCGATTAATGAATTATTGGGCGGTTTGGTGCCTTGGACCAGACCGAGGACCTTAAGATTTTGCATGAACCGAGGACTGGCAGCCAGGTAACACGAGAAATTGTGTAAAGTGTTAATATGTAGTAAAAACCTAAGAAAATCTCCCGTTTCCGTCATTTACTATCGAATCGACATAACGCCAGATCGTCACAGTGGTCGCTTTTCTCTCTGAAACGGTTACATTTATCGTCTGCAAGCCCTTGTCGCGTGATGCGGTATGCAGACACAGTACAAGCAGCACACTAGAACACAGAATAAGAATCTACGTTGATGCAATCGGCCAAAAATAAGAGCTACACTTCAAATTTTAGTTATCGAAAATTGAATTATTGGCCGGTTTAATGCCTTTGACATGACCGATGACCTTAAGATTTTGCATGAACCGAGGACTGGCAGCCACGTAACACGAGAATATGTGGAAAGTGTTAATATGTAGTAAAAATATAAGATAATCTCCTGTTTCCGTTATTTACTATCGAATCGAAATAACTCCAGATAGTCAAAATGGTTACTTTTCTCTCTGAAACGGTTACATTTATCGTCTGCAAGCCCTTGTCGCGTGATGCGGTATGCAGACACAGTACAAGCAGCACACTAGACACACAGAATAAGAATCTACGTTGATGCAATCGGCCAGGAAGAAGAGCTACATTTCATGTTTTAGTTATCGATTAATGAATTATTGGGCGGTTTGGTGCCTTGGACCAGACCGAGGACCTTAAGATTTTGCATGAACCGAGGACTGGCAGCCAGGTAACACGAGAAATTGTGTAAAGTGTTAATATGTAGTAAAAACCTAAGAAAATCTCCCGTTTCCGTCATTTACTATCGAATCGACATAACGCCAGATCGTCACAGTGGTCGCTTTTCTCTCTGAAACGGTTACATTTATCGTCTGCAAGCCCTTGTACGTGATGCGGTATGCAGAGTCACTACAAGCGGCATAGTAGAACACTGAAGAAGCATCTAAGTTTATGCAATCGCCCAGTAAGAAGACCTACATTTCAAGTTTTAGTTATCGATTAATGAATTATTGGGCGGTTTGGTGCCTTGGACCAGACCGAGGACCTTAAGATTTTGCATGAACCGAGGACTGGCAGCCAGGTAACACGAGAAATTGTGTAAAGTGTTAATATGTAGTAAAAACCTAAGAAAATCTCCCGTTTCCGTCATTTACTATCGAATCGACATAACGCCAGATCGTCACATTGGTCGCTTTTCTCTCTGAAACGGTTATATTTATCGTCTGCAAGCCCTTGTCGCGTGATGCGGTATGCAGACGCAGTACAAGCAGCACACTAGAACACAGAATAAGAATTTACGTTGATGCAATCGGCCAGTAAGAAGAGCTACATTTCAAGTTTTAGTTATCGATTAATGAATTATTGGGCGGTTTGGTGCCTTGGACCAGACCGAGGACCTTAAGATTTTGCATGAACCGAGGACTGGCAGCCAGGTAACACGAGAAATTGTGTAAAGTGTTAATATGTAGTAAAAACCTGAGAAAATCTCCAGTTTCCGTCATTTACTATCGAATCGACATAACGCCAGATCGTCACAGTGGTCGCTTTTCTCTCTGAAACGGTTACATTTATCGTCTGCAAGCCCTTGTCGCGTGATGCGGTATGCAGACACAGTACAAGCAGCACACTAGAACACAGAATAAGAATCTACGTTGATGCAATCGGCCAGGAAGAAGAGCTACATTTCAAGTTTTAGTTATCGATTAATGAATTATTGGGCGGTTTGGTGCCTTGGACCAGACCGAGGACCTTAAGATTTTGCATGAACCGAGGACTGGCAGCCAGGTAACACGAGAAATTGTGTAAAGTGTTAATATGTAGTAAAAACCTGAGAAAATCTCCCGTCTCCGTCATTTACTATCGAATCGACATAACGCCAGATCGTCACAGTGGTCGCTTTTCTCTCTGAAACGGTTACATTTATCGTCTGCAAGCCCTTGTCGCGTGATGCGGTATGCAGACACAGTACAAGCAGTACACTAGAACACAGAATAAGAATCTACGTTGATGCAATCGGCCAAAAATAAGAGCTACACTTCAAATTTTAGTTATCGAAAATTGAATTATTGGCCGGTTTTTATGCCTTTGACATGACCGAGGACCTTAAGATTTTGCATGAACCGAGGACTGGCAGCCACGTACCACGAGAATATGTGGAAAGTGTTAATATGTAGTAAAAATATAAGAGAATCTCCTGTTTCCGTTATTTACTATCGAATCGAAATAACTCCAGATAGTCAAAATGGTTGCTTTTCTCTCTGAAACGGTTACATTTATCGTCTGCAAGCCCTTGTCGCGTGATGCGGTATGCAGACACAGTACAAGCAGCACACTAGAACACAGAATAAGAATCTACGTTGATGCAATCGGCCAGGAAGAAGAGCTACATTTCAAGTTTTAGTTATCGATTAATGAATTATTGGGCGGTTTGGTGCCTTGGACCAGACCGAGGACCTTAAGATTTTGCATGAACCGAGGACTGGCAGCCAGGTAACACGAGAAATTGTGTAAAGTGTTAATATGTAGTAAAAACCTAAGAAAATCTCCCGTTTCCGTCATTTACTATCGAATCGACATAACGCCAGATCGTCACAGTGGTCGCTTTTCTCTCTGAAACGGTTACATTTATCGTCTGCAAGCCCTTGTACGTGATGCGGTATGCAGAGTCACTACAAGCGGCATAGTAGAACACTGAAGAAGCATCTAAGTTTATGCAATCGCCCAGTAAGTAGACCTACATTTCAAGTTTTAGTTATCGATTAATGAATTATTGGGCG
This sequence comes from Schistocerca cancellata, assembly GCF_023864275.1. Lineage (NCBI taxonomy): Eukaryota > Metazoa > Arthropoda > Insecta > Orthoptera > Acrididae > Schistocerca > Schistocerca cancellata. The sequence goes on from NW_026047150.1 coordinate 4,005,033, forward strand.
GTTTGGTGCCTTGGACCAGACCGAGGACCTTAAGATTTTGCATGAACCGAGGACTGGCAGCCAGGTAACACGAGAAATTGTGTAAAGTGTTAATATGTAGTAAAAACCTAAGAAAATCTCCCGTTTCCGTCATTTACTATCGAATCGACATAACGCCAGATCGTCACAGTGGTCGCTTTTCTCTCTGAAACGGTTACATTTATCGTCTGCAAGCCCTTGTCGCGTGATGCGGTATGCAGACACAGTACAAGCAGCACACTAGAACACAGAGTACGAATCTACGTTGATGCAATCGGCCAGGAAGAAGAGCTACATTTCAAGTTTTAGTTATCGATTAATGAATTATTGGGCGGTTTGGTGCCTTGGACCAGACCGAGGACCTTAAGATTTTGCATGAACCGAGGACTGGCAGCCAGGTAACACGAGAAATTGTGTAAAGCGTTAATATGTAGTAAAAACCTAAGAAAATCTCCCGTATCCGTCATTTATACGAATCGACATAACGCCAGATCGTCACAGTGGTCGCTTTTCTCTCTGAAACGGTTACATTTATCGTCTGCAAGCCCTTGTCGCGTGATGCGGTATGCAGACACAGTACAAGCAGCACACTAGAACACAGAATAAGAATCTACGTTGATGCAATCGGCCAGTAAGAAGAGCTACATTTCAAGTTTTAGTTATCGATTAATGCATTATTGGGCGGTTTGGTGCCTTGGACCAGACCGAGGACCTTAAGATTTTGCATGAACCGAAGACTGGCAGCCAGGTAACACGAGAAATTGTGTAAAGTGTTAATATGTAGTAAAAACCTAAGAAAATCTCCCGTTTCCGTCATTTACTATCGAATCGACATAACGCCAGATCGTCACAGTTTTTCGCTTTTCTCTCTGAAACGGTTACATTTATCGTCTGCAAGCCCTTGTCGCGTGATGCGGTATGCAGAGTCACTACAAGCGGCATAGTAGAACACTGAAGAAGCATCTAAGTTTATGCAATCGCCCAGTAAGAAGAGCTACATTTCAAGTTTTAGTTATCGATTAAAGAATTATTGGGCGGTTTGGTGCCTTGGACCAGACCGAGGACCTTAAGGTTTTGCATGAACCGAGGACTGGCAGCCAGGTAACACGAGAAATTGTGTAAAGTGTTAATATGTAGTAAAAACCTAAGAAAATCTCCCGTTTCCGTCATTTACTATCGAATCGACATAACGCCAGATCGTCACAGTGGTCGCTTTTCTCTCTGAAACGGTTACATTTATCGTCTGCAAGCCCTTGTCGCGTGATGCGGTATGCAGAGTCACTACAAGCGTCATAATAGAACACTGAAGAAGCATCTAAGTTTATGCAATTGCCCAGTAAGAAGAGCTACATTTCAAGTTTTAGTTATCGATTAATGAATTATTGGGCGGTTTGGTGCCTTGGACTAGACCGAGGACCTTAAGATTTTGCATGAACCGAGGACTGGCAGCCAGGTAACACGAGAAATTGTGTAAAGTGTTAATATGTAGTAAAAACCTAAGAAAATCTCCCGTTTCCGTCATATACTATCGAATCGACATAACGCCAGATCGTCACAGTGGTCGCTTTTCTCTCTGAAACGGTTACATTTATCGTCTGCAAGCCCTTGTCGCGTGATGCGGTATGCAGAGTCACTACAAGCGGCATAGTAGAACCCTGAAGAAGCATCTAAGTTTATGCAATCGCCCAGTTAGAAGAGCTACATTTCAAGTTTTAGTTATCGATTAATGAATTATTGGGCGGTTTGGTGCCTTGGATCAGACGGAGGACCTTAAGATTTTGCATGAACCGAGGACTGGCAGCCAGGTAACACGAGAAATTGTGTAAAGTGTTAATATGTAGTAAAAACCTAAGAAAATCTCCCGTTTCCGTCACTTACTATCGAATCGACATAACGCCAGATCGTCACATTGGTCGCTTTTCTCTCTGAAACGGTTACATTTATCGTCTGCAAGCCCTTGTCGCGTGATGCGGTATGCAGACACAGTACAAGCAGCACACTAGAACACAGAATAAAAATCTACGTTGAAGCAATCGGCCAGTAAAAAGAGCTACATTTCAAGTTTTAGTTATCGATTAATGAATTATTGGGCGGTTTGGTGCCTTGGACCAGACTGAGGACCTTAAGATTTTGCATGAACCGAGGACTGGCAGCCAGGTAACACGTTAAATTGTGTAAAGTGTTAATATGTAGTAAAAACCTAAGAAAATCTCCCGTTTCCGTCATTTACTATCGAATCGACATAACGCCAGATCGTCACAGTGGTCGCTTTTCTCTCTGAAACGGTTACATCTATCGTCTGCAAGCCCTTGTCGCGTGATGCGGTATGCAGACACAGTACAAGCAGCACACTAGAACACAGAATAAGAATCTACGTTGATGCAATCGGCCAGTAAGAAGAGCTACATTTCAAGTTTTAGTTATCGATTAATGAATAATTGGGCGGTTTGGTGCCTTGGACCAGACCGAGGACCTTAAGATTTTGCATGAACCGAGGACTGGCAGCCAGGTAACACGAGAAATTGTGTAAAGTGTTAATATGTAGTAAAAACCTAAGAAAATCTCCCGTTTCCGTCATTTACTATCGAATCGACATAACTCCCGATCGTCACAGCGCTTGCTTTTCTCTCTGAAACGGTTACATTTATCGTCTGCAAGCCCTTGTCGCGTGATGCGGTATGCAGACACAGTACAAGCAGCACACTAGAACACAGAATAAGAATCTACGTTGATGCAATCGGCCAGTAAGAAGAGCTACATTTCAAGTTTTAGTTATCGATTAATGAATTATTGGGCGGTTTGGTGCCTTGGACCAGACCGAGGACCTTAAGATTTTGCATGAACCGAGGACTGGCAGCCAGGTAACACGAGAAATTGTGTAAAGTGTTAATATGTAGTAAAAACCTAAGAAAATCTCCCGTTTCCGTCATTTACTATCGAATCGACATAACGCCAGATCGTCACATTGGTCGCTTTTCTCTCTGAAACGGTTACATTTATCGTCTGCAAGCCCTTGTCGCGTGATGCGGTATGCAGACACAGTACAAGCAGTACACTAGAACACAGAATAAGAATCTACGTTGATGCAATCGGCCAAAAATAAGAGCTACACTTCAAATTTTAGTTATCGAAAATTGAATTATTGGCCGGTTTTTATGCCTTTGACATGACCGAGGACCTTAAGATTTTGCATGAACCGAGGACTGGCAGCCACGTACCACGAGAATATGTGGAAAGTGTTAATATGTAGTAAAAATATAAGAGAATCTCCTGTTTCCGTTATTTACTATCGAATCGAAATAACTCCAGATAGTCAAAATGGTTGCTTTTCTCTCTGAAACGGTTACATTTATCGTCTGCAAGCCCTTGTCGCGTGATGCGGTATGCAGACACAGTACAAGCAGCACACTAGAACACAGAATAAGAATCTACGTTGATGCAATCGGCCAGGAAGAAGAGCTACATTTCAAGTTTTAGTTATCGATTAATGAATTATTGGGCGGTTTGGTGCCTTGGACCAGACCGAGGACCTTAAGATTTTGCATGAACCGAGGACTGGCAGCCAGGTAACACGAGAAATTGTGTAAAGTGTTAATATGTAGTAAAAACCTAAGAAAATCTCCCGTTTCCGTCATTTACTATCGAATCGACATAACGCCAGATCGTCACAGTGGTCGCTTTTCTCTCTGAAACGGTTACATTTATCGTCTGCAAGCCCTTGTACGTGATGCGGTATGCAGAGTCACTACAAGCGGCATAGTAGAACACTGAAGAAGCATCTAAGTTTATGCAATCGCCCAGTAAGTAGACCTACATTTCAAGTTTTAGTTATCGATTAATGAATTATTGGGCGGTTTGGTGCCTTGGACCAGACCGAGGACCTTAAGATTTTGCATGAACCGAGGACTGGCAGCCAGGTAACACGAGAAATTGTGTAAAGTGTTAATATGTAGTAAAAACCTAAGAAAATCTCCCGTATCCGTCATTTATACGAATCGACATAACGCCAGATCGTCACAGTGGTCGCTTTTCTCTCTGAAACGGTTACATTTATCGTCTGCAAGCCCTTGTCGCGTGATGCGGTATGCAGACACAGTACAAGCAGCACACTAGAACACAGAATAAGAATCTACGTTGATGCAATCGGCCAGTAAGAAGAGCTACATTTCAAGTTTTAGTTATCGATTAATGCATTATTGGGCGGTTTGGTGCCTTGGACCAGACCGAGGACCTTAAGATTTTGCATGAACCGAAGACTGGCAGCCAGGTAACACGAGAAATTGTGTAAAGTGTTAATATGTAGTAAAAACCTAAGAAAATCTCCCGTTTCCGTCATTTACTATCGAATCGACATAACGCCAGATCGTCACAGTTTTTCGCTTTTCTCTCTGAAACGGTTACATTTATCGTCTGCAAGCCCTTGTCGCGTGATGCGGTATGCAGAGTCACTACAAGCGGCATAGTAGAACACTGAAGAAGCATCTAAGTTTATGCAATCGCCCAGTAAGAAGAGCTACATTTCAAGTTTTAGTTATCGATTAAAGAATTATTGGGCGGTTTGGTGCCTTGGACCAGACCGAGGACCTTAAGGTTTTGCATGAACCGAGGACTGGCAGCCAGGTAACACGAGAAATTGTGTAAAGTGTTAATATGTAGTAAAAACCTAAGAAAATCTCCCGTTTCCGTCATTTACTATCGAATCGACATAACGCCAGATCGTCACAGTGGTCGCTTTTCTCTCTGAAACGGTTACATTTATCGTCTGCAAGCCCTTGTCGCGTGATGCGGTATGCAGAGTCACTACAAGCGTCATAATAGAACACTGAAGAAGCATCTAAGTTTATGCAATTGCCCAGTAAGAAGAGCTACATTTCAAGTTTTAGTTATCGATTAATGAATTATTGGGCGGTTTGGTGCCTTGGACTAGACCGAGGACCTTAAGATTTTGCATGAACCGAGGACTGGCAGCCAGGTAACACGAGAAATTGTGTAAAGTGTTAATATGTAGTAAAAACCTAAGAAAATCTCCCGTTTCCGTCATATACTATCGAATCGACATAACGCCAGATCGTCACAGTGGTCGCTTTTCTCTCTGAAACGGTTACATTTATCGTCTGCAAGCCCTTGTCGCGTGATGCGGTATGCAGAGTCACTACAAGCGGCATAGTAGAACCCTGAAGAAGCATCTAAGTTTATGCAATCGCCCAGTTAGAAGAGCTACATTTCAAGTTTTAGTTATCGATTAATGAATTATTGGGCGGTTTGGTGCCTTGGATCAGACGGAGGACCTTAAGATTTTGCATGAACCGAGGACTGGCAGCCAGGTAACACGAGAAATTGTGTAAAGTGTTAATATGTAGTAAAAACCTAAGAAAATCTCCCGTTTCCGTCACTTACTATCGAATCGACATAACGCCAGATCGTCACATTGGTCGCTTTTCTCTCTGAAACGGTTACATTTATCGTCTGCAAGCCCTTGTCGCGTGATGCGGTATGCAGACACAGTACAAGCAGCACACTAGAACACAGAATAAAAATCTACGTTGAAGCAATCGGCCAGTAAAAAGAGCTACATTTCAAGTTTTAGTTATCGATTAATGAATTATTGGGCGGTTTGGTGCCTTGGACCAGACTGAGGACCTTAAGATTTTGCATGAACCGAGGACTGGCAGCCAGGTAACACGTTAAATTGTGTAAAGTGTTAATATGTAGTAAAAACCTAAGAAAATCTCCCGTTTCCGTCATTTACTATCGAATCGACATAACGCCAGATCGTCACAGTGGTCGCTTTTCTCTCTGAAACGGTTACATCTATCGTCTGCAAGCCCTTGTCGCGTGATGCGGTATGCAGACACAGTACAAGCAGCACACTAGAACACAGAATAAGAATCTACGTTGATGCAATCGGCCAGTAAGAAGAGCTACATTTCAAGTTTTAGTTATCGATTAATGAATAATTGGGCGGTTTGGTGCCTTGGACCAGACCGAGGACCTTAAGATTTTGCATGAACCGAGGACTGGCAGCCAGGTAACACGAGAAATTGTGTAAAGTGTTAATATGTAGTAAAAACCTAAGAAAATCTCCCGTTTCCGTCATTTACTATCGAATCGACATAACTCCCGATCGTCACAGCGCTTGCTTTTCTCTCTGAAACGGTTACATTTATCGTCTGCAAGCCCTTGTCGCGTGATGCGGTATGCAGACACAGTACAAGCAGCACACTAGAACACAGAATAAGAATCTACGTTGATGCAATCGGCCAGTAAGAAGAGCTACATTTCAAGTTTTAGTTATCGATTAATGAATTATTGGGCGGTTTGGTGCCTTGGACCAGACCGAGGACCTTAAGATTTTGCATGAACCGAGGACTGGCAGCCAGGTAACACGAGAAATTGTGTAAAGTGTTAATATGTAGTAAAAACCTAAGAAAATCTCCCGTTTCCGTCATTTACTATCGAATCGACATAACGCCAGATCGTCACATTGGTCGCTTTTCTCTCTGAAACGGTTACATTTATCGTCTGCAAGCCCTTGTCGGGTGATGCGGTATGCAGACACAGTACAAGCAGCACACTAGAACACAGAATAAGAATCTACGTTGGTGCAATCGGCCAGGAAGAAGAGCTACATTTCAAGTTTTAGTTATCGATTAATGAATTATTGGGCGGTTTGGTGCCTTGGACCAGACCGAGGACCTTAAGATTTTGCATGAACCGAGGACTGGCAGCCAGGTAACACGAGAAATTGTGTAAAGTGTTAATATGTAGTAAAAACCTAAGAAAATCTCCCGTTTCCGTCATTTACTATCGAGTCGACATAACGCCAGATCGTCACAGTGGTCGCTTTTCTCTCTGAAAAGGTTACATTTATCGTCTGCAAGCCCATGTCGCGTGATGCGGTATGCAGACACAGTACAAGCAGCACACTAGAACACAGAATAAGAATCTACGTTGATGCAATCGGCCAGTAAGAAGAGCTACATTTCAAGTTTTAGTTATCGATTAATGAATTATTGGGCGGTTTGGTGCCTTGGACCAGACCGAGGACCTTAAGATTTTGCATGAACCGAGGACTGGCAGCCAGGTAACACGAGAAATTGTGTAAAGTGTTAATATGTAGTAAAAACCTAAGAAAATCTCCCGTTTCCGTCATTTACTATCGAATCGACATAACGCCAGATCGTCACAGTGGTCGCTTTTCTCTCTGAAACGGTTACATTTATCGTCTGCAAGCCCTTGTCGCGTGATGCGGTATGCAGAGTCACTACAAGCGGCATAGTAGAACACTGAAGAAGCATCTAAGTTTATGCAATCGCCCAGTAAGAAGAGCTACATTTCAAGTTTTAGTTATCGATTAATGAATTATTGGGCGGTTTGGTGCCTTGGACCAGACCGAGGACCTTAAGATTTTGCATGAACCGAGGACTGGCAGCCAGGTAACACGAGAAATTGTGTAAAGTGTTAATATGTAGTAAAAACCTAAGAAAATCTCCCGTTTCCGTCATTTACTATCGAATCGACATAACGCCAGATCGTCACAGTGGTCGTTTTTCTCTCTGAAACGGTTACATTTATCGTCTGCAAGCCCTTGTCGCGTGATGCGGTATGCAGACACAGTACAAGCAGCACACTAGAACACAGAATAAGAATCTGCGTTGATGTAATCGGCCAGTAAGAAGAGCTACATTTCAAGTTTTAGTTATCGATTAATGAATTATTGGGCGGTTTGGTGCCTTGGACCAGACCGAGGACCTTAAGATTTTGTATGAACCGAGGACTGGCAGCCAGGTAACACGAGAAATTGTGTAAAGTGTTAATATGTAGTAAAAACCTAAGAAAATCTCCCGTTTCCGTCATTTACTATCGAATCGACATAACGCCAGATCGTCACAGTGGTCGCTTTTCTCTCTGAAACGGTTACATTTATCGTCTGCAAGCCCTTGTCGCGTGATGCGGTATGCAGACACAGTACAAGCAGCACACTAGAACACAGAATAAGAATCTACGTTGATGCAATCGGCCAGTAAGAAGAGCTACATTTCAAGTTTTTGTTATCGATTAATGAATTATTGGGCGGTTTGGTGCCTTGGACCAGACCGAGGACCTTAAGATTTTGCATGAACCGAGGACTGGCAGCCAGGTAACACGAGAAATTGTGTAAAGTGTTAATATGTAGTAAAAACCTAAGAAAATCTCCAGTTTCCGTCATTTACTATCGAATCGACATAACGCCAGATCGTCACAGTGGTCGCTTTTCTCTCTGAAACGGTTACATTTATCGTCTGCAAGCCCTTGTCGCGTGATGCGGTATGCAGAGTCACTACAAGCGGCATAGTAGAACACTGAAGAAGCATCTAAGTTTATGCAATCGCCCAGTAAGAAGAGCTACATTTCAAGTTTTAGTTATCGATTAATGAATGACTGGCCGGTTTGGTGCCTTGGACCAGACCGAGGACCTTAAGATTTTGCATGAACCGAGGACTGGCAGCCAGGTAACACGAGAAATTGTGTAAAGTGTTAATATGTAGTAAAAACCTAAGAAAATCTCCCGTTTCCGTCATTTACTATCGAATCGACATAACGCCAGATCGTCACAGTGGTCGCTTTTCTCTCTGAAACGGTTACATTTATCGTCTGCAAGCCCTTGTCGCGTGATGCGGTATGCAGACACAGTACAAGCAGCACACTAGAACACAGAGTACGAATCTACGTTGATGCAATCGGCCAGGAAGAAGAGCTACATTTCAAGTTTTAGTTATCGATTAATGAATTATTGGGCGGTTTGGTGCCTTGGACCAGACCGAGGACCTTAAGATTTTGCATGAACCGAGGACTGGCAGCCAGGTAACACGAGAAATTGTGTAAAGCGTTAATATGTAGTAAAAACCTAAGAAAATCTCCCGTATCCGTCATTTATACGAATCGACATAACGCCAGATCGTCACAGTGGTCGCTTTTCTCTCTGAAACGGTTACATTTATCGTCTGCAAGCCCTTGTCGCGTGATGCGGTATGCAGACACAGTACAAGCAGCACACTAGAACACAGAATAAGAATCTACGTTGATGCAATCGGCCAGTAAGAAGAGCTACATTTCAAGTTTTAGTTATCGATTAATGCATTATTGGGCGGTTTGGTGCCTTGGACCAGACCGAGGACCTTAAGATTTTGCATGAACCGAGGACTGGCAGCCAGGTAACACGAGAAATTGTGTAAAGTGTTAATATGTAGTAAAAACCTAAGAAAATCTCCCGTTTCCGTCATTTACTATCGAATCGACATAACGCCAGATCGTCACAGTTTTTCGCTTTTCTCTCTGAAACGGTTACATTTATCGTCTGCAAGCCCTTGTCGCGTGATGCGGTATGCAGAGTCACTACAAGCGGCATAGTAGAACACTGAAGAAGCATCTAAGTTTATGCAATCGCCCAGTAAGAAGAGCTACATTTCAAGTTTTAGTTATCGATTAAAGAATTATTGGGCGGTTTGGTGCCTTGGACCAGACCGAGGACCTTAAGGTTTTGCATGAACCGAGGACTGGCAGCCAGGTAACACGAGAAATTGTGTAAAGTGTTAATATGTAGTAAAAACCTAAGAAAATCTCCCGTTTCCGTCATTTACTATCGAATCGACATAACGCCAGATCGTCACAGTGGTCGCTTTTCTCTCTGAAACGGTTACATTTATCGTCTGCAAGCCCTTGTACGTGATGCGGTATGCAGAGTCACTACAAGCGGCATAGTAGAACACTGAAGAAGCATCTAAGTTTATGCAATCGCCCAGTAAGTAGACCTACATTTCAAGTTTTAGTTATCGATTAATGAATTATTGGGCGGTTTGGTGCCTTGGACCAGACCGAGGACCTTAAGATTTTGCATGAACCGAGGACTGGCAGCCAGGTAACACGAGAAATTGTGTAAAGTGTTAATATGTAGTAAAAACCTAAGAAAATCTCCCGTTTCCGTCATTTACTATCGAATCGACATAACGCCAGATCGTCACAGTGGTCGCTTTTCTCTCTGAAACGGTTACATTTATCGTCTGCAAGCCCTTGTCGCGTGATGCGGTATGCAGACACAGTACAAGCAGCACACTAGAACACAGAGTACGAATCTACGTTGATGCAATCGGCCAGGAAGAAGAGCTACATTTCAAGTTTTAGTTATCGATTAATGAATTATTGGGCGGTTTGGTGCCTTGGACCAGACCGAGGACCTTAAGATTTTGCATGAACCGAGGACTGGCAGCCAGGTAACACGAGAAATTGTGTAAAGCGTTAATATGTAGTAAAAACCTAAGAAAATCTCCCGTATCCGTCATTTATACGAATCGACATAACGCCAGATCGTCACAGTGGTCGCTTTTCTCTCTGAAACGGTTACATTTATCGTCTGCAATCCCTTGTCGCGTGATGCGGTATGCAGACACAGTACAAGCAGCACACTAGAACACAGAATAAGAATCTACGTTGATGCAATCGGCCAGTAAGAAGAGCTACATTTCAAGTTTTAGTTATCGATTAATGCATTATTGGGCGGTTTGGTGCCTTGGACCAGACCGAGGACCTTAAGATTTTGCATGAACCGAGGACTGGCAGCCAGGTAACACGAGAAATTGTGTAAAGTGTTAATATGTAGTAAAAACCTAAGAAAATCTCCCGTTTCCGTCATTTACTATCGAATCGACATAACGCCAGATCGTCACAGTTTTTCGCTTTTCTCTCTGAAACGGTTACATTTATCGTCTGCAAGCCCTTGTCGCGTGATGCGGTATGCAGAGTCACTACAAGCGGCATAGTAGAACACTGAAGAAGCATCTAAGTTTATGCAATCGCCCAGTAAGAAGAGCTACATTTCAAGTTTTAGTTATCGATTAAAGAATTATTGGGCGGTTTGGTGCCTTGGACCAGACCGAGGACCTTAAGGTTTTGCATGAACCGAGGACTGGCAGCCAGGTAACACGAGAAATTGTGTAAAGTGTTAATATGTAGTAAAAACCTAAGAAAATCTCCCGTTTCCGTCATTTACTATCGAATCGACATAACGCCAGATCGTCACAGTGGTCGCTTTTCTCTCTGAAACGGTTACATTTATCGTCTGCAAGCCCTTGTCGCGTGATGCGGTATGCAGAGTCACTACAAGCGGCATAGTAGAACACTGAAGAAGCATCTAAGTTTATGCAATCGCCCAGTAAGAAGAGCTACATTTCAAGTTTTAGTTATCGATTAATGAATTATTGGGCGGTTTGGTGCCTTGGACCAGACCGAGGACCTTAAGATTTTGCATGAACCGAGGACTGGCAGCCAGGTAACACGAGAAATTGTGTAAAGTGTTAATATGTAGTAAAAACCTAAGAAAATCTCCCGTTTCCGTCATTTACTATCGAATCGACATAACGCCAGATCGTCACAGTGGTCGTTTTTCTCTCTGAAACGGTTACATTTATCGTCTGCAAGCCCTTGTCGCGTGATGCGGTATGCAGACACAGTACAAGCAGCACACTAGAACACAGAATAAGAATCTGCGTTGATGTAATCGGCCAGTAAGAAGAGCTACATTTCAAGTTTTAGTTATCGATTAATGAATTATTGGGCGGTTTGGTGCCTTGGACCAGACCGAGGACCTTAAGATTTTGTATGAACCGAGGACTGGCAGCCAGGTAACACGAGAAATTGTGTAAAGTGTTAATATGTAGTAAAAACCTAAGAAAATCTCCCGTTTCCGTCATTTACTATCGAATCGACATAACGCCAGATCGTCACAGTGGTCGCTTTTCTCTCTGAAACGGTTACATTTATCGTCTGCAAGCCCTTGTCGCGTGATGCGGTATGCAGACACAGTACAAGCAGCACACTAGAACACAGAATAAGAATCTACGTTGATGCAATCGGCCAGTAAGAAGAGCTACATTTCAAGTTTTTGTTATCGATTAATGAATTATTGGGCGGTTTGGTGCCTTGGACCAGACCGAGGACCTTAAGATTTTGCATGAACCGAGGACTGGCAGCCAGGTAACACGAGAAATTGTGTAAAGTGTTAATATGTAGTAAAAACCTAAGAAAATCTCCAGTTTCCGTCATTTACTATCGAATCGACATAACGCCAGATCGTCACAGTGGTCGCTTTTCTCTCTGAAACGGTTACATTTATCGTCTGCAAGCCCTTGTCGCGTGATGCGGTATGCAGAGTCACTACAAGCGGCATAGTAGAACACTGAAGAAGCATCTAAGTTTATGCAATCGCCCAGTAAGAAGAGCTACATTTCAAGTTTTAGTTATCGATTAATGAATGACTGGCCGGTTTGGTGCCTTGGACCAGACCGAGGACCTTAAGATTTTGCATGAACCGAGGACTGGCAGCCAGGTAACACGAGAAATTGTGTAAAGTGTTAATATGTAGTAAAAACCTAAGAAAATCTCCCGTTTCCGTCATTTACTATCGAATCGACATAACGCCAGATCGTCACAGTGGTCGCTTTTCTCTCTGAAACGGTTACATTTATCGTCTGCAAGCCCTTGTCGCGTGATGCGGTATGCAGACACAGTACAAGCAGCACACTAGAACACAGAGTACGAATCTACGTTGATGCAATCGGCCAGGAAGAAGAGCTACATTTCAAGTTTTAGTTATCGATTAATGAATTATTGGGCGGTTTGGTGCCTTGGACCAGACCGAGGACCTTAAGATTTTGCATGAACCGAGGACTGGCAGCCAGGTAACACGAGAAATTGTGTAAAGCGTTAATATGTAGTAAAAACCTAAGAAAATCTCCCGTATCCGTCATTTATACGAATCGACATAACGCCAGATCGTCACAGTGGTCGCTTTTCTCTCTGAAACGGTTACATTTATCGTCTGCAAGCCCTTGTCGCGTGATGCGGTATGCAGACACAGTACAAGCAGCACACTAGAACACAGAATAAGAATCTACGTTGATGCAATCGGCCAGTAAGAAGAGCTACATTTCAAGTTTTAGTTATCGATTAATGCATTATTGGGCGGTTTGGTGCCTTGGACCAGACCGAGGACCTTAAGATTTTGCATGAACCGAGGACTGGCAGCCAGGTAACACGAGAAATTGTGTAAAGTGTTAATATGTAGTAAAAACCTAAGAAAATCTCCCGTTTCCGTCATTTACTATCGAATCGACATAACGCCAGATCGTCACAGTTTTTCGCTTTTCTCTCTGAAACGGTTACATTTATCGTCTGCAAGCCCTTGTCGCGTGATGCGGTATGCAGAGTCACTACAAGCGGCATAGTAGAACACTGAAGAAGCATCTAAGTTTATGCAATCGCCCAGTAAGAAGAGCTACATTTCAAGTTTTAGTTATCGATTAAAGAATTATTGGGCGGTTTGGTGCCTTGGACCAGACCGAGGACCTTAAGGTTTTGCATGAACCGAGGACTGGCAGCCAGGTAACACGAGAAATTGTGTAAAGTGTTAATATGTAGTAAAAACCTAAGAAAATCTCCCGTTTCCGTCATTTACTATCGAATCGACATAACGCCAGATCGTCACAGTGGTCGCTTTTCTCTCTGAAACGGTTACATTTATCGTCTGCAAGCCCTTGTACGTGATGCGGTATGCAGAGTCACTACAAGCGGCATAGTAGAACACTGAAGAAGCATCTAAGTTTATGCAATCGCCCAGTAAGTAGACCTACATTTCAAGTTTTAGTTATCGATTAATGAATTATTGGGCGGTTTGGTGCCTTGGACCAGACCGAGGACCTTAAGATTTTGCATGAACCGAGGACTGGCAGCCAGGTAACACGAGAAATTGTGTAAAGTGTTAATATGTAGTAAAAACCTAAGAAAATCTCCCGTTTCCGTCATTTACTATCGAATCGACATAACGCCAGATCGTCACAGTGGTCGCTTTTCTCTCTGAAACGGTTACATTTATCGTCTGCAAGCCCTTGTCGCGTGATGCGGTATGCAGACACAGTACAAGCAGCACACTAGAACACAGAGTACGAATCTACGTTGATGCAATCGGCCAGGAAGAAGAGCTACATTTCAAGTTTTAGTTATCGATTAATGAATTATTGGGCGGTTTGGTGCCTTGGACCAGACCGAGGACCTTAAGATTTTGCATGAACCGAGGACTGGCAGCCAGGTAACACGAGAAATTGTGTAAAGCGTTAATATGTAGTAAAAACCTAAGAAAATCTCCCGTATCCGTCATTTATACGAATCGACATAACGCCAGATCGTCACAGTGGTCGCTTTTCTCTCTGAAACGGTTACATTTATCGTCTGCAAGCCCTTGTCGCGTGATGCGGTATGCAGACACAGTACAAGCAGCACACTAGAACACAGAATAAGAATCTACGTTGATGCAATCGGCCAGTAAGAAGAGCTACATTTCAAGTTTTAGTTATCGATTAATGCATTATTGGGCGGTTTGGTGCCTTGGACCAGACCGAGGACCTTAAGATTTTGCATGAACCGAGGACTGGCAGCCAGGTAACACGAGAAATTGTGTAAAGTGTTAATATGTAGTAAAAACCTAAGAAAATCTCCCGTTTCCGTCATTTACTATCGAATCGACATAACGCCAGATCGTCACAGTTTTTCGCTTTTCTCTCTGAAACGGTTACATTTATCGTCTGCAAGCCCTTGTCGCGTGATGCGGTATGCAGAGTCACTACAAGCGGCATAGTAGAACACTGAAGAAGCATCTAAGTTTATGCAATCGCCCAGTAAGAAGAGCTACATTTCAAGTTTTAGTTATCGATTAAAGAATTATTGGGCGGTTTGGTGCCTTGGACCAGACCGAGGACCTTAAGGTTTTGCATGAACCGAGGACTGGCAGCCAGGTAACACGAGAAATTGTGTAAAGTGTTAATATGTAGTAAAAACCTAAGAAAATCTCCCGTTTCCGTCATTTACTATCGAATCGACATAACGCCAGATCGTCACAGTGGTCGCTTTTCTCTCTGAAACGGTTACATTTATCGTCTGCAAGCCCTTGTCGCGTGATGCGGTATGCAGAGTCACTACAAGCGTCATAATAGAACACTGAAGAAGCATCTAAGTTTATGCAATTGCCCAGTAAGAAGAGCTACATTTCAAGTTTTAGTTATCGATTAATGAATTATTGGGCGGTTTGGTGCCTTGGACTAGACCGAGGACCTTAAGATTTTGCATGAACCGAGGACTGGCAGCCAGGTAACACGAGAAATTGTGTAAAGTGTTAATATGTAGTAAAAACCTAAGAAAATCTCCCGTTTCCGTCATATACTATCGAATCGACATAACGCCAGATCGTCACAGTGGTCGCTTTTCTCTCTGAAACGGTTACATTTATCGTCTGCAAGCCCTTGTCGCGTGATGCGGTATGCAGAGTCACTACAAGCGGCATAGTAGAACCCTGAAGAAGCATCTAAGTTTATGCAATCGCCCAGTTAGAAGAGCTACATTTCAAGTTTTAGTTATCGATTAATGAATTATTGGGCGGTTTGGTGCCTTGGATCAGACGGAGGACCTTAAGATTTTGCATGAACCGAGGACTGGCAGCCAGGTAACACGAGAAATTGTGTAAAGTGTTAATATGTAGTAAAAACCTAAGAAAATCTCCCGTTTCCGTCACTTACTATCGAATCGACATAACGCCAGATCGTCACATTGGTCGCTTTTCTCTCTGAAACGGTTACATTTATCGTCTGCAAGCCCTTGTCGCGTGATGCGGTATGCAGACACAGTACAAGCAGCACACTAGAACACAGAATAAAAATCTACGTTGAAGCAATCGGCCAGTAAAAAGAGCTACATTTCAAGTTTTAGTTATCG
Source organism: Schistocerca cancellata (assembly GCF_023864275.1). Lineage (NCBI taxonomy): Eukaryota > Metazoa > Arthropoda > Insecta > Orthoptera > Acrididae > Schistocerca > Schistocerca cancellata. The sequence continues at coordinate 4,020,846 of NW_026047150.1, forward strand.
ATTAATGAATTATTGGGCGGTTTGGTGCCTTGGACCAGACTGAGGACCTTAAGATTTTGCATGAACCGAGGACTGGCAGCCAGGTAACACGTTAAATTGTGTAAAGTGTTAATATGTAGTAAAAACCTAAGAAAATCTCCCGTTTCCGTCATTTACTATCGAATCGACATAACGCCAGATCGTCACAGTGGTCGCTTTTCTCTCTGAAACGGTTACATCTATCGTCTGCAAGCCCTTGTCGCGTGATGCGGTATGCAGACACAGTACAAGCAGCACACTAGAACACAGAATAAGAATCTACGTTGATGCAATCGGCCAGTAAGAAGAGCTACATTTCAAGTTTTAGTTATCGATTAATGAATAATTGGGCGGTTTGGTGCCTTGGACCAGACCGAGGACCTTAAGATTTTGCATGAACCGAGGACTGGCAGCCAGGTAACACGAGAAATTGTGTAAAGTGTTAATATGTAGTAAAAACCTAAGAAAATCTCCCGTTTCCGTCATTTACTATCGAATCGACATAACTCCCGATCGTCACAGCGCTTGCTTTTCTCTCTGAAACGGTTACATTTATCGTCTGCAAGCCCTTGTCGCGTGATGCGGTATGCAGACACAGTACAAGCAGCACACTAGAACACAGAATAAGAATCTACGTTGATGCAATCGGCCAGTAAGAAGAGCTACATTTCAAGTTTTAGTTATCGATTAATGAATTATTGGGCGGTTTGGTGCCTTGGACCAGACCGAGGACCTTAAGATTTTGCATGAACCGAGGACTGGCAGCCAGGTAACACGAGAAATTGTGTAAAGTGTTAATATGTAGTAAAAACCTAAGAAAATCTCCCGTTTCCGTCATTTACTATCGAATCGACATAACGCCAGATCGTCACATTGGTCGCTTTTCTCTCTGAAACGGTTACATTTATCGTCTGCAAGCCCTTGTCGGGTGATGCGGTATGCAGACACAGTACAAGCAGCACACTAGAACACAGAATAAGAATCTACGTTGGTGCAATCGGCCAGGAAGAAGAGCTACATTTCAAGTTTTAGTTATCGATTAATGAATTATTGGGCGGTTTGGTGCCTTGGACCAGACCGAGGACCTTAAGATTTTGCATGAACCGAGGACTGGCAGCCAGGTAACACGAGAAATTGTGTAAAGTGTTAATATGTAGTAAAAACCTAAGAAAATCTCCCGTTTCCGTCATTTACTATCGAGTCGACATAACGCCAGATCGTCACAGTGGTCGCTTTTCTCTCTGAAAAGGTTACATTTATCGTCTGCAAGCCCATGTCGCGTGATGCGGTATGCAGACACAGTACAAGCAGCACACTAGAACACAGAATAAGAATCTACGTTGATGCAATCGGCCAGTAAGAAGAGCTACATTTCAAGTTTTAGTTATCGATTAATGAATTATTGGGCGGTTTGGTGCCTTGGACCAGACCGAGGACCTTAAGATTTTGCATGAACCGAGGACTGGCAGCCAGGTAACACGAGAAATTGTGTAAAGTGTTAATATGTAGTAAAAACCTAAGAAAATCTCCCGTTTCCGTCATTTACTATCGAATCGACATAACGCCAGATCGTCACAGTGGTCGCTTTTCTCTCTGAAACGGTTACATTTATCGTCTGCAAGCCCTTGTCGCGTGATGCGGTATGCAGAGTCACTACAAGCGGCATAGTAGAACACTGAAGAAGCATCTAAGTTTATGCAATCGCCCAGTAAGAAGAGCTACATTTCAAGTTTTAGTTATCGATTAATGAATTATTGGGCGGTTTGGTGCCTTGGACCAGACCGAGGACCTTAAGATTTTGCATGAACCGAGGACTGGCAGCCAGGTAACACGAGAAATTGTGTAAAGTGTTAATATGTAGTAAAAACCTAAGAAAATCTCCCGTTTCCGTCATTTACTATCGAATCGACATAACGCCAGATCGTCACAGTGGTCGTTTTTCTCTCTGAAACGGTTACATTTATCGTCTGCAAGCCCTTGTCGCGTGATGCGGTATGCAGACACAGTACAAGCAGCACACTAGAACACAGAATAAGAATCTGCGTTGATGTAATCGGCCAGTAAGAAGAGCTACATTTCAAGTTTTAGTTATCGATTAATGAATTATTGGGCGGTTTGGTGCCTTGGACCAGACCGAGGACCTTAAGATTTTGTATGAACCGAGGACTGGCAGCCAGGTAACACGAGAAATTGTGTAAAGTGTTAATATGTAGTAAAAACCTAAGAAAATCTCCCGTTTCCGTCATTTACTATCGAATCGACATAACGCCAGATCGTCACAGTGGTCGCTTTTCTCTCTGAAACGGTTACATTTATCGTCTGCAAGCCCTTGTCGCGTGATGCGGTATGCAGACACAGTACAAGCAGCACACTAGAACACAGAATAAGAATCTACGTTGATGCAATCGGCCAGTAAGAAGAGCTACATTTCAAGTTTTTGTTATCGATTAATGAATTATTGGGCGGTTTGGTGCCTTGGACCAGACCGAGGACCTTAAGATTTTGCATGAACCGAGGACTGGCAGCCAGGTAACACGAGAAATTGTGTAAAGTGTTAATATGTAGTAAAAACCTAAGAAAATCTCCAGTTTCCGTCATTTACTATCGAATCGACATAACGCCAGATCGTCACAGTGGTCGCTTTTCTCTCTGAAACGGTTACATTTATCGTCTGCAAGCCCTTGTCGCGTGATGCGGTATGCAGAGTCACTACAAGCGGCATAGTAGAACACTGAAGAAGCATCTAAGTTTATGCAATCGCCCAGTAAGAAGAGCTACATTTCAAGTTTTAGTTATCGATTAATGAATGACTGGCCGGTTTGGTGCCTTGGACCAGACCGAGGACCTTAAGATTTTGCATGAACCGAGGACTGGCAGCCAGGTAACACGAGAAATTGTGTAAAGTGTTAATATGTAGTAAAAACCTAAGAAAATCTCCCGTTTCCGTCATTTACTATCGAATCGACATAACGCCAGATCGTCACATTGGTCGCTTTTCTCTCTGAAACGGTTACATTTATCGTCTGCAAGCCCTTGTCGCGTGATGCGGTATGCAGACACAGTACAAGCAGCACACTAGAACACAGAATAAGAATCTACGTTGATGCAATCGGCCAGGAAGAAGAGCTACATTTCAAGTTTTAGTTATCGATTAATGAATTATTGGGCGGTTTGGTGCCTTGGACCAGACCGAGGACCTTAAGATTTTGCATGAACCGAGGACTGGCAGCCAGGTAACACGAGAAATTGTGTAAAGTGTTAATATGTAGTAAAAACCTAAGAAAATCTCCCGTTTCCGTCATTTACTATCGAATCGACATAACGCCAGATCGTCACAGTGGTCGCTTTTCTCTCTGAAACGGTTACATTTATCGTCTGCAAGCCCTTGTCGCGTGATGCGGTATGCAGACACAGTACAAGCAGCACACTAGAACACAGAATAAGAATCTACGTTGATGCAATCGGCCAGTAAGAAGAGCTACATTTCAAGTTTTAGTTATCGATTAATGAATTATTGGGCGGTTTGGTGCCTTGGACCAGACCGAGGACCTTAAGATTTTGCATGAACCGAGGACTGGCAGCCAGGTAACACGAGAAATTGTGTAAAGTGTTAATATGTAGTAAAAACCTAAGAAAATCTCCCGTTTCCGTCATTTACTATCGAATCGACATAACGCCAGATCGTCACATTGGTCGCTTTTCTCTCTGAAACGGTTACATTTATCGTCTGCAAGCCCTTGTCGCGTGATGCGGTATGCAGACACAGTACAAGCAGCACACTAGAACACAGAATAAGAATCTACGTTGATGCAATCGGCCAGTAAGAAGAGCTACATTTCAAGTTTTAGTTATCGATTAATGAATTATTGGGCGGTTTGGGGCCTTGGACCAGACCGAGGACCTTAAGATTTTGCATGAACCGAGGACTGGCAGCCAGGTAACACGAGAAATTGTGTAAAGTGTTAATATGTAGTAAAAACCTAAGAAAATCTCCCGTTTCCGTCATTTACTATCGAATCGACATAACGCCAGAACGTCACATTGGTCGCTTTTCTCTCTGAAACGGTTACATTTATCGTCTGCAAGCCCTTGTCGCGTGATGCGGTATGCAGACACAGTACAAGCAGCACACTAGAACACAGAATAAGAATCTACGTTGATGCAATCGGCCAGTAAGAAGAGCTACATTTCAAGTTTTAGTTATCGATTAATGAATTATTGGGCGGTTTGGTGCCTTGGACCAGACCGAGGACCTTAAGATTTTGCATGAACCGAGGACTGGCAGCCAGGTAACACGAGCAATTTTGTAAAGTGTTAACATGTAGTAAAAACCTAAGAAAATCTCCCGTTTCCGTCATTTACTATCGAATCGACATAACGCCAGATAGTCACATTGGTCGCTTTTCTCTCTAAAACGGTTACATTTATCGTCTGCAAGCCCTTGTCGCGTGATGCGGTATGCAGACACAGTACAAGCAGCACACTAGAACACAGAATAAGAATCTACGTTGATGCAATCGGCCAGGAAGAAGAGCTACATTTCAAGTTTTAGTTATCGATTAATGAATTATTGGGCGGTTTGGTGCCTTGGACCAGACCGAGGACCTTAAGATTTTGCATGAACCGAGGACTGGCAGCCAGGTAACACGAGAAATTGTGTAAAGCGTTAATATGTAGTAAAAACCTAAGAAAATCTCCCGTATCCGTCATTTATACGAATCGACATAACGCCAGATCGTCACAGTGGTCGCTTTTCTCTCTGAAACGGTTACATTTATCGTCTGCAAGCCCTTGTCGCGTGATGCGGTATGCAGACACAGTACAAGCAGCACACTAGAACACAGAATAAGAATCTACGTTGATGCAATCGGCCAGTAAGAAGAGCTACATTTCAAGTTTTAGTTATCGATTAATGAATTATTGGGCGGTTTGGTGCCTTGGACCAGACCGAGGACCTTAAGATTTTGCATGAACCGAGGACTGGCAGCCAGGTAACACGAGAAATTGTGTAAAGTGTTAATATGTAGTAAAAACGTAAGAAAATCTCCCGTTTCCGTCATTTACTATCGAATCGACATAACGCCAGATCGACACAGTCGTCGCTTTTCTCTCTGAAACGGTTACATTTATCGTCTGCAAGCCCTTGTCGCGTGATGCGCTATGCAGAGTCACTACAAGCGGCATAGTAGAACACTGAAGAAGCATCTATGTTTATGCAATCGCCTAGTAAGAAGAGCTACATTTCAAGTTTTAGTTATCGATTAATGAATGATTGGCCGGTTAGGTGCCTTGGACCAGACCGAGGACCTTAAGATTTTGCATGAACCGAGGACTGGCAGCCAGGTAACACGAGAAATTGTGTAAAGTGTTAATATGTAGTAAAAACCTAAGAAAATCTCCCGTTTCCGTCATTTACTATCGAATCGACATAACGCCAGATCGTCACAGTGGTCGCTTTTCTCTCTGAAACGGTTACATTTATCGTCTGCAAGCCCTTGTCGCGTGATGCGGTATGCAGACACAGTACAAGCAGCACACTAGAACACAATATAAGAATCTACGTTGATGTAATCGGCCAGTAAGAAGAGCTACATTTCAAGTTTTAGTTATCGATTAATGAATTATTGGGCGGTTTGGTGCCTTGGACCAGACCGAGGACCTTAAGATTTTGCATGAACCGAGGACTGGCAGCCAGGTAACACGAGAAATTGTGTAAAGTGTTAATATGTAGTAAAAACCTAAGAAAATCTCCCGTTTCCGTCATTTACTATCGAATCGACATAACGCCAGATCGTCACAGTGGTCGCTTTTCTCTCTGAAACGGTTACATTTATCGTCTGCAAGCCCTTGTCGCGTGATGCGGTATGCAGACACAGTACAAGCAGCACACTAGAACACAGAATAAGAATCTACGTTGATGCAATCGGCCAGTAAGAAGAGCTACATTTCAAGTTTTAGTTATCGATTAATGAATTATTGGGCGGTTTGGTGCCTTGGACCAGACCGAGGACCTTAAGATTTTGCATGAACCGAGGACTGGCAGCCAGGTAACACGAGAAATTGTGTAAAGTGTTAATATGTAGTAAAAACCTAAGAAAATCTCCCGTTTCCGTCATTTACTATCGAATCGACATAACGCCAGATCGTCACAGTGGTCGCTTTTCTCTCTGAAACGGTTACATTTATCGTCTGCAAGCCCATGTCGCGTGATGCGGTATGCAGACACAGTACAAGCAGCACACTAGAACACAGAATAAGAATCTACGTTGATGCAATCGGCCAGTAAGAAGAGCTACATTTCAAGTTTTAGTTATCGATTAATGAATTATTGGGCGGTTTGGTGCCTTGGACCAGACCGAGGACCTTAAGATTTTGCATGAACCGAGGACTGGCAGCCAGGTAACACGAGAAATTGTGTAAAGTGTTAATATGTAGTAAAAACCTAAGAAAATCTCCCGTTTCCGTCATTTACTATCGAATCGACATAACGCCAGATCGTCACAGTGGTCGCTTTTCTCTCTGAAACGGTTACATTTATCGTCTGCAAGCCCTTGTCGCGTGATGCGGTATGCAGAGTCACTACAAGCGGCATAGTAGAACACTGAAGAAGCATCTAAGTTTATGCAATCGCCCAGTAAGAAGAGCTACATTTCAAGTTCTAGTTATCGATTAATGAATTATTGGGCGGTTTGGTGCCTTGGACCAGACCGAGGACCTTAAGATTTTGCATGAACCGAGGACTGGCAGCCAGGTAACACGAGAAATTGTGTAAAGTGTTAATATGTAGTAAAAACCTAAGAAAATCTCCCGTTTCCGTCATTTACTATCGAATCGACATAACGCCAGATCGTCACAGTGGTCGTTTTTCTCTCTGAAACCGTTACATTTATCGTCTGCAAGCCCTTGTCGCGTGATGCGGTATGCAGACACAGTACAAGCAGCACACTAGAACACAGAATAAGAATCTGCGTTGATGTAATCGGCCAGTAAGAAGAGCTACATTTCAAGTTTTAGTTATCGATTAATGAATTATTGGGCGGTTTGGTGCCTTGGACCAGACCGAGGACCTTAAGATTTTGTATGAACCGAGGACTGGCAGCCAGGTAACACGAGAAATTGTGTAAAGTGTTAATATGTAGTAAAAACCTAAGAAAATCTCCCGTTTCCGTCATTTACTATCGAATCGACATAACGCCAGATCGTCACAGTGGTCGCTTTTCTCTCTGAAACGGTTACATTTATCGTCTGCAAGCCCTTGTCGCGTGATGCGGTATGCAGACACAGTACAAGCAGCACACTAGAACACAGAATAAGAATCTACGTTGATGCAATCGGCCAGGAAGAAGAGCTACATTTCAAGTTTTTGTTATCGATTAATGAATTATTGGGCGGTTTGGTGCCTTGGACCAGACCGAGGACCTTAAGATTTTGCATGAACCGAGGACTGGCAGCCAGGTAACACGAGAAATTGTGTAAAGTGTTAATATGTAGTAAAAACCTAAGAAAATCTCCAGTTTCCGTCATTTACTATCGAATCGACATAACGCCAGATCGTCACAGTGGTCGCTTTTCTCTCTGAAACGGTTACATTTATCGTCTGCAAGCCCTTGTCGCGTGATGCGGTATGCAGAGTCACTACAAGCGGCATAGTAGAACACTGAAGAAGCATCTAAGTTTATGCAATCGCCCAGTAAGAAGAGCTACATTTCAAGTTTTAGTTATCGATTAATGAATGACTGGCCGGTTTGGTGCCTTGGACCAGACCGAGGACCTTAAGATTTTGCATGAACCGAGGACTGGCAGCCAGGTAACACGAGAAATTGTGTAAAGTGTTAATATGTAGTAAAAACCTAAGAAAATCTCCCGTTTCCGTCATTTACTATCGAATCGACATAACGCCAGATCGTCACAGTGGTCGCTTTTCTCTCTGAAACGGTTACATTTATCGTCTGCAAGCCCTTGTCGCGTGATGCGGTATGCAGACACAGTACAAGCAGCACACTAGAACACAGAATAAGAATCTACGTTGATGCAATCGGCCAGTAAGAAGAGCTACATTTCAAGTTTTAGTTATCGATTAATGAATTATTGGGCGGTTTGGGGCCTTGGACCAGACCGAGGACCTTAAGATTTTGCATGAACCGAGGACTGGCAGCCAGGTAACACGAGAAATTGTGTAAAGTGTTAATATGTAGTAAAAACCTAAGAAAATCTCCCGTTACCGTCATTTACTATCGAATCGACATAACGCCAGAACGTCACATTGGTCGCTTTTCTCTCTGAAACGGTTACATTTATCGTCTGCAAGCCCTTGTCGCGTGATGCGGTATGCAGACACAGTACAAGCAGCACACTAGAACACAGAATAAGAATCTACGTTGATGCAATCGGCCAGTAAGAAGAGCTACATTTCAAGTTTTAGTTATCGATTAATGAATTATTGGGCGGTTTGGTGCCTTGGACCAGACCGAGGACCTTAAGATTTTGCATGAACCGAGGACTGGCAGCCAGGTAACACGAGCAATTTTGTAAAGTGTTAATATGTAGTAAAAACCTAAGAAAATCTCCCGTTTCCGTCATTTACTATCGAATCGACATAACGCCAGATAGTCACATTGGTCGCTTTTCTCTCTAAAACGGTTACATTTATCGTCTGCAAGCCCTTGTCGCGTGATGCGGTATGCAGACACAGTACAAGCAGCACACTAGAACACAGAATAAGAATCTACGTTGATGCAATCGGCCAGGAAGAAGAGCTACATTTCAAGTTTTAGTTATCGATTAATGAATTATTGGGCGGTTTGGTGCCTTGGACCAGACCGAGGACCTTAAGATTTTGCATGAACCGAGGACTGGCAGCCAGGTAACACGAGAAATTGTGTAAAGCGTTAATATGTAGTAAAAACCTAAGAAAATCTCCCGTATCCGTCATTTATACGAATCGACATAACGCCAGATCGTCACAGTGGTCGCTTTTCTCTCTGAAACGGTTACATTTATCGTCTGCAAGCCCTTGTCGCGTGATGCGGTATGCAGACACAGTACAAGCAGCACACTAGAACACAGAATAAGAATCTACGTTGATGCAATCGGCCAGTAAGAAGAGCTACATTTCAAGTTTTAGTTATCGATTAATGAATTATTGGGCGGTTTGGTGCCTTGGACCAGACCGAGGACCTTAAGATTTTGCATGAACCGAGGACTGGCAGCCAGGTAACACGAGAAATTGTGTAAAGTGTTAATATGTAGTAAAAACCTAAGAAAATCTCCCGTTTCCGTCATTTACTATCGAATCGACATAACGCCAGATCGTCACAGTGGTCGCTTTTCTCTCTGAAACGGTTACATTTATCGTCTGCAAGCCCATGTCGCGTGATGCGGTATGCAGACACAGTACAAGCAGCACACTAGAACACAGAATAAGAATCTACGTTGATGCAATCGGCCAGTAAGAAGAGCTACATTTCAAGTTTTAGTTATCGATTAATGAATTATTGGGCGGTTTGGTGCCTTGGACCAGACCGAGGACCTTAAGATTTTGCATGAACCGAGGACTGGCAGCCAGGTAACACGAGAAATTGTGTAAAGTGTTAATATGTAGTAAAAACCTAAGAAAATCTCCCGTTTCCGTCATTTACTATCGAATCGACATAACGCCAGATCGTCACAGTGGTCGCTTTTCTCTCTGAAACGGTTACATTTATCGTCTGCAAGCCCTTGTCGCGTGATGCGGTATGCAGAGTCACTACAAGCGGCATAGTAGAACACTGAAGAAGCATCTAAGTTTATGCAATCGCCCAGTAAGAAGAGCTACATTTCAAGTTTTAGTTATCGATTAATGAATTATTGGGCGGTTTGGTGCCTTGGACCAGACCGAGGACCTTAAGATTTTGCATGAACCGAGGACTGGCAGCCAGGTAACACGAGAAATTGTGTAAAGTGTTAATATGTAGTAAAAACCTAAGAAAATCTCCCGTTTCCGTCATTTACTATCGAATCGACATAACGCCAGATCGTCACAGTGGTCGTTTTTCTCTCTGAAACGGTTACATTTATCGTCTGCAAGCCCTTGTCGCGTGATGCGGTATGCAGACACAGTACAAGCAGCACACTAGAACACAGAATAAGAATCTGCGTTGATGTAATCGGCCAGTAAGAAGAGCTACATTTCAAGTTTTAGTTATCGATTAATGAATTATTGGGCGGTTTGGTGCCTTGGACCAGACCGAGGACCTTAAGATTTTGTATGAACCGAGGACTGGCAGCCAGGTAACACGAGAAATTGTGTAAAGTGTTAATATGTAGTAAAAACCTAAGAAAATCTCCCGTTTCCGTTATTTACTATCGAATCGACATAACGCCAGATCGTCACAGTGGTCGCTTTTCTCTCTGAAACGGTTACATTTATCGTCTGCAAGCCCTTGTCGCGTGATGCGGTATGCAGACACAGTACAAGCAGCACACTAGAACACAGAATAAGAATCTACGTTGATGCAATCGGCCAGTAAGAAGAGCTACATTTCAAGTTTTTGTTATCGATTAATGAATTATTGGGCGGTTTGGTGCCTTGGACCAGACCGAGGACCTTAAGATTTTGCATGAACCGAGGACTGGCAGCCAGGTAACACGAGAAATTGTGTAAAGTGTTAATATGTAGTAAAAACCTAAGAAAATCTCCAGTTTCCGTCATTTACTATCGAATCGACATAACGCCAGATCGTCACAGTGGTCGCTTTTCTCTCTGAAACGGTTACATTTATCGTCTGCAAGCCCTTGTCGCGTGATGCGGTATGCAGAGTCACTACAAGCGGCATAGTAGAACACTGAAGAAGCATCTAAGTTTATGCAATCGCCCAGTAAGAAGAGCTACATTTCAAGTTTTAGTTATCGATTAATGAATGACTGGCCGGTTTGGTGCCTTGGACCAGACCGAGGACCTTAAGATTTTGCATGAACCGAGGACTGGCAGCCAGGTAACACGAGAAATTGTTAAAGTGTTAATATGTAGTAAAAACCTAAGAAAATCTCCCGTTTCCGTCATTTACTATCGAATCGACATAACGCCAGATCGTCACATTGGTCGCTTTTCTCTCTGAAACGGTTACATTTATCGTCTGCAAGCCCTTGTCGCGTGATGCGGTATGCAGACACAGTACAAGCAGCACACTAGAACACAGAATAAGAATCTACGTTGATGCAATCGGCCAGGAAGAAGAGCTACATTTCAAGTTTTAGTTATCGATTAATGAATTATTGGGCGGTTTGGTGCCTTGGACCAGACCGAGGACCTTAAGATTTTGCATGAACCGAGGACTGGCAGCCAGGTAACACGAGAAATTGTGTAAAGTGTTAATATGTAGTAAAAACCTAAGAAAATCTCCCGTTTCCGTCATTTACTATCGAATCGACATAACGCCAGATCGTCACAGTGGTCGCTTTTCTCTCTGAAACGGTTACATTTATCGTCTGCAAGCCCTTGTCGCGTGATGCGGTATGCAGAGTCACTACAAGCGGCATAGTAGAACACTGAAGAAGCATCTAAGTTTATGCAATCGCCCAGTAAGAAGAGCTACATTTCAAGTTTTAGTTATCGATTAATGAATTATTGGGCGGTTTGGTGCCTTGGACCAGACCGAGGACCTTAAGATTTTGCATGAACCGAGGACTGGCAGCCAGGTAACACGAGAAATTGTGTAAAGTGTTAATATGTAGTAAAAACCTAAGAAAATCTCCCGTTTCCGTCATTTACTATCGAATCGACATAACGCCAGATCGTCACAGTGGTCGCTTTTCTCTCTGAAACGGTTACATTTATCGTCTGCAAGCCCTTGTCGCGTGATGCGGTATGCAGACACAGTACAAGCAGCACACTAGAACACAGAATAAGAATCTACGTTGATGCAATCGGCCAGTAAGAAGAGCTACATTTCAAGTTTTAGTTATCGATTAATGAATGATTGGCCGGTTTGGTGCCTTGGACCAGACCGAGGACCTTAAGATTTTGCATGAACCGAGGACTGGCAGCCAGGTAACACGAGAAATTGTGTAAAGCGTTAATATGTAGTAAAAACCTAAGAAAATCTCCCGTATCCGTCATTTATACGAATCGACATAACGCCAGATCGTCACAGTGGTCGCTTTTCTCTCTGAAACGGTTACATTTATCGTCTTCAAGCCCTTGTCGCGTGATGCGGTATGCAGACACAGTACAAGCAGCACACTAGAACACAATATAAGAATCTACGTTGATGTAATCGGCCAGTAAGAAGAGCTACATTTCAAGTTTTAGTTATCGATTAATGAATTATTGGGCGGTTTGGTGCCTTGGACCAGACCGAGGACCTTAAGATTTTGCATGAACCGAGGACTGGCAGCCAGGTAACACGAGAAATTGTGTAAAGTGTTAATATGTAGTAAAAACCTAAGAAAATCTCCCGTTTCCGTCATTTACTATCGAATCGACATAACGCCAGATCGTCACAGTGGTCGCTTTTCTCTCTGAAACGGTTACATTTATCGTCTGCAAACCCTTGTCGCGTGATGCGCTATGCAGAGTCACTACACGCGGCATAGTAGAACACTGAAGAAGCATCTATGTTTATGCAATCGCCTAGTAAGAAGAGCTACATTTCAAGTTTTAGTTATCGATTAATGAATGATTGGCCGGTTTGGTGCCTTGGACCAGACCGAGGACCTTAAGATTTTGCATGAACCGAGGACTGGCAGCCAGGTAACACGAGAAATTGTGTAAAGTGTTAATATGTAGTAAAAACCTAAGAAAATCTCCCGTTTCCGTCATTTACTATCGAATCGACATAACGCCAGATCGTCACAGTGGTCGATTTTCTCTCTGAAACGGTTGCATTTATCGTCTGCAAGCCCTTGTCGCGTGATGCGGTATGCAGACACAGTACAAGCAGCACACTAGAACACAGAATAAGAATCTACGTTGATGCAATCGGCCAGTAAGAAGAGCTACATTTCAAGTTTTAGTTATCGATTAATGAATTATTGGGCGGTTTGGTGCCTTGGACCAGACCGAGGACCTTAAGATTTTGCATGAACCGAGGACTGGCAGCCAGGTAACACGAGAAATTGTGTAAAGTGTTAATATGTAGTAAAAACCTAAGAAAATCTCCCGTTTCCGTCATTTACTATCGAATCGACATAACGCCAGATCGTCACAGTGGTCGCTTTTCTCTCTGAAACGGTTACATTTATCGTCTACAAGCCCTTGTCGCGTGATGCGGTATGCAGAGTCACTACAAGCGGCATAGTAGAACACTGCAGAAGCATCTATGTTAATGCAATCGCCCAGTAAGAAGAGCTACATTTCAAGTATTAGTTATCGATTAATGAATGATTGGCCGGTTTGGTGCCTTGGACCAGACCGAGGACCTTAAGATTTTGCATGAACCGACGACTGGCAGCCAGGTAACACGAGAAATTGTGTAAAGTGTTAATATGTATTAAAAACCTAAGAAAATCTCCCGTTTCCGTCATTTACTATCGAATCGACATAACGCAAGATCGTCACAGTGGTCGCTTTTCTCTCTCAAACGGTTACATTTATCGTCTGCAAGCCCTTGTCGCGTGATGCGGTATGCAGACACAGTACAAGCAGCACACTAGAACACAATATAAGAATCTACGTTGATGTAATCGGCCAGTAAGAAGAGCTACATTTCAAGTTTTAGTTATCGATTAATGAATTATTGGGCGGTTTGGTGCCTTGGACCAGACCGAGGACCTTAAGATTTTGCATGAACCGAGGACTGGCAGCCAGGTAACACGAGAAATTGTGTAAAGTGTTAATATGTAGTAAAAACCTAAGAAAATCTCCCGTTTCCGTCATTTACTATCGAATCGACATAACGCCAGATCGTCACAGTGGTCGCTTTTCTCTCTGAAACGGTTACATTTATCGTCTGCAAGCCCTTGTCGCGTGATGCGGTATGCAGACACAGTACAAGCAGCACACTAGAACACAGAATAAGAATCTACGTTGATGCAATCGGCCAGTAAGAAGAGCTACATTTCAAGTTTTAGTTATCGATTAATGAATGATTGGCCGGTTTGGTGCCTTGGACCAGACCGAGGACCTTAAGATTTTGCATGAACCGAGGACTGGCAGCCAGGTAACACGAGAAATTGTGTAAAGCGTTAATATGTAGTAAAAACCTAAGAAAATCTCCCGTATCCGTCATTTATACGAATCGACATAACGCCAGATCGTCACAGTGGTCGCTTTTCTCTCTGAAACGGTTACATTTATCGTCTTCAAGCCCTTGTCGCGTGATGCGGTATGCAGACACAGTACAAGCAGCACACTAGAACACAATATAAGAATCTACGTTGATGTAATCGGCCAGTAAGAAGAGCTACATTTCAAGTTTTAGTTATCGATTAATGAATTATTGGGCGGTTTGGTGCCTTGGACCAGACCGAGGACCTTAAGATTTTGCATGAACCGAGGACTGGCAGCCAGGTAACACGAGAAATTGTGTAAAGTGTTAATATGTAGTAAAAACCTAAGAAAATCTCCCGTTTCCGTCATTTACTATCGAATCGACATAACGCCAGATCGTCACAGTGGTCGCTTTTCTCTCTGAAACGGTTACATTTATCGTCTGCAAACCCTTGTCGCGTGATGCGCTATGCAGAGTCACTACAAGCGGCATAGTAGAACACTGAAGAAGCATCTATGTTTATGCAATCGCCTAGTAAGAAGAGCTACATTTCAAGTTTTAGTTATCGATTAATGAATGATTGGCCGGTTTGGTGCCTTGGACCAGACCGAGGACCTTAAGATTTTGCATGAACCGAGGACTGGCAGCCAGGTAACACGAGAAATTGTGTAAAGTGTTAATATGTAGTAAAAACCTAAGAAAATCTCCCGTTTCCGTCATTTACTATCGAATCGACATAACGCCAGATCGTCACAGTGGGCGATTTTCTCTCTGAAACGGTTGCATTTATCGTCTGCAAGCCCTTGTCGCGTGATGCGGTATGCAGACACAGTACAAGCAGCACACTAGAACACAGAATAAGAATCTACGTTGATGCAATCGGCCAGTAAGAAGAGCTACATTTCAAGTTTTAGTTATCGATTAATGAATTATTGGGCGGTTTGGTGTCTTGGACCAGACCGAGGACCTTAAGATTTTGCATGAACCGAGGACTGGCAGCCAGGTAACACGAGAAATTGTGTGAAGTGTTAATATGTAGTAAAAACCTAAGAAAATCTCCCGTTTCCGTCATTTACTATCGAATCGACATAACGCCAGATCGTCACAGTGGTCGCTTTTCTCTCTGAAACGGTTACATTTATCGTCTGCAAGCCCTTGTCGCGTGATGCGGTATGCAGAGTCACTACAAGCGGCATAGTAGAACACTGCAGAAGCATCTATGTTAATGCAATCGCCCAGTAAGAAGAGCTACATTTCAAGTTTTAGTTATCGATTAATGAATGATTGGCCGGTTTGGTGCCTTGGACCAGACCGAGGACCTTAAGATTTTGCATGAACCGAGGACTGGCAGCCAGGTAACACGAGAAATTGTGTAAAGTGTTAATATGTAGTAAAAACCTAAGAAAATCTCCCGTTTCCGTCATTTACTATCGAATCGACATAACGCCAGATCGTCACATTGGTCGCTTTTCTCTCTGAAACGGTTACATTTATCGTCTGCAAGCCCTTGTCGCGTGATGCGGTATGCAGACACAGTACAAGCAGCACACTAGAACACAGAATAAGAATCTACGTTGATGCAATCGGCCAGGAAGAAGAGCTACATTTCAAGTTTTAGTTATCGATTAATGAATTATTGGGCGGTTTGGTGCCTTGGACCAGACCGAGGACCTTAAGATTTTGCATGAACCGAGGACAGGCAGCCAGGTAACACGAGAAATTGTGTAAAGTGTTAATATGTAGCAAAAACCTAAGAAAATCTCCCGTTTCCGTCATTTACTATCGAATCGACATAACGCCAGATCGTCACAGTGGTCGCTTTTCTCTCTGAAACGGTTACATTTATCGTCTGCAAGCCCTTGTCGCGTGATGCGGTATGCAGACACAGTACAAGCAGCACACTAGAACACAGAATAAGAATCTACGTTGATGCAATCGGCCAGTAAGAGGAGCTACATTTCAAGTTTTAGTTATCGATTAATGAATTATTGGGCGGTTTGGTGCCTTGGACCAGACCGAGGACCTTAAGATTTTGCATGAACCGAGGACTGGCAGCCAGGTAACACGAGAAATTGTGTAAAGTGTTAATATGTAGTAAAAACCTAAGAAAATCTCCCGTTTCCGTCATTTACTATCGAATCGACATAACGCCAGATCGTCACAGTGGTCGCTTTTCTCTCTGAAACGGTTACATTTATCGTCTGCAAGCCCTTGTTGCGTGATGCGGTATGCAGACACAGTACAAGCAGCACACTAGAACACAGAATAAGAAACTACGTTGATGCAATCGGCCAGTAAGAATAGCAACATTTCAAGTTTTAGTTATCGATTAATGAATGATTGGGCGGTTTGGTGCCTTGGACCAGACCGAGGACCTTAAGATTTTACATGAACCGAGGACTGGCAGCCAGGTAACACGAGAAATTGTGTAAAGTGTTAATATGTAGTAAAAACCTAAGAAAATCTCCCGTTTCCGTCATTTAATATCGAATCGACATAACGCCAGATCGTCACAGTGGTCGCTTTTCTCTCTGAAACGGTTACATTTATCGTCTGCAAGCCCTTGTCGCATGATGCGGTATGCAGAGTCACTACAAGCGGCATAGTAGAACACTGAAGAAGCATCTATGTTTATGCAATCGCCCAGTAAGAAGAGCTACATTTCAAGTTTTAGTTATCGATTAATGAATGATTGGCCGGTTTGGTGCCTTGGACCAGACCGAGGACCCTAAGATTTTGCATGAACCAAGGACTGGCAGCCAGGTAACACGAGATATTGTGTAAAGTGTTAATATGTAGTAAAAACCTAAGAAAATCTCCCGTTTCCGTCATTTACTATCGAATCGACATAACGCCAGATCGTCACATTGGTCGCTTTTCTCTCTGAAACGGTTACATTTATCGTCTGCAAGCCCTTGTCGCGTGATGCGGTATGCAGACACAGTACAAGCAGCACACTAGAACACAGAATAAGAATCTACGTTGATGCAATCGGCCAGGAAGTAGAGCTACATTTCAAGTTTTAGTTATCGATTAATGAATTATTGGGCGGTTTAGTGCCTTGGACCAGACCGAGGACCTTAAGATTTTGCATGAACCGAGGACTGGCAGCCAGGTAACACGAGAAATTGTGTAAAGTGTTAATATGTAGTAAAAACCTAAGAAAATCTCCCGTTTCCGTCATTTACTATCGAATCGACATAACGCCAGATCGTCACAGTGGTCGCTTTTCTCTCTGAAACGGTTACATTTATCGTCTGCAAGCCCTTGTCGCGTGATGCGGTATGCAGACACAGTACAAGCAGCACACTAGAACACAGAATAAGAATCTACGTTGATGCAATCGGCCAGTAAGAAGAGCTACATTTCAAGTTTTAGTTATCGATTAATGAATTATTGGGCGGTTTGGTGCCTTGGACCAGACCGAGGACCTTAAGATTTTGCATGAACCGAGGACTGGCAGCCAGGTAACACGAGAAATTGTGTAAAGTGTTAATATGTAGTAAAAACCTAAGAAAATCTCCCGTTTCCGTCTTTTACTATGGAATCGACATAACGCCAGATCGTCACATTGGTCGCTTTTCTCTCTGAAACGGTTACATTTATCGTCTGCAAGCCCTTGTCGCGTGATGCGGTATGCAGACACAGTACAAGCAGCACACTAGAACACAGAATAAGAATCTACGTTGATGCAATCGGCCAGTAAGAAGAGCTACATTTCAAGTTTTAGTTATCGATTAATTAATTATTGGGCGGTTTGGGGACTTGGACCAGACCGAGGACCTTAAGATTTTGCATGAACCGAGGACTGGCAGCCAGGTAGCACGAGAAATTGTGTAAAGTGTTAATATGTAGTAAAAACCTAAGAAAATCTCCCGTTTCCGTCATTTACTATCGAATCGACATAACGCCAGATAGTCACATTGGTCGCTTTTCTCTCTGAAACGGTTACGTTTATCGTCTGCAAGCCCTTGTCGCGTGATGCGGTATGCAGACACAGTACAAGCAGCACACTAGAACACAGAGTAAGAATCTACGTTGATGCAATCGGCCAGGAAGAAGAGCTACATTTCAAGTTTTAGTTATCGATTAATGAATTATTGGGCGGTTTGGTGCCTTGGACCAGACCGAGGACCTTAAGATTTTGCATGAACCGAGGACTGGCAGCCAGGTAACACGAGAAATTGTGTAAAGCGTTAATATGTAGTAAAAGCCTAAGAAAATCTCCCGTATCCGTCATTTATACGAATCGACATAACGCCAGATCGTCACAGTGGTCGCTTTTCTCTCTGAAACGGTTACATTTATCGTCTGCAAGCCCTTGTCGCGTGATGCGGTATGCAGATTCACTACAAGCGGCATAGTAGAACACTGAAGAAGCATCTAAGTTTATGCAATCGCCCAGTAAGAAGAGCTACATTTCAAGTTTTAGTTATCGATTAATGAATTATTGGGCGGTTTGGTGCCTTGGACCAGACCGAGGACCTTAAGATTTTGCATGAACCGAGGACTGGCAGCCAGGTAACACGAGAAATTGTGTAAAGTGTTAATATGTAGTAAAAACCTAAGAAAATTTCCCGTTTCCGTCATTTACTATCGAATCGACATAACGCCAGATCGACACAGTCGTCGCTTTTCTCTCTGAAACGGTTACATTTAACGTCTGCAAGCCCTTGTCGCGTGATGCGGTATGCAGACACAGTACAAGCAGCACACTAGAACACAGAATAAGAATCTACGTTGATGTAACCGGCCAGTAAGAAGAGCTACATTTCAAGTTTTAGTTATCGATTAATGAATTATTGGGCGGTTTGGTGCCTTGGACCAGACCGAGGACCTTAAGATTTTGCATGAACCGAGGACTGGCAGCCAGGTAACACGAGAAATTGTGTAAAGTGTTAATATGTAGTAAAAACCTAAGAAAATCTCCCGTTTCCGTCATTTACTATCGAATCGACATAACGCCAGATCGTCTCAGTGGTCGCTTTTCTCTCTGAAACGGTTACATTTATCGTCTGCAAGCCCTTGTCGCGTGATGCGGTATGCAGAGTCACTACAAGCGGCATAGTAGAACACTGAAGAAGCATCTATGTTTATGCAATCGCCCAGTAAGAAGAGCTACATTTCAAGTTTTAGTTATCGATTAATGAATGATTGGCCGGTTTGGTGCCTTGGACCAGACCGAGGACCTTAAGATTTTGGATGAACCGAGGACTGGCAGCCAGGTAACACGAGAAATTGTGTAAAGTGTTAATATGTAGTAAAAACCTAAGAAAATCTCCCGTTTCCGTCATTTACTATCGAATCGACATAACGCCAGATCGTCACATTGGTCGCTTTTCTCTCTGAAACGGTTACATTTATCGTCTGCAAGCCCTTGCCGCGTGATGCGGTATGCAGACACAGTACAAGCAGCACACTAGAACACAGAATAAGAATCTACGTTGATGCAATCGGTCAGGAAGAAGAGCTACATTTCAAGTTTTAGTTATCGATTAATGAATTATTGGGCGGTTTGGTGCCTTGGACCAGACCGAGGACCTTAAGATTTTGCATGAACCGAGGACTGGCAGCCAGGTAACACGAGAAATTGTGTAAAGTGTTAATATGTAGTAAAAACCTAAGAAAATCTCCCGTTTCCGTCATTTACTATCGAATCGACATAACGCCAGATCGTCACAGTGGTCGCTTTTCTCTCTGAAACGGTTACATTTCTCGTCTGCAAGCCCTTGTCGCGTGATGCGGTATGCAGACACAGTACAAGCAGCACACTAGAACACAGAATAAGAATCTACGTTGATGCAATCGGCCAGTAAGAAGAGCTACATTTCAAGTTTTAGTTATCGATTAATGAATTATTGGGCGGTTTGGTGCCTTGGACCAGACCGAGGACCTTAAGATTTTGCATGAACCGAGGACTGGCAGCCAGGTAACACGAGAAATTGTGTAAAGTGTTAATATGTAGTAAAAACCTAAGAAAATCTCCCGTTTCCGTCATTTACTATCGAATCGACATAACGCCAGATCGTCACAGTGGTCGCTTTTCTCTCTGAAACGGTTACATTTATCGTCTGCAAGCCCTTGTTGCGTGATGCGGTATGCAGACACAGTACAAGCAGCACACTAGAACACAGAATAAGAATCTACGTTGATGCAATCGGCCAGTAAGAAGAGCAACATTTCAAGTTTTAGTTATCGATTAACGAATTATTGGGCGGTTTGGTGCCTTGGACCAGACCGAGGACCTTAAGATTTTACTTGAACCGAGGACTGGCAGCCAGGTAACACGAGAAATTGTGTAAAGTGTTAATATGTAGTAAAAACCTAAGAAAATCTCCCGTTTCCGTCATTTACTATCGAATCGACATAACGCCAGATCCTCACAGTGGTCGCTTTTCTCTCTGAAACGGTTACATTTATCGTCTGCAAGCCCTTGTCGCGTGATGCGGTATGCAGACACAGTACAAGCAGCACACTAGAACACAGAATAAGAATCTACGTTGATGCAATCGGCCAGGAAGTAGAGCTACATTTCATGTTTTAGTTATCGATTAATGAATTATTGGGCGGTTTGGTGCCTTGGACCAGACCGAGGATCTTAAGATTTTGCATGAACCGAGGACTGGCAGCCAGGTAACACGAGAAATTGTGTAAAGTGTTAATATGTAGTAAAAACCTAAGAAAATCTCCCGTTTCCGTCATTTACTATCGAATCGACATAACGCCAGATCGTCACAGTGGTCGCTTTTCTCTCTGAAACGGTTACATTTATCGTCTGCAAGCCCTTGTCGCGTGGTGCGGTATGCAGACACAGTACAAGCAGCACACTAGAACACAGAATAAGAATCTACGTTGATGCAATCGGCCAGTAAGAAGAGCTACATTTCAAGTTTTAGTTATCGATTAATGAATTATTGGGCGGTTTGGTGCCTTGGACCAGACCGAGGACCTTAAGATTTTGCATGAACCGAGGACTGGCAGCCAGGTAACACGAGAAATTGTGTAAAGTGTTAATATGTAGTAAAAACCTAAGAAAATCTCCCGTTTCCGTCATTTACTATCGAATCGACATAACGCCAGATCGTCACAGTGGTCGCTTTTCTCTCTGAAACGGTTACATTTCTCGTCTGCAAGCCCTTGTCGCGTGATGCGGTATGCAGACACAGTACAAGCAGCACACTAGAACACAGAATAAGAATCTACGTTGATGCAATCGGCCAGTAAGAAGAGCTACATTTCAAGTTTTAGTTATCGATTAATGAATTATTGGGCGGTTTAGTGCCTTGGACCAGACCGAGGACCTTACGATTTTGCATGAACCGAGGTCTGGCAGCCAGGTAACACGAGAAATTGTGTAAAGTGTTAATATGTAGTAAAAACCTAAGAAAATCTCCCGTTTCCGTCATTTACTATCGAATCGACATAACGCCAGATCGACACAGTCGTCGCTTTTCTCTCTGAAACGGTTACATTTAACGTCTGCAAGCTCTTGTCGCGTGATGCGGTATGCAGACACAGTACAAGCAGCACACTAGAACACAGAATAAGAATCTACGTTGATGTAATCGGCCAGTAAGAAGAGCTACATTTCAAGTTTTAGTTATCGATTAATGAATTATTGGGCGGTTTGGTGCCTTGGACCAGACCGAGGACCTTAATATTTTGCATGAACCGAGGACTGGCAGCCAGGTAACACGAGAAATTGTGTAAAGTGTTAATATGTAGTAAAAACCTAAGAAAATCTCCCGTTTCCGTCATTTACTATCGAATCGACATAACGCCAGATCGTCACAGTGGTCGCTTTTCTCTCTGAAACGGTTACATTTATCGTCTGCAGGCCCTTGTCGCGTGATGCGGTATGCAGAGTCACTACAAGCGGCATAGTAGAACACTGAAGAAGCATCTATGTTTATGCAATCGCCCAGTAAGAAGAGCTACATTTCAAGTTTTAGTTATCGATTAATGAATGATTGGCCGGTTTGGTGCCTTGGACCAGACCGAGGACCTTAAGATTTTGCATGAACCGAGGACTGGCAGCCAGGTAACACGAGAAATTGTGTAAAGTGTTAATATGTAGTAAAAACCTAAGAAAATCTCCCGTTTCCGTCATTTACTATCGAATCGACATAACGCCAGATTGTCACATTGGTCGCTTTTCTCTCTGAAACGGTTACATTTATCGTCTGCAAGCCCTTGCCGCGTGATGCGGTATGCAGACACAGTACAAGCAGCACACTAGAACACAGAATAAGAATCTACGTTGATGCAATCGGCCAGTAAGAAGAGCTACATTTCAAGTTTTAGTTATCGATTAATGAATTATTGGGCGGTTTGGTGCCTTGGACCAGACCGAGGACCTTAAGATTTTGCATGAACCGAGGACTGGCAGCCAGGTAACACGAGAAATTGTGTAAAGTGTTAATATGTAGTAAAAACCTAAGAAAATCTCCCGTTTCCGTCATTTACTATCGAATCGACATAACGCCAGATCGTCACAGTGGTCGCTTTTCTCTCTGAAACGGTTACATTTATCGTCTGCAAGCCCTTGTCGCGTGATGCGGTATGCAGACACAGTACAAGCAGCACACTAGAACACAGAATAAGAATCTACGTTGATGCAATCGGCCAGTAAGAAGAGCTACATTTCAAGTTTTAGTTATCGATTAATGAATTATTGGGCGGTTTGGTGCCTTGGACCAGACCGAGGACCTTAAGATTTTGCATGAACCGAGGACTGGCAGCCAGGTAACACGAGAAATTGTGTAAAGTGTTAATATGTAGTAAAAACCTAAGAAAATCTCCCGTTTCCGTCATTTACTATCGAATCGACATAACGCCAGATCGTCACAGTGGTCGCTTTTCTCTTTGAAACGGTTACATTTATCGTCTGCAAGCCCTTGTCGCGTGATGCGGTATGCAGATTCACTACAAGCGGCATAGTAGAACACTGAAGAAGCATCTAAGTTTATGCAATCGCCCAGTAAGAAGAGCTACATTTCAAGTTTTAGTTATCGATTAATGAATTATTGGGCGGTTTGGTGCCTTGGACCAGACCGAGGACCTTAAGATTTTGCATGAACCGAGGACTGGCAGCCAGGTAACACGAGAAATTGTGTAAAGTGTTAATATGTAGTAAAAACCTAAGAAAATTTCCCGTTTCCGTCATTTACTATCGAATCGACATAACGCCAGATCGACACAGTCGTCGCTTTTCTCTCTGAAACGGTTACATTTAACGTCTGCAAGCCCTTGTCGCGTGATGCGGTATGCAGACACAGTACAAGCAGCACACTAGAACACAGAATAAGTATCTACGTTGATGTAACCGGCCAGTAAGAAGAGCTACATTTCAAGTTTTAGATATCGATTAATGAATTATTGGGCGGTTTGGTGCCTTGGACCAGACCGAGGACCTTAAGATTTTGCATGAACCGAGGACTGGCAGCCAGGTAACACGAGAAATTGTGTAAAGTGTTAATATGTAGTAAAAACCTAAGAAAATCTCCCGTTTCCGTCATTTACTATCGAATCGACATAACGCCAGATCGTCTCAGTGGTCGCTTTTCTCTCTGAAACGGTTACATTTATCGTCTGCAAGCCCTTGTCGCGTGATGCGGTATGCAGAGTCACTACAAGCGGCATAGTAGAACACTGAAGAAGCATCTATGTTTATGCAATCGCCCAGTAAGAAGAGCTACATTTCAAGTTTTAGTTATCGATTAATGAATGATTGGCCGGTTTGGTGCCTTGGACCAGACCGAGGACCTTAAGATTTTGCATGAACCGAGGACTGGCAGCCAGGTAACACGAGAAATTGTGTAAAGTGTTAATATGTAGTAAAAACCTAAGAAAATCTCCCGTTTCCGTCATTTACTATCGAATCGACATAACGCCAGATCGTCACATTGGTCGCTTTTCTCTCTGAAACGGTTACATTTATCGTCTGCAAGCCCTTGCCGCGTGATGCGGTATGCAGACACAGTACAAGCAGCACACTAGAACACAGAATAAGAATCTACGTTGATGCAATCGGTCAGGAAGAAGAGCTACATTTCAAGTTTTAGTTATCGATTAATGATTTATTGGGCGGTTTGGTGCCTTGGACCAGACCGAGGACCTTAAGATTTTGCATGAACCGAGGACTGGCAGCCAGGTAACACGAGAAATTGTGTAAAGTGTTAATATGTAGTAAAAACCTAAGAAAATCTCCCGTTTCCGTCATTTACTATCGAATCGACATAACGCCAGATCGTCACAGTGGTCGCTTTTCTCTCTGAAACGGTTACATTTCTCGTCTGCAAGCCCTTGTCGCGTGATGCGGTATGCAGACACAGTACAAGCAGCACACTAGAACACAGAATAAGAATCTACGTTGATGCAATCGGCCAGTAAGAAGAGCTACATTTCAAGTTTTAGTTATCGATTAATGAATTATTGGGCGGTTTAGTGCCTTGGACCAGACCGAGGACCTTACGATTTTGCATGAACCGAGGTCTGGCAGCCAGGTAACACGAGAAATTGTGTAAAGTGTTAATATGTAGTAAAAACCTAAGAAAATCTCCCGTTTCCGTCATTTACTATCGAATCGACATAACGCCAGATCGACACAGTCGTCGCTTTTCTCTCTGAAACGGTTACATTTAACGTCTGCAAGCTCTTGTCGCGTGATGCGGTATGCAGACACAGTACAAGCAGCACACTAGAACACAGAATAAGAATCTACGTTGATGTAATCGGCCAGTAAGAAGAGCTACATTTCAAGTTTTAGTTATCGATTAATGAATTATTGGGCGGTTTGGTGCCTTGGACCAGACCGAGGACCTTAATATTTTGCATGAACCGAGGACTGGCAGCCAGGTAACACGAGAAATTGTGTAAAGTGTTAATATGTAGTAAAAACCTAAGAAAATCTCCCGTTTCCGTCATTTACTATCGAATCGACATAACGCCAGATCGTCACAGTGGTCGCTTTTCTCTCTGAAACGGTTACATTTATCGTCTGCAGGCCCTTGTCGCGTGATGCGGTATGCAGAGTCACTACAAGCGGCATAGTAGAACACTGAAGAAGCATCTATGTTTATGCAATCGCCCAGTAAGAAGAGCTACATTTCAAGTTTTAGTTATCGATTAATGAATGATTTGCCGGTTTGGTGCCTTGGACCAGACCGAGGACCTTAAGATTTTGCATGAACCGAGGACTGGCAGCCAGGTAACACGAGAAATTGTGTAAAGTGTTAATATGTAGTAAAAACCTAAGAAAATCTCCCGTTTCCGTCATTTACTATCGAATCGACATAACGCCAGATTGTCACATTGGTCGCTTTTCTCTCTGAAACGGTTACATTTATCGTCTGCAAGCCCTTGCCGCGTGATGCGGTATGCAGACACAGTACAAGCAGCACACTAGAACACAGAATAAGAATCTACGTTGATGCAATCGGCCAGTAAGAAGAGCTACATTTCAAGTTTTAGTTATCGATTAATGAATTATTGGGCGGTTTGGTGCCTTGGACCAGACCGAGGACCTTAAGATTTTGCATGAACCGAGGACTGGCAGCCAGGTAACACGAGAAATTGTGTAAAGTGTTAATATGTAGTAAAAACCTAAGAAAATCTCCCGTTTCCGTCATTTACTATCGAATCGACATAACGCCAGATCGTCACAGTGGTCGCTTTTCTCTCTGAAACGGTTACATTTATCGTCTGCAAGCCCTTGTCGCGTGATGCGGTATGCAGACACAGTACAAGCAGCACACTAGAACACAGAATAAGAATCTACGTTGATGCAATCGGCCAGTAAGAAGAGCTACATTTCAAGTTTTAGTTATCGATTAATGAATTATTGGGCGGTTTGGTGCCTTGGACCAGACCGAGGACCTTAAGATTTTGCATGAACCGAGGACTGGCAGCCAGGTAACACGAGAAATTGTGTAAAGTGTTAATATGTAGTAAAAACCTAAGAAAATCTCCCGTTTCCGTCATTTACTATCGAATCGACATAACGCCAGATCGTCACAGTGGTCGCTTTTCTCTTTGAAACGGTTACATTTATCGTCTGCAAGCCCTTGTCGCGTGATGCGGTATGCAGATTCACTACAAGCGGCATAGTAGAACACTGAAGAAGCATCTAAGTTTATGCAATCGCCCAGTAAGAAGAGCTACATTTCAAGTTTTAGTTATCGATTAATGAATTATTGGGCGGTTTGGTGCCTTGGACCAGACCGAGGACCTTAAGATTTTGCATGAACCGAGGACTGGCAGCCAGGTAACACGAGAAATTGTGTAAAGTGTTAATATGTAGTAAAAACCTAAGAAAATTTCCCGTTTCCGTCATTTACTATCGAATCGACATAACGCCAGATCGACACAGTCGTCGCTTTTCTCTCTGAAACGGTTACATTTAACGTCTGCAAGCCCTTGTCGCGTGATGCGGTATGCAGACACAGTACAAGCAGCACACTAGAACACAGAATAAGAATCTACGTTGATGTAACCGGCCAGTAAGAAGAGCTACATTTCAAGTTTTAGATATCGATTAATGAATTATTGGGCGGTTTGGTGCCTTGGACCAGACCGAGGACCTTAAGATTTTGCATGAACCGAGGACTGGCAGCCAGGTAACACGAGAAATTGTGTAAAGTGTTAATATGTAGTAAAAACCTAAGAAAATCTCCCGTTTCCGTCATTTACTATCGAATCGACATAACGCCAGATCGTCTCAGTGGTCGCTTTTCTCTCTGAAACGCTTACATTTATCGTCTGCAAGCCCTTGTCGCGTGATGCGGTATGCAGAGTCACTACAAGCGGCATAGTAGAACACTGAAGAAGCATCTATGTTTATGCAATCGCCCAGTAAGAAGAGCTACATTTCAAGTTTTAGTTATCGATTAATGAATGATTGGCCGGTTTGGTGCCTTGGACCAGACCGAGGACCTTAAGATTTTGCATGAACCGAGGACTGGCAGCCAGGTAACACGAGAAATTGTGTAAAGTGTTAATATGTAGTAAAAACCTAAGAAAATCTCCCGTTTCCGTCATTTACTATCGAATCGACATAACGCCAGATCGTCACATTGGTCGCTTTTCTCTCTGAAACGGTTACATTTATCGTCTGCAAGCCCTTGCCGCGTGATGCGGTATGCAGACACAGTACAAGCAGCACACTAGAACACAGAATAAGAATCTACGTTGATGCAATCGGTCAGGAAGAAGAGCTACATTTCAAGTTTTAGTTATCGATTAATGAATTATTGGGCGGTTTGGTGCCTTGGACCAGACCGAGGACCTTAAGATTTTGCATGAACCGAGGACTGGCAGCCAGGTAACACGAGAAATTGTGTAAAGTGTTAATATGTAGTAAAAACCTAAGAAAATCTCCCGTTTCCGTCATTTACTATCGAATCGACATAACGCCAGATCGTCACAGTGGTCGCTTTTCTCTCTGAAACGGTTACATTTCTCGTCTGCAAGCCCTTGTCGCGTGATGCGGTATGCAGACACAGTACAAGCAGCACACTAGAACACAGAATAAGAATCTACGTTGATGCAATCGGCCAGTAAGAAGAGCAACATTTCAAGTTTTAGTTATCGATTAATGAATTATTGGGCGGTTTGGTGCCTTGGACCAGACCGAGGACCTTAAGATTTTACTTGAACCGAGGACTGGCAGCCAGGTAACACGAGAAATTGTGTAAAGTGTTAATATGTAGTAAAAACCTAAGAAAATCTCCCGTTTCCGTCATTTACTATCGAATCGACATAACGCCAGATCCTCACAGTGGTCGCTTTTCTCTCTGAAACGCTTACATTTATCGTCTGCAAGCCCTTGTCGCGTGATGCGGTATGCAGACACAGTACAAGCAGCACACTAGAACACAGAATAAGAATCTACGTTGATGCAATCGGCCAGGAAGTAGAGCTACATTTCAAGTTTTAGTTATCGATTAATGAATTATTGGGCGGTTTGGTGCCTTGGACCAGACCGAGGATCTTAAGATTTTGCATGAACCGAGGACTGGCAGCCAGGTAACACGAGAAATTGTGTAAAGTGTTAATATGTAGTAAAAACCTAAGAAAATCTCCCGTTTCCGTCATTTACTATCGAATCGACATAACGCCAGATCGTCACAGTGGTCGCTTTTCTCTCTGAAACGGTTACATTTATCGTCTGCAAGCCCTTGTCGCGTGATGCGGTATGCAGACACAGTACAAGCAGCACACTAGAACACAGAATAAGAATCTACGTTGATGCAATCGGCCAGTAAGAAGAGCTACATTTCAAGTTTTAGTTATCGATTAATGAATTATTGGGCGGTTTGGTGCCTTGGACCAGACCGAGGACCTTAAGATTTTGCATGAACCGAGGACTGGCAGCCAGGTAACACGAGAAATTGTGTAAAGTGTTAATATGTAGTAAAAACCTAAGAAAATCTCCCGTTTCCGTCATTTACTATCGAATCGACATAACGCCAGATCGTCACATGTCGCTTTTCTCTCTGAAACGGTTACTTTTATCGTCTGCAAGCCCTTGTCGCGTGATGCGGTATGCAGACACAGTACAAGCAGCACACTAGAACACAGAAAAGAATCTACGTTGATTCAATCGGCCAGTAAGAAGAGCTACATTTCAAGTTTTAGTTATCGATTAATGAATTATTGGGCGGTTTAGTGCCTTGGACCAGACCGAGGACCTTACGATTTTGCATGAACCGAGGACTGGCAGCCAGGTAACACGAGAAATTGTGTAAAGTGTTAATATGTAGTAAAAACCTAAGAAAATCTCCCGTTTCCGTCATTTACTATCGAATCGACATAACGCCAGATCGACACAGTCGTCGCTTTTCTCTCTGAAACGGTTACATTTAACGTCTGCAAGCTCTTGTCGCGTGATGCGGTATGCAGACACAGTACAAGCAGCACACTAGAACACAGAATAAGAATCTACGTTGATGTAATCGGCCAGTAAGAAGAGCTACATTTCAAGTTTTAGTTATCGATTAATGAATTATTGGGCGGTTTGGTGCCTTGGACCAGACCGAGGACCTTAAGATTTTGCATGAACTGAGGACTGGCAGCCAGGTAACACGAGAAATTGTGTAAAGTGTTAATATGTAGTAAAAACCTAAGAAAATCTCCCGTTTCCGTCATTTACTATCGAATCGACATAACGCCAGATCGTCACAGTGGTCGCTTTTCTCTCTGAAACGGTTACATTTATCGTCTGCAGGCCCTTGTCGCGTGATGCGGTATGCAGAGTCACTACAAGCGGCATAGTAGAACACTGAAGAAGCATCTATGTTTATGCAATCGCCCAGTAAGAAGAGCTACATTTCAAGTTTTAGTTATCGATTAATGAATGATTGGCCGGTTTGGTGCCTTGGACCAGACCGAGGACCTTAAGATTTTGCATGAACCGAGGACTGGCAGCCAGGTAACACGAGAAATTGTGTAAAGTGTTAATATGTAGTAAAAACCTAAGAAAATCTCCCGTTTCCGTCATTTACTATCGAATCGACATAACGCCAGATCGTCACATTGGTCGCTTTTCTCTCTGAAACGGTTACATTTATCGTCTGCAAGCCCTTGCCGTGTGATGCGGTATGCAGACACAGTACAAGCAGCACACTAGATCACAGAATAAGAATCTACGTTGATGCAATCGGCCAGGAAGAAGAGCTACATTTCAAGTTTTAGTTATCGATTAATGAATTATTGGGCGGTTTGGTGCCTTGGACCAGACCGAGGACCTTAAGATTTTGCATGAACCGAGGACTGGCAGCCAGGTAACACGAGAAATTGTGTAAAGTGTTAATATGTAGTAAAAACCTAAGAAAATCTCCCGTTTCCGTCATTTACTATCGAATCGACATAACGCCAGATCGTCACAGTGGTCGCTTTTCTCTCTGAAACGGTTACATTTCTCGTCTGCAAGCCCTTGTCGCGTGATGCGGTATGCAGACACAGTACAAGCAGCACACTAGAACACAGAATAAGAATCTACGTTGATGCAATCGGCCAGTAAGAAGAGCTACATTTCAAGTTTTAGTTATCGATTAATGAATTATTGGGCGGTTTGGTGTCTTGGACCAGACCGAGGACCTTAAGATTTTACTTGAACCGAGGACTGGCAGCCAGGTAACACGAGAAATTGTGTAAAGTGTTAATATGTAGTAAAAACCTAAGAAAATCTCCCGTTTCCGTCATTTACTATCGAATCGACATAACGCCAGATCCTCACAGTGGTCGCTTTTCTCTCTGAAACGGTTACATTTATCGTCTGCAAGCCCTTGTCGCATGATGCTGTATGCAGAGTCACTACAAGCGGCATAGTAGAACACTGAAGAAGCATCTATGTTTATGCAATCGCCCAGTAAGAAGAGCTACATTTCAAGTTTTAGTTATCGATTAATGAATGATTGGACAGTTTGGTGCCTTGGACCAGACCGAGGACCTTAAGATTTTGCATGAACCGAGGACTGGCAGCCAGATAACACGAGAAATTGTGTAAAGTGTTAATATGTGGTAAAAACCTAAGAAAATCTCCCGTTTCCGTCATTTACTGTCGAATTGACATAACGCCAGATCGTCACAGTGGTCGCTTTTCTCTCTGAAACGGTTACATTTATCGTCTGCAAGCCCTTGTCGCGTGATGCGGTATGCAGACACAGTACAAGCAGCACACTAGAACACAGAATAAGAATCTACGTTGATGCAATCGGCCAGTAAGAAGAGCTACATTTCAAGTTTTAGTTATCGATTAATGAATTATTGGGCGGTTTGGTGCCTTGGACCAGACCGAGGACCTTAAGATTTTGCATGAACCGAGGACTGGCAGCCAGGTAACACGAGAAATTGTGTAAAGTGTTAATATGTAGTAAAAACCTAAGAAAATCTCCCGTTTCCGTCATTTACTATCGAATCGACATAACGCCAGATCGTCACAGTGGTCGCTTTTCTCTCTGAAACGGTTACATTTATCGTCTGCAAGCCCTTGCCGCGTGATGCGGTATGCAGACACAGTACAAGCAGCACACTAGAACACAGAATAAGAATCTACGTTGATGCAATCGGCCAGGAAGAAGAGCTACATTTCAAGTTTTAGTTATCGATTAATGAATTATTGGGCGGTTTTGTGCCTTGGACCAGACCGAGGACCTTAAGATTTTGCATGAACCGAGGACTGGCAGCCAGGTAACACGAGAAATTGTGTAAAGTGTTAATATGTAGTAAAAACCTAAGAAAATCTCCCGTTTCCGTCATTTACTATCGAATCGACATAACGCCAGATCGTCACATTGGTCGCTTTTCTCTCTGAAACGGTTACATTTATCGTCTCCAAGCCCTTGTCGCGTGATGCGGTATGCAGACACAGTACAAGCAGCACACTAGAACACAGAATAAGAATCTACGTTGATGCAATCGGCCAGGAAGAAGAGCTACATTTCAAGTTTTAGTTATCGATTAATGAATTATTGGGCGGTTTGGTGCCTTGGACCAGACCGAGGACCTTAAGATTTTACTTGAACCGAGGACTGGCAGCCAGGTAACACGAGAAATTGTGTAAAGTGTTAATATGTAGTAAAAACCTAAGAAAATCTCCCGTTTCCGTCATTTACTATCGAACCGACATAACGCCAGATCCTCACAGTGGTCGCTTTTCTCTCTGAAACGGTTACATTTATCGTCTGCAAGCCCTTGTCGCATGATGCTGTATGCAGAGTCACTACAAGCGGCATAGTAGAACACTGAAGAAGCATCTATGTTTATGCAATCGCCCAGTAAGAAGAGCTACATTTCAAGTTTTAGTTATCGATTAATGAATGATTGGCCGGTTTGGTGCCTTGGACCAGACCGAGGACCTTAAGATTTTGCATGAACCGAGGACTGGCAGCCAGGTAACACGAGAAATTGTGTAAAGTGTTAATATGTAGTAAAAACCTAAGAAAATCTCCCGTTTCCGTCATTTACTATCGAATCGACATAACGCCAGATCGTCACATTGGTCGCTTTTCTCTCTGAAACGGTTACATTTATCGTCTGCAAGCCCTTGTCGCGTGATGCGGTATGCAGACACAGTACAAGCAGCACACTAGAACACAGAATAAGAATCTACGTTGATGCAATCGGCCAGGAAGAAGAGCTACATTTCAAGTTTTAGTTATCGATTAATGAATTATTGGGCGGTTTGGTGCCTTGGACCAGACCGAGGATCTTAAGATTTTGCTTGAACCGAGGACTGGCAGCCAGGTAACATGAGAAATTGTGTAAAGTGTTAATATGTAGTAAAAACCTAAGAAAATATCCCGTTTCCGTCATTTACTATCGAATCGACATAACGCCAGATCGTCACAGTGGTCGCTTTTCTCTCTGAAACGGTTACATTTATCGTCTGCAAGCCCTTGTCGCGTGATGCGGTATGCAGACACTGTACAAGCAGCGCACTAGAACACAGAATAAGAATCTACGTTGATGCAATCGGCCAGTAAGAAGAGCTACATTTCAAGTTTTAGTTATCGATTAATGAATTATTGGGCGGTTTGGTGCCTTGGACCAGACCGAGGACCTTAAGATTTTGCATGAACCGAGGACTGGCAGCCAGGTAACACGAGAAATTGTGTAAAGTGTTAATATGTAGTAAAAACCTAAGAAAATCTCTCGTTTCCGTCATTTACTATCGAATCGACATAACGCCAGATCGTCACATTGGTCGCTTTTCTCTCTGAAACGGTTACATTTATCGTCTGCAAGCCCTTGTCGCGTGATGCGGTATGCAGACACAGTACAAGCAGCACACTAGAACACAGAATAAGAATCTACGTTGATGCAATCGGCCAGTAAGAAGAGCTACATTTCAAGTTTTAGTTATCGATTAATGAATTATTGGGCGGTTTGGTGCCTTGGACCAGACCGAGGACCTTAAGATTTTGCATGAACCGAGGACAGGCAGCCAGGTAACACGAGAAATTGTGTAAAGTGTTAATATGTAGCAAAAACCTAAGAAAATCTCCCGTTTCCGTCATTTACTATCGAATCGACATAACGCCAGATCGTCACAGTGGTCGCTTTTCTCTCTGAAACGGTTACATTTATCGTCTGCAAGCCCTTGTCGCGTGATGCGGTATGCAGACACAGTACAAGCAGCACACTAGAACACAGAATAAGAATCTACGTTGATGCAATCGGCCAGTAAGAGGAGCTACATTTCAAGTTTTAGTTATCGATTAATGAATTATTGGGCGGTTTGGTGCCTTGGACCAGACCGAGGACCTTAAGATTTTGCATGAACCGATGACTGGCAGCCAGGTAACACGAGAAATTGTGTAAAGTGTTAATATGTAGTAAAAACCTAAGAAAATCTCCCGTTTCCGTCATTTACTATCGAATCGACATAACGCCAGATCGTCACAGTGGTCGCTTTTCTCTCTGAAACGGTTACATTTATCGTCTGCAAGCCCTTGTTGCGTGATGCGGAATGCAGACACAGTACAAGCAGCACACTAGAACACAGAATAAGAATCTACGTTGATGCAATCGGCCAGTAAGAATAGCAACATTTCAAGTTTTAGTTATCGATTAATGAATTATTGGGCGGTTTGGTGCCTTGGACCAGAACGAGGACCTTAAGATTTTACATGAACCGAGGACTGGCAGCCAGTTAACACGAGAAATTGTGTAATGTGTTAATATGTAGTAAAAACCTAAGAAAATCTCCCGTTTCCGTCATTTAATATCGAATCGACATAACGCCAGATCGTCACAGTGGTCGCTTTTCTCTCTGAAACGGTTACATTTATCGTCTGCAAGCCCTTGTCGCATGATGCGGTATGCAGAGTCACTACAAGCGGCATAGTAGAACACTGAAGAAGCATCTATGTTTATGCAATCGCCCAGTAAGAAGAGCTACATTTCAAGTTTTAGTTATCGATTAATGAATTATTGGGCGGTTTGGTGCCTTGGACCAGACCGAGGACCTTAAGATTTTGCATGAACCGAGGACTGGCAGCCAGGTAACACGAGAAATTGTGTAAAGTGTTAATATGTAGTAAAAACCTAAGAAAATCTCCCGTTTCCGTCATTTACTATCGAATCGACATAACGCCAGATCGTCACATTGGTCGCTTTTCTCTCTGAAACGGTTACATTTATCGTCTGCAAGCCCTTGTCGCGTGATGCGGTATGCAGACACAGTACAAGCAGCACACTAGAACACAGAATAAGAATCTACGTTGATGCAATCGGCCAGGAAGTAGAGCTACATTTCAAGTTTTAGTTATCGATTAATGAATTATTGGGCGGTTTAGTGCCTTGGACCAGACCGAGGACCTTAAGATTTTGCATGAACCGAGGACTGGCAGCCAGGTAACACGAGAAATTGTGTAAAGTGTTAATATGTAGTAA
This sequence comes from Schistocerca cancellata, assembly GCF_023864275.1. Classification (NCBI taxonomy): domain Eukaryota; kingdom Metazoa; phylum Arthropoda; class Insecta; order Orthoptera; family Acrididae; genus Schistocerca; species Schistocerca cancellata. The sequence continues at coordinate 4,055,450 of NW_026047150.1, forward strand.
AAACCTAAGAAAATCTCCCGTTTCCGTCATTTACTATCGAATCGACATAACGCCAGATCGTCACAGTGGTCGCTTTTCTCTCTGAAACGGTTACATTTATCGTCTGCAAGCCCTTGTCGCGTGATGCGGTATGCAGACACAGTACAAGCAGCATACTAGAACACAGAATAAGAATCTACGTAGATGCAATCGGCCAGTAAGAAGAGCTACATTTCAAGTTTTAGTTATCGATTAATGAATTATTGGGCGGTTTGGTGCCTTGGACCAGACCGAGGACCTTAAGATTTTGCATGAACCGAGGACTGGCAGCCAGGTAACACGAGAAATTGTGTAAAGTGTTAATATGTAGTAAAAACCTAAGAAAATCTCCCGTTTCCGTCATTTACTATCGAATCGACATAACGCCAGATCGTCACATTGGTCGCTTTTCTCTCTGAAACGGTTACATTTATCGTCTGCAAGCCCTTGTCGCGTGATGCGGTATGCAGACACAGTACAAGCAGCACACTAGAACACAGAATAAGAATCTACGTTGATGCAATCGGCCAGTAAGAAGAGCTACATTTCAAGTTTTAGTTATCGATGAATGAATTATTGGGCGGTTTGGGGACTTGGACCAGACCGAGGACCTTAAGATTTTGCATGAACCGAGGACTGGCAGCCAGGTAACACGAGAAATTGTGTAAAGTGTTAATATGTAGTAAAAACCTAAGAAAATCTCCCGTTTCCGTCATTTACTATCGAATCGACATAACGCCAGATAGTCACATTGCTCGCTTTTCTCTCTGAAACGGTTACATTTATCGTCTGCAAGCCCTTGTCGCGTGATGCGGTATGCAGACACAGTACAAGCAGCACACTAGAACACAGAGTAAGAATCTACGTTGATGCAATCGGCCAGGAAGAAGAGCTACATTTCAAGTTTTAGTTATCGATTAATGAATTATTGGGCGGTTTGGTGCCTTGGACCAGACCGAGGACCTTAAGATTTTGCATGAACCGAGGACTGGCAGCCAGGTAACACGAGAAATTGTGTAAAGCGTTAATATGTAGTAAAAACCTAAGAAAATCTCCCGTATCCGTCATTTATACGAATCGACATAACGCCAGATCGTCACAGTGGTCGCTTTTCTCTCTGAAACGGTTACATTTATCGTCTGCAAGCCCTTGTCGCGTGATGCGGTATGCAGACACAGTACAAGCAGCACAGTAGAACACAGAATAAGAATCTACGTTGATGCAATCGGCCAGTAAGAAGAGCTACATTTCAAGTTTTAGTTATCGATTAATGCATTATTGGGCGGTTTGGTGCCTTGGACCAGACCGAGGACCTTAAGATTTTGCATGAACCGAGGACTGGCAGCCAGGTAACACGAGAAATTGTGTAAAGTGTTAATATGTAGTAAAAACCTAAGAAAATCTCCCGTTTCCTTCATTTACTGTCGAATCGACATAACGCCAGTTCGTCACAGTGGTCGCTTTTCTCTCTGAAACGGTTACATTTATTGTCTGCAAGCCCTTGTCGCGTGATGCGGTATGCAGACACAGTACAAGCAGCACACTAGAACACAGAATAAGAATCTACGTTGATGCAATCGGCCAGGAAGAAGAGCTACATTTCAAGTTTTAGTTATCGATTAATGAATTATTGGGCGGTTTGGTGCCTTGGACCAGACCGAGGACCTTAAGATTTTGCATGAACCGAGGACTGGCAGCCAGGTAACACGAGAAATTGTGTAAAGTGTTAATATGTAGTAAAAACCTAAGAAAATCTCCCGTTTCCGTCATTTACTATCGAATCGACATAACGCCAGATCGTCACAGTGGTCGCTTTTCTCTCTGAAACGGTTACATTTATCGTCTGCAAGCCCTTGTCGCGTGATGCGGTATGCAGAGTCACTACAAGCGGCATAGTAGAACACTGAAGAAGCATCTAAGTTTATGCAATCGCCCAGTAAGAAGAGCTACATTTCAAGTTTTAGTTATCGATTAATGAATTATTCTGCGGTTTGGTGCCTTGGACCAGACCGAGGACCTTAAGATTTTGCATGAACCGAGGACTGGCAGCCAGGTAACACGAGAAATTGTGTAAAGTGTTAATATGTAGTAAAAACCTAAGAAAATCTCCCGTTTCCGTTATTTACTATCGAATCGACATAACGCCAGATCGTCACATTGGTCGCTTTTCTCTCTGAAACGGTTACATTTATCGTCTGCAAGCCCTTGTCGCGTGATGCGGTATGCAGACACAGTACAAGCAGCACACTAGAACACAGAATAAGAATCTACGTTGATGCAATCGGCCAGGAAGAAGAGCTACATTTCAAGTTTTAGTTATCGATTAATGAATTATTGGGCGGTTTGGTGCCTTGGACCAGACCGAGGACCTTAAGATTTTGCATGAACCGAGGACTGGCAGCCAGGTAACACGAGAAATTGTGTAAAGTGTTAATATGTAGTAAAAACCTAAGAAAATCTCCCGTTTCCGTCATTTACTATCGAATCGACATAACGCCAGATCGTCACAGTGGTCGCTTTTCTCTCTGAAACGGTTACATTTATCGTCTGCAAGCCCTTGTTGCGTGATGCGGAATGCAGACACAGTACAAGCAGCACACTAGAACACAGAATAAGAATCTACGTTGATGCAATCGGCCAGTAAGAATAGCAACATTTCAAGTTTTAGTTATCGATTAATGAATTATTGGGCGGTTTGGTGCCTTGGACCAGAACGAGGACCTTAAGATTTTACATGAACCGAGGACTGGCAGCCAGTTAACACGAGAAATTGTGTAATGTGTTAATATGTAGTAAAAACCTAAGAAAATCTCCCGTTTCCGTCATTTAATATCGAATCGACATAACGCCAGATCGTCACAGTGGTCGCTTTTCTCTCTGAAACGGTTACATTTATCGTCTGCAAGCCCTTGTCGCATGATGCGGTATGCAGAGTCACTACAAGCGGCATAGTAGAACACTGAAGAAGCATCTATGTTTATGCAATCGCCCAGTAAGAAGAGCTACATTTCAAGTTTTAGTTATCGATTAATGAATTATTGGGCGGTTTGGTGCCTTGGACCAGACCGAGGACCTTAAGATTTTGCATGAACCGAGGACTGGCAGCCAGGTAACACGAGAAATTGTGTAAAGTGTTAATATGTAGTAAAAACCTAAGAAAATCTCCCGTTTCCGTCATTTACTATCGAATCGACATAACGCCAGATCGTCACATTGGTCGCTTTTCTCTCTGAAACGGTTACATTTATCGTCTGCAAGCCCTTGTCGCGTGATGCGGTATGCAGACACAGTACAAGCAGCACACTAGAACACAGAATAAGAATCTACGTTGATGCAATCGGCCAGGAAGTAGAGCTACATTTCAAGTTTTAGTTATCGATTAATGAATTATTGGGCGGTTTAGTGCCTTGGACCAGACCGAGGACCTTAAGATTTTGCATGAACCGAGGACTGGCAGCCAGGTAACACGAGAAATTGTGTAAAGTGTTAATATGTAGTAAAAACCTAAGAAAATCTCCCGTTTCCGTCATTTACTATCGAATCGACATAACGCCAGATCGTCACAGTGGTCGCTTTTCTCTCTGAAACGGTTACATTTATCGTCTGCAAGCCCTTGTCGCGTGATGCGGTATGCAGACACAGTACAAGCAGCATACTAGAACACAGAATAAGAATCTACGTAGATGCAATCGGCCAGTAAGAAGAGCTACATTTCAAGTTTTAGTTATCGATTAATGAATTATTGGGCGGTTTGGTGCCTTGGACCAGACCGAGGACCTTAAGATTTTGCATGAACCGAGGACTGGCAGCCAGGTAACACGAGAAATTGTGTAAAGTGTTAATATGTAGTAAAAACCTAAGAAAATCTCCCGTTTCCGTCATTTACTATCGAATCGACATAACGCCAGATCGTCACATTGGTCGCTTTTCTCTCTGAAACGGTTACATTTATCGTCTGCAAGCCCTTGTCGCGTGATGCGGTATGCAGACACAGTACAAGCAGCACACTAGAACACAGAATAAGAATCTACGTTGATGCAATCGGCCAGTAAGAAGAGCTACATTTCAAGTTTTAGTTATCGATGAATGAATTATTGGGCGGTTTGGGGACTTGGACCAGACCGAGGACCTTAAGATTTTGCATGAACCGAGGACTGGCAGCCAGGTAACACGAGAAATTGTGTAAAGTGTTAATATGTAGTAAAAACCTAAGAAAATCTCCCGTTTCCGTCATTTACTATCGAATCGACATAACGCCAGATAGTCACATTGCTCGCTTTTCTCTCTGAAACGGTTACATTTATCGTCTGCAAGCCCTTGTCGCGTGATGCGGTATGCAGACACAGTACAAGCAGCACACTAGAACACAGAGTAAGAATCTACGTTGATGCAATCGGCCAGGAAGAAGAGCTACATTTCAAGTTTTAGTTATCGATTAATGAATTATTGGGCGGTTTGGTGCCTTGGACCAGACCGAGGACCTTAAGATTTTGCATGAACCGAGGACTGGCAGCCAGGTAACACGAGAAATTGTGTAAAGCGTTAATATGTAGTAAAAACCTAAGAAAATCTCCCGTATCCGTCATTTATACGAATCGACATAACGCCAGATCGTCACAGTGGTCGCTTTTCTCTCTGAAACGGTTACATTTATCGTCTGCAAGCCCTTGTCGCGTGATGCGGTATGCAGACACAGTACAAGCAGCACAGTAGAACACAGAATAAGAATCTACGTTGATGCAATCGGCCAGTAAGAAGAGCTACATTTCAAGTTTTAGTTATCGATTAATGCATTATTGGGCGGTTTGGTGCCTTGGACCAGACCGAGGACCTTAAGATTTTGCATGAACCGAGGACTGGCAGCCAGGTAACACGAGAAATTGTGTAAAGTGTTAATATGTAGTAAAAACCTAAGAAAATCTCCCGTTTCCTTCATTTACTGTCGAATCGACATAACGCCAGTTCGTCACAGTGGTCGCTTTTCTCTCTGAAACGGTTACATTTATTGTCTGCAAGCCCTTGTCGCGTGATGCGGTATGCAGACACAGTACAAGCAGCACACTAGAACACAGAATAAGAATCTACGTTGATGCAATCGGCCAGGAAGAAGAGCTACATTTCAAGTTTTAGTTATCGATTAATGAATTATTGGGCGGTTTGGTGCCTTGGACCAGACCGAGGACCTTAAGATTTTGCATGAACCGAGGACTGGCAGCCAGGTAACACGAGAAATTGTGTAAAGTGTTAATATGTAGTAAAAACCTAAGAAAATCTCCCGTTTCCGTCATTTACTATCGAATCGACATAACGCCAGATCGTCACAGTGGTCGCTTTTCTCTCTGAAACGGTTACATTTATCGTCTGCAAGCCCTTGTCGCGTGATGCGGTATGCAGAGTCACTACAAGCGGCATAGTAGAACACTGAAGAAGCATCTAAGTTTATGCAATCGCCCAGTAAGAAGAGCTACATTTCAAGTTTTAGTTATCGATTAATGAATTATTCTGCGGTTTGGTGCCTTGGACCAGACCGAGGACCTTAAGATTTTGCATGAACCGAGGACTGGCAGCCAGGTAACACGAGAAATTGTGTAAAGTGTTAATATGTAGTAAAAACCTAAGAAAATCTCCCGTTTCCGTTATTTACTATCGAATCGACATAACGCCAGATCGTCACATTGGTCGCTTTTCTCTCTGAAACGGTTACATTTATCGTCTGCAAGCCCTTGTCGCGTGATGCGGTATGCAGACACAGTACAAGCAGCACACTAGAACACAGAATAAGAATCTACGTTGATGCAATCGGCCAGTAAGAAGAGCTACATTTCAAGTTTTAGTTATCGATTAATGAATTATTGGGCGGTTTGGGGACTTGGACCAGACCGAGGACCTTAAGATTTTACATGAACCGAGGACTGGCAGCGAGGTAACACGAGAAATTGTGTAAAGTGTTAATATGTAGTAAAAACCTAAGAAAATCTCCCGTTTCCGTCATTTACTATCGAATCGACATAACGCCAGATAGTCACATTGGTCGCTTTTCTCTCTGAAACGGTTACATTTATCGTCTGCAAGCCCTTGTCGCGTGATGCGGTATGCAGACACAGTACAAGCAGCACACTAGAACACAGAGTAAGAATCTACGTTGATGCAATCGGCCAGGAAGAAGAGCTACATTTCAAGTTTTAGTTATCGATTAATGAATTATTGGGCGGTTTGGTGCCTTGGACCAGACCGAGGACCTTAAGATTTTGCATGTACCGAGGACTGGCAGCCAGGTAACACGAGAAATAGTGTAAAGCGTTAATATGTAGTAAAAACCTAAGAAAATCTCCCGTATCCGTCATTTATACGAATCGACATAACGCCAGATCGTCACAGTGGTCGCTTTTCTCTCTGAAACGGTTACATTTATCGTCTGCAAGCCCTTGTCGCGTGATGCGGTATGCAGACACAGTACAAGCAGCACACTAGAACACAGAATAAGAATCTACGTTGATGCAATCGGCCAGTAAGAAGAGCTACATTTCAAGTTTTAGTTATCGATTAATGGATTATTGGGCGGTTTGGTGCCTTGGACCAGACCGAGAACCTTAAGATTTTGCATGAACCGAGGACTGGCAGCCAGGTAACACGAGAAATTGTGTAAAGTGTTAATATGTAGTAAAAACCTAAGAAAATCTCCCGTTTCCGTCATTTACTGTCGAATCGACATAACGCCAGTTCGTCACAGTAGTCGCTTTTCTCTCTGAAACTGTTACATTTATTGTCTGCAAGCCCTTGTCGCGTGATGCGGTATGCAGACACAGTACAAGCAGCACACTAGAACACAGAATAAGAATCTACGTTGATGCAATCGGCCAGGAAGAAGAGCTACATTTCAAGTTTTAGTTATCGATTAATGAATTATTGGGCGGTTTGGTGCCTTGGACCAGACCGAGGACCTTAAGATTTTGCATGAACCGAGGACTGGCAGCCAGGTAACACGAGAAATTGTGTAAAGTGTTAATATGTAGTAAAAACCTAAGAAAATCTCCCGTTTCCGTCATTTACTATCGAATCGACATAACGCCAGATCGTCACAGTGGTCGCTTTTCTCTCTGAAACGGTTACATTTATCGTCTGCAAGCCCTTGTCGCGTGATGCGGTATGCAGAGTCACTACAAGCGGCATAGTAGAACACTGAAGAAGCATCTAAGTTTATGCAATCGCCCAGTAAGAAGAGCTACATTTCAAGTTTTAGTTATCGATTAATGAATTATTCTGCGGTTTGGTGCCTTGGACCAGACCGAGGACCTTAAGATTTTGCATGAACCGAGGACTGGCAGCCAGGTAACACGAGAAATTGTGTAAAGTGTTAATATGTAGTAAAAACCTAAGAAAATCTCCCGTTTCCGTCATTTACTATCGAATCGACATAACGCCAGATCGTCACAGTGGTCGCTTTTCTCTTTGAAACGGTTACATTTATCGTCTGCAAGCCCTTGTCGCGTGATGCGGTATGCAGAGTCACTACAAGCGGCATAGTAGAACACTGAAGAAGCATCTAAGTTTATGCAATCGCCCAGTAAGAAGAGCTACATTTCAAGTTTTAGTTATCGATTAATGAATGATTGGCCGGTTTGGTGCCTTGGACCAGACCGAGGACCTTAAGATTTTGCATGAACCGAGGACTGGCAGCCAGGTAACACGAGAAATTGTGTAAAGTGTTAATATGTAGTAAAAACCTAAGAAAATCTCCCGTTTCCGTCATTTACTATCGAATCGACATAACGCCAGATCGTCACAGTGGTCGCTTTTCTCTCTGAAACGGTTACATTTATCGTCTGCAAGCCCTTGTCGCGTGATGCGGTATGCAGACACAGTACAAGCAGCACACTAGAACACAGAATAAGAATCTACGTTGATGCAATCGGCCAGTAAGAAGAGCTACATTTCAAGTTTTAGTTATCGATTAATGAATTATTGGGCGGTTTGGTGCCTTGGACCAGACCGAGGACCTTAAGATTTTGCATGAACCGAGGACTGGCAGCCAGGTAACACGAGAAATTGTGTAAAGTGTTAATATGTAGTAAAAACCTAAGAAAATCTCCCGTTTCCGTCATTTACTATCGAATCGACATAACGCCAGATCGTCACATTGGTCGCTTTTCTCTCTGAAACGGTTACATTTATCGTCTGCAAGCCCTTGTCGCGTGATGCGGTATGCAGACACAGTACAAGCAGCACACTAGAACACAGAATAAGAATCTACATTGATGCAATCGGCCAGTAAGAAGAGCTACATTTCAAGTTTTAGTTAACGATTAATGAATTATTGGGCGGTTTGGGGACTTGGACCAGACCGAGGACCTTACGATTTTGCATGAACCGAGGACTGGCAGCCAGGTAACACGAGAAATTGTGTAAAGTGTTAATATGTAGTAAAAACCTAAGAAAATCTCCCGTTTCCGTCATTTACTATCGAATCGACATAACGCCAGATCGTCACATTGGTCGCTTTTCTCTCTGAAACGGTTACATTAATCTTCTGCAAGCCCTTGTCGCGTGATGCGGTATGCAGACACAGTACAAGCGGCATAGTAGAACACTGAAGAAGCATCTAAGTTTATGCAATCGCCCAGTAAGAAAAGCTACATTTCAAGTTTTAGTTATCGATTAATGAATTATTGGGCGGTTTGGTGCCTTGGACCAGACCGAGGACCTTAAGATTTTGCATGAACCGAGGACTGGCAGCCAGGTAACACGAGAAATTGTGTAAAGCGTTAATATGTAGTAAAAACCTAAGAAAATCTCCCGTATCCGTCATTTATACGAATCGACATAACGCCAGATCGTCACAGTGGTCGCTTTTCTCTCTGAAACGGTTACATTTATCGTCTGCAAGCCCTTGTCGCGTGATGCGGTATGCAGACACAGTACAAGCAGCACACTAGAACACAGAATAAGAATCTACGTTGATGCAATCGGCCAGTAAGAAGAGCTACATTTCAAGTTTTAGTTATCGATTAATGCATTATTGGGCGGTTTGGTGCCTTGGACCAGACCGAGGACCTTAAGATTTTGCATGAACCGAGGACTGGCAGCCAGGTAACACGAGAAATTGTGTAAAGTGTTAATATGTAGTAAAAACCTAAGAAAATCTCCCGTTTCCGTCATTTACTGTCGAATCGACATAACGCCAGTTCGTCACAGTGGTCGCTTTTCTCTCTGAAACGGTTACATTTATTGTCTGCAAGCCCTTGTCGCGTGATGAGGTATGCAGACACAGTACAAGCAGCACACTAGAACACAGAATAAGAATCTACGTTGATGCAATCGGCCAGGAAGAAGAGCTACATTTCAAGTTTTAGTTATCGATTAATGAATTATTGGGCGGTTTGGTGCCTTGGACCAGACCGAGGACCTTAAGATTTTGCATGAACCGAGGACTGGCAGCCAGGTAACACGAGAAATTGTGTAAAGTGTTAATATGTAGTAAAAACCTAAGAAAATCTCCCGTTTCCGTCATTTACTATCGAATCGACATAACGCCAGATCGTCACAGTGGTCGCTTTTCTCTCTGAAACGGTTACATTTATCGTCTGCAAGCCCTTGTCGCGTGATGCGGTATGCAGAGTCACTACAAGCGGCATAGTAGAACACTGAAGAAGCATCTAAGTTTATGCAATCGCCCAGTAAGAAGAGCTACATTTCAAGTTTTAGTTATCGATTAATGAATTATTCTGCGGTTTGGTGCCTTGGACCAGACCGAGGACCTTAAGATTTTGCATGAACCGAGGACTGGCAGCCAGGTAACACGAGAAATTGTGTAAAGTGTTAATATGTAGTAAAAACCTAAGAAAATCTCCCGCTTCCGTCATTTACTATCGAATCGACATAACGCCAGATCGTCACAGTGGTCGCTTTTCTCTTTGAAACGGTTACATTTATCGTCTGCAAGCCCTTGTCGCGTGATGCGGTATGCAGAGTCACTACAAGCGGCATAGTAGAACACTGAAGAAGCATCTAAGTTTATGCAATCGCCCAGTAAGAAGAGCTACATTTCAAGTTTTAGTTATCGATTAATGAATGATTGGCCGGTTTGGTGCCTTGGACCAGACCGAGGACCTTAAGATTTTGCATGAACCGAGGACTGGCAGCCAGGTAACACGAGAAATTGTGTAAAGTGTTAATATGTAGTAAAAACCTAAGAAAATCTCCCGTTTCCGTCATTTACTATCGAATCGACATAACGCCAGATCGTCACAGTGGTCGCTTTTCTCTCTGAAACGGTTACATTTATCGTCTGCAATCCCTTGTCGCGTGATGCGGTATGCAGAGTCACTACAAGCGGCATAGTAGAACACTGAAGAAGCATCTAAGTTTATGCAATCGCCCAGTAAGAAGAGCTACATTTCAAGTTTTAGTTATCGATTAATGAATTATTCTGCGGTTTGGTGCCTTGGACCAGACCGAGGACCTTAAGATTTTGCATGAACCGAGGACTGGCAGCCAGGTAACACGAGAAATTGTGTAAAGTGTTAATATGTAGTAAAAAGCTAAGAAAATCTCCCGTTTCCGTCATTTACTATCGAATCGACATAACGCCAGATCGTCACAGTGGTCGCTTTTCTCTTTGAAACGGTTACATTTATCGTCTGCAAGCCCTTGTCGCGTGATGCGGTATGCAGAGTCACTACAAGCGGCATAGTAGAACACTGAAGAAGCATCTAAGTTTATGCAATCGCCCAGTAAGAAGAGCTACATTTCAAGTTTTAGTTATCGATTAATGAATGATTGGCCGGTTTGGTGCCTTGGACCAGACCGAGGACCTTAAGATTTTGCATGAACCGAGGACTGGCAGCCAGGTAACACGAGAAATTGTGTAAAGTGTTAATATGTAGTAAAAACCTAAGAAAATCTCCCGTTTCCGTCATTTACTATCGAATCGACATAACGCCAGATCGTCACAGTGGTCGCTTTTCTCTCTGAAACGGTTACATTTATCGTCTGCAAGCCCTTGTCGCGTGATGCGGTATGCAGACACAGTACAAGCAGCACACTAGAACACAGAATAAGAATCTACGTTGATGCAATCGGCCAGTAAGAAGAGCTACATTTCAAGTTTTAGTTATCGATTAATGAATTATTGGGCGGTTTGGTGCCTTGGACCAGACCGAGGACCTTAAGATTTTGCATGAACCGAGGACTGGCAGCCAGGTAACACGAGAAATTGTGTAAAGTGTTAATATGTAGTAAAAACCTAAGAAAATCTCCCGTTTCCGTCATTTACTATCGAATCGACATAACGCCAGATCGTAACATTGGTCGCTTTTCTCTCTGAAACGGTTACATTTATCGTCTGCAAGCCCTTGTCGCGTGATGCGGTATGCAGACACAGTACAAGCAGCACACTAGAACACAGAATAAGAATCTACGTTGATGCAATCGGCCAGTAAGAAGAGCTACATTTCAAGTTTTAGTTATCGATTAATGAATTATTGGGCGGTTTGGGGACTTGGACCAGACCGAGGACCTTAAGATTTTGCATGAACCGAGGACTGGCAGCCAGGTAACACGAGAAATTGTGTAAAGTGTTAATATGTAGTAAAAACCTAAGAAAATCTCCCGTTTCCGTCATTTACTATCGAATCGACATAACGCCAGATAGTCACATTGGTCGCTTTTCTCTCTGAAACGGTTACATTTATCGTCTGCAAGCCCTTGTCGCGTGATGCGGTATGCAGACACAGTACAAGCAGCACACTAGAACACAGAGTAAGAATCTACGTTGATGCAATCGGCCAGGAAGAAGAGCTACATTTCAAGTTTTAGTTATCGATTAATGAATTATTGGGCGGTTTGGTGCCTTGGACCAGACCGAGGACCTTAAGATTTTGCATGAACCGAGGACTGGCAGCCAGGTAACACGAGAAATTGTGTAAAGCGTTAATATGTAGTAAAAACCTAAGAAAATCTCCCGTATCCGTCATTTATACGAATCGACATAACGCCAGATCGTCACAGTGGTCGCTTTTCTCTCTGAAACGGTTACATTTATCGTCTGCAAGCCCTTGTCGCGTGATGCGGTATGCAGACACAGTACAAGCAGCACACTAGAACACAGAATAAGAATCTACGTTGATGCAATCGGCCAGTAAGAAGAGCTACATTTCAAATTTTAGTTATCGATTAATGCATTATTGGGCGGTTTGGTGCCTTGGACCAGACCGAGGACCTTAAGATTTTGCATGAACCGAGGACTGGCAGCCAGGTAACACGAGAAATTGTGTAAAGTGTTAATATGTAGTAAAAACCTAAGAAAATCTCCCGTTTCCGTCATTTACTGTCGAATCGACATAACGCCAGTTCGTCACAGTGGTCGCTTTTCTCTCTGAAACGGTTACATTTATTGTCTGCAAGCCCTTGTCGCGTGATGCGGTATGCAGACACAGTACAAGCAGCACACTAGAACACAGAATAAGAATCTACGTTGATGCAATCGGCCAGGAAGAAGAGCTACATTTCAAGTTTTAGTTATCGATTAATGAATTATTGGGCGGTTTGGTGCCTTGGACCAGACCGAGGACCTTAAGATTTTGCATGAACCGAGGACTGGCAGCCAGGTAACACGAGAAATTGTGTAATGTGTTAATATGTAGTAAAAACCTAAGAAAATTTCCCGTTTCCGTCATTTACTATCGAATCGACATAACGCCAGATCGTCACAGTGGTCGCTTTTCTCTCTGAAACGGTTACATTTATCGTCTGCAAGCCCTTGTCGCGTGATGCGGTATGCAGAGTCACTACAAGCGGCATAGTAGAACACTGAAGAAGCATGTAAGTTTATGCAATCGCCCATTAAGAAGAGCTACATTTCAAGTTTTAGTTATCGATTAATGAATTATTCTGCGGTTTGGTGCCTTGGACCAGACCGAGGACCTTAAGATTTTGCATGAACCGAGGACTGGCAGCCAGGTAACACGAGAAATTGTGTAAAGTGTTAATATGTAGTAAAAACCTAAGAAAATCTCCCGTTTCCGTCATTTACTATCGAATCGACATAACGCCAGATCGTCACATTGGTCGCTTTTCTCTCTGAAACGGTTACATTTATCGTCTGCAAGCCCTTGTCGCGTGATGCGGTATGCAGACACAGTACAAGCAGCACACTAGAACACAGAATAAGAATCTACGTTGATGCAATCGGCCAGTAAGAAGAGCTACATTTCAAGTTTTAGTTATCGATTAATGAATTATTGGGCGGTTTGGGGACTTGGACCAGACCGAGGACCTTAAGATTTTACATGAACCGAGGACTGGCAGCCAGGTAACACGAGAAATTGTGTAAAGTGTTAATATGTAGTAAAAACCTAAGAAAATCTCCCGTTTCCGTCATTTACTATCGAATCGACATACCGCCAGATAGTCACATTGGTCGCTTTTCTCTCTGAAACGGTTACATTTATCGTCTGCAAGCCCTTGTCGCGTGATGCGGTATGCAGACACAGTACAAGCAGCACACTAGAACACAGAGTAAGAATCTACGTTGATGCAATCGGCCAGGAAGAAGAGCTACATTTCAAGTTTTAGTTATCGATTAATGAATTATTGGGCGGTTTGGTGCCTTGGACCAGACCGAGGACCTTAAGATTTTGCATGAACCGAGGACTGGCAGCCAGGTAACACGAGAAATTGTGTAAAGCGTTAATATGTAGTAAAAACCTAAGAAAATCTCCCGTATCCGTCATTTATACGAATCGACATAACGCCAGATCGTCACAGTGGTCGCTTTTCTCTCTGAAACGGTTACATTTATCGTCTGCAAGCCCTTGTCGCGTGATGCGGTATGCAGACACAGTACAAGCAGCACACTAGAACACAGAATAAGAATCTACGTTGATGCAATCGGCCAGTAAGAAGAGCTACATTTCAAGTTTTAGTTATCGATTAATGCATTATTGGGCGGTTTGGTGCCTTGGACCAGACCGAGGACCTTAAGATTTTGCATGAACCGAGGACTGGCAGCCAGGTAACACGAGAAATTGTGTAAAGTGTTAATATGTAGTAAAAACCTAAGAAAATCTCCCGTTTCCGTCATTTACTGTCGAATCGACATAACGCCAGTTCGTCACAGTGGTCGCTTTTCTCTCTGAAACGGTTACATTTATTGTCTGCAAGTCCTTGTCGCGTGATGCGGTATGCAGACACAGTACAAGCAGCACACTAGAACACAGAATAAGAATCTACGTTGATGCAATCGGCCAGTAAGAAGAGCTACATTTCAAGTTTTAGTTATCGATTAATGAATTATTGGGCGGTTTGGTGCCTTGGACCAGACCGAGGACCTTAAGATTTTGCATGAACCGAGGACTGGCAGCCAGGTAACACGAGAAATTGTGTAAAGTGTTAATATGTAGTAAAAACCTAAGAAAATCTCCCGTTTCCGTCATTTACTATCGAATCGACATAACGCCAGATCGTCACAGTGGTCGCTTTTCTCTCTGAAACGGTTACATTTATCGTCAGCAAGCCCTTGTCGCGTGATGCGGTATGCAGAGTCACTACAAGCGGCATAGTAGAACACTGAAGAAGCATCTAAGTTTATGCAATCGCCCAGTAAGAAGAGCTACATTTCAAGTTTTAGTTATCGATTAATGAATTATTCTGCGGTTTGGTGCCTTGGACCAGACCGAGGACCTTAAGATTTTGCATGAACCGAGGACTGGCAGCCAGGTAACACGAGAAATTGTGTAAAGTGTTAATATGTAGTAAAAACCTAAGAAAATCTCCCGTTTCCGTCATTTACTATCGAATCGACATAACGCCAGATCGTCACAGTGGTCGCTTTTCTCTTTGAAACGGTTACATTTATCGTCTGCAAGCCCTTGTCGCGTGATGCGGTATGCAGACACAGTACAAGCGGCATAGTAGAACACTGAAGAAGCATCTAAGTTTATGCAATCGCCCAGTAAGAAAAGCTACATTTCAAGTTTTAGTTATCGATTAATGAATTATTGGGCGGTTTGGTGCCTTGGACCAGACCGAGGACCTTAAGATTTTGCATGAACCGAGGACTGGCAGCCAGGTAACACGAGAAATTGTGTAAAGCGTTAATATGTAGTAAAAACCTAAGAAAATCTCCCGTATCCGTCATTTATACGAATCGACATAACGCCAGATCGACACAGTGGTCGCTTTTCTCTCTGAAACGGTTACATTTATCGTCTGCAAGCCCTTGTCGCGTGATACGGTATGCAGACACAGTACAAGCAGCACACTAGAACACAGAATAAGAATCTACGTTGATGCAATCGGCCAGTAAGAAGAGCTACATTTCAAGTTTTAGTTATCGATTAATGCATTATTGGGCGGTTTGGTGCCTTGGACCAGACCGAGGACCTTAAGATTTTGCATGAACCGAGGACTGGCAGCCAGGTAACACGAGAAATTGTGTAAAGTGTTAATATGTAGTAAAAACCTAAGAAAATCTCCCGTTTCCGTCATTTACTGTCGAATCGACATAACGCCAGTTCGTCACAGTGGTCGCTTTTCTCTCTGAAACGGTTACATTTATTGTCTGCAAGCCCTTGTCGCGTGATGCGGTATGCAGACACAGTACAAGCAGCACACTAGAACACAGAATAAGAATCTACGTTGATGCAATCGGCCAGGAAGAAGAGCTACATTTCAAGTTTTAGTTATCGATTAATGAATTATTGGGCGGTTTGGTGCCTTGGACCAGACCGAGGACCTTAAGATTTTGCATGAACCGAGGACTGGCAGCCAGGTAACACGAGAAATTGTGTAATGTGTTAATATGTAGTAAAAACCTAAGAAAATTTCCCGTTTCCGTCATTTACTATCGAATCGACATAACGCCAGATCGTCACAGTGGTCGCTTTTCTCTCTGAAACGGTTACATTTATCGTCTGCAAGCCCTTGTCGCGTGATGCGGTATGCAGAGTCACTACAAGCGGCATAGTAGAACACTGAAGAAGCATGTAAGTTTATGCAATCGCCCATTAAGAAGAGGTACATTTCAAGTTTTAGTTATCGATTAATGAATTATTCTGCGGTTTGGTGCCTTGGACCAGACCGAGGACCTTAAGATTTTGCATGAACCGAGGACTGGCAGCCAGGTAACACGAGAAATTGTGTAAAGTGTTAATATGTAGTAAAAACCTAAGAAAATCTCCCGTTTCCGTCATTTACTATCGAATCGACATAACGCCAGATCGTCACATTGGTCGCTTTTCTCTCTGAAACGGTTACATTTATCGTCTGCAAGCGCTTGTCGCGTGATGCGGTATGCAGACACAGTACAAGCAGCACACTAGAACACAGAATAAGAATCTACGTTGATGCAATCGGCCAGTAAGAAGAGCTACATTTCAAGTTTTAGTTATCGATTAATGAATTATTGGGCGGTTTGGGGACTTGGACCAGACCGAAGACCTTAAGATTTTACATGAACCGAGGACTGGAAGCCAGGTAACACGAGAAATTGTGTAAAGTGTTAATATGTAGTAAAAACCTAAGAAAATCTCCCGTTTCCGTCATTTACTATCGAATCGACATAACGAAAGATAGTCACATTGGTCGCTTTTCTCTCTGAAACGGTTACATTTATCGTCTGCAAGCCCTTGTCGCGTGATGCGGTATGCAGACACAGTACAAGCAGCACACTAGAACACAGAGTAAGAATCTACGTTGATGCAATCGGCCAGGAAGAAGAGCTACATTTCAAGTTTTAGTTATCGATTAATGAATTATTGGGCGGTTTGGGGACTTGGACCAGACCGAGGACCTTAAGATTTTGCATGAACCGAGGACTGGCAGCCAGGTAACACGAGAAATTGTGTAAAGCGTTAATATGTAGTAAAAACCTAAGAAAATCTCCCGTATCCGTCATTTATACGAATCGACATAACGCCAGATCGTCACAGTGGTCGCTTTTCTCTCTGAAACGGTTACATTTATCGTCTGCAAGCCCTTGTCGCGTGATGCGGTATGCAGACACAGTACAAGCAGCACACTAGAACACAGAATAAGAATCTACGTTGATGCAATCGGCCAGTAAGAAGAGCTACATTTCAAGTTTTAGTTATCGATTAATGCATTATTGGGCGGTTTGGTGCCTTGGACCAGACCGAGGACCTTAAGATTTTGCATGAACCGAGGACTGGCAGCCAGGTAACACGAGAAATTGTGTAAAGTGTTAATATGTAGTAAAAACCTAAGAAAATCTCCCGTTTCCGTCATTTACTGTCGAATCGACATAACGCCAGTTCGTCACAGTGGTCGCTTTTCTCTCTGAAACGGTTACATTTATTGTCTGCAAGCCCTTGTCGCGTGATGCGGTATGCAGACAGTACAAGCAGCACACTAGAACACAGAATAAGAATCTACGTTGATGCAATCGGCTAGGAAGAAGAGCTACATTTCAAGTTTTAGTTATCGATTAATGAATTATTGGGCGGTTTGGTGCCTTGGACCAGACCGAGGACCTTAAGATTTTGCATGAACCGATGACTGGCAGTCAGGTAACACGAGAAATTGTGTAAAGTGTTAATATGTAGTAAAAACCTAAGAAAATCTCCCGTTTCCGTCATTTACTATCGAATCGACATAACGCCAGATCGTCACAGTGGTCGCTTTTCTCTCTGAAACGGTTACATTTATCGTCTGCAAGCCCTTGTCGCGTGATGCGGTATGCAGAGTCACTACAAGCGGCATAGTAGAACACTGAAGAAGCATCTAAGTTTATGCAATCGCCCAGTAAGAAGAGCTACATTTCAAGTTTTAGTTATCGATTAATGAATTATTCTGCGGTTTGGTGCCTTGGACCAGACCGAGGACCTTAAGATTTTGCATGAACCGAGGACTGGCAGCCAGGTAACACGAGAAATTGTGTAAAGTGTTAATATGTAGTAAAAACCTAAGAAAATCTCCCGTGTCCGTCATTTACTATCGAATCGACATAACGCCAGATCGTCACAGTGGTCGCTTTTCTCTTTGAAACGGTTACATTTATCGTCTGCAAGCCCTTGTCGCGTGATGCGGTATGCAGACACAGTACAAGCGGCATAGTAGAACACTGAAGAAGCATCTAAGTTTATGCAATCGCCCAGTAAGAAGAGCTACATTTCAAGTTTTAGTTATCGATTAATGAATTATTGGGCGGTTTGGTGCCTTGGACCAGACCGAGGACCTTAAGATTTTGCATGAACCGAGGACTGGCAGCCAGGTAACACGAGAAATTGTGTAAAGCGTTAATATGTAGTAAAAACCTAAGAAACTCTCCCGTATCCGTCATTTATACGAATCGACATAACGCCAGATCGTCACAGTGGTCGCTTTTCTCTCTGAAACGGTTACATTTATCGTCTGCAAGCCCTTGTCGCGTGATGCGGTATGCAGACACAGTACAAGCAGCACACTAGAACACAGAATAAGAATCTACGTTGATGCAATCGGCCAGTAAGAAGAGCTACATTTCAAGTTTTAGTTATCGATTAATGCATTATTGGGCGGTTTGGTGCCTTGGACCAGACCGAGGACCTTAAGATTTTGCATGAACCGAGGACTGGCAGCCAGGTAACACGAGAAATTGTGTAAAGTGTTAATATGTAGTAAAAACCTAAGAAAATCTCCCGTTTCCGTCATTTACTGTCGAATCGACATAACGCCAGTTCGTCACAGTGGTCGCTTTTCTCTCTGAAACGGTTACATTTATTGTCTGCAAGCCCTTGTCGCGTGATGCGGTATGCAGACACAGTACAAGCAGCACACTAGAACACAGAATAAGAATCTACGTTGATGCAATCGGCCAGGAAGAAGAGCTACATTTCAAGTTTTAGTTATCGATTAATGAATTATTGGGCGGTTTGGTGCCTTGGACCAGACCGAGGACCTTAAGATTTTGCATGAACCGAGGACTGGCAGCCAGGTAACACGAGAAATTGTGTAAAGTGTTAATATGTAGTAAAAACCTAAGAAAATCTCCCGTTTCCGTCATTTACTATCGAATCGACATAACGCCAGATCGTCACATTGGTCGCTTTTCTCTCTGAAACGGTTACATTTATCGTCTGCAAGCCCTTGCCGCGTGATGCGGTATGCAGACACAGTACAAGCAGCACACTAGAACACAGAATAAGAATCTACGTTGATGCAATCGGCCAGGAAGAAGAGCTACATTTCAAGTTTTAGTTATCGATTAATGAATTATTGGGCGGTTTGGTGCCTTGGACCAGACCGAGGACCTTAAGATTTTGCATGAACCGAGGACTGGCAATCAGGTAACACGAGAAATTGTGTAAAGTGTTAATATGTAGTAAAAACCTAAGAAAATCTCCCGTTTCCGTCATTTACTATCGAATCGACATAACGCCAGATCGTCACAGTGGTCGCTTTTCTCTCTGAAACGGTTACATTTATCGTCTGCAAGCCCTTGTCGCGTGATGCGGTATGCAGACACAGTACAAGCAGCACACTAGAACACAGAATAAGAATCTACGTTGATGCAATCGGCCAGTAAGAAGAGCTACATTTCAAGTTTTAGTTATCGATTAATGAATTATTGGGCGGTTTGGTGCCTTGGACCAGACCGAGGACCTTAAGATTTTACTTGAACCGAGGACTGGCAACCAGGTAACACGAGAAATTGTGTAAAGTGTTAATATGTAGTAAAAACCTAAGAAAATCTCCCGTTTCCGTCATTTACTATCGAATCGACATAACGCCAGATCCTCACAGTGGTCGCTTTTCTCTCTGAAACGGTTACATTTATCGTCTGCAAGCCCTTGTCGCATGATGCTGTATGCAGAGTCACTACAAGCGGCATAGTAGAACACTGAAGAAGCATCTATGTTTATGCAATCGCCCAGTAAGAAGAGCTACATTTCAAGTTTTAGTTATCGATTAATGAATGATTGGCCGGTTTGGTGCCTTGGACCAGACCGAGGACCTTACGATTTTGCATGAACCGAGGACTGGCAGCCAGGTAACACGAGAAATTGTGTAAAGTGTTAATATGTAGTAAAAACCTAAGAAAATCTCCCGTTTCCGTCATTTACTATCGAGTCGACATAACGCCAGATCGTCACATTGGTCGCTTTTCTCTCTGAAACGGTTACATTTATCGTCTGCAAGCCCTTGTCGCGTGATGCGGTATGCAGACACAGTACAAGCAGCACACTAGAACACAGAATAAGAATCTACGTTGATGCAATCGGCCAGGAAGTAGAGCTACATTTCAAGTTTTAGTTATCGATTAATGAATTATTGGGCGGTTTGGTGCCTTGGACCAGACCGAGAATCTTAAGATTTTGCATGAACCGAGGACTGGCAGCCAGGTAACATGAGAAATTGTGTAAAGTGTTAATATGTAGTAAAAACCTAAGAAAATCTCCCGTTTCCGTCATTTACTATCGAATCGACATAACGCCAGATCGTCACAGTGGTCGCTTTTCTCTCTGAAACGGTTACATTTATCGTCTGCAAGCCCTTGTCGCGTGATGCGGTATGCAGACACAGTACAAGCAGCACACTAAAACACAGAATAAGAATCTACGTTGATGCAATCGGCCAGTAAGAAGAGCTACATTTCAAGTTTTAGTTATCGACTAATGAATGATTGGCCGGTTTGGTGCCTTGGACCAGACCGAGGACCTTAAGATTTTGCATGAACCGAGGACTGGCAGCCAGGTAACACGAGAAATTGTGTAAAGTGTTAATATGTAGTAAAAACCTAAGAAAATCTCTCGTTTCCGTCATTTACTATCGAATCGACATAACGCCAGATCGTCACATTGGTCGCTTTTCTCTCTGAAACGGTTACATTTATCGTCTGCAAGCCCTTGTCGCGTGATGCGGTATGCAGACACAGTACAAGCAGCACACTAGAACACAGAATAAGAATCTACGTTGATGCAATCGGCCAGTAAGAAGAGCTACATTTCAAGTTTTAGTTATCGATTAATGAATTATTGGGCGGTTTGGGGCCTTGGACCAGACCGAGGACCTTACGATTTTGCATGAACCGAGGACTGGCAGCCAGGTAACACGAGAAATTGTGTAAAGTGTTAATATGTAGTAAAAACCCAAGAAAATCTCCCGTTTCCGTCATTTACTATCGAATCGACATAACGCCAGATAGTCACATTTGTCGCTTTTCTCTCTGAAACGGTTACATTTATCGTCTGCAAGCCCTTGTCGCGTGATGCGGTATGCAGACACAGTACAAACAGCACACTAGAACACAGAATAAGAATCTACGTTGATGCAATCGGCCAGTAAGAAGAGCTACATTTCAAGTTTTAGTTATCGATTAATGAATTATTGGGCGGTTTGGTGCCTTGGACCAGACCGAGGACCTTAAGATTTTGCATGAACCGAGGACTGGCAGCCAGGTAACACGAGAAATTGTGTAAAGTGTTAATATGTAGTAAAAACCTAAGAAAATCTCCCGTTTCCGTCATTTACTAACGAATCGACATAACGCCAGATCGTCACATTGGTCGCTTTTCTCTCTGAAACGGTTACATTTATCGTCTGCAAGCCCTTGTCGCGTGATGCGGTATGCAGACACAGTACAAGCAGCACACTAGAACACAGAATAAGAATCTACGTTGATGCAATCGGCCAGTAAGAAGAGCTACATTTCAAGTTTTAGTTATCGATTAATGAATTATTGGGCGGTTTGGGGCCTTGGACCAGACCGATTACCTTACGATTTTGCATGAACCGAGGACTGGCAGCCAGGTAACACGAGAAATTGTGTAAAGTGTTAATATGTAGTAAAAACCTAAGAAAATCTCCCGTTTCCGTCATTTACTATCGAATCGACATAACGCCAGATCGACACAGTCGTCGCTTTTCTCTCTGAAACGGTTACATTTATCGTCTGCAAGCCCTTGTCGCGTGATGCGGTATGCAGAGTCACTACAAGCGGCATAGTAGAACACTGAAGAAGCATCTATGTTTATGCAATCGCCCAGTAAGAAGAGCTACATTTCAAGTTTTAGTTATCGATTAATGAATGATTGGCCGGTTTGGTGCCTTGGACCAGACCGAGGACCTTAAGATTTTGCATGAACCGAGGACTGGCAGCCAGGTAACACGAGAAATTGTGTAAAGTGTTAATATGTAGTAAAAACCTAAGAAAATCTCCCGTTTCCGTCATTTACTATCGAATCGACATAACGCCAGATCGTCACATTGGTCGCTTTTCTCTCTGAAACGGTTACATTTATCGTCTGCAAGCCCTTGCCGCGTGATGCGGTATGCAGACACAGTACAAGCAGCACACTAGAACACAGAATAAGAATCTACGTTGATGCAATCGGCCAGTAAGAAGAGCTACATTTCAAGTTTTAGTTATCGATTAATGAATTATTGGGCGGTTTGGTGCCTTGGACCAGACCGAGGACCTTAAGATTTTGCATGAACCGAGGACTGGCAATCAGGTAACACGAGAAATTGTGTAAAGTGTTAATATGTAGTAAAAACCTAAGAAAATCTCCCGTTTCCGTCATTTACTATCGAATCGACATAACGCCAGATCGTCACAGTGGTCGCTTTTCTCTCTGAAACGGTTACATTTATCGTCTGCAAGCCCTTGTCGCGTGATGCGGTATGCAGACACAGTACAAGCAGCACACTAGAACACAGAATAAGAATCTACGTTGATGCAATCGGCCAGGAAGAAGAGCTACATTTCAAGTTTTAGTTATCGATTAATGAATTATTGGGCGGTTTGGTGCCTTGGACCAGACCGAGGACCTTAAGATTTTGCATGAACCGAGGACTGGCAGCCAGGTAACACGAGAAATTGTGTAAAGTGTTAATATGTAGTAAAAACCTAAGAAAATCTCCCGTTTCCGTCATTTACTATCGAATCGACATAACGCCAGATCGTCACAGTGGTCGCTTTTCTCTCTGAAACGGTTACATTTATCGTCTGCAAGCCCTTGTCGCGTGATGCGGTATGCAGAGTCACTACAAGCGGCATAGTAGAACACTGAAGAAGCATCTATGTTTATGCAATCGCCCAGTAAGAAGAGCTACATTTCAAGTTTTAGTTATCGATTAATGAATGATTGGCCGGTTTGGTGCCTTGGACCAGACCGAGGACCTTAAGATTTTGCATGAACCGAGGACTGGCAGCCAGGTAACACGAGAAATTGTGTAAAGTGTTAATATGTAGTAAAAACCTAAGAAAATCTCCCGTTTCCGTCATTTACTATCGAATCGACATAACGCCAGATCGTCACATTGGTCGCTTTTCTCTCTGAAACGGTTACATTTATCGTCTGCAAGCCCTTGCCGCGTGATGCGGTATGCAGACACAGTACAAGCAGCACACTAGAACACAGAATAAGAATCTACGTTGATGCAATCGGCCAGGAAGAAGAGCTACATTTCAAGTTTTAGTTATCGATTAATGAATTATTGGGCGGTTTGGTGCCTTGGACCAGACCGAGGACCTTAAGATTTTGCATGAACCGAGGACTGGCAATCAGGTAACACGAGAAATTGTGTAAAGTGTTAATATGTAGTAAAAACCTAAGAAAATCTCCCGTTTCCGTCATTTACTATCGAATCGACATAACGCCAGATCGTCACAGTGGTCGCTTTTCTCTCTGAAACGGTTACATTTATCGTCTGCAAGCCCTTGTCGCGTGATGCGGTATGCAGACACAGTACAAGCAGCACACTAGAACACAGAATAAGAATCTACGTTGATGCAATCGGCCAGTAAGAAGAGCTACATTTCAAGTTTTAGTTATCGATTAATGAATTATTGGGCGGTTTGGTGCCTTGGACCAGACCGAGGACCTTAAGATTTTACTTGAACCGAGGACTGGCAGCCAGGTAACACGAGAAATTGTGTAAAGTGTTAATATGTAGTAAAAACCTAAGAAAATCTCCCGTTTCCGTCATTTACTATCGAATCGACATAACGCCAGATCCTCACAGTGGTCGCTTTTCTCTCTGAAACGGTTACATTTATCGTCTGCAAGCCCTTGTCGCATGATGCTGTATGCAGAGTCACTACAAGCGGCATAGTAGAACACTGAAGAAGCATCTATGTTTATGCAATCGCCCAGTAAGAAGAGCTACATTTCAAGTTTTAGTTATCGATTAATGAATGATTGGCCGGTTTGGTGCCTTGGACCAGACCGAGGACCTTACGATTTTGCATGAACCGAGGACTGGCAGCCAGGTAACACGAGAAATTGTGTAAAGTGTTAATATGTAGTAAAAACCTAAGAAAATCTCCCGTTTCCGTCATTTACTATCGAGTCGACATAACGCCAGATCGTCACATTGGTCGCTTTTCTCTCTGAAACGGTTACATTTATCGTCTGCAAGCCCTTGTCGCGTGATGCGGTATGCAGACACAGTACAAGCAGCACACTAGAACACAGAATAAGAATCTACGTTGATGCAATCGGCCAGTAAGAAGAGCTACATTTCAAGTTTTAGTTATCGATTAATGAATTATTGGGCGGTTTGGGGCCTTGGACCAGACCGATTACCTTACGATTTTGCATGAACCGAGGACTGGCAGCCAGGTAACACGAGAAATTGTGTAAAGTGTTAATATGTAGTAAAAACCTAAGAAAATCTCCCGTTTCCGTCATTTACTATCGAATCGACATAACGCCAGATCGACACAGTCGTCGCTTTTCTCTCTGAAACGGTTACATTTATCGTCTGCAAGCCCTTGTCGCGTGATGCGGTATGCAGAGTCACTACAAGCGGCATAGTAGAACACTGAAGAAGCATCTATGTTTATGCAATCGCCCAGTAAGAAGAGCTACATTTCAAGTTTTAGTTATCGATTAATGAATGATTGGCCGGTTTGGTGCCTTGGACCAGACCGAGGACCTTAAGATTTTGCATGAACCGAGGACTGGCAGCCAGGTAACACGAGAAATTGTGTAAAGTGTTAATATGTAGTAAAAACCTAAGAAAATCTCCCGTTTCCGTCATTTACTATCGAATCGACATAACGCCAGATCGTCACATTGGTCGCTTTTCTCTCTGAAACGGTTACATTTATCGTCTGCAAGCCCTTGCCGCGTGATGCGGTATGCAGACACAGTACAAGCAGCACACTAGAACACAGAATAAGAATCTACGTTGATGCAATCGGCCAGGAAGAAGAGCTACATTTCAAGTTTTAGTTATCGATTAATGAATTATTGGGCGGTTTGGTGCCTTGGACCAGACCGAGGACCTTAAGATTTTGCATGAACCGAGGACTGGCAATCAGGTAACACGAGAAATTGTGTAAAGTGTTAATATGTAGTAAAAACCTAAGAAAATCTCCCGTTTCCGTCATTTACTATCGAATCGACATAACGCCAGATCGTCACAGTGGTCGCTTTTCTCTCTGAAACGGTTACATTTATCGTCTGCAAGCCCTTGTCGCGTGATGCGGTATGCAGACACAGTACAAGCAGCACACTAGAACACAGAATAAGAATCTACGTTGATGCAATCGGCCAGGAAGAAGAGCTACATTTCAAGTTTTAGTTATCGATTAATGAATTATTGGGCGGTTTGGTGCCTTGGACCAGACCGAGGACCTTAAGATTTTGCATGAACCGAGGACTGGCAGCCAGGTAACACGAGAAATTGTGTAAAGTGTTAATATGTAGTAAAAACCTAAGAAAATCTCCCGTTTCCGTCATTTACTATCGAATCGACATAACGCCAGATCGTCACAGTGGTCGCTTTTCTCTCTGAAACGGTTACATTTATCGTCTGCAAGCCCTTGTCGCGTGATGCGGTATGCAGAGTCACTACAAGCGGTATAGTAGAACACTGAAGAAGCATCTATGTTTATGCAATCGCCCAGTAAGAAGAGCTACATTTCAAGTTTTAGTTATCGATTAATGAATGATTGGCCGGTTTGGTGCCTTGGACCAGACCGAGGACCTTAAGATTTTGCATGAACCGAGGACTGGCAGCCAGGTAACACGAGAAATTGTGTAAAGTGTTAATATGTAGTAAAAACCTAAGAAAATCTCCCGTTTCCGTCATTTACTATCGAATCGACATAACGCCAGATCGTCACATTGGTCGCTTTTCTCTCTGAAACGGTTACATTTATCGTCTGCAAGCCCTTGCCGCGTGATGCGGTATGCAGACACAGTACAAGCAGCACACTAGAACACAGAATAAGAATCTACGTTGATGCAATCGGCCAGGAAGAAGAGCTACATTTCAAGTTTTAGTTATCGATTAATGAATTATTGGGCGGTTTGGTGCCTTGGACCAGACCGAGGACCTTAAGATTTTGCATGAACCGAGGACTGGCAATCAGGTAACACGAGAAATTGTGTAAAGTGTTAATATGTAGTAAAAACCTAAGAAAATCTCCCGTTTCCGTCATTTACTATCGAATCGACATAACGCCAGATCGTCACAGTGGTCGCTTTTCTCTCTGAAACGGTTACATTTATCGTCTGCAAGCCCTTGTCGCGTGATGCGGTATGCAGACACAGTACAAGCAGCACACTAGAACACAGAATAAGAATCTACGTTGATGCAATCGGCCAGTAAGAAGAGCTACATTTCAAGTTTTAGTTATCGATTAATGAATTATTGGGCGGTTTGGTGCCTTGGACCAGACCGAGGACCTTAAGATTTTACTTGAACCGAGGACTGGCAACCAGGTAACACGAGAAATTGTGTAAAGTGTTAATATGTAGTAAAAACCTAAGAAAATCTCCCGTTTCCGTCATTTACTATCGAATCGACATAACGCCAGATCCTCACAGTGGTCGCTTTTCTCTCTGAAACGGTTACATTTATCGTCTGCAAGCCCTTGTCGCATGATGCTGTATGCAGAGTCACTACAAGCGGCATAGTAGAACACTGAAGAAGCATCTATGTTTATGCAATCGCCCAGTAAGAAGAGCTACATTTCAAGTTTTAGTTATCGATTAATGAATGATTGGCCGGTTTGGTGCCTTGGACCAGACCGAGGACCTTAAGATTTTGCATGAACCGAGGACTGGCAGCCAGGTAACACGAGAAATTGTGTAAAGTGTTAATATGTAGTAAAAACCTAAGAAAATCTCCCGTTTCCGTCATTTACTATCGAGTCGACATAACGCCAGATCGTCACATTGGTCGCTTTTCTCTCTGAAACGGTTACATTTATCGTCTGCAAGCCCTTGTCGCGTGATGCGGTATGCAGACACAGTACAAGCAGCACACTAGAACACAGAATAAGAATCTACGTTGATGCAATCGGCCAGGAAGTAGAGCTACATTTCAAGTTTTAGTTATCGATTAATGAATTATTGGGCGGTTTGGTGCCTTGGACCAGACCGAGAATCTTAAGATTTTGCATGAACCGAGGACTGGCAGCCAGGTAACATGAGAAATTGTGTAAAGTGTTAATATGTAGTAAAAACCTAAGAAAATCTCCCGTTTCCGTCATTTACTATCGAATCGACATAACGCCAGATCGTCACAGTGGTCGCTTTTCTCTCTGAAACGGTTACATTTATCGTCTGCAAGCCCTTGTCGCGTGATGCGGTATGCAGACACAGTACAAGCAGCACACTAAAACACAGAATAAGAATCTACGTTGATGCAATCGGCCAGTAAGAAGAGCTACATTTCAAGTTTTAGTTATCGACTAATGAATGATTGGCCGGTTTGGTGCCTTGGACCAGACCGAGGACCTTAAGATTTTGCATGAACCGAGGACTGGCAGCCAGGTAACACGAGAAATTGTGTAAAGTGTTAATATGTAGTAAAAACCTAAGAAAATCTCTCGTTTCCGTCATTTACTATCGAATCGACATAACGCCAGATCGTCACATTGGTCGCTTTTCTCTCTGAAACGGTTACATTTATCGTCTGCAAGCCCTTGTCGCGTGATGCGGTATGCAGACACAGTACAAGCAGCACACTAGAACACAGAATAAGAATCTACGTTGATGCAATCGGCCAGTAAGAAGAGCTACATTTCAAGTTTTAGTTATCGATTAATGAATTATTGGGCGGTTTGGGGCCTTGGACCAGACCGAGGACCTTACGATTTTGCATGAACCGAGGACTGGCAGCCAGGTAACACGAGAAATTGTGTAAAGTGTTAATATGTAGTAAAAACCCAAGAAAATCTCCCGTTTCCGTCATTTACTATCGAATCGACATAACGCCAGATAGTCACATTTGTCGCTTTTCTCTCTGAAACGGTTACATTTATCGTCTGCAAGCCCTTGTCGCGTGATGCGGTATGCAGACACAGTACAAACAGCACACTAGAACACAGAATAAGAATCTACGTTGATGCAATCGGCCAGTAAGAAGAGCTACATTTCAAGTTTTAGTTATCGATTAATGAATTATTGGGCGGTTTGGTGCCTTGGACCAGACCGAGGACCTTAAGATTTTGCATGAACCGAGGACTGGCAGCCAGGTAACACGAGAAATTGTGTAAAGTGTTAATATGTAGTAAAAACCTAAGAAAATCTCCCGTTTCCGTCAATTACTATCGAATCGACATAACGCCAGATCGTCACATTGGTCGCTTTTCTCTCTGAAACGGTTACATTTATCGTCTGCAAGCCCTTGTCGCGTGATGCGGTATGCAGACACAGTACAAGCAGCACACTAGAACACAGAATAAGAATCTACGTTGATGCAATCGGCCAGTAAGAAGAGCTACATTTCAAGTTTTAGTTATCGATTAATGAATTATTGGGCGGTTTGGGGCCTTGGACCAGACCGAGGACCTTACGATTTTGCATGAACCGAGGACTGGCAGCCAGGTAACACGAGAAATTGTGTAAAGTGTTAATATGTAGTAAAAACCTAAGAAAATCTCCCGTTTCCGTCATTTACTATCGAATCGACATAACGCCAGATCGACACAGTCGTCGCTTTTCTCTCTGAAACGGTTACATTTATCGTCTGCAAGCCCTTGTCGCGTGATGCGGTATGCAGAGTCACTACAAGCGGCATAGTAGAACACTGAAGAAGCATCTATGTTTATGCAATCGCCCAGTAAGAAGAGCTACATTTCAAGTTTTAGTTATCGATTAATGAATGATTGGCCGGTTTGGTGCCTTGGACCAGACCGAGGACCTTAAGATTTTGCATGAACCGAGGACTGGCAGCCAGGTAACACGAGAAATTGTGTAAAGTGTTAATATGTAGTAAAAACCTAAGAAAATCTCCCGTTTCCGTCATTTACTATCGAATCGAC
The DNA here is from genome assembly GCF_023864275.1 of Schistocerca cancellata. Classification (NCBI taxonomy): domain Eukaryota; kingdom Metazoa; phylum Arthropoda; class Insecta; order Orthoptera; family Acrididae; genus Schistocerca; species Schistocerca cancellata. Next base: position 4,084,692 of record NW_026047150.1, read on the forward strand.
ATAACGCCAGATCGTCACATTGGTCGCTTTTCTCTCTGAAACGGTTACATTTATCGTCTGCAAGCCCTTGCCGCGTGATGCGGTATGCAGACACAGTACAAGCAGCACACTAGAACACAGAATAAGAATCTACGTTGATGCAATCGGCCAGGAAGAAGAGCTACATTTCAAGTTTTAGTTATCGATTAATGAATTATTGGGCGGTTTGGTGCCTTGGACCAGACCGAGGACCTTAAGATTTTGCATGAACCGAGGACTGGCAATCAGGTAACACGAGAAATTGTGTAAAGTGTTAATATGTAGTAAAAACCTAAGAAAATCTCCCGTTTCCGTCATTTACTATCGAATCGACATAACGCCAGATCGTCACAGTGGTCGCTTTTCTCTCTGAAACGGTTACATTTATCGTCTGCAAGCCCTTGTCGCGTGATGCGGTATGCAGACACAGTACAAGCAGCACACTAGAACACAGAATAAGAATCTACGTTGATGCAATCGGCCAGTAAGAAGAGCTACATTTCAAGTTTTAGTTATCGATTAATGAATTATTGGGCGGTTTGGTGCCTTGGACCAGACCGAGGACCTTAAGATTTTACTTGAACCGAGGACTGGCAACCAGGTAACACGAGAAATTGTGTAAAGTGTTAATATGTAGTAAAAACCTAAGAAAATCTCCCGTTTCCGTCATTTACTATCGAATCGACATAACGCCAGATCCTCACAGTGGTCGCTTTTCTCTCTGAAACGGTTACATTTATCGTCTGCAAGCCCTTGTCGCATGATGCTGTATGCAGAGTCACTACAAGCGGCATAGTAGAACACTGAAGAAGCATCTATGTTTATGCAATCGCCCAGTAAGAAGAGCTACATTTCAAGTTTTAGTTATCGATTAATGAATGATTGGCCGGTTTGGTGCCTTGGACCAGACCGAGGACCTTACGATTTTGCATGAACCGAGGACTGGCAGCCAGGTAACACGAGAAATTGTGTAAAGTGTTAATATGTAGTAAAAACCTAAGAAAATCTCCCGTTTCCGTCATTTACTATCGAGTCGACATAACGCCAGATCGTCACATTGGTCGCTTTTCTCTCTGAAACGGTTACATTTATCGTCTGCAAGCCCTTGTCGCGTGATGCGGTATGCAGACACAGTACAAGCAGCACACTAGAACACAGAATAAGAATCTACGTTGATGCAATCGGCCAGGAAGTAGAGCTACATTTCAAGTTTTAGTTATCGATTAATGAATTATTGGGCGGTTTGGTGCCTTGGACCAGACCGAGAATCTTAAGATTTTGCATGAACCGAGGACTGGCAGCCAGGTAACATGAGAAATTGTGTAAAGTGTTAATATGTAGTAAAAACCTAAGAAAATCTCCCGTTTCCGTCATTTACTATCGAATCGACATAACGCCAGATCGTCACAGTGGTCGCTTTTCTCTCTGAAACGGTTACATTTATCGTCTGCAAGCCCTTGTCGCGTGATGCGGTATGCAGACACAGTACAAGCAGCACACTAGAACACAGAATAAGAATCTACGTTGATGCAATCGGCCAGTAAGAAGAGCTACATTTCAAGTTTTAGTTATCGACTAATGAATGATTGGCCGGTTTGGTGCCTTGGACCAGACCGAGGACCTTAAGATTTTGCATGAACCGAGGACTGGCAGCCAGGTAACACGAGAAATTGTGTAAAGTGTTAATATGTAGTAAAAACCTAAGAAAATCTCTCGTTTCCGTCATTTACTATCGAATCGACATAACGCCAGATCGTCACATTGGTCGCTTTTCTCTCTGAAACGGTTACATTTATCGTCTGCAAGCCCTTGTCGCGTGATGCGGTATGCAGACACAGTACAAGCAGCACACTAGAACACAGAATAAGAATCTACGTTGATGCAATCGGCCAGTAAGAAGAGCTACATTTCAAGTTTTAGTTATCGATTAATGAATTATTGGGCGGTTTGGGGCCTTGGACCAGACCGAGGACCTTACGATTTTGCATGAACCGAGGACTGGCAGCCAGGTAACACGAGAAATTGTGTAAAGTGTTAATATGTAGTAAAAACCCAAGAAAATCTCCCGTTTCCGTCATTTACTATCGAATCGACATAACGCCAGAACGTCACAGTGGTCGCTTTTCTCTCTGAAACGGTTACATTTATCGTCTGCAAGCCCTTGTCGCGTGATGCGGTATGCAGACACAGTACAAACAGCACACTAGAACACAGAATAAGAATCTACGTTGATGCAATCGGCCAGTAAGAAGAGCTACATTTCAAGTTTTAGTTATCGATTAATGAATTATTGGGCGGTTTGGTGCCTTGGACCAGACCGAGGACCTTACGATTTTGCATGAACCGAGGACTGGCAGCCAGGTAACACGAGAAATTGTGTAAAGTGTTAATATGTAGTAAAAACCTAAGAAAATCTCCCGTTTCCGTCATTTACTATCGAATCGACATAACGCCAGATCGTCACATTGGTCGCTTTTCTCTCTGAAACGGTTACATTTATCGTCTGCAAGCCCTTGTCGCGTGATGCGGTATGCAGACACAGTACAAGCAGCACACTAGAACACAGAATAAGAATCTACGTTGATGCAATCGGCCAGTAAGAAGAGCTACATTTCAAGTTTTAGTTATCGATTAATGAATTATTGGGCGGTTTGGGGCCTTGGACCAGACCGAGGACCTTACGATTTTGCATGAACAGAGGACTGGCAGCCAGGTAACACGAGAAATTGTGTAAAGTGTTAATATGTAGTAAAAACCTAAGAAAATCTCCCGTTTCCGTCATTTACTATCGAATCGACATAACGCCAGATCGACACAGTCGTCGCTTTTCTCTCTGAAACGGTTACATTTATCGTCTGCAAGCCCTTGTCGCGTGATGCGGTATGCAGACACAGTACAAGCAGCACACTAGAACACAGAATAAGAATCTACGTTGATGCAATCGGCCAGTAAGAAGAGCTACATTTCAAGTTTTAGTTATCGATTAATGAATTATTGGGCGGTTTGGTGCCTTGGACCAGACCGAGGACCTTAAGATTTTGCATGAACCGAGGACTGGCAGCCAGGTAACACGAGAAATTGTGTAAAGTGTTAATATGTAGTAAAAACCTAAGAAAATCTCCCGTTTCCGTCATTTACTATCGAATCGACATAACGCCAGATCGTCACAGTGGTCGCTTTTCTCTCTGAAACGGTTACATTTATCGTCTGCAAGCCCTTGTTGCGTGATGCGGTATGCAGACACAGTACAAGCAGCACACTAGAACACAGAATAAGAATCTACGTTGATGCAATCGGCCAGTAAGAAGAGCAACATTTCAAGTTTTAGTTATCGATTAATGAATTATTGGGCGGTTTGGTGCCTTGGACCAGACCGAGGACCTTAAGATTTTACTTGAACCGAGGACTGGCAGCCAGGTAACACGAGAAATTGTGTAAAGTGTTAAAATGTAGTAAAAACCTAAGAAAATCTCCCGTATCCGTCATTTACTATCGAATCGACATAACGCCAGATCCTCACAGTGGTCGCTTTTCTCTCTGAAACGGTTACATTTATCGTCTGCAAACCCTTGTCGCATGATGCGGTATGCAGAGTCACTACAAGCGGCATAGTAGAACACTGAAGAAGCATCTATGTTTATGCAATCGCCCAGTAAGAAGAGCTACATTTCAAGTTTTAGTTATCGATTAATGAATGATTGGCCGGTTTGGTGCCTTGGACCAGACCGAGGACCTTAAGATTTTGCATGAACCGAGGACTGGCAGCCAGGTAACACGAGAAATTGTGTAAAGTGTTAATATGTAGTAAAAACCTAAGAAAATCTCCCGTTTCCGTCATTTACTATCGAATCGACATAACGCCAGATCGTCACATTGGTCGCTTTTCTCTCTGAAACGGTTACATTTATCGTCTGCAAGCCCTTGTCGCGTGATGCGGTATGCAGCCACAGTACAAGCAGCACACTAGAACACAGAATAAGAATCTACGTTGATGCAATCGGCCAGGAAGTAGAGCTACATTTCAAGTTTTAGTTATCGATTAATGAATTATTGGGCGGTTTGGTGCCTTGGACCAGACCGAGGATCTTAAGATTTTGCATGAACCGAGGACTGGCAGCCAGGTAACACGAGAAATTGTGTAAAGTGTTAATATGTAGTAAAAACCTAAGAAAATCTCCCGTATCCGTCATTTACTATCGAATCGACATAACGCCAGATCGTCACAGTGGTCGCTTTTCTCTCTGAAACGGTTACATTTATCGTCTGCAAGCCCTTGTCGCGTGATGCGGTATGCAGACACAGTACAAGCAGCACACTAGAACACAGAATAAGAATCTACGTTGATGCAATCGGCCAGTAAGAAGAGCTACATTTCAAGTTTTAGTTATCGATTAATGAATTATTGGGCGGTTTGGTGCCTTGGACCAGACCGAGGACCTTAAGATTTTGCATGAACCGAGGACTGGCCGCCAGGTAACACGAGAAATTGTGTAAAGTGTTAATATGTAGTAAAAACCTAAGAAAATCTCCCGTTTCCGTCATTTACTATCGAATCGACATAACGCCAGATAGTCACATTGGTCGCTTTTCTCTCTGAAACGGTTACATTTATCGTCTGCAAGCCCTTGTCGCGTGATGCGGTATGCAGACACAGTACAAGCAGCACACTAGAACACAGAATAAGAATCTACGTTGATGCAATCGGCCAGTAAGAAGAGCTACATTTCAAGTTTTAGTTATCGATTAATGAATTATTGGGCGGTTTGGGGCCTTGGACCAGACCGAGGACCTTACGATTTTGCATGAACCGAGGACTGGCAGCCAGGTAAAACGAGAAATTGTGTAAAGTGTTAATATGTAGTAAAAACCTAAGAAAATCTCCCGTTTCCGTCATTTACTATCGAATCGACATAACGCCAGATCGACACAGTCGTCGCTTTTCTCTCTCAAACGGTTACATTTAACGTCTGCAAGCTCTTGTCGCGTGATGCGGTATGCAGACACAGTACAAGCAGCACACTAGAACACAGAATAAGAATCTACGTTGATGTAATTGGCCAGTAAGAAGAGCTACATTTCAAGTTTAAGTTATCGATTAATGAATTATTGGGCGGTTTGGTGCCTTGGACCAGACCGAGGACCTTAAGATTTTGCATGAACCGAGGACTGGCAGCCAGGTAACACGAGAAATTGTGTAAAGTGTTAATATGTAGTAAAAACCTAAGAAAATCTCCCGTTTCCGTCATTTACTATCGAATCGACATAACGCCAGATCGTCACAGTGGTCGCTTTTCTCTCTGAAACGGTTACATTTATCGTCTGCAAGCCCTTGTCGCGTGATGCGGTATGCAGAGTCACTACAAGCGGCATAGTAGAACACTGAAGAAGCATCTATGTTTATGCAATCGCCCAGTAAGAAGAGCTACATTTCAAGTTTTAGTTATCGATTAATGAATGATTGGCCGGTTTGGTGCCTTGGACCAGACCGAGGACCTTAAGATTTTGCATGAACCGAGGACTGGCAGCCAGGTAACACGAGAAATTGTGTAAAGTGTTAATATGTAGTAAAAACCTAAGAAAATCTCCCGTTTCCGTCATTTACTATCGAATCGACATAACGCCAGATCGTCACATTGGTCGCTTTTCTCTCTGAAACGGTTACATTTATCGTCTGCAAGCCCTTGCCGCGTGATGCGGTATGCAGACACAGTACAAGCAGCACACTAGAACACAGAATAAGAATCTACGTTGATGCAATCGGCCAGTAAGAAGAGCTACATTTCAAGTTTTAGTTATCGATTAATGAATTATTGGGCGGTTTGGTGCCTTGGACCAGACCGAGGACCTTAAGATTTTACTTGAACCGAGGACTGGCAACCAGGTAACACGAGAAATTGTGTAAAGTGTTAATATGTAGTAAAAACCTAAGAAAATCTCCCGTTTCCGTCATTTACTATCGAATCGACATAACGCCAGATCCTCACAGTGGTCGCTTTTCTCTCTGAAACGGTTACATTTATCGTCTGCAAGCCCTTGTCGCATGATGCTGTATGCAGAGTCACTACAAGCGGCATAGTAGAACACTGAAGAAGCATCTATGTTTATGCAATCGCCCAGTAAGAAGAGCTACATTTCAAGTTTTAGTTATCGATTAATGAATGATTGGCCGGTTTGGTGCCTTGGACCAGACCGAGGACCTTACGATTTTGCATGAACCGAGGACTGGCAGCCAGGTAACACGAGAAATTGTGTAAAGTGTTAATATGTAGTAAAAACCTAAGAAAATCTCCCGTTTCCGTCATTTACTATCGAATCGACATAACGCCAGATCGTCACATTGGTCGCTTTTCTCTCTGAAACGGTTACATTTATCGTCTGCAAGCCCTTGTCGCGTGATGCGGTATGCAGACACAGTACAAGCAGCACACTAGAACACAGAATAAGAATCTACGTTGATGCAATCGGCCAGGAAGTAGAGCTACATTTCAAGTTTTAGTTATCGATTAATGAATTATTGGGCGGTTTGGTGCCTTGGACCAGACCGAGAATCTTAAGATTTTGCATGAACCGAGGACTGGCAGCCAGGTAACATGAGAAATTGTGTAAAGTGTTAATATGTAGTAAAAACCTAAGAAAATCTCCCGTTTCCGTCATTTACTATCGAATCGACATAACGCCAGATCGTCACAGTGGTCGCTTTTCTCTCTGAAACGGTTACATTTATCGTCTGCAAGCCCTTGTCGCGTGATGCGGTATGCAGACACAGTACAAGCAGCACACTAGAACACAGAATAAGAATCTACGTTGATGCAATCGGCCAGTAAGAAGAGCTACATTTCAAGTTTTAGTTATCGATTAATGAATTATTGGGCGGTTTGGGGCCTTGGACCAGACCGAGGACCTTACGATTTTGCATGAACCGAGGACTGGCAGCCAGGTAACACGAGAAATTGTGTAAAGTGTTAATATGTAGTAAAAACCTAAGAAAATCTCCCGTTTCCGTCATTTACTATCGAATCGACATAACGCCAGATCGTCACAGTGGTCGCTTTTCTCTCTGAAACGGTTACATTTATCGTCTGCAAGCCCTTGTCGCGTGATGCGGTATGCAGACACAGTACAAGCAGCACACTAGAACACAGAATAAGAATCTACGTTGATGCAATCGGCCAGTAAGAAGAGCTACATTTCAAGTTTTAGTTATCGATTAATGAATTATTGGGCGGTTTGGTGCCTTGGACCAGACCGAGGACTTTAAGATTTTACTTGAACCGAGGACTGGCAACCAGGTAACACGAGAAATTGTGTAAAGTGTTAATATGTAGTAAAAACCTAAGAAAATCTCCCGTTTCCGTCATTTACTATCGAATCGACATAACGCCAGATCCTCACAGTGGTCGCTTTTCTCTCTGAAACGGTTACATTTATCGTCTGCAAGCCCTTGTCGCATGATGCTGTATGCAGAGTCACTACAAGCGGCATAGTAGAACACTGAAGAAGCATCTATGTTTATGCAATCGCCCAGTAAGAAGAGCTACATTTCAAGTTTTAGTTATCGATTAATGAATGATTGGCCGGTTTGGTGCCTTGGACCAGACCGAGGACCTTACGATTTTGCATGAACCGAGGACTGGCAGCCAGGTAACACGAGAAATTGTGTAAAGTGTTAATATGTAGTAAAAACCTAAGAAAATCTCCCGTTTCCGTCATTTACTATCGAATCGACATAACGCCAGATCGTCACATTGGTCGCTTTTCTCTCTGAAACGGTTACATTTATCGTCTGCAAGCCCTTGTCGCGTGATGCGGTATGCAGACACAGTACAAGCAGCACACTAGAACACAGAATAAGAATCTACGTTGATGCAATCGGCCAGGAAGTAGAGCTACATTTCAAGTTTTAGTTATCGATTAATGAATTATTGGGCGGTTTGGTGCCTTGGACCAGACCGAGAATCTTAAGATTTTGCATGAACCGAGGACTGGCAGCCAGGTAACATGAGAAATTGTGTAAAGTGTTAATATGTAGTAAAAACCTAAGAAAATCTCCCGTTTCCGTCATTTACTATCGAATCGACATAACGCCAGATCGTCACAGTGGTCGCTTTTCTCTCTGAAACGGTTACATTTATCGTCTGCAAGCCCTTGTCGCGTGATGCGGTATGCAGACACAGTACAAGCAGCACACTAGAACACAGAATAAGAATCTACGTTGATGCAATCGGCCAGTAAGAAGAGCTACATTTCAAGTTTTAGTTATCGATTAATGAATTATTGGGCGGTTTGGGGCCTTGGACCAGACCGAGGACCTTACGATTTTGCATGAACCGAGGACTGGCAGCCAGGTAACACGAGAAATTGTGTAAAGTGTTAATATGTAGTAAAAACCCAAGAAAATCTCCCGTTTCCGTCATTTACTATCGAATCGACATAACGCCAGATAGTCACATTTGTCGCTTTTCTCTCTGAAACGGTTACATTTATCGTCTGCAAGCCCTTGTCGCGTGATGCGGTATGCAGACACAGTACAAACAGCACACTAGAACACAGAATAAGAATCTACGTTGATGCAATCGGCCAGTAAGAAGAGCTACATTTCAAGTTTTAGTTATCGATTAATGAATTATTGGGCGGTTTGGTGCCTTGGACCAGACCGAGGACCTTAAGATTTTGCATGAACGGAGGACTGGCAGCCAGGTAACACGAGAAATTGTGTAAAGTGTTAATATGTAGTAAAAACCTAAGAAAATCTCCCGTTTCCGTCATTTACTATCGAATCGACATAACGCCAGATCGTCACATTGGTCGCTTTTCTCTCTGAAACGGTTACATTTATCGTCTGCAAGCCCTTGTCGCGTGATGCGGTATGCAGACACAGTACAAGCAGCACACTAGAACACAGAATAAGAATCTACGTTGATGCAATCGGCCAGTAAGAAGAGCTACATTTCATGTTTTAGTTATCGATTAATGAATTATTGGGCGGTTTGGGGCCTTGGACCAGACCGAGGACCTTACGATTTTGCATGAACCGAGGACTGGCAGCCAGGTAACACGAGAAATTGTGTAAAGTGTTAATATGTAGTAAAAACCTAAGAAAATCTCCCGTTTCCGTCATTTACTATCGAATCGACATAACGCCAGATCGACACAGTCGTCGCTTTTCTCTCTCAAACGGTTACATTTAACGTCTGCAAGCTCTTGTCGCGTGATGCGGCATGCAGACACAGTACAAGCAGCACACTAGAACACAGAATAAGAATCTACGTTGATGTAATTGGCCAGTAAGAAGAGCTACATTTCAAGTTTAAGTTATCGATTAATGAATTATTGGGCGGTTTGGTGCCTTGGACCAGACCGAGGACCTTAAGATTTTGCATGAACCGAGGACTGGCAGCCAGGTAACACGAGAAATTGTGTAAAGTGTTAATATGTAGTAAAAACCTAAGAAAATCTCCCGTTTCCGTCATTTACTATCGAATCGACATAACGCCAGATCGTCACAGTGGTCGCTTTTCTCTCTGAAACGGTTACATTTATCGTCTGCAAGCCCTTGTCGCGTGATGCGGTATGCAGAGTCACTACAAGCGGCATAGTAGAACACTGAAGAAGCATCTATGTTTATGCAATCGCCCAGTAAGAAGAGCTACATTTCAAGTTTTAGTTATCGATTAATGAATGATTGGCCGGTTTGGTGCCTTGGACCAGACCGAGGACCTTAAGATTTTGCATGAACCGAGGACTGGCAGCCAGGTAACACGAGAAATTGTGTAAAGTGTTAATATGTAGTAAAAACCTAAGAAAATCTCCCGTTTCCGTCATTTACTATCGAATCGACATAACGCCAGATCGTCACATTGGTCGCTTTTCTCTCTGAAACGGTTACATTTATCGTCTGCAAGCCCTTGCCGCGTGATGCGGTATGCAGACACAGTACAAGCAGCACACTAGAACACAGAATAAGAATCTACGTTGATGCAATCGGCCAGTAAGAAGAGCTACATTTCAAGTTTTAGTTATCGATTAATGAATTATTGGGCGGTTTGGTGCCTTGGACCAGACCGAGGACCTTAAGATTTTACTTAAACCGAGGACTGGCAACCAGGTAACACGAGAAATTGTGTAAAGTGTTAATATGTAGTAAAAACCTAAGAAAATCTCCCGTTTCCGTCATTTACTATCGAATCGACATAACGCCAGATCCTCACAGTGGTCGCTTTTCTCTCTGAAACGGTTACATTTATCGTCTGCAAGCCCTTGTCGCATGATGCTGTATGCAGAGTCACTACAAGCGGCATAGTAGAACACTGAAGAAGCATCTATGTTTATGCAATCGCCCAGTAAGAAGAGCTACATTTCAAGTTTTAGTTATCGATTAATGAATGATTGGCCGGTTTGGTGCCTTGGACCAGACCGAGGACCTTACGATTTTGCATGAACCGAGGACTGGCAGCCAGGTAACACGAGAAATTGTGTAAAGTGTTAATATGTAGTAAAAACCTAAGAAAATCTCCCGTTTCCGTCATTTACTATCGAATCGACATAACGCCAGATCGTCACATTGGTCGCTTTTCTCTCTGAAACGGTTACATTTATCGTCTGCAAGCCCTTGTCGCGTGATGCGGTATGCAGACACAGTACAAGCAGCACACTAGAACACAGAATAAGAATCTACGTTGATGCAATCGGCCAGGAAGTAGAGCTACATTTCAAGTTTTAGTTATCGATTAATGAATTATTGGGCGGTTTGGTGCCTTGGACCCGACCGAGAATCTTAAGATTTTGCATGAACCGAGGACTGGCAGCCAGGTAACATGAGAAATTGTGTAAAGTGTTAATATGTAGTAAAAACCTAAGAAAATCTCCCGTTTCCGTCATTTACTATCGAATCGACATGACGCCAGATCGTCACAGTGGTCGCTTTTCTCTCTGAAACGGTTACATTTATCGTCTGCAAGCCCTTGTCGCGTGATGCGGTATGCAGACACAGTACAAGCAGCACACTAGAACACAGAACAAGAATCTACGTTGATGCAATCGGCCAGTAAGAAGAGCTACATTTCAAGTTTTAGTTATCGATTAATGAATTATTGGGCGGTTTGGGGCCTTGGACCAGACCGAGGACCTTACGATTTTGCATGAACCGAGGACTGGCAGCCAGGTAACACGAGAAATTGTGTAAAGTGTTAATATGTAGTAAAAACCTAAGAAAATCTCCCGTTTCCGTCATTTACTATCGAATCGACATAACGCCAGATCGTCACAGTGGTCGCTTTTCTCTCTGAAACGGTTACATTTATCGTCTGCAAGCCCTTGTCGCGTGATGCGGTATGCAGACACAGTACAAGCAGCACACTAGAACACAGAATAAGAATCTACGTTGATGCAATCGGCCAGTAAGAAGAGCTACATTTCAAGTTTTAGTTATCGATTAATGAATTATTGGGCGGTTTGGTGCCTTGGACCAGACCGAGGACCTTAAGATTTTACTTGAACCGAGGACTGGCAACCAGGTAACACGAGAAATTGTGTAAAGTGTTAATATGTAGTAAAAACCTAAGAAAATCTCCCGTTTCCGTCATTTACTATCGAATCGACATAACGCCAGATCCTCACAGTGGTCGCTTTTCTCTCTGAAACGGTTACATTTATCGTCTGCAAGCCCTTGTCGCATGATGCTGTATGCAGAGTCACTACAAGCGGCATAGTAGAACACTGAAGAAGCATCTATGTTTATGCAATCGCCCAGTAAGAAGAGCTACATTTCAAGTTTTAGTTATCGATTAATGAATGATTGGCCGGTTTGGTGCCTTGGACCAGACCGAGGACCTTACGATTTTGCATGAACCGAGGACTGGCAGCCAGGTAACACGAGAAATTGTGTAAAGTGTTAATATGTAGTAAAAACCTAAGAAAATCTCCCGTTTCCGTCATTTACTATCGAATCGACATAACGCCAGATCGTCACATTGGTCGCTTTTCTCTCTGAAACGGTTACATTTATCGTCTGCAAGCCCTTGTCGCGTGATGCGGTATGCAGACACAGTACAAGCAGCACACTAGAACACAGAATAAGAATCTACGTTGATGCAATCGGCCAGGAAGTAGAGCTACATTTCAAGTTTTAGTTATCGATTAATGAATTATTGGGCGGTTTGGTGCCTTGGACCAGACCGAGAATCTTAAGATTTTGCATGAACCGAGGACTGGCAGCCAGGTAACATGAGAAATTGTGTAAAGTGTTAATATGTAGTAAAAACCTAAGAAAATCTCCCGTTTCCGTCATTTACTATCGAATCGACATAACGCCAGATCGTCACAGTGGTCGCTTTTCTCTCTGAAACGGTTACATTTATCGTCTGCAAGCCCTTGTCGCGTGATGCGGTATGCAGACACAGTACAAGCAGCACACTAGAACACAGAATAAGAATCTACGTTGATGCAATCGGCCAGTAAGAAGAGCTACATTTCAAGTTTTAGTTATCGATTAATGAATTATTGGGCGGTTTGGGGCCTTGGACCAGACCGAGGACCTTACGATTTTGCATGAACCGAGGACTGGCAGCCAGGTAACACGAGAAATTGTGTAAAGTGTTAATATGTAGTAAAAACCTAAGAAAATCTCCCGTTTCCGTCATTTACTATCGAATCGACATAACGCCAGATAGTCACATTTGTCGCTTTTCTCTCTGAAACGGTTACATTTATCGTCTGCAAGCCCTTGTCGCGTGATGCGGTATGCAGACACAGTACAAACAGCACACTAGAACACAGAATAAGAATCTACGTTGATGCAATCGGCCAGTAAGAAGAGCTACATTTCAAGTTTTAGTTATCGATTAATGAATTATTGGGCGGTTTGGTGCCTTGGACCAGACCGAGGACCTTAAGATTTTGCATGAACCGAGGACTGGCAGCCAGGTAACACGAGAAATTGTGTAAAGTGTTAATATGTAGTAAAAACCTAAGAAAATCTCCCGTTTCCGTCATTTACTATCGAATCGACATAACGCCAGATCGTCACATTGGTCGCTTTTCTCTCTGAAACGGTTACATTTATCGTCTGCAAGCCCTTGTCGCGTGATGCGGTATGCAGACACAGTACAAGCAGCACACTAGAACACAGAATAAGAATCTACGTTGATGCAATCGGCCAGTAAGAAGAGCTACATTTCATGTTTTAGTTATCGATTAATGAATTATTGGGCGGTTTGGGGCCTTGGACCAGACCGAGGACCTTACGATTTTGCATGAACCGAGGACTGGCAGCCAGGTAACACGAGAAATTGTGTAAAGTGTTAATATGTAGTAAAAACCTAAGAAAATCTCCCGTTTCCGTCATTTACTATCGAATCGACATAACGCCAGATCGACACAGTCGTCGCTTTTCTCTCTGAAACGGTTACATTTAACGTCTGCAAGCTCTTGTCGCGTGATGCGGTATGCAGACACAGTACAAGCAGCACACTAGAACACAGAATAAGAATCTACGTTGATGTAATCGGCCAGTAAGAAGAGCTACATTTCAAGTTTTAGTTATCGATTAATGAATTATTGGGCGGTTTGGTGCCTTGGACCAGACCGAGGACCTTAAGATTTTGCATGAACCGAGGACTGGCAGCCAGGTAACACGAGAAATTGTGTAAAGTGTTAATATGTAGTAAAAACCTAAGAAAATCTCCCGTTTCCGTCATTTACTATCGAATCGACATAACGCCAGATCGTCACAGTGGTCGCTTTTCTCTCTGAAACGGTTACATTTATCGTCTGCAAGCCCTTGTCGCGTGATGCGGTATGCAGAGTCACTACAAGCGGCATAGTAGAACACTGAAGAAGCATCTATGTTTATGCAATCGCCCAGTAAGAAGAGCTACATTTCAAGTTTTAGTTATCGATTAATGAATGATTGGCCGGTTTGGTGCCTTGGACCAGACCGAGGACCTTAAGATTTTGCATGAACCGAGGACTGGCAGCCAGGTAACACGAGAAATTGTGTAAAGTGTTAATATGTAGTAAAAACCTAAGAAAATCTCCCGTTTCCGTCATTTACTATCGAATCGACATAACGCCAGATCGTCACATTGGTCGCTTTTCTCTCTGAAACGGTTACATTTATCGTCTGCAAGCCCTTGCCGCGTGATGCGGTATGCAGACACAGTACAAGCAGCACACTAGAACACAGAATAAGAATCTACGTTGATGCAATCGGCCAGGAAGAAGAGCTACATTTCAAGTTTTAGTTATCGATTAATGAATTATTGGGCGGTTTGGTGCCTTGGACCAGACCGAGGACCTTAAGATTTTGCATGAACCGAGGACTGGCAGCCAGGTAACACGAGAAATTGTGTAAAGTGTTAATATGTAGTAAAAACCTAAGAAAATCTCCCGTTTCCGTCATTTACTATCGAATCGACATAACGCCAGATCGTCACAGTGGTCGCTTTTCTCTCTGAAACGGTTACATTTATCGTCTGCAAGCCCTTGTCGCGTGATGCGGTATGCAGACACAGTACAAGCAGCACACTAGAACACAGAATAAGAATCTACGTTGATGCAATCGGCCAGTAAGAAGAGCTACATTTCAAGTTTTAGTTATCGATTAATGAATTATTGGGCGGTTTGGTGCCTTGGACCAGACCGAGGACCTTAAGATTTTACTTGAACCGAGGACTGGCAACCAGGTAACACGAGAAATTGTGTAAAGTGTTAATATGTAGTAAAAACCTAAGAAAATCTCCCGTTTCCGTCATTTACTATCGAATCGACATAACGCCAGATCCTCACAGTGGTCGCTTTTCTCTCTGAAACGGTTACATTTATCGTCTGCAAGCCCTTGTCGCATGATGCTGTATGCAGAGTCACTACAAGCGGCATAGTAGAACACTGAAGAAGCATCTATGTTTATGCAATCGCCCAGTAAGAAGAGCTACATTTCAAGTTTTAGTTATCGATTAATGAATGATTGGCCGGTTTGGTGCCTTGGACCAGACCGAGGACCTTACGATTTTGCATGAACCGAGGACTGGCAGCCAGGTAACACGAGAAATTGTGTAAAGTGTTAATATGTAGTAAAAACCTAAGAAAATCTCCCGTTTCCGTCATTTACTATCGAATCGACATAACGCCAGATCGTCACATTGGTCGCTTTTCTCTCTGAAACGGTTACATTTATCGTCTGCAAGCCCTTGTCGCGTGATGCGGTATGCAGACACAGTACAAGCAGCACACTAGAACACAGAATAAGAATCTACGTTGATGCAATCGGCCAGGAAGTAGAGCTACATTTCAAGTTTTAGTTATCGATTAATGAATTATTGGGCGGTTTGGTGCCTTGGACCAGACCGAGAATCTTAAGATTTTGCATGAACCGAGGACTGGCAGCCAGGTAACATGAGAAATTGTGTAAAGTGTTAATATGTAGTAAAAACCTAAGAAAATCTCCCGTTTCCGTCATTTACTATCGAATCGACATAACGCCAGATCGTCACAGTGGTCGCTTTTCTCTCTGAAACGGTTACATTTATCGTCTGCAAGCCCTTGTCGCGTGATGCGGTATGCAGACACAGTACAAGCAGCACACTAGAACACAGAATAAGAATCTACGTTGATGCAATCGGCCAGTAAGAAGAGCTACATTTCAAGTTTTAGTTATCGACTAATGAATGATTGGCCGGTTTGGTGCCTTGGACCAGACCGAGGACCTTAAGATTTTGCATGAACCGAGGACTGGCAGCCAGGTAACACGAGAAATTGTGTAAAGTGTTAATATGTAGTAAAAACCTAAGAAAATCTCTCGTTTCCGTCATTTACTATCGAATCGACATAACGCCAGATCGTCACATTGGTCGCTTTTCTCTCTGAAACATTTACATTTATCGTCTGCAAGCCCTTGTCGCGTGATGCGGTATGCAGACACAGTACAAGCAGCACACTAGAACACAGAATAAGAATCTACGTTGATGCAATCGGCCAGTAAGAAGAGCTACATTTCAAGTTTTAGTTATCGATTAATGAATTATTGGGCGGTTTGGGGCCTTGGACCAGACCGAGGACCTTACGATTTTGCATGAACCGAGGACTGGCAGCCAGGTAACACGAGAAATTGTGTAAAGTGTTAATATGTAGTAAAAACCCAAGAAAATCTCCCGTTTCCGTCATTTACTATCGAATCGACATAACGCCAGAACGTCACAGTGGTCGCTTTTCTCTCTGAAACGGTTACATTTATCGTCTGCAAGCCCTTGTCGCGTGATGCGGTATGCAGACACAGTACAAACAGCACACTAGAACACAGAATAAGAATCTACGTTGATGCAATCGGCCAGTAAGAAGAGCTACATTTCAAGTTTTAGTTATCGATTAATGAATTATTGGGCGGTTTGGTGCCTTGGACCAGACCGAGGACCTTACGATTTTGCATGAACCGAGGACTGGCAGCCAGGTAACACGAGAAATTGTGTAAAGTGTTAATATGTAGTAAAAACCTAAGAAAATCTCCCGTTTCCGTCATTTACTATCGAATCGACATAACGCCAGATCGTCACATTGGTCGCTTTTCTCTCTGAAACGGTTACATTTATCGTCTGCAAGCCCTTGTCGCGTGATGCGGTATGCAGACACAGTACAAGCAGCACACTAGAACACAGAATAAGAATCTACGTTGATGCAATCGGCCAGTAAGAAGAGCTACATTTCAAGTTTTAGTTATCGATTAATGAATTATTGGGCGGTTTGGGGCCTTGGACCAGACCGAGGACCTTACGATTTTGCATGAACCGAGGACTGGCAGCCAGGTAACACGAGAAATTGTGTAAAGTGTTAATATGTAGTAAAAACCTAAGAAAATCTCCCGTTTCCGTCATTTACTATCGAATCGACATAACGCCAGATCGACACAGTCGTCGCTTTTCTCTCTGAAACGGTTACATTTATCGTCTGCAAGCCCTTGTCGCGTGATGCGGTATGCAGACACAGTACAAGCAGCACACTAGAACACAGAATAAGAATCTACGTTGATGCAATCGGCCAGTAAGAAGAGCTACATTTCAAGTTTTAGTTATCGATTAATGAATTATTGGGCGGTTTGGTGCCTTGGACCAGACCGAGGACCTTAAGATTTTGCATGAACCGAGGACTGGCAGCCAGGTAACACGAGAAATTGTGTAAAGTGTTAATATGTAGTAAAAACCTAAGAAAATCTCCCGTTTCCGTCATTTACTATCGAATCGACATAACGCCAGATCGTCACAGTGGTCGCTTTTCTCTCTGAAACGGTTACATTTATCGTCTGCAAGCCCTTGTTGCGTGATGCGGTATGCAGACACAGTACAAGCAGCACACTAGAACACAGAATAAGAATCTACGTTGATGCAATCGGCCAGTAAGAAGAGCAACATTTCAAGTTTTAGTTATCGATTAATGAATTATTGGGCGGTTTGGTGCCTTGGACCAGACCGAGGACCTTAAGATTTTACTTGAACCGAGGACTGGCAGCCAGGTAACACGAGAAATTGTGTAAAGTGTTAATATGTAGTAAAAACCTAAGAAAATCTCCCGTTTCCGTCATTTACTATCGAATCGACATAACGCCAGATCCTCACAGTGGTCGCTTTTCTCTCTGAAACGGTTACATTTATCGTCTGCAAACCCTTGTCGCATGATGCGGTATGCAGAGTCACTACAAGCGGCATAGTAGAACACTGAAGAAGCATCTATGTTTATGCAATCGCCCAGTAAGAAGAGCTACATTTCAAGTTTTAGTTATCGATTAATGAATGATTGGCGGATTTGGTGCCTTGGACCAGACCGAGGACCTTAAGATTTTGCATGAACCGAGGACTGGCAGCCAGGTAACACGAGAAATTGTGTAAAGTGTTAATATGTAGTAAAAACCTAAGAAAATCTCCCGTTTCCGTCATTTACTATCGAATCGACATAACGCCAGATCGTCACATTGGTCGCTTTTCTCTCTGAAACGGTTACATTTATCGTCTGCAAGCCCTTGTCGCGTGATGCGGTATGCAGCCACAGTACAAGCAGCACACTAGAACACAGAATAAGAATCTACGTTGATGCAATCGGCCAGGAAGTAGAGCTACATTTCAAGTTTTAGTTATCGATTAATGAATTATTGGGCGGTTTGGTGCCTTGGACCAGACCGAGGACCTTAAGATTTTGCATGAACCGAGGACTGGCAGCCAGGTAACACGAGAAATTGTGTAAAGTGTTAATATGTAGTAAAAACCTAAGAAAATCTCCCGTTTCCGTCATTTACTATCGAATCGACATAACGCCAGATCGTCACAGTGGTCGCTTTTCTCTCTGAAACGGTTACATTTATCGTCTGCAAGCCCTTGTCGCGTGACGCGGTATGCAGACACAGTACAAGCAGCACACTAGAACACAGAATAAGAATCTACGTTGATGCAATCGGCCAGTAAGAAGAGCTACATTTCAAGTTTTAGTTATCGATTAATGAATTATTGGGCGGTTTGGTGCCTTGGACCAGACCGAGGACCTTAAGATTTTACTTGAACCGAGGACTGGCAACCAGGTAACACGAGAAATTGTGTAAAGTGTTAATATGTAGTAAAAACCTAAGAAAATCTCCCGTTTCCGTCATTTACTATCGAATCGACATAACGCCAGATCCTCACAGTGGTCGCATTTCTCTCTGAAACGGTTACATTTATCGTCTGCAAGCCCTTGTCGCATGATGCTGTATGCAGAGTCACTACAAGCGGCATAGTAGAACACTGAAGAAGCATCTATGTTTATGCAATCGCCCAGTAAGAAGAGCTACATTTCAAGTTTTAGTTATCGATTAAAGAATGATTGGCCGGTTTGGTGCCTTGGACCAGACCGAGGACCTTACGATTTTGCATGAACCGAGGACTGGCAGCCAGGTAACACGAGAAATTGTGTAAAGTGTTAATATGTAGTAAAAACCTAAGAAAATCTCCCGTTTCCGTCATTTACTATCGAATCGACATAACGCCAGATCGTCACATTGGTCGCTTTTCTCTCTGAAACGGTTACATTTATCGTCTGCAAGCCCTTGTCGCGTGATGCGGTATGCAGACACAGTACAAGCAGCACACTAGAACACAGAATAAGAATCTACGTTGTGGCAATCGGCCAGGAAGTAGAGCTACATTTCAAGTTTTAGTTATCGATTAATGAATTATTGGGCGGTTTGGTGCCTTGGACCAGACCGAGAATCTTAAGATTTTGCATGAACCGAGGACTGGCAGCCAGGTAACATGAGAAATTGTGTAAAGTGTTAATATGTAGTAAAAACCCAAGAAAATCTCCCGTTTCCGTCATTTACTATCGAATCGACATAACGCCAGATAGTCACATTTGTCGCTTTTCTCTCTGAAACGGTTACATTTATCGTCTGCAAGCCCTTGTCGCGTGATGCGGTATGCAGACACAGTACAAACAGCACACTAGAACACAGAATAAGAATCTACGTTGATGCAATCGGCCAGTAAGAAGAGCTACATTTCAAGTTTTAGTTATCGATTAATGAATTATTGGGCGGTTTGGTGCCTTGGACCAGACCGAGGACCTTAAGATTTTGCATGAACCGAGGACTGGCAGCCAGGTAACACGAGAAATTGTGTAAAGTGTTAATATGTAGTAAAAACCTAAGAAAATCTCCCGTTTCCGTCATTTACTATCGAATCGACATAACGCCAGATCGTCACATTGGTCGCTTTTCTCTCTGAAACGGTTACATTTATCGTCTGCAAGCCCTTGTCGCGTGATGCGGTATGCAGACACAGTACAAGCAGCACACTAGAACACAGAATAAGAATCTACGTTGATGCAATCGGCCAGTAAGAAGAGCTACATTTCAAGTTTTAGTTATCGATTAATGAATTATTGGGCGGTTTGGGGCCTTGGACCAGACCGAGGACCTTACGATTTTGCATGAACCGAAGACTGGCAGCCAGGTAACACGAGAAATTGTGTAAAGTGTTAATATGTAGTAAAAACCTAAGAAAATCTCCCGTTTCCGTCATTTACTATCGAATCGACATAACGCCAGATCGTCACATTGGTCGCTTTTCTCTCTGAAACGGTTACATTTATCGTCTGCAAGCCCTTGCCGCGTGATGCGGTATGCAGACACAGTACAAGCAGCACACTAGAACACAGAATAAGAATCTACGTTGATGCAATCGGCCAGGAAGAAGAGCTACATTTCAAGTTTTAGTTATCGATTAATGAATTATTGGGCGGTTTGGTGCCTTGGACCAGACCGAGGACCTTAAGATTTTGCATGAACCGAGGACTGGCAGCCAGGTAACACGAGAAATTGTGTAAAGTGTTAATATGTAGTAAAAACCTAAGAAAATCTCCCGTTTCCGTCATTTACTATCGAATCGACATAACGCCAGATCGTCACAGTGGTCGCTTTTCTCTCTGAAACGGTTACATTTATCGTCTGCAAGCCCTTGTCGCGTGATGCGGTATGCAGACACAGTACAAGCAGCACACTAGAACACAGAATAAGAATCTACGTTGATGCAATCGGCCAGTAAGAAGAGCTACATTTCAAGTTTTAGTTATCGATTAATGAATTATTGGGCGGTTTGGTGCCTTGGACCAGACCGAGGACCTTAAGATTTTACTTGAACCGAGGACTGGCAGCCAGGTAACACGAGAAATTGTGTAAAGTGTTAATATGTAGTAAAAACCTAAGAAAATCTCCCGTTTCCGTCATTTACTATCGAATCGACATAACGCCAGATCCTCACAGTGGTCGCTTTTCGCTCTGAAACGGTTACATTTATCGTCTGCAAGCCCTTGTCGCATGATGCTGTATGCAGAGTCACTACAAGCGGCATAGTAGAACACTGAAGAAGCATCTATGTTTATGCAATCGCCCAGTAAGAAGAGCTACATTTCAAGTTTTAGTTATCGATTAATGAATGATTAGCCGGTTTGGTGCCTTGGACCAGACCGAGGACCTTAAGATTTTGCATGAACCGAGGACTGGCAGCCAGGTAACACGAGAAATTGTGTAAAGTGTTAATATGTAGTAAAAACCTAAGAAAATCTCCCATTTCCGTCATTTACTATCGAATCGACATAACGCCAGATCGTCACATTGGTCGCTTTTCTCTCTGAAACGGTTACATTTATCGTCTGCAAGCCCTTGTCGCGTGATGCGGTATGCAGACACAGTACAAGCAGCACACTAGAACACAGAATAAGAATCTACGTTGATGCAATCGGCCAGGAAGTAGAGCTACATTTCAAGTTTTAGTTATCGATTAATGAATTATTGGGCGGTTTGGTGCCTTGGACCAGACCGAGAATCTTAAGATTTTGCATGAACCGAGGACTGGCAGCCAGGTAACATGAGAAATTGTGTAAAGTGTTAATATGTAGTAAAAACCTAAGAAAATCTCCCGTTTCCGTCATTTACTATCGAATCGACATAACGCCAGATCGTCACAGTGGTCGCTTTTCTCTCTGAAACGGTTACATTTATCGTCTGCAAGCCCTTGTCGCGTGATGCGGTATGCAGACACAGTACAAGCAGCACACTAGAACACAGAATAAGAATCTACGTTGATGCAATCGGCCAGTAAGAAGAGCTACATTTCAAGTTTTAGTTATCGATTAATGAATTATTGGGCGGTTTGGTGCCTTGGACCAGACCGAGGACCTTACGATTTTGCATGAACCGAGGACTGGCAGCCAGGTAACACGAGAAATTGTGTAAAGTGTTAATATGTAGTAAAAACCCAAGAAAATCTCCCGTTTCCGTCATTTACTATCGAATCGACATAACGCCAGATAGTCACATTTGTCGCTTTTCTCTCTGAAACGGTTACATTTATCGTCTGCAAGCCCTTGTCGCGTGATGCGGTATGCAGACACAGTACAAACAGCACACTAGAACACAGAATAAGAATCTACGTTGATGCAATCGGCCAGTAAGAAGAGCTACATTTCAAGTTTTAGTTATCGATTAATGAATTATTGGGCGGTTTGGTGCCTTGGACCAGACCGAGGACCTTAAGATTTTGCATGAACCGAGGACTGGCAGCCAGGTAACACGAGAAATTGTGTAAAGTGTTAATATGTAGTAAAAACCTAAGAAAATCTCCCGTTTCCGTCATTTACTATCGAATCGACATAACGCCAGATCGTCACATTGGTCGCTTTTCTCTCTGAAACGGTTACATTTATCGTCTGCAAGCCCTTGTCGCGTGATGCGGTATGCAGACACAGTACAAGCAGCACACTAGAACACAGAATAAGAATCTACGTTGATGCAATCGGCCAGTAAGAAGAGCTACATTTCAAGTTTTAGTTATCGATTAATGAATTATTGGGCGGTTTGGGGCCTTGGACCAGACCGAGGACCTTACGATTTTGCATGAACCGAGGACTGGCAGCCAGGTAACACGAGAAATTGTGTAAAGTGTTAATATGTAGTAAAAACCTAAGAAAATATCCCGTTTCCGTCATTTACTATCGAATCGACATAACGCCAGATCGACACAGTCGTCGCTTTTCTCTCTGAAACGGTTACATTTAACGTCTGCAAGCTCTTGTCGCGTGATGCGGTATGCAGACACAGTACAAGCAGCACACTAGAACACAGAATAAGAATCTACGTTGATGTAATCGGCCAGTAAGAAGAGCTACATTTCAAGTTTTAGTTATCGATTAATGAATTATTGGGCGGTTTGGTGCCTTGGACCAGACCGAGGACCTTAAGATTTTGCATGAACCGAGGACTGGCAGCCAGGTAACACGAGAAATTGTGTAAAGTGTTAATATGTAGTAAAAACCTAAGAAAATCTCCCGTTTCCGTCATTTACTATCGAATCGACATAACGCCAGATCGTCACAGTGGTCGCTTTTCTCTCTGAAACGGTTACATTTATCGTCTGCAAGCCCTTGTCGCGTGATGCGGTATGCAGAGTCACTACAAGCGGCATAGTAGAACACTGAAGAAGCATCTATGTTTATGCAATCGCCCAGTAAGAAGAGCTACATTTCAAGTTTTAGTTATCGATTAATGAATGATTGGCCGGTTTGGTGCCTTGGACCAGACCGAGGACCTTAAGATTTTGCATGAACCGAGGACTGGCAGCCAGGTAACACGAGAAATTGTGTAAAGTGTTAATATGTAGTAAAAACCTAAGAAAATCTCCCGTTTCCGTCATTTACTATCGAATCGACATAACGCCAGATCGTCACATTGGTCGCTTTTCTCTCTGAAACGGTTACATTTATCGTCTGCAAGCCCTTGCCGCGTGATGCGGTATGCAGACACAGTACAAGCAGCACACTAGAACACAGAATAAGAATCTACGTTGATGCAATCGGCCAGGAAGAAGAGCTACATTTCAAGTTTTAGTTATCGATTAATGAATTATTGGGCGGTTTGGTGCCTTGGACCAGACCGAGGACCTTAAGATTTTGCATGAACCGAGGACTGGCAGCCAGGTAACACGAGAAATTGTGTAAAGTGTTAATATGTAGTAAAAACCTAAGAAAATCTCCCGTTTCCGTCATTTACTATCGAATCGACATTACGCCAGATCGTCACAGTGGTCGCTTTTCTCTCTGAAACGGTTACATTTATCGTCTGCAAGCCCTTGTCGCGTGATGCGGTATGCAGACACAGTACAAGCAGCACACTAGAACACAGAATAAGAATCTACGTTGATGCAATCGGCCAGTAAGAAGAGCTACATTTCAAGTTTTAGTTATCGATTAATGAATTATTGGGCGGTTTGGTGCCTTGGACCAGACCGAGGACCTTAAGATTTTACTTGAACCGAGGACTGGCAGCCAGGTAACACGAGAAATTGTGTAAAGTGTTAATATGTAGTAAAAACCTAAGAAAATCTCCCGTTTCCGTCATTTACTATCGAATCGACATAACGCCAGATCCTCACAGTGGTCGCTTTTCGCTCTGAAACGGTTACATTTATCGTCTGCAAGCCCTTGTCGCATGATGCTGTATGCAGAGTCACTACAAGCGGCATAGTAGAACACTGAAGAAGCATCTATGTTTATGCAATCGCCCAGTAAGAAGAGCTACATTTCAAGTTTTAGTTATCGATTAATGAATGATTAGCCGGTTTGGTGCCTTGGACCAGACCGAGGACCTTAAGATTTTGCATGAACCGAGGACTGGCAGCCAGGTAACACGAGAAATTGTGTAAAGTGTTAATATGTAGTAAAAACCTAAGAAAATCTCCCATTTCCGTCATTTACTATCGAATCGACATAACGCCAGATCGTCACATTGGTCGCTTTTCTCTCTGAAACGGTTACATTTATCGTCTGCAAGCCCTTGTCGCGTGATGCGGTATGCAGACACAGTACAAGCAGCACACTAGAACACAGAATAAGAATCTACGTTGATGCAATCGGCCAGGAAGTAGAGCTACATTTCAAGTTTTAGTTATCGATTAATGAATAATTGGGCGGTTTGGTGCCTTGTACCAGACCGAGGATCTTAAGATTTTGCATGAACCGAGGACTGGCAGCCAGGTAACATGAGAAATTGTGTAAAGTGTTAATATGTAGTAAAAACCTAAGATAATCTCCCGTTTCCGTCATTTACTATCGAATCGACATAACGCCAAATCGTCACAGTGGTCGCTTTTCTCTCTGAAACGGTTACATTTATCGTCTGCAAGCCCTTGTCGCGTGATGCGGTATGCAGACACAGTACAAGCAGCACACTAGAACACAGAATAAGAATCTACGTTGATGCAATCGGCCAGTAAGAAGAGCTACATTTCAAGTTTTCGTTATCGATTAATGAATGATTGGCCGGTTTGGTGCCTTGGACCAGACCGAGGACCTTAAGATTTTGCATGAACCGAGGACTGGCAGCCAGGTAACACGAGAAATTGTGTAAAGTGTTAATATGTAGTAAAAACCTAAGAAAATCTCCCGTATCCGTCATTTACTATCGAATCGACATAACGCCAGATCGTCACAGTGGTCGCTTTTCTCTCTGAAACGGTTACATTTATCGTCTGCAAGCCCTTGTCGCGTGATGCGGTATGCAGACACAGTACAAGCAGCACACTAGAACACAGAATAAGAATCTACGTTGATGCAATCGGCCAGTAAGAAGAGCTACATTTCAAGTTTTAGTTATCGATTAATGAATTATTGGGCGGTTTGGTGCCTTGGACCAGACCGAGGACCTTAAGATTTTGCATGAACCGAGGACTGGCAGCCAGGTAACACGAGAAATTGTGTAAAGTGTTAATATGTAGTAAAAACCTAAGAAAATCTCCCGTTTCCGTCATTTATATGCCGCCGTTGGATAAGCAGCTGCAGCAGCAAGTCGTATACTCCTAGCTCACTCATTTGTTACATAGTTTAATTCTTAATTTCTTTGCGTGTTTTTGGTACTTGCATTGTTTAATTCATAAATTTCGGGCGTATTATAGTATTTGAGAGTTGTAGCATCGCGTTTTAGTACTCGAATAGTGTGAAATCGCGTAGTCTCCTTCCGCCGCCGAGCAGTGTGTCAGCAGTGCACAAGTGGCAGCATTACTGCATTTACTAGGCAATCTTGTATTTTAATAACCGTTTCAATTTTGTGTCGTTTTGTTTGCGCTCTCTGTAGATTAGTTCAGACGTTCTTTGCACAACAGTTTTTAGCATGGATAGGGACTGCAACTGCTGTGTTCGGATGCAGGCTGAGTTGGCATCCCTTCGCTCCCAGCTTCAGGCAGTGTTGGCTTCGGTCACACAGCTTGAGGCTGTTGCCAATGGGCATCACTGTGGGGGTCCGGATGGGGGTTTGTCGGGGACGGCCAGCTCGTCCCACGCATCCCCCGATCGGACTACGACTGTGGTTGCCCGGGATACTGCCCGCATTGAGGCTGATCCCTCACCTGTGGTAGAGTGGGAGGTCGTTTCAAGGTGTGGCAGGGGGCGAAAGACATTCCGGAGGGCTGAACGGAAGGCCTCTCCAGTTTGTCTGACGAACCGGTTTCAGGCTCTGTCTCAGGCTGATACTGATCTTCGGCCTGACATGGCTGCTTGTCCTGTTCCAGAGGTTGCCCCTCAGTCTGCAAGATCCGGGCAGTCGCAGAGGGTGGGCTTACTGGTAGTTGGGAGCTCCAACGTCAGGCGCGTAATGGGGCCCCTTAGGGATATGGCAGCAAGGGAGGGGAAGAAAACCAAAGTGCACTCAGTGTGCATACCGGGGGGAGTCATTCCAGATGTGGAAAGGGTCCTTCCGGATGCCATGAAGGGTACAGGGTGCACCCATCTGCAGGTGGTCGCTCATGTCGGCACCAATGATGTGTGTCGCTATGGATCGGAGGAAATCCTCTCTGGCTTCCGGCGGCTATCTGATTTGGTGAAGACTGCCAGTCTCGCTAGCGGGATGAAAGCAGAGCTCACCATCTGCAGCATCGTCGACAGGACTGACTGCGGACCTTTGGTACAGAGCCGAGTGGAGGGTCTGAATCAGAGGCTGAGACGGTTCTGCGACCATGTGGGCTGCAGATTCCTCGACTTGCGCCATAGGGTGGTGGGGTTTCGGGTTCCGCTGGATAGGTCAGGAGTCCACTACACGCAACAAGCGGCTACACGGGTAGCAGGGGTTGTGTGGCGTGGGCTGGGCGGTTTTTTAGGTTAGATGGCCTCGGGCAAGTGCAGAAAGGGCAACAGCCTCAACGGGTGCGGGGCAAAGTCAGGACATGCGAGGACCAAGCAGCAATCGGTATTGTAATTGTAAACTGTCGAAGCTGTGTTGGTAAAGTACCGGAACTTCAAGCGCTGATAGAAAGCACCGAAGCTGAAATCGTTATAGGTACAGAAAGCTGGCTGAAGCCAGAGATAAATTCTGCCGAAATTTTTACAAAGGCACAAACGGTGTTTAGAAAGGATAGATTGCATGCAACCGGTGGTGGAGTGTTCGTCGCTGTTAGTAGTAGTTTATCCTGTAGTGAAGTAGAAGTGGACAGTTCCTGTGAATTATTATGGGTGGAGGTTACACTCAACAACCGAGCTAGGTTAATAATTGGCTCCTTTTACCGACCCCCCGACTCAGCAGCATTAGTGGCAGAACAACTGAGAGAAAATTTGGAATACATTTCACATAAATTTTCTCAGCATGTTATGGTCTTAGGTGGAGATTTCAATTTACCAGATATAGACTGGGACACTCAGATGTTTAGGACGGGTGGTAGGGACAGAGCATCGAGTGACATTATACTGAGTGCACTATCCGAAAATTACCTCGAGCAATTAAACAGAGAACCGACTCGTGGAGATAACATCTTGGACCTACTGATAACAAACAGACCTGAACTTTTCGACTCTGTAAGTGCAGAACAGGGAATCAGTGATCATAAGGCCGTTGCAGCATCCCTGAATATGGAAGTTAATAGGAATATAAAAAAAGGGAGGAAGGTTTATCTGTTTAGCAAGAGTAATAGAAGGCAGATTTCAGACTACCTAACAGATCAAAACGAAAATTTCTGTTCCGACGCTGACAATGTTGAGTGTTTATGGAAAAAGTTCAAGACAATCGTAAAATGCGTTTTAGACAGGTACGTGCCGAGTAAAACTGTGAGGGACGGGAAAAACCCACCGTGGTACAACAACAAAGTTAGAAAACTACTGCGAAAGCAAAGAGAGCTTCACTCCAAGTTTAAACGCAGCCAAAACCTCTCAGACAAACAGAAGCTAAACGATGTCAAAGTTAGCGTAAGGAGGGCTATGCGTGAAGCGTTCAGTGAATTCGAAAGTAAAATACTAGGTACCGACTTGACAGAAAATCCTAGGAAGTTCTGGTCTTACGTTAAATCAGTAAGTGGCTCGAAACATCATGTCCAGACACTCCGGGATGATGATGGCATTGAAACAGAGGATGACAAGCGTAAAGCTGAAATACTAAACACCTTTTTCCAAAGCTGTTTCACAGAGGAAGACTGCACTGCAGTTCCTTCTCTAAATCCTCGCACCAACGAAAAAATGGCTGACATCGAAATAAGTGTCCAAGGAATAGAAAAGCAACTGGAATCACTCAACAGAGGGAAGTCCACTGGACCTGACGGGATACCAATTCGATTCTACACAGAGTACGCGAAAGAACTTGCCCCCCTTCTAACAGCCGTGTACCGCAAGTCTCTAGAGGAACAGAAGGTTCCAAATGATTGGAAAAGAGCACAGGTAGTCCCAGTCTTCAAGAAGGGTCGTCGAGCAGATGCGCAAAACTATAGACCTATATCTCTGACGTCGATCTGTTGTAGAATTTTAGAACATGTCTTTTGCTCGAGTATCATGTCGTTTTTGGAAACTCAGAATCTACTATGTAGGAATCAACATGGATTCCGGAAACAGCGATCGTGTGAAACCCAACTCGCTTTATTTGTTCATGAGACCCAGAAAATATTAGATACAGGCTCCCAGGTAGATGCTATTTTTCTTGACTTCCGGAAGGCGTTCGATACAGTTCCGCACTGTCGCCTGATAAACAAAGTAAGAGCCTACGGAATATCAGACCAGCTGTGTGGCTGGATTGAAGAGTTTTTAGCGAACAGAACACAGCATGTTGTTATCAACGGAGAGACGTCTACAGACATTAAAGTAACCTCTGGCGTGCCACAGGGGAGTGTTATGGGACCATTGCTTTTCACAATATATATAAATGACCTAGTAGATAGTGTCGGAAGTTCCATGCGGCTTTTCGCGGATGATGCTGTAGTATACAGAGAAGTTGCAGCATTAGAAAATTGTAGCGAAATGCAGGAAGATCTGCAGCGGATAGGCACTTGGTGCAGGGAGTGGCAACTGACCCTTAACATAGACAAATGTAATGTATTGCGAATACACAGAAAGAAGGATCCTTTATTGTATGATTATATGATAGCGGAACAAACACTGGTAGCAGTTACTTCTGTAAAATATCTGGGAGTATGCGTGCGGAACGATTTGAAGTGGAATGATCATATAAAATTAATTGTTGGTAAGGCGGGTACCAGGTTGAGATTCATTGGGAGAGTCCTTAGAAAATGTAGTCCATCAACAAAGGAGGTGGCTTACAAAACACTCGTTCGACCTATACTTGAGTATTGCTCATCAGTGTGGGATCCGTACCAGATCGGGTTGACAGAGGACATAGAGAAGATCCAAAGAAGAGCGGCGCGTTTCGTCACAGGGTTATTTGGTAACCGTGATAGCGTTACGGAGATGTTTAACAAACTCAAGTGGCAGACTCTGCAAGAGAGGCGCTCTGCATCGCGGTGTAGCTTGCTCGCCAGGTTTCGAGAGGGTGCGTTTCTGGATGAGGTATCGAATATATTGCTTCCCCCTACTTATACCTCCCGAGGAGATCACGAATGTAAAATTAGAGAGATTAGAGCGCGCACAGAGGCTTTCAGACAGTCGTTCTTCCCGCGAACCATACGCGACTGGAACAGGAAAGGGAGATAATGACAGTGGCACGTAAAGTGCCCTCCGCCACACACCGTTGGGTGGCTTGCGGAGTATAAATGTAGATGTAGATGTAGATGTAGATTTACTATCGAATCGACATAACGCCAGATAGTCACATTGGTCGCTTTTCTCTCTGAAACGGTTACATTTATCGTCTGCAAGCCCTTGTCGCGTGATGCGGTATGCAGACACAGTACAAGCAGCACACTAGAACACAGAATAAGAATCTACGTTGATGCAATCGGCCAGTAAGAAGAGCTACATTTCAAGTTTTAGTTATCGATTAATGAATTATTGGGCGGTTTGGGGCCTTGGACCAGACCGAGGACCTTACGATTTTGCATGAACCGAGGACTGGCAGCCAGGTAAAACGAGAAATTGTGTAAAGTGTTAATATGTAGTAAAAACCTAAGAAAATCTCCCGTTTCCGTCATTTACTATCGAATCGACATAACGCCAGATCGACACAGTCGTCGCTTTTCTCTCTGAAACGGTTACATTTAACGTCTGCAAGCTCTTGTCGCGTGATGCGGTATGCAGACACAGTACAAGCAGCACACTAGAACACTGAATAAGAATCTACGTTGATGTAATTGGCCAGTAAGAAGAGCTACATTTCAAGTTTAAGTTATCGATTAATGAATTATTGGGCGGTTTGGTGCCTTGGACCAGACCGAGGACCTTAAGATTTTGCATGAACCGAGGACTGGCAGCCAGGTAACACGAGAAATTGTGTAAAGTGTTAATATGTAGTAAAAACCTAAGAAAATCTCCCGTTTCCGTCATTTACTATCGAATCGACATAACGCCAGATCGTCACAGTGGTCGCTTTTCTCTCTGAAACGGTTACATTTATCGTCTGCAAGCCCTTGTCGCGTGATGCGGTATGCAGAGTCACTACAAGCGGCATAGTAGAACACTGAAGAAGCATCTATGTTTATGCAATCGCCCAGTAAGAAGAGCTACATTTCAAGTTTTAGTTATCGATTAATGAATGATTGGCCGGTTTGGTGCCTTGGACCAGACCGAGGACCTTAAGATTTTGCATGAACCGAGGACTGGCAGCCAGGTAACACGAGAAATTGTGTAAAGTGTTAATATGTAGTAAAAACCTAAGAAAATCTCCCGTTTCCGTCATTTACTATCGAATCGACATAACGCCAGATCGTCACATTGGTCGCTTTTCTCTCTGAAACGGTTACATTTATCGTCTGCAAGCCCTTGCCGCGTGATGCGGTATGCAGACACAGTACAAGCAGCACACTAGAACACAGAATAAAAATCTACGTTGATGCAATCGGCCAGTAAGAAGACCTACATTTCAAGTTTTAGTTATCGATTAATGAATTATTGGGCGGTTTGGGGCCTTGGACCAGACCGAGGACCTTACGATTTTGCATGAACCGAGGACTGGCAGCCAGGTAACACGAGAAATTGTGTAAAGTGTTAATATGTAGTAAAAACCCAAGAAAATCTCCCGTTTCCGTCATTTACTATCGAATCGACATAACGCCAGTTAGTCACATTTGTCGCATTTCTCTCTGAAACGGTTACATTTATCGTCTGCAAGCCCTTGTCGCGTGATGCGGTATGCAGACACAGTACAAACAGCACACTAGAACACAGAATAAGAATCTACGTTGATGCAATCGGCCAGTAAGAAGAGCTACATTTCAAGTTTTAGTTATCGATTAATGAATTATTGGGCGGTTTGGTGCCTTGGACCAGACCGAGGACCTTAAGATTTTGCATGAACCGAGGACTGGCAGCCAGGTAACACGAGAAATTGTGTAAAGTGTTAATATGTAGTAAAAACCTAAGAAAATCTCCCGTTTCCGTCATTTACTATCGAATCGACATAACGCCAGATCGTCACATTGGTCGCTTTTCTCTCTGAAACGGTTACATTTATCGTCTGCAAGCCCTTGTCGCGTGATGCGGTATGCAGACACAGTACAAGCAGCACACTAGAACACAGAATAAGAATCTACGTTGATGCAATCGGCCAGTAAGAAGAGCTACATTTCAAGATTTAGTTATCGATTAATGAATTATTGGGCGGTTTGGGGCCTTGGACCAGACCGAGGACATTACGATTTTGCATGAACCGAGGACTGGCAACCAGGTAACACGAGAAATTGTGTAAAGTGTTAATATGTAGTAAAAACCTAAGAAAATCTCCCGTTTCCGTCATTTACTATCGAATCGACATAACGCCAGATCGACACAGTCGTCGCTTTTCTCTCTGAAACGGTTACATTTATCGTCTGCAAGCCCTTGTCGCGTGATGCGGTATGCAGAGTCACTACAAGCGGCATAGTAGAACACTGAAGAAGCATCTATGTTTATGCAATCGCCCAGTAAGAAGAGCTACATTTCAAGTTTTAGTTATCGATTAATGAATGATTGGCCGGTTTGGTGCCTTGGACCAGACCGAGGACCTTAAGATTTTGCGTGAACCGGGGACTGGCAGCCAGGCAACACGAGAAATTGTGTAAAGTGTTAATATGTAGTAAAAACCTAAGAAAATCTCCCGTTTCCGTCATTTACTATCGAATCGACATTACGCCAGATCGTCACAGTGGTCGCTTTTCTCTCTGAAACGGTTACATTTATCGTCTGCAAGCCCTTGTCGCGTGATGCGGTATGCAGACACAGTACAAGCAGCACACTAGAACACAGAATAAGAATCTACGTAGATGCAATCGGCCAGTAAGAAGAGCTACATTTCAAGTTTTAGTTATCGATTAATGAATTATTGGGCGGTTTGGTGCCTTGGACCAGACCGAGGACCTTAAGATTTTACTTGAACCGAGGACTGGCAGCCAGGTAACACGAGAAATTGTGTAAAGAGTTAATATGTAGTAAAAACCTAAGAAAATCTCCCGTTTCCGTCATTTACTATCGAATCGACATAACGCCAGATCCTCACAGTGGTCGCTTTTCGCTCTGAAACGGTTACATTTATCGTCTGCAAGCCCTTGTCGCATGATGCTGTATGCAGAGTCACTACAAGCGGCATAGTAGAACACTGAAGAAGCATCTATGTTTATGCAATCGCCCAGTAAGAAGAGCTACATTTCAAGTTTTAGTTATCGATTAATGAATGATTAGCCGGTTTGGTGCCTTGGACCAGACCGAGGACCTTAAGATTTTGCATGAACCGAGGACTGGCAGCCAGGTAACACGAGAAATTGTGTAAAGTGTTAATATGTAGTAAAAACCTAAGAAAATCTCCCATTTCCGTCATTTACTATCGAATCGACATAACGCCAGATCGTCACATTGGTCGCTTTTCTCTCTGAAACGGTTACATTTATCGTCTGCAAGCCCTTGTCGCGTGATGCGGTATGCAGACACAGTACAAGCAGCACACTAGAACACAGAATAAGAATCTACGTTGATGCAATCGGCCAGGAAGTAGAGCTACATTTCAAGTTTTAGTTATCGATTAATGAATTATTGGGCGGTTTGGTGCCTTGTACCAGACCGAGGATCTTAAGATTTTGCATGAACCGAGGACTGGCAGCCAGGTAACATGAGAAATTGTGTAAAGTGTTAATATGTAGTAAAAACCTAAGAAAATCTCCCGTTTCCGTCATTTACTATCGAATCGACATAACGCCAGATCGTCACAGTGGTCGCTTTTCTCTCTGAAACGGTTACATTTATCTTCTGCAAGCCCTTGTCGCCTGATGCGGTATGCAGACACAGTACAAGCAGCACACTAGAACACAGAATAAGAATCTACGTTGATGCAATCGGCCAGTAAGAAGAGCTACATTTCAAGTTTTAGTTATCGATTAATGAATGATTGGCCGGTTTGGTGCCTTGGACCAGAGCGAGGACCTTAAGATTTTGCATGAACCGAGGACTGGCAGCCAGGTAACACGAGAAATTGTGTAAAGTGTTAATATGTAGTAAAAACCTAAGAAAATCTCCCGTATCCGTCATTTACTATCGAATCGACATAACGCCAGATCGTCACAGTGGTCGCCTTTCTCTCTGAAACGGTTACATTTATCGTCTGCAAGCCCTTGTCGCGTGATGCGGTATGCAGACACAGTACAAGCAGCACACTAGAACACAGAATAAGAATCTACGTTGATGCAATCGGCCAGTAAGAAGTGCTACATTTCAAGTTTTAGTTATCGATTAATGAATTATTGGGCGGTTTGGTGCCTTGGACCAGACCGAGGACCTTAAGATTTTGCATGAACCGAGGACTGGCAGCCAGGTAACACGAGAAATTGTGTAAAGTGTTAATATGTAGTAAAAACCTAAGAAAATCTCCCGTTTCCGTCATTTACTATCGAATCGACATAACGCCAGATAGTCACATTGGTCGCTTTTCTCTCTGAAACGGTTACATTTATCGTCTGCAAGCCCTTGTCGCGTGATGCGGTATGCAGACACAGTACAAGCAGCACACTAGAACACAGAATAAGAATCTACGTTGATGCAATCGGCCAGTAAGAAGAGCTACATTTCAAGTTTTAGTTATCGATTAATGAATTATTGGGCGGTTTGGGGCCTTGGACCAGACCGAGGACCTTACGATTTTGCATGAACCGAGGACTGGCAGCCAGGTAAAACGAGAAATTGTGTAAAGTGTTAATATGTAGTAAAAACCTAAGAAAATCTCCCGTTTCCGTCATTTACTATCGAATCGACATAACGCCAGATCGACACAGTCGTCGCTTTTCTCTCTGAAACGGTTACATTTAACGTCTGCAAGCTCTTGTCGCGTGATGCGGTATGCAGACACAGTACAAGCAGCACACTAGAACACTGAATAAGAATCTACGTTGATGTAATTGGCCAGTAAGAAGAGCTACATTTCAAGTTTAAGTTATCGATTAATGAATTATTGGGCGGTTTGGTGCCTTGGACCAGACCGAGGACCTTAAGATTTTGCATGAACCGAGGACTGGCAGCCAGGTAACACGAGAAATTGTGTAAAGTGTTAATATGTAGTAAAAACCTAAGAAAATCTCCCGTTTCCGTCATTTACTATCGAATCGACATAACGCCAGATCGTCACAGTGGTCGCTTTTCTCTCTGAAACGGTTACATTTATCGTCTGCAAGCCCTTGTCGCGTGATGCGGTATGCAGAGTCACTACAAGCGGCATAGTAGAACACTGAAGAAGCATCTATGTTTATGCAATCGCCCAGTAAGAAGAGCTACATTTCAAGTTTTAGTTATCGATTAATGAATGATTGGCCGGTTTGGTGCCTTGGACCAGACCGAGGACCTTAAGAATTTGCATGAACCGAGGACTGGCAGCCAGGTAACACGAGAAATTGTGTAAAGTGTTAATATGTAGTAAAAACCTAAGAAAATCTCCCGTTTCCGTCATTTACTATCGAATCGACATAACGCCAGATCGTCACATTGGTCGCTTTTCTCTCTGAAACGGTTACATTTATCGTCTGCAAGCCCTTGCCGCGTGATGCGGTATGCAGACACAGTACAAGCAGCACACTAGAACACAGAATAAGAATCTACGTTGATGCAATCGGCCAGGAAGAAGAGCTACATTTCAAGTTTTAGTTATCGATTAATGAATTATTGGGCGGTTTGGTGCCTTGGACCAGACCGAGGACCTTAAGATTTTGCATGAACCGAGGACTGGCAGCCAGGTAACACGAGAAATTGTGTAAAGTGTTAATATGTAGTAAAAACCTAAGAAAATCTACCGTTTCCGTCATTTACTATCGAATCGACATAACGCCAGATCGTCACAGTGGTCGCTTTTCTCTCTGAAACGGTTACATTTATCGTCTGCAAGCCCTTGTCGCGTGATGCGGTATGCAGACACAGTACAAGCAGCACACTAGAACACAGAATAAGAATCTACGTTGATGCAATCGGCCAGTAAGAAGAGCTACATTTCAAGTTTTAGTTATCGATTAATGAATTATTGGGCGGTTTGGTGCCTTGGACCAGACCGAGGACCTTAAGATTTTACTTGAACCGAGGACTGGCAACCAGGTAACACGAGAAATTGTGTAAAGTGTTAATATGTAGTAAAAACCTAAGAAAATCTCCCGTTTCCGTCATTTACTATCGAATCGACATAACGCCAGATCCTCACAGTGGTCGCTTTTCTCTCTGAAACGGTTACATTTATCGTCTGCAAGCCCTTGTCGCATGATGCTGTATGCAGAGTCACTACAAGGGGCATAGTAGAACACTGAAGAAGCATCTATGTTTATGCAATCGCCCAGTAAGAAGAGCTACATTTCAAGTTTTAGTTATCGATTAATGAATGATTGGCCGGTTTGGTGCCTTGGACCAGACCGAGGACCTTACGATTTTGCATGAACGGAGGACTGGCAGCCAGGTAACACGAGAAATTGTGTAAAGTGTTAATATGTAGTAAAAACCTAAGAAAATCTCCCGTTTCCGTCATTTACTATCGAATCGACATAACGCCAGATCCTCACAGTGGTCGCTTTTCTCTCTGAAACGGTTACATTTATCGTCTGCAAGCCCTTGTCGCGTGATGCGGTATGCAGACACAGTACAAACAGCACACTAGAACACAGAATAAGAATCTACGTTGATGCAATCGGCCAGTAAGAAGAGCTACATTTCAAGTTTTAGTTATCGATTAATGAATTATTGGGCGGTTTGGTGCCTTGGACCAGACCGAGGACCTTAAGATTTTGCATGAACCGAGGACTGGCAGCCAGGTAACACGAGAAATTGTGTAAAGTGTTAATATGTAGTAAAAACCTAAGAAAATCTCCCGTTTCCGTCATTTACTATCGAATCGACATAACGCCAGATCGTCACATTGGTCGCTTTTCTCTCTGAAACGGTTACATTTATCGTCTGCAAGCCCTTGTCGCGTGATGCGGTATGCAGACACAGTACAAGCAGCACACTAGAACACAGAATAAGAATCTACGTTGATGCAATCGGCCAGTAAGAAGAGCTACATTTCAAGTTTTAGTTATCGATTAATGAATTATTGGGCGGTTTGGGGCCTTGGACCAGACCGAGGACCTTACGATTTTGCATGAACCGAGGACTGGCAGCCAGGTAACACGAGAAATTGTGTAAAGTGTTAATATGTAGTAAAAACCTAAGAAAATCTCCCGTTTCCGTCATTTACTATCGAATCGACATAACGCCAGATCGTCACAGTGGTCGCTTTTCTCTCTGAAACGGTTACATTTAACGTCTGCAAGCTCTTGTCGCGTGATGCGGTATGCAGACACAGTACAAGCAGCACACTAGAACACAGAATAAGAATCTACGTTGATGCAATCGGCCAGTAAGAAGAGCTACATTTCAAGTTTTAGTTATCGATTAATGAATTATTGGGCGGTTTGGTGCCTTGGACCAGACCGAGGACCTTAAGATTTTGCATGAACCGAGGACTGGCAGCCAGGTAACACGAGAAATTGTGTAAAGTGTTAATATGTAGTAAAAACCTAAGAAAATCTCCCGTTTCCGTCATTTACTATCGAATCGACATAACGCCAGATCGTCACAGTGGTCGCTTTTCTCTCTGAAACGGTTACATTTATCGTCTGCAAGCCCTTGTCGCGTGATGCGGTATGCAGAGTCACTACAAGCGGCATAGTAGAACACTGAAGAAGCATCTATGTTTATGCAATCGCCCAATAAGAAGAGCTACATTTCAAGTTTTAGTTATCGATTAATGAATGATTGGCCGGTTTGGTGCCTTGGACCAGACCGAGGACCTTAAGATTTTGCATGAACCGAGGACTGGCAGCCAGGTAACACGAGAAATTGTGTAAAGTGTTAATATGTAGTAAAAACCTAAGAAAATCTCCCGTTTCCGTCATTTACTATCGAATCGACATAACGCCAGATCGTCACATTGGTCGCTTTTCTCTCTGAAACGGTTACATTTATCGTCTGCAAGCCCTTGCCGCGTGATGCGGTATGCAGACACAGTACAAGCGGCACACTAGAACACAGAATAAGAATCTACGTTGATGCAATCGGCCAGGAAGAAGAGCTACATTTCAAGTTTTAGTTATCGATTAATGAATTATTGGGCGGTTTGGTGCCTTGGACCAGACCGAGGACCTTAAGATTTTGCATGAACCGAGGACTGGCAGCCAGGTAACACGAGAAATTGTGTAAAGTGTTAATATGTAGTAAAAACCTAAGAAAATCTCCCGTTTCCGTCATTTACTATCGAATCGACATAACGCCAGATCGTCACAGTGGTCGCTTTTCTCTCTGAAACGGTTACATTTATCGTCTGCAAGCCCTTGTCGCGTGATGCGGTATGCAGACACAGTACAAGCAGCACACTAGAACACAGAATAAGAATCTACGTTGATGCAATCGGCCAGTAAGAAGAGCTACATTTCAAGTTTTAGTTATCGATTAATGAATTATTGGGCGGTTTGGTGCCTTGGACCAGACCGAGGACCTTAAGATTTTACTTGAACCGAGGACTGGCAGCCAGGTAACACGAGAAATTGTGTAAAGTGTTAATATGTAGTAAAAACCTAAGAAAATCTCCCGTTTCCGTCATTTACTATCGAATCGACATAACGCCAGATCCTCACAGTGGTCGCTTTTCGCTCTGAAACGGTTACATTTATCGTCTGCAAGCCCTTGTCGCATGATGCTGTATGCAGAGTCACTACAAGCGGCATAGTAGAACACTGAAGAAGCATCTATGTTTATGCAATCGCCCAGTAAGAAGAGCTACATTTCAAGTTTTAGTTATCGATTAATGAATGATTAGCCGGTTTGGTGCCTTGGACCAGACCGAGGACCTTAAGATTTTGCATGAACCGAGGACTGGCAGCCAGGTAACACGAGAAATTGTGTAAAGTGTTAATATGTAGTAAAAACCTAAGAAAATCTCCCATTTCCGTCATTTACTATCGAATCGACATAACGCCAGATCGTCACATTGGTCGCTTTTCTCTCTGAAACGGTTACATTTATCGTCTGCAAGCCCTTGTCGCGTGATGCGGTATGCAGACACAGTACAAGCAGCACATTAGAACACAGAATAAGAATCTACGTTGATGCAATCGGCCAGGAAGTAGAGCTACATTTCAAGTTTTAGTTATCGATTAATGAATTATTGGGCGGTTTGGTGCCTTGGACCAGACCGAGAATCTTAAGTTTTTGCATGAACCGAGGACTGGCAGCCAGGTAACATGAGAAATTGTGTAAAGTGTTAATATGTAGTAAAAACCTAAGAAAATCTCCCGTTTCCGTCATTTACTATCGAATCGACATAACGCCAGATCGTCACAGTGGTCGCTTTTCTCTCTGAAACGGTTACATTTATCGTCTGCAAGCCCTTGTCGCGTGATGCGGTATGCAGACACAGTACAAGCAGCACACTAGAACACAGAATAAGAATCTACGTTGATGCAATCGGCCAGTAAGAAGAGCTACATTTCAAGTTTTAGTTATCGACTAATGAATGATTGGCCGGTTTGGTGCCTTGGACCAGACCGAGGACCTTAAGATTTTGCATGAACCGAGGACTGGCAGCCAGGTAAAACGAGAAATTGTGTAAAGTGTTAATATGTAGTAAAAACCTAAGAAAATCTCTCGTTTCCGTCATTTACTATCGAATCGACATAACGCCAGATCGTCACATTGGTCGCTTTTCTCTCTGAAACGGTTACATTTATCGTCTGCAAGCCCTTGTCGCGTGATGCGGTATGCAGACACAGTACAAGCAGCACACTAGAACACAGAATAAGAATCTACGTTGATGCAATCGGCCAGTAAGAAGAGCTACATTTCAAGTTTTAGTTATCGATTAATGAATTATTGGGCGGTTTGGGGCCTTGGACCAGACCGAGGACCTTACGATTTTGCATGAACCGAGGACTGGCAGCCAGGTAACACGAGAAATTGTGTAAAGTGTTAATATGTAGTAAAAACCCAAGAAAATCTCCCGTTTCCGTCATTTACTATCGAATCGACATAACGCCAGATAGTCACATTTGTCGCTTTTCTCTCTGAAACGGTTACATTTATCGTCTGCAAGCCCTTGTCGCGTGATGCGGTATGCAGACACAGTACAAACAGCACACTAGAACACAGAATAAGAATCTACGTTGATGCAATCGGCCAGTAAGAAGAGCTACATTTCAAGTTTTAGTTATCGATTAATGAATTATTGGGCGGTTTGGTGCCTTGGACCAGACCGAGGACCTTAAGATTTTGCATGAACCGAGGACTGGCAGCCAGGTAACACGAGAAATTGTGTAAAGTGTTAATATGTAGTAAAAACCTAAGAAAATCTCCCGTTTCCGTCATTTACTATCGAATCGACATAACGCCAGATCGTCACATTGGTCGCTTTTCTCTCTGAAACGGTTACATTTATCGTCTGCAAGCCCTTGTCGCGTGATGCGGTATGCAGACACAGTACAAGCAGCACACTAGAACACAGAATAAGAATCTACGTTGATGCAATCGGCCAGTAAGAAGAGCTACATTTCAAGCTTTAGTTATCGATTAATGAATTATTGGGCGGTTTGGGGCCTTGGACCAGACCGAGGACCTTACGATTTTGCATGAACCGAGGACTGGCAGCCAGGTAACACGAGAAATTGTGTAAAGTGTTAATATGTAGTAAAAACCTAAGAAAATCTCCCGTTTCCGTCATTTACTATCGAATCGACATAACGCCAGATCGACACAGTCGTCGCTTTTCTCTCTGAAACGGTTACATTTAACGTCTGCAAGCTCTTGTCGCGTGATGCGGTATGCAGACACAGTACAAGCAGCACACTAGAACACAGAATAAGAATCTACGTTGATGCAATCGGCCAGTAAGAAGAGCTACATTTCAAGTTTTAGTTATCGATTAATGAATTATTGGGCGGTTTGGTGCCTTGGACCAGACCGAGGACCTTAAGATTTTGCATGAACCGAGGATTGGCAGCCAGGTAACACGAGAAATTGTGTAAAGTGTTAATATGTAGTAAAAACCTAAGAAAATCTCCCGTTTCCGTCATTTACTATCGAATCGACATAACGCCAGATCGTCACAGTGGTCGCTTTTCTCTCTGAAACGGTTACATTTATCGTCTGCAAGCCCTTGTCGCGTGATGCGGTATGCAGAGTCACTACAAGCGGCATAGTAGAACACTGAAGAAGCATCTATGTTTATGCAATCGCCCAGTAAGAAGAGCTACATTTCA
Organism: Schistocerca cancellata; assembly: GCF_023864275.1. Classification (NCBI taxonomy): domain Eukaryota; kingdom Metazoa; phylum Arthropoda; class Insecta; order Orthoptera; family Acrididae; genus Schistocerca; species Schistocerca cancellata. The sequence goes on from NW_026047150.1 coordinate 4,125,350, forward strand.
AGTTTTAGTTATCGATTAATGAATGATTGGCCGGTTTGGTGCCTTGGACCAGACCGAGGACCTTAAGATTTTGCATGAACCGAGGACTGGCAGCCAGGTAACACGAGAAATTGTGTAAAGTGTTAATATGTAGTAAAAACCTAAGAAAATCTCCCGTTTCCGTCATTTACTATCGAATCGACATAACGCCAGATCGTCACATTGGTCGCTTTTCTCTCTGAAACGGTTACATTTATCGTCTGCAAGCCCTTGCCGCGTGATGCGGTATGCAGACACAGTACAAGCAGCACACTAGAACACAGAATAAGAATCTACGTTGATGCAATCGGCCAGGAAGAAGAGCTACATTTCAAGTTTTAGTTATCGATTAATGAATTATTGGGCGGTTTGGTGCCTTGGACCAGACCGAGGACCTTAAGATTTTGCATGAACCGAGGACTGGCAGCCAGGTAACACGAGAAATTGTGTAAAGTGTTAATATGTAGTAAAAACCTAAGAAAATCTCCCGTTTCCGTCATTTACTATCGAATCGACATAACGCCAGATCGTCACAGTGGTCGCTTTTCTCTCTGAAACGGTTACATTTATCGTCTGCAAGCCCTTGTCGCGTGATGCGGTATGCAGACACAGTACAAGCAGCACACTAGAACACAGAATAAGAATCTACGTTGATGCAATCGGCCAGTAAGAAGAGCTACATTTCAAGTTTTAGTTATCGATTAATGAATTATTGGGCGGTTTGGTGCCTTGGACCAGACCGAGGACCTTAAGATTTTACTTGAACCGAGGACTGGCAGCCAGGTAACACGAGAAATTGTGTAAAGTGTTAATATGTAGTAAAAACCTAAGAAAATCTCCCGTTTCCGTCATTTACTATCGAATCGACATAACGCCAGATCCTCACAGTGGTCGCTTTTCGCTCTGAAACGGTTACATTTATCGTCTGCAAGCCCTTGTCGCATGATGCTGTATGCAGAGTCACTACAAGCGGCATAGTAGAACACTGAAGAAGCATCTATGTTTATGCAATCGCCCAGTAAGAAGAGCTACATTTCAAGTTTTAGTTATCGATTAATGAATGATTAGCCGGTTTGGTGCCTTGGACCAGACCGAGGACCTTAAGATTTTGCATGAACCGAGGACTGGCAGCCAGGTAACACGAGAAATTGTGTAAAGTGTTAATATGTAGTAAAAACCTAAGAAAATCTCCCATTTCCGTCATTTACTATCGAATCGACATAACGCCAGATCGTCAAATTGGTCGCTTTTCTCTCTGAAACGGTTACATTTATCGTCTGCAAGCCCTTGTCGCGTGATGCGGTATGCAGACACAGTACAAGCAGCACACTAGAACACAGAATAAGAATCTACGTTGATGCAATCGGCCAGGAAGTAGAGCTACATTTCAAGTTTTAGTTATCGATTAATGAATTATTGGGCGGTTTGGTGCCTTGGACCAGACCGAGGATCTTAAGATTTTGCATGAACCGAGGACTGGCAGCCAGGTAACATGAGAAATTGTGTAAAGTGTTAATATGTAGTAAAAACCTAAGAAAATCTCCCGTTTCCGTCATTTACTATCGAATCGACATAACGCCAGATCGTCACAGTGGTCGCTTTTCTCTCTGAAACGGTTACATTTATCGTCTGCAAGCCCTTGTCGCGTGATGCGGTATGCAGACACAGTACAAGCAGCACACTAGAACACAGAATAAGAATCTACGTTGATGCAATCGGCCAGTAAGAAGAGCTACATTTCAAGTTTTAGTTATCGATTAATGAATGATTGGCCGGTTTGGTGCCTTGGACCAGACCGAGGACCTTAAGATTTTGCATGAACCGAGGACTGGCAGCCAGGTAACACGAGAAATTGTGTAAAGTGTTAATATGTAGTAAAAACCTAAGAAAATCTCTCGTTTCCGTCATTTACTATCGAATCGACATAACGCCAGATCGTCACATTGGTCGCTTTTCTCTCTGAAACGGTTACATTTATCGTCTGCAAGCCCTTGTCGCGTGATGCGGTATGCAGACACAGTACAAGCAGCACACTAGAACACAGAATAAGAATCTACGTTGATGCAATCGGCCAGTAAGAAGAGCTACATTTCAAGTTTTAGTTATCGATTAATGAATTATTGGGCGGTTTGGGGCCTTGGACCAGACCGAGGACCTTACGATTTTGCATGAACCGAGGACTGGCAGCCAGGTAACACGAGAAATTGTGTAAAGTGTTAATATGTAGTAAAAACCCAAGAAAATCTCCCGTTTCCGTCATTTACTATCGAATCGACATAACGCCAGATAGTCACATTTGTCGCTTTTCTCTCTGAAACGGTTACATTTATCGTCTGCAAGCCCTTGTCGCGTGATGCGGTATGCAGACACAGTACAAACAGCACACTAGAACACAGAATAAGAATCTACGTTGATGCAATCGGCCAGTAAGAAGAGCTACATTTCAAGTTTTAGTTATCGATTAATGAATTATTGGGCGGTTTGGGGCCTTGGACCAGACCGAGGACCTTAAGATTTTGCATGAACCGAGGACTGGCAGCCAGGTAACACGAGAAATTGTGTAAAGTGTTAATATGTAGTAAAAACCCAAGAAAATCTCCCGTTTCCGTCATTTACTATCGAATCGACATAACGCCAGATAGTCACATTGGTCGCTTTTCTCTCTGAAACGGTTACATTTATCGTCTGCAAGCCCTTGTCGCGTGATGCGGTATGCAGACACAGTACAAACAGCACACTAGAACACAGAATAAGAATCTACGTTGATGCAATCGGCCAGTAAGAAGAGCTACATTTCAAGTTTTAGTTATCGATTAATGAATTATTGGGCGGTTTGGTGCCTTGGACCAGACCGAGGACCTTAAGATTTTGCATGAACCGAGGACTGGCAGCCAGGTAACACGAGAAATTGTGTAAAGTGTTAATATGTAGTAAAAACCTAAGAAAATCTCCCGTATCCGTCATTTATACGAATCGACATAACGCCAGATCGTCACAGTGGTCGCTTTTCTCTCTGAAACGGTTACATTTATCGTCTGCAAGACCTTGTCGCGTGATGCGGTATGCAGAGTCACTACAAGCGCCATAGTAGAACACTGAAGAAGCATCTAAGTTTATGCAATCGCCCAGTAAGAAGAGCTACATTTCTAGTTTTAGTTATCGATTAATGAATTATTGGGCGGTTTGGTGCCTTGGACCAGACCGAGGACCTTAAGATTTTGCATGAACCGAGGACTGGCAGGCAGGCAACACGAGAAATTGTGTAAAGTGTTAATATGTAGTAAAAACCTAAGAAAATCTCCCGTTTCCGTCATTTACTATCGAATCGACATAACGCCAGATAGTCACATTGGTCGCTTTTCTCTCTGAAACGGTTACATTTATCGTCTGCAAGCCCTTGTCGCGTGATGCAGTATGCAGACACAGTACAAGCAGCACACTAGAACACAGAATAAGAATCTACGTTGATGCAATCGGCCAGTAAGAAGAGCTACATTTCAAGTTTTAGTTATCGATTAATGAATTATTGGGTGGTTTGGTGCCTTGGACCAGACCGAGGACCTTAAGATTTTGCATGAACCGAGGACTGGCAGCCAGGTAACACGAGAAATTGTGTAAAGTGTTAATATGTAGTAAAAACCTAAGAAAATCTCCCGTTTCCGTCATTTACTATCGAATCGACATAACGCCAGATCGTCACATTGGTCGCTTTTCTCCCTGAAACGGTTACATTTATCGTCTGCAAGCCCTTGTCGCGTGATGCGGTATGCAGACACAGTACAAGCAGCACACTAGAACACAGAATAAGAATCTACGTTGATGCAATCGGCCAGTAAGAAGAGCTACATTTCAAGTTTTAGTTATCGATTAATGAATTATTGGGTGGTTTGGTGCCTTGGACCAGACCGAGGACCTTAAGATTTTGCATGAACCGAGGACTGGCAGCCAGGTAACACGAGAAATTGTGTAAAGTGTTAATATGTAGTAAAAACCTAAGAAAATCTCCCGTTTCCGTCATTTACTATCGAATCGACATAACGCCAGATCGTCACATTGGTCGCTTTTCTCTCTGAAACGGTTACATTTATCGTCTGCAAGCCCTTGTCGCGTGATGCGGTATGCAGACACAGTACAAGCAGCACACTAGAACACAGAATAAGAATCTACGTTGATGCAATCGGCCAGTAAGAAGAGCTACATTTCAAGTTTTAGTTACCGATTAATGAATTATTGGGCGGTTTGGTGCCTTGGACTAGACCGAGGACCTTAAGATTTTGCATGAACCGAGGACTGGCAGCCAGGTAACACGAGAAATTGTGTAAAGTGTTAATATGTAGTAAAAACCTAAGAAAATCTCCCGTTTCCGTCATTTACTATCGAATCGACATAACGCCAGATCGTCACAGTGGTCGCTTTTCTCTCTGAAACGGTTACATTTATCGTCTGCAAGCCCTTGTCGCGTGATGCGGCATGCAGAGTCACTACAAGCGGCATAGTAGAACACTGAAGAAGCATCTAAGTTTATGCAATCGCACAGTAAGAAGAGCTACATTTCAAGTTTTAGTTATCGATTAATGAATTATTCTGCGGTTTGGTGCCTTGGACCAGACCGAGGACCTTAAGATTTTGCATGAACCGAGGACTGGCAGCCAGGTAACACGAGAAATTGTGTAAAGTGTTAATATGTAGTAAAAACCCAAGAAAATCTCCCGTTTCCATCATTTACTATCGAATCGACATAACGCCAGATAGTCACATTTGTCGCTTTTCTCTCTGAAACGGTTACATTTATCGTCTGCAAGCCCTTGTCGCGTGATGCGGTATGCAGACACAGTACAAACAGCACACTAGAACACAGAATAAGAATCTACGTTGATGCAATCGGCCAGTAAGAAGAGCTACATTTCAAGTTTTAGTTATCGATTAATGAATTGTTGGGCGGTTTGGTGCCTTGGACCAGACCGAAGACCTTAAGATTTTGCATGAACCGAGGACTGGCAGCCAGGTAACACGAGAAATTGTGTAAAGTGTTAATATGTAGTAAAAACCTAAGAAAATCTCCCGTTTCCGTCATTTACTATCGAATCGACATAACGCCAGATCGTCACAGTGGTCGCTTTTCTCTCTGAAACGGTTACATTTATCGTCTGCAAGCCCTTGTCGCGTGATGCGGTATGCAGACACAGTACAAGCAGCACACTAGAACACAGAATAAGAATCTACGTTGATGCAATCGGCCAGTAAGAAGAGCTACATTTCAAGTTTTAGTTACCGATTAATGAATTATTGGGCGGTTTGGTGCCTTGGACCAGACCGAGGACCTTAAGATTTTGCATGAACCGAGGACTGGCAGCCAGGTAACACGAGAAATTGTGTAAAGTGTTAATATGTAGTAAAAACCTAAGAAAATCTCCCGTTTCCGTCATTTACTATCGAATCGACATAACTCCAGATCGTCACAGTGGTCGCTTTTCTCTCTGAAACGGTTACATTTATCGCCTGCAAGCCCTTGTCGCGTGATGCGGTATGCAGAGTCACTATAAAAGGCATAGTAGAACATTGAAGAAGCATCTAAGTATATACAATCGCCCAGTAAGAAGAGCTACATTTCAAGTTTTAGTTATCGATTAATGAATTATTGGGCGGTTTGGTGCCTTGGAACAGACCGAGGACCTTAAGATTTTGCATGATCCGAGGACTGGCAGCCAGGTAACACGAGAAATTGTGTAAAGTGCTAATATGTAGTAAAAACCTAAGAAAATCTCCCGTTTCCGTCATTTACTATCGAATCGACATAACGAGATCGTCACAGTGGTCGCTTTTCTCTCTGAAACGGTTACATTTATCGTCTGCAAGCCCTTCTCGCTTGATGCGGTATGCAGAGTCACTACAAGCGGCATAGTAGAACACTGAAGAAGCATCTAAGTTTATGCAATCGCCCAGTAAGAAGAGCTACATTTCAAGTTTTAGTTATCGATTAATGAATTATTGGGCGGTTTGGTGCCTTGGACCAGACCGAGGACCTTAAGATTTTGCATGAACCGAGGACTGGCAGCCAGGTAACACGAGAAATTGTGTAAAGTGTTAATATGTAGTAAAAACCTAAGAAAATCTCCCGTTTCCGTCATTTACTATCGAATCGACATAACGCCAGATAGTCACATTGGTCGCTTTTCTCTCTGAAACGGTTACATTTATCGTCTGCAAGCCCTTGTCGCGTGATGCAGTATGCAGACACAGTACAAGCAGCACACTAGAACACAGAATAAGAATCTACGTTGATGCAATCGGCCAGTAAGAAGAGCTACATTTCAAGTTTTAGTTATCGATTAATGAATTATTGGGTGGTTTGGTGCCTTGGACCAGACCGAGGACCTTAAGATTTTGCATGAACCGAGGACTGGCAGCCAGGTAACACGAGAAATTGTGTAAAGTGTTAATATGTAGTAAAAACCTAAGAAAATCTCCCGTTTCCGTCATTTACTATCGAATCGACATAACGCCAGATCGTCACATTGGTCGCTTTTCTCTCTGAAACGGTTACATTTATCGTCTGCAAGCCCTTGTCGCGTGATGCGGTATGCAGACACAGTACAAGCAGCACACTAGAACACAGAATAAGAATCTACGTTGATGCAATCGGCCAGTAAGAAGAGCTACATTTCAAGTTTTAGTTACCGATTAATGAATTATTGGGCGGTTTGGTGCCTTGGACCAGACCGAGGACCTTAAGATTTTGCATGAACCGAGGACTGGCAGCCAGGTAACACGAGAAATTGTGTAAAGTGTTAATATGTAGTAAAAACCTAAGAAAATCTCCCGTTTCCGTCATTTACTATCGAATCGACATAACGCCAGATCGTCACAGTGGTCGCTTTTCTCTCTGAAACGGTTACATTTATCGTCTGCAAGCCCTTGTCGCGTGATGCGGTATGCAGACACAGTACAAGCAGCACACTAGAACACAGAATAAGAATCTACGTTGATGCAATCGGCCAGGAAGAAGAGCTACATTTCAAGTTTTAGAAATCGATTAATGAATTATTGGGCGGTTTGGTGCCTTGGACAAGACCGAGGACCTTAAGATTTTGCATGAACCGAGGACTGGCAGCCAAGTAACACGAGAAATTGTGTAAAGTGTTAATATGTAGTAAAAACCCAAGAAAATCTCCCGTTTCCGTCATTTACTATCGAATCGACATAACGCCAGATCGTCACAGTGGTCGCTTTTCTCTCTGAAACGGTTACATTTATCGTCTGCAAGCCCTTGTCGCGTGATGCGGCATGCAGAGTCACTACAAGCGGCATAGTAGAACACTGAAGAAGCATCTAAGTTTATGCAATCGCACAGTAAGAAGAGCTACATTTCAAGTTTTAGTTATCGATTAATGAATTATTCTGCGGTTTGGTGCCTTGGACCAGACCGAGGACCTTAAGATTTTGCATGAACCGAGGACTGGCAGCCAGGTAACACGAGAAATTGTGTAAAGTGTTAATATGTAGTAAAAACCTAAGAAAATCTCCCGTTTCCGTCATTTACTATCGAATCGACATAACGCCAGATCGTCACAGTGGTCGCTTTTCTCTCTGAAACGGTTACATTTATCGTCTGCAAGCCCTTGTCGCGTGATGCGGTATGCAGAGTCACTACAAGCGGCATAGTAGAACACTGAAGAAGCATCTAAGTTTATGCAATCGCCCAGTAAGAAGAGCTACATTTCAAGTTTTAGTTATCGATTAATGAATTATTGGGCGGTTTGGTGCCTTGGACCAGACCGAGGACCTTAAGATTTTGCATGAACCGAGGACTGGCAGCCAGGTAACACGAGAAATTGTGCAAAGTGTTAATATGTAGTAAAAACCTAAGAAAATCTCCCGTTTCCGTCATTTACTATCGAATCGACATAACGCCAGATCGTCACAGTGGTCGCTTTTCTCTCTGAAACGGTTACATTTATCGTCTGCAAGCCCTTGTCGCGTGATGCGGTATGCAGACACAGTACAAGCAGCACACTAGAACACAGAATAAGAATCTACGTTGATGCAATCGACCAGGAAGAAGAGCTACATTTCAAGTTTTAGTTATCGATTAATAAATTATTGGGCGGTTTGGTGCCTTGGACCAGACCGAGGACCTTAAGATTTTGCATGAACCGAGGACTGGCAGCCAGGTAACACGAGAAATTGTGTAAAGTATTAATATGTAGTAAAAACCCAAGAAAATCTCCCGTTTCCGTCATTTACTATCGAATCGACATAACGCCAGATCGTCACAGTGGTCGCTTTTCTCTCTGAAACGGTTACATTTATCGTCTGCAAGCCCTTGTCGCCTGATGCGGTATGCAGAGTCACTACAAGCGGCATAGTAGAACACTGAAGAAGCATCTAAGATTATGCAATCGCCCAGTAAGAAGAGCTACATTTCAAGTTTTACTTATCGATTAATGAATTATTGGGCGGTTTGGTGCCTTGGACCAGACCGAGGACTTTAAGATTTTGCATGAACCGAGGACTGGCAGCCAGGTAACACGAGAAATTGTGTAAAGTGTTAATATGTAGTAAAAACCTAAGAAAATCTCCCGTTTCCGTCATTTACTATCGAATCGACATAACGCCAGATCGTCACAGTGGTCGCTTTTCTCTCTGAAACGGTTACATTTATCGTCTGCAAGCCCTTGTCGCGTGATGCGGTATGCAGACACAGTACAAGCAGCACACTAGAACACAGAATAAGAATCTACGTTGATGCAATCGGCCAGTAAGAAGAGCTACATTTCAAGTTTTAGTTATCGATTAATGAATTATTGGGCGGTTTGGTGCCTTGGACCAGACCGAGGACCTTAAGATTTTGCATGAACCGAGGACTGGCAGCCAGGTAACACGAGAAATTGTGTAAAGTGTTAATATGTAGTAAAAACCTAAGAAATTCTCCCGTTTCCGTCATTTACTATCGAATCGACATAACGCCAGATCGTCACAGTGGTCGCTTTTCTCTCTGAAACGGTTACATCTATCGTCTGCAAGCCCTTGTCGCGTGATGCGGTATGCAGACACAGTACAAGCAGCACACTAGAACACAGAATAAGAATCTACGTTGATGCAATCGGCCAGGAAGAAGAGCTACATTTCAAGTTTTAGTTATCGATTAATGAATTATTGGGCGGTTTGGTGCCTTGGAAAAGTCCGAGGACCTTAAGATTTTGCATGAACCGAGGACTGGCAGCCAGGTAACACGAGAAATTGTGTAAAGTGTTAATATGTAGTAAAAACCTAAGAAAATCTCCCGTTTCCGTCATTAACTATCGAATCGACATAACGCCAGATCGTCACAGTGGTCGCTTTTCTCTCTGAAACGGTTACATTTATCGTCTGCAAGCCCTTGTCGCGTGATGCGGTATGCAGAGTCACTACAAGCGGCATAGTAGAACACTGAAGAAGCATCTAAGTTTATGCAATCGCCCAGTAAGAAGAGCTACATTTCAAGTTTTAGTTATCGATTAATGAATTATTGGGCGGTTTGGTGCCTTGGACCAGACCGAGGACCTTAAGATTTTGCATGAACCGAGGACTGGCAGCCAGGTAACACGAGAAATTGTGTAAAGTGTTAATATGTAGTAAAAACCTAAGAAAATCTCCCGTTTCCGTCATTTACTATCGAATCGACATTACGCCAGATCGTCACAGTGGTCGCTTTTCTCTCTGAAACGGTTACATTTATCGTCTGCAAGCCCTTGTCGCGAGATGCGGTATGCAGACACAGTACAAGCAGCACACTAGAACACAGAATAAGAATCTACGTTGATGCAATCAGCCAGGAAGAAGAGCTACATTTCAAATTTTAGTTATCGATTAATGAATTATTGGGCGGTTTGGTGCCTTGGAAAAGACCGAGGCCCTTAAGATTTTGCATGAACCGAGGACTGGCAGCCAGGTAACACGAGAAATTGTGTAAAGTGTTAATATGTAGTAAAAACCTAAGAAAATCTCCCGTTTCCGTCATTTACTATCGAATCGACATAACGCCAGATCGTCACAGTGGTCGCTTTTCTCTCTGAAACGGTTACATTTATCGTCTGCAAGCCCTTGTCGCGAGATGCGGTATGCAGACACAGTACAAGCAGCACACTAGAACACAGAATAAGAATCTACGTTGATGCAATCGGCCAGGAAGAAGAGCTACATTTCAAGTTTTAGTTATCGATTAATGAATTATTGGGCGGTTTGGTGCCTTGGACCAGACCGAGGACCTTAAGATTTTGCATGAACCGAGGACTGGCAGCCAGGTAACACGAGAAATTGTGTAAAGTGTTAATATGTAGTAAAAACCCAAGAAAATCTCCCGTTTCCGTCATTTACTATCGAATCGACATAACGCCAGATCGTCACACTGGTCGCTTTTTTCTCTGAAACGGTTACATTTATCGTCTGCAAGCCCTTGTCGCGTGATGCGGTATGCGGAGTCACTACAAGCGGCATAGTAGAACACTGAGGAAGCATCTAAGTTTATGCAATCGCCCAGTAGGAAGAGCTACATTTCAAGTTTTAGTTATCGATTAATGAATTATTGGGCGGTTTGGTGCCTTGGACCAGACCGAGGACCTTAAGATTTTGCATGAACCGAAGACTGGCAGCCAGGTAACACGAGAAATTGTGTAAAGTATTAATATGTAGTAAAAACCTAAGAAAATCTCCCGTTTCCGTCATTTACTATCGAATCGACATAACGCCAGATCGTCACAGTGGTCGCTTTTCTCTCTGAAACGGTTACATTTATCGTCTGCAAGCCCTTGTCGCGTGATGCGGTATGCTGACACAGTACAAGCAGCACACTAGAACACAGAATAAGAATCTACGTTGATGCAATCGGCCAAAAAGAAGAGATACAATTCAAATTTTAGTTATCGAAAATTGAATTATTGGCCGGTTTAATGCCATTGACATGACCGTGGACCTTAAAATTTTGCATGAACCGAGGACTGGCAGCCAGGTAACACGAGAAATTGTGTAAAGTGTTAATATGTAGTAAAAACCTAAGAAAATCTCCCGTTTCCGTCATTTACTATCGAATCGACATAACGCCAGATCGTCACAGTGGTCGCTTTTCTCTCTGAAACGGTTACATTTATCGTCTGCAAGCCCTTGTCGCGTGATGCGGTATGCAGACACAGTACAAGCAGCACACTAGAACACAGAATAAGAATCTACGTTGATGCAATCGGCCAGTAAGAAGAGCTACATTTCAAGTTTTAGTTATCGATTAATGAATTATTGGGCGGTTTGGTGCCTTGGACCAGACCGAGGACCTTAAGATTTTGCATGAACCGAGGACTGGCAGCCAGGTAACACGAGAAATTGTGTAAAGTGTTAATATGTAGTAAAAACCTAAGAAAATCTCCCGTTTCCGTTATTTACTATCGAATCGACATAACGCCAGATCGTCACAGTGGTCGCTTTTCTCTCTGAAACGGTTACATTTATCGTCTGCAAGCCCTTGTCGCGTGATGCGGTATGCAGACACAGTACAAGCAGCACACTAGAACACAGAATAAGAATCTACGTTGATGCAATCGGCCAGGAAGAAGAGCTACATTTCAAGTTTTAGTTATCGATTAATGAATTATTGGGCGGTTTGGTGCCTTGGACCAGACCGAGGACCTTAAGATTTTGCATGAACCGAGGACTGGCAGCCAGGTAACACGAGAAATTGTGTAAAGTGTTAATATGTAGTAAAAACCCAAGAAAATCTCCCGTTTCCGTCATTTACTATCGAATCGACATAACGCCAGATCGTCACAGTGGTCGCTTTTCTCTCTGAAACGGTTACATTTATCGTCTGCAAGCCCTTGTCGCGTGATGCGGTATGCAGAGTCACTACAAGCAGCATAGTAGAACACTGAAGAAGCATCTAAGTTTATGCAATCGCCCAGTAAGAAGAGCTACATTTCAAGTTTTAGTTATCGATTAATGAATTATTGGGCGGTTTGGTGCCTTGGACCAGACCGAGGACCTTAAGATTTTGCATGAACCGAGGACTGGCAGCCAGGTAACACGAGAAATTGTGTAAAGTGTTAATATGTAGTAAAAACCTAAGAAAATCTCCCGTTTCCGTCATTTATACGAATCGACATAACGCCAGATCGTCACAGTGGTCGCTTTTCTCTCTGAAACGGTTACATTTATCGTCTGCGAGCCCTTGTCGCGTGATGCGGTATGCAGAGTCACTACAAGCGGCATAGTAGAACACTGAAGAGGCATCTAAGTTAATGCAATCGCCCAGTAAGAAGAGCTACATTTCAAGTTTTAGTTATCGATTAATGAATTATTGGGCGGTTTGGTGCCTTGGACCAGACCGAGGACCTTAAGATTTTGCATGAACCGACGACTGGCAGCCAGGTAACACGAGAAATTGTGTAAAGTGTTAATATGTAGTAAAAACCTAAGAAAATCTCCCGTTTCCGTTATTTACTATCGAATCGACATAACGCCAGATCGTCACAGTGGTCGCTTTTCTCTCTGAAACGGTTACATTTATCGTCTGCAAGCCCTTGTCGCGTGATGCGGTATGCAGACACAGTACAAGCAGCACACTAGAACACAGAATAAGAATCTACGTTGATGCAATCGGCCAGGAAGAAGAGCTACATTTCAAGTTTTAGTTATCGATTAATGAATTATTGGGCGGTTTGGTGCCTTGGACCAGACCGAGGACCTTAAGATTTTGCATGAACCGAGGACTGGCAGCCAGGTAACACGAGAAATTGTGTAAAGTGTTAATATGTAGTAAAAACCCAAGAAAATCTCCCGTTTCCGTCATTTACTATCGAATCGACATAACGCCAGATCGTCACAGTGGTCGCTTTTCTCTCTGAAACGGTTACATTTATCGTCTGCAAGCCCTTGTCGCGTGATGCGGTATGCAGAGTCACTACAAGCGGCATAGTAGAACACTGAAGAAGCATCTAAGTTTATGCAATCGCCCAGTAAGAAGAGCTACATTTCAAGTATTAGTTATCGATTAATGAATTATTGGGCGGTTTGGTGCCTTGGACCAGACCGAGGACCTTAAGATTTTGCATGAACCGAGGACTGGCAGCCAGGTAACACGAGAAATTGTGTAAAGTGTTAATATGTAGTAAAAACCTAAGAAAATCTCCCGTTTCCGTCATTTACTATCGAATCGACATAACGCCAGATCGTCACAGTGGTCGCTTTTCTCTCTGAAACGGTTACATTTATCGTCTGCGAGCCCTTGTCGCGTGATGCGGTATGCAGAGTCACTACAAGCGGCATAGTAGAACACTGAAGAAGCATCTAAGTTTATGCAATCGCCCAGTAAGAAGAGCTACATTTCAAGTTTTAGTTATCGATTAATGAATTATTGGGCGGTTTGGTGCCTTGGACCAGACCGAGGACCTTAAGATTTTGCATGAACCGACGACTGGCAGCCAGGTAACACGAGAAATTGTGTAAAGTGTTAATATGTAGTAAAAACCTAAGAAAATCTCCCGTTTCCGTCATTTACTATCGAATGGACATAACGCCAGATCGTCACAGTGGTCGCTTTTCTCTCTGAAACGGTTACATTTATCGTCTGCAAGCCCTTGTCGCGTGATGCGGTATGCAGAGTCACTACAAGCGGCATAGTAGAACAATGAAGAAGCATCTAAGTTTATGCAATCGGCCAGTAAGAAGAGCTACATTTCAAGTTTTAGTTATCGATTAATGAATTATTGGGCGGTTTGGTGCCTTGGACCAGACCGAGGACCTTAAGATTTTGAATGAACCGAGGACTGGCAGCCAGGTAACACGAGAAATTGTGTAAAGTGTTAATATGTAGTAAAAACCTAAGAAAATCTCCCGTTTCCGTTATTTACTATCGAATCGACATAACGCCAGATCGTCACAGTGGTCGCTTTTCTCTCTGAAACGGTTACATTTATCGTCTGCAAGCCCTTGTCGCGTGATGCGGTATGCAGACACAGTACAAGCAGCACACTAGAACACAGAATAAGAATCTACGTTGATGCAATCGGCCAGTAAGAAGAGCTACATTTCAAGTTTTAGTTATCGATTAATGAATTATTGGGCGGTTTGGTGCCTTGGACCAGACCGAGGACCTTAAGATTTTGCATGAACCGAGGACTGGCAGCCAGGTAACACGAGAAATTGTGTAAAGTGTTAATATGTAGTAAAAACCTAAGAAAATCTCCCGTTTCCGTTATTTACTATCGAATCGACATAACGCCAGATCGTCACAGTGGTCGCTTTTCTCTCTGAAACGGTTACATTTATCGTCTGCAAGCCCTTGTCGCGTGATGCGGTATGCAGAGTCACTACATGCGGCATAGTAGAACACTGAAGAAGCATCTAAGTTTATGCAATCGCCCAGTAGGAAGAGCTACATTTCAAGTTTTAGTTATCGATTAATGAATTATTGGGCGGTTTGGTGCCTTGGACCAGACCGAGGACCTTAAGATTTTGCATGAACCGAAGACTGGCAGCCAGGTAACACGAGAAATTGTGTAAAGTATTAATATGTAGTAAAAACCTAAGAAAATCTCCCGTTTCCGTCATTTACTATAGAATCGACATAACGCCAGATCGTCACAGTGGTCGCTTTTCTCTCTGAAACGGTTACATTTATCGTCTGCAAGCCCTTGTCGCGTGATGCGGTATGCTGACACAGTACAAGCAGCACACTAGAACACAGAATAAGAATCTACGTTGATGCAATCGGCCAAAAAGAAGAGATACACTTCAAATTTTAGTTATCGAAAATTGAATTATTGGCCGGTTTAATGCCATTGACATGACCGTGGCCCTTAAGATTTTGCATGAACCGAGGACTGGCAGCCAGGTAACACGAGAAATTGTGTAAAGTGTTAATATGTAGTAAAAACCTAAGAAAATCTCCCGTTTCCGTCATTTACTATCGAATCGACATAACGCCAGATCGTCACAGTGGTCGCTTTTCTCTCTGAAACGGTTACATTTATCGTCTGCAAGCCCTTGTCGCGTGATGCGGTATGCAGACACAGTACAAGCAGCACACTAGAACACAGAATAAGAATCTACGTTGATGCAATCGGCCAGTAAGAAGAGCTACATTTCAAGTTTTAGTTATCGATTAATGAATTATTGGGCGGTTTGGTGCCTTGGACCAGACCGAGGACCTTAAGATTTTGCATGAACCGAGGACTGGCAGCCAGGTAACACGAGAAATTGTGTAAAGTGTTAATATGTAGTAAAAACCTAAGAAAATCTCCCGTTTCCGTCATTTACTATCGAATCGACATAACGCCAGATCGTCACAGTGGTCGCTTTTCTCTCAGAAACGGTTACATTTATCGTCTGCAAGCCCTTGTCGCGTGATGCGGTATGCAGAGTCACTACAAGCGGCATAGTAGAACACTGAAGAAGCATCTAAGTTTATGCAATCGCCCAGTAAGAAGAGCTACATTTCAAGTTTTACTTATCGATTAATGAATTATTGGGCGGTTTGGTGCCTTGGACCAGACCGAGGACCTTAAGATTTTGCATGAACCGAGGACTGGCAGCCAGGTAACACGAGAAATTGT
The DNA here is from genome assembly GCF_023864275.1 of Schistocerca cancellata. Taxonomy (NCBI): domain Eukaryota; kingdom Metazoa; phylum Arthropoda; class Insecta; order Orthoptera; family Acrididae; genus Schistocerca; species Schistocerca cancellata. The sequence goes on from NW_026047150.1 coordinate 4,140,946, forward strand.
GTAAAGTGTTAATATGTAGTACAAACCTAAGAAGATCTCCCGTTTCCGTCATTTACTATCGAATCGACATAACGCCAGATCGTCACAGTGGTCGCTTTTCTCTCTGAAACGGTTACATTTATCGTCTGCAAGCCCTTGTCGCGTGATGCGGTATGCTGACACAGTACAAGCAGCACACTAGAACACAGAATAAGAATCTACGTTGATGCAATCGGCCAAAAAGAAGAGCTACACTTCAAATTTTAGTTATCGAAAATTGAATTATTGGCCGGTTTAATGCCATTGACATGACTGTGGACCTTAAGATTTTGCATGAACCGAGGACTGGCAGCCAGGTAACACGAGAAATTGTGTAAAGTGTTAATATGTAGTAAAAACCTAAGAAAATCTCCCGTTTCCGTCATTTACTATCGAATCGACATAACGCCAGATCGTCACAGTGGTCGCTTTTCTCTCAGAAACGGTTACATTTATCGTCTGCAAGCCCTTGTCGCGTGATGCGGTATGCAGAGTCACTACAAGCGGCATAGTAGAACACTGAAGAAGCATCTAAGTTTATGCAATCGCCCAGTAAGAAGAGCTACATTTCAAGTTTTACTTATCGATTAATGAATTATTGGGCGGTTTGGTGCCTTGGACCAGACCGAGGACCTTAAGATTTTGCATGAACCGAGGACTGGCAGCCAGGTAACACGAGAAATTGTGTAAAGTGTTAATATGTAGTACAAACCTAAGAAGATCTCCCGTTTCCGTCATTTACTATCGAATCGACATAACGCCAGATTGTCACAGTGGTCGCTTTTCTCTCTGAAACGGTTACATTTATCGTCTGCAAGCCCTTGTCGCGTGATGCGGTACGCAGAGTCACTACAAGCGGCATAGTAGAACACTGAAGAAGCAACTAAGTTTATGCAATCGCCCAGTAAGAAGAGCTACATTTCAAGTTTTAGTTATCGATTAATGAATTATTGGGTGGTTTGGTGCCTTGGACCAGACCGAGGACCTTAAGATTTTGCATGAACCGAGGACTGGCAGCCAGGTAACACGAGAAATTGTGTAAAGTGTTAATATGTAGTAAAAACCTAAGAACATTTCCCGTTTCCTTCATTTACTATCGAATCGACATAACGCCAGATCGTCACAGTGGTCGCTTTTCTCTCTGAAACGGTTACATTTATCGTCTGCAAGCCCTTGTCGCGTGATGCGGTATGCTGACACAGTACAAGCAGCACACTAGAACACAGAATAAGAATCTACGTTGATGCAATCGGCCAAAAAGAAGAGATACACTTCAAATTTTAGTTATCGAAAATTGAATTATTGGCCGGTTTAATGCCATTGACATGACCGTGGACCTTAAGATTTTGCATGAACCGAGGACTGGCAGCCAGGTAACACGAGAAATTGTGTAAAGTGTTAATATGTAGTAAAAACCTAAGAAAATCTCCCGTTTCCGTCATTTACTATCGAATCGACATAACGCCAGATCGTCACAGTGGTCGCTTTTCTCTCTGAAACGGTTACATTTATCGTCTGCAAGCCCTTGTCGCGTGATGCGGTATGCAGACACAGTACAAGCAGCACACTAGAACACAGAATAAGAATCTACGTTGATGCAATCGGCCAGTAAGAAGAGCTACATTTCAAGTTTTAGTTATCGATTAATGAATTATTGGGCGGTTTGGTGCCTTGGACCAGACCGAGGACCTTAAGATTTTGCATGAACCGAGGACTGGCAGCCAGGTAACACGAGAAATTGTGTAAAGTGTTAATATGTAGTAAAAACCTAGAAAATCTCCTCTTTCCGTCATTTACTATCGAATCGACATAACGCCAGATCGTCACATTGGTCGCTTTTCTCTCTGAAACGGTTATATTTATCGCCTGCAAGCCCTTGTCGCGTGATGCGGTATGCAGACACAGTACAAGCAGCACACTAGAACACAGAATAAGAATCTACGTTGATGCAATCGGCCAGTAAGAAGAGCTACATTTCAAGTTTTAGTTATCGATTAATGAATTATTGGGCGGTTTGGTGCCTTGGACCAGACCGAGGACCTTAAGATTTTGCATGAACCGACGACTGGCAGCCAGGTAACACGAGAAATTGTGTAAAGTGTTAATATGTAGTAAAAACCTAGGTAATCTCCCGTTTCCGTCATTTACTATCGAATCGACATAACGCCAGATCGTACAGTGGTCGCTTTTCTCTCTGAAACGGTTACATTTATCGTCTGCAAGCCCTTGTCGCGTGATGCGGTATGCAGACACAGTACAAGCAGCACACTAGAACACAGAATAAGAATCTACGTTGATGCAATCGACCAGGAAGAAGAGCTACATTTCAAGTTTTAGTTATCGATTAATGAATTATTGGGCGGTTTGGTGCCTTGGACCAGACCGAGGACCTTAAGATTTTGCATGAACCGAGGACTGGCAGCCAGGTAACACGAGAAATTGTGTAAAGTATTAATATGTAGTAAAAACCCAAGAAAATCTCCCGTTTCCGTCATTTACTATCGAATCGACATAACGCCAGATCGTCACAGTGGTCGCTTTTCTCTCTGAAACGGTTACATTTATCGTCTGCAAGCCATTGTCGCCTGATGCGGTATGCAGAGTCACTACAAGCGGCATAGTAGAACACTGAAGAAGCATCTAAGTTTATGCAATCGGCCAGTAAGAAGAGCTACATTTCAAGTTTTACTTATCGATTAATGAATTATTGGGCGGTTTGGTGCCTTGGACCAGATCAAGGACCTTAAGATTTTGCATGAACCGAGGACTGGCAGCCAGGTAACACGAGAAATTGTGTAAAGTGTTAATATGTAGTAAAAACCCAAGAAAATCTCCCGTTTCCGTCATTTACTATCGAATCGACATAACGCCAGATCGTCACAGTGGTCGCTTTTCTCTCTGAAACGGTTACATTTATCGTCTGCAAGCCCTTGTCGCGTGATGCGGTATGCTGACACAGTACAAGCAGCACACTAGAACACAGAATAAGAATCTACGTTGATGCAATCGGCCAAAAAGAAGAGCTACACTTCAAATTTTAGTTATCGAAAATTGAATTATTGGCCGGTTTAATGTCATTGACATGACTGTGGACCTTAAGATTTTGCATGAACCGAGGACTGGCAGCCAGGTAACACGAGAAATTGTGTAAAGTGTTAATATGTAGTAAAAACCTAAGAAAATCTCCCGTTTCCGTCATTTACTAACGAATCGACATAACGCCAGATCGTCACAGTGGTCGCTTTTCTCTCTGAAACGGTTACATTTATCGTCTGCAAGCCCTTGTCGCGTGATGCGGTATGCAGACACAGTACAAGCAGCACACTAGAACACAGAATAAGAATCTACGTTGATGCAATCGGCCAGTAAGAAGAGCTACATTTCAAGTTTTAGTTATCGATTAATGAATTATTGGGCGGTTTGGTGCCTTGGACCAGACCGAGGACCTTAAGATTTTGCATGAACCGAGGACTGGCAGCCAGGTAACACGAGAAATTGTGTAAAGTGTTAATATGTAGTAAAAACCTAGAAAATCTCCTGTTTCCGTCATTTACTATCGAATCGACATAACGCCAGATCGTCACAGTGGTCGCTTTTCTCTCTGAAACGGTTACATTTATCGTCTGCAAGCCCTTGTCGCGTGATGCGGTATGCAGACACAGTACAAGCAGCACACTAGAACACAGAATAAGAATCTACGTTGATGGTGGTGGTTGTTGGGATGTTTAAGGGGGACTAAACAGCGAAGGTCATCAGTCCCCCATTCCAAAATCAGGCGAGCCGAAAATCCACGGAGCAGGTAAAAACCAAAGGGGGAGGAGACGTCCCCCCAGGCGCTAAAAGAACACAAATGGAGCAACAAACATTACAGATAAGAACAGGACAGAGGAACACCAGACGGAAAGAAACAGAAGAAAGGAAGACGGCCGGAGACTGGTTGAGTGACCACGAGAACAAAAAAAAAGGGAAAGATCCAACCATCTCACGGCACACCAGAACAGCAACAGACACAAGGACAAAAGACACAGAAAAGGAAAGGTGCAAGACCTCCCTAAATCGAACCATACAACGGACTACCACGGATAAAATTTAAAACGGCATCAGCCATGGAGGCATCGTCAGATAAAATCAAAGCCAAAGTGCCCGGGAGATTAAAAGATTGCCGGAGTGTGCGCAGTCGAGGACACTCCAGCAAAATGTGGCCGACCGTCAGCCGGGACCCACACCGACACAAGGGGGGATCCTCCTGACGCAACAGATGGCCGTGCGTCAGGTATGTATGGCCGATGCGCAGCCGACACAGGACTACCGAGTCCCTGCGAGAAGCCCGCAGGGAGGAACGCCACACATCGGTCGTCCCCTTGACAGCCCGCAGTTTATTCGGGGCTGTCATGCCACGCCACTCAGCAGCCCACATCCCAATCAGCTTACGGCGCAACACCATCTGCTGGTCGCGAGCCGTAAGGCCGACCTCCAAAGCCGGGGCGTCGATCGCCCCTTTGGCCAGCCTGTCTACACGTTCGTTCCCTGGGATGCCAACATGACCGGGCGTCCAAACCAGGACCACCGAACGACCAGAACGGGCAATGGCGGAAACACTCCCCTGAATGGAGGACACCAGAGGAGAGGAGGGATAACAGCGGTCGATGGCCTGAAGGCTGCTCAGGGAGTCACTGCAGATGATGACAGACCTACCTGAGCAGAAACGCATATGCTCAAGAGCGCGCAATATGGCCACCAGCTCTGCAGTAAAAACACTGCAGCCAGCCGGCAAGGAGCGCTGCTCAACATGAGCAGCATGAGCAAAAGAGTAGGCAGTGCGACCATCAACCAGGGAACCATCAGTGTAGACAGTCTCACAGTCCGAAAATGAGGCGAGGAGAGCAAGAAAACGGCGACGGAGGGCCACAGGCGGAACCGAGTCCTTGGGTCCCTGTGCCAAGTCCAGACGGACGGACGGACGGGACAAACACCAGGGAGGCGTAGGTGCACGGACCCGGAAGGGAGGCGGAAGAGGGAATGAACCCAATTCCGACAGCAGGGACTGAACGCGGACAGCGACGGAAAGCCCAGACCTAGGTCGCCGTTCGAGCAGATGGAGGACCATAGCAGGGAAAAGCAGGCGACGATTGGGATGATCTGGCGAGCAATGAACGTGGACAGCATAGTCGACGAGCAGACGATGGCGGCGAATCCGCAGCGGGGGAACCCCGGCCTCCACCAGGAGACTATCCACGGGGCTGGTGCGAAAAGCGCCAGTGGCAAGCCTAACCCCACAGTGGTGTATGGGGTCTAACAACTTCAACACTGAGGGGGACGCAGACCCATAGGCCAGGCTCCCATAATCAAGCCGGGACTGCACAAGGGCTCGGTACAACCGCAGCAGCATGCAGCGATCTGCACCCCAAGACGTGTGGCTAAGGCAGCGGAGGGCGTTGAGGTGCCGCCAGCATTTTTGCTTCAGCTGGATAACATGAGGAACCCATGTGAGTCGGGCATCAAACACGAGTCCCAAGAAGCGGCAAGTGTCCACCACTTCAAGCAGGTGGCCGTCGAGGTAAAGTTCAGGATGAGGGTGGACCGTCCGACGCCTGCATATCTCGAGTCTTGGGTGCAGAGAACTGAAAACCGTGAGTCAGAGCCCATGATGCTGCCTTGCGAACGGCGACTTGCAGCCTGCGTTCGGCGACTCCCGTAGTCGTGGAGCTAAATGAGATGCAGAAGTCGTCGGCATACAAAGAAGGAGACACCGACGACCCCACTGCTGCTGCCAGACCATTAATGGCCACTAAAAATAAGGAGACGCTCAACACCGAGCCCTGCGGGACCCCATTTTCCTGTATGTAAGAGGAACTAGAGGTGGCACCGACTTGCACCCGGAAAGAGCGGTGCAATAAAAAGCTTTGAAGAAAAGCCGGGAGTCGACCACGAAGACCCCACTCATGCAATGTGGCGAGGATGTGATGCCTCCATGTGGTGTCATACGCCTTCCGCAGATCGAAAAACACGGCAACGAGATGCTGACGTCGGGCAAAGGCCGTACGGACAGCAGATTCCAGCCGTACCAAATTGTCCACTGCAGACCGGCCCCGGCGGAAGCCACCCTGGGATGGAGCGAGGAGACCGCGCGACTCAAGGACCCAACACAAACGCCGCCCCACCATACGTTCGAGCAATTTGCACAAAACGTTGGTGAGGGTAATGGGACGATAGCTGTCCACCGCCAGTGGGTCCGCACCGGGCTTCAAGATGGGGACAATAACACCCTCTCGCCATTGCGACGGGAACACGCCTTCGCTCCAAATGCGATTAAATATCGCGAGAATGTGTCTCTGGCAGTCACCGGAGAGATGCTTCAGCATCTGTGCGTGGATGCAGTCCGGTCCTGGTGCTGTATCAGGGCAATCGGCGAGGGCAGCGAGGAATTCCCTCTCGCTGAAAGGAGCATTGTATGTTTCATAACGACGCGTGTGGAATGAGAACGGCGTCCGCTCGGCTCGCTCCTTTAGAGAGCGAAAGGCGGGGGGATAGGAAGCAGTCGCAGAGCTCTGAGCAAAGTGTGCGGCTAGCCGTTCAGCAATGGCGGCAGCGTCCGTGCAGACAGCGCCGTCCAAGGAGAGCCCAGGGACACCCATAGGGGTCTGGGAGCCATAAATCCGCCGGATCCGGGACCACACGTGCGAGGACGAGACACGGGAGCCCAGGGAGGAGACGTACCTCTCCCAGCACTCCTGCTTACGCCGTGCAATAAGACGGCGGGCGAAGGCACGGAGCCTCTTAAAGGCGATGAGGGTCTCCAGAGACGGGTGCCGCCTATGACGCTGGAGAGCCCGCCTACGGTCGCGAATAGCCTCAGCAATCTCCGGCGACCACCAGGGGACAGTCTTCCTCCGAGGGAGGCCAGAAGAACGGGGGATGGAAGCCTCGGCCGCTGAAATGATGGACGTGGTTAAAACACGAACCACCTCGTCAATGTCACCCTGTGGGGGAGACTCAATGGTTGCAGCGGAAGTAAAAGCTGGCCAGTCAGCCCTGTGGAGAGCCCAGCGGGGCAAGCGCCCAGAAGAATGACACTGGGGCAGTGACAAATAGATGGGAAAATGGTCACTACCACACAGGTCAGGGTGCACTCTCCAGTGGAGGGATGGGACAAGGCCAGGGCTGCAAATAGAGAGATCGATGGCCGAGAACGAGCCATGGGCCACACTGAAATGCGTGGGAGCACCGGTGTTCAAGAGGCTAAGGTCGAGCTGAGCCAACACATGCTCCACGGCCCGACCGCGAACATCGGAGACAGTCCCACCCCATAGAGGGTTGTGGGCATTGAAATCACCCAGCAGCAAAAAAGGTGGCGGCAGTTCGGCTATCAGAGCAGCCAGGACATGCTGTGCGACAACACCATCAGGTGGAAGGTAAATACTGCAGACGGTGATAGCCTGTGGCGTCCACACCCGAACAGCGACAGCCTCTAAAGCTGTTTGTAGAGGTACAAACTCGCTGTGAAGAGAGTTAAGGACATAGATGCAGACGCCACCAGACACCCTTTCATAAGCTGCTCGGTTCTTAAAATAACCCCGATAGCCACGGAGGGCGGGGGTTCGCATTGCTGGAAACCAAGTTTCCTGCAGAGCAATGCAAAGGAAAGGATGACGGCTGAGAAGTTGGCGGAGCTCAGCTAGATGGTGGAAGAAACCGCTGCAGTTCCACTGGAGGATGGTATTAGCCATGGATGGGAAAGGCGTGAAGGGACTGGGGGGGGCAGATTACGCCTCCGGGGCCCCTGCTGCTACTGAGTCACCACCTGGACAACAGCTATCCACTGCATCCGAGGGACTGGCGAGATCCATGTCCGCAGCGGACGCCAGGATCTCCACCTCATCTTTGGACGCAGAGGGAGAAGGTTGCGGTGGGACAGGTGCCACCGCAATTTCAGGATGCTTGGGAGCCTTTTTCTTTGACTGCTTTGCGCGCTGAGCCTTAGGTGGTTCTGGCTGGGAGGGCCTCACTGGGTCAGTCTCTGGGACTGAAGACGAACGTGACGCCCTACGACCAGCGACCGGTGGTTGTTTGACAACCTTGCGGGTGTCCACTTTGGCACTGGGCAAAGCCTGGGATGGGAGGGCCCCAAGGGACCCCTTCCGAGCGGGAGGAGCCGAAGAAGGCTCACGCTTCTCCGGCTGTGAAGGGGGAACAGATGTCCCCGGTGGTTGGGGTGGTGTTGCTCCTGAAGTAGATGGACCAGGAGCAACAGGGAGGGAAGTGCCCCCCACAACCAAGGGGGCCGGTGAACGCTGACCGAGCTGAGATCGAACTGGTGTTGCAGCAGCGGCATAACTAGTTGGCATTGGCACAGGATGTAGCCGCTCAAATTTCCGCCTTGCCTCGGTGTAGGACAGGCGGTCCAGGGTCTTATATTCCATTATCTTCCTTTCTTTCTGGAAGATCCTACAGTCCGGCGAGCAGGGGGAATGGTGTTCTCCGCAGTTAACACAGATAGGAGGCGGGGCACATGGAGTATCAGGATGCGAAGGACGTCCACAATCCCGACACGTGATGCTGGAAGTACAGCGAGATGACATGTGCCCGAACTTCCAGCATTTAAAACACCGCATCGGAGGAGGGATATATGGCTTCACATCACAACGGTAAACCATCACCTTAAGGTCAAACCCGAGAGGGGACCATCACATAAGGCCGAAACATGTGAGACTCCTTTTAGTCGCCTCTTACGACAGGCAGGAATACCGCGGGCCTATTCTAACCCCCGAACCCGCAGGGGGTCTACGTTGATGCAATCGGCCAGTAAGAAGAGCTACATTTCAAGTTTTAGTTATCGATTAATGAATTATTGGGCGGTTTGGTGCCTTGGACCAGACCGAGGACCTTAAGATTTTGCATGAACCGAGGACTGGCAGCCAGGTAACACGAGAAATTGTGTAAAGTGTTAATATGTAGTAAAAACCTAAGAAAATCTCCCGTTTCCGTCATTTACTATCGAATCGACATAACGCCAGATCGTCACAGTGGTCGCTTTTCTCTCTGAAACGGTTACATTTATCGTCTGCAAGCCCTTGTCGCGTGATGCGGTATGCAGACACAGTACAAGCAGCACACTAGAACACAGAATAAGAATCTACGTTGATGCAATCGACCAGGAAGAAGAGCTACATTTCAAGTTTTAGTTATCGATTAATGAATTATTGGGCGGTTTGGTGCCTTGGACCAGACCGAGGACCTTAAGATTTTGCATGAACCGAGGACTGGCAGCCAGGTAACACGAGAAATTGTGTAAAGTGTTAATATGTAGTAAAAACCTAAGAAAATCTCCCATTTCCGTCATTTACTATCGAATCGACATAACGCCAGATCGTCACAGTGGTCGCTTTTCTCTCTGAAACGGTTACATTTATCGTCTGCAAGCCCTTGTCGCGTGATGCGGTATGCTGACACAGTACAAGCAGCACACTAGAACACAGAATAAGAATCTACGTTGATGCAATCGGCCAGGAAGAAGAGCTACACTTCAAATTTTAGTTATCGAAAATTGAATTATTGGCCGGTTTATGCCATTGACATGACCGTGGACCTTAAGATTTTGCATGAACCGAGGACTGGCAGCCAGGTAACACGAGAAATTGTGTAAAGTGTTAATATGTAGTAAAAACCTAAGAAAATCTCCCGTTTCCGTCATTTACTATCGAATCGACATAACGCCAGATCGTCACAGTGGTCGCTTTTCTCTCTGAAACGGTTACATTTATCGTCTGCAAGCCCTTGTCGCGTGATGCGGTATGCAGACACAGTACAAGCAGCACACTAGAACACAGAATAGGAATCTACGTTGATGCAATCGGCCAGTAAGAAGAGCTACATTTCAAGTTTTAGTTATCGATTAATGAATTATTGGGCGGTTTGGTGCCTTGGACCAGACCGAGGACCTTAAGATTTTGCATGAACCGAGGACTGGCAGCCAGGTAACACGAGAAATTGTGTAAAGTGTTAATATGTAGTAAAAACCTAAGAAAATCTCCCGTTTCCGTCATTTACTATCGAATCGACATAACGCCAGATCGTCACAGTGGTCGCTTTTCTCTCTGAAACGGTTACATTTATCGTCTGCAAGCCCTTGTCGCGTGATGCGGTATGCAGACACAGTACAAGCAGCACACTAGAACACAGAATAAGAATCTACGTTGAAGCAATCGACCAGGAAGAAGAGCTACATTTCAAGTTTTAGTTATCGATTAATGAATTATTGGGCGGTTTGGTGCCTTGGACCAGACCGAGGAACTTAAGATTTTGCATGAACCGAGGACTGGCAGCCAGGTAACACGAGAAATTGTGTAAAGTGTTAATATGTAGTAAAAACCCAAGAAAATCTCCCGTTTCCGTCATTTACTATCGAATCGACATAACGCCAGATCGTCACAGTGGTCGCTTTTCTCTCTGAAACGGTTACATTTATCGTCTGCAAGCCCTTGTCGCGTGATGCGGTATGCAGAGTCACTACAAGCGGCATAGTAGAACACTGAAGAAGCATCTAAGTTTATGCAATCGCCCAGTAAGAAGAGCTACAATTCAAGTTTTAGTTATCGATTAATGAATTATTGGGCGGTTTGGTGCCTTGGACCAGACCGAGGACCTTAAGATTTTGCATGAACCGAGGACTGGCAGCCAGGTAACACGAGAAATTGTGTAAAGTGTTAATATGTAGTAAAAACCTAAGAAAATCTCCCGTTTCCGTCATTTACTATCGAATCGACATAACGCCAGATCGTCACATTGGTCGCTTTTCTCTCTGAAACGGTTACATTTATCGTCTGCAAGCCCTTGTCGCGTGATGCGGTATGCAGACACAGTACAAGCAGCACACTAGAACACAGAATAAGAATCTACGTTGATGCAATCGGCCAGGAAGAAGAGCTACATTTCAAGTTTTAGATATCGATTAATGAATTATTGGGAGGTTTGGTGCCTTGGACCAGACCGAGGACCTTAAGATTTTGCATGAACCGAGGACTGGCAGCCAGGTAACACGAGAAATTGTGTAAAGTGTTAATATGTAGTAAAACCTAAGAAAATCTCCCGTTTCCGTCATTTACTATCGAATCGACATAACGCCAGATCGTCACATTGGTCGCTTTTCTCTCCGAAACGGTTACATTTATCGTCTGCAAGCCCTTGTCGCGTGATGCGGTATGCAGACACAGTACAAGCAGCACACTAGAACACAGAATAAGAATCTACGTTGATGCAATCGGCCAGTAAGAAGAGCTACATTTCAAGTTTTAGTTATCGATTAATGAATTATTGGGCGGTTTGGTGCCTTGGACCAGACCGAGGACCTTAAGATTTTGCATGAACCGAGGACTGGCAGCCAGGTAACACGAGAAATTGTGTAATGTGTTAATATGTAGTAAAAACCTAAGAAAATCTCCCGTTTCCGTCATTTACTATCGAATCGACATAACGCCAGATCGTCACATTGGTCGCTTTTCTCTCTGAAACGGTTACATTTATCGTCTGCAAGCCCTTGTCGCGTGATGCGGTATGCAGACACAGTACAAGCAGCACACTAGAACACAGAATAAGAATCTACGTTGATGCAATCGGCCAGTAAGAAGAGCTACATTTCAAGTTTTAGTTATCGATTAATGAATTATTGGGCGGTTTGGTGCCTTGGACCAGACCGAGGACCTTAAGATTTTGCATGAACCGAGGACTGGCAGCCAGGTAACACGAGAAATTGTGTAAAGTGTTAATATGTAGTAAAAACGTAAGAAAATCTACCGTTTCCGTCATTTACTATCGAATCGACATAACGCCAGATCGTCACATTGGTCGCTTTTCTCTCTGAAACGGTTACATTTATCGTCTGCAAGCCCTTGTCACGTGATGCGGTATGCAGACAAAGTACAAGCAGCACACTAGAACACAGAATAAGAATCTACGTTGATGCAATCGGCCAGTAAGAAGAGCTACATTTCAAGTTTTAGTTATCGATTAATGAATTATTGGGCGGTTTGGTGCCTTGGACCAGACCGAGGACCTTAAGATTTTGCATGAACCGAGGACTGGCAGCCAGGTAACACGAGAAATTGTGTAAAGTGTTAATATGTAGTAAAATCCTAAGAAAATCTCCCGTTTCCGTCATTTACTATCGAATCGACATAACGCCAGATCGTCACATTGGTCGCTTTTCTCTCTGAAACGGTTACATTTATCGTCTGCAAGTCCTTGTCGCGTGATGCGGTATGCAGACACAGTACAAGCAGCACACTAGAACACAGAATAAGAATCTACGTTGATGCAATCGGCCAGTAAGAAGAGCTACATTTCAAGTTTTAGTTATCGATTAATGAATTATTGGGCGGTTTGGTGCCTTGGACCAGACCGAGGACCTTAAGATTTTGCATGAACCGAGGACTGGCAGCTTGGTAACACGAGAAATTGTGTAAAGTGTTAATTTGTAGTAAAAACCCAAGAAAATCTCCCGTTTCCGTCATTTACTATCGAATCGACATAACGCCAGATCGTCACAGTGGTCGCTTTTCTCTCTGAAACGGTTACATTTATCGTCTGCAAGCCCTTGTCGCGTGATGCGGTATGCAGACACAGTACAAGCAGCACACTAGAACACAGAATAAGAATCTACGTTGATGCAATCGGCCAGTAAGAAGAGCTACATTTCAAGTTTTAGTTATCGATTAATGAATTATTGGGCGGTTTGGTGCCTTGGACCAGACCGAGGACCTTAAGATTTTGCATGAACCGAGGACTGGCAGCCAGGTAACACGAGAAATTGTGTAAAGTGTTAATATGTAGTAAAAACCTAAGAAAATCTCCCGTTTCCGTCATTTACTATCGAATCGACATAACGCCAGATCGTCACATTGGTCGCTTTACTCTCTGAAACGGTTACATTTATCGTCTGCAAGCCCTTGTCGCGTGATGCGGTATGCAGACACAGTACAAGCAGCACACTAAAACACAGAATAAGAATCTACGTTGATGCAATCGGCCAGTAAGAAGAGCTACATTTCAAGTTTTAGTTATCGATTAATGAATTATTGGGCGGTTTGGTGCCTTGGACCAGACCGAGGACCTTAAGATTTTGCATGAACCGAGGACTGGCAGCCAGGTAACACGAGAAATTGTGTAAACTGATAATATGTAGTAAAAACCTAAGAAAATCTACCGTTTCCGTCAATTACTATCGAATCGACATAACGCCAGATCGTCACATTGGTCGCTTTTCTCTCTGAAACGGTTACATTTACCGTCTGCAAGCCCTTGTCGCGTGATGCGGTATGCAGATACAGTACAAGCAGCACACTAGAACACAGAATAAGAATCTACGTTGATGCAATCGGCCAGTAAGAAGAGCTACATTTCAAGTTTTAGTTATCGATTAATGAATTATTGGGCGGTTTGGTGCCTTGGACCAGACCGAGGTCCTTAAGATTTTGCATGAACCGAGGACTGGCAGCCAGGTAACACGAGAAATTGTGTAAAGTGTTAATATGTAGTAAAAACCTAAGAAAATCTCCCGTTTCCGTCATTTACTATCGAATCGACATAACGCCAGATCGTCACAGTGGTCGCTTTTCTCTCTGAAACGGTTACAATTATCGTCTGCAAGCCCTTGTCGCGTGATGCGGTATGCAGACACAGTACAAGCAGCACACTAGAACACAGAATTAGAATCTACGTTGATGCAATCGGCCAGTAAGAAGAGCTACATTTCAAGTTTTAGTTATCGATTAATGAATTATTGGGCGGTTTGGTGCCTTGGACCAGACCGAGGACCTTAAGATTTTGCATGAACCGAGGACTGGCAGCCAGGTAACACGAGAAATTGTGTAAAGTGTTAATATGTAGTAAAAACCTAAGAAAATCTCCCGTTTCCGTCATTTACTATCGAATCGACATAACGCCAGATCGTCACAGTGGTCGCTTTTCTCTCTGAAACGGTTACATTTATCGTCTGCAAGCCCTTGTCGCGTGATGCGGTATGCAGACACAGTACAAGCAGCACACTAGAACACAGAATAAGAATCTACGTTGATGCAATCGGCCAGTAAGAAGAGCTACATTTCAAGTTTTAGTTATCGATTAATGAATTATTGGGCGGTTTGGTGCCTTGGACCAGACCGAGGACCTTAAGATTTTGCATGAACCGAGGACTGGCAGCCAGGTAACACGAGAAATTGTGTAAAGTGTTAATTTGTAGTAAAAACCCAAGAAAATCTCCCGTTTCCGTCATTTACTATCGAATCGACATAACGCCAGATCGTCACAGTGGTCGCTTTTCTCTCTGAAACGGTTACATTTATCGTCTGCAAGCCCTTGTCGCGTGATGCGGTATGCAGACACAGTACAAGCAGCACACTAGAACACAGAATAAGAATCTACGTTGATGCAATCGGCCAGTAAGAAGAGCTACATTTCAAGTTTTAGTTATCGATTAATGAATTATTGGGCGGTTTGGTGCCTTGGACCAGACCGAGGACCTTAAGATTTTGCATGAACCGAGGACTGGCAGCCAGGTAACACGAGAAATTGTGTAAAGTGTTAATATGTAGTAAAAACCTAAGAAAATCTCCCGTTTCCGTCATTTACTATCGAATCGACATAACGCCAGATCGTCACATTGGTCGCTTTACTCTCTGAAACGGTTACATTTATCGTCTGCAAGCCCTTGTCGCGTGATGCGGTATGCAGACACAGTACAAGCAGCACACTAGAACACAGAATAAGAATCTACGTTGATGCAATCGGCCAGTAAGAAGAGCTACATTTCAAGTTTTAGTTATCGATTAATGAATTATTGGGCGGTTTGGTGCCTTGGACCAGACCGAGGACCTTAAGATTTTGCATGAACCGAGGACTGGCAGCCAGGTAACACGAGAAATTGTGTAAACTGATAATATGTAGTAAAAACGTAAGAAAATCTCCCGTTTCCGTCAATTACTATCGAATCGACATAACGCCAGATCGTCACATTGGTCGCTTTTCTCTCTGAAACGGTTACATTTATCGTCTGCAAGCCCTTGTCGCGTGATGCGGTATGCAGATACAGTACAAGCAGCACACTAGAACACAGAATAAGAATCTACGTTGATGCAATCGGCCAGTAAGAAGAGCTACATTTCAAGTTTTAGTTATCGATTAATGAATTATTGGGCGGTTTGGTGCCTTGGACCAGACCGAGGTCCTTAAGATTTTGCATGAACCGAGGACTGGCAGCCAGGTAACACGAGAAATTGTGTAAAGTGTTAATATGTAGTAAAAACCTAAGAAAATCTCCCGTTTCCGTCATTTACTATCGAATCGACATAACGCCAGATCGTCACAGTGGTCGCTTTTCTCTCTGAAACGGTTACATTTATCGTCTGCAAACCCTTGTCGCGTGATGCGGTATGCAGAGTCACTACAAGCGGCATAGTAGAACACTGAAGAAGCATCTAAGTTTATGCAATCGGCCAGTAAGAAGAGCTACATTTCAAGTTTTAGTTATCGATTAATGAATTATTGGGCGGTTTGGTGCCTTGGACCAGACCGAGGACCTTAAGATTTTGCATGAACCGAGGACTGGCAGCCAGGTAACACGAGAAATTGTGTAAAGTGTTAATATGTAGTAAAAACCTAAGAAAATCTCCCGTTTCCGTCATTTACTATCGAATCGACATAACGCCAGATCGTCACAGTGGTCGCTTTTCTCTCTGAAACGGTTACATTTATCGTCTGCAAGCCCTTGTCGCGTGATGCGGTATGCAGACACAGTACAAGCAGCACACTAGAACACAGAATAAGAATCTACGTTGATGCAATCGGCCAGGAAGTAGAGCTACATTTCAAGTTTTAGTTATCGATTAATGAATTATTGGGCGGTTTGGTGCCTTGGACCAGACCGAGGATCTTAAGATTTTGCATGAACCAAGGACTGGCAGCCAGGTAACATGAGAAATTGTGTAAAGTGTTAATATGTAGTAAAAACCTAAGAAAATCTACCGTTTCCGTCATTTACTATCGAATCGACATAACGCCAGATCGTCACAGTGGTCGCTTTTCTCTCTGAAACGGTTACATTTATCGTCTACAAGCCCTTGTCGCGTGAAGCGGTATGCAGACACAGTACAAGCAGCACACTAGAACACAGAATAAGAATCTACGTTGATGCAATCGGCCAGTAAGAAGAGCTACATTTCAAGTTTTAGTTATCGATTAATGAATTATTGGGCGGTTTGGTGCCTTGGACCAGACCGAGGACCTTAAGATTTTGCATGAACCGAGGACTGGCAGCCAGGTAACACGAGAAATTGTGTAAAGTGTTAATATGTAGTAAAAACCTAAGAAAATCTCCCGTTTCCGTCATTTACTATCGAATCGACATAACGCCAGATCGTCACAGTGGTCGCTTTTCTCTATGAAACGGTTACATTTATCGTCTGCAAGCCCTTGTCGCGTGATGCGGCATGCAGAGTCACTACAAGCGGCATAATAGAACACTGAAGAAGCATCTAAGTTTATGCAATCGCCCAGTAAGAAGAGCTACATTTCAAGTTTTAGTTATCGATTAATGAATTATTGGGCGGTTTGGTGCCTTGGACCAGACCGAGGACCTTAAGATTTTGCGTGAACCGAGGACTGGCAGCCAGGTAACACGAGAAATTGTGTAAAGTGTTAATATGTAGTAAAAACCTAAGAAAATCTCCCGTTTCCGTCATTTACTATCGAATCGACATAACGCCAGATCGTCACAGAGGTCGCTTTTCTCTCTGAAACGGTTACATTTATCGTCTGCAAGCCCTTGTCGCGTGATGCGGTATGCAGACACAGTACAAGCAGCACACTAGAACACAGAATTAGAATCTACGTTGATGCAATCGGCCAGTAAGAAGAGCTACATTTCAAGTTTTAGTTATCGATTAATGAATTATTGTGCGGTTTGGTGCCTTGGACCAGACCGAGGACCTTAAGATTTTGCATGAACCGAGGAACACGAGAAATTGTGTAAAGTGTTAATATGTAGTAAAAACCTAAGAAAATCTCCCGTTTCCGTCATTTACTATCGAATCGACATAACGCCAGATCGTCACAGTGGTCGCTTTTCTCTCTGAAACGGTTACATTTATCGTCTGCAAGCCCTTGTCGCGTGATGCGGTATGCAGAGTCACTACAAGCGGCATAGTAGAACACTGAAGAAGCATCTAAGTTTATGCAATCGCCCAGTAAGAAGAGCTACATTTCAAGTTTTAGTTATCGATTAATGAATTATTGGGCGGTTTGGTGCCTTGGACCAGACCGAGGACCTTAAGATTTTGCATGAACCGAGGACTGGCAGCCAGGTAACACGAGAAATTGTGTAAACTGATAATATGTAGTAAAAACGTAAGAAAATCTCCCGTTTCCGTCATTTACTATCGAATCGACATAACGCCAGATCGTCACATTGGTCGCTTTTCTCTCTGAAACGGTTACATTTATCGTCTGCAAGCCCTTGTCGCGTGATGCGGTATGCAGATACAGTACAAGCAGCACACTAGAACACAGAATAAGAATCTACGTTGATGCAATCGGCCAGTAAGAAGAGCTACATTTCAAGTTTTAGTTATCGATTAATGAATTATTGGGCGGTTTGGTGCCTTGGACCAGACCGAGGTCCTTAAGATTTTGCATGAACCGAGGACTGGCAGCCAGGTAACACGAGAAATTGTGTAAAGTGTTAATATGTAGTAAAAACCTAAGAAAATCTCCCGTTTCCGTCATTTACTATCGAATCGACATAACGCCAGATCGTCACAGTGGTCGCTTTTCTCTCTGAAACGGTTACATTTATCGTCTGCAAACCCTTGTCGCGTGATGCGGTATGCAGAGTCACTACAAGCGGCATAGTAGAACACTGAAGAAGCATCTAAGTTTATGCAATCGGCCAGTAAGAAGAGCTACATTTCAAGTTTTAGTTATCGATTAATGAATTATTGGGCGGTTTGGTGCCTTGGACCAGACCGAGGACCTTAAGATTTTGCATGAACCGAGGACTGGCAGCCAGGTAACACGAGAAATTGTGTAAAGTGTTAATATGTAGTAAAAACCTAAGAAAATCTCCCGTTTCCGTCATTTACTATCGAATCGACATAACGCCAGATCGTCACAGTGGTCGCTTTTCTCTCTGAAACGGTTACATTTATCGTCTGCAAGCCCTTGTCGCGTGATGCGGTATGCAGACACAGTACAAGCAGCACACTAGAACACAGAATAAGAATCTACGTTGATGCAATCGGCCAGGAAGTAGAGCTACATTTCAAGTTTTAGTTATCGATTAATGAATTATTGGGCGGTTTGGTGCCTTGGACCAGACCGAGGATCTTAAGATTTTGCATGAACCGAGGACTGGCAGCCAGGTAACATGAGAAATTGTGTAAAGTGTTAATATGTAGTAAAAACCTAAGAAAATCTACCGTTTCCGTCATTTAATATCGAATCGACATATCGCCAGATCGTCACAGTGGTCGCTTTTCTCTCTGAAACGGTTACATTTATCGTCTACAAGCCCTTGTCGCGTGAAGCGGTATGCAGACACAGTACAAGCAGCACACTAGAACACAGAATAAGAATCTACGTTGATGCAATCGGCCAGTAAGAAGAGCTACATTTCAAGTTTTAGTTATCGATTAATGAATTATTGGGCGGTTTGGTGCCTTGGACCAGACCGAGGACCTTAAGATTTTGCATGAACCGCGGACTGGCAGCCAGGTAACACGAGAAATTGTGTAAAGTGTTAATATGTAGTAAAAACCTAAGAAAATCTCCCGTTTCCGTCATTTACTATCGAATCGACATAACGCCAGATCGTCACAGTGGTCGCTTTTCTCTATGAAACGGTTACATTTATCGTCTGCAAGCCCTTGTCGCGTGATGCGGCATGCAGAGTCACTACAAGCGGCATAATAGAACACTGAAGAAGCATCTAAGTTTATGCAATCGCCCAGTAAGAAGAGCTACATTTCAAGTTTTAGTTATCGATTAATGAATTATTGGGCGGTTTGGTGCCTTGGACCAGACCGAGGACCTTAAGATTTTGCGTGAACCGAGGACTGGCAGCCAGGTAACACGAGAAATTGTGTAAAGTGTTAATATGTAGTAAAAACCTAAGAAAATCTCCCGTTTCCGTCATTTACTATCGAATCGACATAACGCCAGATCGTCACAGAGGTCGCTTTTCTCTCTGAAACGGTTACATTTATCGTCTGCAAGCCCTTGTCGCGTGATGCGGTATGCAGACACAGTACAAGCAGCACACTAGAACACAGAATTAGAATCTACGTTGATGCAATCGGCCAGTAAGAAGAGCTACATTTCAAGTTTTAGTTATCGATTAATGAATTATTGTGCGGTTTGGTGCCTTGGACCAGACCGAGGACCTTAAGATTTTGCATGAACCGAGGAACACGAGAAATTGTGTAAAGTGTTAATATGTAGTAAAAACCTAAGAAAATCTCCCGTTTCCGTCATTTACTATCGAATCGACATAACGCCAGATCGTCACAGTGGTCGCTTTTCTCTCTGAAACGGTTACGTTTATCGTCTGCAAGCCCTTGTCGCGTGATGCGGTATGCAGACACAGTACAAGCAGCACACTAGAACACAGAATAAGAATCTACGTTGATGCAATCGGCCAGTAAGAAGAGCTACATTTCAAGTTTTAGTTATCGATTAATGAATTATTGGGCGGTTTGGTGCCTTGGACCAGACCGAGGACCTTAAGATTTTGCATGAACCGAGGACTGGCAGCCAGGTAACACGAGAAATTGTGTAAAGTGTTAATATGTAGTAAAAACCTAAGAAAATCTCCCGTTTCCGTCATTTACTATCGAATCGACATAACGCCAGATCGTCACAATGGTCGCTTTTCTCTCTGAAACGGTTACATTTATCGTCTGCAAGCCCTTGTCGCGTGATGCGGTATGCAGACACAGTACAAGCAGCACACTAGAACACAGAATAAGAATCTACGTTGATGCAATCGGCCAGTAAGAAGAGCTACATTTCAAGTTTTAGTTATCGATTAATGAATTATTGGGCGGTTTGGTGCCTTGGACCAGACCGAGGACCTCAAGATTTTGCATGAACCGAGGACTGGCAGCCAGGTAACACGAGAAATTGTGTAAAGTGTTAATATGTAGTAAAAACCTAAGAAAATCTCCCGTTTCCGTCATCAATTATCGAATCGACATAACGCCAGATCGTCACAGTGGTCGCTTTTCTCTCTGAAACGGTTACATTTATCGTCTGCAAGCCCTTGTCGCATGATGCGGTATACAGACACAGTACAAGCAGCACACTAGAACACAGAATAAGAATCTACGTTGATGCAATCGGCCAGTAAGAAGAGCTACATTTCAAGTTTTAGTTATCGATTAATGAATTATTGGGCGGTTTGGTGCCTTGGACCAGACCGAGGACCTTAAGATTTTGCATGAACCGAGGACTGGCAGCCAGGTAACACGAGAAATTGTGTAAAGTGTTAATATGTAGTAAAAACCTAAGAAAATCTCCCGTTTCCGTCATTTACTATCGAATCGACATAACGCCAGATCGTCACAGTGGTCGCTTTTCTCTCTGAAACGGTTACATTTATCGTCTGCAAGCCCTTGTCGCGTGATGCGGTATGCAGACACAGTACAAGCAGCACACTAGAACACAGAATAAGAATCTACGTTGATGCAATCGGCCAGTAAGAAGAGCTACATTTCAAGTTTTAGTTATCGATTAATGAATTATTGTGCGGTTTGGTGCCTTGGACCAGACCGAGGACCTTAAGATTTTGCATGAACCGAGGAACACGAGAAATTGTGTAAAGTGTTAATATGTAGTAAAAACCTAAGAAAATCTCCCGTTTCCGTCATTTACTATCGAATCGACATAACGCCAGATCGTCACAGTGGTCGCTTTTCTCTCTGAAACGGTTACATTTATCGTCTGCAAGCCCTTGTCGCGTGATGCGGTATGCAGAGTCACTACAAGCGGCATAGTAGAACACTGAAGAAGCATCTAAGTTTATGCAATCGCCCAGTAAGAAGAGCTACATTTCAAGTTTTAGTTATCGATTAATGAATTATTGGGCGGTTTGGTGCCTTGGACCAGACCGAGGACCTTAAGATTTTGCATGAACCGAGGACTGGCAGCCAGGTAACACGAGAAATTGTGTAAACTGATAATATGTAGTAAAAACGTAAGAAAATCTCCCGTTTCCGTCATTTACTATCGAATCGACATAACGCCAGATCGTCACATTGGTCGCTTTTCTCTCTGAAACGGTTACATTTATCGTCTGCAAGCCCTTGTCGCGTGATGCGGTATGCAGATACAGTACAAGCAGCACACTAGAACACAGAATAAGAATCTACGTTGATGCAATCGGCCAGTAAGAAGAGCTACATTTCAAGTTTTAGTTATCGATTAATGAATTATTGGGCGGTTTGGTGCCTTGGACCAGACCGAGGTCCTTAAGATTTTGCATGAACCGAGGACTGGCAGCCAGGTAACACGAGAAATTGTGTAAAGTGTTAATATGTAGTAAAAACCTAAGAAAATCTCCCGTTTCCGTCATTTACTATCGAATCGACATAACGCCAGATCGTCACAGTGGTCGCTTTTCTCTCTGAAACGGTTACATTTATCGTCTGCAAACCCTTGTCGCGTGATGCGGTATGCAGAGTCACTACAAGCGGCATAGTAGAACACTGAAGAAGCATCTAAGTTTATGCAATCGGCCAGTAAGAAGAGCTACATTTCAAGTTTTAGTTATCGATTAATGAATTATTGGGCGGTTTGGTGCCTTGGACCAGACCGAGGACCTTAAGATTTTGCATGAACCGAGGACTGGCAGCCAGGTAACACGAGAAATTGTGTAAAGTGTTAATATGTAGTAAAAACCTAAGAAAATCTCCCGTTTCCGTCATTTACTATCGAATCGACATAACGCCAGATCGTCACAGTGGTCGCTTTTCTCTCTGAAACGGTTACATTTATCGTCTGCAAGCCCTTGTCGCGTGATGCGGTATGCAGACACAGTACAAGCAGCACACTAGAACACAGAATAAGAATCTACGTTGATGCAATCGGCCAGGAAGTAGAGCTACATTTCAAGTTTTAGTTATCGATTAATGAATTATTGGGCGGTTTGGTGCCTTGGACCAGACCGAGGATCTTAAGATTTTGCATGAACCGAGGACTGGCAGCCAGGTAACATGAGAAATTGTGTAAAGTGTTAATATGTAGTAAAAACCTAAGAAAATCTACCGTTTCCGTCATTTACTATCGAATCGACATATCGCCAGATCGTCACAGTGGTCGCTTTTCTCTCTGAAACGGTTACATTTATCGTCTACAAGCCCTTGTCGCGTGAAGCGGTATGCAGACACAGTACAAGCAGCACACTAGAACACAGAATAAGAATCTACGTTGATGCAATCGGCCAGTAAGAAGAGCTACATTTCAAGTTTTAGTTATCGATTAATGAATTATTGGGCGGTTTGGTGCCTTGGACCAGACCGAGGACCTTAAGATTTTGCATGAACCGAGGACTGGCAGCCAGGTAACACGAGAAATTGTGTAAAGTGTTAATATGTAGTAAAAACCTAAGAAAATCTCCCGTTTCCGTCATTTACTATCGAATCGACATAACGCCAGATCGTCACAGTGGTCGCTTTTCTCTATGAAACGGTTACATTTATCGTCTGCAAGCCCTTGTCGCGTGATGCGGCATGCAGAGTCACTACAAGCGGCATAATAGAACACTGAAGAAGCATCTAAGTTTATGCAATCGCCCAGTAAGAAGAGCTACATTTCAAGTTTTAGTTATCGATTAATGAATTATTGGGCGGTTTGGTGCCTTGGACCAGACCGAGGACCTTAAGA
This sequence comes from Schistocerca cancellata, assembly GCF_023864275.1. Lineage (NCBI taxonomy): Eukaryota > Metazoa > Arthropoda > Insecta > Orthoptera > Acrididae > Schistocerca > Schistocerca cancellata. The sequence goes on from NW_026047150.1 coordinate 4,163,890, forward strand.
TTTTGCGTGAACCGAGGACTGGCAGCCAGGTAACACGAGAAATTGTGTAAAGTGTTAATATGTAGTAAAAACATAAGAAAATCTCCCGTTTCCGTCATTTACTATCGAATCGACATAACGCCAGATCGTCACAGAGGTCGCTTTTCTCTCTGAAACGGTTACATTTATCGTCTGCAAGCCCTTGTCGCGTGATGCGGTATGCAGACACAGTACAAGCAGCACACTAGAACACAGAATTAGAATCTACGTTGATGCAATCGGCCAGTAAGAAGAGCTACATTTCAAGTTTTAGTTATCGATTAATGAATTATTGTGCGGTTTGGTGCCTTGGACCAGACCGAGGACCTTAAGATTTTGCATGAACCGAGGAACACGAGAAATTGTGTAAAGTGTTAATATGTAGTAAAAACCTAAGAAAATCTCCCGTTTCCGTCATTTACTATCGAATCGACATAACGCCAGATCGTCACAGTGGTCGCTTTTCTCTCTGAAACGGTTACGTTTATCGTCTGCAAGCCCTTGTCGCGTGATGCGGTATGCAGACACAGTACAAGCAGCACACTAGAACACAGAATAAGAATCTACGTTGATGCAATCGGCCAGTAAGAAGAGCTACATTTCAAGTTTTAGTTATCGATTAATGAATTATTGGGCGGTTTGGTGCCTTGGACCAGACCGAGGACCTTAAGATTTTGCATGAACCGAGGACTGGCAGCCAGGTAACACGAGAAATTGTGTAAAGTGTTAATATGTAGTAAAAACCTAAGAAAATCTCCCGTTTCCGTCATTTACTATCGAATCGACATAACGCCAGATCGTCACAATGGTCGCTTTTCTCTCTGAAACGGTTACATTTATCGTCTGCAAGCCCTTGTCGCGTGATGCGGTATGCAGACACAGTACAAGCAGCACACTAGAACACAGAATAAGAATCTACGTTGATGCAATCGGCCAGTAAGAAGAGCTACATTTCAAGTTTTAGTTATCGATTAATGAATTATTGGGCGGTTTGGTGCCTTGGACCAGACCGAGGACCTCAAGATTTTGCATGAACCGAGGACTGGCAGCCAGGTAACACGAGAAATTGTGTAAAGTGTTAATATGTAGTAAAAACCTAAGAAAATCTCCCGTTTCCGTCATCAATTATCGAATCGACATAACGCCAGATCGTCACAGTGGTCGCTTTTCTCTCTGAAACGGTTACATTTATCGTCTGCAAGCCCTTGTCGCATGATGCGGTATACAGACACAGTACAAGCAGCACACTAGAACACAGAATAAGAATCTACGTTGATGCAATCGGCCAGTAAGAAGAGCTACATTTCAAGTTTTAGTTATCGATTAATGAATTATTGGGCGGTTTGGTGCCTTGGACCAGACCGAGGACCTTAAGATTTTGCATGAACCGAGGACTGGCAGCCAGGTAACACGAGAAATTGTGTAAAGTGTTAATATGTAGTAAAAACCTAAGAAAATCTCCCGTTTCCGTCATTTACTATCGAATCGACATAACGCCAGATCGTCACAGTGGTCGCTTTTCTCTCTGAAACGGTTACATTTATCGTCTGCAAGCCCTTGTCGCGTGATGCGGTATGCAGACACAGTACAAGCAGCACACTAGAACACAGAATAAGAATCTACGTTGATGCAATCGGCCAGTAAGAAGAGCTACATTTCAAGTTTTAGTTATCGATTAATGAATTATTGGGCGGTTTGGTGCCTTGGACCAGACCGAGGACCTTAAGATTTTGCATGAACCGTGGACTGGCAGCCAGGTAACACGAGAAATTGTGTAATGTGTTAATATGTAGTAAAAACCTAAGAGAATCTCCCGTTTCCGTCATTTACTATCGAATCGACATAACGCCAGATCGTCACATTGGTCGCTTTTCTCTCTGAAACGGTTACATTTATCGTCTGCAAGCCCTTGTCGCGTGATGCGGTATGCAGACACAGTACAAGCAGCACACTAGAACACAGAATAAGAATCTACGTTGATGCAATCGGCCAGTAAGAAGAGCTACATTTCAAGTTTTAGTTATCGATTAATGAATTATTGGGCGGTTTGGTGCCTTGGACCAGACCGAGGACCTTAAGATTTTGCATGAACCGAGGACTAGCAGCCAGGTAACACGAGAAATTGTGTAAAGTGTTAATATGTAGTAAAAACCTAAGAAAATCTCCCGTTTCCGTCATTTACTATCGAATCGACATAACGCCAGATCGTCACAGTGGTCGCTTTTCTCTCTGAAACGGTTACATTTATCGTCTGCAAGCCCTTGTCGCGTGATGCGGTATGCAGAGTCACTACAAGCGGCATAGTAGAACACTGAAGAAGCATCTAAGTTTATGCAATCGCCCAGTAAGAGGAGCTGCAGTTCAAGTTTTAGTTATCGATTAATGAATTATTGGGCGGTTTGGTGCCTTGGACCAGACCGAATACCTTAAGATTTTGCATGAACCGAGGACTGGCTGCCAGGTAACACGAGAAATTGTGTAAAGTGTTAATATGTAGTAAAAACCTAAGAAAATCTCCCGTTTCCGTCATTTACTATCGAATCGACATAACGCCAGATTGTCACAGTGGTCGCTTTTCTCTCTGAAACGGTTACATTTATCGTCTGCAAGCCCTTGTCGCGTGATGCGGTATGCAGAGTCACTACAAGCGGCATAGTAGAACACTGAAGAAGCATCTAAGTTTATGCAATCGCCCAGTAAGAAGAGCTACATTTCAAGTATTAGTTATCGATTAATGAATCATTGGGCGGTTTGGTGCCTTGGACCAGACCGAGGACCTTAAGATTTTGCATGAACCGAGGACTGGCAGCCAGGTAACACGAGAAATTGTGTAAAGTGTTAATATGTAGTAAAAACCTAAGAAAATCTCCCGTTTCCGTCATTTACTATCGAATCGACATAACGCCAGATCGTCACATTGGTCGCTTTTCTCTCTGAAACGGTTACATTTATCGTCTGCAAGCCCTTGTCGCGTGATGCGGTATGCAGACACAGTACAAGCAGCACACTAGAACACAGAATAAGAATCTACGTTGATGCAATCGGCCAGTAAGAAGAGCTACATTTCAAGTTTTAGTTATCGATTAATGTATTATTGGGCGGTTTGGTGCCTTGGACCAGACAGAGGACCTTAAGATTTTGCATGAACCGAGGACTGGCAGCCAGGTAACACAAGAAATTGTGTAAAGTGTTAATATGTAGTAAAAACCTAAGTAAATCTCCCGTTTCCGTCATTTACTATCGAATCGACATAACGCCAGATCGTCACAGTGGTCGCTTTTCTCTCTGAAACGGTTACATTTATCGTCTGCAAGCCCTTGTCGCGTGATGCGGTATGCAGACACAGTACAAGCAGCACACTAGAACACAGAATAAGAATCTACGTTGATGCAATCGGCCAGTAAGAAGAGCTACATTTCAAGTTTTAGTTATCGATTAATGAATTATTGGGCGGTTTGGTGCCTTGGACCAGACCGAGGACCTTAAGATTTTGCATGAACCGAGGACTGGCAGCCAGGTAACACGAGAAATTGTGTAAAGTGTTAATATGTAGTAAAAACCTAAGAAAATCTCCCGTTTCCGTCATTTACTATCGAATCGACATAACGCCAGATCGTCACAGTGGTCGTTTTTCTCTCTGAACAGGTTACATTTATCGTCTGCAAGCCCTTGTCGCGTGATGCGGTATGCAGAGTCACTACAAGCGGCATAGTAGAACACTGAAGAAGCATCTAAGTTTATGCAATCGCCCAGTAAGAAGAGCTATATTTCAAGTATTAGTTATCGATTAATGAATTATTGGGCGGTTTGGTGTCTTGGACCAGACCGAGGACCTTAAGATTTTGCATGAACCGAGGACTGGCAGCTAGGTAACACGAGAAATTGTGTAAAGTGTTAATATGTAGTAAAAACCTAAGAAAATCTCCCGTTTCCGTCATTTACTATCAGATCGACATAACGCCAGATCGTCACATTGGTCGCTTTTCTCTCTGAAACGGTTACATTTATTGTCTGCAAGCCCTTGTCGCGTGATGCGGTATGCAGACACAGTACAAGCAGCACACTAGAACACAGAATAAGAATCTACGTTGATGCAATCGGCCAGTAAGAAGAGCTACATTTCAAGTTTTAGTTATCGATTAATGTATTATTGGGCGGTTTGGTGCCTTGGACCAGACAGAGGACCTTAAGATTTTGCATGAACCGAGGACTGGCAGCCAGGTAACACAAGAAATTGTGTAAAGTGTTAATATGTAGTAAAAACCTAAGAAAATCTCCCGTTTCCGTCATTTACTATCGAATCGACATAACGCCAGATCGTCACAGTGGTCGCTTTTCTCTCTGAAACGGTTACATTTATCGTCTGCAAGCCCTTGTCGCGTGATGCGGTATGCAGACACAGTACAAGCAGCACACTAGAACACAGAATAAGAATCTACGTTGATGCAATCGGCCAGTAAGAAGAGCTACATTTCAAGTTTTAGTTTTCGATTAATGAATTATTGGGCGGTTTGGTGCCTTGGACCAGACCGAGGACCTTAAGATTTTGCATGAACCGAGGACTGGCAGCCAGGTAACACGAGAAATTGTGTAAAGTGTTAATATGTAGTAAAAACCTAAGAAAATCTCCCGTTTCTGTCATTTACTATCGAATCGACATAACGCCAGATCGTCACAGTGGTCGCTTTTCTCTCTGAAACGGTTACATTTATCGTCTGCAAGCCCTTGTCGCGTGATGCGGTATGCAGACACAGTACAAGCAGCACACTAGAACACAGAATAAGAATCTACGTTGATGCAATCGGCCAGTAAGAAGAGCTACATTTCAAGTTTTAGTTATCGATTAATGAATTATTGGGCGGTTTGGTGCCTTGGACCAGACCGAGGACCTTAAGATTTTGCATGAACCGAGGACTGGCAGCCAGGTAACACGAGAAATTGTGTAAAGTGTTAATATGTAGTAAAAACCTAAGAAAATCTCCCGTTTCCGTCATTTACTATCGAATCGACATAACGCCAGATCGTCACATTGGTCGCTTTTCTCTCTGAAACGGTTACATTTATCGTCTGCAAGCCCTTGTCGCGTGATGCGGTATGCAGACACAGTACAAGCAGCACACTAGAACACAGAATAAGAATCTACGTTGATGCAATCGGCCAGTAAGAAGAGCTACATTTCAAGTTTTAGTTATCGATTAATGAATTATTGGGCGGTTTGGTGCCTTGGACTAGACCGAGGACCTTAAGATTTTGCAAGAACCGAGGACTGGCAGCCAGGTAACACGAGAAATGGTGTAAAGTGTTAATATGTAGTAAAAACCTAAGAAAATCTCCCGTTTCCGTCATTTACTATCGAATCGACATAACGCCAGATCGTCACAGTGGTCGCTTTTCTCTCTGAAACGGTTACATTTATCGTCTGCAAGCCCTTGTCGCGTGATGCGGTATGCAGAGTCACTACAAGCGGCATAGTAGAACACTGAAGAAGCATCTAAGTTTATGCAATCGCCCAGTAAGAAGAGCTACATTTCAAGTTTTAGTTATCGATTAATGTATTATTGGGCGGTTTGGTGCCTTGGACCAGACAGAGGACCTTAAGATTTTGCATGAACCGAGGACTGGCAGCCAGGTAACACAAGAAATTGTGTAAAGTGTTAATATGTAGTAAAAACCTAAGAAAATCTCCCGTTTCCGTCATTTACTATCGAATCGACATAACGCCAGATCGTCACAGTGGTCGCTTTTCTCTCTGAAACGGTTACATTTATCGTCTGCAAGCCCTTGTCGCGTGATGCGGTATGCAGACACAGTACAAGCAGCACACTAGAACACAGAATAAGAATCTACGTTGATGCAATCGGCCAGTAAGAAGAGCTACATTTCAAGTTTTAGTTATCGATTAATGAATTATTGGGCGGTTTGGTGCCTTGGACCAGACCGAGGACCTTAAGATTTTGCATGAACCGAGGACTGGCAGCCAGGTAACACGAGAAATTGTGTAAAGTGTTAATATGTAGTAAAAACCTAAGAAAATCTCCCGTTTCTGTCATTTACTATCGAAGCGACATAACGCCAGATCGTCACAGTGGTCGCTTTTCTCTCTGAAACGGTTACATTTATCGTCTGCAAGCCCTTGTCGCGTGATGCGGTATGCAGACACAGTACAAGCAGCACACTAGAACACAGAATAAGAATCTACGTTGATGCAATCGGCCAGTAAGAAGAGCTACATTTCAAGTTTTAGTTATCGATTAATGAATTATTGGGCGGTTTGGTGCCTTGGACCAGACCGAGGACCTTAAGATTTTGCATGAACCGAGGACTGGCAGCCAGGTAACACGAGAAATTGTGTAAAGTGTTAATATGTAGTAAAAACCTAAGAAAATCTCCCGTTTCCGTCATTTACTATCGAATCGACATAACGCCAGATCGTCACATTGGTCGCTTTTCTCTCTGAAACGGTTACATTTATCGTCTGCAAGCCCTTGTCGCGTGATGCGGTATGCAGACACAGTACAAGCAGCACACTAGAACACAGAATAAGAATCTACGTTGATGCAATCGGCCAGTAAGAAGAGCTACATTTCAAGTTTTAGTTATCGATTAATGAATTATTGGGCGGTTTGGTGCCTTGGACTAGACCGAGGACCTTAAGATTTTGCAAGAACCGAGGACTGGCAGCCAGGTAACACGAGAAATGGTGTAAAGTGTTAATATGTAGTAAAAACCTAAGAAAATCTCCCGTTTCCGTCATTTACTATCGAATCGACATAACGCCAGATCGTCACAGTGGTCGCTTTTCTCTCTGAAACGGTTACATTTATCGTCTGCAAGCCCTTGTCGCGTGATGCGGTATGCAGAGTCACTACAAGCGGCATAGTAGAACACTGAAGAAGCATCTAAGTTTATGCAATCGCCCAGTAAGAAGAGCTACATTTCAAGTTTTAGTTATCGATTAATGAATTATTGGGCGGTTTGGTGCCTTGGACCAGACCGAGGACCTTAAGATTTTGCATGAACCGAGGACTGGCAGCTAGGTAACACGAGAAATTGTGTAAAGTGTTAATATGTAGTAAAAACCTAAGAAAATCTCCCGTTTCCGTCATTTACTATCGGATCGACATAACGCCAGATCGTCACATTGGTCGCTTTTCTCTCTGAAACGGTTACATTTATTGTCTGCAAGCCCTTGTCGCGTGATGCGGTATGCAGACACAGTACAAGCAGCACACTAGAACACAGAATAAGAATCTACGTTGATGCAATCGGCCAGTAAGAAGAGCTACATTTCAAGTTTTAGTTATCGATTAATGTATTATTGGGCGGTTTGGTGCCTTGGACCAGACAGAGGACCTTAAGATTTTGCATGAACCGAGGACTGGCAGCCAGGTAACACAAGAAATTGTGTAAAGTGTTAATATGTAGTAAAAACCTAAGAAAATCTCCCGTTTCCGTCATTTACTATCGAATCGACATAACGCCAGATCGTCACAGTGGTCGCTTTTCTCTCTGAAACGGTTACATTTATCGTCTGCAAGCCCTTGTCGCGTGATGCGGTATGCAGACACAGTACAAGCAGCACACTAGAACACAGAATAAGAATCTACGTTGATGCAATCGGCCAGTAAGAAGAGCTACATTTCAAGTTTTAGTTTTCGATTAATGAATTATTGGGCGGTTTGGTGCCTTGGACCAGACCGAGGACCTTAAGATTTTGCATGAACCGAGGACTGGCAGCCAGGTAACACGAGAAATTGTGTAAAGTGTTAATATGTAGTAAAAACCTAAGAAAATCTCCCGTTTCTGTCATTTACTATCGAATCGACATAACGCCAGATCGTCACAGTGGTCGCTTTTCTCTCTGAAACGGTTACATTTATCGTCTGCAAGCCCTTGTCGCGTGATGCGGTATGCAGACACAGTACAAGCAGCACACTAGAACACAGAATAAGAATCTACGTTGATGCAATCGGCCAGTAAGAAGAGCTACATTTCAAGTTTTAGTTATCGATTAATGAATTATTGGGCGGTTTGGTGCCTTGGACCAGACCGAGGACCTTAAGATTTTGCATGAACCGAGGACTGGCAGCCAGGTAACACGAGAAATTGTGTAAAGTGTTAATATGTAGTAAAAACCTAAGAAAATCTCCCGTTTCCGTCATTTACTATCGAATCGACATAACGCCAGATCGTCACATTGGTCGCTTTTCTCTCTGAAACGGTTACATTTATCGTCTGCAAGCCCTTGTCGCGTGATGCGGTATGCAGACACAGTACAAGCAGCACACTAGAACACAGAATAAGAATCTACGTTGATGCAATCGGCCAGTAAGAAGAGCTACATTTCAAGTTTTAGTTATCGATTAATGAATTATTGGGCGGTTTGGTGCCTTGGACTAGACCGAGGACCTTAAGATTTTGCAAGAACCGAGGACTGGCAGCCAGGTAACACGAGAAATGGTGTAAAGTGTTAATATGTAGTAAAAACCTAAGAAAATCTCCCGTTTCCGTCATTTACTATCGAATCGACATAACGCCAGATCGTCACAGTGGTCGCTTTTCTCTCTGAAACGGTTACATTTATCGTCTGCAAGCCCTTGTCGCGTGATGCGGTATGCAGAGTCACTACAAGCGGCATAGTAGAACACTGAAGAAGCATCTAAGTTTATGCAATCGCCCAGTAAGAAGAGCTACATTTCAAGTTTTAGTTATCGATTAATGTATTATTGGGCGGTTTGGTGCCTTGGACCAGACAGAGGACCTTAAGATTTTGCATGAACCGAGGACTGGCAGCCAGGTAACACAAGAAATTGTGTAAAGTGTTAATATGTAGTAAAAACCTAAGAAAATCTCCCGTTTCCGTCATTTACTATCGAATCGACATAACGCCAGATCGTCACAGTGGTCGCTTTTCTCTCTGAAACGGTTACATTTATCGTCTGCAAGCCCTTGTCGCGTGATGCGGTATGCAGACACAGTACAAGCAGCACACTAGAACACAGAATAAGAATCTACGTTGATGCAATCGGCCAGTAAGAAGAGCTACATTTCAAGTTTTAGTTATCGATTAATGAATTATTGGGCGGTTTGGTGCCTTGGACCAGACCGAGGACCTTAAGATTTTGCATGAACCGAGGACTGGCAGCCAGGTAACACGAGAAATTGTGTAAAGTGTTAGTATGTAGTAAAAACCTAAGAAAATCTCCCGTTTCTGTCATTTACTATCGAATCGACATAACGCCAGATCGTCACAGTGGTCGCTTTTCTCTCTGAAACGGTTACATTTATCGTCTGCAAGCCCTTGTCGCGTGATGCGGTATGCAGACACAGTACAAGCAGCACACTAGAACACAGAATAAGAATCTACGTTGATGCAATCGGCCAGTAAGAAGAGCTACATTTCAAGTTTTAGTTATCGATTAATGAATTATTGGGCGGTTTGGTGCCTTGGACCAGACCGAGGACCTTAAGATTTTGCATGAACCGAGGACTGGCAGCCAGGTAACACGAGAAATTGTGTAAAGTGTTAATATGTAGTAAAAACCTAAGAAAATCTCCCGTTTCCGTCATTTACTATCGAATCGACATAACGCCAGATCGTCACATTGGTCGCTTTTCTCTCTGAAACGGTTACATTTATCGTCTGCAAGCCCTTGTCGCGTGATGCGGTATGCAGACACAGTACAAGCAGCACACTAGAACACAGAATAAGAATCTACGTTGATGCAATCGGCCAGTAAGAAGAGCTACATTTCAAGTTTTAGTTATCGATTAATGAATTATTGGGCGGTTTGGTGCCTTGGACTAGACCGAGGACCTTAAGATTTTGCAAGAACCGAGGACTGGCAGCCAGGTAACACGAGAAATGGTGTAAAGTGTTAATATGTAGTAAAAACATAAGAAAATCTCCCGTTTCCGTCATTTACTATCGAATCGACATAACGCCAGATCGTCACAGTGGTCGCTTTTCTCTCTGAAACGGTTACATTTATCGTCTGCAAGCCCTTGTCGCGTGATGCGGTATGCAGAGTCACTACAAGCGGCATAGTAGAACACTGAAGAAGCATCTAAGTTTATGCAATCGCCCAGTAAGAAGAGCTACATTTCAAGTTTTAGTTATCGATTAATGAATTATTGGGCGGTTTGGTGCCTTGGACCAGACCGAGGACCTTAAGATTTTGCATGAACCGAGGACTGGCAGCCAGGTAACACGAGAAATTGTGTAAAGTGTTAATATGTAGTAAAAACCTAAGAAAATCTCCCGTTTCCGTCATTTACTATCGAATCGACATAACGCCAGATCGTCACATTGGTCGCTTTTCTCTCTGAAACGGTTACATTTATCGTCTGCAAGCCCTTGTCGCGTGATGCGGTATGCAGACACAGTACAAGCAGCACACTAGAACACAGAATAAGAATCTACGTTGATGCAATCGGCCAGTAAGAAGAGCTACATTTCAAGTTTTAGTTATCGATTAATGAATTATTGGGCGGTTTGGTGCCTTGGACTAGACCGAGGACCTTAATATTTTGCAAGAACCGAGGACTGGCAGCCAGGTAACACGAGAAATGGTGTAAAGTGTTAATATGTAGTAAAAACCTAAGAAAATCTCCCGTTTCCGTCATTTACTATCGAATCGACATAACGCCAGATCGTCACAGTGGTCGCTTTTCTCTCTGAAACGGTTACATTTATCGTCTGCAAGCCCTTGTCGCGTGATGCGGTATGCAGAGTCACTACAAGCGGCATAGTAGAACACTGAAGAAGCATCTAAGTTTATGCAATCGCCCAGTAAGAAGAGCTACATTTCAAGTTTTAGTTATCGATTAATGAATTATTGGGCGGTTTGGTGCCTTGGACCAGACCGAGGACCTTAAGATTTTGCATGAACCGAGGACTGGCAGCTAGGTAACACGAGAAATGGTGTAAAGTGTTAATATGTAGTAAAAACCTAAGAAAATCTCCCGTTTCCGTCATTTACTATCGAATCGACATAACGCCAGATCGTCACAGTGGTCGCTTTTCTCTCTGAAACGGTTACATTTATCGTCTGCAAGCCCTTGTCGCGTGATGCGGTATGCAGAGTCACTACAAGCGGCATAGTAGAACACTGAAGAAGCATCTAAGTTTATGCAATCGCCCAGTAAGAAGAGCTACATTTCAAGTTTTAGTTATCGATTAATGTATTATTGGGCGGTTTGGTGCCTTGGACCAGACAGAGGACCTTAAGATTTTGCATGAACCGAGGACTGGCAGCCAGGTAACACAAGAAATTGTGTAAAGTGTTAATATGTAGTAAAAACCTAAGAAAATCTCCCGTTTCCGTCATTTACTATCGAATCGACATAACGCCAGATCGTCACAGTGGTCGCTTTTCTCTCTGAAACGGTTACATTTATCGTCTGCAAGCCCTTGTCGCGTGATGCGGTATGCAGACACAGTACAAGCAGCACACTAGAACACAGAATAAGAATCTACGTTGATGCAATCGGCCAGTAAGAAGAGCTACATTTCAAGTTTTAGTTATCGATTAATGAATTATTGGGCGGTTTGGTGCCTTGGACCAGACCGAGGACCTTAAGATTTTGCATGAACCGAGGACTGGCAGCCAGGTAACACGAGAAATTGTGTAAAGTGTTAATATGTAGTAAAAACCTAAGAAAATCTCCCGTTTCTGTCATTTACTATCGAATCGACATAACGCCAGATCGTCACAGTGGTCGCTTTTCTCTCTGAAACGGTTACATTTATCGTCTGCAAGCCCTTGTCGCGTGATGCGGTATGCAGACACAGTACAAGCAGCACACTAGAACACAGAATAAGAATCTACGTTGATGCAATCGGCCAGTAAGAAGAGCTACATTTCAAGTTTTAGTTATCGATTAATGAATTATTGGGCGGTTTGGTGCCTTGGACCAGACCGAGGACCTTAAGATTTTGCATGAACCGAGGACTGGCAGCCAGGTAACACGAGAAATTGTGTAAAGTGTTAATATGTAGTAAAAACCTAAGAAAATCTCCCGTTTCCGTCATTTACTATCGAATCGACATAACGCCAGATCGTCACATTGGTCGCTTTTCTCTCTGAAACGGTTACATTTATCGTCTGCAAGCCCTTGTCGCGTGATGCGGTATGCAGACACAGTACAAGCAGCACACTAGAACACAGAATAAGAATCTACGTTGATGCAATCGGCCAGTAAGAAGAGCTACATTTCAAGTTTTAGTTATCGATTAATGAATTATTGGGCGGTTTGGTGCCTTGGACTAGACCGAGGACCTTAAGATTTTGCAAGAACCGAGGACTGGCAGCCAGGTAACACGAGAAATGGTGTAAAGTGTTAATATGTAGTAAAAACATAAGAAAATCTCCCGTTTCCGTCATTTACTATCGAATCGACATAACGCCAGATCGTCACAGTGGTCGCTTTTCTCTCTGAAACGGTTACATTTATCGTCTGCAAGCCCTTGTCGCGTGATGCGGTATGCAGAGTCACTACAAGCGGCATAGTAGAACACTGAAGAAGCATCTAAGTTTATGCAATCGCCCAGTAAGAAGAGCTACATTTCAAGTTTTAGTTATCGATTAATGAATTATTGGGCGGTTTGGTGCCTTGGACCAGACCGAGGACCTTAAGATTTTGCATGAACCGAGGACTGGCAGCCAGGTAACACGAGAAATTGTGTAAAGTGTTAATATGTAGTAAAAACCTAAGAAAATCTCCCGTTTCCGTCATTTACTATCGAATCGACATAACGCCAGATCGTCACAGTGGTCGCTTTTCTCTCTGAAACGGTTACATTTATTGTCTGCAAGCCCTTGTCGCGTGATGCGGTATGCAGACACAGTACAAGCAGCACACTAGAACACAGAATAAGAATCTACGTTGATGCAATCGGCCAGTAAGAAGAGCTACATTTCAAGTTTTAGTTATCGATTAATGAATTATTGGGCGGTTTGGTGCCTTGGACCAGACCGAGGACCTTAAGATTTTGCATGAACCGAGGACTGGCAGCCAGGTAACACGAGAAATTGTGTAAAGTGTAAATATGTAGTAAAAACCTAAGAGAATCTCCCGTTTCCGTCATTTACTATCGAATCGACATAACGCCAGATCGTCACATTGGTCGCTTTTCTCTCTGAAACGGTTACATTTATCGTCTGCAAGCCCTTGCCGCGTGATGCGGTATGCAGACACAGTACAAGCAGCACACTAGAACACAGAATAAGAATCTACGTTGATGCAATCGGCCAGGAAGAAGAGCTACATTTCAAGTTTTAGTTATCGATTAATGAATTATTGGGCGGTTTGGTGCCTTGGACCTGACCGAGGACCTTAAGATTTTGCATGAACCGAGGACTGGCAGCCAGGTAACACGAGAAATTGTGTAAAGTGTTAATATGTAGTAAAAACCTAAGAAAATCTCCCGTTTCCGTCATTTACTATCGAATCGACATAACGCCAGATCGTCACAGTGGTCGCTTTTCTCTCTGAAACGGTTACATTTATCGTCTGCAAGCCCTTGTCGCGTGATGCGGTATGCAGACACAGTACAAGCAGCACACTAGAACACAGAATAAGAATCTACGTTGATGCAATCGGCCAATAAGAAGAGCTACATTTCAAGTTTTAGTTATCGATTAATGAATTATTGGGCGGTTTGGTGCCTTGGACCAGACCGAGGACCTTAAGATTTTACTTGAACCGAGGACTGGCAGCCAGGTAACACGAGAAATTGTGTAAAGTGTTAATATGTAGTAAAAACCTAAGAAAATCTCCCGTTTCCGTCATTTACTATCGAATCGACATAACGCCAGATCCTCACAGTGGTCGCTTTTCTCTCTGAAACGGTTACATTTATCGTCTGCAAGCCCTTGTCGCATGATGCTGTATGCAGAGTCACTACAAGCGGCATAGTAGAACACTGAAGAAGCATCTATGTTTATGCAATCGCCCAGTAAGAAGAGCTACATTTCAAGTTTTAGTTATCGATTAATGAATGATTGGCCGGTTTGGTGCCTTGGACCAGACCGAGGACCTTAAGATTTTGCATGAACCGAGGACTGGCAGCCAGGTAACACGAGAAATTGTGTAAAGTGTTAATATGTAGTAAAAACCTAAGAAAATCTCCCATTTCCGTCATTTACTATCGAATCGACATAACGCCAGATCGTCACATTGGTCGCTTTTCTCTCTGAAACGGTTACATTTATCGTCTGCAAGCCCTTGTCGCGTGATGCGGTATGCAGACACAGTACAAGCAGCACACTAGAACACAGAATAAGAATCTACGTTGATGCAATCGGCCAGGAAGTAGAGCTACATTTCAAGTTTTAGTTATCGATTAATGAATTATTGGGCGGTTTGGTGCCTTGGACCAGACCGAGGATCTTAAGATTTTGCATGAACCGAGGACTGGCAGCCAGGTAACATGAGAAATTGTGTAAAGTGTTAATATGTAGTAAAAACCTAAGAAAATCTCCCGTTTCCGTCATTAATATCGAATCGACATAACGCCAGATCGTCACAGTGGTCGCTTTTCTCTCTGAAACGGTTACATTTATCGTCTGCAAGCCCTTGTCGCGTGATGCGGTATGCAGACACAGTACAAGCAGCACACTAGAACACAGAATAAGAATCTACGTTGATGCAATCGGCCAGTAAGAAGAGCTACATTTCAAGTTTTAGTCATCGATTAATGAATGATTGGCCGGTTTGGTGCCTTGGACCAGACCGAGGACCTTAAGATTTTGCATGAACCGAGGACTGGCAGCCAGGTAACACGAGAAATTGTGTAAAGTGTTAATATGTAGTAAAAACCTAAGAAAATCTCTCGTTTCCGTCATTTACTATCGAATCGACATAACGCCAGATCGTCACATTGGTCGCTTTTCTCTCTGAAACGGTTACATTTATCGTCTGCAAGCCCTTGTCGCGTGATGCGGTATGCAGACACAGTACAAGCAGCACACTAGAACACAGAATAAGAATCTACGTTGATGCAATCGGCCAGTAAGAAGAGCTACATTTCAAGTTTTAGTTATCGATTAATGAATTATTGGGCGGTTTGGGGCCTTGGACCAGACCGAAGACCTTACGATTTTGCATGAACCGAGGACTGGCAGCCAGGTAACACGAGAAATTGTGTAAAGTGTTAATATGTAGTAAAAACCCAAGAAAATCTCCCGTTTCCGTCATTTACTATCGAATCGACATAACGCCAGATAGTCACATTTGTCGCTTTTCTCTCTGAAACGGTTACATTTATCGTCTGCAAGCCCTTGTCGCGTGATGCGGTATGCAGACACAGTACAAACAGCACACTAGAACACAGAATAAGAATCTACGTTGATGCAATCGGCCAGTAAGAAGAGCTACATTTCAAGTTTTAGTTATCGATTAATGAATTATTGGGCGGTTTGGGGCCTTGGACCAGACCGAGGACCTTAAGATTTTGCATGAACCGAGGACTGGCAGCCAGGTAACACGAGAAATTGTGTAAAGTGTTAATATGTAGTAAAAACCCAAGAAAATCTCCCGTTTCCGTCATTTACTATCGAATCGACATAACGCCAGATAGTCACATTGGTCGCTTTTCTCTCTGAAACGGTTACATTTATCGTCTGCAAGCCCTTGTCGCGTGATGCGGTATGCAGACACAGTACAAACAGCACACTAGAACACAGAATAAGAATCTACGTTGATGCAATCGGCCAGTAAGAAGAGCTACATTTCAAGTTTTAGTTATCGATTAATGAATTATTGGGCGGTTTGGTGCCTTGGACCAGACCGAGGACCTTAAGATTTTGCATGAAACGAGGACTGGCAGCCAGGTAACACGAGAAATTGTGTAAAGTGTTAATATGTAGTAAAAACCTAAGAAAATCTCCCGTATCCGTCATTTATACGAATCGACATAACGCCAGATCGTCACAGTGGTCGCTTTTCTCTCTGAAACGGTTACATTTATCGTCTGCAAGCCCTTGTCGCGTGATGCAGTATGCAGAGTCACTACAAGCGCCATAGTAGAACACTGAAGAAGCATCTAAGTTTATGCAATCGCCCAGTAAGAAGAGCTACATTTCAAGTTTTAGTTATCGATTAATGAATTATTGGGCGGTTTGGTGCCTTGGACCAGACCGAGGACCTTAAGATTTTGCATGAACCGAGGACTGGCAGGCAGGCAACACGAGAAATTGTGTAAAGTGTTAATATGTAGTAAAAACCTAAGAAAATCTCCCGTTTCCGTCATTTACTATCGAATCGACATAACGCCAGATAGTCACATTGGTCGCTTTTCTCCCTGAAACGGTTACATTTATCGTCTGCAAGCCCTTGTCGCGTGATGCAGTATGCAGACACAGTACAAGCAGCACACTAGAACACAGAATAAGAATCTACGTTGATGCAATCGGCCAGTAAGAAGAGCTACATTTCAAGTTTTAGTTATCGATTAATGAATTATTGGGTGGTTTGGTGCCTTGGACCAGACCGAGGACCTCAAGATTTTGCATGAACCGAGGACTGGCAGCCAGGTAACACGAGAAATTGTGTAAAGTGTTAATATGTAGTAAAAACCTAAGAAAATCTCCCGTTTCCGTCATTTACTATCGAATCGACATAACGCCAGATCGTCACATTGGTCGCTTTTCTCTCTGAAACGGTTACATTTATCGTCTGCAAGCCCTTGTCGCGTGATGCGGTATGCAGACACAGTACAAGCAGCACACTAGAACACAGAATAAGAATCTACGTTGATGCAATCGGCCAGGAAGAAGAGCTACATTTCAAGTATTAGTTATCGATTAATGAATTATTGGGCGGTTTGGTGCCTTGGACCAGACCGAGGACCTTAAGATTTTGCATGAACCGAGGACTGGCAGCCAGGTAACACGAGAAATTGTGTAAAGTGTTAATATGTAGTAAAAACCTAAGAAAATCTCCCGTTTCCGTCATTTACTATCGAATCGACATAACGCCAGATCGTCACAGTGGTCGCTTTTCTCTCTGAAACGGTTACATTTATCGTCTGCAAGCCCTTGTCGCGTGATGCGGTATGCAGACACAGTACAAGCAGCACACTAGAACACAGAATAAGAATCTACGTTGATGCAATCGGCCAGTAAGAAGAGCTACATTTCAAGTTTTAGTTATCGATTAATGAATTATTGGGCGGTTTGGTGCCTTGGACCAGACCGAGGACCTTAAGATTTTACTTGAACCGAGGACTGGCAGCCAGGTAACACGAGAAATTGTGTAAAGTGTTAATATGTAGTAAAAACCTAAGAAAATCTCCCGTTTCCGTCATTTACTATCGAATCGACATAACGCCAGATCCTCACAGTGGTCGCTTTTCTCTCTGAAACGGTTACATTTATCGTCTGCAAGCCCTTGTCGCATGATGCTGTATGCAGAGTCACTACAAGCGGCATAGTAGAACACTGAAGAAGCATCTATGTTTATGCAATCGCCCAGTAAGAAGAGCTACATTTCAAGTTTTAGTTATCGATTAATGAATGATTGGCCGGTTTGGTGCCTTGGACCAGACCGAGGACCTTAAGATTTTGCATGAACCGAGGACTGGCAGCCAGGTAACACGAGAAATTGTGTAAAGTGTTAATATGTAGTAAAAACCTAAGAAAATCTCCCATTTCCGTCATTTACTATCGAATCGACATAACACCAGATCGTCACATTGGTCGCTTTTCTCTCTGAAACGGTTACATTTATCGTCTGCAAGCCCTTGTCGCGTGATGCGGTATGCAGACACAGTACAAGCAGCACACTAGAACACAGAATAAGAATCTACGTTGATGCAATCGGCCAGGAAGTAGAGCTACATTTCAAGTTTTAGTTATCGATTAATGAATTATTGGGCGGTTTGGTGCCTTGGACCAGACCGAGGATCTTAAGATTTTGCATGAACCGAGGACTGGCAGCCAG
Organism: Schistocerca cancellata; assembly: GCF_023864275.1. NCBI lineage: Eukaryota > Metazoa > Arthropoda > Insecta > Orthoptera > Acrididae > Schistocerca > Schistocerca cancellata. The sequence goes on from NW_026047150.1 coordinate 4,181,854, forward strand.
GTAACATGAGAAATTGTGTAAAGTGTTAATATGTAGTAAAAACCTAAGAAAATCTCCCGTTTCCGTCATTTACTATCGAATCGACATAACGCCAGATCGTCACAGTGGTCGCTTTTCTCTCTGAAACGGTTACATTTATCGTCTGCAAGCCCTTGTCGCGTGATGCGGTATGCAGACACAGTACAAGCAGCACACTAGAACACAGAATAAGAATCTACGTTGATGCAATCGGCCAGTAAGAAGAGCTACATTTCAAGATTTAGTTATCGATTAATGAATGATTGGCCGGTTTGGTGCCTTGGACCAGACCGAGGACCTTAAGATTTTGCATGAACCGAGGACTGGCAGCCAGGTAACACGAGAAATTGTGTAAAGTGTTAATATGTAGTAAAAACCTAAGAAAATCTCTCGTTTCCGTCATTTACTATCGAATCGACATAACGCCAGATCGTCACATTGGTCGCTTTTCTCACTGAAACGGTTACATTTATCGTCTGCAAGCCCTTGTCGCGTGATGCGGTATGCAGACACAGTACAAGCAGCACACTAGAACACAGAATAAGAATCTACGTTGATGCAATCGGCCAGTAAGAAGAGCTACATTTCAAGTTTTAGTTATCGATTAATGAATTATTGGGCGGTTTGGGGCCTTGGACCAGACCGAGGACCTTACGATTTTGCATGAACCGAGGACTGGCAGCCAGGTAACACGAGAAATTGTGTAAAGTGTTAATATGTAGTAAAAACCCAAGAAAATCTCCCGTTTCCGTCATTTACTATCGAATCGACATAACGCCAGATAGTCACATTTGTCGCTTTTCTCTCTGAAACGGTTACATTTATCGTCTGCAAGCCCTTGTCGCGTGATGCGGTATGCAGACACAGTACAAACAGCACACTAGAACACAGAATAAGAATCTACGTTGATGCAATCGGCCAGTAAGAAGAGCTACATTTCAAGTTTTAGTTATCGATTAATGAATTATTGGGCGGTTTGGGGCCTTGGACCAGACCGAGGACCTTAAGATTTTGCATGAACCGAGGACTGGCAGCCAGGTAACACGAGAAATTGTGTAAAGTGTTAATATGTAGTAAAAACCCAAGAAAATCTCCCGTTTCCGTCATTTACTATCGAATCGACATAACGCCAGATAGTCACATTGGTCGCTTTTCTCTCTGAAACGGTTACATTTATCGTCTGCAAGCCCTTGTCGCGTGATGCGGTATGCAGACACAGTACAAACAGCACACTAGAACACAGAATAAGAATCTACGTTGATGCAATCGGCCAGTAAGAAGAGCTACATTTCAAGTTTTAGTTATCGATTAATGAATTATTGGGCGGTTTGGTGCCTTGGACCAGACCGAGGACCTTAAGATTTTGCATGAACCGAGGACTGGCAGCCAGGTAACACGAGAAATTGTGTAAAGTGTTAATATGTAGTAAAACCCTTAGAAAATCTCCCGTATCCCTCATTTATACGAATCGACATAACGCCAGATCGTCACAGTGGTCGCTTTTCTCTCTGAAACGGTTACATTTATCGTCTGCAAGCCCTTGTCGCGTGATGCGGTATGCAGAGTCACTACAAGCGCCATAGTAGAACACTGAAGAAGCATCTAAGTTTATGCAATCGCCCAGTAAGAAGAGCTACATTTCAAGTTTTAGTTATCGATTAATGAATTATTGGGTGGTTTGGTGCCTTGGACCAGACCGAGGACCTTAAGATTTTGCATGAACCGAGGACTGGCAGCCAGGTAACACGAGAAATTGTGTAAAGTGTTAATATGTAGTAAAAACCTAAGAAAATCTCCCGTTTCCGTCATTTACTATCGAATCGACATAACGCCAGATCGTCACATTGGTCGCTTTTCTCTCTGAAACGGTTACATTTATCGTCTGCAAGCCCTTGTCGCGTGATGCGGTATGCAGACACAGTACAAGCAGCACACTAGAACACAGAATAAGAATCTACGTTGATGCAATCGGCCAGTAAGAAGAGCTACATTTCAAGTTTTAGTTACCGATTAATGAATTATTGGGCGGTTTGGTGCCTTGGACCAGACCGAGGACCTTAAGATTTTGCATGAACCGAGGACTGGCAGCCAGGTAACACGAGAAATTGTGTAAAGTGTTAATATGTAGTAAAAACCTAAGAAAATCTCCCGTTTCCGTCATTTACTATCGAATCGACATAACGCCAGATCGTCACAGTGGTCGCTTTTCTCTCTGAAACGGTTACATTTATCGTCTGCAAGCCCTTGTCGCGTGATGCGGCATGCAGAGTCACTACAAGCGGCATAGTAGAACACTGAAGAAGCATCTAAGTTTATGCAATCGCACAGTAAGAAGAGCTACATTTCAAGTTTTAGTTATCGATTAATGAATTATTCTGCGGTTTGGTGCCTTGGACCAGACCGAGGACCTTAAGATTTTGCATGAACCGAGGACTGTCAGCCAGGTAACACGAGAAATTGTGTAAAGTGTTAATATGTAGTAAAAACCTAAGAAAATCTCTCGTTTCCGTCATTTACTATCGAATCGACATAACGCCAGATCGTCACAGTGGTCGCTTTTCTCTTTGAAACGGTTACATTTATCGTCTGCAAGCCCTTCTCGCTTGATGCGGTATGCAGAGTCACTACAAGCGGCATAGTAGAACACTGAAGAAGCATCTAAGTTTATGCAATCGCCCAGTAAGAAGAGCTACATTTCAAGTTTTAGTTATCGATTAATGAATTATTGGGCGGTTTGGTGCCTTGGACCAGACCGAAGACCTTAAGATTTTGCATGAACCGAGGACTGGCAGCCAGGTAACACGAGAAATTGTGTAAAGTGTTAATATGTAGTAAAAACCTAAGAAAATCTCCCGTTTCCGTCATTTACTATCGAATCGACATAACGCCAGATCGTCACAGTGGTCGCTTTTCTCTCTGAAACGGTTACATTTATCGTCTGCAAGCCCTTGTCGCGTGATGCGGTATGCAGACACAGTACAAGCAGCACACTAGAACACAGAATAAGAATCTACGTTGATGCAATCGGCCAGTAAGAAGAGCTACATTTCAAGTTTTAGTTACCGATTAATGAATTATTGGGCGGTTTGGTGCCTTGGACCAGACCGAGGACCTTAAGATTTTGCATGAACCGAGGACTGGCAGCCAGGTAACACGAGAAATTGTGTAAAGTGTTAATATGTAGTAAAAACCTAAGAAAATCTCCCGTTTCCGTCATTTACTATCGAATCGACATAACGCCAGATCGTCACAGTGGTCGCTTTTCTCTCTGAAACGGTTACATTTATCGTCTGCAAGCCCTTGTCGCGTGATGCGGCATGCAGAGTCACTACAAGCGGCATAGTAGAACACTGAAGAAGCATCTAAGTTTATGCAATCGCACAGTAAGAAGAGCTACATTTCAAGTTTTAGTTATCGATTAATGAATTATTGGGCGGTTTGGTGCCTTGGACCAGACCGAGGACCTTAAGATTTTGCATGAACCGAGGACTGGCAGCCAGGTAACACGAGAAATTGTGTAAAGTGTTAATATGTAGTAAAAACCTAAGAAAATCTCCCGTTTCCGTCATTTACTATCGAATCGACATAACGCCAGATCGTCACAGTGGTCGCTTTTCTCTCTGAAACGGTTACATTTATCGTCTGCAAGCCCTTGTCGCGTGATGCGGTATGCAGACACAGTACAAGCAGCACACTAGAACACAGAATAAGAATCTACGTTGATGCACTCGGCCAGTAAGAAGAGCTACATTTCAAGTTTTAGTTACCGATTAATGAATTATTGGGCGGTTTGGCGCCTTGGACCAGACCGAGGACCTTAAGATTTTGCATGAACCGAGGACTGGCAGCCAGGTAACACGAGAAATTGTGTAAAGTGTTAATATGTAGTAAAAACCTAAGAAAATCTCCCGTTTCCGTCATTTACTATCGAATCGACATGACGCCAGATCGTCACAGTGGTCGCTTTTCTCTCTGAAACGGTTACATTTATCGTCTGCAAGCCCTTGTCGCGTGATGCGGTATGCAGAGTCACTATAAAAGGCATAGTAGAACATTGAAGAAGCATCTAAGTATATACAATCGCCCAGTAAGAAGAGCTACATTTCAAGTTTTAGTTATCGATTAATGAATTATTGGGCGGTTTGGAGCCTTGGACCAGACCGAGGACCTTAAGATTTTGCATGAACCGAGGACTGGCAGCCAGGTAACACGAGAAATTGTGTAAAGTGCTAATATGTAGTAAAAACCTAAGAAAATCTCCCGTTTCCGTCATTTACTATTGAATCGACATAACGAGATCGTCACAGTGGTCGCTTTTCTCTCTGAAACGGTTACATTTATCGTCTGCAAGCCCTTCTCGCTTGATGCGGTATGCAGAGTCACTACAAGCGGCATAGTAGAACACTGAAGAAGCATCTAAGTTTATGCAATCGCCCAGTAAGAAGAGCTACATTTCAAGTTTTAGTTATCGATTAATGAATTATTGGGCGGTTTGGTGCCTTGGACCAGACCGAGGACCTTAAGATTTTGCATGAACCGAGGACTGGCAGCCAGGTAACACGAGAAATTGTGTAAAGTGTTAATATGTAGAAAAACCTAAGAAAATCTCCCGTTTCCGTCATTTACTATCGATCGACATAACGCCAGATCGTCACAGTGGTCGCTTTTCTCTCTGAAACGGTTACATTTATCGTCTGCAAGCCCTTGTCGCGTGATGCGGTATGCAGACACAGTACAAGCAGCACACTAGAACACAGAATAAGAATCTACGTTGATGCAATCGGCCAGTAAGAAGAGCTACATTTCAAGTTTTAGTTATCAATTAATGAATTATTTGGCGGATTGGTGCCTTGGACCAGACCGAGGACTTTAAGATTTTGCATGAACCGAGGACTGGCAGCCAGGTAACACGAGAAATTGTGTAAAGTGTTAATATGTAGTAAAAACCTAAGAAAATCTCCCGTTTCCGTCATTTACTATCGAATCGACATAACGCCAGATCGTCACAGTGGTCGCTTTTCTCTCTGAAACGGTTACATTTATCGTCTGCAAGCCCTTGTCGCGTGATGCGGTATGCAGAGTCACTACAAGCGGCATAGTAGAACACTGAAGAAGCATCTAAGTTTATGCAATCGCCCAGTAAGAAGAGCTACATTTCAAGTTTTAGTTATCGATTAATGAATTATTGGGCGGTTTGGTGCCTTGGACCAGACCGAGGACCTTAAGATTTTGCATGAACCGAGGACTGGCAGCCAGGTAACACGAGAAATTGTGTAAAGTGTTAATATGTAGTAAAAACCTAAGAAAATCTCCCGTTTCCGTCATTTACTATCGAATCGACATAACGCCAGATCGTCACAGTGGTCGCTTTTCTCTCTGAAACGGTTACATTTATCGTCTGCAAGCCCTTGTCGCGTGATGCGGTATGCAGACACAGTACAAGCAGCACACTAGAACACAGAATAAGAATCTACGTTGATGCAATCGACCAGGAAGAAGAGCTACATTTCAAGTTTTAGTTATCGATTAATGAATTATTGGGCGGTTTGGTGCCTTGGACCAGACCGAGGACCTTAAGATTTTGCATGAACCGAGGACTGGCAGCCAGGTAACACGAGAAATTGTGTAAAGTATTAATATGTAGTAAAAACCCAAGAAAATCTCCCGTTTCCGTCATTTACTATCGAATCGACATAACGCCAGATCGTCACAGTGGCCGCTTTTCTCTCTGAAACGGTTACATTTATCGTCTGCAAGCCCTTTCGCGTGATGCGGTATGCAGAGTCACTACAAGCGGCATAGTAGAACACTGAAGAAGCATCTAAGTTTATGCAATCGCCCAGTAAGAAGAGCTACATTTCAAGTTTTAGTTATCGATTAATGAATTATTGGGCGGTTTGGTGCCTTGGACCAGACCGAGGACCTTAAGATTTTGCATGAACCGAGGACTGGCAGCCAGGTAACACGAGAAATTGTGTAAAGTGTTAATATGTAGTAAAAACCTAAGAAAATCTCCCGTTTCCGTCATTTACTATCGAATCGACATAACGCCAGATCGTCACATTGGTCGCTTTTCTCTCTGAATCGGTTACATTACCGTCTGCAAGCCCTTGTCGCGTGATGCGGTATGCAGATACAGTACAAGCAGCACACTAGAACACAGAATAAGAATCTACGTTGATGCAATCGGCCAGGAAGAAGAGCTACATTTCAAGTTTTAGTTATCGATTAATGAATTATTGGGCGGTTTGGTGCCTTGGAAATGACCGAGGACCTTAAGATTTTGCATGAACCGAGGACTGGCAGCCAGGTAACACGAGAAATTGTGTAAAGTGTTAATATGTAGTAAAAACCTAAGAAAATCTCCCGTTTCCGTCATTAACTATCGAATCGACATAACGCCAGAACGTCACAGTGGTCGCTTTTCTCTCTGAAACGGTTACATTTATCGTCTGCAAGCCCTTGTCGCGTGATGCGGTATGCAGAGTCACTACAAGCGGCATAGTAGAACACTGAAGAAGCATCTAAGTTTATGCAATCGCCCAGTAAGAAGAGCTACATTTCAAGTTTTAGTTATCGATTAATGAATTATTGGGCTGTTTGGTGCCTTGGACCAGACCGAGGACCTTAAGATTTTGCATGAACCGAGGACTGGCAGCCAGGTAACACGAGAAATTGTGTTAAGTGTTAATATGTACTAAAAACCTAAGAAAATCTCCCGTTTCCGTCATTTACTATCGAATCGACATAACGCCAGATCGTCACAGTGGTCGCTTTTCTCTCTGAAACGGTTACATCTATCGTCTGCAAGCCCTTGTCGCGTGATGCGGTATGCAGACACAGTACAAGCAGCACACTAGAACACAGAATAATAATCTACGTTGATGCAATCGGCCAGGAAGAAGAGCTACATTTCAAGTTTTAGTTATCGATTAATGAATTATTGGGCGGTTTGGTGCCTTGGAAAAGACCGAGGACCTTAAGATTTTGCATGAACCGAGGACTGGCAGCCAGGTAACACGAGAAATTGTGTAGTGTTAATATGTAGTAAAAACCTAAGAAAATCTCCCGTTTCCGTCATTAACTATCGAATCGACATAACGCCAGATCGTCACAGTGGTCGCTTTTCTCTCTTAAACGGTTACATTTATCGTCTGCAAGCCCTTGTCGCGTGATGCGGTATGCAGAGTCACTACAAGCGGCATAGTAGAACACTGAAGAAGCATCTAAGTTTATGCAATCGCCCAGTAAGAAGAGCTACATTTCAAGTTTTAGTTATCGATTAATGAATTATTGGGCGGTTTGGTGCCTTGGACCTGACCGAGGACCTTAAGATTTTGAATGAACCGAGGACTGGCAGCCAGGTAACACGAGAAATTGTGTAACGTGTTAATATGTAGTAAAAACCTAAGAAAATCTCCCGTTTCCGTCATTTACTATCGAATCGACATAACGCCAGATCGTCGCAGTGGTCGCTTTCTCTCTGAAACGTTTACATTTATCGTCTGCAAGCCCTTGTCGCGTGATGCGGTATGCAGAGTCACTACAAGCGGCATAGTAGAACACTGAAGAAGCATCTAAGTTTATGCAATCGCCCAGTAAGAAGAGCTACATTTCAAGTTTTAGTTATCGATTAATGAATTATTGGGCGGTTTGGTGCCTTGGACCAGACCGAGGACCTTAAGATTTTGCATGAACCGAGGACTGGCAGCCAGGTAACACGAGAAATTGTGTAAAGTGTTAATATGTAGTAAAAACCTAAGAAAATCTCCGGTTTCCGTCATTTACTATCGAATCGGCATAACGCCAGATCGTCACAGTGGTCGCTTTTCTCTCTGAAACGGTTACATTTATCGTCTGCAAGCCCTTGTCGCGTGATGCGGTACGCAGAGTCACTACAAGCGGCATGGTAGAACACTGAAGAAGCATCTAAGTTTATGCAATCGCCCAGTAAGAAGAGCTACATTTCAAGTTTTAGTTATCGATTAATGAATTATTGGGTGGTTTGGTGCCTTGGACCAGACCGAGGACCTTAAGATTTTGCATGATCCGAGGACTGGCAGCCAGGTAACACGAGAAATTGTGTAAAGTGTTAATATGTAGTAAAAACCTAAGAAAATCTCCCGTTTCCGTCATTTACTATCGAATCGACATAACGCCAGATCGTCACAGTGGTCTCTTTTCTCTCTGAAACGGTTACATTTATCGTCTGCAAGCCCTTGTCGCGTGATGCGGTATGCAGAGTCACTACAAGCGGCATAGTAGAACACTGAAGAAGCATCTAAGTTTATGCAATCGCCCAGTAAGAAGAGCTACATTTCAAGTTTTAGTTATCGATTAATGAATTATTGGGCGGTTTGGTGCCTTGGACCAGACCGAGGCCCTTAAGATTTTGCATGAAGCGAGGACTGGCAGCCAGGTAACACGAGAAATTGTGTAATGTGTTAATATGTAGTAAAAACCTAAGAAAATCTCCCGTTTCCGTCATTTACTATCGAATCGACAGAACGCCAGATCGTCACATTGGTCGCTTTTCTCTCTGAAACGGTTACATTTATCGTCTGCAAGCCCTTGTCGCGTGATGCGGTATGCAGACACAGTACAAGCAGCACACTAGAACACAGAATAAGAATCTACGTTGACGCAATCGGCCAGTAAGAAGAGCTACATTTCAAGTTTTAGTTATCGATTAATGAGTTATTGGGCGGTTTGGTGCCTTGGACCAGACCGAGGACCTTAAGATTTTGCATGAACCGAGGACTGGCAGCCAGGTAACACGAGAAATTGTGTAAAGTGTTAATATGTAGTAAAAACCTAAGAAAATCTCCCGTTTCCGTCATTTACTATCGAATCGACATAACGCCAGATCGTCACATTGGTCGCTTTTCTCTCTGAAACGGTTACATTTATCGTCTGCAAGCCCTTGTCGCGTGATGCGGTATGCAGACACAGTACAAGCAGCACACTAGAACACAGAATAAGAATCTACGTTGATGCAATCAGCCAGGAAGAAGAGCTACATTTCAAGTTTTAGTTATCGATTAATGAATTATTGGGCGGTTTGGTGCCTTGGAAAAGACCGAGGACCTTAAGATTTTGCATGAACCGAGGACTGGCAGCCAGGTAACACGAGAAATTGTGTAAAGTGTTAATATGTAGTAAAAACCTAAGAAAATCTCCCGTTTCCGTCATTTACTATCGAATCGACATAACGCCAGATCGTCACAGTGCTCGCTTTTCTCTCTGAAACGGTTACATTTATCGTCTGCAAGCCCTTGTCGCGAGATGCGGTATGCAGACACAGTACAAGCAGCACACTAGAACACAGAATAAGAATCTACGTTGATGCAATCGGCCAGGAAGAAGAGCTACATTTCAAGTTTTAGTTATCGATTAATGAATTATTGGGCGGTTTGGTGCCTTGGACCAGACCGAGGACCTTAAGATTTTGCATGAACCGAGGACTGGCAGCCAGGTAACACGAGAAATTGTGTAAAGTGTTAATATGTAATAAAAACCCAAGAAAATCTCCCGTTTCCGTCATTTACTATCGAATCGACATAACGCCAGATCGTCACACTGGTCGCTTTTTTCTCTGAAACGGTTACATTTATCGTCTGCAAGCCCTTGTCGCGTGATGCGGTATGCGGAGTCACTACAAGCGGCATAGTAGAACACTGAAGAAGCATCTAAGTTTATGCAATCGCCCAGTAAGAAGAGCTTCATTTCAAGTTTTAGTTATCGATTAATGAATTATTGGGCGGTTTGGTGCCTTGGACCAGACCGAGGACCTTAAGATTTTGCATGAACCGAGGACTGGCAGCCAGGTAACACGAGAAATTGTGTAAAGTGTTAATATGTAGTAAAAACCTAAGAAAATCTCCCGTTTCCGTCATTTACTATCGAATCGACATAACGCCAGATCGTCACAGTGGTCGCTTTTCTCTCTGAAACGGTTACATTTATCGTCTGCAAGCCCTTGTCGCGTGATGCGGTATGCAGAGTCACTACAAGCGGCATAGTAGAACAATGAAGAAGCATCTAAGTTTATGCAATCGGCCAGTAAGAAGAGCTACATTTCAAGTTTTAGTTATCGATTAATGAATTATTGGGCGGTTTGGTGCCTTGGACCAGACCGAGGACCTTAAGATTTTGCATGAACCGAGGACTGGCAGCCAGGTAACACGAGAAATTGTGTAAAGTGTTAATATGTAGTAAAAACCTAAGAAAATCTCCCGTTTCCGTCATTTACTATCGAATCGACATAACGCCAGATCGTCACAGTGGTCGCTTTTCTCTCTGAAACGGTTACATTTATCGTCTGCAAGCCCTTGTCGCGTGATGCGGTATGCAGACACAGTACAAGCAGCACACTAGAACACAGAATAAGAATCTACGTTGATGCAATCGGCCAGGAAGAAGAGCTACATTTCAAGTTTTAGTTATCGATTAATGAATTATTGGGCGGTTTGGTGCCTTGGACCAGACCGAGGACCTTAAGATTTTGCATGAACCGAGGACTGGCAGCCAGGTAACACGAGAAATTGTGTAAAGTGTTAATATGTAGTAAAAACCTAAGAAAATCTCCCGTTTCCGTTATTTACTATCGAATCGACATAACGCCAGATCGTCACAGTGGTCGCTTTTCTCTCTGAAACGGTTACATTTATCGTCTGCAAGCCCTTGTCGCGTGATGCGGTATGCAGAGTCACTACAAGCGGCATAGTAGAACACTGAAGAAGCATCTAAGTTTATGCAATCGCCCAGTAAGAAGAGCTACATTTCAAGTTTTAGTTATCGATTAATGAATTATTGGGCGGTTTGGTGCCTTGGACCAGACCTAGGACCTTAAGATTTTGCATGAACCGAGGACTGGCAGCCAGGTAACACGAGAAATTGTGTAAAGTGTTAATATGTAGTAAAAACCTAAGAAAATCTCCCGTTTCCGTCATTTACTATCGAATCGACATAACGCCAGATCGTCACAGTGGTCGCTTTTCTCTCTGAAACGGATACATTTATCGTCTGCAAGCCCTTGTCGCGTGATGCGGTATGCAGAGTCACTACAAGCGGCATAGTAGAACACTGAAGAAGCATCTAAGTTTATGCAATCGCCCAGTAAGAAGAGCTACATTTCAAGTTTTAGTTATCGATTAATGAATTATTGGGCGGTTTGGTGCCTTGGACCAGACCGAGGACCTTAAGATTTTGCATGAACCGACGACTGGCAGCCAGGTAACACGAGAAATTGTGTAAAGTGTTAATATGTAGTAAAAACCTAAGAAAATCTCCCGTTTCCGTCATTTACTATCGAATCGACATAACGCCAGATCGTCACAGTGGTCGCTTTTCTCTCTGAAACGGTTACATTTATCGTCTGCAAGCCCTTGTCGCGTGATGCGGTATGCAGACACAGTACAAGCAGCACACTAGAACACAGAATAAGAATCTACGTTGATGCAATCGGCCAGTAAGAAGAGCTACATTTCAAGTTTTAGTTATCGATTAATGAATTATTGGGCGGTTTGGTGCCTTGGACCAGACCGAGGACCTTAAGATTTTGCATGAACCGAGAACTGGCAGCCAGGTAACACGAGAAATTGTGTAAAGTGTTAATATGTAGTAAAAACCTAAGAAAATCTCCCGTTTCCGTTATTTACTATCGAATCGACATAACGCCAGATCGTCACAGTGGTCGCTTTTCTCTCTGAAACGGTTACATTTATCGTCTGCAAGCCCTTGTCGCGTGATGCGGTATGCAGACACAGTACAAGCAGCACACTAGAACACAGAATAAGAATCTACGTTGATGCAATCGGCCAGGAAGAAGAGCTACATTTCAAGTTTTAGTTATCGATTAATGAATTATTGGGCGGTTTGGTGCCTTGGACCAGACCGAGGACCTTAAGATTTTGCATGAACCGAGGACTGGCAGCCGGGTAACACGAGAAATTGTGTAAAGTGTTAATATGTAGTAAAAACCCAAGAAAATCTCCCGTTTCCGTCATTTACTATCGAATCGACATAACGCCAGATCGTCACAGTGGTCGCTTTTCTCTCTGAAACGGTTACATTTATCGTCTGCAATCCCTTGTCGCGTGATGCGGTATGCAGAGTCACTACAAGCGGCATAGTAGAACACTGAAGAAGCATCTAAGTTTATGCAATCGCCCAGTAAGAAGAGCTACATTTCAAGTTTTAGTTATCGATTAATGAATTATTGGGCGGTTTGGTGCCTTGGACCAGACCGAGGACCTTAAGATTTTGCATGAACCGAGGACTGGCAGCCAGGTAACACGAGAAATTGTGTAAAGTGTTAATATGTAGTAAAAACCTAAGAAAATCTCCCGTTTCCGTCATTTACTATCGAATCGACATAACGCCAGATCGTCACAGTGGTCGCTTTTCTCTCTGAAACGGTTACATTTATCGTCTGCAAGCCCTTGTCGCGTGATGCGGTATGCAGAGTCACTACAAGCGGCATAGTAGAACACTGAAGAAGCATCTAAGTTTATGCAATCGCCCAGTAAGAAGAGCTACATTTCAAGTTTTAGTTATCGATTAATGAATTATTGGGCGGTTTGGTGCCTTGGACCAGACCGAGGACCTTAAGATTTTGCATGAACCGACGACTGGCAGCCAGGTAACACGAGAAATTGTGTAAAGTGTTAATATGTAGTAAAAACCTAAGAAAATCTCCCGTTTCCGTCATTTACTATCGAATCGACATAACGCCAGATCGTCACAGTGGTCGCTTTTCTCTCTGAAACGGTTACATTTATCGTCTGCAAGCCCTTGTCGCGTGATGCGGTATGCAGACACAGTACAAGCAGCACACTAGAACACAGAATAAGAATCTACGTTGATGCAATCGGCCAGGAAGAAGAGCTACATTTCAAGTTTTAGTTATCGATTAATGAATTATTGGGCGGTTTGGTGCCTTGGACCAGACCGAGGACCTTAAGATTTTGCATGAACCGAGGACTGGCAGCCAGGTAACACGAGAAATTGTGTAAAGTGTTAATATGTAGTAAAAACCCAAGAAAATCTCCCGTTTCCGTCATTTACTATCGAATCGACATAACGCCAGATCGTCACAGTGGTCGCTTTTCTCTCTGAAACGGTTACATCTATCGTCTGCAAGCCCTTGTCGCGTGATGCGGTATGCAGACACAGTACAAGCAGCACACTAGAACACAGAATAATAATCTACGTTGATGCAATCGGCCAGGAAGAAGAGCTACATTTCAAGTTTTAGTTATCGATTAATGAATTATTGGGCGGTTTGGTGCCTTGGAAAAGACCGAGGACCTTAAGATTTTGCATGAACCGAGGACTGGCAGCCAGGTAACACGAGAAATTGTGTAAAGTGTTAATATGTAGTAAAAACCTAAGAAAATCTCCCGTTTCCGTCATTAACTATCGAATCGACATAACGCCAGATCGTCACAGTGGTCGCTTTTCTCTCTTAAACGGTTACATTTATCGTCTGCAAGCCCTTGTCGCGTGATGCGGTATGCAGAGTCACTACAAGCGGCATAGTAGAACACTGAAGAAGCATCTAAGTTTATGCAATCGCCCAGTAAGAAGAGCTACATTTCAAGTTTTAGTTATCGATTAATGAATTATTGGGCGGTTTGGTGCCTTGGACCAGACCGAGGACCTTAAGATTTTGCATGAACCGAGGACTGGCAGCCAGGTAACACGAGAAATTGTGTAAAGTGTTAATATGTAGTAAAAACCTAAGAAAATCTCCGGTTTCCGTCATTTACTATCGAATCGGCATAACGCCAGATCGTCACAATGGTCGCTTTTCTCTCTGAAACGGTTACATTTATCGTCTGCAAGCCCTTGTCGCGTGATGCGGTACGCAGAGTCACTACAAGCGGCATGGTAGAACACTGAAGAAGCATCTAAGTTTATGCAATCGCCCAGTAAGAAGAGCTACATTTCAAGTTTTAGTTATCGATTAATGAATTATTGGGTGGTTTGGTGCCTTGGACCAGACCGAGGACCTTAAGATTTTGCATGATCCGAGGACTGGCAGCCAGGTAACACGAGAAATTGTGTAAAGTGTTAATATGTAGTAAAAACCTAAGAAAATCTCCCGTTTCCGTCATTTACTATCGAATCGACATAACGCCAGATCGTCACAGTGGTCGCTTTTCTCTCTGAAACGGTTACATTTATCGTCTGCAAGCCCTTGTCGCGTGATGCGGTATGCAGAGTCACTACAAGCGGCATAGTAGAACACTGAAGAAGCATCTAAGTTTATGCAATCGCCCAGTAAGAAGAGCTACATTTCAAGTTTTAGTTATCGATTAATGAATTATTGGGCGGTTTGGTGCCTTGGACCAGACCGAGGCCCTTAAGATTTTGCATGAAGCGAGGACTGGCAGCCAGGTAACACGAGAAATTGTTTGAAGTGTTAATATGTAGTAAAAACCTAAGAAAATCTCCCGTTTCCGTCATTTACTATCGAATCGACATAACGCCAGATCGTCACATTGGTCGCTTTTCTCTCTGAAACGGTTACATTTATCGTCTGCAAGCCCTTGTCGCGTGATGCGGTATGCAGACACAGTACAAGCAGCACACTAGAACACAGAATAAGAATCTACGTTGATGCAATCAGCCAGGAAGAAGAGCTACATTTCAAGTTTTAGTTATCGATTAATGAATTATTGGGCGGTTTGGTGCCTTGGAAAAGACCGAGGACCTTAAGATTTTGCATGAACCGAGGACTGGCAGCCAGGTAACACGAGAAATTGTGTAAAGTGTTAATATGTAGTAAAAACCTAAGAAAATCTCCCGTTTCCGTCATTTACTATCGAATCGACATAACGCCAGATCGTCACAGTGCTCGCTTTTCTCTCTGAAACGGTTACATTTATCGTCTGCAAGCCCTTGTCGCGAGATGCGGTATGCAGACACAGTACAAGCAGCACACTAGAACACAGAATAAGAATCTACGTTGATGCAATCGGCCAGGAAGAAGAGCTACATTTCAAGTTTTAGTTATCGATTAATGAATTATTGGGCGGTTTGGTGCCTTGGACCAGACCGAGGACCTTAAGATTTTGCATGAACCGAGGACTGGCAGCCAGGTAACACGAGAAATTGTGTAAAGTGTTAATATGTAGTAAAAACCCAAGAAAATCTCCCGTTTCCGTCATTTACTATCGAATCGACATAACGCCAGATCGTCACCCTGGTCGCTTTTTTCTCTGAAACGGTTACATTTATCGTCTGCAAGCCCTTGTCGCGTGATGCGGTATGCGGAGTCACTACAAGCGGCATAGTAGAACACTGAAGAAGCATCTAAGTTTATGCAATCGCCCAGTAAGAAGAGCTTCATTTCAAGTTTTAGTTATCGATTAATGAATTATTGGGCGGTTTGGTGCCTTGGACCAGACCGAGGACCTTAAGATTTTGCATGAACCGAGGACTGGCAGCCAGGTAACACGAGAAATTGTGTAAAGTGTTAATATGTAGTAAAAACCTAAGAAAATCTCCCGTTTCCGTCATTTACTATCGAATCGACATAACGCCAGATCGTCACAGTGGTCGCTTTTCTCTCTGAAACGGTTACATTTATCGTCTGCAAGCCCTTGTCGCGTGATGCGGTATGCAGAGTCACTACAAGCGGCATAGTAGAACACTGAAGAAGCATCTAAGTTTATGCAATCGCCCAGTAAGAAGAGCTACATTTCAAGTTTTAGTTATCGATTAATGAATTATTGGGCGGTTTGGTGCCTTGGACCAGACCGAGGACCTTAAGATTTTGCATGAACCGACGACTGGCAGCCAGGTAACACGAGAAATTGTGTAAAGTGTTAATATGTAGTAAAAACCTAAGAAAATCTCCCGTTTCCGTCATTTACTATCGAATCGACATAACGCCAGATCGTCACAGTGGTCGCTTTTCTCTCTGAAACGGTTACATTTATCGTCTGCAAGCCCTTGTCGCGTGATGCGGTATGCAGACACAGTACAAGCAGCACACTAGAACACAGAATAAGAATCTACGTTGATGCAATCGGCCAGTAAGAAGAGCTACATTTCAAGTTTTAGTTATCGATTAATGAATTATTGGGCGGTTTGGTGCCTTGGACCAGACCGAGGACCTTAAGATTTTGCATGAACCGAGGACTGGCAGCCAGGTAACACGAGAAATTGTGTAAAGTGTTAATATGTAGTAAAAACCTAAGAAAATCTCCCGTTTCCGTTATTTACTATCGAATCGACATAACGCCAGATCGTCACAGTGGTCGCTTTTCTCTCTGAAACGGTTACATTTATCGTCTGCAAGCCCTTGTCGCGTGATGCGGTATGCAGACACAGTACAAGCAGCACACTAGAACACAGAATAAGAATCTACGTTGATGCAATCGGCCAGGAAGAAGAGCTACATTTCAAGTTTTAGTTATCGATTAATGAATTATTGGGCGGTTTGGTGCCTTGGACCAGACCGAGGACCTTAAGATTTTGCATGAACCGAGGACTGGCAGCCGGGTAACACGAGAAATTGTGTAAAGTGTTAATATGTAGTAAAAACCCAAGAAAATCTCCCGTTTCCGTCATTTACTATCGAATCGACATAACGCCAGATCGTCACAGTGGTCGCTTTTCTCTCTGAAACGGTTACATTTATCGTCTGCAATCCCTTGTCGCGTGATGCGGTATGCAGAGTCACTACAAGCGGCATAGTAGAACACTGAAGAAGCATCTAAGTTTATGCAATCGCCCAGTAAGAAGAGCTACATTTCAAGTTTTAGTTATCGATTAATGAATTATTGGGCGGTTTGGTGCCTTGGACCAGACCGAGGACCTTAAGATTTTGCATGAACCGAGGACTGGCAGCCAGGTAACACGAGAAATTGTGTAAAGTGTTAATATGTAGTAAAAACCTAAGAAAATCTCCCGTTTCCGTCATTTACTATCGAATCGACATAACGCCAGATCGTCACAGTGGTCGCTTTTCTCTCTGAAACGGTTACATTTATCGTCTGCAAGCCCTTGTCGCGTGATGCGGTATGCAGAGTCACTACAAGCGGCATAGTAGAACACTGAAGAAGCATCTAAGTTTATGCAATCGCCCAGTAAGAAGAGCTACATTTCAAGTTTTAGTTATCGATTAATGAATTATTGGGCGGTTTGGTGCCTTGGACCAGACCGAGGACCTTAAGATTTTGCATGAACCGAGGACTGGCAGCCAGGTAACACGAGAAATTGTGTAAAGTGTTAATATGTAGTAAAAACCTAAGAAAATCTCCCGTTTCCGTCATTTACTATCGAATCGACATAACGCCAGATCGTCACAGTGGTCGCTTTTCTCTCTGAAACGGTTACATTTATCGTCTGCAAGCCCTTGTCGCGTGATGCGGAATGCAGAGTCACTACAAGCGGCATAGTAGAACAATGAAGAAGCATCTAAGTTTATGCAATTGGCCAGTAAGAAGAGCTACTTTTCAAGTTTTAGTTATCGATTAATGAATTATTGGGCGGTTTGGTGCCTTGGACCAGACCGAGGACCTTATGATTTTGCATGAACCGAGGACTGGCAGCCAGGTAACACGAGAAATTGTGTAAAGTGTTAATATGTAGTAAAAACCTAAGAAAATCTCCCGTTTCCGTCATTTACTATCGAATCGACATAACGCCAGATCGTCACAGTGGTCGCTTTTCTCTCTGAAACGGTTACATTTATCGTCTGCAAGCCCTTGTCGCGTGATGCGGTATGCAGACACAGTACAAGCAGCACACTAGAACACAGAATAAGAATCTACGTTGATGCAATCGGCCAGGAAGAAGAGCTACATTTCAAGTTTTAGTTATCGATTAATGAATTATTGGGCGGTTTGGTGCCTTGGACCAGACCGAGGACCTTAAGATTTTGCATGAACCGAGGACTGGCAGCCAGGTAACACGAGAAATTGTGTAAAGTGTTAATATGTAGTAAAAACCCAAGAAAATCTCCCGTTTCCGTCATTTACTATCGAATCGACATAACGCCAGATCGTCACAGTGGTCGCTTTTCTCTCTGAAACGGTTACATTTATCGTCTGCAAGCCCTTGTCGCGTGATGCGGTATGCAGAGTCACTACAAGCGGCATAGTAGAACACTGAAGAAGCATCTAAATTTATGCAATCGCCCAGTAAGAAGAGCTACATTACAAGTTTTAGTTATCGATTAATGAATTATTGGGCGGTTTGGTGCCTTGGACCAGACCGAGGACCTTAAGATTTTGCATGAACCGAGGACTGGCAGCCAGGTAACACAAGAAATTGTGTAAAGTGTTAATATGTAGTAAAAACCTAAGAAAATCTCCCGTTTCCGTCATTTACTATCGAATCGACATAACGCCAGATCGTCACAGTGGTCGCTTTTCTCTCTGAAACGGTTACATTTATCGTCTGCAAGCCCTTGTCGCGTGATGCGGTATGCAGAGTCACTACAAGCGGCATAGTAGAACACTGAAGAAGCATCTAAGTTTATGCAATCGCCCAGTAAGAAGAGCTACATTTCAAGTTTTAGTTATCGATTAATGAATTATTGGGCGGTTTGGTGCCTTGGACCAAACCGAGGACCTTAAGATTTTGCATGAACCGACGACTGGCAGCCAGGTAACACGAGAAATTGTGTAAAGTGTTAATATGTAGTAAAAACCTAAGAAAATCTCCCGTTTCCGTCATTTACTATCGAATCGACATAACGCCAGATCGTCACAGTGGTCGCTTTTCTCTCTGAAACGGTTACATTTATCGTCTGCAAGCCCTTGTCGCGTGATGCGGTATGCAGACACAGTACAAGCAGCACACTAGAACACAGAATAAGAATCTACGTTGATGCAATCGGCCAGGAAGAAGAGCTACATTTCAAGTTTTAGTTATCGATTAATGAATTATTGGGCGGTTTGGTGCCTTGGACCAGACCGAGGACCTTAAGATTTTGAATGAACCGAGGACTGGCAGCCAGGTAACACGAGAAATTGTGTAAAGTGTTAATATGTAGTAAAAACCTAAGAAAATCTCCCGTTTCCGTTATTTACTATCGAATCGACATAACGCCAGATCGTCACAGTGGTCGCTTTTCTCTCTGAAACGGTTACATTTATCGTCTGCAAGCCCTTGTCGCGTGATGCGGTATGCAGACACAGTACAAGCAGCACACTAGAACACAGAATAAGAATCTACGTTGATGCAATCGGCCAGTAAGAAGAGCTACATTTCAAGTTTTAGTTATCGATTAATGAATTATTGGGCGGTTTGGTGCCTTGGACCAGACCGAGGACCTTAAGATTTTGCATGAACCGAGGACTGGCAGCCAGGTAACACGAGAAATTGTGTAAAGTGTTAATATGTAGTAAAAACCTAAGAAAATCTCCCGTTTCCGTTATTTACTATCGAATCGACATAACGCCAGATCGTCACAGTGGTCGCTTTTCTCTCTGAAACGGTTACATTTATCGTCTGCAAGCCCTTGTCGCGTGATGCGGTATGCAGAGTCACTACATGCGGCATAGTAGAACACTGAAGAAGCATCTAAGTTTATGCAATCGCCCAGTAGGAAGAGCTACATTTCAAGTTTTAGTTATCGATTAATGAATTATTGGGCGGTTTGGTGCCTTGGACCAGACCTAGGACCTTAAGATTTTGCATGAACCGAGGACTGGCAGCCAGGTAACACGAGAAATTGTGTAAAGTGTTAATATGTAGTAAAAACCTAAGAACATCTCCCGTTTCCGTCATTTACTATCGAATCGACATAACGCCAGATCGTCACAGTGGTCGCTTTTCTCTCTGAAACGGTTACATTTATCGTCTGCAAGCCCTTGTCGCGTGATGCGGTATGCTGACACAGTACAAGCAGCACACTAGAACACAGAATAAGAATCTACGTTGATGCAATCGGCCAAAAAGAAGAGATGCACTTCAAATTTTAGTTATCGAAAATTGAATTATTGGCCGATTTAATGTCATTGACATGACCGTGGACCTTAAGATTTTGCATGAACCGAGGACTGGCAGCCAGGTAACACGAGAAATTGTGTAAAGTGTTAATATGTAGTAAAAACCTAAGAAAATCTCCCGTTTCCGTCATTTACTATCGAATCGACATAACGCCAGATCGTCACAGTGGTCGCTTTTCTCTCTGAAACGGTTACATTTATCGTCTGCAAGCCCTTGTCGCGTGATGCGGTATGCAGACACAGTACAAGCAGCACACTAGAACACAGAATAAGAATCTACGTTGATGCAATCGGCCAGTAAGAAGAGCTACATTTCAAGTTTTAGTTATCGATTAATGAATTATTGGGCGGTTTGTTGCCTTGGACCAGACCGAGGACCTTAAGATTTTGCAAGAACCGAGGACTGGCAGCCAGGTAACACGAGAAATTGTGTAAAGTGTTAATATGTAGTAAAAACCTAGAAAATCTCCTGTTTCCTTCATTTACTATCGAATCGACATAACGCCAGATCGTCACATTGGTCGCTTTTCTCTCTGAAACGGTTACATTTATCGTCTGCAAGCCCTTGTCGCGTGATGCGGTATGCAGACACAGTACAAGCAGCACACTAGAACACAGAATAAGAATCTACGTTGATGCAATCGGCCAGTAAGAAGAGCTACATTTCAAGTTTTAGTTATCGATTAATGAATTATTGGGCGGTTTGGTGCCTTGGACCAGACCGAGGACCTTAAGATTTTGCATGAACCGAGGACTGGCAGCCAGGTAACACGAGAAATTGTGTAAAGTGTTAATATGTAGTAAAAACCTAAGAAAATCTCCCGTTTCCGTCATTTACTATCGAATCGACATAACGCCAGATCGTCACAGTGGTCGCTTTTCTCTCTGAAACGGTTACATTTATCGTCTGCAAGCCCTTGTCGCGTGATGCGGTATGCAGACACAGTACAAGCAGCACACTAGAACACAGAATAAGAATCTACGTTGATGCAATCGGCCAGTAAGAAGAGCTACATTTCAAGTTTTAGTTATCGATTAATGAATTATTGGGCGGTTTGGTGCCTTGGACCAGACCGAGGACCTTAAGATTTTGCATGAACCGAGGACTGGCAGCCAGGTAACACGAGAAATTGTGTAAAGTGTTAATATGTAGTAAAAACCTAAGAAAATATTCCCGTTTCCGTCATTTACTATCGAATCGACATAACGCCAGATCGTCAGAGTGGTCGCTTTTCTCTCAGAAACGGTTACATTTATCGTCTGCAAGCCCTTGTCGCGTGATGCGGTATGCAGAGTCACTACAAGCGGCATAGTAGAACACTGAAGAAGCATCTAAGTTTATGCAATCGCCCAGTAAGAAGAGCTACATTTCAAGTTTTAGTTATCGATTAATGAATTATTGGGCGGTGTGGTGCCTTGGACCAACCGAAGACCTTAAGATTTTGCACGAACCGAGGACTGGCAGCCAGGAAACACGAGAAATTGTGTAAAGTGTTAACATGTAGAAAAACCTAAGAAAATCTCCCGTTTCCGTCATTTACTATCGAATCGACATAACGCCAGATCGTCACAGTGGTCGTTTTTCTCTCTGAAACGGTTACATTTATCGTCTGCAAGGACTTGTGGCGTGATGCGGTATGCAGACACAGTACAAGCAGCACACTAGAACACAGAATAAGAATCTACGTTGATGAAATCGGCCAGTAAGAAGAGCTACATTTCAAGTTTTAGTTATCGATTAATGAATTATTGGGCGGTTTGGTGCCTTGGACCAGACCGAGGACCTTAAGATTTTGCATGAACCGAGGACTGGCAGCCAGGTAACACGAGAAATTGTGTAAAGTGTTAATATGTAGTAAAAACCTAAGAAAATCTCCCGTTTCCGTCATTTACTATCGAATCGACATAACGCCAGATCGTCACAGTGGTCGCTTTTCTCTCTGAAACGGTTACATTTATCGTCTGCAAGCCCTTGTCGCGTGATGCGGTATGCAGAGTCACTACAAGCGGCATAGTAGAACACTGAAGAAGCATCTAAGTTTATGCAATCGCCCAGTAAGAAGAGCTACATTTCAAGTTTTAGTTATCGATTAATGAATTATTGGGCGGTTTGGTGCCTTGGACCAAACCGAGGACCTTAAGATTTTGCATGAACCGACGACTGGCAGCCAGGTAACACGAGAAATTGTGTAAAGTGTTAATATGTAGTAAAAACCTAAGAAAATCTCCCGTTTCCGTCATTTACTATCGAATCGACATAACGCCAGATCGTCACAGTGGTCGCTTTTCTCTCTGAAACGGTTACATTTATCGTCTGCAAGCCCTTGTCGCGTGATGCGGTATGCAGACACAGTACAAGCAGCACACTAGAACACAGAATAAGAATCTACGTTGATGCAATCGGCCAGGAAGAAGAGCTACATTTCAAGTTTTAGTTATCGATTAATGAATTATTGGGCGGTTTGGTGCCTTGGACCAGACCGAGGACCTTAAGATTTTGAATGAACCGAGGACTGGCAGCCAGGTAACACGAGAAATTGTGTAAAGTGTTAATATGTAGTAAAAACCTAAGAAAATCTCCCGTTTCCGTTATTTACTATCGAATCGACATAACGCCAGATCGTCACAGTGGTCGCTTTTCTCTCTGAAACGGTTACATTTATCGTCTGCAAGCCCTTGTCGCGTGATGCGGTATGCAGACACAGTACAAGCAGCACACTAGAACACAGAATAAGAATCTACGTTGATGCAATCGGCCAGTAAGAAGAGCTACATTTCAAGTTTTAGTTATCGATTAATGAATTATTGGGCGGTTTGGTGCCTTGGACCAGACCGAGGACCTTAAGATTTTGCATGAACCGAGGACTGGCAGCCAGGTAACACGAGAAATTGTGTAAAGTGTTAATATGTAGTAAAAACCTAAGAAAATCTCCCGTTTCCGTTATTTACTATCGAATCGACATAACGCCAGATCGTCACAGTGGTCGCTTTTCTCTCTGAAACGGTTACATTTATCGTCTGCAAGCCCTTGTCGCGTGATGCGGTATGCAGAGTCACTACATGCGGCATAGTAGAACACTGAAGAAGCATCTAAGTTTATGCAATCGCCCAGTAGGAAGAGCTACATTTCAAGTTTTAGTTATCGATTAATGAATTATTGGGCGGTTTGGTGCCTTGGACCAGACCTAGGACCTTAAGATTTTGCATGAACCGAGGACTGGCAGCCAGGTAACACGAGAAATTGTGTAAAGTGTTAATATGTAGTAAAAACCTAAGAACATCTCCCGTTTCCGTCATTTACTATCGAATCGACATAACGCCAGATCGTCACAGTGGTCGCTTTTCTCTCTGAAACGGTTACATTTATCGTCTGCAAGCCCTTGTCGCGTGATGCGGTATGCTGACACAGTACAAGCAGCACACTAGAACACAGAATAAGAATCTACGTTGATGCAATCGGCCAAAAAGAAGAGATGCACTTCAAATTTTAGTTATCGAAAATTGAATTATTGGCCGATTTAATGTCATTGACATGACCGTGGACCTTAAGATTTTGCATGAACCGAGGACTGGCAGCCAGGTAACACGAGAAATTGTGTAAAGTGTTAATATGTAGTAAAAACCTAAGAAAATCTCCCGTTTCCGTCATTTACTATCGAATCGACATAACGCCAGATCGTCACAGTGGTCGCTTTTCTCTCTGAAACGGTTACATTTATCGTCTGCAAGCCCTTGTCGCGTGATGCGGTATGCAGACACAGTACAAGCAGCACACTAGAACACAGAATAAGAATCTACGTTGATGCAATCGGCCAGTAAGAAGAGCTACATTTCAAGTTTTAGTTATCGATTAATGAATTATTGGGCGGTTTGTTGCCTTGGACCAGACCGAGGACCTTAAGATTTTGCAAGAACCGAGGACTGGCAGCCAGGTAACACGAGAAATTGTGTAAAGTGTTAATATGTAGTAAAAACCTAGAAAATCTCCTGTTTCCTTCATTTACTATCGAATCGACATAACGCCAGATCGTCACATTGGTCGCTTTTCTCTCTGAAACGGTTACATTTATCGTCTGCAAGCCCTTGTCGCGTGATGCGGTATGCAGACACAGTACAAGCAGCACACTAGAACACAGAATAAGAATCTACGTTGATGCAATCGGCCAGTAAGAAGAGCTACATTTCAAGTTTTAGTTATCGATTAATGAATTATTGGGCGGTTTGGTGCCTTGGACCAGACCGAGGACCTTAAGATTTTGCATGAACCGAGGACTGGCAGCCAGGTAACACGAGAAATTGTGTAAAGTGTTAATATGTAGTAAAAACCTAAGAAAATCTCCCGTTTCCGTCATTTACTATCGAATCGACATAACGCCAGATCGTCACAGTGGTCGCTTTTCTCTCTGAAACGGTTACATTTATCGTCTGCAAGCCCTTGTCGCGTGATGCGGTATGCAGACACAGTACAAGCAGCACACTAGAACACAGAATAAGAATCTACGTTGATGCAATCGGCCAGTAAGAAGAGCTACATTTCAAGTTTTAGTTATCGATTAATGAATTATTGGGCGGTTTGGTGCCTTGGACCAGACCGAGGACCTTAAGATTTTGCATGAACCGAGGACTGGCAGCCAGGTAACACGAGAAATTGTGTAAAGTGTTAATATGTAGTAAAAACCTAAGAAAATATTCCCGTTTCCGTCATTTACTATCGAATCGACATAACGCCAGATCGTCAGAGTGGTCGCTTTTCTCTCAGAAACGGTTACATTTATCGTCTGCAAGCCCTTGTCGCGTGATGCGGTATGCAGAGTCACTACAAGCGGCATAGTAGAACACTGAAGAAGCATCTAAGTTTATGCAATCGCCCAGTAAGAAGAGCTACATTTCAAGTTTTACTTATCGATTAATGAATTATTGGGCGGTTTGGTGCCTTGGACCAGACCGAGGACCTTAAGATTTTGCATGAACCGAGGACTGGCAGCCAGGTAACACGAGAAATTGTGTAAAGTGTTAATATGTAGTACAAACCTAAGAAAATCTCCCGTTTCCGTCATTTACTATCGAATCGACATAACGCCAGATCGTCACAGTGGTCGCTTTTCTCTCTGAAACGGTTACATTTATCGTCTGCAAGCCCTTGTCGCGTGATGCGGTATGCAGACACAGTACAAGCAGCACACTAGAACACAGAATAAGAATCTATGTTGATGCAATCGGCCAAAAAGAAGAGCTACACTTCAAATTTTAGTTATCGAAAATTGAATTATTGGCCGGTTTAATGCCATTGACATGACTGTGGACCTTAAGATTTTGCATGAACCGAGGACTGGCAGCCAGGTAACACGAGAAATTGTGTAAAGTGTTAATATGTAGTAAAAACCTAAGAAAATCTCCCGTTTCCGTCATTTACTAACGAATCGACATAACGCCAGATCGTCACAGTGGTCGCTTTTCTCTCTGAAACGGTTACATTTATCGTCTGCAAGCCCTTGTCGCGTGATGCGGTATGCAGAGTCACTACAAGCGGCATAGTAGAACACTGAAGAAGCATCTAAGTTTATGCAATCGCCCAGTAAGAAGAGCTACATTTCAAGTTTTAGTTATCGATTAATGAATTATTGGGTGGTTTGGTGCCTTGGACCAGACCGAGGAGCTTAAGATTTTGCATGAACCGAGAACTGGCAGCCAGGTAACACGAGAAATTGTGTAAAGTGTTAATATGTAGTAAAAACCTAGAAAATCTCCTGTTTCCGTCATTTACTATCGAATCGACATAACGCCAGATCGTCACATTGGTCGCTTTTCTCTCTGAAACGGTTACATTTATCGTCTGCAAGCCCTTGTCGCGTGATGCGGTATGCAGACACAGTACAAGCAGCACACTAGAACACAGAATAAGAATCTACGTTGATGCAATCGGCCAGTAAGAAGAGCTACATTTCAAGTTTTAGTTATCGATTAATGAATTATTGGGCGGTTTGGTGCCTTGGACCAGACCGAGGACCTTAAGATTTTGCATGAACCGAGGACTGGCAGCCAGGTAACACGAGAAATTGTGTAAAGTGTTAATATGTAGTAAAAACCTAAGAAAATCTCCCGTTTCCGTCATTTACTATCGAATCGACATAACGCCAGATCGTCACAGTGGTCGCTTTTCTCTCTGAAACGGTTACATTTATCGTCTGCAAGCCCTTGTCGCGTGATGCGGTATGCAGACACAGTACAAGCAGCACACTAGAACACAGAATAAGAATCTACGTTGATGCAATCGACCAGGAAGAAGAGCTACATTTCAAGTTTTAGTTATCGATTAATGAATTATTGGGCGGTTTGGTGCCTTGGACCAGACCGAGGACCTTAAGATTTTGCATGAACCGAGGACTGGCAGCCAGGTAACACGAGAAATTGTGTAAAGTATTAATATGTAGTAAAAACCCAAGAAAATCTCCCGTTTCCGTCATTTACTATCGAATCGACATAACGCCAGATCGTCACAGTGGTCGCTTTTCTCTCTGAAACGGTTACATTTATCGTCTGCAAGCCCTTGTCGCCTGATGCGGTATGCAGAGTCACTACAAGCGGCATAGTAGAACACTGAAGAAGCATCTAAGTTTATGCAATCGCCCAGTAAGAAGAGCTACATTTCAAGTTTTACTTATCGATTAATGAATTATTGGGCGGTTTGGTGCCTTGGACCAGACCAAGGACCTTAAGATTTTGCATGAACCAAGGACTGGCAGCCAGGTAACACGAGAAATTGTGTAAAGTGTTAATATGTAGTAAAAACCCAAGAAAATCTCCCGTTTACGTCATTTACTATCGAATCGACATAACGCCAGATCGTCACAGTGGTCGCTTTTCTCTCTGAAACGGTTACATTTATCGTCTGCAAGCCCTTGTCGCGTGATGCGGTATGCTGACACAGTACAAGCAGCACACTAGAACACAGAATAAGAATCTACGTTGATGCAATCGGCCAAAAAGAAGAGCTACACTTCAAATTTTAGTTATCGAAAATTGAATTATTGGCCGGTTTAATGTCATTGACATGACTGTGGACCTTAAGATTTTGCATGAACCGAGGACTGGCAGCCAGGTAACACGAGAAATTGTGTAAAGTGTTAATATGTAGTAAAAACCTAAGAAAATCTCCCGTTTCCGTCATTTACTAACGAATCGACATAACGCCAGATCGTCACAGTGGTCGCTTTTCTCTCTGAAACGGTTACATTTATCGTCTGCAAGCCCTTGTCGCGTGATGCGGTATGCAGACACAGTACAAGCAGCACACTAGAACACAGAATAAGAATCTACGTTGATGCAATCGGCCAGTAAGAAGAGCTACATTTCAAGTTTTAGTTATCGATTAATGAATTATTGGGCGGTTTGGTGCCTTGGACCAGACCGAGGACCTTAAGATTTTGCATGAACCGAGGACTGGCAGCCAGGTAACACGAGAAATTGTGTAAAGTGTTAATATGTAGTAAAAACCTAGAAAATCTCCTGTTTCCCTCATTTACTATCGAATCGACATAACGCCAGATCGTCACAGTGGTCGCTTTTCTCTCTGAAACGGTTACATTTATCGTCTGCAAGCCCTTGTCGCGTGATGCGGTATGCAGACACAGTACAAGCAGCACACTAGAACACAGAATAAGAATCTACGTTGATGCAATCGGCCAGTAAGAAGAGCTACATTTCAAGTTTTAGTTATCGATTAATGAATTATTGGGCGGTTTGGTGCCTTGGACCAGACCGAGGACCTTAAGATTTTGCATGAACCGAGGACTGGCAGCCAGGTAACACGAGAAATTGTGTAAAGTGTTAATATGTAGTAAAAACCTAAGAAAATCTCCCGTTTCCGTCATTTACTATCGAATCGACATAACGCCAGATCGTCACAGTGGTCGCTTTTCTCTCTGAAACGGTTACATTTATCGTCTGCAAGCCCTTGTCGCGTGATGCGGTATGCAGAGTCACTACAAGCGGCATAGTAGAACACTGAAGAAGCATCTAAGTTTATGCAATCGCCCAGTAAGAAGAGCTACATTTCAAGTTTTAGTTATCGATTAATGAATTATTGGGCGGTTTGGTGCCTTGGACCAGACCGAGGACCTTAAGATTTTGCATGAACCGAGGACTGGTTGCCAGGTAACACGAGAAATTGTGTAAAGTGTTAATATGTAGTAAAAACCTAAGAAAATCTCCCGTTTCCGTCATTTACTATCGAATCGACATAACGCCAGATCGTCACAGTGGTCGCTTTTCTCTCTGAAACGGTTACATTTATCGTCTGCAAGCCCTTGTCGCGTGATGCGGTATGCAGACACAGTACAAGCAGCACACTAGAACACAGAATAAGAATCTACGTTGATGCAATCGGCCAGTAAGAAGAGCTACATTTCAAGTTTTAGTTATCGATTAATGAATTATTGGGCGGTTTGGTGCCTTGGACCAGACCGAGGACCTTAAGATTTTGCATGAACCGAGGACTGGCAGCCAGGTAACACGAGAAATTGTGTAAAGTGTTAATATGTAGTAAAAACCTAAGAAAAACTCCCATTTCCGTCATTTACTATCGAATCGACATAACGCCAGATCGTCACAGTGGTCGCTTTTCTCTCTGAAACGGTTACATTTATCGTCTGCAAGCCCTTGTCGCGTGATGCGGTATGCTGACACAGTACAAGCAGCACACTAGAACACAGAATAAGAATCTACGTTGATGCAATCGGCCAAAAAGAAGAGCTACACTTCAAATTTTAGTTATCGAAAATTGAATTATTGGCCGGTTTATGCCATTGACATGACCGTGGACCTTAAGATTTTGCATGAACCGAGGACTGGCAGCCAGGTAACACGAGAAATTGTGTAAAGTGTTAATATGTAGTAAAAACCTAAGAAAATCTCCCGTTTCCGTCATTTACTATCGAATCGACATAACGCCAGATCGTCACAGTGGTCGCTTTTCTCTCTGAAACGGTTACATTTATCGTCTGCAAGCCCTTGTCGCGTGATGCGGTATGCAGAGTCACTACAAGCGGCATAGTAGAACACTGAAGAAGCATCTAAGTTTATGCAATCGCCCAGTAAGAAGAGCTACATTTCAAGTTTTAGTTATCGATTAATGAATTATTGGGCGGTTTGGTGCCTTGGACCAGACCGAGGACCTTAAGATTTTGCATGAACCGAGGACTGGCAGCCAGGTAACACGAGAAATTGTGTAAAGTGTTAATATGTAGTAAAAACCTAAGAAAATCTCCCGTTTCCGTCATTTACTATCGAATCGACATAACGCCAGATCGTCACAGTGGTCGCTTTTCTCTCTGAAACGGTTACATTTATCGTCTGCAAGCCCTTGTCGCGTGATGCGGTATGCAGACACAGTACAAGCAGCACACTAGAACACAGAATAAGAATCTACGTTGATGCAATCGGCCAGTAAGAAGAGCTACATTTCAAGTTTTAGTTATCGATTAATGAATTATTGGGCGGTTTGGTGCCTTGGACCAGACCGAGGACCTTAAGATTTTGCATGAACCGAGGACTGGCAGCCAGGTAACACGAGAAATTGTGTAAAGTGTTAATATGTAGTAAAAACCTATGAAAATCTCCCATTTCCGTCATTTACTATCGAATCGACATAACGCCAGATCGTCACAGTGGTCGCTTTTCTCTCTGAAACGGTTACATTTATCGTCTGCAAGCCCTTGTCGCGTGATGCGGTATGCTGACACAGTACAAGCAGCACACTAGAACACAGAATAAGAATCTACGTTGATGCAATCGGCCAAAAAGAAGAGCTACACTTCAAATTTTAGTTATCGAAAATTGAATTATTGGCCGGTTTATGCCATTGACATGACCGTGGACCTTAAGATTTTGCATGAACCGAGGACTGGCAGCCAGGTAACACGAGAAATTGTGTAAAGTGTTAATATGTAGTAAAAACCTAAGAAAATCTCCCGTTTCCGTCATTTACTATCGAATCGACATAACGCCAGATCGTCAGAGTGGTCGCTTTTCTCTCTGAAACGGTTACATTTATCGTCTGCAAGCCCTTGTCGCGTGATGCGGTATGCAGACACAGTACAAGCAGCACACTAGAACACAGAATAAGAATCTACGTTGAAGCAATCGACCAGGAAGAAGAGCTACATTTCAAGTTTTAGTTATCGATTAATGAATTATTGGGCGGTTTGGTGCCTTGGACCAGACCGAGGAACTTAGGAATTTGCATGAACCGAGGACTGGCAGCCAGGTAACACGAGAAATTGTGTAAAGTGTTAATATGTAGTAAAAACCCAAGAAAATCTCCCGTTTCCGTCATTTACTATCGAATCGACATAACGCCAGATCGTCACAGTGGTCGCTTTTCTCTCTGAAACGGTTACATTTATCGTCTGCAAGCCCTTGTCGCGTGATGCGGTATGCAGAGTCACTACAAGCGGCATAGTAGAACACTGAAGGAGCATCTAAGTTTATGCAATCGCCCAGTAAGAAGAGCTACAATTCAAGTTTTAGTTATCGATTAATGAATTATTGGGCGGTTTGGTGCCTTGGACCAGACCGAGGACCTTAAGATTTTGCATGAACCGAGGACTGGCAGCCAGGTAACACGAGAAATTGTGTAAAGTGTTAATATGTAGTAAAAACCTAAGAAAATCTCCCATTTCCGTCATTTACTATCGAATCGACATAACGCCAGATCGTCACAGTGGTCGCTTTTCTCTCTGAAACGGTTACATTTATCGTCTGCAAGCCCTTGTCGCGTGATGCGGTATGCTGACACAGTACAAGCAGCACACTAGAACACAGAATAAGAATCTACGTTGATGCAATCGGCCAAAAAGAAGAGCTACACTTCAAATTTTAGTTATCGAAAATTGAATTATTGGCCGGTTTATGCCATTGACATGACCGTGGACCTTAAGATTTTGCATGAACCGAGGACTGGCAGCCAGGTAACACGAGAAATTGTGTAAAGTGTTAATATGTAGTAAAAACCTAAGAAAATCTCCCGTTTCCGTCATTTACTATCGAATCGACATAACGCCAGATCGTCACAGTGGTCGCTTTTCTCTCTGAAACGGTTACATTTATCGTCTGCAAGCCCTTGTCGCGTGATGCGGTATGCAGAGTCACTACAAGCGGCATAGTAGAACACTGAAGAAGCATCTAAGTTTATGCAATCGCCCAGTAAGAAGAGCTACATTTCAAGTTTTAGTTATCGATTAATGAATTATTGGGCGGTTTGGTGCCTTGGACCAGACCGAGGACCTTAAGATTTTGCATGAACCGAGGACTGGCAGCCAGGTAACACGAGAAATTGTGTAAAGTGTTAATATGTAGTAAAAACCTAAGAAAATCTCCCGTTTCCGTCATTTACTATCGAATCGACATAACGCCAGATCGTCACAGTGGTCGCTTTTCTCTCTGAAACGGTTACATTTATCGTCTGCAAGCCCTTGTCGCGTGATGCGGTATGCAGACACAGTACAAGCAGCACACTAGAACACAGAATAAGAATCTACGTTGATGCAATCGGCCAGTAAGAAGAGCTACATTTCAAGTTTTAGTTATCGATTAATGAATTATTGGGCGGTTTGGTGCCTTGGACCAGACCGAGGACCTTAAGATTTTGCATGAACCGAGGACTGGCAGCCAGGTAACACGAGAAATTGTGTAAAGTGTTAATATGTAGTAAAAACCTAAGAAAATCTCCCATTTCCGTCATTTACTATCGAATCGACATAACGCCAGATCGTCACAGTGGTCGCTTTTCTCTCTGAAACGGTTACATTTATCGTCTGCAAGCCCTTGTCGCGTGTGCGGTATGCTGACACAGTACAAGCAGCACACTATAACACAGAATAAGAATCTACGTTGATGCAATCGGCCAAAAAGAAGAGCTACACTTCAAATTTTAGTTATCGAAATTTGAATTATTGGCCGGTTTATGCCATTGACATGACCGTGGACCTTAAGATTTTGCATGAACCGAGGACTGGCAGCCAGGTAACACGAGAAATTGTGTAAAGTGTTAATATGTAGTAAAAACCTAAGAAAATCTCCCGTTTCCGTCATTTACTATCGAATCGACATAACGCCAGATCGTCACAGTGGTCGCTTTTCTCTCTGAAACGGTTACATTTATCGTCTGCAAGCCCTTGTCGCGTGATGCGGTATGCAGACACAGTACAAGCAGCACACTAGAACACAGAATAAGAATCTACGTTGAAGCAATCGACCAGGAAGAAGAGCTACATTTCAAGTTTTAGTTATCGATTAATGAATTATTGGGCGGTTTGGTGCCTTGGACCAGACCGAGGAACTTAAGATTTTGCATGAACCGAGGACTGGCAGCCAGGTAACACGAGAAATTGTGTAAAGTGTTAATATGTAGTAAAAACCCAAGAAAATCTCCCGTTTCCGTCATTTACTATCGAATCGACATAACGCCAGATCGTCACAGTGCTCGATTTTCTCTCTGAAAAGGTTACATTTATCGTCTGCAAGCCGTTGTCGCGTGATGCGGTATGCAGAGTCACTACAAGCGGCATAGTAGAACACTGAAGAAGCATCTAAGTTTATGCAATCGCCCAGTAAGAAGAGCTACATTTCAAGTATTAGTTATCGATTAATGAATTATTGGGCGGTTTGGTGCCTTGGACCAGACCGAGGACCTTAAGATTTTGCATGAACCGAGGACTGGCAGCCAGGTAACACGAGAAATTGTGTAATGTGTTAATATGTAGTAAAAACCTAAGAAAATCTCCCGTTTCCGTCATTTACTATCGAATCGACATAACGCCAGATCGTCACATTGGTCGCTTTTCTCTCTGAAACGGTTACATTTATCGTCTGCAAGCCCTTGTCGCGTGATGCGGTATGCAGACACAGTACAAGCAGCACACTAGAACACAGAATAAGAATCTACGTTGATGCAATCGGCCAGTAAGAAGAGCTACATTTAAAGTTTTAGTTATCGATTAATGAATTATTTGGCGGTTTGGTGCCTTGGACCAGACCGAGGTCCTTAAGATTTTGCATGAACCGAGGACTGGCAGCCAGGTAACACGAGAAATTGTGTAAAGTGTTAATATGTAGTAAAAACCTAAGAAAATCTCCCGTTTCCGTCATTTACTATCGAATCGACATAACACCAGATCGTCACAGTGGTCGCTTTTCTCTCTGAAACGGTTACATTTATCGTCTGCAAGCCCTTGTCGCGTGATGCGGTATGCAGAGTCACTACAAGCGGCATAGTAGAACACTGAAGAAGCATCTAAGTTTATGCAATCGGCCAGTAAGAAGAGCTACATTTCAAGTTTTAGTTATCGATTAATGAATTATTTTGCGGTTTGGTGCCTTGGACCAGACCGAGGACCTTAAGAATTTGCATGAACCGAGGACTGGCAGCCAGGTAACACGAGAAATTGTGTAAAGTGTTAATATGTATTAAAAACCTAAGAAAATCTCGCGTTTCCGTCATTTACTATCGAAGCGACATAACGCCAGATCGTCAAATTGGTCGCTTTTCTCTCTGAAACGGTTACATTTATCGTCTGCAAGCCCTTGTCGCGTGATGCGGTATGCAGACACAGTACAAGCAGCACACTAGAACACAGAATAAGAATCTACGTTGATGCAATCGGCCAGAAAGAAGAGCTACATTTCAAGTTTTAGTTATCCATTAATGAATTATTGGGCGGTTTGGTGCCTTGGACCAGACCGAGGACCTTAAGATTTTGCATGAACCGAGGACTGGCAGCCAGGTAACACGAGAATTTGTGTAAAGTGTTAATATGTAGTAAAAACCTAAGAAAATATCCCGTTTCCGTCATTTACTATCGAATCAACATAACGCCAGATCGTCACATTGGTCGCTTTTCTCTCTGAAACGGTTACATTTATCGTCTGCAAGCCCTTGTCGCGTGATGCGGTATGCAGACACAGTACAAGCAGCACACTAGAACACAGAATAAGAATCTACGTTGATGCAATCGGCCAGTAAGAAGAGCTACATTTCAAGTTTTAGTTATCGATTAATGAATTATTGGGCGGTTTGGTGCCTTGGACCAGACCGAGGACCTTAAGATTTTGCATGAACCGAGGACTGGCAGCCAGGTAACACGAGAAATTGTGTAAAGTGTTAATATGTAGTAAAAACGTAAGAAAATCTCCCGTTTCCGTCATTTACTATCGAATCGACATAACGCCAGATCGTCACATTGGTCGCTTTTCTCTCTGAAACGGTTACATTTATCGTCTGCAAGCCCTTGTCACGTGATGCGGTATGCAGACAAAGTACAAGCAGCACACTAGAACACAGAATAAGAATCTACGTTGATGCAATCGGCCAGTAAGAAGAGCTACATTTCAAGTTTTAGTTATCGATTAATGAATTATTGGGCGGTTTGGTGCCTTGGACCAGACCGAGGACCTTAAGATTTTGCATGAACCGAGGACTGGCAGCCAGGTAACACGAGAAATTGTGTAAAGTGTTAATATGTAGTAAAATCCTAAGAAAATCTCCCGTTTCCGTCATTTACTATCGAATCGACATAACGCCAGATCGTCACATTGGTCGCTTTTCTCTCTGAAACGGTTACATTTATCGTCTGCAAGCCCTTGTCGCGTGATGCGGTATGCAGACACAGTACAAGCAGCACACTAGAACACAGAATAAGAATCTAAGTTGATGCAATCGGCCAGTAAGAAGAGCTACATTTCAAGTTTTAGTTATCGATTAATGAATTATTGGGCGGTTTGGTGCCTTGGACCAGACCGAGGACCTTAAGATTTTGCATGAACCGAGGACTGGCAGCCAGGTAACACGAGAAATTGTGTAAAGTGTTAATTTGTAGTAAAAACCCAAGAAAATCTCCCGTTTCCGTCATTTACTATCGAATCGACATAACGCCAGATCGTCACAGTGGTCGCTTTTCTCTCTGAAACGGTTACATTTATCGTCTGCAAGCCCTTGTCGCGTGATGCGGTATGCAGACACAGTACAAGCAGCACACTAGAACACAGAATAAGAATCTACGTTGATGCAATCGGCCAGTAAGAAGAGCTACATTTCAAGTTTTAGTTATCGATTAATGAATTATTGGGAGGTTTGGTGCCTTGGACCAGACCGAGGACCTTAAGATTTTGCATGAACCGAGGACTGGCAGCCAGGTAACACGAGAAATTGTGTAAAGTGTTAATATGTAGTAAAAACCTAAGAAAATCTCCCGTTTCCGTCATTTACTATCGAATCGACATAACGCCAGATCGTCACATTGGTCGCTTTACTCTCTGAAACGGTTACATTTATCGTCTGCAAGCCCTTGTCGCGTGATGCGGTATGCAGACACAGTACAAGCAGCACACTAGAACACAGAATAAGAATCTACGTTGATGCAATCGGCCAGTAAGAAGAGCTACATTTCAAGTTTTAGTTATCGATTAATGAATTATTGGGCGGTTTGGTGCCTTGGACCAGACCGAGGACCTTAAGATTTTGCATGAACCGAGGACTGGCAGCCAGGTAACACGAGAAATTGTGTAAACTGATAATATGTAGTAAAAACCTAAGAAAATCTACCGTTTCCGTCAATTACTATCGAATCGACATAACGCCAGATCGTCACATTGGTCGCTTTTCTCTCTGAAACGGTTACATTTATCGTCTGCAAGCCCTTGTCGCGTGATGCGGTATGCAGATACAGTACAAGCAGCACACTAGAACACAGAATAAGAATCTACGTTGATGCAATCGGCCAGTAAGAAGAGCTACATTTCAAGTTTTAGTTATCGATTAATGAATTATTGGGCGGTTTGGTGCCTTGGACCAGACCGAGGTCCTTAAGATTTTGCATGAACCGAGGACTGGCAGCCAGGTAACACGAGAAATTGTGTAAAGTGTTAATATGTAGAAAAACCTAAGAAAATCTCCCGTTTCCGTCATTTACTATCGAATCGACATAACGCCAGATCGTCACAGTGGTCGCTTTTCTCTCTGAAACGGTTACATTTATCGTCTGCAAACCCTTGTCGCGGGATGCGGTATGCAGTGTCACTACAAGCGGCATAGTAGAACACTGAAGAAGCATCTAAGTTTATGCAATCGCCCAGTAAGAAGAGCTACATTTCAAGTTTTAGTTATCGATTAATGAATTATTGGGCGGTTTGGTGCCTTGGACCAGACCGAGGACCTTAAGATTTTGCATGAACCGAGGACTGGCAGCCAGGTAACACGAGAAATTGTGTAAAGTGTTAATATGTAGTAAAAACCTAAGAAAATCTCCCGTTTCCGTCATTTACTATCGAATCGACATAACGCCAGATCGTCACAGTGGTCGCTTTTCTCTCTGAAACGGTTACATTTATCGTCTGCAAGCCCTTGTCGCGTGATGCGGTATGCAGACACAGTACAAGCAGCACACTAGAACACAGAATAAGAATCTACGTTGATGCAATCGGCTAGTAAGAATAGCTACATTTCAAGTTTTAGTTATCGATTAATGAATTATTGGGCGGTTTGGTGCCTTGGACCAGACCGAGGACCTTAAGATTTTGCATGAACCGAGGACTGGCAGCCAGGTAACACGAGAAATTGTGTAAAGTGTTAAAATGTAGTAAAAACCTAAGAAAATCTCCCGTTTCCGTCATTTACTATCGAATCGACATAACGTCAGATCGTCACAGTGGTCGCTTTTCTCTCTGAAACGGTTACATTTATCGTCTACAAGCCCTTGTCGCGTGAAGCGGTATGCAGACACAGTACAAGCAGCACACTAGAACACAGAATAAGAATCTACGTTGATGCAATCGGACAGTAAGAAGAGCTACATTTCAAGTTTTAGTTATCGATTAATGAATTATTGGGCGGTTTGGTGCCTTGGACCAGACCGAGGACCTTAAGATTTTGCATGAACCGAGGACTGGCAGCCAGGTAACACGAGAAATTGTGTAAAGTGTTAATATGTAGTAAAAACCTAAGAAAATCTCCCGTTTCCGTCATTTACTATCGAATCGACATAACGCCAGATCGTCAGAGTGGTCGCTTTTCTCTCTGAAACGGTTACATTTATCGTCTGCAAGCCCTTGTCGCGTGATGCGGTATGCAGACACAGTACAAGCAGCACACTAGAACACAGAATAAGAATCTACGTTTATGCAATCGGCCAGTAAGAAGAGCTACATTTCAAGTTTTAGTTATCGATTAATGAATTATTGGGCGGTTTGGTGCCTTGGACCAGACCGAGGACCTTAAGATTTTGCATGAACCGAGGACTGGCAGCCAGGTAACACGAGAAATTGTGTAAAGTGTTAATATGTAGTAAAAACCTAAGAAAATCTCCCGTTTCCGTCATTTACTATCGAATCGACATAACGCCAGATCGTCACAGTGGTCGCTTTTCTCTCTGAAACGGTTACATTTATCGTCTGCAAGCCCTTGTCGCGTGATGGGGTATGCAGAGTCACTACAAGCGGCATAGTAGAACACTGAAGAAGCATCTAAGTTTATGCAATCGCCCAGTAAGAAGAGCTACATTTCAAGTTTTAGTTATCGATTAATGAATTATTGGGCGGTTTGGTGCCTTGGACCAGACCGAGGACCTTAAGATTTTGCATGAACCGAGGACTGGCAGCCAGGTAACACGAGAAATTGTGTAAAGTGTTAATATGTAGTAATAACCTAAGAAAATCTCCCGTTTCCGTCATTTACTATCGAATCGACATAACGCCAGATCGTCACATTGGTCGCTTTTCTCTCTGAAACGGTTACATTTTTCGTCTGCAAGCCCTTGTCGCGTGATGCGGTATGCAGACACAGTACAAGCAGCACACTAGAACACAGAATAAGAATCTACGTTGATGCAATCGGCCAGTAAGAAGAGCTACATTTCAAGTTTTAGTTATCGATTAATGAATTATTGGGCGGTTTGGTGCCTTGGACCAGACCGAGGCCCTTAAGATTTTGCATGAACCGAGGACTGGCAGCCAGGTAACACGAGAAATTGTGTAAAGTGTTAATATGTAGTAAAAACCTAAGAAACTCTCCCGTTTCCGTCATTTACTATCGAATCGACATAACGCCAGATCGTCACATTGGTCGCTTTTCTCTCTGAAACGGTTACATTTATCGTCTGCAAGCCCTTGTCGCGTGATGCGGTATGCAGACACAGTACAAGCAGCACACTAGAACACAGAATAAGAATCTACGTTGATGCAATCGGCCAGTAAGAAGAGCTACATTTCAAGTTTTAGTTATCGATTAATGAATTATTGGGCGGTTTGGTGCCTTGGACCAGACCGAGGTCCTTAAGATTTTGCATGAACCGAGGACTGGCAGCCAGGTAACACGAGAAATTGTGTAAAGTGTTATTATGTAGTAAAAACCTAAGAAAATCTCCCGTTTCCGTCATTTACTATCGAATCGACATAACGCCAGATCGTCACATTGGTCGCTTTTCTCTCTGAAACGGTTACATTTATCGTCTGCAAGCCCTTGTCGCGTGATGCGGTATGCAGACAGTACAAGCAGCACACTAGAACACAGAATAAGAATCTACGTTGATGCAATCGGCCAGTAAGAAGAGCTACATTTCAAGTTTTAGTTATCGATTAATGAATTATTGGGCGGTTTGGTGCCTTGGACCAGACCGAGGACCTTAAGATTTTGCATGAACCGAGGACTGGCAGCCAGGTAACACGAGAAATTGTGTAAAGTGTTAATATGTAGTAAAAACCTAAGAAAATCTCCCGTTTCCGTCATTTACTATCGAATCGACATAACGCCAGATCGTCACAGTGGTCGCTTTTCTCTCTGAAACGGTTACGTTTATCGTCTGCAAGCCCTTGTCGCGTGATGCGGTATGCAGACACAGTACAAGCAGCACACTAGAACACAGAATAAGAATCTACGTTGATGCAATCGGCCAGTAAGAAGAGCTACATTTCAAGTTTTAGTTATCGATTAATGAATTATTGGGCGGTTTGGTGCCTGGGACCAGACCGAGGACCTTAAGATTTTGCATGAACCGAGGAATGGCAGCCAGGTAACACGAGAAATTGTGTAAAGTGTTAATATGTAGTAAAAACCCAAGAAAATCTCCCGTTTCCGTCATTTACTATCGAATCGACATAACGCCAGATCGTCACAGTGGTCGCTTTTCTCTCTGAAACGGTTACATTTATCGTCTGCAAGCCCTTGTCGCGTGATGCGGTATGCAGACACAGTACAAGCAGCACACTAGAACACAGAATAAGAATCTACGTTGAAGCAATCGACCAGGAAGAAGAGCTACATTTCAAGTTTTAGTTATCGATTAATGAATTATTGGGCGGTTTGGTGCCTTGGACCAGACCGAGGACCTCAAGATTTTGCATGAACCGACGACTGGCAGCCAGGTAACACGAGAAATTGTGTAAAGTGTTAATATGTAGTAAAAACCTAAGAAAATCTCCCGTTTCCGTCATTAATTATCGAATCGACATAACGCCAGATCGTCACAGTGGTCGCTTTTCTGTCTGAAACGGTTACATTTATCGTCTGCAAGCCCTTGTCGCGTGATGCGGTATGCAGACACAGTACAAGCAGCACACTAGAACACAGAATAAGAATCTACGTTGATGCAATCGGCCAGTAAGAAGAGCTACATTTCAAGTTTTAGTTATCGATTAATGAATTATTGGGCGGTTTGGTGCCTTGGACCAGACCGAGGACCTTAAGATTTTGCATGAACCGTGGACTGGCAGCCAGGTAACACGAGAAATTGTGTAATGTGTTTATATGTAGTAAAAACCTAAGAGAATCTCCCGTTTCCGTCATTTACTATCGAATCGACATAACGCCAGATCGTCACATTGGTCGCTTTTCTCTCTGAAACGGTTACATTTATCGTCTGCAAGCCCTTGTCGCGTGATGCGGTATGCAGACACAGTACAAGCAGCACACTAGAACACAAAATAAGAATCTACGTTGATGCAATCGGCCAGTAAGAAGAGCTACATTTCAAGTTTTAGTTATCGATTAATGAATTATTGGGCGGTTTGGTGCCTTGGACCAGACCGAGGACCTTAAGATTTTGCATGAACCGAGGACTGGCAGCCAGGTAACACGAGAAATTGTGTAAAGTGTTAATATGTAGTAAAAACCCAAGAAAATCTCCCGTTTCCGTCATTTACTATCGAATCGACATAACGCCAGATCGTCACAGTGGTCGCTTTTCTCTCTGAAACGGTTACATTTATCGTCTGCAAGCCCTTGTCGCGTGATGCGGTATG
Organism: Schistocerca cancellata; assembly: GCF_023864275.1. Classification (NCBI taxonomy): domain Eukaryota; kingdom Metazoa; phylum Arthropoda; class Insecta; order Orthoptera; family Acrididae; genus Schistocerca; species Schistocerca cancellata. The sequence goes on from NW_026047150.1 coordinate 4,222,131, forward strand.
CAGAGTCACTACAAGCGGCATAGTAGAACACTGAAGAAGCATCTAAGTTTATGCAATCGCCCAGTAAGAGGAGCTGCAGTTCAAGTTTTAGTTATCGATTAATGAATTATTGGGCGGTTTGGTGCCTTGGACCAGACCGAATACCTTAAGATTTTGCATGAACCGAGGACTGGCTGCCAGGTAACACGAGAAATTGTGTAAAGTGTTAATATGTAGTAAAAACCTAAGAAAATCTCCCGTTTCCGTCATTTACTATCGAATCGACATAACGCCAGATTGTCACAGTGGTCGCTTTTCTCTCTGAAACGGTTACATTTATCGTCTGCAAGCCCTTGTCGCGTGATGCGGTATGCAGAGTCACTACAAGCGGCATAGTAGAACACTGAAGAAGCATCTAAGTTTATGCAATCGCCCAGTAAGAAGAGCTACATTTCAAGTTTTAGTTATCGATTAATGAATGATTAGCCGGTTTGGTGCCTTGGACCAGACCGAGGACCTTAAGATTTTGCATGAACCGAGGACTGGCAGCCAGGTAACACGAGAAATTGTGTAAAGTGTTAATATGTAGTAAAAACCTAAGAAAATCTCCCGTTTCCGTCATTTACTATCGAATCGACATAACGCCAGATCGTCACATAGGTCGCTTTTCTCTCTGAAACGGTTACATTTATCGTCTGCAAGCCCTTGTCGCGTGATGCGGTATGCAGACACAGTACAAGCAGCACACTAGAACACAGAATAAGAATCTACGTTGATGCAATCGGCCAGTAAGAAGAGCTACATTTCAAGTTTTAGTTATCGATTAATGTATTATTGGGCGGTTTGGTGCCTTGGACCAGACAGAGGACCTTAAGATTTTGCATGAACCGATGACTGGCAGCCAGGTAACACGAGAAATTGTGTAAAGTGTTAATATGTAGTAAAAACCTAAGAAAATCTCCCGTTTCTGTCATTTACTATCGAATCGACATAACGCCAGATCGTCACAGTGGTCGCTTTTCTCTCTGAAACGGTTACATTTATCGTCTGCAAGCCCTTGTCGCGTGATGCGGTATGCAGTCACAGTACAAGCAGCACACTAGAACACAGAATAAGAATCTACGTTGATGCAATCGGCCAGTAAGAAGAGCTACATTTCAAGTTTTAGTTATCGATTAATGAATTATTGGGCGGTTTGGTGACTTGGACCAGACCGAGGACCTTAAGATTTTGCATGAACCGAGGACTGGCAGCCAGGTAACACGAGAAATTGTGTAAAGTGTTAATATGTAGTAAAAACCTAAGAAAATCTCCCGTTTCCGTCATTTACTATCGAATCGACATAACGCCAGATCGTCACATAGGTCGCTTTTCTCTCTGAAACGGTTACATTTATCGTCTGCAAGCCCTTGTCGCGTGATGCGGTATGCAGACACAGTACAAGCAGCACACTAGAACACAGAATAAGAATCTACGTTGATGCAATCGGCCAGTAAGAAGAGCTACATTTCAAGTTTTAGTTATCGATTAATGAATTATTGGGCGGTTTGGTGCCTTGGACTAGACCGAGGACCTTAAGATTTTGCATGAACCGAGGACTGGCAGCCAGGTAACACGAGAAATGGTGTAAAGTGTTAATATGTAGTAAAAACCTAAGAAAATCTCCCGTTTCCGTCATTTACTATCGAATCGACATAACGCCAGATCGTCACAGTGGTCGCTTTTCTCTCTGAAACGGTTACATTTATCGTCTGCAAGCCCTTGTCGCGTGATGCGGTATGCAGAGTCACTACAAGCGGCATAGTAGAACACTGAAGAAGCATCTAAGTTTATGCAATCGCCCAGTAAGAAGAGCTACATTTCAAGTTTTAGTTATCGATTAATGAATTATTGGGCGGTTTGGTGCCTTGGACCAGACCGAGGACCTTAAGATTTTGCATGAACCGAGGACTGGCAGCCAGGTAACACGAGAAATTGTGTAAAGTGTTAATATGTAGTAAAAACCTAAGAAAATCTCCCGTTTCCGTCATTTACTATCGAATCGACATAACGCCAGATCGTCACAGTGGTCGCTTTTCTCTCTGAAACGGTTACATTTATTGTCTGCAAGCCCTTGTCGCGTGATGCGGTATGCAGACACAGTACAAGCAGCACACTAGAACACAGAATAAGAATCTACGTTGATGCAATCGACCAGTAAGAAGAGCTACATTTCAAGTTTTAGTTATCGATTAATGAATTATTGGGCGGTTTGGTGCCTTGGACCAGACCGAGGACCTTAAGATTTTGCATGAACCGAGGACTGGCAGCCAGGTAACACGAGAAAATGTGTAAAGTGTTAATATGTAGTAAAAACCTAAGAGAATCTCCCGTTTCCGTCATTTACTATCGAATCGACATAACGCCAGATCGTCACATTGGTCGCTTTTCTCTCTGAAACGGTTACATTTATCGTCTGCAAGCCCTTGTCGCGTGATGCGGTATGCAGACACAGTACAAGCAGCACACTAGAACACAGAATAAGAATCTACGTTGATGCAATCGGCCAGTAAGAAGAGCTACATTTCAAGTTTTAGTTATCGATTAATGAATTATTGGGCGGTTTGGTGCCTTGGACCAGACCGAGGACCTTAAGATTTTGCATGAACCAAGGACTGGCAGCCAGGTAACACGAGAAATTGTGTAAAGTGTTAATATGTACTAAAAACCTAAGAAAATCTCCCGTTTCCGTCATTTACTATCGAATCGACATAACGCCAGATCGTCACATTGGTCGCTTTTCTCTCTGAAACTGTTACATTTATCGTCTGCAAGCCCTTGTCGCGTGATGCGGTATGCAGAGTCACTACAAGCGGCATAGTAGAACACTGAAGAAGCATCTAAGTTTATGCAATCGCCCAGTAAGAGGAGCTGCAGTTCAAGTTTTAGTTATCGATTAATGAATTATTGGGCGGTTTGGTGCCTTGGACCAGACCGAATACCTTAAGATTTTGCATGAACCGAGGACTGGCAGCCAGGTAACACGAGAAATTGTGTAAAGTGTTAATATGTAGTAAAAACCTAAGAAAATCTCCCGTTTCCGTCATTTACTATCGAATCGACATAACGCCAGATCGTCACATTGGTCGCTTTTCTCTCTGAAACTGTTACATTTATCGTCTGCAAGCCCTTGTCGCGTGATGCGGTATGCAGAGTCACTACAAGCGGCATAGTAGAACACTGAAGAAGCATCTAAGTTTATGCAATCGCCCAGTAAGAAGAGCTACATTTCAAGTATTAGTTATCGATTAATGAATTATTGGGCGGTTTGGTGCCTTGGACCAGACCGAGGACCTTAAGATTTTGCATGAACCGAGGACTGACAGCCAGGTAACACGAGAAATTGTGTAAAGTGTTAATATGTAGTAAAAACCTAAGAAAATCTCCCGTTTCCGTCATTTACTATCGAATCGACATAACGCCAGATCGTCACAGTGGTCGCTTTTCTCTCTGAAACGGTTACATTTATCGTCTGCAAGCCCTTGTCGCGTGATGCGGTATGCAGAGTCACTACAAGCGGCATAGTAGAACACTGAAGAAGCATGTAAGTTTATGCAATCGCCCAGTAAGAGGAGCTGCAGTTCAAGTTTTAGTTATCGATTAATGAATTATTGGGCGGTTTGGTGCCTTGGACCAGACCGAATACCTTAAGATTTTGCATGAACCGAGGACTGGCAGCCAGGTAACACGAGAAATTGTGTAAAGTGTTAATATGTAGTAAAAACCTAAGAAAATCTCCCGTTTCCGTCATTTACTATCGAATCGACATAACGCCAGATCGTCACAGTGGTCGCTTTTCTCTCTGAAACGGTTACATTTATCGTCTGCAAGCCCTTGTCGCGTGATGCGGTATGCAGACACAGTACAAGCAGCACACTAGAACACAGAATAAGAATCTACGTTGATGCAATCGGCCAGTAAGAAGAGCTACATTTCAAGTTTTAGTTATCGATTAATGAATTATTGGGAGGTTTGGTGCCTTGGACCAGACCGAGGACCTTAAGATTTTGCATGAACCGAGGACTGGCAGCCAGGTAACACGAGAAATTGTGTAAAGTGTTAATATGTAGTAAAAACCTAAGAAAATCTCCCGTTTCCGTCATTTACTATCGAATCGACATAACGCCAGATCGTCACATTGGTCGCTTTACTCTCTGAAACGGTTACATTTATCGTCTGCAAGCCCTTGTCGCGTGATGCGGTATGCAGACACAGTACAAGCAGCACACTAGAACACAGAATAAGAATCTACGTTGATGCAATCGGCCAGTAAGAAGAGCTACATTTCAAGTTTTAGTTATCGATTAATGAATTATTGGGCGGTTTGGTGCCTTGGACCAGACCGAGGACCTTAAGATTTTGCATGAACCGAGGACTGGCAGCCAGGTAACACGAGAAATTGTGTAAACTGATAATATGTAGTAAAAACCTAAGAAAATCTACCGTTTCCGTCATTTACTATCGAATCGACATAACGCCAGATCGTCACATTGGTCGCTTTTCTCTCTGAAACGGTTACATTTATCGTCTGCAAGCCCTTGTCGCGTGATGCGGTATGCAGATACAGTACAAGCAGCACACTAGAACACAGAATAAGAATCTACGTTGATGCAATCGGCCAGTAAGAAGAGCTACATTTCAAGTTTTAGTTATCGATTAATGAATTATTGGGCGGTTTGGTGCCTTGGACCAGACCGAGGTCCTTAAGATTTTGCATGAACCGAGGACTGGCAGCCAGGTAACACGAGAAATTGTGTAAAGTGTTAATATGTAGTAAAAACCTAAGAAAATCTCCCGTTTCCGTCATTTACTATCGAATCGACATAACGCCAGATCGTCACAGTGGTCGCTTTTCTCTCTGAAACGGTTACATTTATCGTCTGCAAACCCTTGTCGCGGGATGCGGTATGCAGTGTCACTACAAGCGGCATAGTAGAACACTGAAGAAGCATCTAAGTTTATGCAATCGCCCAGTAAGAAGAGCTACATTTCAAGTTTTAGTTATCGATTAATGAATTATTGGGCGGTTTGGTGCCTTGGACCAGACCGAGGACCTTAAGATTTTGCATGAACCGAGGACTGGCAGCCAGGTAACACGAGAAATTGTGTAAAGTGTTAATATGTAGTAAAAACCTAAGAAAATCTCCCGTTTCCGTCATTTACTATCGAATCGACATAACGCCAGATCGTCACAGTGGTCGCTTTTCTCTCTGAAACGGTTACATTTATCGTCTGCAAGCCCTTGTCGCGTGATGCGGTATGCAGACACAGTACAAGCAGCACACTAGAACACAGAATAAGAATCTACGTTGATGCAATCGGCTAGTAAGAATAGCTACATTTCAAGTTTTAGTTATCGATTAATGAATTATTGGGCGGTTTGGTGCCTTGGACCAGACCGAGGACCTTAAGATTTTGCATGAACCGAGGACTGGCAGCCAGGTAACACGAGAAATTGTGTAAAGTGTTAAAATGTAGTAAAAACCTAAGAAAATCTCCCGTTTCCGTCATTTACTATCGAATCGACATAACGTCAGATCGTCACAGTGGTCGCTTTTCTCTCTGAAACGGTTACATTTATCGTCTACAAGCCCTTGTCGCGTGAAGCGGTATGCAGACACAGTACAAGCAGCACACTAGAACACAGAATAAGAATCTACGTTGATGCAATCGGACAGTAAGAAGAGCTACATTTCAAGTTTTAGTTATCGATTAATGAATTATTGGGCGGTTTGGTGCCTTGGACCAGACCGAGGACCTTAAGATTTTGCATGAACCGAGGACTGGCAGCCAGGTAACACGAGAAATTGTGTAAAGTGTTAATATGTAGTAAAAACCTAAGAAAATCTCCCGTTTCCGTCATTTACTATCGAATCGACATAACGCCAGATCGTCAGAGTGGTCGCTTTTCTCTCTGAAACGGTTACATTTATCGTCTGCAAGCCCTTGTCGCGTGATGCGGTATGCAGACACAGTACAAGCAGCACACTAGAACACAGAATAAGAATCTACGTTTATGCAATCGGCCAGTAAGAAGAGCTACATTTCAAGTTTTAGTTATCGATTAATGAATTATTGGGCGGTTTGGTGCCTTGGACCAGACCGAGGACCTTAAGATTTTGCATGAACCGAGGACTGGCAGCCAGGTAACACGAGAAATTGTGTAAAGTGTTAATATGTAGTAAAAACCTAAGAAAATCTCCCGTTTCCGTCATTTACTATCGAATCGACATAACGCCAGATCGTCACAGTGGTCGCTTTTCTCTCTGAAACGGTTACATTTATCGTCTGCAAGCCCTTGTCGCGTGATGGGGTATGCAGAGTCACTACAAGCGGCATAGTAGAACACTGAAGAAGCATCTAAGTTTATGCAATCGCCCAGTAAGAAGAGCTACATTTCAAGTTTTAGTTATCGATTAATGAATTATTGGGCGGTTTGGTGCCTTGGACCAGACCGAGGACCTTAAGATTTTGCATGAACCGAGGACTGGCAGCCAGGTAACACGAGAAATTGTGTAAAGTGTTAATATGTAGTAATAACCTAAGAAAATCTCCCGTTTCCGTCATTTACTATCGAATCGACATAACGCCAGATCGTCACATTGGTCGCTTTTCTCTCTGAAACGGTTACATTTTTCGTCTGCAAGCCCTTGTCGCGTGATGCGGTATGCAGACACAGTACAAGCAGCACACTAGAACACAGAATAAGAATCTACGTTGATGCAATCGGCCAGTAAGAAGAGCTACATTTCAAGTTTTAGTTATCGATTAATGAATTATTGGGCGGTTTGGTGCCTTGGACCAGACCGAGGCCCTTAAGATTTTGCATGAACCGAGGACTGGCAGCCAGGTAACACGAGAAATTGTGTAAAGTGTTAATATGTAGTAAAAACCTAAGAAACTCTCCCGTTTCCGTCATTTACTATCGAATCGACATAACGCCAGATCGTCACATTGGTCGCTTTTCTCTCTGAAACGGTTACATTTATCGTCTGCAAGCCCTTGTCGCGTGATGCGGTATGCAGACACAGTACAAGCAGCACACTAGAACACAGAATAAGAATCTACGTTGATGCAATCGGCCAGTAAGAAGAGCTACATTTCAAGTTTTAGTTATCGATTAATGAATTATTGGGCGGTTTGGTGCCTTGGACCAGACCGAGGTCCTTAAGATTTTGCATGAACCGAGGACTGGCAGCCAGGTAACACGAGAAATTGTGTAAAGTGTTAATATGTAGTAAAAACCTAAGAAAATCTCCCGTTTCCGTCATTTACTATCGAATCGACATAACGCCAGATCGTCACATTGGTCGCTTTTCTCTCTGAAACGGTTACATTTATCGTCTGCAAGCCCTTGTCGCGTGATGCGGTATGCAGACAGTACAAGCAGCACACTAGAACACAGAATAAGAATCTACGTTGATGCAATCGGCCAGTAAGAAGAGCTACATTTCAAGTTTTAGTTATCGATTAATGAATTATTGGGCGGTTTGGTGCCTTGGACCAGACCGAGGACCTTAAGATTTTGCATGAACCGAGGACTGGCAGCCAGGTAACACGAGAAATTGTGTAAAGTGTTAATATGTAGTAAAAACCTAAGAAAATCTCCCGTTTCCGTCATTTACTATCGAATCGACATAACGCCAGATCGTCACAGTGGTCGCTTTTCTCTCTGAAACGGTTACGTTTATCGTCTGCAAGCCCTTGTCGCGTGATGCGGTATGCAGACACAGTACAAGCAGCACACTAGAACACAGAATAAGAATCTACGTTGATGCAATCGGCCAGTAAGAAGAGCTACATTTCAAGTTTTAGTTATCGATTAATGAATTATTGGGCGGTTTGGTGCCTGGGACCAGACCGAGGACCTTAAGATTTTGCATGAACCGAGGAATGGCAGCCAGGTAACACGAGAAATTGTGTAAAGTGTTAATATGTAGTAAAAACCCAAGAAAATCTCCCGTTTCCGTCATTTACTATCGAATCGACATAACGCCAGATCGTCACAGTGGTCGCTTTTCTCTCTGAAACGGTTACATTTATCGTCTGCAAGCCCTTGTCGCGTGATGCGGTATGCAGACACAGTACAAGCAGCACACTAGAACACAGAATAAGAATCTACGTTGAAGCAATCGACCAGGAAGAAGAGCTACATTTCAAGTTTTAGTTATCGATTAATGAATTATTGGGCGGTTTGGTGCCTTGGACCAGACCGAGGACCTCAAGATTTTGCATGAACCGACGACTGGCAGCCAGGTAACACGAGAAATTGTGTAAAGTGTTAATATGTAGTAAAAACCTAAGAAAATCTCCCGTTTCCGTCATTAATTATCGAATCGACATAACGCCAGATCGTCACAGTGGTCGCTTTTCTGTCTGAAACGGTTACATTTATCGTCTGCAAGCCCTTGTCGCGTGATGCGGTATGCAGACACAGTACAAGCAGCACACTAGAACACAGAATAAGAATCTACGTTGATGCAATCGGCCAGTAAGAAGAGCTACATTTCAAGTTTTAGTTATCGATTAATGAATTATTGGGCGGTTTGGTGCCTTGGACCAGACCGAGGACCTTAAGATTTTGCATGAACCGTGGACTGGCAGCCAGGTAACACGAGAAATTGTGTAATGTGTTTATATGTAGTAAAAACCTAAGAGAATCTCCCGTTTCCGTCATTTACTATCGAATCGACATAACGCCAGATCGTCACATTGGTCGCTTTTCTCTCTGAAACGGTTACATTTATCGTCTGCAAGCCCTTGTCGCGTGATGCGGTATGCAGACACAGTACAAGCAGCACACTAGAACACAAAATAAGAATCTACGTTGATGCAATCGGCCAGTAAGAAGAGCTACATTTCAAGTTTTAGTTATCGATTAATGAATTATTGGGCGGTTTGGTGCCTTGGACCAGACCGAGGACCTTAAGATTTTGCATGAACCGAGGACTGGCAGCCAGGTAACACGAGAAATTGTGTAAAGTGTTAATATGTAGTAAAAACCCAAGAAAATCTCCCGTTTCCGTCATTTACTATCGAATCGACATAACGCCAGATCGTCACAGTGGTCGCTTTTCTCTCTGAAACGGTTACATTTATCGTCTGCAAGCCCTTGTCGCGTGATGCGGTATGCAGAGTCACTACAAGCGGCATAGTAGAACACTGAAGAAGCATCTAAGTTTATGCAATCGCCCAGTAAGAGGAGCTGCAGTTCAAGTTTTAGTTATCGATTAATGAATTATTGGGCGGTTTGGTGCCTTGGACCAGACCGAATACCTTAAGATTTTGCATGAACCGAGGACTGGCTGCCAGGTAACACGAGAAATTGTGTAAAGTGTTAATATGTAGTAAAAACCTAAGAAAATCTCCCGTTTCCGTCATTTACTATCGAATCGACATAACGCCAGATTGTCACAGTGGTCGCTTTTCTCTCTGAAACGGTTACATTTATCGTCTGCAAGCCCTTGTCGCGTGATGCGGTATGCAGAGTCACTACAAGCGGCATAGTAGAACACTGAAGAAGCATCTAAGTTTATGCAATCGCCCAGTAAGAAGAGCTACATTTCAAGTTTTAGTTATCGATTAATGAATGATTAGCCGGTTTGGTGCCTTGGACCAGACCGAGGACCTTAAGATTTTGCATGAACCGAGGACTGGCAGCCAGGTAACACGAGAAATTGTGTAAAGTGTTAATATGTAGTAAAAACCTAAGAAAATCTCCCGTTTCCGTCATTTACTATCGAATCGACATAACGCCAGATCGTCACATAGGTCGCTTTTCTCTCTGAAACGGTTACATTTATCGTCTGCAAGCCCTTGTCGCGTGATGCGGTATGCAGACACAGTACAAGCAGCACACTAGAACACAGAATAAGAATCTACGTTGATGCAATCGGCCAGTAAGAAGAGCTACATTTCAAGTTTTAGTTATCGATTAATGTATTATTGGGCGGTTTGGTGCCTTGGACCAGACAGAGGACCTTAAGATTTTGCATGAACCGATGACTGGCAGCCAGGTAACACGAGAAATTGTGTAAAGTGTTAATATGTAGTAAAAACCTAAGAAAATCTCCCGTTTCTGTCATTTACTATCGAATCGACATAACGCCAGATCGTCACAGTGGTCGCTTTTCTCTCTGAAACGGTTACATTTATCGTCTGCAAGCCCTTGTCGCGTGATGCGGTATGCAGTCACAGTACAAGCAGCACACTAGAACACAGAATAAGAATCTACGTTGATGCAATCGGCCAGTAAGAAGAGCTACATTTCAAGTTTTAGTTATCGATTAATGAATTATTGGGCGGTTTGGTGACTTGGACCAGACCGAGGACCTTAAGATTTTGCATGAACCGAGGACTGGCAGCCAGGTAACACGAGAAATTGTGTAAAGTGTTAATATGTAGTAAAAACCTAAGAAAATCTCCCGTTTCCGTCATTTACTATCGAATCGACATAACGCCAGATCGTCACATTGGTCGCTTTTCTCTCTGAAACGGTTACATTTATCGTCTGCAAGCCCTTGTCGCGTGATGCGGTATGCAGGCACAGTACAAGCAGCACACTAGAACACAGAATAAGAATCTACGTTGATGCAATCGGCCAGTAAGAAGAGCTACATTTCAAGTTTTAGTTATCGATTAATGAATTATTGGGCGGTTTGGTGCCTTGGACTAGACCGAGGACCTTAAGATTTTGCATGAACCGAGGACTGGCAGCCAGGTAACACGAGAAATGGTGTAAAGTGTTAATATGTAGTAAAAACCTAAGAAAATCTCCCGTTTCCGTCATTTACTATCGAATCGACATAACGCCAGATCGTCACAGTGGTCGCTTTTCTCTCTGAAACGGTTACATTTATCGTCTGCAAGCCCTTGTCGCGTGATGCGGTATGCAGAGTCACTACAAGCGGCATAGTAGAACACTGAAGAAGCATCTAAGTTTATGCAATCGCCCAGTAAGAAGAGCTACATTTCAAGTTTTAGTTATCGATTAATGAATTATTGGGCGGTTTGGTGCCTTGGACCAGACCGAGGACCTTAAGATTTTGCATGAACCGAGGACTGGCAGCCAGGTAACACGAGAAATTGTGTAAAGTGTTAATATGTAGTAAAAACCTAAGAAAATCTCCCGTTTCCGTCATTTACTATCGAATCGACATAACGCCAGATCGTCACAGTGGTCGCTTTTCTCTCTGAAACGGTTACATTTATTGTCTGCAAGCCCTTGTCGCGTGATGCGGTATGCAGACACAGTACAAGCAGCACACTAGAACACAGAATAAGAATCTACGTTGATGCAATCGACCAGTAAGAAGAGCTACATTTCAAGTTTTAGTTATCGATTAATGAATTATTGGGCGGTTTGGTGCCTTGGACCAGACCGAGGACCTTAAGATTTTGCATGAACCGAGGACTGGCAGCCAGGTAACACGAGAAAATGTGTAAAGTGTTAATATGTAGTAAAAACCTAAGAGAATCTCCCGTTTCCGTCATTTACTATCGAATCGACATAACGCCAGATCGTCACATTGGTCGCTTTTCTCTCTGAAACGGTTACATTTATCGTCTGCAAGCCCTTGTCGCGTGATGCGGTATGCAGACACAGTACAAGCAGCACACTAGAACACAGAATAAGAATCTACGTTGATGCAATCGGCCAGTAAGAAGAGCTACATTTCAAGTTTTAGTTATCGATTAATGAATTATTGGGCGGTTTGGTGCCTTGGACCAGACCGAGGACCTTAAGATTTTGCATGAACCAAGGACTGGCAGCCAGGTAACACGAGAAATTGTGTAAAGTGTTAATATGTACTAAAAACCTAAGAAAATCTCCCGTTTCCGTCATTTACTATCGAATCGACATAACGCCAGATCGTCACATTGGTCGCTTTTCTCTCTGAAACTGTTACATTTATCGTCTGCAAGCCCTTGTCGCGTGATGCGGTATGCAGAGTCACTACAAGCGGCATAGTAGAACACTGAAGAAGCATCTAAGTTTATGCAATCGCCCAGTAAGAGGAGCTGCAGTTCAAGTTTTAGTTATCGATTAATGAATTATTGGGCGGTTTGGTGCCAAGGACCAGACCGAATACCTTAAGATTTTGCATGAACCGAGGACTGGCAGCCAGGTAACACGAGAAATTGTGTAAAGTGTTAATATGTAGTAAAAACCTAAGAAAATCTCCCGTTTCCGTCATTTACTATCGAATCGACATAACGCCAGATCGTCACATTGGTCGCTTTTCTCTCTGAAACTGTTACATTTATCGTCTGCAAGCCCTTGTCGCGTGATGCGGTATGCAGAGTCACTACAAGCGGCATAGTAGAACACTGAAGAAGCATCTAAGTTTATGCAATCGCCCAGTAAGAAGAGCTACATTTCAAGTATTAGTTATCGATTAATGAATTATTGGGCGGTTTGGTGCCTTGGACCAGACCGAGGACCTTAAGATTTTGCATGAACCGAGGACTGACAGCCAGGTAACACGAGAAATTGTGTAAAGTGTTAATATGTAGTAAAAACCTAAGAAAATCTCCCGTTTCCGTCATTTACTATCGAATCGACATAACGCCAGATCGTCACAGTGGTCGCTTTTCTCTCTGAAACGGTTACATTTATCGTCTGCAAGCCCTTGTCGCGTGATGCGGTATGCAGAGTCACTACAAGCGGCATAGTAGAACACTGAAGAAGCATGTAAGTTTATGCAATCGCCCAGTAAGAGGAGCTGCAGTTCAAGTTTTAGTTATCGATTAATGAATTATTGGGCGGTTTGGTGCCTTGGACCAGACCGAATACCTTAAGATTTTGCATGAACCGAGGACTGGCAGCCAGGTAACACGAGAAATTGTGTAAAGTGTTAATATGTAGTAAAAACCTAAGAAAATCTCCCGTTTCCGTCATTTACTATCGAATCGACATAACGCCAGATTGTCACAGTGGTCGCTTTTCTCTCTGAAACGGTTACATTTATCGTCTGCAAGCCCTTGTCGCGAGATGCGGTATGCAGACACAGTACAAGCAGCACACTAGAACACAGAATAAGAATCTACGTTGATGCAATCGGCCAGTAAGAAGAGCTACATTTCAAGTTTTAGTTATCGATTAATGAATTATTGGGCGGTTTGGTGCCTTGGACCAGACCGAGGACCTTAAGATTTTGCATGGACCGAGGACTGACAGCCAGGTAACACGAGAAATTGTGTAAAGTGTTAATATGTAGTAAAAACCTAAGAAAATCTCCCGTTTCCGTCATTTACTATCGAATCGACATAACGCCAGATCGTCACAGTGGTCGCTTTTCTCTCTGAAACGGTTACATTTATCGTCTGCAAGCCCTTGTCGCGTGATGCGGTATGCAGACACAGTACAAGCAGCACACTAGAACACAGAATAAGAATCTACGTTGATGCAATCGGCCAGTAAGAAGAGCTACATTTCAAGTTTTAGTTATCGATTAATGAATTATTGGGCGGTTTGGTGACTTGGACCAGACCGAGGACCTTAAGATTTTGCATGAACCGAGGACTGGCAGCCAGGTAACACGAGAAATTGTGTAAAGTGTTAATATGTAGTAAAAACCTAAGAAAATCTCCCGTTTCCGTCATTTACTATCGAATCGACATAACGCCAGATCGTCACATTGGTCGCTTTTCTCTCTGAAACGGTTACATTTATCGTCTGCAAGCCCTTGTCGCGTGATGCGGTATGCAGACACAGTACAAGCAGCACACTAGAACACAGAATAAGAATCTACGTTGATGCAATCGGCCAGTAAGAAGAGCTACATTTCAAGTTTTAGTTATCGATTAATGAATTATTGGGCGGTTTGGTGCCTTGGACTAGACCGAGGACCTTAAGATTTTGCATGAACCGAGGACTGGCAGCCAGGTAACACGAGAAATGGTGTAAAGTGTTAATATGTAGTAAAAACCTAAGAAAATCTCCCGTTTCCGTCATTTACTATCGAATCGACATAACGCCAGATCGTCACAGTGGTCGCTTTTCTCTCTGAAACGGTTACATTTATCGTCTGCAAGCCCTTGTCGCGTGATGCGGTATGCAGAGTCACTACAAGCGGCATAGTAGAACACTGAAGAAGCATCTAAGTTTATGCAATCGCCCAGTAAGAAGAGCTACATTTCAAGTTTTAGTTATCGATTAATGAATTATTGGGCGGTTTGGTGCCTTGGACCAGACCGAGGACCTTAAGATTTTGCATGAACCGAGGACTGGCAGCCAGGTAACACGAGAAATTGTGTAAAGTGTTAATATGTAGTAAAAACCTAAGAAAATCTCCCGTTTCCGTCATTTACTATCGAATCGACATAACGCCAGATCGTCACAGTGGTCGCTTTTCTCTCTGAAACGGTTACATTTATTGTCTGCAAGCCCTTGTCGCGTGATGCGGTATGCAGACACAGTACAAGCAGCACACTAGAACACAGAATAAGAATCTACGTTGATGCAATCGACCAGTAAGAAGAGCTACATTTCAAGTTTTAGTTATCGATTAATGAATTATTGGGCGGTTTGGTGCCTTGGACCAGACCGAGGACCTTAAGATTTTGCATGAACCGAGGACTGGCAGCCAGGTAACACGAGAAATTGTGTAAAGTGTTAATATGTAGTAAAAACCTAAGAGAATCTCCCGTTTCCGTCATTTACTATCGAATCGACATAACGCCAGATCGTCACATTGGTCGCTTTTCTCTCTGAAACGGTTACATTTATCGTCTGCAAGCCCTTGTCGCGTGATGCGGTATGCAGACACAGTACAAGCAGCACACTAGAACACAGAATAAGAATCTACGTTGATGCAATCGGCCAGTAAGAAGAGCTACATTTCAAGTTTTAGTTATCGATTAATGTATTATTGGGCGGTTTGGTGCCTTGGACCAGACAGAGGACCTTAAGATTTTGCATGAACCGATGACTGGCAGCCAGGTAACACGAGAAATTGTGTAAAGTGTTAATATGTAGTAAAAACCTAAGAAAATCTCCCGTTTCTGTCATTTACTATCGAATCGACATAACGCCAGATCGTCACAGTGGTCGCTTTTCTCTCTGAAACGGTTACATTTATCGTCTGCAAGCCCTTGTCGCGTGATGCGGTATGCAGACACAGTACAAGCAGCACACTAGAACACAGAATAAGAATCTACGTTGATGCAATCGGCCAGTAAGAAGAGCTACATTTCAAGTTTTAGTTATCGATTAATGAATTATTGGCCGGTTTGGTGACTTGGACCAGACCGAGGACCTTAAGATTTTGCATGAACCGAGGACTGGCAGCCAGGTAACACGAGAAATTGTGTAAAGTGTTAATATGTAGTAAAAACCTAAGAAAATCTCCCGTTTCCGTCATTTACTATCGAATCGACATAACGCCAGATCGTCACATTGGTCGCTTTTCTCTCTGAAACGGTTACATTTATCGTCTGCAAGCCCTTGTCGCGTGATGCGGTATGCAGACACAGTACAAGCAGCACACTAGAACACAGAATAAGAATCTACGTTGATGCAATCGGCCAGTAAGAAGAGCTACATTTCAAGTTTTAGTTATCGATTAATGAATTATTGGGCGGTTTGGTGCCTTGGACTAGACCGAGGACCTTAAGATTTTGCATGAACCGAGGACTGGCAGCCAGGTAACACGAGAAATGGTGTAAAGTGTTAATATGTAGTAAAAACCTAAGAAAATCTCCCGTTTCCGTCATTTACTATCGAATCGACATAACGCCAGATCGTCACAGTGGTCGCTTTTCTCTCTGAAACGGTTACATTTATCGTCTGCAAGCCCTTGTCGCGTGATGCGGTATGCAGAGTCACTACAAGCGGCATAGTAGAACACTGAAGAAGCATCTAAGTTTATGCAATCGCCCAGTAAGAAGGGCTACATTTCAAGTTTTAGTTATCGATTAATGAATTATTGGGCGGTTTGGTGCCTTGGACCAGACCGAGGACCTTAAGATTTTGCATGAACCGAGGACTGGCAGCCAGGTAACACGAGAAATTGTGTAAAGTGTTAATATGTAGTAAAAACCTAAGAAAATCTCCCGTTTCCGTCATTTACTATCGAATCGACATAACGCCAGATCGTCACAGTGGTCGCTTTTCTCTCTGAAACGGTTACATTTATTGTCTGCAAGCCCTTGTCGCGTGATGCGGTATGCAGACACAGTACAAGCAGCACACTAGAACACAGAATAAGAATCTACGTTGATGCAATCGACCAGTAAGAAGAGCTACATTTCAAGTTTTAGTTATCGATTAATGAATTATTGGGCGGTTTGGTGCCTTGGACCAGACCGAGGACCTTAAGATTTTGCATGAACCGAGGACTGGCAGCCAGGTAACACGAGAAATTGTGTAAAGTGTTAATATGTAGTAAAAACCTAAGAGAATCTCCCGTTTCCGTCATTTACTATCGAATCGACATAACGCCAGATCGTCACATTGGTCGCTTTTCTCTCTGAAACGGTTACATTTATCGTCTGCAAGCCCTTGTCGCGTGATGCGGTATGCA
Source organism: Schistocerca cancellata (assembly GCF_023864275.1). NCBI lineage: Eukaryota > Metazoa > Arthropoda > Insecta > Orthoptera > Acrididae > Schistocerca > Schistocerca cancellata. The sequence goes on from NW_026047150.1 coordinate 4,238,675, forward strand.
GACACAGTACAAGCAGCACACTAGAACACAGAATAAGAATCTACGTTGATGCAATCGGCCAGTAAGAAGAGCTACATTTCAAGTTTTAGTTATCGATTAATGAATTATTGGGCGGTTTGGTGCCTTGGACCAGACCGAGGACCTTAAGATTTTGCATGAACCAAGGACTGGCAGCCAGGTAACACGAGAAATTGTGTAAAGTGTTAATATGTACTAAAAACCTAAGAAAATCTCCCGTTTCCGTCATTTACTATCGAATCGACATAACGCCAGATCGTCACATTGGTCGCTTTTCTCTCTGAAACTGTTACATTTATCGTCTGCAAGCCCTTGTCGCGTGATGCGGTATGCAGAGTCACTACAAGCGGCATAGTAGAACACTGAAGAAGCATCTAAGTTTATGCAATCGCCCAGTAAGAGGAGCTGCAGTTCAAGTTTTAGTTATCGATTAATGAATTATTGGGCGGTTTGGTGCCTTGGACCAGACCGAATACCTTAAGATTTTGCATGAACCGAGGACTGGCAGCCAGGTAACACGAGAAATTGTGTAAAGTGTTAATATGTAGTAAAAACCTAAGAAAATCTCCCGTTTCCGTCATTTACTATCGAATCGACATAACGCCAGATCGTCACATTGGTCGCTTTTCTCTCTGAAACTGTTACATTTATCGTCTGCAAGCCCTTGTCGCGTGATGCGGTATGCAGAGTCACTACAAGCGGCATAGTAGAACACTGAAGAAGCATCTAAGTTTATGCAATCGCCCAGTAAGAAGAGCTACATTTCAAGTATTAGTTATCGATTAATGAATTATTGGGCGGTTTGGTGCCTTGGACCAGACCGAGGACCTTAAGATTTTGCATGAACCGAGGACTGACAGCCAGGTAACACGAGAAATTGTGTAAAGTGTTAATATGTAGTAAAAACCTAAGAAAATCTCCCGTTTCCGTCATTTACTATCGAATCGACATAACGCCAGATCGTCACAGTGGTTGCTTTTCTCTCTGAAACGGTTACATTTATCGTCTGCAAGACCTTGTCGCGTGATGCGGTATGCAGAGTCACTACAAGCGGCATAGTAGAACACTGAAGAAGCATGTAAGTTTATGCAATCGCCCAGTAAGAGGAGCTGCAGTTCAAGTTTTAGTTATCGATTAATGAATTATTGGGCGGTTTGGTGCCTTGGACCAGACCGAATACCTTAAGATTTTGCATGAACCGAGGACTGGCAGCCAGGTAACACGAGAAATTGTGTAAAGTGTTAATATGTAGTAAAAACCTAAGAAAATCTCCCGTTTCCGTCATTTACTATCGAATCGACATAACGCCAGATTGTCACAGTGGTCGCTTTTCTCTCTGAAACGGTTACATTTATCGTCTGCAAGCCCTTGTCGCGAGATGCGGTATGCAGACACAGTACAAGCAGCACACTAGAACACAGAATAAGAATCTACGTTGATGCAATCGGCCAGTAAGAAGAGCTACATTTCAAGTTTTAGTTATCGATTAATGAATTATTGGGCGGTTTGGTGCCTTGGACCAGACCGAGGACCTTAAGATTTTGCATGAACCGAGGACTGACAGCCAGGTAACACGAGAAATTGTGTAAAGTGTTAATATGTAGTAAAAACCTAAGAAAATCTCCCGTTTCCGTCATTTACTATCGAATCGACATAACGCCAGATCGTCACAGTGGTCGCTTTTCTCTCTGAAACGGTTACATTTATCGTCTGCAAGCCCTTGTCGCGTGATGCGGTATGCAGACACAGTACAAGCAGCACACTAGAACACAGAATAAGAATCTACGTTGATGCAATCGGCCAGTAAGAAGAGCTACATTTCAAGTTTTAGTTATCGATTAATGAATTATTGGGCGGTTTGGTGACTTGGACCAGACCGAGGACCTTAAGATTTTGCATGAACCGAGGACTGGCAGCCAGGTAACACGAGAAATTGTGTAAAGTGTTAATATGTAGTAAAAACCTAAGAAAATCTCCCGTTTCCGTCATTTACTATCGAATCGACATAACGCCAGATCGTCACATTGGTCGCTTTTCTCTCTGAAACGGTTACATTTATCGTCTGCAAGCCCTTGTCGCGTGATGCGGTATGCAGACACAGTACAAGCAGCACACTAGAACACAGAATAAGAATCTACGTTGATGCAATCGGCCAGTAAGAAGAGCTACATTTCAAGTTTTAGTTATCGATTAATGAATTATTGGGCGGTTTGGTGCCTTGGACTAGACCGAGGACCTTAAGATTTTGCATGAACCGAGGACTGGCAGCCAGGTAACACGAGAAATGGTGTAAAGTGTTAATATGTAGTAAAAACCTAAGAAAATCTCCCGTTTCCGTCATTTACTATCGAATCGACATAACGCCAGATCGTCACAGTGGTCGCTTTTCTCTCTGAAACGGTTACATTTATCGTCTGCAAGCCCTTGTCGCGTGATGCGGTATGCAGAGTCACTACAAGCGGCATAGTAGAACACTGAAGAAGCATCTAAGTTTATGCAATCGCCCAGTAAGAAGAGCTACATTTCAAGTTTTAGTTATCGATTAATGAATTATTGGGCGGTTTGGTGCCTTGGACCAGACCGAGGACCTTAAGATTTTGCATGAACCGAGGACTGGCAGCCAGGTAACACGAGAAATTGTGTAAAGTGTTAATATGTAGTAAAAACCTAAGAAAATCTCCCGTTTCCGTCATTTACTATCGAATCGACATAACGCCAGATCGTCACAGTGGTCGCTTTTCTCTCTGAAACGGTTACATTTATTGTCTGCAAGCCCTTGTCGCGTGATGCGGTATGCAGACACAGTACAAGCAGCACACTAGAACACAGAATAAGAATCTACGTTGATGCAATCGACCAGTAAGAAGAGCTACATTTCAAGTTTTAGTTATCGATTAATGAATTATTGGGCGGTTTGGTGCCTTGGACCAGACCGAGGACCTTAAGATTTTGCATGAACCGAGGACTGGCAGCCAGGTAACACGAGAAATTGTGTAAAGTGTTAATATGTAGTAAAAACCTAAGAGAATCTCCCGTTTCCGTCATTTACTATCGAATCGACATAACGCCAGATCGTCACATTGGTCGCTTTTCTCTCTGAAACGGTTACATTTATCGTCTGCAAGCCCTTGTCGCGTGATGCGGTATGCAGACACAGTACAAGCAGCACACTAGAACACAGAATAAGAATCTACGTTGATGCAATCGGCCAGTAAGAAGAGCTACATTTCAAGTTTTAGTTATCGATTAATGAATTATTGGGCGGTTTGGTGCCTTGGACCAGACCGAGGACCTTAAGATTTTGCATGAACCGAGGACTGGCAGCCAGGTAACACGAGAAATTGTGTAATGTGTTAATATGTACTAAAAACCTAAGAAAATCTCCCGTTTCCGTCATTTACTATCGAATCGACATAACGCCAGATCGTCACATTGGTCGCTTTTCTCTCTGAAACTGTTACATTTATCGTCTGCAAGCCCTTGTCGCGTGATGCGGTATGCAGAGTCACTACAAGCGGCATAGTAGAACACTGAAGAAGCATCTAAGTTTATGCAATCGCCCAGTAAGAGGAGCTGCAGTTCAAGTTTTAGTTATCGATTAATGAATTATTGGGCGGTTTGGTGCCTTGGACCAGACCGAATACCTTAAGATTTTGCATGAACCGAGGACTGGCAGCCAGGTAACACGAGAAATAGTGTAAAGTGTTAATATGTAGTAAAAACCTAAGAAAATCTCCCGTTTCCGTCATTTACTATCGAATCGACATAACGCCAGATCGTCACATTGGTCGCTTTTCTCTCTGAAACTGTTACATTTATCGTCTGCAAGCCCTTGTCGCGTGATGCGGTATGCAGAGTCACTACAAGCGGCATAGTAGAACACTGGAGAAGCATCTAAGTTTATGCAATCGCCCAGTAAGAAGAGCTACATTTCAAGTATTAGTTATCGATTAATGAATTATTGGGCGGTTTGGTGCCTTGGACCAGACCGAGGACCTTAAGATTTTGCATGAACCGAGGACTGACAGCCAGGTAACACGAGAAATTGTGTAAAGTGTTAATATGTAGTAAAAACCTAAGAAAATCTCCCGTTTCCGTCATTTACTATCGAATCGACATAACGCCAGATCGTCACAGTGGTCGCTTTTCTCTCTGAAACGGTTACATTTATCGTCTGCAAGCCCTTGTCGCGTGATGCGGTATGCAGAGTCACTACAAGCGGCATAGTAGAACACTGAAGAAGCATGTAAGTTTATGCAATCGCCCAGTAAGAAGAGCTACATTTCAAGTTTTAGTTATCGATTAATGAATTATTGGGCGGTTTGGTGCCTTGGACCAGACCGAGGACCTTAAGATTTTGCATGAACCGAGGACTGGCAGCCAGGTAACACGAGAAATTGTGTAAAGTGTTAATATGTAGTAAAAACCTAAGAAAATCTTCCGTTTCCGTCATTTACTATCGAATCGACATAACGCCAGATCGTCACAGTGGTCGCTTTTCTCTCTGAAACGGTTACATTTATCGTCTGCAAGCCCTTGTCGCGAGATGCGGTATGCAGAGACAGTACAAGCAGCACACTAGAACACAGAATAAGAATCTACGTTGATGCAATCGGCCAGTAAGAAGAGCTACATTTCAAGTTTTAGTTATCGATTAATGAATTATTGGGCGGTTTGGTGCCTTGGACCAGACCGAGGACCTTAAGATTTTGCATGAACCGAGGACTGGCAGCCAGGTAACACGAGAAATTGTGTAAAGTGTTAATATGTAGTAAAAACCTAAGAAAATCTCCCGTTTCCGTCATTTACTATCGAATCGACATAACGCCAGATCGTCACATTGGTCGCTTTTCTCTCTGAAACGGTTACATTTATCGTCTGCAAGCCCTTGTCGCGTGATGCGGTATGCAGACACAGTACAAGCAGCACACTAGAACACAGAATAAGAATCTACGTTGATGCAATCGGCCAGTAAGAAGAGCTACATTTCAAGTTTTAGTTATCGATTAATGTATTATTGGGCGGTTTGGTGCCTTGGACCAGACAGAGGACCTTAAGATTTTGCATGAACCGAGGACTGGCAGCCAGGTAACACGAGAAATTGTGTAAAGTGTTAATATGTAGTAAAAACCTAAGAAAATCTCCCGTTTCCGTCATTTACTATCGAATCGACATAACGCCAGATCGTCACAGTGGTCGCTTTTCTCTCTGAAACGGTTACATTTATCGTCTGCAAGCCCTTGTCGCGAGATGCGGTATGCAGACACAGTACAAGCAGCACACTAGAACACAGAATAAGAATCTACGTTGATGCAATCGGCCAGTAAGAAGAGCTACATTTCAAGTTTTAGTTATCGATTAATGAATTATTGGGCGGTTTGGTGCCTTGGACCAGACCGAGGACCTTAAGATTTTGCATGATCCGAGGACTGGCAGCCAGGTAACACGAGAAATTGTGTAAAGTGTTAATATGTAGTAAAAACCTAAGAAAATCTCCCGTTTCCGTCATTTACTATCGAATCGACATAACGCCAGATCGTCACATTGGTCGCTTTTCTCTCTGAAACGGTTACATTTATCGTCTGCAAGCCCTTGTCGCGTGATGCGGTATGCAGACACAGTACAAGCAGCACACTAGAACACAGAATAAGAATCTACGTTGATGCAATCGGCCAGTAAGAAGTTTTAGTTATCGATTAATGTATTAATGGGCGGTTTGGTGCCTTGGACCAGACAGAGGACCTTAAGATTTTGCATGAACCGAGGACTGGCAGCCAGGTAACACGAGAAATTGTGTAAAGTGTTAATATGTAGTAAAAACCTAAGAAAATCTCCCGTTTCCGTCATTTACTATCGAATCGACATAACGCCAGATCGTCACAGTGGTCGCTTTTCTCTCTGAAACGGTTACATTTATCGTCTGCAAGCCCTTGTCGCGAGATGCGGTATGCAGACACAGTACAAGCAGCACACTAGAACACAGAATAAGAATCTACGTTGATGCAATCGGCCAGTAAGAAGAGCTACATTTCAAGTTTTAGTTATCGATTAATGAATTATTGGGCGGTTTGGTGCCTTGGACCAGACCGAGGACCTTAAGATTTTGCATGAACCGAGGACTGGCAGCCAGGTAACACGAGAAATTGTGTAAAGTGTTAATATGTAGTAAAAACCTAAGAAAATCTGCCGTTTCCGTCATTTACTATCGAATCGACATAACGCCAGATCGTCACATTGGTCGCTTTTCTCTCTGAAACGGTTACATTTATCGTCTGCAAGCCCTTGTCGCGTGATGCGGTATGCAGACACAGTACAAGCAGCACACTAGAACACAGAATAAGAATCTACGTTGATGCAATCGGCCAGTAAGAAGAGCTACATTTCAAGTTTTAGTTATCGATTAATGTATTATTGGGCGGTTTGGTGCCTTGGACCAGACCGAGGACCTTAAGATTTTGCATGAACCGAGGACTGGCAGCCAGGTAACACGAGAAATTGTGTAAAGTGTTAATATGTAGTAAAAACCTAAGAAAATCTCCCGTTTCCGTCATTTACTATCGAATCGACATAACGCCAGATCGTCACTGTGGTCGCTTTTCTCTCTGAAACGGTTACATTTATCGTCTGCAAGCCCTTGTCGCGAGATGCGGTATGCAGACACAGTACAAGCAGCACACTAGAACACAGAATAAGAATCTACGTTGATGCTATCGGCCAGTAAGAAGAGCTACATTTCAAGTTTTAGTTATCGATTAATGAATTATTGGGCGGTTTGGTGCCTTGGACCAGACCGAGGACCTTAAGATTTTGCATGATCCGAGGACTGGCAGCCAGGTAACACGAGAAATTGTGTAAAGTGTTAATATGTAGTAAAAACCTAAGAAAATCTCCCGTTTCCGTCATTTACTATCGAATCGACATAACGCCAGATCGTCACATTGGTCGCTTTTCTCTCTGAAACGGTTACATTTATCGTCTGCAAGCCCTTGTCGCGTGATGCGGTATGCAGACACAGTACAAGCAGCACACTAGAACACAGAATAAGAATCTACGTTGATGCAATCGGCCAGTAAGAAGAGCTACATTTCAAGTTTTAGTTATCGATTAATGTATTATTGGGCGGTTTGGTGCCTTGGACCAGACAGAGGACCTTAAGATTTTGCATGAACCGAGGACTGGCAGCCAGGTAACACGAGAAATTGTGTAAAGTGTTAATATGTAGTAAAAACCTAAGAAAATCTCCCGTTTCCGTCATTTACTATCGAATCGACATAACGCCAGATCGTCACAGTGGTCGCTTTTCTCTCTGAAACGGTTACATTTATCGTCTGCAAGCCCTTGTCGCGAGATGCGGTATGCAGACACAGTACAAGCAGCACACTAGAACACAGAATAAGAATCTACGTTGATGCAATCGGCCAGTAAGAAGAGCTACATTTCAAGTTTTAGTTATCGATTAATGAATTATTGGGCGGTTTGGTGCCTTGGACCAGACCGAGGACCTTAAGATTTTGCATGAACCGAGGACTGGCAGCCAGGTAACACGAGAAATTGTGTAAAGTGTTAATATGTAGTAAAAACCTATGAAAATCTCCCGTTTCCGTCATTTACTATCGAATCGACATAACGCCAGATCGTCACATTGGTCGCTTTTCTCTCTGAAACGGTTACATTTATCGTCTGCAAGCCCTTGTCGCGTGATGCGGTATGCAGACACAGTACAAGCAGCACACTAGAACACAGAATAAGAATCTACGTTGATGCAATCGGCCAGTAAGAAGAGCTACATTTCAAGTTTTAGTTATCGATTAATGTATTATTGGGCGGTTTGGTGCCTTGGACCAGACAGAGGACCTTAAGATTTTGCATGAACCGAGGACTGGCAGCCAGGTAACACGAGAAATTGTGTAAAGTGTTAATATGTAGTAAAAACCTAAGAAAATCTCCCGTTTCCGTCATTTACTATCGAATCGACATAACGCCAGATCGTCACAGTGGTCGCTTTTCTCTCTGATACGGTTACTTTTATCGTCTGCAAGCCCTTGTCGCGAGATGCGGTATGCAGACACAGTACAAGCAGCACACTAGAACACAGAATAAGAATCTACGTTGATGCAATCGGCCAGTAAGAAGAGCTACATTTCAAGTTTTAGTTATCGATTAATGAATTATTGGGCGGTTTGGTGCCTTGGACCAGACCGAGGACCTTAAGATTTTGCATGAACCGAGGACTGGCAGCCAGGTAACACGAGAAATTGTGTAAAGTGTTAATATGTAGTAAAAACCTAAGAAAATCTCCCGTTTCCGTCATTTACTATCGAATCGACATAACGCCAGATCGTCACATTGGTCGCTTTTCTCTCTGAAACGGTTACATTTATCGTCTGCAAGCCCTTGTCGCGTGATGCGGTATGCAGACACAGTACAAGCAGCACACTAGAACACAGAATAAGAATCTACGTTGATGCAATCGGCCAGTAAGAAGAGCTACATTTCAAGTTTTAGTTATCGATTAATGTATTATTGGGCGGTTTGGTGCCTTGGACCAGACAGAGGACCTTAAGATTTTGCATGAACCGAGGACTGGCAGCCAGGTAACACGAGAAATTGTGTAAAGTGTTAATATGTAGTAAAAACCTAAGAAAATCTCCCGTTTCCGTCATTTACTATCGAATCGACATAACGCCAGATCGTCACAGTGGTCGCTTTTCTCTCTGAAACGGTTACATTTATCGTCTGCAAGCCCTTGTCGCGAGATGCGGTATGTAGACACAGTACAAGCAGCACACTAGAACACAGAATAAGAATCTACGTTGATGCAATCGGCCAGTAAGAAGAGCTACATTTCAAGTTTTAGTTATCGATTAATGAATTATTGGGCGGTTTGGTGCCTTAGACCAGACCGAGGACCAAAAGATTTTGCATGAACCGAGGACTGGCAGCCAGGTAACACGAGAAATTGTGTAAAGTGTTAATATGTAGTAAAAACCTAAGAAAATCTCCGGTTTCCGTCATTTACTATCGAATCGACATAACGCCAGATCGTCACATTTGTCGCTTTTCTCTCTGAAACGGTTACATTTATCGTCTGCAAGCCCTTGTCGCGTGATGCGGTATGCAGACACAGTACAAGCAGCACACTAGAACACAGAATAAGAATCTACGTTGATGCAATCGGCCAGTAAGAAGAGCTACATTTCAAGTTTTAGTTATCGATTAATGTATTATTGGGCGGTTTGGTGCCTTGGACCAGACAGAGGACCTTAAGATTTTGCATGAATCGAGGACTGGCAGCCAGGTAACACGAGAAATTGTGTAAAGTGTTAATATGTAGTAAAAACCTAAGAAAATCTCCCGTTTCCGTCATTTACTATCGAATCGACATAACGCCAGATCGTCACAGTGGTCGCTTTTCTCTCTGAAACGGTTACATTTATCGTCTGCAAGCCCTTGTCGCGAGATGCGGTATGCAGACACAGTACAAGCAGCACACTAGAACACAGAATAAGAATCTACGTTGATGCAATCGGCCAGTAAGAAGAGCTACATTTCAAGTTTTAGTTATCGATTAATGAATTATTGGGCGGTTTGGTGCCTTGGACCAGACTGAGGACCTTAAGATTTTGCATGAACCGAGGACTGGCAGCCAGGTAACACGAGAAATTGTGTAAAGTGTTAATATGTAGTAAAAACCTAAGAAAATCTCCCGTTTCCGTCATTTACTATCGAATCGACATAACGCCAGATCGTCACATTGGTCGCTTTTCTCTCTGAAACGGTTACATTTATCGTCTGCAAGCCCTTGTCGCGTGATGCGGTATGCAGACACAGTACAAGCAGCACACTAGAACACAGAATAAGAATCTACGTTGATGCAATCGGCCAGTAAGAAGAGCTACATTTCAAGTTTTAGTTATCGATTAATGTATTATTGGGCGGTTTGGTGCCTTGGACCAGACAGAGGACCTTAAGATTTTGCATGAACCGAGGACTGGCAGCCAGGTAACACGAGAAATTGTGTAAAGTGTTAATATGTAGTAAAAACCTAAGAGAATCTCCCGTTTCCGTCATTTACTATCGAATCGACATAACGCCAGATCGTCACATTGGTCGCTTTTCTCTCTGAAACGGTTACATTTATCGTCTGCAAGCCCTTGTCGCGAGATGCGGTATGCAGACACAGTACAAGCAGCACACTAGAACACAGAATAAGAATCTACGTTGATGCAATCGGCCAGTAAGAAGAGCTACATTTCAAGTTTTAGTTATCGATTAATGAATTATTGGGCGGTTTGGTGCCTTGGACCAGACCGAGGACCTTAAGATTTTGCATGAACCGAGGACTGGCAGCCAGGTAACACGAGAAATTGTGTAAAGTGTTAATATGTAGTAAAAACCCAAGAAAATCTCCCGTTTCCGTCATTTACTATCGAATCGACATAACGCCAGATCGTCACATTGGTCGCTTTTCTCTCTGAAACGGTTACATTTATCGTCTGCAAGCCCTTGTCGCGTGATGCGGTATGCAGACACAGTACAAGCAGCACACTAGAACACAGAATAAGAATCTACGTTGATGCAATCGGCCAGTAAGAAGAGCTACATTTCAAGTTTTAGTTATCGATTAAAGTATTATTGGGCGGTTTGGTGCCTTGCACCAGACAGAGGACCTTAAGATTTTGCATGAACCGAGGACTGGCAGCCAGGTAACACGAGAAATTGTGTAAAGTGTTAATATGTAGTAAAAACCTAAGAAAATCTCCCGTTTCCGTCATTTACTATCGAATCGACATAACGCCAGATCGTCACAGTGGTCGCTTTTCTCTCTGAAACGGTTACATTTATCGTCTGCAAGCCCTTGTCGCGAGATGCGGTATGCAGACACAGTACAAGCAGCACACTAGAACACAGAATAAGAATCTACGTTGATGCAATCGGCCAGTAAGAAGAGCTACATTTCAAGTTTTAGTTATCGATTAATGAATTATTGGGCGGTTTGGTGCCTTGGACCAGACCGAGGACCTTAAGATTTTGCATGAACCGAGGACTGGCAGCCAGGTAACACGAGAAATTGTGTAAAGTGTTAATATGTAGTAAAAACCTAAGAAAATCTCCCGTTTCCGTCATTTACTATCGAATCGACATAACGCCAGATCGTCACATTGGTCGCTTTTCTCTCTGAAACGGTTACATTTATCGTCTGCAAGCCCTTGTCGCGTGATGCGGTATGCAGACACAGTACAAGCAGCACACTAGAACACAGAATAAGAATCTACGTTGATGCAATCGGCCAGTAAGAAGAGCTACATTTCAAGTTTTAGTTATCGATTAATGTATTATTGGGCGGTTTGGTGCCTTGGACCAGACAGAGGACCTTAAGATTTTGCATGAACCGAGGACTGGCAGCCAGGTAACACGAGAAATTGTGTAAAGTGTTAATATGTAGTAAAAACCTAAGAAAATCTCCCGTTTCCGTCATTTACTATCGAATCGACATAACGCCAGATCGTCGCAGTGGTCGCTTTTCTCTCTGAAACGGTTACATTTATCGTCTGCAAGCCCTTGTCGCGAGATGCGGTATGCTGACACAGTACAAGCAGCACACTAGAACACAGAATAAGAATCTACGTTGATGCAATCGGCCAGTAAGAAGAGCTACATTTCAAGTTTTAGTTATCGATTAATGAATTATTGGGCGGTTTGGTGCCTTGGACCAGTCCGAGGACCTTAAGATTTTGCATGAACCGAGGACTGGCAGCCAGGTAACACGAGAAATTGTGTAAAGTGTTAATATGTAGTAAAAACCTAAGAAAATCTCCCGTTTCCGTCATTTACTATCGAATCGACATAACGCCAGATCGTCACATTGGTCGCTTTTCTGTCTCAAACGGTTACATTTATCGTCTGCAAGCCCTTGTCGCGTGATGCGGTATGCAGAGTCACTACAAGCGGCATAGTAGAACACTGAAGAAGCATCTAAGTTTATGCAATCGCCCAGTAAGAGGAGCTGCAGTTCAAGTTTTAGTTATCGATTAATGAATTATTGGGCGGTTTGGTGCCTTGGACCAGACCGAATACCTTAAGATTTTGCATGAACCGAGGACTGGCAGCCAGGTAACACGAGAAATTGTGTAAAGTGTTAATATGTAGTAAAAACCTAAGAAAATCTCCCGTTTCCGTCATTTACTCGAATCGACATAACGCCAGATTGTCACAGTGGTCGCTTTTCTCTCTGAAACGGTTACATTTATCGTCTGCAAGCCCTTGTCGCGTGATGCGGTATGCAGACACAGTACAAGCAGCACACTAGAACACAGAATAAGAACCTATGCTGATGCAATCAACCAGTAAGAAATGCTACATTTCAAGTTTTAGTTATCGATTAATGAATTATTGGGCGGTTTGGTGCCTTGGACCAGTCCGAGGACCTTAAGATTTTGCATGAACCGAGGACTGGCAGCCAGGTAACACGAGAAATTGTGTAAAGTGTTAATATGTAGTAAAAACCTAAGAAAATCTCCCGTTTCCGTCATTTACTATCGAATCGACATAACGCCAGATCGTCACAGTGGTCGCTTTTCTCTCTGAAACGGTTACATTTATCGTCTGCAAGCCCTTGTCGCGTGATGCGGTATGCAGAGTCACTACAAGCGGCATAGTAGAACACTGAAGAAGCATCTAACTTTATGCAATCGCCCAGTAAGAAGAGCTACATTTCAAGTTTTAGTTATCGATTAATGAATTATTGGGCGGTTTGGTGCCTTGGACCAGACCGAGGACCTTAAGATTTTGCATGAACCGAGGACTGGCAGCCAGGTAACACGAGAAATTGTGTAAAGTGTTAATATGTAGTAAAAACCTAAGAAAATCTCCCGTTTCCGTCATTTACTATCGAATCGACATAACGCCAGATCGTCACAGTGGTCGCTTTTCTCTCTGAAACGGTTACATTTATCGTCTGCAAGCCCTTGTCGCGTGATGCGGTATGCAGACACAGTACAAGCAGCACACTAGAACACAGAATAAGAATCTACGTTGATGCAATCGGCCAGGAAGAAGAGCTACATTTCAAGTTTTAGTTATCGATTAATGAATTATTGGGTGGTTTGGTGCCTTGGACCAGACCGAGGACCTTAAGATTTTGCATGAACCGAGGACTGGCAGCCAGGTAACACGAGAAATTGTGTAAAGTGTTAATATGTAGTAAAAACCTAAGAAAATCACCCGTTTCCGTCATTTACTATGGAATCGACATAACGCCAGATCGTCACAGTGGTCGCTTTTCTCTCTGAAACGGTTACATTTATCGTCTGCAAGCCCTTGTCGCGTGATGCGGTATGCAGACACAGTACAAGCAGCATACTAGAACACAGAATAAGAATCTACGTTGATGCAATCGGCCAGTAAGAAGAGCTACATTTCAAGTTTTAGTTATCGATTAATGAATTATTGGGCGGTTTGGTGCCTTGGACCAGACCGAGGACCTTAAGATTTTGCATGAACCGAGGACTGGCAGCCAGGTAACACGAGAAATTGTGTAAAGTGTTAATATGTAGTAAAAACCTAAGAAAATCTCCCGTTTCCGTCATTTACTATCGAATCGACATAACGCCAGATCGTCACATTGGTCGCTTTTCTCTCTGAAACGGTTACATTTATCGTCTGCAAGCCCTTGTCGCGTGATGCTGTATGCAGAGTCACTACAAGCGGCATAGTAGAACACTGAAGAAGCATCTAAGTTTATGCAATCGCCCAGTAAGAAGAGCTACATTTCAAGTTTTAGTTATCGATTAATGAATTATTGGGTGGTTCGGTGCCTTGGACCAGACCGAGGACCTTAAGATTTTGCATGAACCGAGGACTGGCAGCCAGGTAACACGAGAAATTGTGTAAAGTGTTAATATGTAGTAAAAACCTAAGAAAATCTCCCGTTTCCGTCATTTACTATCGAATCGACATAACGCCAGATCGTCACAGTGGTCGCTTTTCTCTCTGAAACGGTTACATTTATCGTCTGCAAGCCCTTGTCGCGTGATGCGGTATGCAGACACAGTACAAGCAGCACACTAGAACACAGAATAAGAATCTACGTTGATGCAATCGGCCAGTAAGAAGAGCTACATTTCAAGTTTTAGTTATCGATTAATGAATTATTGGGCGGTTTGGTGCCTTGGACCAGACCGAGGACCTTAAGATTTTGCATGAACCGAGGACTGGCAGCCAGGTAACACGAGAAATTGTGTAAAGTGTTAATTTGTAGTAAAAACCTAAGAAAATCTCCCGTTTCCGTCATTTACTATCGAATCGACATAACGCCAGATCGTCACAGTGGTCGCTTTTCTCTCTGAAACGGTTACATTTATCGTCTGCAAGCCCTTGTCGCGTGATGCGGTATGCAGACACAGTACAAGCAGCACACTAGAACACAGAATAAGAATCTATGCTGATGCAATCAACCAGTAAGAAATGCTACATTTCAAGTTTTAGTTATCGATTAATGAATTATTGGGTGGTTTGGTGCCTTGGACCAGACCGAGGACCTTAAGATTTTGCATGAACCAAGGACTGGCAGCCAGGTAACACGAGAAATTGTGTAAAGTGTTAATATGTAGTAAAAACCTAAGAAAATCTCCCGTTTCCGTCATTTACTATCGAATCGACATAACGCCAGATCGTCACAGTGGTCGCTTTTCTCTCTGAAACGGTTACATTTATCGTCTGCAAGCCCTTGTCGCGTGATGCGGTATGCACAGTCACTACAAGCGGCATAGTAGAACACTGAAGAAGCATCTAACTTTATGCAATCGCCCAGTAAGAAGAGCTACATTTCAAGTTTTAGTTATCGATTAATGAATTATTGGGCGGTTTGGTGCCTTGGACCAGACCGAGGACCTTAAGATTTTGCATGAACCGAGGACTGGCAGCCAGGTAACACGAGAAATTGTGTAAAGTGTTAATATGTAGTAAAAACCTAAGAAAATCTCCCGTTTCCGTCATTTACTATCGAATCGACATAACGCCAGATCGTCACAGTGGTCGCCTTTCTCTCTGAAACGGTTACATTTATCGTCTGCAAGCCCTTGTCGCGTGATGCGGTATGCAGACACAGTTCAAGCAGCACACTAGAACACAGAATAAGAATCTACGTTGATGCAATCGGCCAGTAAGAAGAGCTACATTTCAAGTTTTAGTTATCGATTAATGAATTATTGGGCGGTTTGGTGCCTGGGACCAGACCGAGGACCTTAAGATTTTGCATGAACCGAGGACTGGCAGCCAGGTAACACGAGAAATTGTGTAAAGTGTTAATATGTAGTAAAAACCTAAGATAATCTCCCGTTTCCGTGATTTACTATCGAATCGACATAACGCCAGATCGTCACAGTGGTCGCTTTTCTCTCTGAAACGGTTACATTTATCGTCTGCAAGCCCTTGTCGCGTGATGCGGTATGCAGAGTCACTACAAGCGGCATAGTAGAACACTGAAGAAGCATCTAACTTTATGCAATCGCCCAGTAAGAAGAGCTACATTTCAAGTTTTAGTTATCGATTAATGAATTATTGGGCGGTTTGGTGCCTTGGACCAGACCGAGGACCTTAAGATTTTGCATGAACCGAGGACTGGCAGCCAGGTAACACGAGAAATTGTGTAAAGTGTTAATATGTAGTAAACACCTAAGAAAATCTCCCGTTTCCGTCATTTACTATCGAATCGACATAACGCCAGATCGTCACAGTGGTCGCTTTTCTCTCTGAAACGGTTACATTTATCGTCTGCAAGCCCTTGTCGCGTGATGCGGTATGCAGACACAGTACAAGCAGCACACTAGAACACAGAATAAGAATCTACGTTGATGCAATCGGCCAGTAAGAAGAGCTACATTTCAAGTTTTAGTTATCGATTAATGAATTATTGGGCGGTTTGGTGCCTTGGACCAGACCGAGGACCTTAAGATTTTGCATGAACCGAGGACTGGCAGCCAGGTAACACGAGAAATTGTGTAAAGTGTTAATATGCAGTAAAAACCTAAGAGAATCTCCCGTTTCCGTCATTTACTATCGAATCGACATAACGCCAGATCGTCACATTGGTCGCTTTTCTCTCTGAAACGGTTACATTTATCGTCTGCAAGCCCTTGTCGCGTGATGCGGTATGCAGACACAGTACAAGCAGCACACTAGAACACAGAATAAGAATCTACGTTGATGCAATCGGCCAGTAAGAAGAGCTACATTTCAAGTTTTAGTTATCGATTAATGAATTATTGGGCGGTTTGGTGCCTTGGACCAGACCGAGGACCTTAAGATTTTGCATGAACCGAGGACTGGCAGCCAGGTAACACGAGAAATTGTGTAAAGTGTTAATATGTAGTAAAAACCTAAGAAAATCTCCCGTTTCCGTCATTTACTATCGAATCGACATAACGCCAGATCGTCACATTGGTCGCTTTTCTCTCTGAAACGGTTACATTTATCGTCTGCAAGCCCTTGTCGCGTGATGCGGTATGCAGAGTCACTACAAGCGGCATAGTAGAACACTGAAGAAGCATCTAAGTTTATGCAATCGCCCAGTAAGAAGAGCTGCAGTTCAAGTTTTAGTTATCGATTAATGAATTATTGGGCGGTTTGGTGCCTTGGACCAGACCGAATACCTTAAGATTTTGCATGAACCGAGGACTGGCAGCCAGGTAACACGAGAAATTGTGTAAAGTGTTAATATGTAGTAAAAACCTAAGAAAATCTCCCGTTTCCGTCATTTACTATCGAATCGACATAACGCCAGATTGTCACAGTGGTCGCTTTTCTCTCTGAAACGGTTACATTTATCGTCTGCAAGCCCTTGTCGCGTGATGCGGTATGCAGAGTCACTACAAGCGGCATAGTAGAACACTGAAGAAGCATCTAACTTTATGCAATCGCCCAGTAAGAAGAGCTACATTTCAAGTTTTAGTTATCGATTAATGAATTATTGGGCGGTTTGGTGCCTTGGACCAGACCGAGGACCTTAAGATTTTGCATGAACCGAGGACTGGCAGCCAGGTAACACGAGAAATTGTGCAAAGTGTTAATATGTAGTAGAAACCTAAGAAAATCTCCCGTTTCCGTCATTTACTATCGAATCGACAGAACGCCAGATCGTCACAGTGGTCGCTTTTCTCTCTGAAACGGTTACATTTATCGTCTGCAAGCCCTTGTCGCGTGATGCGGTATGCAGACACAGTACAAGCAGCACACTAGAACACAGAATAAGAATCTACGCTGATGCAATCAACCAGTAAGAAATGCTTCATTTGAAGTTTTAGTTATCGATTAATGAATTATTGGGCGGTTTGGTGCCTTGGACCAGACCGAGGACCTTAAGATTTTGCATGAACCAAGGACTGGCAGCCAGGTAACACGAGAAATTGTGTAAAGTGTTAATATGTAGTAAAAACCTAAGAAAATCTCCCGTTTCCGTCATTTACTATCGAATCGACATAACGCCAGATCGTCACATTGGTCGCTTTTCTCTCTGAAACGGTTACATTTATCGTCTGCAAGCCCTTGTCGCGTGATGCGGTATGCAGAGTCACTACAAGCGGCATAGTAGAACACTGAAGAAGCATCTAAGTTTATGCAATCGCCCAGTAAGAAGAGCTGCAGTTCAAGTTTTAGTTATCGATTAATGAATTATTGGGCGGTTTGGTGCCTTGGACCAGACCGAATACCTTAAGATTTTGCATGAACCGAGGACTGGCAGCCAGGTAACACGAGAAATTGTGTAAAGTGTTAATATGTAGTAAAAACCTAAGAAAATCTCCCGTTTCCGTCATTTACTATCGAATCGACATAACGCCAGATTGTCACAGTGGTCGCTTTTCTCTCTGAAACGGTTACATTTATCGTCTGCAAGCCCTTGTCGCGTGATGCGGTATGCAGAGTCACTACAAGCGGCATAGTAGAACACTGAAGAAGCATCTAACTTTATGCAATCGCCCAGTAAGAAGAGCTACATTTCAAGTTTTAGTTATCGATTAATGAATTATTGGGCGGTTTGGTGCCTTGGACCAGACCGAGGACCTTAAGATTTTGCATGAACCGAGGACTGACAGCCAGGTAACACGAGAAATTGTGCAAAGTGTTAATATGTAGTAAAAACCTAAGAAAATCTCCCGTTTCCGTCATTTACTATCGAATCGACAGAACGCCAGATCGTCACAGTGGTCGCTTTTCTCTCTGAAACGGTTACATTTATCGTCTGCAAGCCCTTGTCGCGTGATGCGGTATGCAGACACAGTACAAGCAGCACACTAGAACACAGAATAAGAATCTACGTTGATGCAATCGGCCAGTAAGAAGAGCTACATTTCAAGTTTTAGTTATCGATTAATGAATTATTGGGCGGTTTGGTGCCTTGGACCAGACCGAGGACCTTAAGATTTTGCATGAACCGAGGACTGGCAGCCAGGTAACACGAGAAATTGTGTAAAGTGTTAATATGTAGTAAAAACCTAAGAAAATCTCCCGTTTCCGTCATTTACTATCGAATCGACATAACGCCAGATCGTCACATTGGTCGCTTTTCTCTCTGAAACGGTTACATTTATCGTCTGCAAGCCCTTGTCGCGTGATGCGGTATGCAGAGTCACTACAAGCGGCATAGTAGAACACTGAAGAAGCATCTAAGTTTATGCAATCGCCCAGTAAGAAGAGCTGCAGTTCAAGTTTTAGTTATCGATTAATGAATTATTGGGCGGTTTGGTGCCTTGGACCAGACCGAATACCTTAAGATTTTGCATGAACCGAGGACTGGCAGCCAGGTAACACGAGAAATTGTGTAAAGTGTTAATATGTAGTAAAAACCTAAGAAAATCTCCCGTTTCCGTCATTTACTATCGAATCGACATAACGCCAGATTGTCACAGTGGTCGCTTTTCTCTCTGAAACGGTTACATTTATCGTCTGCAAGCCCTTGTCGCGTGATGCGGTATGCAGAGTCACTACAAGCGGCATAGTAGAACACTGAAGAAGCATCTAACTTTATGCAATCGCCCAGTAAGAAGAGCTACATTTCAAGTTTTAGTTATCGATTAATGAATTATTGGGCGGTTTGGTGCCTTGGACCAGACCGAGGACCTTAAGATTTTGCATGAACCGAGGACTGACAGCCAGGTAACACGAGAAATTGTGCAAAGTGTTAATATGTAGTAAAAACCTAAGAAAATCTCCCGTTTCCGTCATTTACTATCGAATCGACAGAACGCCAGATCGTCACAGTGGTCGCTTTTCTCTCTGAAACGGTTACATTTATCGTCTGCAAGCCCTTGTCGCGTGATGCGGTATGCAGACACAGTACAAGCAGCACACTAGAACACAGAATAAGAATCTATGTTGATGCAATCGGGCAGTAAGAAGAGCTACATTTCAAGTTTTAGTTATCAATTAATGAATTATTGGGCGGTTTGGTGCCTTGGACCAGACCGAGGACCTTAAGATTTTGCATGAACCGAGGACTGGCAGCCAGGTAACACGAGAAATTGTGTAAAGTGTTAATATGTAGTAAAAACCTAAGAGAATCTCCCGTTTCCGTCATTTACTATCGAATCGACATAACGCCAGATCGTCACATTGGTCGCTTTTCTCTCTGAACCGGTTACATTTATCGTCTGCAAGCCCTTGTCGCGTGATGCGGTATGCAGACACAGTACAAGCAGCACACTAGAACACAGAATAAGGATCTACGTTGATGCAATCGGCCAGTAAGAAGAGCTACATTTCAAGTTTTAGTTATCGATTAATGAATTATTGGGCGGTTTGGTGCCTTGGACCAGACCGAGGACCTTAAGATTTTGCATGAACCGAGGACTGGCAGCCAAGTAACACGAGAAATTGTGTAAAGTGTTAATATGTAGTAAAAACCTAAGAAAATCTCCCGTTTCCGTCATTTACTATCGAATCGACATAACGCCAGATCGTCACAGTGGTCGCTTTTCTCTCTGAAACGGTTACATTTATCGTCTGCAAGCCCTTGTCGCGTGATGCGGTATGCAGAGTCACTACAAGCGGCATAGTAGAACACTGAAGAAGCATCTAAGTTTATGCAATCGCCCAGTAAGAAGAGCTGCAGTTCAAGTTTTAGTTATCGATTAATGAATTATTGGGCGGTTTGGTGCCTTGGACCAGACCGAGGACCTTAAGATTTTGCATGAACCAAGGACTGGCAGCCAGGTAACGCGAGAAATTGTGTAAAGTGTTAATATGTAGTAAAAACCTAAGAAAATCTCCCGTTTCCGTCATTTACTATCGAATCGACATAACGCCAGATCGTCACAGTGGTCGCTTTTCTCTCTGAAACGGTTACATTTATCGTCTGCAAGCCCTTGTCGCGTGATGCGGTATGCAGACACAGTACAAGCAGCACACTAGAACACAGAATAAGAATCTACGTTGATGCAATCGGCCAGTAAGAAGAGCTACATTTCAATATTTAGTTATCGATTAATGAATTATCGGGCGGTTTGGTGCCTTGGACCAGACCGAGGACCTTAAGATTTTGCATGAACCGAGGACTGGCAGCCAGGTAACACGAGAAATTGTGTAAAGTGTTAATATGTAGTAAAAACCTAAGAGAATCTCCCGTTTCCGTCATTTACTATCGAATCGACATAACGCCAGATCGTCACATTGGTCGCTTTTCTCTCTGAAACGGTTACATTTATCGTCTGCAAGCCCTTGTCGCGTGATGCGGTATGCAGACACAGTACAAGCAGCACACTAGAACACAGAATAAGAATCTACGTTGATGCAATCGGCCAGTAAGAAGAGCTACATTTCAAGTTTTAGTTATCGATTAATGAATTATTGGGCGGTTTGGTGCCTTGGACCAGACCGAGGACCTTAAGATTTTGCATGAACCGAGGACTGGCAGCCAGGTAACACGAGAAATTGTGTAAAGTGTTAATATGTAGTAAAAACCTAAGAAAATCTCCCGTTTCCGTCATTTAATATCGAATCGACATAACGCCAGATCGTCACATTGGTCGCTTTTCTCTCTGGAACGGTTACATTTATCGTCTGCAAGCCCTTGTCGCGTGATGCGGTATGCAGAGTCACTACAAGCGGCATAGTAGAACACTGAAGAAGCATCTAAGTTTATGCAATCGCCCAGTAAGAAGAGCTGCATTTCAAGTTTTAGTTATCGATTAATGATATATTGGGCGGTTTGGTGCCTTGGACCAGACCGAATACCTTAAGATTTTGCATGAACCGAGGACTGGCAGCCAGGTAACACGAGAAATTGTGTAAAGTGTTAATATGTAGTAAAAACCTAAGAAAATCTCCCGTTTCCGTCATTTACTATCGAATCGACATAACGCCAGATTGTCACAGTGGTCGCTTTTCTCTCTGAAACGGTTACATTTATCGTCTGCAAGCCCTTGTCGCGTGATGCGGTATGCAGAGTCACTACAAGCGGCATAGTAGAACACTGAAGAAGCATCTAACTTTATGCAATCGCCCAGTAAGAAGAGCTACATTTCAAGTTTTAGTTATCGATTAATGAATTATTGGGCGGTTTGGTGCCTTGGACCAGACCGAGGACCTTAAGATTTTGCATGAACCGAGGACTGGCAGCCAGGTAACACGAGAAATTGTGTAAAGTGTTATTATGTAGTAAAAACCTAAGAAAATCTCCCGTTTCCGTCATTTACTATCGAATCGACAGAACGCCAGATCGTCACAGTGGTCGCTTTTCTCTCTGAAACGGTTACATTTATCGTCTGCAAGCCCTTGTCGCGTGATGCGGTATGCAGACACAGTACAAGCAGCACACTAGAACACAGAATAAGAATCTACGCTGATGCAATCAACCAGTAAGAAATGCTTCATTTCAAGTTTTAGTTATCGATTAATGAATTATTGGGCGGTTTGGTGCCTTGGACCAGACCGAGGACCTTAAGATTTTGCATGAACCAAGGACTGGCAGCCAGGTAACACGAGAAATTGTGTAAAGTGTTAATATGTAGTAAAAACCTAAGAAAATCTCCCGTTTCCGTCATTTACTATCGAATCGACATAACGCCAGATCGTCACAGTGGTCGCTTTTCTCTCTGAAACGGTTACATTTATCGTCTGCAAGCCCTTGTCGCGTGATGCGGTATGCAGACACAGTACAAGCAGCACACTAGAACACAGAATAAGAATCTACGTTGATGCAATCGGGCAGTAAGAAGAGCTACATTTCAAGTTTTAGTTATCGATTAATGAATTATTGGGCGGTTTGGTGCCTTGGACCAGACAGAGGACCTTAAGATTTTGCATGAACCGAGGACTGGCAGCCAGGTAACACGAGAAATTGTGTAAAGTGTTAATATGTAGTAAAAACCTAAGAGAATCTCCCGTTTCCGTCATTTACTATCGAATCGACATAACGCCAGATCGTCACATTGGTCGCTTTTCTCTCTGAAACGGTTACATTTATCGTCTGCAAGCCCTTGTCGCGTGATGCGGTATGCAGACACAGTACAAGCAGCACACTAGAACACAGAATAAGGATCTACGTTGATGCAATCGCCCAGTAAGAAGAGCTACATTTCAAGTTTTAGTTATCGATTAATGAATTATTGGGCGGTTTGGTGCCTTGGACCAGACCGAGGACCTTAAGATTTTGCATGAACCGAGGACTGGCAGCCAGGTAACACGAGAAATTGTGTAAAGTGTTAATATGTAGTAAAAACCTAAGAAAATCTCCCGTTTCCGTCATTTACTATCGAATCGACATAACTCCAGATAGTCAAAATGGTTGCTTTTCACTCTGAAACGGTTACATTTATTGTCTGCAAGCCCTTGTCGCGTGATGCGGTATGCAGAGTCACTACAAGCAGCATAGTAGAACACTGAAGAAGCATCTAAGTTTATGCAATCGGCCAGTAAGGAGAGCTACATTTCAAGTTTTAGTTATCGATTAATGAATTATTGGGCGGTTTGGTGCCTTGGACCAGACCGAGGACCTTAAGATTTTGCATGAACCGAGGACTGGCAGCCAAGTAACACGAGAAATTGTGTAAAGTGTTAATATGTAGTAAAAACCTAAGAAAATCTCCCGTTTCCGTCATTTACTATCGAATCGACATAACGCCAGATCGTCACAGTGGTCGCTTTTCTCTCTGAAACGGTTACATTTATCGTCTGCAAGCCCTTGTCGCGTGATGCGGTATGCAGAGTCACTACAAGCGGCATAGTAGAACACTGAAGAAGCATCTAAGTTTATGCAATCGCCCAGTAAGAAGAGCTGCAGTTCAAGTTTTAGTTATCGATTAATGAATTATTGGGCGGTTTGGTGCCTTGGACCAGACCGAGGACCTTAAGATTTTGCATGAACCAAGGACTGGCAGCCAGGTAACGCGAGAAATTGTGTAAAGTGTTAATATGTAGTAAAAACCTAAGAAAATCTCCCGTTTCCGTCATTTACTATCGAATCGACATAACGCCAGATCGTCACAGTGGTCGCTTTTCTCTCTGAAACGGTTACATTTATCGTCTGCAAGCCCTTGTCGCGTGATGCGGTATGCAGACACAGTACAAGCAGCACACTAGAACACAGAATAAGAATCTACGTTGATGCAATCGGCCAGTAAGAAGAGCTACATTTCAATATTTAGTTATCGATTAATGAATTATCGGGCGGTTTGGTGCCTTGGACCAGACCGAGGACCTTAAGATTTTGCATGAACCGAGGACTGGCAGCCAGGTAACACGAGAAATTGTGTAAAGTGTTAATATGTAGTAAAAACCTAAGAGAATCTCCCGTTTCCGTCATTTACTATCGAATCGACATAACGCCAGATCGTCACATTGGTCGCTTTTCTCTCTGAAACGGTTACATTTATCGTCTGCAAGCCCTTGTCGCGTGATGCGGTATGCAGACACAGTACAAGCAGCACACTAGAACACAGAATAAGAATCTACGTTGATGCAATCGGCCAGTAAGAAGAGCTACATTTCAAGTTTTAGTTATCGATTAATGAATTATTGGGCGGTTTGGTGCCTTGGACCAGACCGAGGACCTTAAGATTTTGCATGAACCGAGGACTGGCAGCCAGGTAACACGAGAAATTGTGTAAAGTGTTAATATGTAGTAAAAACCTAAGAAAATCTCCCGTTTCCGTCATTTAATATCGAATCGACATAACGCCAGATCGTCACATTGGTCGCTTTTCTCTCTGAAACGGTTACATTTATCGTCTGCAAGCCCTTGTCGCGTGATGCGGTATGCAGAGTCACTACAAGCGGCATAGTAGAACACTGAAGAAGCATCTAAGTTTATGCAATCGCCCAGTAAGAAGAGCTGCAGTTCAAGTTTTAGTTATCGATTAATGATATATTGGGCGGTTTGGTGCCTTGGACCAGACCGAATACCTTAAGATTTTGCATGAACCGAGGACTGGCAGCCAGGTAACACGAGAAATTGTGTAAAGTGTTAATATGTAGTAAAAACCTAAGAAAATCTCCCGTTTCCGTCATTTACTATCGAATCGACATAACGCCAGATTGTCACAGTGGTCGCTTTTCTCTCTGAAACGGTTACATTTATCGTCTGCAAGCCCTTGTCGCGTGATGCGGTATGCAGAGTCACTACAAGCGGCATAGTAGAACACTGAGGAAGCATCTAACTTTATGCAATCGCCCAGTAAGAAGAGCTACATTTCAAGTTTTAGTTATCGATTAATGAATTATTGGGCGGTTTGGTGCCTTGGACCAGACCGAGGACCTTAAGATTTTGCATGAACCGAGGACTGGCAGCCAGGTAACACGAGAAATTGTGTAAAGTGTTAATATGTAGTAAAAACCTAAGAAAATCTCCCGTTTCCGTCATTTACTATCGAATCGACAGAACGCCAGATCGTCACAGTGGTCGCTTTTCTCTCTGAAACGGTTACATTTATCGTCTGCAAGCCCTTGTCGCGTGATGCGGTATGCAGACACAGTACAAGCAGCACACTAGAACACAGAATAAGAATCTACGCTGATGCAATCAACCAGTAAGAAATGCTTCATTTCAAGTTTTAGTTATCGATTAATGAATTATTGGGCGGTTTGGTGCCTTGGACCAGACCGAGGACCTTAAGATTTTGCATGAACCAAGGACTGGCAGCCAGGTAACACGAGAAATTGTGTAAAGTGTTAATATGTAGTAAAAACCTAAGAAAATCTCCCGTTTCCGTCATTTACTATCGAATCGACATAACGCCAGATCGTCACAGTGGTCGCTTTTCTCTCTGAAACGGTTACATTTATCGTCTGCAAGCCCTTGTCGCGTGATGCGGTATGCAGACACAGTACAAGCAGCACACTAGAACACAGAATAAGAATCTACGTTGATGCAATCGGCCAGTAAGAAGAGCTACATTTCAAGTTTTAGTTATCGATTAATGAATTATTGGGCGGTTTGGTGCCTTGGACCAGACAGAGGACCTTAAGATTTTGCATGAACCGAGGACTGGCAGCCAGGTAACACGAGAAATTGTGTAAAGTGTTAATATGTAGTAAAAACCTAAGAGAATCTCCCGTTTCCGTCATTTACTATCGAATCGACATAACGCCAGATCGTCACATTGGTCGCTTTTCTCTCTGAAACGGTTACATTTATCGTCTGCAAGCCCTTGTCGCGTGATGCGGTATGCAGACACAGTACAAGCAGCACACTAGAACACAGAATAAGGATCTACGTTGATGCAATCGCCCAGTAAGAAGAGCTACATTTCAAGTTTTAGTTATCGATTAATGAATTATTGGGCGGTTTGGTGCCTTGGACCAGACCGAGGACCTTAAGATTTTGCATGAACCGAGGACTGGCAGCCAGGTAACACGAGAAATTGTGTAAAGTGTTAATATGTAGTAAAAACCTAAGAAAATCTCCCGTTTCCGTCATTTACTATCGAATCGACATAACGCCAGATCGTCACAGTGGTCGCTTTTCTCTCTGAAACGGTTACATTTATCGTCTGCAAGCCCTTGTCGCGTGATGCGGTATGCAGAGTCACTACAAGCGGCATAGTAGAACACTGAAGAAGCATCTAAGTTTATGAAATCGCCCAGTAAGAAGAGCTGCATTTCAAGTTTTAGTTATCGATTAATGAATTATTGGGCGGTTTGGTGCCTTGGACCAGACCGAGGACCTTAAGATTTTGCATGAACCGAGGACTGGCAGCCAGGTAACACGAGAAATTGTGTAAACTGTTAATATGTAGTAAAAACCTAAGAAAATCTCCCGTTTCCGTCATTTACTATCGAATCGACATAACGCCAGATCGTCACATTGGTCGCTTTTCTCTCTGAAACGGTTACATTTATCGTCTGCAAGCCCTTGTCGCGTGATGCGGTATGCAGACACAGTACAAGCAGCACACTAGAACACAGAATAAGAATCTACGTTGATGCAATCGGCCAGTAAGAAGAGCTACATTTCAAGTTTTAGTTATCGATTAATGAATTATTGGGCGGTTTGGTGCCTTGGACCAGACCGAGGACCTTAAGATTTTGCATGAACCGAGGACTGGCAGCCAGGTAACACGAGAAATTGTGTAAAGTGTTAATATGTAGTAAAAACCTAAGAAAATCTCCCGTTTCCGTCATTTACTATCGAATCGACATAACGCCAGATCGTCACATTGGTCGCTTTTCTCTCTGAAACGGTTACATTTATCGTCTGCAAGCCCTTGTCGCGTGATGCGGTATGCAGACACAGTACAAGCAGCACACTAGAACACAGAATAAGAATCTACGTTGATGCAATCGGCCAGTAAGAAGAGCTACATTTCAAGTTTTAGTTATCGATTAATGAATTATTGGGCGGTTTGGTGCCTTGGACCAGACCGAGGACCTTAAGATTTTGCATGAACCGAGGACTGGCAGCCAGGTAACACGAGAAATTGTGTAAAGTGTTAATATGTAGTAAAAACCTAAGAAAATCTCCCGTTTCCGTCAGTTACTATCGAATCGACATAACGCCAGATCGTCACATTGGTCGCTTTTCTCTCTGAAACGGTTACATTTATCGTCTGCAAGCCCTTGTCGCGTGATGCGGTATGCAGACACAGTACAAGCAGCACACTAGAACACAGAATAAGAATCTACGTTGATGCAATCGGCCAGTAAGAAGAGCTACATTTCAAGTTTTAGTTATCGATTAATGAATTATTGGGCGGTTTGGTGCCTTGGAAAAGACCGAGGACCTTAAGATTTTGCATGAACCGAGGACTGGCAGCCAGGTAACACGAGAAATTGTGTAAAGTGTTAATATGTAGTAAAAACCTAAGAAAATCTCCCGTTTCCTTCATTTACTATCGAATCGACATAACGCCAGATCGTCACAGTGGTCGCTTTTCTCTCTGAAACGGTTACATTTATCGTCTGCAAGCCCTTGTCGCGTGATGCGGTATGCAGACACAGTACAAGCAGCACACTAGAACACAGAATAAGAATCTACGTTGATGCAATCGGCCAGTAAGAAGAGCTACATTTCAAGTTTTAGTTATCGATTAATGAATTATTGGGCGGTTTGGTGCCTTGGACCAGACCGAGGACCTTAAGATTTTGCATGAACCGAGGACTGGCAGCCAGGTAACACGAGAAATTGTGTAAAGCGTTAATATGTAGTAAAAACCTAAGAAAATCTCCCGTTTCCGTCATTTACTATCGAATCGACATAACGCCAGATCATCACATTGGTCGCTTTTCTCTCTGAAACGGTTACATTTATCGTCTGCAAGCCCTTGTCGCGTGATGCGGTATGCAGACACAGTACAAGCAGCACACTAGAACACAGAATAAGAATCTACGTTGATGCAATCGGCCAGTAAGAAGAGCTACATTTCAAGTTTTAGTTATCGATTAATGTATTATTGGGCGGTTTGGTGCCTTGGACCAGACAGAGGACCTTAAGATTTTGCATGAACCGAGGACTGGCAGCCAGGTAACACGAGAAATTGTGTAAAGTGTTAATATGTAGTAAAAACCTAAGAAAATCTCCCGTTTCCGTCATTTACTATCGAATCGACATAACGCCAGATCGTCACAGTGGTCGCTTTTCTCTCTGAAACGGTTACATATATCGTCTGCATGCCCTTGTCGCGTGATGCGGTATGCAGACACAGTACAAGCAGCACACTAGAACACAGAATAAGAATCTACGTTGATGCAATCGGCCAGTAAGAAGAGCTACATTTCAAGTTTTAGTTATCGATTAATGAATTATTGGGCGGTTTGGTGCCTTGGACCAGACCGAGGACCTTAAGATTTTGCATGAACCGAGGACTGGCAGCCAGGTAACACGAGAAATTGTGTAAAGTGTTTATATGTAGTAAAAACCTAAGAAAATCTCCCGTTTCCGTCATTTACTATCGAATCGACATAACGCCAGATCGTCACAGTGGTCGTTTTTCTCTCTGAAACGGTTACATTTATCGTCTGCAAGCCCTTGTCGCGTGATGCGGTATGCAGAGTCACTACAAGCGGCATAGTAGAACACTGAAGAAGCATCTAACTTTATGCAATCGGCCAGTAAGAAGAGCTACATTTCAAGTTTTAGTTATCGATTAATGAATTATTGGGCGGTTTGGTGCCTTGGACCAGACCGAGGACCTTAAGATTTTGCATGAACCGAGGACTGGCAGCCAGGTAACACGAGAAATTGTGTAAAGTGTTAATATGTAGTAAAAACCTAAGAAAATCTCCCGTTTCCGTCATTTACTATCGAATCGACATAACGCCAGATCGTCACAGTGGTCGCTTTTCTCTCTGAAACGGTTACATTTATCGTCTGCATGCCCTTGTCGCGTGATGCGGTATGCAGACACAGTACAAGCAGCACACTAGAACACAGAATAAGAATCTACGTTGATGCAATCGGCCAGTAAGAAGAGCTACATTTCAAGTTTTAGTTATCGATTAATGAATTATTGGGCGGTTTGGTGCCTTGGACCAGACCGAGGACCTTAAGATTTTGCATGAACCGAGGACTGGCAGCCAGGTAACACGAGAAATTGTGTAAAGTGTTTATATGTAGTAAAAACCTAAGAAAATCTCCCGTTTCCGTCATTTACTATCGAATCGACATAACGCCAGATCGTCACAGTGGTCGCTTTTCTCTCTGAAACGGTTACATTTATCGTCTGCAAGCCCTTGTCGCGTGATGCGGTATGCAGAGTCACTACAAGCGGCATAGTAGAACACTGAAGAAGCATCTAAGTTTATGCAATCGCCCAGTAAGAAGAGCTACATTTCAAGTTTTAGTTATCGATTAATGAATTATTGGGCGGTTTGGTGCCTTGGACCAGACCGAGGACCTTAAGATTTTGCATGAACCGAGGACTGGCAGCCAGGTAACACGAGAAATTGTGTAAAGTGTTAATATGTAGTAAAAACCTAAGAAAATCTCCCCTTTCCGTCATTTACTATCGAATCGACATAACGCCAGATCGTCACAGTGGTCGCTTTTCTCTCTGAAACGGTTACATTTATCGTCTGCAAGCCCTTGTCGCGTGATGCGGTATGCAGACACAGTACAAGCAGCACACTAGAACACAGAATAAGAATCTACGTTGATGCAATCGGCCAGTAAGAAGAGCTACATTTCAAGTTTTAGTTATCGATTAATGAATTATTGGGCGGTTTGGTGCCTTGGACCAGACCGAGGACCTTAAGATTTAGCATGAACGGAGGACTGGCAGCCAGGTAACACGAGAAATTGTGTAAAGTGTTAATATGTAGTAAAAACCTAAGAAAATCTCCCGTTTCCGTCATTTACTATCGAATCGACATAACACCAGATCGTCACAGTGGTCGCTTCTCTCTCTGAAACGGTTACATTTATCGTCTGCAAGTCCTTGTCGCGTGATGCGGTATGCAGACACAGTACAAGCAGCACACTAGAACACAGAATAAGAATCTACGCCGATGCAATCAACCAGTAAGAAATGCTACATTTCAAGTTTTAGTTATCGATTAATGAATTATTGGGCGGTTTGGTGCCTTGGACCAGTTCGAGGACCTTAAGATTTTGCATGAACCAAGGACTGGCAGCCAGGTAACACGAGAAATTGTGTAAAGTGTTAATATGTAGTAAAAACCTAAGAAAATCTCCCGTTTCCGTCATTTACTATCGAATCGACATAACGCCAGATCGTCACAATGGTCGCTTTTCTCTCTGAAACGGTTACATTTATCGTCTGCAAGCCCTTGTCGCGTGATGCGGTATGCAGAGTCACTACAAGCGGCATAGTAGAACACTGAAGAAGCATCTAACTTTACGCAATCGCCCAGTAAGAAGAGCTACATTTCAAGTTTTAGTTATCGATTAATGAATTATTGGGCGGTTTGGTGCCTTGGACCAGACCGAGGACCTTAAGATTTTGCATGAACCGAGGACTGGCAGCCAGGTAACACGAGAAATTGTGTAAAGTGTTAATATGTAGTAAAAACCTAAGAAAATCTCCCGTTTCCGTCATTTACTATCGAATCGACATAACGCCAGATCGTCACAGTGGTCGCCTTTCTCTCTGAAACGGTTACATTTATCGTCTGCAAGCCCTTGTCGCGTGATGCGGTATGCAGACACAGTACAAGCAGCACACTAGAAGACAGAATAAGAATCTACATTGATGCAATCGGCCAGTAAGAAGAGCTACATTTCAAGTTTTAGTTATCGATTAATGAATTATTTGGCGGTTTGGTGCCTTGGACCAGACCGAGGACCTTAAGATTTTGCATGAACCGAGGACTGGCAGCCAGGTACCACGAGAAATTGTGTAAAGTGGTAATATGTAGTAAAAACCTAAGAAAATCTCCCGTTTCCGTCATTTACTATCGAATCGACATAACGCCAGATCGTCACAGTGGTCGCTTTTCTCTCTGAAACGGTTACATTTATCGTCTGCAAGCCCTTGTCGCGTGATGCGGTATGCAGACACAGTACAAGCAGCACACTAGAACACAGAATAAGAATCTACGTTGATGCAATCGGCCAGGAAGAAGAGCTACATTTCAAGTTTTAGTTATCGATTAATGAATTATTGGGCGGTTTGGTGCCTTGGACCAGACCGAGGACCTTAAGATTTTGCATGAACCGAGGACTGGCAGCCAGGTAACACGAGAAATTGTGTAAAGTGTTAATATGTAGTAAAAACCTAAGAAAATCTCCCGTTTCCGTCATTTACTATCGAATCGACATAACGCCAGATCGTCACAGTGGTCGCTTTTCTCTCTGAAACGGTTACATTTATCGTCTGCAAGCCCTTGTCGCGTGATGCGGTATGCAGAGTCACTACAAGCGGCATAGTAGAACACTGTAGAAGCATCTAAGTTTATGCAATCGCCCAGTAAGAAGAGCTACATTTCAAGTTTTAGTTATCGATTAATGAATTATTGGGCGGTTTGGTGCCTTGGACCAGACCGAGGACCTTAAGATTTTGCATGAACCGAGGACTGGCAGCCAGGTAACACGAGAAATTGTGTAAAGTGTTAATATGTAGTAAAAACCTAAGAAAATCTCCCGTTTCCGTCATTTACTATCGAATCGACATAACGCCAGATCGTCACAGTGGTCGCTTTTCTCTCTGAAACGGTTACATTTATCGTCTGCAAGCCCTTGTCGCGTGATGCGGTATGCAGACACAGTACAAGCAGCACACTAGAACACAGAATAAGAATCTACGCCGATGCAATCAACCGGTAAGAAATGCTACATTTCAAGTTTTAGTTATCGATTAATGAATTATTGGGCGGTTTGGTGCCTTGGACCAGACCGAGGACCTTAAGATTTTGCATGAACCAAGGACTGGCAGCCAGGTAACACGAGAAATTGTGTAAAGTGTTAATATGTAGTAAAAACCTAAGAAAATCTCCCGTTTCCGTCATTTACTATCGAATCGACATAACGCCAGATCGTCACAATGGTCGCTTTTCTCTCTGAAACGGTTACATTTATCGTCTGCAAGCCCTTGTCGCGTGATGCGGTATGCAGAGTCACTACAAGCGGCATAGTAGAACACTGAAGAAGCATCTAACTTTACGCAATCGCCCAGTAAGAAGAGCTACATTTCAAGTTTTAGTTATCGATTAATGAATTATTGGGCGGTTTGGTGCCTTGGACCAGACCGAGGACCTTAAGATTTTGCATGAACCGAGGACTGGCAGCCAGGTAACACGAGAAATTGTGTAAAGTGTTAATTTGTAGTAAAAACCTAAGAAAATCTCCCGTTTCCGTCATTTACTATCGAATCGACATAACGCCAGATCGTCACAGTGGTCGCCTTTCTCTCTGAAACGGTTACATTTATCGTCTGCAAGCCCTTGTCGCGTGATGCGGTATGCAGACACAGTACAAGCAGCACACTAGAAGACAAAATAAGAATCTACATTGATGCAATCGGCCAGTAAGAAGAGCTACATTTCAAGTTTTAGTTATCGATTAATGAATTATTGGGCGGTTTGGTGCCTTGGACCAGACCGAGGACCTTAAGATTTTGCATGAACCGAGGACTGGCAGCCAGGTACCACGAGAAATTGTGTAAAGTGGTAATATGTAGTAAAAACCTAAGAAAATCTCCCGTTTCCGTCATTTACTATCGACTCGACATAACGCCAGATCGTCACAGTGGTCGCTTTTCTCTCTGAAACGGTTACATTTATCGTCTGCAAGCCCTTGTCGCGTGATGCGGTATGCAGACACAGTACAAGCAGCACACTAGAACACAGAATAAGAATCTACGTTGATGCAATCGGCCAGGAAGAAGAGCTACATTTCAAGTTTTAGTTATCGATTAATGAATTATTGGGCGGTTTGGTGCCTTGGACCAGACCGAGGACCTTAAGATTTTGCATGAACCGAGGACTGGCAGCCAGGTAACACGAGAAATTGTGTAAAGTGTTAATATGTAGTAAAAACCTAAGAAAATCTCCCGTTTCCGTCATTTACTATCGAATCGACATAACGCCAGATCGTCACAGTGGTCGCTTTTCTCTCTGAAACGGTTACATTTATCGTCTGCAAGCCCTTGTCGCGTGATGCGGTATGCAGACACAGTACAAGCAGCACACTAGAACACAGAATCAGAATCTACGTTGATGCAATCGGCCAGTAAGAAGAGCTACATTTCAAGTTTTAGTTATCGATTAATGAATTATTGGGCGGTTTGGTGCCTTGGACCAGACCGAGGACCTTAAGATTTTGCATGAACCGAGGACTGGCAGCCAGGTAACACGAGAAATTGTGTAAAGTGTTAATATGTAGTAAAAACCTAAGAGAATCTCCCGTTTCCGTCATTTACTATCGAATCGACATAACGCCAGATCGTCACATTGGTCGCTTTTCTCTCTGAAACGGTTACATTTATCGTCTGCAAGCCCTTGTCGCGTGATGCGGTATGCAGACACAGTACAAGCAGCACACTAGAACACAGAATAAGAATCTACGTTGATGCAATCGGCCAGTAAGAAGAGCTACATTTCAAGTTTTAGTTATCGATTAATGAATTATTGGGCGGTTTGGTGCCTTGGACCAGACCGAGGACCTTAAGATTTTGCATGAACCGAGGACTGGCAGCCAGGTAACACGAGAAATTGTGTAAAGTGTTAATATGTAGTAAAAACCTAAGAAAATCTCCCGTTTCCGTCATTTACTATCGAATCGACATAACGCCAGATCGTCACAGTGGTCGCTTTTCTCTCTGAAACGGTTACATTTATCGTCTGCAAGCCCTTGTCGCGTGATGCGGTATGCAGAGTCACTACAAGCGGCATAGTAGAACACTGAAGAAGCATCTAAGTTTATGCAATCGCCCAGTAAGAAGAGCTACATTTCAAGTTTTAGTTATCGATTAATGAATTATTGGGCGGTTTGGTGCCTTGGACCAGACCGAGGACCTTAAGATTTTGCATGAACCGAGGACTGGCAGCCAGGTAACACGAGAAATTGTGTAAAGTGTTAATATGTAGTAAAAACCTAAGAAAATCTCCCGTTTCCGTCATTTACTATCGAATCGACATAACGCCAGATCGTCACAGTGGACGCTTTTCTCTCTGAAACGGTTACATTTATCGTCTGCAAGCCCTTGTCGCGTGATGCGGTATGCAGAGTCACTACAAGCGGCATAGTAGAACACTGAAGAAGCATCTAAGTTTATGCAATCGCCCAGTAAGAAGAGCTACATTTCAAGTTTTAGTTATCGATTAATGAATTATTGGGCGGTTTGGTGCCTTGGACCAGACCGAGGACCTTAAGATTTTGCATGAACCGAGGACTGCCAGCCAGGTAACACGAGAAATTGTGTAAAGTGTTAATATGTAGTAAAAACCTAAGAGAATCTCCCGTTTCCGTCATTTACTATCGAATGGACATAACGCCAGATCGTCACAGTGGTCGCTTTTCTCTCTGAAACGGTTACATTTATCGTCTGCAAGCCCTTGTCGCGTGATGCGGTATGCAGAGTCACTACAAGCGGCATAGTAGAACACTGAAGAAGCATCTAAGTTTATGCAATCGCCCAGTAAGAAGAGCTGCAGTTCAAGTTTTAGTTATCGATTAATGAATTATTGGGCGGTTTGGTGCCTTGGACCAGACCGAATACCTTAAGATTTTGCATGAACCGAGGACTGGCAGCCAGGTAACACGAGAATTTGTGTAAAGTGTTAATATGTAGTAAAAACCTAAGAAAATCTCCCGTTTCCGTCATTTACTATCGAATCGACATAACACCAGATTGTCACAGTGGTCGCTTTTCTCTCTGAAACGGTTACATTTATCGTCTGCAAGCCCTTGTCGCGTGATGCGGTATGCAGAGTCACTACAAGCGGCATAGTAGAACACTGAAGAAGCATCTAACTTAATGCAATCGCCCAGTAAGAAGAGCTACATTTCAAGTTTTAGTTATCGATTAATGAATTATTGGGCGGTTTGGTGCCTTGGACCAGACCGAGGACCTTAAGATTTTGCATGAACCGAGGACTGGCAGCCAGGTAACACGAGAAATTGTGTAAAGTGTTAATATGTAGTAAAAACCTAAGAAAATCTCCCGTTTCCGTCATTTACTATCGAATCGACATAACGCCAGATCGTCACAGTGGTCGCTTTTCTCTCTGAAACGGTTACATTTATCGTCTGCAAGCCCTTGTCGCGTGATGCGGTATGCAGACACAGTACAAGCAGCACACTAGAACACAGAATAAGAATCTACGTTGATGCAATCGGCCAGTAAGAAGAGCTACATTTCAAGTTTTAGTTATCGATTAATGAATTATTGGGCGGTTTGGTGCCTTGGACCAGACCGAGGACCTTAAGATTTTGCATGAACCGAGGACTGGCAGCCAGGTAACACGAGAAATTGTGTAAAGTGTTAATATGTAGTAAAAACCTAAGAAAATCTCCCGTTTCCGTCATTTACTATCGAATCGACATAACGCCAGATCGTCACAGTGGTCGCTTTTCTCTCTGAAACGGTTACATTTATCGTCTGCAAGCCCTTGTCGCGTGATGCGGTATGCAGACACAGTACAAGCAGCACACTAGAACACAGAATAAGAATCTACGTTGATGCAATCGGCCAGTAAGAAGAGCTACATTTCAAGTTTTAGTTATCGATTAATGAATTATTGGGCGGTTTGGTGCCTTGGACCAGACCGAGGACCTTAAGATTTTGCATGAACCGAGGACTGGCAGCCAGGTAACACGAGAAATTGTGTAAAGTGTTAATATGTAGTAAAAACCTAAGAGAATCTCCCGTTTCCGTCATTTACTATCGAATCGACATAACGCCAGATCGTCACATTGGTCGCTTTTCTCTCTGAAACGGTTACATTTATCGTCTGCAAGCCCTTGTCGCGTGATGCGGTATGCAGACACAGTACAAGCAGCACGCTAGAACACAGAATAAGGATCTACGTTGATGCAATCGGCCAGTAAGAAGAGCTACATTTCAAGTTTTAGTTATCGATTAATGAATTATTGGGCGGTTTGGTGCCTTGGACCAGACCGAGGACCTTAAGATTTTGCATGAACCGAGGACTGGCAGCCAGGTAACACGAGAAATTGTGTAAAGTGTTAATATGTAGTAAAAACCTAAGAAAATCTCCCGTTTCCGTCATTTACTATCGAATGGACATAACGCCAGATCGTCACATTGGTTGCTTTTTTCTCTGAAACGGTTACATTTATCGTCTGCAAGCCCTTGTCGCGTGATGCGGTATGCAGAGTCACTACAAACGGCATAGTAGAACACTGAAGAAGCATCTAAGTTTATGCAATCGCCCAGTAAGGAGAGCTGCTGTTCAAGTTTTGGTTATTGATTAATGAATTATTGGGCGGTTTGGTGCCTTGGACCAGACCGAATACCTTAAGATTTTGCATGAACCGAGGACTGGGAGCCAGGTAACACGAGAAATTGTGTAAAGTGTTAATATGTAGTAAAAACCTAAGAAAATCTCCCGTTTCCGTCATTTACTATCGAATCGACATAACGCCAGATCGTCACAGTGGTCGCTTTTCTCTCTGAAACGGTTACATTTATCGTCTGCAAGCCCTTGTCGCGTGATGCTGTATGCAGAGTCACTACAAGCGGCATAGTAGAACACTGAAGAAGCATCTAAGTTTATGCAATCGCCCAGTAAGAAGAGCTACATTTCAAGTTTTAGTTATCGATTAATGAATTATTGGGCGGTTTGGTGCCTTGGACCAGACCGAGGACCTTAAGATTTTGCATGAACCGAGGACTGGCAGCCAGGTAACACGAGAAATTGTGTAAAATGTTAATATGTAGTAAAAACCTAAGAAAATCTCCCGTTTCCGTCATTTACTATCGAATCGACATAACGCCAGATCGTCACAGTGGTCGCTTTTCTCTCTGAAACGGTTACATTTATCGTCTGCAAGCCCTTGTCGAGTGATGCGGTATGCAGACACAGTACAAGCAGCACACTTGAACACAGAATAAGAATCTACGTTGATGCAATCGGCCAGTAAGAAGAGCTACATTTCAAGTTTTAGTTATCGATTAATGAATTATTGGGCGGTTTGGTGCCTTGGACCAGACCGAGGACCTTAAGATTTTGCATGAACCGAGGACTGGCAGCCAGGTAACACGAGAAATTGTGTAAAGTGTTAATATGTAGTAAAAACCTAAGAAAATCTCCCGTTTCCGTCATTTACTATCGAATCGACATAACGCCAGATCGTCACATTGGTCGCTTTTCTCTCTGAAACGGTTACATTTATCGTCTGCAAGCCCTTGTCGCGTGATGCGGTATGCAGACACAGTACAAGCAGCACACTAGAACACAGAATAAGAATCTACGTTGATGCAATCGGCCAGTAAGAAGAGCTACATTTCAAGTTTTAGTTATCGATTAGTGTATTATTGGGCGGTTTGGTGCCTTGGACCAGACAGAGGACCTTAAGATTTTGCATGAACCGAGGACTGGCAGCCAGGTAACACGAGTAATTGTGTAAAGTGTTAATATGTAGTAAAAACCTAAGAAAATCTCCCGTTTCCGTCATTTACTATCGAATCGACATAACGCCAGATCGTCACAGTGGTCGCTTTTCTCTCTGAAACGGTTACATTTATCGTCTGCAAGCCCTTGTCGCGTGATGCGGTATGCAGACACAGTACAAGCAGCACACTAGAACACAGAATAAGAATCTACGTTGATGCAATCGGCCAGTAAGAAGAGCTACATTTCAACTTTTAGTTATCGATTAATGTATTATTGGGCGGTTTGGTGCCTTGGACCAGACCGAGGACCTTAAGATTTTGCATGAACCGAGGACTGGCAGCCAGGTAACACGAGAAATTGTGTAAAGTGTTAATATGTAGTAAAAACCCAAGAAAATCTCCCGTTTCCGTCATTTACTATCGAATCGACATAACGCCAGATCGTCACAGTGGTCGCTTTTCTCTCTGAAACGGTTACATTTATCGTCTGCAAGCCCTTGTCGCGTGATGCGGTATGCAGAGTCACTACAAGCGGCATAGTAGAACACTGAAGAAGCATCTAAGTTTATGCAATCGCCCAGTAAGAAGAGCTGCAGTACAAGTTTTAGTTATCGATTAATGAATTATTGGGCGGTTTGGTGCCTTGGACCAGACCGAGGACCTTAAGATTTTGCATGAACCGAGGACTGGCAGCCAGGTAACACGAGAAATTGTGTAAAGTGTTAATATGTAGTAAAAACCTAAGAAAATCTCCCGTTTCCGTCATTTACTATCGAATCGACATAACGCCAGATCGTTACAGTGGTCGCTTTTCCCTCTGAAACGGTTACATTTATCGTCTGCAAGCCCTTGTCGCGTGATGCGGTATGCAGACACAGTACAAGCAGCACACTAGAACACAGAATAAGAATCTACGTTGATGCAATCGGCCAGTAAGAAGAGCTATATTTCAAGTTTTAGTTATCGATTAATGAATTATTGGGCGGTTTGGTGCCTTGAACCAGACCGAGGACCTTAAGATTTTGCATGAACCGAGGACAGGCAGCCAGGTAACACGAGAAATTGTGTAAAGTGTTAATATGTAGTAAAAACCTAAGAAAATCTCCCGTTTCCGTCATTTACTATCGAATCGACATAACGCCAGATCGTCACAGTGGTCGTTTTTCTCTCTGAAACGGTTACATTTATCGTCTGCAAGCCCTTGTCGCGTGATGCGGTATGCAGACACAGTACAAGCAGCACACTAGAACACAGAATAAGAATCTACGTTGATGCAATCGGCCAGGAAGAAGAGCTACATTTCAAGTTTTAGTTATCGATTAATGAATTATTGGGCGGTTTGGTGCCTTGGACCAGACCGAGGACCTTAAGATTTTGCATGAACCGAGGACTGGCAGCCAGGTAACACGAGAAATTGTGTAAAGTGTTAATATGTAGTAAAAACCTAAGAAAATCTCCCGTTTCCATCATTTACTATCGAATCGACATAACGCCAGATCGTCACATTGGTCGCTTTTCTCTCTGAAACGGTTACATTTATCGTCTGCAAGCCCTTGTCGCGTGATGCGGTATGCAGACACAGTACAAGCAGCACACTAGAACACAGAATAAGAATCTACGTTGATGCATTCGGCCAGTAAGAAGAGCTACATTTCAAGTTTTAGTTATCGATTAATGAATTATTGGGCGGTTTGGTGCCTTGGACCAGACCGAGGACCTTAAGATTTTGCATGAACCGAGGACTGGCAGCCAGGTAACACGAGAAATTGTGTAAAGTGTTAATATGTAGTAAAAACCTAAGAAAATCTCCCGTTTCCGTCATTTACTATCGAATCGACATAACGCCAGATCGTCACAGTGGTCGCTTTTCTCTCTGAAACGGTTACATTTATTGTCTGCAAGCCCTTGTCGCGTGATGCGGTATGCAGACACAGTACAAGCAGCACACTAGAACACAGAATAAGAATCTACGTTGATGCAATCGGCCAGTAAGAAGAGCTACATTTCAAGTTTTAGTTATCGATTAATGAATTATAGGGCGGTTTGGTGCCTTGGACCAGACCGAGGACCTTAAGATTTCGCATGAACCGAGTACTGGCAGCCAGGTAACACGAGAAATTGTGTAAAGTGTTAATATGTAGTAAAAACCTAAGAAAATCTCCCGTTTCCGTCATTTACTATCGAATCGACATAACGCCAGATCGTCACATTGGTCGCATTTGTCTCTGAAACGGTTACATTTATCGTCTGCAAGCCCTCTTCGCGTGATGCGGTATGCAGACACAGTACAAGCAGCACACTAGAACACAGAATAAGAATCTACGCTGATGCAATCGGCCAGTAAGAAATGCTACATTTCAAGTTTTAGTTATCGATTAATGAATTATTGGGCGGTTTGGTGCCTTGGACCAGACCGAGGACCTTAAGATTTTGCATGAACCGAGGACTGGCAGCCAGGTAACACGAGAAATTGTGTAATGTGTTAATATGTAGTAAAAACCTAAGAAAATCTCCCGTTTCCATAATTTACTATCGAATCGACATAACGCCAGATCGTCACATTGGTCGCTTTTCTCTCTGAAACGGTTACATTTATCGTCTGCAAGCCCTTGACGCATGATGCGGTATGCAGACACAGTACAAGCAGCACACTAGAACACAGAATAAGAATCTACGTTGATGCAATCGGCCAGTAAGAAGAGCTACATTTCAAGTTTTAGTTATCGATTAATGAATTATAGGGCGGTTTGGTGCCTTGGACCAGACCGAGGACCTTAAGATTTTGCATGAACCGAGGACTGGCAGCCAGGTAACACGAGAAAATGTGTAAAGTGTTAATATGTAGTAAAAACCTAAGAAAATCTCCCGTTTCCTTAATTTACTATCGAATCGACATAACGCCAGATCGTCACATTGGTCGCTTTTCTCTCTGAAACGGTTACATTTATCGTCTGCAAGCCCTTGTCGCGTGATGCGGTATGCAGAGTCACTACAAGCGGCATAGTAGAACACTGAAGAAGCATCTAAGTTTATGCAATCGCCCAGTAAGAAGAGCTACATTTCAAGTTTTAGTTATCGATTAATGAATTATTGGGCGATTTGGGGCCTTGGACCAGACCGAGGACCTTAAGATTTTGCATGAACCGAGGACTGGCAGCCAGGTAACACGAGAAATTGTGTAAAGTGTTAATATGTAGTAAAAACCTAAGAAAATCTCCCGTTTCCGTCATTTACTATCGAATCGACATAACGCCAGATCGTCACAGTGGTCGCTTTTCTCTCTGAAACGGTTACATTTATCGTCTGCAAGCCCTCGTCGCGTGATGCGGTATGCAGACACAGTACAAGCAGCACACTAGAACACAGAATAAGAATCTACGTTGATGCAATCGGCCAGTAAGAAGAGCTACATTTCAAGTTTTAGTTATCGATTAATGAATTATTGGGCGGTTTGGTGCCTTGGACCAGACCGAGGACCTTAAGATTTTGCATGAACCGAGGACTGGCAGCCAGGTAACACGAGAAATTGTGTAAAGTGTTAATATGTAGTAAAAACCTAAGAAAATCTCCCGTTTCCGTCATTTACTATCGAATCGACATAACGCCAGATCGTCACAGTGGTCGTTTTTCTCTCTGAAACGGTTACATTTATCATCTGCAAGCCCTTGTCGCGTGATGCGGTACGCAGACACAGTACAAGCAGCACACTAGAACACAGAATAAGAATCTACGTTGATGCAATCGGCCAGGAAGAAGAGCTACATTTCAAGTTTTAGTTATCGATTAATGATTTATTGGGCGGTTTGGTGCCTTGGACCAGACCGAGGACCTTAAGATTTTGCATGAACCGAGGACTGGCAGCCAGGTAACACGAGAAATTGTGTAAGGTGTTAATATGTAGTAAAAACCTACGAAAATCTCCCGTTTCCGTCATTTACTATCGAATCGACATAACGCCAGATCGTCACATTGGTCGCTTTTCTCTCTGAAACGGTTACATTTATCGTCTGCAAGCCCTTGTCGCGTGATGCGGTATGCAGACACAGTACAAGCAGCACACTAGAACACAGAATAAGAATCTACGTTGATGCAATCGGCCAGTAAGAAGAGCTACATTTCAAGTTTTAGTTATCGATTAATGAATTATTGGGCGGTTTGGTGCCTTGGACCAGACCGAGGACCTTAAGATTTTGCATGATCCGAGGACTGGCAGCCACGTAACACGAGAAATTGTGTAAAGTGTTAATATGTAGTAAAAACCTAAGAAAATCTCCCGTTTCCGTCATTTACTATCGAATCGACATAACGCCAGATCGTCACAGTGGTCGCTTTTCTCTCTGAAACTGTTACATTTATCTTCTGCAAGCCCTTGTCGCGTGATGCGGTATGCAGACACAGTACAAGCAGCACACTAGAACACAGAATAAGAATCTACGTTGATGCAATCGGCCAGGAAGAAGAGCTACATTTCAAGATTTAGTTATCGATTAATGAATTATTGGGCGGTTTGGTGCCTTGGACCAGACCGAGGACCTTAAGATTTTGCATGAACCGAGGACTGGCAGCCAGGTAACACGAGAAATTGTGTAAAGTGTTAATATGTAGTAAAAACCTAAGAAAATCTCCCGTTTCCGTCATTTACTATCGAATCGACATAACGCCAGATCGTCACATTGGTCGCTTTTCTCTCTGAAACGGTTACATTTATCGTCTGCAAGCCCTTGTTGCGTAATGCGGTATGCAGACAAAGTACAAGCAGCAGACTAGAACACAGAATAAGAATCTACGTTGATGCAATCGGCCAGGAAGAAGAGGTACATTTCAAGTTTTAGTTATCGATTAATGAATTATTGGGCGGTTTGGTGCCTTGGACCAGACCGAGGATCTTAAGATTTTGCATGAACCGAGGACTGGCAGCCAGGTAACACGAGAAATTGTGTAAAGTGTTAATATGTAGTAAAAACCTAAGAAAATCTCCCGTTTCCGTCATTTACTATCGAATCGACATAACGCCAGATCGTCACATTGGTCGCTTTTCTCTCTGAAACGGTTACATTTATCGTCTGCAAGCCCTTGTCGCGTGATGCGGTATGCAGACACAGTACAAGCAGCACACTAGAACACAGAATAAGAATCTACGTTGATGCAATCGGCCAGTAAGAAGAGCTACATTTCAAGTTTTAGTTATC
Organism: Schistocerca cancellata; assembly: GCF_023864275.1. NCBI lineage: Eukaryota > Metazoa > Arthropoda > Insecta > Orthoptera > Acrididae > Schistocerca > Schistocerca cancellata. The sequence continues at coordinate 4,281,345 of NW_026047150.1, forward strand.
GATTAATGAATTATTGGGCGGTTTGGTGCCTTGGACCAGACCGAGGACCTTAAGATTTTGCATGAACCGAGGACTGGCAGCCAGGTAACACGAGAAATTGTGTAAAGTGTTAATATGTAGTAAAAACCTAAGAAAATCTCCCGTTTCCGTCATTTACTATCGAATCGACATAACGCCAGATCGTCACAGTGGTCGCTTTTCTCTCTGAAACGGTTACATTTATCGTCTGCAAGCCCTTGTCGCGTGATGCGGTATGCAGAGTCACTACAAGCGGCATAGTAGAACACTGAAGAAGCATCTAAGTTTATGCAATCGCCCAGTAAGTATTGCTACATTTCAAGTTTTAGTTATCGATTAATGAATTATTGGGCGGTTTGGTGCCTTGGACCAGACCGAGGACCTTAAGATTTTGCATGAACCGAGGACTGGCAGCCAGGTAACACGAGAAATTGTGTAAAGTGTTAATATGTAGTAAAAACCTAAGAAAATCTCCCGTTTCCCTCATTTACTATCGAATCGACATAACGCCAGATCGTCACAGTGGTCGCTTTTCTCTCTGAAACGGTTACATTTATCGTCTGCAAGCCCTTGTCGCGTGATGCGGTATGCAGAGTCACTACAAGCGGCATAGTAGAACACTGAAGAAGCATCTAAGTTTATGCAATCGCCCAGTAAGAAGAGCTACATTTCAAGTTTTAGTTATCGATTAATGAATTATTGGGCGGTTTGGTGCCTTGGACCAGACCGAGGACCTTAAGATTTTGCATGAACCGAGGACTGGCAGCCAGGTAACACGAGAAATTGTGTAAAGTATTAATATGTAGTAAAAACCTAAGAAAATCTCCCGTTTCCGTCATTTACTATCGAATCGACATAACGCCAGATCGTCACAGTGGTCGCTTTTCTCTCTGAAACGGTTACATTTATCGTCTGCAAGCCCTTGTCGCGTGATGCGGTATGCAGAGTCACTACAAGCGGCATAGTAGAACACTGAAGAAGCATCTAAATTTATGCAATCGCCCAGTAAGAAGAGCTACATTTCAAGTTTTAGTTATCGATTAATGAATTATTGGGCGGTTTGGTGCCTTGGACCAGACTGAGGACCTTAAGATTTTGCATGAACCGAGGACTGGCAGCCAGGTAACACGAGAAATTGTGTAAAGTGTTAATATGTAGTAAAAACCTAAGAAAATCTCCCGTTTCCGTCATTTACTATCGAATCGACATAACGCCAGATCGTCACAGTGGTCGTTTTTCTCTCTGAAACGGTTACATTTATCGTCTGCAAGCCCTTGTCGCGTGATGCGGTATGCAGACACAGTACAAGCAGCACACTAGAACACAGTATAAGAATCTACGTTGATGCAATCGGCCAGTAAGAAGAGCTACATTTCAAGTTTTAGTTATCGATTAATGAATTATTGGGCTGTTTGGTGCCTTGGACTAGACCGAGGACCTTAAGATTTTGCATGAACCGAGGACTGGCAGCCAGGTAACACGAGAAATTGTGTAAAGTGTTAATATGTAGTAAAAACCTAAGAAAATCTCCCGTTTCCGTCATTTACTATCGAATCGACATAACGCCAGATCGTCACAGTGGTCGCTTTTCTCTCTGAAACGGTTACATTTATCGTCTGCAAGCCCTTGTCGCGTGATGCGGTATATAGAGTCACTACAAGCGGCATAGTAGAACACTGAAGAAGCATCTAAGTTTATGCAATCGCCCAGTAAGAAGAGCTACATTTCAAGTTTTAGTTATCGATTAATGAATTATTGGGCGGTTTGGTGCCTTGGACCAGACCGAGGACCTTAAGATTTTGCATGAACCGAAGACTGGCAGCCAGGTAACACGAGAAATTGTGTAAAGTGTTAATATGTAGTAAAAACCTAAAAAAATCTCCCGTTTCCGTCATTTACTATCGAATCGACATAACGCCAGATCGTCACAGTGGTCGCTTTTCTCTCTGAAACGGTTACATTTATCGTCTGCAAGCCTTTGTCGCGTGATGCGGTATGCAGAGTCACTACAAGCGGCATAGTAGAACACTGAAGAAGCATCTAAGTTTATGCAATCGCCCAGTAAGAAGAGCTACATTTCAAGTTTTAGTTATCGATTAATGAATTATTGGGCGGTTTGGTGCCATGGACCAGACCGAGGACCTTAAGATTTTGCATGAACCGAGGACTTGCAGCCAGGTAACACGAGAAATTGTGTAAAGTGTTAATATGTAGTAAAAACCTAAGAAATTCTCCCGTTTCCGTCATTTACTATCGAATCGACATAACGCCAGATCGTCACAGTGGTCGCTTTTCTCTCTGAAACGGTTACATTTATCGTCTGCAAGCCCTTGTCGCGTGATGCGGTATGCAGAGTCACTACAAGCGGCATAGTAGAACACTGAAGAAGCATCTAAGTTTATGCAATCGCCCAGTAAGAAGAGCTACATTTCAAGTTTTAGTTATCGATTAATGAATTATTGGGCGGTTTGGTGCCTTGGACCAGACCGAGGACCTTAAGATTTTGCATGAACCGAAGACTGGCAGCCAGGTAACACGAGAAAATGTGTAAAGTGTTAATATGTAGTAAAAACCTAAGAAAATCTCCCGTTTCCGTCATTTACTATCGAATCGACATAACGCCAGATCGTCACAGTGGTCGCTTTTCTCTCTGAAACGGTTACATTTATCGTCTGCAAGCCCTTGTCGCGTGATGCGGTATGCAGAGTCACTACAAGCGGCATAGTAGAACACTGAAGAAGCATCTAAATTTATGCAATCGCCCAGTAAGAAGAGCTACATTTCAAGTTTTAGTTATCGATTAATGAATTATTGGGCGGTTTGGTGCCTTGGACCAGACCGAGGACCTTAAGATTTTGCATGAACCGAGGACTGGCAGCCAGGTAACACGAGAAATTGTGTAAAGTGTTAATATGTAGTAAAAACCTAAGAAAATCTCCCGTTTCCGTCATTTACTATCGAATCGACATAACGCCAGATCGTCACAGTGGTCGCTTTTCTCTCTGAAACGGTTACATTTATCGTCTGCAAGCCCTTGTCGCGTGATGCGGTATGCAGAGTCACTACAAGCGGCATAGTAGAACACTGAAGAAGCATCTAAGTTTATGCAATCGGGCAGTAAGAAGAGCTACATTTCAAGTTTCAGTTATCGATTAATGAATTATTGGGCGGTTTGGTGCCTTGGACCAGACCGAGGACCTTAAGATTTTGCATGAACCGAGGACTGGCAGCCAGGTAACACGATAAATTGTTAAAGTGTTAATATGTAGTAAAAACCTAAGAAAATCTCCCGTTTCCGTCATTTACTATCGAATCGACATAACGCCAGATCGTCACAGTGGTCGCTTTTCTCTCTGAAACGGTTACATTTATCGTCTGCAAGCCCTTGTCGCGTGATGCGGTATGCAGACACAGTACAAGCAGCACACTAGAACACAGAATAAGAATCTACGTTGATGCAATCGGCCAGGAAGAAGAGCTACATTTCAAGTTTTAGTTATCGATTAATGAATTATTGGGCGGTTTGGTGCCTTGGACCAGACCGAGGACCTTAAGATTTTGCATGAACCGAGGACTGGCAGCCAGGTAACACGAGAAATTGTGTAAAGTGTTAATATGTAGTAAAAACCTAAGAAAATCTCCCGTTTCCGTCATTTACTATCGAATCGACATAACGCCAGATCGTCACAGTGGTCGCTTTTCTCTCTGAAACGGTTACATTTATCGTCTGCAAGCCCTTGTCGCGTGATGCGGTATGCAGACACAGTACAAGCAGCACACTAGAACACAGAATAAGAATCTACGTTGATGCAATCGGCCAGGAAGAAGAGCTACATTTCAAGGTTTAGTTATCGATTAATGAATTATTGGGCGGTTTGGTGCCTTGGACCAGACCGAGGACCTTAAGATTTTGCATGAACCGAGGACTGGCAGCCAGGTAACACGAGAAATTGTGTAAAGTGTTAATATGTAGTAAAAACCTAAGAAAATCTCGCGTGTCCGTCATTTACTATCGAATCGACATAACGCCAGATCGTCACAGTGGTCGCTTTTCTCTCTGAAACGGTTACATTTATCGTCTGCAAGCCCTTGTCGCGTGATGCGGTATGCAGAGTCACTACAAGCGGCATAGTAGAACACTGAAGAAGCATCTAAGTTTATGCAATCGCCCAGTAAGAAGAGCTACATTTCAAGTTTTAGTTATCGATTAATGAATTATTGGGCGGTTTGGTGCCTTGGACCAGACCGAGGACCTTAAGATTTTGCATGAACCGAGGACTGGCAGCCAGGTAACACGAGAAATTGTGTAAAGTGTTAATATGTAGTAAAAACCTAAGAAAATCTCGCGTTTCCGTCATTTACTATCGAATCGACATAACGCCAGATCGTCACAGTGCTCGCTTTTCTCTCTGAAACGGTTACATTTATCGTCTGCAAGCCCTTGTCGCGTGATGCGGTATGCAGAGTCACTACAAGCGGCATAGTAGAACACTGAAGAAGCATCTAAGTTTATGCAATCGCCCAGTAAGAAGAGCTACATTTCAAGTTTTAGTTATCGATTAATGAATTATTGGGCGGTTTGGTGCCTTGGACCAGATCGAGGACCTTAAGATTTTGCATGAACCGAGGACTGGCAGCCAGGTAACACGAGAAATTGTGTAAAGTGTTAATATGTAGTAAAAACCTAAGAAAATCTCCCGTTTCCGTCATTTACTATCGAATCGACATATCGCCAAATCGTCACAGTGGTCGCTTTTCTCTCTGAAACGGTTACATTTATCGTCTGCAAGCCCTTGTCGCGTGTTGCGGTATGCAGACACAGTACAAGCAGCACACTAGAACACAGAATAAGAATCTACGTTGATTCAATCGGCCAGTAAGAAGAGCTACATTTCAAGTTTTAGTTATCGATTAATGAATTATTGGGCGGTTTGGTGCCTTGGACCAGACCGAGGACCTTAAGATTTTGCATGAACCGAGGACTGGCAGCCAGGTAACACGAGAAATTGTGTAAAGTGTTAATATGTAGTAAAACCCTAAGAAAATCTCCCGTTTCCGTCATTTACTATCGAATCGACATAACGCCAGATCGTCACAGTGGTCGCTTTTCTATCTGAAACGGTTACATTTATCGTCTGCAAGCCCTTGTCGCGTGATGCGGTATGCAGACGCAGTACAAGCAGCACACTAGAACACAGAATAAGAATCTACGTTGATGCAATCGGCCAGTAAGAAGAGCTACATTTCAAGTTTTAGTTATCGATTAATGAATTATTGGGCGGTTTGGTGCCTTGGACCAGACCGAGGACCTTAAGATTTTGCATGAACCGAGGACTGGCAACCAGGTAACACGAGAAATTGTGTAAAGTGTTAATATGTAGTAAAAACCCAAGAAAATCTCCCGTTTCCGTCATTTACTATCGAATCGACATAACGCCAGATCGTCACAGTGGTCGCTTTTCTCTCTGAAACGGTTACATTTATCGTCTGCAAGCCCTTGTCGCGTGATGCGGTATGCAGACACAGTACAAGCAGCACACTAGAACACAGAATAAGAATCTATGCTGATGCAATCAACCAGTAAGAAATGCTACATTTCAAGTTTTAGTTATCGATTAATGAATTATTGGGCGGTTTGGTGCCTTGGACCAGACCGAGGACCTTAAGATTTTGCATGAACCAAGGACTGGCAGCCAGGTAACACGAGAAATTGTGTAAAGTGTTAATATGTAGTAAAAACCTAAGAAAATCTCCCGTTTCCGTCATTTACTATAGAATCGACATAACGCCAGATCGTCACAGTGGTCGCTTTTCTCTCTGAAACGGTTACATTTATCGTCTGCAAGCCCTTGTCGCGTGATGCGGTATGCAGACACAGTACAAGCACCACACTAGAACACAGGATAAGAATCTACGTTGATGCAATCGGCCAGTAAGAAGAGATACATTTCAAGTTTTAGTTATCGATTAATGAATTATTGGGCGGTTTGGTGCCTTGGACCAGACCGAGGACCTTAAGATTTTGCATGAACCGAGGACTGGCAGCCATGTAACACGAGAAATTGTGTAAAATTTTAATATGTAGTAAAAACCTAAGAAAATCTCCCGTTTCCGTCATTTACTATCGAATCGACATAACGCCAGATCGTCACAGTGGTCGCTTTTCTCTCTGAAACGGTTACATTTATCGTCTGCAAGCCCTTGTCGCGTGATGCGGTATGCAGAGTCACTACAAGCGGCATAGTAGAACACTGAAGAAGCATCTAAGTTTATGCAATCGCCCAGTAAGAAGAGCTACATTTCAAGTTTTAGTTATCGATTAATGAATTATTGGGCGGTTTGGTGCCTTGGACCAGACCGAGGACCTTAAGATTTTGCATGAACCGAGGACTGGCAGCCAGGCAACACGAGAAATTGTGTAAGGTGTTAATATGTAGTAAAAACCTAAGAAAATCTCCCGTTTCCGTCATTTACTATCGAATCGACATAACGCCAGATCGTCACATTGGTCGCTTTTCTCTCTGAAACGGTTACATTTATCGTCTGCAAGCCCTTGTCGCGTGATGCGGTATGCAGAGTCACTACAAGCGGCATAGTAGAACACTGAAGAAGCATCTAAGTTTATGCAATCGCCCAGTAAGAAGAGCTACATTTCAAGTTTTAGTTATCGATTAATGAATTATTGGGCGGTTTGGTGCCTTGGACCAGACCGAGGACCTTAAGATTTTGCATGAACCGAGGACTGGCAGCCAGGTAACACGAGAAATTGTGTTGTAAAGTGTTAATATGTAGTAAAAACCTAAGAAAATCTCCCGTTTCCGTCATTTACTATCGAATCGACATAACGTCAGATCGTCACAGTGGTCGTTTTTCTCTCTGAAACGGTTACATTTATCGTCTGCAAGCCCTTGTCGCGTGATGCGGTATGCAGACACAGTACAAGCAGCACACTAGAACACAGAATAAGAATCTACGTTGATGCAATCGGCCAGTAAGAAGAGCTATATTTCAAGTTTTAGTTATCGATTAATGAATTATTGGGCGGTTTGGTGCCTTGGACCAGACCGAGGACCTTAAGATTTTGCATGAACCGAGGACTGGCAGCCAGGTAACACGAGAAATTGTGTAAAGTGTTAATATGTAGTAAAAACCTAAGAAAATCTCCCGTTTCCGTCATTTACTATCGAATCGACATAACGCCAGATCGTCACAGTGGTCGCTTTTCTCTCTGAAACGGTTACATTTATCGTCTGCAAGCCCTTGTCGCGTGATGCGGTATGCAGAGTCACTACAAGCGGCATAGTAGAACACTGAGGAAGCATCTAAGTTTATGCAATCGCCCAGTAAGAATTGCTACATTTCAAGTTTTAGTTATCGATTAATGAATTATTGGGCGGTTTGGTGCCTTGGACCAGACCGAGGACTTTAAGATTTTGCATGAACCGAGGACTGGCAGCCAGGTAACACGAGAAATTGTGTAAAGTGTTAATATATAGTAAAAACCTAAGAAATTCTCCCGTTTCCGTCATTTACTATCGAATCGACATAACGCCAGATCGTCACAGTGGTCGCTTTTCTCTCTGAAACGGTTACATTTATCGTCTGCAAGCCCTTGTCGTGTGATGCGGTATGCAGACACAGTACAAGCAGCACACTAGAACACAGAATAAGAATCTACGTTGATGCAATCGGCCAGTAAGAAGAGCTACATTTCAACTTTTAGTTATCGATTAATGAATTATTGGGCGGTTTGGTGCCTTGGACCAGACCGAGGACCTTAAGATTTTGCATGAACCGAGGACTGGCAGCCAGGTAACACGAGAAATTGTGTAAAGTGTTAATATGTAGTAAAAACCTAAGAAAATCTCCCGTTTCCGTCATTTACTATCGAATCGACATAACGCCAGATCGTCACAGTGGTCGCTTTTCTCTCTGAAACGGTTACATTTATCGTCTGCAAGCCCTTGTCGCGTGATGCGGTATGCAGAGTCACTACAAGCGGCATAGTAGAACACTGAAGAAGCATCTAAGTTTATGCAATCGCCCAGTAAGAAGAGCTACATTTCAAGTTTTAGTTATCGATTAATGAATTTTTGGGCGGTTTGGTGCCTTGGACCAGACCGAGGACCTTAAGATTTTGCATGAACCGAGGACTGGCAGCCAGGTAACACGAGAAATTGTGTAAAGTGTTAATATGTAGTAAAAACCTAAGAAAATCTCGCGTGTCCGTCATTTACTATCGAATTGACATAACGCCAGATCGTCACAGTGGTCGCTTTTCTCTCTGAAACGGTTACATTTATCGTCTGCAAGCCCTTGTCGCGTGATGCGGTATGCAGAGTCACTACAAGCGGCATAGTAGAACACTGAAGAAGCATCTAAGTTTATGCAATCGCCCAGTAAGAAGAGCTACATTTCAAGTTTTAGTTATCGATTAATGAGTTATTGGCGGTTTGGTGCCTTGGACCAGACCGAGGACCTTAAGATTTTGCATGAACCGAGGACTGGCAGCCAGGTAACACGAGAAATTGTGTAAAGTGTTAATATGTAGTAAAAACCTAAGAAAATCTCCCGTTTCCGTCATTTACTATCGAATCGACATAACGCCAGATCGTCACAGTGGTCGCTTTTCTCTCTGAAACGGTTACATTTATCGTCTGCAAGCCCTTGTCGCGTGATGCGGTATGCAGAGTCACTACAAGCGGCATAGTAGAACACTGAAGAAGCATCTAAGTTTATGCAATCGCCCAGTAAGAAGAGCTACATTTCAAGTTTTAGTTATCGATTAATGAATTATTGGGCGGTTTGGTGCCTTGGACCAGACCGAGGACCTTAAGATTTTGCATGAACCGAGGACTGGCAGCCAGGTAACACGAGAAATTGTGTAAAGTGTTAATATGTAGTAAAAACCTAAGAAAATCTCCCGTTTCCGTCATTTACTATCGAATCGACATAACGCCAGATCGTCACATTGTTCGCTTTTCTCTCTGAAACGGTTACATTTATCGTCTGCAAGCCCTTGTCGCCTGATGCGGTATGCAGACACAGTACAAGCGGCACACTAGAACACAGAATAAGAATCTACGTTGATGCAATCGGCCAGTAAGAAGAGCTACATTTCAAGTTTTAGTTATCGATTAATGAATTATTGGGCGGTATGGTGCCTTGGACCAGACCGAGGACCTTAAGATTTTGCATGAACCGAGGACTGGCAGCTAGGTAACACGGGAAATTGTGTAAAGTGTTAATATGTAGTAAAAACCTAAGAAAATCTCCCGTTTCCGTCATTTACTATCGAATCGACATAACGCCAGATCGTCACAGTGGTCGCTTTTCTCTCTGAAACGGTTACATTTATCGTCTGCAAGCCCTTGTCGCGTGATGCGGTATACAGACACAGTACCAGCACCACACTAGAACACAGAATAAGAATCTACGTTGATGCAATCGGCCAGTAAGAAGAGCTATATTTCAAGTTTTAGTTATCGATTAATGAATTATTGGGCGGTTTGGTGCCTTGGACCAGACCGAGGACCTTAAGATTTTGCATGAACCGAGGACTGGCAGCCAGGTAACACGAGAAATTGTGTAAAGTGTTAATATGTAGTAAAAACCTAAGAAAATATCCCGTTTCCGTCATTTACTATCGAATCGACATAACGCCGGATCGTCACAGTGGTCGTTTTTCTCTCTGAAACGGTTACATTTATCGTCTGGAAGCCCTTGTCGCGTGATGCGGTATGCAGACACAGTACAAGCAGCACACTAGAACACAGAATAAGAATCTACGTTGATGCAATCGGCCAGTAAGAAGAGCTAAATTTCAAGTTTTAGTTATCGATTAATGAATTATTGGGCGGTTTGGAGCCTTGGACCAGACCGAGGACCTTAAGATTTTGCATGAACCGAGGACTGGCAGCCAGGTAACACGAGAAATTGTGTAAAGTGTTAATATGTAGTAAAAACCTAAGAAAATCTCCCGTTTCCGTTATTTACTATCGAATCGACATAACGCCAGATCGTCAGAGTGGTCGCTTTTCTCTCTGAAACGGTTACATTTATCGTCTGCAAGCCCTTGTCGCGTGATGCGGTATGCAGAGTCACTACAAGCGGCATAGTAGAACACAGAAGAAGCATCTAAGTTTATGCAATCGCCCAGTAAGAAGAGCTACTTTTCAAGTTTTAGTTATCGATTAATGAATTATTGGGCGGTTTGGTGCCTTGGACCAGACCGAGGACCTTAAGATTTTGCATGAACCGAGGACTGGCAGCCAGGTAACGCGAGAAATTGTGTAAAGTGTTAATATGTAGTAAAAACCTAAGAAAATCTCCCGTTTCCGTCATTTACTATCGAATCGACATAACGCCAGATCGTCACAGTGGTCGCTTTTCTCTCTGAAACGGTTACATTTATCGTCTGCAAGCCCTTGTCGCGTGATGCGGTATGCAGACACAGTACAAGCAGCACACTAGAACACAGAATAAGAATCTACGTTGATGCAATCGGCCAGGAAGAAGAGCTACATTTCAAGTTTTAGTTATCGATTAATGAATTATTGGGCGGTTTGGTGCCTTGGACCAGACCAAGGACTTTAAGATTTTGCATGAACCGAGGACTGGCAGCCAGGTAACACGAGAAATTGTGTAAAGTGTTAATATGTAGTAAAAACCTAAGAAATTCTCCCGTTTCCGTCATTTACTATCGAATCGACATAACGCCAGATCGTCACAGTGGTCGCTATTCTCTCTGAAACGGTTACATTTATCGTCTGCAAGCCCTTGTCGCGTGATGCGGTATGCAGACACAGTACAAGCAGCACACTAGAACACAGAATAAGAATCTACGTTGATGCAATCGGCCAGTAAGAAGAGCTACATTTCAAGTTTTAGTTATCGATTAATGAATTATTGGGCGGTTTGGTGCCTTGGACCAGACCGAGGACCTTAAGATTTTGCATGAACCGAGGACTGGCAGCAAGGTAACACGAGAAATATGTAGTAAAAACCTGAGAAAATCTCCCGTTTCCGTCATTTACTATCGAATCGACATAACGCCAGATCGTCACATTGGTCGCTTTTCTCTCTGAAACGGTTACATTTATCGTCTGCAAGCCCTTGTCGCGTGATGCGGTATGCAGACACAGTACAAGCAGCACACTAGAACACAGAATAAGAATCTACGTTGATGCAATCGGCCAGTAAGAAGAGCTACATTTCAAGTTTTAGTTATCGATTAATGAATTATTGGGCGGTTTGGTGCCTTGGACCAGACCGAGGACCTTAAGATTTTGCATGAACCGAGGACTGGCAGCCAGGTAACACGAGAAATTGTGTAAAGTGCTAATATGTAGTAAAAACCTAAGAAAATCTCCCGTTTCCGTCATTTACTATCGAATCGACATAACGCCAGATCGTCACATTGGTCGCTTTTCTCTCTGAAACGGTTACATTTATCGTCTGCAAGCCCTTGTCGCGTGATGCGGTATGCAGACACAGTACAAGCAGCACACTAGAACACAGAATAAGAATCTACGTTGATGCAATCGGCCAGTAAGAAGAGCTACATTTCAAGTTTTAGTTATCGATTAATGAATTATTGGGCGGTTTGGTGCCTTGGACCAGACCGAGGACCTTAAGATTTTGCATGAACCGAGGACTGGCAGCCAGGTAACACGAGAAATTGTGTAAAGTGTTAATATGTAGTAAAAACCTAAGAAAATCTCCCGTTTCCGTCATTTACTATCGAATCGACATAACGCCAGATCGTCACAGTGGTCGCTTTTCTCTCTGAAACGGTTACATTTATCGTCTGCAAGCCCTTGTCGCGTGATGCGGTATGCAGAGTCACTACAAGCGGCATAGTAGAACACTGAAGAAGCATCTAAGTTTATGCAATCGCCCAGTAAGAAGAGCTACATTTCAAGTTTTTGTTATCGATTAATGAATTATTGGGCGGTTTGGTGCCTTGGACCAGACCGAGGACCTTAAGATTTTGCATGAACCGAGGACTGGCAGCCAGGTAACACGAGAAATTGTGTAAAGTGTTAATATGTAGTAAAAACCTAAGAAAATCTCCCGTTTCCGTCATTTACTATCGAATCGACATAGCGACAGATCGTCACATTGGTCGCTTTTCTCTCTGAAACGGTTACATTTATCGTCTGCAAGCCCTTGTCGCGTGATGCGGTATGCAGACACAGTACAAGCAGCACACTAGAACACAGGATAAGAATCTACGTTGATGCAATCGGCCAGTAAGAAGAGCTACATTTCAAGTTTTAGTTATCGATTAATGAATTATTGGGCGGTTTGGTGCCTTGGACCAGACCGAGGACCTTAAGATTTTGCATGAACCCAGGACTGGCAGCCAGGCAACACGAGAAATTGTGTAAAGTGTTAATATGTAGTAAAAACCTAAGAAAATCTCCAGTTTCCGTCATTTACTATCGAATCGACATAACGCCAGATCGTCACAGTGGTCGTATTTCTCTCTGAAACGGTTACATTTATCGTCTGCAAGCCCTTGTCGCGTGATGCGGTATGCAGACACAGTACAAGCAGCACACTAGAACACAGAATAAGAATCTACGTTGATGCAATCGGCCAGTAAGAAGAGCTACATTTCAAGTTTTAGTTATCGATTAATGAATTATTGGGCGGTTTGGTGCCTTGGACCAGACCGAGGACCTTAAGATTTTGCATGAACCGAGGACTGGCAGCCAGGTAACACGAGAAATTGTGTAAAGTGTTAATATGTAGTAAAAACCTAAGAAAATCTCTCGTTTCCGTCATTTACTATCGAATCGACATAACGCCAGATCGTCACAGTGGTCGCTTTTCTCTCTGAAACGGTTACACTTATCGTCTGCAAGCCCTTGTCGCGTGATGCGGTATGCAGACACAGTACAAGCAGCACACTAGAACACAGAATAAGAATCTACGTTGATGCAATCGGCCAGTAAGAAGAGCTATATTTCAAGTTTTAGTTATCGATTAATGAATTATTGGGCGGTTTGGTGCCTTGGACCAGACCGAGGACCTTAAGATTTTGCATGAACCGAGGACTGGCAGCCAGGTAACACGAGAAATTGTGTAAAGTGTTAATATGTAGTAAAAACCTAAGAAAATCTCCCGTTTCCGTCATTTACTATCGAATCGACATAACGCCAGATCGTCACAGTGGTCGCTTTTCTCTCTGAAACGGTTACATTTATCGTCTGCAAGCCCTTGTCGCGTGATGCGGTATGCAGAGTCACTACAAGCGGCATAGTAGAACACTGAGGAAGCATCTAAGTTTATGCAATCGCCCAGTAAGAATTGCTACATTTCAAGTTTTAGTTATCGATTAATGAATTATTGGGCGGTTTGGTGCCTTGGACCAGACCGAGGACTTTAAGATTTTGCATGAACCGAGGACTGGCAGCCAGGTAACACGAGAAATTGTGTAAAGTGTTAATATATAGTAAAAACCTAAGAAATTCTCCCGTTTCCGTCATTTACTATCGAATCGACATAACGCCAGATCGTCACAGTGGTCGCTTTTCTCTCTGAAACGGTTACATTTATCGTCTGCAAGCCCTTGTCGTGTGATGCGGTATGCAGACACAGTACAAGCAGCACACTAGAACACAGAATAAGAATCTACGTTGATGCAATCGGCCAGTAAGGAGAGCTACATTTCAAGTTTTAGTTATCGATTAATGAATTATTGGGCGGTTTGGTGCCTTGGACCAGACCGAGGACCTTAAGATTTTGCATGAACCGAGGACTGGCAGCCAGGTAACACGAGAAATTGTGTAAAGTGTTAATATGTAGTAAAAACCTAAGAAAATCTCCCGTTTCCGTCATTTACTATCGAATCGACATAACGCCAGATCGTCACAGTGGTCGCTTTTCTCTCTGAAACGGTTACATTTATCGTCTGCAAGCCCTTGTCGCGTGATGCGGTATGCAGAGTCACTACAAGCGGCATAGTAGAACACTGAAGAAGCATCTAAGTTTATGCAATCGCCCAGTAAGAAGAGCTACATTTCAAGTTTTAGTTATCGATTAATGAATTTTTGGGCGGTTTGGTGCCTTGGACCAGACCGAGGACCTTAAGATTTTGCATGAACCGAGGACTGGCAGCCAGGTAACACGAGAAATTGTGTAAAGTGTTAATATGTAGTAAAAACCTAAGAAAATCTCGCGTGTCCGTCATTTACTATCGAATTGACATAACGCCAGATCGTCACAGTGGTCGCTTTTCTCTCTGAAACGGTTACATTTATCGTCTGCAAGCCCTTGTCGCGTGATGCGGTATGCAGAGTCACTACAAGCGGCATAGTAGAACACTGAAGAAGCATCTAAGTTTATGCAATCGCCCAGTAAGAAGAGCTACATTTCAAGTTTTAGTTATCGATTAATGAGTTATTGGCGGTTTGGTGCCTTGGACCAGACCGAGGACCTTAAGATTTTGCATGAACCGAGGACTGGCAGCCAGGTAACACGAGAAATTGTGTAAAGTGTTAATATGTAGTAAAAACCTAAGAAAATCTCCCGTTTCCGTCATTTACTATCCAATCGACATAACGCCAGATCGTCACAGTGGTCGCTTTTCTCTCTGAAACGGTTACATTTATCGTCTGCAAGCCCTTGTCGCGTGATGCGGTATGCAGAGTCACTACAAGCGGCATAGTAGAACACTGAAGAAGCATCTAAGTTTATGCAATCGCCCAGTAAGAAGAGCTACATTTCAAGTTTTAGTTATCGATTAATGAATTATTGGGCGGTTTGGTGCCTTGGACCAGACCGAGGACCTTAAGATTTTGCATGAACCGAGGACTGGCAGCCAGGTAACACGAGAAATTGTGTAAAGTGTTAATATGTAGTAAAAACCTAAGAAAATCTCCCGTTTCCGTCATTTACTATCGAATCGACATAACGCCAGATCGTCACATTGTTCGCTTTTCTCTCTGAAACGGTTACATTTATCGTCTGCAAGCCCTTGTCGCCTGATGCGGTATGCAGACACAGTACAAGCGGCACACTAGAACACAGAATAAGAATCTACGTTGATGCAATCGGCCAGTAAGAAGAGCTACATTTCAAGTTTTAGTTATCGATTAATGAATTATTGGGCGGTATGGTGCCTTGGACCAGACCGAGGACCTTAAGATTTTGCATGAACCGAGGACTGGCAGCTAGGTAACACGGGAAATTGTGTAAAGTGTTAATATGTAGTAAAAACCTAAGAAAATCTCCCGTTTCCGTCATTTACTATCGAATCGACATAACGCCAGATCGTCACAGTGGTCGGTTTTCTCTCTGAAACGGTTACATTTATCGTCTGCAAGCCCTTGTCGCGTGATGCGGTATACAGACACAGTACCAGCACCACACTAGAACACAGAATAAGAATCTACGTTGATGCAATCGGCCAGTAAGAAGAGCTATATTTCAAGCTTTAGTTATCGATTAATGAATTATTGGGCGGTTTGGTGCCTTGGACCAGACCGAGGACCTTAAGATTTTGCATGAACCGAGGACTGGCAGCCAGGTAACACGAGAAATTGTGTAAAGTGTTAATATGTAGTAAAAACCTAAGAAAATATCCCGTTTCCGTCATTTACTATCGAATCGACATAACGCCGGATCGTCACAGTGGTCGTTTTTCTCTCTGAAACGGTTACATTTATCGTCTGGAAGCCCTTGTCGCGTGATGCGGTATGCAGACACAGTACAAGCAGCACACTAGAACACAGAATAAGAATCTACGTTGATGCAATCGGCCAGTAAGAAGAGCTAAATTTCCAGTTTTAGTTATCGATTAATGAATTATTGGGCGGTTTGGAGCCTTGGACCAGACCGAGGACCTTAAGATTTTGCATGAACCGAGGACTGGCAGCCAGGTAACACGAGAAATTGTGTAAAGTGTTAATATGTAGTAAAAACCTAAGAAAATCTCCAGTTTCCGTTATTTACTATCGAATCGACATAACGCCAGATCGTCAGAGTGGTCGCTTTTCTCTCTGAAACGGTTACATTTATCGTCTGCAAGCCCTTGTCGCGTGATGCGGTATGCAGAGTCACTACAAGCGGCATAGTAGAACACTGAAGAAGCATCTAAGTTTATGCAATCGCCCAGTAAGAAGAGCTACTTTTCAAGTTTTAGTTATCGATTAATGAATTATTGGGCGGTTTGGTGCCTTGGACCAGACCGAGGACCTTAAGATTTTGCATGAACCGAGGACTGGCAGCCAGGTAACGCGAAAAATTGTGTAAAGTGTTAATATGTAGTAAAAACCTAAGAAAATCTCCCGTTTCCGTCATTTACTATCGAATCGACATAACGCCAGATCGTCACAGTGGTCGCTTTTCTCTCTGAAACGGTTACATTTATCGTCTGCAAGCCCTTGTCGCGTGATGCGGTATGCAGACACAGTACAAGCAGCACACTAGAACACAGAATAAGAATCTACGTTGATGCAATCGGCCAGGAAGAAGAGCTACATTTCAAGTTTTAGTTATCGATTAATGAATTATTGGGCGGTTTGGTGCCTTGGACCAGACCAAGGACTTTAAGATTTTGCATGAACCGAGGACTGGCAGCCAGGTAACACGAGAAATTGTGTAAAGTGTTAATATGTAGTAAAAACCTAAGAAATTCTCCCGTTTCCGTCATTTACTATCGAATCGACATAACGCCAGATCGTCACAGTGGTCGCTATTCTCTCTGAAACGGTTACATTTATCGTCTGCAAGCCCTTGTCGCGTGATGCGGTATGCAGACACAGTACAAGCAGCACACTAGAACACAGAATAAGAATCTACGTTGATGCAATCGGCCAGTAAGAAGAGCTACATTTCAAGTATTAGTTATCGATTAATGAATTATTGGGCGGTTTGGTGCCTTGGACCAGACCGAGGACCTTAAGATTTTGCATGAACCGAGGACTGGCAGCAAGGTAACACGAGAAATATGTAGTAAAAACCTGAGAAAATCTCCCGTTTCCGTCATTTACTATCGAATCGACATAACGCCAGATCGTCACATTGGTCGCTTTTCTCTCTGAAACGGTTACATTTATCGTCTGCAAGCCCTTGTCGCGTGATGCGGTATGCAGACACAGTACAAGCAGCACACTAGAACACAGAATAAGAATCTACGTTGATGCAATCGGCCAGTAAGAAGAGCTACATTTCAAGTTTTAGTTATCGATTAATGAATTATTGGGCGGTTTGGTGCCTTGGACCAGACCGAGGACCTTAAGATTTTGCATGAACCGAGGACTGGCAGCCAGGTAACACGAGAAATTGTGTAAAGTGCTAATATGTAGTAAAAACCTAAGAAAATCTCCCGTTTCCGTCATTTACTATCGAATCGACATAACGCCAGATCGTCACATTGGTCGCTTTTCTCTCTGAAACGGTTACATTTATCGTCTGCAAGCCCTTGTCGCGTGATGCGGTATGCAGACACAGTACAAGCAGCACACTAGAACACAGAATAAGAATCTACGTTGATGCAATCGGCCAGTAAGAAGAGCTACATTTCAAGTTTTAGTTATCGATTAATGAATTATTGGGCGGTTTGGTGCCTTGGACCAGACCGAGGACCTTAAGATTTTGCATGAACCGAGGACTGGCAGCCAGGTAACACGAGAAATTGTGTAAAGTGTTAATATGTAGTAAAAACCTAAGAAAATCTCCCGTTTCCGTCATTTACTATCGAATCGACATTACGCCAGATCGTCACAGTGGTCGCTTTTCTCTCTGAAACGGTTACATTTATCGTCTGCAAGCCCTTGTCGCGTGATGCGGTATGCAGAGTCACTACAAGCGGCATAGTAGAACACTGAAGATGAATCTAAGTTTATGCAATCGCCCAGTAAGAAGAGCTACATTTCAAGTTTTAGTTATCGATTAATGAATTATTGGGCGGTTTGGTGCCTTGGACCAGACCGAGGACCTTAAGATTTTGCATGAACCGAGGACTGGCAGCCAGGTAACACGAGAAATTGTGTAAAGTGTTAATATGTAGTAAAAACCTAAGAAAATCTCCCGTTTCCGTCATTTACTATCGAATCGACATAACGCCAGATTGTCACAGTGGTCGCTTTTCTCTCTGAAACGGTTACATTTATCGTCTGCAAGCCCTTGTCGCGTGATGCGGTATGCAGAGTCACTACAAGCGGCATAGTAGAACACTGAAGAAGCATCTAAGTTTATGCAATCGCCCAGTAAGAAGAGCTACATTTCAAGTTTTAGTTATCGATTAATGAATTATTGGGCGGTTTGGTGCCTTGGACCAGACCGAGGACCTTAAGATTTTGCATGAACCAAGGACTGGCAGCCAGGTAACACGAGAAATTGTGTAAAGTGTTAATATGTAGTAAAAACCTAAGAAAATCTCCCGTTTCCGTCATTTACTATCGAATCGACATAACGCCAGATCGTCACAGTGGTCGCTTTTCTCTCTGAAACGGTTACATTTTCCGTCTGCAAGCCCTTGTCGCGTAATGCGGTATGCAGACACAGTACAAGCAGCACACTAGAACACAGAATAAGAATCTACGTTGATGCAATCGGCCAGGAAGAAGAGCTACATTTCAAGTTTTAGTTATCGATTAATGAATTATTGGGCGGTTTGGTGCCTTGGACCAGACCGAGGACCTTAAGATTTTGCATGAACCGAGGACTGGCAGCCAGGTAACACGAGAAATTGTGTAAAGTGTTAATATGTAGTAAAAACCTAAGAAAATCTCCCGTTTCCGTCATTTACTATTGAATCGACATAACGCCAGATCGTCACAATGGTCGCTTTTCTCTCTGAAACGGTTACATTTATCGTCTGCAAGCCCTTGTCGCGTGATGCGGTATGCAGAGTCACTACAAGCGGCATAGTAGAACACTGAAGAAGCATCTAAGTTTATGCAATCGCCCAGTAAGAAGAGCTACATTTCAAGTTTTAGTTATCGATTAATGAATTATTGGGCGGTTTGGTGCCTTGGACCAGACCGAGGACCTTAAGATTTTACATGAACCGAGGACTGGCAGCCAGGTAACACGAGAAATTGTGTAAAGTGTTAATATGTAGTAAAAACCTAAGAAAATCTCCCGTTTCCGTCATTTACTATCGAATCGACATAACGCCAGATCGTCACAGTGGTCGCTTTTCTCTCTGAAACGGTTACATTTACCGTCTGCAAGCCCTTGTCGCGTAATGCGGTATGTAGACACAGTACAAGCAGCACACTAGAACACAGAATAAGAATCTACGTTGATGCAATCGGCCAGGAAGAAGAGCTACATTTCAAGTTTTAGTTATCGATTAATGAATTATTGGGCGGTTTGGTGCCTTGGACCAGACCGAGGACCTTAAGATTTTGCATGAACCGAGGACTGGCAGCCAGGTAACACGAGAAATTGTGTAAAGTGTTAATATGTAGTAAAAACCTAAGAAAATCTCCAGTTTCCGTCATTTACTATCGAATCGACATAACGCCAGATCGTCACAGTTGTCGTTTTTCTCTCTGAAACGGTTACATTTATCGTCTGCAAGCCCTTGTCGCGTGATGCGGTATGCAGACACAGTACAAGCAGCACACTAGAACACAGAATAAGAATCTACGTTGATGCAATCGGCCAGTAAGAAGAGCTACATTTCAAGTTTTAGTTATCGATTAATGAATTATTGGGCGGTTTGGTGCCTTGGACCAGACCGAGGACCTTAAGATTTTGCATGAACCGAGGACTGGCAGCCAGGTAACACGAGAAATTGTGTAAAGTGTTAATATGTAGTAAATACCTAAGAAAATCTCCCGTTTCCGTCATTTACTATCGAATCGACATAACGCCAGATAGTCACAGTGGTCGCTTTTCTCTCTGAAACGGTTACATTTATCGTCTGCAAGCCCTTGTCGCGTGATGCGGTATGCAGAGTCACTACAAGCGGCATAGTACAACACTGAAGAAGCATCTAAGTTTATGCAATCGCCCAGTAAGAAGAGCTACATTTCAAGTTTTAGTTATCGATTAATGAATTATTGGGCGGTTTGGTGCCTTGGACCAGACCGAGGACCTTAAGATTTTGCATGAACCGAGGACTGGCAGCCAGGTAACACGAGAAATTGTGTAAAGTGTTAATATGTAGTAAAAAGCTAAGAAAATCTCCCGTTTCCGTCATTTACTATCGAATCGACATAACGCCAGATCGTCACAGTGGTCGTTTTTCTCTCTGAAACGGTTACATTTATCGTCTGCAAGCCCTTGTCGCGTGATGCGGTATGCAGACACAGTACAAGCAGCACACTAGAACACAGAATAAGAATCTACGTTGATGCAATCGGCCAGTAAGAAGAGCTACATTTCAAGTTTTAGTTATCGATTAATGAATTATTGGGCGGTTTGGTGCCTTGGACCAGACCGAGGACCTTAAGATTTTGCATGAACCGAGGACTGGCAGCCAGGTAACATGAGAAATTGTGTAAAGTGTTAATATGTAGTAAAAACCTAAGAAAATCTCCCGTTTCCGTCATTTACTATCGAATCGACATAACGCCAGATCGTCAAAGTGGTCGCTTTTCTCTCTGAAACGGTTACATTTATCGTCTGCAAGCCCTTCTCGCTTGATGCGGTATGCAGACACAGTACAAGCAGCACACTATAACACAGAATAAGAATCTACGTTGATGCAATCGGCCAGTAAGTAGAGCTACATTTCAAGTTTTAGTTATCGATTAATGAATTATTGGGCGGTTTTGTGCCTTGGACAAGACCGAGGACCTTAAGATTTTGCATGAACCGAGGACTGGCAGCCAGGTAACACGAGAAATTGTGTAAAGTGTTAATATGTAGTAAAAACCTAAGAAAATCTCCCGTTTCCGTCATTTACTGTCGAATTGACATAACGCCAGATCGTCACAGTGGTCGCTTTTCTCTCTGAAACGGTTACATTTATCGTCTGCAAGCCCTTGTCGCGTGATGCGGTATGCAGACACAGTACAAGCAGCACACTAGAACACAGAATAAGAATCTACGTTGATGCAATCGGCCAGTAAGAAGAGCTACATTTCAAGTTTTAGTTATCGATTAATGAATTATTGGGCGGTTTGGTGCCTTGGACCAGACCGAGGACCTTAAGATTTTGCATGAACCGAGGACTGGCAGCCAGGTAACACGAGAAATTGTGTAAAGTGTTAATATGTAGTAAAAACCTAAGAAAATCTCCCGTTTCCGTCATTTACTATCGAATCGACCTAACGCCAGATCGTCACAGTGGTCGTTTTTCTCTCTGAAACGGTTACATTTATCGTCTGCAAGCCCTTGTCGCGTGATGCGGTATGCAGACACAGTACAAGCAGCACACTAGAACACAGAATAAGAATCTACGTTGATGCAATCGGCATGTAAGAAGTGCTACATTTCAAGTTTTAGTTATCGATTAATGAATTATTGGGCGGTTTGGTGCCTTGGACCAGACCGAGGACCTTAAGATTTTGCATGAACCGAGGACTGGCAGCCAGGTAACACGAGAAATTGTGTAAAGTGTTGATATGTAGTAAAAACCTAAGAAAATCTCCCGTTTCCGTCATTTACTATCGAATCGACATAACGCCAGATCGTCACAGTGGTCGGTTTTCTCTCTGAAACGGTTACATTTATCGTCTGCAAGCCCTTGTCGCGTGATACGGTATGCAGACACAGTACAAGCAGCACACTAGAACACAGAATAAGAATCTACGTTGATGCAATCAGCCAGTAAGAAGAGCTACATTTCAAGTTTTAGTTATCGATTAATGAATTATTGGGCGGTTTGGTGCCTTGGACCAGACCGAGGACCTTAAGATTTTGCATGAACCGAGGACTGGCAGCCAGGTAACACGAGAAATTGTGTAAAGTGTTAATATGTAGTAAAAACCTAAGAAAATCTCCCGTTTCCGTCATTTACTATCGAATCGACATAACGCCAGATCGTCACAGTGGTCGCTTTTCTCTCTGAAACGGTTACATTTATCGTCTGCAAGCCCTTGTCGCGTGATACGGTATGCAGACAGAGTACAAGCAGCACACTAGAACACAGAATAAGAATCTACGTTGATGCAATCGGCCAGTAAGAAGAGCTACATTTCAAGTTTTAGTTATCGATTAATGAATTATTGGGCGGTTTGGTGCCTTGGACCAGACCGAGGACCTTAAGATTTTGCATGAACCGAGGACTGGCAGCCAGGTAACACGAGAAATTGTGTAAAGTGTTAATATGTAGTAAAAACCTAAGAAAATCTCCCGTTTCCGTCATTTACTATCGAATCGACATAACGCCAGATCGTCACAGTGGTCGCTATTCTCTCTGAAACGGTTACATTTATCGTCTGCAAGCCCTTGTCGCGTGATGCGGTATGCAGACACAGTACAAGCAGCACACTAGAACACAGAATAAGAATCTACGTTGATGCAATCGGCCAGTAAGAAGAGCTACATTTCAAGTTTTAGTTATCGATTAATGAATTATTGGGCGGTTTGGTGCCTTGGACCAGACCGAGGACCTTAAGATTTTGCATGAACCGAGGACTGGCAGCAAGGTAACACGAGAAATATGTAGTAAAAACCTGAGAAAATCTCCCGTTTCCGTCATTTAGTATCGAATCGACATAACGCCAGATCGTCACATTGGTCGCTTTTCTCTCTGAAACGGTTACATTTATCGTCTGCAAGCCCTTGTCGCGTGATGCGGTATGCAGACACAGTACAAGCAGCACACTAGAACACAGAATAAGAATCTACGTTGATGCAATCGGCCAGTAAGAAGAGCTACATTTCAAGTTTTAGTTATCGATTAATGAATTATTGGGCGGTTTGGTGCCTTGGACCAGACCGAGGACCTTAAGATTTTGCATGAACCGAGGACTGGCAGCCAGGTAACACGAGAAATTGTGTAAAGTGTTTGTTGTGGCGTAGCAAGAGCCACGCCACTCGGAGGTAGCCGAAAGGCACGCGATGTAATGCAGACGGGCGTGAATTCTGGAACAGGATAACTATTGAATGGTAGCAAGAAAAGTACGTAGCTTATAATATATACTTAACTTTAATTCTCTGATGAATACAGCAATCTTCATGATACAAGTGAGACTCATTAAGATACATGCAATGTTACAAATGGCGCCTTGCTAAGTCGTAGCCATTAACTTAGCTGAAGGCTATTCTAACTGTCTCTCGGCAAATGAGAGGAAGGCTGCGTACGTCTAGTCGCTAGCAATGTCGTCCGTACAACTGGGGCGAGTGCTAGTCCGTCTTTCTAGACCTGCCATGTGGTGGCGCTAGGTCTGCAAGTACTGATGGCGGCGACACGCGGGTCCGACATGTACTAATGGACCGCGGCCGATTTAAGCTACCACCTAGCAAGTGTGGTGTCTGGCGGTGACACCACAGTGTTAATATGTAGTAAAAACCTAAGAAAATCTCCCGTTTCCGTCATTTACTATCGAATCGACATAACGCCAGATCGTCACATTGGTCGCTTTTCTCTCTGAAACGGTTACATTTATCGTCTGCAAGCCCTTGTAGCGTGATGCGGTATGCAGACACAGTACAAGCAGCACACTAGAACACAGAATAAGAATCTACGTTGATGCAATCGGCCAGTAAGAAGAGCTACATTTCAAGTTTTAGTTATCGATTAATGAATTATTGGGCGGTTTGGTGCCTTGGACCAGACCGAGGACCTTAAGATTTTGCATGAACCGAGGACTGGCAGCCAGGTAACACGAGAAATTGTGTAAAGTGTTAATATGTAGTAAAAACCTAAGAAAATCTCCCGTTTCCGTCATTTACTATCGAATCGACATAACGCCAGATCGTCACAGTGGTCGCTTTTCTCTCTGAAACGGTTACATTTATCGTCTGCAAGCCCTTGTCGCGTGATGCGGTATGCAGAGTCACTACAAGCGGCATAGTAGAACACTGAAGATGAATCGAAGTTTATGCAATCGCCCAGTAAGAAGAGCTACATTTCAAGTTTTAGTTATCGATTAATGAATTATTGGGCGGTTTGGTGCCTTGGACCAGACCGAGGACCTTAAGATTTTGCATGAACCGACGACTGGCAGCCAGGTAACACGAGAAATTGTGTAAAGTGTTAATATGTAGTAAAAACCTAAGAAAATCTCCCGTTTCCGTCATTTACTATCGAATCGACATAACGCCAGATTGTCACAGTGGTCGCTTTTCTCTCTGAAACGGTTACATTTATCGTCTGCAAGCCCTTGTCGCGTGATGCGGTATGCAGACACAGTACAAGCAGCACACTAGAACACAGAATAAGAATCTACGTTGATGCAATCGGCCAGTAAGAAGAGCTACATTTCAAGTTTTAGTTATCGATTAATGAATTATTGGGCGGTTTGGTGCCTTGGACCAGACCGAGGACCTTAAGATTTTGCATGAACCGAGGACTGGCAGCCAGGTAACACGAGAAATTGTGTAAAGTGTTAATATGTAGTAAAAACCTAAGAAAATCTCCCGTTTCCGTCATATACTATCGAATCGACATAACGCCAGATCGTCACAGTCGTCGCTTTTCTCTCTGAAACGGTTACATTTACCGTCTGCAAGCCCTTGTCGCGTAATGCGGTATGCAGACACAGTACAAGCAGCACACTAGAACACAAAATAAGAATCTACGTTGATGCAATCGGCCAGTAAGAATTGCTACATTTCAAGTTTTAGTTATCGATTAATGAATTATTGGGCGGTTTGGTGCCTTGGACTAGACCGAGGACCTTAAGATTTTGCATGAACCGAGGACTGGCAGCCAGGTAACACGAGAAATTGTGTAAAGTGTTAATATGTAGTAAAAACCTAAGAAAATCTCCCGTTTCCGTCATTTACTATCGAATCGACATAACGCCAGATAGTCACAGTTGTCGCTTTTCTCTCTGAAACGGTTACATTTATCGTCTGCAAGCCCTTGTCGCGTGATGCGGTATGCAGAGTCACTACAAGCGGCATAGTAGAACACTGAAGAAGCATCTAAGTTTATGCAATCGCCCAGTAAGAAGAGCTACATTTCAAGTTTTAGTTATCGATTAATGAATTATTGGGCGGTTTGGTGCCTTGGACCAGACCGAGGACCTTAAGATTTTGCATGAACCGAGGACTGGCAGCCAGGTAACACGAGAAATTGTGTAAAGTGTTAATATGTAGTAAAAACCTAAGAAAATCTCCCGTTTCCGTCATTTACTATCGAATCGACATAACGCCAGATCGTCACAGTGGTCGCTTTTCTCTCTGAAACGGTTACATTTATCGTCTGCAAGCCCTTGTCGCGTGATGCGGTATGCAGAGTCACTACAAGCGGCATAGTAGAACACTGAAGAAGCATCTAAGTTTATGCAATCGCCCAGTAAGAAGAGCTACATTTCAAGTTTTAGTTATCGATTAATGAATTATTGGTCGGTTTGGTGCCTTGGACCAGACCGAGGACCTTAAGATTTTGCATGAACCGAGGACTGGCAGCCAGGTAACACGAGAAATTGTGTAAAGTGTTAATATGTAGTAAAAACCTAAGAAAATCTCCCGTTTCCGTCATTTACTATCGAATCGACATAACGCCAGATCGTCACAGTGGTCGCTTTTCTCTCTGAAACGGTTACATTTATCGTCTGCAAGCCCTTGTCGCGTGATACGGTATGCAGACACAGTACAAGCAGCACACTAGAACACAGAATAAGAATCTACGTTGATGCAATCGGCCAGTAAGAAGAGCTACATTTCAAGTTTTAGTTATCGATTAATGAATTATTGGGCGGTTTGGTGCCTTGGACCAGACCGAGGACCTTAAGATTTTGCATGAACCGAGGACTGGCAGCCAGGTAACACGAGAAATTGTGTAAAGTGTTAATATGTAGTAAAAACCTAAGAAAATCTCCCGTTTCCGTCATTTACTATCGAATCGACATAACGCCAGAGCGTCACAGTGGTCGCTTTTCTCTCTGAAACGGTTACATTTACCGTCTGCAAGCCCTTGTCGCGTAATGCGGTATGCAGACACAGTACAAGCAGCACACTAGAACACAGAATAAGAATCTACGTTGATGCAATCGGCCAGTAAGAAGAGCTACATTTCAAGTTTTAGTTATCGATTAATGAATTATTGGGCGGTTTGGAGCCTTGGACTAGACCGAGGACCTTAAGATTTTGCATGAACCGAGGACTGGCAGCCAGGTAACACGAGAAATTGTGTAAAGTGTTAATATGTAGTAAAAACCTAAGAAAATCTCCCGTTTCCGTCATTTACTATCGAATCGACATAACGCCAGATCGTCACAGTGGTCGCTTTTCTCTCTGAAACGGTTACATTTATCGTCTGCAAGCCCTTGTCGCGTGATGCGGTATGCAGAGTCACTACAAGCGGCATAGTAGAACACTGAAGAAGCATCTAAGTTTATGCAATCGCCCAGTAAGAAGAGCTACATTTCAAGTTTTAGTTATCGATTAATGAATTATTGGGCGGTTTGGTGCCTTGGACCAGACCGAGGACCTTAAGATTTTGCATGAACCGAGGACTGGCAGCCAGGTAACACGAGAAATTGTGTAAAGTGTTAATATGTAGTAAAAACCTAAGAAAATCTCCCGTTTCCGTCATTTACTATCGAATCGACATAACGCCAGATCGTCACAGTGGTCGCTTTTCTCTCTGAAACGGTTACATTTATCGTCTGCAAGCCCTTGTCGCGTGATGCGGTATGCAGAGTCACTACAAGCGGCATAGTAGAACACTGAAGAAGCATCTAAGTTTATGCAATCGCCCAGTAAGAAGAGCTACATTTCAAGTTTTAGTTATCGATTAATGAATTATTGGGCGGTTTGGTGCCTTGGACCAGACCGAGGACCTTAAGATTTTGCATGAACCGAGGACTGGCAGCCAGGTAACACGAGAAATTGTGTAAAGTGTTAATATGTAGTAAAAACCTAAGAAAATCTCGCGTTTCCGTCATTTACTATCGAATCGACATAACGCCAGATCGTCACAGTGGTCGCTTTTCTCTCTGAAACGGTTACATTTATCGTCTGCAAGCCCTTGTCGCGTGATGCGGTATGCAGAGTCACTACAAGCGGCATAGTAGAACACTGAAGAAGCATCTAAGTTTATGCAATCGCCCAGTAAGAAGAGCTACATTTCAAGTTTTAGTTATCGATTAATGAATTATTGGGCGGTTTGGTGCCTTGGACCAGACCGATGACCTTAAGATTTTGCATGAACCGAGGACTGGCAGCCAGGTAACACGAGAAATTGTGTAAAGTGTTAATATGTATTAAAAACCTAAGAAAATCTCCCGTTTCCGTCATTTACTATCGAATCGACATAACGCCAGATCGTCACAGTGGTCGTTTTTCTCTCTGGAACGGTTACATTTATCGTCTGCAAGCCCTTGTCGCGTGATGCGGTATGCAGACACAGTACAAGCAGCACACTAGAACACAGAATAAGAATCTACGTTGATGCAATCGGCCAGTAAGAAGAGCTACATTTCAAGTTTTAGTTATCGATTAATGAATTATTGGGCGGTTTGGTGCCTTGGACCAGACCGAGGACCTTAAGATTTTGCATGAACCGAGGACTGGCAGCCAGGTAACACGAGAAATTGTGTAAAGTGTTAATATGTAGCAAAATCCTAAGAAAATCTCCCGTTTCCTTCATTTACTATCGAATCGACATAACGCCAGATCGTCACAGTGGTCGCTTTTCTCTCTGAAACGGTTACATTTATCGTCTGCAAGCCCTTGTCGCGTGATGCGGTATGCAGAGTCACTACAAGCGGCATAGTAGAACACTGAAGAAGCATCTAAGTTTATGCAATCGCCCAGTAAGAAGAGCTACATTTCAAGTTTTAGTTATCGATTAATGAATTATTGGGCGGTTTGGTGCCTTGGACCAGACCGAGGACCTTAAGATTTTGCATGAACCGAGGACTGGCAGCCAGGTAACACGAGAAATTGTGTAAAGTGTTAATATGTAGTAAAAACCTAAGAAAATCTCGCGTTTCCGTCATTTACTATCGAATCGACATAACGCCAGATCGTCACAGTGGTCGCTTTTCTCTCTGAAACGGTTACATTTATCGTCTGCAAGCCCTTGTCGCGTGATGCGGTATGCAGAGTCACTACAAGCGGCATAGTAGAACACTGAAGAAGCATCTAAGTTTATGCAATCGCCCAGTAAGAAGAGCTACATTTCAAGTTTTAGTTATCGATTAATGAATTATTGGGCGGTTTGGTGCCTTGGACCAGACCGATGACCTTAAGATTTTGCATGAACCGAGGACTGGCAGCCAGGTAACACGAGAAATTGTGTAAAGTGTTAATATGTATTAAAAACCTAAGAAAATCTCCCGTTTCCGTCATTTACTATCGAATCGACATAACGCCAGATCGTCACAGTGGTCGCTTTTCTCTCTGAAACGGTTACATTTACCGTCTGCAAGCCCTTGTCGCGTAATGCGGTATGCAGACACAATACAAGCAGCACACTAGAACACAGAATAAGAATCTACGTTGATGCAATCGGCCAGGAAGAAGAGCTACATTTCAAGTTTTAGTTATCGATTAATGAATTATTGGGCGGTTTGGTGCCTTGGACCAGACCGAGGACCTTAAGATTTTGCATGAACCGAGGACTGGCAGCCAGGTAACACGAGAAATTGTGTATATTGTTAATATGTAGTAAAAACCTAAGAAAATCTCCCGTTTCCGTCATTTACTATCGAATCGACATAACGCCAGATCGTCACAGTTGTCGTTTTTCTCTCTGAAACGGTTACATTTATCGTCTGCAAGCCCTTGTCGCGTGATGCGGTATGCAGACACAGTACAAGCAGCACACTAGAACACAGAATAAGAATCTACGTTGATGCAATCGGCCAGTAAGAAGAGCTACATTTCAAGTTTTAGTTATCGATTAATGAATTATTGGGCGGTTTGGTGCCTTGGACTAGACCGAGGACTTTAAGATTTTGCATGAACCGAGGACTGGCAGCCAGGTAACACGAGAAATTGTGTAAAGTGTTAATATGTAGTAAAAACCTAAGAAAATCTCCCGTTTCCGTCATTTACTATCGAATCGACATAACGCCATATAGTCACAGTGGTCGCTTTTCTCTCTGAAACGGTTACATTTATCGTCTGCAAGCCCTTGTCGCGTGATGCGGTATGCAGAGTCACTACAAGCGGCATAGTAGAACACTGAAGAAGCATCTAAGTTTATGCAATCGCCCAGTAAGAAGAGCTACATTTCAAGTTTTAGTTATCGATTAATGAATTATTGGGCGGTTTGGTGCCTTGGACCAGACCGAGGACCTTAAGATTTTGCATGAACCGAGGACTGGCAGCCAGGTAACACGAGAAATTGTGTAAAGTGTTAATATGTAGTAAAAACCTAAGAAAATCTCCCGTTTCCGTCATTTACTATCGAATCGACATAACGCCAGATCGTCACAGTGGTCGCTTTTCTCTCTGAAACGGTTACATTTATCGTCTGCAAGCCCTTGTCGCGTGATGCGGTATGCAGAGTCACTACAAGCGGCATAGTAGAACACTGAAGAAGCATCTAAGTTTATGCAATCGCCCAGTAAGAAGAGCTACATTTCAAGTTTTAGTTACCGATTAATGAATTATTGGGCGGTTTGGTGCCTTGGACCAGACCGAGGACCTTAAGATTTTGCATGAACCGAGGACTGGCAGCCAGGTAACACGAGAAATTGTGTAAAGTGTTAATATGTAGTAAAAACCTAAGAAAATCTCCCGTTTCCGTCATTTACTATCGAATCGACATAACGCCAGATCGTCACAGTGGTCGCTTTTCTCTCTGAAACGGTTACATTTATCGTCTGCAAGCCCTTGTCGCGTGATGCGGTATGCAGAGTCACTACAAGCGGCATAGTAGAACACTGAAGAAGCATCTAAGTTTATGCAATCGCCCAGTAAGAAGAGCTACATTTCAAGTTTTAGTTATCGATTAATGAATTATTGGGCGGTTTGGTGCCTTGGACCAGACCGAGGACCTTAAGATTTTGCATGAACCGAGGACTGGCAGCCAGGTAACACGAGAAATTGTGTAAAGTGTTAATATGTAGTAAAAACCTAAGAAAATCTCCCGTTTCCGTCATTTACTATCGAATCGACATAACGCCAGATCGTCACAGTGGTCGCTTTTCTCTCTGAAACGGTTACATTTACCGTCTGCAAGCCCTTGTCGCGTAATGCGGTATGCAGACACAGTACAAGCAGCACACTAGAACACAGAATAAGAATCTACGTTGATGCAATCGGCCAGGAAGAAGAGCTCCATTTCAAGTTTTAGTTATCGATTAATGAATTATTGGGCGGTTTGGTGCCTTGGACCAGACCGAGGACCTTAAGATTTTGCATGAACCGAGGACTGGCAGCCAGGTAACACGAGAAATTGTGTAAAGTGTTAATATGTAGTAAAAACCTAAGAAAATCTCCAGTTTCCGTCATTTACTATCGAATCGACATAACGCCAGATCGTCACAGCTGTCGTTTTTCTCTCTGAAACGGTTACATTTATCGTCTGCAAGCCCTTGTCGCGTGATGCGGTATGCAGACACAGTACAAGCAGCACACTAGAACACAGAATAAGAATCTACGTTGATGCAATCGGCCAGTAAGAAGAGCTACATTTCAAGTTTTAGTTATCGATTAATGAATTATTGGGCGGTTTGGTGCCTTGGACCAGACCGAGGACCTTAAGATTTTGCATGAACCGAGGACTGGCAGCCAGGTAACACGAGAAATTGTGTAAAGTGTTAATATGTAGTAAAAACCTAAGAAAATCTCCCGTTTCCGTCATTTACTATCGAATCGACATAACGCCAGAGCGTCACAGTGGTCGCTTTTCTCTCTGAAACGGTTACATTTACCGTCTGCAAGCCC
Organism: Schistocerca cancellata; assembly: GCF_023864275.1. Taxonomy (NCBI): domain Eukaryota; kingdom Metazoa; phylum Arthropoda; class Insecta; order Orthoptera; family Acrididae; genus Schistocerca; species Schistocerca cancellata. Next base: position 4,312,293 of record NW_026047150.1, read on the forward strand.
TTGTCGCGTAATGCGGTATGCAGACACAGTACAAGCAGCACACTAGAACACAGAATAAGAATCTACGTTGATGCAATCGGCCAGTAAGAAGAGCTACATTTCAAGTTTTAGTTATCGATTAATGAATTATTGGGCGGTTTGGAGCCTTGGACTAGACCGAGGACCTTAAGATTTTGCATGAACCGAGGACTGGCAGCCAGGTAACACGAGAAATTGTGTAAAGTGTTAATATGTAGTAAAAACCTAAGAAAATCTCCCGTTTCCGTCATTTACTATCGAATCGACATAACGCCAGATCGTCACAGTGGTCGCTTTTCTCTCTGAAACGGTTACATTTATCGTCTGCAAGCTCTTGTCGCGTGATGCGGTATGCAGAGTCACTACAAGCGGCATAGTAGAACACTGAAGAAGCATCTAAGTTTATGCAATCGCCCAGTAAGAAGAGCTACATTTCAAGTTTTAGTTATCGATTAATGAATTATTGGGCGGTTTGGTGCCTTGGACCAGACCGAGGACCTTAAGATTTTGCATGAACCGAGGACTGGCAGCCTGCTAACACGAGAAATTGTGTAAAGTGTTAATATGTAGTAAAAACCTAAGAAAATCTCCCGTTTCCGTCATTTACTATCGAATCGACATAACGCCAGATCGTCACAGTGGTCGCTTTTCTCTCTGAAACGGTTACATTTATCGTCTGCAAGCCCTTGTCGCGTGATGCGGTATGCAGAGTCACTACAAGCGGCATAGTAGAACACTGAAGAAGCATCTAAGTTTATGCAATCGCCCAGTAAGAAGAGCTACATTTCAAGTTTTAGTTATCGATTAATGAATTACTGGGCGGTGTGGTGCCTTGGACCAGACCGAGGACCTTAAGATTTTGCATGAACCGAGGACTGGCAGCCAGGTAACACGAGAAATTGTGTAAAGTGTTAATATGTAGTAAAAACCTAAGAAAATCTCCCGTTTCCGTCATTTACTATCGAATCGACATAACGCCAGATCGTCACAGTGGTCGCTTTTCTCTCTGAAACGGTTACATTTATCGTCTGCAAGCCCTTGTCGCGTGATGCGGTATGCAGAGTCACTACAAGCGGCATAGTAGAACACTGAAGAAGCATCTAAGTTTATGCAATCGCCCAGTAAGAAGAGCTACATTTCAAGTTTTAGTTATCGATTAATGAATTATTGGGCGGTTTGGTGCCTTGGACCAGACCGAGGACCTTAAGATTTTGCATGAACCGAGGACTGGCAGCCAGGTAACACGAGAAATTGTGTAAAGTGTTAATATGTAGTAAAAACCTAAGAAAATCTCCCGTTTCCGTCATTTACTATCGAATCGACATAACGCCAGATCGTCACAGTGGTCGCTTTTCTCTCTGAAACGGTTACATTTATCGTCTGCAAGGCCTTGTCGCGTAATGCGGTATGCAGACACAGTACAAGCAGCACACTAGAACACAGAATAAGAATCTACGTTGATGCAATCGGACAGGAAGAAGAGCTACATTTCAAGTTTTAGTTATCGATTAATGAATTATTGGGCGGTTTGGTGCCTTGGACCAGACCGAGGACCTTAAGATTTTGCATGAACCGAGGACTGGCAGCCAGGTAACACGAGAAATTGTGTAAAGTGTTAATATGTAGTAAAAACCTAAGAAAATCTCCAGTTTCCGTCATTTACTATCGAATCAACATAACGCCAGATCGTCACAGTTGTCGTTTTTCTCTCTGAAACGGTTACATTTATCGTCTGCAAGCCCTTGTCGCGTGATGCGGTATGCAGACACAGTACAAGCAGCACACTAGAACACAGAATAAGAATCTACGTTGATGCAATCGGCCAGTAAGAAGAGCTACATTTCAAGTTTTAGTTACCGATTAATGAATTATTGGGCGGTTTGGTGCCTTGGACTAGACCGAGGACCTTAAGATTTTGCATGAACCGAGGACTGGCAGCCAGGTAACACGAGAAATTGTGTAAAGTGTTAATATGTAGTAAAAACCTAAGAAAATCTCCCGTTTCCGTCATTTACTATCGAATCGACATAACGCCAGATAGTCACAGTGGTCGCTTTTCTCTCTGAAACGGTTACATTTATCGTCTGCAAGCCCTTGTCGCGTGATGCGGTATGCAGACACAGTACAAGCAGCACACTAGAACACAGAATAAGAATCTACGTTGATGCAATCGGCCAGGAAGAAGAGATACATTTCAAGTTTTAGTTATCGATTAATGAATTATTGGGCGGTTTGGTGCCTTGGACCAGACCGAGGACCTTAAGATTTTGCATGAACCGAGGACTGGCAGCCAGGTAACACGAGAAATTGTGTAAAGTGTTAATATGTAGTAAAAACCTAAGAAATTCTCCCGTTTCCGTCGTTTACTATCGAATCGACATAACGCCAGATCGTCACAGTGTTCGCTTTTCTCTCTGAAACGGTTACATTTATCGTCTGCAAGCCCTTGTCGCGTATTGCGGTATGCAGACACAGTACAAGCAGCACACTAGAACACAGAATAAGAATCTACGTTGATGCAATCGGCCAGTAAGAAGAGCTACATTTCAAGTTTTAGTTATCGATTAATGAATTATTGGGCGGTTTGGTGCCTTGGACCAGACCGAGGACCTTAAGATTTTGCATGAACCGAGGACTGGCAGCCAGGTAACACGAGAAATTGTGTAAAGTGTTAATATGTAGTAAAAACCTAAGAAAATCTCCCGTTTCCGTCATTTACTATCGAATCGACATAACGCCAGATCGTCACCGTGGTCGTTTTTCTCTCTGAAACGGTTACATTTATCGTCTGCAAGCCCTTGTCACGTGATGCGGTATGCAGACACAGTACAAGCAGCACACTAGAACACAGAATAAGAATCTACGTTGATGCAATCGGCCAGTAAGAAGAGCTACATTTCAAGTTTTAGTTATCGATTAATGAATTATTGGGCGGTTTGGTGCCTTGGACCAGACCGAGGACCTTATGATTTTGCATGAACCGAGGACTGGCAGCCAGGTAACACGAGAAATTGTGTAAAGTGTTAATATGTAGTAAAAACCTAAGAAAATCTCCCGTTTCCGTCATTTACTATCGAATCGACATAACGCCAGATCGTCACAGTGGTCGCTTTTCTCTCTGAAACGGTTACATTTATTGTCTGCAAGCCCTTGTCGCGTGATGCGGTAAGCAGAGTCACTACAAGCGGCATAGTAGAACACTGAAGAAGCATCTAAGTTTATGCAATCGCCCAGTAAGAAGAGCTACATTTCAAGTTTTAGTTATCGATTAATGAATTATTGGGCGGTTTGGTGCCTTGGACCAGACCGAGGACCTTAAGATTTTGCATGAACCGAGGACTGGCAGCCAGGTAACACGAGAAATTGTGTAAAGTGTTAATATGTAGTAAAAACCTAAGAAAATCTCCCGTTTCCGTCATTTACTCTCGAATCGACATAACGCCAGATCGTCACAGTGGTCGCTTTTCTCTCTGAAACGGTTACATTTATCGTCTGCAAGCCCTTGTCGCGTGATGCGGTATGCAGACACAGTACAAGCAGTACACTAGAACACAGAATAAGAATCTACGTTGATGCAATCGGCCAGTAAGAAGAGCTACATTTCAAGTTTTAGTTATCGATTAATGAATTATTGGGCGGTTTGGTGCCTTGGACCAGACCGAGGACCTTAAGATTTTGCATGAACCGAGGACTAGCAGCCAGGTAACATGAGAAATTGTGTAAAGTGTTAATATGTAGTAAAAACCTAAGAAAATCTCCCGTTTCCGTCATTTACTATCGAATCGACATAACGCCAGATCGTCACAGTGGTCGCTTTTCTCTCTGAAACGGTTACATTTATCGTCTGCAAGCCCTTGTCGCGTGATGCGGTATGCAGACACAGTACAAGCAGCACACTAGAACACAGTATGAGAATCTACGTTGATGCAATCGGCCAAAAAAAAGAGCTACTCTTCAAATTTTAGTTATCGAAAATTGAATTATTGGCCGGTTTAATGCCTTTGACATGACCGAGGACCTTAAGAGTTTGCATGAACCAAGGACTGGCAGCCACGTAACACGAGAAAGTGTGGAAAGTGTTAATATATAGTAAAAATATAAGATAATCTCCTGTTTCCGTTATTTACTATCGAATCGACATAACTCCAGATAGTCAAAATGGTTTCTTTTCTCTCTGAAACGGTTACATTTATCGTCTGCAAGCCCTTGTCGCGTGATGCGGTATGCAGACACAGTACAAGCAGCACACTAGAACACAGAATAAGAATCTACGTTGATGCAATCGGCCAGTAAGAAGAGCTACATTTCAAGTTTTAGTTATCGATTAATGAATTATTTGGCGGTTTGGTGCCTTGGACCAGACCGAGGACCTTAAGATTTTGCATGAACCGAGGACTGGCAGCCAGGTAACACGAGAAATTGTGTAAAGTGTTAATATGTAGTAAAAACCTAAGAAAATCTCCCGTTTCCGTCATTTACTATCGAATCGACATAACGCCAGATCGTCGCAGTGGTCGCTTTTCTCTCTGAAACGGTTACATTTATCGTCTGCAAGCCCTTGTCGCGTGATACGGTATGCAGAAACAGTACAAGCAGCACACTAGAACACAGAATAAGAATCTACGTTGATGCAATCGGCCAGTAAGAAGAGCTACATTTCAAGTTTTAGTTATCGATTAATGAATTATTGGGCGGTTTGGTGCCTTGGACCAGACCGAGGACCTTAAGATTTTGCATGAACCGAGGACTGGCAGCCAGGTAACACGAGAAATTGTGTAAAGTGTTAATATGTAGTAAAAACCTAAGAAAATCTCCCGTTTCCGTCATTTACTATCGAATTGACATAACGCCAGATCGTCACAGTGGTCGCTTTTCTCTCTGAAACGGTTACATTTATCGTCTGCAAGCCCATGTCGCGTGATGCGGTATGCAGACACAGTACAAGCAGCACACTAGAACACAGAATAAGAATCTACGTTGATGCAATCGGCCAGTAAGAAGAGCTACATTTCAAGTTTTAGTTATCGATTAATGAATTATTGGGCGGTTTGGTGCCTTGGACCAGACCGAGGACCTTAAGAGTTTGCATGAACCGAGGACTGGCAGCCAGGTAACACGAGAAATTGTGTAAAGTGTTAATATGTAGTAAAAACCTAAGAAAATCTCCCGTTTCCGTCATTTACTATCGAATCGACATAACGCCAGATCGTCACAGTGGTCGTTTTTCTCTCTGAAACGGTTACATTTATCGTCTGCAAGCCCTTGTCGCGTGATGCGGTATGCAGACACAGTACAAGCAGCACACTAGAACACAGAATAAGAATCTACGTTGATGCAATCGGCCAGTAAGAAGAGCTACATTTCAAGTTTTAGTTGTCGATTAATGAATTATTGGGCGGTTTGGTGCCTTGGACCAGACCGAGGACCTTAAGATTTTGCATGAACCGAGGACTGGCAGCCAGGTAACACGAGAAATTGTGTAAAGTGTTGATATGTAGTAAAAACCTAAGAAAATCTCCCGTTTCCGTCATTTACTATCGAATCGACATAACGCCAGATCGTCGCAGTGGTCGCTTTTCTCTCTGAAACGGTTACATTTATCGTCTGCAAGCCCTTGTCGCGTGATACGGTATGCAGACACAGTACAAGCAGCACACTAGAACACAGAATAAGTATCTACGTTGATGCAATCGGCCAGTAAGAAGAGCTACATTTCAAGTTTTAGTTATCGATTAATGAATTATTGGGCGGTTTGGTGCCTTGGACCAGACCGAGGACCTTAAGATTTTGCATGAACCGAGGACTGGCAGCCAGGTAACACGAGAAATTGTGTAAAGTGTTAATATGTAGTAAAAACCTAAGAAAATCTCCCGTTTCCGTCATTTACTATCGAATCGACATAACGCCAGATCGTCACAGAGGTCGCTTTTCTCTCTGAAACGGTTACATTTATCGTCTGCAAGCCCTTGTCGCGTGATGCGGTATGCAGACACAGTACAAGCAGCACACTAGAACACAGAATAAGAATCTACGTTGATGCAATCGGCCAGGAAGAAGAGCTACTTTTCAAGTTTTAGTTATCGATTAATGAATTATTGGGCGGTTTGGTGCCTTGGACCAGACCGAGGACCTTAAGATTTTGCATGAACCGAGGACTGGCAGCCAGGTAAAACGAGATAATGTGTAAAGTGTTAATATGTAGTAAAAACCCAAGAAAATCTCCCGTTTCCGTCATTTACTATCGAATCGACATAACGCCAGATCGTCACAGAGGTCGCTTTTCTCTCTGAAACGGTTACATTTATCGTCTGCAAGCCCTTGTCGCATGATGCGGTATGCAGAGTCACTACAAGCGGCATAGTAGAACACTGAAGAAGCATCTAAGTTTATGCAATCGCCCAGTAAGAAGAGCTACATTTCAAGTTTTAGTTATCGATTAATGAATTATTGGGCGGTTTGGTGCCTTGGACCAGACCGAGGACCTTAAGATTTTGCATGAACCGAGGACTGGCAGCCAGGTAACACGAGAAATTGTGTAAAGTGTTAATATGTAGTAAAAACCTAAGAAAATATCCCGTTTCCGTCATTTACTATCGAATCGACATAACGCCAGATCGTCACAGTGGTCGTTTTTCTCTCTGAAACGGTTACATTTATCGTCTGCAAGCCCTTGTCGCGTGATGCGGTATGCAGACACAGTACAAGCAGCCACTAGAACACAGAATAAGAATCTACGTTGATGCAATCGGCCAGTAAGAAGAGCTACATTTCAAGTTTTAGTTATCTATTAATGAATTATTGGGCGGTTTGGTGCCTTGGACCAGACCGAGGACCTTAAGATTTTGCATGAACCGAGGACTGGCAGCCAGGTAACACGAGAAATTGTGTAAAGTGTTAATATGTAGTAAAAACCTAAGAAAATCTCCCGTTTCCGTCATTTACTATCGAATCGACATAACGCCAGATCGTCACAGTGGTCGCTTTTCTCTCTGAAACGGTTACATTTATCGTCTGCAAGCCCTTGTCGCGTGATACGGTATGCAGACACAGTACAAGCAGCACACTAGAACACAGAATAAGAATCTACGTTGATGCAATCGGCCAGTAAGAAGAGCTACATTTCAAGTTTTAGTTATCGATTAATGAATTATTGGGCGGTTTGGTGCCTTGGACCAGACCGAGGACCTTAAGATTTTGCATGAACCGAGGACTGGCAGCCAGGTAACACGAGAAATTGTGTAAAGTGTTAATATGTAGTAAAAACCTAAGAAAATCTCCCGTTTCCGTCATTTACTATCGAATCGACATAACGCCAGATCGTCACAGAGGTCGCTTTTCTCTCTGAAACGGTTACATTTATCGTCTGCAAGCCCTTGTCGCGTGATGCGGTATGCAGACACAGTACAAGCAGCACACTAGAACACAGAATATGAGTCTACGTTGATGCAATCGGCCAGTAAGAAGAGCTACATCTCAAGTTTTAGTTATCGATTAATGAATTATTGGGCGGTTTGGTGCCTTGGACCAGACCGAGGACCTTAAGATATTGCATGAACCGAGGACTGGCAGCCAGGTAACACGAGAAATTGTTTAACGTGTTAATATGTAGTAAAACCCTAAGAAAATCTCCCGTTTCCGTCATTTACTATCGAATCGACATAACGCCAGATCGTCACAGTGGTCGCTTTTCTCTCTGAAACGGTTACATTTATCGACTGCAAGCCCTTGTCGCGTGATACGGTATGCAGACACAGTACAAGCAGCACACTAGAACACAGAATAAGAATCTACGTTGATGCAATCGGCCAGTAAGAAGAGCTACTTTTCAAGTTTTAGTTATCGATTAATGAATTATTGGGCGATTTTGTGCCTTGGACCAGACCGAGGACCTTAAGATTTTGCATGAACCGAGGACTGGCAGCCAGGTAACACGAGAAATTGTGTAAAGTGTTAATATGGAGTAAAAACCTAAGAAAATCCTCCGTTTCCGTCATTTACTATCGAATCGACATAACGCCAGATCGTCACAGTGGTCGCTTTTTTCTCTGAAACGGTTACATTTATCGTCTGCAAGCCCTTGTCGCGTGATGCGGTATGCAGACACAGTACAAGCAGCACACTAGAACACAGAATAAGAATCTACGTTGATGCAATCGGCCAGGAAGAAGAGCTACATTTCAAGTTTTAGTTATCTATTAATGAATTATTGGGCGGTATGGTGCCTTGGACCAGACCGAGAACCTTAAGATTTTGCATGAACCGAGGACTGGCAGCCAGGTAAAACGAGATAATGTGTAAAGTGTTAATATGTAGTAAAAACCTAAGAAAATCTCCCGTTTCCGTCATTTACTATCGAATCGACGTAACGCCAGATCGTCACAGTGGTCGTTTTTCTCTCTGAAACGGTTACATTTATCGTCTGCAAGCCCTTGTCGCGTGATGCGGTATGCAGACACAGTACAAGCAGCACACTAGAACACAGAATAAGAATCTACGTTGAAGCAATCGGCCAGTAAGAAGAGCTACATTTCAAGTTTTAGTTATCGATTAATGAATTATTGGGCGGTTTGGTGCCTTGGACCAGACCGAGGACCTTAAGATTTTGCATGAACCGAGGACTGGCAGCCAGGTAACACGAGAAATTGTGTAAAGTGTTAATATGTAGTAAAAACCTAAGAAAATCTCCCGTTTCCGTCATTTACTATCGAATCGACATAACGCCAGATCGTCACAGTGGTCGCTTTTCTCTCTGAAACGGTTACATTTATCGTCTGCAAGCCCTTGTCGCGTGATGCGGTATGCAGAGTCACTACAAGCGGCATAGTAGAACACTGAAGAAGCATCTAAGTTTATGCAATCGCCCAGTAAGAAGAGCTACATTTCAAGTTTTAGTTATCGATTAATGAATTATTGGGCGGTTTGGTGCCTTGGACCAGACCGAGGACCTTAAGATTTTGCATGAACCGAGGACTGGCAGCCAGTTAACACGAGAAATTGTGTAAAGTGTTAATATGTAGTAAAAACCTAAGAAAATCTCCCGTTTCCGTCAATTACTATCGAATCGACATAACGCCAGATCGTCACAGTGGTCGCTTTTCTCTCTGAAACGGTTACATTTATCGTCTGCAAGCCCTTGTCGCGTGATGCGGTATGCAGAGTCACTACAAGCGGCATAGTAGAACACTGAAGAAGCATCTAAGTTTATGCAATCGCCCAGTAAGAAGAGCTACATTTCAAGTTTTAGTTATCGATTAATGAATTATTGGGCGGTTTGGTGCCTTGGACCAGACCGAGGACCTTAAGATTTTGCATGAACCGAGGACTGGCAGCCAGGTAACACGAGAAATTGTGTAAAGTGTTAATATGTAGTAAAAACCTAAGAAAATCTCCCGTTTCCGTCATTTACTATCGAATCGACATAACGCCAGATCGTCACAGTGGTCGCTTTTCTCTCTGAAACGGTTACATTTACCGTCTGCAAGCCCTTGTCGCGTGATGCGGTATGCAGACACAGTACAAGCAGCACACTAGAACACAGAATAAGAATCTACGTTGATGCAATCGGCCAGGATGAAGAGCTACATTTCAAGTTTTGGTTATCGATTAATGAATTATTGGGCGGTTTGGTGCCTTGGACCAGACCGAGGACCTTAAGATTTTGCATGAACCGAGGACTGGCAGCCAGGTAACACGAGAAATTGTGTAAAACGTTAATATGTAGGAAAACCTAAGAAAATCTCCCGTTTCCGTCATTTACTATCGAATCGACATAACGCCAGATCGTCACAGTGGTCGCTTTTCTCTCTGAAACGGTTACATTTATCGTCTGCAAGCCCTTGTCGCGTGATGCGGTATGCAGACACAGTACAAGCAGCACACTAGAACACAGAATAAGAATCTACGTTGATGCAATCGGCCAGGAAGAAGAGCTACATTTCAAGTTTTAGTTATCGATTAATGAATTATTGGGCGGTTTGGTGCCTTGGACCAGACCGAGGACCTTAAGATTTTGCATGAACCGAGGACTGGCAGCCAGGTAACACGAGAAATTGTGTAAAGTGTTAATATGTAGTAAAAACCTAAGAAAATCTCCCGTTTCCGTCATTTACTATCGAATCGACATAACGCCAGATCGTCACAGTGGTCGCTTTTCTCCCTGAAACGGTTACATTTATCGTCTGCAAGCCCTTGTCGCGTGATGCGGTATGCAGACACAGTACAAGCAGCACACTAGAACACAGAATAAGAATCTACGTTGATGCAATCGGCCAGTAAGAAGAGCTACATTTCAAGTTTTAGTTATCGATTATGAATTATTGGGCGGTTTGGTGCCTTGGACCAGACCGAGGACCTTAAGATTTTGCATGAACCGAGGACTGGCAGCCAGGTAACACGAGAAATTGTGTAAAGTGTTAATATGTAGTAAAAACCTAAGAAAATCTCCCGTTTCCGTCATTTACTATCGAATCGACATAACGCCAGATCGTCACAGTGGACGCTTTTCTCTCTGAAGCGCTTACATTTATCGTCTGCAAGCCCTTGTCGCGTGATGCGGTATGCAGACACAGTACAAGCAGCACACTAGAACACAGAATAAGAATCTACGTTGATGCAATCGGCCAGGAAGAAGAGCTACATTTCAAGTTTTAGTTATCGATTAATGAATTATTGGGCGGTTTGGTGCCTTGGACCAGACCGAGGACCTTAAGATTTTGCATGAACCGAGGACTGGCAGCCAGGTAACACGAGAAATTGTGTAAAGTGTTAATATGTAGTAAAAACCCAAGAAAATCTCCCGTTTCCGTCATTTACTATCGAATCGACATAACGCCAGATCGTCACAGAGGTCGCTTTTCTCTCTGAAACGGTTACATTTATCGTCTGCAAGCCCTTGTCGCGTGATGCGGTATGCAGAGTCACTACAAGCGGCATAGTAGAACACTGAAGAAGCATCTAAGTTTATGCAATCGCCCAGTAAGAAGAGCTACATTTCAAGTTTTAGTTATCGATTAATGAATTATTGGGCGGTTTGGTGCCTTGGACCAGACCGAGGACCTTAAGATTTTGCATGAACCGAGGACTGGCAGCCAGTTAACACGAGAAATTGTGTAAAGTGTTAATATGTAGTAAAAACCTAAGAAAATCTCCCGTTTCCGTCAATTACTATCGAATCGACATAACGCCAGATCGTCACAGTGGTCGCTTTTCTCTCTGAAACGGTTACATTTATCGTCTGCAAGCCCTTGTCGCGTGATGCGGTATGCAGAGTCACTACAAGCGGCATAGTAGAACACTGAAGAAGCATCTAAGTTTATGCAATCGCCCAGTAAGAAGAGCTACATTTCAAGTTTTAGTTATCGATTAATGAATTATTGGGCGGTTTGGTGCCTTGGACCAGACCGAGGACCTTAAGATTTTGCATGAACCGAGGACTGGCAGCCAGGTAACACGAGAAATTGTGTAAAGTGTTAATATGTAGTAAAAACCTAAGAAAATCTCCCGTTTCCGTCATTTACTATCGAATCGACATAACGCCAGATCGTCACAGTGGTCGCTTTTCTCTCTGAAACGGTTACATTTACCGTCTGCAAGCCCTTGTCGCGTGATGCGGTATGCAGACACAGTACAAGCAGCACACTAGAACACAGAATAAGAATCTACGTTGATGCAATCGGCCAGGATGAAGAGCTACATTTCAAGTTTTGGTTATCGATTAATGAATTATTGGGCGGTTTGGTGCCTTGGACCAGACCGAGGACCTTAAGATTTTGCATGAACCGAGGACTGGCAGCCAGGTAACACGAGAAATTGTGTAAAACGTTAATATGTAGGAAAACCTAAGAAAATCTCCCGTTTCCGTCATTTACTATCGAATCGACATAACGCCAGATCGTCACAGTGGTCGCTTTTCTCTCTGAAACGGTTACATTTATCGTCTGCAAGCCCTTGTCGCGTGATGCGGTATGCAGACACAGTACAAGCAGCACACTAGAACACAGAATAAGAATCTACGTTGATGCAATCGGCCAGGAAGAAGAGCTACATTTCAAGTTTTAGTTATCGATTAATGAATTATTGGGCGGTTTGGTGCCTTGGACCAGACCGAGGACCTTAAGATTTTGCATGAACCGAGGACTGGCAGCCAGGTAACACGAGAAATTGTGTAAAGTGTTAATATGTAGTAAAAACCTAAGAAAATCTCCCGTTTCCGTCATTTACTATCGAATCGACATAACGCCAGATCGTCACAGTGGTCGCTTTTCTCCCTGAAACGGTTACATTTATCGTCTGCAAGCCCTTGTCGCGTGATGCGGTATGCAGACACAGTACAAGCAGCACACTAGAACACAGAATAAGAATCTACGTTGATGCAATCGGCCAGTAAGAAGAGCTACATTTCAAGTTTTAGTTATCGATTATGAATTATTGGGCGGTTTGGTGCCTTGGACCAGACCGAGGACCTTAAGATTTTGCATGAACCGAGGACTGGCAGCCAGGTAACACGAGAAATTGTGTAAAGTGTTAATATGTAGTAAAAACCTAAGAAAATCTCCCGTTTCCGTCATTTACTATCGAATCGACATAACGCCAGATCGTCACAGTGGACGCTTTTCTCTCTGAAGCGCTTACATTTATCGTCTGCAAGCCCTTGTCGCGTGATGCGGTATGCAGACACAGTACAAGCAGCACACTAGAACACAGAATAAGAATCTACGTTGATGCAATCGGCCAGGAAGAAGAGCTACATTTCAAGTTTTAGTTATCGATTAATGAATTATTGGGCGGTTTGGTGCCTTGGACCAGACCGAGGACCTTAAGATTTTGCATGAACCGAGGACTGGCAGCCAGGTAACACGAGAAATTGTGTAAAGTGTTAATATGTAGTAAAAACCCAAGAAAATCTCCCGTTTCCGTCATTTACTATCGAATCGACATAACGCCAGATCGTCACAGAGGTCGCTTTTCTCTCTGAAACGGTTACATTTATCGTCTGCAAGCCCTTGTCGCGTGATGCGGTATGCAGAGTCACTACAAGCGGCATAGTAGAACACTGAAGAAGCATCTAAGTTTATGCAATCGCCCAGTAAGAAGAGCTACATTTCAAGTTTTAGTTATCGATTAATGAATTATTGGGCGGTTTGGTGCCTTGGACCAGACCGAGGACCTTAAGATTTTGCATGAACCGAGGACTGGCAGCCAGGTAACACGAGAAATTGTGTAAAGTGTTAATATGTAGTAAAAACCTAAGAAAATCTCCCGTTTCCGTCATTTACTATCGAATCGACATACCGCCAGATCGTCACAGTGGTCGTTTTTCTCTCTGAAACGGTTACATTTATCGTCTGCAAGCCCTTGTCGCGTGATGCGGTATGCAGACACAGTACAAGCAGCACACTAGAACACAGAATAAGAATCTACGTTGATGCAATCGGCCAGTAAGAAGAGCTACATTTCAAGTTTTAGTTATCGATTAATGAATTATTGGGCGGTTTGGTGCCTTGGACCAGACCGAGGACCTTAAGATTTTGCATGAACCGAGGACTGGCAGCCAGGTAACACGAGAAATTGTGTAAAGTGTTAATATGTAGTAAAAACCTAAGAAAATCTCCCGTTTCCGTCATTTACTATCGAATCGACATAACGCCAGATCGTCACAGAGGTCGCTTTTCTCTCTGAAACGGTTACATTTATCGTCTGCAAGCCCTTGTCGCGTGATGCGGTATGCAGACACAGTACAAGCAGCACACTAGAACACAGAATAAGAATCTACGTTGATGCAATCGGCCAGTAAGAAGAGCTACATTTCAAGTTTTAGTTATCGATTATGAATTATTGGGCGGTTTGGTGCCTTGGACCAGACCGAGGACCTTAAGATTTTGCATGAACCGAGGACTGGCAGCCAGGTAACACGAGAAATTGTGTAAAGTGTTAATATGTAGTAAAAACCTAAGAAAATCTCCCGTTTCCGTCATTTACTATCGAATCGACATAACGCCAGATCGTCACAGTGGTCGTTTTTCTCTCTGGAACGGTTACATTTATCGTCTGCAAGCCCTTGTCGCGTGATGCGGTATGCAGACACAGTACAAGCAGCACACTAGAACACAGAATAAGAATCTACGTTGATGCAATCGGCCAGTAAGAAGAGCTACATCTCAAGTTTTAGTTATCGATTAATGAAATATTGGGCGGTTTGGTGCCTTGGACCAGACCGAGGACCTTAAGATTTTGCATGAACCGAGGACTGGCAGCCAGGTAACACGAGAAATTGTTTAAAGTGTTAATATGTAGTAAAACCCTAAGAAAATCTCCCGTTTCCGTCATTTACTATCGAATCGACATAACGCCAGATCGTCACAGTGGTCGCTTTTCTCTCTGAAACGGTTACATTTATCGACTGCAAGCCCTTGTCGCGTGATGCGGTATGCAGACACAGTACAAGCAGCACACTAGAACACAGAATAAGAATCTACGTTGATGCAATCGGCCAGTAAGAAGAGCTACATTTCAAGTTTTAGTTATCGATTAATGAATTATTGGGCGGTTTGGTGCCTTGGACCAGACCGAGGACCTTAAGATTTTGCATGAACCGAGGACTGGCAGCCAGGTAACACGAGAAATTGTGTAAAGTGTTAATATGTAGTAAAAACCTAAGAAAATCTCCCGTTTCCGTCATTTACTATCGAATCGACATAACGCCAGATCGTCACAGAGGTCGCTTTTCTCTCTGAAACGGTTACATTTATCGTCTGCAAGCCCTTGTCGCGTGATGCGGTATGCAGACACAGTACAAGCAGCACACTAGAACACAGAATATGAGTCTACGTTGATGCAATCGGCCAGTAAGAAGAGCTACATCTCAAGTTTTAGTTATCGATTAATGAATTATTGGGCGGTTTGGTGCCTTGGACCAGACCGAGGACCTTAAGATATTGCATGAACCGAGGACTGGCAGCCAGGTAACACGAGAAATTGTTTAACGTGTTAATATGTAGTAAAACCCTAAGAAAATCTCCCGTTTCCGTCATTTACTATCGAATCGACATAACGCCAGATCGTCACAGTGGTCGCTTTTCTCTCTGAAACGGTTACATTTATCGACTGCAAGCCCTTGTCGCGTGATACGGTATGCAGACACAGTACAAGCAGCACACTAGAACACAGAATAAGAATCTACGTTGATGCAATCGGCCAGTAAGAAGAGCTACTTTTCAAGTTTTAGTTATCGATTAATGAATTATTGGGCGATTTTGTGCCTTGGACCAGACCGAGGACCTTAAGATTTTGCATGAACCGAGGACTGGCAGCCAGGTAACACGAGAAATTGTGTAAAGTGTTAATATGGAGTAAAAACCTAAGAAAATCCTCCGTTTCCGTCATTTACTATCGAATCGACATAACGCCAGATCGTCACAGTGGTCGCTTTTTTCTCTGAAACGGTTACATTTATCGTCTGCAAGCCCTTGTCGCGTGATGCGGTATGCAGACACAGTACAAGCAGCACACTAGAACACAGAATAAGAATCTACGTTGATGCAATCGGCCAGGAAGAAGAGCTACATTTCAAGTTTTAGTTATCTATTAATGAATTATTGGGCGGTATGGTGCCTTGGACCAGACCGAGAACCTTAAGATTTTGCATGAACCGAGGACTGGCAGCCAGGTAAAACGAGATAATGTGTAAAGTGTTAATATGTAGTAAAAACCTAAGAAAATCTCCCGTTTCCGTCATTTACTATCGAATCGACGTAACGCCAGATCGTCACAGTGGTCGTTTTTCTCTCTGAAACGGTTACATTTATCGTCTGCAAGCCCTTGTCGCGTGATGCGGTATGCAGACACAGTACAAGCAGCACACTAGAACACAGAATAAGAATCTACGTTGAAGCAATCGGCCAGTAAGAAGAGCTACATTTCAAGTTTTAGTTATCGATTAATGAATTATTGGGCGGTTTGGTGCCTTGGACCAGACCGAGGACCTTAAGATTTTGCATGAACCGAGGACTGGCAGCCAGGTAACACGAGAAATTGTGTAAAGTGTTAATATGTAGTAAAAACCTAAGAAAATCTCCCGTTTCCGTCATTTACTATCGAATCGACATAACGCCAGATCGTCACAGTGGTCGCTTTTCTCTCTGAAACGGTTACATTTATCGTCTGCAAGCCCTTGTCGCGTGATGCGGTATGCAGAGTCACTACAAGCGGCATAGTAGAACACTGAAGAAGCATCTAAGTTTATGCAATCGCCCAGTAAGAAGAGCTACATTTCAAGTTTTAGTTATCGATTAATGAATTATTGGGCGGTTTGGTGCCTTGGACCAGACCGAGGACCTTAAGATTTTGCATGAACCGAGGACTGGCAGCCAGTTAACACGAGAAATTGTGTAAAGTGTTAATATGTAGTAAAAACCTAAGAAAATCTCCCGTTTCCGTCAATTACTATCGAATCGACATAACGCCAGATCGTCACAGTGGTCGCTTTTCTCTCTGAAACGGTTACATTTATCGTCTGCAAGCCCTTGTCGCGTGATGCGGTATGCAGAGTCACTACAAGCGGCATAGTAGAACACTGAAGAAGCATCTAAGTTTATGCAATCGCCCAGTAAGAAGAGCTACATTTCAAGTTTTAGTTATCGATTAATGAATTATTGGGCGGTTTGGTGCCTTGGACCAGACCGAGGACCTTAAGATTTTGCATGAACCGAGGACTGGCAGCCAGGTAACACGAGAAATTGTGTAAAGTGTTAATATGTAGTAAAAACCTAAGAAAATCTCCCGTTTCCGTCATTTACTATCGAATCGACATAACGCCAGATCGTCACAGTGGTCGCTTTTCTCTCTGAAACGGTTACATTTACCGTCTGCAAGCCCTTGTCGCGTGATGCGGTATGCAGACACAGTACAAGCAGCACACTAGAACACAGAATAAGAATCTACGTTGATGCAATCGGCCAGGATGAAGAGCTACATTTCAAGTTTTGGTTATCGATTAATGAATTATTGGGCGGTTTGGTGCCTTGGACCAGACCGAGGACCTTAAGATTTTGCATGAACCGAGGACTGGCAGCCAGGTAACACGAGAAATTGTGTAAAACGTTAATATGTAGGAAAACCTAAGAAAATCTCCCGTTTCCGTCATTTACTATCGAATCGACATAACGCCAGATCGTCACAGTGGTCGCTTTTCTCTCTGAAACGGTTACATTTATCGTCTGCAAGCCCTTGTCGCGTGATGCGGTATGCAGACACAGTACAAGCAGCACACTAGAACACAGAATAAGAATCTACGTTGATGCAATCGGCCAGGAAGAAGAGCTACATTTCAAGTTTTAGTTATCGATTAATGAATTATTGGGCGGTTTGGTGCCTTGGACCAGACCGAGGACCTTAAGATTTTGCATGAACCGAGGACTGGCAGCCAGGTAACACGAGAAATTGTGTAAAGTGTTAATATGTAGTAAAAACCTAAGAAAATCTCCCGTTTCCGTCATTTACTATCGAATCGACATAACGCCAGATCGTCACAGTGGTCGCTTTTCTCCCTGAAACGGTTACATTTATCGTCTGCAAGCCCTTGTCGCGTGATGCGGTATGCAGACACAGTACAAGCAGCACACTAGAACACAGAATAAGAATCTACGTTGATGCAATCGGCCAGTAAGAAGAGCTACATTTCAAGTTTTAGTTATCGATTATGAATTATTGGGCGGTTTGGTGCCTTGGACCAGACCGAGGACCTTAAGATTTTGCATGAACCGAGGACTGGCAGCCAGGTAACACGAGAAATTGTGTAAAGTGTTAATATGTAGTAAAAACCTAAGAAAATCTCCCGTTTCCGTCATTTACTATCGAATCGACATAACGCCAGATCGTCACAGTGGACGCTTTTCTCTCTGAAGCGCTTACATTTATCGTCTGCAAGCCCTTGTCGCGTGATGCGGTATGCAGACACAGTACAAGCAGCACACTAGAACACAGAATAAGAATCTACGTTGATGCAATCGGCCAGGAAGAAGAGCTACATTTCAAGTTTTAGTTATCGATTAATGAATTATTGGGCGGTTTGGTGCCTTGGACCAGACCGAGGACCTTAAGATTTTGCATGAACCGAGGACTGGCAGCCAGGTAACACGAGAAATTGTGTAAAGTGTTAATATGTAGTAAAAACCCAAGAAAATCTCCCGTTTCCGTCATTTACTATCGAATCGACATAACGCCAGATCGTCACAGAGGTCGCTTTTCTCTCTGAAACGGTTACATTTATCGTCTGCAAGCCCTTGTCGCGTGATGCGGTATGCAGAGTCACTACAAGCGGCATAGTAGAACACTGAAGAAGCATCTAAGTTTATGCAATCGCCCAGTAAGAAGAGCTACATTTCAAGTTTTAGTTATCGATTAATGAATTATTGGGCGGTTTGGTGCCTTGGACCAGACCGAGGACCTTAAGATTTTGCATGAACCGAGGACTGGCAGCCAGGTAACACGAGAAATTGTGTAAAGTGTTAATATGTAGTAAAAACCTAAGAAAATCTCCCGTTTCCGTCATTTACTATCGAATCGACATACCGCCAGATCGTCACAGTGGTCGTTTTTCTCTCTGAAACGGTTACATTTATCGTCTGCAAGCCCTTGTCGCGTGATGCGGTATGCAGACACAGTACAAGCAGCACACTAGAACACAGAATAAGAATCTACGTTGATGCAATCGGCCAGTAAGAAGAGCTACATTTCAAGTTTTAGTTATCGATTAATGAATTATTGGGCGGTTTGGTGCCTTGGACCAGACCGAGGACCTTAAGATTTTGCATGAACCGAGGACTGGCAGCCAGGTAACACGAGAAATTGTGTAAAGTGTTAATATGTAGTAAAAACCTAAGAAAATCTCCCGTTTCCGTCATTTACTATCGAATCGACATAACGCCAGATCGTCACAGAGGTCGCTTTTCTCTCTGAAACGGTTACATTTATCGTCTGCAAGCCCTTGTCGCGTGATGCGGTATGCAGACACAGTACAAGCAGCACACTAGAACACAGAATAAGAATCTACGTTGATGCAATCGGCCAGTAAGAAGAGCTACATTTCAAGTTTTAGTTATCGATTATGAATTATTGGGCGGTTTGGTGCCTTGGACCAGACCGAGGACCTTAAGATTTTGCATGAACCGAGGACTGGCAGCCAGGTAACACGAGAAATTGTGTAAAGTGTTAATATGTAGTAAAAACCTAAGAAAATCTCCCGTTTCCGTCATTTACTATCGAATCGACATAACGCCAGATCGTCACAGTGGTCGTTTTTCTCTCTGGAACGGTTACATTTATCGTCTGCAAGCCCTTGTCGCGTGATGCGGTATGCAGACACAGTACAAGCAGCACACTAGAACACAGAATAAGAATCTACGTTGATGCAATCGGCCAGTAAGAAGAGCTACATCTCAAGTTTTAGTTATCGATTAATGAAATATTGGGCGGTTTGGTGCCTTGGACCAGACCGAGGACCTTAAGATTTTGCATGAACCGAGGACTGGCAGCCAGGTAACACGAGAAATTGTTTAAAGTGTTAATATGTAGTAAAACCCTAAGAAAATCTCCCGTTTCCGTCATTTACTATCGAATCGACATAACGCCAGATCGTCACAGTGTTCGCTTTTCTCTCTGAAACGGTTACATTTATCGACTGCAAGCCCTTGTCGCGTGATGCGGTATGCAGACACAGTACAAGCAGCACACTAGAACACAGAATAAGAATCTACGTTGATGCAATCGGCCAGGAAGAAGAGCTAAATTTCAAGTTTTAGTTATCGATTAATGAATTATTGGGCGGTTTGGTGCCTTGGACCAGACCGAGGTCCTTAAGATTTTGCATGAACCGAGGACTGGCAGCCAGGTAACACGAGAAATTGTGTAAAGTGTTAATATGTAGTAAAAACCTAAGAAAATCTCCCGTTTCCGTCATTTACTATCGAATCGACATAACGCCAGATCGTCACAGTGGTCGCTTTTCTCTCTGAAACGGTTACATTTATCGTCTGCAAGCCCTTGTCGCGTGATGCGGTATGCAGAGTCACTACAAGCGGCATAGTAGAACACTGAAGAAGCATCTAAGTTTATGCAATCGCCCAGTAAGAAGAGCTACATTTCAAGTTTTAGTTATCGATTAATGAATTATTGGGCGGTTTGGTGCCTTGGACCAGACCGAGGACCTTAAGATTTTGCATGAACCGAGGACTGGCAGCCAGGTAACACGAGAAATTGTGTAAAGTGTTAATATGTAGTAAAAACCTAAGAAAATCTCCCGTTTCCGTCATTTACTATCGAATCGACATAACGCCAGATCGTCACAGTGGTCGCTTTTCTCTCTGAAACGGTTACATTTATCGTCTGCAAGCCCTTGTCGCGTGATGCGGTATGCAGAGTCACTACAAGCGGCATAGTAGAACACTGAAGAAGCATCTAAGTTTATGCAATCGCCCAGTAAGAAGAGCTACATTTCAAGTTTTAGTTATCGATTAATGAATTATTGGGCGGTTTGGTGCCTTGGACCAGACCGAGGACCTTAAGATTTTGCATGAACCGAGGACTGGCAGCCAGGTAACACGAGAAATTGTGTAAAGTGTTAATATGTGGTAAAAACCTAAGAAAATCTCCCGTTTCCGTCATTTACTATCGAATCGACATAACGCCAGATCGTCACATTGGTCGCTTTTCTCTCTGAAACGGTTACATTTATCGTCTGCAAGCCCTTGTCGCGTGATGCGGTATGCAGATACAGTACAAGCAGCACACTAGAACACAGAATAAGAATCTACGTTGATGCAATCGGCCAGTAAGAAGAGCTACATTTCAAGTTTTAGTTATCGATTAATGAATTATTGGGCGGTTTGGTGCCTTGGACCAGACCGAGGACCTTAAGATTTTGCATGAACCGAGGACTGGCAGCCAGGTAACACGAGAAATTGTGTAAAATGTTAATATGTAGTAAAAACCTAAGAAAATCTCCTGTTTCCGTCATTTACTATCGAATCGACATAACGCCAGATCGTCACAGTGGTCGCTTTTCTCTCTGAAACGGTTACATTTATCGTCTGCAAGCCCTTGTCGCGTGATGCGGTATGCAGAGTCACTACAAGCGGCATAGTAGAACACTGAAGAAGCATCTAAGTTTATGCAATCGCCCAGTAAGAAGAGCTACATTTCAAGTTTTAGTTATCGATTAATGAATTATTGGGCGGTTTGGTGCCTTGGACCAGACCGAGGACCTTAAGATTTTGCATGAACCGAGGACTGGCAGCCAGGTAACACGAGAAATTGTGTAATGTGTTAATATGTAGTAAAAACCTAAGAAAATCTCCCGTTTCCGTCATTTACTATCGAATCGACATAACGCCAGATCGTCACAGTGGTCGCTTTTCTCTCTGAAACGGTTACATTTACCGTCTGCAAGCCCTTGTCGCGTGATGCGGTATGCAGACACAGTACAAGCAGCACACTAGAACACCGAATAAGAATCTACGTTGATGCAATCGGCCAGGAAGAAGAGCTACATTTCAAGTTTTAGTTATCGATTAATTAATTATTGGGCGGTTTGGTGCCTTGGACCAGACCGAGGACCTTAAGATTTTGCATGAACCGAGGACTGGCAGCCAGGTAACACGAGAAATTGTGTAAAGTGTTAATATGTAGTAAAAACCTAAGAAAATCTCCCGTTTCCGTCATTTACTATCGAATCGACATAACGCCAGATCGTCACATTGGTCGCTTTTCTCTCTGAAACGGTTACATTTATCGTCTGCAAGCCCTTGTCGCGTGATGCGGTATGCAGACACAGTACAAGCAGCACACTAGAACACAGAATAAGAATCTACGTTGATGCAATCGGCCAGTAAGAAGAGCTACATTTCAAGTTTTAGTTATCGATTAATGAATTATTGGGCGGTTTGGTGCCTTGGACCTGACCGAGGACCTTAAGATTTTGCATGAACCGAGGACTGGCAGCCAGGTAACACGAGAAATTGTGTAAAGTGTTAATATGTAGTAAAAACCTAAGAAAATCTCCCGTTTCCGTCATTTACTATCGAATCGACATAACGCCAGATCGTCACATTGGTCGCTTTTCTCTCTGAAACGGTTACATTTATCGTCTGCAAGCCCTTGTCGCGTGATGCGGTATGCAGACACAGTACAAGCAGCACACTAGAACACAGAATAAGAATCTACGTTGATGCAATCGGCCAGTAAGAAGAGCTACATTTCAAGTTTTAGTTATCGATTAATGAATTATTGGGCGGTTTGGTGCCTTGGACCAGACCGAGGACCTTAAGATTTTGCATGAACCGAGGACTGGCAGCCAGGTAACACGAGAAATTGTGTAAAGTGTTAATATGTAGTAAAAACCTAAGAAAATCTCCCGTTTCCGTCATTTACTATCGAATCGACATAACGCCAGATCGTCACAGTGGTCGCTTTTCTCTCTGAAACGGTTACATTTATCATCTGCAAGCCCTTGTCGCGTGATGCGGTATGCAGACACAGTACAAGCAGCACACTAGAACACAGAATAAGAATCTACGTTGATGCAATCGGCCAGTAAGAAGAGCTACATTTCAAGTTTTAGTTATCGATTAATGAATTATTGGGCGGTTTGGTGCCTTGGACCAGACCGAGGACCTTTAGATTTTGCATGAACCGAGGACTGGCAGCCAGGTAACACGAGAAATTGTGTAAAGTGTTAATATGTAGTAAAAATCTAAGAAAATCTCCCGTTTCCGTCATTTACTATCGAATCGACATAACGCCAGATCGTCAGTGGTCGTTTTTCTCTCTGAAACGGTTACATTTATCGTCTGCAAGCCCTTGTCGCGTGATGCGGTATGCAGAGTCACTACAAGCGGCATACTAGAACACAGAATAAGAATCTAAGTTAATGCAATCGCCCAGTAAGTAGAGCTACATTTCAAGTTTTAGTTATCGATTAATGAATTATTGGGCGGTTTGGTGCCTTGGACCAGACCGAGGACCTTAAGATTTTGCATGAACCGAGGACTGGCAGCCACGTAACACGAGAAATTGTGTAAAGTGTTAATATGTAGTAAAAACCTAAGAAAATCTCCCGTTTCCGTCATTTACTATCGAATCGACATAACGCCAGATCGTCACATTGGTCGCTTTTCTCTCTGAAACGGTTACATTTATCGTCTGCAAGCCCTTGTCGCGTGATGCGGTATGCAGAGTCACTACAAGCGGCATAGTAGAACACTGAAGAAGCATCTAAATTTATGCAATCGCCCAGTAAGAAGAGCTACATTTCAAGTTTTAGTTATCGATTAATGAATTATTGGGCGGTTTGGTGCCTTGGACCAGACCGAGGACCTTAAGATTTTGCATGAACCGAGGACTGGCAGCCAGGTAACACGAGAAATTGTGTAATGAGTTAATATGTAGTAAAAACCTAAAAAAATCTCCCGTTTCCGTCATTTACTATCGAATCGACATAACGCCAGATCGTCACAGTGGTCGTTTTTCTCTCTGAAACGGTTACATTTATCGTCTGCAAGCCCTTGTCGCGTGATGCGGTATGCAGAGTCACTACAAGCGGCATACTAGAACACAGAATAAGAATCTAAGTTAATGCAATCGCCCAGTAAGTAGAGCTACATTTCAAGTTTTAGTTATCGATTAATGAATTATTGGGCGGTTTGGTGCCTTGGACCAGACCGAGGACCTTAAGATTTTGCATGAACCGAGGACTGGCAGCCACGTAACACGAGAAATTGTGTAAAGTGTTAATATGTAGTAAAAACCTAAGAAAATCTCCCGTTTCCGTCATTTACTATCGAATCGACATAACGCCAGATCGTCACATTGGTCGCTTTTCTCTCTGAAACGGTTACATTTATCGTCTGCAAGCCCTTGTCGCGTGATGCGGTATGCAGAGTCACTACAAGCGGCATAGTAGAACACTGAAGAAGCATCTAAGTTTATGCAATCGCCCAGTAAGAAGAGCTACATTTCAAGTTTTAGTTATCGATTAATGAATTATTGGGCGGTTTGGTGCCTTGGACCAGACCGAGGACCTTAAGATTTTGCATGAACCGAGGACTGGCAGCCAGGTAACACGAGAAATTGTGTTGTAAAGTGTTAATATGTAGTAAAAACCTAAGAAAATCTCCCGTTTCCGTCATTTACTATCGAATCGACATAACGTCAGATCGTCACAGTGGTCGTTTTTCTCTCTGAAACGGTTACATTTATCGTCTGCAAGCCCTTGTCGCGTGATGCGGTATGCAGACACAGTATAAGCAGCACACTAGAAAACAGAATAAGAATCTACGTTGATGCAATCGGCCAGGAAGAAGAGCTACATTTCAAGTTTTAGTTATCGATTAATGAATTATTGGGCGGTTTGGTGCCTTGGACCAGACCGAGGACCTTAAGATTTTGCATGAACCGAGGACTGGCAGCCAGGTAACACGAGAAATTGTGTAAAGTGTTAATATGTAGTAAAAACCTAAGAAAATCTCCCGTTTCCGTCATTTACTATCGAATCGACATAACGCCAGATCGTCACAGTGGTCGCTTTTCTCTCTGAAACGGTTATATTTATCGTCTGCAAGCCCTTGTCGCGTGATGCGGTATGCAGACACAGTACAAGCAGCACACTAGAACACAGAATAAGAATCTACGTTGATGCAATCGGCCAGGAAGAAGAGCTACATTTCAAGTTTTAGTTATCGATTAATGAATTATTGTGCGGTTTGGTGCCTTGGACCAGACCGAGGACCTTAAGATTTTGCATGAACCGAGGACTGGCAGCCAGGTAACACGACAAAAATGGTGTAAAGTGTTAATATGTAGTAAAACCCTAAGAAAATCTCCCGTTTCCGTCATTTACTATCGAATCGACATAACGCCAGATCGTCACAGTGGTCGTTTTTCTCTCTGAAACGGTTACATTTATCGTCTGCAAGCCCTTGTCGCGTGATGCGGTATGCAGACACAGTACAAGCAGCACACTAGAACACAGAATAAGAATCTACGTTGATGCAATCGGCCAGTAAGAAGAGCTACATTTCAAGTTTTAGTTATCGATTAATGAATTATTGGGCGGTTTGGTGCCTTGGACCAGACCGAGGACCTTAAGATTTTGCATGAACCGAGGACAGGCAGCCAGGTAACACGAGAAATTGTGTAAAGTGTTAATATGGAGTAAAAACCTAAGAAAATCCTCCGTTTCCGTCATTTACTATCGAATCGACATAACGCCAGATCGTCACAGTGGTCGCTTTTCTCTCTGAAACGGTTACATTTATCGCCTGCAAGCCCTTGTCGCGTGATGCGGTATGCAGAGTCACTACAAGCGGCATAGTAGAACACTGAAGAAGCATCTAAGTTTATGCAATCGCCCAGTAAGAAGAGCTACATTTCAAGATTTAGTTATCGATTAATGAATTATTGGGCGGTTTGGTGCCTTGGACCAGACCAAGGACCTTAAGATTTTGCATGAACCGAGGACTGGCAGCCAGGTAACACGAGAAATTGTGTAAAGTGTTAATATGTAGTAAAAACCTAAGAAAATCTCCCGTTTCCGTCATTTACTATCGAATCGACATAACGCCAGATCGTCACAGTGGTCGCTTTTCTCTCTGAAACGGTTACATTTATCGTCTGCAAGCCCTTGTCGCGTGATGCGGTATGCAGACACAGTACAAGCAGCACACTAGAACACAGAATAAGAATCTACGTTGATGCAATCGGCCAGTAAGAAGAGCTACATTTCAAGTTTTAGTTATCGATTAATGAATTATTGGGCGGTTTGGTGCCTTGGACCAGACCGAGGACCTTAAGATTTTGCATGAACCGAGGACTGGCAGCCAGGTGACACGAGAAATTGTGTAAAGTGTTAATATGTAGTAAAAACCTAAGAAAATCTCCCGTTTCCGTCATTTACTATCGAATCGACATAACGCCAGATCGTCACAGTGGTCGTTTTTCTCTCTGAAACGGTTACATTTATCTTCTGCAAGCCCTTGTCGCGTGATTCGGTATGCAGAGTCACTACAAGCGGCATAGTAGAACACTGAAGAAGCATCTAAGTTTATGCAATCGCCCAGTAAGAAGAGCTACATTTCAAGTTTTAGTTATCGATTAATGAATTATTGGGCGGTTTGGTGCCTTGGACCAGACCGAGGAACTTAAGATTTTGCATGAACCGAGGACTGGCAGCCAGGTAACACGAGAAATTGTGTAATGTGTTAATATGTAGTAAAAACCTAAAAAAATCTCCCGTTTCCGTCATTTACTATCGAATCGACATAACGCCAGATCGTCACAGTGGTCGTTTTTCTCTCTGAAACGGTTACATTTATCGTCTGCAAGCCCTTGTCGCGTGATGCGGTATGCAGAGTCACTACAAGCGGCATACTAGAACACAGAATAAGAATCTAAGTTAATGCAATCGCCCAGTAAGTAGAGCTACATTTCAAGTTTTAGTTATCGATTAATGAATTATTGGGCGGTTTGGTGCCTTGGACCAGACCGAGGACCTTAAGATTTTGCATGAACCGAGGACTGGCAGCCACGTAACACGAGAAATTGTGTAAAGTGTTAATATGTAGTAAAAACCTAAGAAAATCTCCCGTTTCCGTCATTTACTATCGAATCGACATAACGCCAGATCGTCACATTGGTCGCTTTTCTCTCTGAAACGGTTACATTTATCGTCTGCAAGCCCTTGTCGCGTGATGCGGTATGCAGAGTCACTACAAGCGGCATAGTAGAACACTGAAGAAGCATCTAAATTTATGCAATCGCCCAGTAAGAAGAGCTACATTTCAAGTTTTAGTTATCGATTAATGAATTATTGGGCGGTTTGGTGCCTTGGACCAGACCGAGGACCTTAAGATTTTGCATGAACCGAGGACTGGCAGCCAGGTAACACGAGAAATTGTGTTGTAAAGTGTTAATATGTAGTAAAAACCTAAGAAAATCTCCCGTTTCCGTCATTTACTATCGAATCGACATAACGTCAGATCGTCACAGTGGTCGTTTTTCTCTCTGAAACGGTTACATTTATCGTCTGCAAGCCCTTGTCGCGTGATGCGGTATGCAGACACAGTACAAGCAGCACACTAGAAAACAGAATAAGAATCTACGTTGATGCAATCGGCCAGGAAGAAGAGCTACATTTCAAGTTTTAGTTAACGATTAATGAATTATTGGGCGGTTTGGTGCCTTGGACCAGACCGAGGACCTTAAAATTTTGCATGAACCGAGGACTGGCAGCCAGGTAACACGAGAAATTGTGTAAAGTGTTAATATGTAGTAAAAACCTAAGAAAATCTCCCGTTTCCGTCATTTACTATCGAATCGACATAACGCCAGATCGTCACAGTGGTCGCTTTTCTCTCTGAAACGGTTATATTTATCGTCTGCAAGCCCTTGTCGCGTGATGCGGTATGCAGACACAGTACAAGCAGCACACTAGAACACAGAATAAGAATCTAAGTTTATGCAATCGCCCAGTAAGAAGAGCTACATTTCAAGTTTTAGTTATCGATTAATGAATTATTGGGCGGTTTGGTGCCTTGGACCAGACCGAGGACCTTAAGATTTTGCATGAACCGAGGACTGGCAGCCAGGTAACACGAGAAATTGTGTAAAGTGTTAATATGTAGTAAAAACCTAAGAAAATCTCCCGTTTCCGTCATTTACTATCGAATCGACATAACGCCAGATCGTCACAGTGGTCGCTTTTCTCTCTGAAACGGTTACATTTATCGTCTGCAAGCCCTTGTCGCGTGATGCGGTATGCAGACACAGTACAAGCAGCACACTAGAACACAGAATAAGAATCTACGTTGATGCAATCGGCCAGTAAGAAGAGCTACATTTCAAGTTTTAGTTATCGATTAATGAATTATTGGGCGGTTTGGTGCCTTGGACCAGACCGAGGACCTTAAGATTTTGCATGAACCGAGGACTGGCAGCCAGGTAACACGAGAAATTGTGTAAAGTGTTAATATGTAGTAAAAACCTAAGAAAATCTCCCGTTTCCGTCATTTACTATCGAATCGACATAACGCCAGATCGTCACAGTGGTCGCTTTTCTCTCTGAAACGGTTACATTTATCGTCTGCAAGCCCTTGTCGCGTGATGCGGTATGCAGAGTCACTACAAGCGGCATAGTAGAACACTGAAGAAGCATCTACGTTGATGCAATCGGCCAGTAAGAAGAGCTACATTTCAAGTTTTAGTTATCGATTAATGAATTATTGGGCGGTTTGGTGCCTTGGACCAGACCGAGGACCTTAAGATTTTGCATGAACCGAGGACTGGCAGCCAGGTAACACGAGAAATTGTGTAAAGTGTTAATATGGAGTAAAAACCTAAGAAAATCCTCCGATTCCGTCATTTACTATCGAATCGACATAACGCCAGATCGTCACAGTGGTCGCTTTTCTCTCTGAAACGGTTACATTTATCGCCTGCAAGCCCTTGTCGCGTGATGCGGTATGCAGAGTCACTACAAGCGGCATAGTAGAACACTGATGAAGCATCTAAGTTTATGCAATCGCCCAGTAAGAAGAGCTACATTTCAAGTTTTATTTATCGATTAATGAATTATTGGGCGGTTTGGTGCCTTGGACCAGACCAAGGACCTTAAGATTTTGCATGAACCGAGGACTGGCAGCCAGGTAACACGAGAAATTGTGTAAAGTGTTAATATGTAGTAAAAACCTAAGAAAATCTCCCGTTTCCGTCATTTACTATCGAATCGACATAACGCCAGATCGTCACAGTGGTCGCTTTTCTCTCTGAAACGGTTACATTTATCGTCTGCAAGCCCTTGTCGCGTGATGCGGTATGCAGACACAGTACAAGCAGCACACTAGAACACAGAATAAGAATCTACATTGATGCAATCGGCCAGTAAGAAGAGCTACATTTCAAGTTTTAGTTATCGATTAATGAATTATTGGGTGGTTTGGTGCCTTGGACCAGGCCGAGGACCTTAAGATTATGCATGAACCGAGGACTGGCAGCCAGGTAACACGAGAAATTGTGTAAAGTGTTAATATGTAGTAAAAACCTAAGAAAATCTCCCGTTTCCGTCATTTACTATCGAATCGACATAACGCCAGATCGTCACAGTGGTCGTTTTTCTCTCTGAAACGGTTACATTTATCGTCTGCAAGCCCTTGTCGCGTGATTCGGTATGCAGAGTCACTACAAGCGGCATAGTAGAACACTGAAGAAGCATCTAAGTTTATGCAATCGCCCAGTAAGAAGAGCTACATTTCAAGTTTTAGTTATCGATTAATGAATTATTGGGCGGTTTGGTGCCTTGGACCAGACCGAGAAACTTAAGATTTTGCATGAACCGAGGACTGGCAGCCAAGTAACACGAGAAATTGTGTAATTTGTTAATATGTAGTAAAAACCTAAGAAAATCTCCCGTTTCCGTCATTTACTATCGAATCGACATAACGCCAGATCGTCACAGTGGTCGTTTTTCTCTCTGAAACGGTTACATTTATCGTCTGCAAGCCCTTGTCGCGTGATGCGGTATGCAGAGTCACTACAAGCGGCATAGTAGAACACAGAATAAGAATCTAAGTTTATGCAATCGCCCAGTAAGAAGAGCCACATTTCAAGTTTTAGTTATCGATTAATGAATTATTGGGCGGTTTGGTGCCTTGGACCAGACCGAGGACCTTAAGATTTTGCATGAACCGAGGACTGGCAGCCACGTAACACGAGAAATTGTGTAAAGTGTTAATATGTAGTAAAAATCTAAGAAAATCTCCCGTTTCCGTCATTTACTATCGAATCGACATAACGCCAGATCGTCACATTGGTCGCTTTTCTCTCTCAAACGGTTACATTTATCGTCTGCAAGCCCTTGTCGCGTGATGCGGTATGCAGAGTCACTACAAGCGGCATAGTAGAACACTGAAGAAGCATCTAAGTTTATGCAATCGCCCAGTAAGAAGAGCTACATTTCAAGTTTTAGTTATCGATTAATGAATTATTGGGCGGTTTGGTGCCTTGGACCAGACCGAGGACCTTAAGATTTTGCATGAACCGAGGACTGGCAGCCAGGTAACACGAGAAATTGTGTTGTAAAGTGTTAATATGTAGTAAAAACCTAAGAAAATCTCCCGTTTCCGTCATTTACTATCGAATCGACATAACGCCAGATCGTCACAGTGGTCGTTTTTCTCTCTGAAACGGTTCCATTTATCGTCTGCAAGCCCTTGTCGCGTGATGCGGTATGCAGACACAGTACAAGCAGCACACTAGAACACAGAATAAGAATCTACGTTGATGCAATCGGCCAGTAAGAAGAGCTACATTTCAAGTTTTAGTTATCGATTAATGAATTATTGGGCGGTTTGGTGCCTTGGACCAGACCGAGGACCTTAAGATTTTGCATGAACCGAGGACTGGCAGCCAGGTAACACGAGAAATTGTGTAAAGTGTTAATATGTAGTAAAAACCTAAGAAAATCTCCCGTTTCCGTCATTTACTATCGAATCGACATAACGCCAGATCGTCAAAGTGGTCGCTTTTCTCTCTGAAACCGTTACATTTATCGTCTGCAAGCCCTTGTCGCGTGATGCGGTATGCAGACACAGTACAAGCAGCACACTAGAACACAGAATAAGAATCTACGTTGATGCAATCGGCCAGTAAGAAGAGCTACATTTCAAGTTTTAGTTATCGATTAAGGAATTATTGGGCGGTTTGGTGCCTTGGACCAGACCGAGGACCTTAAGATTTTGCATGAACCGAGGACTGGCAGCCAGGTAACACGAGAAATTGTGTAAAGTGTTAATATGTAGTAAAAACCTAAGAAAATCTCCCGTTTCCGTCACTTACTATCGAATCGACATAACGCCAGATCATCACATTGGTCGCTTTTCTCTCTGAAACGGTTACATTTATCGTCTGCAAGCCCTTGTCGCGTGATGCGGTATGCAGACACAGTACAAGCAGCACACTAGAACACAGAATAAGAATCTACGTTGATGCAATCGGCCAGTAAGAAGAGCTACATTTCAAGTTTTAGTTATCGATTAATGAATTATTGGGCGGTTTGGTGCCTTGGACCAGACCGAGGACCTTAAGATTTTGCATGAACCGAGGACTGGCAGCCAGGTAACACGAGAAATTGTGTAAAGTGTTAATATGTAGTAAAAACCTAAGAAAATCTCCCGTTTCCGTCATTTACTATCGAATCGACATAACGCCAGATCGTCACAGTGGTCGCTTTTCTCTCTGAAACGGTTACATTTATCGTCTGCAAGCCCTTGTCGCGTGATGCGGTATGCAGACACAGTACAAGCAGCACACTAGAACACAGAATAAGAATCTACGTTGATGCAATCGGCCAGTAAGAAGAGCTACATTTCAAGTTTTAGTTATCGATTAATGAATTATTGGGCGGTTTGGTGCCTTGGACCAGACCGAGGACCTTAAGATTTTGCATGAACCGAGGACTGGCAGCCAGGTAACACGAGAAATTTTGTAAAGTGTTAATATGTAGTAAAAACCTAAGAAAATCTCCCGTTTCCGTCATTTACTATCGAATCGACATAACGCCAGATCGTCACAGTGGTCGTTTTTCTCTCTGAAACGGTTACATTTATCGTCTGCAAGCCCTTGTCGCGTGATGCGGTATGCAGACACAGTACAAGCAGCACACTAGAACACAGAATAAGAATCTACGTTGATGCAATCGGCCAGTAAGAAGAGCTACATTTCAAGTTTTAGTTATCGATTAATGAATTATTGGGCGGTTTGGTGCCTTGGACCAGACCGAGGACCTTAAGATTTTGCATGAACCGAGGACTGGCAGCCAGGTAACACGAGAAATTTTGTAAAGTGTTAATATGTAGTAAAAACCTAAGAAAATCTCCCGTTTCCGTCATTTACTATCGAATCGACATAACGCCAGATCGTCACAGTGGTCGTTTTTCTCTCTGAAACGGTTACATTTATCGTCTGCAAGCCCTTGTCGCGTGATGCGGTATGCAGACACAGTACAAGCAGCACACTAGAACACAGAATAAGAATCTACGTTGATGCAATCGGCCAGTAAAAAGAGCTACATTTCAAGTTTTAGTTATCGATTAATGAATTATTGAGCGGTTTGGTGCCTTGGACCAGACCGAGGACCTTAAGATTTTGCATGAACCGAGGACTGGCAGCCAGGTAACACGAGAAATTGTGTAAAGTGTTAATATGTAGTAAAAACCTAAGAAAATCTCCCGTTTCCGTCATTTACTATCGAATCGACATAACGCCAGATCGTCACAGTGGTCGCTTTTCTCTCTGAAACGGTTACATTTATCGTCTGCAAGCCCTTGTCGCGTGATGCGGTATGCAGACACAGTACAAGCAGCACACTAGAACACAGAATAAGAATCTACGTTGATGCAATCGGCCAGTAAGAAGAGCTACATTTCAAGTTTTAGTTATCGATTAATGAATTATTGGGCGGTATGGTGCCTTGGACCAGACCGAGGACCTTATGATTTTGCATGAACCGAGGACTGGCAGCCAGGTAACACGAGAAATTGTGTAAAGTGTTAATATGTAGTAAAAACCTAAGAAAATCTCCCGTTTCCGTCATTTACTATCGAATCGACATAACGCCAGATCGTCACAGTGGTCGTTTTTCTCTCTGAAACAGTTACATTTATCGTCTGCAAGCCCTTGTCGCGTGATGCCGTATGCAGAGTCACTACAAGCGGCATAGTAGAACACTGAAGAAGCATCTAAGTTTATGCAATCGGCCAGTAAGAAGAGCTAAATTTCAAGTTTTAGTTATCGATTAATGAATTATTGGGCGGTTTGGTGCCTTGGACCAGACCGACGACCTTAAGATTTTGCATGAACCGAGGACTGGCAGCCAGGTAACACGAGAAATTGTGTAAAGTGTTAATATGTAGTAAAAACCTAAGAAAATCTCCCGTTTCCGTCATTTACTATCGAATCGACATAACGCCAGATCGTCACAGTGGTCGCTTTTCTCTCTGAAACGGTTACATTTATCGTCTGCAAGCCCTTGTCGCGTGTTGCGGTATGCAGACACAGTACAAGCAGCACACTAGAACACAGAATAAGAATCTACATTGATGCAATCGGCCAGTAAGAAGAGCTACATTTCAAGTTTTAGTTATCGATTAATGAATTATTGGGCGGTTTGGTGCCTTGGACCAGACCGAGGACCTTAAGATTTTGCATGAACCGAGGACTGGCAGCCAGGTAACACGAGAAATTGTGTAAAGTGTTAATATGTAGTAAAAACCTAAGAAATTCTCCCGTTTCCGTCATTTACTATCGAATCGACATAACGCCAGATCGTCACAGTGGTCGCTTTTCTCTCTGAAACGGTTACATTTATCGTCTGCAAGCCCTTGTCGCGTGATTCGGAATGCAGAGTCACTACAATCGGCATAGTAGAACAATGAAGAAGCATCTAAGTTTATGCAATCGCCCAGTAAGAAGAGCTACATTTTAAGTTTTAGTTATCGATTAATGATTTATTGGGCGGTTTGGTGCCTTGGACCAGACCGAGGAACTTAAGATTTTGCTTGAACCGAGGACTGGCAGCCAGGTAACACGAGAAATTGTGTAATGTGTTAATATGTAGTAAAAACCTAAGAAAATCTCCCGTTTCCGTCATTTACTATCGAATCGACATAACGCCAGATCGTCACAGTGGTCGTTTTTCTCTCTGAAACGGTTACATTTATCGTCTGCAAGCCCTTGTCGCGTGATGCGGTATGCAGAGTCACTACAAGCGGCATAGTAGAACACAGAATAAGAATCTAAGTTTATGCAATCGCCCAGTAAGAAGAGCTACATTTCAAGTTTTAGTTATCGATTAATGAATTATTGGGCGGTTTGGTGCCTTGGACCAGACCGAGGACCTTAAGATTTTGCATGAACCGAGGACTGGCAGCCACGTAACACGAGAAATTGTGTAAAGTGTTAATATGTAGTAAAAACCTAAGAAAATCCCCCGTTTCCATCATTTACTATCGAATCGACATAACGCCATATCGTCACATTGGTCGCTTTTCTCTCTCAAACGGTTACATTTATCGTCTGCAAGCCCTTGTCGCGTGATGCGGTATGCAGAGTCACTACAAGCGGCATAGTAGAACACTGAAGAAGCATCTAAGTTTATGCAATCGCCCAGTAAGTAGAGCTACATTTCAAGTTTTAGTTATCGATTAATGAATTATTGGGCGGTTTGGTGCCTTGGACCAGACCGAGGACCTTAAGATTTTGCATGAACCGAGGACTGGCAGCCAGGTAACACGAGAAATTGTGTAAAGTGTTAATATGTAGTAAAAACCTAAGAAAATCTCCCGTTTCCGTCATTTACTATCGAATCGACATAACGCCAGATCGTCACAGTGGTCGTTTTTCTCTCTGAAACGATTACATTT
The DNA here is from genome assembly GCF_023864275.1 of Schistocerca cancellata. Lineage (NCBI taxonomy): Eukaryota > Metazoa > Arthropoda > Insecta > Orthoptera > Acrididae > Schistocerca > Schistocerca cancellata. Next base: position 4,346,774 of record NW_026047150.1, read on the forward strand.
ATCGTCTGCAAGCCCTTGTCGCGTGATGCGGTATGCAGACACAGTACAAGCAACACACTAGAACAAAGAATAAGAATCTACGTTGATGCAATCGGCCAGTAAGAAGAGCTACATTTCAAGTTTTAGTTATCGATTAATGAATTATTGGGCGGTTTGGTGCCTTGGACCAGACCGAGGACCTTAATATTTTGCATGAACCGAGGACTGGCAGCCAGGTAACACGAGAAATTGTGTAAAGTGTTAATATGTAGTAAAAACCTAAGAAAATCTCCCGTTTCCGTCATTTACTATCGAATCGACATAACGCCAGATCGTCACAGTGGTCGCTTTTCTCTCTGAAACGGTTACATTTATCGTCTGCAAGCCCTTGTCGCGTGATGCGGTATGCAGACACAGTACAAGCAGCACACTAGAACACAGAATAAGAATCTACGTTGATGCAATCGGCCAGTAAGAAGAGCTACATTTCAAGTTTTAGTTATCGATTAATGAATTATTGGGCGGTTTGGTGCCTTGGACCAGACCGAGGACCTTAAGATTTTGCATGAACCGAGGACTGGCAGCCAGGTAACACGAGAAATTGTGTTGTAAAGTGTTAATATGTAGTAAAAACCTAAGAAAATCTCCCGTTTCCGTCATTTACTATCGAATCGACATAACGCCAGATCGTCACAGTGGTCGTTTTTCTCTGAAACGATTACATTTATCGTCAGCAAGCCCTTGTCGCGTGATGCGGTATGCAGACACAGTACAAGCAACACACTAGAACAAAGAATAAGAATCTACGTTGATGCAATCGGCCAGTAAGAAGAGCTACATTTCAAGTTTTAGTTATCGATTAATGAATTATTGGGCGGTTTGGTGCCTTGGACCAGACCGAGGACCTTAAGGTTTTGCATGAACCGAGGACTGGCAGCCAGGTAACACGAGAAATTGTGTAAAGTGTTAATATGTAGTAAAAACCTAAGAAAATCTCCCGTTTCCGTCATTTACTATCGAATCGACATAACGCCAGATCGTCACAGTGGTCGCTTTTCTCTCTGAAACGGTTACATTTATCGTCTGCAAGCCCTTGTCGCGTGATGCGGTATGCAGACACAGTACAAGCAGCACACTAGAACACAGAATAAGAATCTACGTTGATGCAATCGGCCAGGAAGAAGAGCTACATTTCAAGTTTTAGTTATCGATTAATGAATTATTGGGCGGTTTGGTGCCTTGGACCAGACCGAGGACCTTAAGATTTTGCATGAACCGAGGACTGGCAGCCAGGTAACACGAGAAATTGTGTAAAGTGTTAATATGTAGTAAAAACCTAAGAAAATCTCCCGTTTCCGTCATTTACTATCGAATCGACATAACGCCAGATCGTCACAGTGGTCGCTTTTCTCTCTGAAACGGTTACATTTATCGTCTGCAAGCCCTTGTCGCGTGATGCGGTATGCAGACACAGTACAAGCAGCACACTAGAACACAGAATAAGAATCTACGTTGATGCAATCGGCCAGTAAGAAGAGCTACATTTAAAGTTTTAGTTATCGATTAATGAATTATTGGGCGGTTTGGTGCCTTGGACCAGACCGAGGACCTTAAGATTTTGCATGAACCGAGGACTGGCAGCCAGGTAACACGAGAAATTGTGTAAAGTGTTAATATGTAGTAAAAACCTAAGAAAATCTCCCGTTTCCGTCATTTACTATCGAATCGACATAACGCCAGATCGTCACAGTGGTCGCTTTTCTCTCTGAAACGGTTACATTTATCGTCTGCAAGCCCTTGTCGCGTGATGCGGTATGCAGACACAGTACAAGCAGCACACTAGAACACAGAATAAGAATCTACGTTGATGCATTCGGCCAGTAAGAAGAGCTACATTTCAAGTTTTAGTTATCGATTAATGAATTATTGGGCGGTTTGGTGCCTTGGACCAGACCGAGGACCTTAAGGTTTTGCATGAACCGAGGACTGGCAGCCAGGTAACACGAGAAATTGTGTAAAGTGTTAATATGTAGTAAAAACCTAAGAAAATCTCCCGTTTCCGTCATTTACTATCGAATCGACATAACGCCAGATCGTCACAGTGGTCGCTTTTCTCTCTGAAACGGTTACATTTATCGTCTGCAAGCCCTTGTCGCGTGATGCGGTATGCAGACACAGTACAAGCAGCACACTAGAACACAGAATAAGAATCTACGTTGATGCAATCGGCCAGTAAGAAGAGCTACATTTCAAGTTTTAGTTATCGATTAATGAATTATTGGGCGGTTTGGTGCCTTGGACCAGACCGAGGACCTTAAGATTTTGCATGAACCGAGGACTGGCAGCCAGGTAACACGAGAAATTGTGTAAAGTGTTAATATGTAGTAAAAACCTAAGAAAATCTCCCGTTTCCGTCATTTACTATCGAATCGACATAACGCCAGATCGTCACAGTGGTCGCTTTTCTCTCTGAAACGGTTACATTTATCGTCTGCAAGCCCTTGTCGCGTGAATCGGAATGCAGAGTCACTACAAGCGGCATAGTAGAACAATGAAGAAGCATCTAAGTTTATGCAATCGCCCAGTAAGAAGAGCTACATTTTAAGTTTTAGTTATCGATTAATGATTTATTGGGCGGTTTGGTGCCTTGGACCAGACCGAGGAACTTAAGATTTTGCATGAACCGAGGACTGGCAGCCAGGTAACACGAGAAATTGTGTAATGTGTTAATATGTAGTAAAAACCTAAGAAAATCTCCCGTTTCCGTAATTTACTATCGAATCGACATAACGCCAGATCGTCACAGTGGTCGTTTTTCTCTCTGAAACGGTTACATTTATCGTCTGCAAGCCCTTGTCGCGTGATGCGGTATGCAGAGTCACTACAAGCGGCATAGTAGAACACAGAATAAGAATCTAAGTTTATGCAATCGCCCAGTAAGAAGAGCTACATTTCAAGTTTTAGTTATCGATTAATGAATTATTGGGCGGTTTGGTGCCTTGGACCAGACCGAGGACCTTAAGATTTTGCATGAACCGAGGACTGGCAGCCAGGTAACACGAGAAATTGTGTAAAGTGTTAATATGTAGTAAAAACCTAAGAAAATCTCCCGTTTCCGTCATTTACTATCGAATCGACATAACGCCAGATCGTCACATTGGTCGCTTTTCTCTCTCAAACGGTTACATTTATCGTCTGCAAGCCCTTGTCGCGTGATGCGGTATGCAGAGTCGCTACAAGCGGCATAGTAGAACACTGAAGAAGCATCTAAGTTTATGCAATCGCCCAGTAAGTAGAGCTACATTTCAAGTTTTAGTTATCGATTAATGAATTATTGGGCGGTTTGGTGCCTTGGACCAGACCGAGGACCTTAAGATTTTGCATAAACCGAGGACTGGCAGCCAGGTAACACGAGAAATTGTGTAAAGTGTTAATATGTAGTAAAAACCTAAGAAAATCTCCCGTTTCCGTCATTTACTATCGAATCGACATAACGCCAGATCGTCACAGTGGTCGTTTTTCTCTCTGAAACGATTACATTTATCGTCTGCAAGCCCTTGTCGCGTGATGCGGTATGCAGACACAGTACAAGCAACACACTAGAACAAAGAATAAGAATCTACGTTGATGCAATCGGCCAGTAAGAAGAGCTACATTTCAAGTTTTAGTTATCGATTAATGAATTATTGGGCGGTTTGGTGCCTTGGACCAGACCGAGGACCTTAAGATTTTGCATGAACCGAGGACTGGCAGCCAGGTAACACGAGAAATTGTGTAAAGTGTTAATATGTAGTAAAAACCTAAGATAATCTCCCGTTTCCGTCATTTACTCTCGAATCGACATAACGCCAGATCGTCACAGTGGTCGCTTTTCTCTCTGAAACGGTTACATTTATCGTCTGCAAGCCCTTGTCGCGTGATTCGGAATGCAGAGTCACTACAAGCGGCATAGTAGAACAATGAAGAAGCATCTAAGTTTATGCAATCGCCCAGTAAGAAGAGCTACATTTCAAGTTTTAGTTATCGATTAATGAATTATTGGGCGGTTTGGTGCCTTGGACCAGACCGAGGACCTTAAGATTTTGCATGAACCGAGGACTGGCAGCCAGGTAACACGAGAAATTGTGTAAAGTGTTAATATGTAGTAAAAACCTAAGAAAATCTCCCGTTTCCGTCATTTACTATCGAATCGACATAACGCCAGATCGTCACAGTGGTCGCTTTTCTCTCTGAAACGGTTACATTTATCGTCTGCAAGCCCTTGTCGCGTGATGCGGTATGCAGACACAGTACAAGCAGCACACTAGAACACAGAATAAGAATCTACGTTGATGCAATCGGCCAGTAAGAAGAGCTACATTTCAAGTTTTAGTTATCGATTAATGAATTATTGGGCGGTTTGGTGCCTTGGACCAGACCGAGGACCTTAAGGTTTTGCATGAACCGAGGACTGGCAGCCAGGTAACACGAGAAATTGTGTAAAGTGTTAATATGTAGTAAAAACCTAAGAAAATCTCCCGTTTCCGCCATTTACTATCGAATCGACATAACGCCAGATCGTCACAGTGGTCGCTTTTCTCTCTGAAACGGTTACATTTATCGTCTGCAAGCCCTTGTCGCGTGATGCGGTATGCAGACACAGTACAAGCAGCACACTAGAACACAGAATAAGAATCTACGTTGATGCAATCGGCCAGTAAGAAGAGCTACATTTCAAGTTTTAGTTATCGATTAATGAATTATTGGGCGGTTTGGTGCCTTGGACCAGACCGAGGACCTTAAGATTTTGCATGAACCGAGGACTGGCAGCCAGGTAACACGAGAAATTGTGTAAAGTGTTAATATGTAGTAAAAACCTAAGAAAATCTCCCGTTTCCGTCATTTACTATCGAATCGACATAACGCCAGATCGTCACAGTGGTCGCTTTTCTCTCTGAAACGGTTACATTTATCGTCTGCAAGCCCTTGTCGCGTGATGCGGTATGCAGACACAGTACAAGCAACACACTAGAACAAAGAATAAGAATCTACGTTGATGCAATCGGCCAGTAAGAAGAGCTACATTTCAAGTTTTAGTTATCGATTAATGAATTATTGGGCGGTTTGGTGCCTTGGACCAGACCGAGGACCTTAAGGTTTTGCATGAACCGAGGACTGGCAGCCAGGTAACACGAGAAATTGTGTAAAGTGTTAATATGTAGTAAAAACCTAAGAAAATCTCCCGTTTCCGTCATTTACTATCGAATCGACATAACGCCAGATCGTCACAGTGGTCGTTTTTCTCTCTGAAACGGTTACATTTATCGTCTGCAAGCCCTTGTCGCGTGATGCGGTATGCAGACACAGTACAAGCAGCACACTAGAGCTACATTTCAAGTTTTAGTTATCGATTAATGAATTATTGGGCGGTTTGGTGCCTTGGACCAGACCGAGGACCTTAAGGTTTTGCATGAACCGAGGACTGGCAGCCAGGTAACACGAGAAATTGTGTAAAGTGTTAATATGTAGTAAAAACCTAAGAAAATCTCCCGTTTCCGTCATTTACTATCGAATCGACATAACGCCAGATCGTCACAGTGGTCGCTTTTCTCTCTGAAACGGTTACATTTATCGTCTGCAAGCCCTTGTCGCGTGATGCGGTATGCAGACACAGTACAAGCAGCACACTAGAACACAGAATAAGAATCTACGTTGATGCAATCGCACAGTAAGAAGAGCTACATTTCAAGTTTTAGTTATCGATTAATGAATTATTGGGCGGTTTGGTGCCTTGGACCAGACCGAGGACCTTAAGATTTTGCATGAACCGAGGACTGGCAGCCAGGTAACACGAGAAATTGTGTAAAGTGTTAATATGTAGTAAAAACCTAAGAAAATCTCCCGTTTCCGTCATTTACTATCGAATCGACATAACGCCAGATCGTAACAGTGGTCGCTTTTCTCTCTGAAACGGTTACATTTATCGTCTGCAAGCCCTTGTCGCGTGATGCGGTATGCAGAGTCACTACAAGCGGCATAGTAGAACACTGAAGAAGCATCTAAGTTTATGCAATCGCCCAGTAAGAAGAGCTACATTTCAAGTTTTAGTTATCGATTAATGAATTATTGGGCGGTTTGGTGCCTTGGACCAGACCGAGGACCTTAAGATTTTGCATGAACCGAGGACTGGCAGCCAGGTAACACGAGAAATTGTGTTGTAAAGTGTTAAAATGTAGTAAAAACCTAAGAAAATCTCCCGTTTCCGTCATTTACTATCGAATCGACATAACGCCAGATCGTCACAGTGGTCGTTTTTCTCTCTGAAACGATTACATTTATCGTCTGCAAGCCCTTGTCGCGTGATGCGGTATGCAGACACAGTACAAGCAACACACTAGAACAAAGAATAAGAATCTACGTTGATGCAATCGGCCAGTAAGAAGAGCTACATTTCAAGTTTTAGTTATCGATTAATGAATTATTGGGCGGTTTGGTGCCTTGGACCAGACCGAGGACCTTAAGGTTTTGCATGAACCGAGGACTGGCAGCCAGGTAACACGAGAAATTGTGTAAAGTGTTAATATGTAGTAAAAACCTAAGAAAATCTCCCGTTTCCGTCATTTACTATCGAATCGACATAACGCCAGATCGTCACAGTGGTCGCTTTTCTCTCTGAAAAGGTTACATTTATCGTCTGCAAGCCCTTGTCGCGTGATGCGGTATGCAGACACAGTACAAGCAGCACACTAGAACACAGAATAAGAATCTACGTTGATGCAATCGGCCAGTAAGAAGAGCTACATTTCAAGTTTTAGTTATCGATTAATGAATTATTGGGCGGTTTGGTGCCTTGGACCAGACCGAGGACCTTAAGATTTTGCATGAACCGAGGACTGGCAGCCAGGTAACACGAGAAATTGTGTAAAGTGTTAATATGTAGTAAAAACCTAAGAAAATCTCCCGTTTCCGTCATTTACTATCGAATCGACATAACGCCAGATCGTCACAGTGGTCGCTTTTCTCTCTGAAACGATTACATTTATCGTCTGCAAGCCCTTGTCGCGTGATGCGGTATGCAGACACAGTACAAGCAGCACACTAGAACACAGAATAAGAATCTACGTTGATGCAATCGGCCAGTAAGAAGAGCTACATTTCAAGTTTTAGTTATCGATTAATGAATTATTGGGCGGTTTGGTGCCTTGGACCAGACCGAGGACCTTAAGATTTTGCATGAACCGAGGACTGGCAGCCAGGTAACACGAGAAATTGTGTAAAGTGTTAATATGTAGTAAAAACCTAAGAAAATCTCCCGTTTCCGTCATTTGCTATCGAATCGACATAACGCCAGATCGTCACAGTGGTCGCTTTTCTCTCTGAAACGGTTACATTTATCGTCTGCAAGCCCTTGTCGCGTGATGCGGTATGCAGACACAGTACAAGCAGCACACTAGAACACAGAATAAGAATCTACGTTGATGCAATCGGCCAGTAAGAAGAGCTACATTTCAAGTTTTAGTTATCGATTAATGAATTATTGGGCGGTTTGGTGCCTTGGACCAGACCGAGGACCTTAAGATTTTGCATGAACCGAGGACTGGCAGCCAGGTAACACGAGAAATTGTGTTGTAAAGTGTTAATATGTGTGTAAAAACCTAAGAAAATCTCCCGTTTCCGTCATTTACTATCGAATCGACATAACGCCAGATCGTCACAGTGGTCGTTTTTCTCTCTGAAACGGTTACATTTATCGTCTGCAAGCCCTTGTCGCGTGATGCGGTATGCAGAGTCACTACAAGCGGCATAGTAGAACACTGAAGAAGCATCTAAGTTTATGCAATCGCCCAGTAAGAAGAGCTACATTTCAAGTTTTAGTTATCGATTAATGAATTATTGGGCGGTTTGGTGCCTTGGACCAGACCGAGGACCTTAAGATTTTGCATGAACCGAGGACTGGCAGCCAGGTAACACGAGAAATTGTGTAAAGTGTTAATATGTAGTAAAAACCTAAGAAAATCTCCCGTTTCCGTCATTTACTATCGAATCGACATAACGCCAGATCGTCACAGTGGTCGCTTTTCTCTCTGAAACGGTTACATTTATCGTCTGCAAGCCCTTGTCGCGTGATGCGGTATGCAGACACAGTACAAGCAACACACTAGAACAAAGAATAAGAATCTACGTTGATGCAATCGGCCAGTAAGAAGAGCTACATTTCAAGTTTTAGTAATCGATTAATGAATTATTGGGCGGTTTGGTGCCTTGGACCAGACCGAGGACCTTAAGGTTTTGCATGAACCGAGGACTGGCAGCCAGGTAACACGAGAAATTGTGTAAAGTGTTAATATGTAGTAAAAACCTAAGAAAATCTCCCGTTTCCGTCATTTACTATCGAATCGACATAACGCCAGATCGTCACAGTGGTCGCTTTTCTCTCTGAAACGGTTACATTTATCGTCTGCAAGCCCTTGTCGCGTGATGCGGTATGCAGACACAGTACAAGCAGCACACTAGAACACAGAATAAGAATCTACGTTGATGCAATCGGCCAGTAAGAAGAGCTACATTTCAAGTTTTAGTTATCGATTAATGAATTATTGGGCGGTTTGGTGCCTTGGACCAGACCGAGGACCTTAAGATTTTGCATGAACCGAGGACTGGCAGCCAGGTAACACGAGAAATTGTGTAAAGTGTTAATATGTAGTAAAAACCTAAGAAAATCTCCCGTTTCCGTCATTTACTATCGAATCGACATAACGCCAGATCGTCACAGTGGTCGCTTTTCTCTCTGAAACGGTTACATTTATCGCCTGCAAGCCCTTGTCGCGTGATGCGGTATGCAGACACAGTACAAGCAGCACACTAGAACACAGAATAAGAATCTACGTTGATGCAATCGGCCAGTAAGAAGAGCTACATTTCAAGTTTTAGTTATCGATTAATGAATTATTGGGCGGTTTGGTGCCTTGGACCAGACCGAGGACCTTAAGATTTTGCATGAACCGAGGACTGGCAGCCAGGTAACACGAGAAATTGTGTAAAGTGTTAATATGTAGTAAAAACCTAAGAAAATCTCCCGTTTCCGTCATTTACTATCGAATCGACATAACGCCAGATCGTCACAGTGGTCGCTTTTCTCTCTGAAACGGTTACATTTATCGTCTGCAAGCCCTTGTCGCGTGATGCGGTATGCAGACACAGTACAAGCAGCACACTAGAACACAGAATAAGAATCTACGTTGATGCAATCGGCCAGTAAGAAGAGCTACATTTCAAGTTTTAGTTATCGATTAATGAATTATTGGGTGGTTTGGTGCCTTGGACCAGACCGAGGACCTTAAGATTTTGCATGAACCGAGGACTGGCAGCCAGGTAACACGAGAAATTGTGTAAAGTGTTAATATGTAGTAAAAACCTAAGAAAATCTCCCGTTTCCGTCATTTACTATCGAATCGACATAACGCCAGATCGTCACAGTGGTCGCTTTTCTCTCTGAAACGGTTACATTTATCGTCTGCAAGCCCTTGTCGCGTGATGCGGTATGCAGACACAGTACAAGCAGCACACTAGAACACAGAATAAGAATATACGTTGATGCAATCGGCCAGGAAGAAGAGCTACATTTCAAGTTTTAGTTATCGATTAATGAATTATTGGGCGGTTTGGTGCCTTGGACCAGACCGAGGACCTTAAGATTTTGCATGAACCGAGGACTGGCAGCCAGGTAACACGAGAAATTGTGTAAAGTGTTAATATGTAGTAAAAACCTAAGAAAATCTCCCGTTTCCGTCATTTACTATCGAATCGACATAACGCCAGATCGTCACAGTGGTCGCTTTTCTCTCTGAAACGGTTACATTTATCGTCTGCAAGCCCTTGTCGCGTGATGCGGTATGCAGACACAGTACAAGCAGCACACTAGAACACAGAATAAGAATCTACGTTGATGCAATCGGCCAGTAAGAAGAGCTACATTTCAAGTTTTAGTTATCGATTAATGAATTATTGGGCGGTTTGGTGCCTTGGACCAGACCGAGGACCTTAAGATTTTGCATGAACCGAGGACTGGCAGCCAGGTAACACGAGAAATTGTGTAAAGTGTTAATATGTAGTAAAAACCTAAGAAAATCTCCCGTTTCCGTCATTTACTATCGAATCGACATAACGCCAGATCGTCACAGTGGTCGCTTTTCTCTCTGAAACGGTTACATTTATCGTCTGCAAGCCCTTGTCGCGTGATGCGGTATGCAGGCACAGTACAAGCAGCACACTAGAACACAGAATAAGAATCTATGTTGATGCAATCGGCCAGTAAGAAGAGCTACATTTCAAGTTTTAGTTATCGATTAATGAATTATTGGGCGGTTTGGTGCCTTGGACCAGACCGAGGACCTTAAGATTTTGCATGAACCGAGGACTGGCAGCCAGGTAACACGAGAAATTGTGTAAAGTGTTAATATGTAGTAAAAACCTAAGAAAATCTCCCGTTTCCGTCATTTACTATCGAATCGACATAACGCCAGATCGTCACAGTGGTCGCTTTTCTCTCTGAAACGGTTACATTTATCGTCTGCAAGCCCTTGTCGCGTGATGCGGTATGCAGACACAGTACAAGCAGCACACTAGAACACAGAATAAGAATCTACGTTGATGCAATCGGCCAGTAAGAAGAGCTACATTTCAAGTTTTAGTTATCGATTAATGAATTATTGGGCGGTTTGGTGCCTTGGACCAGACCGAGGACCTTAAGATTTTGCATGAACCGAGGACTGGCAGCCAGGTAACACGAGAAATTGTGTAAAGTGTTAATATGTAGTAAAAACCTAAGAAAATCTCCCGTTTCCGTCATTTACTATCGAATCGACATAACGCCAGATCGTCACAGTGGTCGCTTTTCTCTCTGAAACGGTTACATTTATCGTCTGCAAGCCCTTGTCGCGTGATGCGGTATGCAGACACAGTACAAGCAGCACACTAGAACACAGAATAAGAATCTATGTTGATGCAATCGGCCAGTAAGAAGAGCTACATTTCAAGTTTTAGTTATCGATTAATGAATTATTGGGCGGTTTGGTGCCTTGGACCAGACCGAGGACCTTAAGATTTTGCATGAACCGAGGACTGGCAGCCAGGTGACACGAGAAATTGTGTAAAGTGTTAATGTGTAGTAAAAACCTAAGAAAATCTCCCGTTTCCGTCATTTACTATCGAATCGACATAACGCCAGATCGTCACAGTGGTCGCTTTTCTCTCTGAAACGGTTACATTTATCGTCTGCAAGCCCTTGTCGCGTGATGCGGTATGCAGACACAGTACAAGCAGCACACTAGAACACAGAATAAGAATCTACGTTGATGCAATCGGCCAGTAAGAAGAGCTACATTTCAAGTTTTAGTTATCGATTAATGAATTATTGGGCGGTTTGGTGCCTTGGACCAGACCGAGGACCTTAAGATTTTGCATGAACCGAGGACTGGCAGCCAGGTAACACGAGAAATTGTGTAAAGTGTTAATATGTAGTAAAAACCTAAGAAAATCTCCCGTTTCCGTCATTTACTATCGAATCGACATAACGCCAGATCGTCACAGTGGTCGCTTTTCTCTCTGAAACGGTTACATTTATCGTCTGCAAGCCCTTGTCGCGTGATGCGGTATGCAGACACAGTACAAACAGCACACTAGAACACAGAATAAGAATCTACGTTGATGCAATCGGCCAGTAAGAAGAGCTACATTTCAAGTTTTAGTTATCGATTAATGAATTATTGGGCGGTTTGGTGCCTTGGACCAGACCGAGGACCTTAAGATTTTGCATGAACCGAGGACTGGCAGCCAGGTAACGCGAGAAATTGTGTAAAGTGTTAATATGTAATAAAAACCTAAGAAAATCTCCCGTTTCTGTCATTTACTATCGAATCGACATAACGCCAGATCGTCACAGTGGTCGCTTTTCTCTCTGAAACGGTTACATTTATCGTCTGCAAGCCCTTGTCGCGTGATGCGGTATGCAGAGTCACTACAAGCGGCATAGTAGAACACTGAAGAAGCATCTAAGTTTATGCAATCGCCCAGTAAGAAGAGCTACATTTCAAGTTTTAGTTATCGATTAATGAATTATTGGGCGGTTTGGTGCCTTGGACCAGACCGAGGACCTTAAGATTTTGCATGAACCGAGGACTGGCAGCCAGGTAACACGAGAAATTGTGTAAAGTGTTAATATGTAGTAAAAACCTAAGAAAATCTCCCGTTTCCGTCATTTACTATCGAATCGACATAACGCCAGATCGTCACAGTGGTCGCTTTTCTCTCTGAAACGGTTACATTTATCGTCTGCAAGCCCTTGTCGCGTGATGCGGTATGCAGACACAGTACAAGCAGCACACTAGAACACAGAATAAGAATCTACGTTGATGCAATCGGCCAGTAAGAAGAGCTACATTTCAAGTTTTAGTTATCGATTAATGAATTATTGGGCGGTTTGGTGCCTTGGACCAGACCGAGGACCTTAAGATTTTGCATGAACCGAAGACTGGCAGCCAGGTAACACGAGAAATTGTGTAAAGTGTTAATATGTAGTAAAAACCTAAGAAAATCTCCCGTTTCCGTCATTTACTATCGAATCGACATAACGCCAGATCGTCACAGTGGTCGCTTTTCTCTCTGAAACGGTTACATTTATCGTCTGCAAGCCCTTGTCGCGTGATGCGGTATGCAGAGTCACTACAAGCGGCATAGTAGAACACTGAAGAAGCATCTACGTTGATGCAATCGGCCAGTAAGAAGAGCTACATTTCAAGTTTTAGTTATCGATTAATGAATTATTGGGCGGTTTGGTGCCTTGGACCAGACCGAGGACCTTAAGATTTTGCATGAACCGAGGACTGGCAGCCAGGTAACACGAGAAATTGTGTAAAGTGTTAATATGTATTAAAAACCTAAGAAAATCTCCCGTTTCCGTCATTTACTATCGAATCGACATAACGCCAGATCGTCACAGTGGTCGCTTTTCTCTCTGAAACGGTTACATTTATCGTCTGCAAGCCCTTGTCGCGTGATGCGGTATGCAGAGTCACTACAAGCGGCATAGTAGAACACTGAAGAAGCATCTAAGTTTATGCAATCGCCCAGTAAGAAGAGCTACATTTCAAGTTTTAGTTATCGATTAATGAATTATTGGGCGGTTTGGTGCCTTGGACCAGACCGAGGACCTTAAGATTTTGCATGAACCGAGGACTGGCAGCCAGGTAACACGAGAAATTGTGTAAAGTGTTAATATGTAGTAAAAACCTAAGAAAATCTCCCGTTTCCGTCATTTACTATCGAATCGACATAACGCCAGATCGTCACAGTGGTCGCTTTTCTCTCTGAAATGGTTACATTTATCGTCTGCAAGCCCTTGTCGCGTGATGCGGTATGCAGACACAGTACAAGCAGCACACTAGAACACAGAATAAGAATCTACGTTGATGCAATCGGCCAGTAAGAAGAGCTACATTTCAAGTTTTAGTTATCGATTAATGAATTATTGGGCGGTTTGGTGCCTTGGACCAGACCGAGGACCTTAATATTTTGCATGAACCGAGGACTGGCAGCCAGGTAACACGAGAAATTGTGTAAAGTGTTAATATGTATTAAAAACCTAAGAAAATCTCCCGTTTCCGTCATTTACTATCGAATCGACATAACGCCAGATCGTCACAGTGGTCGCTTTTCTCTCTGAAACGGTTACATTTATCGTCTGCAAGCCCTTGTCGCGTGATGCGGTATGCAGAGTCACTACAAGCGGCATAGTAGAACACTGAAGAAGCATCTAAGTTTATGCAATCGCCCAGTAAGAAGAGCTACATTTCAAGTTTTAGTTATCGATTAATGAATTATTGGGCGGTTTGGTGCCTTGGACCAGACCGAGGACCTTAAGATTTTGCATGAACCGAGGACTGGCAGCCAGGTAACACGAGAAATTGTGTAAAGTGTTAATATGTAGTAAAAACCTAAGAAAATCTCCCGTTTCCGTCATTTACTATCGAATCGACATAACGCCAGATCGTCACAGTGGTCGCTTTTCTCTCTGAAACGGTTACATTTATCGTCTGCAAGCCCTTGTCGCGTGTTGCGGTATGCAGACACAGTACAAGCAGCACACTAGAACACAGAATAAGAATCTACGTTGATGCAATCGGCCAGTAAGAAGAGCTACATTTCAAGTTTTAGTTATCGATTAATGAATTATTGGGCGGTTTGGTGCCTTGGACCAGACCGAGGACCTTAAGATTTTGCATGAACCGAGGACTGGCAGCCAGGTAACACGAGAAATTGTGTAAAGTGTTAATATGTAGTAAAAACCTAAGAAAATCCTCCGTTTCCGTCATTTACTATCGAATCGACATAACGCCAGATCGTCACAGTGGTCGCTTTTCTCTCTGAAACGGTTACATTTATCGTCTGCAAGCCCTTGTCGCGTGATGCGGTATGCAGACACAGTACAAGCAGCACACTAGAACACAGAATAAGAATCTACGTTGACGCAATCGGCCAGTAAGAAGAGCTACATTTCAAGTTTTAGTTATCGATTAATGAATTATTGGGCGGTATGGTGCCTTGGACCAGACCGAGGACCTTAAGATTTTGCATGAACCGAGGACTGGCAGCCAGGTAACACGAGAAATTGTGTAAAGTGTTAATATGTAGTAAAAACCTAAGAAAATCTCCCGTTTCCGTCATTTACTATCGAATCGACATAACGCCAGATCGTCACAGTGGTCGCTTTTCTCTCTGAAACGGTTACATTTATCGTCTGCAAGCCCTTGTCGCGTGATGCGGTATGCAGACACAGTACAAGCAGCACACTAGAACACAGAATAAGAATCTACGTTGATGCAATCGGCCAGTAAGAAGAGCTACATTTCAAGTTTTAGTTATCGATTAATGAATTATTGGGCGGTTTGGTGCCTTGGACCAGACCGAGGACCTTAAGATTTTGCATGAACCGAGGACTGGCAGCCAGGTAACACGAGAAATTGTGTAAAGTGTTAATATGGAGTAAAAACCTAAAAAATCCTCCGTTTCCGTCATTTACTATCGAATCGACATAACGCCAGATCGTCACAGTGGTCGCTTTTCTCTCTGAAACTGTTACATTTATCGTCTGCAAGCCCTTGTCGCGTGATGCGGTATGCAGAGTCACTACAAGCGGCATAGTAGAACACTGAAGAAGCATCTAAGTTTATGCAATCGCCCAGTAAGAAGAGCTACATTTCAAGTTTTAGTTATCGATTAATGAATTATTGGGCTGTTTGGTGCCTTGGACCAGACCGAGGATCTTAAGATTTTGCATGAACCGAGGACTGGCAGCCAGGTAACACGAGAAATTGTGTAAAGTGTTAATATGTAGTAAAAACCTAAGAAAATCTCCCGTTTCCTTCATTTACTATCGAATCGACATAACGCCAGATCGTCACAGTGGTCGCTTTTCTCTCTGAAACGGTTACATTTATCGTCTGCAAGCCCTTGTCGCGTGATGCGGTATGCAGACACAGTACAAGCAGCACACTAGAACACAGAATAAGAATCTACGTTGATGCAATCGGCCAGTAAGAAGAGCTACATTTCAAGTTTTAGTTATCGATTAATGAATTATTGGGCGGTTTGGTGCCTTGGACCAGACCGAGGACCTTAAGATTTTGCATGAACCGAGGACTGGCAGCCAGGTAACACGAGAAATTGTGTAAAGTGTTAATATGTAGTAAATACCTAAGAAAATCTCCCGTTTCCGTCATTTACTATCGAATCGACATAACGCCAGATCGTCACAGTGGTCGCTTTTCTCTCTGAAACGGTTACATTTATCGTCTGCAAGCCCTTGTCGCGTGATGCGGTATGCAGACACAGTACAAGCAGCACACTAGAACACAGAATAAGAATCTACGTTGATGCAATCGGCCAGTAAGAATAGCTACATTTCAAGTTTTAGTTATCGATTAATGAATTATTGGGCGGTTTGGTGCCTTGGACCAGACCGAGGACCTTAAGATTTTGCATGAACCGAGGACTGGCAGCCAGGTAACACGAGAAATTGTGTAAAGTGTTAATATGTAGTAAAAACCTAAGAAAATCTCCCGTTTCCGTCATTTACTATCGAATCGACATAACGCCAAATCGTCACAGTGGTCGCTTTTCTCTCTGAAACGGTTACATTTATCGTCTGCAAGCCCTTGTCGCGTGATGCGGTATGCAGACACAGTACAAACAGCACACTAGAACACAGAATAAGAATCTACGTTGATGCAATCGGCCAGGAAGAAGTGCTACATTTCAAGTTTTAGTTATCGATTAATGAATTATTGGGCGGTATGGTGCCTTGGACCAGACCGAGGACCTTAAGATTTTGCATGAACCGAGGACTGGCAGCCAGGTAACACGAGAAATTGTGTAAAGTGTTAATATGTAGTACAAACCTAAGAAAATCTCCCGTTTCCGTCATTTACTATCGAATCGACATAACGCCAGATCGTCACAGTGGTCGGTTTTCTCTCTGAAACGGTTACATTTATCGTCTGCAAGCCCTTGACGCGTGATGCGGTATGCAGACACAGTACAAGCAGCACACTAGAACACAGAATAAGGTTCTACGTTGATGCAATCGGCCAGTAAGAAGAGCTAAATTTCAAGTTTTAGTTATCGATTAATGAATTATTGGGCGGTTTGGTGCCTTGGACCAGACCGAGGACCTTAAGATTTTGCATGAACCGAGGACTGGCAGCCAGGTAACACGAGAAATTGTGTAAAGTGTTAAAATGTAGTAAAAACCTAAGAAAATCTCCCGTTTCCGTCATTTACTATCGAATCGACATAACGCCAGATCGTCACAGTGGTCGCTTTTCTCTCTGAAATTGTTACATTTATCGTCTGCAAGCCCTTGTCGCGTGATGCGGTATGCAGAGTCACTACAAGCGGCATAGTAGAACACTGAAGAAGCATCTAAGTTTATGCAATCGCCCAGTAAGAAGAGCTACATTTCAAGTTTTAGTTATCGATTAATGAATTATTGGGCGGTTTGGTGCCTTGGACCAGACCGAGGACCTTAAGATTTTGCATGAACCGAGGACTGGCAGCCAGGTAACACGAGAAATTGTGTAAAGTGTTAATATGTAGTAAAAACCTAAGAAAATCTTCCGTTTCCGTCATTTACTATCGAATCGACATTACGCCAGATCGTCACAGTGGTCGCTTTTCTCTCTGAAACGGTTACATTTATCGTCTGCAAGCCCTTGTCGCGTGATGCGGTATGCAGAGTCACTACAAGCGGCATAGTAGAACACTGAAGAAGCATCTAAGTTTATGCAATCGCCCAGTAAGAAGAGCTACATTTCAAGTTTTAGTTATCGATTAATGAATTTTTGGGCGGTTTGGTGCCTTGGACCAGACCGAGGACCTTAAGATTTTGCATGAACCGAGGACTGGCAGCCAGGTAACACGAGAAATTGTGTAAAGTGTTAATATGTAGTAAATACCTAAGAAAATCTCCCGTTTCCGTCATTTACTATCGAATCGACATAACGCCAGATCGTCACAGTGGTCGGTTTTCTCTCTGAAACGGTTACATTTATCGTCTGCAAGCCCTTGTCGCGTGATGCCGTATGCAGACACAGTACAAGCAGCACACTAGAACACAGAATAAGAATCTACGTTGATGCAATCGGCCAGTAAGAAGAGCTACATTTCAAGTTTTAGTTATCGATTAATGAATTATTGGGCGGTTTGGTGCCTTGGACCAGACCGAGGACCTTAAGATTTTGCATGAACCGAGGACTGGCAGCCAGGTAACACGAGAAATTGTGTAAAGTGTTAATATGTAGTAAATACCTAAGAAAATCTCCCGTTTCCGTCATTTACTATCGAATCGACATAACGCCAGATCGTCACAGTGGTCGCTTTTCTCTCTGAAACGGTTACATTTATCGTCTGCAAGCCCTTGTCACGTGATGCGGTATGCAGACACAGTACAAGCAGCACACTAGAACACAGAATAAGAACCTACGTTGATGCAATCGGCCAGTAAGAAGAGCTACATTTCAAGTTTTAGTTATCGATTAATGAATTGTTGGGCGGTTTGGTGCCTTGGACCAGACCGAGGACCTTAAGATTTTGCATGAACCGAGGACTGGCAGCCAGGTAACACGAGAAATTGTGTAAAGTGTTAATATGTAGTAAAAACCTAAGAAAATCTCCCGTTTCCGACATTTACTATCGAATCGACATAACGCCAAATCGTCACAGTGGTCGCTTTTCTCTCTGAAACGGTTACATTTATCGTCTGCAAGCCCTTGTCGCGTGATGCGGTATGCAGACACAGTACAAGCAGCACCCTAGAACACAGAATAAGAATCTACGTTGATGCAATCGGCCAGGAAGAAGTGCTACATTTCAAGTTTTAGTTATCGATTAATGAATTATTGGGCGGTATGGTGCCTTGGACCAGTCCGAGGACCTTAAGATTTTGCATGAACCGAGGACTGGCAGCCAGGTAACACGAGAAATTGTGTAAAGTGTTAATATGTAGTAAAAACCTAAGAAAATCTCCCGTTTCCGTCATTTACTATCGAATCGACATAACGCCAGATCGTCACAGTGGTCGGTTTTCTCTCTGAAACGGTTACATTTATCGTCTGCAAGCCCTTGTCGCGTGATGCGGTATGCAGACACAGTACAAGCAGCACACTAGAACACAGAATAAGAATCTACGTTGATGCAATCGGCCAGTAAGAAGAGCTACATTTCAAGTTTTAGTTATCGATTAATGAATTATTGGGCGGTTTGGTGCCTTGGACCAGACCGAGGACCTTAAGATTTTGCATGAACCGAGGACTGGCAGCCAGGTAACACGAGAAATTGTGTAAAGTGTTAATATGGAGTAAAAACCTAAGAAAATCCTCCGTTTCCGTCATTCACTATCGAATCGACATAACGCCAGATCGTCACAGTGGTCGCTTTTCTCTCTGAAACTGTTACATTTATCGTCTGAGAGCCCTTGTCGCGTGATGCGGTATGCAGAGTCACTACAAGCGGCATAGTAGAACACTGAAGAAGCATCTAAGTTTATGCAATCGCCCAGTAAGAAGAGCTACATTTCAAGTTTTAGTTATCGATTAATGAATTATTGGGCTGTTTGGTGCCTTGGACCAGACCGAGGATCTTAAGATTTTGCATGAACCGAGGACTGGCAGCCAGGTAACACGAGAAATTGTGTAAAGTGTTAATATGTAGTAAAAACCTAAGAAAATCTCCCGTTTCCGTCATTTACTATCGAATCGACATAACGCCAGATCGTCACAGTGGTCGCTTTTCTCTCTGAAACGGTTACATTTATCGTCTGCAAGCCCTTGTCGCGTGATGCGGTATGCAGACACAGTACAAGCAGCACACTAGAACACAGAATAAGAATCTACGTTGATGCAATCGGCCAGTAAGAAGAGCTACATTTCAAGTTTTAGTTATCGATTAATGAATTATTGGGCGGTTTGGTGCCTTGGACCAGACCGCGGACCTTAAGATTTTGCATGAACCGAGGACTGGCAGCCAGGTAACACGAGAAATTGTGTAAAGTGTTAATATGTAGTAAATACCTAAGAAAATCTCCCGTTTCCGTCATTTACTATCGAATCGACATAACGCCAGATCGTCACAGTGGTCGCTTTTCTCTCTGAAACGGTTACATTTATCGTCTGCAAGCCCTTGTCGCGTGATGCGGTATGCAGACACAGTACAAGCAGCACACTAGAACACAGAATAAGAATCTACGTTGATGCAATCGGCCAGTAAGAATAGCTACATTTCAAGTTTTAGTTATCGATTAATGAATTATTGGGCGGTTTGGTGCCTTGGACCAGACCGAGGACCTTAAGATTTTGCATGAACCGAGGACTGGCAGCCAGGTAACACGAGAAATTGTGTAAAGTGTTAATATGTAGTAAAAACCTAAGAAAATCTCCCGTTTCCGTCATTTACTATCGAATCGACATAACGCCAAATCGTCACAGTGGTCGCTTTTCTCTCTGAAACGGTTACATTTATCGTCTGCAAGCCCTTGTCGCGTGATGCGGTATGCAGACACAGTACAAGCAGCACACTAGAACACAGAATAAGAATCTACGTTGATGCAATCGGCCAGGAAGAAGTGCTACATTTCAAGTTTTAGTTATCGATTAATGAATTATTGGGCGGTATGGTGCCTTGGACCAGACCGAGGACCTTAAGATTTTGCATGAACCGAGGACTGGCAGCCAGGTAACACGAGAAATTGTGTAAAGTGTTAATATGTAGTACAAACCTAAGAAAATCTCCCGTTTCCGTCATTTACTATCGAATCGACATAACGCCAGATCGTCACAGTGGTCGGTTTTCTCTCTGAAACGGTTACATTTATCGTCTGCAAGCCCTTGTCGCGTGATGCGGTATGCAGACACAGTACAAGCAGCACACTAGAACACAGAATAAGGTTCTACGTTGATGCAATCGGCCAGTAAGAAGAGCTAAATTTCAAGTTTTAGTTATCGATTAATGAATTATTGGGCGGTTTGGTGCCTTGGACCAGACCGAGGACCTTAAGATTTTGCATGAACCGAGGACTGGCAGCCAGGTAACACGAGAAATTGTGTAAAGTGTTAAAATGTAGTAAAAACCTAAGAAAATCTCCCGTTTCTGTCATTTACTATCGAATCGACATAACGCCAGATCGTCACAGTGGTCGCTTTTCTCTCTGAAATTGTTACATTTATCGTCTGCAAGCCCTTGTCGCGTGATGCGGTATGCAGAGTCACTACAAGCGGCATAGTGGAACACTGAAGAAGCATCTAAGTTTATGCAATCGCCCAGTAAGAAGAGCTACATTTCAAGTTTTAGTTATCGATTAATGAATTATTGGGCGGTTTGGTGCCTTGGACCAGACCGAGGACCTTAAGATTTTGCATGAACCGAGGACTGGCAGCCAGGTAACACGAGAAATTGTGTAAAGTGTTAATATGTAGTAAATACCTAAGAAAATCTCCCGTTTCCGTCATTTACTATCGAATCGACATAACGCCAGATCGTCACAGTGGTCGCTTTTCTCTCTGAAACGGTTACATTTATCGTCTGCAAGCCCTTGTCACGTGATGCGGTATGCAGACACAGTACAAGCAGCACACTAGAACACAGAATAAGAATCTACGTTGATGCAATCGGCCAGTAAGAAGAGCTACATTTCAAGTTTTAGTTATCGATTAATGAATTATTGGGCGGTTTGGTGCCTTGGACCAGACCGAGGACCTTAAGATTTTGCATGAACCGAGGACTGGCAGCCAGGTAACACGAGAAATTGTGTAAAGTGTTAATATGTAGTAAAAACCTAAGAAAATCTCCCGTTTCCGTCATTTACTATCGAATCGACATAACGCCAAATCGTCACAGTGGTCGCTTTTCTCTCTGAAACGGTTACATTTATCGTCTGCAAGCCCTTGTCGCGTGATGCGGTATGCAGACACAGTACAAGCAGCACACTAGAACACAGAATAAGAATCTACTTTGATGCAATCGGCCAGGAAGAAGTGCTACATTTCAAGTTTTAGTTATCGATTAATGAATTATTGGGCGGTATGGTGCCTTGGACCAGACCGAGGACCTTAAGATTTTGCATGAACCGAGGACTGGCAGCCAGGTAACACGAGAAATTGTGTAAAGTGTTAATATGTAGTAAAAACCTAAGAAAATCTCCCGTTTCCGTCATTTACTATCGAATCGACATAACGCCAGATCGTCACAGTGGTCGGTTTTCTCTCTGAAACGGTTACATTTATCGTCTGCAAGCCCTTGTCGCGTGATGCGGTATGCAGACACAGTACAAGCAGCACACTAGAACACAGAATAAGGTTCTACGTTGATGCAATCGGCCAGTAAGAAGAGCTAAATTTCAAGTTTTAGTTATCGATAAATGAATTATTGGGCGGTTTGGTGCCTTGGACCAGACCGAGGACCTTAAGATTTTGCATGAACCGAGGACTGGCAGCCAGGTAACACGAGAAATTGTGTAAAGTGTTAAAATGTAGTAAAAACCTAAGAAAATCTCCCGTTTCCGTCATTTACTATCGAATCGACATAACGCCAGATCGTCACAGTGGTCGCTTTTCTCTCTGAAATTGTTACATTTATCGTCTGCAAGCCCTTGTCGCGTGATGCGGTATGCAGAGTCACTACAAGCGGCATAGTAGAACACTGAAGAAGCATCTAAGTTTATGCAATCGCCCAGTAAGAAGAGCTACATTTCAAGTTTTAGTTATCGATTAATGAATTATTGGGCGGTTTGGTGCCTTGGACCAGACCGAGGACCTTAAGATTTTGCATGAACCGAGGACTGGCAGCCAGGTAACACGAGAAATTGTGTAAAGTGTTAATATGTAGTAAAAACCTAAGAAAATCTTCCGTTTCCGTCATTTACTATCGAATCGACATTACGCCAGATCGTCACAGTGGTCGCTTTTCTCTCTGAAACGGTTACATTTATCGTCTGCAAGCCCTTGTCGCGTGATGCGGTATGCAGAGTCACTACAAGCGGCATAGTAGAACACTGAAGAAGCATCTAAGTTTATGCAATCGCCCAGTAAGAAGAGCTACATTTCAAGTTTTAGTTATCGATTAATGAATTATTGGGCGGTTTGGTGCCTTGGACCAGACCGAGGACCTTAAGATTTTGCATGAACCGAGGACTGGCAGCCAGGTAACACGAGAAATTGTGTAAAGTGTTAATATGTAGTAAAAACCTAAGAAAATCTCCCGTTTCCGTCATTTACTATCGAATCGACATAACGCCAGATCGTCACAGTGGTCGCTTTTCTCTCTGAAACGGTTACATTTATCGTCTGCAAGCCCTTGTCGCGTGATGCGGTATGCAGACACAGTACAAGCAGCACACTAGAACACAGAATAAGAATCTACGTTGATGCAATCGGCCAGTAAGAAGAGCTACATTTCAAGTTTTAGTTATCGATTAATGAATTATTGGGCGGTTTGGTGCCTTGGACCAGACCGAGGACCTTAAGATTTTGCATGAACCGAGGACTGGCAGCCAGGTAACACGAGAAATTGTGTAAAGTGTTAATATGTAGTAAAAACCTAAGAAAATCTCCCGTTTCCGTCATTTACTATCGAATCGACATAACGCCAGATCGTCACATTGGTCGCTTTTCTCTCTGAAACGGTTACATTTATCGTCTGCAAGCCCTTGTCGCGTGATGCGGTATGCAGACACAGTACAAGCAGCACACTAGAACACAGAATAAGAATCTACGTTGATGCAATCGGCCAGTAAGAAGAGCTACATTTCAAGTTTTAGTTATCGATTAATGAATTATTGGGCGGTTTGGTGCCTTGGACCAGACCGAGGACCTTAAGATTTTGCATGAACCGAGGACTGGCAGCCAGGTAACACGAGAAATTGTGTAAAGTGTTAATATGTAGTAAAAACCTAAGAAAATCTCCCGTTTCCGTCATTTACTATCGAATCGACATAACGCCAGATCGTCAAAGTGGTCGCTTTTCTCTCTGAAACGGTTACATTTATCGTCTGCAAGCCCTTGTCGCGTGATGCGGTATGCAGACACAGTACAAGCAGCACACTAGAACACAGAATAAGAATCTACGTTGATGCAATCGGCCAGTAAGAATAACTACATTTCAAGTTTTAGTTATCGATTAATGAATTATTGGGCGGTTTGGTGCCTTGGACCAGACCGAGGACCTTAAGATTTTGCATGAACCGAGGACTGGCAGCCAGGTAACACGAGAAATTGTGTAAAGTGTTAATATGTAGTAAAAACCTAAGAAAATCTCCCGTTTCCGTCATTTACTATCGAATCGACATAACGCCAGATCGTCACAGTGGTCGCTTTTCTCTCTGAAACGGTTACATTTATCGTCTGCAAGCCCTTGTCGCGTGATGCGGTATGCAGAGTCACTACAAGCGGCATAGTAGAACACTGAAGAAGCATCTAAGTTTATGCAATCGCCCAGTAAGAAGAGCTACATTTCAAGTTTTAGTTATCGATTAATGAATTATTGGGCGGTTTGGTGCCTTGGACCAGACCGAGGACCTTAAGATTTTGCATGAACCGAGGACTGGCAGCCAGGTAACACGGGAAATTGTGTAAAGTGTTAATATGTAGTAAAAACCTAAGAAAATCTCCCGTTTCCGTCATTTACTATCGAATCGACATAACGCCAGATCGTCACAGTGGTCGGTTTTCTCTCTGAAACGGTTACATTTATCGTCTGCAAGCCCTTGTCGCGTGATGCGGTATGCAGACACAGTACAAGCAGCACACTAGAACACAGAATAAGAATCTACGTTGATGCAATCGGCCAGTAAGAAGAGCTACATTTCAAGTTTTAGTTATCGATTAATGAATTATTGGGCGGTTTGGTGCCTTGGACCAGACCGAGGACCTTAAGATTTTGCATGAACCGAGGACTGGCAGCCAGGTAACACGAGAAATTGTGTAAAGTGTTAATATGTAGTAAAAACCTAAGAAAATCTCCCGTTTCCGTCATTTACTATCGAATCGACATAACGCCAGATCGTCAAAGTGGTCGCTTTTCTCTCTGAAACGGTTACATTTATCGTCTGCAAGCCCTTGTCGCGTGATGCGGTATGCAGACACAGTACAAGCAGCACACTAGAACACAGAATAAGAATCTACGTTGATGCAATCTGCCAGTAAGAAGTGCTACATTTCAAGTTTTAGTTATCGATTAATGAATTATTGGGCGGTTTGGTGCCTTGGACCAGACCGACGACCTTAAGATTTTGCATGAACCGAGGACTGGCAGCCAGGTAACACGAGAGATTGTGTAAAGTGTTAATATGTAGTAAAAACCTAAGAAAATCTCCCGTTTCCGTCATTTACTATCGAATCGACATAACGCCAGATCGTCACAGTGGTCGCTTTTCTCTCTGAAACGGTTACATTTATCGTCTGCAAGCCCTTGTGGCGTGATGCGGTATGCAGAGTCACTACAAGCGGCATAGTAGAACACTGAAGAAGCATCTAAGTTTATGCAATCGCCCAGTAAGAAGAGCTACATTTCAAGTTTTAGTTATCGATTAATGAATTATTGGGCGGTTTGGTGCCTTGGACCAGACCGAGGACCTTAAGATTTTGCATGAACCGAGGACTGGCAGCCAGGTAACACGAGAAATTGTGTAAAGTGTTAATATGTAGTAAAAATCTAAGAAAATCTCCCGTTTCCGTCATTTACTATCGAATCGACATAACGCCAGATCGTCACAGTGGTCGTTTTTCTCTCTGAAACGGTTACATTTATCGTCTGCAAGCCCTTGTCGCGTGATGCGGTATGCAGACACAGTACAAGCAGCACACTAGAACACAGAATAAGAATCAACGTTGATGCAATCGGCCAGTAAGAAGAGCTACATTTCAAGTTTTAGTTATCGATTAATGAATTATTGGGCGGTTTGGTGCCTTGGACCAGACCGAGGACCTTAAGATTTTGCATGAACCGAGGACTGGCAGCCAGGTAACACGAGAAATTGTGTAAAGTGTTAATATGTAGTAAAAACCTAAGAAAATCTCCCGTTTCCGTCATTTACTGTCGAATCGACATAACGCCAGATCGTCACAGTGGTCGCTTTTCTCTCTGAAACGGTTACATTTATCGTCTGCAAGCCCTTGTCGCGTGATGCCGTATGCAGACAGAGTACAAGCAGCACACTAGAACACAGAATAAGAATCTACGTTGATGCAATCGGCCAGTAAGAAGAGCTACATTTCAAGTTTTAGTTATCGATTAATGAATTATTGGGCGGTTTGGTGCCTTGGACCAGACCGAGGACCTTAAGATTTTGCATGAACCGAGGACTGGCAGCCAGGTAACACGAGAAATTGTGTAAAGTGTTAATATGGAGTAAAAACCTAAGAAAATCTCCCGTTTCCGTCATTTACTGTCGAATCGACATAACGCCAGATCGTCACAGTGGTCGCTTTTCTCTCTGAAACGGTTACATTTATCGTCTGCAAGCCCTTGTCGCGTGATGCGGTATGCAGACACAGTACAAGCAGCACACTAGAACACAGAATAAGAATCTACGTTGATGCAATCGGCCAGTAAGAAGAGCTACATTTCACGTTTTAGTTTTCGATTAATGAATTATTGGGCGGTATGGTGCCTTGGACCAGACCGAGGACCTTAAGATTTTGCAGGAACCGAGGACTTTCAGCCAGGTAACACGATAAATTGTGTAAAGTGTTAATATGTAGTAAAAACCTAAGAAAATCTCCCGTTTCCGTCATTTACTATCGAATCGACATAACGCCAGATCGTCACAGTGGTCGTTTTTCTCTCTGAAACGGTTACATTTATCGTCTGCAAGCCCTTGTCGCGTGATGCGGTATGCAGACACAGTACAAGCAGCACACTAGAACACAGAATAAGAATCTACGTTGATGCAATCGGCCAGTAAGAAGAGCTACATTTCAAGTTTTAGTTATCGATTAATGAATTATTGGGCGGTTTGGTGCCTTGGACCAGACCGAGGACCTTAAGATTTTGCATGAACCGAGGACTGGCAGCCAGGTAACACGAGAAATTGTGTAAAGTGTTAATATGGAGTAAAAACCTAAGAAAATCTCCCGTTTCCGTCATTTACTATCGAATCGACATAACGCCTGATCGTCACAGTGGTCGCTTTTCTCTCTGAAACGGTTACATTTATCGTCTGCAAGCCCTTGTCGCGTGATGCGGTATGCAGAGTCACTACAAGCGGCATAGTAGAACACTGAAGAAGCATCTAAGTTTATGCAATCGCCCAGTAAGAAGAGCTACATTTCAAGTTTTAGTTATCGATTAATGAATTATTGGGCGGTTTGGTGCCTTGGACCAGACCGAGGACCTTAAGATTTTGCATGAACCGAGGACTGGCAGCCAGGTAACACGAGAAATTGTGTAAAGTGTTAATATGTAGTAAAAATCTAAGAAAATCTCCCGTTTCCGTCATTTACTATCGAATCGACATAACGCCAGATCGTCACAGTGGTCGCTTTTCTCTCTGAAACGGTTACATTTATCGTCTGGAAGCCCTTGTCGCGTGATGCGGTATGCTGACACAGTACAAGCAGCACACTTGAACACAGAATAAGAATCTACGTTGATGCAATCGGCCAGTAAGAAGAGCTACATTTCAAGTTTTAGTTATCGATTAATGAATTATTGGGCGGTTTGGTGCCTTGGACCAGACCGAGGACCTTAAGATTTTGCATGAACCGAGGACTGGCAGCCAGGTAACACGAGAAATTGTGTAAAGTGTTAATATGTAGTAAAAACCTAAGAAAATCTCCCGTTTCCGTCATTTACTATCGAATCGACATAACGCCAGATCGTCACAGTGGTCGCTTTTCTCTCTGAAACGGTTACATTTATCGTCTGCAAGCCCTTGTCGCGTGATGCGGTATGCAGACACAGTACAAGCAGCACACTAGAACACAGAATAAGAATCTACGTTGATGCAATCGGCCAGTAAGAAGAGCTACATTTCACGTTTTAGTTATCGATTAATGAATTATTGGGCGGTATGGTGCCTTGGACCAGACCGAGGACCTTAAGATTTTGCAGGAACCGAGGACTGGCAGCCAGGTAACACGATAAATTGTGTAAAGTGTTAATATGTAGTAAAAACCTAAGAAAATCTCCCGTTTCCGTCATTTACTATCGAATCGACATAACGCCAGATCGTCACAGTGGTCGCTTTTCTCTCTGAAACGGTTACATTTATCGTCTGCAAGCCCTTGTCGCGTGATGCGGTATGCAGACACAGTACAAGCAGCACACTAGAACACAGAATAAGAATCTACGTTGATGCAATCGGCCAGTAAGAAGAGCTACATTTCAAGTTTTAGTTATCGATTAATGAATTATTGGGCGGTATGGTGCCTTGGACCAGCCCGAGGACCTTAAGATTTTGCATGAACCGAGGACTGGCAGCCAGGTGACACGAGAAATTGTGTAAAGTGTTAATATGTAGTAAAAACCTAAGAAAATCTCCCGTTTCCGTCATTTACTATCGAATCGACATAACGCCAGATCGTCACAGTGGTCGCTTTTCTCTCTGAAACGGTTACATTTATCGTCTGCAAGCCCTTGTCGCGTGATGCGGTATGCTGACACAGTACAAGCAGCACACTTGAACACAGAATAAGAATCTACGTTGATGCAATCGGCCAGTAAGAAGAGCTACATTTCAAGTTTTAGTTATCGATTAATGAATTATTGGGCGGTTTGGTGCCTTGGACCAGACCGAGGACCTTAAGATTTTGCATGAACCGAGGACTGGCAGCCAGGTAACACGAGAAATTGTGTAAAGTGTTAATATGTAGTAAAAACCTAAGAAAATCTCCCGTTTCCGTCATTTACTATCGAATCGACATAACGCCAGATCGTCACAGTGGTCGCTTTTCTCTCTGAAACGGTTACATTTATCGTCTGCAAGCCCTTGTCGCGTGATGCGGTATGCAGACACAGTACAAGCAGCACACTAGAACACAGAATAAGAATCTACGTTGATGCAATCGGCCAGTAAGAAGAGCTACATTTCACGTTTTAGTTATCGATTAATGAATTATTGGGCGGTATGGTGCCTTGGACCAGACCGAGGACCTTAAGATTTTGCAGGAACCGAGGACTGGCAGCCAGGTAACACGATAAATTGTGTAAAGTGTTAATATGTAGTAAAAACCTAAGAAAATCTCCCGTTTCCGTCATTTACTATCGAATCGACATAACGCCAGATCGTCACAGTGGTCGCTTTTCTCTCTGAAACGGTTACATTTATCGTCTGCAAGCCCTTGTCGCGTGATGCGGTATGCAGAGTCACTACAAGCGGCATAGTAGAACACTGAAGAAGCATCTAAGTTTATGCAATCGCCCAGTAAGAAGAGCTACATTTCAAGTTTTAGTTATCGATTAATGAATTATTGGGCGGTTTGGTGCCTTGGACCAGACCGAGGACCTTAAGATTTTGCATGAACCGAGGACTGGCAGCCAGGTAACACGAGAAATTGTGTAAAGTGTTAATATGTAGTAAAAATCTAAGAAAATCTCCCGTTTCCGTCATTTACTATCGAATCGACATAACGCCAGATCGTCACAGTGGTCGCTTTTCTCTCTGAAACGGTTACATTTATCGTCTGGAAGCCCTTGTCGCGTGATGCGGTATGCTGACACAGTACAAGCAGCACACTTGAACACAGAATAAGAATCTACGTTGATGCAATCGGCCAGTAAGAAGAGCTACATTTCAAGTTTTAGTTATCGATTAATGAATTATTGGGCGGTTTGGTGCCTTGGACCAGACCGAGGACCTTAAGATTTTGCATGAACCGAGGACTGGCAGCCAGGTAACACGAGAAATTGTGTAAAGTGTTAATATGTAGTAAAAACCTAAGAAAATCTCCCGTTTCCGTCATTTACTATCGAATCGACATAACGCCAGATCGTCACAGTGGTCGCTTTTCTCTCTGAAACGGTTACATTTATCGTCTGCAAGCCCTTGTCGCGTGATGCGGTATGCAGACACAGTACAAGCAGCACACTAGAACACAGAATAAGAATCTACGTTGATGCAATCGGCCAGTAAGAAGAGCTACATTTCACGTTTTAGTTATCGATTAATGAATTATTGGGCGGTATGGTGCCTTGGACCAGACCGAGGACCTTAAGATTTTGCAGGAACCGAGGACTGGCAGCCAGGTAACACGATAAATTGTGTAAAGTGTTAATATGTAGTAAAAACCTAAGAAAATCTCCCGTTTCCGTCATTTACTATCGAATCGACATAACGCCAGATCGTCACAGTGGTCGCTTTTCTCTCTGAAACGGTTACATTTATCGTCTGCAAGCCCTTGTCGCGTGATGCGGTATGCAGACACAGTACAAGCAGCACACTAGAACACAGAATAAGAATCTACGTTGATGCAATCGGCCAGTAAGAAGAGCTACATTTCAAGTTTTAGTTATCGATTAATGAATTATTGGGCGGTATGGTGCCTTGGACCAGCCCGAGGACCTTAAGATTTTGCATGAACCGAGGACTGGCAGCCAGGTGACACGAGAAATTGTGTAAAGTGTTAATATGTAGTAAAAACCTAAGAAAATCTCCCGTTTCCGTCATTTACTATCGAATCGACATAACGCCAGATCGTCACAGTGGTCGCTTTTCTCTCTGAAACGGTTACATTTATCGTCTGCAAGCCCTTGTCGCGTGATGCGGTATGCTGACACAGTACAAGCAGCACACTTGAACACAGAATAAGAATCTACGTTGATGCAATCGGCCAGTAAGAAGAGCTACATTTCAAGTTTTAGTTATCGATTAATGAATTATTGGGCGGTTTGGTGCCTTGGACCAGACCGAGGACCTTAAGATTTTGCATGAACCGAGGACTGGCAGCCAGGTAACACGAGAAATTGTGTAAAGTGTTAATATGTAGTAAAAACCTAAGAAAATCTCCCGTTTCCGTCATTTACTATCGAATCGACATAACGCCAGATCGTCACAGTGGTCGCTTTTCTCTCTGAAACGGTTACATTTATCGTCTGCAAGCCCTTGTCGCGTGATGCGGTATGCAGACACAGTACAAGCAGCACACTAGAACACAGAATAAGAATCTACGTTGATGCAATCGGCCAGTAAGAAGAGCTACATTTCACGTTTTAGTTATCGATTAATGAATTATTGGGCGGTATGGTGCCTTGGACCAGACCGAGGACCTTAAGATTTTGCAGGAACCGAGGACTGGCAGCCAGGTAACACGATAAATTGTGTAAAGTGTTAATATGTAGTAAAAACCTAAGAAAATCTCCCGTTTCCGTCATTTACTATCGAATCGACATAACGCCAGATCGTCACAGTGGTCGCTTTTCTCTCTGAAACGGTTACATTTATCGTCTGCAAGCCCTTGTCGCGTGATGCGGTATGCAGACACAGTACAAGCAGCACACTAGAACACAGAATAAGAATCTACGTTGATGCAATCGGCCAGTAAGAAGAGCTACATTTCAAGATTTAGTTATCGATTAATGAATTATTGGGCGGTTTGGTGCCTTGGACCAGACCGAGGACCTTAAGATTTTGCATGAACCGAGGACTGGCAGCCAGGTAACACGAGAAATTGTGTAAAGTGTTAATATGTAGTAAAAACCTAAGAAAATCTCCCGTTTCCGTCATTTACTATCGAATCGACATAACGCCAGATCGTCACAGTGGTCGCTTTTCTCTCTGAAACGGTTACATTTATCGTCTGCAAGCCCTTGTCGCGTGATGCGGTATGCAGACACAGTACAAGCAGCACACTAGAACACAGAATAAGAATCTACGTTGATGCAATCGGCCAGTAAGAAGAGCTACATTTCAAGTTTTAGTTATCGATTAATGAATTATTGGGCGGTATGGTGCCTTGGACCAGCCCGAGGACCTTAAGATTTTGCATGAACCGAGGACTGGCAGCCAGGTGACACGAGAAATTGTGTAAAGTGTTAATATGTAGTAAAAACCTAAGAAAATCTCCCGTTTCCGTCATTTACTATCGAATCGACATAACGCCAGATCGTCACAGTGGTCGCTTTTCTCTCTGAAACGGTTACATTTATCGTCTGCAAGCCCTTGTCGCGTGATGCGGTATGCAGAGTCACTACAAGCGGCATAGTAGAACACTGAAGAAGCATCTAAGTTTAAGCAATCGCCCAGTAAGAAGAGCTACATTTCAAGTTTTAGTTATCGATTAATGAATTATTGGGCGGTTTGGTGCCTTGGACCAGACCGAGGACCTTAAGATTTTGCATGAACCGAGGACTGGCAGCCAGGTAACACGAGAAATTGTGTAAAGTGTTAATATGTAGTAAAAACCTAAGAAAATCTCCCGTTTCCGTCATTTACTATCGAATCGACATAACGCCAGATCGTCACAGTGGTCGTTTTTCTCTCTGAAACGGTTACATTTATCGTCTGCAAGCCCTTGTCGCGTGATGCGGTATGCAGACACAGTACAAGCAGCACACTAGAACACAGAATAAGAATCTACGTTGATGCAATCGGCCAGTAAGAAGAGCTACATTTCAAGTTTTAGTTATCGATTAATGAATTATTGGGCGGTATGGTGCCTTGGACCAGACCGAGGACCTTAAGATTTTGCATGAACCGAGGACTGGCAGCCAGGTAACACGAGAAATTGTGTAAAGTGTTAATATGTAGTAAAAACCTAAGAAAATGTAACGTTTCCGTCATTTACTATCGAATCGACATAACGCCAGATCGTCACAGTGGTCGCTTTTCTCTCTGAAACGGTTACATTTATCGTCTGCAAGCCCTTGTCGCGTGATGCGGTATGCAGACACAGTACAAGCAGCACATTAGAACACAGAATAAGAATCTACGTTGATGCAATCGGCCAGGAAGAAGAGCTACATTTCAAGTTTTATTTATCGATTAATGAATTTTTGGGCGGTTTGGTGCCTTGGACCAGACCGAGGACCTTAAGATTTTGCATGAACCGAGGACTGGCAGCCAGGTGACACGAGAAATTGTGTAAAGTGTTAATATGTAGTAAAAACCTAAGAAAATCTCCCGTTTCCGTCATTTACTATCGAATCGACATAACGCCAGATCGTCACAGTGGTCGCTTTTCTCTCTGAAACGGTTACATTTATCGTCTGCAAGCCCTTGTCGCGTGATGCGGTATGCAGAGTCACTACAAGCGGCATAGTAGAACACTGAAGAAGCATCTAAGTTTATGCAATCGCCCAGTAAGAAGAGCTACATTTCAAGTTTTAGTTATCGATTAATGAATTATTGTGCGGTTTGGTGCCTTGGACCAGACCGAGGACCTTAAGATTTTGCATGAACCGAGGACTGGCAGCCAGGTAACACGAGAAATTGTGTAAAGTGTTAATATGTAGTAAAAACCTAAGAAAATCTCCCGTTTCCGTCATTTACTATCGAATCGACAAAACGCCAGATCGTCACAGTGGTCGCTTTTCTCTCTGAAACGGTTACATTTATCGTCTGCAAGCCCTTGTCGCGTGATGCGGTATGCAGACACAGTACAAGCAGCACACTAGAACACAGAATAAGAATCTACGTTGATGCAATCGGCCAGTAAGAAGAGCTACATTTCAAGTTTTAGTTATCGATTAATGAATTATTGGGCGGTTTGGTGCCTTGGACCAGACCGAGGACCTTAAGATTTTGCATGAACCGAGGACTGGCAGCCAGGTAACACGAGAAATTGTGTAAAGTGTTAATATGTAGTAAAAACCTAAGAAAATCTCCCGTTTCCGTCATTTACTATCGAATCGACATAACGCCAGATCGTCACAGTGGTCGCTTTTCTCTCTGAAACGGTTACATTTATCGTCTGCAAGCCCTTGTCGCGTGATGCGGTATGCAGACACAGTACAAGCAGCACACTAGAACACAGAATAAGAATCTACGTTGATGCAATCGGCCAGTAAGAAGAGCTACATTCCAAGTTTTAGTTATCGATTAATGAATTATTGGGCGGTATGGTGCCTTGGACCAGACCGAGGACCTTAAGATTTTGCATGAACCGAGGACTGGCAGCCAGGTAACACGAGAAATTGTGTAAAGTGTTAATATGTAGTAAAAACCTAAGAAAATCTCCCGTTTCCGTCATTTACTATCGAATCGACATAACGCCAGATCGTCACAGTGGTCGCTTTTCTCTCTGAAACGGTTACATTTATCGTCTGCAAGCCCTTGTCGCGTGATGCGGTATGCAGAGTCACTACAAGCGGCATAGTAGAACACTGAAGAAGCATCTAAGTTTATGCAATCGCCCAGTAAGAAGAGCTACATTTCAAGTTTTAGTTATCGATTAATGAATTATTGGGCGGTTTGGTGCCTTGGACCAGACCGAGGACCTTAAGATTTTGCATGAACCGAGGACTGGCAGCCAGGTAACACGAGAAATTGTGTAAAGTGTTAATATGTAGTAAAAACCTAAGAAAATCTCCCGTTTCCGTCATTTACTATCGAATCGACATAACGCCAGATCGTCACAGTGGTCGTTTTTCTCTCTGAAACGGTTACATTTATCGTCTGCAAGCCCTTGTCGCGTGATGCGGTATGCAGACACAGTACAAGCAGCACACTAGAACACAGAATAAGAATCTACGTTGATGCAATCGGCCAGTAAGAAGAGCTACATTTCAAGTTTTAGTTATCGATTAATGAATTATTGGGCGGTATGGTGCCTTGGACCAGACCGAGGACCTTAAGATTTTGCATGAACCGAGGACTGGCAGCCAGGTAACACGAGAAAGTGTGTAAAGTGTTAATATGTAGTAAAAACCTAAGAAAATCTCCCGTTTCCGTCATTTACTATCGAATCGACATAACGCCAGATCGTCACAGTGGTCGTTTTTCTCTCTGAAACGGTTACATTTATCGTCTGCAAGCCCTTGTCGCGTGATGCGGTATGCAGACACAGTACAAGCAGCACACTAGAACACAGAATAAGAATCTACGTTGATGCAATCGGCCAGTAAGAAGAGCTACATTTCAAGTTTTAGTTATCGATTAATGAATTATTGGGCGGTATGGTGCCTTGGACCAGACCGAGGACCTTAAGATTTTGCATGAACCGAGGACTGGCAGCCAGGTAACACGAGAAATTGTGTAAAGTGTTAATATGTAGTAAAAACCTAAGAAAATCTCCCGTTTCCGTCATTTACTATCGAATCGACATAACGCCAGATCGTCACAGTGGTCGCTTTTCTCTCTGAAACGGTTACATTTATCGTCTGCAAGCCCTTGTCGCGTGATGCGGTATGCAGAGTCACTACAAGCGGCATAGTAGAACACTGAAGAAGCATCTAAGTTTATGCAATCGCCCAGTAAGAAGAGCTACATTTCAAGTTTTAGTTATCGATTAATGAATTATTGTGCGGTTTGGTGCCTTGGACCAGACCGAGGACCTTAAGATTTTGCATGAACCGAGGACTGGCAGCCAGGTAACACGAGAAATTGTGTAAAGTGTTAATATGTAGTAAAAACCTAAGAAAATCTCCCGTTTCCGTCATTTACTATCGAATCGACAAAACGCCAGATCGTCACAGTGGTCGCTTTTCTCTCTGAAACGGTTACATTTATCGTCTGCAAGCCCTTGTCGCGTGATGCGGTATGCAGACACAGTACAAGCAGCACACTAGAACACAGAATAAGAATCTACGTTGATGCAATCGGCCAGTAAGAAGAGCTACATTTCAAGTTTTAGTTATCGATTAATGAATTATTGGGCGGTTTGGTGCCTTGGACCAGACCGAGGACCTTAAGATTTTGCATGAACCGAGGACTGGCAGCCAGGTAACACGAGAAATTGTGTAAAGTGTT
The DNA here is from genome assembly GCF_023864275.1 of Schistocerca cancellata. Classification (NCBI taxonomy): domain Eukaryota; kingdom Metazoa; phylum Arthropoda; class Insecta; order Orthoptera; family Acrididae; genus Schistocerca; species Schistocerca cancellata. Next base: position 4,382,178 of record NW_026047150.1, read on the forward strand.
AATATGGAGTAAAAACCTAAGAAAATCTCCCGTTTCCGTCATTTACTATCGAATCGACATAACGCCAGATCGTCACAGTGGTCGCTTTTCTCTCTGAAACGGTTACATTTATCGTCTGCAAGCCCTTGTCGCGTGATGCGGTATGCAGACACAGTACAAGCAGCACACTAGAACACAGAATAAGAATCTACGTTGATGCAATCGGCCAGTAAGAAGAGCTACATTCCAAGTTTTAGTTATCGATTAATGAATTATTGGGCGGTATGGTGCCTTGGACCAGACCGAGGACCTTAAGATTTTGCATGAACCGAGGACTGGCAGCCAGGTAACACGAGAAAGTGTGTAAAGTGTTAATATGTAGTAAAAACCTAAGAAAATCTCCCGTTTCCGTCATTTACTATCGAATCGACATAACGCCAGATCGTCACAGTGGTCGTTTTTCTCTCTGAAACGGTTACATTTATCGTCTGCAAGCCCTTGTCGCGTGATGCGGTATGCAGACACAGTACAAGCAGCACACTAGAACACAGAATAAGAATCTACGTTGATGCAATCGGCCAGTAAGAAGAGCTACATTTCAAGTTTTAGTTATCGATTAATGAATTATTGGGCGGTATGGTGCCTTGGACCAGACCGAGGACCTTAAGATTTTGCATGAACCGAGGACTGGCAGCCAGGTAACACGAGAAATTGTGTAAAGTGTTAATATGTAGTAAAAACCTAAGAAAATCTCCCGTTTCCGTCATTTACTATCGAATCGACATAACGCCAGATCGTCACAGTGGTCGCTTTTCTCTCTGAAACGGTTACATTTATCGTCTGCAAGCCCTTGTCGCGTGATGCGGTATGCAGAGTCACTACAAGCGGCATAGTAGAACACTGAAGAAGCATCTAAGTTTATGCAATCGCCCAGTAAGAAGAGCTACATTTCAAGTTTTAGTTATCGATTAATGAATTATTGTGCGGTTTGGTGCCTTGGACCAGACCGAGGACCTTAAGATTTTGCATGAACCGAGGACTGGCAGCCAGGTAACACGAGAAATTGTGTAAAGTGTTAATATGTAGTAAAAACCTAAGAAAATCTCCCGTTTCCGTCATTTACTATCGAATCGACAAAACGCCAGATCGTCACAGTGGTCGCTTTTCTCTCTGAAACGGTTACATTTATCGTCTGCAAGCCCTTGTCGCGTGATGCGGTATGCAGAGTCACTACAAGCGGCATAGTAGAACACTGAAGAAGCACCTAAGTTTATGCAATCGCCCAGTAAGAAGAGCTACATTTCAAGTTTTAGTTATCGATTAATGAATTATTGGGCGGTTTGGTGCCTTGGACCAGACCGAGGACCTTAAGATTTTGCATGAACCGAGGACTGGCAGCCAGGTAACACGAGAAATTGTGTAAAGTGTTAATATGTAGTAAAAACCTAAGAAAATCTCCCGTTTCCGTCATTTACTATCGAATCGACATAACGCCAGATCGTCACAGTGGTCGCTTTTCTCTCTGAAACGGTTACATTTATCGTCTGCAAGCCCTTGTCGCGTGATGCGGTATGCAGACACAGTACAAGCAGCACTCTAGAACACAGAATAAGAATATACGTTGATGCAATCGGCCAGGAAGAACAGCTACATTTCAAGTTTTAGTTATCGATTAATGAATTATTGGGCGGTTTGGTGCCTTGGACCAGACCGAGGACCTTAAGATTTTGCATGAACCGAGGACTGGCAGCCAGGTAACACGAGAAATTGTGTAAAGTGTTAATATGTAGTAAAAACCTAAGAAAATCTCCCGTTTCCGTCATTTACTATCGAATCGACATAACGCCAGATCGTCACAGTGGTCGCTTTTCTCTCTGAAACGGTTACATTTATCGTCTGCAAGCCCTTGTCGCGTGATGCGGTATGCAGACACAGTACAAGCAGCACACTAGAACACAGAATAAGAATCTACGTTGATGCAATCGGCCAGTAAGAAGAGCTAAATTTCAAGTTTTAGTTATCGATTAATGAATTATTGGGCGGTTTGGTGCCTTGGACCAGACCGAGGACCTTAAGATTTTGCATGAACCGAGGACTGGCAGCCAGGTAACACGAGAAATTGTGTAAAGTGTTAATATGTAGTAAAAACCTAAGAAAATCTCCCGTTTCCGTCATTTACTATCGAATCGACATAACGCCAGATCGTCACAGTGGTCGCTTTTCTCTCTGAAACGGTTACATTTATCGTCTGCAAGCCCTTGTGGCGTGATGCGGTATGCAGAGTCACTACAAGCGGCATAGTAGAACACTGAAGTAGCATCTACGATGATGCAATCGGCCAGTAAGAAGAGCTACATCTCAAGTTTTAGTTATCGATTAATGAATTATTGGGCGGTTTGGTGCCTTGGACCAGACCGAGGACCTTAAGATTTTGCATGAACCGAGGACTGGCAGCCAGGTAACACGAGAAATTGTGTAAAGTGTTAATATGTAGTAAATACCTAAGAAAATCTCCCGTTTCCGTCATTTACTATCGAATCGACATAACGCCAGATCGTCACAGTGGTCGCTTTTCTCTCTGAAACGGTTACATTTATCGTCTGCAAGCCCTTGTCGCGTGATGCGGAATGCAGAGTCACTACAAGCGGCATAGTAGAACACTGAAGAAGCACCTAAGTTTATGCAATCGCCCAGTAAGAAGAGCTACATTTCAAGTTTTAGTTATCGATTAATGAATTATTGGGCGGTTTGGTGCCTTGGACCAGACCGAGGACCTTAAGATTTTGCATGAACCGAGGACTGGCAGCCAGGTAACACGAGAAATTGTGTAAAGTGTTAATATGTAGTAAAAACCTAAGAAAATCTCCCGTTTCCGTCATTTACTATCGAATCGACATAACGCCAGATCGTCACAGTGGTCGCTTTTCTCTCTGAAACGGTTACATTTATCGTCTGCAGGCCCTTGTCGCGTGATGCGGTATGCAGACACAGTACAAGCAGCACACTAGAACACATAGTAAGAATCTACGTTGATGCAATCGGCCAGTAAGAAGAGCTACATTTCAAGTTTTAGTTATCGATTAATGAATTATTGGGCGGTTTGGTGCCTTGGACCAGACCGAGGTCCTTAAGATTTTGCATGAACCGAGGACTGGCAGCCAGGTAACACGAGAAATTGTGTAAAGTGTTAATATGTAGTAAAAACCCAAGAAAATCTCCCGTTTCCGTCATTTACTATCGAATCGACATAACGCCAGATCGTCACAGTGGTCGCTTTTCTCTCTGAAACGGTTACATTTATCGTCTGCAAGCCCTTGTCGCGTGATGCGGTATGCAGACACAGTACAAGCAGCACACTAGAACACAGAATAAGAATCTACGTTGATGCAATCGGCCAGTAAGAAGAGCTACATTTCAAGTTTTAGTTATCGATTAATGAATTATTGGGCGGTTTGGTGCCTTGGACCAGACCGAGGACCTTAAGATTTTGCATGAACCGAGGACTGGCAGCCAGGTAACACGAGAAATTGTGTAAAGTGTTAATATGTAGTAAAAACCTAAGAAAATCTCCCGTTTCCGTCATTTACTATCGAATCGACATAACGCCAGATCGTCACAGTGGTCGCTTTTCTCTCTGAAACGGTTACATTTATCGTCTGCAAGCCCTTGTCGCGTGATGCGGTATGCAGAGTCACTACAAGCGGCATAGTAGAACACTGAAGAAGCATCTAAGTTTATGCAATCGCCCAGTAAGAAGAGCTACATTTCAAGTTTTAGTTATCGATTAATGAATTATTGGGCGGTTTGGTGCTTGGACCAGACCGAGGACCTTAAGATTTTGCATGAACCGAGGACTGGCAGCCAGGTAACACGAGAAATTGTGTAAAGTGTTAATATGTAGTAAAAACCTAAGAAAATCTCCCGTTTCCGTCATTTACTATCGAATCGACATAACGCCAGATCGTCACAGTGGTCGCTTTTCTCTCTGAAACGGTTACATTTATCGTCTGCAAGCCCTTGTCGCGTGATGCGGTATGCAGACACAGTACAAGCAGCACACTAGAACACAGAATAAGAATCAACGTTGATGCAATCGGTCAGGAAGAAGAGCTACATTTCAAGTTTTAGTTATCGATTAATGAATTATTGGGCGGTTTGGTGCCTTGGACCAGACCGAGGACCTTAAGATTTTGCATGAACCGAAGACTGGCAGCCAGGTAACACGAGAAATTGTGTAAAGTGTTAATATGTAGTAAAAACCGAAGAAAATCTCCCGTTTCCGTCACTTACTATCGAATCGACATAACGCCAGATCGTCACAGTGGTCGCTTTTCTCTCTGAAACGGTTACATTTATCGTCTGCAAGCCCTTGTCGCGTGATGCGGTATGCAGAGTCACTACAAGCGGCATAGTAGAACACTGAAGAAGCATCTAAGTTGATGCAATCGCCCAGTAAGAAGAGCTACATTTCAAGTTTTAGTTATCGATTAATGAATTATTGGGCGGTTTGGTGCCTTGGACCAGACCGAGGACCTTAAGATTTTGCATGAACCGAGGACTGGCAGCCAGGTAACACGAGAAATTGTGTAAAGTGTTAATATGTAGTAAAAACCGAAGAAAATCTCCCGTTTCCGTCATTTACTATCGAATCGACATAACGCCAGATCGTCACAGTGGTCGCTTTTCTCTCTGAAACGGTTACATTTATCGTCTGCAAGCCCTTGTCGCGTGATGCGGTATGCAGACACAGTACAAGCAGCACACTAGAACACTGAATAAGAATCTACGTTGATGCAATCGGCCAGGAAGAAGAGCTACATTTCAAGTTTTAGTTATCGATTAATGAATTATTGGGCGGTTTGGTGCCTTGGACCAGACCGAGGACCTTAAGATTTTGCATGAACCGAGGACTGGCAGCCAGGTAACACGAGAAATTGTGTAAAGTGTTAATATGTAGTAAAAACCTAAGAAAATCTCCCGTTTCCGTCATTTACTATCGAATCGACATTACGCCAGATCGTCACAGTGGTCGTTTTTCTCTCTGAAACGGTTACATTTATCGTCTGCAAGCCCTTGTCGCGTGATGCGGTATGCAGACACAGTACAAGCAGCACACTAGAACACAGAATAGCAATCTACGTTGATGCAATCGGCCAGTAAGGAGAGCTACATTTCAAGTTTTAGTTATCGATTAATGAATTATTGGGCGGTTTGGTGCCTTGGGCCAGACCGAGGACCTTAAGATTTTGCATGAACCGAGGACTGGCAGCCAGGTGACACGAGAAATTGTGTAAAGTGTTAATATGTAGTAAAAACCTAAGAAAATCTCCCGTTTCCGTCATTTACTATCGAATCGACATAACGCCAGATCGTCACAGTGGTCGCTTTTCTCTCTGAAACGGTTACATTTATCGTCTGCAAGCCCTTGTCGCGTGATGCGGTATGCAGAGTCACTACAAGCGGCATAGTAGAACACTGAAGAAGCATCTAAGTTTATGCAATCGCCCAGTAAGAAGAGCTACATTTCAAGTTTTAGTTATCGATTAATGAATTATTGGGCGGTTTGGTGCCTTGGACCAGACCGAGGACCTTAAGATTTTGCATGAACCGTGGACTGGCAGCCAGGTAACACGAGAAATTGTGTAAAGTGTTAATATGTAGTAAAAACCTAAGAAAATCTCCCGTCTCCGTCATTTACTATCGAATCGACATAACGCCAGATCGTCACAGTGGTCGCTTTTCTCTCTGGAACGGTTACATTTATCGTCTGCAAGCCCTTGTCGCGTGATGCGGTATGCAGAGTCAGTACAAGCGGCAAAGTAGAACACTGAAGAAGCACCTAAGTTTATGCAATCGCCCAGTAAGAAGAGCTACTTTTCAAGTTTTAGTTATCGATTAATGAATTATTGGGCGGTTTGGTGCCTTGGACCAGACCGTGGACCTTAAGATTTTGCATGAACCGAGGACTGGCAGCCAGGTAACACGAGAAATTGTGTAAAGTGTTAATATGTAGTAAAAACCTAAGAAAATCTCCCGTTTCCGTCATTTACTATCGAATCGACATAACGCCAGATCGTCACAGTGGTCGCTTTTCTCTCTGAAACGGTTACATTTATCGTCTGCAAGCCCTTGTCGCGTGATGCGGTATGCAGACACAGTACAAGCAGCACACTAGAACACAGAATAAGAATCTACGTTGATGCAATCGGCCAGGAAGAAGAGCTACATTTCAAGTTATAGTTATCGATTAATGAATTATTGGGCCGTTTGGTGCCTTGGACCAGACCGAGGACCTTAAGATTTTGCATGAGCCGAGGACTGGCAGCCAGGTAACACGAGAAATCGTGTAAAGTGTTAATATGTAGTAAAAACCTAAGAAAATCTCCCGTTTCCGTCATTTACTATCGAATCGACATAACGCCAGATCGTCACAGTGGTCGCTTTTCTCTCTGAAACGGTTACATTTATCGTCTGCAAGCCCTTGTCGCGTGATGCGGTATGCAGACACAGTACAAGCAGCACACTAGAACACAGAATAAGAATCTACGTTGATGCAATCGGCCAGGAAGAAGAGCTACATTTCAAGTTTTAGTTATCGATTAATGAATTATTGGGCGGTTTGGTGCCTTGGACCAGACCGAGGACCTTAAGATTTTGCATGAACCGAGGACTGGCAGCCAGGTAACACGAGAAATTGTGTAAAGTGTTAATATGTAGTAAAAACCTAAGAAAATCTCCCGTTTCCGTCATTTACTATCGAATCGACATAACGCCAGATCGTCACAGTGGTCGCTTTTCTCTCTGAAACGGTTACATTTATCGTCTGCAAGCCCTTGTCGCGTGATGCGGTATGCAGAGTCACTACAAGCGGCATAGTAGAATACTGAAGAAGCATCTAAGTTTATGCAATCGCCCAGTAAGAAGAGCTACATTTCAAGTTTTAGTTATCGATTAATGAATTATTGGGCGGTTAGGTGCCTTGGACCAGACCGAGGACCTTAAGATTTTGCATGAACCGAGGACTGGCAGCCAGGTAACACGAGAAATTGTGTAAAGTGTTAATATGTAGTAAAAACCTAAGAAAATCTCCCGTTTCCGTCATTTACTATCGAATCGACATAACGCCAGATCGTCACAGTGGTCGCTTTTCTCTCTGAAACGGTTACATTTATCGTCTGCAAGCCCTTGTCGCGTGATGCGGTATGCAGAGTCACTACAAGCGGCATAGTAGAACACTGAAGAAGCATCTAAGTTTATGCAATCGCCCAGTAAGAAGAGCTACATTTCAAGTTTCAGTTATCGATTAATGAATTATTGGGCGGTTTGGTGCCTTGGACCAGACCGAGGACCTTAAGATTTTGCATGAACCGAGGACTGGCAGCCAGGTAACACGAGAAATTGTTAAAGTGTTAATATGTAGTAAAAACGTAAGAAAATCTCCCGTTTCCGTCATTTACTATCGAATCGACATAACGCCAGATCGTCACAGTGGTCGCTTTTCTCTCTGAAACGGTTACATTTATCGTCTGCAAGCCCTTGTCGCGTGATGCGGTATGCAGAGTCACTACAAGCGGCATAGTAGAACACTGAAGAAGCATCTAAGTTTATGCAATCGCCCAGTAAGAAGAGCTACATTTCAAGTTTTAGTTTTCGATTAATGAATTATTGGGCGGTTTGGTGCCTTGGACCAGACCGAGGACCTTAAGATTTTGCATGAACCGAGGACTGGCAGCCAGGTAACACGAGAAATTGTGTAAAGTGTTAATATGTAGTAAAAACCTAAGAAAATCTCCCGTTTCCGTCATTTACTATCGAATCGACATAACGCCAGATCGTCACAGTGGTCGCTTTTCTCTCTGAAACGGTTACATTTATCGTCTGCAAGCCCTTGTCGCGTGATGCGGTATGCAGACACAGTACAAGCAGCACACTAGAACACAGAATAAGAATCAACGTTGAAGCAATCGGCCAGGAAGAAGAGCTACATTTCAAGTTTTAGTTATCGATTAATGAATTATTGGGCGGTTTGGTGCCTTGGACCAGACCGAGGACCTTAAGATTTTGCATGAACCGAAGACTGGCAGCCAGGTAACACGAGAAATTGTGTAAAGTGTTAATATGTAGTAAAAACCGAAGAAAATCTCCCGTTTCCGTCATTTACTATCGAATCGACATAACGCCAGATCGTCACAGTGGTCGCTTTTCTCTCTGAAACGGTTACATTTATCGTCTGCAAGCCCTTGTCGCGTGATGCGGTATGCAGAGTCACTACAAGCGGCATAGTAGAACACTGAAGAAGCATCTAAGTTTATGCAATCGCCCAGTAAGAAGAGCTACATTTCAAGTTTTAGTTATCGATTAATGAATTATTGGGCGGTTTGGTGCCTTGGACCAGACCGAGGACCTTAAGATTTTGCATGAACCGAGGACTGGCAGCCAGGTAACACGAGAAATTGTGTAAAGTGTTAATATGTAGTAAAAACCTAAGAAAATCTCCCGTTTCCGTCATTTACTATCGAATCGACATAACGCCAGATCGTCACAGTGGTCGCTTTTCTCTCTGAAACGGTTACATTTATCGTCTGCAAGCCCTTGTCGCGTGATGCGGTATGCAGACACAGTACAAGCAGCACACTAGAACACAGAATAAGAATCTACGTTGATGCAATCGGCCAGGAAGAAGAGCTACATTTCAAGTTATAGTTATCGATTAATGAATTATTGGGCCGTTTGGTGCCTTGGACCAGACCGAGGACCTTAAGATTTTGCATGAGCCGAGGACTGGCAGCCAGGTAACACGAGAAATCGTGTAAAGTGTTAATATGTAGTAAAAACCTAAGAAAATCTCCCGTTTCCGTCATTTACTATCGAATCGACATAACGCCAGATCGTCACAGTGGTCGCTTTTCTCTCTGAAACGGTTACATTTATCGTCTGCAAGCCCTTGTCGCGTGATGCGGTATGCAGACACAGTACAAGCAGCACACTAGAACACAGAATAAGAATCTACGTTGATGCAATCGGCCAGGAAGAAGAGCTACATTTCAAGTTTTAGTTATCGATTAATGAATTATTGGGCGGTTTGGTGCCTTGGACCAGACCGAGGACCTTAAGATTTTGCATGAACCGAGGACTGGCAGCCAGGTAACACGAGAAATTGTGTAAAGTGTTAATATGTAGTAAAAACCTAAGAAAATCTCCCGTTTCCGTCATTTACTATCGAATCGACATAACGCCAGATCGTCACAGTGGTCGCTTTTCTCTCTGAAACGGTTACATTTATCGTCTGCAAGCCCTTGTCGCGTGATGCGGTATGCAGAGTCACTACAAGCGGCATAGTAGAACACTGAAGAAGCATCTAAGTTTATGCAATCGCCCAGTAAGAAGAGCTACATTTCAAGTTTTAGTTATCGATTAATGAATTATTGGGCGGTTTGGTGCCTTGGACCAGACCGAGGACCTTAAGATTTTGCATGAACCGAGGACTGGCAGCCAGGTAACACGAGAAATTGTGTAAAGTGTTAATATGTAGTAAAAACCTAAGAAAATCTCCCGTTTCCGTCATTTACTATCGAATCGACATAACGCCAGATCGTCACAGTGGTCGCTTTTCTCTCTGAAACGGTTACATTTATCGTCTGCAAGCCCTTGTCGCGTGATGCGGTACGCAGAGTCACTACAAGCGGCATAGTAGAACACTGCAGAAGCATCTAAGTTTATGCAATCGCCCAGTAAGAAGAGCTACATTTCAAGTTTCAGTTATCGATTAATGAATTATTGGGCGGTTTGGTGCCTAGGACCAGACCGAGGACCTTAAGATTTTGCATGAACCGAGGACTGGCAGCCAGGTAACACGAGAAATTGTTAAAGTGTTAATATGTAGTAAAAACCTAAGAAAATCTCCCGTTTCCGTCATTTACTATCGAATCGACATAACGCCAGATCGTCACAGTGGTCGCTTTTCTCTCTGAAACGGTTACATTTATCGTCTGCAAGCCCTTGTCGCGTGATGCGGTATGCAGACACAGTACAAGCAGCACACTAGAACACAGAATAAGAATCTACGTTGATGCAATCGGCCAGGAAGAACAGCTACATTTCAAGGTTTAGTTATCGATTAATGAATTATTGGGCGGTTTGGTGCCTTGGACCAGACCGAGGACCTTAAGATTTTGCATGAACCGAGGACTGGCAGCCAGGTAACACGAGAAATTGTGTAAAGTGTTAATATGTAGTAAAAACCTAAGAAAATCTCCCGTTTCCGTCATTTACTATCGAATCGACATAACGCCAGATCGTCACAGTGGTCGCTTTTCTCTCTGAAACGGTTACATTTATCGTCTGCAAGCCCTTGTCGCGTGATGCGGTATGCAGACACAGTACAAGCAGCACACTAGTACACAGAATAAGAATCTACGTTGATGCAATCGGCCAGGAAGAAGAGCTACATTTCAAGGTTTAGTTATCGATTAATGAATTATTGGGCGGTATGGTGCCTTGGACCAGACCGAGGACCTTAAGATTTTGCATGAACCGAGGACTGGCAGCCAGGTAACACGAGAAATTGTGTAAAGTGTTAATATGTAGTAAAAACCTAAGAAAATCTCCCGTTTCCGTCATTTACTTTCGAATCGACATAACGCCAGATCGTCACAGTGGTCGCTTTTCTCTCTGAAACGGTTACATTTATCGTCTGCAAGCCCTTGTCGCGTGATGCGGTATGCAGACACAGTACAAGCAGCACACTAGAACACAGAATAAGAATCAACGTTGAAGCAATCGGCCAGGAAGAAGAGCTACATTTCAAGTTTTAGTTATCGATTAATGAATTATTGGGCGGTTTGGTGCCTTGGACCAGACCGAGGACCTTAAGATTTTGCATGAACCGAAGACTGGCAGCCAGGTAACACGAGAAATTGTGTAAAGTGTTAATATGTAGTAAAAACCGAAGAAAATCTCCCGTTTCCGTCATTTACTATCGAATCGACATAACGCCAGATCGTCACAGTGGTCGCTTTTCTCTCTGAAACGGTTACATTTATCGTCTGCAAGCCCTTGTCGCGTGATGCGGTATGCAGAGTCACTACAAGCGGCATAGTAGAACACTGAAGAAGCATCTAAGTTTATGCAATCGCCCAGTAAGAAGAGCTACATTTCAAGTTTTAGTTATCGATTAATGAATTATTGGGCGGTTTGGTGCCTTGGACCAGACCGAGGACCTTAAGATTTTGCATGAACCGAGGACTGGCAGCCAGGTAACACGAGAAATTGTGTAAAGTGTTAATATGTAGTAAAAACCTAAGAAAATCTCCCGTTTCCGTCATTTACTATCGAATCGACGTAACGCCAGATCGTCACAGTGGTCGCTTTTCTCTCTGAAACGGTTACATTTATCGTCTGCAAGCCCTTGTCGCGTGATGCCGTATGCAGACACAGTACAAGCAGCACACTAGAACACTGAATAAGAATCTACGTTGATGCAATCGGCCAGGAAGAAGAGCTACATTTCAAGTTTTAGTTATCGATTAATGAATTATTGGGCGGTTTGGTGCCTTGGACCAGACCGAGGACCTTAAGATTTTGCATGAACCGAGGACTGGCAGCCAGGTAACACGAGAAATTGTGTAAAGTGTTAATATGTAGTAAAAACCTAAGAAAATCTCCCGTTTCCGTCATTTACTATCGAATCGACATTACGCCAGATCGTCACAGTGGTCGCTTTTCTCTCTGAAACGGTTACATTTATCGTCTGCAAGCCCTTGTCGCGTGATGCGGTATGCAGACACAGTACAAGCAGCACACTAGAACACAGAATAAGAATCAACGTTGATGCAATCGGCCAGGAAGAAGAGCTACATTTCAAGGTTTAGTTATCGATTAATGAATTATTGGGCGGTATGGTGCCTTGGACCAGACCGAGGACCTTAAGATTTTGCATGAACCGAGGACTGGCAGCCAGGTAACACGAGAAATTGTGTAAAGTGTTAATATGTAGTAAAAACCTAAGAAAATCTCCCGTTTCCGTCATTTACTATCGAATCGACATAACGCCAGATCGTCACAGTGGTCGCTTTTCTCTCTGAAACGGTTACATTTATCGTCTGCAAGCCCTTGTCGCGTGATGCGGTATGCAGACACAGTACAAGCAGCACACTAGAACACAGAATAAGAATCAACGTTGATGCAATCGGCCAGGAAGAAGAGCTACATTTCAAGTTTTAGTTATCGATTAATGAATTATTGGGCGGTTTGGTGCCTTGGACCAGACCGAGGACCTTAAGATTTTGCATGAACCGAAGACTGGCAGCCAGGTAACACGAGAAATTGTGTAAAGTGTTAATATGTAGTAAAAACCGAAGAAAATCTCCCGTTTCCGTCATTTACTATCGAATCGACATAACGCCAGATCGTCACAGTGGTCGCTTTTCTCTCTGAAACGGTTACATTTATCGTCTGCAAGCCCTTGTCGCGTGATGCGGTATGCAGAGTCACTACAAGCGGCATAGTAGAACACTGAAGAAGCATCTAAGTTTATGCAATCGCCCAGTAAGAAGAGCTACATTTCAAGTTTTAGTTATCGATTAATGAATTATTGGGCGGTTTGGTGCCTTGGACCAGACCGAGGACCTTAAGATTTTGCATGAACCGAGGACTGGCAGCCAGGTAACACGAGAAATTGTGTAAAGTGTTATTATGTAGTAAAAACCGAAGAAAATCTCCCGTTTCTGTCATTTACTATCGAATCGACATAACGCCAGATCGTCACAGTGGTCGCTTTTCTCTCTGAAACGGTTACATTTATCGTCTGCAAGCCCTTGTCGCGTGATGCGGTATGCAGACACAGTACAAGCAGCACACTACAACACTGAATAAGAATCTACGTTGATGCAATCGGCCAGGAAGAAGAGCTACATTTCAAGTTTTAGTTATCGATTAATGAATTATTGGGCGGTTTGGTGCCTTGGACCAGACCGAGGACCTTAAGATTTTGCATGAACCGAGGACTGGCAGCCAGGTAACACGAGAAATTGTGTAAAGTGTTAATATGTAGTAAAAACCTAAGAAAATCTCCCGTTTCCGTCATTTACTATCGAATCGACATAACGCCAGATCGTCACAGTGGTCGCTTTTCTCTCTGGAACGGTTACATTTATCGTCTGCAAGCCCTTGTCGCGTAATGCGGTATGCAGAGTCAGTACAAGCGGCAAAGTAGAACACTGAAGAAGCACCTAAGTTTATGCAATCGCCCAGTAAGAAGAGCTACTTTTCAAGTTTTAGTTATCGATTAATGAATTATTGGGCGGTTTGGTGCCTTGGACCAGACCGAGGACCTTAAGATTTTGCATGAACCGAGGACTGGCAGCCAGGTAACACGAGAAATTGTGTAAAGTGTTAATATGTAGTAAAAACCTAAGAAAATCTCCCGTTTCCGTCATTTACTATCGAATCGACATAACGCCAGATCGTCACAGTGGTCGCTTTTCTCTCTGAAACGGTTACATTTATCGTCTGCAAGCCCTTGTCGCGTGATGCGGTATGCAGACACAGTACAAGCAGCACACTAGAACACAGAATAAGAATCTACGTTGATGCAATCGGCCAGGAAGAAGAGCTACATTTCAAGTTATAGTTATCGATTAATGAATTATTGGGCCGTTTGGTGCCTTGGACCAGACCGAGGACCTTAAGATTTTGCATGAGCCGAGGACTGGCAGCCAGGTAACACGAGAAATCGTGTAAAGTGTTAATATGTAGTAAAAACCTAAGAAAATTTCCCGTTTCCGTCATTTACTATCGAATCGACATAACGCCAGATCGTCACAGTGGTCGCTTTTCTCTCTGAAACGGTTACATTTATCGTCTGCAAGCCCTTGTCGCGTGATGCGGTATGCAGAGTCACTACAAGCGGCATAGTAGAACACTGAAGAAGCATCTAAGTTTATGCAATCGCCCAGTAAGAAGAGCTACATTTCAAGTTTTAGTTATCGATTAATGAATTATTGGGCGGTTTGGTGCCTTGGACCAGACCGAGGACCTTAAGATTTTGCATGAACCGAGGACTGGCAGCCAGGTAACACGAGAAATTGTGTAAAGTGTTAATATGTAGTAAAAACGTAAGAAAATCTCCCGTTTCCGTCATTTACTATCGAATCGACATAACGCCAGATCGTCACAGTGGTCGCTTTTCTCTCTGAAACGGTTACATTTATCGTCTGCAAGCCCTTGTCGCGTGATGCGGTATGCAGAGTCACTACAAGCGGCATAGTAGAACACTGAAGAAGCATCTAAGTTTATGCAATCGCCCAGTAAGAAGAGCTACATTTCAAGTTTTAGTTTTCGATTAATGAATTATTGGGCGGTTTGGTGCCTTGGACCAGACCGAGGACCTTAAGATTTTGCATGAACCGAGGACTGGCAGCCAGGTAACACGAGAAATTGTGTAAAGTGTTAATATGTAGTAAAAACCTAAGAAAATCTCCCGTTTCCGTCATTTACTATCGAATCGACATAACGCCAGATCGTCACAGTGGTCGCTTTTCTCTCTGAAACGGTTACATTTATCGTCTGCAAGCCCTTGTCGCGTGATGCGGTATGCAGAGTCACTACAAGCGGCATAGTAGAACACTGAAGAAGCATCTAAGTTTATGCAATCGCCCAGTAAGAAGAGCTACATTTCAAGTTTCAGTTATCGATTAATGAATTATTGGGCGGTTTGGTGCCTTGGACCAGACCGAGGACCTTAAGATTTTGCATGAACCGAGGACTGGCAGCCAGGTAACACGAGAAATTGTTAAAGTGTTAATATGTAGTAAAAACCTAAGAAAATCTCCCGTTTCCGTCATTTACTATCGAATCGACATAACGCCAGATCGTCACAGTGGTCGCTTTTCTCTCTGAAACGGTTACATTTATCGTCTGCAAGCCCTTGTCGCGTGATGCGGTATGCAGACACAGTACAAGCAGCACACTAGAACACAGAATAAGAATCTACGTTGATGCAATCGGCCAGGAAGAAGAGCTACATTTCAAGGTTTAGTTATCGATTAATGAATTATTGGGCGGTTTGGTGCCTTGGACCAGACCGAGGACCTTAAGATTTTGCATGAACCGAGGACTGGCAGCCAGGTAACACGAGAAATTGTGTAAAGTGTTAATATGTAGTAAAAACCTAAGAAAATCTCCCGTTTCCGTCATTTACTATCGAATCGACATAACGCCAGATCGTCACAGTGGTCGCTTTTCTCTCTGAAACGGTTACATTTATCGTCTGCAAGCCCTTGTCGCGTGATGCGGTATGCAGACACAGTACAAGCAGCACACTAGAACACAGAATAAGAATCTACGTTGATGCAATCGGCCAGGAAGAAGAGCTACATTTCAAGTTTTAGTTATCGATTAATGAATTATTGGGCGGTTTGGTGCCTTGGGCCAGACCGAGGACCTTAAGATTTTGCATGAACCGAGGACTGGCAGCCAGGTAACACGAGAAATTGTGTAAAGTGTTAATATGTAGTAAAAACCTAAGAAAATCTCCCGTTTCCGTCATTTACTATCGAATCGACATAACGCCAGATCGTCACAGTGGTCGCTTTTCTCTCTGAAACGATTACATTTATCGTCTGCAAGCCCTTGTCGCGTGATGCGGTATGCAGACACAGTACAAGCAGCACACTAGAACACAGAATAAGAATCTATGTTGATGCAATCGGCCAGGAAGAAGAGCTACATTTCAAGTTTTAGTTATCGATTAATGAATTATTGGGCGGTTTGGTGCCTTGGACCAGACCGAGGACCTTAAGATTTTGCATGAACCGAGGACTGGCAGCCAGGTAACACGAGAAATTGTGTAAAGTGTTAATATGTAGTAAAAACCTAAGAAAATCTCCCGTTTCCGTCATTTACTATCGAATCGACATAACGCCAGATCGTCACAGTGGTCGTTTTTCTCTCTGAAACGGTTACATTTATCGTCTGCAAGCCCTTTTCGCGTGATGCGGTATGCAGACACAGTACAAGCAGCACACTAGAACACAGAATAGGAATCTACGTTGATGCAATCGGCCAGTAAGAAGAGCTACATTTCAAGTTTTAGTTATCGATTAATGAATTATTGGGCGGTTTGGTGCCTTGGACCAGACCGAGGACCTTAAGATTTTGCATGAACCGAGGACTGGCAGCCAGGTGACACGAGAAATTGTGTAAAGTGTTAATATGTAGTAAAAACCTAAGAAAATCTCCCGTTTCCGTCATTTACTATCGAATCGACATAACGCCAGATCGTCACAGTGGTCGCTTTTCTCTCTGAAACGGTTACATTTATCGTCTGCAAGCCCTTGTCGCGTGATGCGGTATGCAGAGTCACTACAAGCGGCATAGTAGAACACTGAAGAAGCATCTAAGTTTATGCAATCGCCCAGTAAGAAGAGCTACATTTCAAGTTTTAGTTATCGATTAATGAATTATTGGGCGGTTTGGTGCCTTGGACCAGACCGAGGACCTTAAGATTTTGCATGAACCGAGGACTGGCAGCCAGGTAACACGAGAAATTGTGTAAAGTGTTAATATGTAGTAAAAACCTAAGAAAATCTCCCGTTTCCGTCATTTACTATCGAATCGACATAACGCCAGATCGTCACAGTGGTCGCTTTTCTCTCTGAAACGGTTACATTTATCGTCTGCAAGCCCTTGTCGCGTGATGCGGTATGCAGAGTCACTACAAGCGGCACACTAGAACACTGAATAAGAATCTACGTTGATGCAATCGGCCAGGAAGATAAGCTACATTTCAAGTTTTAGTTATCGATTAATGAATTATTGGGCGGTTTGGTGCCTTGGACCAGACCGAGGACCTTAAGATTTTGCATGAACCGAGGACTGGCAGCCAGGTAACACGAGAAATTGTGTAAAGTGTTAATATGTAGTAAAAACCTAAGAAAATCTCCCGTTTCCGTCATTTACTATCGAATCGACATTACGCCAGATCGTCACAGTGGTCGTTTTTCTCTCTGAAACGGTTACATTTATCGTCTGCAAGCCCTTGTCGCGTGATGCGGTATGCAGACACAGTACAAGCAGCACACTAGAACACAGAATAGCAATCTACGTTGATGCAATCGGCCAGTAAGAAGAGCTACATTTCAAGTTTTAGTTATCGATTAATGAATTATTGGGCGGTTTGGTGCCTTGGGCCAGACCGAGGACCTTAAGATTTTGCATGAACCGAGGACTGGCAGCCAGGTGACACGAGAAATTGTGTAAAGTGTTAATATGTAGTAAAAACCTAAGAAAATCTCCCGTTTCCGTCATTTACTATCGAATCGACATAACGCCAGATCGTCACAGTGGTCGCTTTTCTCTCTGAAACGGTTACATTTATCGTCTGCAAGCCCTTGTCGCGTGATGCGGTATGCAGAGTCACTACAAGCGGCATAGTAGAACACTGAAGAAGCATCTAAGTCTATGCAATCGCCCAGTAAGAAGAGCTACATTTCAAGTTTTAGTTATCGATTAATGAATTATTGGGCGGTTTGGTGCCTTGGACCAGACCGAGGACCTTAAGATTTTGCATGAACCGAGGACTGGCAGCCAGGTAACACGAGAAATTGTGTAAAGTGTTAATATGTAGTAAAAACCTAAGAAAATCTCCCGTTTCCGTCATTTACTATCGAATCGACATAACGCCAGATCGTCACAGTGGTCGCTTTTCTCTCTGAAACGGTTACATTTATCGTCTGCAAGCCCTTGTCGCGTGATGCGGTATGCAGAGTCAGTACAAGCGGCAAAGTAGAACACTGAAGAAGCACCTAAGTTTATGCAATCGCCCAGTAAGAAGAGCTACTTTTCAAGTTTTAGTTATCGATTAATGAATTATTGGGTGGTTTGGTGCCTTGGACCAGACCGAGGACCTTAAGATTTTGCATGAACCGAGGACTGGCAGCCAGGTAACACGAGAAATTGTGTAAAGTGTTAATATGTAGTAAAAACCTAAGAAAATCTCCCGTTTCCGTCATTTACTATGGAATCGACATAACGCCAGATCGTCACAGTGGTCGCTTTTCTCTCTGAAACGGTTACATTTATCGTCTGCAAGCCCTTGTCGCGTGATGCGGTATGCAGACACAGTACAAGCAGCACACTAGAACACAGAATAAGAATCTACGTTGATGCAATCGGCCAGGAAGAAGAGCTACATTTCAAGTTATAGTTATCGATTAATGAATTATTGGGCCGTTTGGTGCCTTGGACCAGACCGAGGACCTTAAGATTTTGCATGAGCCGAGGACTGGCAGCCAGGTAACACGAGAAATCGTGTAAAGTGTTAATATGTAGTAAAAACCTAAGAAAATTTCCCGTTTCCGTCATTTACTATCGAATCGACATAACGCCAGATCGTCACAGTGGTCGCTTTTCTCTCTGAAACGGTTACATTTATCGTCTGCAAGCCCTTGTCGCGTGATGCGGTATGCAGAGTCACTACAAGCGGCATAGTAGAACACTGAAGAAGCATCTAAGTTTATGCAATCGCCCAGTAAGAAGAGCTACATTTCAAGTTTTAGTTATCGATTAATGAATTATTGGGCGGTTTGGTGCCTTGGACCAGACCGAGGACCTTAAGATTTTGCATGAACCGAGGACTGGCAGCCAGGTAACACGAGAAATTGTGTAAAGTGTTAATATGTAGTAAAAACGTAAGAAAATCTCCCGTTTCCGTCATTTACTATCGAATCGACATAACGCCAGATCGTCACAGTGGTCGCTTTTCTCTCTGAAACGGTTACATTTATCGTCTGCAAGCCCTTGTCGCGTGATGCGGTATGCAGAGTCACTACAAGCGGCATAGTAGAACACTGAAGAAGCATCTAAGTTTATGCAATCGCCCAGTAAGAAGAGCTACATTTCAAGTTTTAGTTTTCGATTAATGAATTATTGGGCGGTTTGGTGCCTTGGACCAGACCGAGGACCTTAAGATTTTGCATGAACCGAGGACTGGCAGCCAGGTAACACGAGAAATTGTGTAAAGTGTTAATATGTAGTAAAAACCTAAGAAAATCTCCCGTTTCCGTCATTTACTATCGAATCGACATAACGCCAGATCGTCACAGTGGTCGCTTTTCTCTCTGAAACGGTTACATTTATCGTCTGCAAGCCCTTGTCGCGTGATGCGGTATGCAGAGTCACTACAAGCGGCATAGTAGAACACTGAAGAAGCATCTAAGTTTATGCAATCGCCCAGTAAGAAGAGCTACATTTCAAGTTTCAGTTATCGATTAATGAATTATTGGGCGGTTTGGTGCCTTGGACCAGACCGAGGACCTTAAGATTTTGCATGAACCGAGGACTGGCAGCCAGGTAACACGAGAAATTGTTAAAGTGTTAATATGTAGTAAAAACCTAAGAAAATCTCCCGTTTCCGTCATTTACTATCGAATCGACATAACGCCAGATCGTCACAGTGGTCGCTTTTCTCTCTGAAACGGTTACATTTATCGTCTGCAAGCCCTTGTCGCGTGATGCGGTATGCAGACACAGTACAAGCAGCACACTAGAACACAGAATAAGAATCTACGTTGATGCAATCGGCCAGGAAGAAGAGCTACATTTCAAGGTTTAGTTATCGATTAATGAATTATTGGGCGGTTTGGTGCCTTGGACCAGACCGAGGACCTTAAGATTTTGCATGAACCGAGGACTGGCAGCCAGGTAACACGAGAAATTGTGTAAAGTGTTAATATGTAGTAAAAACCTAAGAAAATCTCCCGTTTCCGTCATTTACTATCGAATCGACATAACGCCAGATCGTCACAGTGGTCGCTTTTCTCTCTGAAACGGTTACATTTATCGTCTGCAAGCCCTTGTCGCGTGATGCGGTATGCAGACACAGTACAAGCAGCACACTAGAACACAGAATAAGAATCTACGTTGATGCAATCGGCCAGGAAGAAGAGCTACATTTCAAGTTTTAGTTATCGATTAATGAATTATTGGGCGGTTTGGTGCCTTGGGCCAGACCGAGGACCTTAAGATTTTGCATGAACCGAGGACTGGCAGCCAGGTAACACGAGAAATTGTGTAAAGTGTTAATATGTAGTAAAAACCTAAGAAAATCTCCCGTTTCCGTCATTTACTATCGAATCGACATAACGCCAGATCGTCACAGTGGTCGCTTTTCTCTCTGAAACGATTACATTTATCGTCTGCAAGCCCTTGTCGCGTGATGCGGTATGCAGACACAGTACAAGCAGCACACTAGAACACAGAATAAGAATCTATGTTGATGCAATCGGCCAGGAAGAAGAGCTACATTTCAAGTTTTAGTTATCGATTAATGAATTATTGGGCGGTTTGGTGCCTTGGACCAGACCGAGGACCTTAAGATTTTGCATGAACCGAGGACTGGCAGCCAGGTAACACGAGAAATTGTGTAAAGTGTTAATATGTAGTAAAAACCTAAGAAAATCTCCCGTTTCCGTCATTTACTATCGAATCGACATAACGCCAGATCGTCACAGTGGTCGTTTTTCTCTCTGAAACGGTTACATTTATCGTCTGCAAGCCCTTTTCGCGTGATGCGGTATGCAGACACAGTACAAGCAGCACACTAGAACACAGAATAGGAATCTACGTTGATGCAATCGGCCAGTAAGAAGAGCTACATTTCAAGTTTTAGTTATCGATTAATGAATTATTGGGCGGTTTGGTGCCTTGGACCAGACCGAGGACCTTAAGATTTTGCATGAACCGAGGACTGGCAGCCAGGTGACACGAGAAATTGTGTAAAGTGTTAATATGTAGTAAAAACCTAAGAAAATCTCCCGTTTCCGTCATTTACTATCGAATCGACATAACGCCAGATCGTCACAGTGGTCGCTTTTCTCTCTGAAACGGTTACATTTATCGTCTGCAAGCCCTTGTCGCGTGATGCGGTATGCAGAGTCACTACAAGCGGCATAGTAGAACACTGAAGAAGCATCTAAGTTTATGCAATCGCCCAGTAAGAAGAGCTACATTTCAAGTTTTAGTTATCGATTAATGAATTATTGGGCGGTTTGGTGCCTTGGACCAGACCGAGGACCTTAAGATTTTGCATGAACCGAGGACTGGCAGCCAGGTAACACGAGAAATTGTGTAAAGTGTTAATATGTAGTAAAAACCTAAGAAAATCTCCCGTTTCCGTCATTTACTATCGAATCGACATAACGCCAGATCGTCACAGTGGTCGCTTTTCTCTCTGAAACGGTTACATTTATCGTCTGCAAGCCCTTGTCGCGTGATGCGGTATGCAGAGTCACTACAAGCGGCACACTAGAACACTGAATAAGAATCTACGTTGATGCAATCGGCCAGGAAGATAAGCTACATTTCAAGTTTTAGTTATCGATTAATGAATTATTGGGCGGTTTGGTGCCTTGGACCAGACCGAGGACCTTAAGATTTTGCATGAACCGAGGACTGGCAGCCAGGTAACACGAGAAATTGTGTAAAGTGTTAATATGTAGTAAAAACCTAAGAAAATCTCCCGTTTCCGTCATTTACTATCGAATCGACATTACGCCAGATCGTCACAGTGGTCGTTTTTCTCTCTGAAACGGTTACATTTATCGTCTGCAAGCCCTTGTCGCGTGATGCGGTATGCAGACACAGTACAAGCAGCACACTAGAACACAGAATAGCAATCTACGTTGATGCAATCGGCCAGTAAGAAGAGCTACATTTCAAGTTTTAGTTATCGATTAATGAATTATTGGGCGGTTTGGTGCCTTGGGCCAGACCGAGGACCTTAAGATTTTGCATGAACCGAGGACTGGCAGCCAGGTGACACGAGAAATTGTGTAAAGTGTTAATATGTAGTAAAAACCTAAGAAAATCTCCCGTTTCCGTCATTTACTATCGAATCGACATAACGCCAGATCGTCACAGTGGTCGCTTTTCTCTCTGAAACGGTTACATTTATCGTCTGCAAGCCCTTGTCGCGTGATGCGGTATGCAGAGTCACTACAAGCGGCATAGTAGAACACTGAAGAAGCATCTAAGTCTATGCAATCGCCCAGTAAGAAGAGCTACATTTCAAGTTTTAGTTATCGATTAATGAATTATTGGGCGGTTTGGTGCCTTGGACCAGACCGAGGACCTTAAGATTTTGCATGAACCGAGGACTGGCAGCCAGGTAACACGAGAAATTGTGTAAAGTGTTAATATGTAGTAAAAACCTAAGAAAATCTCCCGTTTCCGTCATTTACTATCGAATCGACATAACGCCAGATCGTCACAGTGGTCGCTTTTCTCTCTGAAACGGTTACATTTATCGTCTGCAAGCCCTTGTCGCGTGATGCGGTATGCAGAGTCAGTACAAGCGGCAAAGTAGAACACTGAAGAAGCACCTAAGTTTATGCAATCGCCCAGTAAGAAGAGCTACTTTTCAAGTTTTAGTTATCGATTAATGAATTATTGGGTGGTTTGGTGCCTTGGACCAGACCGAGGACCTTAAGATTTTGCATGAACCGAGGACTGGCAGCCAGGTAACACGAGAAATTGTGTAAAGTGTTAATATGTAGTAAAAACCTAAGAAAATCTCCCGTTTCCGTCATTTACTATCGAATCGACATAACGCCAGATCGTCACAGTGGTCGCTTTTCTCTCTGAAACGGTTACATTTATCGTCTGCAAGCCCTTGTCGCGTGATGCGGTATGCAGACACAGTACAAGCAGCACACTAGAACACAGAATAAGAATCTACGTTGATGCAATCGGCCAGGAAGAAGAGCTACATTTCAAGTTATAGTTATCGATTAATGAATTATTGGGCCGTTTGGTGCCTTGGACCAGACCGAGGACCTTAAGATTTTGCATGAGCCGAGGACTGGCAGCCAGGTAACACGAGAAATCGTGTAAAGTGTTAATATGTAGTAAAAACCTAAGAAAATCTCCCGTTTCCGTCATTTACTATCGAATCGACATAACGCCAGATCGTCACAGTGGTCGCTTTTCTCTCTGAAACGGTTACATTTATCGTCTGCAAGCCCTTGTCGCGTGATGCGGTATGCAGAGTCACTACAAGCGGCATAGTAGAACACTGAAGAAGCATCTAAGTTTATGCAATCGCCCAGTAAGAAGAGCTACATTTCATGTTTTAGTTATCGATTAATGAATTATTGGGCGGTTTGGTGCCTTGGACCAGACCGAGGACCTTAAGAATTTGCATGAACCGAGGACTGGCAGCCAGGTAACACGAGAAATTGTGTAAAGTGTTAATATGTAGTAAAAACCTAAGAAAATGTCCCGTATCCGTCATTTACTATCGAATCGACATAACGCCAGATCGTCACAGTGGTCGCTTTTCTCTCTGAAACGGTTACATTTATCGTCTGCAAGCCCTTGTCGCGTGATGCGGTATGCAGAGTCACTACAAGCGGCATAGTAGAACACTGATGAAGCATCTAAGTTTATGCAATCGCCCAGTAAGAAGAGCTACATTTCAAGTTTTAGTTATCGATTAATGAATTATTGGGCGGTTTGGTGCCTTGGACCAGACCGAGGACCTTAAGATTTTGCATGAACCGAGGACTGGCAGCCAGGTAACACGAGAAATTGTGTAAAGTGTTAATATGTAGTAAAAACCTAAGAAAATCTCCCGTTTCCGTCATTTACTATCGAATCGACATAACGCCAGATCGTCACAGTGGTCGCTTTTCTCTCTGAAACGGTTACATTTATCGTCTGCAAGCCCTTGTCGCGTGATGCGGTATGCAGACACAGTACAAGCAGCACACTAGAACACAGAATAAGAATCTACGTTGATGCAATCGGCCAGGAAGAAGAGCTACATTTCAAGGTTTAGTTATCGATTAATGAATTATTGGGCGGTTTGGTGCCTTGGACCAGACCGAGGACCTTAAGATTTTGCATGAACCGAGGACTGGCAGCCAGGTAACACGAGAAATTGTGTAAAGTGTTAATATGTAGTAAAAACCTAAGAAAATCTCCCGTTTCCGTCATTTACTATCGAATCGACATAACGCCAGATCGTCACAGTGGTCGCTTTTCTCTCTGAAACGGTTACATTTATCGTCTGGAAGCCCTTGTCGCGTGATGCGGTATGCAGAGTCACTACAAGCGGCATAGTAGAACACTGAAGAAGCATCTAAGTTTATGCAATCGCCCAGTAAGAAGAGCTACATTTCAAGTTTTAGTTATCGATTAATGAATTATTGGGCGGTTTGGTGCCTTGGACCAGACCGAGGACCTTAAGATTTTGCATGAACCGAGGACTGGCAGCCAGGTAACACGAGAAATTGTGTAAAGTGTTAATATGTAGTAAAAACCTAAGAAAATCTCCCGTTTCCGTCATTTACTATCGAATCGACATAACGCCAGATCGTCACAGTGGTCGCTTTTCTCTCTGAAACGGTTACATTTATCGTCTGCAAGCCCTTGTCGCGTGATGCGGTATGCAGAGTCACTACAAGCGGCATAGTAGAACACTGAAGAAGCATCTAAGTTTATGCAATCGCCCAGTAAGAAGAGCTACATTTCAAGTTTCAGTTATCGATTAATGAATTATTGGGCGGTTTGGTGCCTTGGACCAGACCGAGGACCTTAAGATTTTGCATGAACCGAGGACTGGCAGCCAGGTAACACGAGAAATTGCTAAAGTGTTAATATGTAGTAAAAACCTAAGAAAATCTCCCGTTTCCGTCATTTACTATCGAATCGACATAACGCCAGATCGTCACAGTGGTCGCTTTTCTCTCTGAAACGGTTACATTTATCGTCTGCAAGCCCTTGTCGCGTGATGCGGTATGCAGACACAGTACAAGCAGCACACTAGAACACAGAATAAGAATCTACGTTGATGCAATCGGCCAGGAAGAAGAGCTACATTTCAAGGTTTAGTTATCGATTAATGAATTATTGGGCGGTTTGGTGCCTTGGACCAGACCGAGGACCTTAAGATTTTGCATGAACCGAGGACTGGCAGCCAGGTAACACGAGAAATTGTGTAAAGTGTTAATATGTAGTGAAAACCTAAGAAAATCTCCCGTTTCCGTCATTTACTATCGAATCGACATAACGCCAGATCGTCACAGTGGTCGCTTTTCTCTCTGAAACGGTTACATTTATCGTCTGCAAGCCCTTGTCGCGTGATGCGGTATGCAGACACAGTACAAGCAGCACACTAGAACACAGAATAAGAATCTACGTTGATGCAATCGGCCAGGAAGAAGAGCTACATTTCAAGGTTTAGTTATCGATTAATGAATTATTGGGCGGTATGGTGCCTTGGACCAGACCGAGGACCTTAAGATTTTGCATGAACCGAGGACTGGCAGCCAGGTAACACGAGAAATTGTGTAAAGTGTTAATATGTAGTAAAAACCTAAGAAAAACTCCCGTTTCCGTCATTTACTATCGAATCGACATAACGCCAGATCGTCACAGTGGTCGCTTTTCTCTCTGAAACGGTTACATTTATCGTCTGCAAGCCCTTGTCGCGTGATGCGGTATGCAGAGTCACTACAAGCGGCATAGTAGAACACTGAAGAAGCATCTAAGTTTATGCAATCGCCCAGTAAGAAGAGCTACATTTCAAGTTTTAGTTATCGATTAATGAATTATTGGGCGGTTTGGTGCCTTGGACCAGACCGAGGACCTTAAGATTTTGCATGAACCGAGGACTGGCAGCCAGGTAACACGAGAAATTGTGGAAAGTGTTAATATGTAGTAAAAACCTAAGAAAATCTCCCGTTTCCGTCATTTACTATCGAATCGACATAACGCCAGATCGTCACAGTGGTCGCTTTTCTCTCTGAAACGGTTACATTTATCGTCTGCAAGCCCTTGTCGCGTGATGCGGTATGCAGACACAGTACAAGCAGCACACTAGAACACAGAATAAGAATCTACGTTGATGCAATCGGCCAGGAAGAAGAGCTACATTTCAAGTTTTAGTTATCGATTAATGAATTATTGGGCGGTTTGGTGCCTTGGGCCAGACCGAGGACCTTAAGATTTTGCATGAACCGAGGACTGGCAGCCAGGTAACACGAGAAATTGTGTAAAGTGTTAATATGTAGTAAAAACCTAAGAAAATCTCCCGTTTCCGTCATTTACTATCGAATCGACATAACGCCAGATCGTCACAGTGGTCGCTTTTCTCTCTGAAACGATTACATTTATCGTCTGCAAGCCCTTGTCGCGTGATGCGGTATGCAGACACAGTACAAGCAGCACACTAGAACACAGAATAAGAATCTACGTTGATGCAATCGGCCAGGAAGAAGAGCTACATTTCAAGTTTTAGTTATCGATTAATGAATTATTGGGCGGTTTGGTGCCTTAGACCAGACCGAGGACCTTAAGATTTTGCATGAACAGAGGACTGGCAGCCAGGTAACACGAGAAATTGTGTAAAGTGTTAATATGTAGTAAAAACCTAAGAAAATCTCCCGTTTCCGTCATTTACTATCGAATCGACATAACGCCAGATCGTCACAGTGGTCGTTTTTCTCTCTGAAACGGTTACATTTATCGTCTGCAAGCCCTTTTCGCGTGATGCGGTATGCAGACACAGTACAAGCAGCACACTAGAACACAGAATAGGAATCTACGTTGATGCAATCGGCCAGTAAGAAGAGCTACATTTCAAGTTTTAGTTATCGATTAATGAATTATTGGGCGGTTTGGTGCCTTGGACCAGACCGAGGACCTTAAGATTTTGCATGAACCGAGGACTGGCAGCCAGGTGACACGAGAAATTGTGTAAAGTGTTAATATGTAGTAAAAACCTAAGAAAATCTCCCGTTTCCGTCATTTACTATCGAATCGACATAACGCCAGATCGTCACAGTGGTCGCTTTTCTCTCTGAAACGGTTACATTTATCGTCTGCAAGCCCTTGTCGCGTGATGCGGTATGCAGAGTCACTACAAGCGGCATAGTAGAACACTGAAGAAGCATCTAAGTTTATGCAATCGCCCAGTAAGAAGAGCTACATTTCAAGTTTTAGTTATCGATTAATGAATTATTGGGCGGTTTGCAGCCTTGGACCAGACCGAGGACCTTAAGATTTTGCATGAACCGAGGACTGGCAGCCAGGTAACACGAGAAATTGTGTAAAGTGTTAATATGTAGTAAAAACCTAAGAAAATCTCCCGTTTCCGTCATTTACTATCGAATCGACATTACGCCAGATCGTCACAGTGGTCGCTTTTCTCTCTGAAACGGTTACATTTATCGCCTGCAAGCCCTTGTCGCGTGATGCGGTATGCAGACACAGTACAAGCAGCACACTAGAACACAGAATAAGAATCTACGTTGATGCAATCGGCCAGTAAGAAGAGCTACATATCAAGTTTTAATTATCGATTAATGAATTATTGGGCGGTTTGGTGCTTTGGAGCAGACCGAGGACTTTAAGATTTTGCAAGAACCGAGGACTGGCAGCCAGGTAACACGAGAAATTGTGTAAAGTGTTAATATGTAGTAAAAACCTAAGAAAATCTCCCGTTTCCGTCATTTACTATCGAATCGACATAACGCCAGATCGTCACAGTGGTCGCTTTTCTCTCTGAAACGGTTACATTTATCGTCTGCAAGCCCTTGTCGCATGATGCGGTATGCAGAGTCACTACAAGCGGCATAGTAGAACACTGAAGAAGCACCTAAGTTTATGCAATCGCCCAGTAAGAAGAGCTACATTTCAAGTTTTAGTTATCGATTAATGAATTATTGGGCGGTTTGGTGCCTTGGACCAGACCGAGGACCTTAAGATTTTGCATGAACCGAGGACTGGCAGCCAGGTAACACGAGAAATTGTGTAAAGTGTTAATATGTAGTAAAAACCTAAGAAAATCTCCCGTTTCCGTCATTTACTATCGCATCGACATTACGCCAGATCGTCACAGTGGTCGTTTTTCTCTCTGAAACGGTTACATTTATCGTCTGCAAGCCCTTGTCGCGTGATGCGGTATGCAGAGTCACTACAAGCGGCATAGTAGAACACTGAAGAAGCACCTAAGTTTATGCAATCGCCCAGTAAGAAGAGCTACATTTCAAGTTTTAGTTATCGATTAATGAATTATTGGGCGGTTTGGTGCCTTGGACCAGACCGAGGACCTTAAGATTTTGCATGAACCGAGGACTGGCAGCCAGGTAACACGAGAAATTGTGTAAAGTGTTAATATGTAGTAAAAACCTAAGAAAATCTCCCGTTTCCGTCATTTACTATCGAATCGACATTACGCCAGATCGTCAGAGTGGTCGTTTTTCTCTCTGAAACGGTTACATTTATCGTCTGCAAGCCCTTGTCGCGTGATGCGGTATGCAGACACAGTACAAGCAGCACACTAGAACACAGAATAAGAATCAACGTTGATGCAATCGGCCAGGAAGAAGAGCTACATTTCAAGTTTTAGTTATCGATTAATGAATTATTGGGCGGTTTGGTGCCTTGGACCAGACCGAGGACCTTAAGATTTTGCATGAACCGAAGACTGGCAGCCAGGTAACACGAGAAATTGTGCAAAGTGTTAATATGTAGTAAAAACCTAAGAAAATCTCCCGTTTCCGTCATTTACTATCGAATCGACATAACGCCAGATCGTCACAGTGGTCGCTTTTCTCTCTGAAACGGTTACATTTATCGTCTGCAAGCCCTTGTCGCGTGATGCGGTATGCAGAGTCACTACAAGCGGCATAGTAGAACACTGAAGAAGCATCTAAGTTTATGCAATCGCCCAGTAAGAAGAGCTACATTTCAAGTTTTAGTTATCGATTAATGAATTATTGGGCGGTTTGGTGCCTTGGACCAGACCAAGGATCTTAAGATTTTGCATGAACCGAGGACTGGCAGCCAGGTAACACGAGAAATTGTGTAAAGTGTTAATATGTAGTAAAAACCTAAGAAAATCTCCCGTTTCCGTCATTTACTATCGAATCGACATAACGCCAGATCGTCACATTGGTCGCTTTTCTCTCTGAAACGGTTACATTTATCGTCTGCAAGCCCTTGTCGCGTGATGCGGTATGCAGACACAGTACAAGCAGCACACTAGAACACAGAATAAGAATCTACGTTGATGCAATCGGCCAGTAAGAAGAGCTACATATCAAGTTTTAATTATCGATTAATGAATTATTGGGCGGTTTGGTGCTTTGGAGCAGACCGAGGACTTTAAGATTTTGCAAGAACCGAGGACTGGCAGCCAGGTAACACGAGAAATTGTGTAAAGTGTTAATATGTAGTAAAAACCTAAGAAAATCTCCCGTTTCCGTCATTTACTATCGAATCGACATAACGCCAGATCGTCACAGTGGTCGCTTTTCTCTCTGAAACGGTTACATTTATCGTCTGCAAGCCCTTGTCGCATGATGCGGTATGCAGAGTCACTACAAGCGGCATAGTAGAACACTGAAGAAGCACCTAAGTTTATGCAATCGCCCAGTAAGAAGAGCTACATTTCAAGTTTTAGTTATCGATTAATGAATTATTGGGCGGTTTGGTGCCTTGGACCAGACCGAGGACCTTAAGATTTTGCATGAACCGAGGACTGGCAGCCAGGTAACACGAGAAATTGTGTAAAGTGTTAATATGTAGTAAAAACCTAAGAAAATCTCCCGTTTCCGTCATTTACTATCGCATCGACATTACGCCAGATCGTCACAGTGGTCGTTTTTCTCTCTGAAACGGTTACATTTATCGTCTGCAAGCCCTTGTCGCGTGATGCGGTATGCAGAGTCACTACAAGCGGCATAGTAGAACACTGAAGAAGCACCTAAGTTTATGCAATCGCCCAGTAAGAAGAGCTACATTTCAAGTTTTAGTTATCGATTAATGAATTATTGGGCGGTTTGGTGCCTTGGACCAGACCGAGGACCTTAAGATTTTGCATGAACCGAGGACTGGCAGCCAGGTAACACGAGAAATTGTGTAAAGTGTTAATATGTAGTAAAAACCTAAGAAAATCTCCCGTTTCCGTCATTTACTATCGAATCGACATAACGCCAGATCGTCACAGTGGTCGCTTTTCTCTCTGAAACGGTTACATTTATCGTCTGCAAGCCCTTGTCGCGTGATGCGGTATGCAGACACAGTACAAGCAGCACACTAGAACACAGAATAAGAATCTACGTTGATGCTATCGGCCAGTAAGAAGAGCTACGTTTCAAGTTTTAGTTATCGATTAATGAATTATTGGGCGGTTTGGGGCCTTGGACCAGACCGAGGACCTTAAGATTTTGCATGAACCGAGGACTGGCAGCCAGGTAACACGAGAATTTGTGTAAAGTGTTAATATGTAGTAAAAACCTAAGAAAATCTCCCGTTTCCGTCATTTACTATCGAATCGACATAACGCCAGATCGTCACATTGGTCGCTTTTCTCTCTGAAACGGTTACATTTATCGTCTGCAAGCCCTTGTCGCGTGATGCTGTATGCAGACACAGTACAAGCAGCACACTAGAACACAGAATAAGAATCTACGTTGATGCAATCGGCCAGTAAGAAGAGCCACAAATCAAGTTTTAGTTATCGATTAATGAATTATTGGGCGGTTTGGTGCTTTGGACCAGACCGAGGACCATAAGATTTTGCATGAACCGAGGACTGGCAGCCAGGTAACACGAGAAATTGTGTAAAGTGTTAATATGTAGTAAAAACCTAAGAAAATCTCCCGTTTCCGTCATTTACTATCGAATCGACATAACGCCAGATCGTCACAGTGGTCGCTTTTCTCTCTGAAACGGTTACATTTATCGTCTGCAAGCCCTCGTCGCGTGATGCGGTATGCAGACACAGTACAAGCAGCACACTAGAACACAGAATAAGAATCTACGTTGATGCAATCGGCCAGTAAGAAGAGCTACATTTCAAGTTTTAGTTATCGATTAATGAGTTATTGGCGGTTTGGTGCCTTGGACCAGACCGAGGACCTTTAGATTTTGCATGAACCGAAGACTGGCAGCCAGGTAACACGAGAAATTGTGTAAAGTGTTAATATGTAGTAAAAACCTAAGAAAATCTCCCGTTTCCGTCATTTACTATCGAATCGACATAACGCCAGATCGTCACAGTGGTCGCTTTTCTCTCTGAAACGGTTACATTTATCGTCTGCAAGCCCTTGTCGCGTGATGCGGTATGCAGAGTCACTACAAGCGGCATAGTAGAACACTGAAGAAGCATCTAAGTTTATGCAATCGCCCAGTAAGAAGGGCTACATTTCAAGTTTTAGTTATCGATTAATGAATTATTGGGCGGTTTGGTGCCTTGGACCAGACCGAGGACCTTAAGATTTTGCATGAACCGAGGACTGGCAGCCAGGTAACACGAGAAATTGTGTAAAGTGTTAATATGTAGTAAAAACCTAAGAAAATCTCCCGTTTCCGTCATTTACTATCGAATCGACATAACGCCAGATCGTCACAGTGGTCGCTTTTCTCTCTGAAACGGTTACATTTATCGTCTGCAAGCCCTTGTCGCGTGATGCGGTATGCAGACACAGTACAAGCAGCACACTAGAACACAGAATAAGAATCTACGTTGATGCAATCGGCCAGTAAGAAGAGCTACGTTTCAAGTTTTAGTTATCGATTAATGAATTATTGGGCGGTTTGGTGCCTTGGACCAGACCAAGGACCTTAAGATTTTGCATGAACCGCGGACTGGCAGCCAGGTAACACGAGAAATTGTGTAAAGTGTTAATATGTAGTAAAAACCTAAGAAAATCTCCCGTTTCCGTCATTTACTATCGAATCGACATAACGCCAGATCGTCACATTGGTCGCTTTTCTCTCTGAAACGGTTACATTTATCGTCTGCAAGCCCTTGTCGCGTGATGCGGTATGCAGACACAGTACAAGCAGCACACTAGAACACAGAATAAGAATCTACGTTGATGCAATCGGCCAGTAAGAAGAGCTACATATCAAGTTTTAGTTATCGATTAATGAATTATTGGGCGGTTTGGTGCTTTGGACCAGACCGAGGACTTTAAGATTTTGCAAGAACCGAGGACTGGCAGCCAGGTAACACGAGAAATTGTGTAAAGTGTTAATATGTAGTAAAAACCTAAGAAAATCTCCCGTTTCCGTCATTTACTATCGAATCGACATAACGCCAGATCGTCACAGTGGTCGCTTTTCTCTCTGAAACGGTTACATTTATCGTCTGCAAGCCCTTGTGGCATGATGCGGTATGCAGAGTCACTACAAGCGGCATAGTAGAACACTGAAGAAGCACCTAAGTTTATGCAATCGCCCAGTAAGAAGAGCTACATTTCAAGTTTTAGTTATCGATTAATGAATTATTGGGCGGTTTGGTGCCTTGGACCAGACCGAGGACCTTAAGATTTTGCATGAACCGAGGACTGGCAGCCAGGTAACACGAGAAATTGTGTAAAGTGTTAATATGTAGTAAAAACCTAAGAAAATCTCCCGTTTCCGTCATTTACTATCGAATCGACATAACGCCAGATCGTCACAGTGGTCGCTTTTCTCTCTGAAACGGTTACATTTATCGTCTGCAAGCCCTCGTCGCGTGATGCGGTATGCAGACACAGTACAAGCAGCACACTAGAACACAGAATAAGAATCTACGTTGATGCAATCGGCCAGTAAGAAGAGCTACATTTCAAGTTTTAGTTATCGATTAATGAGTTATTGGCGGTTTGGTGCCTTGGACCAGACCGAGGACCTTTAGATTTTGCATGAACCGAAGACTGGCAGCCAGGTAACACGAGAAATTGTGTAAAGTGTTAATATGTAGTAAAAACCTAAGAAAATCTCCCGTTTCCGTCATTTACTATCGAATCGACATAACGCCAGATCGTCACAGTGGTCGCTTTTCTCTCTGAAACGGTTACATTTATCGTCTGCAAGCCCTTGTCGCGTGATGCGGTATGCAGAGTCACTACAAGCGGCATAGTAGAACACTGAAGAAGCATCTAAGTTTATGCAATCGCCCAGTAAGAAGGGCTACATTTCAAGTTTTAGTTATCGATTAATGAATTATTGGGCGGTTTGGTGCCTTGGACCAGACCGAGGACCTTAAGATTTTGCATGAACCGAGGACTGGCAGCCAGGTAACACGAGAAATTGTGTAAAGTGTTAATATGTAGTAAAAACCTAAGAAAATCTCCCGTTTCCGTCATTTACTATCGAATCGACATAACGCCAGATCGTCACAGTGGTCGCTTTTCTCTCTGAAACGGTTACATTTATCGTCTGCAAGCCCTTGTCGCGTGATGCGGTATGCAGACACAGTACAAGCAGCACACTAGAACACAGAATAAGAATCTACGTTGATGCAATCGGCCAGTAAGAAGAGCTACGTTTCAAGTTTTAGTTATCGATTAATGAATTATTGGGCGGTTTGGTGCCTTGGACCAGACCAAGGACCTTAAGATTTTGCATGAACCGCGGACTGGCAGCCAGGTAACACGAGAAATTGTGTAAAGTGTTAATATGTAGTAAAAACCTAAGAAAATCTCCCGTTTCCGTCATTTACTATCGAATCGACATAACGCCAGATCGTCACATTGGTCGCTTTTCTCTCTGAAACGGTTACATTTATCGTCTGCAAGCCCTTGTCGCGTGATGCGGTATGCAGACACAGTACAAGCAGCACACTAGAACACAGAATAAGAATCTACGTTGATGCAATCGGCCAGTAAGAAGAGCTACATATCAAGTTTTAGTTATCGATTAATGAATTATTGGGCGGTTTGGTGCTTTGGACCAGACCGAGGACTTTAAGATTTTGCAAGAACCGAGGACTGGCAGCCAGGTAACACGAGAAATTGTGTAAAGTGTTAATATGTAGTAAAAACCTAAGAAAATCTCCCGTTTCCGTCATTTACTATCGAATCGACATAACGCCAGATCGTCACAGTGGTCGCTTTTCTCTCTGAAACGGTTACATTTATCGTCTGCAAGCCCTTGTGGCATGATGCGGTATGCAGAGTCACTACAAGCGGCATAGTAGAACACTGAAGAAGCACCTAAGTTTATGCAATCGCCCAGTAAGAAGAGCTACATTTCAAGTTTTAGTTATCGATTAATGAATTATTGGGCGGTTTGGTGCCTTGGACCAGACCGAGGACCTTAAGATTTTGCATGAACCGAGGACTGGCAGCCAGGTAACACGAGAAATTGT
Source organism: Schistocerca cancellata (assembly GCF_023864275.1). Taxonomy (NCBI): domain Eukaryota; kingdom Metazoa; phylum Arthropoda; class Insecta; order Orthoptera; family Acrididae; genus Schistocerca; species Schistocerca cancellata. The sequence goes on from NW_026047150.1 coordinate 4,416,304, forward strand.
GTAAAGTGTTAATATGTAGTAAAAACCTAAGAAAATCTCCCTTTTCCGTCATTTACTATCGAATCGACATAACGCCAGATCGTCACAGTGGTCGCTTTTCTCTCTGAAACGGTTACATTTATCGTCTGCAAGCCCTTGTCGCGTGATGCGGTATGCAGACACAGTACAAGCAGCACACTAGAACACAGAATAAGAATCTACGTTGATGCTATCGGCCAGTAAGGAGAGCTACGTTTCAAGTTTTAGTTATCGATTAATGAATTATTGGGCGGTTTGGTGCCTTGGACCAGACCGAGGACCTTAAGATTTTGCATGAACCGAGGACTGGCAGCCAGGTAACACGAGAATTTGTGTAAAGTGTTAATATGTAGTAAAAACCTAAGAAAATCTCCCGTTTCCCTCATTTACTATCGAATCGACATAACGCCAGATCGTCACATTGGTCGCTTTTCTCTCTGAAACGGTTACATTTATCGTCTGCAAGCCCTTGTCGCGTGATGCGGTATGCAGACACAGTACAAGCAGCACACTAGAACACAGAATAAGAATCTACGTTGATGCAATCGGCCAGTAAGAAGAGCTACATATCATGTTTTAGTTATCGATTAATGAATTATTGGGCGGTTTGGTGCTTTGGACCAGACCGAGGACCTTAAGATTTTGCATGAACCGAGGACTGGCAGCCAGGTAACACGAGAAATTGTGTAAAGTGTTAATATGTAGTAAAAACCTAAGAAAATCTCCCGTTTCCGTCATTTACTATCGAATCGACATAACGCCAGATCGCCACAGTGGTCGCTTTTCTCTCTGAAACGGTTACATTTATCGACTGCAAGCCCTTGTCGCGTGATGCGGAATGCAGACACAGTACAAGCAGCACACTAGAACACAGAATAAGAATCTACGTTGATGCAATCGGCCAGTAAGAAGAGCTACATTTCAAGTTTTAGTTATCGATTAATGAATTATTGGGCGGTTTGGTGCCTTGGACCAGACCGAGGACCTTAAGATTTTGCATGAACCGAAGACTGGCAGCCAGGTAACACGAGAAATTGTGTAAAGTGTTAATATGTAGTAAAAACCTAAGAAAATCTCCCGTTTCCGTCATTTACTATCGAATCGACATAACGCCAGATCGTCACAGTGGTCGCTTTTCTCTCTGAAACGGTTACATTTATCGTCTGCAAGCCCTTGTCGCGTGATGCGGTATGCAGAGTCACTACAAGCGGCATAGTAGAACACTGAAGAAGCATCTAAGTTTATGCAATCGCCCAGTAAGAAGGGCTACATTTCAAGTTATAGTTATCGATTAATGAATTATTGGGCGGTTTGGTGCCTTGGACCAGACCGAGGACCTTAAGATTTTGCATGAACCGAGGACTGGCAGCTAGGTAACACGAGAAATTGTGTAAAGTGTTAATATGTAGTAAAAACCTAAGAAAATCTCCCGTATCCGTCATTTACTATCGAATCGACATAACGCCAGATCGTCACAGTGGTCGCTTTTCTCTCTGAAACGGTTACATTTATCGTCTGCAAGCCCTTGTCGCGTGATGCGGTATGCAGACACAGTACAAGCAGCACACTAGATCACAGAATAAGAATCTACGTTGATGCTATCGGCCAGTAAGAAGAGCTACGTTTCAAGTTTTAGTTATCGATTAATGAATTATTGGGCGGTTTGGTGCCTTGGACCAGACCGAGGACCTTAAGATTTTGCATGAACCGAGGACTGGCAGCCAGGTAACACGAGAATTTGTGTAAAGTGTTAATATGTAGTAAAAACCTAAGAAAATCTCCCGTTTCCGTCATTTACTATCGAATCGACATAACGCCAGATCGTCACATTGGTCGCTTTTCTCTCTGAAACGGTTACATTTATCGTCTGCAAGCCCTTGTCGCGTGATGCGGTATGCAGACACAGTACAAGCAGCACACTAGAACACAGAATAAGAATCTACGTTGATGCAATCGGCCAGTAAGAAGAGCTACATATCAAGTTTTAGTTATCGATTAATGAATTATTGGGCGGTTTGGTGCTTTGGACCAGACCGAGGACCTTAAGATTTTGCATGAACCGAGGACTGGCAGCCAGGTAACACGAGAAATTGTGTAAAGTGTTAATATGTAGTAAAAACCTAAGAAAATCTCCCGTTTCCGTCATTTACTATCGAATCGACATAACGCCAGATCGTCACAGTGGTCGCTTTTCTCTCTGAAACGGTTACATTTATCGTCTGCAAGCCCTTGTCGCGTGATGCGGTATGCAGACACAGTACAAGCAGCACACTAGAACACAGAATAAGAATCTACGTTGATGCAATCGGCCAGTAAGAAGAGCTACATTTCAAGTTTTAGTTATCGATTAATGAATTATTAGGCGGTTTGGTGCCTTGGACCAGACCGAGGACCTTAAGATTTTGCATGAACCGAAGACTGGCAGCCAGGTAACACGAGAAATTGTGTAAAGTGTTAATATGTAGTAAAAACCTAAGAAAATCTCCCGTTTCCGTCATTTACTATCGAATCGACATAACGCCAGATCGTCACAGTGGTCGCTTTTCTCTCTGAAACGGTTACATTTATCGTCTGCAAGCCCTTGTCGCGTGATGCGGTATGCAGAGTCACTACAAGCGGCATAGTAGAACACTGAAGAAGCATCTAAGTTTATGCAATCGCCCAGTAAGAAGGGCTACATTTCAAGTTTTAGTTATCGATTAATGAATTATTGGGCGGTTTGGTGCCTTGGACCAGACCGAGGACCTTAAGATTTTGCATGAACCGAGGACTGGCAGCTAGGTAACACGAGAAATTGTGTAAAGTGTTAATATGTAGTAAAAACCTAAGAAAATCTCCCGTTTCCGTCATTTACTATCGAATCGACATAACGCCAGATCGTCACAGTGGTCGCTTTTCTCTCTGAAACGGTTACATTTATCGTCTGCAAGCCCTTGTCGCGTGATGCGGTATGCAGACACAGTACAAGCAGCACACTAGAACACAGAATAAGAATCTACGTTGATGCAATCGGCCAGTAAGAAGAGCTACGTTTCAAGTTTTAGTTATCGATTAATGAATTATTGGGCGGTTTGGTGCCTTGGACCAGACCAAGGACCTTAAGATTTTGCATGAACCGCGGACTGGCAGCCAGGTAACACGAGAAATTGTGTAAAGTGTTAATATGTAGTAAAAACCTAAGAAAATCTCCCGTTTCCGTCATTTACTAACGAATCGACATAACGCCAGATCGTCACATTGGTCGCTTTTCTCTCTGAAACGGTTACATTTATCGTCTGCAAGCCCTTGTCGCGTGATGCGGTATGCAGACACAGTACAAGCAGCACACTAGAACACAGAATAAGAATCTACGTTGATGCAATCGGCCAGTAAGAAGAGCTACATATCAAGTTTTAGTTATCGATTAATGAATTATTGGGCGGTTTGGTGCTTTGGACCAGACCGAGGACCTTAAGATTTTGCAAGAACCGAGGACTGGCAGCCAGGTAACACGAGAAATTGTGTAAAGTGTTAATATGTAGTAAAAACCTAAGAAAATCTCCCGTTTCCGTCATTTACTATCGAATCGACATTACGCCAGATCGTCACAGTGGTCGCTTTTCTCTCTGAAACGGTTACATTTATCGTCTGCAAGCCCTTGTCGCGTGATGCGGTATGCAGAGTCACTACAAGCGGCATAGTAGAACACTGAAGAAGCACCTAAGTTTATGCAATCGCCCAGTAAGAAGAGCTACATTTCAAGTTTTAGTTATCGATTAATGAATTATTGGGCGGTTTGGTGCCTTGGACCAGACCGAGGACCTTAAGATTTTGCATGAACCGAAGACTGGCAGCCAGGTAACACGAGAAATTGTGTAAAGTGTTAATATGTAGTAAAAACCTAAGAAAATCTCCCGTTTTCGTCATTTACTATCGAATCGACATAACGCCAGATCGTCACAGTGGTCGCTTTTCTCTCTGAAACGGTTACATTTATCGTCTGCAAGCCCTTGTCGCGTGATGCGGTATGCAGAGTCACTACAAGCGGCATAGTAGAACACTGAAGAAGCATCTAAGTTTATGCAATCGCCCAGTAAGAAGGGCTACATTTCAAGTTTTAGTTATCGATTAATGAATTATTGGGCGGTTTGGTGCCTTGGACCAGACCGAGGACCTTAAGATTTTGCATGAACCGAGGACTGGCAGCCAGGTAACACGAGAAATTGTGTAAAGTGTTAATATGTAGTAAAAACCTAAGAAAATCTCCCGTTTCCGTCATTTACTATCGAATCGACATAACGCCAGATCGTCACAGTGGTCGCTTTTCTCTCTGAAACGGTTACATTTATCGTCTGCAAGCCCTTGTCGCGTGATGCGGTATGCAGACACAGTACAAGCAGCACACTAGAACACAGAATAAGAATCTACGTTGATGCAATCGGCCAGTAAGAAGAGCTACGTTTCAAGTTTTAGTTATCGATTAATGAATTATTGGGCGGTTTGGTGCCTTGGACCAGACCGAGGACCTTAAGATTTTGCATGAACCGAGGACTGGCAGCCAGGTAACACGAGAAATTGTGTAAAGTGTTAATATGTAGTAAAAACCTAAGAAAATCTCCCGTTTCCGTCATTTACTATCGAATCGACATAACGCCAGATCGTCACAGTGGTCGCTTTTCTCTCTGAAACGGTTACATTTATCGTCTGCAAGCCCTTGTCGCGTGATGCGGTATGCAGACACAGTACAAGCAGCACACTAGAACACAGAATAAGAATCTACGTTGATGCAATCGGCCAGGAAGAAGAGCTACATTTCAAGGTTTAGTTATCGATTAATGAATTATTGGGCGGTTTGGTGCCTTGGACCAGACCGAGGACCTTAAGATTTTGCATGAACCGAGGACTGGCAGCCAGGTAACACGAGAAATTGTGTAAAGTGTTAATATGTAGTAAAAACCTAAGAAAATCTCCCGTTTCCGTCATTTACTATCGAATCGTTATAACGCCAGATCGTCACAGTGGTCGCTTTTCTCTCTGAAACGGTTACATTTATCGTCTGCAAGCCCTTGTCGCGTGATGCGGTATGCAGACACAGTACAAGCAGCACACTAGAACACAGAATAAGAATCTACGTTGATGCAATCGGCCAGGAAGAAGAGCTACATTTCAAGTTTTAGTTATCGATTAATGAATTATTGGGCGGTTTGGTGCCTTGGACCAGACCGAGGACCTTAAGATTTTGCATGAACCGAGGACTGGCAGCCAGGTAACACGAGAAAATGTGTAAAGTGTTAATATGTAGTAAAAACCTAAGAAAATCTCCCGTTTCCGTCATTTACTATCGAATCGACATAACGCCAGATCGTCACAGTGGTCGGTTTTCTCTCTGAAACGGTTACATTTATCGTCTGCAAGCCCTTGTCGCGTGATGCGGTATGCAGAGTCACTACAAGCGGCATAGTAGAACACTGAAGAACCATCTAAGTTTATGCAATCGCCCAGTAAGAAGAGCTACATTTCAAGTTTTAGTTATCGATTAATGAATTATTGGGCGGTTTGGTGCCTTGGACCAGACCGAGGACCTTAAGGTTTTGCATGAACCGAGGACTGGCAGCTAGGTAACACGAGAAATTGTGTAAAGTGTTAATATGTAGTAAAAACCTAAGAAAATCTCCCGTTTCCGTCATTTACTATCGAATCGACATAACGCCAGATCGTCACAGTGGTCGCTTTTCTCTCTGAAACGGTTACATTTATCGTCTGCAAGCCCTTGTCGCGTGATGCGGTATGCAGACACAGTACAAGCAGCACACTAGAACACAGAATAAGAATCTACGTTGATGCAATCGGCCAGGAAGAAGAGCTACATTTCAAGTTTTAGTTATCGATTAATGAATTATTGGGCGGTTTGGTACCTTGGACCAGACCGAGGACCTTAAGATTTTGCATGAACCGAGGACTGGCAGCCAGGTAACACGAGAAATTGTGTAAAGTGTTAATATGTAGTAAAAACCTAAGAAAATCTCCCGTTTCCGTCATTTACTATCGAATCGACATAACGCCAGATCGTCACAGTGGTCGCTTTTCTCTCTGAAACGGTTACATTTATCGTCTGCAAGCCCTTGTCGCGTGATGCGGTATGCAGACACAGTACAAGCAACACACTAGAACACAGAATAAGAATATACGTTGATGCAATCGGCCAGGAAGAAGAGCTACATTTCAAGTTTTAGTTATCGATTAATGAATTATTGGGCGGTTTGGTGCCTTGTACCAGACCGAGGACCTTAAGATTTTGCATGAACCGAGGACTGGCAGCCAGGTAACACGAGAAATTGTGTTGTAAAGTGTTAATATGTAGTAAAAACCTAAGAAAATCTCCCGTTTCCGTCATTTACTATCAAATCGACATAACGCCAGATCGTCACAGTGGTCGTTTTTCTCTCTGAAACGGTTACATTTATCGTCTGCAAGCCCTTGTCGCGTGATGCGGTATGCAGACACAGTACAAGCAGCACACTAGAACACAGAATAAGAATCTACGTTGATGCAATCAGCCAGTAAGAAGAGCTACATTTCAAGTTTTAGTTATCGATTAATGAACTATTGGGCGGTTTGGTGCCTTGGACCAGACCGAGGACCTTAAGATTTTGCATGAACCGAGGACTGGCAGCCAGGTAACACGAGAAATTGTGTAAAGTGTTAATATGTAGTGAAAACCTAAGAAAATCTCCCGTTTCCGTCATTTACTATCGAATCGACATAACGCCAGATCGTCACAGTGGTCGGTTTTCTCTCTGAAACGGTTACATTTATCGTCTGCAAGCCCTTGTCGCGTGATGCGGTATGCAGAGTCACTACAAGCGGCATAGTAGAACACTGAAGAACCATCTAAGTTTATGCAATCGCCCAGTAAGAAGAGCTACATTTCAAGTTTTAGTTATCGATTAATGAATTATTGGGCGGTTTGGTGCCTTGGACCAGACCGAGTACCTTAAGATTTTGCATGAACCGAGGACTGGCAGCTAGGTAACACGAGAAATTGTGTAAAGTGTTAATATGTAGTAAAAACCTAAGAAAATCTCCCGTTTCCGTCATTTACTATCGAATCGACATAACGCCAGATCGTCACAGTGGTCGCTTTTCTCTCTGAAACGGTTACATTTATCGTCTGCAAGCCCTTGTCGCGTGATGCGGTATGCAGACACAGTACAAGCAGCACACTAGAACACAGAATAAGAATCTACGTTGATGCAATCGGCCAGTAAGAAGAGCTACGTTTCAAGTTTTAGTTATCGATTAATGAATTATTGGGCGGTTTGGTGCCTTGGACCAGACCGAGGACCTTAAGATTTTGCATGAACCGAGGACTGGCATCCAGGTAACACGAGAAATTGTGTAAAGTGTTAATATGTAGTAAAAACCTAAGAAAATCTCCCGTTTCCGTCAATTACTATCGAATCGACATAACGCCAGATCGTCACATTGGTCGCTTTTCTTTCTGAAACGGTTACATTTATCGTCTGCAAGCCCTTGTCGCGTGATGCGGTATGCAGACACAGTACAAGCAGCACACTAGAACACAGAATAAGAATCTACGTTGATGCAATCGGCCAGTAAGAAGAGCTACATATCAAGTTTTAGTTATCGATTAATGAATTATTGGGCGGTTTGATGCTTTGGACCAGACCGAGGACCTTAAGATTTTGCATGAACCGAGGACTGGCAGCCAGGTAACACGAGAAATTGTGTAAAGTGTTAATATGTAGTAAAAACCTAAGAAAATCTCCCGTTTCCGTCATTTACTATCGAATCGACATAACGCCAGATCGTCACAGTGGTCGCTTTTCTCTCTGAAACGGTTACATTTATCGTCTGCAAGCCCTTGTCGCATGATGCGGTATGCAGAGTCACTACAAGCGGCATAGTAGAACACTGAAGAAGCACCTAAGTTTATGCAATCGCCCAGTAAGAAGAGCTACATTTCAAGTTTTAGTTATCGATTAATGAATTATTGGGCGGTTTGGTGCCTTGGACTATCGAATCGACATAACGCCAGATCGTCACAGTGGTCGCTTTTCTCTCTGAAACGGTTACATTTATCGTCTGCAAGCCCTTGTCGCATGATGCGGTATGCAGAGTCACTACAAGCGGCATAGTAGAACACTGAAGAAGCACCTAAGTTTATGCAATCGCCCAGTAAGAAGAGCTACATTTCAAGTTTTAGTTATCGATTAATGAATTATTGGGCGGTTTGGTGCCTTGGACCCGACCGAGGACCTTAAGATTTTGCATGAACCGAGGACTGGCAGCCAGGTAACACGAGAAATTGTGTAAAGTGTTAATATGTAGTAAAAACCTAAGAAAATCTCCCGTTTCCGTCATTTACTATCGAATCGACATAACGCCAGATCGTCACAGTGGTCGCTTTTCTCTCTGAAACGGTTACATTTATCGTCTGCAAGCCCTTGTCGCGTGATGCGGTATGCAGACACAGTACAAGCAGCACACTAGAACACAGAATAAGAATATACGTTGATGCAATCGGCCAGGAAGAAGAGCTACATTTCAAGTTTTAGTTATCGATTAATGAATTATTGGGCGGTTTGGTGCCTTGGACCAGACCGAGGACCTTAAGATTTTGCATGAACCGAGGACTGGCAGCCAGGTAACACGAGAAATTGTGTAAAGTGTTAATATGTAGTAAAAACCTAAGAAAATCTCCCGTTTCCGTCATTTACTATCGAATCGACATAACGCCAGATCGTCACAGTGGTCGTTTTTCTCTCTGAAACGGTTACATTTATCGTCTGCAAGCCCTTGTCGCGTGATGCGGTATGCAGACACAGTACAAGCAGCACACTAGAACACAGAATAAGAATCTACGTTGATGCAATCGGCCAGTAAGAAGAGCTACATATCAAGTTTTAGTTATCGATTAATGAATTATTGGGCGGTTTGGTGCTTTGGACCAGACCGAGGACCTTAAGATTTTGCATGAACCGAGGACTGGCAGCCAGGTAACACGAGAAATTGTGTAAAGTGTTAATATGTAGTAAAAACCTAAGAAAATCTCCCGTTTCCGTCATTTACTATCGAATCGACATAACGCCAGATCGTCACAGTGGTCGCTTTTCTCTCTGAAACGGTTACATTTATCGTCTGCAAGCCCTTGTCGCATGATGCGGTATGCAGAGTCACTACAAGCGGCATAGTAGAACACTGAAGAAGCACCTAAGTTTATGCAATCGCCCAGTAAGAAGAGCTACATTTCAAGTTTTAGTTATCGATTAATGAATTATTGGGCGGTTTGGTGCCTTGGACTATCGAATCGACATAACGCCAGATCGTCACAGTGGTCGCTTTTCTCTCTGAAACGGTTACATTTATCGTCTGCAAGCCCTTGTCGCATGATGCATTATGCAGAGTCACTACAAGCGGCATAGTAGAACACTGAAGAAGCACCTAAGTTCATGCAATCGCCCAGTAAGAAGAGCTACATTTCAAGCTTAAGTTATCGATTAATGAATTATTGGGCGGTTTGGTGCCTTGGACCCGACCGAGGACCTTAAGATTTTGCATGAACCGAGGACTGGCAGCCAGGTAACACGAGAAATTGTGTAAAGTGTTAATATGTAGTAAAAACCTAAGAAAATCTCCCGTTTCCGTCATTTACTATCGAATCGACATATCGCCAAATCGTCACAGTGGTCGCTTTTCTCTCTGAAACGGTTACATTTATCGTCTGCAAGCCCTTGTCGCGTGATGCGGTATGCAGACACAGTACAAGCAGCACACTAGAACACAGAATAAGAATATACGTTGATGCAATCGGCCAGGAAGAAGAGCTACATTTCAAGTTTTAGTTATCGATTAATGAATTATTGGGCGGTTTGGTGCCTTGGACCAGACCGAGGACCTTAAGATTTTGCATGAACCGAGGACTGGCAGCCAGGTAACACGAGAAATTGTGTAAAGTGTTAATATGTAGTAAAAACCTAAGAAAATCTCCCGTTTCCGTCATTTACTATCGAATCGACATAACGCCAGATCGTCACAGTGGTCGTTTTTCTCTCTGAAACGGTTACATTTATCGTCTGCAAGCCCTTGTCGCGTGATGCGGTATGCAGACACAGTACAAGCAGCACACTAGAACACAGAATAAGAATCTACGTTGATGCAATCGGCCAGTAAGAAGAGTTACATTTCAAGTTTTAGTTATCGATTAATGAATTATTGGGCGGTTTGGTGCCTTGGACCAGACCGAGGACCTTAAGATTTTGCATGAACCGAGGACTGGCAGCCAGGTAACACGAGAAATTGTGTAAAGTGTTAATATGTAGTAAAAACCTAAGAAAATCTCCCGTTTCCGTCATTTACTATCGAATCGACATAACGCCAGATCGTCACAGTGGTCGCTTTTCTCTCTGAAACGGTTACATTTATCGTCTGCAAGCCCTTGTCGCGTGATGCGGAATGCAGAGTCACTACAAGCGGCATAGTAGAACAATGAAGAAGCATCTAAGTTTATGCAATCGCCCAGTAAGAAGAGCTACATTTCAAGTTTTAGTTATCGATTAATGAATTATTGGGCGGTTTGGTGCCTTGGACCAGACCGAGGACCTTAAGATTTTGCATGATCCGAGGACTGGCAGCCAGGTAACACGAGAAATTGTGTAAAGTGTTAATATGTAGTAAAAACCTAAGAAAATCTCCCGTTTCCGTCATTTACTATCGAATCGACATAACGCCAGATCGTCACAGTGGTCGTTTTTCTCTCTGAAACGGTTACATTTATCGTCTGCAAGGACTTGTGGCGTGATGCGGTATGCAGACACAGTACAAGCAGCACACTAGAACACAGAATAAGAATCTACGTTGATGCAATCGGCCAGGAAGAAGAGCTACATTTCAAGTTTTAGTTATCGATTAATGAATTATTGGGCGGTTTGGTGCCTTGGACCAGACCGAGGACCTTAAGATTTTGCATGAACCGAGGACTGGCAGCCAGGTATCACGAGAAATTGTGTAAAGTGTTAATATGTAGTAAAAACCTAAGAAAATCTCCCGTTTCCGTTATTTTCTATCGAATCGACATAACGCCAGATCGTCACAGTGGTCGCTTTTCTCTCTGAAACGGTTACATTTATCGTCTGCAAGCCCTTGTCGCGTGATGCGGAATGCAGAGTCACTACAAGCGGCATAGTAGAACAATGAAGAAGCATCTAAGTTTATGCAATCGCCCAGTAAGAAGAGCTACATTTCAAGTTTTAGTTATCGATTAATGAATTATTGGGCGGTTTGGTGCCTTGGACCAGACCGAGGACCTTAAGATTTTGCATGATCCGAGGACTGGCAGCCAGGTAACACGAGAAATTGTGTAAAGTGTTAATATGTAGTAAAAACCTAAGAAAATCTCCCGTTTCCGTCATTTACTATCGAATCGACATAACGCCAGATCGTCACAGTGGTCGTTTTTCTCTCTGAAACGGTTACATTTATCGTCTGCAAGGACTTGTGGCGTGATGCGGTATGCAGACACAGTACAAGCAGCACACTAGAACACAGAATAAGAATCTACGTTGATGCAATCGGCCAGTAAGAAGAGCTACATTTCAAGTTTTAGTCATCGATTAATGAATTATTGGGCGGTTTGGTGCCTTGGACCAGACCGAGGTCCTTAAGATTTTGCATGAAACGAGGACTGGCAGCCACGTAACACGAGAAAATGTGGAAAGTGTTAATATGTAGTAAAAACCCAAGAAAATCTCCCGTTTCCGTTATTTACTATCGAATCGACATAACGCCAGATCGTCACAGTGGTCGCTTTTCTCTCTGAAACGGTTACAGTTATCGTCTGCAAGCCCTTGTCGCGTGATGCGGTATGCAGAGTCACTACAAGCGGCATAGTAGAACACTGAAGAAGCATCTAAGTTTATGCAATCGCCCAGTAAGAAGAGCTACATTTCAAGTTTTAGTTATCGATTAATGAATTATTGGGCGGTTTGGTGCCTTGGACCAGACCGAGGACCTTAAGATTTTGCATGAACCGAGGACTGGCAGCCAGGTAACACGAGAAATTGTGTTGTAAAGTGTTAATATGTAGTAAAAACCTAAGAAAATCTCCCGTTTCCGTCATTTACTATCGAATCGACATAACGCCAGATCGCCACAGTGGTCGTTTTTCTCTCTGAAACGGTTACATTTATCGTCTGCAAGCCCTTGTCGCGTGATGCGGTATGCAGACACAGTACAAGCAGCACATTAGAACACAGAATAAGAATCTACGTTGATGCAATCGGCCAGTAAGAAGAGCTACATTTCAAGTTTTAGTTATCGATTAATGAATTATTGGGCGGTTTGGTGCCTTGGACCAGACCGAGGACCTTAAGATTTTGCATGAACCGAGGACTGGCAGCCAGGTATCACGAGAAATTGTGTAAAGTGTTAATATGTAGTAAAAACCTAAGAAAATCTCCCGTTTCCGTTATTTTCTATCGAATCGACATAACGCCAGATCGTCACAGTGGTCGCTTTTCTCTCTGAAACGGTTACTTTTATCGTCTGCAAGCCCTTGTCGCGTGATGCGGAATGCAGAGTCACTACAAGCGGCATAGTAGAGCACTGAAGAAGCATCTAAGTTTATGCAATCGCCCAGTAAGAAGAGCTACATTTCAAGTTTTAGTTATCGATTAATGAATTATTGGGCGGTTTGGTGCCTTGGACCAGACCGAGGACCTTAAGATTTTGCATGAACCGAGGACTGGCAGCCAGGTAACACGAGAAATTGTGTAAAGTGTTAATATGTAGTAAAAACCTAAGAAAATCTCCCGTTTCCGTCATTTACTATCGAATCGACATAACGCCAGATCGTCACAGTGGTCGCTTTTCTCTCTGAAACGGTTACATTTATCGTCTGCAAGCCCTTGTCGCGTGATGCGGTATGCAGACACAGTACAAGCAGCACACTAGAACACAGAATAAGAATCTACGTTGATGCAATCGGCCAGGAAGAAGAGCTACATTTCAAGTTTTAGTTATCGATTAATGAATTATTGGGCGGTTTGGTGCCTTGGACCAGACCGAGGACCTTCAGATTTTGCATGAACCGAGGACTGGCAGTCAGGTAACACGAGAAATTGTGTAAAGTGTTAATATGTAGTAAAAACCTAAGAAAATCTCCCGTTTCCGTCATTTACTATCGAATCGACATAACGCCAGATCGTCACAGTGGTCGCTTTTCTCTCTGAAACGGTTACATTTATCGTCTGCAAGCCCTTGTCGCGTGATGCGGTATGCAGACACAGTACAAGCAGCACACTAGAACACAGAATAAGAATCTACGTTGATGCAATCGGCCAGGAAGAAGAGCTACATTTCAAGTTTTAGTTATCGATTAATGAATTACTGGGCGGTTTGGTGCCTTGGACCAGACCGAGGACCTTAAGATTTTGCATGAACCGAGGACTGGCAGCCAGGTAACACGAGAAATTGTGTAAAGTGTTAATATGTAGTAAAAACCTAAGAAAATCTCCCGTTTCCGTCATTTACTATCGAATCGACATAACGCCAGATCGTCACAGTGGTCGCTTTTCTCTCTGAAACGGTTACATTTATCGTCTGCAAGCCCTTGTCGCGTGATGCGGTATGCAGACACAGTACAAGCAGCACACTAGAACACAGAATAAGAATCTACGTTGATGCAATCGGCCAGGAAGGAGAGCTACATTTCAAGTTTTAGTTATCGATTAATGAATTACTGGGCGGTTTGGTGCCTTGGACCAGACCGAGGACCTTAAGATTTTGCATGAACCGAGGACTGGCAGCCAGGTAACACGAGAAATTGTTAAAGTGTTAATATGTAGTAAAAACCTAAGAAAATCTCCCGTTTCCGTCATTTACTATCGAATCGACATAACGCCAGATCGTCACAGTGGTCGCTTTTCTCTCTGAAACGGTTACATTTATCGTCTGCAAGCCCTTGTCGCGTGATGCGGTATGCAGACACAGTACAAGCAGCACACTAGAACACAGAATAAGAATCTACGTTGATGCAATCGGCCAGTAAGAAGAGCTACATTTCAAGTTTTAGTTATCCATTAATGAATTATTGGGCGGTTTGGTGCCTTGGACCAGACCGAGGACCTTCAGATTTTGCATGAACCGAGGACTGGCAGTCAGGTAACACGAGAAATTGTGTAAAGTGTTAATATGTAGTAAAAACCTAAGAAAATCTCCCGTTTCCGTCATTTACTATCGAATCGACATAACGCCAGATCGTCACATTGGTCGCTTTTCTCTCTGAAACGGTTACATTTATCGTCTGCAAGCCCTTGTCGCGTGATGCGGTATGCAGACACAGTACAAGCAGCACACTAGAACACAGAATAAGAATCTACGTTGACGCAATCGGCCAGTAAGAAGAGCTACATTTCAAGTTTTAGTTATCGATTAATGAGTTATTGGGCGGTTTGGTGCCTTGGACCAGACCGAGGACCTTCAGATTTTGCATGAACCGAGGACTGGCAGCCAGGTAACACGAGAAATTGTGTAAAGTGTTAATATGTAGTAAAAACCTAAGAAAATCTCCCGTTTCCGTCATTTACTATCGAATCGACATAACGCCAGATCGTCACAGTGGTCGCTTTTCTCTCTGAAACGGTTACATTTATCGTCTGCAAGCCCTTGTCGCGTGATGCGGTATGCAGACACAGTACAAGCAGCACACTAGAACACAGAATAAGAATCTATGTTGATGCAATCGGCCAGTAAGAAGAGCTACATTTCAAGTTTTAGTTATCGATTAATGAATTATTGGGCGGTTTGGTGCCTTGGACCAGACCGGGGACCTTAAGATTTTGCGTGAACCGAGGAATGGCAGCCACGTAACACGAGAAATTGTGGAAAGTGTTAATATGTAGTAAAAACCCAAGAAAATCTCCCATGTCCGTCATTTACTATCGAATCGACATAACGCCAGATCGTCACAGTGGTCGCTTTTCTCTCTGAAACGGTTACATTTATCGTCTGCAAGCCCTTGTCGCATGATGCGGTATGCAGACACAGTACAAGCAGCACACTAGAACACAGAATAAGAATCTACGTTGATGCAATCGGCCAGGAAGAAGAGCTACATTTCAAGTTTTAGTTATCGATTAATGAATTATTGGGCGGTTTGGTGCCTTGGACCAGACCGGGGACCTTAAGATTTTGCGTGAAACGAGGAATGGCAGCCAGGTAACACGAGAAATTGTGTAAAGTGTTAATATGTAGTAAAAACCCAAGAAAATCTCCCGTTTCCGTCATTTACTATCGAATCGACATAACGCCAGATCGTCACAGTGGTCGCTTTTCTCTCTGAAACAGTTACATTTATCGTCTGCAAGCCCTTGTCGCGTGATGCGGTATGCAGAGTCACTACAAGCGGCATAGTGGAACACTGAAGAAGCATCTAAGTTTATGCAATCGCCCAGTAAGAAGAGCTGCAATTCAAGTTTTAGTTATCGATTAATGAATTATTGGGCGGTTTGGTGCCTTGGACCAGACCGAGGACCTTAAGATTTTGCATGAACCGAGGACTGGCAGCCAGGTAACACGAGAAATTGTGTAAAGTGTTAATATGTAGTAAAAACCTAAGAAAATCTCCCGTTTCCGTCATTTACTATCGAATCGACATAACGCCAGATCGTCACAGTGGTCGCTTTTCTCTCTGAAACGGTTACATTTATCGTCTGCAAGCCCTTGTCGCGTGATGCGGTATGCAGAGTCACTACAAGCGGCATAGTAGAACACTGAAGAAGCATATAACTTTATGCAATCGCCCAGTAAGAAGAGCTACATTTCAAGTTTTAGTTATCGATTAATGAATTATTGGGCGGTTTGGTGCCTTGGACCAGACCGAGTACCTTAAGATTTTGCATGAACCGAGGACTGGCAGCCAGGTAACACGAGAAATTGTGTAAAGTGTTAATATGTAGAAAAACCTAAGAAAATCTCCCGTTTCCGTCATTTACTATCGAATCGACATAACGCCAGATCGTCACATTGGTCGCTTTTCTCTCTGAAACGGTTACATTTATCGTCTGCAAGCCCTTGTCGCGTGATGCGGTATGCACACTCACTACAAGCGGCATAGTAGAACACTGAAGAAGCATCTAAGTTTATGCAATCGCCCAGTAAGAAGAGCTACATTTCAAGTTTTAGTTATCGATTAATGAATTATTGGGCGGTTTGGTGCCTTGGACCAGACCGAGGACCTTAAGATTTTGCATGAACCGAGGACTGGCAGCCAGGTAACACGAGAAATTGTGTAAAGTGTTAATATGTAGTAAAAACCTAAGAACATCTCCCGTTTCCGTCATTTACTATCGAATCGACATAACGCCAGATCGTCACAGTGGTCGCTTTTCTCTCTGAAACGGTTACATTTATCGTCTGCAAGCCCTTGTCGCGTGATGCGGTATGCAGAGTCACTACAAGCGGCATAGTAGAACACTGAAGAAGCATCTAAGTTTATGCAATCGCCCAGTAAGAAGAGCTACATTTCAAGTTTTAGTTATCGATTAATGAATTATTGGGCGGTTTGGTGCCTTGGACCAGACCGAGGACCTTAAGATTTTGCATGAACCGAGGACTGGCAGCCAGGTAACACGAGAAATTGTGTTGTAAAGTGTTAATATGTAGTAAAAACCTAAGAAAATCTCCCGTTTCCGTCATTTACTATCGAATCGACATAACGCCAGATCGTCACAGTGGTCGTTTTTCTCTCTGAAACGGTTACATTTATCGTCTGCAAGCCCTTGTCGCGTGATGCGGTATGCAGACACAGTACAAGCAGCACATTAGAACACAGAATAAGAATCTACGTTGGTGCAATCGGCCAGTAAGAAGAGCTACATTTCAAGTTTTAGTTATCGATTAATGAATTATTGGGCGGTTTGGTGCCTTGGACCAGACCGAGGACCTTAAGATTTTGCATGAACCGAGGACTGGCAGCCAGGTAACACGAGAAATTGTGTAAAGTGTTAATATGTAGTAAAAACCTAAGAAAATCTCCCGTTTCCGTCATTTACTATCGAATCGACATAACGCCAGATCGTCACAGTGGTCGCTTTTCTCTCTGAAACGGTTACATTTATCGTCTGCAAGCCCTTGTCGCGAGATGCGGTATGCAGACACAGTACAAGCAGCACACTAGAACACAGAATAAGAATCTACGTTGATGCAATCGGCCAGTAAGAAGAGCTACATTTCAAGTTTTAGTTATCGATTAATGAACTATTGGGCGGTTTGGTGCCTTGGACCAACCGAAGACCTTAAGATTTTGCATGAACCGAGGACTGGCAGCCAGGTAACACGAGAAATTGTGTAAAGTGTTAATATGTAGTAAAAACCTAAGAAAATCTCCCGTTTCCGTCATTTACTATCGAATCGACATAACGACAGATCGTCACAGTGGTCGCTTATCTCTCTGAAACGGTTACATTTATCGTCTGCAAGCCCTTGTCGCGTGATGCGGTATGCAGAGTCACTACAAGCGGCATAGTAGAACACTGAAGAAGCATCTAAGTTTATGCAATCGCCCAGTAAGAAGAACTACATTTCAAGTTTTAGTTATCGATTAATGAATTATTGGGCGGTTTGGTGCCTTGGACCAGACCGAGGACCTTAAGATTTTGCATGAACCGAGGACTGGCAGCCAGGTAACACGAGAAATTGTGTAATGTGTTAATATGTAGTAAAAACCTAAGAAAATCTCCCGTTTCCGTCATTTACTATCGAATCGACATAACGCCAGATCGTCACAGTGGTCGTTTTTCTCTCTGAAACGGTTACATTTATCGTCTGCAAGCCCTTGTCGCGTGATGCGGTATGCAGACACAGTACAAGCAGCACACTAGAACACAGAATAAGAATCTACGTTGATGAAATCGGCCAGTAAGAAGAGCTACATTTCAAGTTTTAGTTATCGATTAATGAATTATTGGGCGGTTTGGTGCCTTGGACCAGACCGAGGACCTTAAGATTTTGCATGAACCGAGGTCTGGCAGTCAGGTATCACGAGAAATTGTGTGAAGTATTAATATGTAGTAAAAACCTAAGAAAATCTCCCGTTTCCGTCATTTACTATCGAATCGACATAACGCCAGATCGTCACAGTGGTCGCTTTTCTCTCTGAAACGGTTACATTTATCGTCTGCAAGCCCTTGTCGCGTGATGCGGTATGCAGAGTCACTACAAGCGGCATAGTAGAACACTGAAGAAGCATCTAAGTTTATGCAATCGCCCAGAAAGAAGAGCTACATTTCAAGTTTTAGTTATCGATTAATGAATTATTGGGCGGTTTGGTGCCTTGGACCAGACCGAGGACCTTAAGATTTTGCATGAACCGAGGACTGGCAGCCAGGTAACACGAGAAATTGTGTAAAGTGTTAATATGTAGTAAAAACCCAAGAAAATCTCCCGTTTCCGTCATTTACTATCGAATCGACATAACGCCAGATCGTCACAGTGGTCGCTTTTCTCTCTGAAACGGTTACATTTATCGTCTGCAAGCCCTTGTCGCGTGATGCGGTATGCAGACACAGTACAAGCAGCACACTAGAACACGGAATAAGAATCTACGTTGATGCAATCGGCCAGTAAGAAGAGCTACATTTCAAGTTTTAGTTATCGATTAATGAATTATTGGGCGGTTTGGTGCCTTGGACCAACCGAAGACCTTAAGATTTTGCATGAACCGAGGACTGGCAGCCAGGAAACACGAGAAATTGTGTAAAGTGTTAATATGTAGTAAAAACCTAAGAAAATCTCCCGTTTCCGTCATTTACTATCGAATCGACATAACGCCAGATCGTCACAGTGGTCGCTTTTCTCTCTGAAACGGTTACATTTATCGTCTGCAAGCCCTTGTCGCGTGATGCGGTATGCAGACACAGTACAAGCAGGACACTAGAACACAGAATAAGAATCTACGTTGATGGAATCGGCCAGTAAGAAGAGCTACATTTCAAGTTTTAGTTATCGATTAATGAATAATTGGGCGGTTTGGTGCCTTGGACCAGACCGAGGACCTTAAGATTTTGCATGAACCGAGGACTGGCAGCCAGGTAACACGAGAAATTGTGTAAAGTGTTAATATGTAGTAAAAACCTAAGAAAATCTCCCGTTTCCGTCATTTACTATCGAATCGACATAACGCCAGATCGTCACAGTGGTCGCTTTTCTCTCTGAAACGGTTACATTTATCGTCTGCAAGCCCTTGTCGCGTGATGCGGTATGCAGACACAGTACAAGCAGCACACTAGAACACAGAATAAGAATCTACGTTGATGCAATCGGCCAGTAAGAAGAGCTACATTTCAAGTTTTAGTTATCGATTAATGAATTATTGGGCGGTGTGGTGCCTTGGACCAACCGAAGACCTTAAGATTTTGCACGAACCGAGGACTGGCAGCCAGGAAACACGAGAAATTGTGTAAAGTGTTAACATGTAGAAAAACCTAAGAAAATCTCCCGTTTCCGTCATTTACTATCGAATCGACATAACGCCAGATCGTCACAGTGGTCGTTTTTCTCTCTGAAACGGTTACATTTATCGTCTGCAAGGACTTGTGGCGTGATGCGGTATGCAGACACAGTACAAGCAGCACACTAGAACACAGAATAAGAATCTACGTTGATGAAATCGGCCAGTAAGAAGAGCTACATTTCAAGTTTTAGTTATCGATTAATGAATTATTGGGCGGTTTGGTGCCTTGGACCAGACCGAGGACCTTAAGATTTTGCATGAACCGAGGACTGGCAGCCAGGTAACACGAGAAATTGTGTAAAGTGTTAATATGTAGTAAAAACCTAAGAAAATCTCCCGTTTCCGTCATTTACTATCGAATCGACATAACGCCAGATCGTCACAGTGGTCGCTTTTCTCTCTGAAACGGTTACATTTATCGTCTGCAAGCCCTTGTCGCGTGATGCGGTATGCAGACACAGTACAAGCAGGACACTAGAACACAGAATAAGAATCTACGTTGATGGAATCGGCCAGTAAGAAGAGCTACATTTCAAGTTTTAGTTATCGATTAATGAATTATTGGGCGGTTTGGTGCCTTGGACCAGACCGAGGACCTTAAGATTTTGCATGAACCGAGGACTGGCAGCCAGGTAACACGAGAAATTGTGTAATGTGTTAATATGTAGTAAAAACCTAAGAAAATCTCCCGTTTCCGTCATTTACTATCGAATCGACATAACGCCAGATCGTCACAGTGGTCGTTTTTCTCTCTGAAACGGTTACATTTATCGTCTGCAAGCCCTTGTCGCGTGATGCGGTATGCAGACACAGTACAAGCAGCACATTAGAACACAGAATAAGAATCTACGTTGATGCAATCGGCCAGTAAGAAGAGCTACATTTCAAGTTTTAGTTATCGATTAATGAATTATTGGGCGGTTTGGTGCCTTGGACCAGACCGAGGACCTTAAGGTTTTGCATGAACCGAGGTCTGGCAGTCAGGTATCACGAGAAATTGTGTAAAGTGTTAATATGTAGTAAAAACCTAAGAAAATCTCCCGTTTCCGTCATTTACTATCGAATCGACATAACGCCAGATCGTCACAGTGGTCGCTTTTCTCTCTGAAACGGTTACATTTATCGTCTGCAAGCCTTTGTCGCGTGATGCGGTATGCAGAGTCACTACAAGCGGCATAGTAGAACACTGAAGAAGCATCTAAGTTTATGCAATCGCCCAGTAAGAAGAGCTACATTTCAAGTTTTAGTTATCGATTAATGAATTATTGGGCGGTTTGGTGACTTGGACCAGACCGAGGACCTTAAGATTTTGCATGAACCGAGGACTGGCAGCCAGGTAACACGAGAAATTGTGTAAAGTGTTAATATGTAGTAAAAACCTAAGATAATCTCCCGTTTCCGTCATTTACTATCGAATCGTAATAACGCCAGATCGTCACAGTGGTCGCTTTTCTCTCTGAAACGGTTACATTTATCGTCTGCAAGCCCTTGTCGCGTGATGCGGTATGCAGAGTCACTACAAGCGGCATTGTAGAACTTTGAAGAAGCATCTAAGTTTATGCAATCGCCCAGTAAGAAGAGCTACATTTCAAGTTTTAGTTATCGATTAATGAATTATTGGGCGGTTTGGTGCCTTGGACCAGACCGAGGACCTTAAGATTTTGCATGAACCGAGGACTGGCAGCCAGGTAACACGAGAAATTGTGTAAAGTGTTAATATGTAGTAAAAACCCAAGAAAATCTCCCGTTTCCGTCATTTACTGTCGAATCGACATAACGCCAGATCGTCACAGTGGTCGCTTTTCTCTCTGAAACGGTTACATTTATCGTCTGCAAGCCCTTGTCGCGTGATGCGGTATGCAGACACAGTACAAGCAGCACACTAGAACACGGAATAAGAATCTACGTTGATGCAATCGGCCAGTAAGAAGAGCTACATTTCAAGTTTTAGTTATCGATTAATGAATTATTGGGCGGTTTGGTGCCTTGGACCAACCGAAGACCTTAAGATTTTGCATGAACCGAGGACTGGCAGCCAGGAAACACGAGAAATTGTGTAAAGTGTTAATATGTAGTAAAAACCTAAGAAAATCTCCCGTTTCCGTCATTTACTATCGAATCGACATAACGCCAGATCGTCACAGTGGTCGCTTTTCTCTCTGAAACGGTTACATTTATCGTCTGCAAGCCCTTGTCGCGTGATGCGGTATGCAGACACAGTACAAGCAGGACACTAGAACACAGAATAAGAATCTACGTTGATGGAATCGGCCAGTAAGAAGAGCTACATTTCAAGTTTTAGTTATCGATTAATGAATTATTGGGCGGTTTGGTGCCTTGGACCAGACCGAGGACCTTAAGATTTTGCATGAACCGAGGACTGGCAGCCAGGTAACACGAGAAATTGTGTAAAGTGTTAATATGTAGTAAAAACCTAAGAAAATCTCCCGTTTCCGTCATTTACTATCGAATCGACATAACGCCAGATCGTCACAGTGGTCGCTTTTCTCTCTGAAACGGTTACATTTATCGTCTGCAAGCCCTTGTCGCGTGATGCGGTATGCAGACACAGTACAAGCAGCACACTAGAAAACAGAATAAGAATCTACGTTGATGCAATCGGCCAGTAAGAAGAGCTACATTTCAAGTTTTAGTTATCGATTAATGAATTATTGGGCGGTTTGGTGCCTTGGACCAGACCGAGGACCTTAAGATTTTGCATGAACCGAGGACTGGCAGCCAGGTAACACGAGAAATTGTGTAAAGTGTTAATATGTAGTAAAAACCTAAGAAAATCTCCCGTTTCCGTCATTTACTATCGAATCGACATAACGCCAGATCGTCACAGTGGTCGCTTTTCTCTCTGAAACGGTTACATTTATCGTCTGCAAGCCCTTGTCGCGTGATGCGGTATGCAGACACAGTACAAGCAGCACACTAGAACACAGAATAAGAATCTACGTTGATGCAATCGGCCAGTAAGAAGAGCTACATTTCAAGTTTTAGTTATCGATTAATGAATTATTGGGCGGTTTGGTGCCTTGGACCAACCGAAGACCTTAAGATTTTGCATGAACCGAGGACTGGCAGCCAGGAAACACGAGAAATTGTGTAAAGTGTTAACATGTAGAAAAACCTAAGAAAATCTCCCGTTTCCGTCATTTACTATCGAATCGACATAACGCCAGATCGTCACAGTGGTCGTTTTTCTCTCTGAAACGGTTACATTTATCGTCTGCAAGGACTTGTGGCGTGATGCGGTATGCAGACACAGTACAAGCAGCACACTAGAACACAGAATAAGAATCTACGTTGATGAAATCGGCCAGTAAGAAGAGCTACATTTCAAGTTTTAGTCATCGATTAATGAATTATTGGGCGGTTTGGTGCCTTGGACCAGACCGAGGACCTTAAGATTTTGCATGAACCGAGAACTGGCAGCCAGGTAACACGAGAAATTGTGTAAAGTGTTAATATGTAGTAAAAACCTAAGAAAATCTCCCGTTTCCGTCATTTACTATCGAATCGACATAACGCCAGATCGTCACAGTGGTCGCTTTTCTCTCTGAAACGGTTACATTTATCGTCTGCAAGCCCTTGTCGCGTGATGCGGTATGCAGACACAGTACAAGCAGGACACTAGAACACAGAATAAGAATCTACGTTGATGGAATCGGCCAGTAAGAAGAGCTACATTTCAAGTTTTAGTTATCGATTAATGAATTATTGGGCGGTTTGGTGCCTTGGACCAGACCGAGGACCTTAAGATTTTGCATGAACCGAGGACTGGCAGCCAGGTAACACGAGAAATTGTGTAAAGTGTTAATATGTAGTAAAAACCTAAGAAAATCTCCCGTTTCCGTCATTTACTATCGAATCGACATAACGCCAGATCGTCACAGTGGTCGCTTTTCTCTCTGAAACGGTTACATTTATCGTCTGCAAGCCCTTGTCGCGTGATGCGGTATGCAGACACAGTACAAGCAGCACACTAGAACACAGAATAAGAATCTACGTTGATGCAATCGGCCAAAATGAAGAGCTACACTTCAAATTTTAGTTATCGAAAATTGAATTATTGGCCGGTTTAATGCCTTTGACATGACCGAGGACCTTAAGATTTTGCATGAACCGAGGACTGGCAGCCAGGTAACACGAGAAATTGTGTAAAGTGTTAATATGTAGTAAAAACCTAAGAAAATCTCCCGTTTCCGTCATTTACTATCGAATCGACATAACGCCAGATCGTCACATTGGTCGCTTTTCTCTCTGAAACGGTTACATTTATCGTCTGCAAGCCCTTGTCGCGTGATGCGGTATGCAGACACAGTACAAGCAGCACACTAGAACACAGAATAAGAATCTACGTTGATGCTATCGGCCAATAAGAAGAGGTACATTTCAAGTTTTAGTTATCGATTAATGAATTATTGGGCGGTTTGGTGCCTTGGACCAGACAGAGGACCTTAAGATTTTGCGTGAACCGAGGAATGGCAGCCACGTAACACGAGAAATTGTGGAAAGTGTTAATATGTAGTAAAAACCCAAGAAAATCTCCCGTTTCCGTCATTTACTATCGAATCGACATAACGCCAGATCGTCACAGTGGTCGCTTTTCTCTCTGAAACGGTTACATTTATCGTCTGCAAGCCCTTGTTGCGTGATGCGGTATGCAGACACAGTACAAGCAGAACACTAGAACACAGAATAAGAATCTACGTTGATGCAATCGGCCAGGAAGAAGAGCTACATTTCAAGTTTTAGTTATTGATTAATGAATTATTGGGCGGTTTGGTGCCTTGGACCAGACTGAGGACCTTAAGATTTTGCATGAACCGAGGACTGGCAGCCAGGTAACACGAGAAATTGTGTAAAGTGTTAATATGTAGTAAAAACCCAAGAAAATCTCCCGTTTCCGTCATTTACTATCGAATCGACATAACTTCAGATCGTCACAGTGGTCGCTTTTCTCTCTGAAACAGTTACATTTATCGTCTGCAAGCCCTTGTCGCGTGATGCGGTATGCAGAGTCATTACAAGCGGCATAGTAGAACACTGAAGAAGCATCTAAGTTTATGCAATCGCCCAGTAAGAAGAGCTACATTTCAAGTTTTAGTTATCGATTAATGAATTATTGTGCGGTTTGGTGCCTTGTACCAGACCGAGGACCTTAAGATTTTGCATGAACCGAGGACTGGCAGCCAGGTAACACGAGAAATTGTGTAAAGTGTTAATATGTAGTAAAAACCTAAGAAAATCTCCCGTTTCCGTCATTTACTATCGAATCGACATAACGCCAGATCGTCACATTGGTCGCTTTTCTCTCTGAAACGGTTACATTTATCGTCTGCAAGCCCTTGTCGCGTGATGCGGTATGCAGACACAGTACAAGCAGCACACTAGAACACAGAATAAGAATCTACGTTGATGCAATCGGCCAGGAAGAAGAGCTACATTTCAAGTTTTAGTTATCGATTAATGAATTATTGGGCGGTTTGGTGCCTTGGACCAGACCGAGGACCTTACGATTTTGCATGAACCGAGGACTGGCAGCCAGGTAACACGAGAAATTGTGTAAAGTGTTAATATGTAGTAAAAACCTAAGAAAATCTCCCGTTTCCGTCATTTACTATCGAATCGACATAACGCCAGATCGTCACAGTGGTCGCTTTTCTCTCTGAAACGGTTACATTTATCGTCTGCAAGCCCTTGTCGCGTGTTGCGGTATGCAGAGTCACTACAAGCGGCATAGTTGAACACTGAAGAAGCATCTAACTTTATGCAATCGCCCAGTAAGAAGAGCTACATTTCAAGTTTTAGTTATCGATTAATGAATTATTGGGCGGTTTGGTGCCTTGGACCAGACCGAGGACCTTAAGATTTTGCATGAACCGAGGACTGGCAGCCAGGTAACACGAAAAATTGTGTAAAGTGTTAATATGTAGTAAAAACCCAAGAAAATCTCCCGTTTCCGTCATTTACTATCGAATCGACATAACGCCAGATCGTCACAGTGGCCGCTTTTCTCTCTGAAACGGTAACATTTATCGTCTGCAAGCCCTTGTCGCGTGATGCGGTATGCAGACACAGTACAAGCAGCACACTAGAACACAGAATAAGAATCTACGTTGATGCAATCGGCCAGGAAGAAGAGCTACATTTCAAGTTTTAGTTATCGATTAATGAATTATTGGGCGGTTTGGTGCCTTGGACCAGACCGAAGAACTTAAGATTTTGCATTAACCGAGGACTGGCAGCCAGGTAACACGAGAAATTGTGTAAAGTGTTAATATGTAGTAAAAACCTAAGAAAATCTCCCGTTTCCGTCATTTACTATCGAATCGACATAACGCCAGATCGTCACAGTGGTCGCTTTTCTCTCTGAAACGGTTACATTTATCGTCTGCAAGCCCTTGTCGCGTGATGCGGTATGCAGACACAGTACAAGCAGCACACTAGAACACAGAATAAGAATCTACGTTGATGCAATCGGCCAAAAAGAAGAGCTACACTTCAAATTTTAGTTATCGAAAATTGAATTATTCGCCGGCTTAATGCCTTTGACATGACCGAGGACCTTAAGATTTTGCATGAACCGAGGACTGGCAGCCAGGTAACACGAGAAATTGTGTAAAGTGTTAATATGTAGTAAAAACCTAAGAAAATCTCCCGTTTCCGTCATTTACTATCGAATCGACATAACGCCAGATCGTCACAGTGGTCGCTTTTCTCTCTGAAACGGTTACATTTATCGTCTGCAAGCCCTTGTCGCGTGATGCGGTATGCAGACAAAGTTCAAGCAGCACACTAGAACACAGAATAAGAATCTACGTTGATGCAATCGGCCAGTAAGAAGAGCTACATTTCAAGTTTTAGTTATCGATTAATGAATTATTGGGCGGTTTGGTGCCTTGGACCAGACCGAGGACCTTAAGATTTTGCATGAACCGAGGACTGGCAGCCAGGTAACACGAGAAATTGTGTAAAGTGTTAATATGTAGTAAAAACCTAAGAAAATCTCCAGTTTCCGTCATTTACTATCGAATCGACATAACGCCAGATCGTCACATTGGTCGCTTTTCTCTCTGAAACGGTTACATTTATCGTCTGCAAGCCCTTGTCGCGTGATGCGGTATGCAGACACAGTACAAGCAGCACACTAGAACACAGAATAAGAATCTACATTGATGCAATCGGCCAGGAAGAAGAGCTACATTTCAAGTTTTAGTTATCGATTAATGAATTATTGGGCGGTTTGGTGCCTTGGACCAGACCGAGGACCTTACGATTTTGCATGAACCGAGGACTGGCAGCCAGGTAACACGAGAAATTGTGTAAAGTGTTAATATGTAGTAAAAACCTAAGAAAATCTCCCGTTTCCGTCATTTACTATCGAATCCACATAACGCCAGATCGTTACAGTGGTCGCTTTTCTCTCTGAAACGGTTACATTTATCGTCTGCAAGCCCTTGTCGCGTGTTACGGAATGCAGAGTCACTACAAGCGGCATAGTAGAACACTGAAGAAGCATCTAACTTTATGCAATCGCCCAGTAAGAAGAGCTACATTTCAAGTTTTAGTTATCGATTAATGAATTATTGGGCGGTTTGGTGCCTTGGACCAGACCGAGGACCTTAAGATTTTGCATGAACCGAGGACTGGCAGCCAGGTAACACGAGAAATTGTGTAAAGTGTTAATATGTAGTAAAAACCCAAGAAAATCTCCCGTTTCTGTCATTTACTATCGAATCGACATAACGCAAGATCGTCACAGTGGCCGCTTTTCTCTCTGAAACGGTTACATTTATCGTCTGCAAGCCCTTGTCGCGTGATGCGGTATGCAGACACAGTACAAGCAGCACACTAGAACACAGAATAAGAATCTACGTTGATGCAATCGGCCAGTAAGAAGAGCTACATTTCAAGTTTTAGTTATCGATTAATGAATTATTGGGCGGTTTGGTGTCTTGGACCAGACCGAAGAACTTAAGATTTTGCATTAACCGAGGACTGGCAGCCAGGTAACACGAGAAATTGTGTAAAGTGTTAATATGTAGTAAAAACCTAAGAAAATCTCCCGTTTCCGTCATTTACTATCGAATCGACATAACGCCAGATCGTCACAGTGGTCGCTTTTCTCTCTGAAACGGTTACATTTATCGTCTGCAAGCCCTTGTCGCGTGATGCGGTATGCAGACACAGTACAAGCAGCACACTAGAACACAGAATAAGAATCTACGTTGATGCAATCGGCCAGTAAGAAGAGCTACATTTCAAGTTTTAGTTATCCATTAATGAATTATTGGGCGGTTTGGTGCCTTGGACCAGACCGAGGACCTTAAGATTTTGCATGATCCGAGGACTGGCAGCCAGGTAACACGAGAAATTGTGTAAAGTGTTAATATGTAGTAAAAACCTAAGAAAATCTCCCGTTTCCGTCATTTACTATCGAATCGACATAACGCCAGATCGTCACAGTGGTCGCTTTTCTCTCTGAAACGGTTACATTTATCGTCTGCAAGCCCTTGTCGCGTGATGCGGTATGCAGACACAGTACAAGCAGCACACTAGAACACAGAATAAGAATCTACGTTGATGCAATCGGCCAAAAAGAAGAGCTACACTTCAAATTTTAGTTATCGAAAATTGAATTATTGGCCGGTTTAATGCCTTTGACATGACCGAGGACCTTAAGATTTTGCATGAACCGAGGACTGGCAGCCAGGTAACACGAGAAATTGTGTAAAGTGTTAATATGTAGTAAAAACCTAAGAAAATCTCCCGTTTCCGTCATTTACTATCGAATCGACATAACGCCAGATCGTCACAGTGGTCGCTTTTCTCTCTGAAACGGTTACATTTATCGTCTGCAAGCCCTCGTCGCGTGATGCGGTATGCAGACACAGTACAAGCAGCACACTAGAACACAGAATAAGAATCTACGTTGATGCAATCGGCCAGTAAGAAGAGCTACATTTCAAGTTTTAGTTATCGATTAATGAATTATTGGGCGGTTTGGTGCCTTGGACCAGACCGAGGACCTTAAGATTTTGCATGAACCGAGGACTGGCAGCCAGGTAACACGAGAAATTGTGTAAAGTGTTAATATGTAGTAAAAACCTAAGAAAATCTCCAGTTTCCGTCATTTACTATCGAATCGACATAACGCCAGATCGTCACAGTGGTCGCTTTTCTCTCTGAAACGGTTACATTTATCGTCTGCAAGCCCTTGTCGTGTGATGCGGTATGCCGAGTCACTACAAGCGGCATAGTAGAACACTGAAGAAGCATCTAAGTTTATGCAATCGCCTAGTAAGAAGAGCTGCAGTTCAAGTTTTAGTTATCGATTAATGAATTATTGGGCGGTTTGGTGCCTTGGACCAGACCGAGGACCTTAAGATTTTGCATGAACCGAGGACTGGCAGCCAGGTAACACGAGAAATTGTGTAAAGTGTTAATATGTAGTAAAAACCCAAGAAAATCTCCCGTTTCCGTCATTTACTATCGAATCGACATAACGCCAGATCGTCACAGTGGTCGCTTTTCTCTCTGAAACGGTTACATTTATCGTCTGCAAGCCCTTGTCGCGTGATGCGGTATGCAGACACAGTACAAGCAGCACACTAGAACACAGAATAAGAATCTACGTTGATGCAATCGGCCAGTAAGAAGAGCTACATTTCAAGTTTTAGTTATCGATTAATGAATTATTGGGCGGTTTGGTGCCTTGGACCTGACCGAGGACCTTAAGATTTTGCATGAACCGAGGACTGGCAGCCAGGTAACACGAGAAATTGTGTAAAGTGTTAATATGTAGTAAAAACCTAAGAAAATCTCCCGTTTCCGTCATTTACTATCGAATCGACATAACGCCAGATCGTCACAGTGGTCGCTTTTCTCTCTGAAACGGTTACATTTATCGTCTGCAAGCCCTTGTCGCGTGATGCGGTATGCCGAGTCACTACAAGCGGCATAGTAGAACACTGAAGAAGCATCTAAGTTTATGCAATCGCCCAGTAAGAAGAGCTGCAGTTCAAGTTTTAGTTATCGATTAATGAATTATTGGGCGGTTTGGTGCCTTGGACCAGACCGAGGACCTTAAGATTTTGCATGAACCGAGGACTGGCAGCCAGGTAACACGAGAAATTGTGTAAAGTGTTAATATGTAGTAAAAACCTAAGAAAATCTCCCGTTTCCGTAATTTAATATCGAATCGACATAACGCCAGATCGTCACATTGGTCGCTTTTCTCTCTGAAACGGTTACATTTATCGTCTGCAAGCCCTTGTCGCGTGATGCGGTATGCAGACTCACTACAAGCGGCATAGTAGAACACTGAAGAAGCATCTAAGTTTATGCAATCGCCCAGTAAGAAGAGCTACATTTCAAGTTTTAGTTATCGATTAATGAATTATTGGGCGGTTTGGTGCCTTGGACCAGACCGAGGACCTTAAGATTTTGCATGAACCGAGGACTGGCAGCCAGGTAACACGAGAAATTGTGTAAAGTGTTAATATGTAGTAAAAACCCAAGAAAATCTCCCGTTTCCGTCATTTACTATCGAATCGACATAACGCCAGATCGTCACAGTGGTCGCTTTTCTCTCTGAAACGGTTACATTTATCGTCTGCAAGCCCTTGTCGCGTGATGCGGTATGCAGACACAGTACAAGCAGCGCACTAGAACACAGAATAAGAATCTACGTTGATGCAATCGGCCAGGAAGAAGAGCTACATTTCAAGTTTTAGTTATCGATTAATGAATTATTGGGCGGTTTGGTTCCTTGGACCAGACCGAGGACCTTAAGATTTTGCATGAACCGAGAACTGGCAGCCAGGTAACACGAGAAATTGTGTAAAGTGTTAATATGTAGTAAAAACCTAAGAAAATCTCCCGTTTCC
The DNA here is from genome assembly GCF_023864275.1 of Schistocerca cancellata. Classification (NCBI taxonomy): domain Eukaryota; kingdom Metazoa; phylum Arthropoda; class Insecta; order Orthoptera; family Acrididae; genus Schistocerca; species Schistocerca cancellata. The sequence goes on from NW_026047150.1 coordinate 4,446,733, forward strand.
GTCATTTACTATCGAATCGACATAACGCCAGATCGTCACAGTGGTCGCTTTTCTCTCTGAAACGGTTACATTTATCGTCTGCAAGCCCTTGTCGCGTGATGCGGAATGCAGAGTCACTACAAGCGGCATAGTAGAACACTGAAGAAGCATCTAAGTTTATGCAATCGCCCAGTAAGAAGAGCTACATTTCAAGTTTTAGTTATCGATTAATGAATTATTGAGAGGTTTGGTGCCTTGGACCAGACCGAAGACCATAAGATTTTGCATGAACCGAGGACTGGCAGCCAGGTAAGACGAGAAATTGTGTAAAGTGTTAATATGTAGTAAAAACCTAAGAAAATCTCCCGTTTCCGTCATTTACTATCGAATCGACATAACGCCAGATCGTCACAGTGGTCGCTTTTCTCTCTGAAACGGTTACATTTATCGTCTGCAAGCCCTTGTCGCGTGATGCGGTATGCAGACACAGTACAAGCAGCACACTAGAACACAGAATAAGAATCTACGTTGATGCAATCGGCCAAAAAGAAGAGCTACACTTCAAATTTTAGTTATCGAAAATTGAATTATTGGCCGGTTTAATGCCTTTGACATGACCGAGGACCTTAAGATTTTGCATGAACCGAGGACTGGCAGCCAGGTAACACGAGCAATTGTGTAAAGTGTTAATATGTAGTAAAAACCTAAGAAAATCTCCCGTTTCCGTCATTTACTATCGAATCAACATAACGCCAGATCGTCACAGTGGTCGCTTTTCTCTCTGAAACGGTTACATTTATCGTCTGCAAGCCCTTGTCGCGTGATGCGGTATGCAGACACAGTACAAGCAGCACACTAGAACACAGACTAAGAATCTACGTTCATGCAATCGGCCAGTAATAAGAGCTACATTTCAAGTTTTAGTTATCGATTAATGAATTATTGGGCGGTTTGGTGCCTTGGACCAGACCGAGGACCTTAAGATTTTGCATGAACCGAGGACTGGCAGCCAGGTAACACGAGAAAATGTGTAAAGTGTTAATATGTAGTAAAAACCTAAGAAAATCTCCTGTTTCCGTCATTTACTATCGAATCGACATAACGCCAGATCGTCACAGTGGTCGTCTTTCTCTCTGAAACGGTTACATTTATCGTCTGCAAGCCCTTGTCGCGTGATGCGGTATGCAGACACAGTACAAGCAGCACACTAGAACACAGAATAAGAATCTACGTTGATGCAATCGGCCAGTAAGAAGAGCTACATTTCAAGTTTTAGTTATCGATTAATGTATTATTGGGCGGTTTGGTGCCTTGGACCTGACCGAGGACCTTAAGATTTTGCATGAACCGAGGACTGGCAGCCATGTAACACGAGAAATTGTGTAAAGTGTTAATATGTAGTAAAAACCTAAGAAAATCTCCCGTTTCCGTCATTTACTATCGAATCGACATAACGCCAGATCGTCACAGTGGTCGCTTTTCTCTCTGAAACGGTTACATTTATCGTCTGCAAGCCCTTGTCGCGTGATGCGGTATGCAGACACAGTACAAGCAGCACACTAGAACACAGAATAAGAATCTACGTTGATGCAATCGGCCAGTAAGAAGAGCTACATTTCAAGTTTTAGTTATCGATTAATGAATTATTGAGCGGTTTGGTGCCTTGGACCAGACCGAGGACCATAAGATTTTGCATGAACCAAGGACTGGCGGCCAGGTAACACGAGAAATTGTGTAAAGTGTTAATATGTAGTAAAAACCTAAGAAAATCTCCCGTTTCCGTCATTTACTATCGAATCGACATAACGCCAGATCGTCACAGTGGTCGCTTTTCTCTCTGAAACGGTTACATTTATCGTCTGCAAGCCCTTGTCGAGTGATGCGGTATGCAGACACAGTACAAGCAGCACACTAGAACACAGAATAAGAATCTACGTTGATGCAATCGACCAAAAAGAAGAGCTACACTTCAAATTTTAGTTATCGAAAATTGAATTATTGGCCGGTTTAATGCCTTTGACATGACCGAGGACCTTAAGATTTTGCATGAACCGAGAACTGGCAGCCAGGTAACACGAGAAATTGTGTAAAGTGTTAATATGTAGTAAAAACCTAAGAAAATCTCCCGATTCCGTCATTTACTATCGAATCGTAATAACGCCAGATCGTCACAGTGGTCTCTTTTCTCTGTGAAACGGTTACATTTATCGTCTGCAAGCCCTTGTCGCGTGATGCGGTATGCAGACACAGTACAAGCAGCACACTAGAACACAGAATAAGAATCTACGTTGATGCAATCGGCCAGTAAGAAGAGCTACATTTCAAGTTTTAGTTATCCATTAATGAATTATTGGGCGGTTTGGTGCCTTGGACCAGACCGAGGACCTTAAGATTTTGCATGAACCGAGGACTGGCAGCCAGGTAACACGAGAAATTGTGTAAAGTGTTAATATGTGGTAAAAACCTAAGAAAATCTCCCGTTTCCGTCATTCACTATCGAATCGACATAACGCCAGATCGTCACAGTGGTCGCTTTTCTCTCTGAAACGGTTACATTTATCGTCTGCAAGCCCTTGTCGCGTGATGCGGTATGCAGACACAGTACAAGCAGCACACTAGAACACAGAATAGGAATCTACGTTGATGCAATCGGCCAGTAAGAAGAGCTACATTTCAAGTTTTAGTTATCGATTAATGAATTATTGGGCGGTTTGGTGCCTTAGACCAGACCGAGGACCTTAAGATTTTGCATGAACCGAGGACTGGCAGCCAGGTAACACGAGAAATTGTGTAAAGTGTTAATATGTAGTAAAAACCTAAGAAAATCTCCCGTTTCCGTCATTTACTATCGAATCGACATAACGCCAGATCGTCACAGTGGTCGCTTTTCTCTCTGAAACGGTTACATTTATCGTCTGCAAGCCCTTGTCGCGTGATGCGGTATGCAGACACAGTACAAGCAGCACACTAGAACACAGAATAAGAATCTACGTTGATGCAATCGGCCAGTAAGAAGAGCTACATTTCAAGTTTTAGTTATCGATTAATGAATTATTGGGCGGTTTGGTGCCTTGGACCAGACCGAGGACCTTAAGATTTTGCATGAACCGAGGACTGGCAGCCAGGTAACACGAGAAATTGTGTAAAGTGTTAATATGTAGTAAAAACCTAAGAAAATCTCCCGTTTCCGTCATTTACTATCGAATCGACATAACGCCAGATCGTCACATTGGTCGCTTTTCTCTCTGAAACGGTTACATTTATCGTCTGCAAGCCCTTGTCGCGTGATGCGGTATGCAGACACAGTACAAGCAGCACACTAGAACACAGAATAGGAATCTACGTTGATGCAATCGGCCAGTAAGAAGAGCTACATTTCAAGTTTTAGTTATCGATTAATGAATTATTGGGCGGTTTGGTGCCTTAGACCAGACCGAGGACCTTAAGATTTTGCATGAACCGAGGACTGGCAACCACGTAACACGAGAAATTGTGTAAAGTGTTAATATGTAGTAAAAACCCAAGAAAATCTCCCGTTTCCGTCATTTACTATCGAATCGACATAACGCCAGATCGTCACAGTGGACGCTTTTCTCTCTGAAAGGGTTACATTTATCGTCTGCAAGCCCTTGTCGCGTGATGCGGTATGCAGACACAGTACAAGCAGCACACTAGAACACAGAATAAGAATCTACGTTGATGCAATCGGCCAGTAAGAAGAGCTACATTTCAAGTTTTAGTTATCCATTAATGAATTATTGGGCGGTTTGGTGCCTTGGACCAGACCGAGTACCTTAAGATTTTGCATGAACCGAAGACTGGCAGCCAGGTAACACGAGAAATTGTGTAAAGTGTTAATATGTAGTAAAAACCTAAGAAAATCTCCCGTTTCCGTCATTTACTATCGAATCGACATAACGCCAGATCGTCACATTGGTCGCTTTTCTCTCTGAAACGGTTACATTTATCGTCTGCAAGCCCTTGTCGCGTGATGCGATATGCAGACACAGTACAAGCAGCACACTAGAACACAGAATAAGAATCTACGTTGATGCAATCGGCCAAAAAGAAGAGCTACACTTCAAATTTTAGTTATCGAAAATTGAATTATTGGCCGGTTTAATGCCTTTGACATGACCGAGGACCTTAAGATTTTGCATGAACCGAGGACTGGCAGCCAGGTAACACGATAAATTGTGTAAAGTGTTAATATGTAGTAAAAACCTAAGAAAATCTCCCGTTTCCGTCATTTACTATCGAATCGACATAACGCCAGATCGTCACATTGGTCGCTTTTCTCTCTGAAACGGTTACATTTATCGTCTGCAAGCCCTTGTCGCGTGATGCGGTATGCAGACACAGTACAAGCAGCACACTAGAACACAGAATAAGAATCTACGTTGATGCAATCGGCCAGTAAGAAGAGCTACATTTCAAGTTTTAGTTATCGATTAATGAATTATTGGGCGGTTTGGTGCCTTGGACCAGACCGAGGACCTTAAGATTTTGCATGAACCGAGGACTGGCAGCCAGGTAACACGAGAAATTGTGTAAAGTGTTAATATGTAGTAAAAACCTAAGAAAATCTCCCGTTTCCGTCATTTACTATCGAATCGACATAACGCCAGATCGTCACAGTGGTCGCTTTTCTCTCTGAAACGGTTACATTTATCGTCTGCAAGCCCTTGTCGCGTGATGCGGTATGCAGACACAGTACAAGCAGCACACTAGAACACAGAATAAGAATCTACGCTGATGCAATCGGCCAGTAAGAAGAGCTACATTTCAAGTTTTAGTTATCGATTAATGAATTATTGGGCGGTTTGATGCTTTGGACCAGATCGTGGACCTTAAGATTTTGCATGAACCGAGGACTGGCAGCCAGGTAACACGAGAAATTGTGTAAAGTGTTAATATGTAGTAAAAACCCAAGAAAATCTCCCGTTTCCGTCATTTACTATCGAATCGACATAACGCCAGATCGTCACAGTGGTCGCTTTTCCCTTTGAAACGGTTACATTTATCGTCTGCAAGCCCTTGTCGCATGATGCGGTATGCAGAGTCACTACAAGCGGCATAGTAGAACACTGAAGAAGCATCTATGTTTATGAAATCGCCCAGTAAGAAGAGCTACATTTCAAGTTTTAGTTATCGATTAATGAATTATTGGGCGGTTTGGTGCCTTGGACCAGACCGAGGACCTTAAGATTTTGCATGAACCGAGGACTGGCAGCCAGGTAACACGAGAAATTGTGTAAAGTGTTAATATGTAGTAAAAACCTAAGAAAATCTCCCGTTTCCGTCATTTACTATCGAATCGACATAACGCCAGATCGTCACATTGGTCGCTTCTCTCTGAAACGGTTACATTTATCGTCTGCAAGCCCTTGTCGCGTGATGTGGTATGCAGACACAGTACAAGCAGCACACTAGAACACAGAATAGGAATCTACGTTGATGCATCGGCCAGTAAGAAGAGCTACATTTCAAGTTTTAGTTATCGATTAATGAATTATTGGGCGGTTTGGTGCCTTAGACCAGACCGAGGACCTTAAGATTTTGCATGAACCGAGGACTGGCAGCCAGGTAACACGAGAAATTGTGTAAAGTGTTAATATGTAGTAAAAACCCAAGAAAATCTCCCGTTTCCGTCATTTACTATCGAATCGACATAACGCCAGATCGTCACAGTGGTCGCTTTTCTCTCTGAAACGGTTACATTTATCGTCTGCAAGCCCTTGTCGCGTGATGCGGTATGCAGACACAGTACAAGCAGCACACTAGAACACAGAATAAGAATCTACTTTGATGCAATCGGCCAGTAAGAAGAGCTACATTTCAAGTTTTAGTTATCGATTAATGAATTATTGGGCGGTTTGGTGCCTTGGACCAGACCGAGGACCTTAAGATTTTGCATGAACCGAGGACTGGCAGCCAGGTAACACGAGAAATTGTGTAAAGTGTTAATATGTAGTAAAAACCTAAGAAAATCTCCCGTTTCCGTCATTTACTATCGAATCGACATAACGCCAGATCGTCACATTGGTCGCTTTTCTCTCTGAAACGGTTACATTTATCGTCTGCAAGCCCTTGTCGCGTGATGCGGTATGCAGACACAGTACAAGCAGCACACTAGAACACAGAATAAGAATCTACGTTCATGCAATCGGCCAGTAAGAAGAGCTACATTTCAAGTTTTAGTTATCGATTAATGAATTATTGGGCGGTTTGGTGCCTTGGACCAGACCGAGGACCTTAAGATTTTGCATGAACCGAGGACTGGCAGCCAGGTAACACGAGAAATTGTGTAAAGTGTTAATATGTAGTAAAATCCTAAGAAAATCTCCCGTTTCCGTCATTTACTATCGAATCGCCATAACGCCAGATCGTCACATTGGTCGCTTTTCTCTCTGAAACGGTTACATTTATCGTCTGCAAGCCCTTGTCGCGTGATACGGTATGCAGACACAGTACAAGCAGCACACTAGAACACAGAATAAGAATCTACGTTGATGCAATCGGCCAAAAAGAAGAGCTACACTTCAAATTTTAGTTATCGAAAATTGAATTATTTGCCGGTTTAATGCCTTTGACATGACCGAGGACCTTAAGATTTTGCATGAACCGAGGACTGGCAGCCAGGTAACACGAGAAATTGTGTAAAGTGTTAATATGTAGTAAAAACCTAAGAAAATCTCCCGTTTCCGTCATTTACTATCGAATCGACATAACGCCAGATCGTCACAGTGGTCGCTTTTCTCTCTGAAACGGTTACATTTATCGTCTGCAAGCCCTTGTCGCGTGATGCGGTATGCAGACACAGTACAAGCAGCACACTAGAACACAGAATAAAAATCTACGTTGATGCAATCGGCCAGTAATTAGAGCTACATTTCAAGTTTTAGTTATCGATTAATGAATTATTGGGCGGTTTGGTGCCTTGGACCAGACCGAGGACCTTAAGATTTTGCATGAACCGAGGACTGGCAGCCAGGTAACACGAGAAATTGTGTAAAGTGTTAATATGTAGTAAAAACCTAAGAAAATCTCCCGTTTCCGTCATTTACTATCGAATCGACATAACGCCAGATCGTCACATTGGTCGCTTTTCTCTCTGAAACGGTTACATTTATCGTCTGCAAGCCCTTGTCGCGTGATGCGGTATGCAGACACAGTACAAGCAGCACACTAGAACACAGAATAAGAATCTACGTTGATGCAATCGGCCAAAAAGAAGAGCTACACTTCAAATTTTAGTTATCGAAAATTGAATTATTTGCCGGTTTAATGCCTTTGACATGACCGAGGACCTTAAGATTTTGCATGAACCGAGGACTGGCAGCCAGGTAACACGAGAAATTGTGTAAAGTGTTAATATGTAGTAAAAACCTAAGAAAATCTCCCGTTTCCGTCATTTACTATCGAATCGACATAACGCCAGATCGTCACAGTGGTCGCTTTTCTCTCTGAAACGGTTACATTTATCGTCTGCAAGCCCTTGTCGCGTGATGCGGTATGCAGACACAGTACAAGCAGCACACTAGAACACAGAATAAAAATCTACGTTGATGCAATCGGCCAGTAAGAAGAGCTACATTTCAAGTTTTAGTTATCGATTAATGAATTATTGGGCGGTTTGGTGCCTTGGACCAGACCGAGGACCTTAAGATTTTGCATGAACCGAGGACTGGCAGCCAGGTAACACGAGAAATTGTGTAAAGTGTTAATATGTAGTAAAAACCTAAGAAAATCTCCCGTTTCCGTCATTTACTATCGAATCTACATAACGCCAGATCGTCACATTGGTCGCTTTTCTCTCTGAAACGGTTACATTTATCGTCTGCAAGCCCTTGTCGCGTGATGCGGTATGCAGACACAGTACAAGCAGCACACTAGAACACAGAATAAGAATCTACGTTGATGCTATCGGCCAAAAAGAAGAGCTACACTTCAAATTTTAGTTATCGAAAATTGAATTATTGGCCGGTTTAATGCCTTTGACATGACCGAGGACCTTAAGATTTTGCATGAACCGAGGACTGGCAGCCAGGTAACACGAGAAATTGTGTAAGGTGTTAATATGTAGTAAAAACCTAAGAAAATCTCCCGTTTCCGTCATTTACTATCGAATCGACATAACGCCAGATCGTCACAGTGGTCGCTTTTCTCTCTGAAACGGTTACATTTATCGTCTGCAAGCCCTTGTCGCGTGATGCGGTATGCAGACACAGTACAAGCAGCACACTAGAACACAGAATAGGAATCTACGTTGATGCAATCGGCCAGTAAGAAGAGCTACATTTCAAGTTTTAGTTATCGATTAATGAATTATTGGGCGTTTTGGTGACTTGGACCAGACCGAGGACCTTAAGATTTTGCATGAACCGAGGACTGGCAACCACGTAACACGAGAAATTGTGTAAAGTGTTAATATGTAGTAAAAACCTAAGAAAATCTCCCGTTTCCGTCATTTACTATCGAATCGACATAACGCCAGATCGTCACAGTGGTCGCTTTTCTCTCTGAAACGGTTACATTTATCGTCTGCAAGCCCTTGTCGCGTGATGCGGTATGCAGAGTCACTACAAGCGGCATAGTAGAACACTGAAGAAGCATCTAAGTTTATGCAATCGCCCAGTACGAAGAGCTACATTTCAAGTTTTAGTTATCGATTAATGAATTATTGGGCGGTTTGGTGCCTTGGACCAGACCGAGGACCTTAAGATTTTGCATGAACCGAGGACTGGCAGCCAGGTAACACGAGAAATTGTGTAAAGTGTTAATATGTAGTAAAAGCCTAAGAAAATCTCCCTTTTCCGTCATTTACTATCGAATCGACATAACGCCAGATCGTCACAGTGGTCGCTTTTCTCTCTGAAACGGTTACATTTATCGTCTGCAAGCCCTTGTCGCGTGATGCGGTATGCAGACACAGTACAAGCAGCACACTAGAACACAGAATAAGAATCTACGTTGATGCAATCGGCCAGTAAGAAGAGCTACATTTCAAGTTTTAGTTATCGATTAATGAATTATTGGGCGGTTTGGTGCCTTGGACCAGACCGAGGACCTTAAGATTTTGCATGAACCGAGGACTGGCAGCCAGGTAACACGAGAAATTGTGTAAAGTGTTAATATGTAGTAAAAACCTAAGAAAATCTCCCGTTTCCGTCATTTACTATCGAATCGACATAACGCCAGATCGTCACATTGGTCGCTTTTCTCTCTGAAACGGTTACATTTATCGTCTGCAAGCCCTTGTCGCGTGATGCGGTATGCAGACACAGTACAAGCAGCACACTAGAACACAGAATAAGAATCTACGTTGATGCAATCGGCAAAAAAGAAGAGCTACACTTCAAATTTTAGTTATCGAAAATTGAATTATTGGCCGGTTTAATGCCTTTGACATGACCGAGGACCTTAAGATTTTGCATGAACCGAGGACTGGCAGCCAGGTAACACGAGAAATTGTGTAAAGTGTTAATATGTAGTAAAAACCTAAGAAAATCTCCCGTTTCCGTCATTTACTATCGAATTGACATAACGCCAGATCGTCACAGTGGTCGCTTTTCTCTCTGAAACGGTTACATTTATCGTCTGCAAGCCCTTGTCGCGTGATGCGGTATGCAGACACAGTACAAGCAGCACACTAGAACACAGAATAAAAATCTACGTTGATGCAATCGGCCAGTAAGAAGAGCTACATTTCAAGTTTTAGTTATCGATTAATGAATTATTGGGCGGTTTGGTGCCTTGGACCAGACCGAGGACCTTAAGATTTTGCATGAACCGAGGACTGGCAGCCAGGTAACACGAGAAATTGTGTAAAGTGTTAATATGTAGTAAAAACCTAAGAAAATCTCCCGTTTCCGTCATTTACTATCGAATCTACATAACGCCAGATCGTCACATTGGTCGCTTTTCTCTCTGAAACGGTTACATTTATCGTCTGCAAGCCCTTGTCGCGTGATGCGGTATGCAGACACAGTACAAGCAGCACACTAGAACACAGAATAAGAATCTACGTTGATGCAATCGGCCAAAAAGAAGCGCTACACTTCAAATTTTAGTTATCGAAAATTGAATTATTGGCCCGTTTAATGCCTTTGACATGACCGAGGACCTTAAGATTTTGCATGAACCGAGGACTGGCAGCCAGGTAACACGAGAAATTGTGTAAAGTGTTAATATGTAGTAAAAACCTAAGAAAATCTCCCGTTTCCGTCATTTACTATCGAATCTACATAACGCCAGATCGTCACATTGGTCGCTTTTCTCTTTGAAACGGTTACATTTATCGTCTGCAAGCCCTTGTCGCGTGATGCGGTATGCAGACACAGTACAAGCAGCACACTAGAACACAGAATAAGAATCTACGTTGATGCAATCGGCCAGTAAGAAGGGCTACATTTCAAGTTTTAGTTATCGATTAATGAATTATTGGGCGGTTTGGTGCCTTGGACCAGACCGAGGACCTTAAGATTTTGCATGAACCGAGGACTGGCAGCCAGGTAACACGAGAAATTGTGTAAAGTGTTAATATGTAGTAAAAACCTAAGAAAATCTCCCGTTTCCGTCATTTACTATCGAATCTACATAACGCCAGATCGTCACATTGGTCGCTTTTCTCTCTGAAACGGTTACATTTATCGTCTGCAAGCCCTTGTCGCGTGATGCGGTACGCAGACACAGTACAAGCAGCACACTAGAACACAGAATAAGAATCTACGTTGATGCAATCGGCCAGTAAGAAGGGCTACATTTCAAGTTTTAGTTATCGATTAATGAATTATTGGGCGGTTTGGTGCCTTGGACCAGACCGAGGACCTTAAGATTTTGCATGAACCGAGGACTGGCAGCCAGGTAACACGAGAAATTGTGTAAAGTGTTAATATGTAGTAAAAACCTAAGAAAATCTCCCTTTTCCGTCATTTACTATCGAATCGACATAACGCCAGATCGTCACAGTGGTCGCTTTTCTCTCTGAAACGGTTACATTTATCGTCTGCAAGCCCTTGTCGCGTGATGCGGTATGCAGACACAGTACAAGCAGCACACTAGAACACAGAATAAGAATCTACGTTGATGCAATCGGCCAGTAAGAAGAGCTACATTTCAAGTTTTAGTTATCGATTAATGAATTATTGGGCGGTTTGGTGCCTTGGACCAGACCGAGGACCTTAAGATTTTGCATGAACCGAGGACTGGCAGCCAGGTAACACGAGAAATTGTGTAAAGTGTTAATATGTAGTAAAAACCTAAGAAAATCTCCCGTTTCCGTCATTTACTATCGAATCTACATAACGCCAGATCGTCACATTGGTCGCTTTTCTCTCTGAAACGGTTACATTTATCGTCTGCAAGCCCTTGTCGCGTGATGCGGTATGCAGACACAGTACAAGCAGCACACTAGAACACAGAATAAGAATCTACGTTGATGCAATCGGCCAAAAAGAAGAGCTACACTTCAAATTTTAGTTATCGAAAATTGAATTATTGGCCGGTTTAATGCCTTTGACATGACCGAGGACCTTAAGATTTTGCATGAACCGAGGACTGGCAGCCAGGTAACACGAGAAATTGTGTAAAGTGTTAATATGTAGTAAAAACCCAAGAAAATCTCCCGTTTCCGTCATTTACTATCGAATCGACATAACGCCAGATCGTCACAGTGGTCGCTTTTCTCTCTGAAACGGTTACATTTATCGTCTGCAAGCCCTTGTCGCGTGATGCGGTATGCAGACACAGTACAAGCAGCACACTAGAACACAGAATAAGAATCTACGTTGATGCAATCGGCCAGTAAGAAGAGCTACATTTCAAGTTTTAGTCATCGATTAATGAATTATTGGGCGGTTTGGTGCCTTGGACCAGACCGAGGACCTTAAGATTTTGCATGAACCGAGGACTGGCAGCCAGGTAACACGAGAAATTGTGTAAAGTGTTAATATGTAGTAAAAACCTAAGAAAATCTCCCGTTTCCGTCATTTACTATCGAATCGACATAACGCCAGATCGTCACATTGGTCGCTTTTCTCTCTGAAACGGTTACATTTATCGTCTGCAAGCCCTTGTCGCGTGATGCGGTATGCAGACACAGTACAAGCTGCACACTAGAACACAGAATAGGAATCTACGTTGATGCAATCGGCCAGTAAGAAGAGCTACATTTCAAGTTTTAGTTATCGATTAATGAATTATTGGGCGGTTTGGTGACTTGGACCAGACCGAGGACCTTAAGATTTTGCATGAACCGAGGACTGGCAACCACGTAACACGAGAAATTGTGTATAGTGTTAATATGTAGTAAAAACCTAAGAAAATCTCCCTTTTCCGTCATTTACTATCGAATCGACATAACGCCAGATCGTCACAGTGGTCGCTTTTCTCTCTGAAACGGTTACATTTATCGTCTGCAAGCCCTTGTCGCGTGATGCTGTACGCAGACACAGTACAAGCAGCACACTAGAACACAGAATAAGAATCTACGTTGATGCAATCGGCCAGTAAGAAGAGCTACATTTCAAGTTTTAGTTATCGATTAATGAATTTTTTGGGCGGTTTGGTGACTTGGACCAGACCGAGGACCCTAAGATTTTGCATGAACCGAGGACTGGCAACCACGTAACACGAGAAATTGTGTAAAGTGTTAATATGTAGTAAAAACCTAAGAAAATCTCCCTTTTCCGTCATTTACTATCGAATCGACATAACGCCAGATCGTCACAGTGGTCGCTTTTCTCTCTGAAACAGTTACATTTATCGTCTGCAAGCCCTTGTCGCGTGATGCGGTATGCAGACACAGTACAAGCAGCACACTAGAACACAGAATAAGAATCTACGTTGATGCAATCGGCCAGTAAGAAGGGCTACATTTCAAGTTTTAGTTATCGATTAATGAATTATTGGGCGGTTTGGTGCCTTGGACCAGACCGAGGACCTTAAGATTTTGCATGAACCGAGGACTGGCAGCCAGGTAACACGAGAAATTGTGTAAAGTGTTAATATGTAGTAAAAACCTAAGAAAATCTCCCGTTTCCGTCATTTACTATCGAATCTACATAACGCCAGATCGTCACATTGGTCGCTTTTCTCTCTGAAACGGTTACATTTATCGTCTGCAAGCCCTTGTCGCGTGATGCGGTACGCAGACACAGTACAAGCAGCACACTAGAACACAGAATAAGAATCTACGTTGATGCAATCGGCCAGTAAGAAGAGCTACATTTCAAGTTTTAGTTATCGATTAATGAATTATTGGGCGGTTTGGTGCCTTGGACCAGACCGAGGACCTTAAGATTTTGCATGAACCGAGGACTGGCAGCCAGGTAACATGAGAAATTGTGTAAAGTGTTAATATGTAGTAAAAACCTAAGAAAATCTCCCGTTTCCGTCATTTACTATCGAATCTACATAACGCCAGATCGTCACATTGGTCGCTTTTCTCTCTGAAACGGTTACATTTATCGTCTGCAAGCCCTTGTCGCGTGATGCGGTATGCAGACACAGTACAAGCAGCACACTAGAACACAGAATAAGAATCTACGTTGATGCAATCGGCCAAAAAGAAGAGCTACACTTCAAATTTTAGTAATCGAAAATTGAATTATTGGCCGGTTTAATGCCTTTGACATGACCGAGGACCTTAAGATTTTGCATGAACCGAGGACTGGCAGCCAGGTAACACGAGAAATTGTGTAAAGTGTTAATATGTAGTAAAAACCTAAGAAAATCTCCCGTTTCCGTCATTTACTATCGAATCGACATAACGCCAGATCGTCACAGTGGTCGCTTTTCTCTCTGAAACGGTTACATTTATCGTCTGCAAGCCCTTGTCGCGTGATGCGGTATGCAGACACAGTACAAGCAGCACACTAGAACACAGAATAAGAATCTACGTTGATGCAATCGGCCAGTAAGAAGAGCTACATTTCAAGTTTTAGTTATCGATTAATGAATTATTGGGCGGTTTGGTGCCTTGGACCAGACCGAGGACCTTAAGATTTTGCATGAACCGAGGACTGGCAGCCAGGTAACACGAGAAATTGTGTAAAGTGTTAATATGTAGTAAAAACCTAAGAAAATCTCCCGTTTCCGTCATTTACTATCGAATCGACATAACGCCAGATCGTCACATTGGTCGCTTTTCTCTCTGAAACGGTTACATTTATCGTCTGCAAGCCCTTGTCGCGTGATGCGGTATGCAGACACAGTACATGCAGCACACTAGAACACAGAATAGGAATCTACGTTGATGCAATCGGCCAGTAAGAAGAGCTACATTTCAAGTGTTAGTTATCGATTAATGAATTATTGGGCGTTTTGGTGACTTGGACCAGACCGAGGACCTTAAGATTTTGCATGAACCGAGGACTGGCAACCACGTAACACGAGAAATTGTGTAAAGTGTTAATATGTAGTAAAAACCTAAGAAAATCTCCCGTTTCCGTCATTTACTATCGAATCGACATAACGCCAGATCGTCACAGTGGTCGCTTTTCTCTCTGAAACGGTTACATTTATCGTCTGCAAGCCCTTGTCGCGTGATGCGGTATGCAGAGTCACTACAAGCGGCATAGTAGAACACTGAAGAAGCATCTAAGTTTATGCAATCGCCCAGTACGAAGAGCTACATTTCAAGTTTTAGTTATCGATTAATGAATTATTGGGCGGTTTGGTGCCTTGGACCAGACCGAGGACCTTAAGATTTTGCATGAACCGAGGACTGGCAGCCAGGTACCACGAGAAATTGTGTAAAGTGTTAATATGTAGTAAAAACCTAAGAAAATCTCCCTTTTCCGTCATTTACTATCGAATCGACATAACGCCAGATCGTCACAGTGGTCGCTTTTCTCTCTGAAACGGTTACATTTATCGTCTGCAAGCCCTTGTCGCGTGATGCGGTACGCAGACACAGTACAAGCAGCACACTAGAACACAGAATAAGAATCTACGTTGATGCAATCGGCCAGTAAGAAGAGCTACATTTCAAGTTTTAGTTATCGATTAATGAATTATTGGGCGGTTTGGTGCCTTGGACCAGACCGAGGACCTTAAGATTTTGCATGAACCGAGGACTGGCAGCCAGGTAACACGAGAAATTGTGTAAAGTGTTAATATGTAGTAAAAACCTAAGAAAATCTCCCGTTTCCGTCATTTACTATCGAATCGACATAACGCCAGATCGTCACAGTGGTCGCTTTTCTCTCTGAAACGGTTACATTTATCGTCTGCAAGCCCTTGTCGCGTGATGCGGTATGCAGAGTCACTACAAGCGGCATAGTAGAACACTGAAGAAGCATCTAAGTTTATGCAATCGCCCAGTAAGAAGAGCTACATTTCAAGTTTTAGTTATCGATTAATGAATTATTGGGCGGTTTGGTGCCTTGGACCAGACCGAGGACCTTAAGATTTTGCATGAACCGAGGACTGGCAGCCAGGTAACACGAGAAATTGTGTAAAGTGTTAATATGTTGTAAAAACCTAAGAAAATCTCCCTTTTCCGTCATTTACTATCGAATCGACATAACGCCAGATCGTCACAGTGGTCGCTCTTCTCTCTGAAACGGTTACATTTATCGTCTGCAAGCCCTTGTCGCGTGATGCGGTACGCAGACACAGTACAAGCAGCACACTAGAACACAGAATAAGAATCTACGTTGATGCAATCGGCCAGTAAGAAGAGCTACATTTCAAGTTTTAGTTATCGATTAATGAATTATTGGGCGGTTTGGTGCCTTGGACCAGACCGAGGACCTTAAGACTTTGCATGAACCGAGGACTGGCAGCCAGGTAACACGAGAAATTGTGTAAAGTGTTAATATGTAGTAAAAACCTAAGAAAATCTCCCGTTTCCGTCATTTACTATCGAATCGACATAACGCCAGATCGTCACAGTGGTCGCTTTTCTCTCTGAAACGGTTACATTTATCGTCTGCAAGCCCTTGTCGCGTGATGCGGTATGCAGAGTCACTACAAGCGGCATAGTAGAACACTGAAGAAGCATCTAAGTTTATGCAATCGCCCAGTAAGAAGAGCTACATTTCAAATTTTAGTTATCGATTAATGAATTATTGGGCGGTTTGGTGCCTTGGACCAGACCGAGGACCTTAAGATTTTGCATGAACCGAGGACTGGCAGCCAGGTAACACGAGAAATTGTGTAAAGTGTTAATATGTAGTAAAAACCTAAGAAAATCTCCCGTTTCCGTCATTTACTATCGAATCGACATAACGCCAGATCGTCACAGTGGTCGCTTTTCTCTCTGAAACGGTTACATTTATCGTCTGCAAGCCCTTGTCGCGTGATGCGGTATGCAGAGTCACTACAAGCGGCATAGTAGAACACTGAAGAAGCATCTAAGTTTATGCAATCGCCCAGTAAGAAGAGCTACATTTCAAGTTTTAGTTATCGATTAATGAATTATGGGGCGGTTTGGTGCCTTGGACCAGACCGAGGACCTTAAGATTTTGCATGAACCGAGGACTGGCAGCCAGGTAACACGAGAAATTGTGTAAAGTGTTAATATGTAGTAAAAACCTAAGAAAATCTCCCTTTTCCGTCATTTACTATCGAATCGACATAACGCCAGATCGTCACAGTGGTCGCATTTCTCTCTGAAACGGTTACATTTATCGTCTGCAAGCCCTTGTCGCGTGATGCGGTACGCAGACACAGTACAAGCAGCACACTAGAACACAGAATAAGAATTTACGTTGATGCAATCGGCCAGTAAGAAGAGCTACATTTCAAGTTTTAGTTATCGATTAATGAATTATTGGGCGGTTTGGTGCCTTGGACCAGACCGAGGACCTTAAGATTTTGCATGAACCGAGGACTGGCAGCCAGGTAACACGAGAAATTTTGTAAAGTGTTAATATGTAGTAAAAACCTAAGAAAATCTCCCTTTTCCGTCATTTACTATCGAATCGACATAACGCCAGATCGTCACAGTGGTCGCTTTTCTCTCTGAAACGGTTACATTTATCGTCTGCAAGCCCTTGTCGCGTGATGCGGTACGCAGACACAGTACAAGCAGCACACTAGAACACAGAATAAGAATCTACGTTGATGCAATCGGCCAGTAAGAAGAGCTACATTTCAAGTTTTAGTTATCGATTAATGAATTATTGGGCGGTTTGGTGCCTTGGACCAGACCGAGGACCTTAAGATTTTGCATGAACCGAGGACTGGCAGCCAGGTAACACGAGAAATTGTGTAAAGTGTTAATATGTAGTAAAAACCTAAGAAAATCTCCCGTTTCCGTCATTTACTATCGAATCGACATAACGCCAGATCGTCACAGTGGTCGCTTTTCTCTCTGAAACGGTTACATTTATCGTCTGCAAGCCCTTGTCGCGTGATGCGGTATGCAGAGTCACTACAAGCGGCATAGTAGAACACTGAAGAAGCATCTAAGTTTATGCAATCGCCCAGTAAGAAGAGCTACATTTCAAGTTTTAGTTATCGATTAATGAATTATTGGGCGGTTTGGTGCCTTGGACCAGACCGAGGACCTTAAGATTTTGCATGAACCGAGGACTGGCAGCCAGGTAACACGAGAAATTGTGTAAAGTGTTAATATGCAGTAAAAACCTAAGAAAATCTCCCTTTTCCGTCATTTACTATCGAATCGACATAACGCCAGATCGTCACAGTGGTCGCTTTTCTCTCTGAAACGGTTACATTTATCGTCTGCAAGCCCTTGTCGCGTGATGCGGTACGCAGACACAGTACAAGCAGCACACTAGAACACAGAATAAGAATCTACGTTGATGCAATCGGCCAGTAAGAAGAGCTACATTTCAAGTTTTAGTTATCGATTAATGAATTATTGGGCGGTTTGGTGCCTTGGACCAGACCGAGGACCTTAAGATTTTGCATGAACCGAGGACTGGCAGCCAGGTAACACGAGAAATTGTGTAAAGTGTTAATATGTAGTAAAAACCTAAGAAAATCTCCCGTTTCCGTCATTTACTATCGAATCGACATAACGCCAGATCGTCACAGTGGTCGCTTTTCTCTCTGAAACGGTTACATTTATCGTCTGCAAGCCCTTGTCGCGTGATGCGGTATGCAGACACAGTACAAGCAGCACACTAGAACACAGAATAGGAATCTACGTTGATGCAATCGGCCAGTAAGAAGAGCTACATTTCAAGTTTTAGTTATCGATTAATGAATTTTTTGGGCGGTTTGGTGACTTGGACCAGACCGAGGACCTTAAGATTTTGCATGAACCGAGAACTGGCAACCACGTAACACGAGAAGTTGTGTAAAGTGTTAATATGTAGTAAAAACGTAAGAAAATCTCCCGTTTCCGTCATTTACTATCGAATCGACATAACGCCAGATCGTCACAGTGGTCGCTTTTCTCTCTGAAACGGTTACATTTATCGTCTGCAAGCCCTTGTCGCGTGATGCGGTATGCAGACACAGTACAAGCAGCACACTAGAACACAGAATAGGAATCTACGTTGATGCAATCGGCCAGTAAGAAGAGCTACATTTCAAGTTTTAGTTATCGATTAATGAATTTTTTGGGCGGTTTGGTGACTTGGACCAGACCGAGGACCTTAAGATTTTGCATGAACCGAGAACTGGCAACCACGTAACACGAGAAATTGTGTAAAGTGTTAATATGTAGTAAAAACCTAAGAAAATCTCCCGTTTCCGTCATTTACTATCGAATCGACATAACGCCAGATCGTCACAGTGGTCGCTTTTCTCTCTGAAACGGTTACATTTATCGTCTGCAAGCCCTTGTCGCGTGATGCGGTATGCAGACACAGTACAAGCAGCACACTAGAACACAGAATAGGAATCTACGTTGATGCAATCGGCCAGTAAGAAGAGCTACATTTCAAGTTTTAGTTATCGATTAATGAATTTTTTGGGCGGTTTGGTGACTTGGACCAGACCGAGGACCTTAAGATTTTGCATGAACCGAGAACTGGCAACCACGTAACACGAGAAATTGTGTAAAGTGTTAATATGTAGTAAAAACCTAAGAAAATCTCCCGTTTCCGTCATTTACTATCGAATCGACATAACGCCAGATCGTCACAGTGGTCGCTTTTCTCTCTGAAACGGTTACATTTATCGTCTGCAAGCCCTTGTCGCGTGATGCGGTATGCAGACACAGTACAAGCAGCACACTAGAACACAGAATAGGAATCTACGTTGATGCAATCGGCCAGTAAGAAGAGCTACATTTCAAGTTTTAGTTATCGATTAATGAATTTTTTGGGCGGTTTGGTGACTTGGACCAGACCGAGGACCTTAAGATTTTGCATGAACCGAGAACTGGCAACCACGTAACACGAGAAATTGTGTAAAGTGTTAATATGTAGTAAAAACCTAAGAAAATCTCCCGTTTCCGTCATTTACTATCGAATCGACATAACGCCAGATCGTCACAGTGGTCGCTTTTCTCTCTGAAACGGTTACATTTATCGTCTGCAAGCCCTTGTCGCGTGATGCGGTATGCAGACACAGTACAAGCAGCACACTAGAACACAGAATAGGAATCTACGTTGATGCAATCGGCCAGTAAGAAGAGCTACATTTCAAGTTTTAGTTATCGATTAATGAATTTTTTGGGCGGTTTGGTGACTTGGACCCGACCGAGGACCTTAAGATTTTGCATGAACCGAGAACTGGCAACCACGTAACACGAGAAATTGTGTAAAGTGTTAATATGTAGTAAAAACCTAAGAAAATCTCCCGTTTCCGTCATTTACTATCGAATCGACATAACGCCAGATCGTCACAGTGGTCGCTTTTCTCTCTGAAACGGTTACATTTATCGTCTGCAAGCCCTTGTCGCGTGATGCGGTATGCAGAGTCACTACAAGCGGCATAGTAGAACACTGAAGAAGCATCTAAGTTTATGCAATCGCCCAGTAAGAAGAGCTACATTTCAAGTTTTAGTTATCGATTAATGAATTATTGGGCGGTTTGGTGCCTTGGACCAGACCGAGGACCTTAAGATTTTGCATGAACCGAGGACTGGCAGCCAGGTAACACGAGAAATTGTGTAAAGTGTTAATATGTAGTAAAAACCTAAGAAAATCTCCCTTTTCCGTCATTTACTATCGAATCGACATAACGCCAGATCGTCACAGTGGTCGCTTTTCTCTCTGAAACGGTTACATTTATCGTCTGCAAGCCCTTGTCGCGTGATGCGGTATGCAGAGTCACTACAAGCGGCATAGTAGAACACTGAAGAAGCATCTAAGTTTATGCAATCGCCCAGTACGAAGAGCTACATTTTAAGTTTTAGTTATCGATTAATGAATTATTGGGCGGTTTGGTGCCTTGGACCAGACCGAGGACCTTAAGATTTTGCATGAACCGAGGACTGGCAGCCAGGTAACACGAGAAATTGTGTAAAGTGTTAATATGTAGTAAAAACCTAAGATAATCTCCCTTTTCCGTCATTTACTATCGAATCGACATAACGCCAGATCGTCACAGTGGTCGCTTTTCTCTCTGAAACGGTTACATTTATCGTCTGCAAGCCCTTGTCGCGTGATGCGGTACGCAGACACAGTACAAGCAGCACACTAGAACACAGAATAAGAATCTACGTTGATGCAATCGGCCAGTAAGAAGAGCTACATTTCAAGTTTTAGTTATCGATTAATGAATTATTGGGCGGTTTGGTGCCTTGGACCAGACCGAGGACCTTAAGATTTTGCATGAACCGAGGACTGGCAGCCAGGTAACACGAGAAATTGTGTAAAGTGTTAATATGTAGTAAAAACCTAAGAAAATCTCCCTTTTCCGTCATTTACTATCGAATCGACATAACGCCAGATCGTCACAGTGGTCGCTTTTCTCTCTGAAACGGTTACATTTATCGTCTGCAAGCCCTTGTCGCGTGATGCGGTACGCAGACACAGTACAAGCAGCACACTAGAACACAGAATAAGAATCTACGTTGATGCAATCGGCCAGTAAGAAGAGCTACATTTCAAGTTTTAGTTATCGATTAATGAATTATTGGGCGGTTTGGTGCCTTGGACCAGACCGAGGACCTTAAGATTTTGCATGAACCGAGGACTGGCAGCCAGGTAACACGAGAAATTGTGTAAAGTGTTAATATGTAGTAAAAACCTAAGAAAATCTCCCGTTTCCGTCATTTACTATCGAATCGACATAACGCCAGATCGTCACAGTGGTCGCTTTTCTCTCTGAAACGGTTACATTTATCGTCTGCAAGCCCTTGTCGCGTGATGCGGTATGCAGAGTCACTACAAGCGGCATAGTAGAACACTGTAGAAGCATCTAAGTTTATGCAATCGCCCAGTAAGAAGAGCTACATTTCAAGTTTTAGTTATCGATTAATGAATTATTGGGCGGTTTGGTGCCTTGGACCAGACCGAGGACCTTAAGATTTTGCATGAACCGAGGACTGGCAGCCAGGTAACACGAGAAATTGTGTAAAGTGTTAATATGTAGTAAAAACCTAAGAAAATCTCCCTTTTCCGTCATTTACTATCGAATCGACATAACGCCAGATCGTCACAGTGGTCGCTTTTCTCTCTGAAACGGTTACATTTATCGTCTGCAAGCCCTTGTCGCGTGATGCGGTACGCAGACACAGTACAAGCAGCACACTAGAACACAGAATAAGAATCTACGTTGATGCAATCGGCCAGTAAGAAGAGCTACATTTCAAGTTTTAGTTATCGATTAATGAATTATTGGGCGGTTTGGTGCCTTGGACCAGACCGAGGACCTTAAGATTTTGCATGAACCGAGGACTGGCAGCCAGGTAACACGAGAAATTGTGTAAAGTGTTAATATGTAGTAAAAACCTAAGAAAATCTCCCGTTTCCGTCATTTACTATCGAATCGACATAACGCCAGATCGTCACAGTGGTCGCTTTTCTCTCTGAAACGGTTACATTTATCGTCTGCAAGCCCTTGTCGCGTGATGCGGTATGCAGACACAGTACAAGCAGCACACTAGAACACAGAATAGGAATCTACGTTGATGCAATCGGCCAGTAAGAAGAGCTACATTTCAAGTTTTAGTTATCGATTAATGAATTTTTTGGGCGGTTTGGTGACTTGGACCAGACCGAGGACCTTAAGATTTTGCATGAACCGAGAACTGGCAACCACGTAACACGAGAAATTGTGTAAAGTGTTAATATGTAGTAAAAACCTAAGAAAATCTCCCGTTTCCGTCATTTACTATCGAATCGACATAACGCCAGATCGTCACAGTGGTCGCTTTTCTCTCTGAAACGGTTACATTTATCGTCTGCAAGAACTTGTCGCGTGATGCGGTATGCAGACACAGTACAAGCAGCACACTAGAACACAGAATAGGAATCTACGTTGATGCAATCGGCCAGTAAGAAGAGCTACATTTCAAGTTTTAGTTATCGATTAATGAATTTTTTGGGCGGTTTGGTGACTTGGACCAGACCGAGGACCTTAAGATTTTGCATGAACCGAGAACTGGCAACCACGTAACACGAGAAATTGTGTAAAGTGTTAATATGTAGTAAAAACCTAAGAAAATCTCCCGTTTCCGTCATTTACTATCGAATCGACATAACGCCAGATCGTCACAGTGGTCGCTTTTCTCTCTGAAACGGTTACATTTATCGTCTGCAAGCCCTTGTCGCGTGATGCGGTATGCAGACACAGTACAAGCAGCACACTAGAACACAGAATAGGAATCTACGTTGATGCAATCGGCCAGTAAGAAGAGCTACATTTCAAGTTTTAGTTATCGATTAATGAATTTTTTGGGCGGTTTGGTGACTTGGACCAGACCGAGGACCTTAAGATTTTGCATGATCCGAGAACTGGCAACCACGTAACACGAGAAATTGTGTAAAGTGTTAATATGTAGTAAAAACCTAAGAAAATCTCCCGTTTCCGTCATTTACTATCGAATCGACATAACGCCAGATCGTCACAGTGGTCGCTTTTCTCTCTGAAACGGTTACATTTATCGTCTGCAAGCCCTTGTCGCGTGATGCGGTATGCAGACACAGTACAAGCAGCACACTAGAACACAGAATAGGAATCTACGTTGATGCAATCGGCCAGTAAGAAGAGCTACATTTCAAGTTTTAGTTATCGATTAATGAATTTTTTGGGCGGTTTGGTGACTTGGACCAGACCGAGGACCTTAAGATTTTGCATGAACCGAGAACTGGCAGCCACGTAACACGAGAAATTGTGTAAAGTGTTAATATGTAGTAAAAACCTAAGAAAATCTCCCGTTTCCGTCATTTACTATCGAATCGACATAACGCCAGATCGTCACAGTGGTCGCTTTTCTCTCTGAAACGGTTACATTTATCGTCTGCAAGCCCTTGTCGCGTGATGCGGTATGCAGAGTCACTACAAGCGGCATAGTAGAACACTGAAGAAGCATCTTAGTTTATGCAATCGCCCAGTAAGAAGAGCTACATTTCAAGTTTTAGTTATCGATTAATGAATTATTGGGCGGTTTGGTGCCTTGGACCAGACCGAGGACCTTAAGATTTTGCATGAACCGAGGACTGGCAGCCAGGTAACACGAGAAATTGTGTAAAGTGTTAATATGTAGTAAAAACCTAAGAAAATCTCCCTTTTCCGTCATTTACTATCGAATCGACATAACGCCAGATCGTCACAGTGGTCGCTTTTCTCTCTGAAACGGTTACATTTATCGTCTGCAAGCCCTTGTCGCGTGATGCGGTATGCAGACACAGTACAAGCAGCACACTAGAACACAGAATAAGAATCTACGTTGATGCAATCGGCCAGTAAGAAGAGCTACATTTCAAGTTTTAGTTATCGATTAATGCATTATTGGGCGGTTTGGTGCCTTGGACCAGACCGAGGACCCTAAGATTTTGCATGAACAGAGGACTGGCAGCCAGGTAACACGAGAAATTGTGTAAAGTGTTAATATGTAGTAAAAACCTAAGAAAATCTCCCGTTTCCGTCATTTAGTATCGAATCTACATAACGCCAGATCGTCACATTGGTCGCTTTTCTCTCTGAAACGGTTACATTTATCGTCTGCAAGCCCTTGTCGCGTGATGCGGTATGCAGACACAGTACAAGCAGCACACTAGAACACAGAATAAGAATCTACGTTGATGCAATCGGCCAAAAAGAAGAGCTACACTTCAAATTTTAGTTATCGAAAATTGAATTATTGGCCGGTTTAATGCCTTTGACATGACCGAGGACCTTAAGATTTTGCATGAACCGAGGACTGGCAGCCAGGTAACACGAGAAATTGTGTAAAGTGTTATTATGTAGTAAAAACCTAAGAAAATCTCCCGTTTCCGTCATTTACTATCGAATCGACATAACGCCAGATCGTCACAGTGGTCGCTTTTCTCTCTGAAACGGTTACATTTATCGTCTGCAAGCCCTTGTCGCGTGATGCGGTATGCAGACACAGTACAAGCAGCACACTAGAACACAGAATAAGAATCTACGATGATGCAATCGGCCAGTAAGAAGAGCTACATTTCAAGTTTTAGTTATCGATTAATGAATTATTGGGCGGTTTGGTGCCTTGGACCAGACCGAGGACCTTAAGATTTTGCATGAACCGAGGACTGGCAGCCAGGTAACACGAGAAATTGTGTAAAGTGTTAATATGTAGTAAAAACCTAAGAAAATCTCCCGTTTCCGTCATTTACTATCGAATCGACATAACGCCAGATCGTCACATTGGTCGCTTTTCTCTCTGAAACGGTTACATTTATCGTCTGCAAGCCCTTGTCGCGTGATGCGGTATGCAGACACAGTACAAGCAGCACACTAGAACACAGAATAAGAATCTACGTTGATGCAATCGGCCAGTAAGAAGAGCTACATTTCAAGTTTTAGTTATCGATTAATGAATTATTGGGCGGTTTGGTGCCTTGGACCAGACCGAGGACCTTAAGATTTTGCATGAACCGAGGACTGGCAGCCAGGTAACACGAGAGATTGTGTAAAGTGTTAGTATGTAGTAAAAACCTAAGAAAATCTCCCTTTTCCGTCATTTACTATCGAATCGACATAACGCCAGATCGTCACAGTGGTCGCTTTTCTCTCTGAAACGGTTACATTTATCGTCTGCAAGCCCTTGTCGCGTGATGCGGTATGCAGACACAGTACAAGCAGCACACTAGAACACAGAATAAGAATCTACGTTGATGCAATCGGCCAGTAAGAAGAGCTACATTTCAAGTTTTAGTTATCGATTAATGAATTATTGGGCGGTTTGGTGCCTTGGACCAGACCGAGGACCTTAAGATTTTGCATGAACCGAGGACTGGCAGTCAGGTAACACGAGAAATTGTGTAAAGTGTTAATATGTAGTAAAAACCTAAGAAAATCTCCCGTTTCCGTCATTTACTATCGAATCTACATAACGCCAGATCGTCACATTGGTCGCTTTTCTCTCTGAAACGGTTACATTTATCGTCTGCAAGCCCTTGTCGCGTGATGCGGTATGCAGACACAGTACAAGCAGCACACTAGAACACAGAATAAGAATCTACGTTGATGCAATCGGCCAAAAAGAAGAGCTACACTTCAAATTTTAGTTATCGAAAATCGAATTATTGGCCGGTTTAATGCCTTTGACATGACCGAGGACCTTAAGATTTTGCATGAACCGAGGACTGGCAGCCAGGTAACACGAGAAATTGTGTAAAGTGTTAATATGTAGTAAAAACCTAAGAAAATCTCCCGTTTCCGTCATTTACTATCGAATCGACATAACGGCAGATCGTCACAGTGGTCGCTTTTCTCTCTGAAACGGTTACATTTATCGTCTGCAAGCCCTTGTCGCGTGATGCGGTATGCAGACACAGTACAAGCAGCACACTAGAACACAGAATAAGAATCTACGTTGATGCAATCGGCCAGTAAGAATAGCTACATTTCAAGTTTTAGTTATCGATTAATGAATTATTGGGCGGTTTGGTGCCTTGGACCAGACCGAGGACCTTAAGATTTTGCATGAACCGAGGACTGGCAGCCAGGTAACACGAGAAATTGTGTAAAGTGTTAATATGTAGTAAAAACCTAAGAAAATCTCCCGTTTCCGTCATTTACTATCGAATCGACATAACGCCAGATCGTCACATTGGTCGCTTTTCTCTCTGAAACGGTTACATTTATCGTCTGCAAGCCCTTGTCGCGTGATGCGGTATGCAGACACAGTACAAGCAGCACACTAGAACACAGAATAGGAATCTACGTTGATGCAATCGGCCAGTAAGAAGAGCTACATTTCAAGTTTTAGTTATCGATTAATGAATTATTGGGCGGTTTGGTGACTTGGACCAGACCGAGGACCTTAAGATTTTGCATGAACCGAGGACTGGCAACCACGTAACACGAGAAATTGTGTAAAGTGTTAATATGTAGTAAAAACCTAAGAAAATCTCCCGTTTCCGTCATTTACTATCGAATCGACATAACGCCAGATCGTCACAGTGGTCGCTTTTCTCTCTGAAACGGTTACATTTATCGTCTGCAAGCCCTTGTCGCGTGATGCGGTATGCAGAGTCACTACAAGCGGCATAGTAGAACACTGAAGAAGCATCTAAGTTTATGCAATCGCCCAGTACGAAGAGCTACATTTCAAGTTTTAGTTATCGATTAATGAATTATTGGGCGGTTTGGTGCCTTGGACCAGACCGAGGACCTTAAGATTTTGCATGAACCGAGGACTGGCAGCCAGGTAACACGAGAAATTGTGTAAAGTGTTAATATGTAGTAAAAACCTAAGAAAATCGCTCTTTTCCGTCATTTACTATCGAATCGACATAACGCCAGATCGTCAAAGTGGTCGCTTTTCTCTCTGAAACGGTTACATTTATCGTCTGCAAGCCCTTGTCGCGTGATGCGGTACGCAGGCACAGTACAAGCAGCACACTAGAACACAGAATAAGAATCTACGTTGATGCAATCGGCCAGTAAGAAGAGCTACATTTCAAGTTTTAGTTATCGATTAATGAATTATTGGGCGGTTTGGTGCCTTGGACCAGACCGAGGACCTTAAGATTTTGCATGAACCGAGGACTGGCAGCCAGGTAACACGAGAAATTGTGTAAAGTGTTAATATGTAGTAAAAACCTAAGAAAATCTCCCGTTTCCGTCATTTACTATCGAATCGACATAACGCCAGATCGTCACAGTGGTCGCTTTTCTCTCTGAAACGGTTACATTTATCGTCTGCAAGCCCTTGTCGCGTGATGCGGTATGCAGAGTCACTACAAGCGGCATAGTAGAACACTGAAGAAGCATCTAAGTTTATGCAATCGCCCAGTACGAAGAGCTACATTTCAAGTTTTAGTTATCGATTAATAAATTATTGGGCGGTTTGGTGCCTTGGACCAGACCGAGGACCTTAAGATTTTGCATGAACCGAGGACTGGCAGCCAGGTAACACGAGAAATTGTGTAAAGTGTTAATATGTAGTAAAAACCTAAGAAAATCTCCCTTTTCCGTCATTTACTATCGAATCGACATAACGCCAGATCGTCACAGTGGTCGCTTTTCTCTCTGAAACGGTTACATTTATCGTCTGCAAGCCCTTGTCGCGTGATGCGGTATGCAGAGTCACTACAAGCGGCATAGTAGAACACTGAAGAAGCATCTAAGTTTATGCAATCGCCCAGTACGAAGAGCTACATTTTAAGTTTTAGTTATCGATTAATGAATTATTGGGCGGTTTGGTGCCTTGGACCAGACCGAGGACCTTAAGATTTTGCATGAACCGAGGACTGGCAGCCAGGTAACACGAGAAATTGTGTAAAGTGTTAATATGTAGTAAAAACCTAAGAAAATCTCCCTTTTCCGTCATTTACTATCGAATCGACATAACGCCAGATCGTCACAGTGGTCGCTTTTCTCTCTGAAACGGTTACATTTATCGTCTGCAAGCCCTTGTCGCGTGATGCGGTACGCAGACACAGTACAAGCAGCACACTAGAACACAGAATAAGAATCTACGTTGATGCAATCGGCCAGTAAGAAGAGCTACATTTCAAGTTTTAGTTATCGATTAATGAATTATTGGGCGGTTTGGTGCCTTGGACCAGACCGAGGACCTTAAGATTTTGCATGAACCGAGGACTGGCAGCCAGGTAACACGAGAAATTGTGTAAAGTGTTAATATGTAGTAAAAACCTAAGAAAATCTCCCTTTTCCGTCATTTACTATCGAATCGACATAACGCCAGATCGTCACAGTGGTCGCTTTTCTCTCTGAAACGGTTACATTTATCGTCTGCAAGCCCTTGTCGCGTGATGCGGTAGGCAGACACAGTACAAGCAGCACACTAGAACACAGAATAAGAATCTACGTTGATGCAATCGGCCAGTAAGAAGAGCTACATTTCAAGTTTTAGTTATCGATTAATGAATTATTGGGCGGTTTGGTGCCTTGGACCAGACCGAGGACCTTAAGATTTTGCATAAACCGAGGACTGGCAGCCAGGTAACACGAGAAATTGTGTAAAGTGTTAATATGTAGTAAAAACCTAAGAAAATCTCCCTTTTCCGTCATTTACTATCGAATCGACATAACGCCAGATCGTCACAGTGGTCGCTTTTCTCTCTGAAACGGTTACATTTATCGTCTGCAAGCCCTTGTCGCGTGATGCGGTATGCAGACACAGTACAAGCAGAACACTAGAACACAGAATAGGAATCTACGTTGATGCAATCGGCCAGTAAGAAGAGCTACATTTCAAGTTTTAGTTATCGATTAATGAATTATTGGGCGGTTTGGTGCCTTGGACCAGACCGAGGACCTTAAGATTTTGCATGAACCGAGGACTGGCAGCCAGGTAACACGAGAAATTGTGTAAAGTGTTAATATGTAGTAAAATCCTCAGAAAATCTCCCGTTTCCGTCATTTACTATCGAATCGACATAACGCCAGATCGTCACAGTGGTCGCTTTTCTCTCTGAAACGGTTACATTTATCGTCTGCAAGCCCTTGTCGCGTGATGCGGTATGCAGAGTCACTACAAGCGGCATAGTAGAACACTGAAGAAGCATCTAAGTTTATGCAATCGCCCAGTACGAAGAGCTACATTTCAAGTTTTAGTTATCGATTAATGAATTATTGGGCGGTTTGGTGCCTTGGACCAGACCGAGGACCTTAAGATTTTGCATGAACCGAGGACTGGCAGCCAGGTAACACGAGAAATTGTGTAAAGTGTTAATATGTAGTAAAAACCTAAGAAAATCTCCCTTTTCCGTCATTTACTATCGAATCGACATAACGCCAGATCGTCACAGTGGTCGCTTTTCTCTCTGAAACGGTTACATTTATCGTCTGCAAGCCCTTGTCGCGTGATGCGGTACGCAGACACAGTACAAGCAGCACACTAGAACCCAGAATAAGAATCTACGTTGATGCAATCGGCCAGTAAGAAGAGCTACATTTCAAGTTTTAGTTATCGATTAATGAATTATTGGGCGGTTTGGTGCCTTGGACCAGACCGAGGACCTTAAGATTTTGCATGAACCGAGGACTGGCAGCCAGGTAACACGAGAAATTGTGTAAAGTGTTAATATGTAGTAAAAACCAAAGAAAATCTCCCTTTTCCGTCATTTACTATCGAATCGACATAACGCCAGATCGTCACAGTGGTCGCTTTTCTCTCTGAAACGGTTACATTTATCGTCTGCAAGCCCTTGTCGCGTGATGCGGTACGCAGACACAGTACAAGCAGCACACTAGAACCCAGAATAAGAATCTACGTTGATGCAATCGGCCAGTAAGAAGAGCTACATTTCAAGTTTTAGTTATCGATTAATGAATTATTGGGCGGTTTGGTGCCTTGGACCAGACCGAGGACCTTAAGATTTTGCATGAACCGAGGACTGGCAGCCAGGTAACACGAGAAATTGTGTAAAGTGTTAATATGTAGTAAAAACCTAAGAAAATCTCCCTTTTCCGTCATTTACTATCGAATCGACATAACGCCAGATCGTCACAGTGGTCGCTTTTCTCTCTGAAACGGTTACATTTATCGTCTGCAAGCCCTTGTCGCGTGATGCGGTACGCAGACACAGTACAAGCAGCACACTAGAACACAGAATAAGAATCTACGTTGATGCAATCGGCCAGTAAGAAGAGCTACATTTCAAGTTTTAGTTATCGATTAATGAATTATTGGGCGGTTTGGTGCCTTGGACCAGACCGAGGACCTTAAGATTTTGCATGAACCGAGGACTGGCAGCCAGGTAACACGAGAAATTGTGTAAAGTGTTAATATGTAGTAAAAACCTAAGAAAATCTCCCTTTTCCGTCATTTACTATCGAATCGACATAACGCCAGATCGTCACAGTGGTCGCTTTTCTCTCTGAAACGGTTACATTTATCGTCTGCAAGCCCTTGTCGCGTGATGCGGTAGGCAGACACAGTACAAGCAGCACACTAGAACACAGAATAAGAATCTACGTTGATGCAATCGGCCAGTAAGAAGAGCTACATTTCATGTTTTAGTTATCGATTAATGAATTATTGGGCGGTTTGGTGCCTTGGACCAGACCGAGGACCTTAAGATTTTGCATAAACCGAGGACTGGCAGCCAGGTAACACGAGAAATTGTGTAAAGTGTTAATATGTAGTAAAAACCTAAGAAAATCTCCCTTTTCCGTCATTTACTATCGAATCGACATAACGCCAGATCGTCACAGTGGTCGCTTTTCTCTCTGAAACGGTTACATTTATCGTCTGCAAGCCCTTGTCGCGTGATGCGGTATGCAGACACAGTACAAGCAGAACACTAGAACACAGAATAGGAATCTACGTTGATGCAATCGGCCAGTAAGAAGAGCTACATTTCAAGTTTTAGTTATCGATTAATGAATTATTGGGCGGTTTGGTGCCTTGGACCAGACCGAGGACCTTAAGATTTTGCATGAACCGAGGACTGGCAGCCAGGTAACACGAGAAATTGTGTAAAGTGTTAATATGTAGTAAAATCCTCAGAAAATCTCCCGTTTCCGTCATTTACTATCGAATCGACATAACGCCAGATCGTCACAGTGGTCGCTTTTCTCTCTGAAACGGTTACATTTATCGTCTGCAAGCCCTTGTCGCGTGATGCGGTATGCAGAGTCACTACAAGCGGCATAGTAGAACACTGAAGAAGCATCTAAGTTTATGCAATCGCCCAGTACGAAGAGCTACATTTCAAGTTTTAGTTATCGATTAATGAATTATTGGGCGGTTTGGTGCCTTGGACCAGACCGAGGACCTTAAGATTTTGCATGAACCGAGGACTGGCAGCCAGGTAACACGAGAAATTGTGTAAAGTGTTAATATGTAGTAAAAACCTAAGAAAATCTCCCTTTTCCGTCATTTACTATCGAATCGACATAACGCCAGATCGTCACAGTGGTCGCTTTTCTCTCTGAAACGGTTACATTTATCGTCTGCAAGCCCTTGTCGCGTGATGCGGTACGCAGACACAGTACAAGCAGCACACTAGAACCCAGAATAAGAATCTACGTTGATGCAATCGGCCAGTAAGAAGAGCTACATTTCAAGTTTTAGTTATCGATTAATGAATTATTGGGCGGTTTGGTGCCTTGGACCAGACCGAGGACCTTAAGATTTTGCATGAACCGAGGACTGGCAGCCAGGTAACACGAGAAATTGTGTAAAGTGTTAATATGTAGTAAAAACCAAAGAAAATCTCCCTTTTCCGTCATTTACTATCGAATCGACATAACGCCAGATCGTCACAGTGGTCGCTTTTCTCTCTGAAACGGTTACATTTATCGTCTGCAAGCCCTTGTCGCGTGATGCGGTACGCAGACACAGTACAAGCAGCACACTAGAACCCAGAATAAGAATCTACGTTGATGCAATCGGCCAGTAAGAAGAGCTACATTTCAAGTTTTAGTTATCGATTAATGAATTATTGGGCGGTTTGGTGCCTTGGACCAGACCGAGGACCTTAAGATTTTGCATGAACCGAGGACTGGCAGCCAGGTAACACGAGAAATTGTGTAAAGTGTTAATATGTAGTAAAAACCTAAGAAAATCTCCCTTTTCCGTCATTTACTATCGAATCGACATAACGCCAGATCGTCACAGTGGTCGCTTTTCTCTCTGAAACGGTTACATTTATCGTCTGCAAGCCCTTGTCGCGTGATGCGGTACGCAGACACAGTACAAGCAGCACACTAGAACACAGAATAAGAATCTACGTTGATGCAATCGGCCAGTAAGAAGAGCTACATTTTAAGTTTTAGTTATCGATTAATGAATTATTGGGCGGTTTGGTGCCTTGGACCAGACCGAGGACCTTAAGATTTTGCATGAACCGAGGACTGGCAGCCAGGTAACACGAGAAATTGTGTAAAGTGTTAATATGTAGTAAAAACCTAAGAAAATCTCCCGTTTCCGTCATTTACTATCGAATCGACATAACGCCAGATCGTCACAGTGGTCGCTTTTCTCTCTGAAACGGTTACATTTATCGTCTGCAAGCCCTTGTCGCGTGATGCGGTACGCAGACACAGTACAAGCAGCACACTAGAACACAGAGTAAGAATCTACGTTGATGCAATCGGCCAGTAAGAAGAGCTACATTTC
This sequence comes from Schistocerca cancellata, assembly GCF_023864275.1. NCBI lineage: Eukaryota > Metazoa > Arthropoda > Insecta > Orthoptera > Acrididae > Schistocerca > Schistocerca cancellata. The sequence continues at coordinate 4,479,314 of NW_026047150.1, forward strand.
AAGTTTTAGTTATCGATTAATGAATTATTGGGCGGTTTGGTGCCTTGGACCAGACCGAGGACCTTAAGATTTTGCATGAACCGAGGACTGGCAGCCAGGTAACACGAGAAATTGTGTAAAGTGTTAATATGTAGTAAAAACCTAAGAAAATCTCCCGTTTCCGTCATTTACTATCGAATCGACATAACGCCAGATCGTCACAGTGGTCGCTTTTCTCTCTGAAACGGTTACATTTATCGTCTGCAAGCCCTTGTCGCGTGATGCGGTATGCAGACACAGTACAAGCAGCACACTAGAACACAGAATAAGAATCTACGTTGATGCAATCGGCCAGTAAGAAGAGCTCCATTTCAAGTTTTAGTTATCGATTAATAAATTATTGGGCGGTTTGGTGCCTTGGACCAGACCGAGGACCTTAAGAATTTGCATGAACCGAGGACTGGCAGCCAGGTAACACGAGAAATTGTGTAAAGTGTTAATATGTAGTAAAAACCTAAGAAAATCTCCCGTTTCCGTCATTTACTATCGAATCGACATAACGCCAGATCGTCACAGTGGTCGCTTTTCTCTCTGAAACGGTTACATTTATCGTCTGCAAGCCCTTGTCACGTGATGCGGTACGCAGACACAGTACAAGCAGCACACTAGAACACAGAATAAGAATCTACGTTGATGCAATCGGCCAGTAAGAAGAGCTACATTTCAAGTTTTAGTTATCGATTAATGAATTATTGGGCGGTTTGGTGCCTTGGACCAGACCGAGGACCTTAAGATTTTGCATGAACCGAGGACTGGCAGCCAGGTAACACGAGAAATTGTGTAAAGTGTTAATATGTAGTAAAAACCTAAGAAAATCTCCCTTTTCCGTCATTTACTATCGAATCGACATAACGCCAGATCGTCACAGTGGTCGCTTTTCTCTGTGAAACGGTTACATTTATCGTCTGCAAGCCCTTGTCGCGTGATGCGGTACGCAGACACAGTACAAGCAGCACACTAGAACACAGAATAAGAATCTACGTTGATGCAATCGGCCAGTAAGAAGAGCTACATTTCAAGTTTTAGTTATCGATTAATGAATTATTGGGCGGTTTGGTGCCTTGGACCAGACCGAGGACCTTAAGATTTTGCATGAACCGAGGACTGGCAGCCAGGTAACACGAGAAATTGTGTAAAGTGTTAATATGTAGTAAAAACCTAAGAAAATCTCCCTTTTCCGTCATTTACTATCAAATCGACATAACGCCAGATCGTCACAGTGGTCGCTTTTCTTTCTGAAACGGTTACATTTATCGTCTGCAAGCCCTTGTCGCGTGATGCGGTACGCAGACACAGTACAAGCAGCACACTAGAACACAGAATAAGAATCTACGTTGATGCAATCGGCCAGTAAGAAGAGCTACATTTCAAGTTTTAGTTATCGATTAATGAATTATTGGGCGGTTTGGTGCCTTGGACCAGACCGAGGACCTTAAGATTTTGCATGAACCGAGGACTGGCAGCCAGGTAACACGAGAAATTGTGTAAAGTGTTAATATGTAGTAAAAACCTAAGAAAATCTCCCGTTTCCGTCATTTACTATCGAATCGACATAACGCCAGATCGTCACAGTGGTCGCTTTTCTCTCTGAAACGGTTACATTTATCGTCTGCAAGCCCTTGTCGCGTGATGCGGTACGCAGACACAGTACAAGCAGCACACTAGAACACAGAATAAGAATCTACGTTGATGCAATCGGCCAGTAAGAAGAGCTACATTTCAAGTTTTAGTTATCGATTAATGAATTATTGGGCGGTTTGGTGCCTTGGACCAGACCGAGGACCTTAAGATTTCGCATGAACCGAGGACTGGCAGCCAGGTAACACGAGAAATTGTGTAAAGTGTTAATATGTAGTAAAAACCTAAGAAAATCTCCCTTTTCCGTCATTTACTATCGAATCGACATAACGCCAGATCGTCACAGTGGTCGCTTTTCTCTCTGAAACGGTTACATTTATCGTCTGCAAGCCCTTGTCGCGTGATGCGTTACGCAGACACAGTACAAGCAGCACACTAGAACACAGAATAAGAATCTACGTTGATGCAATCGGCCAGTAAGAAGAGCTACATTTCAAGTTTTAGTTATCGATTAATGAATTATTGGGCGGTTTGGTGCCTTGGACCAGACCGAGGAACTTAAGATTTTGCATGAACCGAGGACTGGCAGCCAGGTAACACGAGAAATTGTGTAAAGTGTTAATATGTAGTAAAAACCTAAGAAAATCTCCCGTTTCCGTCATTTACTATCGAATCGACATAACGCCAGATCGTCACAGTGGTCGCTTTTCTCTCTGAAACGGTTACATTTATCGTCTGCAAGCCCTTGTCGCGTGATGCGGTACGCAGACACAGTACAAGCAGCACACTAGAACACAGAATAAGAATCTACGTTGATGCAATCGGCCAGTAAGAAGAGCTACATTTCAAGTTTTAGTTATCGATTAATGAATTATTGGGCGGTTTGGTGCCTTGGACCAGACCGAGGACCTTAAGATTTTGCATGAACCGAGGACTGGCAGCCAGGTAACACGAGAAATTGTGTAAAGTGTTAATATGTAGTAAAAACCTAAGAAAATCTCCCTTTTCCGTCATTTACTATCGAATCGACATAACGCCAGATCGTCACAGTGGTCGCTTTTCTCTCTGAAACGGTTACATTTATCGTCTGCAAGCCCTTGTCGCGTGATGCGGTACGCAGACACAGTACAAGCAGCACACTAGAACACAGAATAAGAATCTACGTTGATGCAATCGGCCAGTAAGAAGAGCTACATTTCAAGTTTTAGTTATCGATTAATGAATTATTGGGCGGTTTGGTGCCTTGGACCAGACCGAGGACCTTAAGATTTTGCATGAACCGAGGACTGGCAGCCAGGTAACACGAGAAATTGTGTAAAGTGTTAATATGTAGTAAAAACCTAAGATAATCTCCCTTTTCCGTCATTTACTATCGAATCGACATAACGCCAGATCGTCACAGTGGTCGCTTTTCTCTCTGAAACGGTTACATTTATCGTCTGCAAGCCCTTGTCGCGTGATGCGGTACGCAGACACAGTACAAGCAGCACACTAGAACACAGAATAAGAATCTACGTTGATGCAATCGGCCAGTAAGAAAAGCTACATTTCAAGTTTTAGTTATCGATTAATGAATTATTGGGCGGTTTGGTGCCTTGGACCAGACCGAGGACCTTAAGATTTTGCATGAACCGAGGACTGGCAGCCAGGTAACACGAGAAATTGTGTAAAGTGTTAATATGTAGTAAAAACCTAAGAAAATCTCCCTTTTCCGTCATTTACAATCGAATCGACATAACGCCAGATCGTCACAGTGGTCGCTTTTCTCTCTGAAACGGTTACATTTATCGTCTGCAAGCCCTTGTCGCGTGATGCGGTACGCAGACACAGTACAAGCAGCACACTAGAACACAGAATAAGAATCTACGTTGATGCAATCGGCCAGTAAGAAGAGCTACATTTCAAGTTTTAGTTATCGATTAATGAATTATTGGGCGGTTTGGTGCCTTGGACCAGACCGAGGACCTTAAGATTTTGCATGAACCGAGGACTGGCAGCCAGGTAACACGAGAAATTGTGTAAAGTGTTAATATGTAGTAAAAACCTAAGAAAATCTCCCTTTTCCGTCATTTACTATCGAATCGACATAACGCCAGATCGTCACAGTGGTCGCTTTTCTCTCTGAAACGGTTACATTTATCGTCTGCAAGCCCTTGTCGCGTGATGCGGTACGCAGACACAGTACAAGCAGCACACTAGAACCCAGAATAAGAATCTACGTTGATGCAATCGGCCAGTAAGAAGAGCTACATTTCAAGTTTTAGTTATCGATTAATGAATTATTGGGCGGTTTGGTGCCTTGGACCAGACCGAGGACCTTAAGATTTTGCATGAACCGAGGACTGGCAGCCAGGTAACACGAGAAATTGTGTAAAGTGTTAATATGTAGTAAAAACCTAAGAAAATCTCCCTTTTCCGTCATTTACTATCGAATCGACATAACGCCAGATCGTCACAGTGGTCGCTTTTCTCTCTGAAACGGTTACATTTATCGTCTGCAAGCCCTTGTCGCGTGATGCGGTACGCAGACACAGTACAAGCAGCACACTAGAACACAGAATAAGAATCTGCGTTGATGCAATCGGCCAGTAAGAAGAGCTACATTTCAAGTTTTAGTTATCGATTAATGAATTATTGGGCGGTTTGGTGCCTTGGACCAGACCGAGGACCTTAAGATTTTGCATGAACCGAGGACTGGCAGCCAGGTAACACGAGAAATTGTGTAAAGTGTTAATATGTAGTAAAAACCTAAGAAAATCTCCCTTTTCCGTCATTTACTATCGAATCGACATAACGCCAGATCGTCACAGTGGTCGCTTTTCTCTCTGAAACGGTTACATTTATCGTCTGCAAGCCCTTGTCGCGTGATGCGGTACGCAGACACAGTACAAGCAGCACACTAGAACCCAGAATAAGAATCTACGTTGATGCAATCGGCCAGTAAGAAGAGCTACATTTCAAGTTTTAGTTATCGATTAATGAATTATTGGGCGGTTTGGTGCCTTGGACCAGACCGAGGACCTTAAGATTTTGCATGAACCGAGGACTGGCAGCCAGGTAACACGAGAAATTGTGTAAAGTGTTAATATGTAGTAAAAACCTAAGAAAATCTCCCTTTTCCGTCATTTACTATCGAATCGACATAACGCCAGATCGTCACAGTGGTCGCTTTTCTCTCTGAAACGGTTACATTTATCGTCTGCAAGCCCTTGTCGCGTGATGCGGTACGCAGACACAGTACAAGCAGCACACTAGAACACAGAATAGGAATCTACGTTGATGCAATCGGCCAGTAAGAAGAGCTACATTTCAAGTTTTAGTTATCGATTAATGAATTATTGGGCGGTTTGGTGCCTTGGACCAGACCGAGGACCTTAAGATTTTGCATGAACCGAGGACTGGCAGCCAGGTAACACGAGAAATTGTGTAAAGTGTTAATATGTAGTAAAAACCTAAGAAAATCTCCCGTTTCCGTCATTTACTATCGAATCGACATAACGCCAGATCGTCACAGTGGTCGCTTTTCTCTCTGAAACGGTTACATTTATCGTCTGCAAGCCCTTGTCGCGTGATGCGGTACGCAGACACAGTACAAGCAGCACACTAGAACACAGAATAAGAATCTACGTTGATGCAATCGGCCAGTAAGAAGAGCTACATTTCAAGTTTTAGTTATCGATTAATGAATTATTGGGCGGTTTGGTGCCTTGGACCAGACCGAGGACCTTAAGATTTTGCATGAACCGAGGACTGGCAGCCAGGTAACACGAGAAATTGTGTAAAGTGTTAATATGTAGTAAAAACCTAAGAAAATCTCCCGTTTCCGTCATTTACTATCGAATCGACATAACGCCAGATCGTCACAGTGGTCGCTTTTCTCTCTGAAACGGTTACATTTATCGTCTGCAAGCCCTTGTCGCGTGATGCGGTATGCAGACACAGTACAAGCAGCACACTAGAACACAGAATAAGAATCTACGTTGATGCAATCGGCCAGTAAGAAAAGCTACATTTCAAGTTTTAGTTATCGATTAATGAATTATTGGGCGGTTTGGTGCCTTGGACCAGACCGAGGACCTTAAGATTTTGCATGAACCGAGGACTGGCAGCCAGGTAACACGAGAAATTGTGTAAAGTGTTAATATGTAGTAAAAACCTAAGAAAATCTCCCGTTTCCGTCATTTACTTTCGAATCGACATAACGCCAGATCGTCACAGTGGTCGCTTTTCTCTCTGAAACGGTTACATTTATCGTCTGCAAGCCCTTGTCGCGTGATGCGGTACGCAGACACAGTACAAGCAGCACACTAGAACACAGAATAAGAATCTACGTTGATGCAATCGGCCAGTAAGAAGAGCTACATTTCAAGTTTTAGTTATCGATTAATGAATTATTGGGCGGTTTGGTGCCTTGGACCAGACCGAGGACCTTAAGATTTTGCATGAACCGAGGACTGGCAGCCAGGTAACACGAGAAATTGTGTAAAGTGTTAATATGTAGTAAAAACCTAAGAAAATCTCCCGTTTCCGACATTTACTATCGAATCGACATAACGCCAGATCGTCACAGTGGTCGCTTTTCTCTCTGAAACGGTTACATTTATCGTCTGCAAGCCCTTGTCGCGTGATGCGGTACGCAGACACAGTACAAGCAGCACACTAGAACACAGAATAAGAATCTACGTTGATGCAATCGGCCAGTAAGAAGAGCTACATTTCAAGTTTTAGTTATCGATTAATGAATTATTGGGCGGTTTGGTGCCTTGGACCAGACCGAGGACCTTAAGATTTTGCATGAACCGAGGACTGGCAGCCAGGTAACACGAGAAATTGTGTAAAGTGTTAATATGTAGTAAAAACCTAAGAAAATCTCCCTTTTCCGTCATTTACTATCGAATCGACATAACGCCAGATCGTCACAGTGGTCGCTTTTCTCTGTGAAACGGTTACATTTATCGTCTGCAAGCCCTTGTCGCGTGATGCGGTACGCAGACACAGTACAAGCAGCACACTAGAACACAGAATAAGAATCTACGTTGATGCAATCGGCCAGTAAGAAGAGCTACATTTCAAGTTTTAGTTATCGATTAATGAATTATTGGGCGGTTTGGTGCCTTGGACCAGACCGAGGACCTTAAGATTTTGCATGAACCGAGGACTGGCAGCCAGGTAACACGAGAAATTGTGTAAAGTGTTAATATGTAGTAAAAACCTAAGAAAATCTCCCTTTTCCGTCATTTACTATCGAATCGACATAACGCCAGATCGTCACAGTGGTCGCTTTTCTCTCTGAAACGGTTACATTTATCGTCTGCAAGCCCTTGTCGCGTGATGCGGTACGCAGACACAGTACAAGCAGCACACTAGAACGCAGAATAAGAATCTACGTTGATGCAATCGGCCAGTAAGAAGAGCTACATTTCAAGTTTTAGTTATCGATTAATGAATTATTGGGCGGTTTGGTGCCTTGGACCAGACCGAGGACCTTAAGATATTGCATGAACCGAGGACTGGCAGCCAGGTAACACGAGAAATTGTGTAAAGTGTTAATATGTAGTAAAAACCTAAGAAAATCTCCCTTTTCCGTCATTTACTATCGAATCGACATAACGCCAGATCGTCACAGTGGTCGCTTTTCTCTCTGAAACGGTTACATTTATCGTCTGCAAGCCCTTGTCGCGTGATGCGGTACGCAGACACAGTACAAGCAGCACACTAGAACCCAGAATAAGAATCTACGTTGATGCAATCGGCCAGTAAGAAGAGCTACATTTCAAGTTTTAGTTATCGATTAATGAATTATTGGGCGGTTTGGTGCCTTGGACCAGACCGAGGACCTTAAGATTTTGCATGAACCGAGGACTGGCAGCCAGGTAACACGAAAAATTGTGTAAAGTGTTAATATGTAGTAAAAACCTAAGAAAATCTCCCTTTTCCGTCATTTACTATCGAATCGACATAACGCCAGATCGTCACAGTGGTCGCTTTTCTCTCTGAAACGGTTACATTTATCATCTGCAAGCCCTTGTCGCGTGATGCGGTACGCAGACACAGTACAAGCAGCACACTAGAACACAGAATAAGAATCTACGTTGATGCAATCGGCCAGTAAGAAGAGCTACATTTCAAGTTTTAGTTATCGATTAATGAATTATTGGGCGGTTTGGTGCCTTGGACCAGACCGAGGACCTTAAGATTTTGCATGAACCGAGGACTGGCAGCCAGGTAACACGAGAAATTGTGTAAAGTGTTAATATGTAGTAAAAACCTAAGAAAATCTCCCTTTTCCGTCATTTACTATCGAATCGACATAACGCCAGATCGTCACAGTGGTCGCTTTTCTCTCTGAAACGGTTACATTTATCGTCTGCAAGCCCTTGTCGCGTGATGCGGTACGCAGACACAGTACAAGCAGCACACTAGAACACAGAATAAGAATCTACGTTGATGCAATCGGCCAGTAAGAAGAGCTACATTTCAAGTTTTAGTTATCGATTAATGAATTATTGGGCGGTTTGGTGCCTTGGACCTGACCGAGGACCTTAAGATTTTGCATGAACCGAGGACTGGCAGCCAGGTAACACGAGAAATTGTGTAAAGTGTTAATATGTAGTAAAAACCTAAGATAATCTCCCTTTTCCGTCATTTACTATCGAATCGACATAACGCCAGATCGTCACAGTGGTCGCATTTCTCTCTGAAACGGTTACATTTATCGTCTGCAAGCCCTTGTCGCGTGATGCGGTACGCAGACACAGTACAAGCAGCACACTAGAACACAGAATAAGAATCTACGTTGATGCAATCGGCCAGTAAGAAGAGCTACATTTCAAGTTTTAGTTACCGATTAATGAATTATTGGGCGGTTTGGTGCCTTGGACCAGACCGAGGACCTTAAGATTTTGCATGAACCGAGGACTGGCAGCCAGGTAACACGAGAAATTGTGTAAAGTGTTAATATGTAGTAAAAACCTAAGAAAATCTCCCTTTTCCGTCATTTACTATCGAATCGACATAACGCCAGATCGTCACAGTGGTCGCTTTTCTCTCTGAAACGGTTACATTTATCGTCTGCAAGCCCTTGTCGCGTGATGCGGTACGCAGACACAGTACAAGCAGCACACTAGAACACAGAATAAGAATCTACGTTGATGCAATCGGCCAGTAAGAAGAGCTACATTTCAAGTTTTAGTTATCGATTAATGAATTATTGGGCGGTTTGGTGCCTTGGACCAGACCGAGGACCTTAAGATTTTGCATGAACCGAGGACTGGCAGCCAGGTAACACGAGAAATTGTGTAAAGTGTTAATATGTAGTAAAAACCTAAGAAAATCTCCCGTTTCCGTCATTTACTATCGAATCGACATAACGCCAGATCGTCACAGTGGTCGCTTTTCTCTCTGAAACGGTTACATTTATCGTCTGCAAGCCCTTGTCGCGTGATGCGGTACGCAGACACAGTACAAGCAGCACACTAGAACACAGAATAAGAATCTACGTTGATGCAATCGGCCAGTAAGAAGAGCTACATTTCAAGTTTTAGTTATCGATTAATGAATTATTGGGCGGTTTGGTGCCTTGGACCAGACCGAGGACCTTAAGATTTTGCATGAACCGAGGACTGGCAGCCAGGTAACACGAGAAATTGTGTAAAGTGTTAATATGTAGTAAAAACCTAAGAAAATCTCCCTTTTCCGTCATTTACTATCGAATCGACATAACGCCAGATCGTCACAGTGGTCGCTTTTCTCTCTGAAACGGTTACATTTATCGTCTGCAAGCCCTTGTCGCGTGATGCGGTACGCAGACACAGTACAAGCAGCACACTAGAACACAGAATAAGAATCTACGTTGATGCAATCGGCCAGTAAGAAGAGCTACATTTCAAGTTTTAGTTATCGATTAATGAATTATTGGGCGGTTTGGTGCCTTGGACCAGACCGAGACCCTTAAGATTTTGCATGAACCGAGGACTGGCAGCCAGGTAACACGAGAAATTGTGTAAAGTGTTAATATGTAGTAAAAACCTAAGATAATCTCCATTTTCCGTCATTTACTATCGAATCGACATAACGCCAGATCGTCACAGTGGTCGCTTTTCTCTCTGAAACGGTTACATTTATCGTCTGCAAGCCCTTGTCGCGTGATGCGGTACGCAGACACAGTACAAGCAGCACACTAGAACCCAGAATAAGAATCTACGTTGATGCAATCGGCCAGTAAGAAGAGCTACATTTCAAGTTTTAGTTATCGATTAATGAATTATTGGGCGGTTTGGTGCCTTGGACCAGACCGAGGACCTTAAGAATTTGCATGAACCGAGGACTGGCAGCCAGGTAACACGAGAAATTGTGTAAAGTGTTAATATGTAGTAAAAACCTAAGAAAATCTCACGTTTCCGTCATTTACTATCGAATCGACATAACGCCAGATCGTCACAGTGGTCGCTTTTCTCTCTGAAACGGTTACATTTATCGTCTGCCAGCCCTTGTCGCGTGATGCGGTACGCAGACACAGTACAAGCAGCACACTAGAACACAGAATAAGAATCTACGTTGATGCAATCGGCCAGTAAGAAGAGCTACATTTCAAGTTTTAGTTATCGATTAATGAATTATTGGGCGGTTTGGTGCCTTGGACCAGACCGAGGACCTTAAGATTTTGCATGAACCGAGGACTGGCAGCCAGGTAACACGAGAAATTGTGTAAAGTGTTAATATGTAGTAAAAACCTAAGAAAATCTCCCTTTTCCGTCATTTACTATCGAATCGACATAACGCCAGATCGTCACAGTGGTCGCTTTTCTCTCTGAAACGGTTACATTTATCGTCTGCAAGCCCTTGTCGCGTGATGCGGTACGCAGACACAGTACAAGCAGCACACTAGAACACAGAATAAGAATCTACGTTGATGCAATCGGCCAGTAAGAAGAGCTACATTTCAAGTTTTAGTTATCGATTAATGAATTATTGGGCGGTTTGGTGCCTTGGACCAGACCGAGGACCTTAAGATTTTGCATGAACCGAGGACTGGCAGCCAGGTAACACGAGAAATTGTGTAAAGTGTTAATATGTAGTAAAAACCTAAGAAAATCTCCCTTTTCCGTCATTTACTATCGAATCGACATAACGCCAGATCGTCACAGTGGTCGCTTTTCTCTCTGAAACGGTTACATTTATCGTCTGCAAGCCCTTGTCGCGTGATGCGGTACGCAGACACAGTACAAGCAGCACACTAGAACACAGAATAAGAATCTACGTTGATGCAATCGGCCAGTAAGAAGAGCTACATTTCAAGTTTTAGTTATCGATTAATGAATTATTGGGCGGTTTGGTGCCTTGGACCAGACCGAGGACCTTAAGATTTTGCATGAACCGAGGACTGGCAGCCAGGTAACACGAGAAATTGTGTAAAGTGTTAATATGTAGTAAAAACCTAAGATAATCTCCCTTTTCCGTCATTTACTATCGAATCGACATAACGCCAGATCGTCACAGTGGTCGCTTTTCTCTCTGAAACGGTTACATTTATCGTCTGCAAGCCCTTGTCGCGTGATGCGGTACGCAGACACAGTACAAGCAGCACACTAGAACACAGAATAAGAATCTACGTTGATGCAATCGGCCAGTAAGAAGAGCTACATTTCAAGTTTTAGTTATCGATTAATGAATTATTGGGCGGTTTGGTGCCTTGGACCAGACCGAGGACCTTAAGATTTTGCATGAACCGAGGACTGGCAGCCAGGTAACACGAGAAATTGTGTAAAGTGTTAATATGTAGTAAAAACCTAAGAAAATCTCCCTTTTCCGTCATTTACTATCGAATCGACATAACGCCAGATCGTCACAGTGGTCGCTATTCTCTCTGAAACGGTTACATTTATCGCCTGCAAGCCCTTGTCGCGTGATGCGGTACGCAGACACAGTACAAGCAGCACACTAGAACACAGAATAAGAATCTACGTTGATGCAATCGGCCAGTAAGAAGAGCTACATTTCAAGTTTTAGTTATCGATTAATGAATTATTGGGCGGTTTGGTGCCTTGGACCAGACCGAGGACCTTAAGATTTTGCATGAACCGAGGACTGGCAGCCAGGTAACACGAGAAATTGTGTAAAGTGTTAATATGTAGTAAAAACCTAAGAAAATCTCCCGTTTCCGTCATTTACTATCGAATCGACATAACGCCAGATCGTCACAGTGGTCGCTTTTCTCTCTGAAACGGTTACATTTATCGTCTGCAAGCCCTTGTCGCGTGATGCGGTACGCAGACACAGTACAAGCAGCACACTAGAACACAGAATAAGAATCTACGTTGATGCAATCGGCCAGTAAGAAGAGCTACATTTCAAGTTTTAGTTATCGATTAATGAATTATTGGGCGGTTTGGTGCCTTGGACCAGACCGAGGACCTTAAGATTTTGCATGAACCGAGGACTGGCAGCCAGGTAACACGAGAAATTGTGTAAAGTGTTAATATGTAGTAAAAACCTAAGAAAATCTCCCTTTTCCGTCATTTACTATCGAATCGACATAACGCCAGATCGTCACAGTGGTCGCTTTTCTCTGTGAAACGGTTACATTTATCGTCTGCAAGCCCTTGTCGCGTGATGCGGTACGCAGACACAGTACAAGCAGCACACTAGAACCCAGAATAAGAATCTACGTTGATGCAATCGGCCAGTAAGAAGAGCTACATTTCAAGTTTTAGTTATCGATTAATGAATTATTGGGCGGTTTGGTGCCTTGGACCAGACCGAGGACCTTAAGAATTTGCATGAACCGAGGACTGGCAGCCAGGTAACACGAGAAATTGTGTAAAGTGTTAATATGTAGTAAAAACCTAAGAAAATCTCCCGTTTCCGTCATTTACTATCGAATCGACATAACGCCAGATCGTCACAGTGGTCGCTTTTCTCTCTGAAACGGTTACATTTATCGTCTGCAAGCCCTTGTCGCGTGATGCGGTACGCAGACACAGTACAAGCAGCACACTAGAACACAGAATAAGAATCTACGTTGATGCAATCGGCCAGTAAGAAGAGCTACATTTCAAGTTTTAGTTATCGATTAATGAATTATTGGGCGGTTTGGTGCCTTGGACCAGACCGAGGACCTTAAGATTTTGCATGAACCGAGGACTGGCAGCCAGGTAACACGAGAAATTGTGTAAAGTGTTAATATGTAGTAAAAACCTAAGATAATCTCCCTTTTCCGTCATTTACTATCGAATCGACATAACGCCAGATCGTCACAGTGGTCGCTTTTCTCTCTGAAACGGTTACATTTATCGTCTGCAAGCCCTTGTCGCGTGATGCGGTACGCAGACACAGTACACGCAGCACACTAGAACACAGAATAAGAATCTACGTTGATGCAATCGGCCAGTAAGAAGAGCTACATTTCAAGTTTTAGTTATCGGTTAATGAATTATTGGGCGGTTTGGTGCCTTGGACCAGACCGAGGACCTTAAGATTTTGCATGAACCGAGGACTGGCAGCCAGGTAACACGAGAAATTGTGTAAAGTGTTAATATGTAGTAAAAACCTAAGAAAATCTCCCTTTTCCGTCATTTACTATCGAATCGACATAACGCCAGATCGTCACAGTGGTCGCTTTTCTCTCTGAAACGGTTACATTTATCGTCTGCAAGCCCTTGTCGCGTGATGCGGTACGCAGACACAGTACAAGCAGCACACTAGAACACAGAATAAGAATCTACGTTGATGCAATCGGCCAGTAAGAAGAGCTACATTTCAAGTTTTAGTTATCGATTAATGAATTATTGGGCGGTTTGGTGCCTTGGACCAGACCGAGGACCTTAAGATTTTGCATGAACCGAGGACTGGCAGCCAGGTAACACGAGAAATTGTGTAAAGTGTTAATATGTAGTAAAAACCTAAGAAAATCTCCCGTTTCCGTCATTTACTATCGAATCGACATAACGCCAGATCGTCACAGTGGTCGCTTTTCTCTCTGAAACGGTTACATTTATCGTCTGCAAGCCCTTGTCGCGTGATGCGGTACGCAGACACAGTACAAGCAGCACACTAGAACACAGAATAAGAATCTACGTTGATGCAATCGGCCAGTAAGAAGAGCTACATTTCAAGTTTTAGTTATCGATTAATGAATTATTGGGCGGTTTGGTGCCTTGGACCAGACCGAGGACCTTAAGATTTTGCATGAACCGAGGACTGGCAGCCAGGTAACACGAGAATTTGTGTAAAGTGTTAATATGTAGTAAAAACCTAAGAAAATCTCCCTTTTCCGTCATTTACTATCGAATCGACATAACGCCAGATCGTCACAGTGGTCGCTTTTCTCTGTGAAACGGTTACATTTATCGTCTGCAAGCCCTTGTCGCGTGATGCGGTACGCAGACACAGTACAAGCAGCACACTAGAACCCAGAATAAGAATCTACGTTGATGCAATCGGCCAGTAAGAAGAGCTACATTTCAAGTTTTAGTTATCGATTAATGAATTATTGGGCGGTTTGGTGCCTTGGACCAGACCGAGGACCTTAAGAATTTGCATGAACCGAGGACTGGCAGCCAGGTAACACGAGAAATTGTGTAAAGTGTTAATATGTAGTAAAAACCTAAGAAAATCTCCCGTTTCCGTCATTTACTATCGAATCGACATAACGCCAGATCGTCACAGTGGTCGCTTTTCTCTCTGAAACGGTTACATTTATCGTCTGCAAGCCCTTGTCGCGTGATGCGGTACGCAGACACAGTACAAGCAGCACACTAGAACACAGAATAAGAATCTACGTTGATGCAATCGGCCAGTAAGAAGAGCTACATTTCAAGTTTTAGTTATCGATTAATGAATTATTGGGCGGTTTGGTGCCTTGGACCAGACCGAGGACCTTAAGATTTTGCATGAACCGAGGACTGGCAGCCAGGTAACACGAGAATTTGTGTAAAGTGTTAATATGTAGTAAAAACCTAAGAAAATCTCCCTTTTCCGTCATTTACTATCGAATCGACATAACGCCAGATCGTCACAGTGGTCGCTTTTCTCTGTGAAACGGTTACATTTATCGTCTGCAAGCCCTTGTCGCGTGATGCGGTACGCAGACACAGTACAAGCAGCACACTAGAACCCAGAATAAGAATCTACGTTGATGCAATCGGCCAGTAAGAAGAGCTACATTTCAAGTTTTAGTTATCGATTAATGAATTATTGGGCGGTTTGGTGCCTTGGACCAGACCGAGGACCTTAAGAATTTGCATGAACCGAGGACTGGCAGCCAGGTAACACGAGAAATTGTGTAAAGTGTTAATATGTAGTAAAAACCTAAGAAAATCTCCCGTTTCCGTCATTTACTATCGAATCGACATAACGCCAGATCGTCACAGTGGTCGCTTTTCTCTCTGAAACGGTTACATTTATCGTCTGCAAGCCCTTGTCGCGTGATGCGGTACGCAGACACAGTACAAGCAGCACACTAGAACACAGAATAAGAATCTACGTTGATGCAATCGGCCAGTAAGAAGAGCTACATTTCAAGTTTTAGTTATCGATTAATGAATTATTGGGCGGTTTGGTGCCTTGGACCAGACCGAGGACCTTAAGATTTTGCATGAACCGAGGACTGGCAGCCAGGTAACACGAGAAATTGTGTAAAGTGTTAATATGTAGTAAAAACCTAAGAAAATCTCCCTTTTCCGTCATTTACTATCGAATCGACATAACGCCAGATCGTAACAGTGGTCGCTTTTCTCTCTGAAACGGTTACATTTATCGTCTGCAAGCCCTTGTCGCGTGATGCGGTACGCAGACACAGTACAAGCAGCACACTAGAACACAGAATAAGAATCTACGTTGATGCAATCGGCCAGTAAGAAGAGCTACATTTCAAGTTTTAGTTATCGATTAATGAATTATTGGGCGGTTTGGTGCCTTGGACCAGACCGAGGACCTTAAGAATTTGCATGAACCGAGGACTGGCAGCCAGGTAACACGAGAAATTGTGTAAAGTGTTAATATGTAGTAAAAACCTAAGAAAATCTCCCGTTTCCGTCATTTACTATCGAATCGACATAACGCCAGATCGTCACAGTGGTCGCTTTTCTCTCTGAAACGGTTACATTTATCGTCTGCAAGCCCTTGTCGCGTGATGCGGTACGCAGACACAGTACAAGCAGCACACTAGAACACAGAATAAGAATCTACGTTGATGCAATCGGCCAGTAAGAAGAGCTACATTTCAAGTTTTAGTTATCGATTAATGAATTATTGGGCGGTTTGGTGCCTTGGACCAGACCGAGGACCTTAAGATTTTGCATGAACCGAGGACTGGCAGCCAGGTAACACGAGAAATTGTGTAAAGTGTTAATATGTAGTAAAAACCTAAGAAAATCTACCTTTTCCGTCATTTACTATCGAATCGACATAACGCCAGATCGTCACAGTGGTCGCTTTTCTCTCTGAAACGGTTACATTTATCGTCTGCAAGCCCTTGTCGTGTGATGCGGTACGCAGACACAGTACAAGCAGCACACTAGAACACAGAATAAGAATCTACGTTGATGCAATCGGCCAGTAAGAAGAGCTACATTTCAAGTTTTAGTTATCGATTAATGAATTATTGGGCGGTTTGGTGCCTTGGACCAGACCGAGGACCTTAAGATTTTGCATGAACCGAGGACTGGCAGCCAGGTAACACGAGAAATTGTGTAAAGTGTTAATATGTAGTAAAAACCTAAGAAAATCTCCCGTTTCCGTCATTTACTATCGAATCGACATAACGCCAGATCGTCACAGTGGTCGCTTTTCTCTCTGAAACGGTTACATTTATCGTCTGCAAGCCCTTGTCGCGTGATGCGGTACGCAGACACAGTACAAGCAGCACACTAGAACACAGAATAAGAATCTACGTTGATGCAATCGGCCAGTAAGAAGAGCTACATTTCAAGTTTTAGTTATCGATTAATGAATTATTGGGCGGTTTGGTGCCTTGGACCAGACCGAGGACCTTAAGATTTTGCATGAACCGAGGACTGGCAGCCAGGTAACACGAGAAATTGTGTAAAGTGTTAATATGTAGTAAAAACCTAAGAAAATCTCCCTTTTCCGTCATTTACTATCGAATCGACATAACGCCAGATCGTCACAGTGGTCGCTTTTCTCTCTGAAACGGTTACATTTATCGTCTGCAAGCCCTTGTCGCGTGATGCGGTACGCAGACACAGTACAAGCAGCACACTAGAACACAGAATAAGAATCTACGTTGATGCAATCGGCCAGTAAGAAGAGCTACATTTCAAGTTTTAGTTATCGATTAATGAATTATTGGGCGGTTTGGTGCCTTGGACCAGACCGAGGACCTTAAGATTTTGCATGAACCGAGGACTGGCAGCCAGGTAACACGAGAAATTGTGTAAAGTGTTAATATGTAGTAAAAACCAAAGAAAATCTCCCGTTTCCGTCATTTACTATCGAATCGACATAACGCCAGATCGTCACAGTGGTCGCTTTTCTCTCTGAAACGGTTACATTTATCGTCTGCAAGCCCTTGTCGCGTGATGCGGTACGCAGACACAGTACAAGCAGCACACTAGAACACAGAATAAGAATCTACGTTGATGCAATCGGCCAGTAAGAAGAGCTACATTTCAAGTTGTAGTTATCGATTAATGAATTATTGGGCGGTTTGGTGCCTTGGACCAGACCGAGGACCTTAAGATTTTGCATGAACCGAGGACTGGCAGCCAGGTAACACGAGAAATTGTGTAAAGTGTTAATATGTAGTAAAAACCTAAGAAAATCTCCCTTTTCCGTCATTTACTATCGAATCGACATAACGCCAGATCGTCACAGTGGTCGCTTTTCTCTCTGAAACGGTTACATTTATCGTCTGCAAGCCCTTGTCGCGTGATGCGGTACGCAGACACAGTACAAGCAGCACACTAGAACACAGAATAAGAATCTACGTTGATGCAATCGGCCAGTAAGAAGAGCTACATTTCAAGTTTTAGTTATCGATTAATGAATTATTGGGCGGTTTGGTGCCTTGGACCAGACCGAGGACCTTAAGATTTTGCATGAACCGAGGACTGGCAGCCAGGTAACACGAGAAATTGTGTAAAGTGTTAATATGTAGTAAAAACCTAAGAAAATCTCCCGTTTCCGTCATTTACTATCGAATCGACATAACGCCAGATCGTCACAGTGGTCGCTTTTCTCTCTGAAACGGTTACATTTATCGTCTGCAAGCCCTTGTCGCGTGATGCGGTACGCAGACACAGTACAAGCAGCACACTAGAACACAGAATAAGAATCTACGTTGATGCAATCGGCCAGTAAGAAGAGCTACATTTCAAGTTTTAGTTATCGATTAATGAATTATTGGGCGGTTTGGTGCCTTGGACCAGACCGAGGACCTTAAGATTTTGCATGAACCGAGGACTGGCAGCCAGGTAACACGAGAAATTGTGTAAAGTGTTAATATGTAGTAAAAACCAAAGAAAATCTCCCGTTTCCGTCATTTACTATCGAATCGACATAACGCCAGATCGTCACAGTGGTCGCTTTTCTCTCTGAAACGGTTACATTTATCGTCTGCAAGCCCTTGTCGCGTGATGCGGTACGCAGACACAGTACAAGCAGCACACTAGAACACAGAATAAGAATCTACGTTGATGCAATCGGCCAGTAAGAAGAGCTACATTTCAAGTTTTAGTTATCGATTAATGAATTATTGGGCGGTTTGGTGCCTTGGACCAGACCGAGGACCTTAAGATTTTGCATGAACCGAGGACTGGCAGCCAGGTAACACGAGAAATTGTGTAAAGTGTTAATATGTAGTAAAAACCTAAGAAAATCTCCCTTTTCCGTCATTTACAATCTAATCGACATAACGCCAGATCGTCACAGTGGTCGCTTTTCTCTCTGAAACGGTTACATTTATCGTCTGCAAGCCCTTGTCGCGTGATGCGGTACGCAGACACAGTACAAGCAGCACACTAGAACACAGAATAAGAATCTACGTTGATGCAATCGGCCAGTAAGAAGAGCTACATTTCAAGTTTTAGTTATCGATTAATGAATTATTGGGCGGTTTGGTGCCTTGGACCAGACCGAGGACCTTAAGATTTTGCATGAACCGAGGACTGGCAGCCAGGTAACACGAGAAATTGTGTAAAGTGTTAATATGTAGTAAAAACCTAAGAAAATCTCCCGTTTCCGTCATTTACTATCGAATCGACATAACGCCAGATCGTCACAGTGGTCGCTTTTCTCTCTGAAACGGTTACATTTATCGTCTGCAAGCCCTTGTCGCGTGATGCGGTACGCAGACACAGTACAAGCAGCACACTAGAACACAGAATAAGAATCTACGTTGATGCAATCGGCCAGTAAGAAGAGCTACATTTCAAGTTTTAGTTATCGATTAATGAATTATTGGGCGGTTTGGTGCCTTGGACCAGACCGAGGACCTTAAGATTTTGCATGAACCGAGGACTGGCAGCCAGGTAACACGAGAAATTGTGTAAAGTGTTAATATGTAGTAAAAACCTAAGAAAATCTCCCTTTTCCGTCATTTACTATCGAATCGACATAACGCCAGATCGTCACAGTGGTCGCTTTTCTCTCTGAAACGGTTACATTTATCGTCTGCAAGCCCTTGTCGCGTGATGCGGTACGCAGACACAGTACAAGCAGCACACTAGAACACAGAATAAGAAGCTACGTTGATGCAATCGGCCAGTAAGAAGAGCTACATTTCAAGTTTTAGTTATCGATTAATGAATTATTGGGCGGTTTGGTGCCTTGGACCAGACCGAGGACCTTAAGATTTTGCATGAACCGAGGACTGGCAGCCAGGTAACACGAGAAATTGTGTAAAGTGTTAATATGTAGTAAAAACCTAAGATAATCTCCCTTTTCCGTCATTTACTATCGAATCGACATAACGCCAGATCGTCACAGTGGTCGCTTTTCTCTCTGAAACGGTTACATTTATCGTCTGCAAGCCCTTGTCGCGTGATGCGGTACGCAGACACAGTACAAGCAGCACACTAGAACACAGAATAAGAATCTACGTTGATGCAATCGGCCAGTAAGAAGAGCTACATTTCAAGTTTTAGTTATCGATTAATGACTTATTGGGCGGTATGGTGCCTTGGACCAGACCGAGGACCTTAAGATTTTGCATGAACCGAGGACTGGCAGCCAGGTAACACGAGAAATTGTGTAAAGTGTTAATATGTAGTAAAAACCTAAGAAAATCTCCCTTTTCCGTCATTTACTATCGAATCGACATAACGCCAGATCGTCACAGTGGTCGCTTTTCTCTCTGAAACGGTTACATTTATCGTCTGCAAGCCCTTGTCGCGTGATGCGGTACGCAGACACAGTACAAGCAGCACACTAGAACACAGAATAAGAATCTACGTTGATGCAATCGGCCAGTAAGAAGAGCTACATTTCAAGTTTTAGTTATCGATTAATGAATTATTGGGCGGTTTGGTGCCTTGGACCAGACCGAGGACCTTAAGATTTTGCATGAACCGAGGACTGGCAGCCAGGTAACACGAGAAATTGTGTAAAGTGTTAATATGTAGTAAAAACCTAAGAAAATCTCCCGTTTCCGTCATTTACTATCGAATCGACATAACGCCAGATCGTCACAGTGGTCGCTTTTCTCTCTGAAACGGTTACATTTATCGTCTGCAAGCCCTTGTCGCGTGATGCGGTACGCAGACACAGTACAAGCAGCACACTAGAACACAGAATAAGAAGCTACGTTGATGCAATCGGCCAGTAAGAAGAGCTACATTTCAAGTTTTAGTTATCGATTAATGAATTATTGGGCGGTTTGGTGCCTTGGACCAGACCGAGGACCTTAAGATTTTGCATGAACCGAGGACTGGCAGCCAGGTAACACGAGAAATTGTGTAAAGTGTTAATATGTAGTAAAAACCTAAGAAAATCTCCCGTTTCCGTCATTTACTATCGAATCGACATAACGCCAGATCGTCACAGTGGTCGCTTTTCTCTCTGAAACGGTTACATTTATCGTCTGCAAGCCCTTGTCGCGTGATGCGGTACGCAGACACAGTACAAGCAGCACACTAGAACACAGAATAAGAATCTACGTTGATGCAATCGGCCAGTAAGAAGAGCTACATTTCAAGTTTTAGTTATCGATTAATGAATTATTGGGCGGTTTGGTGCCTTGGACCAGACCGAGGACCTTAAGATTTTGCATGAACCGAGGACTGGCAGCCAGGTAACACGAGAAATTGTGTAAAGTGTTAATATGTAGTAAAAACCTAAGAAAATCTCCCGTTTCCGTCATTTACTATCGAATCGACATAACGCCAGATCGTCACAGTGGTCGCTTTTCTCTCTGAAACGGTTACATTTATCGTCTGCAAGCCCTTGTCGCGTGATGCGGTACGCAGACACAGTACAAGCAGCACACTAGAACACAGAATAAGAATCTACGTTGATGCAATCGGCCAGTAAGAAGAGCTACATTTCAAGTTTTTGTTATCGATTAATGAATTATTGGGCGGTTTGGTGCCTTGGACCAGACCGAGGACCTTAAGATTTTGCATGAACCGAGGACTGGCAGCCAGGTAACACGAGAAATTGTGTAAAGTGTTAATATGTAGTAAAAACCTAAGAAAATCTCCCGTTTCCGTCATTTACTATCGAATCGACATAACGCCAGATCGTCACAGTGGTCGCTTTTCTCTCTGAAACGGTTACATTTATCGTCTGCAAGCCCTTGTCGCGTGATGCGGTACGCAGACACAGTACAAGCAGCACACTAGAACACAGAATATGAATCTACGTTGATGCAATCGGCCAGTAAGAAGAGCTACATTTCAAGTTTTAGTTATCGATTAATGAATTATTGGGCGGTTTGGTGCCTTGGACCAGACCGAGGACCTTAAGATTTTGCATGAACCGAGGACTGGCAGCCAGGTAACACGAGAAATTGTGTAAAGTGTTAATATGTAGTAAAAACCTAAGAAAATCTCCCGTTTCCGTCATTTACTATCGAATCGACATAACGCCAGATCGTCACAGTGGTCGCTTTTCTCTCTGAAACGGTTACATTTATCGTCTGCAAGCCCTTGTCGCGTGATGCGGTATGCAGACACAGTACAAGCAGCACACTAGAACACAGAATAAGAATCTACGTTGATGCAATCGGCCAGTAAGAAGAGCTACATTTCAAGTTTTAGTTATCGATTAATGAATTATTGGGCGGTTTGGTGCCTTGGACCAGACCGAGGACCTTAAGATTTTGCATGAACCGAGGACTGGCAGCCAGGTAACACGAGAAATTGTGTAAAGTGTTAATATGTAGTAAAAACCTAAGAAAATCTCCCGTTTCCGTCATTTACTATCGAATCGACATAACGCCAGATCGTCACAGTGGTCGCTTTTATCTCTGAAACGGTTACATTTATCGTCTGCAAGCCCTTGTCGCGTGATGCGGTATGCAGACACAGTACAAGCAGCACACTAGAACACAGAATAAGAATCTACGTTGATGCAATCGGCCAGTAAGAAGAGCTACATTTCAAGTTTTAGTTATCGATTAATGAATTATTGGGCGGTTTGGTGCCTTGGACCAGACCGAGGACCTTAAGAATTTGCATGAACCGAGGACTGGCAGCCAGGTAACACGAGAAATTGTGTAAAGTGTTAATATGTAGTAAAAACCTAAGAAAATCTCCCGTTTCCGTCATTTACTATCGAATCGACATAACGCCAGATCGTCACAGTGGTCGCTTTTCTCTCTGAAACGGTTACATTTATCGTCTGCAAGCCCTTGTCGCGTGATGCGGTACGCAGACACAGTACAAGCAGCACACTAGAACACAGAATAAGAATCTACGTTGATGCAATCGGCCAGTAAGAAGAGCTACATTTCAAGTTTTAGTTATCGATTAATGAATTATTGGGCGGTTTGGTGCCTTGGACCAGACCGAGGACCTTAAGATTTTGCATGAACCGAGGACTGGCAGCCAGGTAACACGAGAAATTGTGTAAAGTGTTAATATGTAGTAAAAACCTAAGAAAATCTCCCTTTTCCGTCATTTACTATCGAATCGACATAACGCCAGATCGTCACAGTGGTCGCTTTTCTCTGTGAAACGGTTACATTTATCGTCTGCAAGCCCTTGTCGCGTGATGCGGTACGCAGACACAGTACAAGCAGCACACTAGAACCCAGAATAAGAATCTACGTTGATGCAATCGGCCAGTAAGAAGAGCTACAATTCAAGTTTTAGTTATCGATTAATGAATTATTGGGCGGTTTGGTGCTTTGGACCAGACCGAGGACCTTAAGATTTTGCATGAACTGAGGACTGGCAGCCAGGTAACACGAGAAATTGTGTAAAGTGTTAATATGTAGTAAAAACCTAAGAAAATCTCCCTTTTCCGTCATTTACTATCGAATCGACATAACGCCAGATCGTCACAGTGGTCGCTTTTCTCTCTGAAACGGTTACATTTATCGTCTGCAAGCCCTTGTCGCGTGATGCGGTACGCAGACACAGTACAAGCAGCACACTAGAACACAGAATAAGAATCTACGTTGATGCAATCGGCCAGTAAGAAGAGTTACATTTCAAGTTTTAGTTATCGATTAATGAATTATTGGGCGGTTTGGTGCCTTGGACCAGACCGAGGACCTTAAGATTTTGCATGAACCGAGGACTGGCAGCCAGGTAACACGAGAAATTGTGTAAAGTGTTAATATGTAGTAAAAACCTAAGAAAATCTCCCGTTTCCGTCACTTACTATCGAATCGACATAACGCCAGATCGTCACAGTGGTCGCTTTTCTCTCTGAAACGGTTACATTTATCGTCTGCAAGCCCTTGTCGCGTGATGCGGTACGCAGACACAGTACAAGCAGCACACTAGAACACAGAATAAGAATCTACGTTGATGCAATCGGCCAGTAAGAAGAGCTACATTTCAAGTTTTAGTTATCGATTTATGAATTATTGGGCGGTTTGGTGCCTTGGACCAGACCGAGGACCTTAAGATTTTGCATGAACCGAGGACTGGCAGCCAGGTAACACGAGAAATTGTGTAAAGTGTTAATATGTAGTAAAAACCTAAGAAAATCTCCCGTTTCCGTCATTTACTATCGAATCGACATAACGCCAGATCGTCACAGTGGTCGCTTTTCTCTCTGAAACGGTTACATTTATCGTCTGCAAGCCCTTGTCGCGTGATGCGGTATGCAGACACAGTACAAGCAGCACACTAGAACACAGAATAAGAATCTACGTTGATGCAATCGGCCAGTAAGAAGAGCTACATTTCAAGTTTTAGTTATCGATTAATGAATTATTGGGCGGTTTGGTGCCTTGGACCAGACCGAGGACCTTAAGATTTTGCATGAACCGAGGACTGGCAGCCAGGTAACACGAGAAATTGTGTAAAGTGTTAATATGTAGTAAAAACCTAAGAAAATCTCCCGTTTCCGTCATTTACTATCGAATCGACATAACGCCAGATCGTCACAGTGGTCGCTTTTATCTCTGAAACGGTTACATTTATCGTCTGCAAGCCCTTGTCGCGTGATGCGGTATGCAGACACAGTACAAGCAGCACACTAGAACACAGAATAAGAATCTACGTTGATGCAATCGGCCAGTAAGAAGAGCTACATTTCAAGTTTTAGTTATCGATTAATGAATTATTGGGCGGTTTGGTGCCTTGGACCAGACCGAGGACCTTAAGAATTTGCATGAACCGAGGACTGGCAGCCAGGTAACACGAGAAATTGTGTAAAGTGTTAATATGTAGTAAAAACCTAAGAAAATCTCCCGTTTCCGTCATTTACTATCGAATCGACATAACGCCAGATCGTCACAGTGGTCGCTTTTCTCTCTGAAACGGTTACATTTATCGTCTGCAAGCCCTTGTCGCGTGATGCGGTACGCAGACACAGTACAAGCAGCACACTAGAACACAGAATAAGAATCTACGTTGATGCAATCGGCCAGTAAGAAGAGCTACATTTCAAGTTTTAGTTATCGATTAATGAATTATTGGGCGGTTTGGTGCCTTGGACCAGACCGAGGACCTTAAGATTTTGCATGAACCGAGGACTGGCAGCCAGGTAACACGAGAAATTGTGTAAAGTGTTAATATGTAGTAAAAACCTAAGAAAATCTCCCTTTTCCGTCATTTACTATCGAATCGACATAACGCCAGATCGTCACAGTGGTCGCTTTTCTCTGTGAAACGGTTACATTTATCGTCTGCAAGCCCTTGTCGCGTGATGCGGTACGCAGACACAGTACAAGCAGCACACTAGAACCCAGAATAAGAATCTACGTTGATGCAATCGGCCAGTAAGAAGAGCTACAATTCAAGTTTTAGTTATCGATTATTGAATTATTGGGCGGTTTGGTGCTTTGGACCAGACCGAGGACCTTAAGATTTTGCATGAACTGAGGACTGGCAGCCAGGTAACACGAGAAATTGTGTAAAGTGTTAATATGTAGTAAAAACCTAAGAAAATCTCCCTTTTCCGTCATTTACTATCGAATCGACATAACGCCAGATCGTCACAGTGGTCGCTTTTCTCTCTGAAACGGTTACATTTATCGTCTGCAAGCCCTTGTCGCGTGATGCAGTACGCAGACACAGTACAAGCAGCACACAAGAACACAGAATAAGAATCTACGTTGATGCAATCGGCCAGTAAGAAGAGCTACATTTCAAGTTTTAGTTATCGATTTATGAATTATTGGGCGGTTTGGTGCCTTGGACCAGACCGAGGACCTTAAGATTTTGCATGAACCGAGGACTGGCAGCCAGGTAACACGAGAAATTGTGTAAAGTGTTAATATGTAGTAAAAACCTAAGAAAATCACCCGTTTCCGTCATTTACTATCGAATCGACATAACGCCAGATCGTCACAGTGGTCGCTTTTCTCTCTGAAACGGTTACATTTATCGTCTGCAAGCCCTTGTCGCGTGATGCGGTACGCAGACACAGTACAAGCAGCACACTAGAACACAGAATAAGAATCTACGTTGATGCAATCGGCCAGTAAGAAGAGCTACATTTCAAGTTTTAGTTATCGATTAATGAATTATTGGGCGGTTTGGTGCCTTGGACCAGACCGAGGACCTTAAGATTTTGCATGAACCGAGGACTGGCAGCCAGGTAACACGAGAAATTGTGTAAAGTGTTAATATGTAGTAAAAACCTAAGAAAATCTCCCGTTTCCGTCATTTACTATCGAATCGACATAACGCCAGATCGTCACAGTGGTCGCTTTTCTCTCTGAAACGGTTACATTTATCGTCTGCAAGCCCTTGTCGCGTGATGCGGTACGCAGACACAGTACAAGCAGCACACTAGAACACAGAATAAGAATCTACGTTGATGCAATCGGCCAGTAAGAAGAGCTACATTTCAAGTTTTAGTTATCGATTAATGAATTATTGGGCGGTTTGGTGCCTTGGACCAGACCGAGGACCTTAAGATTTTGCATGAACCGAGGACTGGCAGCCAGGTAACACGAGAAATTGTGTAAAGTGTTAATATGTAGTAAAAACCTAAGAAAATCTCCCTTTTCCGTCATTTACTATCGAATCGACATAACGCCAGATCGTCACAGTGGTCGCTTTTCTCTCTGAAACGGTTACATTTATCGTCTGCAAGCCCTTGTCGCGTGATGCGGTACGCAGACACAGTACAAGCAGCACACTAGAACCCAGAATAAGAATCTACGTTGATGCAATCGGCCAGTAAGAAGAGCTACATTTCAAGTTTTAGTTATCGATTAATGAATTATTGGGCGGTTTGGTGCCTTGGACCAGACCGAGGACCTTAAGATTTTGCATGAACCGAGGACTGGCAGCCAGGTAACACGGGAAATTGTGTAAAGTGTTAATATGTAGTAAAAACCTAAGAAAATCTCCCTTTTCCGTCATTTACTATCGAATCGACATAACGCCAGATCGTCACAGTGGTCGCTTTTCTCTCTGAAACGGTTACATTTATCGTCTGCAAGCCCTTGTCGCGTGATGCGGTATGCAGAGTCACTACAAGCGGCATAGTAGAACACTGAAGAAGCATCTAAGTTTATGCAATCGCCCAGTAAGAAGAGCTGCATTTCAAGTTTTAGTTATCGATTAATGAATTATTGGGCGGTTTGGTGTCTTGGACCAGACCGAGGACCTTAAGATTTTGCATGAACCGAGGACTGGCAGCCAGGTAACACGAGAAATTGTGTAAAAGTGTTAATATGTAGTAAAAACCTAAGAAAATCTCCCGTTTCCGTCATTTACTATCGAATCGACATAACGCCAGATCGTCACAGTGGTCGCTTTTCTCTCTGAAACGGTTACATTTATCGTCTGCAAGCCCTTGTCGCGTGATGCGGTATGCAGAGTCACTACAAGCGGCATAGTAGAACACTGAAGAAGCACCTAAGTTTATGCAATCGCCCAGTAAGAAGAGCTACATTTCAAGTTTTAGTTATCGATTAATGAATTATTGGGCGATTTGGTGCCTTGGACCAGACCGAGGACCTTAAGATTTTGCATGAACCGAGGACTGGCAGCCAGGTAACACGAGAAATTGTGTAAAGTGTTAATATGTAGTAAAAACCTAAGAAAATCTCCCGTTTCCGTCATTTACTATCGAATCGACATAACGCCAGATCGTCACAGTGGTCGCTTTTCTCTCTGAAACGGTTACATTTATCGTCTGCAAGCCCTTGTCGCGTGATGCGGTACGCAGACACAGTACAAGCAGCACACTAGAACCCAGAATAAGAATCTACGTTGATGCAATCCGCCAGTAAGAAGAGCTACATTTCAAGTTTTAGTTATCGATTAATGAATTATTGGGCGGTTTGGTGCCTTGGACCAGACCGAGGACCTTAAGATTTTGCATGAACCGAGGACTGGCAGCCAGGTAACACGAGAAATTGTGTAAAGTGTTAATATGTAGTAAAAACCTAAGAAAATCTCCCTTTTCCGTCATTTACTATCGAATCGACATAACGCCAGATCGTCACAGTGGTCGCTTTTCTCTCTGAAACGGTTACATTTATCGTCTGCAAGCCCTTGTCGCGTGATGCGGTACGCAGACACAGTACAAGCAGCACACTAGAACACAGAATAAGAATCTACGTTGATGCAATCGGCCAGTAAGAAGAGCTACATTTCAAGTTTTAGTTATCGATTAATGAATTATTGGGCGGTTT
The DNA here is from genome assembly GCF_023864275.1 of Schistocerca cancellata. Lineage (NCBI taxonomy): Eukaryota > Metazoa > Arthropoda > Insecta > Orthoptera > Acrididae > Schistocerca > Schistocerca cancellata. The sequence goes on from NW_026047150.1 coordinate 4,507,161, forward strand.
GGTGCCTTGGACCAGACCGAGAACCTTAAGATTTTGCATGAACCGAGGACTGGCAGCCAGGTAACACGAGAAATTGTGTAAAGTGTTAATATGTAGTAAAAACCTAAGAAAATCTCCCTTTTCCGTCATTTACTATCGAATCGACATAACGCCAGATCGTCACAGCGGTCGCTTTTCTCTCTGAAACGGTTACATTTATCGTCTGCAAGCCCTTGTCGCGTGATGCGGTATGCAGACACAGTACAAGCAGCACACTAGAACACAGAATAAGAATCTACGTTGATGCAATCGGCCAGTAAGAAGAGCTACATTTCAAGTTTTAGTTATCGATTAATGAATTATTGGGCGGTTTGGTGCCTTGGACCAGACCGAGGACCTTAAGATTTTGCATGAACCGAGGACTGGCAGCCAGGTAACACGAGAAATTGTGTAAAGTGTTAATATGTAGTAAAAACCTAAGAAAATCTCCCGTTTCCGTCATTTACTATCGAATCGACATAACGCCAGATCGTCACAGTGGTCGCTTTTCTCTCTGAAACGGTTACATTTATCGTCTGCAAGCCCTTGTCGCGTGATGCGGTATGCAGACACAGTACAAGCAGCACACTAGAACACAGAATAAGAATCTACGTTGATGCAATCGGCCAGTAAGAAGAGCTACATTTCAAGTTTTAGTTATCGATTAATGAATTATTGGGCGGTTTGGTGCCTTGGACCAGACCGAGGACCTTAAGAATTTGCATGAACCGAGGACTGGCAGCCAGGTAACACGAGAAGTTGTGTAAAGTGTTAATATGTAGTAAAAACCTAAGAAAATCTCCCGTTTCCGTCATTTACTATCGAATCGACATAACGCCAGATCGTCACAGTGGTCGCTTTTCTCTCTGAAACGGTTACATTTATCGTCTGCAAGCCCTTGTCGCGTGATGCGGTACGCAGACACAGTACAAGCAGCACACTAGAACACAGAATAAGAATCTACGTTGATGCAATCGGCCAGTAAGAAGAGCTACATTTCAAGTTTTAGTTATCGATTAATGAATTATTGGGCGGTTTGGTGCCTTGGACCAGACCGAGGACCTTAAGATTTTGCATGAACCGAGGACTGGCAGCCAGGTAACACGAGAAATTGTGTAAAGTGTTAATATGTAGTAAAAACCTAAGAAAATCTCCCTTTTCCGTCATTTACTATCGAATCGACATAACGCCAGATCGTCACAGTGGTCGCTTTTCTCTGTGAAACGGTTACATTTATCGTCTGCAAGCCCTTGTCGCGTGATGCGGTACGCAGACACAGTACAAGCAGCACACTAGAACCCAGAATAAGAATCTACGTTGATGCAATCGGCCAGTAAGAAGAGCTACAATTCAAGTTTTAGTTATCGATTAATGAATTATTGGGCGGTTTGGTGCTTTGGACCAGACCGAGGACCTTAAGATTTTGCATGAACCGAGGACTGGCAGCCAGGTAACACGAGAAATTGTGTAAAGTGTTAATATGTAGTAAAAACCTAAGAAAATCTCCCTTTTCCGTCATTTACTATCGAATCGACATAACGCCAGATCGTCACAGTGGTCGCTTTTCTCTCTGAAACGGTTACATTTATCGTCTGCAAGCCCTTGTCGCGTGATGCGGTACGCAGACACAGTACAAGCAGCACACTAGAACACAGAATAAGAATCTACGTTGATGCAATCGGCCAGTAAGAAGAGCTACATTTCAAGTTTTAGTTATCGATTAATGAATTATTGGGCGGTTTGGTGCCTTGGACCAGACCGAGGACCTTAAGATTTTGCATGAACCGAGGACTGGCAGCCAGGTAACACGAGAAATTGTGTAAAGTGTTAATATGTAGTAAAAACCTAAGAAAATCTCCCGTTTCCGTCATTTACTATCGAATCGACATAACGCCAGATCGTCACAGTGGTCGCTTTTCTCTCTGAAACGGTTACATTTATCGTCTGCAAGCCCTTGTCGCGTGATGCGGTACGCAGACACAGTACAAGCAGCACACTAGAACACAGAATAAGAATCTACGTTGATGCAATCGGCCAGTAAGAAGAGCTACATTTCAAGTTTTAGTTATCGATTAATGAATTATTGGGCGGTTTGGTGCCTTGGACCAGACCGAGGACCTTAAGATTTTGCATGAACCGAGGACTGGCAGCCAGGTAACACGAGAAATTGTGTAAAGTGTTAATATGTAGTAAAAACCTAAGAAAATCTCCCGTTTCCGTCATTTACTATCGAATCGACATAACGCCAGATCGTCACAGTGGTCGCTTTTCTCTCTGAAACGGTTACATTTATCGTCTGCAAGCCCTTGTCGCGTGATGCGGTACGCAGACACAGTACAAGCAGCACACTAGAACACAGAATAAGAATCTAAGTTGATGCAATCGGCCAGTAAGAAGAGCTACATTTCAAGTTTTAGTTATCGATTAATGAATTATTGGGCGGTTTGGTGCCTTGGACCAGACCGAGGACCTTAAGATTTTGCATCAACCGAGGACTGGCAGCCAGGTAACACGAGAAATTGTGTAAAGTGTTAATATGTAGTAAAAACCTAAGAAAATCTCCCGTTTCCGTCATTTACTATCGAATCGACATAACGCCAGATCGTCACATTGGTCGCTTTTCTCTCTGAAACGGTTACATTTATCGTCTGCAAGCCCTTGTCGCGTGATGCGGTATGCAGACACAGTACAAGCAGCACACTAGAACACAGAATAAGAATCTACGTTGATGCAATCGGCCAGTAAGAAGAGCTACATTTCAAGTTTTAGTTATCGATTAATGAATTATTGGGCGGTTTGGTGCCTTGGACCAGACCGAGGACCTTAAGAATTTGCATGAACCGAGGACTGGCAGCCAGGTAACACGAGAAATTGTGTAAAGTGTTAATATGTAGTAAAAACCTAAGAAAATCTCCCGTTTCCGTCATTTACTATCGAATCGACATAACGCCAGATCGTCACAGTGGTCGCTTTTCTCTCTGAAACGGTTACATTTATCGTCTGCAAGCCCTTGTCGCGTGATGCGGTACGCAGACACAGTACAAGCAGCACACTAGAACACAGAATAAGAATCTACGTTGATGCAATCGGCCAGTAAGAAGAGCTACATTTCAAGTTTTAGTTATCGATTAATGAATTATTGGGCGGTTTGGTGCCTTGGACCAGACCGAGGACCTTAAGATTTTGCATAAACCGAGGACTGGCAGCCAGGTAACACGAGAAATTGTGTAAAGTGTTAATATGTAGTAAAAACCTAAGAAAATCTCCCTTTTCCGTCATTTACTATCGAATCGACATAACGCCAGATCGTCACAGTGGTCGCTTTTCTCTGTGAAACGGTTACATTTATCGTCTGCAAGCCCTTGTCGCGTGATGCGGTACGCAGATACAGTACAAGCAGCACACTAGAACCCAGAATAAGAATCTACGTTGATGCAATCGGCCAGTAAGAAGAGCTACAATTCAAGTTTTAGTTATCGATTAATGAATTATTGGGCGGTTTGGTGCTTTGGACCAGACCGAGGACCTTAAGATTTTGCATGAACCGAGGACTGGCAGCCAGGTAACACGAGAAATTGTGTAAAGTGTTAATATGTAGTAAAAACCTAAGAAAATCTCCCTTTTCCGTCATTTACTATCGAATCGACAGAACGCCAGATCGTCACAGTGGTCGCTTTTCTCTCTGAAACGGTTACATTTATCGTCTGCAAGCCCTTGTCGCGTGATGCGGTACGCAGACACAGTACAAGCAGCACACTAGAACACAGAATAAGAATCTACGTTGATGCAATCGGCCAGTAAGAAGAGCTACATTTCAAGTTTTTGTTATCGATTAATGAATTATTGGGCGGTTTGGTGCCTTGGACCAGACCGAGGACCTTAAGATTTTGCATGAACCGAGGACTGGCAGCCAGGTAACACGAGAAGTTGTGTAAAGTGTTAATATGTAGTAAAAACCTAAGAAAATCTCCCGTTTCCGTCATTTACTATCGAATCGACATAACGCCAGATCGTCACAGTGGTCGCTTTTCTCTCTGAAACGGTTACATTTATCGTCTGCAAGCCCTTGTCGCGTGATGCGGTACGCAGACACAGTACAAGCAGCACACTAGAACACAGAATAAGAATCTACGTTGATGCAATCGGCCAGTAAGAAGAGCTACATTTCAAGTTTTAGTTATCGATTAATGAATTATTGGGCGGTTTGGTGCCTTGGACCAGACCGAGGACCTTAAGATTTTGCATGAACCGAGGACTGGCAGCCAGGTAACACGAGAAATTGTGTAAAGTGTTAATATGTAGTAAAAACCTAAGAAAATCTCCCTTTTCCGTCATTTACTATCGAATCGACATAACGCCAGATCGTCACAGTGGTCGCTTTTCTCTGTGAAACGGTTACATTTATCGTCTGCAAGCCCTTGTCGCGTGATGCGGTACGCAGACACAGTACAAGCAGCACACTAGAACCCAGAATAAGAATCTACGTTGATGCAATCGGCCAGTAAGAAGAGCTACAATTCAAGTTTTAGTTATCGATTAATGAATTATTGGGCGGTTTGGTGCTTTGGACCAGACCGAGGACCTTAAGATTTTGCATGAACCGAGGACTGGCAGCCAGGTAACACGAGAAATTGTGTAAAGTGTTAATATGTAGTAAAAACCTAAGAAAATCTCCCTTTTCCGTCATTTACTATCGAATCGACATAACGCCAGATCGTCACAGTGGTCGCTTTTCTCTCTGAAACGGTTACATTTATCGTCTGCAAGCCCTTGTCGCGTGATGCGGTACGCAGACACAGTACAAGCAGCACACTAGAACACAGAATAAGAATCTACGTTGATGCAATCGGCCAGTAAGAAGAGCTACATTTCAAGTTTTAGTTATCGATTAATGAATTATTGGGCGGTTTGGTGCCTTGGACCAGACCGAGGACCTTAAGATTTTGCATGAACCGAGGACTGGCAGCCAGGTAACACGAGAAATTGTGTAAAGTGTTAATATGTAGTAAAAACCTAAGAAAATCTCCCGTTTCCGTCATTTACTATCGAATCGACATAACGCCAGATCGTCACAGTGGTCGCTTTTCTCTCTGAAACGGTTACATTTATCGTCTGCAAGCCCTTGTCGCGTGATGCGGTACGCAGACACAGTACAAGCAGCACACTAGAACACAGAATAAGAATCTACGTTGATGCAATCGGCCAGTAAGAAGAGCTACATTTCAAGTTTTAGTTATCGATTAATGAATTATTGGGCGGTTTGGTGCCTTGGACCAGACCGAGGACCTTAAGATTTTGCATGAACCGAGGACTGGCAGCCAGGTAACACGAGAAATTGTGTAAAGTGTTAATATGTAGTAAAAACCTAAGAAAATCTCCCGTTTCCGTCATTTACTATCGAATCGACATAACGCCAGATCGTCACAGTGGTCGCTTTTCTCTCTGAAACGGTTACATTTATCGTCTGCAAGCCCTTGTCGCGTGATGCGGTACGCAGACACAGTACAAGCAGCACACTAGAACACAGAATAAGAATCTAAGTTGATGCAATCGGCCAGTAAGAAGAGCTACATTTCAAGTTTTAGTTATCGATTAATGAATTATTGGGCGGTTTGGTGCCTTGGACCAGACCGAGGACCTTAAGATTTTGCATCAACCGAGGACTGGCAGCCAGGTAACACGAGAAATTGTGTAAAGTGTTAATATGTAGTAAAAACCTAAGAAAATCTCCCGTTTCCGTCATTTACTATCGAATCGACATAACGCCAGATCGTCACATTGGTCGCTTTTCTCTCTGAAACGGTTACATTTATCGTCTGCAAGCCCTTGTCGCGTGATGCGGTATGCAGACACAGTACAAGCAGCACACTAGAACACAGAATAAGAATCTACGTTGATGCAATCGGCCAGTAAGAAGAGCTACATTTCAAGTTTTAGTTATCGATTAATGAATTATTGGGCGGTTTGGTGCCTTGGACCAGACCGAGGACCTTAAGAATTTGCATGAACCGAGGACTGGCAGCCAGGTAACACGAGAAATTGTGTAAAGTGTTAATATGTAGTAAAAACCTAAGAAAATCTCCCGTTTCCGTCATTTACTATCGAATCGACATAACGCCAGATCGTCACAGTGGTCGCTTTTCTCTCTGAAACGGTTACATTTATCGTCTGCAAGCACTTGTCGCGTGATGCGGTACGCAGACACAGTACAAGCAGCACACTAGAACACAGAATAAGAATCTACGTTGATGCAATCGGCCAGTAAGAAGAGCTACATTTCAAGTTTTAGTTATCGATTAATGAATTATTGGGCGGTTTGGTGCCTTGGACCAGACCGAGGACCTTAAGATTTTGCATAAACCGAGGACTGGCAGCCAGGTAACACGAGAAATTGTGTAAAGTGTTAATATGTAGTAAAAACCTAAGAAAATCTCCCTTTTCCGTCATTTACTATCGAATCGACATAACGCCAGATCGTCACAGTGGTCGCTTTTCTCTGTGAAACGGTTACATTTGTCGTCTGCAAGCCCTTGTCGCGTGATGCGGTACGCAGATACAGTACAAGCAGCACACTAGAACCCAGAATAAGAATCTACGTTGATGCAATCGGCCAGTAAGAAGAGCTACAATTCAAGTTTTAGTTATCGATTAATGAATTATTGGGCGGTTTGGTGCTTTGGACCAGACCGAGGACCTTAAGATTTTGCATGAACCGAGGACTGGCAGCCAGGTAACACGAGAAATTGTGTAAAGTGTTAATATGTAGTAAAAACCTAAGAAAATCTCCCTTTTCCGTCATTTACTATCGAATCGACAGAACGCCAGATCGTCACAGTGGTCGCTTTTCTCTCTGAAACGGTTACATTTATCGTCTGCAAGCCCTTGTCGCGTGATGCGGTACGCAGACACAGTACAAGCAGCACACTAGAACACAGAATAAGAATCTACGTTGATGCAATCGGCCAGTAAGAAGAGCTACATTTCAAGTTTTTGTTATCGATTAATGAATTATTGGGCGGTTTGGTGCCTTGGACCAGACCGAGGACCTTAAGATTTTGCATGAACCGAGGACTGGCAGCCAGGTAACACGAGAAATTGTGTAAAGTGTTAATATGTAGTAAAAACCTAAGAAAATCTCCCGTTTCCGTCATTTACTATCGAATCGACATAACGCCAGATCGTCACAGTGGTCGCTTTTCTCTCTGAAACGGTTACATTTATCGTCTGCAAGCCCTTGTCGCGTGATGCGGTACGCAGACACAGTACAAGCAGCACACTAGAACACAGAATAAGAATCTACGTTGATGCAATCGGCCAGTAAGAAGAGCTACATTTCAAGTTTTAGTTATCGATTAATGAATTATTGGGCGGTTTGGTGCCTTGGACCAGACCGAGGACCTTAAGATTTTGCATGAACCGAGGACTGGCAGCCAGGTAACACGAGAAATTGTGTAAAGTGTTAATATGTAGTAAAAACCTAAGAAAATCTCCCTTTTCCGTCATTTACTATCGAATCGACATAACGCCAGATCGTCACAGTGGTCGCTTTTCTCTCTGAAACGGTTACATTTATCGTCTGCAAGCCCTTGTCGCGTGATGCGGTACGCAGACACAGTACAAGCAGCACACTAGAACCCAGAATAAGAATCTACGTTGATGCAATCGGCCAGTAAGAAGAGCTACATTTCAAGTTTTAGTTATCGATTAATGAATTATTGGGCGGTTTGGTGTCTTGGACCAGACCGAGGACCTTAAGATTTTGCATGAACGCAGGACTGGCAGCCAGGTAACACGAGAAATTGTGTAAAGTGTTAATATGTAGTAAAAACCTAAGAAAATCTCCCTTTTCCGTCATTTACTATCGAATCGACATAACGCCAGATCGTCACAGTGGTCGCTTTTCTCTCTGAAACGGTTACATTTATCGTCTGCAAGCCCTTGTCGCGTGATGCGGTATGCAGAGTCACTACAAGCGGCATAGTAGAACACTGAAGAAGCATCTAAGTTTATGCAATCGCCCAGTAAGAAGAGCTAAATTTCAAGTTTTAGTTATCGATTAATGAATTATTGGGCGGTTTGGTGTCTTGGACCAGACCGAGGACCTTAAGATTTTGCATGAACCGAGGACTGGCAGCCAGGTAACACGAGAAATTGTGTAAAGTGTTAATATGTAGTAAAAACCTAAGAAAATCTCCCGTTTCCGTCATTTACTATCGAATCGACATAACGCCAGATCGTCACAGTGGTCGCTTTTCTCTCTGAAACGGTTACATTTATCGTCTGCAAGCCCTTGTCGCGTGATGCGGTATGCAGAGTCACTACAAGCGGCATAGTAGAACACTGAAGAAGCACCTAAGTTTATGCAATCGCCCAGTAAGAAGAGCTACATTTCAAGTTTTAGTTATCGATTAATGAATTATTGGGCGGTTTGGTGCCTTGGACCAGACCGAGGACCTTAAGATTTTGCATGAACCGAGGACTGGCAGCCAGGTAACACGAGAAATTGTGTAAAGTGTTAATATGTAGTAAAAACCTAAGAAAATCTCCCGTTTCCGTCATTTACTATCGAATCGACATAACGCCAGATCGTCACAGTGGTCGCTTTTCTCTCTGAAACGGTTACATTTATCGTCTGCAAGCCCTTGTCGCGTGATGCGGTACGCAGACACAGTACAAGCAGCACACTAGAACCCAGAATAAGAATCTACGTTGATGCAATCGGCCAGTAAGAAGAGCTACATTTCAAGTTTTAGTTATCGATTAATGAATTATTGGGCGGTTTGGTGCCTTGGACCAGACCGAGGACCTTAAGATTTTGCATGAACCGAGGACTGGCAGCCAGGTAACACGAGAAATTGTGTAAAGTGTTAATATGTAGTAAAAACCTAAGAAAATCTCCCTTTTCCGTCATTTACTATCGAATCGACATAACGCCAGATCGTCACAGTGGTCGCTTTTCTCTCTGAAACGGTTACATTTATCGTCTGCAAGCCCTTGTCGCGTGATGCGGTACGCAGACACAGTACAAGCAGCACACTAGAACACAGAATAAGAATCTACGTTGATGCAATCGGCCAGTAAGAAGAGCTACATTTCAAGTTTTAGTTATCGATTAATGAATTATTGGGCGGTTTGGTGCCTTGGACCAGACCGAGAACCTTAAGATTTTGCATGAACCGAGGACTGGCAGCCAGGTAACACGAGAAATTGTGTAAAGTGTTAATATGTAGTAAAAACCTAAGAAAATCTCCCTTTTCCGTCATTTACTATCGAATCGACATAACGCCAGATCGTCACAGTGGTCGCTTTTCTCTCTGAAACGGTTACATTTATCGTCTGCAAGCCCTTGTCGCGTGATGCGGTACGCAGACACAGTACAAGCAGCACACTAGAACACAGAATAAGAATCTACGTTGATGCAATCGGCCAGTAAGAAGAGCTACATTTCAAGTTTTAGTTATCGATTAATGAATTATTGGGCGGTTTGGTGCCTTGGACCAGACCGAGGACCTTAAGATTTTGCATGAACCGAGGACTGGCAGCCAGGTAACACGAGAAATTGTGTAAAGTGTTAATATGTAGTAAAAACCTAAGATAATCTCCCTTTTCCGTCATTTACTATCGAATCGACATAACGCCAGATCGTCACAGTGGTCGCTTTTCTCTCTGAAACGGTTACATTTATCGTCTGCAAGCCCTTGTCGCGTGATGCGGTACGCAGACACAGTACAAGCAGCACACTAGAACACAGAATAAGAATCTACGTTGATGCAATCGGCCAGTAAGAAGAGCTACATTTCAAGTTTTAGTTATCGATTAATGAATTATTGGGCGGTTTGGTGCCTTGGACCAGACCGAGGACCTTAAGATTTTGCATGGACCGAGGACTGGCAGCCAGGTAACACGAGAAATTGTGTAAAGTGTTAATATGTAGTAAAAACCTAAGAAAATCTCCCGTTTCCGTCATTTACTATCGAATCGACATAACGCCAGATCGTCACAGTGGTCGCTTTTCTCTCTGAAACGGTTACATTTATCGTCTGCAAGCCCTTGTCGCGTGATGCGGTACGCAGACACAGTACAAGCAGCACACTAGAACACAGAATAAGAATCTACGTTGATGCAATCGGCCAGTAAGAAGAGCTACATTTCAAGTTTTAGTTATCGATTAATGAATTATTGGGCGGTTTGGTGCCTTGGACCAGACCGAGGACCTTAAGATTTTGCATGAACCGAGGACTGGCAGCCAGGTAACACGAGAAATTGTGTAAAGTGTTAATATGTAGTAAAAACCTAAGAAAATCTCCCGTTTCCATCATTTACTATCGAATCGACATAACGCCAGATCGTCACAGTGGTCGCTTTTCTCTCTGAAACGGTTACATTTATCGTCTGCATGCCCTTGTCGCGTGATGCGGTATGCAGACACAGTACAAGCAGCACACTAGAACACAGAATAAGAATCTACGTTGATGCAATCGGCCAGTAAGAAGAGCTACATTTCAAGTTTTAGTTATCGATTAATGAATTATTGGGTGGTTTGGTGCCTTGGACCAGACCGAGGACCTTAAGATTTTGCATGAACCGAGGACTGGCAGCCAGGTAACACGAGAAATTGTGTAAAGTGTTAATATGTAGCAAAAACCTAAGAATATCTCCCTTTTCCGTCATTTACTATCGAATCGACATAACGCCAGATCGTCACAGTGGTCGCTTTTCTCTCTGAAACGGTTACATTTATCGTCTCCAAGCCCTTGTCGCGTGATGCGGTACGCAGACACAGTACAAGCAGCACACTAGAACCCAGAATAAGAATCTACGTTGATGCAATCGGCCAGTAAGAAGAGCTACATTTCAAGTTTTAGTTATCGATTAATGAATTATTGGGCGGTTTGGTGCCTTGGACCAGACCGAGGACCTTAAGATTTTGCATGAACCGAGGACTGGCCGCCAGGTAACACGAGAAATTGTGTAAAGTGTTAATATGTAGTAAAAACCTAAGAAAATCTCCCTTTTCCGTCATTTACTATCGATTCGACATAACGCCAGATCGTCACAGTGGTCGCTTTTCTCTGTGAAACGGTTACATTTATCGTCTGCAAGCCCTTGTCGCGTGATGCGGTACGCAGACACAGTACAAGCAGCGCACTAGAACACAGAATAAGAATCTACGTTGATGCAATCGGCCAGTAAGAAGAGCTACATTTCAAGTTTTAGTTATCGATTAATGAATTATTGGGCGGTTTGGTGCCTTGGACCAGACCGAGGACCTTAAGATTTTGCATGAACCGAGGACTGGCAGCCAGGTAACACGAGAAATTGTGTAAAGTGTTAATATGTAGTAAAAACCTAAGAAAATCTCCCGTTTCCGTCATTGACTATCGAATCGACATAACGCCAGATCGTCACAGTGGTCGCTTTTCTCTCTGAAACGGTTACATTTATCGTCTGCAAGCCCTTGTCGCGTGATGCGGTACGCAGACACAGTACAAGCAGCACACTAGAACACAGAATAAGAATCTACGTTGATGCAATCGGCCAGTAAGAAGAGCTACATTTCAAGTTTTAGTTATCGATTAATGAATTATTGGGCGGTTTGGTGCCTTGGACCAGACCGAGGACCTTAAGATTTTGCATGAACCGAGGACTGGCAGCCAGGTAACACGAGAAATTGTGTAAAGTGTTAATATGTTGTAAAAACCTAAGAAAATCTCCCGTTTCCGTCATTTACTATCGAATCGACATAACGCCAGATCGTCACAGTGGTCGCTTTTCTCTCTGAAACGGTTACATTTATCGTCTGCAAGCCCTTGTCGCGTGATGCGGTATGCAGACACAGTACAAGCAGCACACTAGAACACAGAATAAGAATCTACGTTGATGCAATCGGCCAGTAAGAAGAGCTACATTTCAAGTTTTAGTTATCGATTAATGAATTATTGGGCGGTTTGGTGCCTTGGACCAGACCGAGGACCTTAAGATTTTGCATGAACCGAGGACTGGCAGCCAGGTAACACGAGAAATTGTGTAAAGTGTTAATATGTAGTAAAAACCTAAGAAAATCTTCCGTTTCCGTCATTTACTATCGAATCGACATAACGCCAGATCGTCACAGTGGTCGCTTTTCTCTCTGAAACGGTTACATTTATCGTCTGCAAGCCCTTGTCGCGTGATGCGGTATGCAGACACAGTACAAGCAGCACACTAGAACACAGAATAAGAATCTACGTTGATGCAATCGGCCAGTAAGAAGAGCTACATTTCAAGTTTTAGTTATCGATTAATGAATTATTGGGCGGTTTGGTGCCTTGGACCAGACCGAGGACCTTAAGATTTTGCATGAACCGAGGACTGGCAGCCAGGTAACACGAGAAATTGTGTAAAGTGTTAATATGTAGTAAAAACCTAAGGAAATCTCCCGTTTCCGTCATTTACTATCGAATCGACATAACGCCAGATCGTCACATTGGTCGCTTTTCTCTCTGAAACGGTTACATTTATCGTCTGCAAGCCCTTGTCGCGTGATGCTGTATGCAGACACAGTACAAGCAGCACACTAGAACACAGAATAAGAATCTACGTTGATGCAATCGGCCAGTAAGAAGAGCTACATTTCAAGTTTTAGTTATCGATTAATGAATTATTGGGCGGTTTGGTGCCTTGGACCAGACCGAGGACCTTAAGATTTTGCATGAACCGAGGACTGGCAGCCAGGTAACACGAGAAATTGTGTAAAGTGTTAATATGTAGTAAAAACCTAAGAAAATCTCCCGTTTCCGTCATTTACTATCGAATCGACATAACGCCAGATCGTCACAGTGGTCGCTTATCTCTCTGAAACGGTTACATTTATCGTCTGCAAGCCCTTGTCGCGTGATGCGGTATGCAGAGTCACTACAAGCGGCATAGTAGAACACTGAAGAAGCATCTAAGTTTATGCAATCGCCCAGTAAGAAAGGCTACATTTCAAGTTTTAGTTATCGATTAATGAATTATTGGGCAGTTTGGTGCCTTGGACCAGACCGAGGACCTTAAGATTTTGCATGAACCGAGGACTGGCAGCCAGGTAACACGAGAAATTGTGTAAAGTGTTAATATGTAGTAAAAACCTAAGAAAATCTCCCGTTTCCGTCATTTACTATCGAATCGACATAACGCCAGATCGTCACATTGGTCGCTTTTCTCTCTGAAACGGTTACATTTATCGTCTGCAAGCCCTTGTCGCGTGATGCTGTATGCAGACACAGTACAAGCAGCACACTAGAACACAGAATAAGAATCTACGTTGATGCAATCGGCCAGTAAGAAGAGCTACATTTCAAGTTTTAGTTATCGATTAATGAATTATTGGGCGGTTTGGTGCCTTGGACCAGACCGAGGACCTTAAGATTTTGCATGAATCGAGGACTGGCAGCCAGGTAACACGAGAAATTGTGTAAAGTGTTAATATGTAGTAAAAACCTAAGAAAATCTTCCGTTTCCGACATTTACTATCGAATCGACATAACGCCAGATCGTCACATTGGTCGCTTTTCTCTCTGAAACGGTTACATTTATCGTCTGCAAGCCCTTGTCGCGTGATGCGGTATGCAGACACAGTACAAGCAGCACACTAGAACACAGAATAAGAATCTACGTTGATGCAATCGGCCAGTAAGATGAGCTACATTTCAAGTTTTAGTTATCGATTAATGAATTATTGGGCGATTTGGTGCCTTGGACCAGACCGAGGACCTTAAGATTTTGCATGAACCGAGGACTGGCAGCCAGGTAACACGAGAAATTGTGTAAAGTGTTAATATGTAGTAAAAACCTAAGAAAATCTCCCGTTCCCGTCATTTACTATCGAATCGACATAACGCCAGATCGTCACAGTGGTCGCTTTTCTCTCTGAAACGGTTACATTTATCGTCTGCAAGCCCTTGTCGCGTGATGCGGTATGCAGACACAGTACAAGCAGCACAGTAGAACACAGAATAAGAATCTACGTTGATGCAATCGGCCAGTAAGAAGAGCTACATTTCAAGTTTTAGTTATCGATTAATGAATTATTGGGCGGTTTGGTGCCTTGGACCAGACCGAGGACCTTAAGATTTTGCATGAACCGAGGAATGGCAGCCAGGTAACACGAGAAATTGTGTAAAGTGTTAATATGTAGTAAAAACCCAAGAAAATCTCCCGTTTCCGTCATTTACTATCGAATCGACATAACGCCAGATCGTCACAGTGGTCGCTTTTCTCTCTGAAACGGTTACATTTATCGTCTGCAAGCCCTTGTCGCATGATGCGGTATGCAGAGTCACTACAAGCGGCATAGTAGAACACTGAAGAAGCATCTAAGTTTATTCAATCGCCCAGTAAGAAGAGCTACATTTCAAGTTTTAGTTATCGATTAATGAATTATTGGGCGGTTTGGTGCCTTGGACCAGACCGAGGACCTTATGATTTTGCATGAACCGAGGACCGGCAGCCAGGTAACACGAGAAATTGTGTAAAGTGTTAATATGTAGTAAAAACCTAAGAAAATCTCCCGTTTCCGTCATTTACTATCGAATCGACATAACGCCAGATCGTCACATTGGTCGCTTTTCTCTCTGAAACGGTTACATTTATCGTCTGCAAGCCCTTGTCGCGTGATGCGGTATGCAGACACAGTACAAGCGGCATAGTAGAACACAGAATAAGAATCTACGTTGATGCAATCGGCCAGGAAGAAGAGCTACATTTCAAGTTTTAGTTATCGATTAATGAATTATTGGGCGGTTTGGTGCCTTGGACCAGACCGAGGACCTTAAGATTTTGCATGAACCGAGGACTGCCAGCCAGGTAACACGAGAAATTGTGTAGTGTTAATATGTAGTAAAAACCTAAGAAAATCTCCCGTTTCCGTCATTTACTATCGAATCGACATAACGCCAGATCGTCACAGTGGTCGCTTTTCTCTATGAAACGGTTACATTTATCGTCTGCAAGCCCTTGTCGTGTGATGCGGTATGCAGACACAGTACAAGCAGCACACTAGAACACAGGATAAGAATCTACGTTGATGCAATCGGCCAGTAAGAATAGCTACATTTCAAGTATTACTTATCGATTAATGAATTGTTGGGCGATTTGGTGCCTTGGACCAGACCGAGGACCTTAAGATTTTGCATGAACCGAGGACTGGCAGCCAGGTAACACGAGAAATTGTGTAAAGTGTTAATATGTAGTAAAAACCTAAGAAAATCTCCCGTTTCCGTCATTTACTATCGAATCGACATAACGCCAGATCGTCACAGTGGTCGCTTTTCTCTCTGAAACGGTTACATTTATCGTCTGCAAGCCCTTGTCGCGTGATGCGGTATGCCGACACAGTACAAGCAGCACAGTAGAACACAGAATAAGAATCTACGTTGATGCAATCGGCCAGTAAGAAGAGCTACATTTCAAGTTTTAGTTATCGATTAATGAATTATTGGGCGGTTTGGTGCCTTGGACCAGACCGAGGACCTTAAGATTTTGCATGAACCGAGGAATGGCAGCCAGGTAACACGAGAAATTGTGTAAAGTGTTAATATGTAGTAAAAACCCAAGAAAATCTCCCGTTTCCGTCATTTACTATCGAATCGACATAACGCCAGATCGTCACAGTGGTCGCTTTTCTCTCTGAAACGGTTACATTTATCGTCTGCAAGCCCTTGTCGCATGATGCGGTATGCAGAGTCACTACAAGCGGCATAGTAGAACACTGAAGAAGCATCTAAGTTTATGCAATCGCCCAGTAAGAAGAGCTACATTTCAAGTTTTAGTTATCGATTAATGAATTATTGGGCGGTTTGGTGCCTTGGACCAGACCGAGGACCTTATGATTTTGCATGAACCGAGGACTGGCAGCCAGGTAACACGAGAAATTGTGTAAAGTGTTAATATGTAGTAAAAACCTAAGAAAATCTCCCGTTTCCGTCATTTACTATCGAATCGACATAACGCCAGATCGTCACATTGGTCGCTTTCCTCTCTGAAACGGTTACATTTATCGTCTGCAAGCCCTTGTCGCGTGATGTGGTATCCAGACACAGTACAAGCAGCACACTAGAACACAGAATAGGAATCTACGTTGATGCAATCGGCCAGTAAGAAGAGCTACATTTCAAGTTTCAGTTATCGATTAATGAATTATTGGGCGGTTTGGTGCCTTAGACCAGACCGAGGACCTTAAGATTTTGCATGAACCGAGGACTGGCAGCCAGGTAACACGAGAAATTGTGTAAAGTGTTAATATGTAGTAAAAACCCAAGAAAATCTCCCGTTTCCGTCATTTACTATCGAATCGACATAACACCAGATCGTCACAGTGGTCGCTTTTCTCTCTGAAACGGTTACATTTATCGTCTGCAAGCCCTTGTCGCGTGATGCGGTATGCAGACACAGTACAAGCAGCACACTAGAACACAGAATAAGAATCTACGTTGATGCAATCGGCCAGTAAGAAGAGCTACATTTCAAGTTTTAGTTATCGATTAATGAATTATTGGGCGGTTTGGTGCCTTGGACCAGACCGAGGACCTTAAGATTTTGCATGAACCGAGGAATGGCAGCCAGGTAACACGAGAAATTGTGTAAAGTGTTAATATGTAGTAAAAACCTAAGAAAATCTCCCGTTTCCGTCATTTACTATCGAATCGACATAACGCCAGATCGTCACATTGGTCGCTTTTCTCTCTGAAACGGTTACATTTATCGTCTGCAAGCCCTTGTCGCGTGATGCGGTATGCAGAGTCACTACAAGCGGCATAGTAGAACACTGAAGAAGCATCTAAGTTTATGCAATCGGCCAGTAAGAAGAGCTACATTTCAAGTTTTAGTTATCGATTAATGAATTATTGGGCGGTTTGGTGCCTTGGACCAGACCGAGGACCTTAAGATTTTGCATGAACCGAGGACTGGCAGCCAGGTAACACGAGAAATTGTGTAAAGTGTTAATATGTAGTAAAAACCTAAGAAAATCTCCCGTTTCCGTCATTTACTATCGAATCGACATAACGCCAGATCGTCACAGTGGTCGCTTTTCTCTCTGAAACGGTTACATTTATCGTCTGCAAGCCCTTGTCGCGTGATGCGGTATGCAGACACAGTACAAGCAGCACACTAGAACACAGAATAAGAATCTACGTTGATGCAATCGGCCAGTAAGAAGAGCTACATTTCAAGTTTTAGTTATCGATTAATGAATTATTGGGCGGTTTGGTGCCTTGGACCAGACCGAGGACCTTAAGATTTTGCATGAACCGAGGACTGGCAGCCAGGTAACACGAGATATTGTGTAAAGTGTTAATATGTAGTAAAAACCTAAGAAAATCTCCCTTTTCCGTCATTTACTATCGAATCGACATAACGCCAGATCGTCACAGTGGTCGCTTTTCTCTCTGAAACGGTTACATTTATCGTCTGCAAGCCCTTGTCGCGTGATGCGGTACGCAGACACAGTACAAGCAGCACACTAGAACACAGAATAAGAATCTACGTTGATGCAATCGGCCAGTAAGAAGAGCTACATTTCAAGTTTTAGTTATCGATTAATGAATTATTGGGCGGTTTGGTGCCTTGGACCAGACCGAGGACCTTAAGATTTTGCATGAACCGAGGACTGGCAGCCAGGTAACACGAGAAATTGTGTAAAGTGTTAATATGTAGTAAAAACCTAAGAAAATCTCCCTTTTCCGTCATTTACTATCGAATCGACATAACGCCAGATCGTCACAGTGGTCGCTTTTCTCTCTGAAACGGTTACATTTATCGTCTGCAAGCCCTTGTCGCGTGATGCGGTATGCAGACACAGTACAAGCAGCACACTAGAACACAGAATAAGAATCTACGTTGATGCAATCGGCCAGTAAGAAGAGCTACATTTCAAGTTTTAGTTATCGATTAATGAATTATTGGGCGGTTTGGTGCCTTGGACCAGACCGAGGACCTTAAGATTTTGCATGAACCGAGGACTGGCAGCCAGGTAACACGAGAAATTGTGTAAAGTGTTAATATGTCGTAAAAACCTAAGAAAATCTCCCTTTTCCGTCATTTACTATCGAATCGACATAACGCCAGATCGTCACAGTGGTCGCTTTTCTCTCTGAAACGGTTACATTTATCGTCTGCAAGCCCTTGTCGCGTGATGCGGTACGCAGACTCAGTACAAGCAGCACACTAGAACACAGAATAAGAATCTACGTTGATGCAATCGGCCAGTAAGAAGAGCTACATTTCAAGTTTTAGTTATCGATTAATGAATTATTGGGCGGTTTGGTGCCTTGGACCAGACCGAAGACCTTAAGATTTTGCATGAACCGAGGACTGGCAGCCAGGTAACACGAGAAATTGTGTAAAGTGTTAATATGTAGTAAAAACCTAAGAAAATCTCCCGTTTCCGTCATTTACTATCGAATCGACATAACGCCAGATCGTCACAGTGGTCGCTTTTCTCTCTGAAAGGGTTACATTTATCGTCTGCAAGCCCTTGTCGCGTGATGCGGTACGCAGACACAGTACAAGCAGCACACTACAACACAGAATAAGAATCTACGTTGATGCAATCGGCCAGTAAGAAGAGCTACATTTCAAGTTTTAGTTATCGATTAATGAATTATTGTGCGGTTTGGTGCCTTGGACCAGACCGAGGACCTTAAGATTTTGCATGAACCGAGGACTGGCAGCCAGGTAACACGAGAAATTGTGTAAAGTGTTAATATGTAGTAAAAACCTAAGAAAATCTCCCGTTTCCGTCATTTACTATCGAATCGACATAACGCCAGATCGTCACAGTGGTCGCTTTTCTCTCTGAAACGGTTACATTTATCGTCTGCAAGCCCTTGTCGCGTGATGCGGTATGCAGACACAGTACAAGCAGCACACTAGAACACAGAATAAGAATCTACGTTGATGCAATCGGCCAGTAAGATGAGCTACATTTCAAGTTTTAGTTATCGATTAATGAATTATTGGGCGATTTGGTGCCTTGGACCAGACCGAGGACCTTAAGATTTTGCATGAACCGAGGACTGGCAGCCAGGTAACACGAGAAATTGTGTAAAGTGTTAATATGTAGTAAAAACCTAAGAAAATCTCCCGTTCCCGTCATTTACTATCGAATCGACATAACGCCAGATCGTCACAGTGGTCGCTTTTCTCTCTGAAACGGTTACATTTATCGTCTGCAAGCCCTTGTCGCGTGATGCGGTATGCAGACACAGTACAAGCAGCACAGTAGAACACAGAATAAGAATCTACGTTGATGCAATCGGCCAGTAAGAAGAGCTACATTTCAAGTTTTAGTTATCGATTAATGAATTATTGGGCGGTTTGGTGCCTTGGACCAGACCGAGGACCTTAAGATTTTGCATGAACCGAGGAATGGCAGCCAGGTAACACGAGAAATTGTGTAAAGTGTTAATATGTAGTAAAAACCCAAGAAAATCTCCCGTTTCCGTCATTTACTATCGAATCGACATAACGCCAGATCGTCACAGTGGTCGCTTTTCTCTCTGAAACGGTTACATTTATCGTCTGCAAGCCCTTGTCGCATGATGCGGTATGCAGAGTCACTACAAGCGGCATAGTAGAACACTGAAGAAGCATCTAAGTTTATGCAATCGCCCAGTAAGAAGAGCTACATTTCAAGTTTTAGTTATCGATTAATGAATTATTGGGCGGTTTGGTGCCTTGGACCAGACCGAGGACCTTATGATTTTGCATGAACCGAGGACCGGCAGCCAGGTAACACGAGAAATTGTGTAAAGTGTTAATATGTAGTAAAAACCTAAGAAAATCTCCCGTTTCCGTCATTTACTATCGAATCGACATAACGCCAGATCGTCACATTGGTCGCTTTTCTCTCTGAAACGGTTACATTTATCGTCTGCAAGCCCTTGTCGCGTGATGCGGTATGCAGACACAGTACAAACGGCATAGTAGAACACAGAATAAGAATCTACGTTGATGCAATCGGCCAGGAAGAAGAGCTACATTTCAAGTTTTAGTTATCGATTAATGAATTATTGGGCGGTTTGGTGCCTTGGACCAGACCGAGGACCTTAAGATTTTGCATGAACCGAGGACTGCCAGCCAGGTAACACGAGAAATTGTGTAGTGTTAATATGTAGTAAAAACCTAAGAAAATCTCCCGTTTCCGTCATTTACTATCGAATCGACATAACGCCAGATCGTCACAGTGGTCGCTTTTCTCTATGAAACGGTTACATTTATCGTCTGCAAGCCCTTGTCGTGTGATGCGGTATGCAGACACAGTACAAGCAGCACACTAGAACACAGGATAAGAATCTACGTTGATGCAATCGGCCAGTAAGAATAGCTACATTTCAAGTATTAGTTATCGATTAATGAATTATTGGGCGATTTGGTGCCTTGGACCAGACCGAGGACCTTAAGATTTTGCATGAACCGAGGACTGGCAGCCAGGTAACACGAGAAATTGTGTAAAGTGTTAATATGTAGTAAAAACCTAAGAAAATCTCCCTTTTCCGTCATTTACTATCGAATCGACATAACGCCAGATCGTCACAGTGGTCGCTTTTCTCTCTGAAACGGTTACATTTATCGTCTGCAAGCCCTTGTCGCGTGATGCGGTATGCAGACACAGTACAAGCAGCACACTAGAACACAGAATAAGAATCTACGTTGATGCAATCGGCCAGTAAGAAGAGCTACATTTCAAGTTTTAGTTATCGATTAATGAATTATTGGGCGGTTTGGTGCCTTGGACCAGACCGAGGACCTTAAGATTTTGCATGAACCGAGGACTGGCAGCCAGGTAACACGAGAAATTGTGTAAAGTGTTAATATGTAGTAAAAACCTAAGAAAATCTCCCTTTTCCGTCATTTACTATCGAATCGACATAACGCCAGATCGTCACAGTGGTCGCTTTTCTCTCTGAAACGGTTACATTTATCGTCTGCAAGCCCTTGTCGCGTGATGCGGTACGCAGACACAGTACAAGCAGCACACTAGAACACAGAATAAGAATCTACGTTGATGCAATCGGCCAGTAAGAAGAGCTACATTTCAAGTTTTAGTTATCGATTAATGAATTATTGGGCGGTTTGGTGCCTTGGACCAGACCGAAGACCTTAAGATTTTGCATGAACCGAGGACTGGCAGCCAGGTAACACGAGAAATTGTGTAAAGTGTTAATATGTAGTAAAAACCTAAGAAAATCTCCCGTTTCCGTCATTTACTATCGAATCGACATAACGCCAGATCGTCACAGTGGTCGCTTTTCTCTCTGAAACGGTTACATTTATCGTCTGCAAGCCCTTGTCGCGTGATGCGGTACGCAGACACAGTACAAGCAGCACACTAGAACACAGAATAAGAATCTACGTTGATGCAATCGGCCAGTAAGAAGAGCTACATTTCAAGTTTTAGTTATCGATTAATGAATTATTGTGCGGTTTGGTGCCTTGGACCAGACCGAGGACCTTAAGATTTTGCATGAACCGAGGACTGGCAGCCAGGTAACACGAGAAATTGTGTAAAGTGTTAATATGTAGTAAAAACCTAAGAAAATCTCCCGTTTCCGTCATTTACTATCGAATCGACATAACGCCAGATCGTCACAGTGGTCGCTTTTCTCTCTGAAACGGTTACATTTATCGTCTGCAAGCCCTTGTCGCGTGATGCGGTATGCAGACACAGTACAAGCAGCACACTAGAACACAGAATAAGAATCTACGTTGATGCAATCGGCCAGTAAGAAGAGCTACATTTCAAGTTTTAGTTATCGATTAATGAATTATTGGGCGGTTTGGTGCCTTGGACCAGACCGAGGACCTTAAGATTTTGCATGAACCGAGGACTGGCAGCCAGGTAACACGAGAAATTGTGTAAAGTGTTAATATGTAGTAAAAACCTAAGAAAATCTCCCGTTTCCGTCATTTACTATCGAATCGACATAACGCCAGATCGTCACATTGGTAGCTTTTCTCTCTGAAACGGATACATTTATCGTCTGCAAGCCCTTGTCGCGTGATGCTGTATGCAGACACAGTACAAGCAGCACACTAGAACACAGAATAAGAATCTACGTTGATGCAATCGGCCAGTAAGAAGAGCTACATTTCAAGTTTTAGTTATCGATTAATGAATTATTGGGCGGTTTGGTGCCTTGGACCAGACCGAGGACCTTAAGATTTTGCATGAACCGAGGACTGGCAGCCAGGTAACACGAGAAATTGTGTAAAGTGTTAATATGTAGTAAAAACCTAAGAAAATCTCCCGTTTCCGTCATTTACTATCGAATCGACATAACGCCAGATCGTCACAGTGGTCGCTTTTCTCTCTGAAACGGTTACATTTATCGTCTGCAAGCCCTTGTCGCGTGATGCGGTATGCAGAGTCACTACAAGCGGCATAGTAGAACACTGAAGAAGCATCTAAGTTTATGCAATCGCCCAGTAAGAAGAGCTACATTTCAAGTTTTAGTTATCGATTAATGAATTATTGGGCAGTTTGGTGCCTTGGACCAGACCGAAGACCTTAAGATTTTGCATGAACAGAGGACTGGCAGCCAGGTAACACGAGAAATTGTGTAAAGTGTTAATATGTAGTAAAAACCTAAGAAAATCTCCCGTTTCCGTCATTTACTATCGAATCGACATAACGCCAGATCGTCACAGTGGTCGCTTTTCTCTCTGAAACGGTTACATTTATCGTCTGCAAGCCCTTGTCGCGTGATGCGGTATGCAGACACAGTACAAGCAGCACACTAGAACACAGAATAAGAATCTACGTTGATGCAATCGGCCAGTAAGAAGAGCTACATTTCAAGTTTTAGTTATCGATTAATGAATTATTGGGCGGTTTGGTGCCTTGGACCAGACCGAGGACCTTAAGATTTTGCATGAACCGAGGACTGGCAGCCAGGTAACACGAGAAATTGTGTAAAGTGTTAATATGTAGTAAAAACCTAAGAAAATCTCCCGTTTCCGTCATTTACTATCGAATCGACATAACGCCAGATCGTCACATTGGTAGCTTTTCTCTCTGAAACGGATACATTTATCGTCTGCAAGCCCTTGTCGCGTGATGCTGTATGCAGACACAGTACAAGCAGCACACTAGAACACAGAATAAGAATCTACGTTGATGCAATCGGCCAGTAAGAAGAGCTACATTTCAAGTTTTAGTTATCGATTAATGAATTATTGGGCGGTTTGGTGCCTTGGACCAGACCGAGGACCTTAAGATTTTGCATGAACCGAGGACTGGCAGCCAGGTAACACGAGAAATTGTGTAAAGTGTTAATATGTAGTAAAAACCTAAGAAAATCTCCCGTTTCCGTCATTTACTATCGAATCGACATAACGCCAGATCGTCACAGTGGTCGCTTTTCTCTCTGAAACGGTTACATTTATCGTCTGCAAGCCCTTGTCGCGTGATGCGGTATGCAGAGTCACTACAAGCGGCATAGTAGAACACTGAAGAAGCATCTAAGTTTATGCAATCGCCCAGTAAGAAGAGCTACATTTCAAGTTTTAGTTATCGATTAATGAATTATTGGGCAGTTTGGTACCTTGGACCAGACCGAAGACCTTAAGATTTTGCATGAACAGAGGACTGGCAGCCAGGTAACACGAGAAATTGTGTAAAGTGTTAATATGTAGTAAAAACCTAAGAAAATCTCCCGTTTCCGTCATTTACTATCGAATCGACATAACGCCAGATCGTCACATTGGTCGCTTTTCTCTCTGAAACGGTTACATTTATCGTCTGCAAGCCCTTGTCGCGTGATGCTGTATGCAGACACAGTACAAGCAGCACACTAGAACACAGAATAAGAATCTACGTTGATGCAATCGGCCAGTAAGAAGAGCTACATTTCAAGTTTTAGTTATCGATTAATGAATTATTGGGCGGTTTGGTGCCTTGGACCAGACCGAGGACCTTAAGATTTTGCATGAACCGAGGACTGGCAGCCAGGTAACACGAGAAATTGTGTAAAGTGTTAATATGTAGTAAAAACCTAAGAAAATCTCCCTTTTCCGTCATTTACTATCGAATCGACATAACGCCAGATCGTCACATTGGTCGCTTTTCTCTCAGAAACGGTTACATTTATCATCTGCAAGCCCTTGTCGCGTGATGCGGTATGCAGACACAGTACAAGCAGCACACTAGAACACAGAATAAGAATCTACGTTGTTGCAATCGGCCAGTAAGAAGAGCTACATTTCAAGTTTTAGTTATCGATTAATGAATTATTGGGCGATTTGGTGCCTTGGACCAGACCGAGGACCTTAAGATTTTGCATGAACCGAGGACTGGCAGCCAGGTAACACGAGAAATTGTGTAAAGTGTTAATATGTAGTAAAAACCTAAGAAAATCTCCCGTTTCCGTCATTTACTATCGAATCGACATAACGCCAGATCGTCACAGTGGTCGCTTTTCTCTCTGAAACGGTTACATTTATCGTCTGCAAGCCCTTGTCGCATGATGCGGTATGCAGACACAGTACAAGCAGCACAGTAGAACACAGAATAAGAATCTACGTTGATGCAATCGGCCAGTAAGAAGAGCTACATTTCAAGTTTTAGTTATCGATTAATGAATTTTTGGGCGGTTTGGTGCCTTGGACCAGACCGAGGACCTTAAGATTTTGCATGAACCGAGGACTGGCAGCCAGGTAACACGAGAAATTGTGTAAAGTGTTAATATGTAGTAAAAACCCAAGAAAATCTCCCGTTTCCGTCATTTACTATCGAATCGACATAACGCCAGATCGTCACAGTGGTCGCTTTTCTCTCTGAAACGGTTACATTTATCGTCTGCAAGCCCTTGTCGCATGATGCGGTATGCAGAGTCACTACAAGCGGCATAGTAGAACACTGAAGAAGCATCTAAGTTTATGCAATCGCCCAGTAAGAAGAGCTACATTTCAAGTTTTAGTTATCGATTAATGAATTATTGGGCGGTTTGGTGCCTTGGACCAGACCGAGGACCTTAAGATTTTGCATGAACCGAGGACTGGCAGCCAGGTAACACGAGAAATTGTGTGAAGTGTTAATATGTAGTAAAAACCTAAGAAAATCTCCCGTTTCCGTCATTTACTATCGAATCGACATAACGCCAGATCGTCACATTGGTCGCTTTTCTCTCTGAAACGGTTACATTTATCGTCTGCAAGCCCTTGTCCCGTGATGTGGTATGCAGACACAGTACAAGCAGCACACTAGAACACAGAATAAGAATCTACGTTGATGCAATCGGCCAGTAAGAAGAGCTACATTTCAAGTTTTAGTTATCGATTAATGAATTATTGGGCGGTTTGGTGCCTTGGACCAGACCGAGGACCTTAAGAATTTGCATGAACCGAGGACTGGCAGCCAGGTAACACGAGAAATTGTGTAAAGTGTTAATATGTAGTAAAAACCTAAGAAAATCTCCCTTTTCCGTCATTTACTATCGAATCGACATAACGCCAGATCGTCACATTGGTCGCTTTTCTCTCAGAAACGGTTACATTTATCGTCTGCAAGCCCTTGTCGCGTGATGCGGTATGCAGACACAGTACAAGCAGCACACTAGAACACAGAATAAGAATCTACGTTGTTGCAATCGGCCAGTAAGAAGAGCTACATTTCAAGTTTTAGTTATCGATTAATGAATTATTGGGCGATTTGGTGCCTTGGACCAGACCGAGGACCTTAAGATTTTGCATGAACCGAGGACTGGCAGCCAGGTAACACGAGAAATTGTGTAAAGTGTTAATATGTAGTAAAAACCTAAGAAAATCTCCCGTTTCCGTCATTTACTATCGAATCGACATAACGCCAGATCGTCACAGTGGTCGCTTTTCTCTCTGAAACGGTTACATTTATCGTCTGCAAGCCCTTGTCGCGTGATGCGGTATGCAGACACAGTACAAGCAGCACAGTAGAACACAGAATAAGAATCTACGTTGATGCAATCGGCCAGTAAGAAGAGCTACATTTCAAGTTTTAGTTATCGATTAATGAATTTTTGGGCGGTTTGGTGCCTTGGACCAGACCGAGGACCTTAAGATTTTGCATGAACCGAGGACTGGCAGCCAGGTAACACGAGAAATTGTGTAAAGTGTTAATATGTAGTAAAAACCCAAGAAAATCTCCCGTTTCCGTCATTTACTATCGAATCGACATAACGCCAGATCGTCACAGTGGTCGCTTTTCTCTCTGAAACGGTTACATTTATCGTCTGCAAGCCCTTGTCGCATGATGCGGTATGCAGAGTCACTACAAGCGGCATAGTAGAACACTGAAGAAGCATCTAAGTTTACGCAATTGCCCAGTAAGAAGAGCTACATTTCAAGTTTTAGTTATCGATTAATGAATTATTGGGCGGTTTGGTGCCTTGGACCAGACCGAGGACCTTAAGATTTTGCATGAACCGAGGACTGGCAGCCAGGTAACACGAGAAATTGTGTAAAGTGTTAATATGTAGTAAAAACCTAAGAAAATCTCCCGTTTCCGTCATTTACTATCGAATCGACATAACGCCAGATCGTCACATTGGTCGCTTTTCTCTCTGAAACGGTTACATTTATCGTCTGCAAGCCCTTGTCGCGTGATGTGGTATGCAGACACAGTACAAGCAGCACACTAGAACACAGAATAAGAATCTACGTTGATGCAATCGGCCAGTAAGAAGAGCTACATTTCAAGTTTTAGTTATCGATTAATGAATTATTGGGCGGTTTGGTGCCTTAGACCAGACCGAGGACCTTAAGATTTTGCATGAACCGAGGACTGGCAGCCAGGTAACACGAGAAATTGTGTAAAGTGTTAATATGTAGTAAAAACCCAAGAAAATCTCCCGTTTCCATCATTTACTATCGAATCGACATAACGCCAGATCGTCACAGTGGTCGCTTTTCTCTCTGAAACGGTTACATTTATCGTCTGCAAGCCCTTGTCGCGTGATGCGGTATGCAGACACAGTACAAGCAGCACACTAGAACACAGAATAAGAATCTACGTTGATGCAATCGGCCAGTAAGAAGAGCTACATTTCAAGTTTTAGTTATCGATTAATGAATTATTGGGCGGTTTGGTGCCTTGGACCAGACCGAGGACCTTAAGATTTTGCATGAACCGAGGACTGGCAGCCAGGTAACACGAGAAATTGTGTAAAGTGTTAATATGTAGTAAAAACCTAAGAAAATCTCCCGTTTCCGTCATTTACTATCGAATCGACATAACGCCAGATTGTCACATTGGTCGCTTTTCTCTCTGAAACGGTTACATTTATCGTCTGCAAGCCCTTGTCGCGTGATGCGGTATGCAGAGTCACTACAAGCGGCATAGTAGAACACTGAAGAAGCATCTAAGTTTATGCAATCGCCCAGTAAGAAGAGCTACATTTCAAGTTTTAGTTATCGATTAATGAATTATTGGGCGGTTTGGTGCCTTGGACCAGACCGAGGACCTTAAGATTTTGCATGAACCGAGGACTGGCAGCCAGGTAACACGTGAAATTGTGTAAAGTGTTAATATGTAGTAAAAACCTAAGAAAATCTCCCGTTTCCGTCATTTACTATCGAATCGACATAACGCCAGATCGTCACAGTGGTCGCTTTTCTCTCTGAAACGGTTACATTTATCGTCTGCAAGCCCTTGTCGCGTGATGCGGTATGCAGAGTCACTACAAGCGGCATAGTAGAACACTGAAGAACCATCTAAGTTTATGCAGTCGCCCAGTAAGAAGAGCTACATTTCAAGTTTTAGTTATCGATTAATGAATTATTGGGCGGTTTGGTGCCTTGGACCAGACCGAGGACCTTAAGATTTTGCATGAACCGAGGACTGGCAGCCAGGTAACATGAGAAATTGTGTAAAGTGTTAATATGTAGTAAAAACCTAAGAAAATCTCCCGTTTCCGTCATTTACTATCGAATCGACATAACGCCAGATCGTCACATTGGTCGCTTTTCTATCTGAAACGGTTACATTTATCGTCTGCAAGCCCTTGTCGCGTGATGCGGTATGCAGACACAGTACAAGCAGCACACTAGAACACAGAATAAGAATCTACGTTGATGCAATCGGCCAGTAAGAAGAGCTACATTTCAAGTTTTAGTTATCGATTAATGAATTATTGGGCGGTTTGGTGCCTTGGACCAGACCGAGGACCTTAAGATTTTGCATGAACCGAGGACTGGCAGCCAGGTAACACGAGAAATTGTGTAAAGTGTTAATATGTAGTAAAAACCTAAGAAAATCTCCCGTTTCCGTCATTTACTATCGAATCGACATAACGCCAGATCGTCACAGTGGTCGCTTTTCTCTCTGAAACGGTTACATTTATCGTCTGCAAGCCCTTGTCGCGTGATGCGGTATGCAGACACAGTACAAGCAGCACACTAGAACACAGAATAAGAATCTACGTTGATGCAATCGGCCAGTAAGAAGAGCTACATTTCAAGTTTTAGTTATCGATTAATGAATTATTGGGCGGTTTGGTGCCTTGGACCAGACCGAGGACCTTAAGATTTTGCATGAACCGAGGACAGGCAGCCAGGTAACACGAGAAATTGTGTAAAGTGTTAATATGTAGTAAAAACCTAAGAAAATCTCCCGTTTCCGTCATTTACTATCGAATCGACATAACGCCAGATCGTCACAGTGGTCGCTTTTCTCTCTGAAACGGTTACATTTATCGTCTGCAAGCCCTTGTCGCGTGATGCGGTATGCAGAGACACTACAAGCGGCATAGTAGAACACTGAAGAAGCATCTAAGTTTATGCAATCGCCCAGTAAGAAGAGCTACATTTCAAGTTTTAGTTATCGATTAATGAAGTATTGGGCGGTTTGGTGCCTTGGACCAGACGGAGGACCTTAAGATTTTGCATGAACCGAGGACTGGCAGCCAGGTAACACGAGAAATTGTGTAAAGTGTTAATATGTAGTAAAAACCTAAGAAAATCTCCCGTTTCCGTCATTTACTATCGAATCGACATAACGCCAGATCGTCACAGTGGTCGCTTTTCTCTCTGAAACGGTTACATTTATCGTCTGCAAGCCCTTGTCGCGTGATGCGGTATGCAGACACAGTACAAGCAGCACACTAGAACACAGAATAAGAATCTACGTTGATGCAATCGGCCAGTAAGAAGAGCTACATTTCAAGTTTTAGTTATCGATTAATGAATTATTGGGCGGTTTGGTGCCTTGGACCAGACCGAGGACCTTAAGATTTTGCATGAACCGAGGACTGGCAGCCAGGTAACACGAGAAATTGTGTAAAGTGTTAATATGTAGTAAAAACCTAAGAAAATCTCCCGTTTCCGTCATTTACTATCGAATCGACATAACGCCAGATCGTCACATTGGTCGCTTTTCTCTCTGAAACGGTTACATTTATCGTCTGCAAGCCCTTGTCGCGTGATGCTGTATGCAGACACAGTACAAGCAGCACACTAGAACACAGAATAAGAATCTACGTTGATGCAATCGGCCAGTAAGAAGAGCTACATTTCAAGTTTTAGTTATCGATTAATGAATTATTGGGCGGTTTGGTGCCTTGGACCAGACCGAGGACCTTAAGATTTTGCATGAACCGAGGACTGGCAGCCAGGTAACACGAGAAATTGTGTAAAGTGTTAATATGTAGTAAAAACCTAAGAAAATCTCCCGTTTCCGTCATTTACTATCGAATCGACATAACGCCAGATCGTCACAGTGGTCGCTTTTCTCTCTGAAACGGTTACATTTATCGTCTGCAAGCCCTTGTCGCGTGATGCGGTATGCAGAGTCACTACAAGCGGCATAGTAGAACACTGAAGAAGCATCTAAGTTTATGCAATCGCCCAGTAAGAAGAGCTACATTTCAAGTTTTAGTTATCGATTAATGAATTATTGGGCAGTTTGGTGCCTTGGACCAGACCGAGGACCTTAAGATTTTGCATGAACAGAGGACTGGCAGCCAGGTAACACGAGAAATTGTGTAAAGTGTTAATATGTAGTAAAAACCTTAGAAAATCTCCCGTTTCCGTCATTTACTATCGAATCGACATAACGCCAGATCGTCACATTGGTCGCTTTTCTCTCTGAAACGGTTACATTTATCGTCTGCAAGCCCTTGTCGCGTGATGCTGTATGCAGACACAGTACAAGCAGCACACTAGAACACAGAATAAGAATCTACGTTGATGCAATCGGCCAGTAAGAAGAGCTACATTTCAAGTTTTAGTTATCGATTAATGAATTATTGGGCGGTTTGGTGCCTTGGACCAGACCGAGGACCTTAAGATTTTGCATGAACCGAGGACTGGCAGCCAGGTAACACGAGAAATTGTGTAAAGTGTTAATATGTAGTAAAAACCTAAGAAAATCTCCCTTTTCCGTCATTTACTATCGAATCGACATAACGCCAGATCGTCACATTGGTCGCTTTTCTCTCTGAAACGGTTACATTTATCATCTGCAAGCCCTTGTCGCGTGATGCGGTATGCAGACACAGTACAAGCAGCACACTAGAACACAGAATAAGAATCTACGTTGTTGCAATCGGCCAGTAAGAAGAGCTACATTTCAAGTTTTAGTTATCGATTAATGAATTATTGGGCGATTTGGTGCCTTGGACCAGACCGAGGACCTTAAGATTTTGCATGAACCGAGGACTGGCAGCCAGGTAACACGAGAAATTGTGTAAAGTGTTAATATGTAGTAAAAACCTAAGAAAATCTCCCGTTTCCGTCATTTACTATCGAATCGACATAACGCCAGATCGTCACAGTGGTCGCTTTTCTCTCTGAAACGGTTACATTTATCGTCTGCAAGCCCTTGTCGCGTGATGCGGTATGCAGACACAGTACAAGCAGCACAGTAGATCACAGAATAAGAATCTACGTTGATGCAATCGGCCAGTAAGAAGAGCTACATTTCAAGTTTTAGTTATCGATTAATGAATTATTGGGCGGTTTGGTGCCTTGGACCAGACCGAGGACCTTAAGATTTTGCATGAACCGAGGACTGGCAGCCAGGTAACACGAGAAATTGTGTAAAGTGTTAATATGTAGTAAAAACCCAAGAAAATCTCCCGTTTCCGTCATTTACTATCGAATCGACATAACGCCAGATCGTCACAGTGGTCGCTTTTCTCTCTGAAACGGTTACATTTATCGTCTGCAAGCCCTTGTCGCATGATGCGGTATGCAGAGTCACTACAAGCGGCATAGTAGAACACTGAAGAAGCATCTAAGTTTATGCAATCGCCCAGTAAGAAGAGCTACATTTCAAGTTTTAGTTATCGATTAATGAATTATTGGGCGGTTTGGTGCCTTGGACCAGACCGAGGACCTTAAGATTTTGCATGAACCGAGGACTGGCAGCCAGGTAACACGAGAAATTGTGTAAAGTGTTAATATGTAGTAAAAACCTAAGAAAATCTCCCGTTTCCGTCATTTACTATCGAATCGACATAACGCCAGATCGTCACATTGGTCGCTTTTCTCTCTGAAACGGTTACATTTATCGTCTGCAAGCCCTTGTCGCGTGATGTGGTATGCAGACACAGTACAAGTAGCACACTAGAACACAGAATAGGAATCTACGTTGATGCAATCGGCCAGTAAGAAGAGCTACATTTCAAGTTTTAGTTATCGATTAATGAATTATTGGGCGGTTTGGTGCCTTAGACCAGACCGAGGACCTTAAGATTTTGCATGATCCGAGGACTGGCAGCCAGGTAACACGAGAAATTGTGTAAAGTGTTAATATGTAGTAAAAACCTAAGAAAATCTCCCGTTTCCGTCATTTACTATCGAATCGACATAACGCCAGATCGTCACAGTGGTCGCTTTTCTCTCTGAAACGGTTACATTTATCGTCTGCAAGCCCTTGTCGCGTGATGCGGTACGCAGACACAGTACAAGCAGCACACTAGAACCCAGAATAAGAATCTACGTTGATGCAATCGGCCAGTAAGAAGAGCTACATTTCAAGTTTTAGTTATCGATTAATGAATTATTGGGCGGTTTGGTGCCTTGGACCAGACCGAGGACCTTAAGATTTTGCATGAACCGAGGACTGGCAGCCAGGTAACACGAGTAATTGTGTAAAGTGTTAATATGTAGTAAAAACCTAAGAAAATCTCCCTTTTCCGTCATTTACTATCGAATCGACATAACGCCAGATCGTCACAGTGGTCGCTTTTCTCTCTGAAACGGTTACATTTATCGTCTGCAAGCCCTTGTCGCGTGATGCGGTACGCAGACACAGTACAAGCAGCACACTAGAACACAGAATAAGAATCTACGTTGATGCAATCGGCCAGTAAGAAGAGCTACATTTCAAGTTTTAGTTATCGATTAATGAATTATTGGGCGATTTGGTGCCTTGGACCAGACCGAGGACCTTAAGATTTTGCATGAACCGAGGACTGGCAGCCAGGTAACACGAGAAATTGTGTAAAGTGTTAATATGTGGTAAAAACCTAAGAAAATCTCCCGTTTCCGTCATTTACTATCGAATCGACATAACGCCAGATCGTCACAGTGGTCGCTTTTCTCTCTGAAACGGTTACATTTATCGTCTGCAAGCCCTTGTCGCGTGATGCGGTATGCAGACACAGTACAAGCAGCACAGTAGAACACAGAATAAGAATCTACGTTGATGCAATCGGCCAGTAAGAAGAGCTACATTTCAAGTTTTAGTTATCGATTAATGAATTATTGGGCGGTTTGGTGCCTTGGACCAGACCGAGGACCTTAAGATTTTGCATGAACCGAGGACTGGCAGCCAGGTAACACGAGAAATTGTGTAAAGTGTTAATATGTAGTAAAAACCCAAGAAAATCTCCCGTTTCCGTCATTTACTATCGAATCGACATAACGCCAGATCGTCACAGTGGTCGCTTTTCTCTCTGAAACGGTTACATTTATCGTCTGCAAGCCCTTGTCGCATGATGCGGTATGCAGAGTCACTACAAGCGGCATAGTAGAACACTGAAGAAGCATCTAAGTTTATGCAATCGCCCAGTAAGAAGAGCTACATTTCAAGTTTTAGTTATCGATTAATGAATTATTGGGCGGTTTGGTGCCTTGGACCAGACCGAGGACCTTAAGATTTTGCATGAACCGAGGACTGGCAGCCAGGTAACACGAGAAATTGTGTAAAGTGTTAATATGTAGTAAAAACCTAAGAAAATCTCCCGTTTCCGTCATTTACTATCGAATCGACATAACGCCAGATCGTCACATTGGTCGCTTTTCTCTCTGAAACGGTTACATTTATCGTCTGCAAGCCCTTGTCGCGTGATGTGGTATGCAGACACAGTACAAGTAGCACACTAGAACACAGAATAGGAATCTACGTTGATGCAATCGGCCAGTAAGAAGAGCTACATTTCAAGTTTTAGTTATCGATTAATGAATTATTGGGCGGTTTGGTGCCTTAGACCAGACCGAGGACCTTAAGATTTTGCATGATCCGAGGACTGGCAGCCAGGTAACACGAGAAATTGTGTAAAGTGTTAATATGTAGTAAAAACCCAAGAAAATCTCCCGTTTCCGTCATTTACTATCGAATCGACATAACGCCAGATCGTCACAGTGGTCGCTTTTCTCTCTGAAACGGTTACATTTATCGTCTGCAAGCCCTTGTCGCGTGATGCGGTATGCAGACACAGTACAAGCAGCACACTAGAACACAGAATAAGAATCTACGTTGATGCAATCGGCCAGTAAGAAGAGCTACATTTCAAGTTTTAGTTATCGATTAATGAATTATTGGGCGGTTTGGTGCCTTGGACCAGACCGAGGACCTTAAGATTTTGCATGAACCGAGGACTGGCAGCCAGGTAACACGAGAAATTGTGTAAAGTGTTAATATGTAGTAAAAACCTAAGAAAATCTCCCGTTTCCGTCATTTACTATCGAATCGACATAACGCCAGATCGTCACAGTGGTCGCTTTTCTCCCTGAAACGGTTACATTTATCGTCTGCAAGCCCTTGTCGCGTGATGCGGTATGCATAGTCACTACAAGCGGCATAGTAGAACACTGAAGAAGCATCTAAGTTTATGCAGTCGCCCTGTAAGAAGAGCTACATTTCAAGTTTTAGTTATCGATTAATGAATTATTGGGCGGTTTGGTGCCTTGGACCAGACCGAGGACCTTAAGATTTTGCATGAACCGAGGACTGGCAGCCAGGTAACACGAGAAATTGTGTAAAGTGTTAATATGTAGTAAAAACCTAAGAAAATCTCCCGTTTCCGTCATTTACTATCGAATCGACATAACGCCAGATCGTCACAGTGGTCGCTTTTCTCTCTGAAACGGTTACATTTATCGTCTGCAAGCCCTTGTCGCGTGATGCGGTATGCAGACACAGTACAAGCAGCACAGTAGAACACAGAATAAGAATCTACGTTGATGCAATCGGCCAGTAAGAAGGGCTATATTTCAAGTTTTAGTTATCGATTAATGAATTATTGGGCGGTTTGGTGCCTTGGACCAGACCGAGGACCTTAAGATCTTGCATGAACCGAGGACTGGCAGCCAGGTAACACGAGAAATTGTGTAAAGTGTTAATATGTAGTAAAAACCTAAGAAAATCTCCCGTTTCCGTCATTTACTATCGAATCGACATAACGCCAGATCGTCACAGTGGTCGCTTTTCTCTCTGAAACGGTTACATTTATCGTCTGCAAGCCCTTGTCGCGTGATGCGGTATGCAGACACAGTACAAGCAGCACAGTAGAACACAGAATAAGAATCTACGTTGATGCAATCGGCCAGTAAGAAGAGCTACATTTCAAGTTTTAGTTATCGATTAATGAATTATTGGGCGGTTTGGTGCCTTGGACCAGACCGAGGACCTTAAGATTTTGCATGAACCGAGGACAGGCAGCCAGGTAACACGAGAAATTGTGTAAAGTGTTAATATGTAGTAAAAACCTAAGAAAATCTCCCGTTTCCGTCATTTACTATCGAATCGACATAACGCCAGATCGTCACAGTGGTCGCTTTTCTCTCTGAAACGGTTACATTTATCGTCTGCAAGCCCTTGTCGCGTGATGCGGTATGCAGACACAGTACAAGCAGCACAGTAGAACACAGAATAAGAATCTACGTTGATGCAATCGGCCAGTAAGAAGAGCTACATTTCAAGTTTTAGTTATCGATTAATGAATTATTGGGCGGTTTGGTGCCTTGGACCAGACCGAGGACCTTAAGATTTTGCATGAACCGAGGACTGGCAGCCAGGTAACACGAGAAATTGTGTAAAGTGTTAATATGTAGTAAAAACCTAAGAAAATCTCCCGTTTCCGTCATTTACTATCGAATCGACATAACGCCAGATCGTCACAGTGGTCGCTTTTCTCTCTGAAACGGTTACATTTATCGTCTGCAAGCCCTTGTCGCGTGATGCGGTATGCAGACACAGTACAAGCAGCACAGTAGAACACAGAATAAGAATCTACGTTGATGCAATCGGCCAGTAAGAAGAGCTACATTTCAAGTTTTAGTTATCGATTAATGAATTATTGGGCGGTTTGGTGCCTTGGACCAGACCGAGGACCTTAAGATTTTGCATGAACCGAGGACAGGCAGCCAGGTAACACGAGAAATTGTGTAAAGTGTTAATATGTAGTAAAAACCTAAGAAAATCTCCCGTTTCCGTCATTTACTATCGAATCGACATAACGCCAGATCGTCACAGTGGTCGCTTTTCTCTCTGAAACGGTTACATTTATCGTCTGCAAGCCCTTGTCGCGTGATGCGGTATGCAGAGACACTACAAGCGGCATAGTAGAACACTGAAGAAGCATCTAAGTTTATGCAATCGGCCAGTAAGAAGAGCTACATTTCAAGTTTTAGTTATCGATTAATGAATTATTGGGCGGTTTGGTGCCTTGGACCAGACCGAGGACCTTAAGATCTTGCATGAACCGAGGACTGGCAGCCAGGTAACACGAGAAATTGTGTAAAGTGTTAATATGTAGTAAAAACCTAAGAAAATCTCCCGTTTCCGTCATTTACTATCGAATCGACATAACGCCAGATCGTCACAGTGGTCGCTTTTCTCTCTGAAACGGTTACATTTATCGTCTGCAAGCCCTTGTCGCGTGATGCGGTATGCAGACACAGTACAAGCAGCACACTAGAACACAGAATAAGAATCTACGTTGATGCAATCGGCCAGTAAGAAGAGCTACATTTCAAGTTTTAGTTATCGATTAATGAATTATTGGGCGGTTTGGTGCCTTGGACCAGACCGAGGACCTTAAGATTTTGCATGAACCGAGGACTGGCAGCCAGGTAACACGAGAAATTGTGTAAAGTGTTAATATGTAGTAAAAACCTAAGAAAATCTCCCGTTTCCGTCATTTACTATCGAATCGACATAACGCCAGATCCTCACAGTGGTCGCTTTTCTCTCTGAAACGGTTACATTTATCGTCTGCAAGCCCTTGTCGCGTGATGCGGTATGCAGACACAGTACAAGCAGCACAGTAGAACACAGAATAAGAATCTACGTTGATGCAATCGGCCAGTAAGAAGAGCTATATTTCAAGTTTTAGTTATCGATTAATGAATTATTGGGCGGTTTGGTGCCTTGGACCAGACCGAGGACCTTAAGATTTTGCATGAACCGAGGACAGGCAGCCAGGTAACACGAGAAATTGTGTAAAGTGTTAATATGTAGTAAAAACCTAAGAAAATCTCCCGTTTCCGTCATTTACTATCGAATCGACATAACGCCAGATCGTCACAGTGGTCGCTTTTCTCTCTGAAACGGTTACATTTATCGTCTGCAAGCCCTTGTCGCGTGATGCGGTATGCAGAGACACTACAAGCGGCATAGTAGAACACTGAAGAAGCATCTAAGTTTATGCAATCGGCCAGTAAGAAGAGCTACATTTCAAGTTTTAGTTATCGATTAATGAATTATTGGGCGGTTTGGTGCCTTGGACCAGACCGAGGACCTTAAGATCTTGCATGAACCGAGGACTGGCAGCCAGGTAACACGAGAAATTGTGTAAAGTGTTAATATGTAGTAAAAACCTAAGAAAATCTCCCGTTTCCGTCATTTACTATCGAATCGACATAACGCCAGATCGTCACAGTGGTCGCTTTTCTCTCTGAAACGGTTACATTTATCGTCTGCAAGCCCTTGTCGCGTGATGCGGTATGCAGAGTCACTACAAGCGGCATAGTAGAACACTGAAGAAGCATCTAAGTTTATGCAGTCGCCCAGTAAGAAGAGCTACATTTCAAGTTTTAGTTATCGATTAATGAATTATTGGGCGGTTTGGTGCCTTGGACCAGACCGAGGACCTTAAGATTTTGCATGAACCGAGGACTGGCAGCCAGGTAACACGAGAAATTGTGTAAAGTGTTAATATGTAGTAAAAACCTAAGAAAATCTCCCTTTTCCGTCATTTACTATCGAATCGACATAACGCCAGATCGTCACATTGGTCGCTTTTCTCTCTGAAACGGTTACATTTATAGTCTGCAAGCCCTTGTCGCGTGATGTGGTATGCAGACACAGTACAAGCAGCACACTAGAACACAGAATAAGAATCTACGTTGTTGCAATCGGCCAGTAAGAAGAGCTACATTTCAAGTTTTAGTTATCGATTAATGAATTATTGGGCGATTTGGTGCCTTGGACCAGACCGAGGACCTTAAGATTTTGCATGAACCGAGGACTGGCAGCCAGGTAACACGAGAAATTGTGTAAAGTGTTAATATGTTGTAAAAACCTAAGAAAATCTCCCGTTTCCGTCATTTACTATCGAATCGACATAACGCCAGATCGTCACAGTGGTCGCTTTTCTCTCTGAAACGGTTACATTTATCGTCTGCAAGCCCTTGTCGCGTGATGCGGTATGCAGACACAGTACAAGCGGCACAGTAGAACACAGAATAAGAATCTACGTTGATGCAATCGGCCAGTAAGAAGAGCTACATTTCAAGTTTTAGTTATCGATTAATGAATTATTGGGCGGTTTGGTGCCTTGGACCAGACCGAGGACCTTAAGATTTTGCATGAACCGAGGACTGGCAGCCAGGTAACACGAGAAATTGTGTAATGTGTTAATATGTAGTAAAAACCCAAGAAAATCTCCCGTTTCCGTCATTTACTATCGAATCGACATAACGCCAGATCGTCACAGTGGTCGCTTTTCTCTCTGAAACGGTTACATTTATCGTCTGCAAGCCCTTGTCGCATGATGCGGTATGCAGAGTCACTACAAGCGGCATAGTAGAACACTGAAGAAGCATCTAAGTTTATGCAATCGCCCAGTAAGAAGAGCTACATTTCAAGTTTTAGTTATCGATTAATGAATTATTGGGCGGTTTGGTGCCTTGGACCAGACCGAGGACCTTAAGATTTTGCATGAACCGAGGACTGGCAGCCAGGTAACACGAGAAATTGTGTAAAGTGTTAATATGTAGTAAAAACTTAAGAAAATCTCCCGTTTCCGTCATTTACTATCGAATCGACATAACGCCAGATCGTCACATTGGTCGCTTTTCTCTCTGAAACGGTTACATTTATCGTCTGCAAGCCCTTGTCGCGTGATGTGGTATGCAGACACAGTACAAGCAGCACACTAGAACACAGAATAGGAATCTACGTTGATGCAATCGGCCAGTAAGAAGAGCTACATTTCAAGTTTTAGTTATCGATTAATGAATTATTGGGCGGTTTGGTGCCTTAGACCAGACCGAGGACCTTAAGATTTTGCATGAACCGAGGACTGGCAGCCAGGTAACACGAGAAATTGTGTAAAGTGTTAATATGTTGTAAAAACCCAAGAAAATCTCCCGTTTCCGTCATTTACTATCGAATCGACATAACGCCAGATCGTCACAGTGGTCGCTTTTCTCTCTGAAACGGTTACATTTATCGTCTGCAAGCCCTTGTCGCGTGATGCGGTATGCAGACACAGTACAAGCAGCACACTAGAACACAGAATAAGAATCTACGTTGATGCAATCGGCCAGTAAGAAAAGCTACATTTCAAGTTTTAGTTATCGATTAATGAATTATTGGGCGGTTTGGTGCCTTGGACCAGACCGAGGACCTTAAGATTTTGCATGAACCGAGGACTGGCAGCCAGGTAACACGAGAACTTGTGTAAAGTGTTAATATGTAGTAAAAACCTAAGAAAATCTCCCGTTTCCGTCATTTACTATCGAATCGACATAACGCCAGATTGTCACATTGGTCGCTTTTCTCTCTGAAACGGTTACATTTATCGTCTGCAAGCCCTTGTCGCGTGATGCGGTATGCAGAGTCACTACAAGCGGCATAGTAGAACACTGAAGAAGCATCTAAGTTTATGCAATCGAACAGTAAGAAGAGCTACATTTCAAGTTTTAGTTATCGATTAATGAATTATTGGGCGGTTTGGTGCCTTGGACCAGACCGAGGACCTTAAGATTTTGCATGAACCGAGGACTGGCAGCCAGGTAACACGAGAAATTGTGTAAAGTGTTAATATGTAGTAAAAACCTAAGAAAATGTCCCGTTTCCGTCATTTACTATCGAATCGACATAACGCCAGATCGTCACAGTGGTCGCTTTTCTCTCTGAAACGGTTACATTTATCGTCTGCAAGCCCTTGTCGCGTGATGCGGTATGCAGAGTCACTACAAGCGGCATAGTAGAACACGGAAGAAGCATCTAAGTTTATGCAGTCGCCCAGTAAGAAGAGCTACATTTCAAGTTTTAGTTATCGATTAATGAATTATTGGGCGGTTTGGTGCCTTGGACCAGACCGAGGACCTTAAGATTTTGCATGAACCGAGGACTGGCAGCCAGGTAACACGAGAAATTGTGTAAAGTGTTAATATGTAGTAAAAACCTAAGAAAATCTCCCGTTTCCGTCATTTACTATCGAATCGACATAACGCCAGATCGTCACATTGGTCGCTTTTCTATCTGAAACGGTTACATTTATCGTCTGCAAGCCCTTGTCGCGTGATGCGGTATGCAGACACAGTACAAGCAGCACACTAGAACACAGAATAAGAATCTACGTTGATGCAATCG
This sequence comes from Schistocerca cancellata, assembly GCF_023864275.1. Lineage (NCBI taxonomy): Eukaryota > Metazoa > Arthropoda > Insecta > Orthoptera > Acrididae > Schistocerca > Schistocerca cancellata. The sequence goes on from NW_026047150.1 coordinate 4,547,224, forward strand.
GCCAGTAAGAAGAGCTACATTTCAAGTTTTAGTTATCGATTAATGAATTATTGGGCGGTTTGGTGCCTTGGACCAGACCGAGGACCTTAAGATTTTGCATGAACCGAGGACTGGCAGCCAGGTAACACGAGAAATTGTGTAAAGTGTTAATATGTAGTAAAAACCTAAGAAAATCTCCCGTTTCCGTCATTTACTATCGAATCGACATAACGCCAGATCGTCACAGTGGTCGCTTTTCTCTCTGAAACGGTTACATTTATCGTCTGCAAGCCCTTGTCGCGTGATGCGGTATGCAGAGACACTACAAGCGGCATAGTAGAACACTGAAGAAGCATCTAAGTTTATGCAATCGCCCAGTAAGAAGAGCTACATTTCAAGTTTTAGTTATCGATTAATGAATTATTGGGCGGTTTGGTGCCTTGGACCAGACCGAGGACCTTAAGATTTTGCATGAACCGAGGACTGGCAGCCAGGTAACACGAGAAATTGTGTAAAGTGTTAATATGTAGTAAAAACGTAAGAAAATCTCCCGTTTCCGTCATTTACTATCGAATCGACATAACGCCAGATCGTCACATTGGTCGCTTTCCTCTCTGAAACGGTTACATTTATCGTCTGCAAGCCCTTGTCGCGTGATGCGGTATGCAGACACAGTACAAGCAGCACACTAGAACACAGAATAAGAATCTACGTTGATGCAATCGGCCAGTAAGAAGAGCTACATTTCAAGTTTTAGTTATCGATTAATGAATTATTGGGCGGTTTGGTGCCTTGGACCAGACCGAGGACCTTAAGATTTTGCATGAACCGAAGACTGGCAGCCAGGTAACACGAGAAATTGTGTAAAGTGTTAATATGTAGTAAAAACCTAAGAAAATCTCCCGTTTCCGTCATTTACTATCGAATCGACATAACGCCAGATCGTCACATTGGTCGCTTTTCTCTCTGAAACGGTTACATTTATCGTCTGCAAGCCCTTGTCGCGTGATGCGGTATGCAGACACAGTACAAGCAGCACACTAGAACACAGAATAAGAATCTACGTTGATGCAATCGGCCAGTAAGAAGAGCTACATTTCAAGTTTTAGTTATCGATTAATGAATTATTGGGCGGTTTGGTGCCTTGGACCAGACCGAGGACCTTAAGATTTTGCATGAACCGAAGACTGGCAGCCAGGTAACACGAGAAATTGTGTAAAGTGTTAATATGTAGTAAAAACCTAAGAAAATCTCCCGTTTCCGTCATTTACTATCGAATCGACATAACGCCAGATCGTCACATTGGTCGCTTTTCTCTCTGAAACGGTTACATTTATCGTCTGCAAGCCCTTGTCGCGTGATGCGGTATGCAGACACAGTACAAGCAGCACACTAGAACACAGAATAAGAATCTACGTTGATGCAATCGGCCAGTAAGAAGAGCTACATTTCAAGTTTTAGTTATCGATTAATGAATTATTGGGCGGTTTGGTGCCTTGGACCAGACCGAGGACCTTAAGATTTTGCATGAACAGAGGACTGGCAGCCAGGTAACACGAGAAATTGTGTAAAGTGTTAATATGTAGTAAAAACCTAAGAAAATCTCCCGTTTCCGTCATTTACTATCGAATCGACATAACGCCAGATCGTCACAGTGGTCGCTTTTCTCTCTGAAACGGTTACATTTATCGTCTGCAAGCCCTTGTCGCGTGATGCGGTATGCAGACACAGTACAAGCAGCACACTAGACCACAGAATAAGAATCTACGTTGATGCAATCGGCCAGTAAGAAGAGCTACATTTCAAGTTTTAGTTATCGATTAATGAATTATTGGGCGGTTTGGTGCCTTGGACCAGACCGAGGACCTTAAGATTTTGCATGAACAGAGGACTGGCAGCCAGGTAACACGAGAAATTGTGTAAAGTGTTAATATGTAGTAAAAACATAAGAAAATCTCCCGTTTCCGTCTATTTACTATCGAATCGACATAACGCCAGATCGTCACAGTGGTCGCTTTTCTCTCTGAAACGGTTACATTTATCGTCTGCAAGCCCTTGTCGCGTGATGCGGTATGCAGAGTCACTACAAGCGGCATAGTAGAACACTGAAGAAGCATCTAAGTTTATGCAATCGCCCAGTAAGAAGAGCTACATTTCAGGTTTTAGTTATCGATTAATGAATTATTGGGCGGTTTGGTGCCTTGGACCAGACCGAGGACCTTAAGATTTTGCATGAACCGAGGACTGGCAGCCAGGTAACACGAGAAATTGTGTAAAGTGTTAATATGTAGTAAAAACCTAAGAAAATCTCCCGTTTCCGTCATTTACTATCGAATCGACATAACGCCAGATCGTCACAGTGGTCGCTTTTCTCTCTGAAACGGTTACATTTATCGTCTGCAAGCCCTTGTCGCGTGATGCGGTATGCAGACACAGTACAAGCAGCACACTAGAACACAGAATAAGAATCTACGTTGATGCAATCGGCCAGTAAGAAGAGCTACATTTCAAGTTTTAGTTATCGATTAATGAATTATTGGGCGGTTTGGTGCCTTGGACCAGACCGAGGACCTTAAGATTTTGCATGAACCGAGGACTGGCAGCCAGGTAACATGAGAAATTGTGTAAAGTGTTAATATGTAGTAAAAACCTAAGAAAATCTCCTGTTTCCGTCATTTACTATCGAATCGACATAACGCCAGATCGTCACATTGGTCGCTTTTCTATCTGAAACGGTTACATTTATCGTCTGCAAGCCCTTGTCGTGTGATGCGGTATGCAGACACAGTACAAGCAGCACACTAGAACACAGAATAAGAATCTACGTTGATGCAATCGGCCAGTAAGAAGAGCTACATTTCAAGTTTTAGTTATCGATTAATGAATTATTGGGCGGTTTGGTGCCTTGGACCAGACCGAGGACCTTAAGATTTTGCATGAACAGAGGACTGGCAGCCAGGTAACACGAGAAATTGTGTAAAGTGTTAATATGTAGTAAAAACCTAAGAAAATCTCCCGTTTCCGTCATTTACTATCGAATCGACATAACGCCAGATCGTCACAGTGGTCGCTTTTCTCTCTGAAACGGTTACATTTATCGTCTGCAAGCCCTTGTCGCGTGATGCGGTATGCAGAGACACTACAAGCGGCATAGTAGAACACTGAAGAAGCATCTAAGTTTATGCAATCGCCCAGTAAGAAGAGCTACATTTCAAGTTTTAGTTATCGATTAATGAATTATTGGGCGGTTTGGTGCCTTGGACCAGACCGAGGACCTTAAGATTTTGCATGAACCGAGGACTGGCAGCCAGGTAACACGAGAAATTGTGTAAAGTGTTAATATGTAGTAAAAACCCAAGAAAATCTCCCGTTTCCGTCATTTACTATCGAATCGACATAACGCCAGATCGTCTCAGTGGTCGCTTTTCTCTCTGAAACGGTTACATTTATCGTCTGCAAGCCCTTGTCGCGTGATGCGGTATGCAGAGTCACTACAAGCGGCATAGTAGAACACTGAAGAAGCATCTAAGTTTATGCAGTCGCCCAGTAAGAAGAGCTACATTTCAAGTTTTAGTTATCGATTAATGAATTATTGGGCGGTTTGGTGCCTTGGACCAGACCGAGGACCTTAAGATTTCGCATGAACCGAGGACTGGCAGCCAGGTAACACGAGAAATTGTGTAAAGTGTTAATATGTAGTAAAAACGTAAGAAAATCTCCCGTTTCCGTCATTTACTATCGAATCGACATAACGCCAGATCGTCACATTGGTCGCTTTTCTCTCTGAAACGGTTACATTTATCGTCTGCAAGCCCTTGTCGCGTGATGCGGTATGCAGACACAGTACAAGCAGCACACTAGAACACAGAATAAGAATCTACGTTGATGCAATCGGCCAGTAAGAAGAGCTACATTTCAAGTTTTAGTTATCGATTAATGAATTATTGGGCGGTTTGGTGCCTTGGACCAGACCGAGGACCTTAAGATTTTGCATGAACCGAAGACTGGCAGCCAGGTAACACGAGAAATTGTGTAAAGTGTTAATATGTAGTAAAAACCTAAGAAAATCTCCCGTTTCCGTCATTTACTATCGAATCGACATAACGCCAGATCGTCACATTGGTCGCTTTTCTCTCTGAAACGGTTACATTTATCGTCTGCAAGCCCTTGTCGCGTGATGCGGTATGCAGACACAGTACAAGCAGCACACTAGAACACAGAATAAGAATCTACGTTGATGCAATCGGCCAGTAAGAAGAGCTACATTTCAAGTTTTAGTTATCGATTAATGAATTATTGGGCGGTTTGGTGCCTTGGACCAGACCGAGGACCTTAAGATTTTGCATGAACCGAAGACTGGCAGCCAGGTAACACGAGAAATTGTGTAAAGTGTTAATATGTAGTAAAAACCTAAGAAAATCTCCCGTTTCCGTCATTTACTATCGAATCGACATAACGCCAGATCGTCACATTGGTCGCTTTTCTCTCTGAAACGGTTACATTTATCGTCTGCAAGCCCTTGTCGCGTGATGCGGTATGCAGACACAGTACAAGCAGCACACTAGACCACAGAATAAGGATCTACGTTGATGCAATCGGCCAGTAAGAAGAGCTACATTTCAAGTTTTAGTTATCGATTAATGAATTATTGGGCGGTTTGGTGCCTTGGACCAGACCGAGGACCTTAAGATTTTGCATGAACAGAGGACTGGCAGCCAGGTAACACGAGAAATTGTGTAAAGTGTTAATATGTAGTAAAAACATAAGAAAATCTCCCGTTTCCGTCTATTTACTATCGAATCGACATAACGCCAGATCGTCACAGTGGTCGCTTTTCTCTCTGAAACGGTTACATTTATCGTCTGCAAGCCCTTGTCGCGTGATGCGGTATGCAGAGTCACTACAAGCGGCATAGTAGAACACTGAAGAAGCATCTAAGTTTATGCAATCGCCCAGTAAGAAGAGCTACATTTCAGGTTTTAGTTATCGATTAATGAATTATTGGGCGGTTTGGTGCCTTGGACCAGACCGAGGACCTTAAGATTTTGCATGAACCGAGGACTGGCAGCCAGGTAACACGAGAAATTGTGTAAAGTGTTAATATGTAGTAAAAACTTAAGAAAATCTCCCGTTTCCGTCATTTACTATCGAATCGACATAACGCCAGATCGTCACAGTGGTCGCTTTTCTCTCTGAAACGGTTACATTTATCGTCTGCAAGCCCTTGTCGCGTGATGCGGTATGCAGACACAGTACAAGCAGCACACTAGAACACAGAATAAGAATCTACGTTGATGCAATCGGCCAGTAAGAAGAGCTACATTTCAAGTTTTAGTTATCGATTAATGAATTATTGGGCGGTTTGGTGCCTTGGACCAGACCGAGGACCTTAAGATTTTGCATGAACCGAGGACTGGCAGCCAGGTAACACGAGAAATTGTGTAAAGTGTTAATATGTAGTAAAAACCTAAGAAAATCTCCCTTTTCCGTCATTTACTATCGAATCGACATAACGCCAGATCGTCACAGTGGTCGCTTTTCTCTCTGAAACGGTTACATTTATCGTCTGCAAGCCCTTGTCGCGTGATGCGGTATGCAGACACAGTACAAGCAGCACACTAGAACACAGAATAAGAATCTACGTTGATGCAATCGGCCAGTAAGAAGAGCTACATTTCAAGTTTTAGTTATCGATTAATGAATTATTGGGCGGTTTGGTGCCTTGGACCAGACCGAGGACCTTAAGATTTTGCATGAACCGAGGACTGGCAGCCAGGTAACACGAGAAATTGTGTAAAGTGTTAATATGTTGTAAAAACCTAAGAAAATCTCCCTTTTCCGTCATTTACTATCGAATCGACATAACGCCAGATCGTCACAGTGGTCGCTTTTCTCTCTGAAACGGTTACATTTATCGTCTGCAAGCCCTTGTCGCGTGATGCGGTATGCAGAGTCACTACAAGCGGCATAGTAGAACACTGAAGAAGCATCTAAGTTTATGCAACCGCCCAGTAAGAAGAGCTACATTTCAAGTTTTAGTTATCGATTAATGAATTATTGGGCGGTTTGGTGCCTTGGACCAGACCGAGGACCTTAAGATTTTGCATGAACCGAGGACAGGCAGCCAGGTAACACGAGAAATTGTGTAAAGTGTTAATATGTAGTAAAAACCTAAGAAAATCTCCCGTTTCCGTCATTTACTATCGAATCGACATAACGCCAGATCGTCACAGTGGTCGCTTTTCTCTCTGAAACGGTTACATTTATCGTCTGCAAGCCCTTGTCGCGTGATGCGGTATGCAGAGTCACTACAAGCGGCATAGTAGAACACTGAAGAAGCATCTAAGTTTATGCAATCGCCCAGTAAGAAGAGCTACATTTCAAGTTTTAGTTATCGATTAATGAATTATTGGGCGGTTTGGTGCCTTGGACCAGACCGAGGACCTTAAGATTTTGCATGAACCGAGGACTGGCAGCCAGGTAACACGAGAAATTGTGTAAAGTGTTAATATGTAGTAAAAACCTAAGAAAATCTCCCGTTTCCGTCATTTACTATCGAATCGACATAACGCCAGATCGTCACAGTGGTCGCTTTTCTCTCTGAAACGGTTACATTTATCGTCTGCAAGCCCTTGTCGCGTGATGCGGAACGCAAACACAGTACAAGCAGCACACTAGAACACAGAATAAGAATCTACGTTGATGCAATCGGCCAGTAAGAAGAGCTACATTTCAAGTTTTAGTTATCGATTAATGAATTATTGGGCGGTTTGGTGCCTTGGACCAGACCGAGGACCTTAAGATTTTGCATGAACCGAGGACTGGCAGCCAGGTAACACGAGAAATTGTGTAAAGGGTTAATATGTAGTAAAAACCTAAGAAAATCTCCCGTTTCCGTCATTTACTATCGAATCGACATAACGCCAGATCGTCACATTGGTCGCTTTTCTCTCTGAAACGGTTACATTTATCGTCTGCAAGCCCTTGTCGCGTGATGCGGTATGCAGACACAGTACAAGCAGCACACTAGAACACAGAATAAGAATCTACGTTGATGCAATCGGCCAGTAAGATGAGCTACATTTCAAGTTTTAGTTATCGATTAATGAATTATTGGGCGGTTTGGTGCCTTGGACCAGACCGAGGACCTTAAGATTTTGCATGAACCGAGGACTGGCAGCCAGGTAACACGAGAAATTGTGTAAAGTGTTAATATGTAGTAAAAACCTAAGAAAATCTCCCGTTTCCGTCATTTACTATCGAATCGACATAACGCCAGATCGTCACAGTGGTCGCTTTTCTCTCTGAAACGGTTACATTTATCGTCTGCAAGCCCTTGTCGCGTGATGCGGTATGCAGACACAGTACAAGCAGCACACTAGAACACAGAATAAGAATCTACGTTGATGCAATCGGCCAGTAAGAAGAGCTACATTTCATGTTTTAGTTATCGATTAATGAATTATTGGGCGGTTTGGTGCCTTGGACCAGACCGAGGACCTTAAGATTTTGCATGAACCGAGGACTGGCAGCCAGGTAACACGAGAAATTGTGTAAAGTGTTAATATGTAGTAAAAACCTAAGAAAATCTCCCGTTTCCGTCATTTACTATCGAATCGACATAACGCCAGATCGTCACAGTGGTCGCTTTTCTCTCTGAAACGGTTACATTTATCGTCTGCAAGCCCTTGTCGCGTGATGCGGTATGCAGACACAGTACAAGCAGCACACTAGATCACAGAATAAGAATCTACGTTGATGCAATCGGCCAGTAAGAAGAGCTACATTTCAAGTTTTAGTTATCGATTAATGAATTATTGGGCGGTTTGGTGCCTTGGACCAGACCGAGGACCTTAAGATTTTGCATGAACCGAGGACTGGCAGCCAGGTAACACGAGAAGTTGTGTAAAGTGTTAATATGTAGTAAAAACCTAAGAAAATCTCCCGTTTCCGTCATTTACTATCGAATCGACATAACGCCAGATCGTCACAGTGGTCGCTTTTCTCTCTGAAACGGTTACATTTATCGTCTGCAAGCCCTTGTCGCGTGATGCGGTATGCAGAGTCACTACAAGCAGCATAGTAGAACACTGAAGAAGCATCTAAGTTTATGCAATCGCCCAGTAAGAAGAGCTACATTTCAAGTTTTAGTTATCGATTAATGAATTATTGGGCGGTTTGGTGCCTTGGACCAGACCGAGGACCTTAAGATTTTGCATGAACCGAGGACTGGCAGCCAGGTAACACGAGAAATTGTGTAAAGTGTTAATATGTAGTAAAAACCTAAGAAAATCTCCCTTTTCCGTCATTTACTATCGAATCGACATAACGCCAGATCGTCACAGTGGTCGCTTTTCTCTCTGAAACGGTTACATTTATCGTCTGCAAGCCCTTGTCGCGTGATGCGGTATGCAGAGTCACTACAAGCGGCATAGTAGAACACTGAAGAAGCATCTAAGTTTATGCAATCGCCCAGTAAGAAGAGCTACATTTCAAGTTTTAGTTATCGATTAATGAATTATTGGGCGGTTTGGTGCCTTGGACCAGACCGAGGACCTTAAGATTTTGCATGAACCGAGGACTGGCAGCCAGGTAACACGAGAAATTGTGTAAAGTGTTAATATGCAGTAAAAACCTAAGAAAATCTCCCGTTTCCGTCATTTACTATCGAATCGACATAACGCCAGATCGTCACAGTGGTCGCTTTTCTCTCTGAAACGGTTACATTTATCGTCTGCAAGCCCTTGTCGCGTGATGCGGTATGCAGAGTCACTACAAGCGGCATAGTAGAACACTGAAGAAGCACCTAAGTTTATGCAATCGCCCAGTAAGAAGAGCTACATTTCAAGTTTTAGTTATCGATTAATGAATTATTGGGCGGTTTGGTGCCTTGGACCAGACCGAGGACCTTAAGATTTTGCATGAACCGAGGACTGGCAGCCAGGTAACACGAGAAATTGTGTAAAGTGTTAATATGTAGTAAAAACCTAAGAAAATCTCCCGTTTCCGTCATTTACTATCGAATCGACATAACGCCAGATCGTCACATTGGTCGCTTTTCTCTCTGAAACGGTTACATTTATCGTCTGCAAGCCCTTGTCGCGTGTTGCGGTATGCAGACACAGTGCAAGCAGCACACTAGAACACAGAATAAGAATCTACATTGATGCATTCGGCCAGTAAGAAGAGCTACATTTCAAGTTTTAGTTATCGATTAATGAATTATTGGGCGGTTTGGTGCCTTGGACCAGACCGAGGACCTTAAGATTTTGCATGAACCGAGGACTGGCAGCCAGGTAACACGAGAAATTGTGTAAAGTGTTAATATGTAGTAAAAACCTAAGAAAATCTCCCGTTTCCGTCATGTACTATCGAATCGACATAACGCCAGATCGTCACAGTGGTCGCTTTTCTCTCTGAAACGGTTACATTTATCGTCTGCAAGCCCTTGTCGCGTGATGCGGTATGCAGACACAGTACAAGCAGCACACTAGAACACAGAACAATAATCTACATTGATGCAATCGGCCAGTAAGAAGAGCTACATTTCAAGTTTTAGATATCGATTAATGAATTATTGGGCGGTTTGGTGCCTTGGACCAGACCGAGGACCTTAAGATTTTGCATGAACCGAGGACTGGCAGCCAGGTAACACGAGAAATTGTGTAAAGTGTTAATATGTAGTAAAAACCTAAGAAAATCTCCCTTTTCCGTCATTTACTATCGAATCGACATAACGCCAGATCGTCACAGTGGTCGCTTTTCTCTCTGAAACGGTTACATTTATCGTCTGCAAGCCCTTGTCGCGTGATGCGGTATGCAGAGTCACTACAAGCGGCATAGTAGAACACTGAAGAAGCATCTAAGTTTATGCAATCGCCCAGTAAGAAGAGCTACATTTCAAGTTTTAGTTATCGATTAATGAATTATTGGGCGGTTTGGTGCCTTGGACCAGACCGAGGACCTTAAGATTTTGCATGAACCGAGGACTGGCAGCCAGGTAACACGAGAAATTGTGTAAAGTGTTAATATGCAGTAAAAACCTAAGAAAATCTCCCGTTTCCGTCATTTACTATCGAATCGACATAACGCCAGATCGTCACAGTGGTCGCTTTTCTCTCTGAAACGGTTACATTTATCGTCTGCAAGCCCTTGTCGCGTGATGCGGTATGCAGAGTCACTACAAGCGGCATAGTAGAACACTGAAGAAGCACCTAAGTTTATGCAATCGCCCAGTAAGAAGAGCTACATTTCAAGTTTTAGTTATCGATTAATGAATTATTGGGCGGTTTGGTGCCTTGGACCAGACCGAGGACCTTAAGATTTTGCATGAACCGAGGACTGGCAGCCAGGTAACACGAGAAATTGTGTAAAGTGTTAATATGTAGTAAAAACCTAAGAAAATCTCCCGTTTCCGTCATTTACTATCGAATCGACATAACGCCAGATCGTCACATTGGTCGCTTTTCTCTCTGAAACGGTTACATTTATCGTCTGCAAGCCCTTGTCGCGTGTTGCGGTATGCAGACACAGTGCAAGCAGCACACTAGAACACAGAATAAGAATCTACATTGATGCATTCGGCCAGTAAGAAGAGCTACATTTCAAGTTTTAGTTATCGATTAATGAATTATTGGGCGGTTTGGTGCCTTGGACCAGACCGAGGACCTTAAGATTTTGCATGAACCGAGGACTGGCAGCCAGGTAACACGAGAAATTGTGTAAAGTGTTAATATGTAGTAAAAACCTAAGAAAATCTCCCGTTTCCGTCATGTACTATCGAATCGACATAACGCCAGATCGTCACAGTGGTCGCTTTTCTCTCTGAAACGGTTACATTTATCGTCTGCAAGCCCTTGTCGCGTGATGCGGTATGCAGACACAGTACAAGCAGCACACTAGAACACAGAACAATAATCTACATTGATGCAATCGGCCAGTAAGAAGAGCTACATTTCAAGTTTTAGATATCGATTAATGAATTATTGGGCGGTTTGGTGCCTTGCACCAGACCGAGGACCTTAAGATTTTGCATGAACCGAGGACTGGCAGCCAGGTAACACGAGAAATTGTGTAAAGTGTTAATATGTAGTAAAAACCTAAGAAAATCTCCCGTTTCCGTCATTTACTATCGAATCGACATAACGCCAGATCGTCACAGTGGTCGCTTTTCTCTCTGAAACGGTTACATTTATCGTCTGCAAGCCCTAGTCGCGTGATGCGGTATGCAGACACAGTACAAGCAGCACACTAGAACACAGAATAAGAATCTACGTTGATGCAATCGGCCAGTAAGAAGAGCTACATTTCAAGTTTTAGTTATCGATTAATGAATTATTGGGCGGTTTGGTGCCTTGGACCAGACCGAGGACCTTAAGATTTTGCATGAACCGAGGACTGGCAGCCAGGTAACACGAGAAATTGTGTAAAGTATTAATATGTAGTAAAAACCTAAGAAAATCTCCAGTTTCCTTCATTTACTATCGAATCGACATAACGCCAGATCGTCACAGTGATCGCTTTTCTCTCTGAAACGGTTACATTTATCGTCTGCAAGCCCTTGTCGCGTGATGCGGTATGCAGAGTCACTACAAGCGGCATAGTAGAACACTGAAGAAGCATCTAAGTTTATGCAATCGCCCAGTAAGAAGAGCTACATTTCAAGTTTTAGTTATCGATTAATGAATTATTGGGCGGTTTGGTGCCTTGGACCAGACCGAGGACCTTAAGATTTTGCATGAACCGAGGACTGGCAGCCAGGTAACACGAGAAATTGTGTAAAGTGTTAATATGTAGTAAAAACCTAAGAAAATCTCCCGTTTCCGTCATTTACTATCGAATCGACATAACGCCAGATCGTCACATTGGTCGCTTTTCTCTCTGAAACGGTTACATTTATCGTCTGCAAGCCCTTGTCGCGTGATGCGGTATGCAGACACAGTACAAGCAGCACACTAGAACACAGAATAAGAATCTACGTTGATGCAATCGGCCAGGAAGAAGAGCTACATTTCAAGTTTTAGATATCGATTAATGAATTATTGTGCGGTTTGGTGCCTTGGACCAGACCGAGGACCTTAAGATTTTGCATGAATCGAGGACTGGCAGCCAGGTAACACGAGAAATTGTGTAAAGTGTTAATATGTAGTAAAAACCTAAGAAAATCTCCCGTTTCCGTCATTTACTATCGAATCGACATAACGCCAGATCGTCACAGTGGTCGCTTTTCTCTCTGAAACGGTTACATTTATCGTCTGCAAGCCCTTGTCGCGTGATGCGGTATGCAGACACAGTACAAGCAGCACACTAGAACACAGAATAAGAATCTACGTTGATGCAATCGGCCAGTAAGAAGAGCTACATTTCAAGTTTTAGTTATCGATTAATGAATAATTGGGCGGTTTGGTGCCTTGGACCAGACCGAGGACCTTAAGATTTTGCATGAACCGAGGACTGGCAGCCAGGTAACACGAGAAATTGTGTAAAGTGTTAATATGTAGTAAAAACCTAAGAAAATCTCCAGTTTCCGTCATTTACTATCGAATCGACATAACGCCAGATCGTCACAGTGATCGCTTTTCTCTCTGAAACGGTTACATTTATCGTCTGCAAGCCCTTGTCGTGTGATGCGGTATGCAGAGTCACTACAAGCGGCATAGTAGAACACTGAAGAAGCATCTAAGTTTATGCAATCGCCCAGTAAGAAGAGCTACATTTCAAGTTTTAGTTATCGATTAATGAATTATTGGGCGGTTTGGTGCCTTGGACCAGACCGAGGACCTTAAGATTTTGCATGAACCGAGGACTGGCAGCCAGGTAACACGAGAAATTGTGTAAAGTGTTAATATGTAGTAAAAACCTAAGAAAATCTCCCGTTTCCGTCATTTACTATCGAATCGACATAACGCCAGATCGTCACATTGGTCGCTTTTCTCTCTGAAACGGTTACATTTATCGTCTGCAAGCCCTTGTCGCGTGATGCGGTATGCAGACACAGTACAAGCAGCACACTAGAACACAGAATAAGAATCTACGTTGATGCAATCGGCCAGGAAGAAGAGCTACATTTCAAGTTTTAGATATCGATTAATGAATTATTGTGCGGTTTGGTGCCTTGGACCAGACCGAGGACCTTAAGATTTTGCATGAATCGAGGACTGGCAGCCAGGTAACACGAGAAATTTTGTAAAGTGTTAATATGTAGTAAAAACCTAAGAAAATCTCCCGTTTCCATCATTTACTATCGAATCGACATAACGCCAGATCGTCACATTGGTCGCTTTTCTCTCTGAAACGGTTACATTTATCGTCTGCAAGCCCTTGTCGCGTGATGCGGTATGCAGACACAGTACAAACAGCACACTAGAACACAGAATAAGAATCTACGTTGATGCAATCGGCCAGTAAGAAGAGCTACATTTCAAGTTTTAGATATCGATTAATGAATTATTGGGCGGTATGGTGCCTTGGACCAGACCGAGGACCTTAAGATTTTGCATGAACCGAGGACTGGCAGCCAGGTAACACGAGAAATTGTGTAAAGGGTTTATATGTAGTAAAAACCTAAGAAAATCTCCCGTTTCCGTCATTTACTATCGAATCGACATAACGCCAGATCGTCACAGTGGTCGCTTTTCTCTCTGAAACGGTTACATTTATCGTCTGCAAGCCCTTGTCGCGTGATGCGGTATGCAGAATCACTACAAGCGGCATAGTAGAACACTGAAGAAGCATCTAAGTTTATGCAATCGCCCAGTAAGTAGAGCTACATTTCAAGTTTTAGTTATCGATTAATGAATTATTGGGCGGTTTGGTGCCTTGGACCAGACCGAGGACCTTAAGATTTTGCATGAACAGAGGACTGGCAGCCAGGTAACACGAGAAATTGTGTAAAGTGTTAATATGTAGTAAAAACCTAAGAAAATCTCCCGTTTCCGTCATTTACTATCGAATCGACATAACGCCAGATCGTCACAGTGGTCGCTTTTCTCTCTGAAACGGTAACATTTATCGTCTGCAAGCCCTTGTCGCGTGATGCGGTATGCAGAGTCACTACAAGCGGCATAGTAGAACACTGAAGAAGCATCTAAGTTTATGCAATCGCCCAGTAAGAAGAGCTACATTTCAAGTCTTAGTTATCGATTAATGAATTATTGGACGGTTTGGTGCCTTGGACCAGACCGAGGACCTTAATATTTTGCATGAACCGAGGACTGGCAGCCAGGTAACACGAGAAATTGTGTAAAGTGTTAATATGTAGTAAAAACCTAAGAAAATCTCCCGTTTCCGTCATTTACTATCGAATCGACATAACGCCAGATCGTCACATTGGTCGCTTTTCTCTCTGAAACGGTTACATTTATCGTCTGCAAGCCCTTGTCGCGTGATGCGGTATGCAGACACAGTACAAGCAGCACACTAGAACACAGAATAAGAATCTACGTTGATGCAATCGGCCAGTAAGAAGAGCTACATTTCAAGTTGTAGTTATCGATTAATGAATTATTGGGCGGTTTGGTGCCTTGGACCAGACCGAGGACCTTAAGATTTTGCATGAACCGAGGACTGGCAGCCAGGTAACACGAGAAATTGTGTAAAGTGTTAATATGTAGTAAAAACCTAAGAAAATCTCCCGTTTCCGTCATTTACTATCGAATCGACATAACGCCAGATCGTCACAGTGGTCGCTTTTCTCTCTGAAACGGTTACATTTATCGTCTGCAAGCCCTTGTCGCGTGATGCGGTATGCAGACACAGTACAAGCAGCACACTAGAACACAGAATAAGAATCTACGTTGATGCAATCGGCCAGTAAGAAGAGCTACATTTCAAGTCTTAGTTATCGATTAATGAATTATTGGGCGGTTTGGTGCCTTGGACCAGACCGAGGACCTTAAGATTTTGCATGAACCGAGGACTGGCAGCCAGGTAACACGAGAAATTGTGTAAAGTGTTAATATGTAGTAAAAACCTAAGAAAATCTCCCGTTTCCGTCATTTACTATCGAATCGACATAACGCCAGATCGTCACAGTGGTCGCTTTTCTCTCTGAAACGGTTACATTTATCGTCTGCAAGCCCTTGTCGCGTGATGAGGTATGCAGAGTCACTACAAGCGGCATAGTAGAACACTGAAGAAGCATCTAAGTTTATGCAATCGCCCAGTAAGAAGAGCTACATTTCAGGTTTTAGTTATCGATTAATGAATTATTGGGCGGTTTGGTGCCTTGGACCAGACCGAGGACCTTAAGATTTTGCATGAACCGAGGACTGGCAGCCAGGTAACACGAGAAATTGTGTAAAGTGTTAATATGTAGTAAAAACCTAAGAAAATCTCCCGTTTCCGTCAATTACTATCGAATCGACATAACGCCAGATCGTCACATTGGTCGCTTTTCTCTCTGAAACGGTTACATTTATCGTCTGCAAGCCCTTGTCGAGTGATGCGGTATGCAGACACGGTACAAGCAGCACACTAGAACACAGAATTGATGCAATCGGCCAGGAGGAAGAGCTACATTTCAAGTTTTAGTTATCGATTAATAAATTATTGGACGGTTTCGTGCCTTGGACCAGACCGAGGACCGACCGAGGACCTTCATATTTTGCATGAACCGAGGACTGGCAGCCAGGTCACACGAGAAATTGTGTAAAGTGTTAATATGTAGTAAAAACCTAAGAAAATCTCCCGTTTCCGTCATTTACTATCGAATCGACATAACGCCAGATCGTCACAGTGGTCGCTTTTCTCTCTGAAACGGTTACATTTATCGTCTGCAAGCCCTTGTCGCGTGATGCGGTATGCAGACACAGTACAAGCAGCACACTAGAACACAGAATAAGAATCTACGTTGATGCAATCGGCCAGTAAGAAGAGCTACATTTCAAGTTTTAGTTATCGATTAATGAATTATTGGGCGGTTTGGTGCCTTGGACCAGACCGAGGACCTTAAGATTTTGCATGAACCGAGGACTGGCAGCCAGGTAACACGAGAAATTGAGTAAAGTGTTAATATGTAGTAAAAACCTAAGAAACTCTCCCGTTTCCGTCATTTACTATCGAATCGACATAACGCCAGATCGTCACAGTGGTCGCTTTTCTCTCTGAAACGGTTACATTTATCGTCTGCAAGCCCTTGTCGCGTGATGCGGTATGCAGAGTCACTACAAGCGGCATAGTAGAACACTGAAGAAGCATCTAAGTTTATGCAATCGCCCAGTAAGAAGAGCTACATTTCAAGTTTTAGTTATCGATTAATGAATTATTGGGCGGTTTGGTGCCTTGGACCAGACCGAGGACCTTAAGATTTTGCATGAACCGAGGACTGGCAGCCAGGTAACACGAGAAATTGAGTAAAGTGTTAATATGTAGTAAAAACCTAAGAAACTCTCTCGTTTCCGTCATTTACTATCGAATCGACATAACGCCAGATCGTCACAGTGGTCGCTTTTCTCTCTGAAACGGTTACATTTATCGTCTGCAAGCCCTTGTCGCGTGATGCGGTATGCAGAGTCACTACAAGCGGCATAGTAGAACACTGAAGAAGCATCTAAGTTTATGCAATCGGCCAGTAAGAAGAGCTACATTTCAAGTTTTAGTTATCGATTAATGAATTATTGGGCGGTTTGGTGCCTTGGACCAGACCGAGGACCTTAAGATTTTGCATGAACCGAGGACTGGCAGACAGGTAACACGAGAAATTGTGTAAAGTGTTAATATGTAGTAAAAACCTAAAAAAATCTCTCGTTTCTGTCATTTACTATGGAATCGACATAACGCCAGATCGTCACAGTGGTCGCTTTTCTCTCTGAAACGGTTACATTTATCGTCTGCAAGCCCTTGTCGCGTGATGCGGTATGCAGAGTCCCTACAAGCGGCATAGTAGAACACTGAAGAAACATCTAAGTTTATGCAATCGCCCAGTAAGAAGAGCTACTTTTCAAGTTTTAGTTATCGATTAATAAATTATTGGGCGGTTTGGTGCCTTGGACCAGACCGAGGACCTTAAGATTTTGCATGAACCGAGGACTGGTAGCCAGGTAACACGAGAAATTGTGTAAAGTGTTAATATGTAGTAAAAACCTAAGAAAATCTCCCGTTTCCGTCATTTACTATCGAATCGACATAACGCCAGATCGTCACAGTGGTCGCTTTTCTCTCTGAAACGGTTACATTTATCGTCTGCAAGCCCTTGTCGCGTGATGCGGTATGCAGACACAGTACAAGCAGCACACTAGAACACAGAATAAGAATCTACGTTGATGCAATCGGCCAGTAAGAAGAGCTACATTTCAAGTTTTAGTTATCGATTAATGAATTATTGGGCGGTTTGGTGCCTTGGACCAGACCGAGGACCTTAAGATTTTGCATGAACCGAGGACTGGCAGCCAGGTAACACGAGAAATTGTGTAAAGTGTTAATATGTAGTAAAAACCTAAGAAAATCTCCCTTTTCCGTCATTTACTATCGAATCGACATAACGCCAGATCGTCACAGTGGTCGCTTTTCTCTCTGAAACGGTTACATTTATCGTCTGCAAGCCCTTGTCGCGTGATGCGGTATGCAGAGTCCCTACAAGCGGCATAGTAGAACACTGAAGAAGCATCTAAGTTTATGCAATCGCCCAGTAAGAAGAGCTACATTTCAAGTTTTAGTTATCGATTAATGAATTATTGGGCGGTTTGGTGCCTTGGACCAGACCGAGGACCTTAAGATTTTGCATGAACCGAGGACTGGCAGCCAGGTAACACGAGAAATTGTGTAAAGTGTTAATATGTAGTAAAAACCTAAGAAAATCTCCCGTTTCCGTCATTTACTATCGAATCGACATAACGCCAGATCGTCACAGTGGTCGCTTTTCTCTCTGAAACGGTTACATTTATCGTCTGCAAGCCCTTGTCGCGTGGTGCGGTATGCAGACACAGTACAAGCAGCACACTAGAACACAGAATAAGAATCTACGTTGATGCAATCGGCCAGTAAGAAGAGCTACATTTCAAGTTTTAGTTATCGATTAATGAATTATTGGGCGGTTTGGTGCCTTGGACCAGACCAAGGACCTTAAGATTTTGCATGAACCGAGGACTGGCAGCCAGGTAACACGAGAAATTGTGTAAAGTGTAAATATGTAGTAAAAACCTAAGAAAATCTCCCGTTTCCGTCATTTACTATCGAATCGACATAACGCCAGATCGTCACAGTGGTCGCTTTTCTCTCTGAAACGGTTACATTTTTCGTCTGCAAGCCCTTGTCGCGTGATGCGGTATGCAGACACAGTACAAGCAGCACACTAGAACACAGAATAAGAATCTAAGTTGATGCAATCGGCCAGTAAGAAGAGCTACATTTCAAGTTTTAGTTATCGATTAATGAATTATTGGGCGGTTTGGTGCCTTGGACCAGACCGAGGACCTTAAGATTTTGCATGAACCGAGGACTGGCAGCCAGGTAACACGAGAAATTGTGTAAAGTGTTAATATGTAGTAAAAACCTAAGTAAATCTCCCGTTTCCGTCATTTACTATGGAATCGACATAACGCCAGATCGTCACAGTGGTCGCTTTTCTCTCTGAAACGGTTACATTTATCGTCTGCAAGCCCTTGTCGCGTGATGCGGTATGCAGACACAGTACAAGCAGCACACTAGAACACAGAATAAGAATCTACGTTGATGCAATCGGCCAGTAAGAAGAGCTACATTTCAAGTTTTAGTTATCGATTAATGAATTATTGGGCGGTTTGGTGCCTTGGACCAGACCGAGGACCTTAAGATTTTGCATGAACCGAGGACTGGCAGCCAGGTAACACGAGAAATTGTGTAAAGTGTTAATATGTAGTAAAAACCTAAGAAAATCTCCCGTTTCCGTCATTTACTATCGAATCGACATAACGCCAGATCGTCATAGTGGTCGCTTTTCTCTCTGAAACGGTTACATTTATCGTCTGCAAGCCCTTGTCGCGTGATGCGGTATGCAGAGTCACTACAAGCGGCATTGTAGAACACTGAAGAAGCATCTAAGTTTATGCAATCGCCCAGTAAGAAGAGCTACATTTCAAGTTTTAGTTATCGATTAATGAATTATTGGGCGGTTTGGTGCCTTGGACCAGACCGAGGACCTTAAGATTTTGCATGAACAGAGGACTGGCAGCCAGGTAACACGAGAAATTGTGTAAAGTGTTAATATGTAGTACGAACCTAAGAAAATCTCCCGTTTCCGTCATTTACTATCGAATCGACATAACGCCAGATCGTCACAGTGGTCGCTTTTCTCTCTGAAACGGTTACATTTATCGTCTGCAAGCCCTTGTCGCGTGATGCGGTATGCAGAGTCACTACAAGCGGCATAGTAGAACACTGAAGAAGCATCTAAGTTTATGCAATCGCCCAGTAAGAAGAGCTACATTTCAAGTTTTAGTTATCGATTAATGAATTATTGGGCGGTTTGGTGACTTGGACCAGACCGAGGACCTTAATATTTTGCATGAACCGAGGACTGGCAGCCAGGTAACACGAGAAATTGTGTGAAGTGTTAATATGTAGTAAAAACCTAAGAAAATCTCCCGTTTCCGTCATTTACTATCGAATCGACATAACGCCAGATCGTCACATTGGTCGCTTTTCTCTCTGAAACGGTTACATTTATCGTCTGCAAGCCCTTGTCGCGTGATGCGGTATGCAGACACAGTACAAGCAGCACACTAGAACACAGAATAAGAATCTACGTTGATGCAATCGGCCAGTAAGAAGAGCTACATTTCAAGTTTTAGTTATCGATTAATGAATTATTGGGCGGTTTGGTGCCTTGGACCAGACCGAGGACCTTAAGATTTTGCATGAACCGAGGACTGGCAGCCAGGTAACACGAGAAATTGTGTAAAGTGTTAATATGTAGTAAAAACCTAAGAGAAAATCCCGTTTCCGTCATTTACTATCGAATCGACATAACGCCAGATCGTCACAGTGGTCGCTTTTCTCTCTGAAACGGTTACATTTATCGTCTGCAAGCCCTTGTCGCGTGATGCGGTGTGCAGACACAGTACAAGCAGCACACTAGAACACAGAATAAGAATCTACGTTGATGCAATCGGCCAGTAAGAAGAGCTACATTTCAAGTTTTAGTTATCGATTAATGAATTATTGGGCGGTTTGGTGCCTTGGACCAGACCGAGGACCTTAAGATTTTGCATGAACCGAGGACTGGCAGCCAGGTAACACGAGAAATTGTGTAAAGTGTTAATATGTAGTAAAAACCTAAGAAAATCTCCTGTTTCCGTCATTTACTATCGAATCGACATAACGCCAGATCGTCACAGTGGTCGCTTTTCTCTCTGAAACGGTTACATTTATCGTCTGCAAGCCCTTGTCGCGTGATGCGGTATGCAGACACAGTACAAGCAGCACACTAGAACACAGAATAAGAATCTACGTTGATGCAATCGGCCAGTAAGAAGAGCTACATTTCAAGTTTTAGTTATCGATTAATGAATTATTGGGCGGTTTGGTGCCTTGGACCAGACCGAGGACCTTAAGATTTTGCATGAACCGAGGACTGGCAGCCAGGTAACACGAGAAATTGTGTAAAGTGTAAATATGTAGTAAAAACCTAAGAAAATCTCCCGTTTCCGTCATTTACTATCGAATCGACATAACGCCAGATCGTCACAGTGGTCGCTTTTCTCTCTGAAACGGTTACATTTATCGTCTGCAAGCCCTTGTCGCGTGATGCGGTATGCAGAGTCACTACAAGCGGCATAGTAGAACACTGAAGAAGCATCTAAGTTTATGCAATCGGCCAGTAAGAAGAGCTACATTTCAAGTTTTAGTTATCGATTAATGAATTATTGGGCGGTTTGGTGCCTTGGACCAGACCGAGGACCTTAAGATTTTGCATGAACCGAGGACTGGCAGCCAGGTAACACGAGAAATTGTGTAAAGTGTTAATATGTAGTAAAAACCTAAGAAAATCTCCCGTTTCCGTCATTTACTATGGAATCGACATAACGCCAGATCGTCACAGTGGTCGCTTTTCTCTCTGACACGGTTACATTTATCGTCTGCAAGCCCTTGTCGCGTGATGCGGTATGCAGAGTCACGACAAGCGGCATAGTAGAACACTGAAGAAGCATCTAAGTTTATGCAATCGCCCAGTAAGAAGAGCTACATTATAAGTTTTAGTTATCGATTCATGA
Source organism: Schistocerca cancellata (assembly GCF_023864275.1). Classification (NCBI taxonomy): domain Eukaryota; kingdom Metazoa; phylum Arthropoda; class Insecta; order Orthoptera; family Acrididae; genus Schistocerca; species Schistocerca cancellata. The sequence continues at coordinate 4,568,391 of NW_026047150.1, forward strand.
ATTATTGGGCGGTTTGGTGCCTTGGACCAGACCAAGGACCTTAAGATTTTGCATGAACCGAGGACTGGCAGCCAGGTAACACGAGAAATTGTGTAAAGTGTTAATATGTAGTAAAAACCTAAAAAAATCTCCCGTTTCCGTCATTTACTACCGAATCGACATAACGCCAGATCGTCACAGTGGTCGCTTTTCTCTCTGAAACGTTTACATTTATCGTCTGCAAGCCCTTGTCGCGTGATGCGGTATGCAGACACAGTACAAGCAGCACACTAGAACACAGAATAAGAATCTACGTTGATGCAATCGGCCAGTAAGAAGAGCTACATTTCAAGTTTTAGTTATCGATTAATGAATTATTGGGCGGTTTGGTGCCTTGGACCAGACCGAGGACCTTAAGATTTTGCATGAACCGAGGACTGGCAGCCAGGTAACACGAGAAATTGTGTAAAGTGTTAATATGTAGTAAAAACCTAAGAAAATTTCCCGTTTCCGTCATTTACTATCGAATCGACATAACGCCAGATCGTCACAGTGGTCGCTTTTCTCTCTGAAACGGTTACATTTATCGTCTGCAAGCCCTTGTCGCGTGATGCGGTATGCAGAGTCACTACAAGCGGCATAGTAGAACACTGAAGAAGCATCTAAGTTTATGCAATCGCCCAGTAAGAAGAGCTACATTTCAAGTTTTAGTTATCGATTAATGAATTATTGGGCGGTTTGGTGCCTTGGACCAGACCGAGGACCTTAAGATTTTGCATGAACCGAGGACTGGCAGCCAGGTAACACGAGAAATTGTGTAAAGTGTTAATATGTAGTAAAAACCTAAGAAAATCTCCCGTTTCCGTCATTTACTATCGAATCGACATAACGCCAGATCGTCACAGTGGTCGCTTTTCTCTCTGAAACGGTTACATTTATCGTCTGCAAGCCCTTGTCGCGTGATGCGGTATGCAGACACAGTACAAGCAGCACACTAGAACACAGAATAAGAATCTACGTTGATGCAATCGGCCAGTAAGAAGAGCTACATTTCAAGTCTTAGTTATCGATTAATGAATTATTGGGCGGTTTGGTGCCTTGGACCAGACCGAGGACCTTAAGATTTTGCATGAACCGAGGACTGGCAGCCAGGTAACACGAGAAATTGTGTAAAGTGTTAATATGTAGTAAAAACCTAAGAAAATCTCCCGTTTCCGTCATTTACTATCGAATCGACATAACGCCAGATCGTCACAGTGGTCGCTTTTCTCTCTGAAACGGTTACATTTATCGTCTGCAAGCCCTTGTCGCGTGATGCGGTATGCAGAGTCACTACAAGCGGCATAGTAGAACACTGAAGAAGCATCTAAGTTAATGCAATCGCCCAGTAAGAAGAGGTACATTTCAGGTTTTAGTTATCGATTAATGAATTATTGGGCGGTTTGGTGCCTTGGACCAGACCGAGGACCTTAAGATTTTGCATGAACCGAGGACTGGCAGCCAGGTAACACGAGAAATTGTGTAAAGTGTTAATATGTAGTAAAAACCTAAGAAAATCTCCCGTTTCCGTCATTTACTATCGAATCGACATAACGCCAGATCGTCACAGTGATCGCTTTTCTCTCTGAAACGGTTACATTTATCGTCTGCAAGCCCTTGTCGCGTGATGCGGTATGCAGAGTCACTACAAGCGGCATAGTAGAACACTGAAGAAGCATCTAAGTTTATGCAATCGCCCAGTAAGAAGAGCTACATTTCAAGTTTTAGTTATCGATTAATGAATTATTGGGCGGTTTGGTGCCTTGGACCAGACCGAGGACCTTAAGATTTTGCATGAACCGAGGACTGGCAGCCAGGTAACACGAGAAATTGTGTAAAGTGTTAATATGTAGTAAAAACCTAAGAAAATCTCCCGTTTCCGTCATTTACTATCGAATCGACATAACGCCAGATCGTCACATTGGTCGCTTTTCTCTCTGAAACGGTTACATTTATCGTCTGCAAGTCCTTGTCGCGTGATGCGGTATGCAGACACAGTACAAGCAGCACACTAGAACACAGAATAAGAATCTACGTTGATGCAATCGGCCAGGAAGAAGAGCTACATTTCAAGTTTTAGATATCGATTAATGAATTATTGTGCGGTTTGGTGCCTTGGACCAGACCGAGGACCTTAAGATTTTGCATGAACCGAGGACTGGCAGCCAGGTAACACGAGAAATTGTGTAAAGTGTTAATATGTAGTAAAAACCTAAGAAAATCTCCCGTTTCCGTCATTTACTATCGAATCGACATAACGCCAGATCGTCACATTGGTCGCTTTTCTCTCTGAAACGGTTACATTTATCGTCTGCAAGTCCTTGTCGCGTGATGCGGTATGCAGACACAGTACAAGCAGCACACTAGAACACAGAATAAGAATCTACGTTGATGCAATCGGCCAGGAAGAAGAGCTACATTTCAAGTTTTAGATATCGATTAATGAATTATTGTGCGGTTTGGTGCCTTGGACCAGACCGAGGACCTTAAGATTTTGCATGAACCGAGGACTGGCAGCCAGGTAACACGAGAAATTGTGTAAAGTGTTAATATGTAGTAAAAACCTAAGAAAATCTCTCGTTTCCGTCATTTACTATGGAATCGACATAACGCCAGATCGTCACAGTGGTCGCTTTTCTCTCTGACACGGTTACATTTATCGTCTGCAAGCCCTTGTCGCGTGATGCGGTATGCAGAGTCACGACAAGCATCATAGTAGAACACTGAAGAAGCATCTAAGTTTATGCAATCGCCCAGTAAGAAGAGCTACATTATAAGTTTTAGTTATCGATTCATTAATTATTGGGCGGTTTGGTGCCTTGGACCAGACCGAGGACCTTAAGATTTTGCATGAACCGAGGACTGGCAGCCAGGTAACACGAGAAATTGTGTAAAGTGTTAATATGTAGTAAAAACCTAAAAAAATCTCCCGTTTCCGTCATTTACTACCGAATCGACATAACGCCAGATCGTCACAGTGGTCGCTTTTCTCTCTGAAACGTTTACATTTATCGTCTGCAAGCCCTTGTCGCGTGATGCGGTATGCAGACACAGTACAAGCAGCACACTAGAACACAGAATAAGAATCTACGTTGATGCAATCGGCCAGTAAGAAGAGCTACATTTCAAGTTTTAGTTATCGATTAATGAATTATTGGGCGGTTTGGTGCCTTGGACCAGACCGAGGACCTTAAGATTTTGCATGAACCGAGGACTGGCAGCCAGGTAACACGAGAAATTGTGTAAAGTGTTAATATGTAGTAAAAACCTAAGAAAATTTCCCGTTTCCGTCATTTACTATCGAATCGACATAACGCCAGATCGTCACAGTGGTCGCTTTTCTCTCTGAAACGGTTACATTTATCGTCTGCAAGCCCTTGTCGCGTGATGCGGTATGCAGAGTCACTACAAGCGGCATAGTAGAACACTGAAGAAGCATCTAAGTTTATGCAATCGCCCAGTAAGAAGAGCTACATTTCAAGTTTTAGTTATCGATTAATGAATTATTGGGCGGTTTGGTGCCTTGGACCAGACCGAGGACCTTAAGATTTTGCATGAACCGAGGACTGGCAGCCAGGTAACACGAGAAATTGTGTAAAGTGTTAATATGTAGTAAAAACCTAAGAAAATCTCCCGTTTCCGTCATTTACTATCGAATCGACATAACGCCAGATCGTCACAGTGGTCGCTTTTCTCTCTGAAACGGTTACATTTATCGTCTGCAAGCCCTTGTCGCGTGATGCGGTATGCAGACACAGTACAAGCAGCACACTAGAACACAGAATAAGAATCTACGTTGATGCAATCGGCCAGTAAGAAGAGCTACATTTCAAGTCTTAGTTATCGATTAATGAATTATTGGGCGGTTTGGTGCCTTGGACCAGACCGAGGACCTTAAGATTTTGCATGAACCGAGGACTGGCAGCCAGGTAACACGAGAAATTGTGTAAAGTGTTAATATGTAGTAAAAACCTAAGAAAATCTCCCGTTTCCGTCATTTACTATCGAATCGACATAACGCCAGATCGTCACAGTGGTCGCTTTTCTCTCTGAAACGGTTACATTTATCGTCTGCAAGCCCTTGTCGCGTGATGCGGTATGCAGAGTCACTACAAGCGGCATAGTAGAACACTGAAGAAGCATCTAAGTTAATGCAATCGCCCAGTAAGAAGAGGTACATTTCAGGTTTTAGTTATCGATTAATGAATTATTGGGAGGTTTGGTGCCTTGGACCAGACCGAGGACCTTAAGATTTTGCATGAACCGAGGACTGGCAGCCAGGTAACACGAGAAATTGTGTAAAGTGTTAATATGTAGTAAAAACCTAAGAAAATCTCCCGTTTCCGTCATTTACTATCGAATCGACATAACGCCAGATCGTCACATTGGTCGCTTTTCTCTCTGAAACGGTTACATTTATCGTCTGCAAGTCCTTGTCGCGTGATGCGGTATGCAGACACAGTACAAGCAGCACACTAGAACACAGAATAAGAATCTACGTTGATGCAATCGGCCAGGAAGAAGAGCTACATTTCAAGTTTTAGATATCGATTAATGAATTATTGTGCGGTTTGGTGCCTTGGACCAGACCGAGGACCTTAAGATTTTGCATGAACCGAGGACTGGCAGCCAGGTAACACGAGAAATTGTGTAAAGTGTTAATATGTAGTAAAAACCTAAGAAAATCTCCCGTTTCCGTCATTTACTATCGAATCGACATAACGCCAGATCGTCACATTGGTCGCTTTTCTCTCTGAAACGGTTACATTTATCGTCTGCAAGTCCTTGTCGCGTGATGCGGTATGCAGACACAGTACAAGCAGCACACTAGAACACAGAATAAGAATCTACGTTGATGCAATCGGCCAGGAAGAAGAGCTACATTTCAAGTTTTAGATATCGATTAATGAATTATTGTGCGGTTTGGTGCCTTGGACCAGACCGAGGACCTTAAGATTTTGCATGAACCGAGGACTGGCAGCCAGGTAACACGAGAAATTGTGTAAAGTGTTAATATGTAGTAAAAACCTAAGAAAATCTCTCGTTTCCGTCATTTACTATGGAATCGACATAACGCCAGATCGTCACAGTGGTCGCTTTTCTCTCTGACACGGTTACATTTATCGTCTGCAAGCCCTTGTCGCGTGATGCGGTATGCAGAGTCACGACAAGCATCATAGTAGAACACTGAAGAAGCATCTAAGTTTATGCAATCGCCCAGTAAGAAGAGCTACATTATAAGTTTTAGTTATCGATTCATTAATTATTGGGCGGTTTGGTGCCTTGGACCAGACCGAGGACCTTAAGATTTTGCATGAACCGAGGACTGGCAGCCAGGTAACACGAGAAATTGTGTAAAGTGTTAATATGTAGTAAAAACCTAAAAAAATCTCCCGTTTCCGTCATTTACTACCGAATCGACATAACGCCAGATCGTCACAGTGGTCGCTTTTCTCTCTGAAACGTTTACATTTATCGTCTGCAAGCCCTTGTCGCGTGATGCGGTATGCAGACACAGTACAAGCAGCACACTAGAACACAGAATAAGAATCTACGTTGATGCAATCGGCCAGTAAGAAGAGCTACATTTCAAGTTTTAGTTATCGATTAATGAATTATTGGGCGGTTTGGTGCCTTGGACCAGACCGAGGACCTTAAGATTTTGCATGAACCGAGGACTGGCAGCCAGGTAACACGAGAAATTGTGTAAAGTGTTAATATGTAGTAAAAACCTAAGAAAATTTCCCGTTTCCGTCATTTACTATCGAATCGACATAACGCCAGATCGTCACAGTGGTCGCTTTTCTCTCTGAAACGGTTACATTTATCGTCTGCAAGCCCTTGTCGCGTGATGCGGTATGCAGAGTCACTACAAGCGGCATAGTAGAACACTGAAGAAGCATCTAAGTTTATGCAATCGCCCAGTAAGAAGAGCTACATTTCAAGTTTTAGTTATCGATTAATGAATTATTGGGCGGTTTGGTGCCTTGGACCAGACCGAGGACCTTAAGATTTTGCATGAACCGAGGACTGGCAGCCAGGTAACACGAGAAATTGTGTAAAGTGTTAATATGTAGTAAAAACCTAAGAAAATCTCCCGTTTCCGTCATTTACTATCGAATCGACATAACGCCAGATCGTCACAGTGGTCGCTTTTCTCTCTGAAACGGTTACATTTATCGTCTGCAAGCCCTTGTCGCGTGATGCGGTATGCAGACACAGTACAAGCAGCACACTAGAACACAGAATAAGAATCTACGTTGATGCAATCGGCCAGTAAGAAGAGCTACATTTCAAGTCTTAGTTATCGATTAATGAATTATTGGGCGGTTTGGTGCCTTGGACCAGACCGAGGACCTTAAGATTTTGCATGAACCGAGGACTGGCAGCCAGGTAACACGAGAAATTGTGTAAAGTGTTAATATGTAGTAAAAACCTAAGAAAATCTCCCGTTTCCGTCATTTACTATCGAATCGACATAACGCCAGATCGTCACAGTGGTCGCTTTTCTCTCTGAAACGGTTACATTTATCGTCTGCAAGCCCTTGTCGCGTGATGCGGTATGCAGAGTCACTACAAGCGGCATAGTAGAACACTGAAGAAGCATCTAAGTTAATGCAATCGCCCAGTAAGAAGAGGTACATTTCAGGTTTTAGTTATCGATTAATGAATTATTGGGAGGTTTGGTGCCTTGGACCAGACCGAGGACCTTAAGATTTTGCATGAACCGAGGACTGGCAGCCAGGTAACACGAGAAATTGTGTAAAGTGTTAATATGTAGTAAAAACCTAAGAAAATCTCCCGTTTCCGTCATTTACTATCGAATCGACATAACGCCAGATCGTCACAGTGATCGCTTTTCTCTCTGAAACGGTTACATTTATCGTCTGCAAGCCCTTGTCGCGTGATGCGGTATGCAGAGTCACTACAAGCGGCATAGTAGAACACTGAAGAAGCATCTAAGTTTATGCAATCGCCCAGTAAGAAGAGCTACATTTCAAGTTTTAGTTATCGATTAATGAATTATTGGGCGGTTTGGTGCCTTGGACCAGACCGAGGACCTTAAGATTTTGCATGAACCGAGGACTGGCAGCCAGGTAACACGAGAAATTGTGTAAAGTGTTAATATGTAGTAAAAACCTAAGAAAATCTCCCGTTTCCGTCATTTACTATCGAATCGACATAACGCCAGATCGTCACATTGGTCGCTTTTCTCTCTGAAACGGTTACATTTATCGTCTGCAAGTCCTTGTCGCGTGATGCGGTATGCAGACACAGTACAAGCAGCACACTAGAACACAGAATAAGAATCTACGTTGATGCAATCGGCCAGGAAGAAGAGCTACATTTCAAGTTTTAGATATCGATTAATGAATTATTGTGCGGTTTGGTGCCTTGGACCAGACCGAGGACCTTAAGATTTTGCATGAATCGAGGACTGGCAGCCAGGTAACACGAGAAATTGTGTAAAGTGTTAATATGTAGTAAAAACCTAAGAAAATCTCCCGTTTCCGTCATTTACTATCGAATCGACATAACGCCAGATCGTCACATTGGTCGCTTTTCTCTCTGAAACGGTTACATTTATCGTCTGCAAGCCCTTGTCGCGTGATGCGGTATGCAGACACAGTACAAGCAGCACACTAGAACACAGAATAAGAATCTACGTTGATGCAATCGGCCAGTAAGAAGAGCTACATTTCAAGTTTTAGATATCGATTAATGAATTATTGGGCAGTTTGGTGCCTTGGACCAGACCGAGGACCTTAAGATTTTGCATGAACCGAGGACTGGCAGCCAGGTAACACGAGAAATTGTGTAAAGTGTTAATATGTAGTAAAAACCTAAGAAAATCTCCCGTTTCCGTCATTTACTATCGAATCGACATAACGCCAGATCGTCACAGTGGTCGCTTTTCTCTCTGAAACGGTTACATTTATCGTCTGCAAGCCCTTGTCGCGTGATGCGGTATGCAGAGTCACTACAAGCGGCATTGTAGAACACTGAAGAAGCATCTAAGTTTATGCAATCACCCAGTAAGAAGAGCTACATTTCAAGTTTTAGTTATCGATTAATGAATTATTGGGCGGTTTGGTGCCTTGGACCAGACCGAGGACCTTAAGATTTTGCATGAACAGAGGACTGGCAGCCAGGTAACACGAGAAATTGTGTAAAGTGTTAATATGTAGTAAAAACCTAAGAAAATCTCCCGTTTCCGTCATTTACTATCGAATCGACATAACGCCAGATCGTCACAGTGGTCGCTTTTCTCTCTGAAACGGTTACATTTATCGTCTGCAAGCCCTTGTCGCGTGATGCGGTATGCAGAGTCACTACAAGCGGCATAGTAGAACACTGAAGAAGCATCTAAGTTTATGCAATCGCCCAGTAAGAAGAGGTACATTTCAAGTTTTAGTTATCGATTAATGAATTATTGGGCGGTTTGGTGACTTGGACCAGACCGAGGACCTTAAGATTTTGCATGAACCGAGGACTGGCAGCCAGGTAACACGAGAAATTGTGTAAAGTGTTAATATGTAGTAAAAACCTAAGAAAATCTCCCGTTTCCGTCATTTACTATCGAATCGACATAACGCCAGATCGTCACATTGGTCGCTTTTCTCTCTGAAACGGTTACATTTATCGTCTGCAAGCCCTTGTCGCGTGATGCGGTATGCAGACACAGTACAAGCAGCACACTAGAACACAGAATAAGAATCTACGTTGATGCAATCGGCCAGTAAGAAGAGCTACATTTCAAGTTTTAGTTATCGATTAATGAATTATTGGGCGGTTTGGTGCCTTGGACCAGACCAAGGACCTTAAGATTTTGCATGAACCGAGGACTGGCAGCCAGGTAACACGAGAAATTGTGTAAAGTGTTAATATGTAGTAAAAACCTAAGAAAATCTCCCGTTTCCGTCATTTACTATCGAATCGACATAACGCCAGATCGTCACAGTGGTCGCTTTTCTCTCTGAAACGGTTACATTTATCGTCTGCAAGCCCTTGTCGCGTGATGCGGTATGCAGACACAGTACAAGCAGCACACTAGAACACAGAATAAGAATCTACGTTGATGCAATCGGCCAGTAAGAAGAGCTACATTTCAAGTCTTAGTTATCGATTAATGAATTATTGGGCGGTTTGGTGCCTTGGACCAGACCGAGGACCTTAAGATTTTGCATGAACCGAGGACTGGCAGCCAGGTAACACGAGAAATTGTGTAAAGTGTTAATATGTAGTAAAAACCTAAGAAAATCTCCCGTTTCCGTCATTTACTATCGAATCGACATAACGCCAGATCGTCACATTGGTCGCTTTTCTCTCTGAAACGGTTACATTTATCGTCTGCAAGCCCTTGTCGCGTGATGCGGTATGCAGAGTCACTACAAGCGGCATAGTAGAACACTGAAGAAGCATCTAAGTTTATGCAATCGCCCAGTAAGAAGAGCTACATTTCAGGTTTTAGTTATCGATTAATGAATTATTGGGCGGTTTGGTGCCTTGGACCACAACCGAGGACCTTAAGATTTTGCATGAACCGAGGACTGGCAGCCAGGTAACACGAGAAATTGTGTAAAGTGTTAATATGTAGTAAAAACCTAAGAAAATCTCCCGTTACCGTCATTTACTATCGAATCGACATAACGCCAGATCGTCACATTGGTCGCTTTTCTCTCTGAAACGGTTACATTTATCGTCTGCAAGCCCTTGTCGCGTGATGCGGTATGCAGACACGGTACAAGCAGCACACTAGAACACAGAATTGATGCAATCGGCCAGGAGGAAGAGCTACATTTCAAGTTTTAGTTATCGATTAATGAATTATTGGACGGTTTCGTGCCTTGGACCAGACCGAGGACCGACCGAGGACCTTAAGATTTTGCATGAACCGAGGACTGGCAGCCAGGTAACACGAGAAATTGTGTAAAGTGTTAATATGTAGTAAAAACCTAAGAAAATCTCCCGTTTCCGTCATTTACTATCGAATCGACATAACGCCAGATCGTCACAGTGGTCGCTTTTCTCTCTGAAACGGTTACATTTATCGTCTGCAAGCCCTTGTCGCGTGATGCGGTATGCAGAGTCACTACAAGCGGCATAGTAGAACACTGAAGAAGCATCTAAGTTTATGCAATCGGCCAGTAAGAAGAGCTACATTTCAAGTTTTAGTTATCGATTAATGAATTATTGGGCGGTTTGGTGCCTTGGACCAGACCGAGGACCTTAAGATTTTGCATGAACCGAGGACTGGCAGCCAGGTAACACGAGAAATTGTGTAAAGTGTTAATATGTAGTAAAAACCTAAGAAAATCTCCCGTTTCCGTCATTTACTATGGAATCGACATAACGCCAGATCGTCACAGTGGTCGCTTTTCTCTCTGACACGGTTACATTTATCGTCTGCAAGCCCTTGTCGCGTGATGCGGTATGCAGAGTCACGACAAGCGGCATAGTAGAACACTGAAGAAGCATCTAAGTTTATGCAATCGCCCAGTAAGAAGAGCTACATTATAAGTTTTAGTTATCGATTCATGAATTATTGGGCGGTTTGGTGCCTTGGACCAGACCGAGGACCTTAAGATTTTGCATGAACCGAGGACTGGCAGCCAGGTAACACGAGAAATTGTGTAAAGTGTTAATATGTAGTAAAAACCTAAAAAAATCTCCCGTTTCCGTCATTTACTACCGAATCGAAATAACGCCAGATCGTCACAGTGGTCGCTTTTCTCTCTGAAACGTTTACATTTATCGTCTGCAAGCCCTTGTCGCGTGATGCGGTATGCAGACACAGTACAAGCAGCACACTAGAACACAGAATAAGAATCTACGTTGATGCAATCGGCCAGTAAGAAGAGCTACATTTCAAGTTTTAGTTATCGATTAATGAATTATTGGGTGGTTTGGTGCCTTGGACCAGACCGAGGACCTTAAGATTTTGCATGAACCGAGGACTGGCAGCCAGGTAACACGAGAAATTGTGTAAAGTGTTAATATGTAGTAAAAACCTAAGAAAATCTCCCGTTTCCGTCATTTACTATCGAATCGACATAACGCCAGATCGTCACAGTGGTCGCTTTTCTCTCTGAAACGGTTACATTTATCGTCTGCAAGCCCTTGTCGCGTGATGCGGTATGCAGAGTCACTACAAGCGGCATTGTAGAACACTGAAGAAGCATCTAAGTTTATGCAATCGCCCAGTAAGAAGAGCTACATTTCAAGTTTTAGTTATCGATTAATGAATTATTGGGCGGTTTGGTGCCTTGGACCAGACCGAGGACCTTAAGATTTTGCATGAACCGAGGACTGGCAGCCAGGTAACACGAGAAATTGTGTAAAGTGTTAATATGTAGCAAAAACCTAAGAAAATCTCCCGTTTCCGTCATTTACTATCGAATCGACATAACGCCAGATCGTCACAGTGGTTGCTTTTCTCTCTGAAACGGTTACATTTATCGTCTGCAAGCCCTTGTCGCGTGATGCGGTATGCAGACACAGTACAAGCAGCACACTAGAACACAGAATAAGAATCTACGTTGATGCAATCGGCCAGTAAGAAGAGCTACATTTCAAGTTTTAGTTATCGATTAATGAATTATTGGGCGGTTTGGTGCCTTGGACCAGACCGAGGACCTTAAGATTTTGCATGAACCGAGGACTGGCAGCCAGGTAACACGAGAAATTGTGTAAAGTGTTAATATGTAGTAAAAACCTAAGAAAATCTCCCGTTTCCGTCATTTACTATCGAATCGACATAACGCCAGATCGTCACAGTGGTCGCTTTTCTCTCTGAAACGGTTACATTTATCGTCTGCAAGCCCTTGTCGCGTGATGCGGTATGCAGACACAGTACAAGCAGCACACTAGAACACAGAATAAGAATCTACGTTGATGCAATCGGCCAGTAAGAAGAGCTACATTTCAAGTTTTAGTTATCGATTAATGAATTATTGGGCGGTTTGGTGCCTTGGACCAGACCGAGGACCTTAAGATTTTGCATGAACCGAGGACTGGCAGCCAGGTAACACGAGAAATTGTGTAAAGTGTTAATATGTAGTAAAAACCTAAGAAAATCTCCCGTTTCCGTCATTTACTATCGAATCGACATAACGCCAGATCGTCACATTGGTCGCTTTTCTCTCTGAAACGGTTACATTTATCGTCTGCAAGCCCTTGTCGCGTGATGCGGTATGCAGACACAGTACAAGCAGCACACTAGAACACAGAATAAGAATCTACGTTGATGCAATCGGCCAGTAAGAAGAGCTACATTTCAAGTTTTAGTTATCGATTAATGAGTTATTGGGCGGTTTGGTGCCTTGGACCAGACCGAGGACCTTAAGATTTTGCATGAACCGAGGACTGGCAGCCAGGTAACACGAGAAATTGTGTAAGTGTTAATATGTAGTAAAAACCTAAGAAAAACTCCCGTCTCCGTCATTTACTATCGAATCGACATAACGCCAGATCGTCACAGTGGTCGCTTTTCTCTCTGAAACGGTTACATTTATCGTCTGCAAGCCCTTGTCGCGTGATGCGGTATGCAGAGTCACTACAAGCGGCATAGTAGAACACTGAAGAAGCATCTAAGTTTATGCAATCGCCCAGTAAGAAGAGCTACATTTCAAGTTTTAGTTATCGATTAATGAATTATTGGGCGGTTTGTGCCTTGGACCAGACCGAGGACCTTAAGATTTTGCATGAACCGAGAACTGGCAGCCAGGTAACACGAGAAATTGTGTAAAGTGTTAATATGTAGTAAAAACCTAAGAAAATCTCTCGTTTCCGTCATTTACTATGGAATCGACATAACGCCAGATCGTCACAGTGGTCGCTTTTCTCTCTGAAACGGTTACATTTATCGTCTGCAAGCCCTTGTCGCGTGATGCGGTATGCAGAGTTACTACAAGCGGCATAGTAGAACACTGAAGAAGCATCTAAGTTTATGCAATCGCCCAGTAAGAAGAGCTACATTTCAAGTTCTAGTTATCGATTAATGAATTATTGGGCGGTTTGGTGCCTTGGACCAGACCGAGGACCTTAAGATTTTGCATGAACCGAGGACTGGCGGCCAGGTAACACGAGAAATTGTGTAAAGTGTTAATATGTAGTAAAAACCTAAGAAAATCTCCCGTTTCCGTCATTTACTATCGAATCGACATAACGCCAGATCGTCACAGTGGTCGCTTTTCTCTCTGAAACGGTTACATTTATCGTCTGCAAGCCCTTGTCGCGTGATGCGGTATGCAGACACAGTACAAGCAGCACACTAGAACACAGAATAAGAATCTACGTTGATGCAATCGGCCAGTAAGAAGAGCTACATTTCAAGTTTTAGTTATCGATTAATGAATTATTGGGCGGTTTGGTGCCTTGGACCAGACCGAGGAGCTTAAGATTTTGCATGAACCGAGGACTGGCAGCCAGGTAACACGAGAAATTGTGTAAAGTGTTAATATGTAGTAAAAATCTAAGAAAATCTCCCGTTTCCGTCATTTACTATCGAATCGACATAACGCCAGATCGTCACATTGGTCGCTTTTCTCTCTGAAACGGTTACATTTATCGTCTGCAAGCCCTTGTCGCGTGATGCGGTATGCAGAGTCACTACAAGCGGCATAGTAGAACACTGAAGAAGCATCTAAGTTTATGCAATCGCCCAGTAAGAAGAGCTACATTTCAGGTTTTAGTTATCGATTAATGAATTATTGGGCGGTTTGGTGCCTTGGACCACAACCGAGGACCTTAAGATTTTGCATGAACCGAGGACTGGCAGCCAGGTAACACGAGAAATTGTGTAAAGTGTTAATATGTAGCAAAAACCTAAGAAAATCTCCCGTTTCCGTCATTTACTATCGAATCGACATAACGCCAGATCGTCACAGTGGTTGCTTTTCTCTCTGAAACGGTTACATTTATCGTCTGCAAGCCCTTGTCGCGTGATGCGGTATGCAGACACAGTACAAGCAGCACACTAGAACACAGAATAAGAATCTACGTTGATGCAATCGGCCAGTAAGAAGAGCTACATTTCAAGTTTTAGTTATCGATTAATGAATTATTGGGCGGTTTGGTGCCTTGGACCAGACCGAGGACCTTAAGATTTTGCATGAACCGAGGACTGGCAGCCAGGTAACACGAGAAATTGTGTAAAGTGTTAATATGTAGTAAAAACCTAAGAAAATCTCCCGTTTCCGTCATTTACTATCGAATCGACATAACGCCAGATCGTCACAGTGGTCGCTTTTCTCTCTGAAACGGTTACATTTATCGTCTGCAAGCCCTTGTCGCGTGATGCGGTATGCAGACACAGTACAAGCAGCACACTAGAACACAGAATAAGAATCTACGTTGATGCAATCGGCCAGTAAGAAGAGCTACATTTCAAGTTTTAGTTATCGATTAATGAATTATTGGGCGGTTTGGTGCCTTGGACCAGACCGAGGACCTTAAGATTTTGCATGAACCGAGGACTGGCAGCCAGGTAACACGAGAAATTGTGTAAAGTGTTAATATGTAGTAAAAACCTAAGAAAATCTCCCGTTTCCGTCATTTACTATCGAATCGACATAACGCCAGATCGTCACATTGGTCGCTTTTCTCTCTGAAACGGTTACATTTATCGTCTGCAAGCCCTTGTCGCGTGATGCGGTATGCAGACACAGTACAAGCAGCACACTAGAACACAGAATAAGAATCTACGTTGATGCAATCGGCCAGTAAGAAGAGCTACATTTCAAGTTTTAGTTATCGATTAATGAGTTATTGGGCGGTTTGGTGCCTTGGACCAGACCGAGGACCTTAAGATTTTGCATGAACCGAGGACTGGCAGCCAGGTAACACGAGAAATTGTGTAAGTGTTAATATGTAGTAAAAACCTAAGAAAAACTCCCGTCTCCGTCATTTACTATCGAATCGACATAACGCCAGATCGTCACAGTGGTCGCTTTTCTCTCTGAAACGGTTACATTTATCGTCTGCAAGCCCTTGTCGCGTGATGCGGTATGCAGAGTCACTACAAGCGGCATAGTAGAACACTGAAGAAGCATCTAAGTTTATGCAATCGCCCAGTAAGAAGAGCTACATTTCAAGTTTTAGTTATCGATTAATGAATTATTGGGCGGTTTGTGCCTTGGACCAGACCGAGGACCTTAAGATTTTGCATGAACCGAGAACTGGCAGCCAGGTAACACGAGAAATTGTGTAAAGTGTTAATATGTAGTAAAAACCTAAGAAAATCTCTCGTTTCCGTCATTTACTATGGAATCGACATAACGCCAGATCGTCACAGTGGTCGCTTTTCTCTCTGAAACGGTTACATTTATCGTCTGCAAGCCCTTGTCGCGTGATGCGGTATGCAGAGTTACTACAAGCGGCATAGTAGAACACTGAAGAAGCATCTAAGTTTATGCAATCGCCCAGTAAGAAGAGCTACATTTCAAGTTCTAGTTATCGATTAATGAATTATTGGGCGGTTTGGTGCCTTGGACCAGACCGAGGACCTTAAGATTTTGCATGAACCGAGGACTGGCAGCCAGGTAACACGAGAAATTGTGTAAAGTGTTAATATGTAGTAAAAACCTAAGAAAATCTCCCGTTTCCGTCATTTACTATCGAATCGACATAACGCCAGATCGTCACAGTGGTCGCTTTTCTCTCTGAAACGGTTACATTTATCGTCTGCAAGCCCTTGTCGCGTGATGCGGTATGCAGACACAGTACAAGCAGCACACTAGAACACAGAATAAGAATCTACGTTGATGCAATCGGCCAGTAAGAAGAGCTACATTTCAAGTTTTAGTTATCGATTAATGAATTATTGGGCGGTTTGGTGCCTTGGACCAGACCGAGGAGCTTAAGATTTTGCATGAACCGAGGACTGGCAGCCAGGTAACACGAGAAATTGTGTAAAGTGTTAATATGTAGTAAAAATCTAAGAAAATCTCCCGTTTCCGTCATTTACTATCGAATCGACATAACGCCAGATCGTCACATTGGTCGCTTTTCTCTCTGAAACGGTTACATTTATCGTCTGCAAGCCCTTGTCGCGTGATGCGGTATGCAGAGTCACTACAAGCGGCATAGTAGAACACTGAAGAAGCATCTAAGTTTATGCAATCGCCCAGTAAGAAGAGCTACATTTCAGGTTTTAGTTATCGATTAATGAATTATTGGGCGGTTTGGTGCCTTGGACCACAACCGAGGACCTTAAGATTTTGCATGAACCGAGGACTGGCAGCCAGGTAACACGAGAAATTGTGTAAAGTGTTAATATGTAGTAAAAACCTAAGAAAATCTCCTGTTACCGTCATTTACTATCGAATCGACATAACGCCAGATCGTCACATTGGTCGCTTTTCTCTCTGAAACGGTTACATTTATCGTCTGCAAGCCCTTGTCGCGTGATGCGGTATGCAGACACGGTACAAGCAGCACACTAGAACACAGAATTGATGCAATCGGCCAGGAGGAAGAGCTACATTTCAAGTTTTAGTTATCGATTAATGAATTATTGGACGGTTTCGTGCCTTGGACCAGACCGAGGACCGACCGAGGACCTTAAGATTTTGCATGAACCGAGGACTGGCAGCCAGGTAACACGAGAAATTGTGTAAAGTGTTAATATGTAGTAAAAACCTAAGAAAATCTCCCGTTTCCGTCATTTACTATCGAATCGACATAACGCCAGATAGTCACAGTGGTCGCTTTTCTCTCTGAAACGGTTACATTTATCGTCTGCAAGCCCTTGTCGCGTGATGCGGTATGCAGACACAGTACAAGCAGCACACTAGAACACAGAATAAGAATCTACGTTGATGCAATCGGCCAGTAAGAAGAGCTACATTTCAAGTTTTAGTTATCGATTAATGAATTATTGGGCGGTTTGGTGCCTTGGACCAGACCGAGGACCTTAAGATTTTGCATGAACCGAGGACTGGCAGCCAGGTAACACGAGAAATTGTGTAAAGTGTAAATATGTAGTAAAAACCTAAGAAAATCTCCCGTTTCCGTCATTTACTATCGAATCGACATAACGCCAGATCGTCACAGTGGTCGCTTTTCTCTCTGAAACGGTTACATTTATCGTCTGCAAGCCCTTGTCGCGTGATGCGGTATGCAGAGTCACTACAAGCGGCATAGTAGAACACTGAAGAAGCATCTAAGTTTATGCAATCGGCCAGTAAGAAGAGCTACATTTCAAGTTTTAGTTATCGATTAATGAATTATTGGGCGGTTTGGTGCCTTGGACCAGACCGAGGACCTTAAGATTTTGCATGAACCGAGGACTGGCAGCCAGGTAACACGAGAAATTGTGTAAAGTGTTAATATGTAGTAAAAACCTAAGAAAATCTCCCGTTTCCGTCATTTACTATGGAATCGACATAACGCCAGATCGTCACAGTGGTCGCTTTTCTCTCTGACACGGTTACATTTATCGTCTGCAAGCCCTTGTCGCGTGATGCGGTATGCAGAGTCACGACAAGCGGCATAGTAGAACACTGAAGAAGCATCTAAGTTTATGCAATCGCCCAGTAAGAAGAGCTACATTATAAGTTTTAGTTATCGATTCATGAATTATTGGGCGGTTTGGTGCCTTGGACCAGACCGAGGACCTTAAGATTTTGCATGAACCGAGGACTGGCAGCCAGGTAACACGAGAAATTGTGTAAAGTGTTAATATGTAGTAAAAACCTAAGAAAATCTCCCGTTTCCGTCATTTACTACCGAATCGAAATAACGCCAGATCGTCACAGTGGTCGCTTTTCTCTCTGAAACGTTTACATTTATCGTCTGCAAGCCCTTGTCGCGTGATGTGGTATGCAGACACAGTACAAGCAGCACACTAGAACACAGAATAAGAATCTACGTTGATGCAATCGGCCAGTAAGAAGAGCTACATTTCAAGTTTTAGTTATCGATTAATGAATTATTGGGTGGTTTGGTGCCTTGGACCAGACCGAGGACCTTAAGATTTTGCATGAACCGAGGACTGGCAGCCAGGTAACACGAGAAATTGTGTAAAGTGTTAATATGTAGTAAAAACCTAAGAAAATCTCCCGTTTCCGTCATTTACTATCGAATCGACATAACGCCAGATCGTCACAGTGGTCGCTTTTCTCTCTGAAACGGTTACATTTATCGTCTGCAAGCCCTTGTCGCGTGATGCGGTATGCAGAGTCACTACAAGCGGCATTGTAGAACACTGAAGAAGCATCTAAGTTTATGCAATCGCCCAGTAAGAAGAGCTACATTTCAAGTTTTAGTTATCGATTAATGAATTATTGGGCGGTTTGGTGCCTTGGACCAGACCGAGGACCTTAAGATTTTGCATGAACCGAGGACTGGCAGCCAGGTAACACGAGAAATTGTGTAAAGTGTTAATATGTAGCAAAAACCTAAGAAAATCTCCCGTTTCCGTCATTTACTATCGAATCGACATAACGCCAGATCGTCACAGTGGTCGCTTTTCTCTCTGAAACGGTTACATTTATCGTCTGCAAGCCCTTGTCGCGTGATGCGGTATGCAGACACAGTACAAGCAGCACACTAGAACACAGAATAAGAATCTACGTTGATGCAATCGGCCAGTAAGAAGAGCTACATTTCAAGTTTTAGTTATCGATTAATGAATTATTGGGCGGTTTGGTGCCTTGGACCAGACCGAGGACCTTAAGATTTTGCATGAACCGAGGACTGGCAGCCAGGTAACACGAGAAATTGTGTAAAGTGTTAATATGTAGTAAAAACCTAAGAAAATCTCCCGTTTCCGTCATTTACTATCGAATCGACATAACGCCAGATCGTCACAGTGGTCGCTTTTCTCTCTGAAACGGTTACATTTATCGTCTGCAAGCCCTTGTCGCGTGATGCGGTATGCAGACACAGTACAAGCAGCACACTAGAACACAGAATAAGAATCTACGTTGATGCAATCGGCCAGTAAGAAGAGCTACATTTCAAGTTTTAGTTATCGATTAATGAATTATTGGGCGGTTTGGTGCCTTGGACCAGACCGAGGACCTTAAGATTTTGCATGAACCGAGGACTGGCAGCCAGGTAACACGAGAAATTGTGTAAAGTGTTAATATGTAGTAAAAACCTAAGAAAATCTCCCGTTTCCGTCATTTACTATCGAATCGACATAACGCCAGATCGTCACATTGGTCGCTTTTCTCTCTGAAACGGTTACATTTATCGTCTGCAAGCCCTTGTCGCGTGATGCGGTATGCAGACACAGTACAAGCAGCACACTAGAACACAGAATAAGAATCTACGTTGATGCAATCGGCCAGTAAGAAGAGCTACATTTCAAGTTTTAGTTATCGATTAATGAGTTATTGGGCGGTTTGGTGCCTTGGACCAGACCGAGGACCTTAAGATTTTGCATGAACCGAGGACTGGCAGCCAGGTAACACGAGAAATTGTGTAAGTGTTAATATGTAGTAAAAACCTAAGAAAAACTCCCGTCTCCGTCATTTACTATCGAATCGACATAACGCCAGATCGTCACAGTGGTCGCTTTTCTCTCTGAAACGGTTACATTTATCGTCTGCAAGCCCTTGTCGCGTGATGCGGTATGCAGAGTCACTACAAGCGGCATAGTAGAACACTGAAGAAGCATCTAAGTTTATGCAATCGCCCAGTAAGAAGAGCTACATTTCAAGTTTTAGTTATCGATTAATGAATTATTGGGCGGTTTGTGCCTTGGACCAGACCGAGGACCTTAAGATTTTGCATGAACCGAGGACTGGCAGCCAGGTAACACGAGAAATTGTGTAAAGTGTTAATATGTAGTAAAAACCTAAGAAAATCTCTCGTTTCCGTCATTTACTATGGAATCGACATAACGCCAGATCGTCACAGTGGTCGCTTTTCTCTCTGAAACGGTTACATTTATCGTCTGCAAGCCCTTGTCGCGTGATGCGGTATGCAGAGTTACTACAAGCGGCATAGTAGAACACTGAAGAAGCATCTAAGTTTATGCAATCGCCCAGTAAGAAGAGCTACATTTCAAGTTCTAGTTATCGATTAATGAATTATTGGGCGGTTTGGTGCCTTGGACCAGACCGAGGACCTTAAGATTTTGCATGAACCGAGGACTGGCAGCCAGGTAACACGAGAAATTGTGTAAAGTGTTAATATGTAGTAAAAACCTAAGAAAATCTCCCGTTTCCGTCATTTACTATCGAATCGACATAACGCCAGATCGTCACAGTGGTCGCTTTTCTCTCTGAAACGGTTACATTTATCGTCTGCAAGCCCTTGTCGCGTGATGCGGTATGCAGACACAGTACAAGCAGCACACTAGAACACAGAATAAGAATCTACGTTGATGCAATCGGCCAGTAAGAAGAGCTACATTTCAAGTTTTAGTTATCGATTAATGAATTATTGGGCGGTTTGGTGCCTTGGACCAGACCGAGGAGCTTAAGATTTTGCATGAACCGAGGACTGGCAGCCAGGTAACACGAGAAATTGTGTAAAGTGTTAATATGTAGTAAAAATCTAAGAAAATCTCCCGTTTCCGTCATTTACTATCGAATCGACATAACGCCAGATCGTCACATTGGTCGCTTTTCTCTCTGAAACGGTTACATTTATCGTCTGCAAGCCCTTGTCGCGTGATGCGGTATGCAGAGTCACTACAAGCGGCATAGTAGAACACTGAAGAAGCATCTAAGTTTATGCAATCGCCCAGTAAGAAGAGCTACATTTCAGGTTTTAGTTATCGATTAATGAATTATTGGGCGGTTTGGTGCCTTGGACCACAACCGAGGACCTTAAGATTTTGCATGAACCGAGGACTGGCAGCCAGGTAACACGAGAAATTGTGTAAAGTGTTAATATGTAGTAAAAACCTAAGAAAATCTCCTGTTACCGTCATTTACTATCGAATCGACATAACGCCAGATCGTCACATTGGTCGCTTTTCTCTCTGAAACGGTTACATTTATCGTCTGCAAGCCCTTGTCGCGTGATGCGGTATGCAGACACGGTACAAGCAGCACACTAGAACACAGAATTGATGCAATCGGCCAGGAGGAAGAGCTACATTTCAAGTTTTAGTTATCGATTAATGAATTATTGGACGGTTTCGTGCCTTGGACCAGACCGAGGACCGACCGAGGACCTTAAGATTTTGCATGAACCGAGGACTGGCAGCCAGGTAACACGAGAAATTGTGTAAAGTGTTAATATGTAGTAAAAACCTAAGAAAATCTCCCGTTTCCGTCATTTACTATCGAATCGACATAACGCCAGATAGTCACAGTGGTCGCTTTTCTCTCTGAAACGGTTACATTTATCGTCTGCAAGCCCTTGTCGCGTGATGCGGTATGCAGAGTCACTACAAGCGGCATAGTAGAACACTGAAGAAGCATCTAATTTTATGCAATCGGCCAGTAAGAAGAGCTACATTTCAAGTTTTAGTTATCGATTAATGAATTATTGGGCGGTTTGGTGCCTTGGACCAGACCGAGGACCTTAAGATTTTGCATGAACCGAGGACTGGCAGCCAGGTAACACGAGAAATTGTGTAAAGTGTTAATATGTAGTAAAAACCTAAGAAAATCTCTCGTTTCCGTCATTTACTATGGAATCGACATAACGCCAGATCGTCACAGTGGTCGCTTTTCTCTCTGAAACGGTTACATTTATCGTCTGCAAGCCCTTGTCGCGTGATGCGGTATGCAGAGTTACTACAAGCGGCATAGTAGAACACTGAAGAAGCATCTAAGTTTATGCAATCGCCCAGTAAGAAGAGCTACATTTCAAGTTCTAGTTATCGATTAATGAATTATTGGGCGGTTTGGTGCCTTGGACCAGACCGAGGACCTTAAGATTTTGCATGAACCGAGGACTGGCAGCCAGGTAACACGAGAAATTGTGTAAAGTGTTAATATGTAGTAAAAACCTAAGAAAAAATCCCGTTTCCGTCATTTACTATCGAATCGACATAACGCCAGATCGTCACAGTGGTCGCTTTTCTCTCTGAAACGGTTACATTTATCGTCTGCAAGCCCTTGTCGCGTGATGCGGTATGCAGACACAGTACAAGCAGCACACTAGAACACAGAATAAGAATCTACGTTGATGCAATCGGCCAGTAAGAAGAGCTACATTTCAAGTTTTAGTTATCGATTAATGAATTATTGGGCGGTTTGGTGCCTTGGACCAGACCGAGGAGCTTAAGATTTTGCATGAACCGAGGACTGGCAGCCAGGTAACACGAGAAATTGTGTAAAGTGTTAATATGTAGTAAAAATCTAAGAAAATCTCCCGTTTCCGTCATTTACTATCGAATCGACATAACGCCAGATCGTCACATTGGTCGCTTTTCTCTCTGAAACGGTTACATTTATCGTCTGCAAGCCCTTGTCGCGTGATGCGGTATGCAGAGTCACTACAAGCGGCATAGTAGAACACTGAAGAAGCATCTAAGTTTATGCAATCGCCCAGTAAGAAGAGCTACATTTCAGGTTTTAGTTATCGATTAATGAATTATTGGGCGGTTTGGTGCCTTGGACCACAACCGAGGACCTTAAGATTTTGCATGAACCGAGGACTGGCAGCCAGGTAACACGAGAAATTGTGTAAAGTGTTAATATGTAGTAAAAACCTAAGAAAATCTCCTGTTACCGTCATTTACTATCGAATCGACATAACGCCAGATCGTCACATTGGTCGCTTTTCTCTCTGAAACGGTTACATTTATCGTCTGCAAGCCCTTGTCGCGTGATGCGGTATGCAGACACGGTACAAGCAGCACACTAGAACACAGAATTGATGCAATCGGCCAGGAGGAAGAGCTACATTTCAAGTTTTAGTTATCGATTAATGAATTATTGGACGGTTTCGTGCCTTGGACCAGACCGAGGACCGACCGAGGACCTTAAGATTTTGCATGAACCGAGGACTGGCAGCCAGGTAACACGAGAAATTGTGTAAAGTGTTAATATGTAGTAAAAACCTAAGAAAATCTCCCGTTTCCGTCATTTACTATCGAATCGACATAACGCCAGATAGTCACAGTGGTCGCTTTTCTCTCTGAAACGGTTACATTTATCGTCTGCAAGCCCTTGTCGCGTGATGCGGTATGCAGAGTCACTACAAGCGGCATAGTAGAACACTGAAGAAGCATCTAATTTTATGCAATCGGCCAGTAAGAAGAGCTACATTTCAAGTTTTAGTTATCGATTAATGAATTATTGGGCGGTTTGGTGCCTTGGACCAGACCGAGGACCTTAAGATTTTGCATGAACCGAGGACTGGCAGCCAGGTAACACGAGAAATTGTGTAAAGTGTTAATATGTAGTAAAAACCTAAGAAAATCTCTCGTTTCCGTCATTTACTATGGAATCGACATAACGCCAGATCGTCACAGTGGTCGCTTTTCTCTCTGAAACGGTTACATTTATCGTCTGCAAGCCCTTGTCGCGTGATGCGGTATGCAGAGTCCCTACAAGCGGCATAGTAGAACACTGAAGAAGCATCTAAGTTTATGCAATCGCCCAGTAAGAAGAGCTACATTTCAAGTTTTAGTTATCGATTAATGAATTATTGGGCGGTTTGGTGCCTTGGACCAGACCGAGGACCTTAAGATTTTGCATGAACCGAGGACTGGCAGCCAGGTAACACGAGAAATTGTGTAAAGTGTTAATATGTAGTAAAAACCTAAGAAAAAATCCCGTTTCCGTCATTTACTATCGAATCGACATAACGCCAGATCGTCACAGTGGTCGCTTTTCTCTCTGAAACGGTTACATTTATCGTCTGCAAGCCCTTGTCGCGTGATGCGGTATGCAGACACAGTACAAGCAGCACACTAGAACACAGAATAAGAATCTACGTTGATGCAATCGGCCAGTAAGAAGAGCTACATTTCAAGTTTTAGTTATCGATTAATGAATAATTGGGCGGTTTGGTGCCTTGGACCAGACCGAGGACCTTAAGATTTTGCATGAACCTAGGACTGGCAGCCAGGTAACACGAGAAATTGTGTAAAGTGTTAATATGTAGTAAAAACCTAAGAAAATCTCCCTTTTCCGGCATTTACTATCGAATCGACATAACGCCAGATCGTCACAGTGGTTGCTTTTCTCTCTGAAACGGTTACATTTATCGTCTGCAAGCCCTTGTCGCGTGATGCGGTATGCAGAGTCCCTACAAGCGGCATAGTAGAACACTGAAGAAGCATCTAAGTTTATGCAATCGCCCAGTAAGAAGAGCTACATTTCAAGTTTTAGTTATCGATTAATGAATTATTGGGCGGTTTGGTGCCTTGGACCAGACCGAGGACCTTAAGATTTTGCATGAACCTAGGACTGGCAGCCAGGTAACACGAGAAATTGTGTAAAGTGTTAATATGTAGTAAAAACCTAAAAAAATCTCCCGTTTCCGTCATTTACTACCGAATCGACATAACGCCAGATCGTCACAGAGGTCGCTTTTCTCTCTGAAACGTTTACATTTATCGTCTGCAAGCCCTTGTCGCGTGATGCGGTATGCAGACACAGTACAAGCAGCACACTAGAACACAGAATAAGAATCTACGTTGATGCAATCGGCCAGTAAGAAGAGCTACATTTCAAGTTTTAGTTATCGATTAATGAATTATTGGGCGGTTTGGTGCCTTGGACCAGACCGAGGACCTTAAGATTTTGCATGAACCGAGGACTGGCAGCCAGGTAACACGAGAAATTGTGTAAAGTGTTAATATGTAGTAAAAACCTAAGAAAATCTCTCGTTTCCGTCATTTACTATGGAATCGACATAACGCCAGATCGTCACAGTGGTCGCTTTTCTCTCTGAAACGGTTACATTTATCGTCTGCAAGCCCTTGTCGCGTGATGCGGTATGCAGAGTTACTACAAGCGGCATAGTAGAACACTGAAGAAGCATCTAAGTTTATGCAATCGCCATGTAAGAAGAGCTACATTTCAAGTTCTAGTTATCGATTAATGAATTATTGGGCGGTTTGGTGCCTTGGACCAGACCGAGGACCTTAAGATTTTGCATGAACCGAGGACTGGCAGCCAGGTAACACGAGAAATTGTGTAAAGTGTTAATATGTAGTAAAAACCTAAGAAAATCTCCCGTTTCCGTCATTTACTATCGAATCGACATAACGCCAGATCGTCACATTGGTCGCTTTTCTCTCTGAAACGTTTACATTTATCGTCTGCAAGCCCTTGTCGCGTGATGCGGTATGCAGAGTCACTACAAGCGGCATAGTAGAACACTGAAAAAGCATCTAAGTTTATGCAATCGGCCAGTAAGAAGAGCTACATTTCAAGTTTTAGTTATCGATTAATGAATTATTGGGCGGTTTGGTGCCTTGGACCAGACCGAGGACCTTAAGATTTTGCATGAACCGAGGACTGGCAGCCAGGTAACACGAGAAATTGTGTAAGTGTTAATATGTAGTAAAAACCTAAGAAAAACTCCCGTCTCCGTCATTTACTATCGAATCGACATAACGCCAGATCGTCACAGTGGTCGCTTTTCTCTCTGAAACGGTTACATTTATCGTCTGCAAGCCCTTGTCGCGTGATGCGGTATGCAGAGTCACTACAAGCGGCATAGTAGAACACTGAAGAAGCATCTAAGTTTATGCAATCGCCCAGTAAGAAGAGCTACATTTCAAGTTTTAGTTATCGATTAATGAATTATTGGGCGGTTTGTGCCTTGGACCAGACCGAGGACCTTAAGATTTTGCATGAACCGAGGACTGGCAGCCAGGTAACACGAGAAATTGTGTAAAGTGTTAATATGTAGTAAAAACCTAAGAAAATCTCTCGTTTCCGTCATTTACTATGGAATCGACATAACGCCAGATCGTCACAGTGGTCGCTTTTCTCTCTGAAACGGTTACATTTATCGTCTGCAAGCCCTTGTCGCGTGATGCGGTATGCAGAGTTACTACAAGCGGCATAGTAGAACACTGAAGAAGCATCTAAGTTTATGCAATCGCCCAG
This sequence comes from Schistocerca cancellata, assembly GCF_023864275.1. Taxonomy (NCBI): domain Eukaryota; kingdom Metazoa; phylum Arthropoda; class Insecta; order Orthoptera; family Acrididae; genus Schistocerca; species Schistocerca cancellata. The sequence goes on from NW_026047150.1 coordinate 4,594,391, forward strand.
TAAGAAGAGCTACATTTCAAGTTCTAGTTATCGATTAATGAATTATTGGGCGGTTTGGTGCCTTGGACCAGACCGAGGACCTTAAGATTTTGCATGAACCGAGGACTGGCAGCCAGGTAACACGAGAAATTGTGTAAAGTGTTAATATGTAGTAAAAACCTAAGAAAATCTCCCGTTTCCGTCATTTACTATCGAATCGACATAACGCCAGATCGTCACAGTGGTCGCTTTTCTCTCTGAAACGGTTACATTTATCGTCTGCAAGCCCTTGTCGCGTGATGCGGTATGCAGACACAGTACAAGCAGCACACTAGAACACAGAATAAGAATCTACGTTGATGCCATCGGCCAGTAAGAAGAGCTACATTTCAAGTTTTAGTTATCGATTAATGAATTATTGGGCGGTTTGGTGCCTTGGACCAGACCGAGGACCTTAAGATTTTGCATGAACCGAGGACTGGCAGCCAGGTAACACGAGAAATTGTGTAAAGTGTTAATATGTAGTAAAAACCTAAGAAAATCTCCCGTTACCGTCATTTACTATCGAATCGACATAACGCCAGATCGTCACATTGGTCGCTTTTCTCTCTGAAACGGTTACATTTATCGTCTGCAAGCCCTTGTCGCGTGATGCGGTATGCAGACACGGTACAAGCAGCACACTAGAACACAGAATTGATGCAATCGGCCAGGAGGAAGAGCTACATTTCAAGTTTTAGTTATCGATTAATGAATTATTGGACGGTTTCGTGCATTGGACCAGACCGAGGACCGACCGAGGACCTTAAGATTTTGCATGAACCGAGGACTGGCAGCCAGGTAACACGAGAAATTGTGTAAAGTGTTAATATGTAGTAAAAACCTAAGAAAATCTCCCGTTTCCGTCATTTACTATCGAATCGACATAACGCCAGATAGTCACAGTGGTCGCTTTTCTCTCTGAAACGGTTACATTTATCGTCTGCAAGCCCTTGTCGCGTGATGCGGTATGCAGAGTCACTACAAGCGGCATAGTAGAACACTGAAAAAGCATCTAAGTTTATGCAATCGGCCAGTAAGAAGAGCTACATTTCAAGTTTTAGTTATCGATTAATGAATTATTGGGCGGTTTGGTGCCTTGGACCAGACCGAGGACCTTAAGATTTTGCATGAACCGAGGACTGGCAGCCAGGTAACACGAGAAATTGTGTAAAGTGTTAATATGTAGTAAAAACCTAAGAAAATCTCTCGTTTCCGTCATTTACTATGGAATCGACATAACGCCAGATCGTCACAGTGGTCGCTTTTCTCTCTGAAACGGTTACATTTATCGTCTGCAAGCCCTTGTCGCGTGATGCGGTATGCAGAGTCCCTACAAGCGGCATAGTAGAACACTGAAGAAGCATCTAAGTTTATGCAATCGCCCAGTAAGAAGAGCTACATTTCAAGTTTTAGTTATCGATTAATGAATTATTGGGCGGTTTGGTGCCTTGGACCAGACCGAGGACCTTAAGATTTTGCGTGAACCGAGGACTGGCAGCCAGATAACACGAGAAATTGTGTAAAGTGTTAATATGTAGTAAAAACCTAAGAAAAAATCCCGTTTCCGTCATTTACTATCGAATCGACATAACGCCAGATCGTCACAGTGGTCGCTTTTCTCTCTGAAACGGTTACATTTATCGTCTGCAAGCCCTTGTCGCGTGATGCGGTATGCAGACACAGTACAAGCAGCACACTAGAACACAGAATAAGAATCTACGTTGATGCAATCGGCCAGTAAGAAGAGCTACATTTCAAGTTTTAGTTATCGATTAATGAATTATTGGGCGGTTTGGTGCCTTGGACCAGACCGAGGACCTTAAGATTTTGCATGAACCTAGGACTGGCAGCCAGGTAACACGAGAAATTGTGTAAAGTGTTAATATGTAGTAAAAACCTAAGAAAATCTCCCTTTTCCGTCATTTACTATCGAATCGACATAACGCCAGATCGTCACAGTGGTTGCTTTTCTCTCTGAAACGGTTACATTTATCGTCTGCAAGCCCTTGTCGCGTGATGCGGTATGCAGAGTCCCTACAAGCGGCATAGTAGAACACTGAAGAAGCATCTAAGTTTATGCAATCGCCCAGTAAGAAGAGCTACATTTCAAGTTTTAGTTATCGATTAATGAATTATTGGGCGGTTTGGTGCCTTGGACCAGACCGAGGACCTTAAGATTTTGCATGAACCGAGGACTGGCAGCCAGGTAACACGAGAAATTGTGTAAAGTGTTAATATGTAGTAAAAACCTAAGAAAATCTCCTGTTTCCGTCATTTACTATCGAATCGACATAACGCCAGATCGTCACAGTGGTCGCTTTTCTCTCTGAAACGGTTACATTTATCGTCTGCAAGCCCTTGTCGCGTGATGCGGTATGCAGACACAGTACAAGCAGCACACTAGAACACAGAATAAGAATCTACGTTGATGCAATCGGCCAGTAAGAAGAGCTACATTTCAAGTTTTAGTTATCGATTAATGAATTATTGGGCGGTTTGGTGCCTTGGACCAGACCGAGGACCTTAAGATTTTGCATGAACCGAGGACTGGCAGCCAGGTAACACGAGAAATTGTGTAAAGTGTAAATATGTAGTAAAAACCTAAGAAAATCTCCCGTTTCCGTCATTTACTATCGAATCGACATAACGCCAGATCGTCACAGTGGTCGCTTTTCTCTCTGAAACGGTTACATTTATCGTCTGCAAGCCCTTGTCGCGTGATGCGGTATGCAGAGTCACTACAAGCGGCATAGTAGAACACTGAAGAAGCATCTAAGTTTATGCAATCGGCCAGTAAGAAGAGCTACATTTCAAGTTTTAGTTATCGATTAATGAATTATTGGGCGGTTTGGTGCCTTGGACCAGACCGAGGACCTTAAGATTTTGCATGAACCGAGGACTGGCAGCCAGGTAACACGAGAAATTGTGTAAAGTGTTAATATGTAGTAAAAACCTAAGAAAATCTCCCGTTACCGTCATTTACTATCGAATCGACATAACGCCAGATCGTCACATTGGTCGCTTTTCTCTCTGAAACGGTTACATTTATCGTCTGCAAGCCCTTGTCGCGTGATGCGGTATGCAGACACGGTACAAGCAGCACACTAGAACACAGAATTGATGCAATCGGCCAGGAGGAAGAGCTACATTTCAAGTTTTAGTTATCGATTAATGAATTATTGGACGGTTTCGTGCCTTGGACCAGACCGAGGACCTTAAGATTTTGCATGAACCGAGGACTGGCAGCCAGGTAACACGAGAAATTGTGTAAAGTGTTAATATGTAGTAAAAACCTATGAAAATCTCTCGTTTCCGTCATTTACTATGGAATCGACATAACGCCAGATCGTCACAGTGGTCGCTTTTCTCTCTGAAACGGTTACATTTATCGTCTGCAAGCCCTTGTCGCGTGATGCGGTATGCAGAGTCACTACAAGCGGCATAGTAGAACACTGAAGAAGCATCTAAGTTTATGCAATCGGCCAGTAAGAAGAGCTACATTTCAAGTTTTAGTTATCGATTAATGAATTATTGGGCGGTTTGGTGCCTTGGACCAGACCGAGGACCTTAAGATTTTGCATGAACCGAGGACTGGCAGCCAGGTAACACGAGAAATTGTGTAAAGTGTTAATATGTAGTAAAAACCTAAGAAAATCTCTCGTTTCCGTCATTTACTATGGAATCGACATAACGCCAGATCGTCACAGTGGTCGCTTTTCTCTCTGAAACGGTTACATTTATCGTCTGCAAGCCCTTGTCGCGTGATGCGGTATGCAGAGTCCCTACAAGCGGCATAGTAGAACACTGAAGAAGCATCTAAGTTTATGCAATCGCCCAGTAAGAAGAGCTACATTTCAAGTTTTAGTTATCGATTAATGAATTATTGGGCGGTTTGGTGCCTTGGACCAGACCGAGGACCTTAAGATTTTGCATGAACCGAGGACTGGCAGCCAGGTAACACGAGAAATTGTGTAAAGTGTTAATATGTAGTAAAAACCTAAGAAAAAATCCCGTTTCCGTCATTTACTATCGAATCGACATAACGCCAGATCGTCACAGTGGTCGCTTTTCTCTCTGAAACGGTTACATTTATCGTCTGCAAGCCCTTGTCGCGTGATGCGGTATGCAGACACAGTACAAACAGCACACTAGAACACAGAATAAGAATCTACGTTGATGCAATCGGCCAGTAAGAATAGCTACATTTCAAGTTTTAGTTATCGATTAATGAATTATTGGGCGGTTTGGTGCCTTGGACCAGACCGAGGACCTTAAGATTTTGCATGAACCGAGGACTGGCAGCCAGGTAACACGAGAAATTGTGTAAAGTGTTAATATGTAGTAAAAACCTAAGAAAATCTCCCATTTCCGTCATTTACTATCTAATCGACATAACGCCAGATCGTCACATTGGTCGCTTTTCTCTCTGAAACGGTTACATTTATCGTCTGCAAGCCCTTGTCGCGTGATGCGGTGTGCAGAGTTACTACAAGCGGCATAGTAGAACACTGAAGAAGCATCTAAGTTTATGCAATCGCCATGTAAGAAGAGCTACATTTCAAGTTCTAGTTATCGATTAATGAATTATTGGGCGGTTTGGTGCCTTGGACCAGACCGAGGACCTTAAGATTTTGCATGAACCGAGGACTGGCAGCCAGGTAACACGAGAAATTGTGTAAAGTGTTAATATGTAGTAAAAACCTAAGAAAATCTCCCGTTTCCGTCATTTACTATCGAATCGACATAACGCCAGATCGTCACAGTGGTCGCTTTTCTCTCTGAAACGGTTACATTTATCGTCTGCAAGCCCTTGTCGCGTGATGCGGTATGCAGACACAGTACAAGCAGCACACTAGAACACAGAATAAGAATCTACGTTGATGCAATCGGCCAGTAAGAAAGCTACATTTCAAGTTTTAGTTATCGATTAATGAATTATTGGGCGGTTTGGTGCCTTGGACCAGACCGAGGACCTTAAGATTTTGCATGAACCGAGGACTGGCAGCCAGGTAACACGAGAAATTGTGTAAAGTGTTAATATGTAGTAAAAACCTAAGAAAATCTCCCGTTTCCGTCATTTACTATCGAATCGACATAACGCCAGATCGTCACATTGGTCGCTTTTCTCTCTGAAACGATTACATTTATCGTCTGCAAGCCCTTGTCGCGTGATGCGGTATGCAGAGTCACTACAAGCGGCATAGTAGAACACTGAAGAAGCATCTAAGTTTATGCAATCGCCCAGTAAGAAGAGCTACATTTCAGGTTTTAGTTATCGATTAATGAATTATTGGGCGGTTTGGTGCCTTGGACCACAACCGAGGACCTTAAGATTTTGCATGAACCGAGGACTGGCAGCCAGGTAACACGAGAAATTGTGTAAAGTGTTAATATGTAGTAAAAACCTAAGAAAATCTCCCGTTACCGTCATTTACTATCGAATCGACATAACGCCAGATCGTCACATTGGTCGCTTTTCTCTCTGAAACGGTTACATTTATCGTCTGCAAGCCCTTGTCGCGTGATGCGGTATGCAGACACGGTACAAGCAGCACACTAGAACACAGAATTGATGCAATCGGCCAGGAGGAAGAGCTACATTTCAAGTTTTAGTTATCGATTAATGAATTATTGGACGGTTTCGTGCCTTGGACCAGACCGAGGACCGACCGAGGACCTTAAGATTTTGCATGAACCGAGGACTGGCAGCCAGGTAACACGAGAAATTGTGTAAAGTGTTAATATGTAGTAAAAACCTAAGAAAATCTCCCGTTTCCGTCATTTACTATCGAATCGACATAACGCCAGATAGTCACAGTGGTCGCTTTTCTCTCTGAAACGGTTACATTTATCGTCTGCAAGCCCTTGTCGCGTGATGCGGTATGCAGAGTCACTACAAGCGGCATAGTAGAACACTGAAGAAGCATCTAAGTTTATGCAATCGGCCAGTAAGAAGAGCTACATTTCAAGTTTTAGTTATCGATTAATGAATTATTGGGCGGTTTGGTGCCTTGGACCAGACCGAGGACCTTAAGATTTTGCATGAACCGAGGACTGGCAGCCAGGTAACACGAGAAATTGTGTAAAGTGTTAATATGTAGTAAAAACCTAAGAAAATCTCTCGTTTCCGTCATTTACTATGGAATCGACATAACGCCAGATCGTCACAGTGGTCGCTTTTCTCTCTGAAACGGTTACATTTATCGTCTGCAAGCCCTTGTCGCGTGATGCGGTATGCAGAGTCCCTACAAGCGGCATAGTAGAACACTGAAGAAGCATCTAAGTTTATGCAATCGCCCAGTAAGAAGAGCTAAATTTCAAGTTTTAGTTATCGATTAATGAATTATTGGGCGGTTTGGTGCCTTGGACCAGACCGAGGACCTTAAGATTTTGCATGAACCGAGGACTGGCAGCCAGGTAACACGAGAAATTGTGTAAAGTGTTAATATGTAGTAAAAACCTAAGAAAAAATCCCGTTTCCGTCATTTACTATCGAATCGACATAACGCCAGATCGTCACAGTGGTCGCTTTTCTCTCTGAAACGGTTACATTTATCGTCTGCAAGCACTTGTCGCGTGATGCGGTATGCAGACACAGTACAAGCAGCACACTAGAACACAGAATAAGAATCTACGTTGATGCAATCGGCCAGTAAGAAGAGCTACATTTCAAGTTTTAGTTATCGATTAATGAATTATTGGGCGGTTTGGTGCCTTGGACCAGACCGAGGACCTTAAGATTTTGCATGAACCTAGGACTGGCAGCCAGGTAACACGAGAAATTGTGTAAAGTGTTAATATGTAGTAAAAACCTAAGAAAATCTCCCTTTTCCGTCATTTACTATCGAATCGACATAACGCCAGATCGTCACAGTGGTTGCTTTTCTCTCTGAAACGGTTACATTTATCGTCTGCAAGCCCTTGTCGCGTGATGCGGTATGCAGAGTCCCTACAAGCGGCATAGTAGAACACTGAAGAAGCATCTAAGTTTATGCAATCGCCCAGTAAGAAGAGCTACATTTCAAGTTTTAGTTATCGATTAATGAATTATTGGGCGGTTTGGTGCCTTGGACCAGACCGAGGACCTTAAGATTTTGCATGAACCGAGGACTGGCAGCCAGGTAACACGAGAAATTGTGTAAAGTGTTAATATGTAGTAAAAACCTAAGAAAATCTCCTGTTTCCGTCATTTACTATCGAATCGACATAACGCCAGATCGTCACAGTGGTCGCTTTTCTCTCTGAAACGGTTACATTTATCGTCTGCAAGCCCTTGTCGCGTGATGCGGTATGCAGACACAGTACAAGCAGCACACTAGAACACAGAATAAGAATCTACGTTGATGCAATCGGCCAGTAAGAAGAGCTACATTTCAAGTTTTAATTATCGATTAATGAATTATTGGGCGGTTTGGTGCCTTGGACCAGACCGAGGACCTTAAGATTTTGCATGAACCGAGGACTGGCAGCCAGGTAACACGAGAAATTGTGTAAAGTGTAAATATGTAGTAAAAACCTAAGAAAATCTCCCGTTTCCGTCATTTACTATCGAATCGACATAACGCCAGATCGTCACAGTGGTCGCTTTTCTCTCTGAAACGGTTACATTTATCGTCTGCAAGCCCTTGTCGCGTGATGCGGTATGCAGAGTCACTACAAGCGGCATAGTAGAACACTGAAGAAGCATCTAAGTTTATGCAATCGGCCAGTAAGAGGAGCTACATTTCAAGTTTTAGTTATCGATTAATGAATTATTGGGCGGTTTGGTGCCTTGGACCAGACCGAGGACCTTAAGATTTTGCATGAACCGAGGACTGGCAGCCAGGTAACACGAGAAATTGTGTAAAGTGTTAATATGTAGTAAAAACCTAAGAAAATCTCCTGTTTCCGTCATTTACTATGGAATCGACATAACGCCAGATCGTCACAGTGGTCGCTTTTCTCTCTGAAACGGTTACATTTATCGTCTGCAAGCCCTTGTCGCGTGATGCGGTATGCAGAGTCACGACAAGCGGCATAGTAGAACACTGAAGAAGCATCTAAGTTTATGCAATCGCCCAGTAAGAAGAGCTACATTATAAGTTTTAGTTATCGATTCATGAATTATTGGGCGGTTTGGTGCCTTGGACCAGACCGAGGACCTTAAGATTTTGCATGAACCGAGGACTGGCAGCCAGGTAACACGAGAAATTGTGTAAAGTGTTAATATGTAGTAAAAACCTAAAAAAATCTCCCGTTTCCGTCATTTACTACCGAATCGACATAACGCCAGATCGTCACAGTGGTCGCTTTTCTCTCTGAAACGTTTACAATTATCGTCTGCAAGCCCTTGTCGCGTGATGCGGTATGCAGACACAGTACAAGCAGCACACTAGAACACAGAATAAGAATCTACGTTGATGCAATCGGCCAGTAAGAAGAGCTACATTTCAAGTTTTAGTTATCGATTAATGAATTATTGGGCGGTTTGGTGCCTTGGACCAGACCGAGGACCTTAAGATTTTGCATGAACCGAGGACTGGCAGCCAGGTAACACGAGAAATTGTGTAAAGTGTTAATATGTAGTAAAAACCTAAGAAAATCTCCCGTTTCCGTCATTTACTATCGAATCGACATAACGCCAGATCGTCACAGTGGTCGCTTTTCTCTCTGAAACGGTTACATTTATCGTCTGCAAGCCCTTGTCGCGTGATGCGGTATGCAGAGTCACTACAAGCGGCATAGTAGAACACTGAAGAAGCATCTAAGTTTATGCAATCGCCCAGTAAGAAGAGCTACATTTCAAGTTTTAGTTATCGATTAATGAATTATTGGGCGGTTTGGTGCCTTGGACCAGACCGACGACCTTAAGATTTTGCATGAACCGAGGACTGGCAGCCAGGTAACACGAGAAATTGTGTAAAGTGTTAATATGTAGCAAAAACCTAAGAAAATCTCCCGTTTCCGTCATTTACTATCGAATCGACATAACGCCAGATCGTCACAGTGGTTGCTTTTCTCTCTGAAACGGTTACATTTATCGTCTGCAAGCCCTTGTCGCGTGATGCGGTATGCAGAGTCACTACAAGCGGCATAGTAGAACACTGAAGAAGCATCTAAGTTTATGCAATCGCCCAGTAAGAAGAGCTACATTTCAAGTTTTAGTTATCGATTAATGAATTATTGGGCGGTTTGGTGCCTTGGACCAGACCGAGGACCTTAAGATTTTGCATGAACCGAGGACTGGCAGCCAGGTAACACGAGAAATTGTGTAAAGTGTTAATATGTAGTAAAAACCTAAGAAAATCTCCCGTTTCCGTCATTTACTATCGAATCGACATAACGCCAGATCGTCACAGTGGTCGCTTTTCTCTCTGAAACGGTTACATTTATCGTCTGCAAGCCCTTGTCGCGTGATGCGGTATGCAGACACAGTACAAGCAGCACACTAGAACACAGAATAAGAATCTACGTTGATGCAATCGGCCAGTAAGAAGAGCTACATTTCAAGTTTTAGTTATCGATTAATGAATTATTGGGCGGTTTGGTGCCTTGGACCAGACCGAGGACCTTAAGATTTTGCATGAACCGAGGACTGGCAGACAGGTAACACGAGAAATTGTGTAAAGTGTTAATATGTAGTAAAAACCTAAGAAAATCTCCCGTTTCCGTCATTTACTATCGAATCGACATAACGCCAGATCGTCACATTGGTCGCTTTTCTCTCTGAAACGGTTACATTTATCGTCTGCAAGCCCTTGTCGCGTGATGCGGTATGCAGACACAGTACAAGCAGCACACTAGAACACAGAATAAGAATCTACGTTGATGCAATCGGCCAGTAAGAAGAGCTACATTTCAAGTTTTAGTTATCGATTAATGAATTATTGGGCGGTTTGGTGCCTTGGACCAGACCGAGGACCTTAAGATTTTGCATGAACCGAGGACTGGCAGCCAGGTAACACGAGAAATTGTGTAAGTGTTAATATGTAGTAAAAACCTAAGAAAAACTCCCGTCTCCGTCATTTACTATCGAATCGACATAACGCCAGATCGTCACAGTGGTCGCTTTTCTCTCTGAAACGGTTACATTTATCGTCTGCAAGCCCTTGTCGCGTGATGCGGTATGCAGAGTCACTACAAGCGGCATAGTAGAACACTGAAGAATCATCTAAGTTTATGCAATCGCCCAGTAAGAAGAGCTACATTTCAAGTTTTAGTTATCGATTAATGAATTATTGGGCGGTTTGTGCCTTGGACCAGACCGAGGACCTTAAGATTTTGCATGAACCGAGGACAGGCAGCCAGGTAACACGAGAAATTGTGTAAAGTGTTAATATGTAGTAAAAACCTAAGAAAATCTCTCTTTTCCGTCATTTACTATGGAATCGACATAACGCCAGATCGTCACAGTGGTCGCTTTTCTCTCTGAAACGGTTACATTTATCGTCTGCAAGCCCTTGTCGCGTGATGCGGTATGCAGAGTTACTACAAGCGGCATAGTAGAACACTGAAGAAGCATCTAAGTTTATGCAATCGCCCAGTAAGAAGAGCTACATTTCAAGTTCTAGTTATCGATTAATGAATTATTGGGCGGTTTGGTGCCTTGGACCAGACCGAAGACCTTAAGATTTTGCATGAACCGAGGACTGGCAGCCAGGTAACACGAGAAATTGTGTAAAGTGTTAATATGTAGTAAAAACCTAAGAAAATCTCCCGTTTCCGTCATTTACTATCGAATCGACATAACGCCAGATCGTCACAGTGGTCGCTTTTCTCTCTGAAACGGTTACATTTATCGTCTGCAAGCCCTTGTCGCGTGATGCGGTATGCAGACACAGTACAAGCAGCACACTAGAACACAGAATAAGAATCTACGTTGATGCAATCGGCCAGTAAGAAGAGCTACATTTCAAGTTTTAGTTATCGATTAATGAATTATTGGGCGGTTTGGTGCCTTGGACCAGACCGAGGACCTTAAGATTTTGCATGAACCGAGGACTGGCAGCCAGGTAACACGAGAAATTGTGTAAAGTGTTAATATGTAGTAAAAACCTAAGAAAATCTCCCGTTTCCGTCATTTACTATCGAATCGACATAACGCCAGATCGTCACATTGGTCGCTTTTCTCTCTGAAACGGTTACATTTATCGTCTGCAAGCCCTTGTCGCGTGATGCGGTATGCAGACACAGTACAAGCAGCACACTAGAACACAGAATAAGAATCTACGTTGATGCAATCGGCCAGTAAGAAGAGCTACATTTCAAGTTTTAGTTATCGATTAATGAATTATTGGGCGGTTTGGTGCCTTGGACCAGACCGAGGACCTTAAGATTTTGCATTAACCGAGGACTGGCAGCCAGGTAACACGAGAAATTGTGTAAAGTGTTAATATGTAGTAAAAACCTAAGAAAATCTCCCGTTTCCGTCATTTACTATCGAATCGCCATAACGCCAGATCGTCACATTGGTCGCTTTTCTCTCTGAAACGGTTACATTTATCGTCTGCAAGCCCTTGTCGCGTGATGCGGTATGCAGACACAGTACAAGCAGCACACTAGAACACAGAATAAGAATCTACGTTGATGCAATCGGCCAGTAAGAAGAGCTACATTTCAAGTTTTAGTTATCGATTAATGAATTATTGGGCGGTTTGGTGCCTTGGACCAGACCGAGGACCTTAAGATTTTGCATGAACCGAGGACTGGCAGCCAGGTAACACGAGAAATTGTGTAAAGTGTTAATATGTAGTAAAAACCTAAGAAAATCTCCCGTTTCCGTCATTTACTATCGAATCGACATAACGCCAGATCGTCACAGTGGTCGCTTTTCTCTCTGAAACGGTTACATTTATCGTCTGCAAGCCCTTGTCGCGTGATGCGGTATGCAGACACAGTACAAGCAGCACACTAGATCACAGAATAAGGATCTACGTTGATGCAATCGGCCAGTAAGAAGAGCTACATTTCAAGTTTTAGTTATCGATTAATGAATTATTGGCCGGTTTGGTGCCTTGGACCAGACCGAGGACCTTAAGATTTTGCATGAACCGAGGTCTGGCAGCCAGGTAACACGAGAAATTGTGTAAAGTGTTAATATGTAGTAAAAACCTAAGAAAATCTCCCGTTTCCGTCATTTACTATCGAATCGACATAACGCCAGATCGTCACATTGGTCGCTTTTCTCTCTGAAACGGTTACATTTATCGTCTGCAAGCCCTTGTTGCGTGATGCGGTATGCAGACACAGTACAAGCAGCACACTAGAACACAGAATAAGAATCTACGTTGATGCAATCGGCCAGTAAGTAGAGCTACATTTCAAGTTTTAGTTATCGATTAATGAATTATTGGGCGGTTTGGTGCCTTGGACCAGACCGACGACCTTAAGATTTTGCATGAACCGAGGACTGGCAGCCAGGTAACACGAGAAATTGTGTAAAGTGTTAATATGTAGTAAAAACCTAAGAAAATCTCCCGTTTCCGTCATTTACTATCGAATCGACATAACGCCAGATCGTCACAGTGGTCGCTTTTCTCTCTGAAACGGTTACATTTATCGTCTGCAAGCCCTTGTCGCGTGATGCGGTATGCAGAGTCACTACAAGCGGCATAGTAGAACACTGAAGAAGCATCTAAGTTTATGCAATCGCCCAGTAAGAAGAGCTACATTTCAAGTTTTAGTTATCGATTAATGAATTATTGGGCGGTTTGGTGCCTTGGACCAGACCGAGGACCTTAAGATTTTGCATGAACCGAGGACTGGCAGCCAGGTAACACGAGAAATTGTGTAAAGTGTTAATATGTAGTAAAAACCTAAGAAAATCTCCCGTTTCCGTCATTTACTATCGAATCGACATAACGCCAGATCGTCACAGTGGTCGCTTTTCTCTCTGAAACGGTTACATTTATCGTCTGCAAGCCCTTGTCGCGTGATGCGGTATGCAGACACAGTACAAGCAGCACACTAGAACACAGAATAAGAATCTACGTTGATGCAATCGGCCAGGAAGAAGAGCTACATTTCAAGTTTTAGTTATCGATTAATGAATTATTGGGCGGTTTGGTGCCTTGGACAAGACCGAGGACCTTAAGATTTTGCATGAACCGAGGACTGGCATCCAGGTAACACGAGAAATTGTGTAAAGTGTTAATATGTAGTAAAAACCTAAGAAAATCTCCCGTTTCCGTCATTTACTATCGAATCGACATAACGCCAGATCGTCACACTAATCGCTTTTCTCTCTGAAACAGTCACATTTATCGTCTGGAAGCCCATGTCGCGTGATGCGGTATGCAGACACAGTACAAGCAGCACACTAGAACACAGAATAAGAATCTACGTTGATGCAATCGGCCAGTAAGAAGAGCTACATTTCAAGTTTTAGTTATCGATTAATGAATTATTGGCCGGTTTGGTGCCTTGGATCAGACCGAGGACCTTAAGATTTTGCATGAACCGAGGACTGGGAGCCAGGTAACACGAGAAATTGTGTAAAGTGTTAAAATGTAGTAAAAATCTAAGAAAATCTCCCGTTTCCGTCATTTACTATCGAATCGACATTACGCCAGATCGTCACAGTGGTCGCTTTTCTCTCTGAAACGGTTACATTTATCGTCTGCAAGCCCTTGTCGCGTGATGCGGTATGCAGACACAGTACAAGCAGCACACTATAACACAGAATAAGAATCTACGTTGATGCAATCGGCCAGTAAGAAGGGCTACATTTCAAGTTTTAGTTATCGATTAATGAATTATTGGGCGGTTTGGTGCCTTGGACCAGACCGAGGACCTTAAGATTTTGCATGAACCGAGGACTGGCAGCCAGGTAACACGAGAAATTGTGTAAAGTGTTAATATGTAGTAAAAACCTAAGAAAATCTCCCGTTTCCGTCATTTACTATCGAATCGACATAACGCCAGATCGTCACAGTGGTCGCTTTTCTCTCTGAAACGGTTACATTTATCGTCTGCAAGCCCTTGTCGCGTGATGCGGTATGCAGAGTCACTACAAGCGGCATAGTAGAACACTGAAGAAGCATCTAAGTTTATGCAATCGCCCAGTAAGAAGAGCTACATTTCAAGTTTTAGTTATCGATTAATGAATTATTGGGCGGTTTGGTGCCTTGGACCAGACCGACGACCTTAAGATTTTGCATGAACCGAGGACTGGCAGCCAGGTAACACGAGAAATTGTGTAAAGTGTTAATATGTAGTAAAAACCTAAGAAAATCTCCCGTTTCCGTCATTTACTATCGAATCGACATAACGCCAAATCGTCACAGTGGTCGCTTTTCTCTCTGAAACGGTTACATTTATCGTCTGCAAGCCCTTTTCGCGTGATGCGGTATGCAGACACAGTACAAGCAGCACACTAGAACACAGAATAAGAATCTACGTTGATGCAATCGGCCAGGAAGAAGAGCTACATTTCAAGTTTTAGTTATCGATTAATGAATTATTGGGCGGTTTGGTGCCTTGGACCAGACCGAGGACCTTAAGATTTTGCATGAACCGAGGACTGGCAGCCAGGTAACACGAGAAATTGTGTAAAGTGTTAATATGTAGTAAAAACCTAAGAAAATCTCCCGTTTCCGTCATTTACTATCGAATCGACATAACGCCAGATCGTCACAGTGGTCGCTTTTCTCTCTGAAACGGTTACATTTATCGTCTGCAAGCCCTTGTCGCGTGATGCGGTATGCAGACACAGTACAAGCAGCACACTAGAACACAGAATAAGAATCTACGTTGATGCAATCGGCCAGTAAGAAGAGCTACATTTCAAGTTTTAGTTATCGATTAATGAATTATTGGGCGGTTTGGTGCCTTGGACCAGACCGAGGACCTTAAGATTTTGCATGAACCGAGGACTGGCAGCCAGGTAACACGAGAAATTGTGTAAAGTGTTAATATGTAGTAAAAATCTAAGAAAATCTCCCGTTTCCGTCATTTACTATCGAATCGACATAACGCCAGATCGTCACATTGGTCGCTTTTCTCTCTGAAACGGTTACATTTATCGTCTGCAAGCCCTTGTCGCGTGATGCGGTATGCAGACACAGTACAAGCAGCACACTAGAACACAGAATAAGAATCTACGTTGATGCAATCGGCCAGGAAGAAGAGCTACATTTCAAGTTTTAGTTATCGATTAATGAATTATTGGGCGGTTTGGTGCCTTGGACCAGACCGAGGACCTTAAGATTTTGCATGAACCGAGGACTGGCAGCCAGGTAACACGAGAAATTGTGTAAAGTGTTAATATGTAGTAAAAACCTAAGAAAATCTCCCGTTTCCGTCATTTACTATCGAATCGACATAACGCCAGATCATCACATTGGTCGCTTTTCTCTCTGAAACGGTTACATTTATCGTCTGCAAGCCCTTGTCGCGTGATGCGGTATGCAGACACAGTACAAGCAGCACACTAGAACACAGAATAAGAATCTACGTTGATGCAATCGGCCTGTAAGAAGAGCTACATTTCAAGTTTTAGTTATCGATTAATGAATTATTGGGCGGTTTGGTGCCTTGGACCAGACCTAGGACCTTAAGATTTTGCATGAACCGAGGACTGGCAGCCAGGTAACACGAGAAATTGTGTAAAGTGTTAATATGTAGTAAAAACCTAAGAAAATCTCCCGTTTCCGTCATTTACTATCGAATCGACATAACGCCAGATCGTCACATTGGTCGCTTTTCTCTCTGAAACGGTTACATTTATCGTCTGCAAGCCCTTGTCGCGTGATGCGGTATGCAGACACAGTACAAGCAGCACACTAGAACACAGAATAAGAATCTACGTTGATGCAATCGGCCAGTAAGAAGAGCTACATTTCAAGTTTTAGTTATCGATTAATGAATTATTGGGCGGTTTGGTGCCTTGGACCAGACCGACGACCTTAAGATTTTGCATGAACCGAGGACTGGCAGCCAGGTAACACGAGAAATTGTGTAAAGTGTTAATATGTAGTAAAAACCTAAGAAAATCTCCCGTTTCCGTCATTTACTATCGAATCGACATAACGCCAAATCGTCACAGTGGTCGCTTTTCTCTCTGAAACGGTTACATTTATCGTCTGCAAGCCCTTTTCGCGTGATGCGGTATGCAGACACAGTACAAGCAGCACACTAGAACACAGAATAAGAATCTACGTTGATGCAATCGGCCAGGAAGAAGAGCTACATTTCAAGTTTTAGTTATCGATTAATGAATTATTGGGCGGTTTGGTGCCTTGGACCAGACCGAGGACCTTAAGATTTTGCATGAACCGAGGACTGGCAGCCAGGTAACACGAGAAATTGTGTAAAGTGTTAATATGTAGTAAAAACCTAAGAAAATCTCCCGTTTCCGTCATTTACTATCGAATCGACATAACGCCAGATCGTCACAGTGGTCGCTTTTCTCTCTGAAACGGTTACATTTATCGTCTGCAAGCCCTTGTCGCGTGATGCGGTATGCAGACACAGTACAAGCAGCACACTATAACACAGAATAAGAATCTACGTTGATGCAATCGGCCAGTAAGAAGAGCTACATTTCAAGTTTTAGTTATCGATTAATGAATTATTGGGCGGTTTGGTGCCTTGGACCAGACCGAGGACCTTAAGATTTTGCATGAACCGAGGACTGGCAGCCAGGTAACACGAGAAATTGTGTAAAGTGTTAATATGTAGTAAAAACCTAAGAAAATCTCCCGTTTCCGTCATTTACTATCGAATCGACATAACGCCAGATCGTCACATTGGTCGCTTTTCTCTCTGAAACGGTTACATTTATCGTCTGCAAGCCCTTGTCGCGTGATGCGGTATGCAGACACAGTACAAGCAGCACACTAGAACACAGAATAAGAATCTACGTTGATGCAATCGGCCAGTAAGAAGAGCTACATTTCAAGTTTTAGTTATCGATTAATGAATTATTGGGCGGTTTGGTGCCTTGGACCAGACCGAGGACCTTAAGATTTTGCATGAACCGAGGACTGGCAACCAGGTAACACGAGAAATTGTGTAAAGTGTTAATATGTAGTAAAAACCTAAGAAAATCTCCCGTTTCCGTCATTTACTATCGAATCGACATAACGCCAGATCGTCACAGTGGTCGCTTTTCTCTCTGAAACGGTTACATTTATCGTCTGCAAGCCCTTGTCGCGTGATGCGGTATGCAGAGTCACTACAAGCGGCATAGTGGAACACTGAAGAAGCATCTAAGTTTATGCAATCGCCCAGTAAGAAGAGCTACATTTCAAGTTTTAGTTATCGATTAATGAATTATTGGGCGGTTTGGTGCCCTGGACCAGACCGAGGACCTTAAGATTTTGCATGAACCGAGGACTGGCAGCCAGGTAACACGAAAAATTGTGTAAAGTGTTAATATGTAGTAAAAACCTAAGAAAATCTCTCGTTTCCTTCATTTACTATCGAATCGACATAACGCCAGATCGTCACAGTGGTCGCTTTTCTCTCTGAAACGGTTACATTTATCGTCTGCAAGCCCTTGTCGCGTGATGCGGTATGCAGACACAGTACAAGCAGCACACTAGAACACAGAATAAGAATCTACGTTGATGCAATCGGCCAGTAAGAAGAGCTACATTTCAAGTTTTAGTTATCGATTAATGAATTATTGGGCGGTTTGGTGCCTTGGACCAGACCGAGGACCTTAAGATTTTGCATGAACCGAGGACTGGCAGCCAGGTAACACGAGAAATTGTGTAAAGTGTTAATATGTAGTAAAAACCTAAGAAAATCTCCCGTTTCCGTCATTTACTATCGAATCGACATAACGCCAGATCGTCACATTGGTCGCTTGTCTCTCTGAAACGGTTACATTTATCGTCTGCAAGCCCTTGTCGCGTGATGCGGTATGCAGACACAGTACAAGCAGCACACTAGAACACAGAATAAGAATCTACGTTGATGCAATCGGCCAGTAAGAAGAGCTACATTTCAAGTTTTAGTTATCGATTAATGAATTATTGGGCGGTTTGGTGCCTTGGACCAGACCGAGGACCTTAAGATTTTGCATGAACCGAGGACTGGCAGCCAGGTAACACGAGAAATTGTGTAAAGTGTTAATATGTAGTAAAAACCTAAGAAAATCTCCCGTTTCCGTCATTTACTATCGAATCGACATAACGCCAGATCGTCACAGTGGTCGCTTTTCTCTCTGAAACGGTTACATTTATCGTCTGCAAGCCCTTTTTCGCGTGATGCGGTATGCAGACACAGTACAAGCAGCACACTAGAACACAGAATAAGAATCTACGTTGATGCAATCGGCCAGGAAGAAGAGCTACATTTCAAGTTTTAGTTATCGATTAATGAATTATTGGGCGGTTTGGTGCCTTGGACCAGACCGAGGACCTTAAGATTTTGCATGAACCGAGGACTGGCAGCCAGGTAACACGAGAATTTGTGTAAAGTGTTAATATGTAGTAAAAACCTAAGAAAATCTCCCGTTTCCGTCATTTACTAACGAATCGACATAACGCCAGATCGTCACAGTGGTCGCTTTTCTCTCTGAAACGGTTACATTTATCGTCTGCAAGCCCTTGTCGCGTGATGCGGTATGCAGACACAGTACAAGCAGCACACTAGAACACAGAATAAGAATCTACGTTGATGCAATCGGCCAGTAAGAAGAGCTACATTTCAAGTTTTAGTTATCGATTAATGAATTATTGGGCGGTTTGGTGCCTTGGACCAGACCGACGACCTTAAGATTTTGCATGAACCGAGGACTGGCAGCCAGGTAACACGAGAAATTGTGTAAAGTGTTAATATGTAGTAAAAACCTAAGAAAATCTCCCGTTTCCGTCATTTACTATCGAATCGACATAACGCCAAATCGTCACAGTGGTCGCTTTTCTCTCTGAAACGGTTACATTTATCGTCTGCAAGCCCTTTTCGCGTGATGCGGTATGCAGACACAGTACAAGCAGCACACTAGAACACAGAATAAGAATCTACGTTGATGCAATCGGCCAGGAAGAAGAGCTACATTTCAAGTTTTAGTTATCGATTAATGAATTATTGGGCGGTTTGGTGCCTTGGACCAGACCGAGGACCTTAAGATTTTGCATGAACCGAGGACTGGCAGCCAGGTAACACGAGAAATTGTGTAAAGTGTTAATATGTAGTAAAAACCTAAGAAAATCTCCCGTTTCCGTCATTTACTATCGAATCGACATAACGCCAGATCGTCACAGTGGTCGCTTTTCTCTCTGAAACGGTTACATTTATCGTCTGCAAGCCCTTGTCGCGTGATGCGGTATGCAGACACAGTACAAGCAGCACACTATAACACAGAATAAGAATCTACGTTGATGCAATCGGCCAGTAAGAAGAGCTACATTTCAAGTTTTAGTTATCGATTAATGAATTATTGGGCGGTTTGGTGCCTTGGACCAGACCGAGGACCTTAAGATTTTGCATGAACCGAGGACTGGCAGCCAGGTAACACGAGAAATTGTGTAAAGTGTTAATATGTAGTAAAAACCTAAGAAAATCTCCCGTTTCCGTCATTTACTATCGAATCGACATAACGCCAGATCGTCACATTGGTCGCTTTTCTCTCTGAAACGGTTACATTTATCGTCTGCAAGCCCTTGTCGCGTGATGCGGTATGCAGACACAGTACAAGCAGCACACTAGAACACAGAATAAGAATCTACGTTGATGCAATCGGCCAGTAAGAAGAGCTACATTTCAAGTTTTAGTTATCGATTAATGAATTATTGGGCGGTTTGGTGCCTTGGACCAGACCGAGGACCTTAAGATTTTGCATGAACCGAGGACTGGCAACCAGGTAACACGAGAAATTGTGTAAAGTGTTAATATGTAGTAAAAACCTAAGAAAATCTCCCGTTTCCGTCATTTACTATCGAATCGACATAACGCCAGATCGTCACAGTGGTCGCTTTTCTCTCTGAAACGGTTACATTTATCGTCTGCAAGCCCTTGTCGCGTGATGCGGTATGCAGAGTCACTACAAGCGGCATAGTGGAACACTGAAGAACCATCTAAGTTTATGCAATCGCCCAGTAAGAAGAGCTACATTTCAAGTTTTGTTATCGATTAATGAATTATTGGGCGGTTTGGTGCCCTGGACCAGACCGAGGACCTTAAGATTTTGCATGAACCGAGGACTGGCAGCCAGGTAACACGAGAAATTGTGTAAAGTGTTAATATGTAGTAAAAACCTAGGAAAGTCTCTCGTTTCCGTCATTTACTATCGAATCGACATAACGCCAGATCGTCACAGTGGTCGCTTTTCTCTCTGAAACGGTTACATTTATCGTCTGCAAGCCCTTGTCGCGTGATGCGGTATGCAGACACAGTACAAGCAGCACACTAGAACACAGAATAAGAATCTACGTTGATGCAATCGGCCAGTAAGAAGAGCTACATTTCAAGTTTTAGTTATCGATTAATGAATTATTGGGCGGTTTGGTGCCTTGGACCAGACCGAGGACCTTAAGATTTTGCATGAACCGAGGACTGTCAGCCAGGTAACACGAGAAATTGTGTAAATTGTTAATATGTAGTAAAAACCTAAGAAAATCTCCCGTTTCCGTCATTTACTATCGAATCGACATAACGCCAGATCGTCACAGTGGTCGCTTTTCTCTCTGAAACGGTTACATTTATCGTCTGCAAGCCCTTGTCGCGTGATGCGGTATGCAGACACAGTACAAGCAGCACACTAGAACACAGAATAAGAATCTACGTTGATGCAATCGGCCAGTAAGAAGAGCTACATTTCAAGTTTTAGTTATCGATTAATGAATTATTGGGCGGTTTGGTGCCTTGGACCAGACCGAGGACCTTAAGATTTTGCATGAACCGAGGACTGGCAGCCAGGTAACACGAGAAATTGTGTAAAGTGTTAATATGTAGTAAAAACCTAAGAAAATCTCCCGTTTCCGTCATTTACTATCGAATCGACATAACGCCAGATCGTCACAGTGGTCGCTTTTCTCTCTGAAACGGTTACATTTATCGTCTGCAAGCCCTTTTTCGCGTGATGCGGTATGCAGACACAGTACAAGCAGCACACTAGAACACAGAATAAGAATCTACGTTGATGCAATCGGCCAGGAAGAAGAGCTACATTTCAAGTTTTAGTTATCGATTAATGAATTATTGGGCGGTTTGGTGCCTTGGACCAGACCGAGGACCTTAAGATTTTGCATGAACCGAGGACTGGCAGCCAGGTAACACGAGAAATTGTGTAAAGTGTTAATATGTAGTAAAAACCTAAGAAAATCTCCCGTTTCCGTCATTTACTATCGAATCGACATAACGCCAGATCGTCACAGTGGTCGCTTTTCTCTCTGAAACGGTTACATTTATCGTCTGCAAGCCCTTGTCGCGTGATGCGGTATGCAGACACAGTACAAGCAGCACACTAGAACACAGAATAAGAATCTACGTTGATGCAATCGGCCAGTAAGAAGAGCTACATTTCAAGTTTTAGTTATCGATTAATGAATTATTGGGCGGTTTGGTGCCTTGGACCAGACCGAGGACCTTAAGATTTTGCATGAACCGAGGACTGGCAGCCAGGTAACACGAGAAAATGTGTAAAGTGTTAATATGTAGTAAAAACCTAAGAAAATCTCCCGTTTCCGTCATTTACTATCGAATCGACATAACGCCAGAACGTCACAGTGGTCGCTTTTCTCTCTGAAACGGCTACATTTATCGTCTGCAAGCCCTTGTCGCGTGATGCGGTATGCAGACACAGTACAAGCAGCACACTAGAACACAGAATAAGACTCTACGTTGATGCAATCGGTCAGGAAGAAGAGCTACATTTCAAGTTTTAGTTATCGATTAATGAATTATTGGGCGGTTTGGTGCCTTGGACCAGACCGAGGACCTTAAGATTTTGCATGAACCGAGGACTGGCAGCCAGATAACACGAGAATTTGTGTAAAGTGTTAATATGTAGTAAAAACCTAAGAAAATCTCCCGTTTCCGTCATTTACTAACGAATCGACATAACGCCAGATCGTCACAGTGGTCGCTTTTCTCTCTGAAACGGTTACATTTATCGTCTGCAAGCCCTTGTCGCGTGATGCGGTATGCAGACACAGTACAAGCAGCACACTAGAACACAGAATAAGAATCTACGTTGATGCAATCGGCCAGTAAGAAGAGCTACATTTCAAGTTTTAGTTATCGATTAATGAATTATTGGGCGGTTTGGTGCCTTGGACCAGACCGAGGACCTTAAGATTTTGCATGAACCGAGGACTGGCAGCCAGGTAACACGAGAAATTGTGTAAAGTGTTAATATGTAGTAAAAACCTAAGAAAATCTCCCGTTTCCGTCATTTACTATCGAATCGACATAACGCCAGATCGTCACAGTGGTCGCTTTTCTCTCTGAAACGGTTACATTTATCGTCTGCAAGCCCTTGTCGCGTGATGCGGTATGCAGAGTCACTACAAGCGGCATAGTGGAACACTGAAGAAGCATCTAAGTTTATGCAATCGCCCAGTAAGAAGAGCTACATTTCAAGTTTTGTTATCGATTAATGAATTATTGGGCGGTTTGGTGCCCTGGACCAGACCGAGGACCTTAAGATTTTGCATGAACCGAGGACTGGCAGCCAGGTAACACGAGAAATTGTGTAAAGTGTTAATATGTAGTAAAAACCTAGGAAAGTCTCTCGTTTCCGTCATTTACTATCGAATCGACATAACGCCAGATCGTCACAGTGGTCGCTTTTCTCTCTGAAACGGTTACATTTATCGTCTGCAAGCCCTTGTCGCGTGATGCGGTATGCAGACACAGTACAAGCAGCACACTAGAACACAGAATAAGAATCTACGTTGATGCAATCGGCCAGTAAGAAGAGCTACATTTCAAGTTTTAGTTAACGATTAATGAATTATTGGGCGGTTTGGTGCCTTGGACCAGACCGAGGACCTTAAGATTTTGCATGAACCGAGGACTGGCAGCCAGGTAACACGAGAAATTGTGTAAAGTGTTAATATGTAGTAAAAACCTAAGAAAATCTCCCGTTTCCGTCATTTACTAACGAATCGACATAACGCCAGATCGTCACAGTGGTCGCTTTTCTCTCTGAAACGGTTACATTTATCGTCTGCAAGCCCTTGTCGCGTGATGCGGTATGCAGACACAGTACAAGCAGCACACTAGAACACAGAATAAGAATCTACGTTGATGCAATCGGCCAGTAAGAAGAGCTACATTTCAAGTTTTAGTTATCGATTAATGAATTATTGCGCGGTTTGGTGCCTTGGACCAGACCGAGGACCTTAAGATTTTGCATGAACCGAGGACTGGCAGCCAGGTAACACGAGAAATTGTGTAAAGTGTTAATATGTAGTAAAAACCTAAGAAAATCTCCCGTTTCCGTCATTTACTATCGAATCGACATAACGCCAGATCGTCACAGTGGTCGCTTTTCTCTCTGAAACGGTTACATTTATCGTCTGCAAGCCCTTTTCGCGTGATGCGGTATGCAGACACAGTACAAGCAGCACACTAGAACACAGAATAAGAATCTACGTTGATGCAATCGGCCAGTAAGAAGAGCTACATTTCAAGTTTTAGTTATCGATTAATGAATTATTGGGCGGTTTGGTGCCTTGGACCAGACCGAGGACCTTAAGATTTTGCATGAACCGAGGACTGGCAGCCAGGTAACACGAGAAATTGTGTAAAGTGTTAATATGTAGTAAAAACCTAAGAAAATCTCCCGTTTCCGTCATTTACTATCGAATCGACATAACGCCAGATCGTCACAGTGGTCGCTTTTCTCTCTGAAACGGTTACATTTATCGTCTGCAAGCCCTTGTCGCGTGATGCGGTATGCAGACACAGTACAAGCAGCACACTAGAACACAGAATAAGAATCTACGTTGATGCAATCGGCCAGTAAGAAGAGCTACATTTCAAGTTTTAGTTATCGATTAATGAATTATTGGGCGGTTTGGTGCCTTGGACCAGACCGAGGACCTTAAGATTTTGCATGAACCGAGGAC
This sequence comes from Schistocerca cancellata, assembly GCF_023864275.1. Classification (NCBI taxonomy): domain Eukaryota; kingdom Metazoa; phylum Arthropoda; class Insecta; order Orthoptera; family Acrididae; genus Schistocerca; species Schistocerca cancellata. The sequence continues at coordinate 4,618,417 of NW_026047150.1, forward strand.
TGGCAGCCAGGTAACACGAGAAATTGTGTAAAGTGTTAATATGTAGTAAAAACCTAAGAAAATCTCCCGTTTCCGTCATTTACTATCGAATCGACATAACGCCAGATCGTCACATTGGTCGCTTTTCTCTCTGAAACGGTTACATTTATCGTCTGCAAGCCCTTGTCGCATGATGCGGTATGCAGACACAGTACAAGCAGCACACTAGAACACAGAATAAGAATCTACGTTGATGCAATCGGCCAGTAAGAAGAGCTACATTTCAAGTTTTAGTTATCGATTAATGAATTATTGGGCGGTTTGGTGCCTTGGACCAGACCGAGGACCTTAAGATTTTGCATGAACCGAGGACTGGCAGCCAGGTAACACGAGAAATTGTGTAAAGTGTTAATATGTAGTAAAAACCTAAGAAAATCTCCCGTTTCCGTCATTTACTATCGAATCGACATAACGCCAGATCGTCACATTGGTCGCTTTTCTCTCTGAAACGGTTACATTTATCGTCTCCAAGCCCTTGTCGCGTGATGCGGTATGCAGACACAGTACAAGCAGCACACTAGAACACAGAATAAGAATCTACGTTGATGCAATCGGCCAGTAAGGAGAGCTACATTTCAAGTTTTAGTTATCGATTAATGAATTATTGGGCGGTTTGGTGCCTTGGACCAGACCGAGGACCTTAAGATTTTGCATGAACCGAGGACTGGCAGCCAGGTAACACGAGAAATTGTGTAAAGTGTTAATATGTAGTAAAAACCTAAGAAAATCTCCCGTTTTCGTCATTTACTATCGAATCGACATAACGCCAGATCGTCACAGTGGTCGCTTTTCTCTCTGAAACGGTTACATTTATCGTCTGCAAGCCCTTGTCGCGTGATGCGGTATGCAGACACAGTACAAGCAGCACATTAGAACACAGAATAAGAATCTACGTTGATGCAATCGGCCAGTAAGAATAGCTACATTTCAAGTTTTAGTTATCGATTAATGAATTATTGGGCGGTTTGGTGCCTTGGACCAGACCGAGGACCTTAAGATTTTGCATGAACCGAGGACTGGCAGCCAGGTAACACGAGAAATTGTGTAAAGTGTTAATATGTAGTAAAAACCTAAGAAAATCTCCCGTTTCCGTCATTTACTATCGAATCGACATAACGCCAGATCGTCACATTGGTCGCTTTTCTCTCTGAAACGGTTACATTTATCGTCTGCAAGCCCTTGTCGCGTGATGCGGTATGCAGACACAGTACAAGCAGCACACTAGAACACAGAATAAGAATCTACGTTGATGCAATCGGCCAGTAAGAATAGCTACATTTCAAGTTTTAGTTATCGATTAATGAATTATTCTGCGGTTTGGTGCCTTGGACCAGACCGAGGACCTTAAGATTTTGCATGAACCGAGGACTGGCAGCCAGGTAACACGAGAAATTGTGTAAAGTGTTAATATGTAGTAAAAACCTAAGAAAATCTCCCGTTTCCGTCATTTACTATCTAATCGACATAACGCCAGATCGTCACATTGGTCGCTTTTCTCTCTGAAACGGTTACATTTATCGTCTGCAAGCCCTTGTCGCGTGATGCGGTATGCAGACACAGTACAAGCAGCACACTAGAACACAGAATAAGAATCTACGTTGATGCAATCGGCCAGTAAGAAGAGCTACATTTCAAGTTTTAGTTATCGATTAATGAATTATTGGGCGGTTTGGTGCCTTGGACCAGACCGAGGACCTTAAGATTTTGCATGAACCGAGGACTGGCATCCAGGCAACACGCGAAATTGTGTAAAGAGTTAATATGTAGTAAAAACCTAAGAAAATCTCCCGTTTCCGTCATTTACTATCGAATCGACATAACGCCAGATCGTCACATTGGTCGCTTTTCTCTCTGAAACGGTTACATTTATCGTCTGCAAGCCCTTGTCGCGTGATGCGGTATGCAGACACAGTACAAGCAGCACACTAGAACACAGAATAAGAATCTACGTTGATGCAATCGGCCAGTAAGAAGAGCTACATTTCAAGTTTTAGTTATCGATTAATGAATTATTGGGCGGTTTGGTGCCTTGGACCAGACCGAGGACCTTAAGATTTTGCATGAACCGAGGACTGGCAGACAGGTAACACGAGAAATTGTGTAAAGTGTTAATATGTAGTAAAAACCTAAGAAAATCTCCCGTTTCCGTCATTTACTATCGAATCGACATAACGCCAGATCGTCACAGTGGTCGCTTTTCTCTCTGAAACGGTTACATTTATCGTCTGCAAGCCCTTTTCGCGTGATGCGGTATGCAGACACAGTACAAGCAGCACACTAGAACACAGAATAAGAATCTACGTTGATGCAATCGGCCAGTAAGAAGAGCTACATTTCAAGTTTTAGTTATCGATTAATGAATTATTGGGCGGTTTGGTGCCTTGGACCAGACCGAGGACCTTAAGATTTTGCATGAACCGAGGACTGGCAGCCAGGTAACACGAGAAATTGTGTAAAGTGTTAATATGTAGTAAAAACCTAAGAAAATCTCCCGTTTCCGTCATTTACTATCGAATCGACATAACGCCAGATCGTCACATTGGTCGCTTTTCTCTCTGAAACGGTTACATTTATCGTCTGCAAGCCCTTGTCGCGTGATGCGGTATGCAGACACAGTACAAGCAGCACACTAGAACACAGAATAAGAATCTACGTTGATGCAATCGGCCAGTAAGAAGAGCAACATTTCAAGTTTTAGTTATCGATTAATGAATTATTGCGCGGTTTGGTGCCTTGGACCAGACCGAGGACCTTAAGATTTTGCATGAACCGAGGACTGGCAGCCAGGTAACACGAGAAATTGTGTAAAGTGTTAATATGTAGTAAAAACCTAAGAAAATCTCCCGTTTCCGTCATTTACTATCGAATCGACATAACGCCAGATCGTCACAGTGGTCGCTTTTCTCTCTGAAACGGTTACATTTATCGTCTCCAAGCCCTTGTCGCGTGATGCGGTATGCAGACACAGTACAAGCAGCACACTAGAACACAGAATAAGAATCTACGTTGATGCAATCGGCCAGTACGAAGAGCTACATTTCAAGTTTTAGTTATCGATTAATGAATTATTGGGCGGTTTGGTGCCTTGGACCAGACCGAGGACCTTAAGATTTTGCATGAACCGAGGACTGGCAGCCAGGTAACACGAGAAATTGTGTAAAGTGTTAATATGTAGTAAAAACCTAAGAAAATCTCCCGTTTCCGTCATTTACTATCTAATCGACATAACGCCAGATCGTCACATTGGTCGCTTTTCTCTCTGAAACGGTTACATTTATCGTCTGCAAGCCCTTGTCGCGTGATGCGGTATGCAGACACAGTACAAGCAGCACACTAGAACACAGAATAAGAATCTACGTTGATGCAATCGGCCAGTAAGAAGAGCTACATTTCAAGTTTTAGTTATCGATTAATGAATTATTGGGCGGTTTGGTGCCTTGGACCAGACCGAGGACCTTAAGATTTTGCATGAACCGAGGACTGGCAGCCAGGCAACACGAGAAATTGTGTAAAGTGTTAATATGTAGTAAAAACCTAAGAAAATCTCCCGTTTCCGTCATTTACTATCGAATCGACATAACGCCAGATCGTCACATTGGTCGCTTTTCTCTCTGAAACGGTTACATTTATCGTCTGCAAGCCCTTGTCGCGTGATGCGGTATGCAGACACAGTACAAGCAGCACACTAGAACACAGAATAAGAATCTACGTTGATGCAATCGGCCAGTAAGAAGAGCTACATTTCAAGTTTTAGTTATCGATTAATGAATTATTGGGCGGTTTGGTGCCTTGGACCAGACCGTGGACCTTAAGATTTTGCATGAACCGAGGACTGGCAGCCAGGTAACACGAGAAATTGTGTAAAGTGTTAATATGTAGTAAAAACCTAAGAAAATCTCCCGTTTCCGTCATTTACTATCGAATCGACATAACGCCAGATCGTCACAGTGGTCGCTTTTCTCTCTGAAACGGTTACATTTATCGTCTGCAAGCCCTTTTCGCGTGATGCGGTATGCAGACACAGTACAAGCAGCACACTAGAACACAGAATAAGAATCTACGTTGATGCAATCGGCCAGTAAGAAGAGCTACATTTCAAGTTTTAGTTATCGATTAATGAATTATTGGGCGGTTTGGTGCCTTGGACCAGACCGAGGACCTTAAGATTTTGCATGAACCGAGGACTGGCAGCCAGGTAACACGAGAAATTGTGTAAAGTGTTAATATGTAGTAAAAACCTAAGAAAATCTCCCGTTTCCGTCATTTACTATCGAATCGACATAACGCCAGATCGTCACAGTGGTCGCTTTTCTCTCTGAAACGGTTACATTTATCGTCTGCAAGCCCTTGTCGCGTGATGCGGTATGCAGACACAGTACAAGCAGCACACTAGAACACAGAATAAGAATCTACGTTGATGCAATCGGCCAGTAAGAAGAGCTACATTTCAAGTTTTAGTTATCGATTAATGAATTATTGGGCGGTTTGGTGCCTTGGACCAGACCGAGGACCTTAAGATTTTGCATGAACCGAGGACTGGCAGCCAGGTAACACGAGAAATTGTGTAAAGTGTTAATATGTAGTAAAAACCTAAGAAAATCTCCCGTTTCCGTCATTTACTATCGAATCGACATAACGCCAGATCGTCACAGTGGTCGCTTTTCTCTCTGAAACGGCTACATTTATCGTCTGCAAGCCCTTGTCGCGTGATGCGGTATGCAGACACAGTACAAGCAGCACACTAGAACACAGAATAAGAATCTACGTTGATGCAATCGGCCAGTAAGAAGAGCAACATTTCAAGTTTTAGTTATCGATTAATGAATTATTGGGCGGTTTGGTGCCTTGGACCAGACCGAGGACCTTAAGATTTTGCATGAACCGAGGACTGGCAGCCAGGTAACACGAGAAATTGTGTAAAGTGTTAATATGTAGTAAAAACCTAAGATAATCTCCCGTTTCCGTCATTTACTATCGAATCGACATAACGCCAGATCGTCACAGTGGTCGCTTTTCTCTCTGAAACGGTTACATTTATCGTCTCCAAGCCCTTGTCGCGTGATGCGGTATGCAGACACAGTACAAGCAGCACACTAGAACACAGAATAAGAATCTACGTTGATGCAATCGGCCAGTACGAAGAGCTACATTTCAAGTTTTAGTTATCGATTAATGAATTATTGGGCGGTTTGGTGCCTTGGACCAGACCGAGGACCTTAAGATTTTGCATGAACCGAGGACTGGCAGCCAGGTAACACGAGAAATTGTGTAAAGTGTTAATATGTAGTAAAAACCTAAGAAAATCTCCCGTTTCCGTCATTTACTATCGAATCGACATAACGCCAGATCGTCACAGTAATCGCTTTTCTCTCTGAAACGGTTACATTTATCGTCTCCAAGCCCTTGTCGCGTGATGCGGTATGCAGACACTATACAAGCAGCACACTAGAACACAGAATAAGAATCTACGTTGATGCAATCGGCCAGTAGGAAGAGCTACATTTCAAGTTTTAGTTATCGATTAATGAATTATTGGGCGGTTTGTGCCTTGGACCAGACCGAGGACCTTAAGATTTTGCATGAACCGAGGACTGGCAGCCAGGTAACACGAGAAATTGTGTAAAGTGTTAATATGTAGTAAAAACCTAAGAAAATCTCCCGTTTCCGTCATTTACTATCGAATCGACATAACGCCAGATCGACACAGTGGTCGCTTTTCTCTCTGAAACGGTTACATTTATCGTCTGCAAGCCCTTGTCGCGTGATGCGGTATGCAGAGTCACTGCAAGCGGCATAGTAGAACACAGAATAAGAATCTACGTTGATGCAATCGGCCAGTAGGAATAGCTACATTTCAAGTTTTAGTTATCGATTAATGAATTATTGGGCGGTTTGGTGCCTTGGACCAGACCGAGGACCTTAAGATTTTGCATGAACCGAGGACTGGCAGCCAGGTAACACGAGAAATTGTGTAAAGTGTTAATATGTAGTAAAAACCTAAGAAAATCTCCCGTTTCCGTCATTTACTATCTAATCGACATAACGCCAGATCGTCACATTGGTCGCTTTTCTCTCTGAAACGGTTACATTTATCGTCTGCAAGCCCTTGTCGCGTGATGCGGTATGCAGACACAGTACAAGCAGCACACTAGAACACAGAATAAGAATCTACGTTGATGCAATCGGCCAGTAAGAAGAGCTACATTTCAAGTTTTAGTTATCGATTAATGAATTATTGGGCGGTTTGGTGCCTTGGACCAGACCGAGGACCTTAAGATTTTGCATGAACCGAGGACTGGCAGCCAGGCAACACGAGAAATTGTGTAAAGTGTTAATATGTAGTAAAAACCTAAGAAAATCTCCCGTTTCCGTCATTTACTATCGAATCGACATAACGCCAGATCGTCACATTGGTCGCTTTTCTCTCTGAAACGGTTACATTTATCGTCTGCAAGCCCTTGTCGCGTGATGCGGTATGCAGACACAGTACAAGCAGCACACTAGAACACAGAATAAGAATCTACGTTGATGCAATCGGCCAGTAAGAAGAGCTACATTTCAAGTTTTAGTTATCGATTAATGAATTATTGGGCGGTTTGGTGCCTTGGACCAGACCGAGGACCTTAAGATTTTGCATGAACCGAGGACTGGCAGCCAGGTAACACGAGAAATTGTGTAAAGTGTTAATATGTAGTAAAAACCTAAGAAAATCTCCCGTTTCCGTCATTTACTATCGAATCGACATAACGCCAGATCGTCACAGTGGTCGCTTTTCTCTCTGAAACGGTTACATTTATCGTCTGCAAGCCCTTTTCGCGTGATGCGGTATGCAGACACAGTACAAGCAGCACACTAGATTACAGAATAAGAATCTACGTTGATGCAATCGGCCAGTAAGAAGAGCTACATTTCAAGTTTTAGTTATCGATTAATGAATTATTGGGCGGTTTGGTGCCTTGGACCAGACCGAGGACCTTAAGATTTTGCATGAACCGAGGACTGGCAGCCAGGTAACACGAGAAATTGTGTAAAGTGTTAATATGTAGTAAAAACCTAAGAAAATCTCCCGTTTCCGTCATTTACTATCGAATCGACATAACGCCAGATCGTCACATTGGTCGCTTTTCTCTCTGAAACGGTTACATTTATCGTCTGCAAGCCCTTGTCGCGTGATGCGGTATGCAGACACAGTACAAGCAGCACACTAGAACACAGAATAAGAATCTACGTTGATGCAATCGGCCAGTAAGAAGAGCAACATTTCAAGTTTTAGTTATCGATTAATGAATTATTGGGCGGTTTGGTGCCTTGGACCAGACCGAGGACCTTAAGATTTTGCATGAACCGAGGACTGGCAGCCAGGTAACACGAGAAATTGTGTAAAGTGTTAATATGTAGTAAAAACCTAAGAAAATCTCCCGTTTCCGTCATTTACTATCGAATCGACATAACGCCAGATCGTCACAGTGGTCGCTTTTCTCTCTGAAACGGTTACATTTATCGTCTGCAAGCCCTTGTCGCGTGATGCGGTATGCAGACACAGTACAAGCAGCACACTAGAACACAGAATAAGAATCTACGTTGATGCAATCGGCCAGTAAGAAGAGCTACATTTCAAGTTTTAGTTATCGATTAATGAATTATTGGGCGGTTTGGTGCCTTGGACCAGACCGAGGACCTTAAGATTTTGCATGAACCGAGGACTGGCAGCCAGGTAACACGAGAAATTGTGTAAAGTGTTAATATGTAGTAAAAACCTAAGAAAATCTCCCGTTTCCGTCATTTACTATCGAATCGACATAACGCCAGATCGTCACATTGGTCGCTTTTCTCTCTGAAACGGTTACATTTATCGTCTGCAAGCCCTTGTCGCGTGATGCGGTATGCAGACACAGTACAAGCAGCACACTAGAACACAGAATAAGAATCTACGTTGATGCAATCGGCCAGTAAGAAGAGCAACATTTCAAGTTTTAGTTATCGATTAATGAATTATTGGGCGGTTTGGTGCCTTGGACCAGACCGAGGACCTTAAGATTTTGCATGAACCGAGGACTGGCAGCCAGGTAACACGAGAAATTGTGTAAAGTGTTAATATGTAGTAAAAACCTAAGAAAATCTCCCGTTTCCGTCATTTACTATCGAATCGACATAACGCCAGATCGTCACAGTGGTCGCTTTTCTCTCTGAAACGGTTACATTTATCGTCTCCAAGCCCTTGTCGCGTGATGCGGTATGCAGACACAGTACAAGCAGCACACTAGAACACAGAATAAGAATCTACGTTGATGCAATCGGCCAGTACGAAGAGCTACATTTCAAGTTTTAGTTATCGATTAATGAATTATTGGGCGGTTTGGTGACTTGGACCAGACCGAGGACCTTAAGATTTTGCATGAACCGAGGACTGGCAGCCAGGTAACACGAGAAATTGTGTAAAGTGTTAATATGTAGTAAAAACCTAAGAAAATCTCCCGTTTCCGTCATTTACTATCGAATCGACATAACGCCAGATCGTCACAGTGGTCGCTTTTCTCTCTGAAACGGTTACATTTATCGTCTCCAAGCCCTTGTCGCGTGATGCGGTATGCAGACACAGTACAAGCAGCACACTAGAACACAGAATAAGAATCTACGTTGATGCAATCGGCCAGTAAGAAGAGCTACATTTCAAGTTTTAGTTATCGATTAATGAATTATTGGGCGGTTTGGTGCCTTGGACCAGACCGAGGACCTCAAGATTTTGCATGAACCGAGGACTGGCAGCCAGGTAACACGAGAAATTGTGTAAAGTGTTAATATGTAGTAAAAACCTAAGAAAATCTCCCGTTTCCGTCATTTACTATCGAATCGACATAACGCAAGATCGTCACATTGGTCGCTTTTCTCTCTGAAACGGTTACATTTATCGTCTGCAAGCCCTTGTCGCGTGATGCGGAATGCAGACACAGTACAAGCAGCACACTAGAACACAGAATAAGAATCTACGTTGATGCAATCGGCCAGTAAGAAGAGCTACATTTCAAGTTTTAGTTATCGATTAATGAATTATTGGGCGGTTTGGTGCCTTGGACCAGACCGAGGACCTTAAGATTTTGCATGAACCGAGGACTGGCAGCCAGGTAACACGAGAAATTGTGTAAAGTGTTAATATGTAGTAAAAACCTAAGAAAATCTCCCGTTTCCGTCATTTACTATCGAATCGACATAACGCCAGATCGTCACATTGGTCGCTTTTCTCTCTGAAACGGTTACATTTATCGTCTGCAAGCCCTTGTCGCATGATGCGGTATGCAGACACAGTACAAGCAGCACACTAGAACACAGAATAAGAATCTACGTTGATGCAATCGGCCAGTAAGAAGAGCAACATTTCAAGTTTTAGTTATCGATTAATGAATTATTGGGCGGTTTGGTGCCTTGGACCAGACCGAGGACCTTAAGATTTTGCATGAACCGAGGACTGGCAGCCAGGTAACACGAGAAATTGTGTAAAGTGTTAATATGTAGTAAAAACCTAAGAAAATCTCCCGTTTCCGTCATTTACTATCGAATCGACATAACGCCAGATCGTCACAGTGGTCGCTTTTCTCTCTGAAACGGTTACATTTATCGTCTGCAAGCCCTTGTCGCGTGATGCGGTATGCAGAGTCACTACAAGCGGCATAGTGGAACACTGAAGAAGCATCTAAGTTTATGCAATCGCCCAGTAAGAAGAGCTACATTTCAAGTTTTGTTATCGATTAATGAATTATTGGGCGGTTTGGTGCCCTGGACCAGACCGAGGACCTTAAGATTTTGCATGAACCGAGGACTGGCAGCCAGGTAACACGAGAAATTGTGTAAAGTGTTAATATGTAGTAAAAACCTAGGAAAGTCTCTCGTTTCCGTCATTTACTATCGAATCGACATAACGCCAGATCGTCACAGTGGTCGCTTTTCTCTCTGAAACGGTTACATTTATCGTCTGCAAGCCCTTGTCGCGTGATGCGGTATGCAGACACAGTACAAGCAGCACACTAGAACACAGAATAAGAATCTACGTTGATGCAATCGGCCAGTAAGAAGAGCTACATTTCAAGTTTTAGTTATCGATTAATGAATTATTGGGCGGTTTGGTGCCTTGGACCAGACCGAGGACCTTAAGATTTTGCATGAACCGAGGACTGGCAGCCAGGTAACACGAGAAATTGTGTAAAGTGTTAATATGTAGTAAAAACCTAAGAAAATCTCCCGTTTCCGTCATTTACTATCGAATCGACATAACGCCAGATCGTCACAGTGGTCGCTTTTCTCTCTGAAACGGTTACATTTATCGTCTGCAAGCCCTTTTCGCGTGATGCGGTATGCAGACACAGTACAAGCAGCACACTAGAACACAGAATAAGAATCTACGTTGATGCAATCGGCCAGTAAGAAGAGCTACATTTCAAGTTTTAGTTATCGATTAATGAATTACTGGGCGGTTTGGTGCCTTGGACCAGACCGAGGACCTTAAGATTTTGCATGAACCGAGGACTGGCAACCAGGTAACACGAGAAATTGTGTAAAGTGTTAATATGTAGTAAAAACCTAAGAAAATCTCCCGTTTCCGTCCTTTACTATCGAATCGACATAACGCCAGATCGTCACATTGGTCGCTTTTCTCTCTGAAACGGTTACATTTATCGTCTCCAAGCCCTTGTCGCGTGATGCGGTATGCAGACACAGTACAAGCAGCACACTAGAACACAGAATAAGAATCTACGTTGATGCAATCGGCCAGTAAGAAGAGCTACATTTCAAGTTTTAGTTATCGATTAATGAATTATTGGGCGGTTTGGTGCCTTGGACCAGACCGAGGACCTTAAGATTTTGCATGAACCGAGGACTGGCAGCCAGGTAACACGAGAAATTGTGTAAAGTGTTAATATGTAGTAAAAACCTAAGAAAATCTCCCGTTTCCGTCATTTACTATCGAATCGACATAACGCCAGATCGTCACAGTGGTCGCTTTTCTCTCTGAAACGGTCACATTTATCGTCTGCAAGCCCTTGTCGCGTGATGCGGTATGCAGACACAGTACAAGCAGCACACTAGAACACAGAATAAGAATCTACGTTGATGCAATCGGCCAGTAAGAATAGCTACATTTCAAGTTTTAGTTATCGATTAATGAATTATTGGGCGGTTTGGTGCCTTGGACCAGACCGAGGACCTTAAGATTTTGCATGAACCGAGGACTGGCAGCCAGGTAACACGAGAAATTGTGTAAAGTGTTAATATGTAGTAAAAACCTAAGAAAATCTCCCGTTTCCGTCATTTACTATCGAATCGACATAACGCCAGATCGTCACATTGGTCGCTTTTCTCTCTGAAACGGTTACATTTATCGTCTGCAAGCCCTTGTCGCGTGATGCGGTATGCAGACACAGTACAAGCAGCACACTAGAACACAGAATAAGAATCTACGTTGATGCAATCGGCCAGTAAGAATAGCTACATTTCAAGTTTTAGTTATCGATTAATGAATTATTGGGCGGTTTGGTGCCTTGGACCAGACCGAGGACCTTAAGATTTTGCATGAACCGAGGACTGGCAGCCAGGTAACACGAGAAATTGTGTAAAGTGTTAATATGTAGTAAAAACCTAAGAAAATCTCCCGTTTCCGTCATTTACTATCTAATCGACATAACGCCAGATCGTCACATTGGTCGCTTTTCTCTCTGAAACGGTTACATTTACCGTCTGCAAGCCCTTGTCGCGTGATGCGGTATGCAGACACAGTACAAGCAGCACACTAGAACACAGAATAAGAATCTACGTTGATGCAATCGGCCAGTAAGAAGAGCTACATTTCAAGTTTTAGTTATCGATTAATGAATTATTGGGCGGTTTGGTGCCTTGGACCAGACCGAGGACCTTAAGATTTTGCATGAACCGAGGACTGGCAGCCAGGCAACACGAGAAATTGTGTAAAGTGTTAATATGTAGTAAAAACCTAAGAAAATCTCCCGTTTCCGTCATTTACTATCGAATCGACATAACGCCAGATCGTCACATTGGTCGCTTTTCTCTCTGAAACGGTTACATTTATCGTCTGCAAGCCCTTGTCGCGTGATGCGGTATGCAGACACAGTACAAGCAGCACACTAGAACACAGAATAAGAATCTACGTTGATGCAATCGGCCAGTAAGAAGAGCTACATTTCAAGTTTTAGTTATCGATTAATGAATTATTGGGCGGTTTGGTGCCTTGGACCAGACCGAGGACCTTAAGATTTTGCATGAACCGAGGACTGGCAGCCAGGTAACACGAGAAATTGTGTAAAGTGTTAATATGTAGTAAAAACCTAAGAAAATCTCCCGTTTCCGTCATTTACTATCGAATCGACATAACGCCAGATCGTCACAGTGGTCGCTTTTCTCTCTGAAACGGTTACATTTATCGTCTGCAAGCCCTTTTCGCGTGATGCGGTATGCAGACACAGTACAAGCAGCACACTAGAACACAGAATAAGAATCTACGTTGATGCAATCGGCCAGTAAGAAGAGCTACATTTCAAGTTTTAGTTATCGATTAATGAATTATTGGGCGGTTTGGTGCCTTGGACCAGACCGAGGACCTTAAGATTTTGCATGAACCGAGGACTGGCAGCCAGGTAACACGAGAAATTGTGTAAAGTGTTAATATGTAGTAAAAACCTAAGAAAATCTCCCGTTTCCGTCATTTACTATCGAATCGACATAACGCCAGATCGTCACATTGGTCGCTTTTCTCTCTGAAACGGTTACATTTATCGTCTGCAAGCCCTTGTCGCGTCATGCGGTATGCAGACACAGTACAAGCAGCACACTAGAACACAGAATAAGAATCTACGTTGATGCAATCGGCCAGTAAGAAGAGCAACATTTCAAGTTTTAGTTATCGAGTAATGAATTATTGGGCGGTTTGGTGCCTTGGACCAGACCGAGGACCTTAAGATTTTGCATGAACCGAGGACTGGCAGCCAGGTAACACGAGAAATTGTGTAAAGTGTTAATATGTAGTAAAAACCTAAGAAAATCTACCGTTTCCGTCATTTACTATCGAATCGACATAACGCCAGATCGTCACAGTGGTCGCTTTTCTCTCTGAAACAGTTACATTTATCGTCTGCAAGCCCTTGTCGCGTGATGCGGTATGCAGACACAGTACAAGCAGCACACTAGAACACAGAATAAGGATCTACGTTGATGCAATCGGCCAGTACGAAGAGCTACATTTCAAGTTTTAGTTATCGATTAAGGAATTATTGGGCGGTTTGGTGCCTTGGACCAGACCGAGGACCTTAAGATTTTGCATGAACCGAGGACTTGCAGCCAGGTAACACGAGAAATTGTGTAAAGTGTTAATATGTAGTAAAAACCTAAGAAAATCTCCCGTTTCCGTCATTTACTATCGAATCGACATAACGCCAGATCGTCACATTGGTCGCTTTTCTCTCTGAACCGGTTACATTTATCGTCTGCAAGCCCTTGTCGCGTGATGCGGTATGCAGACACAGTACAAGCAGCACACTAGAACACAGAATAAGAATCTACGTTGATGCAATCGGCCAGGAAGAAGAGCTACATTTCAAGTTTTAGTTATCGATTAATGAATTATTGGGCGGTTTGGTGTCTTGGACCAGACCGAGGACCTTAAGATTTTGCATGAACCGAGGACTGGCAGCCAGGTAACACGAGAAATTGTGTAAAGTGTTAATATGTAGTAAAAACCTAAGAAAATCTCCCGTTTCCGTCATTTACTATCGAATCGACATAACGGCAGATCGTCACATTGGTCGCTTTTCTCTCTGAAACGGTTACATTTATCGTCTGCAAGCCCTTTTCGCGTGATGCGGTATGCAGACACAGTACAAGCAGCACACTAGAACACAGAATAAGAATCTACGTTGATGCAATCGGCCAGTAAGAAGAGCTACATTTCAAGTTTTAGTTATCGATTAATGAATTATTGGGCGGTTTGGTGCCTTGGACCAGACCGAGGACCTTAAGATTTTGCATGAGACGAGGACTGGCAGCCAGGCAACACGAGAAATTGTGTAAAGTGTTAATATGTAGTAAAAACCTAAGAAAATCTCCCGTTTCCGTCATTTACTATCGAATCGACATAACGCCAGATCGTCACATTGGTCGCTTTTCTCTCTGAAACGGTTACATTTATCGTCAGCAAGCCCTTGTCGCGTGATGCGGTATGCAGACACAGTACAAGCAGCACACTAGAACACAGAATAAGAATCTACGTTGATGCAATCGGCCAGTAAGAAGAGCAACATTTCAAGTTTTAGTTATCGAGTAATGAATTATTGGGCGGTTTGGTGCCTTGGACCAGACCGAGGACCTTAAGATTTTGCATGAACCGAGGACTGGCAGCCAGGTAACACGAGAAATTGTGTAAAGTGTTAATATGTAGTAAAAACCTAAGAAAATCTCCCGTTTCCGTCATTTACTATCGAATCGACATAACGCCAGATCGTCACATTGGTCGCTTTTCTCTCTGAACCGGTTACATTTATCGTCTGCAAGCCCTTGTCGCGTGATGCGGTATGCAGACACAGTACAAGCAGCACACTAGAACACAGAATAAGAATCTACGTTGATGCAATCGGCCAGGAAGAAGAGCTACATTTCAAGTTTTAGTTATCGATTAATGAATTATTGGGCGGTTTGGTGTCTTGGACCAGACCGAGGACCTTAAGATTTTGCATGAACCGAGGACTGGCAGCCAGGTAACACGAGAAATTGTGTAAAGTGTTAATATGTAGTAAAAACCTAAGAAAATCTCCCGTTTCCGTCATTTACTATCGAATCGACATAACGGCAGATCGTCACATTGGTCGCTTTTCTCTCTGAAACGGTTACATTTATCGTCTGCAAGCCCTTTTCGCGTGATGCGGTATGCAGACACAGTACAAGCAGCACACTAGAACACAGAATAAGAATCTACGTTGATGCAATCGGCCAGTAAGAAGAGCTACATTTCAAGTTTTAGTTATCGATTAATGAATTATTGGGCGGTTTGGTGCCTTGGACCAGACCGAGGACCTTAAGATTTTGCATGAACCGAGGACTGGCAGCCAGGTAACACGAGAAAATGTGGAAAGTGTTAATATGTAGTAAAAATAAAAGATAATCTCCCGTTTCCGTTATTTACTATCGAATCGACATAACACCCAGCTAGTCAAAATGGTTGCTTTTCTCTCTGAAACGGTTACATTTATCGTCTGCAAGCCCTTGTCGCGTGATGCGGTATGCAGACACAGTACAAGCACCACACTAGAACACAGAATAAGAATCTACGTTGATGCAATCGGCCAAAAAGATGAGCTACACTTCAAATTTTAGTTATCGAAAATTGAATTATTGGCCGGTTTAATGCCTTTGACATGACCGAGGACCTTAAGATTTTGCATGAACCGAGGACTGGCAGCCAGGTAACACGAGAAATTGTGTAAAGTGTTAATATGTAGTAAAAACCTAAGAAAATCTCCCGTTTCCGTCATTTACTATCGAATCGACATAACGCCAGATCGTCACAGTAGTCGCTTTTCTCTCTGAAACGGTTACATTTATCGTCTGCAAGCCCTTGTCGCGTGATGCGGTATGCAGACACAGTACAAGCAGCACACAAGAACACAGAATAAGAATCTACATTGATGCAATCGGCCAGTAAGAAGAGCTACATTTCAAGTTTTAGTTATCGATTAATGAATTATTGGGCGGTTTGGTGCCTTGGACCAGACCGAGGACCTTAAGATTTTGCATGAACCGAGGACTGGCAGCCAGGTAACACGAGAAATTGTGTAAAGTGTTAATATGTAGTAAAAACCTAAGAAAATCTCCCGTTTCCGTCATTTACTATCGTATCGACATAACGCCAGATCGTCACAGTGGTCGCTTTTCTCTCTGAAACGGTTACATTTATCGTCTGCAAGCCCTTGTCGCGTGATGCGGTATGCAGACACAGTACAAGCAGCACACTAGAACACAGAATAAGAATCTACGTTGATGCAATCGGCCAGTAAGAAGAGCTACATTTCAAGTTTTAGTTATCGATTAATGAATTATTGGGCGGTTTGGTGCCTTGGACCAGACCGAGGACCTTAAGATTTTGCATGAACCGAGGACTGGCAGCCAGGTAACACGAGAAATTGTGTAAAGTGTTAATATGTAGTAAAAACCTAAGAAAATCTCCCGTTTCCGTCATTTACTATCGAATCGACATAACGCCAGATCGTCACATTGGTCGCTTTTCTCTCTGAAACGGTTACATTTATCGTCTGCAAGCCCTTGTCGCGTGATGCGGTATGCAGACACAGTACAAGCAGCACACTAGAACACAGAATAAGAATCTACGTTGATGCAATCGGCCAGGAAGAAGAGCTACATTTCAAGTTTTAGTTATCGATTAATGAATTATTGGGCGGTTTGGTGCCTTGGACCAGACCGAGGACCTTAAGATTTTGCATGAACCGAGGACTGGCAGCCAGGTAACACGAGAAATTGTGTAAAGTGTTAATATGTAGTAAAAACCTAAGAAAATCTCCCGTTTCCGTCATTTACTATCGAATCGACATAACGCCAGATCGTCACAGTGGTCGCTTTTCTCTCTGAAACGGTTACATTTATCGTCTGCAAGCCCTTGTCGCGTGATGCGGTATGCAGACACAGTACAAGCAGCACACTAGAACACAGAATAAGAATCTACGTTGATGCAATCGGCCAGTAAGAATAGCTACATTTCAAGTTTTAGTTATCGATTAATGAATTATTGGGCTGTTTGGTGCCTTGGACCAGACCGAGGACCTTAAGATTTTGCATGAACCGAGGACTGGCAGCCAGGTAACACGAGAAATTGTGTAAAGTGTTAATATGTAGTAAAAACCTAAGAAAATCTCCCGTTTCCGTCATTTACTATCGAATCGACATAACGCCAGATCGTCACAGTGGTCGCTTTTCTCTCTGAAACGGTTACATTTATCGTCTGCAAGCCCTTGTCGCGTGATGCGGTATGCAGACACAGTACAAGCAGCACACTAGAACACAGAATAAGAATCTACGTTGATGCAATCGGCCAGGAAGAAGAGCTACATTTCAAGTTTTAGTTATCGATTAATGAATTATTGGGCGGTTTGGTGTCTTGGACCAGACCGAGGACCTTAAGATTTTGCATGAACCGAGGACTGGCAGCCAGGTAACACGAGAAATTGTGTAAAGTGTTAATATGTAGTAAAAACCTAAGAAAATCTCCCGTTTCCGTCATTTACTATCGAATCGACATAACGGCAGATCGTCACATTGGTCGCTTTTCTCTCTGAAACGGTTACATTTATCGTCTGCAAGCCCTTTTCGCGTGATGCGGTATGCAGACACAGTACAAGCAGCACACTAGAACACAGAATAAGAATCTACGTTGATGCAATCGGCCAGTAAGAAGAGCTACATTTCAAGTTTTAGTTATCGATTAATGAATTATTGGGCGGTTTGGTGCCTTGGACCAGACCGAGGACCTTAAGATTTTGCATGAACCGAGGACTGGCAGCCAGGTAACACGAGAAAATGTGGAAAGTGTTAATATGTAGTAAAAATAAAAGATAATCTCCCGTTTCCGTTATTTACTATCGAATCGACATAACACCCAGCTAGTCAAAATGGTTGCTTTTCTCTCTGAAACGGTTACATTTATCGTCTGCAAGCCCTTGTCGCGTGATGCGGTATGCAGACACAGTACAAGCACCACACTAGAACACAGAATAAGAATCTACGTTGATGCAATCGGCCAAAAAGATGAGCTACACTTCAAATTTTAGTTATCGAAAATTGAATTATTGGCCGGTTTAATGCCTTTGACATGACCGAGGACCTTAAGATTTTGCATGAACCGAGGACTGGCAGCCAGGTAACACGAGAAATTGTGTAAAGTGTTAATATGTAGTAAAAACCTAAGAAAATCTCCCGTTTCCGTCATTTACTATCGAATCGACATAACGCCAGATCGTCACAGTAGTCGCTTTTCTCTCTGAAACGGTTACATTTATCGTCTGCAAGCCCTTGTCGCGTGATGCGGTATGCAGACACAGTACAAGCAGCACACAAGAACACAGAATAAGAATCTACATTGATGCAATCGGCCAGTAAGAAGAGCTACATTTCAAGTTTTAGTTATCGATTAATGAATTATTGGGCGGTTTGGTGCCTTGGACCAGACCGAGGACCTTAAGATTTTGCATGAACCGAGGACTGGCAGCCAGGTAACACGAGAAATTGTGTAAAGTGTTAATATGTAGTAAAAACCTAAGAAAATCTCCCGTTTCCGTCATTTACTATCGTATCGACATAACGCCAGATCGTCACAGTGGTCGCTTTTCTCTCTGAAACGGTTACATTTATCGTCTGCAAGCCCTTGTCGCGTGATGCGGTATGCAGACACAGTACAAGCAGCACACTAGAACACAGAATAAGAATCTACGTTGATGCAATCGGCCAGTAAGAAGAGCTACATTTCAAGTTTTAGTTATCGATTAATGAATTATTGGGCGGTTTGGTGCCTTGGACCAGACCGAGGACCTTAAGATTTTGCATGAACCGAGGACTGGCAGCCAGGTAACACGAGAAATTGTGTAAAGTGTTAATATGTAGTAAAAACCTAAGAAAATCTCCCGTTTCCGTCATTTACTATCGAATCGACATAACGCCAGATCGTCACATTGGTCGCTTTTCTCTCTGAAACGGTTACATTTATCGTCTGCAAGCCCTTGTCGCGTGATGCGGTATGCAGACACAGTACAAGCAGCACACTAGAACACAGAATAAGAATCTACGTTGATGCAATCGGCCAGGAAGAAGAGCTACATTTCAAGTTTTAGTTATCGATTAATGAATTATTGGGCGGTTTGGTGCCTTGGACCAGACCGAGGACCTTAAGATTTTGCATGAACCGAGG
Source organism: Schistocerca cancellata (assembly GCF_023864275.1). Lineage (NCBI taxonomy): Eukaryota > Metazoa > Arthropoda > Insecta > Orthoptera > Acrididae > Schistocerca > Schistocerca cancellata. The sequence continues at coordinate 4,637,423 of NW_026047150.1, forward strand.
ACTGGCAGCCAGGTAACACGAGAAATTGTGTAAAGTGTTAATATGTAGTAAAAACCTAAGAAAATCTCCCGTTTCCGTCATTTACTATCGAATCGACATAACGCCAGATCGTCACAGTGGTCGCTTTTCTCTCTGAAACGGTTACATTTATCGTCTGCAAGCCCTTGTCGCGTGATGCGGTATGCAGAGTCACTACAAGCGGCATAGTAGAACACTGAAGAAGCATGTAAGTTTATGCAATCTCCCAGTAAGAAGAGCTACATTTCAAGTTTTAGTTATCGATTAATGAATTATTGGGCGGTTTGGTGCCTTGGACCAGACCGACGACCTTAAGATTTTGCATGAACCGAGGACTGGCAGCCAGGTAACACGAGAAATTGTGTAAAGTGTTAATATGTAGTAAAAACCTAAGAAAATCTCCCGTTTCCGTCATTTACTATCGAATCGACATAACGCCAGATCGTCACATTGGTCGCTTTTCTCTCTGAAACGGTTACATTTATCGTCTGCAAGCCCTTGTCGCGTGATGCGGTATGCAGACACAGTACAAGCAGCACACTAGAACACAGAATAAGAATCTACGTTGATGCAATCGGCCAGTAAGAATAGCTACATTTCAAGTTTTAGTTATCGATTAATGAATTATTGGGCTGTTTGGTGCCTTGGACCAGACCGAGGACCTTAAGATTTTGCATGAACCGAGGACTGGCAGCCAGGTAACACGAGAAATTGTGTAAAGTGTTAATATGTAGTAAAAACCTAAGAAAATCTCCCGTTTCCGTCATTTACTATCGAATCGACATAACGCCAGATCGTCACAGTGGTCGCTTTTCTCTCTGAAACGGTTACATTTATCGTCTGCAAGCCCTTTTCGCGTGATGCGGTATGCAGACACAGTACAAGCAGCACACTAGAACACAGAATAAGAATCTACGTTGATGCAATCGGCCAGGAAGAAGAGCTACATTTCAAGTTTTAGTTATCGATTAATGAATTATTGGGCGGTTTGGTGCCTTGGACCAGACCGAGGACCTTAAGATTTTGCATGAACCGAGGACTGGCAGCCAGGTAACACGAGAAAATGTGGAAAGTGTTAATATGTAGTAAAAATAAAAGATAATCTCCCGTTTCCGTTATTTACTATCGAATCGACATAACACCCAGATAGTCAAAATGGTTGCTTTTCTCTCTGAAACGGTTACATTTATCGTCTGCAAGCCCTTGTCGCGTGATGCGGTATGCAGACACAGTACAAGCACCACACTAGAACACAGAATAAGAATCTACGTTGATGCAATCGGCCAAAAAGATGAGCTACACTTCAAATTTTAGTTATCGAAAATTGAATTATTGGCCGGTTTAATGCCTTTGACATGACCGAGGACCTTAAGATTTTGCATGAACCGAGGACTGGCAGCCAGGTAACACGAGAAATTGTGTAAAGTGTTAATATGTAGTAAAAACCTAAGAAAATCTCCCGTTTCCGTCATTTACTATCGAATCGACATAACGCCAGATCGTCACAGTGGTCGCTTTTCTCTCTGAAACGGTTACATTTATCGTCTGCAAGCCCTTGTCGCGTGATGCGGTATGCAGACACAGTACAAGCAGCACACTAGAACACAGAATAACAATCTACATTGATGCAATCGGCCAGTAAGAAGAGCTACATTTCAAGTTTTAGTTATCGATTAATGAATTATTGGGCGGTTTGGTGCCTTGGACCAGACCGAGGACCTTAAGATTTTGCATGAACCGAGGACTGGCAGCCAGGTAACACGAGAAATTGTGTAAAGTGTTAATATGTAGTAAAAACCTAAGAAAATCTCCCGTTTCCGTCATTTACTATCGTATCGACATAACGCCAGATCGTCACAGTGGTCGCTTTTCTCTCTGAAACGGTTACATTTATCGTCTGCAAGCCCTTGTCGCGTGATGCGGTATGCAGAGTCACTACAAGCGGCATAGTGGAACACTGAAGAAGCATCTAAGTTTATGCAATCGCCCAGTAAGAAGAGCTACATTTCAAGTTTTGTTATCGATTAATGAATTATTGGGCGGTTTGGTGCCCTGGACCAGACCGAGGACCTTAAGATTTTGCATGAACCGAGGACTGGCAGCCAGGTAACACGAGAAATTGTGTAAAGTGTTAATATGTAGTAAAAACCTAGGAAAGTCTCTCGTTTCCGTCATTTACTATCGAATCGACATAACGCCAGATCGTCACAGTGGTCGCTTTTCTCTCTGAAACGGTTACATTTATCGTCTGCAAGCCCTTGTCGCGTGATGCGGTATGCAGACACAGTACAAGCAGCACACTAGAACACAGAATAAGAATCTACGTTGATGCAATCGGCCAGTAAGAAGAGCTACATTTCAAGTTTTAGTTATCGATTAATGAATTATTGGGCGGTTTGGTGCCTTGGACCAGACCGAGGACCTTAAGATTTTGCATGAACCGAGGACTGGCAGCCAGGTAACACGAGAAATTGTGTAAAGTGTTAATATGTAGTAAAAACCTAAGAAAATCTCCCGTTTCCGTCATTTACTATCGAATCGACATAACGCCAGAACGTCACAGTGGTCGCTTTTCTCTCTGAAACGGCTACATTTATCGTCTGCAAGCCCTTGTCGCGTGATGCGGTATGCACACAGTACAAGCAGCACACTAGAACACAGAATAAGAATCTACGTTGATGCAATCGGCCAGGAAGAAGAGCTACATTTCAAGTTTTAGTTATCGATTAATGAATTATTGGGCGGTTTGGTGCCTTGGACCAGACCGAGGACCTTAAGATTTTGCATGAACCGAGGACTGGCATCCAGGTAACACTAGAAATTGTGTAAAGTGTTAATATGTAGTAAAAACCTAAGAAAATCTCCCGTTTCCGTCATTTACTATCGAATCGACATAACGCCAGATCGTCACAGTGGTCGCTTTTCTCTCTGAAACGGTTACATTTACTGTCTGCAAGCCCTTGTCGCGTGATGCGGTATGCAGACACAGTACAAGCAGCACACTAGAACACAGAATAAGAATCTACGTTGATGCAATCGGCCAGTAAGAAGAGCTACATTTCAAGTTTTAGTTATCGATTAATGAATTATTGGGCGGTTTGGTGCCTTGGACCAGACCGAGGACCTTAAGATTTTGCATGAACCGAGGACTGGCAGCCAGGTAACACGAGAAATTGTGTAAAGTGTTAATATGTAGTAAAAACCTAAGAAAATCTCCCGTTTCCGTCATTTACTATCGTATCGATATAACGCCAGATCGTCACAGTGGTCGCTTTTCTCTCTGAAACGGTTACATTTATCGTCTGCAAGCCCTTGTCGCGTGATGCGGTATGCAGAGTCACTACAAGCGGCATAGTGGAACACTGAAGAAGCATCTAAGTTTATGCAATCGCCCAGTAAGAAGAGCTACATTTCAAGTTTTGTTATCGATTAATGAATTATTGGGCGGTTTGGTGCCCTGGACCAGACCGAGGACCTTAAGATTTTGCATGAACCGAGGACTGGCAGCCAGGTAACACGAGAAATTGTGTAAAGTGTTAATATGTAGTAAAAACCTAGGAAAGTCTCTCGTTTCCGTCATTTACTATCGAATCGACATAACGCCAGATCGTCACAGTGGTCGCTTTTCTCTCTGAAACGGTTACATTTATCGTCTGCAAGCCCTTGTCGCGTGATGCGGTATGCAGACACAGTACAAGCAGCACACTAGAACACAGAATAAGAATCTACGTTGATGCAATCGGCCAGTAAGAAGAGCTACATTTCAAGTTTTAGTTATCGATTAATGAATTATTGGGCGGTTTGGTGCCTTGGACCAGACCGAGGACCTTAAGATTTTGCATGAACCGAGGACTGGCAGCCAGGTAACACGAGAAATTGTGTAAAGTGTTAATATGTAGTAAAAACCTAAGAAAATCTCCCGTTTCCGTCATTTACTATCGAATCGACATAACGCCAGAACGTCACAGTGGTCGCTTTTCTCTCTGAAACGGCTACATTTATCGTCTGCAAGCCCTTGTCGCGTGATGCGGTATGCACACAGTACAAGCAGCACACTAGAACACAGAATAAGAATCTACGTTGATGCAATCGGCCAGGAAGAAGAGCTACATTTCAAGTTTTAGTTATCGATTAATGAATTATTGGGCGGTTTGGTGCCTTGGACCAGACCGAGGACCTTAAGATTTTGCATGAACCGAGGACTGGCATCCAGGTAACACTATAAATTGTGTAAAGTGTTAATATGTAGTAAAAACCTAAGAAAATCTCCCGTTTCCGTCATTTACTATCGAATCGACATAACGCCAGATCGTCACAGTGGTCGCTTTTCTCTCTGAAACGGTTACATTTACTGTCTGCAAGCCCTTGTCGCGTGATGCGGTATGCAGACACAGTACAAGCAGCACACTAGAACACAGAATAAGAATCTACGTTGATGCAATCGGCCAGTAAGAAGAGCTACATTTCAAGTTTTAGTTATCGATTAATGAATTATTGGGCGGTTTGGTGCCTTGGACCAGACCGAGGACCTTAAGATTTTGCATGAACCGAGGACTGGCAGCCAGGTAACACGAGAAATTGTGTAAAGTGTTAATATGTAGTAAAAACCTAAGAAAAAATCTCCCGTTTCCGTCATTTACTATCGAATCGACATAACGCCAGATCGTCACATTGGTAGCTTTTCTCTCTGAAACGGTTACATTTATCGTCTGCAAGCCCTTGTCGCGTGATGCGGTATGCAGAGTCACTACAAGCGGCATAGTGGAACACTGAAGAAGCATCTAAGTTTATGCAATCGCCCAGTAAGAAGAGCTACATTTCAAGTTTTGTTATCGATTAATGAATTATTGGGCGGTTTGGTGCCCTGGACCAGACCGAGGACCTTAAGATTTTGCATGAACCGAGGACTGGCAGCCAGGTAACACGAGAAATTGTGTAAAGTGTTAATATGTAGTAAAAACCTAGGAAAGTCTCTCGTTTCCGTCATTTACTATCGAATCGACATAACGCCAGATCGTCACAGTGGTCGCTTTTCTCTCTGAAACGGTTACATTTATCGTCTGCAAGCCCTTGTCGCGTGATGCGGTATGCAGACACAGTACAAGCAGCACACTAGAACACAGAATAAGAATCTACGTTGATGCAATCGGCCAGTAAGAAGAGCTACATTTCAAGTTTTAGTTATCGATTAATGAATTATTGGGCGGTTTGGTGCCTTGGACCAGACCGAGGACCTTAAGATTTTGCATGAACCGAGGACTGGCAGCCAGGTAACACGAGAAATTGTGTAAAGTGTTAATATGTAGTAAAAACCTAAGAAAATCTCCCGTTTCCGTCATTTACTATCGAATCGACATAACGCCAGAACGTCACAGTGGTCGCTTTTCTCTCTGAAACGGCTACATTTATCGTCTGCAAGCCCTTGTCGCGTGATGCGGTATGCACACAGTACAAGCAGCACACTAGAACACAGAATAAGAATCTACGTTGATGCAATCGGCCAGGAAGAAGAGCTACATTTCAAGTTTTAGTTATCGATTAATGAATTATTGGGCGGTTTGGTGCCTTGGACCAGACCGAGGACCTTAAGATTTTGCATGAGCCGAGGACTGGCAGCCAGGCAACACGAGAAATTGTGTAAAGTGTTAATATGTAGTAAAAACCTAAGAAAATCTCCCGTTTCCGTCATTTACTATCGAATCGACGTAACGCCAGATCGTCACATTGGTCGCTTTTCTCTCTGAAACGGTTACATTTATCGTCTGCAAGCCCTTGTCGCGTGATGCGGTATGCAGACACAGTACAAGCAGCACACTAGAACACAGAATAACAATCTACGTTGATGCAATCGGCCAGGAAGGAGAGCTACATTTCAAGTTTTAGTTATCGATTAATGAATTATTGGGCGGTTTGGTGCCTTGGACCAGACCGAGGACCTTAAGATTTTGCATGAACCGAGGACTGGCAGCCAGGTAACACGAGAAATTGTGTAAAGTGTTAATATGTAGTAAAAACCTAAGAAAATCTCCCGTTTCCGTCATTTACTATCGAATCGACATAACGCCAGATCGTCACATTGGTCGCTTTTCTCTCTGAAACGGTTACATTTATCGTCTGCAAGCCCTTGTCGCGTGATGCGGTATGCAGACACAGTACAAGCAGCACACTAGAACACAGAATAAGAATCTACGTTGATGCAATCGGCCAGTAAGAATAGCTACATTTCAAGTTTTAGTTATCGATTAATGAATTATTGGGCGGTTTGGTGCCTTGGACCAGACCGAGGACCTTAAGAATTTGCATGAACCGAGGACTGGCAGCCAGGTAACACGAGAAATTGTGTAAAGTGTTAATATGTAGTAAAAACCTAAGAAAATCTCCCGTTTCCGTCATTTACTATCGAATCGACATAACGCCAGATCGTCACATTGGTCGCTTTTCTCTCTGAAACGGTTACATTTATCGTCTGCAAGCCCTTGTCGCGTGATGCGGTATGCAGACACAGTACAAGCAGCACACTAGAACACAGAATAAGAATCTACGTTGATGCAATCGGCCAGTAAGAAGAGCTACATTTCAAGTTTTAGTTATCGATTAATGAATTATTGGGCGGTTTGGTGCCTTGGACCAGACCGAGGACCTTAAGATTTTGCATGAGGCGAGGACTGGCAGCCAGGCAACACGAGAAATTGTGTAAAGTGTTAATATGTAGTAAAAACCTAAGAAAATCTCCCGTTTCCGTCATTTACTATCGAATCGACATAACGCCAGATCGTCACATTGGTCGCTTTTCTCTCTGAAACGGTTACATTTATCGTCAGCAAGCCCTTGTCGCGTGATGCGGTATGCAGACACAGTACAAGCAGCACACTAGAACACAGAATAAGAATCTACGTTGATGCAATCGGCCAGGAAGGAGAGCTACATTTCAAGTTTTAGTTATCGATTAATGAATTATTGGGCGGTTTGGTGCCTTGGACCAGACCGAGGACCTTAAGATTTTGCATGAACCGAGGACTGGCAGCCAGGTAACACGAGAAATTGTGTAAAGTGTTAATATGTAGTAAAAACCTAAGAAAATCTCCCGTTTCCGTCATTTACTATCGAATCGACATAACGCCAGATCGTCACAGTGGTCGCTTTTCTCTCTGAAACGGCTACATTTATCGTCTGCAAGCCCTTTTCGCGTGATGCGGTATGCAGACACAGTACAAGCAGCACACTAGAACACAGAATAAGAATCTACGTTGATGCAATCGGCCAGTAAGAATAGCTACATTTCAAGTTTTAGTTATCGATTAATGAATTATTGGGCGGTTTGGTGCCTTGGACCAGACCGAGGACCTTAAGATTTTGCATGAACCGAGGACTGGCAGCCAGGTAACACGAGAAATTGTGTAAAGTGTTAATATGTAGTAAAAACCTAAGAAAATCTCCCGTTTCCGTCATTTACTATCGAATCGACATAACGCCAGATCGTCACAGTGGTCGCTTTTCTCTCTGAAACGGCTACATTTATCGTCTGCAAGCCCTTGTCGCGTGATGCGGTATGCAGACACAGTACAAGCAGCACACTAGAACACAGAATAAGAATCTACGTTGATGCAATCGGCCAGTAAGAATAGCTACATTTCAAGTTTTAGTTATCGATTAATGAATTATTGGGCGGTTTGGTGCCTTGGACCAGACCGAGGACCTTAAGATTTTGCATGAACCGAGGACTGGCAGCCAGGTAACACGAGAAATTGTGTAAAGTGTTAATATGTAGTAAAAACCTAAGAAAATCTCCCGTTTCCGTCATTTACTATCGAATCGACATAACGCCAGATCGTCACATTGGTCGCTTTTCTCTCTGAAACGGTTACATTTATCGTCTGCAAGCCCTTGTCGCGTGATGCGGTATGCAGACACAGTACAAGCAGCACACTAGAACACAGAATAAGAATCTACGTTGATGCAATCGGCCAGTAAGAAGAGCTACATTTCAAGTTTTAGTTATCGATTAATGAATTATTGGGCGGTTTGGTGCCTTGGACCAGACCGAGGACCTTAAGATTTTGCATGAGCCGAGGACTGGCAGCCAGGCAACACGAGAAATTGTGTAAAGTGTTAATATGTAGTAAAAACCTAAGAAAATCTCCCGTTTCCGTCATTTACTATCGAATCGACATAACGCCAGATCGTCACATTGGTCGCTTTTCTCTCTGAAACGGTTACATTTATCGTCTGCAAGCCCTTGTCGCGTGATGCGGTATGCAGACACAGTACAAGCAGCACACTAGAACACAGAATAACAATCTACGTTGATGCAATCGGCCAGTAAGAAGAGCTACATTTCAAGTTTTAGTTATCGATTAATGAATTATTGGGCGGTTTGGTGCCTTGGACCAGACCGAGGACCTTAAGATTTTGCATGAACCGAGGACTGGCAGCCAGGTAACACGAGAAATTGTGTAAAGTGTTAATATGTAGTAAAAACCTAAGAAAATCTCCCGTTTCCGTCATTTACTATCGAATCGACATAACGCCAGATCGTCACATTGGTCGCTTTTCTCTCTGAAACGGTTACATTTATCGTCTGCAAGCCCTTGTCGCGTGATGCGGTATGCAGACACAGTACAAGCAGCACACTAGAACACAGAATAAGAATCTACGTTGATGCAATCGGCCAGTAAGAAGAGCTACATTTCAAGTTTTAGTTATCGATTAATGAATTATTGGGCGGTTTGGTGCCTTGGACCAGACCGAGGACCTTAAGATTTTGCATGAACCGAGGACTGGCAGCCAGGTAACACGAGAAATTGTGTAAAGTGTTAATATGTAGTAAAAACCTAAGAAAATCTCCCGTTTCCGTCATTTACTATCGAATCGACATAACGCCAGATCGTCACAGTGGTCGCTTTTCTCTCTGAAACGGTTACATTTATCGTCTGCAAGCCCTTGTCGCGTGATGCGGTATGCAGACACAGTACAAGCAGCACACTAGAACACAGAATAAGAATCTACGTTGATGCAATCGGCCAGTAAGAAGAGCTACATTTCAAGTTTTAGTTATCGATTAATGAATTATTGGGCGGTTTGGTGCCTTGGACCAGACCGAGGACCTTAAGATTTTGCATGAACCGAGGACTGGCAGCCAGCTAACACGAGAAATTGTGTAAAGTGTTAATATGTAGTAAAAACCTAAGAAAATCTCATGTTTCCGTCATTTACTATCGAATCGACATAACGCCAGATCGTCACAGTGGTCGCTTTTCTCTCTGAAACGGTTACATTTATCGTTTCCAAGCCCTTGTCGCGTGATGCGGTATGCAGACACAGTTCAAGCAGCACACTAGAACACAGAATAAGAATCTACGTTGATGCTATCGGCCAGTACGAAGAGCTACATTTCAAGTTTTAGTTATCGATTAAGGAATTATTGGGCGGTTTGGTGCCTTGGACCAGACCGAGGACCTTAAGATTTTGCATGAACCGAGGACTGGCAGCCAGGTAACACGAGAAATTGTGTAAAGTGTTAATATGTAGTAAAAACCTAAGAAAATCTCCCGTTTCCGTCATTTACTATCGAATCGACATAACGCCAGATCGTCACATTGGTCGCTTTTCTCTCTGAACCTGTTACATTTATCGTCTGCAAGCCCTTGTCGCGTGATGCGGTATGCAGACACAGTACAAGCAGCACACTAGAACACAGAATAAGAGTCTACGTTGATGCAATCGGCCAGGAAGAAGAGCTACATTTCAAGTTTTAGTTATCGATTAATGAATTATTGGGCGGTTTGGTGTCTTGGACCAGACCGAGGACCTTAAGATTTTGCATGAACCGAGGACTGGCAGCCAGGTAACACGAGAAATTGTGTAAAGTGTTAATATGTAGTAAAAACCTAAGAAAATCTCCCGTTTCCGTCATTTACTATCGAATCGACATAACGGCAGATCGTCACATTGGTCGCTTTTCTCTCTGAAACGGTTACATTTATCGTCTGCAAGCCCTTGTCGCGTGATGCGGTATGCAGACACAGTACAAGCAGCACACTAGAACACAGAATAAGAATCTACGTTGATGCAATCGGCCAGTAAGAAGAGCTACATTTCAAGTTTTAGTTATCGATTAATGAATTATTGGGCGGTTTGGTGCCTTGGACCAGACCGAGGACCTTAAGATTTGGCATGAACCGAGGACTGGCAGCCAGGTAACACGAGAAATTGTGTAAAGTGTTAATATGTAGTAAAAACCTAAGAAAATCTCCCGTTTCCGTCATTTACTATCGAATCGACATAACGCCAGATCGTCACATTGGTCGCTTTTCTCTATGAAACGGTTACATTTATAGTCTGCAAGCCCTTGTCGCGTGATGCGGAATGCAGACACAGTACAAGCAGCACACTAGAACACAGAATAAGAATCTACGTTGATGCAATCGGCCAGTAAGAAGAGCTACATTTCAAGTTTTAGTTATCGATTAATGAATTATTGGGCGGATTGGTGCCTTGGACCAGACCGAGGACCTTAAGATTTTGCATGAACCGAGGACTGGCAGCCAGGTAACACGAGAAATTGTGTAAAGTGTTAATATGTAGTAAAAACCTAAGAAAATCTCCCGTTTCCGTCATTTACTATCGAATCGACATAACGCCAGATCGTCACATTGGTCGCTTTTCTCTCTGAAACGGTTACATTTATCGTCTGCAAGCCCTTGTCGCGTGATGCGGTATGCAGACACAGTACAAGCAGCACACTAGAACACAGAATAAGAATCTACGTTGATGCAATCGGCCAGTAAGAAGAGCTACATTTCAAGTTTTAGTTATCGATTAATGAATTATTGGGCTGTTTGGTGCCTTGGACCAGACCGAGGACCTTAAGATTTTGCATGAACCGAGGACTGGCAGCCAGGTAACACGAGAAATTGTGTAAAGTGTTAATATGTAGTAAAAACCTAAGAAAATCTCCCGTTTCCGTCATTTACTATCGAATCGACATAACGCCAGATCGTCACAGTGGTCGCTTTTCTCTCTGAAACGGTTACATTTATCGTCTGCAAGCCCTTTTCGCGTGATGCGGTATGCAGACACAGTACAAGCAGCACACTAGAACACAGAATAAGAATCTACGTTGATGCAATCGGCCAGGAAGAAGAGCTACATTTCAAGTTTTAGTTATCGATTAATGAATTATTGGGCGGTTTGGTGCCTTGGACCAGACCGAGGACCTTAAGATTTTGCATGAACCGAGGACTGGCAGCCAGGTAACACGAGAAAATGTGGAAAGTGTTAATATGTAGTAAAAATAAAAGATAATCTCCCGTTTCCGTTATTTACTATCGAATCGACATAACTCCAGATAGTCAAAATGGTTGCTTTTCTCTCTGAAACGGTTACATTTATCGTCTGCAAGCCCTTGTCGCGTGATGCGGTATGCAGACACAGTACAAGCAGCACACTAGAACACAGAATAACAATCTACGTTGATGCAATCGGCCAGTAAGAAGAGCTACATTTCAAGTTTTAGTTATCGATTAATGAATTATTGGGCGGTTTGGTGCCTTGGACCAGACCGAGGACCTTAAGATTTTGCATGAACCGAGGACTGGCAGCCAGGTAACACGAGAAATTGTGTAAAGTGTTAATATGTAGTAAAAACTTAAGAAAATCTCCCGTTTCCGTCATTTACTATCGAATCGACATAACGCCAGATCGTCACATTGGTCGCTTTTCTCTCTGAAACGGTTACATTTATCGTCTGCAAGCCCTTGTCGCGTGATGCGGTATGCAGACACAGTACAAGCAGCACACTAGAACACAGAATAAGAATCTACGTTGATGCAATCGGCCAGTAAGAAGAGCTACATTTCAAGTTTTAGTTATCGATTAATGAATTATTGTTCGGTTTGGTGCCTTGGACCAGACCGAGGACCTTAAGATTTTGCATGAACCGAGGACTGGCAGCCAGGTAACACGAGAAATTGTGTAAAGTGTTAATATGTAGTAAAAACCTAAGAAAATCTCCCGTTTCCGTCATTTACTATCGAATCGACATAACGCCAGATCGTCACAGTGGTCGCTTTTCTCTCTGAAACGGTTACATTTATCGTCTGCAAGCCCTTGTCGCGTGATGCGGTATGCAGACACAGTACAAGCAGCACACTAGAACACAGAATAAGAATCTACGTTGATGCAATCGGCCAGTAAGAAGAGCTACATTTCAAGTTTTAGTTATCGATTAATGAATTATTGGGCGGTTTGGTGCCTTGGACCAGACCGAGGACCTTAAGATTTTGCATGAACCGAGGACTGGCAGCCAGGTAACACGAGAAATTGTGTAAAGTGTTAATATGTAGTAAAAACCTAAGAAAATCTCCCGTTTCCGTCATTTACTATCGAATCGACATAACGCCAGATCGTCACATTGGTCGCTTTTCTCTCTGAAACGGTTACATTTATCGTCTGCAAGCCCTTGTCGCGTGATGCGGTATGCAGACACAGTACAAGCAGCACACTAGAACACAGAATAAGAATCTACGTTGATGCAATCGGCCAGTAAGAATAGCTACATTTCAAGTTTTAGTTATCGATTAATGAATTATTAAACGGTTTGGTGCCTTGGACGAGACCGAGGACCTTAAGATTTTGCATGAACCGAGGACTGGCAGCCAGGTAACACGAGAAATTGTGTAAAGTGTTAATATGTAGTAAAAACCTAAGAAAATCTCCTGTTTCCGTCATTTACTATCGAATCGACATAACGCCAGATCGTCACAGTGGTCGCTTTTCTCTCTGAAACGGTTACATTTATCGTCTGCAAGCCCTTGTCGCGTGATGCGGTATGCAGACACAGTACAAGCAGCACACTAGAACACAGAATAAGAATCTACGTTGATGCAATCGGTCAGTAAGAAGAGCTACATTTCAAGTTTTAGTTATCGATTAATGAATTATTGTGCGGCTTGGTGCCTTGGACCAGGCCGAGGACCTTAAGATTTTGCATGAACCGAGGACTGGCAGCCAGGTAACACGAGAAATTGTGTAAAGTGTTAATATGTAGTAAAAACCTAAGAAAATCTCCTGTTTCCGTCATTTACTACCGAATCGACATAACGCCAGATCGTCACAGTGGTCGCTTTTCTCTCTGAAACGGTTACATTTATCGTCTGCAAGCCCTTGTCGCGTGATGCGGTATGCAGACACAGTACAAGCAGCACACTAGAACACAGAATAAGAATCTACGTTGATGCAATCGGCCAGGAAGAAGAGCTACATTTCAAGTTTTAGTTATCGATTAATGAATTATTGGGCGGTTTGGTGCCCTGCACCAGACCGAGGACCTTAAGATTTTGCATGAACCGAGGACTGGCAGCCAGGTAACACGAGAAATTGTGTAAAGTGTTAATATGTAGTAAAAACCTAAGAAAATCTCCCGTTTCCGTCATTTACTATCGAATCGACATAACGCCAGATCGTCACATTGGTCGCTTTTCTCTCTGAAACGGTTACATTTATCGTCTGCAAGCCCTTGTCGCGTGATGCAGTATGCAGACACAGTACAAGCAGCACACTAGAACACAGAATAAGAATCTACGTTGATGCAATCGGCCAGTAAGAAGAGCTACATTTCAAGTTTTAGTTATCGATTAATGAATTATTGGGCGGTTTGGTGCCTTGGACCAGACCGAGGACCTTAAGATTTTGCATGAACCGAGGACTGGCAGCCAGGTAACACGAGAAATTGTGTAAAGTGTTAATATGTAGTAAAAACCTAAGAAAATCTCCCGTTTCCGTCATTTACTATCGAATCGTTATAACGCCAGATCGTCACAGTGGTCGCTTTTCTCTCTGAAACGGTTACATTTATCGTCTGCAAGCCCTTGTCGCGAGATGCGGTATGCAGAGTCACTACAAGCGGCATAGTAGAACACTGAAGAAGCATCAAAGTTTTTGCAATCGCCCAGTAAGAAGAGCTACATTTCAAGTTTTAGTTATCGATTAATGAATTATTGGGCGGTTTGGTGCCTTGGACCAGACCGAGGACCTTAAGATTTTGCATGAACCGAGGACTGGCAGCCAGGTAACACGAGAAATTGTGTAAAGTGTTAATATGTAGTAAAAACCTAAGAAAATCTCCCGTTTCCGTCATTTACTATCGAATCGACATAACGCCAGATCGTCACATTGGTCGCTTTTCTCTCTGAAACGGTTACATTTATCGTCCGCAAGCCCTTGTCGCGTGATGCGGTATGCAGACACAGTACAAGCAGCACACTAGAACACAGAATAAGAATCTACGTTGATGCAATCGGCCAGTAAGAAGAGCAACATTTCAAGTTTTAGTTATCGATTAATGAATTATTGGGCGGTTTGGTGCCTTGGACCAGACCGAGGACCTTAAGATTTTGCATGAATCGAGGACTGGCAGCCAGGTAACACGAGAAATTGTGTAAAGTGTTAATATGTAGTAAAAACCTAAGAAAATCTCCCGTTTCCGTCATTTACTATCGAATCGACATAACGCCAGATCGTCACATTGGTCGCTTTTCTCTCTGAAACGGTTACATTTATCGTCTGCAAGCCCTTGTCGCGTGATGCGGTATGCAGACACAGTACAAGCAGCACACTAGAACACAGAATAAGAATCTACGTTGATGCAATCGGCCAGTAAGAAGAGCTACATTTCAAGTTTTAGTTATCGATTAATGAATTATTGGGCGGTTTGGTGCCTTGGACCAGACCGAGGACCTTAAGATTTTGCATGAACCGAGGACTGGCAGCCAGGTAACACGAGAAATTGTGTTAAGTGTTAATATGTAGTAAAAACCTAAGAAAATCTCCCGTTTCCGTCATTTACTATCGAATCGACATAACGCCAGATCGTCACATTGGTCGCTTTTCTCTCTGAACCGGTTACATTTATCGTCTGCAAGCCCTTGTCGCGTGATGCGGTATGCAGACTTAGTACAAGCAGCACACTAGAACACAGAATAAGAATCTACGTTGATGCAATCGGCCAGTAACAAGAGCTACATTTCAAGTCTTAGTTATCGATTAATGAATTATTGGGCGGTTTGGTGCCTTGGACCAGACCGAGGACCTTAAGATTTTGCATGAACCGAGGACTGGCAGCCAGGTAACACGAGAAATTGTGTAAAGTGTTAATATGTAGTAAAAACCTAAGAAAATCTCCCGTTTCCGTCATTTACTATCGAATCGAAATAACGCCAGATCGTCACATTGGTCGCTTTTCTCTCTGAAACGGTTACATTTATCGTCTGCAAGCCCTTGTCGCGTGATGCGGTATGCAGACACAGTACAAGCAGCACACTAGAACACAGAATAAGAATCTACGTTGATGCAATCGGCCAGTAAGAAGAGCTACATTTCAAGTTTTAGTTATCGATTAATGAATTATTGGGCGGTTTGGTGCCTGGGACCAGACCGAGGACCTTAAGATTTTGCATGAACCGAGGACTGGCAGCCAGGTAACACGAGAAATTGTGTAAAGTGTTAATATGTAGTAAAAACCTAAGAAAATCTCCCGTTTCCGTCATTTACTATCGAATCGACATAACGCCAAATCGTCACATTGGTCGCTTTTCTCTCTGAAACGGTTACATTTATCGTCTGCAAGCCCTTGTCGCGTGATGCGGTATGCAGACACAGTACAAGCAGCACACTAGAACACAGAATAAGAATCTACGTTGATGCAATCGGTCAGTAAGAAGAGCTACATTTCAAGTTTTAGTTATCGATTAATGAATTATTGTGCGGTTTGGTGCCTTGGACCAGACCGAGGACCTTAAGATTTTGCATGAACCGAGGACTGGCAGCCAGGTAACACGAGAAATTGTGTAAAGTGTTAATATGTAGTAAAAACCTAAGAAAATCTCCCGTTTCCGTCATTTACTATCGAATCGACATAACGCCAGATCGTCACAGTGGTCGCTTTTCTCTCTGAAACGGTTACATTTATCGTCTGCAAGCCCTTGTCGCGTGATGCGGTATGCAGACACAGTACAAGCAGCACACTAGAACACAGAATAAGAATCTACGTTGATGCAATCGGCCAGTAAGAAGAGCTACATTTCAAGTTTTAGTTATCGATTAATGAATTATTGGGCGGTTTGGTGCCTTGGACCAGACCGAGGACCTTAAGATTTTGCATGAACCGAGGACTGGCAGCCAGGTAACACGAGAAATTGTGTAAAGTGTTAATATGTAGTAAAAACCTAAGAAAATCTCCCGTTTCCGTCATTTACTATCGAATCGACATAACGCCAGATCGTCACATTGGTCGCTTTTCTCTCTGAAACGGTTACATTTATCGTCTGCAAGCCCTTGTCGCGTGATGCGGTATGCAGACACAGTACAAGCAGCACACTAGAACACAGAATAAGAATCTACGTTGATGCAATCGGCCAGTAAGAAGAGCTACATTTCAAGTTTTAGTTATCGATTAATGAATTATTGGGCGGTTTGGTGCCTTGGACCAGACCGAGGACCTTAAGATTTTGCATGAACCGAGGACTGGCAGCCAGGTAACACGAGAAATTGTGTAAAGTGTTAATATGTAGTAAAAACCTAAGAAAATCTCCCGTTTCCGTCATTTACTATCGAATCGACATAACGCCAGATCGTCACAGTGGTCGCTTTTCTCTCTGAAACGGTTACATTTATCGTCTGCAAGCCCTTGTCGCGTGATGCGGTATGCAGACACAGTACAAGCAGCACACTAGAACACAGAATAAGAATCTACGTTGATGCAATCGGTCAGTAAGAAGAGCTACATTTCAAGTTTTAGTTATCGATTAATGAATTATTGTGCGGTTTGGTGCCTTGGACCAGGCCGAGGACCTTAAGATTTTGCATGAACCGAGGACTGGCAGCCAGGTAACACGAGAAATTGTGTAAAGTGTTAATATGTAGTAAAAACCTAAGAAAATCTCCTGTTTCCGTCATTTACTATCGAATCGACATAACGCCAGATCGTCACAGTGGTCGCTTTTCTCTCTGAAACGGTTACATTTATCGTCTCCAAGCCCTTGTCGCGTGATGCGGTATGCAGACACAGTACAAGCAGCACACTAGAACACAGAATAAGAATCTACGTTGATGCAATCGGCCAGGAAAAAGAGCTACATTTCAAGTTTTAGTTATCGATTAATGAATTATTGGGCGGTTTGGTGCCCTGGACCAGACCGAGGACCTTAAGATTTTGCATGAACCGAGGACTGGCAGCCAGGTAACACGAGAAATTGTGTAAAGTGTTAATATGTAGTAAAAACCTAAGAAAATCTCCCGTTTCCGTCATTTACTATCGAATCGACATAACGCCAGATCGTCACATTGGTCGCTTTTCTCTCTGAAACGGTTACATTTATCGTCTGCAAGCCCTTGTCGCGTGATGCGGTATGCAGACACAGTACAAGCAGCACACTAGAACACAGAATAAGAATCTACGTTGATGCAATCGGCCAGTAAGAAGAGCTACATTTCAAGTTTTAGTTATCGATTAATGAATTATTGGGCGGTTTGGTGCCTTGGACCAGACCGAGGACCTTAAGATTTTGCATGAACCGAGGACTGGCAGCCAGGTAACACGAGAAATTGTGTAAAGTGTTAATATGTAGTAAAAACCTAAGAAAATCTCCCGTTTCCGTCATTTACTATCGAATCGTTATAACGCCAGATCGTCACAGTGGTCGCTTTTCTCTCTGAAACGGTTACATTTATCGTCTGCAAGCCCTTGTCGCGAGATGCGGTATGCAGAGTCACTACAAGCGGCATAGTAGAACACTGAAGAAGCATCTAAGTTTTTGCAATCGCCCAGTAAGAAGAGCTACATTTCAAGTTTTAGTTATCGATTAATGAATTATTGGGCGGTTTGGTGCCTTGGACCAGACCGAGGACCTTAAGATTTTGCATGAACCGAGGACTGGCAGCCAGGTAACACGAGAAATTGTGTAAAGTGTTAATATGTAGTAAAAACCTAAGAAAATCTCCCGTTTCCGTCATTTACTATCGAATCGTTATAACGCCAGATCGTCACAGTGGTCGCTTTTCTCTCTGAAACGGTTACATTTATCGTCTGCAAGCCCTTGTCGCGAGATGCGGTATGCAGAGTCACTACAAGCGGCATAGTAGAACACTGAAGAAGCATCTAAGTTTTTGCAATCGCCCAGTAAGAAGAGCTACATTTCAAGTTTTAGTTATCGATTAATGAATTATTGGGCGGTTTGGTGCCTTGGACCAGACCGAGGACCTTAAGATTTTGCATGAACCGAGGACTGGCAGCCAGGTAACACGAGAAATTGTGTAAAGTGTTAATATGTAGTAAAAACCTAAGAAAATCTCCCGTTTCCGTCATTTACTATCGAATCGACATAACGCCAGATTGTCACAGTGGTCGCTTTTCTCTCTGAAACGGTTACATTTATCGTCTGCAAGCCCTTGTCGCATGATGCGGTATGCAGAGTCACTACAAGCGGCATAGTAGAACACAGAATAAGAATCTACGTTGATGCAATCGGCCAGTAAGAAGAGCTACATTTCAAGTTTTAGTTATCGATTAATGAATTATTGGGCGGTTTGGTGCCTTGGACCAGACCGAGGACTTTAAGATTTTGCATGAACCGAGGACTGGCAGCCAGGTAACACGAGAAATTGTTTAAAGTGTTAATATGTAGTAAAAACCTAAGAAAATCTCCCGTTTCCGTCATTTACTATCGAATCGACATAACGCCAGATCGTCACAGTGGTCGCTTTTCTCTCTGAAACGGTTACATTTATCGTCTGCAAGCCCTTGTCGCGTGATGCGGTATGCAGACACAGTACAAGCGGCATAGTAGAACACAGAATAAGAATCTACGTTGATGCAATCGGCCAGGAAGAAGAGCTATATTTCAAGTTTTAGTTATCGATTAATGAATTATTGGGCGGTTTGGTGCCTTGGACCAGACCGAGGACCTTAAGATTTTGCATGAACCGAGGACTGGCAGCCAGGTAACACGAGAAATTGTGTAAAGTGTTAATATGTAGTAAAAACCTAAGAAAATCTCCCGTTTCCGTCATTTACTATCGAATCGACATAACGCCAGATCGTCACAGTGGTCGCTTTTCTCTCTGAAACGGTTACATTTATCGTCTGCAAGCCCTTGTCGCGTGATGCGGTATGCAGACACAGTACAAGCAGCACACTAGAACACAGAATAAGAATCTACGTTGATGCAATCGGCCAGTAAGAAGAGCTACATTTCAAGTTTTAGTTATCGATTAATGAATTATTGGGCGGTTTGGTGCCTTGGACCAGACCGAGGACCTTAAGATTTTGCATGAACCGAGGACTGGCAGCCAGGTAACACGAGAAATTGTGTAAAGTGTTAATATGTAGTAAAAACCTAAGAAAATCTCCCGTTTCCGTCATTTACTATCGAATCGACATAACGCCAGATCGTCACAGTGGTCGCTTTTCTCTCTGAAACGGTTACATTTATCGTCTGCAAGCCCTTGTCGCGTGATGCGGTATGCAGACACAGTACAAGCAGCACACTAGAACACAGAATAAGAATCTACGTTGATGCAATCGGTCAGTAAGAAGAGCTACATTTCAAGTTTTAGTTATCGATTAATGAATTATTGTGCGGTTTGGTGCCTTGGACCAGGCCGAGGACCTTAAGATTTTGCATGAACCGAGGACTGGCAGCCAGGTAACACGAGAAATTGTGTAAAGTGTTAATATGTAGTAAAAACCTAAGAAAATCTCCTGTTTCCGTCATTTACTATCGAATCGACATAACGCCAGATCGTCACAGTGGTCGCTTTTCTCTCTGAAACGGTTACATTTATCGTCTGCAAGCCCTTGTCGCGTGATGCGGTATGCAGACACAGTACAAGCAGCACACTAGAACACAGAATAAGAATCTACGTTGATGCAATCGGCCAGGAAGAAGAGCTACATTTCAAGTTTTAGCTATCGATTAATGAATTATTGGGCGGTTTGGTGCCCTGGACCAGACCGAGGACCTTAAGATTTTGCATGAACCGAGGACTGGCAGCCAGGTAACACGAGAAATTGTGTAAAGTGTTAATATGTAGTAAAAACCTAAGAAAATCTCCCGTTTCCGTCATTTACTATCGAATCGAAATAACGCCAGATCGTCACATTGGTCGCTTTTCTCTCTGAAACGGTTACATTTATCGTCTGCAAGCCCTTGTCGCGTGATGCGGTATGCAGACACAGTACAAGCAGCACACTAGAACACAGAATAAGAATCTACGTTGATGCAATCGGCCAGTAAGAAGAGCTACATTTCAAGTTTTAGTTATCGATTAATGAATTATTGGGCGGTTTGGTGCCTTGGACCAGACCGAGGACCTTAAGATTTTGCATGAACCGAGGACTGGCAGCCAGGTAACACGAGAAATTGTGTAAAGTGTTAATATGTAGTAAAAACCTAAGAAAATCTCCCGTTTCCGTCATTTACTATCGAATCGACATAACGCCAGATCGTCACATTGGTCGCTTTTCTCTCTGAAACGGTTACATTTATCGTCTGCAAGCCCTTGTCGCGTGATGCGGTATGCAGACACAGTACAAGCAGCACACTAGAACACAGAATAAGAATCTACGTTGATGCAATCGGTCAGTAAGAAGAGCTACATTTCAAGTTTTAGTTATCGATTAATGAATTATTGTGCGGTTTGGTGCCTTGGACCAGACCGAGGACCTTAAGATTTTGCATGAACCGAGGACTGGCAGCCAATTAACACGAGAAATTGTGTAAAGTGTTAATATGTAGTAAAAACCTAACAAAATCTCCCGTTTCCGTCATTTACTATCGAATCGACATAACGCCAGATCGTCACAGTGGTCGCTTTTCTCTCTGAAACGGTTACATTTATCGTCTGCAAGCCCTTGTCGCGTGATGCGGTATGCAGACACAGTACAAGCAGCACACTAGAACACAGAATAAGAATCTACGTTGATGCAATCGGCCAGGAAGAAGAGCTACATTTCAAGTTTTAGTTATCGATTAATGAATTATTGGGCGGTTTGGTGCCTTGGACCAGACCGAGGACCTTAAGATTTTGCATGAACCGAGGACTGGCAGCCAGGTAACACGAGAAATTGTGTAAAGTGTTAATATGTAGTAAAAACCTAAGAAAATCTCCCGTTTCCGTCATTTACTATCGAATCGACATAACGCCAGATCGTCACATTGGTCGCTTTTCTCTCTGAAACGGTTACATTTATCGTCTGCAAGCCCTTGTCGCGTGATGCGGTATGCAGACACAGTACAAGCAGCACACTAGAACACAGAATAAGAATCTACGTTGATGCAATCGGTCAGTAAGAAGAGCTACATTTCAAGTTTTAGTTATCGATTAATGAATTATTGGGCGGTTTGGTGCCCTGGACCAGACCGAGGACCTTAAGATTTTGCATGAACCGAGGACTGGCAGCCAGGTAACACGAGAAATTAAGTAAAGTGTTAATATGTAGGAAAAACCTAAGAAAATCTCCCGTTTCCGTCATTTACTATCGAATCGACATAACGCCAGATCGTCACATTGGTCGCTTTTCTCTCTGAAACGGTTACATTTATCGTCTGCAAGCCCTTGTCGCGTGATGCGGTATGCAGACACAGTACAAGCAGCACACTAGAACACAGAATAAGAATCTACGTTGATGCAATCGGCCAGTAAGAAGAGCTACATTTCAAGTTTTAGTTATCGATTAATGAATTATTGGGCGGTTTGGTGCCTTGGACCAGACCGAGGACCTTAAGATTTTGCATGAACCGAGGACTGGCAGCCAGGTAACACGAGAAATTGTGTAAAGTGTTAATATGTAGTAAAAACCTAAGAAAATCTCCCGTTTCCGTCATTTACTATCGAATCGTTATAACGCCAGATCGTCACAGTGGTCGCTTTTCTCTCTGAAACGGTTACATTTATCGTCTGCAAGCCCTTGTCGCGAGATGCGGTATGCAGAGTCACTACAAGCGGCACAGTAGAACACTGAAGAAGCATCTAAGTTTTTGCAATCGCCCAGTAAGAAGAGCTACATTTCAAGTTTTAGTTATCGATTAATGAATTATTGGGCGGTTTGGTGCCTTGGACCAGACCGAGGACCTTAAGATTTTGCATGAACCGAGGACTGGCAGCCAGGTAACACGAGAAATTGTGTAAAGTGTTAATATGTAGTAAAAACCTAAGAAAATCTCCCGTTTCCGTCATTTACTATCGAATCGACATAACGCCAGATCGTCACATTGGTCGCTTTTCTCTCTGAAACGGTTACATTTATCGTCTGCAAGCCCTTGTCGCGTGATGCGGTATGCAGAGTCACTACAAGCGGCATAGTAGAACACAGAATAAGAATCTACGTTGATGCAATCGGCCAGTAAGAAGAGCTACATTTCAAGTTTTAGTTATCGATTAATGAATTATTGGGCGGTTTGGTGCCTTGGACCAGACCGAGGACCTTAAGATTTTGCATGAACCGAGGACTGGCAGCCAGGTAACACGAGAAATTGTGTAAAGTGTTAATATGTTGTAAAAACCTAAGAAAATCTCCCGTTTCCGTCATTTACTATCGAATCGACATAACGCCAGATTGTCACAGTGGTCGCTTTTCTCTCTGAAACGGTTACATTTATCGTCTGCAAGCCCTTGTCGCATGATGCGGTATGCAGAGTCACTACAAGCGGCATAGTAGAACACAGAATAAGAATCTACGTTGATGCAATCGGCCAGTAAGAAGAGCTACATTTCAAGTTTTAGTTATCGATTAATGAATTATTCGGCGGTTTGGTGCCTTGGACCAGACCGAGGACCTTAAGATTTTGCATGAACCGAGGACTGGCAGCCAGGTAACACGAGAAATTGTTTAAAGTGTTAATATGTAGTAAAAACCTAAGAAAATCTCCCGTTTCCGTCATTTACTATCGAATCGACATAACGCCAGATCGTCACAGTGGTCGCTTTTCTCTCTGAAACGGTTACATTTATCGTCTGCAAGCCCTTGTCGCGTGATGCGGTATGCAGACACAGTACAAGCGGCATAGTAGAACACAGAATAAGAATCTACGTTGATGCAATCGGCCAGGAAGAAGAGCTATATTTCAAGTTTTAGTTATCGATTAATGAATTATTGGGCGGTTTGTGCCTTGGACCAGACCGAGGACCTTAAGATTTTGCATGAACCGAGGACTGGCAGCCAGGTAACACGAGAAATTGTGTAAAGTGTTAATATGTAGTAAAAACCTAAGAAAATCTCCCGTTTCCGTCATTTACTATCGAATCGACATAACGCCAGATCGTCACAGTGGTCGCTTTTCTCTCTGAAACGGTTACATTTATCGTCTGCAAGCCCTTGTCGCGTGATGCGGTATGCAGACACAGTACAAGCAGCACACTAGAACACAGAATAAGAATCTACGTTGATGCAATCGGCCAGTAAGAAGAGCTACATTTCAAGTTTTAGTTATCGATTAATGTATTATTGGGCGGTTTGGTGCCTTGGACCAGACCGAGTACCTTAAGATTTTGCATGAACCGAGGACTGGCAGCCAGGTAACACGAGAAATTGTGTAGTGTTAATATGTAGTAAAAATCTAAGAAAATCTCCCGTTTCCGTCATTTACTATCGAATCGACATAACGCCAGATCGTCACAGTGGTCGCTTTTCTCTATGAAACGGTTACATTTATCGTCTGCAAGCCCTTGTCGCGTGATGCGGTATGCAGAGTCACTACAAGCGGCATAGTAGAACACTGAAGAAGCATCTAAGTTTATGCAATCGCCCAGTAAGAAGAGCTACATTTCAAGTTTTAGTTATCGATTAATGAATTATTGGGCGGTTTGGTGCCTTGGACCAGACCGAGGACCTTAAGATTTTGCATGAACCGAGGACTGGCAGCCAGGTAACACGAGAAATTGTGTAAAGTGTTAATATGTAGTAAAAACCTAAGAAAATCTCCCGTTTCCGTCATTTACTATCGAATCGACATAACGCCAGATCGTCACATTGGTCGCTTTTCTCTCTGAAACGGTTACATTTATCGTCTGCAAGCCCTTGTCGCGTGATGCGGTATGCAGACACAGTACAAGCAGCACACTAGAACACAGAATAAGAATCTACGTTGATGCAATCGGTCAGTAAGAAGAGCTACATTTCAAGTTTTAGTTATCGATTAATGAATTATTGTGCGGTTTGGTGCCTTGGACCAGGCCGAGGACCTTAAGATTTTGCATGAACCGAGGACTGGCAGCCAGGTAACACGAGAAATTGTGTAAAGTGTTAATATGTAGTAAAAACCTAAGAAAATCTCCTGTTTCCGTCATTTACTATCGAATCGACATAACGCCAGATCGTCACAGTGGTCGCTTTTCTCTCTGAAACGGTTACATTTATCGTCTGCAAGCCCTTGTCGCGTGATGCGGTATGCAGACACAGTACAAGCAGCACACTAGAACACAGAATAAGAATCTACGTTGATGCAATCGGCCAGGAAGAAGAGCTACATTTCAAGTTTTAGTTATCGATTAATGAATTATTGGGCGGTTTGGTGCCCTGGACCAGACCGAGGACCTTAAGATTTTGCATGAACCGAGGACTGGCAGCCAGGTAACACGAGAAATTGTGTAAAGTGTTAATATGTAGTAAAAACCTAAGAAAATCTCCCGTTTCCGTCATTTACTATCGAATCGACATAACGCCAGATCGTCACATTGGTCGCTTTTCTCTCTGAAACGGTTACATTTATCGTCTGCAAGCCCTTGTCGCGTGATGCGGTATGCAGACACAGTACAAGCAGCACACTAGAACACAGAATAAGAATCTACATTGATGCAATCGGCCAGTAAGAAGAGCTACATTTCAAGTTTTAGTTATCGATTAATGAATTATTGGGCGGTTTGGTGCCTTGGACCAGACCGAGGACCTTAAGATTTTGCATGAACCGAGGACTGGCAGCCAGGTAACACGAGAAATTGTGTAAAGTGTTAATATGTAGTAAAAACCTAAGAAAATCTCCCGTTTCCGTCATTTACTATCGAATCGTTATAACGCCAGATCGTCACAGTGGTCGCTTTTCTCTCTGAAACGGTTACATTTATCGTCTGCAAGCCCTTGTCGCGAGATGCGGTATGCAGAGTCACTACAAGCGGCATAGTAGAACACTGAAGAAGCATCTAAGTTTTTGCAATCGCCCAGTAAGAAGAGCTACATTTCAAGTTTTAGTTATCGATTAATGAATTATTGGGCGGTTTGGTGCCTTGGACCAGACCGAGGACCTTAAGATTTTGCATGAACCGAGGACTGGCAGCCAGGTAACACGAGAAATTGTGTAAAGTGTTAATATGTAGTAAAAACCTAAGAAAATCTCCCGTTTCCGTCATTTACTATCGAATCGACATAACGCCAGATCGTCACAGTGGTCGCTTTTCTCTCTGAAACGGTTACATTTATCGTCTGCAAGCGCTTGTCGCGTGATGCGGTATGCAGACACAGTACAAGCAGCACACTAGAACACAGAATAAGAATCTACGTTGATGCAATCGGCCAGTAAGAAGAGCTACATTTCAAGTTTTAGTTATCGATTAATGTATTATTGGGCGGTTTGGTGCCTTGGACCAGACCGAGTACCTTAAGATTTTGCATGAACCGAGGACTGGCAGCCAGGTAACACGAGAAATTGTGTAGTGTTAATATGTAGTAAAAACCTAAGAAAATCTCCCGTTTCCGTCATTTACTATCGAATCGACATAACGCCAGATCGTCACAGTGGTCGCTTTTCTCTATGAAACGGTTACATTTATCGTCTGCAAGCCCTTGTCGCGTGATGCGGTATGCAGAGTCACTACAAGCGGCATAGTAGAACACTGAAGAAGCATCTAAGTTTATGCAATCGCCCAGTAAGAAGAGCTACATTTCAAGTTTTAGTTATCGATTAATGAATTATTGGGCGGTTTGCTGCCTTGGACCAGACCGAGGACCTTAAGATATTGCATGAACCGAGGACTGGCAGCCAGGTAACACGAGAAATTCTGTAAAGTGTTAATATGTAGTAAAAACCTAAGAAAATCTCCCGTTTCCGTCATTTACTATCGAATCGACATAAGGCCAGATCGTCACAGTGGTCGCTTTTCTCTCTGAAACGGATACATTTATCGTCTGCAATCCCTTGTCGCATGATGCGGTATGCAGAGTCACTACAAGCGGCATAGTAGAACACTGAAGAAGCATCTACGTTGATGCAATCGGCCAGTAAGAAGAGCTACATTTCAAGTTTTAGTTATCGATTAATGAATTATTGGGCGGTTTGGTGACTTGGACCAGACCGAGGACCTTAAGATATTGCATGAACCGAGGTCTCGCAGCCAGGTAACACGAGAAATTGTGTAAAGTGTTAATATGTAGTAAAAACCTAAGAAAATCTCCCGTTTCCGTCATTTACTATCGAATCGACATAACGCCAGATCGTCACAGTGGTCGCTTTTCTCTCTGAAACGGTTACATTTATCGTCTGCAAGCCCTTGTCGCGTGATGCGGTATGCAGACACAGTACAAGCGGCATAGTAGAACACAGAATAAGAATTTACGTTGATGCAATCGGCCAGGAAGAAGAGCTACATTTCAAGTTTTAGTTATCGATTAATGAATTATTGGGCGGTTTGGTGCCTTGGACCAGACCGAGGACCTTAAGATTTTGCATGAACCGAGGACTGGCAGCCAGGTAACACGAGAAATTGTGTAAAGTGTTAATATGTAGTAAAAACCTAAGAAAATCTCCCGTTTCCGTCATTTACTATCGAATCGACATAACGACAGATCGTCACATTGGTCGCTTTTCTCTCTGAAACGGTTACATTTATCGTCTGCAAGCCCTTGTCGCGTGATGCGGTATGCAGAGTCACTACAAGCGGCATAGTAGAACACAGAATAAGAATCTACGTTGATGCAATCGGCCAGTAAGAAGAGCTACATTTCAAGTTTTAGTTATCGATTAATGAATTATTGGGCGGTTTGGTGCCTTGGACCAGACCGAGGACCTTAAGATTTTGCATGAACCGAGGACTGGCAGCCAGGTAACACGAGAAATTGTATAAGTGTTAATATGTAGTAAAAGCCTAAGAAAATCTCCCGTTTCCGTCATTTACTATCGAATCGACATAACGCCAGATCGTCACAGTGGTCGCTTTTCTCTCTGAAACGGTTACATTTATCGTCTGCAAGCCCTTGTCGCGTGATGCGGTATGCAGAGTCACTGCAAGCGGCATAGTAGAACACAGAATAAGAATCTACGTTGATGCAATCGGCCAGTAAGAAGAGCTACATTTCAATTTTTAGTTATCGATTAATGAATTATTGGGCGGTTTGGTGCCTTGGACCAGACCGAGGACCTTAAGATTTTGCATGAACCGAGGACTGGCAGCCAGGTAACACGAGAAATTGTTTAAAGTGTTAATATGTAGTAAAAACCTAAGAAAATCTCCCGTTTCCGTCATTTACTATCGAATCGACATAACGCCAGATCGTCACAGTGGTCGCTTTTCTCTCTGAAACGGTTACATTTATCGTCTGCAAGCCCTTGTCGCGTGATGCGGTATGCAGACACAGTACAAGCGGCATAGTAGAACACAGAATAAGAATCTACGTTGATGCAATCGGCCAGGAAGAAGAGCTACATTTCAAGTTTTAGTTATCGATTAATGAATTATTGGGCGGTTTGGTGCCTTGGACCAGACCGAGGACCTTAAGATTTTGCATGAACCGAGGACTGCCAGCCAGGTAACACGAGAAATTGTGTAGTGTTAATATGTAGTAAAAACCTAAGAAAATCTCCCGTTTCCGTCATTTACTATCGAATCGACATGACGCCAGATCGTCACAGTGGTCGCTTTTCTCTCTGAAACGGTTACATTTATCGTCTGCAAGCCCTTGTACGTGATGCGGTATGCAGAGTCACTACAAGCGGCATAGTAGAACACTGAAGAAGCATCTAAGTTTATGCAATCGCCCAGTAAGAAGAGCTACATTTCAAGTTTTAGTTATCGATTAATGAATTATTGGGCGGTTTGGTGCCTTGGACCAGACCGAGGACCTTAAGATTTTGCATGAACCGAGGACTGGCAGCCAGGTAACACGAGAAATTGTGTAACGTGTTAATATGTAGTAAAAACCTAAGAAAATCTCCCGTTTCCGTCATTTACTATCGAATCGACATAACGCCAGATCGTCACAGTGGTCGCTTTTCTCTCTGAAACGGTTACATTTATCGTCTGCAAGCCCTTGTCGCGTGATGCGGTATGCAGACACAGTACAAGCGGCATAGTAGAACACAGAATAAGAATCTACGTTGATGCAATCGGCCAGGAAGAAGAGCTACATTTCAAGTTTTAGTTATCGATTAATGAATTATTGGGCGGTTTGGTGCCTTGGACCAGACCGAGGACCTTAAGATTTTGCATGAACCAAGGACTGGCAGCCAGGTAACACGAGAAATTGTGTAAAGTGTTAATATGTAGTAAAAACCTAAGAAAATCTCCCGTTTCCGTCATTTACTATCGAATCGACATAACGCCAGATCGTCACATTGGTCGCATTTCTCTCTGAAACGGTTACATTTATCGTCTGCAAGCCCTTGTCGCGTGATGCGGTATGCAGAGTCACTACAAGCGGCATAGTAGAACACAGAATAAGAATCTACGTTGATGCAATCAGCCAGTAAGAAGAGCTACATTTCAATTTTTAGTTACCGATTAATGAATTATTGGGCGATTTGGTGCCTTGGACCAGACCGAGGACCTTAAGATTTTGCATGAACCGAGGACTGGCAGCCAGGTAACACGAGAAATTGTTTAAAGATTTAATACGTAGTAAAAACCTAAGAAAATCTCCCGTTTCCGTCATTTACTATCGAATCGACATAACGCCAGATCGTCACAGTGGTCGCTTTTCTCTCTGAAACGGTTACATTTATCGTCTGCAAGCCCTTGTCGCGTGATGCGGTATGCAGACACAGTACAAGCGGCATAGTAGAACACAGAATAAGAATCTACGTTGATGCAATCGGCCAGGAAGAAGAGCTACATTTCAAGTTTTAGTTATCGATTAATGAATTATTGGATGGTTTGGTGCCTTGGACCAGACCGAGGACCTTAAGATTTTGCATGAACCGAGGACTGGCAGCCAGGTAACACGAGAAATTGTGTAAAGTGTTAATTTGTAGTTAAAACCTAAGAAAATCTCCCGTTTCCGTCATTTACTATCGAATCGACATAACGCCAGATCGTCACATTGGTCGCTTTTCTCTCTGAAACGGTTACATTTATCGTCTGCAAGCCCTTGTCGCGTGATGCGGTATGCAGACACAGTACAAGCAGCACACTAGAACACAGAATAAGAATCTACGTTGATGCAATCGGTCAGTAAGAAGAGCTACATTTCAAGTTTTAGTTATCGATTAATGAATTATTGTGCGGTTTGGTGCCTTGGACCAGACCGAGGACCTTAAGATTTTGCATGAACCGAGGACTGGCAGCCAGGTAACACGAGAAATTGTGTAAAGTGTTAATATGTAGTAAAAACCTAAGAAAATCTCCCGTTTCCGTCATTTACTATCGAATCGACATAACGCCAGATCGTCACAGTGGTCGCTTTTCTCTCTGAAACGGTTACATTTATCGTCTGCAAGCCCTTGTCGCGTGATGCGGTATGCAGACACAGTACAAGCAGCACACTAGAACACAGAATAAGAATCTACGTTGATGCAATCGGCCAGGAAGAAGAGCTACATTTCAAGTTTTAGTTATCGATTAATGAATTATTGGGCGGTTTGGTGCCTTGGACCAGACCGAGGACCTTAAGATTTTGCATGAACCGAGGACTGGCAGCCAGGTAACACGAGAAATTGTGTAAAGTGTTAATATGTAGTAAAAACCTAAGAAAATCTCCCGTTTCCGTCATTTACTATCGAATCGACATAACGCCAGATCGTCACAGTGGTCGCTTTTCTCTCTGAAACGGTTACATTTATCGTCTGCAAGCCCTTGTCGCGTGATGCGGTATGCAGAGTCACTACAAGCAGCATAGTAGAACACTGAAGAAGCATCTAAGTTTATGCAATCGCCCAGTAAGAAGAGCTACATTTCAAGTTTTAGTTATCGATTAATGAATTATTGGGCGGTTTGGTGCCTTGGACCAGACCGAGGACCTTAAGATTTTGCATGAACCGAGGACTGGCAGCCAGGTAACACGAGAAATTGTGTAAAGTGTTAATATGTAGTAAAAACCTAAGAAAATCTCCCTTTTCCGTCATTTACTATCGAATCGACATAACGCCAGATCGTCACAGTGGTCGCTTTTCTCTCTGAAACGGTTACATTTATCGTCTGCAAGCCCTTGTCGCGTGATGCGGTATGCAGAGTCACTACAAGCGGCATAGTAGAACACTGAAGAAGCATCTAAGTTTATGCAATCGCCCAGTAAGAAGAGCTACATTTCAAGTTTTAGTTATCGATTAATGAATTATTGGGCGGTTTGGTGCCTTGGACCAGACCGAGGACCTTAAGATTTTGCATGAACCGAGGACTGGCAGCCAGGTAACACGAGAAATTGTGTAAAGTGTTAATATGTAGTAAAAACCTAAGAAAATCTCCCGTTTCCGTCATTTACTATCGAATCGACATAACGCCAGATCGTCACATTGGTCGCTTTTCTCTCTGAAACGGTTACATTTATCGTCTGCAAGCCCTTGTCGCGTGATGCGGTATGCAGACACAGTACAAGCAGCACACTAGAACACAGAATAAGAATCTACGTTGATGCAATCGGTCAGTAAGAAGAGCTACATTTCAAGTTTTAGTTATCGATTAATGAATTATTGTGCGGTTTGGTGCCTTGGACCAGGCCGAGGACCTTAAGATTTTGCATGAACCGAGGACTGGCAGCCAGGTAACACGAGAAATTGTGTAAAGTGTTAATATGTAGTAAAAACCTAAGAAAATCTCCTGTTTCCGTCATTTACTATCGAATCGACATAACGCCAGATCGTCACAGTGGTCGCTTTTCTCTCTGAAACGGTTACATTTATCGTCTGCAAGCCCTTGTCGCGTGATGCGGTATGCAGACACAGTACAAGCAGCACACTAGAACACAGAATAAGAATCTACGTTGATGCAATCGGCCAGGAAGAAGAGCTACATTTCAAGTTTTAGTTATCGATTAATGAATTATTGGGCGGTTTGGTGCCCTGGACCAGACCGAGGACCTTAAGATTTTGCATGAACCGAGGACTGGCAGCCAGGTAACACGAGAAATTGTTTAAAGTGTTAATATGTAGTAAAAACCTAAGAAAATCTCCCGTTTCCGTCATTTACTATCGAATCGACATAACGCCAGATCGTCACAGTGGTCGCTTTTCTCTCTGAAACGGTTACATTTATCGTCTGCAAGCCCTTGTCGCGTGATGCGGTATGCAGACACAGTACAAGCGGCATAGTAGAACACAGAATAAGAATCTACGTTGATGCAATCGGCCAGGAAGAAGAGCTACATTTCAAGTTTTAGTTATCGATTAATGAATTATTGGGCGGTTTGGTGCCTTGGACCAGACCGAGGACCTTAAGATTTTGCATGAACCGAGGACTGCCAGCCAGGTAACACGAGAAATTGTGTAGTGTTAATATGTAGTAAAAACCTAAGAAAATCTCCCGTTTCCGTCATTTACTATCGAATCGACATAACGCCAGATCGTCACAGTGGTCGCTTTTCTCTATGAAACGGTTACATTTATCGTCTGCAAGCCCTTGTCGTGTGATGCGGTATGCAGACACAGTACAAGCAGCACACTAGAACACAGGATAAGAATCTACGTTGATGCAATCGGCCAGGAAGAAGAGCTACATTTCAAGTTTTAGTTATCGATTAATGAATTATTGGGCGGTTTGGTGCCTTGGACCAGACCGAGGACCTTAAGATTTTGCATGAACCGAGGACTGGCAGCCAGGTAACACGAGAAATTGTGTAAAGTGTTAATATGTAGTAAAAACCTAAGAAAATCTCCCGTTTCCGTCATTTACTATCGAATCGACATGACGCCAGATCGTCACAGTGGTCGCTTTTCTCTCTGAAACGGTTACATTTATCGTCTGCAAGCCCTTGTACGTGATGCGGTATGCAGAGTCACTACAAGCGGCATAGTAGAACACTGAAGAAGCATCTAAGTTTATGCAATCGCCCAGTAAGAAGAGCTACATTTCAAGTTTTAGTTATCGATTAATGAATTATTGGGCGGTTTGGTGCCTTGGACCAGACCGAGGACCTTAAGATTTTGCATGAACCGAGGACTGGCAGCCAGGTAACACGAGAAATTGTGTAACGTGTTAATATGTAGTAAAAACCTAAGAAAATCTCCCGTTTCCGTCATTTACTATCGAATCGACATAACGCCAGATCGTCACAGTGGTCGCTTTTCTCTCTGAAACGGTTACATTTATCGTCTGCAAGCCCTTGTCGCGTGATGCGGTATGCAGACACAGTACAAGCGGCATAGTAGAACACAGAATAAGAATCTACGTTGATGCAATCGGCCAGGAAGAAGAGCTACATTTCAAGTTTTAGTTATCGATTAATGAATTATTGGGCGGTTTGGTGCCTTGGACCAGACCG
This sequence comes from Schistocerca cancellata, assembly GCF_023864275.1. NCBI lineage: Eukaryota > Metazoa > Arthropoda > Insecta > Orthoptera > Acrididae > Schistocerca > Schistocerca cancellata. The sequence goes on from NW_026047150.1 coordinate 4,670,112, forward strand.
AGGACCTTAAGATTTTGCATGAACCGAGGACTGGCAGCCAGGTAACACGAGAAATTGTGTAAAGTGTTAATATGTAGTAAAAACCTAAGAAAATCTCCCGTTTCCGTCATTTACTATCGAATCGACATAACGCCAGATCGTCACATTGGTCGCATTTCTCTCTGAAACGGTTACATTTATCGTCTGCAAGCCCTTGTCGCGTGATGCGGTATGCAGAGTCACTACAAGCGGCATAGTAGAACACAGAATAAGAATCTACGTTGATGCAATCAGCCAGTAAGAAGAGCTACATTTCAATTTTTAGTTACCGATTAATGAATTATTGGGCGATTTGGTGCCTTGGACCAGACCGAGGACCTTAAGATTTTGCATGAACCGAGGACTGGCAGCCAGGTAACACGAGAAATTGTTTAAAGATTTAATACGTAGTAAAAACCTATGAAAATCTCCCGTTTCCGTCATTTACTATCGAATCGACATAACGCCAGATCGTCACAGTGGTCGCTTTTCTCTCTGAAACGGTTACATTTATCGTCTGCAAGCCCTTGTCGTGTGATGCGGTATGCAGACACAGTACAAGCGGCATAGTAGAACACAGAATAAGAATCTACGTTGATGCAATCGGCCAGGAAGAAGAGCTACATTTCAAGTTTTAGTTATCGATTAATGAATTATTGGATGGTTTGGTGCCTTGGACCAGACCGAGGACCTTAAGATTTTGCATGAACCGAGGACTGGCAGCCAGGTAACACGAGAAATTGTGTAAAGTGTTAATATGTAGTAAAAACCTAAGAAAATCTCCCGTTTCCGTCATTTACTATCGAATCGACATAACGCCAGATCGTCACATTGGTCGCTTTTCTCTCTGAAACGGTTACATTTATCGTCTGCAAGCCCTTGTCGCGTGATGCGGTATGCAGACACAGTACAAGCAGCACACTAGAACACAGAATAAGAATCTACGTTGATGCAATCGGTCAGTAAGAAGAGCTACATTTCAAGTTTTAGTTATCGATTAATGAATTATTGTGCGGTTTGGTGCCTTGGACCAGACCGAGGACCTTAAGATTTTGCATGAACCGAGGACTGGCAGCCAGGTAACACGAGAAATTGTGTAAAGTGTTAATATGTAGTAAAAACCTAAGAAAATCTCCCGTTTCCGTCATTTACTATCGAATCGACATAACGCCAGATCGTCACAGTCGTCGCTTTTCTCTCTGAAACGGTTACATTTATCGTCTGCAAGCCCTTGTCGCGTGATGCGGTATGCAGACACAGTACAAGCAGCACACTAGAACACAGAATAAGAATCTACGTTGATGCAATCGGCCAGGAAGAAGAGCTACATTTCAAGTTTTAGTTATCGATTAATGAATTATTGGGCGGTTTGGTGCCTTGGACCAGACCGAGGACCTTAAGATTTTGCATGAACCGAGGACTGGCAGCCAGGTAACACGAGAAATTGTGTAAAGTGTTAATATGTAGTAAAAACCTAAGAAAATCTCCCGTTTCCGTCATTTACTATCGAATCGACATAACGCCAGATCGTCACATTGGTCGCTTTTCTCTCTGAAACGGTTACATTTATCGTCTGCAAGCCCTTGTCGCGTGATGCGGTATGCAGACACAGTACAAGCAGCACACTAGAACACAGAATAAGAATCTACGTTGATGCAATCGGCCAGTAAGAAGAGCTACATTTCAAGTTTTAGTTATCGATTAATGAATTATTGGGCGGTTTGGTGCCTTGGACCAGACCGAGGACCTTAAGATTTTGCATGAACCGAGGACTGGCAGCCAGGTAACACGAGAAATTGTGTAAAGTGTTAATATGTAGTAAAAACCTAAGAAAATCTCCCGTTTCCGTCATTTACTATCGAATCGACATAACGCCAGATCGTCACAGTGGTCGCTTTCCTCTCTGAAACGGTTACATTTATCGTCTGCAAGCCCTTGTCGCGTGATGCGGTATGCAGACACAGTACAAGCAGCACACTAGAACACAGAATAAGAATCTACGTTGATGCAATCGGTCAGTAAGAAGAGCTACATTTCAAGTTTTAGTTATCGATTAATGAATTATTGGGCGGTTTGGTGCCTTGGACCAGACCGAGGACCTTAAGATTTTGCATGAACCGAGGACTGGCAGCCAGGTAACACGAGAAATTGTGTAAAGTGTTAATATGTAGTAAAAACCTAAGAAAATCTCCCGTTTCCGTCATTTACTATCGAATCGACATAACGACAGATCGTCACATTGGTCGCTTTTCTCTCTGAAACGGTTACATTTATCGTCTGCAAGCCCTTGTCGCGTGATGCGGTATGCAGACACAGTACAAGCGGCATAGTAGAACACAGAATAAGAATTTACGTTGATGCAATCGGCCAGGAAGAAGAGCTACATTTCAAGTTTTAGTTATCGATTAATGAATTATTGGGCGGTTTGGTGCCTTGGACCAGACCGAGGACCTTAAGATTTTGCATGAACCGAGGACTGGCAGCCAGGTAACACGAGAAATTGTGTAAAGTGTTAATATGTAGTAAAAACCTAAGAAAATCTCCCGTTTCCGTCATTTACTATCGAATCGACATAACGACAGATCGTCACATTGGTCGCTTTTCTCTCTGAAACGGTTACATTTATCGTCTGCAAGCCCTTGTCGCGTGATGCGGTATGCAGAGTCACTACAAGCGGCATAGTAGAACACAGAATAAGAATCTACGTTGATGCAATCGGCCAGTAAGAAGAGCTACATTTCAAGTTTTAGTTATCGATTAATGAATTATTGGGCGGTTTGGTGCCTTGGACCAGACCGAGGACCTTAAGAATTTGCATGAACCGAGGACTGGCAGCCAGGTAACACGAGAAATTGTGTAAAGTGTTAATATGTAGTAAAAACCTAAGAAAATCTCCCGTTTCCGTCATTTACTATCGAATCGACATAACGCCAGATCGTCACAGTGGTCGCTTTTCTCTCTGAAACGGTTACATTTATCGTCTGCAAGCCCTTGTCGCGTGATGCGGTATGCAGAGTCACTGCAAGCGGCATAGTAGAACACAGAATAAGAATCTACGTTGATGCAATCGGCCAGTAAGAAGAGCTACATTTCAATTTTTAGTTATCGATTAATGAATTATTGGGCGGTTTGGTGCCTTGGACCAGACCGAGGACCTTAAGATTTTGCATGAACCGAGGACTGGCAGCCAGGTAACACGAGAAATTGTTTAAAGTGTTAATATGTAGTAAAAACCTAAGAAAATCTCCCGTTTCCGTCATTTACTATCGAATCGACATAACGCCAGATCGTCACAGTGGTCGCTTTTCTCTCTGAAACGGTTACATTTATCGTCTGCAAGCCCTTGTCGCGTGATGCGGTATGCAGACACAGTACAAGCGGCATAGTAGAACACAGAATAAGAATCTACGTTGATGCAATCGGCCAGGAAGAAGAGCTACATTTCAAGTTTTAGTTATCGATTAATGAATTATTGGGCGGTTTGGTGCCTTGGACCAGACCGAGGACCTTAAGATTTTGCATGAACCGAGGACTGCCAGCCAGGTAACACGAGAAATTGTGTAGTGTTAATATGTAGTAAAAACCTAAGAAAATCTCCCGTTTCCGTCATTTACTATCGAATCGACATAACGCCAGATCGTCACAGTGGTCGCTTTTCTCTATGAAACGGTTACATTTATCGTCTGCAAGCCCTTGTCGTGTGATGCGGTATGCAGACACAGTACAAGCAGCACACTAGAACACAGGATAAGAATCTACGTTGATGCAATCGGCCAGGAAGAAGAGCTACATTTCAAGTTTTAGTTATCGATTAATGAATTATTGGGCGGTTTGGTGCCTTGGACCAGACCGAGGACCTTAAGATTTTGCATGAACCGAGGACTGGCAGCCAGGTAACACGAGAAATTGTGTAAAGTGTTAATATGTAGTAAAAACCTAAGAAAATCTCCCGTTTCCGTCATTTACTATCGAATCGACATGACGCCAGATCGTCACAGTGGTCGCTTTTCTCTCTGAAACGGTTACATTTATCGTCTGCAAGCCCTTGTACGTGATGCGGTATGCAGAGTCACTACAAGCGGCATAGTAGAACACTGAAGAAGCATCTAAGTTTATGCAATCGCCCAGTAAGAAGAGCTACATTTCAAGTTTTAGTTATCGATTAATGAATTATTGGGCGGTTTGGTGCCTTGGACCAGACCGAGGACCTTAAGATTTTGCATGAACCGAGGACTGGCAGCCAGGTAACACGAGAAATTGTGTAAAGTGTTAATATGTAGTAAAAACCTAAGAAAATCTCCCGTTTCCGTCATTTACTATCGAATCGACATAACGCCAGATCGTCACAGTGGTCGCTTTTCTCTCTGAAACGGTTACATTTATCGTCTGCAAGCCCTTGTCGCGTGATGCGGTATGCAGACACAGTACAAGCGGCATAGTAGAACACAGAATAAGAATCTACGTTGATGCAATCGGCCAGGAAGAAGAGCTACATTTCAAGTTTTAGTTATCGATTAATGAATTATTGGGCGGTGTGGTGCCTTGGACCAGACCGAGGACCTTAAGATTTTGCATGAACCGAGGACTGGCAGCCAGGTAACACGAGAAATTGTGTAAAGTGTTAATATGTAGTAAAAACCTAAGAAAATCTCCCGTTTCCGTCATTTACTATCGAATCGACATAACGCCAGATCGTCACATTGGTCGCATTTCTCTCTGAAACGGTTACATTTATCGTCTGCAAGCCCTTGTCGCGTGATGCGGTATGCAGAGTCACTACAAGCGGCATAGTAGAACACAGAATAAGAATCTACGTTGATGCAATCAGCCAGTAAGAAGAGCTACATTTCAATTTTTAGTTACCGATTAATGAATTATTGGGCGATTTGGTGCCTTGGACCAGACCGAGGACCTTAAGATTTTGCATGAACCGAGGACTGGCAGCCAGGTAACACGAGAAATTGTTTAAAGATTTAATACGTAGTAAAAACCTAAGAAAATCTCCCGTTTCCGTCATTTACTATCGAATCGACATAACGCCAGATCGTCACAGTGGTCGCTTTTCTCTCTGAAACGGTTACATTTATCGTCTGCAAGCCCTTGTCGCGTGATGCGGTATGCAGACACAGTACAAGCGGCATAGTAGAACACAGAATAAGAATCTACGTTGATGCAATCGGCCAGGAAGAAGAGCTACATTTCAAGTTTTAGTTATCGATTAATGAATTATTGGATGGTTTGGTGCCTTGGACCAGACCGAGGACCTTAAGATTTTGCATGAACCGAGGACTGGCAGCCAGGTAACACGAGAAATTGTGTAAAGTGTTAATTTGTAGTTAAAACCTAAGAAAATCTCCCGTTTCCGTCATTTACTATCGAATCGACATAACGCCAGATCGTCACATTGGTCGCTTTTCTCTCTGAAACGGTTACATTTATCGTCTGCAAGCCCTTGTCGCGTGATGCGGTATGCAGACACAGTACAAGCAGCACACTAGAACACAGAATAAGAATCTACGTTGATGCAATCGGTCAGTAAGAAGAGCTACATTTCAAGTTTTAGTTATCGATTAATGAATTATTGTGCGGTTTGGTGCCTTGGACCAGACCGAGGACCTTAAGATTTTGCATGAACCGAGGACTGGCAGCCAGGTAACACGAGAAATTGTGTAAAGTGTTAATATGTAGTAAAAACCTAAGAAAATCTCCCGTTTCCGTCATTTACTATCGAATCGACATAACGCCAGATCGTCACAGTGGTCGCTTTTCTCTCTGAAACGGTTACATTTATCGTCTGCAAGCCCTTGTCGCGTGATGCGGTATGCAGACACAGTACAAGCAGCACACTAGAACACAGAATAAGAATCTACGTTGATGCAATCGGCCAGGAAGAAGAGCTACATTTCAAGTTTTAGTTATCGATTAATGAATTATTGGGCGGTTTGGTGCCTTGGACCAGACCGAGGACCTTAAGATTTTGCATGAACCGAGGACTGGCAGCCAGGTAACACGAGAAATTGTGTAAAGTGTTAATATGTAGTAAAAACCTAAGAAAATCTCCCGTTTCCGTCATTTACTATCGAATCGACATAACGCCAGATCGTCACATTGGTCGCTTTTCTCTCTGAAACGGTTACATTTATCGTCTGCAAGCCCTTGTCGCGTGATGCGGTATGCAGACACAGTACAAGCAGCACACTAGAACACAGAATAAGAATCTACGTTGATGCAATCGGCCAGTAAGAAGAGCTACATTTCAAGTTTTAGTTATCGATTAATGAATTATTGGGCGGTTTGGTGCCTTGGACCAGACCGAGGACCTTAAGATTTTGCATGAACCGAGGACTGGCAGCCAGGTAACACGAGAAATTGTGTAAAGTGTTAATATGTAGTAAAAACCTAAGAAAATCTCCCGTTTCCGTCATTTACTATCGAATCGACATAACGCCAGATCGTCACAGTGGTCGCTTTTCTCTCTGAAACGGTTACATTTATCGTCTGCAAGCCCTTGTCGCGTGATGCGGTATGCAGACACAGTACGAGCAGCACACTAGAACACAGAATAAGAATCTACGTTGATGCAATCGGTCAGTAAGAAGAGCTACATTTCAAGTTTTAGTTATCGATTAATGAATTATTGGGCGGTTTGGTGCCTTGGACCAGACCGAGGACCTTAAGATTTTGCATGAACCGAGGACTGGCAGCCAGGTAACACGAGAAATTGTGTAAAGTGTTAATATGTAGTAAAAACCTAAGAAAATCTCCCGTTTCCGTCATTTACTATCGAATCGACATAACGACAGATCGTCACATTGGTCGCTTTTCTCTCTGAAACGGTTACATTTATCGTCTGCAAGCCCTTGTCGCGTGATGCGGTATGCAGAGTCACTACAAGCGGGATAGTAGAACACAGAATAAGAATCTACGTTGATGCAATCGGCCAGTAAGAAGAGCTACATTTCAAGTTTTAGTTATCGATTAATGAATTATTGGGCGGTTTGGTGCCTTGGACCAGACCGAGGACCTTAGGATTTTGCATGAACCGAGGACTGGCAGCCAGGTAACACGAGAAATTGTGTAAAGTGTTAATATGTAGTAAAAACCTAAGAAAATCTCCCGTTTCCGTCATTTACTATCGAATCGACATAACGCCAGATCGTCACAGTGGTCGCTTTTCTCTCTGAAACGGTTACATTTATCGTCTGCAAGCCCTTGTCGCGTGATGCGGTATGCAGAGTCACTGCAAGCGGCATAGTAGAACACAGAATAAGAATCTACGTTGATGCAATCGGCCAGTAAGAAGAGCTACATTTCAATTTTTAGTTATCGATTAATGAATTATTGGGCGGTTTGGTGCCTTGGACCAGACCGAGGACCTTAAGATTTTGCATGAACCGAGGACTGGCAGCCAGGTAACACGAGAAATTGTTTAAAGTGTTAATATGTAGTAAAAACCTAAGAAAATCTCCCGTTTCCGTCATTTACTATCGAATCGACATAACGCCAGATCGTCACAGTGGTCGCTTTTCTCTCTGAAACGGTTACATTTATCGTCTGCAAGCCCTTGTCGCGTGATGCGGTATGCAGACACAGTACAAGCGGCATAGTAGAACACAGAATAAGAATCTACGTTGATGCAATCGGCCAGGAAGAAGAGCTACATTTCAAGTTTTAGTTATCGATTAATGAATTATTGGGCGGTTTGGTGCCTTGGACCAGACCGAGGACCTTAAGATTTTGCATGAACCGAGGACTGCCAGCCAGGTAACACGAGAAATTGTGTAGTGTTAATATGTAGTAAAAACCTAAGAAAATCTCCCGTTTCCGTCATTTACTATCGAATCGACATAACGCCAGATCGTCACAGTGGTCGCTTTTCTCTCTGAAACGGTTACATTTATCGTCTGCAAGCCCTTGTCGCGTGATGCGGTATGCAGAGTCACTGCAAGCGGCATAGTAGAACACAGAATAAGAATCTACGTTGATGCAATCGGCCAGTAAGAAGAGCTACATTTCAATTTTTAGTTATCGATTAATGAATTATTGGGCGGTTTGGTGCCTTGGACCAGACCGAGGACCTTAAGATTTTGCATGAACCGAGGACTGGCAGCCAGGTAACACGAGAAATTGTTTAAAGTGTTAATATGTAGTAAAAACCTAAGAAAATCTCCCGTTTCCGTCATTTACTATCGAATCGACATAACGCCAGATCGTCACAGTGGTCGCTTTTCTCTCTGAAACGGTTACATTTATCGTCTGCAAGCCCTTGTCGCGTGATGCGGTATGCAGACATAGTACAAGCGGCATAGTAGAACACAGAATAAGAATCTACGTTGATGCAATCGGCCAGGAAGAAGAGCTACATTTCAAGTTTTAGTTATCGATTAATGAATTATTGGGCGGTTTGGTGCCTTGGACCAGACCGAGGACCTTAAGATTTTGCATGAACCGAGGACTGCCAGCCAGGTAACACGAGAAATTGTGTAGTGTTAATATGTAGTAAAAACCTAAGAAAATCTCCCGTTTCCGTCATTTACTATCGAATCGACATAACGCCAGATCGTCACAGTGGTCGCTTTTCTCTATGAAACGGTTACATTTATCGTCTGCAAGCCCTTGTCGTGTGATGGGGTATGCAGACACAGTACAAGCAGCACACTAGAACACAGGATAAGAATCTACGTTGATGCAATCGGCCAGGAAGAAGAGCTACATTTCAAGTTTTAGTTATCGATTAATGAATTATTGGGCGGTTTGGTGCCTTGGACCAGACCGAGGACCTTAAGATTTTGCATGAACCGAGGACTGGCAGCCAGGTAACACGAGAAATTGTGTAAAGTGTTAATATGTAGTAAAAACCTAAGAAAATCTCCCGTTTCCGTCATTTACTATCGAATCGACATAACGCCAGATCGTCACAGTGGTCGCTTTTCTCTATGAAACGGTTACATTTATCGTCTGCAAGCCCTTGTCGCGTGATGCGGTATGCAGACACAGTACAAGCGGCATAGTAGAACACAGAATAAGAATCTACGTTGATGCAATCGGCCAGGAAGAAGAGCTACATTTCAAGTTTTAGTTATCGATTAATGAATTATTGGGCGGTTTGGTGCCTTGGACCAGACCGAGGACCTTAAGATTTTGCATGAACCGAGGACTGGCAGCCAGGTAACACGAGAAATTGTGTAAAGTGTTAATATGTAGTAAAAACCTAAGAAAATCTCCCGTTTCCGTCATTTACTATCGAATCGACATAACGCCAGATCGTCACATTGGTCGCATTTCTCTCTGAAACGGTTACATTTATCGTCTGCAAGCCCTTGTCGCGTGATGCGGTATGCAGAGTCACTACAAGCGGCATAGTAGAACACAGAATAAGAATCTACGTTGATGCAATCAGCCAGTAAGAAGAGCTACATTTCAATTTTTAGTTACCGATTAATGAATTATTGGGCGATTTGGTGCCTTGGACCAGACCGAGGACCTTAAGATTTTGCATGAACCGAGGACTGGCAGCCAGGTAACACGATAAATTGTTTAAAGATTTAATACGTAGTAAAAACCTAAGAAAATCTCCCGTTTCCGTCATTTACTATCGAATCGACATAACGCCAGATCGTCACAGTGGTCGCTTTTCTCTCTGAAACGGTTATATTTATCGTCTGCAAGCCCTTGTCGCGTGATGCGGTATGCAGACACAGTACAAGCGGCATAGTAGAACACAGAATAAGAATCTACGTTGATGCAATCGGCCAGGAAGAAGAGCTACATTTCAAGTTTTAGTTATCGATTAATGAATTATTGGATGGTTTGGTGCCTTGGACCAGACCGAGGACCTTAAGATTTTGCATGAACCGAGGACTGGCAGCCAGGTAACACGAGAAATTGTGTAAAGTGTTAATATGTAGTAAAAACCTAAGAAAATCTCCCGTTTCCGTCATTTACTATCGAATCGACATAACGCCAGATCGTCACAGTGGTCGCTTTTCTCTCTGAAACGGTTACATTTATCGTCTGCAAGCCCTTGTCGCGTGATGCGGTATGCAGACACAGTACAAGCAGCACACTAGAACACAGAATAAGAATCTACGTTGATGCAATCGGCCAGGAAGAAGAGCTACATTTCAAGTTTTAGTTATCGATTAATGAATTATTGGGCGGTTTGGTGCCTTGGACCAGACCGAGGACCTTAAGATTTTGCATGAACCGAGGACTGGCAGCCAGGTAACACGAGAAATTGTGTAAAGTGTTAATATGTAGTAAAAACCTAAGAAAATCTCCCGTTTCCGTCATTTACTATCGAATCGACATAACGCCAGATCGTCACATTGGTCGCTTTTCTCTCTGAAACGGTTACATTTATCGTCTGCAAGCCCTTGTCGCGTGATGCGGTATGCAGACACAGTACAAGCAGCACACTAGAACACAGAATAAGAATCTACGTTGATGCAATCGGCCAGTAAGAAGAGCTACATTTCAAGTTTTAGTTATCGATTAATGAATTATTGGGCGGTTTGGTGCCTTGGACCAGACCGAGGACCTTAAGATTTTGCATGAACCGAGGACTGGCAGCCAGGTAACACGAGAAATTGTGTAAAGTGTTAATATGTAGTAAAAACCTAAGAAAATCTCCCGTTTCCGTCATTTACTATCGAATCGACATAACGCCAGATCGTCACAGTGGTCGCTTTTCTCTCTGAAACGGTTACATTTATCGTCTGCAAGCCCTTGTCGCGTGATGCGGTATGCAGACACAGTACAAGCAGCACACTAGAACACAGAATAAGAATCTACGTTGATGCAATCGGTCAGTAAGAAGAGCTACATTTCAAGTTTTAGTTATCGATTAATGAATTATTGTGCGGTTTGGTGCCTTGGACCAGGCCGAGGACCTTAAGATTTTGCATGAACCGAGGACTGGCAGCCAGGTAACACGAGAAATTGTGTAAAGTGTTAATATGTAGTAAAAACCTAAGAAAATCTCCCGTTTCCGTCATTTACTATCGAATCGACATAACGCCAGATCGTCACATTGGTCGCTTTTCTCTCTGAAACGGTTACATTTATCGTCTGCAAGCCCTTGTCGCGTGATGCGGTATGCAGACACAGTACAAGCAGCACACTAGAACACAGAATAAGAATCTACGTTGATGCAATCGGCCAGTAAGAAGAGCTACATTTCAAGTTTTAGTTATCGATTAATGAATTATTGGGCGGTTTGGTGCCTTGGACCAGACCGAGGACCTTAAGATTTTGCATGAACCGAGGACTGGCAGCCAGGTAACACGAGAAATTGTGTAAAGTGTTAATATGTAGTAAAAACCTAAGAAAATCTCCCGTTTCCGTCATTTACTATCGAATCGTTATAACGCCAGATCGTCACAGTGGTCGCTTTTCTCTCTGAAACGGTTACATTTATCGTCTGCAAGCCCTTGTCGCGAGATGCGGTATGCAGAGTCACTACAAGCGGCATAGTAGAACACTGAAGAAGCATCTAAGTTTTTGCAATCGCCCAGTAAGAAGAGCTACATTTCAAGTTTTAGTTATCGATTAATGAATTATTGGGCGGTTTGGTGCCTTGGACCAGACCGAGGACCTTAAGATTTTGCATGAACCGAGGACTGGCAGCCAGGTAACACGAGAAATTGTGTAAAGTGTTAATATGTAGTAAAAACCTAAGAAAATCTCCCGTTTCCGTCATTTACTATCGAATCGACATAACGCCAGATCGTCACATTGGTCGCTTTTCTCTCTGAAACGGTTACATTTATCGTCTGCAAGCCCTTGTCGCGTGATGCGGTATGCAGAGTCACTACAAGCGGCATAGTAGAACACAGAATAAGAATCTACGTTGATGCAATCGGCCAGTAAGAAGAGCTACATTTCAAGTTTTAGTTATCGATTAATGAATTATTGGGCGGTTTGGTGCCTTGGACCAGACCGAGGACCTTAAGATTTTGCATGAACCGAGGACTGGCAGCCAGGTAACACGAGAAATTGTGTAAAGTGTTAATATGTAGTAAAAACCTAAGAAAATCTCCCGTTTCCGTCATTTACTATCGAATCGACATAACGCCAGATTGTCACAGTGGTCGCTTTTCTCTCTGAAACGGTTACATTTATCGTCTGCAAGCCCTTGTCGCATGATGCGGTATGCAGAGTCACTACAAGCGGCATAGTAGAACACAGAATAAGAATCTACGTTGATGCAATCGGCCAGTAAGAAGAGCTACATTTCAAGTTTTAGTTATCGATTAATGAATTATTGGGCGGTTTGGTGACTTGGACCAGACCGAGGACCTTAAGATTTTGCATGAACCGAGGACTGGCAGCCAGGTAACACGAGAAATTGTTTAAAGTGTTAATATGTAGTAAAAACCTAAGAAAATCTCCCGTTTCCGTCATTTACTATCGAATCGACATAACGCCAGATCGTCACAGTGGTCGCTTTTCTCTCTGAAACGGTTACATTTATCGTCTGCAAGCCCTTGTCGCGTGATGCGGTATGCAGACACAGTACAAGCGGCATAGTAGAACACAGAATAAGAATCTACGTTGATGCAATCGGCCAGGAAGAAGAGCTATATTTCAAGTTTTAGTTATCGATTAATGAATTATTGGGCGGTTTGGTGCCTTGGACCAGACCGAGGACCTTAAGATTTTGCATGAACCGAGGACTGGCAGGCAGGTAACACGAGAAATTGTGTAAAGTGTTAATATGTAGTAAAAACCTAAGAAAATCTCCTGTTTCCGTCATTTACTATCGAATCGACATAACGCCAGATCGTCACAGTGGTCGCATTTCTCTCTGAAACGGTTACATTTATCGTCTGCAAGCCCTTGTCGCGTGATGCGGTATGCAGACACAGTACAAGCGGCATAGTAGAACACAGAATAAGAATCTACGTTGATGCAATCGGCCAGGAAGAAGAGCTACATTTCAAGTTTTAGTTATCGATTAATGAATTATTGGGCGGTTTGGTGCCCTGGACCAGACCGAGGACCTTAAGATTTTGCATGAACCGAGGACTGGCAGCCAGGTAACACGAGAAATTGTGTAAAGTGTTAATATGTAGTAAAAACCTAAGAAAATCTCCCGTTTCCGTCATTTACTATCGAATCGACATAACGCCAGATCGTCACATTGGTCGCTTTTCTCTCTGAAACGGTTACATTTATCGTCTGCAAGCCCTTGTCGCGTGATGCGGTATGCAGACACAGTACAAGCAGCACACTAGAACACAGAATAAGAATCTACGTTGATGCAATCGGCCAGTAAGAAGAGCTACATTTCAAGTTTTAGTTATCGATTAATGAATTATTGGGCGGTTTGGTGCCTTGGACCAGACCGAGGACCTTAAGATTTTGCATGAACCGAGGACTGGCAGCCAGGTAACACGAGAAATTGTGTAAAGTGTTAATATGTAGTAAAAACCTAAGAAAATCTCCCGTTTCCGTCATTTACTATCGAATCGATATAACGCCAGATTGTCACAGTGGTCGCTTTTCTCTCTGAAACGGTTACATTTATCGTCTGCAAGCCCTTGTCGCATGATGCGGTATGCAGAGTCACTACAAGCGGCATAGTAGAACACAGAATAAGAATCTACGTTGATGCAATCGGCCAGTAAGAAGAGCTACATTTCAAGTTTTAGTTATCGATTAATGAATTATTGGGCGGTTTGGTGACTTGGACCAGACCGAGGACCTTAAGATTTTGCATGAACCGAGGACTGGCAGCCAGGTAACACGAGAAATTGTTTAAAGTGTTAATATGTAGTAAAAACCTAAGAAAATCTCCCGTTTCCGTCATTTACTATCGAATCGACATAACGCCAGATCGTCACAGTGGTCGCTTTTCTCTCTGAAACGGTTACATTTATCGTCTGCAAGCCCTTGTCGCGTGATGCGGTATGCAGACACAGTACAAGCGGCATAGTAGAACACAGAATAAGAATCTACGTTGATGCAATCGGCCAGGAAGAAGAGCTATATTTCAAGTTTTAGTTATCGATTAATGAATTATTGGGCGGTTTGGTGCCTTGGACCAGACCGAGGACCTTAAGATTTTGCATGAACCGAGGACTGGCAGGCAGGTAACACGAGAAATTGTGTAAAGTGTTAATATGTAGTAAAAACCTAAGAAAATCTCCTGTTTCCGTCATTTACTATCGAATCGACATAACGCCAGATCGTCACAGTGGTCGCATTTCTCTCTGAAACGGTTACATTTATCGTCTGCAAGCCCTTGTCGCGTGATGCGGTATGCAGACACAGTACAAGCAGCACACTAGAACACAGAATAAGAATCTACGTTGATGCAATCGGCCAGGAAGAAGAGCTACATTTCAAGTTTTAGTTATCGATTAATGAATTATTGGGCGGTTTGGTGCCCTGGACCAGACCGAGGACCTTAAGATTTTGCATGAACCGAGGACTGGCAGCCAGGTAACACGAGAAATTGTGTAAAGTGTTAATATGTAGTAAAAACCTAAGAAAATCTCCCGTTTCCGTCATTTACTATCGAATCGACATAACGCCAGATCGTCACATTGGTCGCTTTTCTCTCTGAAACGGTTACATTTATCGTCTGCAAGCCCTTGTCGCGTGATGCGGTATGCAGACACAGTACAAGCAGCACACTAGAACACAGAATAAGAATCTACGTTGATGCAATCGGCCAGTAAGAAGAGCTACATTTCAAGTTTTAGTTATCGATTAATGAATTATTGGGCGGTTTGGTGCCTTGGACCAGACCGAGGACCTTAAGATTTTGCATGAACCGAGGACTGGCAGCCAGGTAACACGAGAAATTGTGTTAAGTGTTAATATGTAGTAAAAACCTAAGAAAATCTCCCGTTTCCGTCATTTACTATCGAATCGTTATAACGCCAGATCGTCACAGTGGTCGCTTTTCTCTCTGAAACGGTTACATTTATCGTCTGCAAGCCCTTGTCGCGAGATGCGGTATGCAGAGTCACTACAAGCGGCATAGTAGAACACTGAAGAAGCATCTAAGTTTTTGCAATCGCCCAGTAAGAAGAGCTACATTTCAAGTTTTAGTTATCGATTAATGAATTATTGGGCGGTTTGGTGCCTTGGACCAGACCGAGGACCTTAAGATTTTGCATGAACCGAGGACTGGCAGCCAGGTAACACGAGAAATTGTGTAAAGTGTTAATATGTAGTAAAAACCTAAGAAAATCTCCCGTTTCCGTCATTTACTATCGAATCGACATAACGCCAGATCGTCACATTGGTCGCTTTTCTCTCTGAAACGGTTACATTTATCGTCTGCAAGCCCTTGTCGCGTGATGCGGTATGCAGAGTCACTACAAGCGGCATAGTAGAACACAGAATAAGAATCTACGTTGATGCAATCGGCCAGTAAGAAGAGCTACATTTCAAGTTTTAGTTATCGATTAATGAATTATTGGGCGGTTTGGTGCCTTGGACCAGACCGAGGACCTTAAGATTTTGCATGAACCGAGGACTGGCAGCCAGGTAACACGAGAAATTGTGTAAAGTGTTAATATGTAGTAAAAACCTAAGAAAATCTCCCGTTTCCGTCATTTACTATCGAATCGACATAACGCCAGATTGTCACAGTGGTCGCTTTTCTCTCTGAAACGGTTACATTTATCGTCTGCAAGCCCTTGTCGCATGATGCGGTATGCAGAGTCACTACAAGCGGCATAGTAGAACACAGAATAAGAATCTACGTTGATGCAATCGGCCAGTAAGAAGAGCTACATTTCAAGTTTTAGTTATCGATTAATGAATTATTGGGCGGTTTGGTGCCTTGGACCAGACCGAGGACCTTAAGATTTTGCATGAACCGAGGACTGGCAGCCAGGTAACACGAGAAATTGTTTAAAGTGTTAATATGTAGTAAAAACCTAAGAAAATCTCCCGTTTCCGTCATTTACTATCGAATCGACATAACGCCAGATCGTCACAGTGGTCGCTTTTCTCTCTGAAACGGTTACATTTATCGTCTGCAAGCCCTTGTCGCGTGATGCGGTATGCAGAGTCACTACAAGCGGCATAGTAGAACACTGAAGAAGCATCTAAGTTTATGCAATCGCCCAGTAAGAAGAGCTACATTTCAAGTTTTAGTTATCGATTAATGAATTATTGGGCGGTTTGCTGCCTTGGACCAGACCGAGGACCTTAAGATATTGCATGAACCGAGGACTGGCAGCCAGGTAACACGAGAAATTGTGTAAAGTGTTAATATGTAGTAAAAACCTAAGAAAATCTCCCGTTTCCGTCATTTACTATCGAATCGACATAAGGCCAGATCGTCACAGTGGTTGCTTTTCTCTCTGAAACGGATACATTTATCGTCTGCAAGCCCTTGTCGCGTGATGCGGTATGCAGAGTCACTACAAGCGGCCTAGTAGAACACTGAAGAAGCATCTAAGTTTATGCAATCGCCCAGTAAGAAGAGCTACATTTCAAGTTTTAGTTATCGATTAATGAATTATTGGGCGGTTTGGTGACTTGGACCAGACCGAAGACCTTAAGATTTTGCATGAACCGAGGTCTCGCAGCCAGGTAACACGAGAAATTGTGTAAAGTGTTAATATGTAGTAAAAACCTAAGAAAATCTCCCGTTTCCGTCATTTACTATCGAATCGACATAACGCCAGATCGTCACAGTGGTCGCTTTTCTCTCTGAAACGGTTACATTTATCGTCTGCTAGCCCTTGTCGCGTGATGCGGTATGCAGACACAGTACAAGCGGCATAGTAGAACACAGAATAAGAATTTACGTTGATGCAATCGGCCAGGAAGAAGAGCTACATTTCAAGTTTTAGTTATCGATTAATGAATTATTGGGCGGTTTGGTGCCTTGGACCAGACCGAGGACCTTAAGATTTTGCATGAACCGAGGACTGGCAGCCAGGTAACACGAGAAATTGTGTAAAGTGTTAATATGTAGTAAAAACCTAAGAAAATCTCCCGTTTCCGTCATTTACTATCGAATCGACATAACGCCAGATCGTCACATTGGTCGCTTTTCTCTCTGAAACGGTTACATTTATCGTCTGCAAGCCCTTGTCGCGTGATGCGGTATGCAGAGTCACTACAAGCGGCATAGTAGAACACAGAATAAGAATCTACGTTGATGCAATCGGCCAGTAAGAAGAGCTACATTTCAAGTTTTAGTTATCGATTAATGAATTATTGGGCGGTTTGGTGCCTTGGACCAGACCGAGGACCTTAAGATTTTGCATGAACCGAGGACTGGCAGCCAGGTAACACGAGAAATTGTGTAAAGTGTTAATATGTAGTAAAAACCTAAGAAAATCTCCCGTTTCCGTCATTTACTATCGAATCGACATAACGCCAGATCGTCACAGTGGTCGCTTTTCTCTCTGAAACGGTTACATTTATCGTCTGCAAGCCCTTGTCGCGTGATGCGGTATGCAGAGTCACTGCAAGCGGCATAGTAGAACACAGAATAAGAATCTACGTTGATGCAATCGGCCAGTAAGAAGAGCTACATTTCAATTTTTAGTTATCGATTAATGAATTATTGGGCGGTTTGGTGCCTTGGACCAGACCGAGGACCTTAAGATTTTGCATGAACCGAGGACTGGCAGCCAGGTAACACGAGAAATTGTTTAAAGTGTTAATATGTAGTAAAAACCTAAGAAAATCTCCCGTTTCCGTCATTTACTATCGAATCGACATAACGCCAGATCGTCACAGTGGTCGCTTTTCTCTCTGAAACGGTTACATTTATCGTCTGCAAGCCCTTGTCGCGTGATGCGGTATGCAGACACAGTACATGCGGCATAGTAGAACACAGAATAAGAATCTACGTTGATGCAATCGGCCAGGAAGAAGAGCTACATTTCAAGTTTTAGTTATCGATTAATGAATTATTGGGCGGTTTGGTGCCTTGGACCAGACCGAGGACCTTAAGATTTTGCATGAACCGAGGACTGCCAGGCAGGTAACACGAGAAATTGTGTAGTGTTAATATGTAGTAAAAACCTAAGAAAATCTCCCGTTTCCGTCATTTACTATCGAATCGACATAACGCCAGATCGTCACAGTGGTCGCTTTTCTCTATGAAACGGTTACATTTATCGTCTGCAAGCCCTTGTCGCGTGATGCGGTATGCAGACACAGTACAAGCAGCACACTAGAACACAGAATAAGAATCTACGTTGATGCAATCGGCCAGTAAGAAGAGCTACATTTCAAGTTTTAGTTATCGATTAATGAATTATTGGGCGGTTTGGTGCCTTGGACCAGACCGAGGACCTTAAGATTTTGCATGAACCGAGGACTGCCAGGCAGGTAACACGAGAAATTGTGTAGTGTTAATATGTAGTAAAAACCTAAGAAAATCTCCCGTTTCCGTCATTTACTATCGAATCGACATAACGCCAGATCGTCACAGTGGTCGCTTTTCTCTCTGAAACGGTTACATTTATCGTCTGCAAGCCCTTGTACGTGATGCGGTATGCAGAGTCACTACAAGCGGCATAGTAGAACACTGAAGAAGCATCTAAGTTTATGCAATCGCCCAGTAAGAAGAGCTACATTTCAAGTTTTAGTTATCGATTAATGAATTATTGGGCGGTTTGGTGCCTTGGACCAGACCGAGGACCTTAAGATTTTGCATGAACCGAGGACTGGCAGCCAGGTAACACGAGAAATTGTGTAACGTGTTAATATGTAGTAAAAACCTAAGAAAATCTCCCGTTTCCGTCATTTACTATCGAATCGACATAACGCCAGATCGTCACAGTGGTCGCTTTTCTCTCTGAAACGGTTACATTTATCGTCTGCAAGCCCTTGTCGCGTGATGCGGTATGCAGACACAGTACAAGCGGCATAGTAGAACACAGAATAAGAATCTACGTTGATGCAATCGGCCAGGATGAAGAGCTACATTTCAAGTTTTAGTTATCGATTAATGAATTATTGGGCGGTTTGGTGCCTTGGACCAGACCGAGGTCCTTAAGATTTTGCATGAACCGAGGACTGGCAGCCAGGTAACACGAGAAATTGTGTAAAGTGTTAATATGTAGTAAAAACCTAAGAAAATCTCCCGTTTCCGTCATTTACTATCGAATCGACATAACGCCAGATCGTCACATTGGTCGCTTTTCTCTCTGAAACGGTTACATTTATCGTCTGCAAGCCCTTGTCGCGTGATGCGGTATGCAGAGTCACTACAAGCGGCATAGTAGAACACAGAATAAGAATCTACGTTGGTGCAATCAGCCAGTAAGAAGAGCTACATTTCAATTTTTAGTTATCGATTAATGAATTATTGGGCGGTTTGGTGCCTTGGACCAGACCGAGGACCTTAAGATTTTGCATGAACCGAGGACTGGCAGCCAGGTAACACGAGAAATTGTTTAAAGATTTAATATGTAGTAAAAACCTAAGAAAATCTCCCGTTTCCGTCATTTACTATCGAATCGACATAACGCCAGATCGTCACAGTGGTCGCTTTTCTCTCTGAAACGGTTACATTTATCGTCTGCAAGCCCTTGTCGCGTGATGCGGTATGCAGACACAGTACAAGCGGCATAGTAGAACACAGAATAAGAATCTACGTTGATGCAATCGGCCAGGAAGAAGAGCTACATTTCAAGTTTTAGTTATCGATTAATGAATTATTGGATGGTTTGGTGCCTTGGACCAGACCGAGGACCTTAAGATTTTGCATGAACCGAGGACTGGCAGCCAGGTAACACGAGAAATTGTGTAAAGTGTTAATATGTAGTAAAAACCTAAGAAAATCTCCCGTTTCCGTCATTTACTATCGAATCGACATAACGCCAGATCGTCACAGTGGTCGCTTTTCTCTCTGAAACGGTTACATTTATCGTCTGCAAGCCCTTGTCGCGTGATGCGGTATGCAGAGTCACTACAAGCGGCATAGTAGAACACAGAATAAGAATCTACGTTGATGCAATCGGCCAGTAAGAAGAGCTACATTTCAAGTTTTAGTTATCGATTAATGAATTATTGGGCGGTTTGATGCCTTGGACCAGACCGAGGACCTTAAGATTTTGCATGAACCGAGGACCGGCAGCCAGGTAACACGAGAAATTGTGTAAAGTGTTAATATGTAGTAAAAACCTAAGAAAATCTCCCGTTTACGTCATTTACTATCGAATCGACATAACGCCAGATCGTTACAGTGGTCGCTTTTCTCTCAGAAACGGTTACATTTATCGTCTGCAAGCCCTTGTCGCGTGATGCGGTATGCAGAGTCACTACAAGCGGCATAGTAGAACACTGAAGAAGCATCTAAGTTTATGCAGTCGCCCAGTAAGAAGAACTACATTTCAAGTTTTAGTTATAGATTAATGAATTATTGGGCGGTTTGGTGCCTTGGACCAGACCGAGGACCTTAAGATTTTGCATGAACCGAGGACTGGCAGCCAGGTAACACGAGAAATTGTGTAAAGTGTTAATATGTGGTAAAAACCTAAGAAAATCTCCCGTTTCCGTCATTTACTATCGAATCGACATAACGCTAGATCGTCACATTGGTCGCTTTTCTCTCTGAAACGGTTACATTTATCGTCTGCAAGCCCTTGTCGCGTGATGCGGTATGCAGACACAGTACAAGCAGCACACTAGAACACAGAATAAGAATCTACGTTGATGCAATCGGCCAGTAAGAAGAGCTACATTTCAAGTTTTAGTTATCGATTAATGTATTATTGGGCGGTTTGGTGCCTTGGACCAGACCGAGGACCTTAAGATTTTGCATGAACCGAGGACTGGCAGCCAGGTAACACGAGAAATTGTGTAGTGTTAATATGTAGTAAAAACCTAAGAAAATCTCCCGTTTCCGTCATTTACTATCGAATCGACATAACGCCAGATCGTCACAGTGGTCGCTTTTCTCTATGAAACGGTTACATTTATCGTCTGCAAGCCCTTGTCGCGTGATGCGGTATGCAGAGTCACTACAAGCGGCATAGTAGAACACTGAAGAAGCATCTAAGTTTATGCAATCGCCCAGTAAGAAGAGCTACATTTCAAGTTTTAGTTATCGATTAATGAATTATTGGGTGGTTTGGTGCCTTGGACCAGACCGAGGACCTTAAGAATTTGCATGAACCGAGGACTGGCAGCCAGGTAACACGAGAAATTGTGTAACGTGTTAATATGTAGTAAAAACATAAGAAAATCTCCCGATTCCGTCATTTACTATCGAATCGACATAACGCCAGATCGTCACAGTGGTCGCTTTTCTCTCTGAAACGGTTACATTTATCGTCTGCAAGCCCTTGTCGCGTGATGCGGTATGCAGACACAGTACAAGCAGCACACTAGAACACAGAATAAGAATCTACGTAGATGCAATCGGCCAGTAAGAAGAGCTACATTTCAAGATTTAGTTATCGAATAATGAATTATTGGGCGGTTTGGTGCCTTGGACCAGACCGAGGACCTTAAGATTTTGCATGAACCGAGGACTGGCAGCCAGGTAACACGAGAAATTGTGTAAAGTGTTAATATGTAGTAGAAACCCAAGAAAATCTCCCGTTTCCGTCATTTACTATCGAATCGACATAACGCCAGATCGTCACAGTGGTCGCTTTTCTCTCTGAAACGGTTACATTTATCGTCTGCAAGCCCTTGTCGCGTGATGCGGTATGCAGAGTCACTACAAGCGGCATAGTAGAACACTGAAGAAGCATCTAAGTTTATGCAATCGGCCAGTAAGAAGAGCTACATTTCAAGTTTTAGTTATCGATTAATGAATTATTGGGCGGTTTGGTGCCTTGGACCAGACCGAGGACCTTAAGATTTTGCATGAACCGAGGACTGGCAGCCAGGTAACACGAGAAATTGTGGAAAGTGTTAATATGTAGTAAAAACCTAAGAAAATCTCCCGTTTCCGTCATTTACTATCGAATCGACATAACGCCAGATCGTCACAGTGGTCGCTTTTCTCTCTGAAACGGTTACATTTATCGTCTGCAAGCCCTTGTCGCGTGATGCGGTATGCAGACACAGTACAAGCAGCACACTAGAACACAGAATAAGAATCTACGTTGATGCAATCGGCCAGTAAGAAGAGCTACATTTCAAGTTTTAGTTATCGATTAATGAATTATTGGGCGGTTTGGTGCCTTGGACCAGACCGAGGACCTTAGGATTTTGCATGAACCGAGGACTGGCAGCCAGGTAACACGAGAAATTGTGTAAAGTGTTAATATGTAGTAAAAACCTAAGAAAATCTCCCGTTTCCGTCATTTACTAACGAATCGACATAACGCCAGATCGTCACAGTGGTCGCTTTTCTCTCTGAAACGTTTACATTTATCGTCTGCAAGCCCTTGTCGCGTGATGCGGTATGCAGAGTCACTACAAGCGGCATAGTAGAACACTGAAGAAGCATCTAAGTTATGCAATCGCCCAGTAAGAAGAGCTACATTTCAAGTTTTAGTTATCGATTAATGAATTATTGGGCGGTTTGGTGCCTTGGACCAGACCGAGGACCTTAAGATTTTTTATGAACCGAGGACTGGCAGCCACGTAACACGAGAAAATGTGGAAAGTGTTAATATGTAGTAAAAACCCAAGAAAATCTCCCGTTTCCGTCATTTACTATCGAATCGACATAACGCCAGATCGTCACAGTGGTCGCTTTTCTCTCTGAAACGGTTACATTTATCGTCTGCAAGCCCTTGTCGCGTGATGCGGTATGCAGAGTCACTACAAGCGGCATAGTAGAACACTGAAGAAGCATCTAAGTTTATGCAATCGGCCAGGAAGAAGAGCTACATTTCAAGTTTTAGTTATCGATTAATGAATTATTGGGCGGTTTGGTGCCTTGGACCAGACCGAGGACATTAAGATTTTGCATGAACCGAGGACTGGCAGCCAGGTAACACGAGAAATTGTGTAAAGTGTTAATATGTAGTAAAAACCTAAGAAAATCTCCCGTTTCCCTCATTTACTATCGAATCGACATAACGCCAGATCGTCACAGTGGTCGCTTTTCTCTCTGAAACGGTTACATTTATCGTCTGCAAGCCCTTGTCGCGTGATGCGGTATGCAGACACAGTACAAGCAGCACACTAGAACACAGATTAAGAATCTACGTTGATGCAATCGGCCAGTAAGAAGAGCTACATTTCAAGTTTTAGTTATCGATTAATGAATTATTGGGCGGTTTGGTGCCTTGGACCAGACCGAGGACCTTAAGATTTTGCATGAACCGAGGACTGGCAGCCACGTAACACGAGAAAATGTGGAAAGTGTTAATATGTAGTAAAATTATAAGATAATCTCCTGTTTCCGTTATTTACTATCGAATCGACATAACTCCAGATAGTCAAAATGGTTGCTTTTCTCTCTGAAACGGTTACATTTATCGTCTGCAAGCCCTTGTCGCGTGATGCGGTATGCAGACACAGTACAAGCAGCACACTAGAACACAGAATAAGAATCTACGTTGATGCAATCGGCCAGTAAGAAGAGCTACATTTCAAGTTTTAGTTATCGATTAATGAATTATTGGGCGGTTTGGTGCCTTGGACCAGACCGAGGACCTTAAGATTTTGCATGAACCGAGGACTGGCAGCCAGGTAACACGAGAAATTGTGTAAAGTGTTAATATGTAGTAAAAACCTAAGAAAATCTCCCGTTTCCGTCATTTACTATCGAATCGACATAACGCCAGTTCGTCACAGTGGTCGCTTTTCTCTCTGAAACGGTTACATTTATCGTCTGCAAGCCCTTGTCGCGTGATGCGGTATGCAGACACAGTACAAGCAGCACACTAGAACACAGAATAAGAATCTACTTCGATGCAATCGGCCAGTAAGAAGAGCTACATTTCAAGTATTAGTTATCGATTAATGAATTATTGGGCGGTTTGGTGCCTTGGACCAGACCGAGGACCTTAAGATTTTGCATGAACCGAGGACTGGCAGCCAGGTAACACGAGAAAATGTGGAAAGTGGTAATATGTAGTAAAAATAAAAGATAATCTCCTGTTTCCTTTATTTACTATCGAATCGAAATAACTCCAGATAGTCAAAATGGTTGCTTTTCTCTCTGAAACGGTTACATTTATCGTCTGCAAGCCCTTGTCGCGTGATGCGGTATGCAGAGTCACTACAAGCGGCATAGTAGAACACTGAAGAAGCATCTAAGTTTATGCAATCGGCCAGTAAGAAGAGCTACATTTCAAGTTTTAGTTATCGATTAATGAATTATTGGGCGGTTTGGTGCCTTGGACCAGACCGAGGACCTTAAGATTTTGCATGAACCGAGGACTGGCTGCCAGGTAACACGAGAAATTGTGTAAAGTGTTAATATGTAGTAAAAACCTAAGAAAATCTCCCGTTTCCGTCATTTACTATCGAATCGACATAACGCCAGATCGTCACAGTGGTCGCTTTTCTCTCTGAAACGGTTACATTTATCGTCTGCAAGCCCTTGTCGCGTGATGCGGTATGCAGACACAGTACAAGCAGCACACTAGAACACAGAATAAGATTCTACGTTGATGCAAACGGCCAGTAAGAAGAGCTACATTTCAAGTTTTAGTTATCGATTAATGAATTATTGGGCGGTTTGGTGCCTTGGACCAGACCGAGGACCTTAAGATTTTGCATGAACCGAGGACTGGCAGCCAGGTAACACGAGAAAATGTGGAAAGTGTTAATATGTAGTAAAAATAAAAGATAATCTCCTGTTTCCGTTATTTACTATCGAATCGACATAACTCCAGATAGTCAAAATGGTTGCTTTTCTCTCTGAAACGGTTACATTTATCGTCTGCAAGCCCTTGTCGCGTGATGCGGTATGCAGAGTCACTACAAGCGGCATAGTAGAACACTGAAGAAGCATCTAAGTTTATGCAATCGGCCAGGAAGAAGAGCTACATTTCAAGTTTTAGTTATCGATTAATGAATTATTGGGCGGTTTGGTGCCTTGGACCAGACCGAGGACCTTAAGATTTTGCATGAACCGAGGACTGGATGCCAGGTAACACAAGAAATTGTGTAAAGTGTTAATATGTAGTAAAAACCTAAGAAAATCTCCCGTTTCCGTCATATACTATCGAATCGACATAACGCCAGATCGTCACAGTGGTCGCTTTTCTCTCTCAAACGGTTACAGTTATCGTCTGCAAGCCGTTGTCGCGTGATGCGGTATGCAGAGTCACTACAAGCGGCATAGTAGAACACTGAAGAAGCATCTAAGTTTATGCAATCGGCCAGTAAGAAGAGCTACATTTCAAGTTTTAGTTATCGATTAATGAATTATTGGGCGGTTTGGTGCCTTGGACCAGACCGAGGACCTTAAGATTTTGCATGAACCGAGGACTGGCAGCCAGGTAACACGAGAAATTGTGTAAAGTGTTAATATGTAGTAAAAACCCAAGAAAATCTCCCGTTTCCGTCATTTGCTATCGAATCGACATAACGCCAGATCGTCACAGTGGTCGCTTTTCTCTCTGAAACGGTTACATTTATCGTCTGCAAGCCCTTGTCGCGTGATGCGGTATGCAGAGTCACTACAAGCGGCATAGTAGAACACTGAAGAAGCATCTAAGTTTATGCAATCGGCCAGTAAGAAGAGCTACATTTCAAGTTTTAGTTATCGATTAATGAATTATTGGGCGGTTTGGTGCCTTGGACCAGACCGAGGACCTTAAGATTTTGCATGAACCGAGGACTGGCAGCCAGGTAACACGAGAAATTGTGTAAAGTGTTAATATGTAGTAAAAACCTAAGAAAATCTCCCGTTTCCGTCATTTACTATCGAATCGACATAACGCCAGATCGTCACATTGGTCGCTTTTCTCTCTGAAACGGTTACATTTATCGTCTGCGAGCCCTTGTCGCGTGATGCGGTATGCAGACACAGTACAAGCAGCACACTAGAACACAGAATAAGAATCTACGTTGATGCAATCGGCCAGGAAGATGAGCTACATTTCAAGTTTTAGTTATCGATTAGTGAATTATTGGGCGGTTTGGTGCCTTGGACCAGACCGAGGACCTTATGATTTTGCATGAACCGAGGACTGGCAGCCAGGTAACACGAGAAATTGTGTAAAGTGTCAATATGCAGTAAAAACCTAAGAAAATCTCCCGTTTCCGTCATTTACTATCGAATCGACATAACGCCAGATCGTCACAGTGGCCGCTTTTCTCTCTGAAACGGTTACATTTATCGTCTGCAAGCCCTTGTCGCGTGATGCGGTATGCAGACACAGTACAAGCAGCACACTAGAACACAGAATAAGAATCTACGTTGATGCAATCGGCCAGTAAGAAGAGCTACATTTCAAGTTTTAGTTATCGATTAATGAATTATTGGGCGGTTTGGTGCCTTGGACCAGACCGAGGACCTTAAGATTTTGCATGAACCGAGGACTGGCAGCCAGGTAACACGAGAAATTGTGTAAAGTGTTAATATGTAGTAAAAACCTAAGAAAATCTCCCGTTTCCGTCATTTACTATCGAATCGACATAACGCCTGATCGTCACAGTGGTCGCTCTTCTCTCTGAAACGGTTACATTTATCGTCTGCAAGCCCTTGTCGCGTGATGCGGTATGCAGACACAGTACAAGCAGCACACTAGAACACAGAATAAGATTCTACGTTGATGCAAACGGCCAGTAAGAAGAGCTACATTTCAAGTTTTAGTTATCGATTAATGAATTATTGGGCGGTTTGGTGCCTTGGACCAGACCGAGTACCTTAAGATTTTGCATGAACCGAGGACTGGCAGCTAGGTAACACGAAAAATTGTGTAAAGTGTTAATATGTAGTAAAAACCTAAGAAAATCTCCCGTTTCCGTCATTTACTATCGAATCGACATAACGCCAGATCGTCACAGTGGTCGCTTCTCTCTCTGAAACGGTTACATTTATCGTCTGCAAGCCCTTGTCGCGTGATGCGGTATGCAGACACAGTACAAGCAGCACACTAGAACACAGAATAAGAATCTACGTTGATGCAATCGGCCAGTAAGAAGAGCCACATTTCAAGTTTTAGTTATCGATTAATGAATTTTTGGGCGGTTTGGTGCCTTGGACCAGACCGAGGACCTTAAGATTTTGCATGAACCGAGGACTGGCAGCCAGGTAACACGAGAAATTGTGTAAAGTGTTAATATGTAGTAAAAACCTAAGAAAATCTCCCGTTTCCGTCATTTACTATCGAATCGACATAACGCCAGATCGTCACAGTGGTCGCTTTTCTCTCTGAAACGGTTACATTTATCGTCTGCAAGCCCTTGTCGCGTGATGCGGTATGCAGGGTCACTACAAGCGGCATAGTAGGACACTGAAGAAGCATCTAAGTTTATGCAATCGCCCAGTAAGAAGAGCTACATTTCAAGTTTTAGTTATCGATTAATGAATTATTAAGCGGTTTGGTGCCTTGGACCAGACCGAGGACCTTAAGATTTTGCATGAACCGAGGACTGGCAGCCAGGTAACACGAGAAATTGTGTAAAGTGTTAATATGTAGTAAAAACCTAAGAAAATCTCCCGTTTCCGTCATTTACTATTGAATCGACATAACGCCAGATCGTCACATTGGTCGCTTTTCTCTCTGAAACGGTTACATTTATCGTCTGCAAGCCCTTGTCGCGTGATGCGGTATGCAGACACAGTACAAGCAGCACACTAGAACACAGAATAAGAATCTACGTTGATGCAATCGGCCAGTAAGAAGAGCTACATTTCAAGTTTTAGTTATCGATTAATGAATTATTGGGCGGTTTGGTGCCTTGGACCAGACCGAGGACCTTAAGATTTTGCATGAACCGAGGACTGGCAGCCTGGTAACACGAGAAATTGTGTAAAGTGTTAATATGTAGTAAAAACCTAAGAAAATCTCCCGTTTCCGTCATTTACTATCGAATCGACATAACGCCAGATCGTCACAGTGGTCGCTTCTCTCTCTGAAACGGTTACATTTATCGTCTGCAAGCCCTTGTCGCGTGATGCGGTATGCAGACACAGTACAAGCAGCACACTAGAACACAGAATAAGAATCTACGTTGATGCAATCGGCCAGTAAGAAGAGCCACATTTCAAGTTTTAGTTATCGATTAATGAATTTTTGGGCGGTTTGGCGCCTTGGACCAGACCGAGGACCTTAAGATTTTGCATGAACCGAGGACTGGCAGCCAGGTAACACGAGAAATTGTGTAAAGTGTTAATATGTAGTAAAAACCTAAGAAAATCTCCCGTTTCCGTCATTTACTATCGAATCGACATAACGCCAGATCGTCACAGTGGTCGCTTTTCTCTCTGAAACGGTTACATTTATCGTCTGCAAGCCCTTGTCGCGTGATGCGGTATGCAGGGTTACTACAAGCGGCATAGTAGGACACTGAAGAAGCATCTAAGTTTATGCAATCGCCCAGTAAGAAGAGCTACATTTCAAGTTTTAGTTATCGATTAGTGAATTATTGGGCGGTTTGGTGCCTTGGACCAGACCGAGGACCTTATGATTTTGCATGAACCGAGGACTGGCAGCCAGGTAACACGAGAAATTGTGTAAAGTGTTAATATGTAGTAAAAACCTAAGAAAATCTCCCGTTTCCGTCATTTACTATCGAATCGACATAACGCCAGATCGTCACAGTGGCCGCTTTTCTCTCTGAAACGGTTACATTTATCGTCTGCAAGCCCTTGTCGCGTGATGCGGTATGCAGACACAGTACAAGCAGCACACTAGAACACAGAATAAGAATCTACGTTGATGCAATCGGCCAGTAAGAAGAGCTACATTTCAAGTTTTAGTTATCGATTAATGAATTATTGGGCGGTTTGGTGCCTTGGACAAGACCGAGGACCTTAAGATTTTGCATGAACCGAGGACTGGCAGCCAGGTAACACGAGAAATTGTGTAAAGTGTTAATATGTAGTAAAAACCTAAGAAAATCTCCCGTTTCCGTCATTTACTATCGAATCGACATAACGCCTGATCGTCACAGTGGTCGCTTTTCTCTCTGAAACGGTTACATTTATCGTCTGCAAGCCCTTGTCGCGTGATGCGGTATGCAGACACAGTACAAGCAGCACACTAGAACACAGAA
This sequence comes from Schistocerca cancellata, assembly GCF_023864275.1. Classification (NCBI taxonomy): domain Eukaryota; kingdom Metazoa; phylum Arthropoda; class Insecta; order Orthoptera; family Acrididae; genus Schistocerca; species Schistocerca cancellata. Next base: position 4,699,209 of record NW_026047150.1, read on the forward strand.
TAAGAATCTACGTTGATGCAATCGGCCAGTAAGAAGAGCTACATTTCAAGTTTTAGTTATCGATTAATGAATTATTGGGCGGTTTGGTGCCTTGGACCAGACCGAGTACCTTAAGATTTTGCATGAACCGAGGACTGGCAGCTAGGTAACACGAAAAATTGTGTAAAGTGTTAATATGTAGTAAAAACCTAAGAAAATCTCCCGTTTCCGTCATTTACTATCGAATCGACATAACGCCAGATCGTCACAGTGGTCGCTTCTCTCTCTGAAACGGTTACATTTATCGTCTGCAAGCCCTTGTCGCGTGATGCGGTATGCAGACACAGTACAAGCAGCACACTAGAACACAGAATAAGAATCTACGTTGATGCAATCGGCCAGTAAGAAGAGCCACATTTCAAGTTTTAGTTATCGATTAATGAATTTTTGGGCGGTTTGGTGCCTTGGACCAGACCGAGGACCTTAAGATTTTGCATGAACCGAGGACTGGCAGCCAGGTAACACGAGAAATTGTGTAAAGTGTTAATATGTAGTAAAAACCTAAGAAAATCTCCCGTTTCCGTCATTTACTATCGAATCGACATAACGCCAGATCGTCACAGTGGTCGCTTTTCTCTCTGAAACGGTTACATTTATCGTCTGCAAGCCCTTGTCGCGTGATGCGGTATGCAGGGTCACTACAAGCGGCATAGTAGGACACTGAAGAAGCATCTAAGTTTATGCAATCGCCCAGTAAGAAGAGCTACATTTCAAGTTTTAGTTATCGATTAATGAATTATTGGGCGGTTTGGTGCCTTGGACCAGACCGAGGACCTTAAGATTTTGCATGAACCGAGGACTGGCAGCCAGGTAACACGATAAATTGTGTAAAGTGTTAATATGTAGTAAAAACCTAAGAAAATCTCCCGTTTCCGTCATTTACTATCGAATCGACATAACGCCAGATCGTCACAGTGGTCGCTTTTCTCTCTGAAACGGTTACATTTATCGTCTGCAAGCCCTTGTCGCGTGATGCGGTATGCAGACACAGTACAAGCAGCACACTAGAACACAGAATAAGAATCTACGTTGATGCAATCGGCCAGTAAGAAGAGCTACATTTCAAGTTTTAGTTATCGATTAATGAATTATTGGGCGGTTTGGTGCCTTGGACCAGACCGAGGACCTTAAGATTTTGCATGAACCGAGGACTGGCAGCCTGGTAACACGAGAAATTGTGTAAAGTGTTAATATGTAGTAAAAACCTAAGAAAATCTCCCGTTTCCGTCATTTACTATCGAATCGACATAACGCCAGATCGTCACAGTGGTCGTTTTTCTCTCTGAAACGGTTACATTTATCGTCTGCAAGCCCTTGTCGCGTAATGCGGTATGCAGACACAGTACAAGCAGCACACTAGAACACAGATTAAGAATCTACGTTGATGCAATCGGCCAGTAAGAAGAGCTACATTTCAAGTTTTAGTTATCGATTAATGAATTATTGGGCGGTTTGGTGCCTTGGACCGGACCGAGGACCTTAAGATTTTGCATGAACCGAGGACTGGCAGCCAGGTAACACGAGAAATTGTGTAAAGTGTTAATATGTAGTAAAAACCTAAGAAACTCTCCCGTTTCCGTCATTTACTGTCGTATCGACATAACGCCAGATCGTCACAGTGGTCGCTTTTCTCTCTGAAACGGTTACATTTATCGTCTGCAAGCCCTTGTCGCGTGATGCGGTATGCAGACACAGTACAAGCAGCACACTAGAACACAGAATAAGAATCTACGTTGATGCAATCGGCCAAAAATAAGAGCTACACTTCAAATTTTAGTTATCGAAAATTGAATTATTGGCTGGTTTAATGCCTTTGACATGACCGAGGACCTTAAGATTTTGCATGAACCGAGGACTGGCAGCCACGTAACACCTGAATATGTGGAAAGTGTTAATATGTAGTAAAAATATAAGATAATCTCCTGTTTCCGTTATTTACTATCGAATCGAAGTAACTCCAGTTAGTCAAAATGGTTGCTTTTCTCTCTGAAACGGTTACATTTATCGTCTGCAAGCCCTTGTCGCGTGATGCGGTATGCAGACACAGTACAAGCAGCACACTAGAACACAGAATAAGAATCTACGTTGATATAATCGGGCAGTAAGAAGAGCTACATTTCAAGTTTTAGTTATCGATTAATGAATTATTGGGCGGTTTGGTGCCTTGGACCACACCGAGGACCTTAAGATTTTGCATGAACCGAGGACTGGCAGCCAGGTAACACGAGAAATTGTGTAAAGTGTTAATATGTAGTAAAAACCTAAGAAAATCTCCCGTTTCCGTCATTTACTATCGAATCGACATAACGCCAGATCGTCACAGTGGTCGCTTTTCTCTCTGAAACGGTTACATTTATCGTCTGCAAGCCCTTGTCGCGTGATGCGGTATGCAGACACAGTACAAGCAGCACACTAGAACACAGACTAAGAATCTACGTTGATGCAATCGGCCAGGAAGAAGAGCTACATTTCAAGTTTTAGTTATCGATTAATGAATTATTGGGCGGTTTGGTGCCTTGGACCAGACCGAGGACCTTAAGATTTTGCATGAACCGAGGACTGGCAGCCAGGTAACACGAGAAATTGTGTAAAGTGTTAATATGTAGTAAAAACCTAAGAAAATCTCCCGTTTCCGTCATTTACTATCGAATCGACATAACGCCAGATCGTCACAGTGGTCGCTTTTCTCTCTGAAACGGTTACATTTATCGTCTGCAAGCCCTTGTCGCGTGATTCGGGATGCAGACACAGTACAAGCAGCACACTAGAACACAGAATAAGAATCTACGTTGATGCAATCGGCCAGGAAGAAGAGCTACATTTCAAGTTTTAGTTATCGATTAATGAATTATTGGGCGGTTTGGTGCCTTGGACCAGACCGAGGACCTTAAGATTTTGCATGAACCGAGGACTGGCAGCCAGGTAACACGAGAAATTGTGTAAAGTGTTAATATGTAGTAAAAACCTAAGAAAATCTCCCGTTTCCGTCATTTACTATCGAATCGACCTAACGCCAGATCGTCACAGTGGTCGCTTCTCTCTCTGAAACGGTTACATTTATCGTCTGCAAGCCCTTGTCGCGTGATGCGGTATGCAGACACAGTACAAGCAGCACACTAGAACACAGATTAAGAATCTACGTTGATGCAATCGGCCAGTAAGAAGAGCTACATTTCAAGTTTTAGTTATCGATTAATGAATTATTGGGCGGTTTGGTGCCTTGGACCAGACCGAGGACCTTAAGATTTTGCATGAACCGAGGACTGGCAGCCAGGTAACACGAGAAATTGTGTAAAGTGTTAATATGTAGTAAAAACCTAAGAAAATCTCCCGTTTCCGTCATTTACTATCGAATCGACATAACGCCAGATCGTCACAGTGGTCGCTTTTCTCTCTCAAACGGTTACATTTATCGTCTGCAAGCCCTTGTCGCGTGATGCCGTATGCAGACACAGTACAAGCAGCACACTAGAACACAGAATAAGAATCTACGTTGATGCAATCGGCCAAAAATAAGAGCTACACTTCAAATTTTAGTTATCGAAAATTGAATTATTGGCTGGTTTAATGCCTTTGACATGACCGAGGACCTTAAGATTTTGCATGAACCGAGGACTGGCAGCCACGTAACACCTGAATATGTGGAAAGTGTTAATATGTAGTAAAAATATAAGATAATCTCCTGTTTCCGTTGTTTACTATCGAATCGAAATAACTCCAGTTAGTCAAAATGGTTGCTTTTCTCTCTGAAACGGTTACATTTATCGTCTGCAAGCCCTTGTCGCGTGATGCGGTATGCAGACACAGTACAAGCAGCACACTAGAACACAGAATAAGTATCTACGTTGATATAATCGGGCAGTAAGAAGAGCTACATTTCAAGTTTTAGTTATCGATTAATGAATTATTGGGCGGTTTGGTGCCTTGGACCACACCGAGGACCTTAAGATTTTGCATGAACCGAGGACTGGCAGCCAGGTAACACGAGAAATTGTGTAAAGTGTTAATATGTAGTAAAAACCTAAGAAAATCTCCCGTTTCCGTCATTTACTATCGAATCGACATAACGCCAGATCGTCACAGTGGTCGCTTTTCTCTCTGAAACGGTTACATTTATCGTCTGCAAGCCCTTGTCGCGTGATTCGGTATGCAGACACAGTACAAGCAGCACACTAGAACACAGATTAAGAATCTACGTTGATGCAATCGGCCAGTAAGAAGAGCTACATTTCAAGTCTTAGTTATCGATTAATGAATTATTGGGCGGTTTGGTGCCTTGGACCGGACCGAGGACCTTAAGATTTTGCATGAACCGAGGACTGGCAGCCAGGTAACACGAGAAATTGTGTAAAGTGTTAATATGTAGTAAAAACCTAAGAAAATCTCCCGTTTCCGTCATTTACTATCGAATCGACATAACGCCAGATCGTCACAGTGGTCGCTTTTCTCTCTGAAACGGTTACATTTATCGTCTGCAAGCCCTTGTCGCGTGATTCGGTATGCAGACACAGTACAAGCAGCACACTAGAACACAGAATAAGAATCTACGTTGATGCAATCGGCCAGGAAGAAGAGCTACATTTCAAGTTTTAGTTATCGATTAATGAATTATTGGGCGGTTTGGTGCCTTGGACCAGACCGAGGACCTTAAGATTTTGCATGAACCGAGGACTGGCAGCCAGGTAACACCAGAAATTGTGTAAAGTGTTAATATGTAGTAAAAACCTAAGAAAATCTCCCGTTTCCGTCATTTACTATCGAATCGACATAACGCCAGATCGTCACAGTGGTCGCTTTTCTCTCTGAAACGGTTACATTTATCGTCTGCAAGCCCTTGTCGCGTGATGCGCTATGCAGAGTCACTACAAGCGGCATAGTAGAACACTGAAGAAGCATCTAAGTTTATGCAATCGCCCAGTAAGAAGAGCTACAATTCAAGTTTTAGTTTTCGATTAATGAATTATTGGGCGGTTTGGTGCCTTGGACCAGACCGAGGACCTTAAGATTTTGCATGAACCGAGGACTGGCAGCCAGGTAACACGAGAAATTGTGTAAAGTGTTAATATGTAGTAAAAACCTAAGAAAATCTCCCGTTTCCGTCATTTACTATCGAATCGACATAACGCCAGATCGTCACAGTGGTCGCTTTTCTCTCTCAAACGGTTACATTTATCGTCTGCAAGCCCTTGTCGCGTGATGCGGTATGCAGACACAGTACAAGCAGCACACTAGAACACAGAATAAGAATCTACGTTGATGCAATCGGCAAAAAATAAGAGCTACACTTCAAATTTTAGTTATCGAAAATTGAATTATTGGCTGGTTAAATGCCTTTGACATGACCGAGGACCTTAAGATTTTGCATGAACCGAGGACTGGCAGCCACGTAACACCTGAATATGTGGAAAGTGTTAATATGTAGTAAAAATATAAGATTATCTCCTGTTTCCGTTGTTTACTATCGAATCGAAATAACTCCAGTTAGTCAAAATGGTTGCTTTTCTCTCTGAAACGGTTACATTTATCGTCTGCAAGCCCTTGTCGCGTGATGCGGTATGCAGACACAGTACAAGCAGCACACTAGAACACAGAATAAGAATCTACGTTGATATAATCGGGCAGTAAGAAGAGCTACATTTCAAGTTTTAGTTATCGATTAATGAATTATTGGGCGGTTTGGTGCCTTGGACCACACCGAGGACCTTAAGATTTTGCATGAACCGAGAACTGGCAGCCAGGTAACACGAGAAATTGTGTAAAGTGTTAATATGTAGTAAAAACCTAAGAAAATCTCCCGTTTCCGTCATTTACTATCGAATCGACATAACGCCGGATCGTCACAGTGGTCGCTTTTCTCTCTCAAACGGTTACATTTATCGTCTGCAAGCCCTTGTCGCGTGATACGGTATGCAGACACAGTACAAGTAGCACACTAGAAGACAGAATAAGAATCTACGTTGATGCAATCGGCCAGTAAGAAGAGCTACATTTCAAGTTTTAGTTATCGATTAATGAATTATTGGGCGGTTTGGTGCCTTGGACCAGACCGAGGACCTTAAGATTTTGCATGAACCGAGGACTGGCAGCCAGGTAACACGAGAGATTGTGTAAAGTGTTAATATGTAGTAAAAACCTAAGAAAATCTCCCGTTTCCGTCATTTACTATCGAATCGACATAACGCCAGATCGTCACAGTGGTCGCTTTTCTCTCTGAAACGGTTACATTTATCGTCTGCAAGCCCTTGTCGCGTGATGCGGTATGCAGACACAGTACAAGCAGCACACTAGAACACAGAATAAGAATCTACGTTGATGCAATCGGCCAAAAATAAGAGCTACACTTCAAATTTTAGTTATCGAAAATTGAATTATTGGCCGGTTTAATGCCTTTGACATGACCGAGGACCTTAAGATTTTGCATGAACCGAGGACTGGCAGCCACGTAACACGAGAATATGTGGAAAGTATTAATATGTAGTAAAAATATAAGATAATCTCCTGTTTCCGTTATTTACTATCGAATCGAAATAACTCCAGATAGTCAAAATGGTTGCTTTTCTCTCTGAAACGGTTACATTTATCGTCTGCAAGCCCTTGTCGCGTGATGCGGTATGCAGACACCGTTCAAGCAGCACACTAGAACACAGAATAAGAATCTACGATGATGCAATCGGCCAGGAAGAAGAGCTACATTTCAAGTTTTAGTTATCGATTAATGAATTATTGGGCGGTTTGGTGCCTTGGACCAGACCGAGGACCTTAAGATTTTGCATGAACCGAGGACTGGCAGCCAGGTAACACGAGAAATTGTGTAAAGTGTTAATATGTAGTAAAAACCTAAGAAAATCTCCCGTTTCCGTCATTTACTATCGAATCGACATAACGCCAGATCGTCACAGTGGTCGCTTTTCTCTCTGAAACGGTTACATTTATCGTCTGCAAGCCCTTGTCGCGTGATGCGGTATGCAGACACAGTACAAGCAGCACACTAGAACACAGAATAAGAATCTACGTTGATGCAATCGGCCAGTAAGAAGAGCTACATTTCAAGTTTTAGTTATCGATTAATGAATTATTGGGCGGTTTGGTGCCTTGGACCAGACCGAGGACCTTAAGATTTTGCATGAACCGAGGACTGGCAGCCAGGTAACACGAGAAATTGTGTAAAGTGTTAATATGTAGTAAAAACCTAAGAAAATCTCCCGTTTCCGTCATTTACTATCGAATCGACATAACGCCAGATCGTCACAGTGGTCGCTTTTCTCTCTGAAACGGTTACATTTATCGTCTGCAAGCCCTTGTCGCGTGATGCGGTATGCAGAACCAGTACAAGCAGCACACTAGAACACAGAATAAGAATCTACGTTGATGCAATCGGCCAAAAATAAGAGCTACACTTCAAATTTTAGTTATCGAAAATTGAATTATTGGCCGGTTTAATGCCTTTGACATGACCGAGGACCTTAAGATTTTGCTTGAACCGAGGACTGGCAGCCACGTGACACGAGAATATGTGGAAAGTATTAATATGTAGTAAAAATATAAGATAATCCCTTGTTTCCGTTATTTACTATCGAATCGAAATAACTCCAGATAGTCAAAATGGTTGCTTTTCTCTCTGAAACGGTTACATTTATCGTCTGCAAGCCCTTGTCGCGTGATGCGGTATGCAGACACAGTACAAGCAGCACACTAGAACACAGAATAAGAATCTACGTTTATGCAATCGGCCAGGAAGAAGAGCTACATTTCAAGTTTTAGTTATCGATTAATGAATTATTGGGCGGTTTGGTGCCTTGGACCAGACCGAGGACCTTAAGATTTTGCATGAACCGAGGACTGGCAGCCAGGTAACACGAGAAATTGTGTAAAGTGTTAATATGTAGTAAAAACCTAAGAAAATCTCCCGTTTCCGTCATTTACTATCGAATCGACATAACGCCAGATCGTCACAGTGGTCGCTTTTCTCTCTGAAACGGTTACATTTATCGTCTGCAAGCCCTTGTCGCGTGATGCGGTATGCAGACACAGTACAAGCAGCACACTAGAACACAGAATAAGAATCTACGTTGATGCAATCGGCCAAAAATAAGAGCTACACTTCAAATGTTAGTTATCGAAAATTGAATTATTGGCCGGTTTAATGCCTTTGACATGACCGAGGACCTTAAGATTTTGCATGAACCGAGGACTGGCAGCCACGTAACACGAGAATATGTGGAAAGTGTTAATATGTAGTAAAAATATAAGATAATCTCCGGTTTCCGTTATTTACTATCAAATCGAAATAACTCCAGATAGTCAAAATGGTTGCTTTTCTCTCTGAAACGGTTACATTTATCGTCTGCAAGCCCTTGTCGCGTGATGCGGTATGCAGACACAGTACAAGCAGCACACTAGAACACAGAATAAGAATCAACGTTGATGCAATCGGCCAGGAAGAAGAGCTACATTTCAAGTTTTAGTTATCGATTAATGAATTATTGGGCGGTTTGGTGCCTTGGACCAGACCGAGGACCTTAAGATTTTGCATGAACCGAGGACTGGCAGCCAGGTAACACGAGAAATTGTGTAAAGTGTTAATATGTAGTAAAAACCTAAGAAAATCTCCCGTTTCCGTCATTTACTATCGAATCGACATAACGCCAGATCGTCACAGTGGTCGCTTTTCTCTCTGAAACGGTTACATTTATCGTCTGCAAGCCCTTGTCGCGTGATGCGGTATGCAGAGTCACTACAAGCGGCATAGTAGAACACTGAAGAAGCATCTAAGTTTATGCAATCGCCCAGTAAGAAGAGCTACAATTCAAGTTTTAGTTATCGATTAATGAATTATTTGGCGGTTTGGTGCCTTGGACCAGACCGAGGACCTTAAGATTTTGCATGAACCGAGGACTGGCAGCCAGGTAACACGAGAAATTGTGTAAAGTGTTAATATGTAGTAAAAACCTAAGAAAATCTCCCGTTTCCGTCATTTACTATCGAATCGACATAACGCCAGATCGTCACAGTGGTCGCTTTTCTCTCTCAAACGGTTACATTTATCGTCTGCAAGCCCTTGTCGCGTGATGCGGTATGCAGAGTCACTACAAGCGGCATAGTAGAACACTGAAGAAGCATCTAAGTTTATGCAATCGGCCAGTAAGAAGAGCTACATTTCAAGTTTTAGTTTTCGATTAATGAATTATTGGGCGGTTTGGTGCCTTGGACCAGACCGAGGACCTTAAGATTTTGCATGAACCGAGGACTGGCAGCCAGGTAACACGAGAAATTGTGTAAAGTGTTAATATGTAGTAAAAACCTAAGAAAATCTCCCGTTTCCGTCATTTACTATCGAATCGACATAACGCCAGATCGTCACAGTGGTCGCTTTTCTCTCTCAAACGGTTACATTTATCGTCTGCAAGCCCTTGTCGCGTGATGCGGTATGCAGACACAGTACAAGCAGCACACTAGAACACAGAATAAGAATCTACGTTGATGCAATCGGCCAAAAATAAGAGCTACACTTCAAATTTTAGTTATCGAAAATTGAATTATTGGCTGGTTTAATGCCTTTGACATGACCGAGGACCTTAAGATTTTGCATGAACCGAGGACTGGCAGCCACGTAACACCTGAATATGTGGAAAGTGTTAATATGTAGTAAAAATATAAGATAATCTCCTGTTTCCGTTGTTTACTATCGAATCGAAATAACTCCAGTTAGTCAAAATGGTTGCTTTTCTCTCTGAAACGGTTACATTTATCGTCTGCAAGCCCTTGTCGCGTGATGCGGTATGCAGACACAGTACAAGCAGCACACTAGAACACAGAATAAGAATCTACGTTGATATAATCGGGCAGTAAGAAGAGCTACATTTCAAGTTTTAGTTATCGATTAATGAATTATTGGGCGGTTTGGTGCCTTGGACCACACCGAGGACCTTAAGATTTTGCATGATCCGAGGACTGGCAGCCAGGTAACACGAGAAATTGTGTAAAGTATTAATATGTAGTAAAAACCTAAGAAAATCTCCCGTTTCCGTCATTTACTATCGAATCGACATAACGCCAGATCGTCACAGTGGTCGCTTTTCTCTCTGAAACGGTTACATTTATCGTCTGCAAGCCCTTGTCGCGTGATGCGGTATGCAGACACAGTACAAGCAGCACACTAGAACACAGAATAAGAATCTACGTTGATGCAATCGGCCAGGAAGAAGAGCTACATTTCAAGTTTTAGTTATCGATTAATGAATTATTGGGCGGTTTGGTGCCTTGGACCAGACCGAGGACCTTAAGATTTTGCATGAACCGAGGACTGGCAGCCAGGTAACACGAGAAATTGTGTAAAGTGTTAATATGTAGTAAAAACCTAAGAAAATCTCCCGTTTCCGTCATTTACTATCGAATCGACATAACGCCAGATCGTCACAGTGGTCGCTTTTCTCTCTGAAACGGTTACATTTATCGTCTGCAAGCCCTTGTTCGTGATGCGGTATGCAGAGTCACTACAAGAGGCATAGTAGAACACTGAAGAAGCATCTAAGTTTATGCAATCGCCCAGTAAGAAGAGCTACATTTCAAGTTTTAGTGATCGATTAATGAATTATTGGGCGGTTTGGTGCCTTGGACCAGACCGAGGACCTTAAGATTTTGCATGAACCGAGGACTGGCAGCCAGGTAACACGAGAAATTGTGTAAAGTGTTAATATGTAGTAAAAACCTAAGAAAATCTCCCGTTTCCGTCATTTACTATCGAATCGACATAACGCCAGATCGTCACAGTGGTCGCTTTTCTCTCTGAAACGGTTACATTTATCGTCTGCAAGCCCTTGTCGCGTGATGCGGTATGCAGACACAGTACAAGCAGCACACTAGAACACAGAATAAGAATCTACGTTGATGCAATCGGCCAGTAAGAAGAGCTACATTTCAAGTTTTAGTTATCGATTAATGAATTATTGGGCGGTTTGGTGCCTTGGACCAGACCGAGGACCTTAAGATTTTGCATGAACCGAGGACTGGCAGCCAGGTAACACGAGAAATTGTGTAAAGTGTTAATATGTAGTAAAAACCTAAGAAAATCTCCCGTTTCCGTCATTTACTATCGAATCGACATAACGCCAGATCGTCACAGTGGTCGCTTTTCTCTCTGAAACGGTTACATTTATCGTCTGCAAGCCCTTGTCGCGTGATGCGGTATGCAGAACCAGTACAAGCAGCACACTAGAACACAGAATAAGAATCTACGTTGATGCAATCGGCCAAAAATAAGAGCTACACTTCAAATTTTAGTTATCGAAAATTGAATTATTGGCCGGTTTAATGCCTTTGACATGACCGAGGACCTTAAGATTTTGCTTGAACCGAGGACTGGCAGCCACGTGACACGAGAATATGTGGAAAGTATTAATATGTAGTAAAAATATAAGATAATCCCTTGTTTCCGTTATTTACTATCGAATCGAAATAACTCCAGATAGTCAAAATGGTTGCTTTTCTCTCTGAAACGGTTACATTTATCGTCTGCAAGCCCTTGTCGCGTGATGCGGTATGCAGACACAGTACAAGCAGCACACTAGAACACAGAATAAGAATCTACGTTGATGCAATCGGCCAGTAAGAAGAGCTACATTTCAAGTTTTAGTTATCGATTAATGAATTATTGGGCGGTTTGGTGCCTTGGACCAGACCGAGGACCTTAAGATTTTGCATGAACCGAGGACTGGCAGCCAGGTAACACGAGAAATTGTGTAAAGTGTTAATATGTAGTAAAAACCTAAGAAAATCTCCCGTTTCCGTCATTTACTATCGAATCGACATAACGCCAGATCGTCACAGTGGTCGCTTTTCTCTCTGAAACGGTTACATTTATCGTCTGCAAGCCCTTGTCGCGTGATGCGGTATGCAGACACAGTACAAGCAGCACACTAGAACACAGAATAAGAATCTACGTTGATGCAATCGGCCAAAAATAAGAGCTACACTTCAAATGTTAGTTATCGAAAATTGAATTATTGGCCGGTTTAATGCCTTTGACATGACCGAGGACCTTAAGATTTTGCATGAACCGAGGACTGGCAGCCACGTAACACGAGAATATGTGGAAAGTGTTAATATGTAGTAAAAATATAAGATAATCTCCGGTTTCCGTTATTTACTATCAAATCGAAATAACTCCAGATAGTCAAATTGGTTGCTTTTCTCTCTGAAACGGTTACATTTATCGTCTGCAAGCCCTTGTCGCGTGATGCGGTATGCAGACACAGTACAAGCAGCACACTAGAACACAGAATAAGAATCTACGTTGATGCAATCGGCCAGGAAGAAGAGCTACATTTCAAGTTTTAGTTATCGATTAATGAATTATTGGGCGGTTTGGTGCCTTGGACTAGACCGAGGACCTTAAGATTTTGCATGAACCGAGGACTGGCAGCCAGGTAACACGAGAAATTGTGTAAAGTGTTAATATGTAGTAAAAACCTAAGAAAATCTCCCGTTTCCGTCATTTACTATCGAATCGACATAACTCCAGATCGTCACAGTGGTCGCTTTTCTCTCTGAAACGGTTACATTTATCGTCTGCAAGCCCTTGTCGCGTGATGCGGTATGCAGACACAGTACAAGCAGCACACTAGAACACAGAATAAGAATCTACGTTGATGCAATCGGCCAGGAAGAAGAGCTACATTTCAAGTTTTAGTTATCGATTAATGAATTATTGGGCGGTTTGGTGCCTTGGACCAGACCGAGGACCTTAAGATTTTGCATGAACCGAGGACTGGCAGCCAGGTAACACGAGAAATTGTGTAAACTGTTAATATGTAGTAAAAACCTAAGAAAATCTCCCGTTTCCGTCATTTACTATCGAATCGACATAACGCCAGATCGTCACAGTGGTCGCTTTTCTCTCTGAAACGGTTACATTTATCGTCTGCAAGCCCTTGTCGCGTGATGCGGTATGCAGACACAGTACAAGCAGCACACTAGAACACAGAATAAGAATCTACGTTGATGCAATCGGCCAGTAAGAAGAGCCACATTTCAAGTTATCGATTAATGAATTTTTGGGCGGTTTGGTGCCTTGGACCAGACCGAGGACCTTAAGATTTTGCATGAACCGAGGACTGGCAATCAGGTAACACGAGAAATTGTGTAAAGTGTTAATATGTAGTAAAAACCTAAGAAAATCTCCCGTTTCCGTCATTTACTATCGAATCGACATAACGCCAGATCGTCACAGTGGTCGCTTTTCTCTCTGAAACGGTTACATTTATCGTCTGCAAGCCCTTGTCGCGTGATGCGGTATGCAGGGTCACTACAAGCGGCATAGTTGGACACTGAAGAAGCATCTAAGTTTATGCAATCGCCCAGTAAGAAGAGCTACATTTCAAGTTTTAGTTATCGATTAATGAATTATTGGGCGGTTTGGTGCCTTGGACCAGACCGAGGACCTTAAGATTTTGCATGAACCGAGGACTGGCAGCCAGGTAACACGAGAAATTGTGTAAAGTGTTAATATGTAGTAAAAACCTAAGAAAATCTCCCGTTTCCGTCATTTACTATGGAATCGACATAACGCCAGATCGTCACAGTGGTCGCTTTTCTCTCTGAAACGGTTACATTTATCGTCTGCAAGCCCTTGTCGCGTGATGCGGTATGCAGAACCAGTACAAGCAGCACACTAGAACACAGAATAAGAATCTACGTTGATGCAATCGGCCAAAAATATGAGCTACACTTCAAATTTTAGTTATCGAAAATTGAATTATTGGCCGGTTTAATGCCTTTGACATGACCGAGGACCTTAAGATTTTGCTTGAACCGAGGACTGGCAGCCACGTAACACGAGAATATGTGGAAAGTATTAATATGTAGTAAAAATATAAGATAATCTCCTGTTTCCGTTATTTACTATCGAATCGAAATAACTCCAGATAGTCAAAATGGTTGCTTTTCTCTCTGAAACGGTTACATTTATCGTCTGCAAGCCCTTGTCGCGTGATGCGGTATGCAGAGTCACTACAAGCGGCATAGTAGAACACAGAATAAGAATCTACGTTGATGCAATCGGCCAGTAAGAAGAGCTACATTTCAAGTTTTAGTTATCGATTAATGAATTATTGGGCGGTTTGGTGCCTTGGACCAGACCGAGGACCTTAAGATTTTGCATGTACCGAGGACTGGCCGCCAGGTAACACGAGAAATTGTGTAAAGTGTTAATATGTAGTAAAAACCTAAGAAAATCTCCCGTTTCCGTCATTTACTATCGAATCGACATAACGACAGATCGTCACAGTGGTCGCTTTTCTCTCTGAAACGGTTACATTTATCGTCTGCAAGCCCTTGTCGCGTGATGCGGTATGCAGACACAGTACAAGCGGCATAGTAGAACACAGAATAAGAATCTACGTTGATGCAATCGGCCAGGAAGAAGAGCTACATTTCAAGTTTTAGTTATCGATTAATGAATTATTGGGCGGTTTGGTGCCTTGGACCAGACCGAGGACCTTAAGATTTTGCATGAACCGAGGACCGGCAGCCAGGTAACACGAGAAATTGTGTAAAGTGTTAATATGTAGTAAAAACCTAAGAAAATCTCCCGTTTCCGTCATTTACTATCGAATCGACATAACGCCAGGTCGTCACAGTGGTCGCTTTTCTCTCTGAAACGGTTACATTTATCGTCTGCAAGCCCTTGTCGCGTGATGCGGTATGCAGAGTCACTACAAGCGGCATAGTAGAACACAGAATAAGAATCTACGTTGATGCAATCGGCCAGTAAGAAGAGCTACATTTCAAGTTTTAGTTATCGATTAATGAATTATTGGGCGGTTTGGTGCCTTGGACCAGACCGAGGACCTTAAGATTTTGCATGAACCGAGGACTGGCAGCCAGGTAACACGAGAAATTGTGTAAAGTGTTAATATGTAGTAAAAACCTAAGAAAATCTCCCGTTTCCGTCATTTACTATCGAATCGACATAACGCCAGATCGTCACATTGGTCGCTTTTCTCTCTGAAACGGTTACATTTATCGTCTGCAAGCCCTTGTCGCGTGATGCGGTATGCAGACACAGTACAAGCAGCACACTAGAACACAGAATAAGAATCTACGTTGATGCAATCGGCCAGTAATAAGAGCTACATTTCAAGTTTTAGTTATCGATTAATGAATTATTGGGCGGTTTGGTGCCTTGGACCAGACAGAGGACCTTAAGATTTAGCATGAACCGAGGACTGGCAACCAGGTAACACGAGAAATTGTGTAAAGTGTTAATATGTAGTAAAAACCTAAGAAAATCTCCCGTTTCCGTCATTTACTATCGAATCGACATAACGCCAGATCGTCACAGTGGTCGCTTTCCTCTCTGAAACGGTTACATTTATCGTCTGCAAGCCCTTGTCGCGTGATGCGGTATGCAGACACAGTACAAGCAGCACACTAGAACACAGAATAAGAATCTACGTTGATGCAATCGGCCAAAAATAAGAGCTACACTTCAAATTTTAGTTATCGAAAATTGAATTATTGGCTGGTTTAATGCCTTTGCAATGACCGAGGACCTTAAGATTTTGCATGAACCGAGGACTGGCAGCCACGTAACACCAGAATATGTGGAAAGTGTTAATATGTAGTAAAAATATAAGATAATCTCCTGTTTCCGTTATTTACTATCGAATCGAAATAACTCCAGTTAGTCAAAATGGTTGCTTTTCTCTCTGAAACGGTTACATTTATCGTCTGCAAGCCCTTGTCGCGTGATGCGGTATGCAGACACAGGACAAGCAGCACACTAGAACACAGAATAAGAATCTACGTTGATGCAATCGGCCAGTAAGAAGAGCTACATTTCAAGTTTTAGTTATCGATTAATGAATTATTGGGCGGTTTGGTGCCTTGGACCAGACCGAGGACCTTAAGATTTTGCATGAACCAAGGACTGGCAGCAAGGTAACACGAGAAATTGTGTAAAGTGTTAATATGTAGTAAAAACCTAAGAAAATCTCCCGATTCCGTCATTTACTATCGAATCGACATAACTCCAGATCGTCACAGTGGTCGCTTTTCTCTCTGAAACGGTTACATTTATCGTCTGCAAGCCCTTGTCGCGTGATGCGGTATGCAGACACAGTACAAGCAGCACACTAGAACACAGAATAAGAATCTACGTTGATGCAATCGGCCAGGAAGAAGAGCTACATTTCAAGTTTTAGTTATCGATTAATGAATTATTGGGCGGTTTGGTGCCTTGGACCAGACTGAGGACCTTAAGATTTTGCATGAACCGAGGACTGGCAGCCAGGTAACACGAGAAATTGTGTAAAGTGTTAATATGTAGTAAAACCCTAAGAAAATCTCCCGTTTCCGTCATTTACTATCGAATCGACATAACGCCAGATCGTCACAGTGGTCGCTTTTCTCTCTGAAACGGTTACATTTATCGTCTGCAAGCCCTTGTACGTGATGCGGTATGCAGAGTCACTACAAGCGGCATAGTAGAACACTGAAGAAGCATCTAAGTTTATGCAATCGCCCAGTAAGAAGAGCTACATTTCAAGTTTTAGTTATCGATTAATGAATTATTGGGCGGTTTGGTGCCTTGGACCAGACCGAGGACCTTAAGATTTTGCATGAACCGAGGACTGGCAGCCAGGTAACACGAGAAATTGTGTAAAGTGTTAATATGTAGTAAAAACCTAAGAAAATCTCCCGTTTCCGTCATTTACTATCGAATCGACATAACGCCGGATCGTCACAGTGGTCGCTTTTCTCTCTCAAACGGTTACATTTATCGTCTGCAAGCCCTTGTCGCGTGATGCGGTATGCAGACACAGTACAAGTAGCACACTAGAAGACAGAATAAGAATCTACGTTGATGCAATCGGCCAGTAAGAAGAGCTACATTTCAAGTTTTAGTTATCGATTAATGAATTATTGGGCGGTTTGGTGCCTTGGACCAGACCGAGGACCTTAAGATTTTGCATGAACCGAGGACTGGCAGCCAGGTAACACGAGAGATTGTGTAAAGTGTTAATATGTAGTAAAAACCTAAGAAAATCTCCCGTTTCCGTCATTTACTATCGAATCGACATAACGCCAGATCGTCACAGTGGTCGCTTTTCTCTCTGAAACGGTTACATTTATCGTCTGCAAGCCCTTGTCGCGTGATGCGGTATGCAGACACAGTACAAGCAGCACACTAGAACACAGAATAAGAATCTACGTTGATGCAATCGGCCAAAAATAAGAGCTACACTTCAAATTTTAGTTATCGAAAATTGAATTATTGGCCGGTTTAATGCCTTTGACATGACCGAGGACCTTAAGATTTTGCATGAACCGAGGACTGGCAGCCACGTAACACGAGAATGTGTGGAAAGTATTAATATGTAGTAAAAATATAAGATAATCTCCTGTTTCCGTTATTTACTATCGAATCGAAATAACTCCAGATAGTCAAAATGGTTGCTTTTCTCTCTGAAACGGTTACATTTATCGTCTGCAAGCCCTTGTCGCGTGATGCGGTATGCAGACACCGTTCAAGCAGCACACTAGAACACAGAATAAGAATCTACGATGATGCAATCGGCCAGGAAGAAGAGCTACATTTCAAGTTTTAGTTATCGATTAATGAATTATTGGGCGGTTTGGTGCCTTGGACCAGACCGAGGACCTTAAGATTTTGCATGAACCGAGGACTGGCAGCCAGGTAACACGAGAAATTGTGTAAAGTGTTAATATGTAGTAAAAACCTAAGAAAATCTCCCGTTTCCGTCATTTACTATCGAATCGACATAACGCCAGATCGTCACAGTGGTCGCTTTTCTCTCTGAAACGGTTACATTTATCGTCTGCAAGCCCTTGTCGCGTGATGCGGTATACAGACATAGTACAAGCAGCACACTAGAACACAGAATAAGAATCTACGTTGATGCAATCGGCCAAAAATAAGAACTACACTTCAAATTTTAGTTATCGATTAATGAATTATTGGCCGGTTTAATGCCTTTGACATGACCGAGGACCTTAAGATTTTGCATGAACCGAGGACTGGCAGCCACGTAACACGAGAATATGTGGAAAGTGTTAATATGTAGTAAAAACCTAAGAAAATCTCCCGTTGCCTTCATTTACAATCGAATCGACATAACGCCAGATCGTCACAGTGGTCGCTTTTCTCTCTGAAACGGTTACATTTATCGTCTGCAAGCCCTTGTCGCGTGATGCGGTATGCAGACACAGTACAAGCGGCATAGTAGAACACAGAATAAGAATCTACGTTGATGCAATCGGCCAGGAAGAAGAGCTACATTTCAAGTTTTAGTTATCGGTTAATGAATTATTGGGCGGTTTGGTGCCTTGGACCAGAACGAGGACCTTAAGATTTTGCATGAACCGAGGACTGGCCTCCAGGTAACACGAGAAATTGTGTAAAGTGTTAATATGTAGTAAAAACCTAAGAAAATCTCCCGTTTCCGTCATTTACTATCGAATCGACACAACGCCAGATCGTCACAGTGGTCGCTTTTCTCTCTGAAACGGTTACATTTATCGTCTGCAAGCCCTTGTCGCGTGATGCGGTATGCAGAGTCACTACAAGCGGCATAGTAGAACACAGAATAAGAATCTACGTTGAAGCAATTGGCCAGTAAGAAGAGCTACATTTCAAGTTTTAGTTATCGATTAATGAATTATTGGGCGGTTTGGTGCCTTGGACCTGACCGAGGACCTTAAGATTTTGCATGAACCGAGGACCGGCAGCCAGGTAACACGAGAAATTGTGTAAAGTGTTAATATGTAGTAAAAACCTAAGAAAATCTCTCGTTTCCGTCATTTACTATCGAATCGACATAACGCCAGATCGTCACAGTGGTCGCTTTTCTCTCTGAAACGGTTACATTTATCGTCTGCAAGCCCTTGTCGCGTGATGCGGTATGCAGACACAGTACAAGCAGCACACTAGAACACAGAATAAGAATCTACGTTGATGCAATCGGCCAGGAAGAAGAGCTACATTTCAAGTTTTAGTTATCGATTAATGAATTATTGGGCGGTTTGGTGCCTTGGACCAGACCGAGGACCTTAAGATTTTGCATGAACCGAGGACTGGCAACCAGGTAACACGAGAAATTGTGTAAAGTGTTAATATGTAGTAAAAACCTAAGAAAATCTCCCGTTTCCGTCATTTACTATCGAATCGACATAACGCCAGATCGTCACAGTGGTCGCTTTTCTCTCTGAAACGGTTACATTTATCGTCTGCAAGCCCTTGTCGCGTGATGCGGTATGCAGAGTCACTACAAGCGGCATAGTAGAACACAGAATAAGAATCTACGTTGATGCAATCGGCCAGTAAGAAGAGCTACATTTCAAGTTTTAGTTATCGATTAATGAATTATTGGGCGGTTTGGTGCCTTGGACCTGACCGAGGACCTTAAGATTTTGCATGAACCGAGGACTGGCAGCCAGGTAACACGAGAAATTGTGTAAAGTGTTAATATGTAGTAAAAACCTAAGAAAATCTCCCGTTTCCGTCATTTACTATCGAATCGACATAACGCCAGATCGTCACAGTGGTCGCTTTTCTCTCTGAAACGGTTACATTTATCGTCTGCAAGCCCTTGTCGCGTGATGCGGTATGCAGACACAGTACAAGCGGCATAGTAGAACACAGAATAAGAATCTACGTTGATGCAATCGGCCAGGAAGAAGAGCTACATTTCAAGTTTTAGTTATTGATTAATGAATTATTGGGCGGTTTGGTGCCTTGGACCAGACCGAGGACCTTAAGATTTTGCATGAACCGAGGACTGGCAGCCAGGTAACACGAGAAATTGTGTAAAGTGTTAATATGTAGTAAAAACCCAAGAAAATCTCCCGTTTCCGTCATTTACTATCGAATCGACATAACGCCAGATCGTCACAGTGGTCGCTTTTCTCTCTGAAACGGTTACATTTATCGTCTGCAAGCCCTTGTCGCGTGATGCGGTATGCAGACACAGTAAAAGCAGCACACTAGAACACAGAATAAGAATCTACGTTGATGCAATCGGCCAGTAAGAAGAGCTACATTTCAAGTTTTAGTTATCGATTAATGAATTATTGGGCGGTTTGGTGCCTTGGACCAGACCGAGGACCTTAATATTTTGCATGAACCGAGGACCGGCAGCCAGGTAACACGAGAAATTGTGTAAAGTGTTAATATGTAGTAAAAACCTAAGAAAATCTCTCGTTTCCGTCATTTACTATCGAATCGACATAACGCCAGATCGTCACAGTGGTCGCTTTTCTCTCTGAAACGGTTACATTTATCGTCTGCAAGCCCTTGTCGCGTGATGCGGTATGCAGACACAGTACAAGCAGCACACTAGAACACAGAATAAGAATCTACGTTGATGCAATCGGCCAGTAGGAAGAGCTACATTTCAAGTTTTAGTTATCGATTAATGAATTATTGGGCGGTTTGGTGCCTTGGACCAGACCGAGGACCTTAAGATTTTGCATGAACCGAGGACTGGCAGCCAGGTAACACGAGAAATTGTGTAAAGTGTTAATATGTAGTAAAAACCCAAGAAAATCTCCCGTTTCCGTCATTTACTATCGAATCGACATAACGCCAGATCGTCACAGTGGTCGCTTTTCTCTCTGAAACGGTTACATTTATCGTCTGCAAGCCCTTGTCGCGTGATGCGGTATGCAGAGTCACTACAAGCAGCATAGTAGAACACTGAAGAAGCATCTAAGTTTATGCAATCGCCCAGTAAGAAGAGCTGCAGTTCAAGTTTTAGTTATCGATTAATGAATTATTGGGCGGTTTGGTGCATTGGACCAGACCGAGGACCTTAAGATATTGCATGAACCGAGGACTGGCAGCCAGGTAACACGAGAAATTGTGTAAAGTGTTAATATGTAGTAAAAACCTAAGAAAATCTCCCGTTTCCGTCATTTACTATCGAATCGACATAACGCCAGATCGTCACATTGGTCGCTTTTCTCTCTGAAACGGTTACATTTATCGTCTGCAAGCCCTTGTCGCGTGATGCGGTATGCAGACACAGTACAAGCAGCACACTAGAACACAGAATAAGAATCTACGTTGATGCAATCGGCCAGTAAGAAGAGCTACATTTCAAGTTTTAGTTATCGATTAATGAATTATTGGGCGGTTTGGTGCCTTGGACCAGACCGAGGACCTTAAGATTTTGCATGAACCGAGGACTGGCAGCCAGGTAACACGAGAAATTGTGTAAAGTGTTAATATGTAGTAAAAACCTAAGAAAATCTCCCGTTTCCGTCATTTACTATCGAATCGTCATAACGCCAGATCGTCACAGTGGTCGCTTTTCTCTCTGAAACGGTTACATTTATCGTCTGCAAGCCCTTGTCGCGTGATGCGGTATGCAGACATAGTACAAGCAGCACACTAGAACACAGAATAAGAATCTACGTTGATGCAATCGGCCAAAAATAAGAACTACACTTCAAATTTTAGTTATCGAAAATTGAATTATTGGCCGGTTTAATGCCTTTGACATGACCGAGGACCTTAAGATTTTGCATGAACCGAGGACTGGCAGCCACGTAACACGAGAATATGTGGAAAGTGTTAATATGTAGTAAAAATATAAGATAATCTCCTGTTTCCGTTATTTACTATCGAATCGAAATAACTCCAGATAGTCAAAATGGTTGCTTTTCTCACTGAAACGGTTACATTTATCGTCTGCAAGCCCTTGTCGCGTGATGCGGTATGCAGACACCGTTCAAGCAGCACACTAGAACACAGAATAAGAATCTACGATGATGCAATCGGCCAGGAAGAAGAGCTACATTTCAAGTTTTAGTTATCGATTAATGAATTATTGGGCGGTTTGGTGCCTTGGACCAGACCGAGGACCTTAAGATTTTGCATGAACCGAGGACTGGCAGCCAGGTAACACGAGAAATTGTGTAAATTGTTAATATGTAGTAAAAACCTAAGAAAATCTCCCGTTTCCGTCATTTACTATCGAATCGACATAACGCCAGATCGTCACAGTGGTCGCTTTTCTCTCTGAAACGGTTACATTTATCGTCTGCAAGCCCTTGTCGCGTGATGCGGTATGCAGACATAGTACAAGCAGCACACTAGAACACAGAATAAGAATCTACGTTGATGCAATCGGCCAAAAATAAGAACTACACTTCAAATTTTAGTTATCGAAAATTGAATTATTGGCCGGTTTAATGCCTTTGACATGACCGAGGACCTTAAGATTTTGCATGAACCGAGGACTGGCAGCCACGTAACACGAGAATATGTGGAAAGTGTTAATATGTAGTAAAAACCTAAGAAAATCTCCCGTTTCCGTCATTTACTATCGAATCGACATAACGCCAGATCGTCACAGTGGTCGCTTTTCTCTCTGAAACGGTTACATTTATCGTCTGCAAGCCCTTGTCGCGTGATGCGGTATGCAGACACAGTACAAGCGGCATAGTAGAACACAGAATAAGAATCTACGTTGATGCAATCGGCCAGGAAGAAGAGCTACATTTCAAGTTTTAGTTATCGATTAATGAATTATTGGGCGGTTTGGTGCCTTGGACCAGACCGAGGACCTTAAGATTTTGCATGAACCGAGGACTGGCAGCCAGGTAACACGAGAAATTGTGTAAAGTGTTAATATGTTGTAAAAACCTAAGAAAATCTCCCGTTTCCGTCATTTACTATCGAATCGACACAACGCCAGATCGTCACAGTGGTCGCTTTTCTCTCTGAAACGGTTACATTTATCGTCTGCAAGCCCTTGTCGCGTGATGCGGTATGCAGAGTCACTACAAGCGGCATAGTAGAACACAGAATAAGAATCTACGTTGATGCAATCGGCCAGTAAGAAGAGCTACATTTCAAGTTTTAGTTATCGATTAATGAATTATTGGGCGGTTTGGTGCCTTGGACCAGACCGAGGACCTTAAGATTTTGCATGAACCGAGGACCGGCAGCCAGGTAACACGAGAAATTGTGTAAAGTGTTAATATGTAGTAAAAACCTAAGAAAATCTCTCGTTTCCGTCATTTACTATCGAATCGACATAACGCCAGATCGTCACAGTGGTCGCTTTTCTCTCTGAAACGGTTACATTTATCGTCTGCAAGCCCTTGTCGCGTGATGCGGTATGCAGACACAGTACAAGCAGCACACTAGAACACAGAATAAGAATCTACGTTGATGCAATCGGCCAGTAAGAAGAGCTACATTTCAAGTTTTAGTTATCGATTAATGAATTATTGGGCGGTTTGGTGCCTTGGACCAGACCGAGGACCTTAAGATTTTGCATGAACCGAGGACTGGCAGCCAGGTAACACGAGAAATTGTGTAAAGTGTTAATATGTAGTAAAAACCTAAGAAAATCTCCCGTTTCCGTCATTTACTATCGAATCGACATAACGCCAGATCGTCACAGTGGTCGCTTTTCTCTCTGAAACGGTTACATTTATCGTCTGCAAGCCCTTGTCGCGTGATGCGGTATGCAGACACAGTACAAGCGGCATAGTAGAACACAGAATAAGAATCTACGTTGATGCAATCGGCCAGTAAGAAGAGCTACATTTCAAGTTTTAGTTATCGATTAATGAATTATTGGGCGGTTTGGTGCCTTGGACCAGACCGAGGACCTTAAGATTTTGCATGAACCGAGGACTGGCAACCAGGTAACACGAGAAATTGTGTAAAGTGTTAATATGTAGTAAAAACCTAAGAAAATCTCCCGTTTCCGTCATTTACTATCGAATCGACATAACGCCAGATCGTCACAGTGGTCGCTTTTCTCTCTGAAACGGTTACATTTATCGTCTGCAAGCCCTTGTCGCGTGATGCGGTATGCAGACATAGTACAAGCAGCACACTAGAACACAGAATAAGAATCTACGTTGATGCAATCGGCCAAAAATAAGAACTACACTTCAAATTTTAGTTATCGAAAATTGAATTATTGGCCGGTTTAATGCCTTTGACATGACCGAGGACCTTAAGATTTTGCATGAACCGAGGACTGGCAGCCACGTAACACGAGAATATGTGGAAAGTGTTAATATGTAGTAAAAATATAAGATAATCCCCTGTTTCCGTTATTTGCTATCGAATCGAAATAACTCCAGATAGTCAAAATGGTTGCTTTTCTCTCTGAAACGGTTACATTTATCGTCTGCAAGCCCTTGTCGCGTGATGCGGTATGCAGACACAGTACAAGCAGCACACTAGAACACAGAATAAGAATCTACGTTGATGCAATCGGCCAGGAAGAAGAGCTACATTTCAAGTTTTAGTTATCGATTAATGAATTATTGGGCGGTTTGGTGCCTTGGACCAGACCGAGGACCTTAAGATTTTGCATGAACCGAGGACAGGCAGCCAGGTAACACGAGAAATTGTGTAAAGTGTTAATATGTAGTAAAAACCTAAGAAAATCTCCCGTTTTCGTCATTTACTATCGAATCGACATAACGCCTGATCGTCACAGTGGTCGCTTTTCTCTCTGAAACGGTTACATTTATCGTCTGCAAGCCCTTGTCGCGTGATGCGGTATGCAGAGTCACTACAAGCGGCATAGTAGAACACAGAATAAGAATCTACGTTGATGCAATCGGCCAGTAAGAAGAGCTACATTTCAAGTTTTAGTTATCGATTAATGAATTATTGGGCGGTGTGGTGCCTTGGACCAGACCGAGGACCTTAAGATTTTGCATGAACCGAGGACTGGCAGCCAGGTAACACGAGAAATTGTGTAAAGTGTTAATATGTAGTAAAAACCTAAGAAAATCTCCCGTTTCCGTCATTTACTATCGAATCGACATAACGCCAGATCGTCACAGTGGTCGCTTTTCTCTCTGAAACGGTTACATTTATCGTCTGCAAGCCCTTGTCGCGTGATGCGGTATGCAGACACAGTACAAGCGGCATAGTAGAACACAGAATAAGAATCTACGTTGATGCAATCGGCCAGGAAGAAGAGCTACATTTCAAGTTTTAGTTATCGATTAATGAATTATTGGGCGGTTTGGTGCCTTGGACCAGACCGAGGACCTTAAGATTTTGCATGAACCGAGGACTGGCAGCCAGGTAACACGAGAAATTGTGTAAAGTGTTAATATGTAGTAAAAACCTAAGAAAATCTCCCGTTTCCGTCATTTACTATCGAATCGACATAACGCCAGATCGTCACAGTGGTCGTTTTTCTCTCTGAAACGGTTACATTTATCGTCTGCAAGCCCTTGTCGCGTGATGCGGTATGCAGACACAGTAAAAGCAGCACACTAGAACACAGAATAAGAATCTACGTTGATGCAATCGGCCAGGAAGAAGAGCTACATTTCAAGTTTTAGTTATCGATTAATGAATTATTGGGCGGTTTGGTGCCTTGGACCAGACCGAGGACCTTAAGATTTTGCATGAACCGAGGACCGGCAGCCACGTAACACGAGAAATTGTGTAAAGTGTTAATATGTAGTAAAAACCTAAGAAAATCTCTCGTTTCCGTCATTTACTATCGAATCGACATAACGCCAGATCGTCACAGTGGTCGCTTTTCTCTCTGAAACGGTTACATTTATCGTCTGCAAGCCCTTGTCGCGTGATGCGGTATGCAGACACAGTACAAGCAGCACACTAGAACACAGAATAAGAATCTACGTTGATGCAATCGGCCAGTAAGAAGAGCTACATTTCAAGTTTTAGTTATCGATTAATTAATTATTGGGCGGTTTGGTGCCTTGGACCAGACCGAGGACCTTAAGATTTTGCATGAACCGAGGACTGGCAGCCAGGTAACACGAGAAATTGTGTAAAGTGTTAATATGTAGTAAAAACCCAAGAAAATCTCCCGTTTCCGTCATTTACTATCGAATCGACATAACGCCAGATCGTCACAGTGGTCGCTTTTCTCTCTGAAACGGTTACATTTATCGTCTGCAAGCCCTTGTCGCGTGATGCGGTATGCAGAGTCACTACAAGCAGCATAGTAGAACACTGAAGAAGCATCTAAGTTTATGCAATCGCCCAGTAAGAAGAGCTGCAGTTCAAGTTTTAGTTATCGATTAATGAATTATTGGGCGGTTTGGTGCCTTGGACCAGACCGAGGACCTTAAGATTTTGCATGAACCTAGGACTGGCAGCCAGGTAACACGAGAAATTGTGTAAAGTGTTAATATGTAGTAAAAACCTAAGAAAATCTCCCGTTTCCGTCATTTACTATCGAATCGACATAACGCCAGATCGTCACATTGGTCGCTTTTCTCTCTGAAACGGTTACATTTATCGTCTGCAAGCCCTTGTCGCGTGATGCGGTATGCAGACACAGTACAAGCAGCACACTAGAACACAGAATAAGAATCTACGTTGATGCAATCGGCCAGTAAGAAGAGCTACATTTCAAGTTTTAGTTATCGATTAATGAATTATTGGGCGGTTTGGTGCCTTGGACCAGACCGAGGACCTTAAGATTTTGCAGGAACCGAGGACTGGCAGCCAGGTAACACGAGAAATTGTGTAAAGTGTTAATATGTAGTAAAAACCTAAGAAAATCTCCCGTTTCCGTCATTTACTATCGAATCGACATAACGCCAGATCGTCACAGTGGTCGCTTTTCTCTCTGAAACGGTTACATTTATCGTCTGCAAGCCCTTGTCGCGTGATGCGGTATGCAGACATAGTACAAGCAGCACACTAGAACACAGAATAAGAATCTACGTTGATGCAATCGGCCAAAAATAAGAACTACACTTCAAATTTTAGTTATCGAAAATTGAATTATTGGCCGGTTTAATGCCTTTGACATGACCGAGGACCTTAAGATTTTGCATGAACCGAGGACTGGCAGCCACGTAACACGAGAATATGTGGAAAGTGTTAATATGTAGTAAAAATATAAGATAATCTCCTGTTTCCGTTATTTACTATCGAATCGAAATAACACCAGATAGTCAAAATGGTTGCTTTTCTCTCTGAAACGGTTACATTTATCGTCTGCAAGCCCTTGTCGCGTGATGCGGTATGCAGACACAGTACAAGCAGCACACTAGAACACAGAATAAGAATCTACGTTGATGCAATCGGCCAGTAAGAAGAGCTACATTTCAAGTTTTAGTTATCGATTAATGAATTATTGGGCGGTTTGGTGCCTTGGACCAGACCGAGGACCTTAAGATTTTGCATGAACCGAGGACTGGCAGCCAGGTAACACGAGAAATTGTGTAAAGTGTTAATATGTAGTAAAAACCTAAGAAAATCTCCCGTTTCCGTCATTTACTATCGAATCGACATAACGCCAGATCGTCACAGTGGTCGCTTTTCTCTCTGAAACGGTTACATTTATCGTCTGCAAGCCCTTGTCGCGTGATGCGGTATGCAGACACAGTACAAGCAGCACACTAGAACACAGAATAAGAATCTACGTTGATGCAATCGGCCAGTAAGAAGAGCTACATTTCAAGTTTTAGTTATCGATTAATGAATTATTGGGCGGTTTGGTGCCTTGGACCAGACCGAGGACCTTAAGATTTTGCATGAACCGAGGACTGGCAGCCAGGTAACACGAGAAATTGTGTAAAGTGTTAATATGTAGTAAAAACCTAAGAAAACCTCCCGTTTCCGTCATTTACTATCGAATCGACATAACGCCAGATCGTCACAGTGGTCGCTTTTCTCTCTGAAACGGTTACATTTATCGTCTGCAAGCCCTTGTCGCGTGATGCGGTATGCAGACACAGTACAAGCTGCATAGCAGAACACAGAATAAGAATCTACGTTGATGCAATCGGCCAGGAAGAAGAGCTACATTTCAAGTTTTAGTTATCGATTAATGAATTATTGGGCGGTTTGGTGCCTTGGACCAGACCGAGGACCTTAAGATTTTGCATGAACCGAGGACCGGCAGCCAGGTAACACGAGAAATTGTGTAAAGTGTTAATATGTAGTAAAAACCTAAAAAATCTCTCGTTTCCGTCATTTACTATCGAATCGACATAACGCCAGATCGTCACAGTGGTCGCTTTTCTCTCTGAAACGGTTACATTTATCGTCTGCAAGCCCTTGTCGCGTGATGCGGTATGCAGACACAGTACAAGCAGCACACTAGAACACAGAATAAGAATCTACGTTGATGCAATCGGCCAGGAAGAAGAGCTACATTTCAAGTTTTAGTTATCGATTAATGAATTATTGGGCGGTTTGGTGCCTTGGACCAGACCGAGGACCTTAAGATTTTGCATGAACCGAGGACTGGCAGCCAGGTAACACGAGAAATTGTGTAAAGTGTTAATATGTAGTAAAAACCTAAGAAAATCTCCCGTTTCCGTCATTTACTATCGAATCGACATAACGCCAGATCGTCACAGTGGTCGCTTTTCTCTCTGAAACGGTTACATTTATCGTCTGCAAGCCCTTGTACGTGATGCGGTATGCAGAGTCACTACAAGCGGCATAGTAGAACACTGAAGAAGCATCTAAGTTTATGCAATCGCCCAGTAAGAATAGCTACATTTCAAGTTTTAGTTATCGATTAATGATTTATTGGGCGGTTTGGTGCCTTGGAATAGACCGAGGACCTTAAGATTTTGCATGAACCGAGGACTGGCAGCCAGGTAACACGAGAAATTGTGTAAAGTGTTAATATGTAGTAAAAACCTAAGAAAATCTCCCGTTTCCGTCATTTACTATCGAATCGACATAACGCCAGATCGTCACAGTGGTCGCTTTTCTCTCTGAAACGGTTACATTTATCGTCTGCAAGCCCTTGTCGCGTGATGCGGTATGCAAACACAGTACAAGCAGCACACTAGAACACAGAATAAGAATCTACGTTGATGCAATCGGCCAAAATAAGAGCTACACTTCAATTTTAGTTATCGAAAATTGAATTATTGGCCGGTTTAATGCCTTTGACATGACCGAGGACCTTAAGATTTTGCATGAACCGAGGACTGGCAGCCACGTAACACGAGAATATGTGGAAAGTATTAATATGTAGTAAAAATATAAGATAATCTCCTGTTTCCGTTATTTACTATCGAATCGAAATAACTCCAGATAGTCAAAATGGTTGCTTTTCTCTCTGAAACGGTAACATTTATCGTCTGCAAGCCCTTGTCGCGTGATGCGGTATGCAGACACAGTACAAGCAGCACACTAGAACACAGAATAAGAATGTACGTTGATGCAATCGGCCAGGAAGAAGAGCTACATTTCAAGTTTTAGTTATCGATTAATGAATTATTGGGCGGTTTAGCGACTTGGACCAGACCGAGGACCTTAAGATTTTGCATGAACCGAGGACTGGCAGCCAGGTAACACGAGAAATTGTGTAAAGTGTTAATATGTAGTAAAAACCTAAGAAAATCTCCCGTTTCCGTCATTTACTATCGAATCGACATAACGCCAGATCGTCACAGTGGTCGCTTTTCTCTCTGAAACGGTTACATTTATCGTCTGCAAGCCCTTGTCGCGTGATGCGGTATGCAGACACAGTACAAGCAGCACACTAGAACACAGAATTAGAATCTACGTTGATGCAATCGGCCAAAAATAAGAGCTACACTTCAAATTTTAGTTATCGAAAATTGAATTATTGGCCGGTTTAATGCCTTTGACATGACCGAGGACCTTAAGATTTTGCATGAACCGAGGACTGGCAGCCACGTAACACGAGAATATGTGGAAAGTGTTAATATGTAGTAAAAATATAAGATAATCTCCTGTTTCCGTTATTTACTATCGAATCGAAATAACGCCAGATAGTCAAAATGGTTGCTTTTCTCTCTGAAACGTTTACATTTATCGTCTGCAAGCCCTTGTCGCGTGATGCGGTATGCAGACACAGTACAAGCAGCACACTAGAACACAGAATAAGAATCTACGTTGATGCAATCGGCCAGGAAGAAGAGCTACATTTCAAGTTTTAGTTATCGATTAATGAATTATTGGGCGGTTTGGTGCCTTGGACCAGACCGAGGACCTTAAGATTTTGCATGAACCGAGGACTGGCAGCCAGGTAACACGAGAAATTGTGTAAAGTGTTAATATGTAGTAAAAACCTAAGAAAATCTCCCGTTTCCGAAATTTACTATCGAATCGACATAACGCCAGATCGTCACAGTGGTCGCTTTTCTCTCTGAAACGGTTACATTTATCGTCTGCAAGCCCTTGTCGCGTGATGCGGTAAGCAGACACAGTACAAGCAGCACACTAGAACACAGAATAAGAATCTACGTTGATGCAATCGGCCAGTAAGAAGAGCTACATTTCAAGTTTTAGTTATCGATTAATGAATTATTGGGCGGTTTGGTGCCTTGGACCAGACCGAGGACCTTAAGATTTTGCATGAACCGAGGACTGGCAGCCAGGTAACACGAGAAATTGTGTAATGTGTTAATATGTAGTAAAAACCTAAGAAAATCTCCCGTTTCCGTCATTTACTATCGAATCGACATAACGCCAGATCGTCACAGTGGTCGCTTTTCTCTCTGAAACGGTTACATTTATCGTCTGCAAGCCCTTGTCGCGTGATGCGGTATGCAGACACAGTACAAGCAGCACACTAGAACACAGAATAAGAATCTACGTTGATGCAATCGGCCAGTAAGAAGAGCTACATTTCTAGTTTTAGTTATCGATTAATGAATTATTGGGCTGTTTGGTGCCTTGGACCATACCGAGGACCTTAAGATTTTGCATGAACCGAGGACTGGCAGCCAGGTAACACGAGAAATTGTGTAAAGTGTTAATATGTAGTAAAAACCTAAGAAAATCTCCCGTTTCCGTCATTTACTATCGAATCGACATAACTCCAGATAGTCAAAATGGTTGCTTTTCTCTCTGAAACGGTTACATTTATCGTCTGCAAGCCCTTGTCGCGTGATGCGGTATGCAGAGTCACTACAAGCGGCATAGTAGAACACTGAAGAAGCATCTAAGTTTATGCAATCGGCCAGTAAGAAGAGCTACATTTCAAGTTTTAGTTATCGATTAATGAATTATTGGGCAGTTTGGTGCCTTGTACCAGACCGAGGACCTTAAGATTTTGCATGAACCGAGGACTGGCAGCCAGGTAACACGAGAAATTGTGTAAAGTGTTAATATGTAGTAAAAACCTAAGAAAATCTCCCGTTTCCGTCATTTACTATCGAATCGACATAACGCCAGATCGTCACATTGGTCGCTTTTCTCTCTGAAACGGCTACATTTATCGTCTGCAAGCCCTTGTCGCGTGATGCGCTATGCAGACACAGTACAAGCAGCACACTAGAACACAGAATAAGAAACTACGTTGATGCAATCGGCCAGGAAGAAGAGCTACATTTCAAGTTTTAGTTATCGATTAATGAATTATTGGGCGGTTTGGTGCCTTGGACCAGACCGAGGACCTTAAGATTTTGCATGAACCGAGGACTGGCAGCCAGGTAACACGAGAAATTGTGTAAAGTGTTAATATGTAGTAAAAACCTAAGAAAATCTCCCGTTTCCGTCATTTACTATCGAATCGACATAACGCCAGATCGTCACAGTGGTCGCGTTTCTCTCTGAAACGGTTACATTTATCGTCTGCAAGCCCTTGTACGTGATGCGGTATGCAGAGTCACTACAAGCGGCATAGTAGGACACTGAAGAAGCATCTAAGTTTATGCAATCGGCCAGTAAGAAGAGCTACATTTCAAGTTTTAGTTATCGATTAATGAATTATTGGGCGGTTTGGTGCCTTGGACCAGACCGAGGACCTTAAGATTTTGCATGAACCGAGGACTGGCAGCCAGGTAACACGAGAAATTGTGTAAAGTGTTAATATGTAGTAAAAACCTAAGAAAATCTCCCGTTTCCGTCATTTACTATCGAATCGACATAACGCCAGATCGTCACAGTGGTCGCTTTTCTCTCTGAAACGGTTACATTTATCGTCTGCAAGCCCTTGTCGCGTGATGCGGTATGCAGACACAGTACAAGCAGCACACTAGAACACAGAATAAGAATCTACGTTGATGCAATCGGCCAGTAAGAAGAGCTACATTTCAAGTTTTAGTTATCGATTAATGAATTATTGGGCGGTTTGGTGCCTTGGACCAGACCGAGGACCTTAAGATTTTGCATGAACCGAGGACTGGCAGCCAGGTAACACGAGAAATAGTGTAAAGTGTTAATATGTAGTAAAA
The DNA here is from genome assembly GCF_023864275.1 of Schistocerca cancellata. NCBI lineage: Eukaryota > Metazoa > Arthropoda > Insecta > Orthoptera > Acrididae > Schistocerca > Schistocerca cancellata. Next base: position 4,731,414 of record NW_026047150.1, read on the forward strand.
ACCTAAGAAAATCTCCCGTTTCCGTCATTTACTATCGAATCGACATAACGCCAGATCGTCACAGTGGTCGCTTTTCTCTCTGAAACGGTTACATTTATCGTCTGCAAGCCCTTGTCGCGTGATGCGGTATGCAGAGTCACTACAAGCGGCATAGTAGAACACTGAAGAAGCATCTAAGTTTATGCAATCGGCCAGTAAGGAGAGCTACATTTCAAGTTTTAGTTATCGATTAATGAATTATTGGGCAGTTTGGTGCCTTGGACCAGACCGAGGACCTTAAGATTTTGCATGAACCGAGGACTGGCAGCCAGGTAACACGAGAAATTGTGTAAAGTGTTAATATGTAGTAAAAACCTAAGAAAATCTCCCGTTTCCGTCATTTACTATCGAATCGACATAACTCCAGATAGTCAAAATGGTTGCTTTTCACTCTGAAACGGTTACATTTATTGTCTGCAAGCCCTTGTCGCGTGATGCGGTATGCAGAGTCACTACAAGCGGCATAGTAGAACACTGAAGAAGCATCTAAGTTTATGCAATCGGCCAGTAAGGAGAGCTACATTTCAAGTTTTAGTTATCGATTAATGAATTATTGGGCAGTTTGGTGCCTTGGACCAGACCGAGGACCTTAAGATTTTGCATGAACCGAGGACTGGCAGCCAGGTAACACGAGAAATTGTGTAAAGTGTTAATATGTAGTAAAAACCTCAGAAAATCTCCCGTTTCCGTCATTTACTATCGAATCGAAATAACGCCAGATCGTCACATTGGTCGCTTTTCTCTCTGAAACGGTTACATTTATCGTCTGCAAGCCCTTGTCGCGTGATGCGGTATGCAAACAGAGTACAAGCAGCACACTAGAACACAGAATAAGAATCTACGTTGATGCAATCGGCCAGTAAGAAGAGCTACATTTCAAGTTTTAGTTATCGATTAATGAATTATTGGGCGGTTTGGTGCCTTGGACCAGACCGAGGACCTTAAGATTTTGCAGGAACCGAGGACTGGCAGCCAGGTAACACGAGAAATTGTGTAAAGTGTTAATATGTAGTAAAAACCTAAGAAAATCTCCCGTTTCCGTCATTTACTATCGAATCGACATAACGCCAGATCGTCACAGTGGTCGCTTTTCTCTCTGAAACGGTTACATTTATTGTCTGCAAGCCCTTGTCGCGTGATGCGGTATGCAGACACAGTACAATCAGCACACTAGAACACAGAATAAGAATCTACGTTGATGCAATCGGCCAAAAAGAAGAGCTACACTTCAAATATTAGTTATCGAAAATTGAATTATTGGTCGGTTTAATGCCTTTGACATGACCGAGGACCTTAAGATTTTGCATGAACCGAGGACTGGCAGCCACGTAACACGAGAAAATGTGGAAACTGTTAATATGTAGTAAAAATATAAGATAATCTCCTGTTTCCGTTATTTACTATCGAATCGACATAACTCCAGATAGTCAAAATGGTTGCTTTTCTCTTTGAAACGGTTACATTTATCGTCTGCAAGCCCTTGTCGCGTGATGCGGTATGCAGACACAGTACAAGCAGCACACTAGAACACAGAATAAGAATCTACGTTGATGCAATCGGCCAGGAAGAAGAGCTACATTTCAAGTTTTAGTTATCGATTAATGAATTATTGGGCGGTTTGGTGCCTTGGACCAGACCGAGGACCTTAAGATTTTGCATGAACCAAGGACTGGCAGCCACGTAACACGAGAAAATGTGGAAAGTGTTAATATGTAGTAAAAACCTAAGAAAATCTCCCGTTTCCGTCATTTACTATCGAATCGACATAACGCCAGATCGTCACAGTGGTCGCTTTTCTCTCTGAAACGGTTACATTTATCGTCTGCAAGCCCTTGTCGCGTGATGCGGTATACAGACACAGTACAAGCAGCACACTAGAACACAGAATAAGAATCTACGTTGATGCAATCGGCCAGTAAGAAGAGCTACATTTCAAGTTTCAGTTATCGAATAATGAATTATTGGGCGGTTTGGTGCCTTGGACCAGACCGAGGACCTTAAGATTTTGCATGAACCGAGGACTGGCAGCCAGGTAACACGAGAAATTGTGTAAAGTGTTAATATGTAGTAAAAACCTAAGAAAATCTCCCGTTTCCGTCATTTACTATCGAATCGACATAACGCCAGATCGTCACAGTGGTCGCTTTTCTCTCTGAAACGGTTACATTTATTGTCTGCAAGCCCTTGTCGCGTGATGCGGTATGCAGACACAGTACAAGCAGCACACTAGAACACAGAATAAGAATCTACGTTGATGCAATCGGCCAGTAAGAAGAGCTACATTTCAAGTTTTAGTTATCGATTAATGAATTATTGGGCGGTTTGGTGCCTTGGACCAGACCGAGGACCTTAAGATTTTGCATGAACCAAGGACTGGCAGCCACGTAACACGAGAAAATGTGGAAAGTGTTAATATGTAGTAAAAATATAAGATAATCTCCTGTTTCCGTTATTTACTATCGAATCGACATAACTCCAGATAGTCAAAATGGTTGCTTTTCTCTCTGAAACGGTTACATTTATCGTCTGCAAGCCCTTGTCGCGTGATGCGGTATGCAGACACAGTACAAGCAGCACACTAGAACACAGAATAAGAATCTACGTTGATGCAATCGGCCAGGAAGAAGAGCTACATTTCAAGTTTTAGTTATCGATTAATGAATTATTGGGCGGTTTGGTGCCTTGGACCAGACCGAGGACCTTAAGATTTTGCATGAACCGAGGACTGGCAGCCAGGTAACACGAGAAACTGTGTAAAGTGTTAATATGTAGTAAAAACCTAAGAAAATCTCCCGTTTCCGTCATTTACCATCGAATCGACATAACGCCAGATCGTCACAGTGGTCGCTTTTCTCTCTGAAACGGTTACATTTATCGTCTGCAAGCCCTTGTCGCGTGATGCGGTATACAGACACAGTACAAGCAGCACACTAGAACACAGAATAAGAATCTACGTTGATGCAATCGGCCAGTAAGAAGAGCTACATTTCAAGTTTTAGTTATCGATTAATGAATTATTGGGCGGTTTGGTGCCTTGGACCAGACCGAGGACCTTAAGATTTTGCATGAACCGAGGACTGGCAGCCAGGTAACACGAGAAATTGTGTAAAGTGTTAATATGTAGTAAAAACCTAAGAGAATCTCCCGTTTCCGTCATTTACTATCGAATCGACATAACTCCAGATAGTCAAAATGGTTGCTTTTCTCTCTGAAACGGTTACATTTATCGTCTGCAAGCCCTTGTCGCGTGATGCGGTATGCAGAGTCACTACAAGCGGCATAGTAGAACACTGAAGAAGCATCTAAGTTTATGCAATCGGCCAGGAAGGAGAGCTACATTTCAAGTTTTAGTTATCGATTAATGAATTATTGGGCAGTTTGGTGCCTTGGACCAGACCGAGGACCTTAAGATTTTGCATGAACCGAGGACTGGCAGCCAGGTAACACGAGAAATTGTGTAAAGTGTTAATATGTAGTAAAAACCTAAGAAAATCTCCCGTTGCCGTCATTTACTATCGAATCGACATAACGCCAGATCGTCACATTGGTCGCTTTTCTCTCTGAAACGGTTACATTTATCGTCTGCAAGCCCTTGTCGTGTGATGCGGTATGCAAACAGAGTACAAGCAGCACACTAGAACACAGAATAAGAATCTACGTTGATGCAATCGGCCAGTAAGAAGAGCTACATTTCAAGTTTTAGTTATCGATTAATGAATTATTGGGCGGTTTGGTGCCTTGGACCAGACCGAGGACCTTAAGATTTTGCATGAACCGAGGACTGGCAGCCAGGTAACACGAGAAATTGTGTAAAGTGTTAATATGTAGTAAAAACCTAAGAAAATCTCCCGTTTCCGTCATTTACTATCGAATCGACATAACGCCAGATCGTCACAGTGGACGCATTTCTCTCTGAAACGGTTACATTTATTGTCTGCAAGCCCTTGTCGCGTGATGCGGTATGCAGACACAGTACAATCAACACACTAGAACACAGAATAAGAATCTACGTTGATGCAATCGGCCAAAAAGAAGAGCTACACTTCAAATATTAGTTATCGAAAATTGAATTATTGGCCGGTTTAATGCCTTTGACATGACCGAGGACCTTAAGATTTTGCATGAACCGAGGACTGGCAGCCACGTAACACGAGAAAATGTGGAAAGTGTTAATATGTAGTAAAAACCTAAGAAAATCTCCCGTTTCCGTCATTTACTATCGAATCGACATAACTCCAGATAGTCAAAATGGTTGCTTTTCACTCTGAAACGGTTACATTTATTGTCTGCAAGCCCTTGTCGCGTGATGCGGTATGCAGAGTCACTACAAGCGGCATAGTAGAACACTGAAGAAGCATCTAAGTTTATGCAATCGGCCAGTAAGGAGAGCTACATTTCAAGTTTTAGTTATCGATTAATGAATTATTGGGCAGTTTGGTGCCTTGGACCAGACCGAGGACCTTAAGATTTTGCATGAACCGAGGACTGGCAGCCAGGTAACACGAGAAATTGTGTAAAGTGTTAATATGTAGTAAAAACCTAAGAAAATCTCCCGTTTCCGTCATTTACTATCGAATCGAAATAACGCCAGATCGTCACATTGGTCGCTTTTCTCTCTGAAACGGTTACATTTATCGTCTGCAAGCCCTTGTCGCGTGATGCGGTATGCAAACAGAGTACAAGCAGCACACTAGAACACAGAATAAGAATCTACGTTGATGCAATCGGCCAGTAAGAAGAGCTACATTTCAAGTTTTAGTTATCGATTAATGAATTATTGGGCGGTTTGGTGCCTTGGACCAGACCGAGGACCTTAAGATTTTGCAGGAACCGAGGACTGGCAGCCAGGTAACACGAGAAATTGTGTAAAGTGTTAATATGTAGTAAAAACCTAAGAAAATCTCCCGTTTCCGTCATTTACTATCGAATCGACATAACGCCAGATCGTCACAGTGGTCGCTTTTCTCTCTGAAACGGTTACATTTATTGTCTGCAAGCCCTTGTCGCGTGATGCGGTATGCAGACACAGTACAATCAGCACACTAGAACACAGAATAAGAATCTACGTTGATGCAATCGGCCAAAAAGAAGAGCTACACTTCAAATATTAGTTATCGAAAATTGAATTATTGGTCGGTTTAATGCCTTTGACATGACCGAGGACCTTAAGATTTTGCATGAACCGAGGACTGGCAGCCACGTAACACGAGAAAATGTGGAAACTGTTAATATGTAGTAAAAATATAAGATAATCTCCTGTTTCCGTTATTTACTATCGAATCGACATAACTCCAGATAGTCAAAATGGTTGCTTTTCTCTCTGAAACGGTTACATTTATCGTCTGCAAGCCCTTGTCGCGTGATGCGGTATGCAGACACAGTACAAGCAGCACACTAGAACACAGAATAAGAATCTACGTTGATGCAATCGGCCAGGAAGAAGAGCTACATTTCAAGTTTTAGTTATCGATTAATGAATTATTGGGCGGTTTGGTGCCTTGGACCAGACCGAGGACCTTAAGATTTTGCATGAACCGAGGACTGGCAGCCAGGTAACACGAGAAATTGTGTAAAGTGTTAATATGTAGTAAAAACCTAAGAAAATCTCCCGTTTCCGTCATTTACCATCGAATCGACATAACGCCAGATCGTCACAGTGGTCGCTTTTCTCTCTGAAACGGTTACATTTATCGTCTGCAAGCCCTTGTCGCGTGATGCGGTATACAGACACAGTACAAGCAGCACACTAGAACACAGAATAAGAATCTACGTTGATGCAATCGGCCAGTAAGAAGAGCTACATTTCAAGTTTTAGTTATCGATTAATGAATTATTGGGCGTTTTGGTGCCTTGGACCAGACCGAGGACCTTAAGATTTTGCATGAACCGAGGACTGGCAGCCAGGTAACATGAGAGATTGTGTAAAGTGTTAATATGTAGTAAAAACCTAAGAAAATCTCCCGTTTCCGTCATTTACTATCGAATCGACATAACGCCAGATCGTCACAGTGGTCGCTTTTCTCTCTGAAACGGTTACATTTATCGTCTGCAAGCCCTTGTCGCGTGATGCGGTATGCAGACACAGTACAAGCAGCACACTATAACACAGAATAAGAATCTACGTTGATGCAATCGGCCAGTAAGAAGAGCTACATTTCAAGTTTTAGTTATCGATTAATGAATTATTGGGCGGTTTGGTGCCTTGGACCAGACCGAGGACCTTAAGATTTTGCATGAACCAAGGACTGGCAGCCACGTAACACGAGAAAATGTGGAAAGTGTTAATATGTAGTAAAAATACAAGATAATCTCCTGTTTCCGTTATTTACTATCGAATCGACATAACTCCAGATAGTCAAAATGGTTGCTTTTCTCTCTGAAACGGTTACATTTATCGTCTGCAAGTCCTTGTCGCATGATGCGGTATGCAGACACAGTACAAGCAGCACACTAGAACACAGAATAAGAATCTACGTTGATGCAATCGGCCAGTAAGAAGAGCTACATTTCAAGTTTTAGTTATCGATTAATGAATTATTGGGCGGTTTGGTGCCTTGGGCCAGACCGAGGAAATTCAGATTTTGCATGAACCGAGGACTGGCAGCCAGGTAACACGAGAAATTGTGTAAAGTGTTAATATGTAGTAAAAACCTAAGAAAATCTCCCGTTTCCGTCATTTACTATCGAATCGACATAACGCCAGATCGTCACAGTGGTCGCTTTTCTCTCTGAAACGGTTACATTTATCGTCTGCAAGCCCTTGTCGCGTGATGCGGTATACAGTCACAGTACAAGCAGCACACTAGAACACAGAATAAGAATCTACGTTGATGCAATCGGCCAGTAAGAAGAGCTACATTTCAAGTTTTAGTTATCGATTAATGAATTATTGGGCGGTTTGGTGCCTTGGACCAGACCGAGGACCTTAAGATTTTGCATGAACCGAGGACTGGCAGCCAGGTAACACGAGAAATTGTGTAAAGTGTTAATATGTAGTAAAAACCTAAGAAAATCTCCCGTTTCCGTCATTTACTATCGAATCGACATAACGCCAGATCGTCACAGTGGTCGCTTTTCTCTCTGAAACGGTTACATTTATCGTCTGCAAGCCCTTGTCGCGTGATGCGGTATGCAGACACAGTACAAGCAGCACACTAGAACACAGAATAAGAATCTACGTTGATGCAATCGGCCAGTAAGAAGAGCTACATTTCAAGTTTTAGTTATCGATTAATGAATTATTGGGCGGTTTGGTGCCTTGGACCAGACCGAGGACCTTAAGATTTTGCATGAACCAAGGACTGGCAGCCACGTAACACGAGAAAATGTGGAAAGTGTTAATATGTAGTAAAAATATAAGATAATCTCCTGTTTCCGTTATTTACTATCGAATCGACATAACTCCAGATAGTCAAAATGGTTGCTTTTCTCTCTGAAACGGTTACATTTATCGTCTGCAAGCCCATGTCGCGTGATGCGGTATGCAGACACAGTACAAGCAGCACACTAGAACACAGAATAAGAATCTACGTTGATGCAATCGGCCAGTAAGAAGAGCTACATTTCAAGTTTTAGTTATCGATTAATGAATTATTGGGCGGTTTGGTGCCTTGGACCAGACGGAGGACCTTAAGATTTTGCATGAACCGAGGACTGGCAGCCAGGTAACACGAGAAATTGTGTAAAGTGTTAATATGTAGTAAAAACCTAAGAAAATCTCCCGTTTCCGTCATTTACTATCGAATCGACATAACGCCAGATCGTCACAGTGGTCGCTTTTCTCTCTGAAACGGTTACATTTATCGTCTGCAAGCCCTTGTCGCGTGATGCGGTATGCAGACACAGTACAAGCAGCACACTAGAACACAGAATAAGAATCTACGTTGATGCAATCGGCCAGTAAGAAGAGCTACATTCCAAGTTTTAGTTATCGATTAATGAATTATTGGGCGGTTTGGTGCCTTGGGCCAGACCGAGGACCTTAAGATTTTGCATGAACCGAGGACTGGCAGCCAGGTAACACGAGAAATTGTGTAAAGTGTTAATATGTAGTAAAAACCTAAGAAAATTTCCCGTTTCCGTCATTTACTATCGAATCGACATAACGCCAGATCGTCACAGTGGTCGCTTTTCTCTCTGAAACGGTTACATTTATCGTCTGCAAGCCCTTGTCGCGTGATGCGGTATGCAGAGTCACTACAAGCGGCATAGTAGAACACTGAAGAAGCATCTAAGTTTATGCAATCGCCCAGTAAGAAGAGCTACAATTCAAGTTTTAGTTATCGATTAATGAATTATTTGGCGGTTTGGTGCCTTGGACCAGACCGAGGACCTTAAGTTATTGCATGAACCGAGGACTGGCAGCCACGTAACACGAGAAAATGTGGAAAGTGTTAATATGTAGTAAAAATATAAGATAATCTCATGTTTCCGTTATTTACTATCGAATCGACATAACTCCAGATAGTCAAAATGGTTGCTTTTCTGTTTGAAACGGTTACATTTATCGTCTGCAAGCCTTTGTCGCGTGATGCGGTATGCAGACACAGCACAAGCAGCACACTAGAACACAGAATAAGAATCTACGTTGATGCAATCGGCCAGGAAGAAGAGCTACATTTCAAGTTTTAGTTATCGATTAATGAATTATTGGGCGGTTTGGTGCCTAGGACCAGACCGAGGACCTTAAGATTTTGCATGAACCGAGGACTGGCAGCTAGGTAACACGAGAAATTGTGTAAAGTGTTAATATGTAGTAAAAACCTAAGAAAATCTCACGTTTCCGTCATTAACTATCGAATCGACATAACGCCAGATCGTCACAGTGGTCGCTTTTCTCTCTGAAACGGTTACATTTATCGTCTGCAAGCCCTTGTCGCGTGATGCGGTATACAGACACAGTACAAGCAGCACACTAGAACACAGAATAAGAATCTACGTTGATGCAATCGGCCAGTAAGAAGAGCTACATTTCAAGTTTTAGTTATCGATTAATGAATTATTGGGCGGTTTGGTGCCTTGGACCAGACCGAGGACCTTAAGATTTTGCATGAACCGAGGACTGGCAGCCAGGTAACACGAGAAATTGTGTAAAGTGTTAATATGTAGTAAAAACCTAAGAAAATCTCCCGTTTCCGTCATTTACTATCGAATCGACATACCGCCAGATCGTCACAGTGGTCGCTTTTCTCTCTGAAACGGTTACATTTATCGTCTGCAAGCCCTTGTCGCGTGATGCGGTATGCAGACACAGTAAAAGCAGCACACTAGGACACAGAATAAGAATCTACGTTGATGCAATCGGCCAGTAAGAAGAGCTACATTTCAAGTTTTAGTTATCGATTAATGAATTATTGGGCGGTTTGGTGCCTTGGACCAGACCGAGGACCTTAAGATTTTGCATGAACCAAGGACTTGCAGCCACGTAACACGAGAAAATGTGGAAAGTGTTAATATGTAGTAAAAATATAAGATAATCTCCTGTTTCCGTTATTTACTATCGAATCGACATAACTCCAGATAGTCAAAATGGTTGCTTTTCTCTCTGAAACGGTTACATTTTTCGTCTGCAAGCCCTTGTCGCGTGATGCGGTATACAGACACAGTACAAGCAGCACACTAGAACACAGAATAAGAATCTACGTTGATGCAATCGGCCAGTAAGAAGAGCTACATTTCAAGTTTTAGTTATCGATTAATGAATTATTGGGCGGTTTGGTGCCTTGGACCAGACCGAGGACCTTAAGATTTTGCATGAACCGAGGACTGGCAGCCAGGTAACACGAGAAATTGTGTAAAGTGTTAATATGTAGTAAAAACCTAAGATAATCTCCCGTTTCCGTCATTTACTATCGAATCGACATAACGCCAGATCGTCACAGTGGTCGCTTTTCTCTCTGAAACGGTTACATTTATCGTCTGCAAGCCCTTGTCGCGTGATGCGGTATGCAGACACAGTACAAGCAGCACACTAGAACACAGAATAAGAATCTACGTTGATGCAATCGGCCAGTAAGAAGAGCTACATTCCAAGTTTTAGTTATCGATTAATGAATTATTGGGCGGTTTGGTGCCTTGGGCCAGACCGAGGACCTTAAGATTTTGCATGAACCGAGGACTGGCAGCCAGGTAACACGAGAAATTGTGTAAAGTGTTAATATGTAGTAAAAACCTAAGAAAATTTCCCGTTTCCGTCATTTACTATCGAATCGACATAACGCCAGATCGTCACAGTGGTCGCTTTTCTCTCTGAAACGGTTACATTTATCGTCTGCAAGCCCTTGTCGCGTGATGCGGTATGCAGAGTCACTACAAGCGGCATAGTAGAACACTGAAGAAGCATCTAAGTTTATGCAATCGCCCAGTAAGAAGAGCTACAATTCAAGTTTTAGTTATCGATTAATGAATTATTTGGCGGTTTGGTGCCTTGGACCAGACCGAGGACCTTAAGTTATTGCATGAACCGAGGACTGGCAGCCACGTAACACGAGAAAATGTGGAAAGTGTTAATATGTAGTAAAAATATAAGATAATCTCATGTTTCCGTTATTTACTATCGAATCGACATAACTCCAGATAGTCAAAATGGTTGCTTTTCTGTTTGAAACGGTTACATTTATCGTCTGCAAGCCTTTGTCGCGTGATGCGGTATGCAGACACAGCACAAGCAGCACACTAGAACACAGAATAAGAATCTACGTTGATGCAATCGGCCAGGAAGAAGAGCTACATTTCAAGTTTTAGTTATCGATTAATGAATTATTGGGCGGTTTGGTGCCTAGGACCAGACCGAGGACCTTAAGATTTTGCATGAACCGAGGACTGGCAGCTAGGTAACACGAGAAATTGTGTAAAGTGTTAATATGTAGTAAAAACCTAAGAAAATCTCACGTTTCCGTCATTAACTATCGAATCGACATAACGCCAGATCGTCACAGTGGTCGCTTTTCTCTCTGAAACGGTTACATTTATCGTCTGCAAGCCCTTGTCGCGTGATGCGGTATACAGACACAGTACAAGCAGCACACTAGAACACAGAATAAGAATCTACGTTGATGCAATCGGCCAGTAAGAAGAGCTACATTTCAAGTTTTAGTTATCGATTAATGAATTATTGGGCGGTTTGGTGCCTTGGACCAGACCGAGGACCTTAAGATTTTGCATGAACCGAGGACTGGCAGCCAGGTAACACGAGAAATTGTGTAAAGTGTTAATATGTAGTAAAAACCTAAGAAAATCTCCCGTTTCCGTCATTTACTATCGAATCGACATACCGCCAGATCGTCACAGTGGTCGCTTTTCTCTCTGAAACGGTTACATTTATCGTCTGCAAGCCCTTGTCGCGTGATGCGGTATGCAGACACAGTAAAAGCAGCACACTAGGACACAGAATAAGAATCTACGTTGATGCAATCGGCCAGTAAGAAGAGCTACATTTCAAGTTTTAGTTATCGATTAATGAATTATTGGGCGGTTTGGTGCCTTGGACCAGACCGAGGACCTTAAGATTTTGCATGAACCAAGGACTTGCAGCCACGTAACACGAGAAAATGTGGAAAGTGTTAATATGTAGTAAAAATATAAGATAATCTCCTGTTTCCGTTATTTACTATCGAATCGACATAACTCCAGATAGTCAAAATGGTTGCTTTTCTCTCTGAAACGGTTACATTTTTCGTCTGCAAGCCCTTGTCGCGTGATGCGGTATACAGACACAGTACAAGCAGCACACTAGAACACAGAATAAGAATCTACGTTGATGCAATCGGCCAGTAAGAAGAGCTACATTTCAAGTTTTAGTTATCGATTAATGAATTATTGGGCGGTTTGGTGCCTTGGACCAGACCGAGGACCTTAAGATTTTGCATGAACCGAGGACTGGCAGCCAGGTAACACGAGAAATTGTGTAAAGTGTTAATATGTAGTAAAAACCTAAGATAATCTCCCGTTTCCGTCATTTACTATCGAATCGACATAACGCCAGATCGTCACAGTGGTCGCTTTTCTCTCTGAAACGGTTACATTTATCGTCTGCAAGCCCTTGTCGCGTGATGCGGTATGCAGACACAGTACAAGCAGCACACTAGAACACAGAATAAGAATCTACGTTGATGCAATCGGCCAGGAAGAAGAGCTACATTTCAAGTTTTAGTTATCGATTAATGAATTATTGGGCGGTTTGGTGCCTTGGACCAGACCGAGGACCTTAAGATTTTGCATGAACCGAGGACTGGCAGCCAGGTAACACGAGAAATTGTGTAAAGTGTTAATATGTAGTAAAAACCTGAGAAAATCTCCCGTTTCCGTCATTTACTATCGAATCGACATAACGCCAGATCGTCACAGTGGTCGCTTTTCTCTCTGAAACGGTTACATTTATCGTCTGCAAGCCCTTGTCGCGTGATGCGGTATGCAGACACAGTACAAGCAGCACACTAGAACACAGAATAAGAATCTACGTTGATGCAATCGGCCAGTAAGAAGAGCTACATTTCAAGTTTTAGTTATCGATTAATGAATTATTGGGCGGTTTGGTGCCTTGGACCAGACCGAGGAAATTAAGATTTTGCATGAACCGAGGACTGGCAGCCAGGTAACACGAGAAATTGTGTAAAGTGTTAATATGTAGTAAAAACCTAAGAAAATCTCCCGTTTCCGTCATTTACTATCGAATCGACATAACGCCAGATCGTCACAGTGGTCGCTTTTCTCTCTGAAACGGTTACATTTATCGTCTGCAAGCCCTTGTCGCGTGATGCGGTATGCAGACACAGTACAAGCAGCACACTAGAACACAGAATAAGAAACTACGTTGATGCAATCGGCCAGGAAGAAGAGCTACATTTCAAGTTTTAGTTATCGATTAATGAATTATTGGGCGGTTTGGTGCCTTGGACCAGACCGAGGACCTTAAGATTTTGCATGAACCGAGGACTGGCAGCCAGGTAACACGAGAAATTGTGTAAAGTGTTAATATGTAGTAAAAACCTGAGAAAATCTCCCGTTTCCGTCATTTACTATCGAATCGACATAACGCCAGATCGTCACAGTGGTCGCTTTTCTCTCTGAAACTGTTACATTTATCGTCTGCAAGCCCTTGTCGCGTGATGCGGTATGCAGACACAGTACAAGCAGCACACTAGAACACAGAATAAGAATCTACGTTGATGCAATCGGCCAGTAAGAAGAACTACATTTCAAGTTTTAGTTATCGATTAATGAATTATTGGGCGGTTTGGTGCCTTGGACCAGACCGAGGAAATTAAGATTTTGCATGAACCGAGGACTGGCAGCCAGGTAACACAAGAAATTGTGTAAAGTGTTAATATGTAGTAAAAACCTAAGAAAATCTCCCGTTACCGTCATTTACTATCGAATCGACATAACGCCAGATCGTCACAGTGGTCGCTTTTCTCTCTGAAACGGTTACATTTATCGTCTGCAAGCCCTTGTCGCGTGATGCGGTATACAGACACAGTACAAGCAGCACACTAGAACACAGAATAAGAATCTACGTTGATGCAATCGGCCAGTAAGAAGAGCTACATTTCAAGTTTTAGTTATCGATTAATGAATTATTGGGCGGTTTGGTGCCTTGGACCAGACCGAGGACCTTAAGATTCTGCATGAACCGAGGACTGGCAGCCAGGTAACACGAGAAATTGTGTAAAGTGTTAATATGTAGTAAAAACCTGAGAAAATCTCCCGTTTCCGTCATTTACTATCGAATCGACATAACGCCAGATCGTCACAGTGGTCGCTTTTCTCTCTGAAACGGTTACATTTATCGTCTGCAAGCCCTTGTCGCGTGATGCGGTATGCAGACACAGTACAAGCAGCACACTAGAACACAGAATAAGAATCTACGTTGATGCAATCGGCCAGTAAGAAGAGCTACATTTTAAAGTTTTAGTTATCGATTAATGAATTATTGGGCGGTTTGGTGCCTTGGACCAGACCGAGGAAATTAAGATTTTGCATGAACCGAGGACTGGCAGCCAGGTAACACGAGAAATTGTGTAAAGTGTTAATATGTAGTAAAAACCTAAGGAAATCTCCCGTTTCCGTCATTTACTATCGAATCGACATAACGCCAGATCGTCACAGTGGTCGCTTTTCTCTCTGAAACGGTTACATTTATCGTCTGCAAGCCCTTGTCGCGTGATGCGGTATGCAGACACAGTACAAGCAGCACACTAGAACACAGAATAAGAATCTACGTTGATGCAATCGGCCAGTAAGAAGAGCTACATTTCAAGTTTTAGTTATCGATTAATGAATTATTGGGCGGTTTGGTGCCTTGGACCAGACCGAGGACCTTAAGATTTTGCATGAACCGAGGACTGGCAGCCAGGTAACACGAGAAATTGTGTAAAGTGTTAATATGTAGTAAAAACCTAAGAAAATCTCCCGTTTCCGTCATTTACTATCGAATCGACATAACGCCAGATCGTCACAGTGGTCGCTTTTCTCTCTGAAACGGTTACATTTATCGTCTGCAAGCCCTTGTCGCGTGATGCGGTATGCAGAGTCACTACAAGCGGCATAGTAGAACACTGAAGAAGCATCTAAGTTATGCAATCGCCCAGTAAGAAGAGCTACATTTCAAGTTTTAGTTATCGATTAATGAATTATTGGGCGGTTTGGTGCCTTGGACCAGACCGAGGACCTTAAGATTTTTTATGAACCGAGGACTGGCAGCCACGTAACACGAGAAAATGTGGAAAGTGTTAATATGTAGTAAAAACCCAAGAAAATCTCCCGTTTCCGTCATTTACTATCGAATCGACATAACTCCAGATAGTCAAAATGGTTGCTTTTCTCTTTGAAACGGTTACACTTATCGTCTGCAAGCCCTTGTCGCGTGATGCGGTATGCAGACACAGTACAAGCAGCACACTAGAACACAGAATAAGAATCTACGTTGATGCAATCGGCCAGGAAGAAGAGCTACATTTCAAGTTTTAGTTATCGATTAATGAATTATTGGGCGGTTTGGTGCCTTGGACCAGACCGAGGACCTTAAGATTTTGCATGAACCGAGGACTGGCAGCCAGGTAACACGAGAAATTGTGTAAAGTGTTAATATGTAGTAAAAACCTAAGAAAATCTCCCGTTTCCGTCATTTACTATCGAATCGACATAACGCCATATCGTCACAGTGGTCGCTTTTCTCTCTGAAACGGTTACGTTTATCGTCTGCAAGCCTTTGTCGCGTGATGCGGTATACAGACACAGTACAAGCAGCACACTAGAACACAGAATAAGAATCTACGTTGATGCAATCGGCCAGTAAGAAGAGCTACATTTCAAGTTTTAGTTATCGATTAATGTATTATTGGGCGGTTTGGTGCCTTGGACCAGACCGAGGACCTTAAGATTTTGCATGAACCGAGGACTGGCAGCCAGGTAACACGAGAAATTGTGTAAAGTGTTAATATGTAGTAAAAACCTAAGAAAATCTCCCGTTTCCGTCATTTACTATCGAATCGACATAACGCCAGATCGTCACAGTGGTCGCTTTTCTCTCTGAAACGGTTACATTTATCGTCTGCAAGCCCTTGTCGCGTGATGCGGTATGCAGACACAGTAAAAGCAGCACACTAGAACACAGAATAAGAATCTACGTTGATGCAATCTGCCAGTAAGAAGAGCTACATTTCAAGTTTTAGTTATCGATTAATGAATTATTGGGCGGTTTGGTGCCTTGGACCAGACCGAGGACCTTAAGATTTAGCATGAACCAAGGACTGGCAGCCACGTAACACGAGAAAATGTGGAAAGTGTTAATATGTAGTAAAAATATAAGATAATCTCCTGTTTCCGTTATTTACTATCGAATCGACATAACTCCAGATAGTCAAAATGGTTGCTTTTCTCTCTGAAACGGTTATATTTATCGTCTGCAAGCCCTTGTCGCGTGATGCGGTATGCAGACACAGTACAAGCAGCACACTAGAACACAGAATAAGAATCTACGTTGATGCAATCGGCCAGTAAGAAGAGCTACATTCCAAGTTTTAGTTATCGATTAATGAATTATTGGGCGGTTTGGTGCCTTGGACCAGACCGAGGACCTTAAGATTTTGCATGAACCGAGGACTGGCAGCCAGGTAACACGAGAAATTGTGTAAAGTGTTAATATGTAGTAAAAACCTAAGAAAATCTCCCGTTTCCGTCATTTACTATCGAATCGACATAACGCCAGATCGTCACAGTGGTCGCTTTTCTCTCTGAAACGGTTACATTTATCGTCTGCAAGCCCTTGTCGCGTGATGCGGTATGCAGACACAGTACAAGCAGCACACTAGAACACAGAATAAGAATCTACGTTGATGCAATCGGCCAGTAAGAAGAGCTACATTTCAAGTTTTAGTTATCGATTAATGAATTATTGGGCGGTTTGGTGCCTTGGACCAGACCGAGGAAATTAAGATTTTGCATGAACCGAGGACTGGCAGCCAGGTAACACGAGAAATTGTGTAAAGTGTTAATATGTAGTAAAAACCTAAGAAAATCTCCCGTTTCCGTCATTTACTATCGAATCGACATAACGCCAGATCGTCACATTGGTCGCTTTTCTCTCTGAAACGGTTATATTTATCGTCTGCAAGCCCTTGTTGCGTGATGCGGTATGCAGACACAGTACAAGCAGCACACTAGAACACGGAATAAGAATCTACCTTGATGCAATCGGCCAGTAAGAAGAGCTACATTTCAAGTCTTAGTTATCGATTAATGAATTATTGGGCGGTTTGGTGCCTTGGACCAGACCGAGGACCTTAAGATTTTGCATGAACCGAGGACTGGCAGCCAGGTAACACGAGAAATTGTGTAAAGTGTTAATATGTAGTAAAAACCTGAGAAAATCTCCCGTTTCCGTCATTTACTATCGAATCGACATAACGCCAGATCGTCACAGTGGTCGCTTTTCTCTCTGAAACGGTTACATTTATCGTCTGCAAGCCCTTGTCGCGTGATGCTGTATGCAGACACAGTACAAGCAGCACACTAGAACACAGAATAAGAATCTACGTTGATGCAATCGGCCAGGAAGAAGAGCTACATTTCAAGTTTTAGTTATCGATTAATGAGATATTGGGCGGTCTGGTGCCTTGGACCAGACCGAGGACCTTAAGATTTTGCATGAACCGAGGACTGGCA
The DNA here is from genome assembly GCF_023864275.1 of Schistocerca cancellata. NCBI lineage: Eukaryota > Metazoa > Arthropoda > Insecta > Orthoptera > Acrididae > Schistocerca > Schistocerca cancellata. Next base: position 4,748,616 of record NW_026047150.1, read on the forward strand.
GCCAGGTAACACGAGAAATTGTGTAAAGTGTTAATATGTAGTAAAAACCTGAGAAAATCTCCCGTTTCCGTCATTTACTATCGAATCGACATAACGCCAGATCGTCACAGTGGTCGCTTTTCTCTCTGAAACGGTTACATTTATCGTCTGCAAGCCCTTGTCGCGTGATGCGGTATGCAGACACAGTACAAGCACCACACTAGAACACAGAATAAGAATCTACGTTGATGCAATCGGCCAAAAATAAGAGCTACACTTCAAATTTTAGTTATCGAAAATTGAATTATTGGCCGGTTTAATGCCTTTGACATGACCGAGGACCTTAAGATTTTGCATGAACCGAGGACTGGGAGCCACGTAACACGAGAATATGTGGAAAGTGTTAATATGTAGTAAAAATATAAGATAATCTCCTGTTTCCGTTATTTACTATCGAATCGAAATAACTCCAGATAGTGAAATTGGTTGCTTTTCTGTCTGAAACGGTTACATTTATCGTCTGCAAGCCCTTGTCGCGTGATGCGGTATGCAGACACAGTACAAGCAGCACACTAGAACACAGAATAAGAATCTACGTTGATGCAATCGGCCAGGAAGAAGAGCTACATTTCAAGTTTTAGTTATCGATTAATGAATTATTGGGCGGTTTGGTGCCTTGGACCAGACCGAGGACCTTAAGATTTTGCATGAACCGAGGACTGGCAGCCAGGTAACACGAGAAATTGTTTAAAGTGTTAATATGTAGTAAAAACCTAAGAAAATCTCCCGTTTCCGTCATTTACTATCGAATCGACATAACGCCAGATCGTCACAGTGGTCGCTTTTCTCTCTGAAACGGTTACATTTATCGTCTGCAAGCCCTTGTCGCGTGATGCGGTATGCAGACACAGTACAAGCAGCACACTAGAACACAGAATAAGAATCTACGTTGATGCAATCGGCCAGGAAGAAGAGCTACATTTCAAGTTTTAGTTATCGATTAATGAATTATTGGGCGGTTTGGTGCCTTGGACCAGACCGAGGACCTTAAGATTTTGCATGAACTGAGGACTGGCAGCCAGGTAACACGAGAAATTGTGTAAAGTGTTAATATGTAGTAAAAACCTAAGAAAATCTCCCGTTTCCGTCATTTACTATCGAATCGACATAACGCCAGATCGTCACAGTGGTCGCTTTTCTCTCTGAAACGGTTACATTTATCGTCTGCAAGCCCTTGTCGCGTGATGCGGTATGCAGACACAGTACAAGCAGCACACTAGAACACAGAATAAGAATCTACGTTGATGCAATCGGCCAGGAAGCAGAGCTACATTTCAAGTTTTAGTTATCGATTAATGAATTATTGCGCGGTTTGGTGCCTTGGACCAGACCGAGGACCTTAAGATTTTGCATGAACCGAGGACTGGCAGCCAGGTAACACGAGAAATTGTGTAAAGTGTTAATATGTAGTAAAAACCTGAGAAAATCTCCCGTTTCCGTCATTTACTATCGAATCGACATAACGCCAGATCGGCACAGTGGTCGCTTTTCTCTCTGAAACGTTTACATTTATCGTCTGCAAGCCCTTGTCGCGTGATGCGGTATGCAGACACAGTACAAGCAGCACACTAGAACACACAATAAGAATCTACGTTGATGCAATCGGCCAAAAATAAGAGCTACACTTCAAATTCCAGTTATCGAAAATTGAATTATTGGCCGGTTTAATGCCTTTGACATGACCGAGGACCTTAAGATTTTGCATGAACCGAGGACTGGCAGCCACGTAACACGAGAATATGTGGAAAGTGTTAATATGTAGCAAAAATATTAGATAATCTCCTGTTTCCGTTATTTACTATCGAATCGAAATAACTCCAGATAGTCAAAATGGTTGCTTTTCTCTCTGAAACGGTTACATTTATCGTCTGCAAGCCCTTGTCGCGTGATGCGGTATGCAGACACAGTACAAGCAGCACACTAGAACACAGAATAAGAATCTACGTTGATGCAATCGGCCAGGAAGGAGAGCTACATTTCAAGTTTTAGGTATCGATTAATGAATTATTGGGCGGTTTGGTGCCTTGGACCAGACCGAGGACCTTAAGATTTTGCATGAACCGAGGACTGGCAGCCAGGTAACACGAGAAATTGTGTAAAGTGTTAATATGTAGTAAAAACCTAAGAAAATCTCCCGTTTCCGTCATTTACTATCGAATCGACATAACGCCAGATCGTCACAGTGGTCGCTTTTCTCTCTGAAACGGTTACATTTATCGTCTGCAAGCCCTTGTCGCGTGATGCGGTATGCAGACACAGTACAAGCAGCACACTAGAACACAGAATAAGAATCTACGTTGATGCAATCGGCCAGGAAGAAGAGCTACATTTCAAGTTTTAATTATCGATTAATGAATTATTGGGCGGTTTGGTGCCTTGGACCAGACCGAGGACCTTAAGATTTTGCATGAACCGAGGACTGGCAGCCAGGTAACACGAGAAATTGTGTAAAGTGTTAATATGTAGTAAAAACCTAAGAAAATCTACCGTTTCCGTCATATACTACCGAATCGACATAACGCCAGATCGTCACAGTGGTCGCTTTTCTCTCTGAAACGGTTACATTTATCGTCTGCAAGCCCTCGTACGTGATGCGGTATGCAGAGTCACTACAAGCGGCATAGTAGAACACTGAAGAAGCATCTAAGTTTATGCAATCGCCCAGTAAGAAGACCTACATTTCAAGTTTTAGTTATCGATTAATGAATTATTGGGTGGTTTGGTGCCTTGGACCAGACCGAGGACCTTAAGATTTTGCATGAACCGAGGACTGGCAGCCAGGTAACACGAGAAATTGTGTAAAGTGTTAATATGTAGTAAAAACCTAAGAAAATCTCCCGTTTCCCTCATTTACTATCGAATCGACATAACGCCAGATCGTCACAGTGGTCGCTTTTCTCTCTGAAACGGTTACATTTATCGTCTGCAAGCCCTTGTCGCGTGATGCGGTATGCAGACACAGTACAAGCAGCACACTAGAACACAGAATAAGAATCTACGTTGATGCAATCGGCCAGTAAGAAGAGCTACATTTCAAGTTTTAGTTATCGATTAATGAATTATTGGGCGGTTTGGTGCCTTGGACCAGACCGAGGACCTTAAGATTTTGCATGAACCGAGGACTGGCAGCCAGGTAACACGAGAAATTGTGTAAAGTGTTAATATGCAGTAAAAACCTAAGAAAATCTCCCATTTCCGTAATTTACTATCGAATCGACATAACGCCAGATCGTCACAGTGGTCGCTTTTCTCTCTGAAACGGTTACATTTATCGTCTGCAAGCCCTTGTCGCGTGATGCGGTATGCAGAGTCACTACAAGCGGCATAGTAGAACACTGAAGAAGCATCTAAGTTTATGCAATCGCCCAGTAAGAAGAGCTGCAGTTCAAGTTTTAGTTATCGATTAATGAATTATTGGGCGGTTTGGTGCCTTGGAGCAGACCGAGGACCTTAAGATTTTTCATGAACCGAGGACTGGCAGCCAGGTAACACGAGAAATTGTGTAAAGTGTTAATATGTAGTAAAAACCTAAGAAAATCTCCCGTTTCCGTCATTTACTATCGAATCGACATAACGCCAGATCGTCACATTGGTCGCTTTTCTCTCTGAAACGGTTACATTTATCGTCTGCAAGCCCTTGTCGCGTGATGCGGTATGCAGACACAGTACAAGCAGCACACTAGAACACAGAATAAGAATCTACGTTGATGCAATCGGCCAGTAAGAAGAGCTACATTTCAAGTTTTAGTTATCGATTAATGAATTATTGGGCGGTCTGGTGCCTTGGACCAGACCGAGGACCTTAAGATTTTGCATGAACCGAGTACTGGCAGCCACGTAACACGAGAAAATGTGGAAAGTGTTAATATGTAGTAAAAATATAAGATAATCTCCTGTTTCCGTTATTTACTATCGAATCGACATAACTCCAGATAGTCAAAATGGTTGCTTTTCTCTCTGAAACGGTTACATTTATCGTCTGCAAGCCCTTGTCACGTGATGCGGTATGCAGACACAGTACAAGCAGCACACTAGAACACAGAATAAGAATCTACGTTGATGCAATCGGCCAGGAAGAAGAGCTACATTTCAAGTTTTAGTTATCGATTAATGAATTATTGGGCGGTTTGGTGCCTTGGACCAGACCGAGGACCTTAAGATTTTGCATGAACCGAGGACTGGCAGCCAGGTAACACGAGAAATTGTGTAAAGTGTTAATATGTAGTAAAAACCTAAGAAAATCTCCCGTTTCCGTCATTTACTATCGAATCGACATAACGCCAGATCGTCACAGTGGTCGCTTTTCTCTCTGAAACGGTTACATTTATCGTCTGCAAGCCCTTGTCGCGTGATGCGGTATGCAGACACAGTACAAGCAGCACACTAGAACACAGAATAAGAATCTACGTTGATGCAATCGGCCAGTAAGAAGAGCTACATTTCAAGTTATAGTTATCGATTAATGAATTATTGGGCGGTTTGGTGCCTTGGACCAGACCGAGGACCTTAAGATTTTGCATGAACCGAGGACTGGCAGCCAGATAACACGAGAAATTGTGTAAAGTGTTAATATGTAGTAAAAACCTAATAAAATCTCCCGTTTCCGTCATTTACTATCGAATCGACATAACGCCAGATCGTCACAGTGGTCGCTTTTCTCTCTGAAACGGTTACATTTATCGTCTGCAAGCCCTTGTCGCGTGATGCGGTATGCAGAGTCACTACAAGCGGCATAGTAGAACACTGAAGAAGCATCTAAGTTTATGCAATCGCCCAGTAAGAAGAGCTACATTTCAAGTTTTAGTTATCGATTAATGAATTATTGGGCGGTTTGGTGCCTTGGACCAGACCGAGGACCTTAAGATTTTGCATGAACCGAGGACTGGCAGCCAGGTAACACGAGAAATTGTGTAAAGTGTTAATATGTAGTAAAAACTTAAGAAAATCTCCCGTTTCCGTCATTTACTATCGAATCGACATAACGCCAGATCGTCACAGTGGTCGCTTTTCTCTCTGAAACAGTTACATTTATCGTCTGCAAGCCCTTGTCGCGTGATGCGGTATGCAGAGTCACTACAAGCGGCATAGTAGAACAGTGAAGAAGGATCTAAGTTTATGCAATCGCCCAGTAAGAAGAGCTACATTTCAAGTTTTAGTTATCGATTAATGAATTATTGGGCGGTTTGGTGCCTTAGACCAGACCGAGGACCTTAAGATTTTGCATGAACCGAGGACTGGCAGCCAGGTAACACGAGAAATTGTGTAAAGTGTTAATATGTAGTAAAAACCTAAGAAAATCTCCCGTTTCCGTCAATTACTATCGAATCGACATAACGCCAGATCGTCACATTGGTCGCTTTTCTCTCTGAAACGGTTACATTTATCGTCTGCAAGCCCTTGTCGCGTGATGCGGTATGCAGACACAGTACAAGCAGCACACTAGAACACAGAATAAGAATCTACGTTGATGCAATCGGCCAGTAAGAAGAGCTACATTTCAAGTTCTAGTTATCGATTAATGAATTATTGGGCGGTTTGGTGCCTTGCACCAGACCGAGGACCTTAAGATTTTGCATGAACCGAGGACTGGCAGCCAGGTAACACGAGAAATTGTGTAAAGTGTTAATATGTAGGAAAAACCTAAGAAAATCTCCCGTTTCCGTCACTTACTATCGAATCGACATAACGCCAGATCGTCACAGTGGTCGCTTTTCTCTCTGAAACGGTTACATTTATCGTCTGCAAGCCCTTGTCGCGTGATGCGGTATGCAGACACAGTACAAGCAGCTCACTAGAACACAGAATAAGAATCTACGTTGATGCAATCGGCCAGTAAGAAGAGCTACATTTCAAGTTTTAGTTATCGATTAATGAATTATTGGGCGGTTTGGTGCCTTGGACCAGACCGAGGACCTTAAGATTTTGCATGAACCGAGGACTGGCAGCCAGGTAACACGAGAAATTGTGTAAAGTGTTAATATGTAGTAAAAACCTAAGAAAATCTCCCGTTTCCGTCATTTACTATCGAATCGAAATAACGCCAGATCGTCACAGTGGTCGCTTTTCTCTCTGAAACGGTTACATTTATCGTCTGCAAGCCCTTGTCGCGTGATGCGGTATGCAGAGTCACTACAAGCGGCATAGTAGAACACTGAAGAAGCATCTAAGTTTATGCAATCGCCCAGTAAGAAGAGCTACATTTCAAGTTTTAGTTATCGATTAATGAATTATTGGGCGGTTTGGTGCCTTGGACCAGACCGAGGACCTTAAGATTTTGCATGAACCGAGGACTGGCAGCCAGGTAACACGAGAAATTGTGCAAAGTGTTAATATGTAGTAAAAACCTAAGAAAATCTCCCGTTTCCGTCATTTACTATCGAATCGACATAACGCCAGATCGTCACAGTGGTCGCTTTTCTCTCTGAAACGGTTACATTTATCGTCTGCAAGCCCTTGTCGCGTGATGCGGTATGCAGACACAGTACAAGCAGCACACTAGAACACAGAAAAAGAATCTACGTTGATGCAATCGGCCAGTAAGAAGAGCTACATTTCAAGTTTTAGTTATCGATTAATGAATTATTGGGCGGTTTGGTGCCTTGGACCAGACCGAGGACCTTAAGATTTTGCATGAACCGAGGACTGGCAGCCAGGTAACACGAGAAATTGTGTAAAGTGTTAATATGTAGTAAAAACCTAAGAAAATCTCCCGTTTCCGTCATTTACTATCGAATCGACATAACGCCAGATCGTCACAGTGGTCGCTTTTCTCTCTGAAACGGTTACATTTATCGTCTGCAAGCCCTTGTCGCGTGATGCGGTATGCAGACACAGTACAAGCAGCACACTAGAACACAGAATAAGAATCTACGTTGATGCAATCGGCCAGTAAGAAGAGCTACATTTCAAGTTTTAGTTATCGATTAATGAATTATTGGGCGGTTTGGTGCCTTGGACCAGACCGAGGACCTTAAGATTTTGCATGAACCGAGGACTGGCAGCCAGGTAACACGAGAAATTGTGTAAAGTGTTAATATGTAGTAAAAACCTAAGAAAATCTCCCGTTTCCGTCATTTACTATCGAATCGACATAACGCCAGATCGTCACAGTGGTCGCTTTTCTCTCTGAAACGGTTACATTTATCGTCTGCAAGCCCTTGTCGCGTGATGCGGTATGCAGAGTCATTACAAGCGGCATAGTAGAACACTGAAGAAGCATCTAAGTTTATGCAATCGCCCAGTAAGAAGAGCTACATTTCAAGTTTTAGTTATCGATTAATGAATTATTGGGCGGTTTGGTGCCTTGGACCAGACCGAGGACCTTAAGATTTTGCATGAACCGAGGACTGGCAGCCAGGTAACACGAGAAATTGTGTAAAGTGTTAATATGTAGTAAAAACCTAAGAAAATCTCCCGGTTCCGTCAGTTACTATCGAATCGACATAACGCCAGATCGTCACATTTGTCGCTTTTCTCTCTGAAACGGTTACATTTATCGTCTGCAAGCCCTTGTCGCGTGATGCGGTATGCAGACACAGTACAAGCAGCACACTAGAACACAGAATAAGAATCTACGTTGATGCAATCGGCCAGTAAGAAGAGCTACATTTCAAGTTTTAGCTATCGATTAATGAATTATTGGGCGGTTTGGTGCCTTGGACCAGACCGAGGACCTTAAGATTTTGCATGAACCGAGGACTCGCGCCAGGTAACACGAGAAAATGTGTAAAGTGTTAATATGTAGTAAATACCTAAGAAAATCTCCCGTTTCCGTCATTTACTATCGAATCGACATAACGCCAGATCGTCACATTGGTCGCTTTTCTCTCTGAAACGGTTACATTTATCGTCTGCAAGCCCTTGTCGCGTGATGCGGTATGCAGACACAGTACAAGCAGCACACTAGAACACAGAATAAGAATCTACGTTGATGCAATCGGCCAGTAAGAAGAGCTACATTTCAAGTTTTAGTTATCGATTAATGAATTATTGGGCGGTTTGGTGCCTTGGACCAGACCGAGGACCTTAAGATTTTGCATGAACCGAGGACTGGCAGCCAGGTAACACGAGAAATTGTGTAAAGTGTTAATATGTAGTAAAAACCCAAGAAAATCTCCCGTTTCCGTCATTTACTATCGAATCGACATAACGCCAGATCGTCACAGTGGTCGCTTTTCTCTCTGAAACGGTTACATTTATCGTCTGCAAGCCCTTGTCGCGTGATGCGGTATGCAGAGTCACTACAAGCGGCATAGTAGAACACTGAAGAAGCATCTAAGTTTATGCAATCGCCCAGTAAGAAGAGCTACAATTCAAGTTTTAGTTATCGATTAATTTGAATTATTGGGCGGTTTGGTGCCTTGGACCAGACCGAGGACCTTAAGATTTTGCATGAACCGAGGACTGGCAGCCAGGTAACACGAGAAATTGTGTAAAGTGTTAATATGTAGTAAAAACCTAAGAAAATCTCCCGTTTCCGTCATTTACTATCGAATCGACATAACGCCAGATCGTCACAGTGGTCGCTTTTCTCTCTGAAACGGTTACATTTATCGTCTGCAAGCCCTTGTCGCGTGATGCGGTATGCAGACACAGTACAAGCAGCACACTAGAACACAGAATAAGAATCTACGTTGATGCAATCGGCCAGTAAGATGAGCTACATTTCAAGTTTTAGTTATCGATTAACGAATTATTGGGCGGTTTGGTGCCTTGGACCAGACCGAGGACCTTAAGATTTTGCATGAACCGAGGACTGGCAGCCAGGTAACACGAGAAATTGTGTAAAGTGTTAATATGTAGTAAAAACCTAAGAAAATCTCCCATTTCCCTCATTTACTATCGAATCGGCATAACGCCAGATCGTCACAGTGGTCGCTTTTCTCTCTGAAACGGTTACATTTATCGTCTGCAAGCCCTTGTCGCGTGATGCGGTATGCAGACACAGTACAAGCAGCACACTAGAACACAGAATAAGAATCTACGTTGATGCAATCGGCCAGTAAGAAGAGCTACATTTCAAGTTATAGTTATCGATTAATGAATTATTGGGCGGTTTGGTGCCTTGGACCAGACCGAGGACCTTAAGATTTTGCATGAACCGAGGACTGGCAGCCAGATAACACGAGAAATTGTGTAAAGTGTTAATATGTAGTAAAAACCTAAGAAAATCTCCCGTTTCCGTCATTTACTATCGAATCGACATAACGCCAGATCGTCACAGTGGTCGCTTTTCTCTCTGAAACGGTTACATTTATCGTCTGCAAGCCCTTGTCGCGTGATGCGGTATGCAGACACAGTACAAGCAGCACACTAGAACACAGAATAAGAATCTACGTTGATGCAATCGGCCAGTAAGAAGAGCTACATTTCAAGTTATAGTTATCGATTAATGAATTATTGGGCGGTTTGGTGCCTTGGACCAGACCGAGGACCTTAAGATTTTGCATGAACCGAGGACTGGCAGCCAGATAACACGAGAAATTGTGTAAAGTGTTAATATGTAGTAAAAACCTAATAAAATCTCCCGTTTCCGTCATTTACTATCGAATCGACATAACGCCAGATCGTCACAGTGGTCGCTTTTCTCTCTGAAACGGTTACATTTATCGTCTGCAAGCCCTTGTCGCGTGATGCGGTATGCAGAGTCACTACATGCGGCATAGTAGAACACTGAAGAAGCATCTAAGTTTATGCAATCGCCCAGTAAGAAGAGCTACATTTCAAGTTTTAGTTATCGATTAATGAATTATTGGGCGGTTTGCTGCCTTGGACCAGACCGAGGACCTTAAGATTTTGCATGAACCGAGGACTGGCAGCCAGGTAACACGAGAAATTGTGTAAAGTGTTAATATGTAGTAAAAACTTAAGAAAATCTCCCGTTTCCGTCATTTACTATCGAATCGACATAACGCCAGATCGTCACAGTGGTCGCTTTTCTCTCTGAAACAGTTACATTTATCGTCTGCAAGCCCTTGTCGCGTGATGCGGTATGCAGAGTCACTACAAGCGGCATAGTAGAACAGTGAAGAAGGATCTAAGTTTATGCAATCGCCCAGTAAGAAGAGCTACATTTCAAGTTTTAGTTATCGATTAATGAATTATTGGGCGGTTTGGTGCCTTGGACCAGACCGAGGACATTAAGATTTCGCATGAACCGAGGACTGGCAGCCAGGTAACACGAGAAATTGTGTAAAGTGTTAATATGTAGTAAAAACCTAAGAAAATCTCCCGTTTCCGTCAATTACTATCGAATCGACATAACGCCAGATCGTCACATTGGTCGCTTTTCTCTCTGAAACGGTTACATTTATCGTCTGCAAGCCCTTGTCGCGTGATGCGGTATGCAGACACAGTACAAGCAGCACACTAGAACACAGAATAAGAATCTACGTTGATGCAATCGGCCAGTAAGAAGAGCTACATTTCAAGTTCTAGTTATCGATTAATGAATTATTGGGCGGTTTGGTGCCTTGCACCAGACCGAGGACCTTAAGATTTTGCATGAACCGAGGACTGGCAGCCAGGTAACACGAGAAATTGTGTAAAGTGTTAATATGTAGGAAAAACCTAAGAAAATCTCCCGTTTCCGTCACTTACTATCGAATCGACATAACGCCAGATCGTCACAGTGGTCGCTTTTCTCTCTGAAACGGTTACATTTATCGTCTGCAAGCCCTTGTCGCGTGATGCGGTATGCAGACACAGTACAAGCAGCTCACTAGAACACAGAATAAGAATCTACGTTGATGCAATCGGCCAGTAAGAAGAGCTACATTTCAAGTTTTAGTTATCGATTAATGAATTATTGGGCGGTTTGGTGCCTTGGACCAGACCGAGGACCTTAAGATTTTGCATGAACCGAGGACTGGCAGCCAGGTAACACGAGAAATTGTGTAAAGTGTTAATATGTAGTAAAAACCTAAGAAAATCTCCCGTTTCCGTCATTTACTATCGAATCGAAATAACGCCAGATCGTCACAGTGGTCGCTTTTCTCTCTGAAACGGTTACATTTATCGTCTGCAAGCCCTTGTCGCGTGATGCGGTATGCAGAGTCACTACAAGCGGCATAGTAGAACACTGAAGAAGCATCTAAGTTTATGCAATCGCCCAGTAAGAAGAGCTACATTTCAAGTTTTAGTTATCGATTAATGAATTATTGGGCGGTTTGGTGCCTTGGACCAGACCGAGGACCTTAAGATTTTGCATGAACCGAGGACTGGCAGCCAGGTAACACGAGAAATTGTGCAAAGTGTTAATATGTAGTAAAAACCTAAGAAAATCTCCCGTTTCCGTCATTTACTATCGAATCGACATAACGCCAGATCGTCACAGTGGTCGCTTTTCTCTCTGAAACGGTTACATTTATCGTCTGCAAGCCCTTGTCGAGTGATGCGGTATGCAGACACAGTACAAGCAGCACACTAGAACACAGAAAAAGAATCTACGTTGATGCAATCGGCCAGTAAGAAGAGCTACATTTCAAGTTTTAGTTATCGATTAATGAATTATTGGGCGGTTTGGTGCCTTGGACCAGACCGAGGACCTTAAGATTTTGCATGAACCGAGGACTGGCAGCCAGGTAACACGAGAAATTGTGTAAAGTGTTAATATGTAGTAAAAACCTAAGAAAATCTCCCGTTTCCGTCATTTACTATCGAATCGACATAACGCCAGATCGTCACAGTGGTCGCTTTTCTCTCTGAAACGGTTACATTTATCGTCTGCAAGCCCTTGTCGCGTGATGCGGTATGCAGACACAGTACAAGCAGCACACTAGAACACAGAATAAGAATCTACGTTGATGCAATCGGCCAGTAAGATGAGCTACATTTCAAGTTTTAGTTATCGATTAACGAATTATTGGGCGGTTTGGTGCCTTGGACCAGACCGAGGACCTTAAGATTTTGCATGAACCGAGGACTGGCAGCCAGGTAACACGAGAAATTGTGTAAAGTGTTAATATGTAGGAAAAACCTAAGAAAATCTCCCGTTTCCGTCATTTACTATCGAATCGACATAACGCCAGACGGTCACAGTGGTCGCTTTTCTCTCTGAAACGGTTACATTTATCGTCTGCAAGCCCTTGTCGCGTGATGCGGTATGCAGAGTCACTACAAGCGGCATAGTAGAACACTGAAGAAGCATCTAAGTTTATGCAATCGCCCAGTAAGAAGAGCTACATTTCAAGTTTTAGTTATCGATTAATGAATTATTGGGCGGTTTGGTGCCTTGGACCAGACCGAGGACCTTAAGATTTCGCATGAACCGAGGACTGGCAGCCAGGTAACACGAGAAATTGTGTAAAGTGTTAATATGTAGTAAAAACCTAAGAAAATCTCCTGTTTCCGTCATTTACTATCGAATCGACATAACGCCAGATCGTCACATTGGTCGCTTTTCTCCTTGAAACGGTTACATTTATCGCCTGCAAGCCCTTGTCGCGTGATGCGGTATGCAGAGTCACTACAAGCGGCATAGTAGAACACTGAAGAAGCATCTAAGTTTATGCAATCGCCCAGTAAGAAGAGCTACATTTCAAGTTTTAGTTATCGATTAATGAATTATTGGGCGGTTTGGTGCCTTGGACCAGACCGAGGACCTTAAGATTTTGCATGAACCGAGGACTGGCAGCCAGGTAACACGAGAAATTGTGTAAAGTGTTAATATGTAGTAAAAACCCAAGAAAATCTCCCGTTTCCGTCATTTACTATCCAATCGACATAACGCCAGATCGTCACATTTGTCGCTTTTCTCTCTGAAACGGTTACATTTATCGTCTGCAAGCCCTTTTCGCGTGATGCGGTATGCAGAGTCACTACAAGCGGCATAGTAGAACACTGAAGAAGCATCTAAGTTTATGCAATCGCCCAGTAAGAAGAGCTGCAGTTCAAGTTTTAGTTATCTATTAATGAATTATTGGGCGGTTTGGTGCCTTGGACCAGACCGAGGACCTTAAGATTTTGCATGAACCGAGGACTGGCAGCCACGTAACACGAGAAATTGTGTAAAGTGTTAATATGTAGTAAAAACCTAAGAAAATCTCCCATTTCCGTCATTTACTATCGAATCGACATAACGCCAGATCGTCACATTGGTCGCTTTTCTCTCTGAAACGGTTACATTTATCGTCTGCAAGCCCTTCTCGCGTGATGCGGTATGCAGACACAGTACAAGCAGCACACTAGAACACAGAATAAGAATCTACGTTGATGCAATCGGCCAGTAAGAAGAGCTACATTTCAAGTTTTAGTTATCGATTAATGAATTATTGGGCGGTTTGGTGCCTTGGACCAGACCGAGGACCTTAAGATTTTGCATGAACCGAGGACTGGCAGCCAGGTAACACGAGAAATTGTGTAAAGTGTTAATATGTAGTAAAAACCTAAGAAAATCTCCCGTTTCCGTCAATTACTATCGAATCGACATAACGCCAGATCGTCACATTGGTCGCTTTTCTCTGTGAAACGGTTACATTTATCGTCTGCAAGCCCTTGTCGCGTGATGCGGTATGCAGACACAGTACAAGCAGCACACTAGAACACAGAATAAGAATCTACGTTGATGCAATCGGCCAGTAAGAAGAGCTACATTTCAAGTTTTAGTTATCGATTAATGAATTATTGGGCGGTTTGGTGCCTTGGACCAGACCGAGGACCTTAAGATTTTGCATGAAAGGAGGACTGCCAGCCAGGTAACACGAGAAATTGTGTAAAGTGTTAATATGTAGTAAAAACCTAAGAAAATCTCCCGTTTCCGTCATTTACTATCGAATCGACATAACGCCAGATCGTCACATTGGTCGCTTTTCTCTCTGAAACGGTTACATTTATCGTCTGCAAGCCCTTGTCGCGTGATGCGGTATGCAGACACAGTACAAGCAGCACACTAGAACACAGAATAAGAATCTACGTTGATGCAATCGGCCAGTAAGAAGAGCTACATTTCAAGTTTTAGTTATCGATTAATGAATTATTGGGCGGTTTGGTGCCTTGGACCAGACCGAGGACCTTAAGATTTTGCATGAACCGAGGACTGGCAGCCAGGTAACACGAGAAATTGTGTAAAGTGTTAATATGTAGTAAAAACCTGAGAAAATCTCCCGTTTCCGGCATTTACTATCGAATCGACATAACGCCAGATCGTCACATTGGTCGCTTTTCTCTCTGAAACGGTTACATTTATCGTCTGCAAGCCCTTGTCGCGTGATGCGGTATGCAGAGTCACTACAAGCGGCATAGTAGAACACTGAAGAAGCATCTAAGTTTATGCAATCGCCCAGTAAAAAGAGCTACATTTCAAGTATTAGTTATCGATTAATGAATTATTGGGCGGTTTGGTGCCTTGGACCAGACCGAGGACCTTAAGATTTTGCATGAACCGAGGACTCGCAGCCAGGTAACACGAGAAATTGTGTAAAGTGTTAATATGTAGTAAAAACCTAAGAAAATCTCCCGTTTCCGTCATTTACTATCGAATCGACATAACGCCAGATCGTCACATTGGTAGCTTTTCTCTCTGAAACGGTTACATTTATCGTCTGCAAGCCCTTGTCGCGTGATGTGGTATGCAGACACAGTACAAGCAGCACACTAGAACACAGAATAAGAATCTACGTTGATGCAATCGGCCAGTAAGAAGAGCTACATTTCAAGTTTTAGTTATCGATTAATGAATTATTGGGCGGTTTGGTGCCTTGGACCAGACCGAGGACCTTAAGATTTTGCATGAACCGAGGACTGGCAGCCAGGTAACACGAGAAATTGTGTAAAGTGTTAATATGTAGTAAAAACCTAAGAAAATCTCCCGTTTCCGTCATTTACTATCGAATCGACATAACGCCAGATCGTCACAGTGGTCGCTTTTCTCTCTGAAACGGTTACATTTATCGTCTGCAAGCCCTTGTCGCGTGATGCGGTATGCAGAGTCACTACAAGCGGCATAGTAGAACACTGAAGAAGCATCTAAGTTTATGCAATCGCCCAGTAAGAAGAGCTACATTTCAAGTTTTAGTTATCGATTAATGAATTATTGGGCGGTTTGGTGCCTTGGACCAGACCGAGGACCTTAAGATTTTGCATGAACCGAGGACTGGCAGCCAGGTAACACGAGAAATTGTGTAAAGTGTTAATATGTAGTAAAAACCTAAGAAAATCTCCCGTTTCCGTCATTTACTATCGAATCGTCATAACGCCAGATCGTCACATTGGTCGCTTTTCTCTCTGAAACGGTTACATTTATCGTCTGCAAGCCCTTGTCGCGTGATGCGGTATGCAGAGTCACTACAAGCGGCATAGTAGAACACTGAAGAAGCATCTAAGTTTATGCAATCGCCCAGTAAAAAGAGCTACATTTCAAGTATTAGTTATCGATTAATGAATTATTGGGCGGTTTGGTGCCTTGGACCAGACCGAGGACCTTAAGATTTTGCATGAACCGAGGACTGGCAGCCAGGTAACACGAGAAATTGTGTAAAGTGTTAATATGTAGTAAAAACCTAAGAAAATCTCCCGGTTCCGTCATTTACTATCGAATCGACATAACGCCAGATCGTCACATTGGTAGCTTTTCTCTCTGAAACGGTTACATTTATCGTCTGCAAGCCCTTGTCGCGTGATGTGGTATGCAGACACAGTACAAGCAGCACACTAGAACACAGAATAAGAATCTACGTTGATGCAATCGGCCAGTAAGAAGAGCTACATTTCAAGTTTTAGTTATCGATTAATGAATTATTGGGCGGTTTGGTGCCTTGGACCAGACCGAGGACCTTAAGATTTTGCATGAACCGAGGACTGGCAGCCAGGTAACACGAGAAATTGTGTAAAGTGTTAATATGTAGTAAAAACGTAAGAAAATCTCCCGTTTCCGTCATTTACTATCGAATCGACATAACGCCAGATCGTCACAGTGGTCGCTTTTCTCTCTGAAACGGTTACATTTATCGTCTGCAAGCCCTTGTCGCGTGATGCGGTATGCAGAGTCACTACAAGCGGCATAGTAGAACACTGAAGAAGCATCTAAGTTTATGCAATCGGCCAGTAAGAAGAGCTACATTTCAAGTTTTAGTTATCGATTAATGAATTATTGGGCGGTTTGGTGCCTTGGACCAGACCGAGGACCTTAAGATTTTGCATGAACCGAGGACTGGCAGCCAGGTAACACGAGAAATTGTGTAAAGTGTTAATATGTAGTAAAAACCTAAGAAAATCTCCCGTTTCCGTCATTTACTATCGAATCGACATAACGCCAGATCGTCACATTGGTCGCTTTTCTCTCTGAAACGGTTACATTTATCGTCTGCAAGCCCTTGTCGCGTGATGCGGTATGCAGAGTCACTACAAGCGGCATAGTAGAACACTGAAGAAGCATCTAAGTTTATGCAATCGCCCAGTAAGAAGAGCTGCAGTTCAAGTTTTAGTTATCGATTAATGAATTATTGGGCGGTTTGGTGCCTTGGACCAGACCGAGGACCTTAAGATTTTGCATGAACCGAGGACTGGCAGCCAGGTAACACGAGAAATTGTGTAAAGTGTTAATATGTAGTAAAAACCTAAGAAAATCTCCCGTTTCCGTCATTTACTATCGAATCGACATAACGCCAGATCGTCACATTGGTCGCTTTTCTCTCTGAAACGGTTACATTTATCGTCTGCAAGCCCTTGTATGTGATGCGGTATGCAGAGTCACTACAAGCGGCATAGTAGAACACTGAAGAAGCATCTAAGTTTATGCAATCGCCCAGTAAGAAGAGCTACATTTCAAGTTTTAGTTATCGATTAATGAATTATTGGGCGGTTTGGTGCCTTGGACCAGACCGAGGAACTTAAGATTTTGCATGAACCGAGGACTGGCAGCCAGGTAACACGAGAAATTGTGTAAAGTGTTAATATGTAGTAAAAACCTAAGAAAATCTCCCGTTTCCGTCATTTACTATCGAATCGACATAACGCCAGATCGTCACAGTGGTCGCTTTTCTCTCTGAAACGGTTACATTTATCGTCTGCAAGCCCTTGTCGCGTGATGCGGTATGCAGACTCAGTACAAGCAGCACACTAGAACACAGATTAAGAATCTACGTTGATGCAATCGGCCAGTAAGAAGAGCTACATTACAAGTATTAGTTATCGATTAATGAATTATTGGGCGGTTTGGTGTCTTGGACCAGACCGAGGACCTTAGGATTTTGCATGAACCGAGGACTGGCAGCCAGGTAACACGAGAAATTGTGTAAAGTGTTAATATGTAGTAAAAACCTAAGAAAATCTCCCGTTTCCGTCATTTACTATCGAATCGACATAACGCCAGATCGTCACAGTGGTCGCTTTTCTCTCTGAAACGGTTACATTTATCGTCTGCAAGCCCTTGTCGCGCGATGCGGTATGCAGACACAGTACAAGCAGCACACTAGAACACAGAATAAGAATCTACGTTGATGCAATCGGCCAAAAAGAAGAGCTACACTTCAAATTTTAGTTATCGAAAATTGAATTATTGGCCGGTTTAATGCCTTTGACATGACCGAGGACCTTAAGATTTTGCATGAACCGAGGACTGGCAGCCACGTAACACGAGAAAATGTGGAAAGTGTTAATATGTAGTAAAAACCTAAGAAAATCTCCCGTTTCCGTCATTTACTATCGAATCGACATAACGCCAGATCGTCACAGTGGTCGCTTTTCTCTCTGAAACGGTTACATTTATCGTCTGCAAGCCCTTGTCGCGTGATGCGGTATGCAGAGTCACTACAAGCGGCATAGTAGAACACTGAAGAAGCATCTAAGTTTATGCAATCGCCCAGTAAAAAGAGCTACATTTCAAGTTTTAGTTATCGATTAATGAATTATTAGGCGGTTTGGTGCCTTGGACATGACCAGGGACCTTAAGATTTTGCATGAACCGAGGACTGGCAGCCAGGTAACACGAGAAAGTGTGTAAAGTGTTAATATGTAGTAAAAACCTAAGAAAATCTCCCGTTTCCGTCATTTACTATCGAATCGACATAACGCCAGATCGTCACATTGGTCGCTTTTCTCTCTGAAACGGTTACATTTATCGTCTGCAAGCCCTTGTCGCGTGATGCGGTATGCAGACACAGTACAAGCAGCACACTAGAACACAGAATAAGAATCTACGTTGATGCAATCGGCCAGTAAGAAGAGCTACATTTCAAGTTTTAGTTATCGATTAATGAATTATTGGGCGGTTGGGTGCCTTGGACCAGACCGAGGACCTTAAGATTTTGCATGAACCGAGGACTGGCAGCCAGGTAACACGAGAAATTGTGTAAAGTGTTAATGTGTAGTAAAAACCTAAGAAAATCTCCCGTATCCGTCATTTACTAACGAATCGACATAACGCAAGATCGTCACATTGGTCGCTTTTCTCTCTGAAACGGTTACATTTATCGTCTGCAAGCCCTTGTCGCGTGATGCGGTATGCAGACACAGTACAAGCAGCACACTAGAACACAGAATAAGAATCTACGTTGATGCAATCGCCCAGTAAGAAGAGCTACATTTCAAGTTTTAGTTATCGATTAATGAAGTATTTAGCCGGTTTGGTGCCTTGGACCAGACCGAGGACCTTAAGATTTTGCATGAACCGAGGACTGGCAGCCAGGTAACACGAGAAATTGTGTAAAGTGTTAATATGTAGTAAAAACCTAAGAAAATCTCCCGTTTCCGTCATTTACTATCGAATCGACATAACGCCAGATCGTCAAATTGGTCGCTTTTCTCTCTGAAACGGTTACATTTATCGTCTGCAAGCCCTTGTCGCGTGATGCGGTATGCAGACACAGTACAAGCAGCACACTAGAACACAGAATAATAATCTACGTTGATGCAATCGGCCAGTAAGAAGTGCTACATTTCAAGTTTTAGTTATCGATTAATGAATTATTGGGCGGTTTGGTGCCTTGGACCAGACCGAGGACCTTAAGATTTTGCATGAACCGAGGACTGGCAGCCAGGTAACACGAGAAATTGTGTAAAGTGTTAATATGTAGTAAAAACCTAAGAAAATCTCCCGTTTCCGTCATTTACTATCGAATCGACATAACGCCAGATCGTCACAGTGGTCGCTTTTCTCTCTGAAACGGTTACATTTATCGTCTGCAAGCCCTTGTCGCGTGATGCGGTATGCAGAGTCACTACAAGCGGCATAGTAGAACACTGAAGAAGCATCTAAGTTTATGCAATCGCCCAGTAAGAAGAGCTACATTTCAAGTTTTAGTTATCGATTAATGAATTATTGGGCGGTTTGGTGCCTTGGACCAGACCGAGGACCTTAAGATTTTGCATGAACCGAGGACTGGCAGCCAGGTAACACGAGAAATTGTGTAAAGTGTTAATATGTAGTAAAAACCTGAGAAAATCTCCCGTTTCCGTCATTTACTATCGAATCGACATAACGCCAGATCGTCACAGTGGTCGCTTTTCTCTCTGAAACGGTTACATTTATCGTCTGCAAGCCCTTGTCGCGTGATGCGGTATGCAGACACAGTACAAGCAGCACACTAGAACACAGAATAAGAATCTACGTTGATGCAATCGGCCAGTAAGAAGAGCTACATTTCAAGTTTTAGTTATCGATTAATGAATTATTGGGCGGTTTGGTGCCTTGGACCAGACCGAGGACCTTAAGATTTTGCATGAACCGAGGACTGGCAGCCAGGTAACACGAGAAATTGTGTAAAGTGTTAATATGTAGTAAAAACTTAAGAAAATCTCCCGTTTCCGTCATTTACTATCGAATCGACATAACGCCAGATCGTCACATTGGTCGCTTTTCTCTCTGAAACGGTTACATTCATCGTCTGCAAGCCCTTGTCGCGTGATGCGGTATGCAGACACAGTACAAGCAGCACACTAGAACACAGAATAAGAATCTACGTTGACGCAATCGGCCAGTAAGAAGAGCTGCAGTTCAAGTTTTAGTTATCGATTAATGAATTATTGGGCGGTTTGGTGCCTTGGACCAGACCGAGGACCTTAAGATTTTGCATGAACCGAGGACTGGCAGCCAGGTAACACGAGAAATTGTGTAAAGTGTTAATATGTAGTAAAAACCTAAGAAAATCTCCCGTTTCCGTCATTTACTATCGAATCGAAATAACGCCAGATCGTCACAGTGGTCGCTTTTCTCTCTGAAACGGTTACATTTATCGTCTGCAAGCCCTTGTCGCGTGATGCGGTATGCAGAGTCACTACAAGCGGCATAGTAGAACACTGAAGAAGCATCTAAGTTTATGCAATCGCCCAGTAAGAAGAGCTACATTTCAAGTTTTAGTTATCGATTAATGAATTATTGGGCGGTTTGGTGCCTTGGACCAGACCGAGGACCTTAAGATTTTGCATGAACCGAGGACTGGCAGCCAGGTAACACGAGAAATTGTGCAAAGTGTTAATATGTAGTAAAAACCTAAGAAAATCTCCCGTTTCCGTCATTTACTATCGAATCGACATAACGCCAGATCGTCACAGTGGTCGCTTTTCTCTCTGAAACGGTTACATTTATCGTCTGCAAGCCCTTGTCGAGTGATGCGGTATGCAGACACAGTACAAGCAGCACACTAGAACACAGAAAAAGAATCTACGTTGATGCAATCGGCCAGTAAGAAGAGCTACATTTCAAGTTTTAGTTATCGATTAATGAATTATTGGGCGGTTTGGTGCCTTGGACCAGACCGAGGACCTTAAGATTTTGCATGAACCGAGGACTGGCAGCCAGGTAACACGAGAAATTGTGTAAAGTGTTAATATGTAGTAAAAACCTAAGAAAATCTCCCGTTTCCGTCATTTACTATCGAATCGACATAACGCCAGATCGTCACAGTGGTCGCTTTTCTCTCTGAAACGGTTACATTTATCGTCTGCAAGCCCTTGTCGCGTGATGCGGTATGCAGACACAGTACAAGCAGCACACTAGAACACAGAATAAGAATCTACGTTGATGCAATCGGCCAGTAAGATGAGCTACATTTCAAGTTTTAGTTATCGATTAACGAATTATTGGGCGGTTTGGTGCCTTGGACCAGACCGAGGACCTTAAGATTTTGCATGAACCGAGGACTGGCAGCCAGGTAACACGAGAAATTGTGTAAAGTGTTAATATGTAGGAAAAACCTAAGAAAATCTCCCGTTTCCGTCATTTACTATCGAATCGACATAACGCCAGACGGTCACAGTGGTCGCTTTTCTCTCTGAAACGGTTACATTTATCGTCTGCAAGCCCTTGTCGCGTGATGCGGTATGCAGAGTCACTACAAGCGGCATAGTAGAACACTGAAGAAGCATCTAAGTTTATGCAATCGCCCAGTAAGAAGAGCTACATTTCAAGTTTTAGTTATCGATTAATGAATTATTGGGCGGTTTGGTGCCTTGGACCAGACCGAGGACCTTAAGATTTCGCATGAACCGAGGACTGGCAGCCAGGTAACACGAGAAATTGTGTAAAGTGTTAATATGTAGTAAAAACCTAAGAAAATCTCCTGTTTCCGTCATTTACTATCGAATCGACATAACGCCAGATCGTCACATTGGTCGCTTTTCTCCTTGAAACGGTTACATTTATCGCCTGCAAGCCCTTGTCGCGTGATGCGGTATGCAGAGTCACTACAAGCGGCATAGTAGAACACTGAAGAAGCATCTAAGTTTATGCAATCGCCCAGTAAGAAGAGCTACATTTCAAGTTTTAGTTATCGATTAATGAATTATTGGGCGGTTTGGTGCCTTGGACCAGACCGAGGACCTTAAGATTTTGCATGAACCGAGGACTGGCAGCCAGGTAACACGAGAAATTGTGTAAAGTGTTAATATGTAGTAAAAACCCAAGAAAATCTCCCGTTTCCGTCATTTACTATCCAATCGACATAACGCCAGATCGTCACATTTGTCGCTTTTCTCTCTGAAACGGTTACATTTATCGTCTGCAAGCCCTTTTCGCGTGATGCGGTATGCAGAGTCACTACAAGCGGCATAGTAGAACACTGAAGAAGCATCTAAGTTTATGCAATCGCCCAGTAAGAAGAGCTGCAGTTCAAGTTTTAGTTATCTATTAATGAATTATTGGGCGGTTTGGTGCCTTGGACCAGACCGAGGACCTTAAGATTTTGCATGAACCGAGGACTGGCAGCCACGTAACACGAGAAATTGTGTAAAGTGTTAATATGTAGTAAAAACCTAAGAAAATCTCCCATTTCCGTCATTTACTATCGAATCGACATAACGCCAGATCGTCACATTGGTCGCTTTTCTCTCTGAAACGGTTACATTTATCGTCTGCAAGCCCTTCTCGCGTGATGCGGTATGCAGACACAGTACAAGCAGCACACTAGAACACAGAATAAGAATCTACGTTGATGCAATCGGCCAGTAAGAAGAGCTACATTTCAAGTTTTAGTTATCGATTAATGAATTATTGGGCGGTTTGGTGCCTTGGACCAGACCGAGGACCTTAAGATTTTGCATGAACCGAGGACTGGCAGCCAGGTAACACGAGAAATTGTGTAAAGTGTTAATATGTAGTAAAAACCTAAGAAAATCTCCCGTTTCCGTCATTTACTATCGAATCGACATAACGCCAGATCGTCACATTGGTCGCTTTTCTCTGTGAAACGGTTACATTTATCGTCTGCAAGCCCTTGTCGCGTGATGCGGTATGCAGACACAGTACAAGCAGCACACTAGAACACAGAATAAGAATCTACGTTGATGCAATCGGCCAGTAAGAAGAGCTACATTTCAAGTTTTAGTTATCGATTAATGAATTATTGGGCGGTTTGGTGCCTTGGACCAGACCGAGGACCTTAAGATTTTGCATGAAAGGAGGACTGCCAGCCAGGTAACACGAGAAATTGTGTAAAGTGTTAATATGTAGTAAAAACCTAAGAAAATCTCCCGTTTCCGTCATTTACTATCGAATCGACATAACGCCAGATCGTCACATTGGTCGCTTTTCTCTCTGAAACGGTTACATTTATCGTCTGCAAGCCCTTGTCGCGTGATGCGGTATGCAGACACAGTACAAGCAGCACACTAGAACACAGAATAAGAATCTACGTTGATGCAATCGGCCAGTAAGAAGAGCTACATTTCAAGTTTTAGTTATCGATTAATGAATTATTGGGCGGTTTGGTGCCTTGGACCAGACCGAGGACCTTAAGATTTTGCATGAACCGAGGACTGGCAGCCAGGTAACACGAGAAATTGTGTAAAGTGTTAATATGTAGTAAAAACCTGAGAAAATCTCCCGTTTCCGGCATTTACTATCGAATCGACATAACGCCAGATCGTCACATTGGTCGCTTTTCTCTCTGAAACGGTTACATTTATCGTCTGCAAGCCCTTGTCGCGTGATGCGGTATGCAGAGTCACTACAAGCGGCATAGTAGAACACTGAAGAAGCATCTAAGTTTATGCAATCGCCCAGTAAAAAGAGCTACATTTCAAGTATTAGTTATCGATTAATGAATTATTGGGCGGTTTGGTGCCTTGGACCAGACCGAGGACCTTAAGATTTTGCATGAACCGAGGACTCGCAGCCAGGTAACACGAGAAATTGTGTAAAGTGTTAATATGTAGTAAAAACCTAAGAAAATCTCCCGTTTCCGTCATTTACTATCGAATCGACATAACGCCAGATCGTCACATTGGTAGCTTTTCTCTCTGAAACGGTTACATTTATCGTCTGCAAGCCCTTGTCGCGTGATGTGGTATGCAGACACAGTACAAGCAGCACACTAGAACACAGAATAAGAATCTACGTTGATGCAATCGGCCAGTAAGAAGAGCTACATTTCAAGTTTTAGTTATCGATTAATGAATTATTGGGCGGTTTGGTGCCTTGGACCAGACCGAGGACCTTAAGATTTTGCATGAACCGAGGACTGGCAGCCAGGTAACACGAGAAATTGTGTAAAGTGTTAATATGTAGTAAAAACCTAAGAAAATCTCCCGTTTCCGTCATTTACTATCGAATCGACATAACGCCAGATCGTCACAGTGGTCGCTTTTCTCTCTGAAACGGTTACATTTATCGTCTGCAAGCCCTTGTCGCGTGATGCGGTATGCAGAGTCACTACAAGCGGCATAGTAGAACACTGAAGAAGCATCTAAGTTTATGCAATCGCCCAGTAAGAAGAGCTACATTTCAAGTTTTAGTTATCGATTAATGAATTATTGGGCGGTTTGGTGCCTTGGACCAGACCGAGGACCTTAAGATTTTGCATGAACCGAGGACTGGCAGCCAGGTAACACGAGAAATTGTGTAAAGTGTTAATATGTAGTAAAAACCTAAGAAAATCTCCCGTTTCCGTCATTTACTATCGAATCGTCATAACGCCAGATCGTCACATTGGTCGCTTTTCTCTCTGAAACGGTTACATTTATCGTCTGCAAGCCCTTGTCGCGTGATGCGGTATGCAGAGTCACTACAAGCGGCATAGTAGAACACTGAAGAAGCATCTAAGTTTATGCAATCGCCCAGTAAAAAGAGCTACATTTCAAGTATTAGTTATCGATTAATGAATTATTGGGCGGTTTGGTGCCTTGGACCAGACCGAGGACCTTAAGATTTTGCATGAACCGAGGACTGGCAGCCAGGTAACACGAGAAATTGTGTAAAGTGTTAATATGTAGTAAAAACCTAAGAAAATCTCCCGGTTCCGTCATTTACTATCGAATCGACATAACGCCAGATCGTCACATTGGTAGCTTTTCTCTCTGAAACGGTTACATTTATCGTCTGCAAGCCCTTGTCGCGTGATGTGGTATGCAGACACAGTACAAGCAGCACACTAGAACACAGAATAAGAATCTACGTTGATGCAATCGGCCAGTAAGAAGAGCTACATTTCAAGTTTTAGTTATCGATTAATGAATTATTGGGCGGTTTGGTGCCTTGGACCAGACCGAGGACCTTAAGATTTTGCATGAACCGAGGACTGGCAGCCAGGTAACACGAGAAATTGTGTAAAGTGTTAATATGTAGTAAAAACGTAAGAAAATCTCCCGTTTCCGTCATTTACTATCGAATCGACATAACGCCAGATCGTCACAGTGGTCGCTTTTCTCTCTGAAACGGTTACATTTATCGTCTGCAAGCCCTTGTCGCGTGATGCGGTATGCAGAGTCACTACAAGCGGCATAGTAGAACACTGAAGAAGCATCTAAGTTTATGCAATCGGCCAGTAAGAAGAGCTACATTTCAAGTTTTAGTTATCGATTAATGAATTATTGGGCGGTTTGGTGCCTTGGACCAGACCGAGGACCTTAAGATTTTGCATGAACCGAGGACTGGCAGCCAGGTAACACGAGAAATTGTGTAAAGTGTTAATATGTAGTAAAAACCTAAGAAAATCTCCCGTTTCCGTCATTTACTATCGAATCGACATAACGCCAGATCGTCACATTGGTCGCTTTTCTCTCTGAAACGGTTACATTTATCGTCTGCAAGCCCTTGTCGCGTGATGCGGTATGCAGAGTCACTACAAGCGGCATAGTAGAACACTGAAGAAGCATCTAAGTTTATGCAATCGCCCAGTAAGAAGAGCTGCAGTTCAAGTTTTAGTTATCGATTAATGAATTATTGGGCGGTTTGGTGCCTTGGACCAGACCGAGGACCTTAAGATTTTGCATGAACCGAGGACTGGCAGCCAGGTAACACGAGAAATTGTGTAAAGTGTTAATATGTAGTAAAAACCTAAGAAAATCTCCCGTTTCCGTCATTTACTATCGAATCGACATAACGCCAGATCGTCACATTGGTCGCTTTTCTCTCTGAAACGGTTACATTTATCGTCTGCAAGCCCTTGTATGTGATGCGGTATGCAGAGTCACTACAAGCGGCATAGTAGAACACTGAAGAAGCATCTAAGTTTATGCAATCGCCCAGTAAGAAGAGCTACATTTCAAGTTTTAGTTATCGATTAATGAATTATTGGGCGGTTTGGTGCCTTGGACCAGACCGAGGAACTTAAGATTTTGCATGAACCGAGGACTGGCAGCCAGGTAACACGAGAAATTGTGTAAAGTGTTAATATGTAGTAAAAACCTAAGAAAATCTCCCGTTTCCGTCATTTACTATCGAATCGACATAACGCCAGATCGTCACAGTGGTCGCTTTTCTCTCTGAAACGGTTACATTTATCGTCTGCAAGCCCTTGTCGCGTGATGCGGTATGCAGACTCAGTACAAGCAGCACACTAGAACACAGATTAAGAATCTACGTTGATGCAATCGGCCAGTAAGAAGAGCTACATTACAAGTATTAGTTATCGATTAATGAATTATTGGGCGGTTTGGTGTCTTGGACCAGACCGAGGACCTTAGGATTTTGCATGAACCGAGGACTGGCAGCCAGGTAACACGAGAAATTGTGTAAAGTGTTAATATGTAGTAAAAACCTAAGAAAATCTCCCGTTTCCGTCATTTACTATCGAATCGACATAACGCCAGATCGTCACAGTGGTCGCTTTTCTCTCTGAAACGGTTACATTTATCGTCTGCAAGCCCTTGTCGCGCGATGCGGTATGCAGACACAGTACAAGCAGCACACTAGAACACAGAATAAGAATCTACGTTGATGCAATCGGCCAAAAAGAAGAGCTACACTTCAAATTTTAGTTATCGAAAATTGAATTATTGGCCGGTTTAATGCCTTTGACATGACCGAGGACCTTAAGATTTTGCATGAACCGAGGACTGGCAGCCACGTAACACGAGAAAATGTGGAAAGTGTTAATATGTAGTAAAAACCTAAGAAAATCTCCCGTTTCCGTCATTTACTATCGAATCGACATAACGCCAGATCGTCACAGTGGTCGCTTTTCTCTCTGAAACGGTTACATTTATCGTCTGCAAGCCCTTGTCGCGTGATGCGGTATGCAGAGTCACTACAAGCGGCATAGTAGAACACTGAAGAAGCATCTAAGTTTATGCAATCGCCCAGTAAAAAGAGCTACATTTCAAGTTTTAGTTATCGATTAATGAATTATTAGGCGGTTTGGTGCCTTGGACATGACCAGGGACCTTAAGATTTTGCATGAACCGAGGACTGGCAGCCAGGTAACACGAGAAAGTGTGTAAAGTGTTAATATGTAGTAAAAACCTAAGAAAATCTCCCGTTTCCGTCATTTACTATCGAATCGACATAACGCCAGATCGTCACATTGGTCGCTTTTCTCTCTGAAACGGTTACATTTATCGTCTGCAAGCCCTTGTCGCGTGATGCGGTATGCAGACACAGTACAAGCAGCACACTAGAACACAGAATAAGAATCTACGTTGATGCAATCGGCCAGTAAGAAGAGCTACATTTCAAGTTTTAGTTATCGATTAATGAATTATTGGGCGGTTGGGTGCCTTGGACCAGACCGAGGACCTTAAGATTTTGCATGAACCGAGGACTGGCAGCCAGGTAACACGAGAAATTGTGTAAAGTGTTAATGTGTAGTAAAAACCTAAGAAAATCTCCCGTATCCGTCATTTACTAACGAATCGACATAACGCAAGATCGTCACATTGGTCGCTTTTCTCTCTGAAACGGTTACATTTATCGTCTGCAAGCCCTTGTCGCGTGATGCGGTATGCAGACACAGTACAAGCAGCACACTAGAACACAGAATAAGAATCTACGTTGATGCAATCGCCCAGTAAGAAGAGCTACATTTCAAGTTTTAGTTATCGATTAATGAAGTATTTAGCCGGTTTGGTGCCTTGGACCAGACCGAGGACCTTAAGATTTTGCATGAACCGAGGACTGGCAGCCAGGTAACACGAGAAATTGTGTAAAGTGTTAATATGTAGTAAAAACCTAAGAAAATCTCCCGTTTCCGTCATTTACTATCGAATCGTCATAACGCCAGATCGTCACATTGGTCGCTTTTCTCTCTGAAACGGTTACATTTATCGTCTGCAAGCCCTTGTCGCGTGATGCGGTATGCAGAGTCACTACAAGCGGCATAGTAGAACACTGAAGAAGCATCTAAGTTTATGCAATCGCCCAGTAAAAAGAGCTACATTTCAAGTATTAGTTATCGATTAATGAATTATTGGGCGGTTTGGTGCCTTGGACCAGACCGAGGACCTTAAGATTTTGCATGAACCGAGGACTGGCAGCCAGGTAACACGAGAAATTGTGTAAAGTGTTAATATGTAGTAAAAACCTAAGAAAATCTCCCGGTTCCGTCATTTACTATCGAATCGACATAACGCCAGATCGTCACATTGGTAGCTTTTCTCTCTGAAACGGTTACATTTATCGTCTGCAAGCCCTTGTCGCGTGATGTGGTATGCAGACACAGTACAAGCAGCACACTAGAACACAGAATAAGAATCTACGTTGATGCAATCGGCCAGTAAGAAGAGCTACATTTCAAGTTTTAGTTATCGATTAATGAATTATTGGGCGGTTTGGTGCCTTGGACCAGACCGAGGACCTTAAGATTTTGCGTGAACCGAGGACTGGCAGCCAGGTAACACGAGAAATTGTGTAAAGTGTTAATATGTAGTAAAAACGTAAGAAAATCTCCCGTTTCCGTCATTTACTATCGAATCGACATAACGCCAGATCGTCACAGTGGTCGCTTTTCTCTCTGAAACGGTTACATTTATCGTCTGCAAGCCCTTGTCGCGTGATGCGGTATGCAGAGTCACTACAAGCGGCATAGTAGAACACTGAAGAAGCATCTAAGTTTATGCAATCGGCCAGTAAGAAGAGCTACATTTCAAGTTTTAGTTATCGATTAATGAATTATTGGGCGGTTTGGTGCCTTGGACCAGACCGAGGACCTTAAGATTTTGCATGAACCGAGGACTGGCAGCCAGGTAACACGAGAAATTGTGTAAAGTGTTAATATGTAGTAAAAACCTAAGAAAATCTCCCGTTTCCGTCATTTACTATCGAATCGACATAACGCCAGATCGTCACATTGGTCGCTTTTCTCTCTGAAACGGTTACATTTATCGTCTGCAAGCCCTTGTCGCGTGATGCGGTATGCAGAGTCACTACAAGCGGCATAGTAGAACACTGAAGAAGCATCTAAGTTTATGCAATCGCCCAGTAAGAAGAGCTGCAGTTCAAGTTTTAGTTATCGATTAATGAATTATTGGGCGGTTTGGTGCCTTGGACCAGACCGAGGACCTTAAGATTTTGCATGAACCGAGGACTGGCAGCCAGGTAACACGAGAAATTGTGTAAAGTGTTAATATGTAGTAAAAACCTAAGAAAATCTCCCGTTTCCGTCATTTACTATCGAATCGACATAACGCCAGATCGTCACATTGGTCGCTTTTCTCTCTGAAACGGTTACATTTATCGTCTGCAAGCCCTTGTATGTGATGCGGTATGCAGAGTCACTACAAGCGGCATAGTAGAACACTGAAGAAGCATCTAAGTTTATGCAATCGCCCAGTAAGAAGAGCTACATTTCAAGTTTTAGTTATCGATTAATGAATTATTGGGCGGTTTGGTGCCTTGGACCAGACCGAGGAACTTAAGATTTTGCATGAACCGAGGACTGGCAGCCAGGTAACACGAGAAATTGTGTAAAGTGTTAATATGTAGTAAAAACCTAAGAAAATCTCCCGTTTCCGTCATTTACTATCGAATCGACATAACGCCAGATCGTCACAGTGGTCGCTTTTCTCTCTGAAACGGTTACATTTATCGTCTGCAAGCCCTTGTCGCGTGATGCGGTATGCAGACTCAGTACAAGCAGCACACTAGAACACAGATTAAGAATCTACGTTGATGCAATCGGCCAGTAAGAAGAGCTACATTACAAGTATTAGTTATCGATTAATGAATTATTGGGCGGTTTGGTGTCTTGGACCAGACCCAGGACCTTAGGATTTTGCATGAACCGAGGACTGGCAGCCAGGTAACACGAGAAATTGTGTAAAGTGTTAATATGTAGTAAAAACCTAAGAAAATCTCCCGTTTCCGTCATTTACTATCGAATCGACATAACGCCAGATCGTCACAGTGGTCGCTTTTCTCTCTGAAACGGTTACATTTATCGTCTGCAAGCCCTTGTCGCGCGATGCGGTATGCAGACACAGTACAAGCAGCACACTAGAACACAGAATAAGAATCTACGTTGATGCAATCGGCCAAAAAGAAGAGCTACACTTCAAATTTTAGTTATCGAAAATTGAATTATTGGCCGGTTTAATGCCTTTGACATGACCGAGGACCTTAAGATTTTGCATGAACCGAGGACTGGCAGCCACGTAACACGAGAAAATGTGGAAAGTGTTAATATGTAGTAAAAACCTAAGAAAATCTCCCGTTTCCGTCATTTACTATCGAATCGACATAACGCCAGATCGTCACAGTGGTCGCTTTTCTCTCTGAAACGGTTACATTTATCGTCTGCAAGCCCTTGTCGCGTGATGCGGTATGCAGAGTCACTACAAGCGGCATAGTAGAACACTGAAGAAGCATCTAAGTTTATGCAATCGCCCAGTAAAAAGAGCTACATTTCAAGTTTTAGTTATCGATTAATGAATTATTAGGCGGTTTGGTGCCTTGGACATGACCAGGGACCTTAAGATTTTGCATGAACCGAGGACTGGCAGCCAGGTAACACGAGAAAGTGTGTAAAGTGTTAATATGTAGTAAAAACCTAAGAAAATCTCCCGTTTCCGTCATTTACTATCGAATCGACATAACGCCAGATCGTCACATTGGTCGCTTTTCTCTCTGAAACGGTTACATTTATCGTCTGCAAGCCCTTGTCGCGTGATGCGGTATGCAGACACAGTACAAGCAGCACACTAGAACACAGAATAAGAATCTACGTTGATGCAATCGGCCAGTAAGAAGAGCTACATTTCAAGTTTTAGTTATCGATTAATGAATTATTGGGCGGTTGGGTGCCTTGGACCAGACCGAGGACCTTAAGATTTTGCATGAACCGAGGACTGGCAGCCAGGTAACACGAGAAATTGTGTAAAGTGTTAATGTGTAGTAAAAACCTAAGAAAATCTCCCGTATCCGTCATTTACTAACGAATCGACATAACGCAAGATCGTCACATTGGTCGCTTTTCTCTCTGAAACGGTTACATTTATCGTCTGCAAGCCCTTGTCGCGTGATGCGGTATGCAGACACAGTACAAGCAGCACACTAGAACACAGAATAAGAATCTACGTTGATGCAATCGCCCAGTAAGAAGAGCTACATTTCAAGTTTTAGTTATCGATTAATGAAGTATTTAGCCGGTTTGGTGCCTTGGACCAGACCGAGGACCTTAAGATTTTGCATGAACCGAGGACTGGCAGCCAGGTAACACGAGAAATTGTGTAAAGTGTTAATATGTAGTAAAAACCTAAGAAAATCTCCCGTTTCCGTCATTTACTATCGAATCGACATAACGCCAGATCGTCAAATTGGTCGCTTTTCTCTCTGAAACGGTTACATTTATCGTCTGCAAGCCCTTGTCGCGTGATGCGGTATGCAGACACAGTACAAGCAGCACACTAGAACACAGAATAATAATCTACGTTGATGCAATCGGCCAGTAAGAAGTGCTACATTTCAAGTTTTAGTTATCGATTAATGAATTATTGGGCGGTTTGGTGCCTTGGACCAGACCGAGGACCTTAAGATTTTGCATGAACCGAGGACTGGCAGCCAGGTAACACGAGAAATTGTGTAAAGTGTTAATATGTAGTAAAAACCTAAGAAAATCTCCCGTTTCCGTCATTTACTATCGAATCGACATAACGCCAGATCGTCACAGTGGTCGCTTTTCTCTCTGAAACGGTTACATTTATCGTCTGCAAGCCCTTGTCGCGTGATGCGGTATGCAGAGTCACTACAAGCGGCATAGTAGAACACTGAAGAAGCATCTAAGTTTATGCAATCGCCCAGTAAGAAGAGCTACATTTCAAGTTTTAGTTATCGATTAATGAATTATTGGGCGGTTTGGTGCCTTGGACCAGACCGAGGACCTTAAGATTTTGCATGAACCGAGGACTGGCAGCCAGGTAACACGAGAAATTGTGTAAAGTGTTAATATGTAGTAAAAACCTGAGAAAATCTCCCGTTTCCGTCATTTACTATCGAATCGACATAACGCCAGATCGTCACAGTGGTCGCTTTTCTCTCTGAAACGGTTACATTTATCGTCTGCAAGCCCTTGTCGCGTGATGCGGTATGCAGACACAGTACAAGCAGCACACTAGAACACAGAATAAGAATCTACGTTGATGCAATCGGCCAGTAAGAAGAGCTACATTTCAAGTTTTAGTTATCGATTAATGAATTATTGGGCGGTTTGGTGCCTTGGACCAGACCGAGGACCTTAAGATTTTGCATGAACCGAGGACTGGCAGCCAGGTAACACGAGAAATTGTGTAAAGTGTTAATATGTAGTAAAAACTTAAGAAAATCTCCCGTTTCCGTCATTTACTATCGAATCGACATAACGCCAGATCGTCACATTGGTCGCTTTTCTCTCTGAAACGGTTACATTCATCGTCTGCAAGCCCTTGTCGCGTGATGCGGTATGCAGACACAGTACAAGCAGCACACTAGAACACAGAATAAGAATCTACGTTGACGCAATCGGCCAGTAAGAAGAGCTGCAGTTCAAGTTTTAGTTATCGATTAATGAATTATTGGGCGGTTTGGTGCCTTGGACCAGACCGAGGACCTTAAGATTTTGCATGAACCGAGGACTGGCAGCCAGGTAACACGAGAAATTGTGTAAAGTGTTAATATGTAGTAAAAACATAAGAAAATCTCCCGTTTCCATCATTTGCTATCGAATCGACATACCGCCAGATCGTCAAATTGGTCGCTTTTCTCTCTGAAACGGTTACATTTATCGTCTGCAAGCCCTTGTCGCGTGATGCGGTATGCAGACACAGTACAAGCAGCACACTAGAACACAGAATAAGAATCTACGTTGATGCAATCGGCCAGTAAGAAGAGCTACATTTCAAGTTCTAGTTATCGATTAATGAATTATTGGGCGGTTTGGTGCCTTGCACCAGACCGAGGACCTTAAGATTTTGCATGAACCGAGGACTGGCAGCCAGGTAACACGAGAAATTGTGTAAAGTGTTAATATGTAGTAAAAACCTAAGAAAATCTCCCGTTTCCGTCATTTACTATCGAATCGACATAACGCCAGATCGTCACAGTGGTCGCTTTTCTCTCTGAAACGGTTACATTTATCGTCTGCAAGCCCTTGTCGCGTGATGCGGTATGCAGACACAGTACAAGCAGCACACTAGAACACAGAATAAGAATCTACGTTGATGCAATCGGCCAGTAAGAAGAGCTACATTTCAAGTTTTAGTTATCGATTAATGAATTATTGGGCGGTTTGGTGCCTTGGACCAGACCGAGGACCTTAAGATTTTGCATGAACCGAGGACTGGCAGCCAGGTAACACGAGAAATTGTGTAAAGTGTTAATATGTAGTAAAAACTTAAGAAAATCTCCCGTTTCCGTCATTTACTATCGAATCGACATAACGCCAGATCGTCACATTGGTCGCTTTTCTCTCTGAAACGGTTACATTCATCGTCTGCAAGCCCTTGTCGCGTGATGCGGTATGCAGACACAGTACAAGCAGCACACTAGAACACAGAATAAGAATCTACGTTGACGCAATCGGCCAGTAAGAAGAGCTGCAGTTCAAGTTTTAGTTATCGATTAATGAATTATTGGGCGGTTTGGTGCCTTGGACCAGACCGAGGACCTTAAGATTTTGCATGAACCGAGGACTGGCAGCCAGGTAACACGAGAAATTGTGTAAAGTGTTAATATGTAGTAAAAACCTAAGAAAATCTCCCGTTTCCGTCATTTACTATCGAATCGACATAACGCCAGATCGTCATATTGGTCGCTTTTCTCTCTGAAACGGTTACATTTATCGTCTGCAAGCCCTTGTCGCGTGATGCAGTATGTAGACACAGTACAAGCAGCACACTAGAACACAGAATAAGAATCTACGTTGATGCAATCGGCCAGTAAGAAGAGCTACATTTCAAGTTTTAGTTATCGATTAATGAATTATTGGGCGGTTTGGTGCCTTGGACCAGACCGAGGACCTTAAGATTTTGCATGAACCGAGGACTGGCAGCCAGGTAACACGAGAAATTGTGTAAAGTGTTAATATGTAGTAAAAACCTAAGAAAATCTCCCGTTACCGTCATTTACTATCGAATCGACATAACGCCAGATCGTCACAGTGGTCGCTTTTCTCTCTGAAACGGCTACATTTATCGTCTGCAAGCCCTTGTCGCGTGATGCGGTATGCAGACACAGTACAAGCAGCACACTAGAACACAGAATAAGAATCTACGTTGATGCAATCGCCCAGTAAGAAGAGCTACATTTCAAGTTTTAGTTATCGATTAATGAATTATTGGGCGGTTTGGTGCCTTGGACCAGACCGAGGACCTTAAGATTTTGCATGAACCGAGGACTGGCAGCCAGGTAACACGAAAAATTGTGTAAAGTGTTAATATGTAGTAAAAACCTAAGAAAATCTCCCGTTTCCGTCATTTACTATCGAATCGACATAACGCCAGATCGTCACAGTGGTCGCTTTTCTCTCTGAAACGGTTACATTTATCGTCTGCAAGCCCTTGTCGCGTGATGCGGTATGCAGACAGTACAAGCAGCACACTAGAACACAGAATAAGAATCTACGTTGATGCAATCGGCCAGTAAGAAGAGCTACATTTCTAGTTTTAGTTATCGATTAATGAATTATTGGGCGGTTTGGTGCCTTGGACATGACCAGGGACCTTAAGATTTTGCATGAACCGAGGACTGGCAGCCAGGTAACACGAGAAATTGTGTAAAGTGTTAATATGTAGTAAAAACCTAAGAAAATCTCCCGTTTCCGTCATTTACTATCGAATCGACATAACCCCAGATCGTCACATTGGTCGCCTTTCTCTCTGAAACGGTTACATTTATCGTCTGCAAGCCCTTGTCGCGTGATGCGGTATGCAGACACAGTACAAGCAGCACACTAGAACACAGAATAAGAATCTACGTTGATGCAATCGGCCAGTAAGAAGAGCTACATTTCAAGTTTTAGTTATCGATTAATGAATTATTGGGCGGTTTGGTGCCTTGGACATGACCAGGGACCTTAAGATTTTGCATGAACCGAGGACTGGCAGCCAGGTAACACGAGAAATTGTGTAAAGTGTTAATATGTGGTAAAAACCTAAGAAAATCTCCCGTTTCCGTCATTTACTATCGAATCGACATAACGCCAGATCGTCACAGTGGTCGCTTTTCTCTCTGAAACGGTTACATTTATCGTCTGCAAGCCCTTGTCGCGTGATGCGGTATGCAGACACAGTACAAGCAGCACACTAGAACACAGAATAGGAATCTACGTTGATGCAATCGGCCAGTAAGAAGAGCTGCATTTCAAGTTTTAGTTATCGATTAATGAATTATTGGGCGGTTTGGTGCCTTGGACCAGACCGAGGACCTTAAGATTTTGCATGAACCGAGGACTGGCAGCCAGGTAACACGAGAAATTGTGTAAAGTGTTAATATGTAGTAAAAACCTGAGAAAATCTCCCGTTTCCGTCATTTACTATCGAATCGACATAACGCCAGATCGTCACAGTGGTCGCTTTTCTCTCTGAAACGGTTACTTTTATCGTCTGCAAGCCCTTGTCGCGTGATGCGGTATGGAGACACAGTACAAGCAGCACACTAGAACACAGAATAGGAATCTACGTTGATGCAATCGGCCAGTAAGAAGAGCTACATTTCAAGTTTTAGTTATCGATTAATGAATTATTGGGCGGTTTGGTGCCTTGGACCAGACCGAGGACCTTAAGATTTTGCATGAACCGAGGACTGGCAGCCAGGTAACACGAGAAATTGTGTAAAGTGTTAATATGTAGTAAAAACCTAAGAAAATCTCCCGTTTCCGTCATTTACTATCGAATCGACATAACACCAGATCGTCACAGTGGTCGCTTTTCTCTCTGAAACGGTTACATTTATCGTCTGCAAGCACTTTTCGCGTGATGCGGTATGCAGACACAGTACAAGCAGCACACTAGAACACAGAATAAGAATCTACGTTGATGCAATCGGCCAGTAAGATGAGCTACATTTCAAGTTTTAGTTATCGATTAATGAATTATTGGGCGGTTTGGTGCCTTGGACCAGACCGAGGACCTTAAGATTTTGCATGGACCGAGGACTGGCAGCCAGGTAACACGAGAAATTGTGTAAAGTGTTAATATGTAGTAAAAACCTAAGAAAATCTCCCGTTTCCGTCATTTACTATCGAATCGACATAACGCCAGATCGGCACATTGGTCGCTTTTCTCTCTGAAACGGTTACATTTATCGTCTGCAAGCCCTTGTCGCGTGATGCGGTATGCAGACACAGTACAAGCAGCACACTAGAACACAGAATAAGAATCTACGTTGATGCAATCGCCCAGTAAGAAGAGCTACATTTCAAGTTTTAGTTATCGATTAATGAATTATTGGGCGGTTTAGTGCCTTGGACCAGACCGAGGACCTTAAGATTTTGCATGAACCGAGGACTGGCAGCCAGGTAACACGAGAAATTGTGTAAAGTGTTAATATGTAGTAAAAACCTAAGAAAATCTCCCGTTACCGTCATTTACTATCGAATCGACATAACGCCAGATCGTCACAGTGGTCGCTTTTCTCTCTGAAACGGCTACATTTATCGTCTGCAAGCCCTTGTCGCGTGATGCGGTATGCAGACACAGTACAAGCAGCACACTAGAACACAGAATAAGAATCTACGTTGATGCAATCGGCCAGTAAGAAGAGCTACATTTCAAGTTTTAGTTATCGATTAATGAATTATTGGGCGGTTTGGTGCCTTGGACCAGACCGAGGACCTTAAGATTTTGCATGAACCGAGGACTGGCAGCCAGGTAACACGAAAAATTGTGTAAAGTGTTAATATGTAGTAAAAACCTAAGAAAATCTCCCGTTTCCGTCATTTACTATCGAATCGACATAACGCCAGATCGTCACAGTGGTCGCTTTTCTCTCTGAAACGGTTACATTTATCGTCTGCAAGCCCTTGTCGCGTGATGCGGTATGCAGACACAGTACAAGCAGCACACTAGAACACAGAATAAGAATCTACGTTGATGCAATCGGCCAGTAAGAAGAGCTACATTTCTAGTTTTAGTTATCGATTAATGAATTATTGGGCGGTTTGGTGCCTTGGACATGACCAGGGACCTTAAGATTTTGCATGAACCGAGGACTGGCAGCCAGGTAACACGAGAAATTGTGTAAAGTGTTAATATGTAGTAAAAACCTAAGAAAATCTCCCGTTTCCGTCATTTACTATCGAATCGACATAACCCCAGATCGTCACATTGGTCGCTTTTCTCTCTGAAACGGTTACATTTATCGTCTGCAAGCCCTTGTCGCGTGATGCGGTATGCAGACACAGTACAAGCAGCACACTAGAACACAGAATAAGAATCTACGTTGATGCAATCGGCCAGTAAGAAGAGCTACATTTCAAGTTTTAGTTATCGATTAATGAATTATTGGGCGGTTTGGTGCCTTGGACATGACCAGGGACCTTAAGATTTTGCATGAACCGAGGACTGGCAGCCAGGTAACACGAGAAATTGTGTAAAGTGTTAATATGTAGTAAAAACCTAAGAAAATCTCCCGTTTCCGTCATTTACTATCGAATTGACATAACACCAGATCGTCACAATGGTCGCTTTTCTCTCTGAAACGGTTACATTTATCGTCTGCAAGCACTTTTCGCGTGATGCGGTATGCAGACACAGTACAAGCAGCACACTAGAACACAGAATAAGAATCTACGTTGATGCAATCGGCCAGTAAGATGAGCTACATTTCAAGTTTTAGTTATCGATTAATGAATTATTGGGCGGTTTGGTGCCTTGGACCAGACCGAGGACCTTAAGATTTTGCATGGACCGAGGACTGGCAGCCAGGTAACACGAGAAATTGTGTAAAGTGTTAATATGTAGTAAAAACCTAAGAAAATCTCCCGTTTCCGTCATTTACTATCGAATCGACATAACGCCAGATCGTCACATTGGTCGCTTTTCTCTCTGAAACGGTTACATTTATCGTCTGCAAGCCCTTGTCGCGTGATGCGGTATGCAGACACAGTACAAGCAGCACACTAGAACACAGAATAAGAATCTACGTTGATGCAATCGGCCAGTAAGAAGAGCTACATTTCAAGTTTTAGTTATCGATTAATGAATTATTGGGCGGTTTGGTGCCTTGGACCAGACCGAGGACCTTAAGATTTTGCATGAACCGAGGACTGGCAGCCAGGTAACACGAGAAATTGTGTAAAGTGTTAATATGTAGTAAAAACCTGAGAAAATCTCCCGTTTCCGTCATTTACTATCGAATCGACATAACGCCAGATCGTCACAGTGGTCGCTTTTCTCTCTGAAACGGTTACATTTATCGTCTGCAAGCCCTTGTCGCGTGATGCGGTATGGAGACACAGTACAAGCAGCACACTAGAACACAGAATAGGAATCTACGTTGATGCAATCGGCCAGTAAGAAGAGCTACATTTCAAGTTTTAGTTATCGATTAATGAATTATTGGGCGGTTTGGTGCCTTGGACCAGACCGAGGACCTTAGGATTTTGCATGAACCGAGGACTGGCAGCCAGGTAACACGAGAAATTGTGTAAAGTGTTAATATGTAGTAAAAACCTAAGAAAATCTCCCGTTTCCGTCATTTACTATCGAATTGACATAACACCAGATCGTCACAATGGTCGCTTTTCTCTCTGAAACGGTTACATTTATCGTCTGCAAGCACTTTTCGCGTGATGCGGTATGCAGACACAGTACAAGCAGCACACTAGAACACAGAATAAGAATCTACGTTGATGCAATCGGCCAGTAAGATGAGCTACATTTCAAGTTTTAGTTATCGATTAATGAATTATTGGGCGGTTTGGTGCCTTGGACCAGACCGAGGACCTTAAGATTTTGCATGGACCGAGGACTGGCAGCCAGGTAACACGAGAAATTGTGTAAAGTGTTAATATGTAGTAAAAACCTAAGAAAATCTCCCGTTTCCGTCATTTACTATCGAATCGACATAACGCCAGATCGGCACATTGGTCGCTTTTCTCTCTGAAACGGTTACATTTATCGTCTGCAAGCCCTTGTCGCGTGATGCGGTATGCAGACACAGTACAAGCAGCACACTAGAACACAGAATAAGAATCTACGTTGATGCAATCGCCCAGTAAGAAGAGCTACATTTCAAGTTTTAGTTATCGATTAATGAATTATTGGGCGGTTTAGTGCCTTGGACCAGACCGAGGACCTTAAGATTTTGCATGAACCGAGGACTGGCAGCCAGGTAACACGAGAAATTGTGTAAAGTGTTAATATGTAGTAAAAACCTAAGAAAATCTCCCGTTTCCGTCATTTACTATCGAATCGACATAACGCCAGATCGTCACAGTGGTCGCTTTTCTCTCTGAAACGGCTACATTTATCGTCTGCAAGCCCTTGTCGCGTGATGCGGTATACAGACACAGTACAAGCAGCACACTAGAACACAGAATAAGAATCTACGTTGTTGCAATCGGCCAGTAAGAAGAGCTACATTTCAAGTTTTAGTTATCGATTAATGAATTATTGGGCGGTTTGGTGCCTTGGACCAGACCGAGGACTTTAAGATTTTGCATGAACCGAGGACTGGCAGCCAGGTAACACGAGAAATTGTGTAAAGTGTTAATATGTAGTAAAAACCTAAGAAAATCTCCCGTTTCCGTCATTTACTATCGAATCGACATAACGCCAGGTCGTCACAGTGGTCGCTTTTCTCTCTGAAACGGTTACATT
Source organism: Schistocerca cancellata (assembly GCF_023864275.1). Lineage (NCBI taxonomy): Eukaryota > Metazoa > Arthropoda > Insecta > Orthoptera > Acrididae > Schistocerca > Schistocerca cancellata. The sequence goes on from NW_026047150.1 coordinate 4,788,531, forward strand.
TATCGTCTGCAAGCCCTTGTCGCGTGATGCGGTATGCAGACACAGTACAAGCAGCACACTAGAACACAGAATAAGAATCTACGTTGATGCAATCGGCCAGTAAGAAGAGCTACATTTCAAGTTTTAGTTATCGATTAATGAATTATTGGGCGGTTTGGTGCCTTGGACATGACCGAGGACCTTAAGATTTTGCATGAACCGAGGACTGGCAGCCAGGTAACACGAGAAATTGTGTAAAGTGTTAATATGTAGTAAAAACCTAAGAAAATCTCCCGTTTCCGTCATTTACTATCGAATCGACATAACGCCAGATCGTCACATTGGTCGGTTTTTTCTCTGAAACGGTTACATTTATCGTCTGCAAGCCCTTGTCGCGTGATGCGGTATGTAGACACAGTACAAGCAGCACACTAGAACACAGAATAAGAATCTACGTTGATGCAATCGGCTAGTAAGAAGAGCTACATTTCAAGTTTTAGTTATCGATTAATGAATTATTGGGCGGTTTGGTGCCTTGGACCAGACCGAGGACCTTTAGATTTTGCATGAACCGAGGACTGGCAGCCAGGTAACACGAGAAATTGTGTAAAGTGTTAATATATAGTAAAAACCTAAGAAAATCTCCCGTTACTGTCATTTACTATCGAATCGACATAACGCCAGATCGTCACAGTGGTCGCTTTTCTCTCTGAAACGGCTACATTTATCGTCTGCAAGCCCTTGTCGCGTGATGCGGTATGCAGACACAGTACAAGCAGCACACTAGAACACAGAATAAGAATCTACGTTGATGCAATCGCCGAGTAAGAAGAGCTACATTTCAAGTTTTAGTTATCGATTAATGAATTATTGGGCGGTTTGGTGCCTTGGACCAGACCGAGGACCTTAAGATTTTGCATGAACCGAGGACTGGCAGCCAGGTAACACGAAAAATTGTGTAAAGTGTTAATATGTAGTAAAAACCTAAGAAAATCTCCCGTTTCCGTCATTTACTATCGAATCGACATAACGCCAGATCGTCACAGTGGTCGCTTTTCTCTCTGAAACGGTTACATTTATCGTCTGCAAGCCCTTGTTGCGTGATGCGGTATGCAGACACAGTACAAGCAGCACACTAGAACACAGAATAAGAATCTACGTTGATGCAATCGGCCAGTAAGAAGAGCTACATTTCTAGTTTTAGTTATCGATTAATGAATTATTGAGCGGTTTGGTGCCTTGGACATGACCAGGGACCTTAAGATTTTGCATGAACCGAGGACTGGCAGCCAGGTAACACGAGAAATTGTGTAAAGTGTTAATATGTAGTAAAAACCTAAGAAAATCTCCCGTTTCCGTCATTTACTATCGAATCGACATAACCCCAGATCGTCACATTGGTCGCTTTTCTCTCTGAAACGGTTACATTTATCGTCTGCAAGCCCTTGTCGCGTTATGCGGTATGCAGACACAGTACAAGCAGCACACTAGAACACAGAATAAGAATCTACGTTGATGCAATCGGCCAGTAAGAAGAGCTACATTTCTAGTTTTAGTTATCGATTAATGAATTATTGGGCGGTTTGGTGCCTTGGACATGACCAGGGACCTTAAGATTTTGCATGAACCGAGGACTGGCAGCCAGGTAACACGAGAAATTGTGTAAAGTGTTAATATGTAGTAAAAACCTAAGAAAATCTCCCGTTTCCGTCATTTACTATCGAATCGACATAACGCCAGATCGTCACAGTGGTCGCTTTTCTCTCTGAAACGGTTACATTTATCGTCTGCAAGCCCTTGTCGCGTGATGCGGTATGCAGACACAGTACAAGCAGCACACTAGAACACAGAATAAGAATCTACGTTGATGCAATCGGCCAGGAAGAAGAGCTACATTTCAAGTTTTAGTTATCGATTAATGAATTATTGGGCGGTTTGGTGCCTTGGACATGACCAGGGACCTTAAGATTTTGCATGAACCGCGGACTGGCAGCCAGGTAACACGAGAAATTGTGTAAAGTGTTAATATGTAGTAAAAACCTAAGAAAATCTCCCGTTTCCGTCATTTACTATCGAATCGACATAACGCCAGATCGTCACAGTGGTCGCTTTTCTCTCTGAAACGGTTACATTTATCGTCTGCAAGCCCTTGTCGCGTGATGCGGTATGCAGACACAGTACAAGCAGCACACTAGAACACAGAATAAGAATCTACGTTGATGCAATCGGCCAGTAAGAAGAGCTACATTTCAAGTTTTAGTTATCGATTAATGAATTATTGGGCGGTTTGGTGCCTTGGACATGACCAGGGACCTTAAGATTTTGCATGAACCGAGGACTGGCAGCCAGGTAACACGAGAAATTGTGTAAAGTGTTAATATGTAGTAAAAACGTAAGAAAATCTCCCGTTACCGTCATTTACTATCGAATCGACATAACGCCAGATCGTCACAGTGGTCGCTTTTCTCTCTGAAACGGCTACATTTATCGTCTGCAAGCCCTTGTCGCGTGATGCGGTATGCAGACACAGTACAAGCAGCACACTAGAACACAGAATAAGAATCTACGTTGATGCAATCGGCCAGTAAGAAGAGCTACATTTCAAGTTTTAGTTATCGATTAATGAATTACTGGGCGGTTTGGTGCCTTGGACATGACCAGGGACCTTAAGATTTTGCATGAACCGAGGACTGGCAGCCAGGTAACACGAGAAATTGTGTAAAGTGTTAATATGTAGTAAAAACCTAAGAAAATCTCCCGTTTCCGTCATTTACTATCGAATCGACATAACGCCAGATCGTCACAGTGGTCGCTTTTCTCTCTGAAACGGTTACATTTATCGTCTGCAAGCCCTTGTCGCGTGATGCGGTATGCAGACACAGTACAAGCAGCACACTAGAACACAGAATAAGAATCTACGTTGATGCAATCGCCCAGTAAGAAGAGCTACATTTCAAGTTTTAGATATCGATTAATGAATTATTGGGCGGTTTGGTGCCTTGGACATGACCAGGGACCTTAAGATTTTGCATGAACCGAGGACTGGCAGCCAGGTAACACGAGAAATTGTGTGAAGTGTTAATATGTAGTAAAAACCTAAGAAAATCTCCCGTTTCCGTCATTTACTATCGAATCGACATAACGCCAGATCGTCACAGTGGTCGCTTTTCTCTCTGAAACGGTTACATTTATCGTCTGCAAGCCCTTGTCGCGTGATGCGGTATGCAGACACAGTACAAGCAGCACACTAGAACACAGAATAAGAATCTACGTTGATGCAATCGGCCAGTAAGAAGAGCTACATTTCAAGTTTTAGTTATCGATTAATGAATTATTGGGCGGTTTGGTGCCTTGGACCAGACCGAGGACCTTAAGATTTTGCATGAACCGAGGACTGGCAGCCAGGTAACACGAGAAATTGTGTAAAGTGTTAATATGTAGTAAAAACCTAAGAAAATCTCCCGTTTCCGTCATTTACTATCGAATCGACATAACGCCAGATCGTCACAGTGGTCGCTTTTCTCTCTGAAACGGATACATTTATCGTCTGCAAGCCCTTGTCGCGTGATGCGGTATGCAGACACAGTACAAGCAGCACACTAGAACACAGAATAAGAATCTACGTTGATGCAATCGGCCAAAAAGGAGAGCTACACTTCAAATTTTAGTTATCGAAAATTGAGTTATTGGCCGGTTTAATGCCTTTGACATGACCGTGGACCTTAAGATTTTGCATGAACCGAGGACTGGCAGCCACGTAACACGAGAAAATGTGGAAAGTGTTAACATGTAGTAACAATATAAGATAATCTCCTGTTTCCGTTATTTACTATCGAATCGACATAACTCCAGATAGTCAAATTGGTTGCTTTTCTCTCTGAAACGGTTACATTTATCGTCTGCAAGCCCTTGTCGCGTGATTCGGTATGCAGAGTCACTACAAGCGGCATAGTAGAACAATGAAGAAGCATCTAAGTTTATGCAATCGCCCAGTAAGAAGAGCTGCAGTTCAAGTTTTTGTTATCGATTAATGACTTATTGGCCGGTTTGGTGCCTTGGACATGGTCGAGGACCTTAAGATTTTGCATAAATTGAGAAATGGCAGTCACGTAACACGAGAAAATGTGAAAGTTGTTAATATGTAATAAAAACCTGAAAAATCTCCCGTTTCCGTCATTTAATATCGAATCGACATAACGCCAGAGCGTCACATTGGTCGCTTTTCTCTCTGAAACGGTTACTTTTATCGTCTGCAAGCCCTTGTCGCGTGCTGCGGTATGCAGACACAGTACAAGCAGCACACTAGAACACAGAATAAGAATCTACGTTGATGCAATCGGCCAGTAAGAAGAGCTACATTTCAACTTTTAGTTATCGATGAATAAATTATTGGCCGGTTTGGTGCCTTGGACATGACCGAGGACCTTAAGATTTTGCATGAACCGAGGACTGGCAGCCACGTAACACGAGAAATTGTGTAAAGTGTTAATATGTAGTAAAAACATAAGAAAATCTCCCGTTTCCGTCATTAACTATCGAATCGACATAACTCCAGATCGTCACATTGGTCGCTTTTTTCTCTAAAACGGTTACATTTATCGTCTGCAAGCCCTTGTCGCGAGCTGCGGTATGCGAAGACAGTACAAGCAGCACACTAGAACACAGAAGAAGCATCTACGTTGATGCATGCGGAAGGTAAGAAGACCTACATTTCAAGTTTTAGTTATCGATTAATGAATAATTGGCCGGTTTGGTGCCACGGACCAGACCGAGGACCTTCAGATTTTGCATGAACCGAGGACTGGCAGCCACGTAACACGAGAAAATGTGAAAAGTGATAATACGTAGTAAAAACCAAAGAAAATCTCCCGTTTTCGTCATTTACTATCGATCGACATAACGCCAGATCGTCACATTGGTCGCTTTTCTCTCTGAAACGGTTACCTTTATCGTCTGTAAGCCCTTGTCGCGTGCTGCGGTATGCAAACACAGTACAAGCAGCACACTAGAACACAGAATAAGAATCTACGTTGATGCAATCGCCCAGTAAGAAGAGCTACATTTCAACTTTTGGTTCTCGGTTAATAAATTATTGGCCGGTTTGGTGCCCTGGACATGACCGAGGACCTTAAGATTTAGCATGAATCGAGAACTGGCAGCCACGTAACACGAGAAATTGTGAATAGTGTTAATATGTAGTAAAAACCTAAGAAAATCTCCCGTTTCCGTCATTTACTATGGAATCGACATAACGCCAGATCGTCACATTGGTCGCTTTTCTCTCTGAAACGGTTACATTTATCGTCTGCAAGCCCTAGTCGCGTGCTGCAGTATGCAGACACAGTACAAGCAGCACACTAGAACACAGAATAAGAATCTACGTTGAAGCAATCGGCCAGTAAGAAGAGCTACATTTCAAGTTTTAGTTATCGATTAATAAATTATTGCCCGGTTTGGTGCCTTGGACATGACCGAGGACCTTAAGATTTTGCATGAATCGAGGACTGGCAGCCACGTAACACGAGAAAATGTGAAAAGTTTTAATACGTAGTAAAAACCTAAGAAAATCTCCCGTTTCCGTCATTTACTATCGAATCGACATAACGCCAGATCGTCACATTGGTCGCTTTTCTCTCCGAACCGTTTACATTTATCGTCTGCAAGCCCTTGTCGCGTGCTGTGGTATGGGGAGACAGTACAAGCAGCACACTAGAACACAGAAGAAGCATCTACGTTGATGCATGCGGAAAGTAAGAAGAGCTACATTTCAAGTTTTAGTTATCGATTAATAAATTATTGGCCGGTTTGGTGCCTTGGACATGACCGAGGACCTTAAGATTTTGCATGAATCGAGGATTGGCAGCCACGTAACACGAGAAAATGTGAAAAGTGTTAATACGTAGTAAAAACCTAAGAAAATCTCGCGTTTCCGTCATTTACTATCGAATCGACATAACGCCAGATCGTCACATTGGTCGCTTTTCTCTCCGCAACGTTTACTTTTATCGTCTGCAAGCCCTTGTAGCGTGCTGCGGTATGCGGAGACAGTACAAGCAGTACACTAGAACACAGAATAAGAATCTACGTTGATGCAATCGGCCAGTAAGAAGAGCTACATTTCAACTTTTGGTTATCGGTTAATAAATTATTGGCCGGTTTGGTGCCCTGGACATGACCGAGGACCTTAAGATTTTGCATGAATCGAGAACTGGCAGCCACGTAACACGAGAAATTGTGAAAAGTAATTGTGAAAAGTATGTAGTAAAAACCTAAGAAAATCTCCCGTTTCCGTCATTTACTATCGAATCGACATAACGCCAGATCGTCACATTGGTCGCTTTTCTCTCCGAAACATTTACATTTATCGTCTGCAAGCCCTTGTCGCGTGCTGCGGTATGCAGACACAGTACAAGCAGCACACTAGATCACAGAATAAGAATCTACGTTGATGCAATCGGCCAGTAAGAAGAGCTACATTTCAACTTTTAGTTATCGATTAATAAATTATTGGCCGGTTTGGTGCCTTGGACATGACCGAGGAACTTAAGATTTTGCATGAATCGAGGACTGGCAACCGCGTAACACGAGAAAATGTGAAAAGTGTTAATACGTAGTAAAAACCTAAGAAAATCTCCCGTTTCCGCCATTTACTATCGAATCGACATAACGCCAGATCGTCACATTGGTCGCTTTTCTCTCCGAAACGTTTACATTTATCGTCTGCAAGCCCTTGTCGCGTGCTGTGGTATGCGGAGACAGTAAAAGCAGCACACTAGAACACAAACGAAGCATCTACGTTGATGCATGCGGAAAGTAAGAAGAGCTACATTACAAGTTTCAGTTATCGATTAATAAATTATTGGCCGGTTTGGTGCCTTGGACATGACCGAGGACCTTAAGATTTTGCATGAATCGAGGACTGGCAGCCACGTAACACGAGAAAATGTGAAAAGTGTTAATACGTAGTAAAAACCTAAGGAAATCTCCCGTTTCCGTCATTTACTATCGAATCGACATAACGCCAGATCGTCACATTGGTCGCTTTTCTCTCTGAAACGGTTACATTTATCGTCTACAAGCCCTTGTTGCGTGCTGCGGTATGCAGACACAGTACAAGAAACACACTAGAACACAGAATAAGAATCTACGTTGATGCAATCGGCCAGTAAGAAGAGTTACATTTCAAATAATAGTTATCGATTAATGACTTATTGGCCGGTTTGGTGCCTTGGACCAGACCGACGACCTTAAGATTTTGCATGAACCGAGGACTGGCAGCCAGGTAACACGAGAAATTGTGTAAAGTGTTAATATGTAGTAAAAACCCAAGAAAATCTCCCGTTTCCTTCATTTACTATCGAATCGACATAACGCCTGATCGTCACATTGGTCGCTTTTCTCTCTGAAACGGTTACATTTATCGTCTGCAGGCCCTTGTCGCGTGCTCCGGTATGCAGAGTCACTACAAGCGGCACAGTAGAACCCTGAAGAAACATCTAAGTTTATGCAATAGCCCAGTAAGAAGAGCTGCAGTTCAAGTTTTTGCTATCGATTAATGACTTATTGGCCGGTTTGGTGCCTTGGACATGATCGAGGACCTTAAGATTTTGCATAAATCGAGAAATGGCAGTCACGTAACACGAGAAAATGTGAAAGTTGTTAATATGTAATAAAAACCTGAAAAATCTCCCGTTTCCGTCATTTACTATCGAATCGACGTAACGCCAGATCGTCACATTGGTCGCTTTTCTCTCTAAAACGGTTACATTTATCGTCTGCAAGCCCTTGTCGCGAGCTGCGGTATGCGAAGACAGTACAAGCAGCACACTAGAACACAGAAGAAGCATCTACGTTGATGCATGCGGAAAGTAAGAAGACCTACATTTCAAGTTTTAGTTATCGATTAATGAAATATTGGCCGGTTTGGTGCCTTGGACCAGACCGAGGACCTTAAGATTTTGCATGAACCGAGGACTGGCAGCCACGTAACTCGAGAAAATGTAAAAAGTGTTAATATGTAGTAAAAACCAAAGAAAATCTCCCGTTTTCGTCATTTACTATCGAATCGACATAACGCCAGATCGTCACATTGGACGCTTTTCTCTCTGAAACGGTTACCTTTATCGTCTGTAAGCCCTTGTCGCGTGCTGCGGTATGCAAACACAGTACAAGCAGCACACTAGAACACAGAATAAGAATCTACGTTGATGCAATCGCCCAGTAAGAAGAGCTACATTTCAACTATTAGTTATCGATTAATAAATTATTGCCGGTTTGGTGCCCTGGACATGACCGAGGACCTTAAGATTTTGCATGAATCGAGGACTGGCAGCCACGTAACACGAGAAAACGCGAAAAGTGTTAATATGTAGTAAAAACGTAAGAAAATCTTCCGTTTCCGTCATTTACTATCGAATCGACATAACGCCAGATCGTCACATTGGTCGCTTTTCTCTCTGAAACGGTTACATTTATCGTCTGCAAGCCCTAGTCGCGTGCTGCGGTATGCAGACACAGTACAAGCAGCACACTATAACACAGAATAAGAATCTACGTTGATGCAATCGGCCAGTAAGAAGAGCTACATTTCAACTTTTGGTTATCGATTAATAAATTATTGGCCGGTTTGGTGCCCTGGACATGACCGAGGACCTTAAGATTTAGCATGAATCGAGAACTGGCAGCCACGTAACACGAGAAATTGTGAATAGTGTTAATATGTAGTAAAAACCTAAGAAAATCTCCCGTTTCCGTCATTTACTATCGAATCGACGTAACGCCAGATCGTCACATTGGTCGCTTTTCTCTCTAAAACGGTTACATTTATCGTCTGCAAGCCCTTGTCGCGAGCTGCGGTATGCGAAGACAGTACAAGCAGCACACTAGAACACAGAAGAAGCATCTACGTTGATGCATGCGGAAAGTAAGAAGACCTACATTTCAAGTTTTAGTTATCGATTAATGAATTATTGGGCGGTTTGGTGCCTTGGACCAGACCGAGGACCTTAAGATTTTGCATGAACCGAGGACTGGCAGCCACGTAACACGAGAAAATGTGAAAAGTGTTAATACGTAGTAAAAACCAAAGAAAATCTCCCGTTTTCGTCATTTACTATCGAATCGACATAACGCCAGATCGTCACATTGGTCGCTTTTCTCTCTGAAACGGTTACCTTTATCGTCTGTAAGCACTTGTCGCGTGCTGCGGCATGCAAACACAGTACAAGTATCACACTAGAACACAGAATAAGAATCTACGTTGATGCAATCGCCCAGTAAGAAGAGCTACATTTCAACTATTAGTTATCGATTAATAAATTATTGCCGGTTTGGTGCCCTGGACATGACCGAGGACCTTAAGATTTTGCATGAATCGAGGACTGGCAGCCACGTAACACGAGAAAACGTGAAAAGTGTTAATATGTAGTAAAAACGTAAGAAAATCTCCCGTTTCCGTCATTTACTATGGAATCGACATAACGCCAGATCGTCACATTGGTCGCTTTTCTCTCTGAAACGGTTACATTTATCGTCTGCAAGCCCTAGTCGCGTTCTGCGGTATGCAGACACAGTACAAGCAGCACACTAGAACACAGAATAAGAATCTACGTTGATGCAATCGCCCAGTAAGAAGAGCTACATTTCAACTATTAGTTAGCGATTAATAAATTATTGCCGGTTTGGTGCCCTGGACATGACCGAGGACCTTAAGATTTTGCATGAATCGAGGACTGGCAGCCACGTAACACGAGAAAACGCGAAAAGTGTTAATATGTAGTAAAAACGTAAGAAAATCTCCCGTTTCCGTCATTTACTATGGAATCGACATAACGCCAGATCGTCACATTGGTCGCTTTTCTCTCTGAAACGGTTACATTTATCGTCTGCAAGCCCTTGTCGCGTGCTCCGGTATGCAGAGTCACTACAAGCGGCACAGTAGAACCCTGAAGAAGCATCTAAGTTTATGCAATAGCCCAGTAAGAAGAGCTGCAGTTAAAGTTTTTGTTATCGATTAATGACTTATTGGCCGGTTTGGTGCCTTGGACATGATCGAGGACCTTAAGGTTTTGCATAAATCGAGAAATGGCAGTCACGTAACACGAGAAAATGTGAAAGTTGTTAATATATAATAAAAACCTGAAAAATCTCCCGTTTCCGTCATTTACTATCGAATCGACATAACGCCAGATCGTCACATTGGTCGCTTTTCTCTCTGAAACGGTTACATTTATCGTCTGCAAGCCCTTGTCGCGTGCTGCGGTATGCAGACACAGTACAAGCAGCACACTAGAACACAGAATAAGAATCTACGTTGATGCAATCGGCCAGTAAGAAGAGCTACATTTCAACTTTTAGTTATCGATTAATAAATTATTGGCCGGTTTGGTGCCTTGGACATGACCGAGGACCTTAACATTTTGCATGAACCGAGGACTGGCAGCCACGTGAGACGAGAAATTGTGTAAAGTGTTAATATGTAGTAAAAACATAAGAAAATCTCCCGTTTCCGTCATTTACTATCGAATCGACGTAACGCCAGATCGTCACATTGGTCGCTTTTCTCTCTAAAACGGTTACATTTATCGTCTGCAAGCCCTTGTCGCGAGCTGCGGTATGCGAAGACAGTACAAGCAGCACACTAGAACACAGAAGAAGCATCTACGTTGATGCATGCGGAAAGTAAGAAGACCTACATTTCAAGTTTTAGTTATCGATTAATGAAATATTGGCCGGTTTGGTGCCTTGGACCAGACCGAGGACCTTAAGATTTTGCATGAACCGAGGACTGGCAGCCACGTAACACGAGAAAATGTGAAAAGTGTTAATACGAAGTAAAAACCAAAGAAAATCTCCCGTTTTCTTCATTTACTATCGAATCGACATAACGCCAGATCGTCACATTGGTCGATTTTCTCTCTGAAACGGTTACCTTTATCGTCTGTAAGCCCTTGTCGCGTGCTGCGGTATGCAAACACAGTACAAGCAGCACACTAGAACACAGAATAAGAATCTACGTTGATGCAATCGCCCAGTAAGAAGAGCTACATTTCAACTATTAGTTATCGATTAATAAATTATTGCCGGTTTGGTGCCTTGGACATGACCGAGGACCTTAAGATTTTGCATGAATCGAGGACTGGCAGCCACGTAACACGAGAAAACGCGAAAAGTGTTAATATGTAGTAAAAACGTAAGAAAATCTCCCGTTTCCGTCATTTACTATGGAATCGACATAACGCCAGATCGTCATATTGGTCGCTTTTCTCTCTGAAACGGTTACATTAATCGTCTGCAAGCCCTAGTCGCGTGCTGCGGTATGCAGACACAGTACAAGCAGCACACTATAACACAGAATAAGAATCTACGTTGATGCAATCGCCCAGTAAGAAGAGCTACATTTCAACTATTAGTTATCGATTAATAAATTATTGCCGGTTTGGTGCCTTGGACAGGACCGAGGTCCTTGAGATTTTGCATGAACCGAGGACTGGCAGCCACGTAACACGAGAAAATGCGAAAAGTGTTAATACGTAGTAAAAACCTAAGAAATTCTCCCGTTTGTGTCATTTACTATCGAATCGGCATAACGCCAGATCGTCACATTGGTCGCTTTTCCCTTTGAAACGGTTACATTTATCGTCTGCAAGCCCTTGTCGCGAGCTGCGGTATGCGGAGACATTACAAGCAGCACACTAGAACACAGAAGAAGCATCTACGTTGATGCATGCGGAAAGTAAGAAGAGCTACATTTCAAGTTTTAGTTATCGATTAATAAATTATTGGCCGGTTTGGTGCCTTGGACATGACCGAGGACCTTAAGATTTTGCATGAATCGAGAACTGGCAGCAAGGTAACACGAGAAATTGTGTAAAGTGTTAATATGTAGTAAAAACCTAAGAAAATCTCCCGTTTCCTTCATTTACTATCGAATCGACATAACGCCAGATCGTCACATTGGTCGCTTTTCTCTCCGAAACATTTACATTTATCGTCTGCAAGCCCTTGTCGCGTGCTGCGGTATGCAGACACAGTACAAGCAGCACACTAGATCACAGAATAAGAATCTACGTTGATGCAATCGGCCAGTAAGAAGAGCTACATTTCAACTTTTAGTTATCGATTAATAAATTATTGGCCGGTTTGGTGCCTTGGACATGACCGAGGACCTTAAGATTTTGCATGAATCGAGGACTGGCAGCCACGTAACACGAGAAAATGTTAAAAGTGTTAATACGTAGTAAAAACCTAAGAAAATCTCCCGTTTCCGTCATTTACTATCGAATCGACATAACGCCAGATCGTCACATTGGTCGCTTTTCTCTCTGAAACGGTTACATTTATCGTCTACAAGCCCTTGTTGCGTGCTGCGGTATGCAGACACAGTACAAGCAACACACTAGAACACAGAATAAGAATCTACGTTGATGCAATCGGCCAGTAAGAAGAGCTACATTTCAAGTATTAGTTATCGATTAATGAATTATTGGCCGGTTTGGTGCCTTGGACCAGACCGAGGACCTTAAGATTTTGCATGAACCGAGGACTGGCAGCCAGGTAACACGAGAATTTGTGTTAAGTGTTAATATGTAGTAAAAACCCAAGAAAATCTCCCGTTTCCTTCATTTACTATCGAATCGACATAACGCCAGATCGTCATATTGGTCGCTTTTCTCTCTGAAACGGTTACATTTATCGTCTGCAAGCCCGTGTCGCGTGCTCCGGTATGCAGAGTCACTACAAGCGGCACAGTAGAACACTGAAGAAGCATCTAAGTTTATGCAATCGCCCAGTAAGAAGAGCTGCAGTTCAAGTTTTTGTTATCGATTAATGACTTATTGGCCGGTTTGGTGCCTTGGACATGATCGAGGACCTTAAGATTTTGCATAAATCGAGAAATGGCAGTCACGTAACACGAGAAAATGTGAAAGGTGTTAATATGTAGTAAAAACCTGAAAAATCTCCCGTTTCCGTGATTTACTATCGAATCGACATAACGCCAGATCGTCACATTGGTCGCTTTTCTCTCTGAAACGGTTACATTTATCGTCTGCAAGCCCTAGTCACGTGCTGCGGTATACAGACACAGTACAAGCCGCACACTAGAACACAGAATAAGAATCTACGTTGATGCAATCGGCCAGTAAGAAGAGCTACATTTCAACTTTTAGTTATCGATTAATAAATTATTGGCCGGTTTGGTGCCCTGGACATGACCGAGGACCTTAAGATTTTGCATGAATCGAGGACTGGCAGCCACGTAACACGAGAAAATGTGAAAAGTGTTGATACGTAGTAAAAACCTAAGAAAATCTCCCGTTTCCTTCATTTACTATCGAATCGACATAACGCCAGATCGTCACATTGGTCGCTTTTCTCTCCGAAACATTTACATTTATCGTCTGCAAGCCCTTGTCTCGTGCTGCGGTATGCGGTGGCACTACAAGATGCTCAGTAGAACACAGTAGAGGCTTCTAAGTTGATGCAATCTGCCAGAAGAATAGCTACAATTCAAGTGTTACTTATCGATTATTTAATTATTGTCCGGTTTGGTGCCTTGGACATGACGGAGGACCATGAGATTTTGCATGAACCGAGGACTGGCAGCCACGTAACACGAGAAGATTTGAAAAGTGTTAATATGTAATGTAAACCTAAGAAAATCTCCAGTTTCCGTCTTTTGATGTCGAATCGAAGTAGAGCCAGATCGTCACATTGGTAGCTTTTCCCTCTGAAACGGTTACATTTATCGTCAGCAAGCCCTTGTCTCAAGCTGCGGTATGCGGTCACACTACAATCTGCACAGTAGAACACAGTAGAAGCTTCTAAGTTGACGCAATCGGCCAGTTAGAAGGGGTGCGTTTCAAGTTTTAGTTATGGATTATTGAATTGTTGGCCTGTTTGGTGCGTTGGACATGACCGAGGACCTTAAGATTATGCATGAACCGAGGACTGGCAAGCACGTAACACGGGATAATGTGAAAAGTGTTAATATGTAGTAAAAACCTAAGAAAATCTCCCGTATCCGTCATTTACTATCGAGTCTACATAACGCCAGATCGTCACATTGGTTGCTTCTCTCTCTGAAACGGATACATTTATCGTCTGCAAGCCCTTGTCGCGTGTTGCAGTATGCGGAGACACTACAAACATAACAGTAGAACACAGAAGAAGCATCTAAGTTGATGCAATCGGCCAGTAAGAAGAGCGACATTTCATGTTTTAGTTATCGATTATTGAATTATTGCCCGGGTTGGTGCCATGGACATGACCGAGTCCCTTATGATTTTGCATGAATCGAGAACTGGCAGCCACGTAACACGAGAAAATGTGAAAAGTGTTAATATGTAGTAAAAACCTAAAAAATCTACCGTTTCCGCCATTTACTATGGCATTGACGTAATGCCAGATCGTAGCATTGGTCGTTTTTCTCTCTGAAACGGTTACATTTGTCGTCTGCAAGCCCCTGTGTCGTGCTGCAGTATGCTGTGACACTGCAAGCAGCACAGTAGAACACCGTAGAGGATTTTAAGTTGATGCATTGGCCAGTAAGAAGAGCGACATTTCAAGTTTTGGTTATCGATTATTGAATTATTGCCCGGTTTGGTGCCATAGCCATGACCGAGTCCCTTATGATTTTGCATGAACCGAGAACTGGCAGCCACGAAACACGAGAAAATGTGAAAAGTGTTAATATGTAGTGAAAATATAAGAAAATCTCTAGTTTTATTCTTTTACTATCGAATCGACGTAATGACAGATCGTTACATTGGTCGCTTTTCGCTCTCAAACCATTACATTTATCTTCTGCAAGCCCTTGTCGCGTGCTGCGGTATGCGGTGACACTACAAGCAGCACAGTAGATCACAGTAGAGGTTTCTAAGTTCATGCAATCGGCCAGTAAGAAGAGCTGCGTTTCAAGTTTTAGTTATCGATTATCGAATTGTTGGCCTGTTTGGTGCCTTGGTCATGACCGAGGACCTTAAGATTTTGCATGAACCGATTACTGGCTGCCACGTAACACAAGAGAATGTGAAAAGTGTTAATATGTAGTAAAAACCTAAGAACATCTCCCGTTTCAGTCATTTACTATCGAGTCTACATAACGCCAGATCGTCACATTGGTCGCTTCTCCCTCTGAAACGGTTTCATTTATCGTCTGCACGCCCTTGTAACGTGTTGCAGTATGCGGTGACACTACAAGCTGCACAGTAAAACACAGTAGCAGCTTCTAAGTTGATGCAATCAGAATGTAAGAATAGCTACATTTCAAGTTTTAGTTATCGATAATTGAATTATTGGCCTTTTTGTTGCCTTGGACATGACCGAGGACCTTAAGATTTTGCATGAACCGTGGACTGGCAGCCATATAACACGATAAAAGGTGAAAAGTGTTAATATGTAGTATAAACCTAAGAAAATCTCCCGTTTCCGTCATTTACTATCGAATCGACATAATGCGAGAGCGTCACATTGGTCGCTTCTCTCTCTGAAACGGTTACATTTATCGTCTGCACGCCCTTGTCGCGTGCTGCAGTATGCGGAGACACTACAAGCAACACATTTGAAGCTTCTAAGTTGATGCAATCGGCCAGTAAGGAGAGCTACAATTCAAGTTTTACTTATCGATTATTGAATTGTGTCCGGTTTTGGTGCCTTGGACATGACCGAATACCTTGAGATTCTGCATGAACCGAGGACTGTCAGCCTCGTCAAGCTTCTGTGAGTGTGGTACGAGACGACGGCGGTCACGTGTTCGCGACGCTGGCACGCGCCACGGGGCAACACCGCCCGCGTACCCAAGGCTGTAAACAGAACAGCAAAGTTAGGCTCACGCGATCTAAGAACGGATCACACACCCAAGCTAAAAGACTAATGTTGAAATCATATCGTGAATGTTAAATCAATCATCACAGAGACAATTGTTACTATCGTAACGCACATTGTGACTTTTGCAAACGAAAAGGGCACAAATCAGATGTGTGTAATAAGAAAAGTGTACAGTCTAGAAATAAGTTTGGCAATTAGAAAGTGCTTAATTTTAAGAAGTATGTCTCCAATGCGTGTGATGATATGAATAGGAAAGACTATATTCAGGTTTCAAAAGTTAAACATAAAGTTAATGCTGTTGTACAAAACAGGAACAAATCTTTGTATGTCACATTACTGGTGAACAAAATACCTATCAAATTCCAAATAGACACAGGATCGTCGATCTCTATCATAAATCTGCACTCGCATAAACGACTAGGTTCTCCGAAATTGCAGCATTTTGAAAGCTCACAGTATGGCTACAGTAATCAACACATTGCAGTCAAAGGTGCCCTGACGATGGAAGTAACTTACAGTTTCCCGAGATAGCTACTTCAGCCGTACTTAACACCCATAAGGCAGCAAACTTGCTGGGTCTGGATCTCTTTAACGAATTAGGCTTCACAATCCATGAAGCGAAACAGGTCACACCTGAAGTTCCGAAAGGAAAATTAGTGTTGCAGACGTACGAAGATATTATTTCCTCCGTGACAGGCAGTGAAACAGATTGCTACTGTCTAATTACGACTACGAGATCTTATATAGATTGACGGCAAAACATGCCAACGCCGATGTACTTTCACGTCTACCGGCGGATCAAGATGAACACTTTGACAAATCAGAGGACATATGTTTTCAGATCGACGTCATCAGTGAGGACGAAGTGGAAAATTTCCCCGTCAATGCCACCTTAATAGCTAAGTTGGTGCCCAAAGATCCAGTGTTATCAAAGATAAAGCAGTATATTCTTACGGAATGGCCAACCCATAAGAACATGTT
This sequence comes from Schistocerca cancellata, assembly GCF_023864275.1. NCBI lineage: Eukaryota > Metazoa > Arthropoda > Insecta > Orthoptera > Acrididae > Schistocerca > Schistocerca cancellata. The sequence continues at coordinate 4,805,319 of NW_026047150.1, forward strand.
AGCTTAGCCAGAAGTGAAATCTTATTGGAACATGAGACATGCTCTCACAAAGGCGTCATATTAGTTCACAGTGAAACGGGAAAAAGTAGAGTAATACCCAAAGCTCACAGGAATAAAGTGTTAAAAATGTTACACCAATGTCATTGGGGCTTAGTACGCACAAAACGCATGGGCAGGAAACATTGCTACTAGAAGAACATTGATAAAGATATTGAAACAATGCTTTCTAACTGTAAATTATGTCAGACGCATCAATCAGCTCCGCCAAGACAACATTTTCCGTGGCCACAGGCAACAGAACCTTGGTCAAGATTGCATATTGACTATGCAGGTCCTTTTCTTGGAACTTCTTGGTTAATTGTCATTGATGTATTTTCAAAATTCCCTTTTGTACTACGAATGCGTACACCTTCTTCGGCGACAACAATTAAAGCGTTGTCAAAGATCCTTTCCACTGAAGGTTTGCCTCAAATCATAGTAACCGATAGCGGTACACAATTTACGTCGCATTACAGTCCTTCTGTCAGATGAACGGAATTGTACATTATAGGACGGCACCATTTCACCCTGAAGCTAATGGGCTCGCCGAACGATTCGTACGAACATTCAAGGTACACATGACCAAGTTGGTGCAACAGTACAACAAAGAGACTTCCTTATTAATTTTTCTGTCACAATACTGAGCTACTCCGCACGAGACACAGTCAACAGCAGAAAAACTGCACGGGTGACAACACAGGACTTTGATGTCTATCCTAAAACCTACAACGCATCCAGCAAATGATCAACGAACGTCAAAAGGACGACGATTCAACGTAAACGACGAAGTCCTCGTAACTGTCTACAGTCGAGGAAAGCGTACTTGGACCCAAGGAATCATTGTAGAAGGCACTGGATATCTCATGCATAGAATAAGAACGCAAAGCGGCATAGTTATTCGCCATACCAATCAATTACGGCGGTAAAGACAGCAGTCACATATAGGCAGAACTCCTAGGCTGTTTCATTTTGCAGACTCACAAGCAGATGTCAACCCCGAGCAGCTCGCAGGATTCCAGACGCCGTCACCGGCAGCCGCCGACGACGCCGACGACACCGACGCCGACGCAGCACCTTCAGAGCCAGCCGACTACACCAGCCGTCATCCCCAGAGAAGATGGACGTCGAAGAAGAATTAGATTTAAGCTATGACCAAAGTACCGATGTTGAAATGCAATTATGTAACAAAAATATTTGCGTCTCCGGTTCCCTGTTCCGCAGGTTTTGAGTGGGTTTTCCTAGCGGACCGCGGGCGAATGCCACGGGGAGCAACATGTGTGCACCCACAGACACACGCACGCCGGAAAGCAAGGAAACAGAAAAAAAGGCTATTCAAACAAACTTAAAAAGCTCTTTTCCTTCCCCCGGAAGGGAGGGATGTTGTGTACATAGTTCCGAGTAGTCACCGCGTACACACATTTCCCCATAGAGCGCGCCCTGCTAACAAGGGAACCTCCCCATCGCACCCCCCTCAGATTTAGTTATAAGTTGGCACAGTGGATAGCCCTTGAAAAACTGAACACAGATCAATCGAGAAAACAGGAAGAAATTGTATGGAACTGTGAAAAAATAAGCAAAATATACGAACTGAGTAGTTTATGTGCAAGATAAGCAATATCAACGATAGTGTGAGCTTAAGAACGCCGTGGTCTCGTGGTTAGCGTGAGCAGCTGCGGAGCGAGAGGTCCATGGTTCAGGCCTTCCCTCGGGTGAAAAGTTTAACTTTCTATTTTCAGTTTATGTGACAACCTCTTATGTTTTCGTCTCTTTTTTGGGAGTGATTATCACATCCACAAGAAAACCTAAATCGGCAAGGTAGAAGAGTATTTTTACCCATTCGCCAAGTGTACAAGTTAGGTGAGTCGACAACATATTCGTTTCATGTGACGCACATGCCGTCACCAGTGTCGTATAGAATATATCAGACGTGTTTTCCTGTGGAGGAATCGGTTGACCTATGACCTTGCGATCAAATGTTTTCGGTTCCCATTGGAGAGGCACGTCCTTTCGTCTACTAATCGCACGGTTTTTAGGTGCGGTCGCAAAACACAGACACAAAACTTATTACAGTGAACAGAGACGTCAATGAACGAACGGACAGATCATAACTTTGCGAAAATGAAGAAAGTAAACTTTTCACCCGAGGAAAGAATTGAACCAAGGACCTCTCATGCCGCAACTGCTCGCGCTAACCACGAGACCACGGCGCTCTTGAGCTTACACTATCCTTGATGTTGCATATCTTGCACATAAACTACTCAGTTTGTATATTTTGCTTATTTTGTCATAGTTCCACACAACTTCTTCCTGTTTTCTCGATTGATCTGTGTTTAGTTTTTCAAGGCCTATCGAATGTGTCAACTTATAACTAAATCTGAGGGGGGTGCGATGGGGAAGTTCCCTTGTAAGCACAACAGCGCAGGCGCAGCGCTCGTCCGTCTCCGCACTACGAGATGGCGCTCTCATAGAAACGGAACAAATTCTGCTTCCGCCGATCCGCGTATTAATATGTAACGCAGCCAGCCAATGAGATTGCTGCTAACGTAGAACGTTTTCTCCTCGCGGATCACACTCGCTCAGCGATACCTGAATGCTGCATTAATCTGTAGTCAAGTTTCAGTCCGCGCCTAATAAGATTATCGTATTCCTGTATTTAGCCATGAAGATAAATGTATAGTCACTTTCTCAAGTATCAGATATGTGAGAATAAGATTAACGTACCAAGACCAAAGGACCTTCAGATTTTCAATTGTAAACAGCATCCACAATCAAGTTACGTAATCTCTATCTTTTTTATTATTTTAATAAATGTGTGTGAAAATTAATCGAGTTCTGTTTAACGTTGGTCACCGTCAATCTGCTACTCTAATCGTGCAAGTGGCATTTCTATCGTCTGACCTAACGGCAGAAGATAAACACGCCACGATAAGACCACGAGACATATTGCTGACACTCGCCTACTTCGCTAGAGCGACAAGCAAAATAATCTGATGGTGTGTGTGTACCGAAGTTCTTACAGTACGCACACCACACGTCTACGTTACTAAAGTTCAGTTACACCAGTAGCGCTACTTAAGAACTAAGAATAACGATCTCGAAATTCTCTGCCAACTACGAAAGCAGCTACTTGTATTAATACTAGTACAACACAGCCGATACCAATACCAGCAAAACTTAACAAAATTATTGGCTAAAACCAAAAAATTAAAACGACCACTAACACTAAGCGAAGTTAAAACACTGAATGAAAGTTTTACTGAAATATTTCACTAGAAAGAATAATACACTTCAGTTGAAAACTAAAGCACAAAATTTACTAAACGACTTAAACACACTGAAAACTCTATAAAACACAGCGAGCGAACGATTACAAAAGTTTATTAAGTCATTATATCGCCAGAAACGGCACACAACACCACTGAAATCTATTAAATTTAGAAACTGTATTACAGAGCACAAACAAGTTCGTCAGTACTTAGCTTATAACCGCTACAGCTGCAGTGCACGCCGCAAAATGTAAACACACTAACGAGGCGCGAGGTTTAGATGAACGACGAAAGCATACTCACAAATAATAGACCACTCAAGTCAATAACACAGGAGGAAAGACTGAGGTTAATGATAATCCACTAATAAGTTACTTTTACGGCAAATATTAAAACAAATAAACTTCAAAATACGTAAATGAAATCTAAAATTTATAAAATATTAACGAGCAATTTCAACAGAAATGCAGCTCACGTGACGTCACACCCATGATTATCTGCCCCCCACACCCCCTTGGAAGATGCCTATCTACCCAACCCTCGAAATATGCCTCCACCCCTCGGAAGATGTCTGTCTACCTACCCCCTGTCAGAAGATGTCACCCCCACTCCAAAGATGTATGAGTACCTACCCCTCCCATCAGAAGATGTATGTCTACATACCCCACCCCCTGGAACATATCTTTCACCTACAACCCCTTCAGAAGGTGTCTGTCTACCTACCAACCCATGGAAGATGTGTGTCTACCTATCCCCCCCCCTTTCGGAAGAAGTCTTACCCCCCTCGGAAAGTGTCAGTCTGCCTACCCCCATACCCTCAGAAACTGTCTGTCTACCTTCCCCCTTCGGAAGATGTCAGTTTACCTACCCCCATATGATGATGTCTGTCTATCTACCCTCCCATCCGAAGATATCTGTCTACCTACCCCCTCTCGGAAGATGTTTGTCTACCCCCCCCCTCGGAGATGTCTGTCCACCCCCCCCTCGGAAGATGCCTATGTACCACCCATGGGGAGATACCTACCTACCCATTCCTTTAAAGATGAATATCTACCCCCCCATTTTGGAAGATGGCATTCTACCCCCCCTCGGAAGATGCCTACCCACTCCCACCTCAGAAGATTATGTATCCTTCCACTCCACAGATGTCTATCTACCCCACCCTCCTCAGAAGACGTATATCTACCCCTCTCGCAAGATGTCCATCTACCCCCCCCCCTCGGAAGATATTTATCTCATGTCTCGGAAGATTTCTACAGCCCCCCGACATTCGGAAGGTGTCTGCCTCCCCCCCCCCCCACTCGGAAGATGTGTGCCTCCCAACCCCCTGTTCTCAAGATGTCGGTCTACCTACCCTCCCATCTCGGAAGATGTTTGGCAACCTACACCCCCATTGGAAGATGTCTGTCTACCTCCACCACTCGGAAGAAGTCTATCTATCCTCCCAAAGGAAAAAATCTATCTACCCTGCTCTCGGAAGATGTCTATCAACCCACCTTTCGGAAGATACACAAACCCCTTTTCGAGGATGTCTACCCCCTTCTCGGAAGAAGACTGTCTACCTCCCCTACCCCCTTGGGATATTGAAGTCTACTTACTGTCCCTCCTCTCAAGAAGATATCTGTCTACCTAACCCCCTCGAAATATGTCCATCTATCCTCTCTCCAGAGGTATATGTTTACTTACCCCCCCTCAAAAGATTTGTATTGATCTTATCCCTCCCTCAGAAAATGTATGTCTCCGTACCCCCCCCCCTCTGAAGATATCAGTCTACCAACCCCCCTTTCTCAGAAGATGTCTGTCTAAATACCTCTAATCAGAAGACGTCTATCTATCCTCCCCATGGAAGAAATCTATCTACCCCCCATCTCAGAAGATATCTACCCACCGCTCTTCAAGGATGTCTAGACCCCGTCTCGGAAGATGTCTGTCTACCTACCCCAGCCCCTAGGAAGATGTAAGTCTATTTATCCCCCCTCAGAAGATGTTGCCTACCACCCCTCTTCAAGGATGTCTGTCTTCCTACCCCTCTTGGAAGTTGTCTAACCCCCCTTCTGAATATGTATAAAACCCCTAAGAAGATGTCTGTCTATCTGCTCACCCTCAGAATATGTCTGTCTACCCAACTCCCCCTCAGAAGATGATTGTCTACCAACCACACAGAAGAAGTCAGTCTACCTGCCCCCCCCCCCCACTACAGAAGATGCCTCTCTATCTACCCTGCCCATGTAAGATGTCTGTTTAATTACCCTCCCTCGGAAAATGACTGCCTACCTACCCCCCTCCTTAAAATATGTGTATCTTTCTAATCAACCCCCCTTGGAAGATATCTCTGTACCTACCCCCCTCTGAATATATCTGTCTACCTAGGCCCCTCGGAAGATGTCAGTCTACCTACACCTCCACACAGAAAATGTCTGTCTACATACTACCCAGAAGAAGTCTCTCTACCAACCCGCCACAATCAGAAGCTGCCATTCTACCTTCCCCCCTTTGGAAATTGACTAGACAGTTTACCCCCATTTGGAAAATGTCTGACAACCTAAGCTCCACCATCCACGGAAGATGCCTATCTACCCCTCCCTGGAAGATGCCTATCACCCCCCTCCCTCGCAAGATGTCTGTTTACCTACCCCTCCCCTGGAAGATATCAGTCTACATACCACCTTCCCTCGGAAGATGTCTGTCTAGATACCCAACCTTAGAAGATATCTGCCTACCTACCCCCCTCAGAAGAAATCTGTCTTCCTAGACTTCCCTCCCTCAGTGGAAGTCTGTCTACCCACTGCCACTTGGAATATGTATGTCTACCTACCACCCCTCAGATGAAGCCTCGGAAGATTTCTGTCTACCTATCCCACCATCAGAAGATGTCTACCTGTCCCCCTCCATCTGAAGATGACTGTGTACCTACCCTCCCTCGGAAGAGGTCTGTTTACCATTTGAAGATATCTGTCTAACTACCCGCAGGACAATGTCTATCTATATACCCGCAGCCTCGGAAAATACATGACTACCTACACCCCCTCGCGGAAGAACTCTGTCTAATTATAATCCCTTCTTGGGAAATGTCTGTCTTCCTCCCCCCCTTATAAGCTGTCTGTCTACCTACCTCATCTTAGAAGATGTCTGTCTGTCTACCTACCTCCCGAATCCTGGGAAGATGTATGTCTACCTACCCCTTATCAGAAAGTGTCTATCTACCTCAACCAACCTTGGAAAATATCTGTCTACCAACCCCCCATCCTTTGAAGAAGTCTGTCTACCAACCCCCCCATCAGAACATGTTTACGTACCCCCCCTTGAATAATGTGTGTCTACATACCCCTCATCAGATGATGTCTATCTACCAATCCCCCTTTGGAAAATGTCTGTCTACCTACCCCACTCCACAAACGAAATATGCCTATTCACCCCACCTTGATGATGCCTATCAACCCCCCTCTGAAGGTGTGTATCTAGGCACCCCACTCGGAAGATATCTGTCTACAAAACGCCCCCTCTGAAAATGTCTGTCTACCTGCACCCTTCTCGGAAGATGTCTGTCTACCTACCATGCCTCGGAAGATCTCTGTCTACCTATCCCCCCTCTGGATGTGTTTGTCTACCTACCCCCCTTGGAAGATGTTAGTCTACACTTTGGAACATAACTGTCTACCTACCTCCCTTCGGAAGATGCCAGTCACCTATGTACCCTTGGAAGGTATCTGTGTACCTACATCAATAGAAAGATGTCTGTCCTCCTACCTGCCCTCAGAAGATGTCAGTCTACCTACCCCCCCTTTGGAAGAAGTCTGTCTAGAAACCCTACCTCAGAAGATGTCTGGCTACCTAACCCTTTCCACGGAAGATGTCTGTCTACCTACCCACTCCCCATCGGAAGATGACTGCCTACCATTCCCACCCCACATAAGATATCTGTCAACCTACCCTCCCTCGGAAGATGTCTGTCTACCTTAACTCCCCTCGGGAAATGTCTGTCTACCTTCCGCCCCGCTCGGACAATGTCCTTATACCTACCCTGCCTTCGGAAAATGTGTGTCTATATACTCCCTCCCCACTCAGAAGATATCTATCACTTCTGAAGTAGGGAGGTAGGTAGACAGACATCTTCCGTGAAAGAGGGGGTTGATAGACATCTTCCAGGGGGTAGACATCTTCTGAAGTGGGGATAAAGATTTTCCGGTGGGTGTAGATAGACGTCTGCTGAGGGTGGGGTAGATAGACATCTAACAAGGAGGTGTTATTAGTCATCCTCTGAATGGTGGGGTAGAGAGATATCTTCCACCTGGTGGTTTAGATAGTCATTTTCCAATGGGGTATAGACAGACATCTTTCGAGAGGGGGTAGAGAGACATCTACAGAGAGGGGGTAGGTAGATATCTTCCGATAGGGGGGTTGGCATACAAACATCTTTCCGAGGGGGTGGTAGACACTGTCCGATGGTTGGGGGCTGTAGACATCATCCGAGACTGGGGTAAATATATTCAGAGGGGGTGGCTAGATTGACATCTTCCAAGTGCTGGTGTGGGTGGAGGGGTTTCTATTGAGAGAGGGAGATAGATAGACATCTTCTGAGGGGGAGGTGTAGATAGACAGACATCTTCTGTGGAAGGAGTTACGTAGTCAGACATCTTCCTAGTGGGGGATTGAGGAAGGTAGACATTCTCTGAGGGGAGGTAGGTAAAGAGATATCTTCCGAGAGGAGGGTAGGTAGACAGATATCATCAGAGGGGTTGTTGGTAGACACACATCTTCCAAGGGGGGTAGGTAGACAGATATCTTCTGAGGAGTGTAGGTACCCAGACAGATATCTTCCAAGGGGGGTGGGTATGGAGACATCTTCTGAGGGGAGAAGGTAGACTGCCATCTTCCGATTGGGGGGGGGGGGATTTATATCTTCCAACTGGGGGTGGATGGATATCTAATGTGGGGCATAGATAGACATCTTCCGAGGGGGGGGGGTAGATGTCTTCTGTGGGGTGGGCAGATAGATATCTTCTGACTGGGAGGTAGATTGGCATCTTCCAAGGGTGTGTAGACCCCTTCCGAGAGCAGGTAGGTAGACAGACATCTTTCAATGGGGGGGGTTGGTAGACAGACATCTTTCCAAGTAGGTGGTAGACACCCTCCGAAAGTTGGGGGGCTGCATACATCATCCGAGACTGCGGTAAACATCTTCCGAAGGGGGGCTAGATGGATATCTTCCAAGTGGTGGAGTAGGTGGATGGACATCTGAGAAAGTGGGTTATATAGACTTCTTCCAAGGGGGGGTAGATAGACATCTTTGGTGGGGGTTGGATGGATTAATCTTCAGAGGTGGGGTAGGTTGGCATCTTCCAAAGGAGGAGTGGGTAGGCATCTTTCAATGTAGGGGTAGGTAGGTATCTTCCCAACGTGGGTAGAGAGGCTTCTTCCAAGGGGGGGTAGGACAGATATCTTCCGAGAAGGGGGTAGACAAACATCTAACGAGAGACAGACTTCTTCCGATTTGGTGGTAGGTAGACAGGTGACTTCCAAGAGGGGGTAGGTAAACTGACATCTTCCGAGGGGGGTAGGTAGGCAGGACCGTTTCAGAGGGGGTTTGGTAGGTAGACTAAGTAAACTTAGGTCAACAAACATCTTCCAAGGGGGGTGGATAGACAGACATCTTCCAAAGGGGTTAATTACACAGACATCTTCCAAAGGGGTTAATTAGACAGACATCTTCCGAGGGGAGCGTAGGTAGACAGGCATCTCCCAATGGGGGGGGGAGGGGGTAGGTAGACAGACACCTTATTATGTGGTGTAGGTAGACTGACATCTTCTGAGGGGGGGAAGGTAGACAGACATGTTCCGAGGGAGGGTAAATAGACATCTTCCGGGGGTGCCGGTAGACTGACATATTCCATGGTGTGGTATAGGTAGACAAACATCTTCTGGGGGCAAGTAGGTAGACAGACACCTTCCGAGGGGTCTATGGGTAGACAGACATCCTCCGATTGGGAGGGTTGGTAGACAGACATCTTCCGAGGGATGGTAGGTAGAACGTTATCTTCCGAGGGGGGTAGCAGGTAGACAGACATCTGCTGAGTGAGAGGTAGGTAGACAACATCTTCTGAGGGGGCATTGGCAGACACTTGTTCTGAGTGATGGTAGCTAGACAGACATCTGCAGAGGGGTGGCGGGGGTAGGTATACATACATCTTCCAAGGAAAGAGGTAGGTAGTCATATATCTTCTGAGGGGTTGGTTTAAGGAGACAGACATCTTCCGAGGAAGGGGTAGGTACACTGGCATCCTCCAAGGGGGGGGGGGTGACTGTCATCTTCCAGTGGGGTTAGGTAGACAGACATCTTCCGAGAGGGAATTGGAAGACAGACAACTTCCGAGGGGAGGGTGGACAGGTAGGCAGATATCTTCCGAAGTGTGGGTGTAGGTAGACAGACATCTTCTGAGGGGAGTTAGAAATCTTCCACATCTTCCAAGGGGTTGTAGGTAGACAGTCATCCTCCGAGATGGGGGTAAATATTCTCCAAGATGGCCATCAGGCATGGCCCTAGAGGAGGGCTATATAGACATCTCCCGAAAGGGAGGGTAGGTAGAGTCCTTGCTTGGGACAGGGGGGGGGTAGATATTCTTCTTCGAAAGGGGGAGTAGGTAGACAGACATCATCCGAGGTAGGAATAAGGTCGACAGACATTTTCCGAGGGAGGGATAAGTTCGACAGTCATATTCTGAGGGGGGGGGGGTAGACAGACATATTCTGAGGGGGGGAGAGGTACATTGACTTCTTTTGAGTGGAAGTAGGTAGACATAATCTGAGTGGGGGTTAAGTAGACAGTCATCTTCTGAGTGGGGTTACATAGACAGACATCTTCTGGGGGCGTAGATAGAGAGACATCTTCAGATGGGATATTGGTAAGTAGACAGACATCTTCTGAGGGGGAGGGGTAGTTTGACAGACATCTTCTATTGAAGGGGGTAGGTAGGCAGACATCTTCCAAGAGGGTGGGTAAGTAGACAGACATCTTCTGCGGGGCATGTAGGAAGAGTGACATCTTCCGGGGGAGAGATAGGTAGTAATACATCTACCGAGGTGGGGGATTTTGTAGACAGAGAGCATCCTAGGGGGGTATGTACACAAACATCTTCCGCAGGGTGGTTGGTGACAGACATCTTCCAAGGGGGGCTAGGTATACAGACAGCTTCCGAGGTGCGTAGGTCACAGACATCTTTCGTACTGAGGGTAGGTGGACAGATCTCTTCCGAGGTGGGGTAGGTAGACAGACCTCTTCCGGGGGTGGGTAGATAGGCAGACAGTTTCTGAGTGGGAGGATGTATGTAGACAGACATCTTCCAAATGGGGGGCACATAGACTGACTTTTTCCGAGGTGGGGTAGGTAGACAGACATCTTCTGAGGGGGTAAGGTAGACAGGCATATACCGAGGGGGGTAAGAAGCACACAGGCTTCTTCTGGGGGGGGGGGCTGCTGCAGGTAGACAGACATCTTCCCGGTGGGAGGGGGGGTATGGTGGCAGTGATCGTCTGAGGGGAGGTAGGTAGACAGACATTTTCCGAGTGGGGGTAGGTAGAGAGACAAATTCTGAAGGGTGGGGGGGATGAAAGACACATCTTCCAAAGGGGGTAGGTAGACAGACATCTTCTGAGGGGGGCTAGGCAGACAGATATCTTACGAGGGGTGGTAGATAGCCATATTTCGAGGGTTCGGTAGATAGGCACCTTCCCAGGGGGTGGGGGGGGGGGGCAGATAATCATGGGTGTGACGTCACGTGAGCAGCATTTCTGTTGAAATAGCTCGTTAATATTTTATAAATTTTAGACTCCATTTACGTATTTTAAAGTATATTTGTGTTAATATTTACCGTAAAATTAGCTTATTAGTGGACTTTCATTAATCTCAGTATTTCCTCCTGTGTTATTGTCTCGACTGGTCTATTATTTGCGAGTGTGCTTTCGCCGTTCGTCTAACACTCGCGCCTAATTAGTGTGTTTACATTTTGCGGCGTGCACTGCAGCTGTAGCGGTTATAATCTAAGTAATGAACTTGTGTGTGCTCTGTAATACAGTTTCTAAATTCAATAGATTTCAGTGGCGTTGCGTGCCGTTTTTGGCGAAATAACGACTTAATAAACTTTTGTAATCGTTCGCTCGCTGTGTTTTGTAGAGGTTTCAGCGTGTTGTAGTCGTTTAGTAAATTTCGTGCTTTAGTTTTCAACTGACGTTTATTATTCTTCCTGTTGTGTTGGCTTAAGAGCCAACACCGTGTTACTTGAGTAGGCCGAAATACAAGCGTTTCCGCTCACGCAGGCTGGAGGGAAAGACTATACTGACGTGAGGTCTGGAACATGACAAGGAATTGGAATTCAAAAAGAGGACGTAATTAGTTTGATACTTAACTTTAATCCATTAATGATGAACGTCGCTCTTGACGGTACATGAGTCACAATATTATCTGTTCAGAAGACATATAGTAACTGAATATAGCGCCTTGCTAGGTCGTAGCAAAAGACATAGCTGAAGGCTATGCTACACTGTCGTCTCGGCAAATGAGAGCTTACGTAGACAGTGAACCATTGCTAGCAAAGTCGGCTATATAACTGGGGCGAATGCTAGGGGTCTCTCTAGGCTAGACCTGACGTGTGGCGGCGCTCGGTCTGCAATCACTGATAGTGGCGACACGCGGGTCCGACGTATACTAACTGACCGCGGCCGATTTAAAGGCTACCACCGAGAAAGTGTGGTGTCTGGCGGCAACACCACACTTTCTAGTGAAATATTTCAGTAAAATTTTCATTCAGTGTTTTAACTTCGCTTAGTGCTACAGTGGTCGTTATAATTTTTTGGTTTTAGCCAATAATTTTGTGAAGTTTTGCTGGTATTGATATCAGCTGTGTTGTAGTAGTATTAATACAAGCAGCTGCTTTCTTAGTTGGCAGATAATTTCGAGACCATTATTGTTACTTTTTAAATAGTGCTACTGGTGTATCTGAACTTTGGTAACATAGACGTATTGTTGTTTTTTTTTCAGTAACTGTAAAATTTTACCATGAGTGAAAAGTGTGGGCTCTGTCGTAGGTTTGTGAGTAGTGGATTATGGTGTGGGATTTGTTCCAAGTATTTTCATTGGGGGGGGGGGGGGAATGCAGTGGGGAAGCCAGTGGTCATTTTAGGGTGATCCTCTCCCGGGAATGTAGAATTTCTAGTAGAAACAAGTTAATAGAGGAGCAGGAGCGTAAGATCTGTGCCCTTCAGGTGCAGTTCCAATGCGTAAAGGAGGAACTAGATAGGCTGAGGAGGGTGAACGGTGCTGGGGAATGGGAACTGGCAGTTGGCAAGAAGGTAAGTTGGAAGAGGAGCTATTCAGACAGTTTTACTTTGCATACATGCCTAGTGCAGGTATAGCTCAGGTGGCTGAAAGCATAGGGGAGTTATGTAAGAATTTTACGAAGGAGGATCAGGTAGTGATAGTGGGTGGAGCAGGGAACAGTCCCGATAGGGACGTTGAATGTGATGTCAGTGGTGACTTGGTTAAGATACCTACTCAAACTGGTGGCACTAATGTGCGTTTTGTGCAACTGTTTCAGCGTCATGATCGGCCTCACCTTAATCCGGCTGTTAGGCGCGTTAGTGTGGGGCTGGGGAGGGCACTGATGGCGGAGGGCATGGATCACATGTCAGTGGTGCCAGTTGGGTCCATCAGTAGATGGGGTATCATTATGCATGGGCTGCACCTCAATAGGTATGGGAAGGGGAGGTTGGCTAAGCTTATAGAGGACAGTGTAGTGGGTGGTGGTGGTGGTGGTGGCAGTGGTGCCACTCATGGAAAAATTCCTGTAGTAGTTGGTGTTAGAGCTGCAACTTTTTTAAACTGAATTCAGCTGATAGGTATACCTAATTAAAGGAAGTGCCTCTAACTAAGGGCGCTCCTCCAGAGGATGTAATGTTTTTAAGTAGAGAAGGAATTAGCATATTTCATCAAAATATAAGAGATATTAAAGTTAATGAACTGCTAATAGATGTTAACTTAAATAATTTCATAATTCAGACGCTTCCTTTACCAGGCTACAGATTAGCTGGCTGTTTCTGAAGGAGACCCTTGCGGGGTGGGGGAGTGGCACTGTACGTAAAAAACAGTATTTTATTTGAGTGCATAGACGTATCACGACACTGCACTGAACAGATATTTGAAAGTTGTGCAGCATTACTTGAATTTAGTGAAACTAAACTTCTAATTGCAGTTGTTTATAGGTCCTCTAACTCCGACTTCAGAGCATTTTGCCTTAAGCTAGAGAGTGTTCTTGATTCATTTGTAGGAAGTACCAGAAAGTAGTTATATGTGGTGACTTCAATATTAATTTTGTATATGATTGTTCAAGAAAAAAATATTTGTAGATCTCCTAAACTCATATGATCTGACACAAACTCTATTTTTTTCCAGGGGAACAGCAGCACAGTCATAGACAATATTTTTATTCATTTTTCATTACTAGATGGTTATTCTGTTAGTAAAAGGGTGAATGACCTTTCAGACCATGATCCACAAATTTTAACACTAAAAGGTTTTTGTACTCAAACCAATGTCATATTTAGTTACAAACTACATAGGAAAGTTAATCCAACAGCAGTAGAGGGTTTTTTAAAACTTGTCAAGGAACAAGAGTGGCAAGACGTTTATAGTGCTGATAATATAGATGATATATACAATGCTTTCCATAACACATTTCTCATGCTTTTTGAGAGTTGCTTTCCATTAGAACATTCTAAACGGGGTACTAGCAGTAATGGACAACCCGATTGGCTGACTAGTGGGATAAGGATATCTTGTAGAACAAAGTGGGAATTATATCAAAATCTTAGAAGTAGTCACAATCGAGCTACAGTAGCCCATTACAAACAGTATTGTAAGGTGCTTAAAAATGTTATTAGCAAGGCAAAAAGTATATGGTATGCAAATAGAATAGCTAATTCACAGGATAAAATTAAAGCCATACGGTCAGTTGTGAAGGAAGTGTTTGGTCATCAGCACAAGGTCGATGATATACAGTATACACTAAAAGTTTCGAACGCTTGGCTTATTTTTGATTTAACAAATGCATTTGACTGTGTTGATCTCACAATATGGCTCCAGAAGTTGGACCTCTACGGAATAATGGGAGTAGCTCACAATTGGTTCACCTCTTACTTTAGCAATAGGCAGCAAAAGGTCATTACTCACTATGTTGATAACGGCTGTGATGTGGGATCTGAGTGGGGTACTGTCAAGTGGGGGGTGTCCCAGGGATCAGTGTTGGGTCCCCTCTTGTTCCTTGTTTATATAAATGATACGCCCTCTAGTATAATGGGTAACTAAAATATTTCTGTTTGCTGATGACACTAGCATGGTAGTAAAGGATGTTGTGTGCAACATTGACTCGGTTTCAAGTAGTGCAGTACATGACCTCAGTTTATGGCTTTTAGAAAATAAACTAACCTTAAATGACAGTAAGACTCAGTTTCTACTGTTTGTAACACATAATTCAACAAAACCTGACATTTTAATGTCACAGAACGGGCATATGGTTACTGAAAATGAACAGATCAAATTTCTATGTGTTCAGCTAGATAGTAAGCCGCCGTGGAAAGTCAAACATCTTGTTCAAAGACTTAATACTGCCGTTTTCACTATCGAACGGTATCAAAAGTGAGTGATACTTTGACATGTAAATTAGTCTACTTTGCTGATTTTCATTCCCTTACGTCGTATGGTATTATGTTTTGGGGTAACTCTTCCCATTCTAGAAGGATTTTTTGGCTCAGAAACGGGCAGTTCGGGCACTAAATGGTGTGAGTTCATGAACATCTTGTCGACCTCTGTTGTTTTGATTTAAACTCCATTAACTCATTCTTTTCCATGTTTAATTTAAACAAATTTAAATCAAGCCAGGTATCTAATTTTGTTAAAGTATTTAATACAGATTGTGGAATTTGGTCAGTACCATTACTTTCAATTTAATTTCATATTTAATGGAAATGTTAACTGGCAAATATTGAAGCATGATTTTAATAAATTATTTTTCCCTTAGTTACTACTTGCATGAAAATGAGAGTATTTTCAATAAATTAAAATTTGGTACAAAAATATCAAATATCAAATGAAAATCAAATACTTCATTTTAGGGTCCTGTTCCTCTTTTGGCAGAAATGTGTCTAGCTCCTACCTCAGCCCCGTGTCCAGAGTTTAATTCCTGTCATGCAGCTGTAATCACATTGGACATGTTTTTAACAGGAATCACCCGAGTACAAATGATGGCCCCACCAATGCACTGGTCTTTTACACCTCCTGTATGTGGTACTGCTGCCGTCTGTATATGTGCACATCACTGCCCCATGACTTCTGTCGTCGCAGTGTATACAGCAAGTGTAATCTGCTGATGCAATGAGTGGGGTGCCATTTGTCTTTGGTTAATCTGAAGCACTCACTAATTTTATGTCAGTGAGTATCTACACTATCTCGATGCTGAGCTTT
Source organism: Schistocerca cancellata (assembly GCF_023864275.1). Taxonomy (NCBI): domain Eukaryota; kingdom Metazoa; phylum Arthropoda; class Insecta; order Orthoptera; family Acrididae; genus Schistocerca; species Schistocerca cancellata. The sequence continues at coordinate 4,821,132 of NW_026047150.1, forward strand.
CAAAGAATGTGGCCGATTCCGTCCGTCACCCTGGGGATATACATCAGAAATGCTGTGACTGGATTTTCCTCTTTGAAGATCTCATTTTGCATGTATTGTGGTTTACCACATTAATCCTTCACGGAACATCCATTGTGTTTCAAAAATTGTCTTGCATTGGAGCTGATGTGGCCTTTCTCACTTGTTAAAAGTATTGTGATCATATGATGATTGTAGAGGCTACGTAAATACCAACCCATATGAGTAGGTTTGCAATATGTGTTATAGCCCATAATACAGTATGTTACTGTAAATGATGAGTTATCTGAAAAATCAGTTACCTGAATGCTAAATTTTAATGTTTTATTTATTGAGGAAAGGTGTTTGATTTGGTTGACTAAAGTATTGCCCTGACCACCTTGAAAGATGTAGTTGCAGACTAAAAGGACAAAAGAGCGATAAAGGGGCTGTATAAAAAGCAAGAACAGGCACAGAAAATTGTCAGTGAGGAAACATATGAGAGGTGGTAGACAAGGATATTGTTGGAACAACCTGACTGATTAAAACCTCGGAACTCTGCTTGTTGTGGGCAAGTCCTTTATGTTATTGAGCTATCCGAGCACGACTCGTGCCAGCTCTCACAGCCTTACATGTAGATTTTCAGAATTTCATGTCGGGAGTGTAGTATTATAAAGCAATGAACTGCGGACAGTCAGAAAGAAAGAGAGAGGAAAAGTGAAATGGAGTGACAATGATGAAGGAAGAAGTGCTTCTAGGAATAGAATAGGAAAGAAAAGGTATGGAATGATATGAATAAGGAAAATATCTCAGCTAGAATGTATATATTGTAGAAAAATTATCTGCAACAAAGTCATGAAAAGAAATACAGTAAGAAAGGGAGGGGGAAGAACATTGACAATTTGGATTGCTGGATGACATGAAAAATGGATGCAGTTAGCAGGTCAGGGAAAAGGCAGAGGGAAGAGAAGAACATCCATCTGATACCTGTCATGATACCATAAGAGGGGATGATCATGATTGTATAGGCTATAGTATTGCTATTAGGTCATCTTGCAGTGTTACTTATCTCCCAGAATTTTCTTTGATTTCTTTCATAGAGTGACATGAAAATTAAGTAATAGTGCTGATAAATAACGCCACCGATACAGATCACGTTCTCAGCAAAGAATTACTTGCACCGCAGCATTTGAGGAGATGGTGTCAGATTGCTAGGGAACAGATTTATTAATAAGAACCCATTAGCTTTGAATAACAAGTTGTGGAATGTGTTGATGCAGCAGTTACACACTGTCAAGAAACTTGTGCAAGTAATGCAGGTAGGTGATTTTGAACTCAGAGTTCTGTCATGTCGGAATATTGCCCAATATGGTACTGTGATATGTGTATCAAGAAAGGAAGATGTCATTTTGAACTACTGAGAGCTGCTGCAGTTCATCATCTACAGCTACATTTATACTCCGCAAGCCACCCAACGGTGTGTGGCGGGGGGCACTTTACGTTCCACTGTCATTACCTCCCTTTCCTGTTCCAGTCGCGTATGGTTAGCGGGAAAAACGACTGTCTGAAAGCCTCCGTGCGCGCTCTAATCTCTCTAATTTTACATTCGTGATCTCCTCGGGAGGTATAAGTAGGGGGAAGCAATATATTCGATACCCCATCCAGAAACGCACCCTCTCGAAACCTGGCGAGCAAGCTACACTGCGATGCAGAGCGCCTCTCTTGCAGAGTCTGCCACTTGAGTTTATTAAACATCTCCGTAATGCTATCACGCTTACCAAATAACCCTGTGATGAAACGCGCCGCTCTTCTTTGGATCTTCTCTACCTCCTCCGTCAACCCGATCTGGTACGGATCCCACACTGATGAGCAATACTCAAGTATAGGTCGAACGAGTGTTTTGTAAGCCACCTCCTTTGTTGATGGACTACATTTTCTAAGCACTCTCCCAATGAATCTCAACCTGGTATCCGCCTTACCAACAATTAATTTTATATGATCATTCCACTTCGAATCGTTCCGCACGCAAACTCCCAGATATTTTACAGAAGTAACTGCTACCAGTGTTTGTTCTGCTATCATATAATCATACAATAAAGGATCCTTCTTTCTATGTATTCGCAATACATTACATTTGTCTATGTTAAGGGACAGTTGCCACTCCCTGCACCAAGTGCCTATCCGCTGCAGATCTTCCTGCATTTCACTACAATTTTCTAATGTTGCAACTTCTCTGTATACTACAGCATCATCCGCGAAAAGCCGCATGGAATATCCGACACTATCTACTAGGTCATTTATATATATTGTGAAAAGCAATGGTCCCATAACACTCCCCTGTGGCACGCCAGAGGTTACTTTAACGTCTGTAGACGTCTCTCCATTGATAACAACATGCTGTGTTCTGTTTGCTTAAAACTCTTCAATCCAGCCACACAGCTGGTCTGATATTCTGTAGGCTCTTACTTTGTTTATCAGGCGACAGTGCGGAACTGTATCGAACGCCTTTCGGAAGTCAAGAAAAATAGCATCTACCTGGGAGCCTGTATCTAATATTTTCTGGGTCTCATGAACAAATAAAGCGAGTTGGGTCTCACACGATCGCTGTTTCCGGAATCCATGTTGATTCCTACATAGTAGATTCTAGGTTTCCGAAAACGACATGATACGCGAGAAAAAACATGTTCTAAAATTCTACAACAGATCGACGTCAGAGATATAGGTCTATTGTTTTGCGCATCTGCTAGACGACCCTTCTTGAAGACTGGGACTACCTGTGCTCTTTTCCAATAATTTGGAACCCTCCGTTCCTCTAGAGACTTGCGGTACACTGCTGTTAGAAGGGGGGCAAGTTCTTTCGTGTACTCTGTGTAGAATCGAATTGGTATCCCGTCAGGTCCAGTGGACTTTCCTCTGCTGAGTGATTCCAGTTGCTTTTCTATTCCTTGGACACTTATTTCGACGACAGCCATTTTTTCGTTTGTGCGAGGATTTAGAGAAGGAACTGCAGTGCGGTCTTCCTCTGTGAAACAGCTTTGGAAAAAGGTGTTTAGTATATCAGCTTTACGCGTGTCATCCTCTGTTTCAATGCCATCGTCACCCCGGAGTGTTAGGATATGCTGTTTCGAGCCACTTACTGATTTAACGTAAGACCAGAACTTCCTAGGATTTTCTGTCAAGTCGGTACATAGAATTTTACTTTCGAATTCACTGAACGCTTCACGCATAGCCCTCCCTACGCTAACTTTGACATCGTTTAGCTTCTGTTTGTATGAGAGGTTTTGGCTGCGTTTAAACTTGGAGTGAAGCTCTCTTTGCTTTCGCAGTAGTTTCCTAACTTTGTTGTTGTACCACGGTGGGTTTTTCCCGTCCCTCGCAGTTTTACTGGGCACGTACCTGTCTAAAACGCATTTTACGATTGCCTTGAACTTTTTCCATAAACACTCAATATTGTCAGTGTCGGAACAGAAATTTTCGTTTTGATCTGTTAGGTAGTCTGAAATCTGCCTTCTATTACTCTTGCTAAACTTTTCGTGTAGCCCATCCAGTATCTCACAGAGAAAAGAGAATATAGCATTTTCATTTGTGAAACGACTTCCAAAGTCGAACTGTACATTTGCTAGCAAATTGTGTGATATAAAATGATCAATTAACCTTACATACACAGTCTTCTCGATAACTTTTACAAACACTGATGGCATAGAAATAGGTCTAAAGTTATCTACATCATCCCTTATTCCCGTTTTATAAAGCGGCTTTACTACTGAGTACTTTAATCGCTCAGGAAACTGACCATTCCTAAGGGAAAAATTACAAATATAGCTAAATACAGGGCTAACATGTGCAGCACAGTACTGACCATTCCTAAGGGAAAAATTACAAATATGGCTAAATACAGGGCTAACATGTGCAGCACAGTACTTTAATATTCTGCTAGGCACTCCATTAGAACCATAAGAGTCCTTAGTCTTCAGTGATTTAATTATTGACTCAATCTACCTCTTGTCTGTATCACAGAGGAGTATTTCAGACGCCAATCTCGGAAAGGCATTTGCTAAGAAATTTATATGATTTCCTGTAGAAACTAAATTTTTATTTGGTTCACCGGCAATGCTCAGAAAAGGATTGTTAAATACTGTACATATATCTGATTCATCAGTGAAGGAAATATTATCTCTGCAAACTGACTGTATATCATCGACCTTGTGCTGATGACCAAACACTTCCTTCACAACTGACCGTATGGCTTTAATTTTATCCTGTGAATTAGCTATTCTATTTGCATACCACATACTTTTTGCCTTGCTAATAACATTTTTAAGCACCTTACAATACTGTTTGTAATGGGCTACTGTAGCTTGATTGTGACTACTTCTAAGATTTTGATATAATTCCCGCTTTGTTCTACAAGATATCCTTATCCCACTAGTCAGCCAATCGGGTTGTCCATTACTGCTAGTACCCCGTTTAGATTGTTCTAATGGAAAGCAACTCTCAAAAAGCATGAGAAATGTGTTATGGAAAGCATTGTATATATCATCTATATTATCAGCACTATAAACGTCTTGCCACTCTTGTTCCTTGACAAGTTTTAAAAAACCCTCTACTGCTGTTGGATTAACTTTCCTATGTAGTTTGTAACTAAATATGACATTGGTTTGAGTACAAAAACCTTTTAGTGTTAAAATTTGTGGATCATGGTCTGAAAGGTCATTCACCCTTTTACTAACAGAATAACCATCTAGTAATGAAAAATGAATAAAAATATTGTCTATGACTGTGCTGCTGTTCCCCTGGAAAAAAATAGAGTTTGTGTCAGATCATATGAGTTTAGGAGATCTACAAATATTTTTTTCTTGCACAATCATATACAAAATTAATATTGAAGTCACCACATATAACTACTTTCTGGTACTTCCTACAAATGAATCAAGAACACTCTCTAGCTTAAGGCAAAATGCTCTGAAGTCGGAGTTAGAGGACCTATAAACAACTGCAATTAGAAGTTTAGTTTCACTAAATTCAAGTAATGCTGCACAACTTTCAAATATCTGTTCAGTGCAGTGTCGTGATACGTCTATGCACTCAAATAAAATACTGTTTTTTACGTACAGTGCCACTCCCCCACCCCGCAAGGGTCTCCTTCAGAAACAGCCAGCTAATCTGTAGCCTGGTAAAGGAAGCGTCTGAATTATGAAATTATTTAAGTTAACATCTATTAGCAGTTCATTAACTTTAATATCTCTTATATTTTGATGAAATATGCTAATTCCTTCTCTACTTAAAAACATTACATCCTCTGGAGGAGCGCCCTTAGTTAGAGGCACTTCCTTTAATTAGGTATACCTATCAGCTGAATTCAGTTTAAAAAAGTTGCAGCTCTAACACCAACTACTACAGGAATTTTTCCATGAGTGGCACCACTGCCACCACCACCACCACCACCCACTACACTGTCCTCTATAAGCTTAGCCAACCTCCCCTTCCCATACCTATTGAGGTGCAGCCCATGCATAATGATACCCCATCTACTGATAGACCCAACTGGCACCACTGACATGTGATCCATGCCCTCCGCCATCAGTGCCCTCCCCAGCCCCACACTAACGCGCCTAACAGCCGGATTAAGGTGAGGCCGATCATGACGCTGAAACAGTTGCACAAAACGCACATTAGTGCCACCAGTTTGAGTAGGTATCTTAACCAAGTCACCACTGACATCACATTCAACGTCCCTATCGGGACTGTTCCCTGCTCCACCCACTATCACTACCTGATCCTCCTTCGTAAAATTCTTACATAACTCCCCTATGCTTTCAGCCACCTGAGCTATACCTGCACTAGGCATGTATGCAAAGTAAAACTGTCTGAATAGCTCCTCTTCCAACTTACCTTCTTGCCAACTGCCAGTTCCCATTCCCCAGCACCGTTCACCCTCCTCAGCCTATCTAGTTCCTCCTTTACGCATTGGAACTGCACCTGAAGGGCACAGATCTTACGCTCCTGCTCCTCTATTAACTTGTTTCTACTAGAAATTCTACATTCCCGGGAGAGGATCACCCTAAAATGACCACTGGCTTCCCCACTGCATTCCCCCCCCCCCCCCCAATGAAAATACTTGGAACAAATCCCACACCATAATCCACTACTCACAAACCTACGACAGAGCCCACACTTTTCACTCATGGTAAAATTTTACAGTTACTGAAAAAAAAACAACAATACGTCTATGTTACCAAAGTTCAGATACACCAGTAGCACTATTTAAAAAGTAACAATAATGGTCTCGAAATTATCTGCCAACTAAGAAAGCAGCTACTTGTATTAATACTACTACAACACAGCTGATATCAATACCAGCAAAACTTCACAAAATTATTGGCTAAAACCAAAAAATTATAACGACCACTGTAGCACTAAGCGAAGTTAAAACACTGAATGAAAATTTTACTGAAATATTTCACTAGAAAGTGTGGTGTTGCCGCCAGACACCACACTTTCTCGGTGGTAGCCTTTAAATCGGCCGCGGTCAGTTAGTATACGTCGGACCCGCGTGTCGCCACTATCAGTGATTGCAGACCGAGCGCCGCCACACGTCAGGTCTAGCCTAGAGAGACCCCCTAGCATTCGCCCAATTGTATAGCCGACTTTGCTAGCAATGGTTCACTGTCTACGTAAGCTCTCATTTGCCGAGACGACAGTGTAGCATAGCCTTCAGCTATGTCTTTTGCTACGACCTAGCAAGGCGCCATATTCAGTTACTGTATGTCTTCTGAACAGATAATATTGTGACTCATGTACCGTCAAGAGCGACGTTCATCATTAATGGATTAAAGTTAAGTATCAAACTAATTACGTCCTCTTTTTGAATTCCAATTCCTTGTCATGTTCCAGACCTCACGTCAGTATAGTCTTTCCCTCCAGCCTGCGTGAGCGGAAACGCTTGTATTTCGGCCTACTCAAGTAACACGGTGTTGGCTCTTAAGCAAACACAACAGGAAGAATAATAAACGTCAGTTGAAAACTAAAGCACGAAATTTACTAAACGACTACAACACGCTGAAACCTCTACAAAACACAGCGAGCGAACGATTACAAAAGTTTATTAAGTCGTTATTTCGCCAAAAACGGCACGCAACGCCACTGAAATCTATTGAATTTAGAAACTGTATTACAGAGCACACACAAGTTCATTACTTAGATTATAACCGCTACAGCTGCAGTGCACGCCGCAAAATGTAAACACACTAATTAGGCGCGAGTGTTAGACGAACGGCGAAAGCACACTCGCAAATAATAGACCAGTCGAGACAATAACACAGGAGGAAATACTGAGATTAATGAAAGTCCACTAATAAGTTACTTTTACGGTAAATATTAACACAAATATACTTTAAAATACGTAAATGGAGTCTAAAATTTATAAAATATTAACGAGCTATTTCAACAGAAATGCTGCTCACGTGACGTCACACCCATGATTATCTGCCCCCCCCACCCCCTGGGAAGGTGCCTATCTACCGAACCCTCGAAATATGGCTATCTACCACCCCTCGTAAGATATCTGTCTGCCTAGCCCCCCTCAGAAGATGTCTGTCTACCTACCCCCTTTGGAAGATGTGTCTTTCATCCCCCCCACCCTCAGAATTTGTCTCTCTACCTACCCCCACTCGGAAAATGTCTGTCTACCTACCTCCCCTCAGACGATCACTGCCACCATACCCCCCCTCCCACCGGGAAGATGTCTGTCTACCTGCAGCAGCCCCCCCCCCCCAGAAGAAGCCTGTGTGCTTCTTACCCCCTCGGTATATGCCTGTCTACCTTACCCCCTCAGAAGATGTCTGTCTACCTACCCCACCTCGGAAAAAGTCAGTCTATGTGCCCCCATTTGGAAGATGTCTGTCTACATACATCCTCCCACTCAGAAACTGTCTGCCTATCTACCCACCCCCGGAAGAGGTCTGTCTACCTACCCCACCTCGGAAGAGATCTGTCCACCTACCCTCAGTACGAAAGATGTCTGTGACCTACGCACCTCGGAAGCTGTCTGTATACCTAGCCCCCCTTGGAAGATGTCTGTCACCAACCACCCTGCGGAAGATGTTTGTGTACATACCCCCCTAGGATGCTCTCTGTCTACAAAATCCCCCACCTCGGTAGATGTATTACTACCTATCTCTCCCCCGGAAGATGTCACTCTTCCTACACGCCCCACAGAAGATGTCTGTCTACTTACCCACCCTCTTGGAAGATGTCTGCCTACCTACCCCCTTCAATAGAAGATGTCTGTCAAACTACCCCTCCCCCTCAGAAGATGTCTGTCTACTTACCAATATCCCATCTGAAGATGTCTCTCTATCTACGCCCCCAGAAGATGTCTGTCTATGTAACCCCACTCAGAAGATGACTGTCTACTTAACCCCCACTCAGATGATGTCTACCTACTTCCACTCAAAAGAAGTCAATGTACCTCTCCCCCCCTCAGAATATGTCTGTCTACCCTCTCCCCCCCCCTCAGAATATGACTGTCGAACTTATCCCTCCCTCGGAAAATGTCTGTCGACCTTATTCCTACCTCGGATCATGTCTGTCTACCTACTCCCCCTTTCGAAGAAGAATATCTACCCCCCCCCCTGTCCCAAGCAAGGACTCTACCTACCCTCCCTTTCGGGAGATGTCTATATAGCCCTCCTCTAGGGCCATGCCTGATGGCCCTCTCGGAGAATATTTACCCCCATCTCGGAGGATGACTGTCTACCTACAACCCCTTGGAAGATGTGGAAGATTTCTAACTCCCCTCAGAAGATGTCTGTCTACCTACACCCACACTTCGGAAGATATCTGCCTACCTGTCCACCCTCCCCTCGGAAGTTGTCTGTCTTCCAATTCCCTCTCGGAAGATGTCTGTCTACCTAACCCCACTGGAAGATGACAGTCACCCCCCCCCTTGGAGGATGCCAGTGTACCTACCCCTTCCTCGGAAGATGTCTGTCTCCTTAAACCAACCCCTCAGAAGATATATGACTACCTACCTCTTTCCTTGGAAGATGTATGTATACCTACCCCCGCCCCCCCTCTGCAGATGTCTGTCTAGCTACCATCACTCAGAACAAGTGTCTGCCAATGCCCCCTCAGAAGATGTTGTCTACCTACCTCTCACTCGGCAGATGTCTGTCTACCTGCTACCCCCTCGGAAGATAACGTTCTACCTACCATCCCTCGGAAGATGTCTGTCTACCAACCCTCCCAATCGGAGGATGTCTGTCTACCCATAGACCCCTCGGAAGGTGTCTGTCTACCTACTTGCCCCCAGAAGATGTTTGTCTACCTATACCACACCATGGAATATGTCAGTCTACCGGCACCCCCGGAAGATGTCTGTCTATTTACCCTCCCTCGGAACATGTCTGTCTACCTTCCCCCCCTCAGAAGATGTCAGTCTACCTACACCACATAATAAGGTGTCTGTCTACCTACCCCCCCCCCCCTTGGGAGATGCCTGTCTACCTACGCTCCCCTCGGAAGATGTCTGTCTAATTAACCCCTTTGGAAGATGTCTGTGTAATTAACCCCTTTGGAAGATGTCTGTCTATCCACCCCCCTTGGAAGATGTTTGTCGACCTAAGTTTACTTAGCCTACCTACCAAACCCCTCTGAAACGGTCTGCCTACCTACCCCCTTCGGAAGATGTCAGTTTACCTACCCCCTCTTGGAAGTCACCTGTCTACCTACCACCAAATCGGAAGAAGTCTGTCTCTCGTTAGATGTTTGTCTACCCCTTCTCGGAAGATATCTGTCTACCCCCCCTTGGAAGAAGCCTCTCTACCCACGTTGGGAAGATACCTACCTACCCCTACATTGAAAGATGCCTACCCACTCCTCCTTTGGAAGATGCCTACCTACCCCACCTCTGAAGATTATCCATCCAACCCCACCAAAGATGTCTATCTACCCCCCCTTGGAAGAAGTCTATATAACCCACTTTCTCAGATGTCCATCCACCAACTCCACCACTTGGAAGATATCCATCTAGCCCCCCTTCGGAAGATGTTTACCCCAGTCTCGGATGATGTATGCAGCCCCCCAACTTTCGGAGGGTGTCTACCACCCACTCGGAAAGATGTCTGTCTACCAACCCCCCCATTGAAAGATGTCTGTCTACCTACCTGCTCTCGGAAGGGGTCTACACACCCTTGGAAGATGCCAATCTACCTCCCAGTCAGAAGATATCTATCTGCCCACCCCACAGAAGACATCTACCCCCCCCCTCGGAAGATGTCTATCTATGCCCCACATTAGATATCCATCCACCCCCAGTTGGAAGATATAAATCCCCCCCCCCCCAATCGGAAGATGGCAGTCTACCTTCTCCCCTCAGAAGATGTCTCCATACCCACCCCCCTTGGAAGATATCTGTCTGGGTACCTACACTCCTCAGAAGATATCTGTCTACCTACCCCCCTTGGAAGATGTGTGTCTACCAACAACCCCTCTGATGATATCTGTCTACCTACCCTCCTCTCGGAAGATATCTCTTTACCTACCTCCCCTCAGAGAATGTCTACCTTCCTCAATCCCCCACTAGGAAGATGTCTGACTACGTAACTCCTTCCACAGAAGATGTCTGTCTATCTACACCTCCCCCTCGGAAGATGTCTATCTATCTCCCTCTCTCAATAGAAACCCCTCCACCCACACCAGCACTTGGAAGATGTCAATCTAGCCACCCCCTCTGAATATATTTACCCCAGTCTCAGATGATGTCTACAGCCCCCAACCTTCAGACAGTGTCTACCACCCCCTCGGAAAGTTGTTTGTATACCAACCCCCCTATCGGAAGATGTCTATCTACCTACCCCCTCTCTGTAGATGTCTCTCTACCCCCTCTCGAAAGATGTCTGTCTATACCCCGTTGGAAAATGACTATCTAAACCACCAGGTGGAAGATATCTCTCTACCCCACCATTCAGAGGATGACTAATAACACCTCCTTGTTAGATGTCTATCTACCCCACCCTCAGCAGACGTCTATCTACACCCACCGGAAAATCTTTATCCCACTTCAGAAGATGTCTACCCCCTGGAAGATGTCTATCAACCCCCTCTTTCACGGAAGATGTCTGTCTACCTACCTCCCTACTTCAGAAGTGATAGATATCTTCTGAGTGGGGAGGGAGTATATAGACACACATTTTCCGAAGGCAGGGTAGGTATAAGGACATTGTCCGAGCGGGGCGGAAGGTAGACAGACATTTCCCGAGGGGAGTTAAGGTAGACAGACATCTTCCGAGGGAGGGTAGGTTGACAGATATCTTATGTGGGGTGGGAATGGTAGGCAGTCATCTTCCGATGGGGAGTGGGTAGGTAGACAGACATCTTCCGTGGAAAGGGTTAGGTAGCCAGACATCTTCTGAGGTAGGGTTTCTAGACAGACTTCTTCCAAAGGGGGGGTAGGTAGACTGACATCTTCTGAGGGCAGGTAGGAGGACAGACATCTTTCTATTGATGTAGGTACACAGATACCTTCCAAGGGTACATAGGTGACTGGCATCTTCCGAAGGGAGGTAGGTAAACAGTTATGTTCCAAAGTGTAGACTAACATCTTCCAAGGGGGGTAGGTAGACAAACACATCCAGAGGGGGGATAGGTAGACAGAGATCTTCCGAGGCATGGTAGGTAGACAGACATCTTCCGAGAAGGGTGCAGGTAGACAGACATTTTCAGAGGGGGCGTTTTGTAGACAGATATCTTCCGAGTGGGGTGCCTAGATACACACCCTCAGAGGGGGGTTGATAGGCATCATCAAGGTGGGGTGAATAGGCATATTTCGTTTGTGGAGTGGGGTAGGTAGACAGACATTTTCCAAAGGGGGATTGGTAGATAGACATCATCTGGTGAGGGGTATGTAGACACACATTATTCAAGGGGGGGTACGTAAACAGACATGTTCTGATGGGGGGGTTGGTAGACAGACTTCTTCAAAGGATGGGGGGTTGGTAGACAGATATTTTCCAAGGTTGGTTGAGATAGATAGACACTTTCTGATAAGGGGTAGGTAGACATACATTTTCCCAGGATTCGGGAGGTAGGTAGACAGACAGACATCTTCTAAGGTGAGGTAGGTAGACAGACAGCTTATAAGGGGGGGAGGAAGACAGACATTTCCCAAGAAGGGATTGTAATTAGACAGAGTTCTTCCGCGAGGGGGTGTAGGTAGTCATGTATTTTCCGAGGCTGCGGGTATATAGATAGACATTGTCCTGCAGGTAGTTAGACAGATATCTTCAAATGGTAAACAGACCTCTTCCGAGGGAGGGTAGGTACACAGTCATCTTCAGATGGAGGGGGACAGGTAGACATCTTCTGAAGGTGGGATAGGTAGACAGAAATCTTCCGAGGCTTCATCTGAGGGGTGGTAGGTAGACATACATATTCCAAGTGGCAGTGGGTAGACAGACTTCCACTGAGGGAGGGAAGTCTAGGAAGACAGATTTCTTCTGAGGGGGGTAGGTAGGCAGATATCTTCTAAGGTTGGGTATCTAGACAGACATCTTCCGAGGGAAGGTGGTATGTAGACAGATAGCTTCCAGGGGAGGGGTAGGTAAACAGACATCTTGCGAGGGAGGGGGGTGATAGGCATCTTCCAGGGAGGGGTAGATAGGCATCTTCTGTGGATGGTGGAGCTTAGGTTGTCAGACATTTTCCAAACGGGGGTAAACTGTCTAGTCAATTTCCAAAGGGGGGAAGGTAGAATGGCAGCTTCTGATTGTGGCGGGTTGGTAGAGAGACTTCTTCTGAGTAGTATGTAGACAGACATTTTCTGTGTGGAGGTGTAGGTAGACTGACATCTTCCGAGGGGCCTAGGTAGACAGATATATTCAGAGGGGGGTAGGTACAGAGATATCTTCCAAGGGGGGTTGATTAGAAAGATACACATATTTTAAGGAGGGGGGTAGGTAGGAAGTCATTTTCCGAGGGAGGGTAATTAAACAGACATCTTACATGGGCAGGGTAGATAGAGAGGCATCTTCTGTAGTGGGGGGGGGGGCAGGTAGACTGACTTCTTCTGTGTGGTTGGTAGACAATCATCTTCTGAGGGGGAGTTGGGTAGACAGACATATTCTGAGGGTGAGCAGATAGACAGACATCTTCTTAGGGGTTTTATACATATTCAGAAGGGGGGTTAGACAACTTCCAAGAGGGGTAGGAAGACAGACATCCTTGAAGAGGGGTGGTAGGCAACATCTTCCGAGGGGGGATAAATAGACTTACATCTTCCTAGGGGGTGGGGTAGGTAGACAGACATCTTCCGAGACGGGGTCTAGACATCCTTGAAGAGCGGTGGGTAGATATCTTCTGAGATGGGGGGTAGATAGATTTCTTCCATGGGGAGGATAGATAGACATCTTCTGATTAGAGGTATTTAGACAGACATCTTCTGAGAGAGGGGGGTTGGTAGACTGATATCTTCAGAGGGGGGGGTACGGAGGCATACATTTTCTGAGGGAGGGATAAGATCAATACAAATCTTCTGAGGGGGGGTAAGTAAACATATACCTCTGGAGAGAGGATAGATGGACATATTTCGAGGGGGTTAGGTAGACAGACATCTTCTTGAGAGGAGGGACAGTAAGTAGACTTCAATATCCCAAGGGGGTAGGGGAGGTAGACAGTCTTCTTCCGAGAAGGGGGTAATCCTCGAAAAGGGGTTTGTGTATCTTCCGAAAGGTGGGTTGATAGACATCTTCCGAGAGCAGGGTAGATAGATTTCTTCCTTTGGGAGGATAGATAGACTTCTTCCGAGTGGTGAAGGTAGACAGACATCTTCCAATGGGGGTGTAGGTTGACAAACATCTTCCGAGATGGGAGGGTAGGTAGACCGACATCTTCAGAACAGGGGGTTGGGAGGCACACATCTTCCGAGTGGGGGGGGGGGGAGGTAGACACCTTCCGAATGTCGGGGGGCTGTAGAAATCTTCCGAGACATGAGATAAATATCTTCCGAGGGGGGGGTAGATGGACATCTTGCGAGAAAGGTAGATATACGTCTTCTGAGGAGGGTGGGGTAGATAGACATCTGTGGAGTGGAAGGATACATAATCTTCTGAGGTGGGAGTGGGTAGGCATCTTCCGAGGGGGGGTAGAATGCCATCTTCCAAAATGGGGGGGGTAGATATTCATCTTTAAAGGAATGGGTAGGTAGGTATCTCCCCATGGGTGGTACATAGGCATCTTCCGAGGGGGGGGTGGACAGACATCTCCGAGGGGGGGGGTAGACAAACATCTTCCGAGAGGGGGTAGGTAGACAGATATCTTCGGATGGGAGGGTAGATAGACAGACATCATCATATGGGGGTAGGTAAACTGACATCTTCCGAAGGGGGAAGGTAGACAGACAGTTTCTGAGGGTATGGGGGTAGGCAGACTGACACTTTCCGAGGGGGGTAAGACTTCTTCCGAAAGGGGGGGGGATAGGTAGACACACATCTTCCATGGGTTGGTAGGTAGACAGACACCTTCTGAAGGGGTTGTAGGTGAAAGATATGTTCCAGGGGGTGGGGTATGTAGACATACATCTTCTGATGGGAGGGGTAGGTACTCATACATCTTTGGAGTGGGGGTGACATCTTCTGACAGGGGGTAGGTAGACAGACATCTTCCGAGGGGTGGAGGCATATTTCGAGGGTTGGGTAGATAGGCATCTTCCAAGGGGGTGTGGGGGGCAGATAATCATGGGTGTGACGTCACGTGAGCTGCATTTCTGTTGAAATTGCTCGTTAATATTTTATAAATTTTAGATTTCATTTACGTATTTTGAAGTTTATTTGTTTTAATATTTGCCGTAAAAGTAACTTATTAGTGGATTATCATTAATCTCAGTCTTTCTTCCTGTGTTATTGACTTGAGTGGTCTATTATTTGTGAGTATGCTTTCGTCGTTCGTCTAAACCTCGCGCCTCGTTAGTGTGTTTACATTTTGCGGCGTGCACTGCAGCTGTAGCGGTTATAAGCTAAGTACTGACGAACTTGTTTGTGCTCTGTAATACAGTTTCTAAATTTAATAGATTTCAGTGGTGTTGTGTGCCGTTTCTGGCGATATAATGACTTAATAAACTTTTGTAATCGTTCGCTCGCTGTGTTTTATAGAGTTTTCAGTGTGTTTAAGTCGTTTAGTAAATTTTGTGCTTTAGTTTTCAACTGAAGTGTATTATTCTTTCTAGTGAAATATTTCAGTAAAACTTTCATTCAGTGTTTTAACTTCGCTTAGTGTTAGTGGTCGTTTTAATTTTTTGGTTTTAGCCAATAATTTTGTTAAGTTTTGCTGGTATTGGTATCGGCTGTGTTGTACTAGTATTAATACAAGTAGCTGCTTTCGTAGTTGGCAGAGAATTTCGAGACCGTTATTCTTAGTTCTTAAGTAGTGCTACTGGTGTAACTGAACTTTAGTAACGTAGACGTGTGGTGTGCGTACTGTAAGAACTTCGGTACACACACACCATCAGATTATTTTGCTTGTCGCTCTAGCGAAGTAGGCGAGTGTCAGCAATATGTCTCGTGGTCTTATCGTGGCGTGTTTATCTTCTGCCGTTAGGTCAGACGATAGAAATGCCACTTGCACGATTAGAGTAGCAGATTGACGGTGACCAACGTTAAACAGAACTCGATTAATTTTCACACACATTTATTAAAATAATAAAAAAGATAGAGATTACGTAACTTGATTGTGGATGCTGTTTACAATTGACAATCTGAAGGTCCTTTGGTCTTGGTACGTTAATCTTATTCTCACATATCTGATACTTGAGAAAGTGACTATACATTTATCTTCATGGCTAAATACAGGAATACGATAATCTTATTAGGCGCGGACTGAAACTTGACTACAGATTAATGCAGCATTCAGGTATCACTGCGCGAGTGTGATCCGCGAGGAGAAAACGTTCTACGTTAGCAGCAATCTCATTGGCTGGCTGCGTTACATATTAATACGCGGATCGGCGGAAGCAGAATTTGTTCCGTCTCTATGAGAGCGCCATCTCGTAGTGCGGAGACGGACGAGCGCTGCGCCTGCGCTGTTGTGCTTACAAGGGAACTTCCCCATCGCACCCCCCTCAGATTTAGTTATAAGTTGACACATTCGATAGGCCTTGAAAAACTAAACACAGATCAATCGAGAAAACAGGAAGAAGTTGTGTGGAACTATGACAAAATAAGCAAAATATACAAACTGAGTAGTTTATGTGCAAGATATGCAACATCAAGGATAGTGTAAGCTCGGGAGCGCCGTGGTCTCGTGGTTAGCGCGAGCAGTTGCGGCATGAGAGGTCCTTGGTTCAATTCTTTCCTCGGGTGAAAAGTTTACTTTCTTCATTTTCGCAAAGTTATGATCTGTCCGTTCGTTCATTGACGTCTCTGTTCACTGTAATAAGTTTTGTGTCTGTGTTTTGCGACCGCACCTAAAAACCGTGCGATTAGTAGACGAAAGGACGTGCCTCTCCAATGGGAACCGAAAACATTTGATCGCAAGGTCATAGGTCAACCGATTCCTCCACAGGAAAACACGTCTGATATATTCTATACGACACTGGTGACGGCATGTGCGTCACATGAAACGAATATGTTGTCGACTCACCTAACTTGTACACTTGGCGAATGGGTAAAAATACTCTTCTACCTTGCCGATTTAGGTTTTCTTGTGGATGTGATAATCACTCCCAAAAAAGAGACGAAAACATAAGAGGTTGTCACATAAACTGAAAATAGAAAGTTAAACTTTTCACCCGAGGGAAGGCCTGAACCATGGACCTCTCGCTCCGCAGCTGCTCACGCTAACCACGGGACCATGGCGTTCTTAAGCTCACACTATCGTTGATATTGCTTATCTTGCACATAAACTACTCAGTTCGTATATTTTGCTTATTTTTTCACAGTTCCATACAATTTCTTCCTGTTTTCTCGATTGATCTGTGTTCAGTTTTTCAAGGGCTATCCACTGTGCCAACTTATAACTAAATCTGAGGGGGGTGCGATGGGGAGGTTCCCTTGTTAGCAGGGCGCGCTCTAGGGGGAAATGTGTGTACGCGGTGACTACTCGGAACTATGTACACAACATCCCTCCCTTCCGGGGGAAGGAAAAGAGCTTTTTAAGTTTGTTTGAATAGCCTTTTTTTCTGTTTCCTTGCTTTCCGGCGTGCGTATGTCTGTGGGTGCACACATGTTGCTCCCCGTGGCATTCGCCCGCGGTCCGCTAGGAAAACCCACTCAAAACCTGCGGAACAGGGAACCGGAGACGCAAATATTTTTGTTACATAATTGCATTTCAACATCGGTACTTTGGTCATAGCTTAAATCTAATTCTTCTTCGACGTCCATCTTCTCTGGGGATGACGGCTGGTGTAGTCGGCTGGCTCTGAAGGTGCTGCGTCGGCGTCGGTGTCGTCGGCGTCGTCGGCGGCTGCCGGTGACGGCGTCTGGAATCCTGCGAGCTGCTCGGGGTTGACATCTGCTTGTGAGTCTGCAAAATGAAACAGCCTAGGAGTTCTGCCTATATGTGACTGCTGTCTTTACCGCCGTAATTGATTGGTATGGCGAATAACTATGCCGCTTTGCGTTCTTATTCTATGCATGAGATATCCAGTGCCTTCTACAATGATTCCTTGGGTCCAAGTACGCTTTCCTCGACTGTAGACAGTTACGAGGACTTCGTCGTTTACGTTGAATCGTCGTCCTTTTGACGTTCGTTGATCATTTGCTGGATGCGTTGTAGGTTTTAGGATAGACATCAAAGTCCTGTGTTGTCACCCGTGCAGTTTTTCTGCTGTTGACTGTGTCTCGTGCGGAGTAGCTCAGTATTGTGACAGAAAAATTAATAAGGAAGTCTCTTTGTTGTACTGTTGCACCAACTTGGTCATGTGTACCTTGAATGTTCGTACGAATCGTTCGGCGAGCCCATTAGCTTCAGGGTGAAATGGTGCCGTCCTATAATGTACAATTCCGTTCATCTGACAGAAGGACTGTAATGCGACGTAAATTGTGTACCGCTATCGGTTACTATGATTTGAGGCAAACCTTCAGTGGAAAGGATCTTTGACAACGCTTTAATTGTTGTCGCCGAAGAAGGTGTACGCATTCGTAGTACAAAAGGGAATTTTGAAAATACATCAATGACAATTAACCAAGAAGTTCCAAGAAAAGGACCTGCATAGTCAATATGCAATCTTGACCAAGGTTCTGTTGCCTGTGGCCACGGAAAATGTTGTCTTGGCGGAGCTGATTGATGCGTCTGACATAATTTACAGTTAGAAAGCATTGTTTCAATATCTTTATCAATGTTCTTCTAGTAGCAATGTTTCCTGCCCATGCGTTTTGTGCGTACTAAGCCCCAATGACATTGGTGTAACATTTTTAACACTTTATTCCTGTGAGCTTTGGGTATTACTCTACTTTTTCCCGTTTCACTGTGAACTAATATGACGCCTTTGTGAGAGCATGTCTCATGTTCCAATAAGATTTCACTTCTGGCTAAGCTAACATGTTCTTATGGGTTGGCCATTCCGTAAGAATATACTGCTTTATCTTTGATAACACTGGATCTTTGGGCACCAACTTAGCTATTAAGGTGGCATTGACGGGGAAATTTTCCACTTCGTCCTCACTGATGACGTCGATCTGAAAACATATGTCCTCTGATTTGTCAAAGTGTTCATCTTGATCCGCCGGTAGACGTGAAAGTACATCGGCGTTGGCATGTTTTGCCGTCAATCTATATAAGATCTCGTAGTCGTAATTAGACAGTAGCAATCTGTTTCACTGCCTGTCACGGAGGAAATAATATCTTCGTACGTCTGCAACACTAATTTTCCTTTCGGAACTTCAGGTGTGACCTGTTTCGCTTCATGGATTGTGAAGCCTAATTCGTTAAAGAGATCCAGACCCAGCAAGTTTGCTGCCTTATGGGTGTTAAGTACGGCTGAAGTAGCTATCTCGGGAAACTGTAAGTTACTTCCATCGTCAGGGCACCTTTGACTGCAATGTGTTGATTACTGTAGCCATACTGTGAGCTTTCAAAATGCTGCAATTTCGGAGAACCTAGTCGTTTATGCGAGTGCAGATTTATGATAGAGATCGACGATCCTGTGTCTATTTGGAATTTGATAGGTATTTTGTTCACCAGTAATGTGACATACAAAGATTTGTTCCTGTTTTGTACAACAGCATTAACTTTATGTTTAACTTTTGAAACCTGAATATAGTCTTTCCTATTCATATCATCACACGCATTGGAGACATACTTCTTAAAATTAAGCACTTTCTAATTGCCAAACTTATTTCTAGACTGTACACTTTTCTTATTACACACATCTGATTTGTGCCCTTTTCGTTTGCAAAAGTCACAATGTGCGTTACGATAGTAGCAATTGTCTCTGTGATGATTGATTTAACATTCACGATATGATTTCAACATTAGTCTTTTAGCTTGGGTGTGTGATCCGTTCTTAGATCGCGTGAGCCTAGCTTTGCTGTTCTGTTTACAGCCTTGGGTACGCGGGCGGTGTTGCCCCGTGGCGCGTGCCAGCGTCGCGAACACGTGACCGCCGTCGTCTCGTACCACACTCACAGAAGCTTGACGAGGCTGACAGTCCTCGGTTCATGCAGAATCTCAAGGTATTCGGTCATGTCCAAGGCACCAAAACCGGACACAATTCAATAATCGATAAGTAAAACTTGAATTGTAGCTCTCCTTACTGGCCGATTGCATCAACTTAGAAGCTTCAAATGTGTTGCTTGTAGTGTCTCCGCATACTGCAGCACGCGACAAGGACGTGCAGACGATAAATTTAACCGTTTCAGAGAGAGAAGCGACCAATGTGACGCTCTCGCATTATGTCGATTCGATAGTAAATGACGGAAACGGGAGATTTTCTTAGGTTTCTACTACATATTAACACTTTTCACCTTTTATCGTGTTATATGGCTGCCAGTCCACGGTTCATGCAAAATCTTAAGGTCCTCGGTCATGTCCAAGGCAACAAAAAGGCCAATAATTCAATTATCGATAACTAAAACTTGAAATGTAGCTATTCTTACATTCTGATTGCATCAACTTAGAAGCTGCTACTGTGTTTTACTGTGCAGCTTGTAGTGTCACCGCATACTGCAACACGTTACAAGGGCGTGCAGACGATAAATGAAACCGTTTCAGAGGGAGAAGCGACCAATGTGACGATCTGGCGTTATGTAGACTCGATAGTAAATGACTGAAACGGGAGATGTTCTTAGGTTTTTACTACATATTAACACTTTTCACATTTTCAAATTTACGTGCTTACCAGTCCTCGGTTCATGCAAAATCTTAAGGTCCTCGGTCACGTCCAAGGCACCAAACCGGCAATAATTAAATAGTCGATAAGTAACACTTGAAATGTAACTCTTCTTACTGGCCGTTTGCATCAACTTAGAAGCTTCTACTGTGTTCTACTGTGCTGCTTGTAGTGTCGCCTCATACCGCAGCACGCGACAAGGGCTTGCAGATGATAAATGTAACCATGTTATTGAGGAAAGCGACCAATTTGACGATCTGGCATTATGTTGTTGCGATAGTAAATGACGGAAACCGGAGAATTTCTTAGGTTTTCACTACATATTAACACTTTTCACATTCTCTTGTGTTACGTGGCAGCCAGTCCTCGGTTCATGCAAAATCTTAAGGTCCTCTGTCATGACCAAGGCACCAAACAGGCCAACAATTCGATAATCGATAACTAAAACTTGAAACGCAGCTCTTCTTACTGGCCGATTGCATGAACTTAGAAACCTCTACTGTGTTCTACTGTGCTGCTTGTAGTGTCACCGCATACCGCAGCACGCGACAAGGGCTTGCAGAAGATAAATGTAATGGTTTGAGAGCGAAAAGCGACCAATGTAACGATCTGTCATTACGTCGATTCGATAGTAAAAGAATAAAACTAGAGATTTTCTTATATTTTCACTACATATTAACACTTTTCACATTTTCTCGTGTTTCGTGGCTGCCAGTTCTCGGTTCATGCAAAATCATAAGGGACTCGGTCATGGCTATGGCACCAAACCGGGCAATAATTCAATAATCGATAACCAAAACTTGAAATGTCGCTCTTCTTACTGGCCGATGCATCAACTTAAAATCCTCTACGGTGTTCTACTGTGCTGCTTGCAGTGTCACAGCATACTGCAGCACGACACAGGGGCTTGCAGACGACAAATGTAACCGTTTCAGAGAGAAAAACGACCAATGCTACGATCTGGCATTACGTCAATGCCATAGTAAATGGCGGAAACGGTAGATTTTTTAGGTTTTTACTACATATTAACACTTTTCACATTTTCTCGTGTTACGTGGCTGCCAGTTCTCGATTCATGCAAAATCATAAGGGACTCGGTCATGTCCATGGCACCAACCCGGGCAATAATTCAATAATCGATAACTAAAACATGAAATGTCGCTCTTCTTACTGGCCGATTGCATCAACTTAGATGCTTCTTCTGTGTTCTACTGTGCTGTTTGTAGTGTCTCCGCTTACTGCAACACGCGACAAGGGCTTGCAGACGATAAATGTATCCGTTTCAGAGAGAGAAGCAACCAATATGACGATCTGGCGTTATGTAGACTCGATAGTAAATGACGGATACGGGAGATTTTCTTGGGTTTTTACTACATATTAACACTTTTCACATTATCCCGTGTTACGTGCTTGCCAGTCCTCGGTTCATGCATAATCTTAAGGTCCTCGGTCATGTCCAACGCACCAAACAGGCCAACAATTCAATAATCCATAACTAAAACTTGAAACGCACCCCTTCTAACTGGCCGATTGCGTCAACTTAGAAGCTTCTACTGTGTTCTACTGTGCAGATTGTAGTGTGACCGCATACCGCAGCTTGAGACAAGGGCTTGCTGACGATAAATGTAACCGTTTCAGAGGGAAAAGCTACCAATGTGACGATCTGGCTCTACTTCGATTCGACATCAAAAGACGGAAACTGGAGATTTTCTTAGGTTTACATTACATATTAACACTTTTCAAAACTTCTCGTGTTACGTGGCTGCCAGTCCTCGGTTCATGCAAAATCTCATGGTCCTCCGTCATGTCCAAGGCACCAAACCGGACAATAATTAAATAATCGATAAGTAACACTTGAATTGTAGCTATTCTTACTGGCAGATTGCATCAACTTAGAAGCCTCTACTGTGTTCTACTGAGCATCTTGTAGTGCCACCGCATACCGCAGCACGAGACAAGGGCTTGATAAATGTAACCGTTACAGAGAGAAAAGCGACCAATGTGATGATCTGGCATTACGTCGATATGATAGTAAATGACGGAAACGGGAGATTTTTCGGTTTTTACTACATATTAACACTTTTCACATTTTCTCGTGTTACGTGGCTGCCAGTCCTCGGTTCATTCAAAATATTAAGGTCCTCCGTCATGTCCAAGGCACCAAACCGGCCAATAATTAAATAATCGATAAGTAACACTTGAAATGTAGCTATTCTTACTGGC
The DNA here is from genome assembly GCF_023864275.1 of Schistocerca cancellata. Taxonomy (NCBI): domain Eukaryota; kingdom Metazoa; phylum Arthropoda; class Insecta; order Orthoptera; family Acrididae; genus Schistocerca; species Schistocerca cancellata. The sequence continues at coordinate 4,843,672 of NW_026047150.1, forward strand.
CGATTGCATCAACTTAGATGCTTCTACTGTGTTTTACTGTGCTGCTTGTAGTGTCTCCGCATACCGCAGCACACGACAAGTGTTTGCAGACGATAAATGTAACCGTTTCAGAGAGAAAAGCGACCAATGTGGCAACCTGGTATTACGTCGTTTTGATAGTAAAAGACGTAAACGGGAGATTTTCTTAAGTCGTCACTACATATCAACAGTTTTCACATTCTCTTGTGTTACATGGTAACCAGTCCTCGGTTCATGCAAAATCTTAAGGTCCTCGGTCATGTCCAACGCACCAAACAGGCCAAAAACTCAATAATCCATAACTAAAACTTGAAACGCTCCTCTTCTGACTGGCCGATTGCGTCATTTCAGAAGCCGCTGATGTGCTCTACTGTGTAGCTTGTAGTTCACTGCATACCGCAGCACGAGACAAGGGCTTGCAGACGATAAGAGTAACCGTTTCAGAAGGAAAAGCGACCAATGTGACGATCTTGCATTACGTCGACTCGTTAGTAAAAGACGTAAACGGGTGATTTTCTTAGGTTTGACTACATATTAACACATTTCACATTCTCTCGTGATAAGTAGCTGCCAGATCTCGGTTCATGCAAAATCTTATGGTCCTCGGTCATGTCCAAGGCACCAAACCAGCCAATAATTCAATAATTGGTAACTAAAACTTGAAACGCAGGTCTTCTTACTGGCCGATTGCATCAACTTAGAAGCTTCTACTGTGTTCTACTGTGCAGATTGTAGTGTCGCCGCATACCGCACCTTGAGACAAGGGCTTGCAGACGATAAATGTAACCGTTTCAGAGAGAAAAGCGACCAATGTGACGATCTGGCATTACGTCGATTCGATAGTAAAAGACGTTAACGGGAGATTTTCTTAGGTTTACATTACATATTAACACTTTTCACATTTTCTCGTGTTACGTGGCTGCCAGTCCTCGGTTCATGCAAAATCATAAGGGTCTCGGTCAAGTCCGTGGCACCAAACCTGGCAATAATTCAATAATTGATAACTACAACTTGAAATGTCGCTCTTCTTACTGGTCGATGAATCAACTTAGAATCCTCTACTGTCTGTTACTGTGCAGCTTGTAGTGTCACCGCATACCGCAGCACGCGACAAGGGCTTGCAGACGGTAAATGTAACCGTTTCCTAGAGGAAAGCGACCAATGAGACGATCTGGTATTACGTCGATATGATAGTAAATGACGGAAACGGGAGATTTTTTAGGTTTTTACAACATATTAACACTTTTCACATTTTCTCGTGTGACTTGGCGGCCAGTCTTTGGTTCATTCAAAATCTTAAGGTCCTCCGTCATGTCCAAGGCACCAAACCGGCCAATAATTAAATAATCGATAAGTAACACTTGAAATGTAGCTCTTCTTACTGGCCGATTGAATCAACTTAGAAGCTTCTACTGTTTTCCACTGTGCTGCTTGTAGTGTCTCCGCATACCGGAGCACGCGACAAGGGCTTGCAGACGATAAATGTAACCGTTTCAGAGAGAGAAGCGACCAATGTGAAGATCTGGCATTACGTCGATTCGTTAGTAAAAGACGGAATCGGGAGATTTTCTTAGGTTTACATTACATATTAACACTTTTCGCATTTTCTCGTGTTACGTGGCTGCCAGACCTCGGTTCATGCAAAATCGTAAGGTACTCAGTCATGTCCAAGGCACCAAACCAGCCAATAACTCAATAATCGATAACTAAAACTTGAAATGCAGTTCTTCCTACTGGCCGATTGCATCAACTTAGAAGCTTCTACTGTGTTCTACTGTGCTGCTTCTAGTGTCACCGCATACCGGAGCACGCGACAAGGGCTTGCAGACGATAAATGTAACCGTTTCAGAGAGAAAAGCGACCAATGTGAAGATCTGGCATTACGTCGATTCGTTAGTAAAAGACGGAATCGGGAGATTTTCTTAGGTTCTCACTACATATTAACACTTTTCACATTTTCTCGTGTTTCGTGGCTGCCAGTCCACGGTTCATGCAAAATCTTAAGGTCCTCGGTCATGTCCAAGGCACCAAACAGGCCATCAATTCATTAATCGATAACTAAACCTTGAAACGCACCTCTTTTTACTGGCCGATTGCATCAACTTAGAAGGCTCTACTGTGTTCTACAGTGCAGCTCGTAGTGTCACCGCATACAGTCTGAGCAGTAAAAGAAAATGCACACAGAAGTAGTGGATTTCCATGCAGTCTTGAAGAAGGAGTGTTGTCCTTCCAACGGAAAGACAGTGCTGACTCTCGGCATGCAGACAGGTAATGGGCCACAACAGAGCAAACCCACAGCAGAGTCATTCGAAGTTTTGTAGAATATTGGTAGGTAGGTCATCACAGAGTAGACCCACTGTAGTCCTGATAGAGATTGTGGTATTGGTGCGCCACCACAGGTGCAGACCCACTGCAGTCCTTGTAGAAATAATGGTATTGTTGGATCATCAAAGGTGTAGACCTACTGTAGTCCTTGTAGAGATGGCCAGCAGCCATCTGCTACGACTGTGCAGGTGCACAATCACCATCGAAGAGTCTTGCAGAGAAGATAGCAAGTCCATAAACCACCACTTGTGCACTCACAAAGATTTTGGAATTGTCCTTAGAACTAGCAATGCTGTTATCCAGTCCCTTGCTGAATTATTAACCCACGTGCAAACACTAACAGTCCCTACTTCTCACATATTGTCCATATACTATGACCAACAGAAATTTGTGCAGTGAAATGGAACTTACAAATTAATAATATGAGGAAGTGGTGTCAATTACAATTTTATAATATGAGAATACAATAACAAAGGTACAAAATACATCATTATAGAACATAACAATACAGATAACATTTGTAGTAAAACAGGCTTTACAAAAGAATAGAAATAGACATATACATCAGTGTTACAGGAATTATGACATAAGTAAATATATAAAAGATCAGAATAATTATTGAAACAATAACTTCACACATGAGCATTAAAACAAAACAGAATAAATATTGTCTAAACATCTTTACAAGATAAATAACATATTATTAATGCCAATTATATTCGAGGATAACAGTATTCCTCATCATAGTGAATGTAGCTTAATATTAAAAGAAGAAAAAATTCTATGAAACTACACAGAGACAGGAAGAAAACAAATACACAAGGGTACACAAACACATAGTGGGATAACACAAAAGGAAAGGACAGGGTTTGTTTTCAGTGTAACATTTGGTACTGCAGTCCAACCCAAAACATCATTCCATAGATCTTTCGTCTTATTTCGATATTTGCTCCAGCCAAAAAAATCCTATCCAAGCATGCTCTCTGTATTCTGTTCACATCCTCTTTCAAAAATAGCTTTTCTCCACTGTGCACTACTTTTTTGGCCAAACTATTTTCTTATAGCTTCTTAATGCATTTCTCCCAATTCATCATAGTTAGTTTCTTATATAGTCAACCCCCTCTTAAGCTAACTAAAATCTACTGAGCTCAGATTTATATACAAAGGGGCGAGGCAATGCAGCAGCAGATAACAAATTAACACAAACAGCAAGGACAAAAAAATACAAATTGGCAAAGTAAGCAACAATGTGACAACTAATATAAAGCAATGAGCAGCAAACAAGAAAAATAAATCAGTGGTAAACTGGCTCAACAGCGTAATACAAAGTCAAATTCAGTAACATTATGCCTGGCAAACAGCAGCAGCAAAAGCTATAATTTATACCTAAACATGACAAAGCTCAAGAAGAAAAAATATTACACTAAAGACAACAATGCAGATAAGGGCAATATACTCATATATTCGCATCTTAATGTTTATGTAATTAAAGTGGTGCACCACAACTTATCCTACAAAAGAATGGCCCTGACTAACATTAACCTATACCTTTCACAAATCACTTACCTCACAAAAACCTACATTACTGGAACTACTGCAATACAGCGAGCGCCACTACTGCCAGCTAAATAAAAGATTCAAACTACGGAAGGCACTAACTACTGATAGGCATAGTTAGCAAATGAAAGATTTTAATAGAGAACAAATAATGTATTTACCTTAATAGTCATAATTTATAAAGCAGTTCATGACAAATTTCAAAACTCCGCCATCTCTCTCCCCACATCCACCACTGCTGGCGGCTCACCTCCAACTGCGCAACGCTACGCGCTGTTCACATCCAGCTGCCGCTGCCCAACAGTACAATGGCAGACAACAATGCAAACTAGCCACAGACTGCACACAGCACAGCCAGTGAATTTCATACAGGGCGCTACGTAACGTTGCCAATAAGAAAACATAACAGCCTACTTACAAAGCGACCAATGTGACGATCTGGCGTTATGTCGATTCGATAGTAAATGACGGAAACGGGAGATTTTCATAGGTTTTTACTACATATTAACCCTTTTCACATTTTCTCGTGTTACGTGGCTGCCAGTCCCCGATTGATGCAAAATCTTAAGGTCCTCCCATGTCCAAGACACCAAACCGGCATATAATTCATTAATCGATAACTAAAACTTGAAATGTAGCTCTTCTTACTGGCCGATTGCATCAACGTAGATTGTTCTTCTGTGTTCTAGTGTGCTGCTTGTAGTGTCTCCGCATACCGCAGTATGCGACAAGGGCTTGCAGACGATAGATGTAACCGTTTCAGAGAGAAAAACGACCAATGTGACGATCTGGCGTAATGCCGATTCGATAGTAAATGACGGAAACGGGATATTTTCTTAGGTTTTTTCTACGTATTAACACTTTTCACATTTTCTCGTGTTACGTGGCTGCCAGTCCTCGATTAATGCAAAATCTTAAGTTCCTCGATCATGTCCTAGGCACCAAACCGGCTAATAAGTCATTAATCGATAACTAAAACTTGAACTTTAGCTCTTCTTAACTGGCCAATTGCATAAACTTAGATGCTTCTTCTGTGTTCTACTGTGCCGCTTGTAGTGACTCCGCATACCGCAGCACGCGACAAGGGCTTGCAGACGATAAATGTAACCGTTTCAGAGAGAAAAGCGACCAATGTGACGATCTGGCGTTATGTCAGTTCGATAGTAAATGAGGGAAACGGGAGATTTTCTTGCGTTTTTACTACATATTAACACTTTTCACATTTTCTCGTGTAACATGGCTGCCAGTCCTCGATTCATGCGAAATCTTAAGGTCCTCGGTCATGTCCAAGGCACCAAACCGGCCAATAATTCATTAATCGATAACTAAAACTTGAAATGTAGCTCTTCTTACTGGCCGCTTGCATCAACGTAGATGCTTCTTCTGTGTTCTAGTGTGCTGCTTGTACTGTCTCCGCATACCGCAGCACGCGACAAGGGCTTGCAGACGATAAATGTAAACGTTTCGGAGAGAAAAGCGACCAATGTGACGATCTGGCGTTATGTCGATTCGATAGTACATGACGGAAACGTGAGATTTTCTCAGGTTTTTACTACATATTAACACCTTTCACATTTTCTCGTGTTACGTGGCTGCCATTTCTCGATTTATGCAAAATCTTAATGTCCTCGATCATGTCCAAGGCACCAAACCTGCCAATAAGTCATTAATCGATAGCAAAAACTTGAACTGCAGCTCTTCTTACTGGGCGATTGCATAAACTTAGATGCTTCTTCAGTGTTCTACTGTGCCGCTTGTAGTGACTCCGCATACCGCAGCACGCGACAAGGGCTTGCAGACGATAAATGTAACCGTTTCAGAGAGAAAAGCGACCAATGTGACGATCTTGCGTTATGTCGATTCGATAGTAAATGAAGGAAACGGGAGATTTTCTTACGTTTTTACTACATATTAACACTTTTCACGTTTTCTCGTGTTACGTGGCTGCCAGTCCTCGATTCATGCAAGATCTTAAGGTCCTCGGTCATGTCCAATGCACCAAACCGGTCAATAATTTATTAATCGATAACTAAAAGTTGAATTGTAGCTCTTCTTACTGGCCAATTGCATCAACGTAGATTCTTATTCTGTGTTCTAGTGTGCTGCTTGCACTGTGTCTGCATACCGCAGCACGCGACAAGGGCTTGCAGACGATAAATGTAACCATTTCAGAGAGAAAAGCGACCAATGTGACGATCTGGCGTTATGTCGATTCGATAGTAAATGACGGAAACGGGAGATTTTTCAGGTTTTTACTACATAGTAACACCTTTCACATTTTCTCGTGTTACGTGACAGCCATTTCTCGATTTATGCAAAATCTTAAGGTCCTCGATCATGTCCAAGGCACCAAACCAGCCAATAAGTCATTAATCGATAACAAAAACTTGAACTGCAGCTCTTCTTACTGGGCGATTGCATAAACTTAGATGCTTCTTCAGTGTTCTACTGTGCCGCTTGTAGTGACTCTGCATACCGGAGCACGCGACAAGGGCTTGCAGACGATAAATGTAACCGTTTCAGAGAGAAAAGCGACCAATGTGACGATCTGGCGTTATGTCGATTCGATAGTAAATGAAGGAAACGGGAGATTTTCTTGGGTTTTTACTACATATTAGCACTTTACACAATTTCTCGTGTTACCTGGCTGCCAGTCCTCGGTTCATGCAAAATCTTAAGGTCGTCGGTCTGGTCCAAGGCACCAAACCGGCCAATAATTCATTAATAGATAACTAATACTTGAAATGTATCTCTTCTTACTGGCCGATTGCATCAACGTAGATTCTTATTCTGTGTTCTAGTGTGTTGCTTGTACTGTGTCTGCATACCGCAGCACGCAACAAGGGCTTGTAGACGATAAATGTAACCGTTTCAGAGAGAAAAGCGACCAATGTGATGATCTAGCGTTATGTCGATTCGATAGTAAATGACGGAAACGGGAGATTTCCTTAGGTTTTTACTACGTATTAACACTTTTCACATTTTCTCGTGTTACGTGCCTGCCAGTCCTCGATTCATGCAAAATCTTAAGGTCCTCGGTCATGTCCAAGGCACCAAACCGGCCAATAATTTATTAATCGATACCTAAAACTTGAAATGTAGCTCTTCTTACTTTCTGCATGCATCAACGTAGATGCTTCTTCTGTGTTCTAGTGTGCTGCTTGTACTGGCTCCGCATACCACAGCACGCGACAAGGGCTTGCAGACGATAAATGTAAACGTTTCGGAGAGAAAAGCGACCAATGTGACGATCTGGCGTTATGTCGATTCGATAGTAAATGACGGAAACGGGAGATTTTCTTAGGTTTTTACTACGTATTAACACTTTTCACATTTTCTCGTGTTACGTGGCTGCCAGTCCCCGATTGATGCAAAATCTTAAGGTCCTCCCATGTCCAAGACACCAAACCGGCATATAATTCATTAATCGATAACTAAAACTTGAAATGTAGCTCTTCTTACTGGCCGATTGCATCAACGTAGATTGTTCTTCTGTGTTCTAGTGTGCTGCTTGTAGTGTCTCCGCATACCGCAGTATGCGACAAGGGCTTGCAGACGATAGATGTAACCGTTTCAGAGAGAAAAACGACCAATGTGACGATCTGGCGTAATGCCGATTCGATAGTAAATGACGGAAACGGGATATTTTCTTAGGTTTTTTCTACGTATTAACACTTTTCACATTTTCTCGTGTTACGTGCCCGCCAGTCCTCGATTCATGCAAAACCTTAAGGTCCTCGGTCATGTCCAAGGCACCAAACCGGCCAATAATTTATTAATCGATAACTAAAACTTGAAATGTAGCTCTTCTTACTTTCTGCATGCATCAACGTAGATGCTTCTTCTGTGTTCTAGTGTGCTGCTTGTACTGTCTCCGCATACCACAGCACGCGACAAGGGCTTGCAGACGATAAATGTAAACGTTTCGGAGAGAAAAGCGACCAATGTGACGATCTGGCGTTATGTCGATTCGATAGTAAATGACGGAAACGGGAGATTTTCTTAGGTTTTTACTACGTATTAACACTTTTCACATTTTCTCGTGTTACGTGGCTGCCAGTCCTCGATTCATGCAAAATCTTAAGGTCCTCGGTCATGTCCAGGGCACCAAACCGGCCAATAATTAATTAATCGATAACTAAAAGTTGAAATGTAGCTCTTCTTACTGGCCGATTGCATCAACGTAGATTCTTATTCTGTGATCTAGTGTGCTGCTTGTACTGTGTCTGCATACCGCAGCACGCGACAAGGGCTTGCAGACGATAAATGTAACCGTTTCAAAGAGAAAAGCGACCAATGTGACGATCTGGCGTTATGCCGATTCGATAGTAAATGACACAAACGGGAGAATTTCTTAGGTTTTTACTACGTATTAACACTTTTCACATTTTCTCGTGTTACGTGGCTGCCAGTCCTCGGTTCATGCAAAATCTTAAGGACCTCGGTCTGGTCCAAGGCACCAAACCGGCAATAATTTATTAATCGATAACTAATAGTTGAAATGTAGCTCTTCTTACTGGGCGATTGCATCAACGTAGATTCTTATTCTGTGTTATGGTGTGCTGCTTGTACTGTGTCTGCATACCGCAGCATGCGACTAGGGCTTGCAGACGATAAATGTAACCGTTTCAGAGAGAAAAGCGACCAATGTGACGATCTGGCGTTATGTCGATTCCATAGTAAATGACGGAAACGGGAGATTTTCTTACGTTTTTACTACATATTAACACTTTTCGCGTTTTCTCGTGTTACGTGGCTGCCAGTCCTCGATTCATGCAAAATCTTAAGGTCCTCGGTCATGTCCAGGGCACCAAACCGGCAATAATTTATTAATCGATAACTAAAACTTGAAATGTAGGTCTTCTTACTGGGCGATTGCATCAACGTAGATTATTATTCTGTGTTCTAGTGTGCTGCTTGTACTGTGTTTGCATACCGCAGCACGCGACAAGGGCTTACAGACGATAAAGGTAACCGTTTCAGAGAGAAAAGCGACCAATGTGACGATCTGGCGTTATGTCGATTGGATAGTAAATGACGAAAACGGGAGATTTTCTTTGGTTTTTACTACGTATTAACACTTTTCACATTTTCTCGTGTTTCGTGGCTGCCAGTCCTCGGTTCATGCAAAATCTTAAGGTCCTCGGTCTGGTCCAAGGCACCAAACCTGCCAATAATTCATTAATCGATAACTAAAACTTGAAATGTAGGTCTTCTTACTTTCCGCATGCATCAACGTAGATGCTTCTTCTGTGTTCTAGTGTGCTGCTTGTACTGTCTTCGCATACCGCAGCTCGCGACAAGGGCTTGCAGACGATAAATGTAACCGTTTTAGAGAGAAAAGCGACCAATGTGACGATCTGGCGTTACGTCGATTCGATAGTAAATGAGGGAAACGGGAGATTTTCTTAGGTTTTTACTACATATTAACACTATTCACAATTTCTCGTGTTACGTGGCTGCCAGTTCTCGATTCATGCTAAATCTTAAGGTCCTCGGTCATGTCCAGGGCACCAAACCGGCCAATAATTTATTAATCGATAACCAAAAGTTGAAATGTAGCTCTTCTTACTGGCCGATTGCATCAACGTAGATTCTTATTCTGTGTTCTAGTGTGCTGCTTGTACTGTGTCTGCATACCGCAGCACGCGACTAGGGCTTGCAGACGATAAATGTAACCGTTTCAGAGAGAAAAGCGACCAATGTGACGATCTGGCGTTATGTCGATTCCATAGTAAATGACGGAAACGGGAGATTTTCTTACGTTTTTACTACATATTAACACTTTTCGCGTTTTCTCGTGTTACGTGGCTGCCAGTCCTCGATTCATGCAAAATCTTAAGGTCCTCGGTCATGTCCAAGGCACCAAACCGGCAATAATTTATTAATCGATAACTAATAGTTGAAATGTAGCTCTTCTTACTGGGCGATTGCATCAACGTAGATTCTTATTCTGTGTTCTAGTGTGCTGCTTGTACTGTGTTTGCATACCGCAGCACGCGACAAAGGCTTACAGACGATAAAGGTAACCGTTTCAGAGAGAAAAGCGACCAATGTGACGATCTGGCGTTATGTCGATTCGATAGTAAATGACGAAAACGGGAGATTTTCTTTGGTTTTTACTACGTATTAACACTTTTCACATTTTCTCGTGTTACGTGGCTGCCAGTCCTCGGTTCATGCAAAATCTTAAGGTCCTCGGTCTGGTCCAAGGCACCAAACCCGCCAATAATTCATTAATCGATAACTAAAACTTGAAATGTAGGTCTTCTTACTTTCCGCATGCATCAACGTAGATGCTTCTTCTGTGTTCTAGTGTGCTGCTTGTACTGTCTTCGCATACCGCAGCTCGCGACAAGGGCTTGCAGACGATAAATGTAACCGTTTTAGAGAGAAAAGCGACCAATGTGACGATCTGGCGTTACGTCGATTCGATAGTAAATGACGGAAACGGGAGATTTTTCAGGTTTTTATTACATATTAACAACTTTCACATTTTCTCGTGTTACGTGACTGCCATTTCTCGATATATGCAAAATCTTAAGGTCCTCGATCATGTCCAAGGCACCAAACCGGCCAATAAGTCATTAATCGATAACAAAAACTTGAACTGCAGCTCTTCTTACTGGGCTATTGCATAAACTTAGATGCTTCTTCAGGGTTCTACTGTGCCGCTTGTAGTGACTCTGCATACCGGAGCACGCGACAAGGGCTTGCAGACGATAAATGTAACCGTTTCAGAGAGAAAAGCGACCAATGTGACGATCTGGCGTTATGTCGATTCGATAGTAAATGAAGGAAACGGGAGATTTTCTTGGGTTTTTACTACATATTAACACTTTACACAATTTCTCGTGTTATCTGGCTGCCAGTCCTCGGTTCATGCAAAATCTTAAGGTCGTCGGTCTGGTCCAAGGCACCAAACCGGCCAATAAGTCATTAATCGATAACTATAACTTGAAATGTAGCTCTTCTTACTGGCCGATTGCATCAACGTAGATTCTTATTCTGTGTTCTAGTGTGTTGCTTGTACTGTGTCTGCATACCGTAGCACGCAACAAGGGCTTGTAGACGATAAATGTAACCGTTTCAGAGAGAAAAGCGACCAATGTGACGATCTGGCGTTATGTCGATTCGATAGTAAATGACGGAAACGGGAGATTTTCTTAGGTTTTTACTACGTATTAACACTTTTCACATTTTCTCGTGTTACGTGGCTGCCAGTCCTCGATTCATGCAAAATCTTAAGGTCCTCGGTCATGTCCAAGGCACCAAACCGGCCAATAATTTATTAATCGATAACTGAAACTTGTAATGTAGCTCTTCTTACTTTCCGCATGCATCAACGTAGATGCTTCTTCTGTGTTCTAGTGTGCTGCTTGTACTGTCTCCGCATACCACAGCACGCGACAAGGGCTTGCAGACGATAAATGTAAACGTTTCGGAGAGAAAAGCGACCAATGTGACGATCTGGCGTTATGTCGACTCGATAGTAAATGACGGAAACGGGAGGTTATCTTAGGTTTTTACTACGTATTAACACTTTTCACATTTTCTCGTGTTACGCGGTTGCCAGTCCTCGATTCATGCAAAATCTTAAGTTCCTCGGTCATGTCCAAGGCACCAAACCGGCCAATAATTTATTAATCGATAACTAAAATTTGAAATGTAGCTCTTCTTACTGGCCGATTGCATCAACGTAGATTCTTATCCTGTGATCTAGTGTGCTGCTTGTACTGTGTCTGCATACCGCAGCACGCGACAAGGGCTTGCAGACGATAAATGTAAATGTTTCGGAGAGAAAAGCGACCAATGTGACGATCTGGCCTTATGTCGATTCGATAGTAAATGACGGAAACGGGAGATTTTCTTAGGTTTTTACTACGTACTTTTCACAATTACTTTTCACAATTTCTCGTGTTACGTGGCTTCTAGTTCTCGATTCATGCAAAATCTTAAGGTCCTCGGTCATGTCCAGGGCACCAAACCGGCCAATAATTTATTAACCGATAACCAAAAGTTGAAATGTAGCTCTTCTTACTGGCCGATTGCATCAACGTAGATTCTTAATCTGTGTTCTAGTGTACTGCTTGTACTGTCTCCGCATACCACAGCACGCGACAAGGGCTTGCAGACGATAAATGTAAACGTTTCGGAGAGAAAAGCGACCAATGTGACGATCTGGCGTTATGTCGATTCGATAGTAAATGACGGAAACGCGAGATTTTCTTAGGTTTTTACTACGTATTAACACTTTTCACATTTTCTCGTGTTACGTGGCTGCCAGTCCTCGATTCATGCAAAATCTTAAGGACCTCGGTCATGTCCAAGGCACCAAACCGGCCAATAATTTATTAATCGATAACTAAAACTTGAAATGTAGCTCTGCTTACTTTCCGCATGCATCAACGTAGATGCTTCTTCTGTGTTCTAGTGTGCTGCTTGTACTGTCTCCCCATACCACAGCACGCGACAAGGGCTTGCAGACGATAAATGTAAACGGTTCGGAGAGAAAAGCGACCAATGTGACGATCTGGCGTTATGTCGATTCGATAGTAAATGACGGAAACGGGAGATTTTCTTAGGTTTTTACTACGTATTAACACTTTTCACATTTTCTCGTGTTACGTGGCTGCCAGTCCTCGATTCATGCAAAATCTTAAGGTCCTCGGTCATGTCCAAGGCACCAAACCGGCCAATAATTTATTAATCGATAACTAAAAGTTGAAATGTAGCTCTTCTTACTGGCCGATTGCTTCAACGTAGATTCTTATTCTGTGTTCTAGTGTGCTGCTTGTACTGTGTCTGCAAACTGCAGCACGCGACTAGGGCTTGCAGACGATAAATGTAACCGTTTCAGAGAGAAAAGCGACCAATGTGACGATCTGGCGTTTAGCCGATTCGATAGTAAATGACAGAAACGGGAGATTTTCTTAGGTTTTTACTACGTATTAACACTTTTCACATTTTCTCGTGTTACGTGGCTGCCAGTCCTCGGTTCATGCAAAATCTTAAGGTCCTCGGTCTGGTCCAAGGCACCAAACCAGCAAATAATTCTTTAATCGATAACTAAAACTTGAAATGTAGGTCTTCTTACCTTCCGCATGCATCAACGTAGATGCTTCTTCTGTGTTCTAGTGTGCTGCTTGTATTGTGTCTGCAAACCGCAGCACGCGACAAGGGCTTCGAGACGATAAATGTAACCGTTTCAGAGAGAAAAGCGACCAATGTGACGCTCTGGCGTTATGTCGATTCGATATGAAATGACGGAAACGGGAGATTTTTCAGGTTTTTATTACATATTAACAACTTTCACATTTTCTCGTGTTACGTGACTGCCATTTCTCGATTTATGCAAAATCTTAAGGTCCTCGATCATGTCCAAGGCACCAAACCGGCCAATAAGTTATTAATCGATAACAAAAACTTGAACTGCAGCTCTTCTTACTGGGCGATTGCATAAACTTAGATGCCTCTTCAGTGTTCTACTATGCCGCTTGTAGTGACTCTGCATACCGCATCACGCGACAAGGGCTTGCAGACGATAAATGTAACCGTTTCAGAGAGAAAAGCAACCAATTTGACTATCTGGAGTTATGTCGATTCGATAGTAAATAACGGAAACAGGAGATTATCTTATATTTTTACTACATATTAACACTTTCCACATTTTCTCGAGTTACGTGGCTGCCAGTCCTCGGTTCATGCAAAATCTTAAGGTACTCGGTCATGTCAAAGGCATTAAACCGGCCAATAACTCAATTTTCGATAACTAAAATTTGAAGTGTAGCTCTTCCTTTTGGCCGATTGCATCAACGTAGATTCTTATTCTGTGTTCTAGTGTGCTGCTTGTACTGTGTCTGCATACCGCATCACGCGACAAGGGCTTGCAGACGATAAATGTAACCGTTTCAGAGAGAAAAGCGACCACTGTGACGATCTGGCGTTATGTCGATTCGATAGTACATGACGGAAACGGGAAATTTTCTTAGGTTTTTACTACATATTAACACTTTACACAATTTCTCGTGTTACCTGGCTGCCAGTCCTCGGTTCATGCAAAATCTTAGGGTCCTCGGTCATGTCCAAGGTACCAAACCGCCCAATAATTCATTAATCGATAACTAAAACTTGAAATGTAGCTCTTCTTACTGGCCGATTGCATCAACGTAGATTCTTATTCTGTGTTCTAGTGTGCTGCTTGTACTGTGTCTGCATACCGCATCACGCGACAAGGGCTTGCAAACGATAAATGTAACCGTTTCAGAGAGAAAAGCGACCACTGTGACGATCTGGCGATGTGTCGAATCGATAGTAATGACGGAAACGGGGGATTTTCTTAGGTTTTTACTACATATTAACACTTTACACAATTTCTCGTGTTACCTGGCTGCCAGTCCTCGGTTCATGCAAAATCTTAAGGTCCTCGGTCTGGTCCAAGGCACCAAACCGCCCAATAATTCATTAATCGATAACTAAATCTTGAAATGTAGCTCTTCTTACTGGCCGATTGCATCAACGTAGATTCTTATTCTGTGTTCTAGTGTGCTGCTTGTACTGTGTCTGCATACCGCATCACGCGACAAGGGCTTGCAGACGATAAATGTAACCGTTTCAGAGAGAAAAGCGACCACTGTGACGATCTGGCGTTATGTCGATTCGATAGTAAATGACGGAAACGGGAGATTTTCTTAGGTTTTTACTACATATTAACACTTTACACAATTTCTAGTGTTACCTGGCTGCCAGTCCTCGGTTCATGCAAAATCTTAAGGTCCTCGGTCTGGTCCAAGGCACCAAACCGCCCAATAATTCATTAATTGATAACTAAAACTTGAAATGTAGCTCTTCTTACTGGCCGATTGCATCAACGTAGATTCTTATTCTGTGTTCTAGTGTGCTGCTTGTACTGTGTCTGCATACCGCATCACGCGACAAGGGCTTGCAGACGATAAATGTAACTGTTTCAGAGAGAAAAGCGACCACTGTGACGATCTGGCGTTATGTCGATTCGATAGTAAATGACGGAAACGGGAGATTTTCTTAGGTTTTTACTATATATTAACACTTTACACAATTTCTCGTGTTACCTGGCTGCCAGTCCTCGGTTCATGCAAAATCTTAAGGTCCTCGGTCTGGTCCAAGGCACCAAACCGCCCAATAATTCATTAATCGATAACTAAAACTTGAAATGTAGCTCTTCTTACTGGCCGATTGCATCAACGTAGATTCTTATTCTGTGTTCTAGTGTGCTGCTTGTACTGTGTCGGCATACCGCATCACGCGACAAGGGCTTGCAGACGATAAATGTAACCGTTTCAGAGAGAAAAGCGACCACTGTGACGATCTGGCGTTATGTCGATTCGATAGTAAATGACGGAAACGGGAGATTTTCTTAGGTTTTTACTACATATTAACACTTTACACAATTTCTCGTGTTACCTGGCTGCCAGTCCTCGGTTCATGCAAAAACTTAAGGTCCTCGGTCTGGTCCAAGGCACCAAACCGCCCAATAATTCATAAATCGATAATTAAAACTTGAAATGTAGCTCTTCTTACTGGCCGATTGCATCAACGTAGATTCTTATTCTGTGTTCTAGTGTGCTGATTGTACTGTGTCTGCATACCGCATCACGCGACAAGGGCTTGCAGACGATAAATGTAGCCGTTTCAGAGAGAAAAGCGACCACTGTGACGATCTGGCGTTATGTCGATTCGATAGTAAATGACGGTAACGGGAGATTATCTTAGGTTTTTACTACATATTAACACTTTACACAATTTCTCGTGTTACCTGGCTGCCAGTCCTCGGTTCATGCAAAATCTTAAGGTCCTCGGTCTGGTCCAAGGCACCAAACCGCCCAATTATTCATTAATCGATAACTAAAACTTGAAATGTAGCTCTTCTTACCGGCTGATTGCATCAACGTAGATTCTTATTCTGTGTTCTAGTGTGCTGCTTGTACTGTGTCTGCATACCGCATCACGCGACAAGGGCTTGCAGACGATAAATGTAACCGTTTCAGAGAGAAAAGCGACCACTGTGACGATCTGGCGTTATGTCGATTCGATAGTAAATGACGGAAACGGGAGATTTTCTTAGGTTTTTACTACATATTAACACTTTACACAATTTCTCGTGTTACCTGGCTGCCAGTCCTCGGTTCATGCAAAATCTTAAGGTCCTCGGTCTGGTCCAAGGCACCAAACCGCCCAATAATTCATTAATCGATAACTAAAACTTGAAATGTAGCTCTTCTTACTGGCCGATTGCATCAACGTAGATTCTTATTCTGTGTTCTAGTGTGCTGCTTGTACTGTGTCTGCATACCGCATCACGCGACAAGGGCTTGCAGACGATAAATGTAACCGTTTCAGAGAGAAAAGCGACCAATGTGACGATCTGGCGTTATGTCGATTCGATAGTAAATGACGGAAACGGGAGATTTTCTTAGGTTTTTACTACATATTAACACTTTACACAATTTCTCGTGTTACCTGGCTGCCAGTCCTCGGTTCATGCAAAATCTTAAGGTCCTCGGTCATGTCCAAGGCACCAAACCGCCCAATAATTCATTAATCGATAACTAAAACTTGAAATGTAGCTCTTCTTACTGGCCGATTGCATCAACGTAGATTCTTATTCTGTGTTCTAGTGTGCTGCTTGTACTGTGTCTGCATACCGCATCACGCGACAAGGGCTTGCAGACGATAAATGTAACCGTTTCAGAGAGAAAAGCGACCAATGTGACGATCTGGCGTTATGTCGATTCGATAGTAAATGACGGAAACGGGAGATTTTCTTAGGTTTTTACTACATATTAACACTTTACACAATTTCTCGTGTTACCTGGCTGCCAGTCCTCGGTTCATGCAAAATCTTAAGGTCCTCGGTCTGGTCCAAGGCACCAAACCGCCCAATAATTCATTAATCGATAACTAAAACTTGAAATGTAGCTCTTCTTACTGGCCGATTGCATCAACGTAGATTCTTATTCTGTGTTCTAGTGTGCTGCTTGTACTGTGTCTGCATACCGCATCACGCGACAAGGGCTTGCAGACGATAAACGTAACCGTTTCAGAGAGAAAAGCGACCACTGTGACGACCTGGCGTTATGTCGATTCGATAGTAAATGACGGAAACGGGAGATTTTCTTAGGTTTTTACTACATATTAACACTTTACACAATTTCTCGTGTTACCTGGCTGCCAGTCCTCGGTTCATGCAAAATCTTAAGGTCCTCGGTCTGGTCCAAGGCACCAAACCGCCCAATAAGTCATTAATCGATAACTAAAACTTGAAATGTAGCTCTTCTTACTGGCCGATTGCAACAACGTAGATTCTTATTCTGTGTTCTAGTGTGCTGCTTGTACTGTGTCTGTATACCGCATCACGCGACAAGGGCTTGCAGACGATAAATGTAGCCGTTTCAGAGAGAAAAGCGACCACTGTGACGATCTGGCGTTATGTCGATTCGATAGTAAATGACGGAAACGGGAGATTTTCTTAGGTTTTTACTACATGTTAACATTTTACACAATTTCTCGTGTTACCTGGCTGCCAGTCCTCGGTTCATGCAAAATCTTAAGGTCCTCGGTCTGGTCCAAGGCACGAAACCGCCCAATAATTCATTAATCGATAACTAAAACTTGAAATGTAGCTCTTCTTACTGGCCGATTGCATCAACGTAGATTCTTATTCTGTGTTCTAGTCTGCTGCTTGTACTGTGTCTGCATACCGCATCACGCGAAAAGGGCTTGCAGACGATAAATGTAACCGTTTCAGAGAGAAAAGCGACCACTGTGACGATCTGGTGTTATGTCGATTCGATAGTAAATGACGGAAACAGGAGATTTTCTTAGGTTTTTACTACATATTAACACTTTACACAATTTCTCGTGTTACCTGGCTGCCAGTCCTCGGTTCATGCAAAATCTTAAGGTCCTCGGTCTGGTCCAAGGCACCAAACCGCCCAATAATTCATAAATCGATAATTAAAACTTGAAATGTAGCTCTTCTTACTGGCCGATTGCATCAACGTAGATTCTTATTCTGTGTTCTAGTGTGCTGATTGTACTGTGTCTGCATACCGCATCACGCGACAAGGGCTTGCAGACGATAAATGTAACCGTTTCAGAGAGAAAAGCGACCACTGTGACGATCTGGTGTTATGTCGATTTGATAGTAAATGACGGAAACGGGAGATTTTCTTAGGTTTTTACTACATATTAACACTTTACACAATTTCTCGTGTTACCTGGCTGCCAGTCCTCGGTTCATGCAAAATCTTAAGGTCCTCGGTCTGGTCCAAGGCACCAAACCGCCCAATAATTCATTAATCGATAACTAAAACTTGAAATGTAGCTCTTCTTACTGGGCGATTGCATAAACTTAGATGCTTCTTCAGTGTTCTACTATGCCGCTTGTAGTGACTCTGCATACCGCATCACGCGACAAGGGCTTGCAGACTATAAATGTAACCGTTTCAGAGAGAAAAGCGACCACTGTGACGATCTGGCGTTATGTCGATTCGATAGTAAATGACGGAAACGGGAGATTTTCTTAGGTTTTTACTACATATTAACACTTTACACAATTTCTCGTGTTACCTGGCTGCCAGTCCTCGGTTCATGCAAAATCTTAAGGTCCTCGGTCATGTCCAAGGCACCAAACCGCCCAATAATTCATTAATCGATAACTAAAACTTGAAATGTAGCTCTTCTTACTGGCCGATTGCATCAACGTAGATTCTTATTCTGTGTTCTAGTGTGCTGCTTGTACTGTGTCTGCATACCGCATCACGCGACAAGGGCTTGCAGTTGATAAACGTAAGCGTTTCAGAGAGAAAAGCGACCAATGTGACGATCTGGCGTTATGTCGATTCGATAGTAAATGACGGAAACGGGAGATTTTCTTAGGTTTTTACTACATATTAACACTTTACACAATTTCTCGTGTTACCTGGCTGCCAGTCCTCGGTTCATGCAAAATCTTAAGGTCCTCGGTCTGGTCCAAGGCACCAAACCGCCCAATAATTCATTAATCGATAACTAAAACTTGAAATGTAGCTCTTCTTACTGGCCGATTGCATCAACGTAGATTCTTATTCTGTGTTCTAGTCTGCTGCTTGTACTGTGTCTGCATACCGCATCACGCGAAAAGGGCTTGCAGACGATAAATGTAACCGTTTCAGAGAGAAAAGCGACCACTGTGACGATCTGGTGTTATGTCGATTCGATAGTAAATGACGGAAACGGGAGATTTTCTTAGGTTTTTACTACATATTAACACTTTACACAATTTCTCGTGTTACCTGGCTGCCAGTCCTCGGTTCATGCAAAATCGTAAGGTCCTCGGTCTGGTCCAAGGCACCAAACCGCCCAATAAGTCATTAATCGATAACTAAATCTTGAAATGTAGCTCTTCTTACTGGCCGATTGCATCAACGTAGATTCCTATTCTGTGTTCTAGTGTGCTGCTTGTACTGTGTCTCCATACCGCATCACGCGACAAGGGCTTGCAGACGATAAATGTAACCGTTTCAGAGAGAAAAGCGACCACTGTGACGATCTGGCGTTATGTCGATTCGATAGTAAATGACGGAAACGGGAGATTTTCTCAGGTTTTTACTACATATTAACACTTTACACAATTTCTCGTGTTACCTGGCTGCCAGTCCTCGGTTCATGCAAAATCTTAAGGTCCTCGGTCTGGTCCAAGGCACCAAACCGCCCAATAATTCATTAATCGATAACTAAAACTTGAAATGCAGCTCTTCTCACTGGCCGATTGCATCAACGTAGATTCCTATTCTGTGTTCTAGTGTGCTGCTTGTACTGTGTCTGCATACCGCATCACGCGACAAGGGCTTGCAGACGATAAATGTAACCGTTTCAGAGAGAAAAGCGTCCACTGTGACGATCTGGCGTTATGTCGATTCGATAGTAAATGACGGAAACGGGAGATTTTCTTAGGTTTTTACTACATATTAACACTTTACACAATTTCTCGTGTTACCTGGCTGCCAGTCCTCGGTTCATGCAAAATCTTAAGGTCCTCGGTCTGGTCCAAGGCACCAAACCGCCCAATAATTCATTAATCGATAACTAAAACTTGAAATGTAGCTCTTCTTACTGGCCGATTGCATCAACGTAGATTCTTATTCTGTGTTCTAGTGTGCTGCTTGAACTGTGTCTGCATACCGCATCACGCGACAAGGGCTTGCAGACGATAAATGTAACCGTTTCAGAGAGAAAAGCGACCACTTTGACGATCTGGCGTTATGTCGATTCGATAGTAAATGACGGAAACGGGAGATTTTCTTAGGTTTTTACTACATATTAACACTTTACACAATTTCTCGTGTTACCTGGCTGCCAGTCCTCGGTTCATGCAAAATCTTAAGGTCCTCGGTCTGGTCCAAGGCACCAAACCGCCCAATAATTCATTAATCGATAACTAAAACTTGAAATGTAGCTCTTCTTACTGGCCGATTGCATCAACGTAGATTCTTATTCTGTGTTCTAGTGTGCTGCTTGAACTGTGTCTGCATACCGCATCACGCGACAAGGGCTTGCAGACGATAAATGTAGCCGTTTCAGAGAGAAAAGCGACCACTGTGACGATCTGGCGTTATGTCGATTTGATAGTAAATGACGGAAACGGGAGATTTTCTTAGGTTTTTACTACATATTAACACTTTACACAATTTCTCGTGTTTCCTGGCTGCCAGTCCTCGGTTCATGCAAAATCTTAAGGTCCTCGGTCTGGTCCAAGGCACCAAACCGCCCAATAATTCATTAATCGATAACTAAAACTTGAAATGTAGCTCTTCTTACTGGCCGATTGCATCAACGTAGATTCTTATTCTGTGTTCTAGTGTGCTGCTTGTACTGTGTCTGCATACCGCATCACGCGACAAGGGCTTGCAGACGATAAATGTAACCGTTTCAGAGAGAAAAGCGACCAATGTGACGATCTGGCGTTATGTCGATTCGATAGTAAATGACGGAAACGGGAGATTTTCTTAGGTTTTTACTACATATTAACACTTTACACAATTTCTCGTGTTACCTGGCTGCCAGTCCTCGGTTCATGCAAAATCTTAAGGTCCTCGGTCATGTCCAAGGCACCAAACCGCCCAATAATTCATTAATCGATAACTAAAACTTGAAATGTAGCTCTTCTTACTGGCCGATTGCATCAACGTAGATTCTTATTCTGTGTTCTAGTGTGCTGCTTGTACTGTGTCTGCATACCGCATCACGCGACAAGGGCTTGCAGACGATAAACGTAACCGTTTCAGAGAGAAAAGCGACCACTGTGACGACCTGGCGTTATGTCGATTCGATAGTAAATGACGGAAACGGGAGATTTTCTTAGGTTTTTACTACATATTAACACTTTACACAATTTCTCGTGTTACCTGGCTCCCAGTCCTCGGTTCATGCAAAATCTTAAGGTCCTCGGTCTGGTCCAAGGCACCAAACCGCCCAATAAGTCATTAATCGATAACTAAAACTTGAAATGTAGCCCTTCTTACTGGCCGATTGCAACAACGTAGATTCTTATTCTGTGTTCTAGTGTGCTGCTTGTACTGTGTCTGTATACCGCATCACGCGACAAGGGCTTGCAGACGATAAATGTAGCCGTTTCAGAGAGAAAAGCGACCACTGTGACGATCTGGCGTTATGTCGATTCGATAGTAAATGACGGAAACGGGAGATTTTCTTAGGTTTTTACTACATATTAACATTTTACACAATTTCTCGTGTTACCTGGCTGCCAGTCCTCGGTTCATGCAAAATCTTAAGGTCCTCGGTCTGGTCCAAGGCACCAAACCGCCCAATAATTCATTAATCGATAACTAAAACTTGAAATGTAGCTCTTCTTACTGGGCGATTGCATCAACGTAGATTCTTAATCCGTGTTCTAGTGTGCTGCTTGTACTGTGTCTGCATACCGCATTACGCGACAAGGGCTTGCAGACGATAAATGTAACCGTTTCAGAGAGAAAAGCGACCAATGTGCCGCTCTGGCGTTATGTCGATTCGATAGTAAATGACGGAAACGGGAGATTTTCTTAGGTTTTTACTACATATTAACACTTTACACAATTTCTCGTGTTACCTGGCTGCCAGTCCTCGGTTCATGCAAAATCTTAAGGTCCTCGGTCTGGTCCAAGGCACCAAACCGCCCAATAATTCATTAATCGATAACTAAAACTTGAAATGTAGCTCTTCTTACTGGCCGATTGCATCAACGTAGATTCTTATTCTGTGTTCTAGTCTGCTGCTTGTACTGTGTCTGCATACCGCATCACGCGAAAAGGGCTTGCAGACGATAAATGTAACCGTTTCAGAGAGAAAAGCGACCACTGTGACGATCTGGTGTTATGTCGATTTGATAGTAAATGACGGAAACGGGAGATTTTCTTAGGTTTTTACTACATATTAACACTTTACACAATTTCTCGTGTTACCTGGCTGCCAGTCCTCGGTTCATGCAAAATCTTAAGGTCCTCGGTCTGGTCCAAGGCACCAAACCGCCCAATAATTCATTAATCGATAACTAAAACTTGAAATGTAGCTCTTCTTACTGGCCGATTGCATCAACGTAGATTCCTATTCTGTGTTCTAGTGTGCTGCTTGTACTGTGTCTCCATACCGCATCACGCGACAAGGGCTTGCAGACGATAAATGTAACCGTTTCAGAGAGAAAAGCGACCACTGTGACGATCTGGCGTTATGTCGATTCGATAGTAAATGACGGAAACGGGAGATTTTCTCAGGTTTTTACTACATATTAACACTTTACACAATTTCTCGTGTTACCTGGCTGCCAGTCCTCGGTTCATGCAAAATCTTAAGGTCCTCGGTCTGGTCCAAGGCACCAAACCGCCCAATAATTCATTAATCGATAACTAAAACTTGAAATGTAGCTCTTCTTACTGGCCGATTGCATCAACGTAGATTCCTATTCTGTGTTCTAGTGTGCTGCTTGTACTGTGTCTGCATACCGCATCACGCGACAAGGGCTTGCAGACGATAAATGTAACCGTTTCAGAGAGAAAAGCGTCCACTGTGACGATCTGGCGTTATGTCGATTCGATAGTAAATGACGGAAACGGGAGATTATCTTAGGTTTTTACTACATATTAACACTTTACACAATTTCTCGTGTTACCTGGCTGCCAGTCCTCGGTTCATGCAAAATCTTAAGGTCCTCGGTCTGGTCCAAGGCACCAAACCGCCCAATAATTCATTAATCGATAACTAAAACTTGAAATGTAGCTCTTCTTACTGGCCGATTGCATCAACGTAGATTCTTATTCTGTGTTCTAGTGTGCTGCTTGAACTGTGTCTGCATACCGCATCCCGCGACAAGGGCTTGCAGACGATAAATGTAACCGTTTCAGAGAGAAAAGCGACCACTTTGACGATCTGGCGTTATGTCGATTCGATAGTAAATGACGGAAACGGGAGATTTTCTTAGGTTTTTACTACATATTAACACTTTACACAATTTCTCGTGTTACCTGGCTGCCAGTCCTCGGTTCATGCAAAATCTTAAGGTCCTCGGTCTGGTCCAAGGCACCAAACCGCCCAATAATTCATTAATCGATAACTAAAACTTGAAATGTAGCTCTTCTTACTGGGCGATTGCATCAATGTAGATTCTTATTCTGTGTTCTAGTGTGCTGCTTGTACTGTGTCTGCATACCGCATCACGCGACAAGGGCTTGCAGACGATAAATGTAACCGTTTCAGAGAGAAAAGCGACCAATGTGCCGATCTGGCGTTATGTCGATTCGATAGTAAATGACGGAAACGGGAGATTTTCTTAGGTTTTTACTACATATTAACACTTTACACAATTTCTCGTGTTTCCTGGCTGCCAGTCCTCGGTTCATTCAAAATCTTAAGGTCCTCGGTCTGCTCCAAGGCACCAAACCGCCCAATAATTCATTAATCGATAACTAAAACTTGAAATGTAGCTCTTCTTACTGGCCGATTGCATCAACGTAGATTCTTATTCTGTGTTCTAGTGTGCTGCTTGTACTGTGTCTGCATACCGCATCACGCGACAAGGGCTTGCAGACGATAAATGTAACCGTTTCAGAGAGAAAAGCGACCACTGTGAGGATCTGGCGTTATGTCGATTCGATAGTAAATGACGGAAACGGGAGATTTTCTTAGGTTTTTACTACATATTAACACTTTACACAATTTCTCGTGTTACCTGGCTGCCAGTCCTCGGTTCATGCAAAATCTTAAGGTCCTCGGTCTGGTGCAAGGCACCAAACCGGCCAATAATTCATTAATCGATAACTAGAACTTGAAATGTAGCTCTTCTTACTGGCCGATTGCATCAACGTAGATTCTTATTCTGTGTTCTAGTGTGTTGCTTGTAGTGTGTCTGCATACCGCAGCACGCAACAAGGGCTTGTAGACGATAAATGTAACCGTTTTAGAGAGAAAAGCGACCAATGTGACGATCTGGCGATATGTCGATTCGATAGTAAATGACGGAAACGGGAGATTTCCTTAGGTTTTTACTACGTATTAACACTTTTCACATTTTCTCGTGTTACGTGCCTGCCAGTCCTCGATTCATGCAAAATCTTAAGGTCCTCGGTCATGTCCAAGGCACCAAACCGGCCAATAATTTATTAATCGATAACTAAAACTTGAAATGTAGCTCTTCTTACTTTCTGCATGCATCAACGTAGATGCTTCTTCTGTGTTCTAGTGTGCTGCTTGTACTGTCTCCGCATACCACAGCACGCGACAAGGGCTTGCAGACGATAAATGTAAACGTTTCAGAGAGAAAAGCGACCAATTTGACGATCTGGCGTTGTGTCGATTCGATAGTAAATGACGGAAACGGGAGATTTTCTTAAGTTTTTACTACATATTAACACTTTACACAATTTGTCGTGTTACCTGGCTGCCAGTCCTCGGTTCATGCAAAATCTTAAGGTCCTCGGTCTGGTCCAAGGCACCAAACCGCCCAATTATTCATTAATCGATAACTAAAACTTGAAATGTAGCTCTTCTTACCGGCTGATTGCATCAACGTAGATTCTTATTCTGTGTTCTAGTGTGCTGCTTGTACTGTGTCTGCATACCGCATCACGCGACAAGGGCTTGCAGACGATAAATGTAACCGTTTCAGAGAGAAAAGCGACCACTGTGACGATCTGGCGTTATGTCGATTCGATAGTAAATGACGGAAACGGGAGATTTTCTTAGGTTTTTACTACATATTAACACTTTACACAATTTCTCGTGTTACCTGGCTGCCAGTCCTCGGTTCACGCAAAACCTTAAGGTCCTCGGTCTGGTCCAAGGCACCAAACCGCCCAATAATTCATTAATCGATAACTAAAACTTGAAATGTAGCTCTTCTTACTGGCCGATTGCATCAACGTAGATTCTTATTCTGTGTTCTAGTGTGCTGCTTGTACTGTGTCTGCATACCGCATCACGCGACAAGGGCTTGCAGACGATAAATGTAACCGTTTCAGAGAGAAAAGCGACCAATGTGACGATCTGGCGTTATGTCGATTCGATAGTAAATGACGGAAACGGGAGATTTTCTTAGGTTTTTACTACATATTAACACTTTACACAATTTCTCGTGTTACCTGGCGGCCAGTCCTCGGTTCATGCAAAATCTTAAGGTCCTCGGGCATGTCCAAGGCACCAAACCGCCCAATAATTCATTAATCGATAACTAAAACTTGAAATGTAGCTCTTCTTACTGGCCGATTGCATCAACGTAGATTCTTATTCTGTGTTCTAGTGTGCTGCTTGTACTGTGTCTGCATACCGCATCACGCGACAAGGGCTTGCAGACGATAAATGTAACCGTTTCAGAGAGAAAAGCGACCAATGTGACGATCTGGCGTTATGTCGATTCGATAGTAAATGACGGAAACGGGAGATTTTCTTAGGTTTTTACTACATATTAACACTTTACACAATTTCTCGTGTTACCTGGCTGCCAGTCCTCGGTTCATGCAAAATCTTAAGGTCCTCGGTCATGTCCAAGGCACCAAACCGCCCAATAATTCATTAATCGATAACTAAAACTTGAAATGTAGCTCTTCTTACTGGCCGATTGCATCAACGTAGATTCTTATTCTGTGTTCTAGTGTGCAGCTTGTACTGTGTCTGCATACCGCATCACGCGACAAGGGCTTGCAGACGATAAACGTAACCGTTTCAGAGAGAAAAGCGACCACTGTGACGACCTGGCGTTATGTCGATTCGATAGTAAATGACGGAAACGGGAGATTTTCTTAGGTTTTTACTACATATTAACACTTTACACAATTTCTCGTGTTACCTGGCTGCCAGTCCTCGGTTCATGCAAAATCTTAAGGTCCTCGGTCTGGTCCAACACACCAAACCGCCCAATAATTCATTAATCGATAACTAAAACTTGAAATGTAGCTCTTCTTACTGGCCGATTGCAACAACGTAGATTCTTATTCTGTGTTCTAGTGTGCTGCTTGTACTGTGTCTGTATACCGCATCACGCGACAAGGGCTTGCAGACGATAAATGTAGCCGTTTCAGAGAGAAAAGCGACCACTGTGACGATCTGGCGTTATGTCGATTCGATAGTAAATGACGAAAACGGGAGATTTTCTTAGGTTTTTACTACATATTAACACTTTACACAATTTCTCGTGTTACCTGGCTGCCAGTCCTCGGTTCATGCAAAATCTTAAGGTCCTCGGTCTGGTCCAAGGCACCAAACCGCCCAATAATTCATTAATCGATAACTAAAACTTGAAATGTAGCTCTTCTTACTGGGCGATTGCATCAACGTAGATTCTAATTCTGTGTTCTAGTGTGCTGCTTGTACTGTGTCTGCATACCGCATAACGCGATAAGGGCTTGCAGACGATAAATGTAACCGTTTCAGAGAGAAAAGCGACCAATGTGCCGTTCTGGCGTTATGTCGATTCGATAGTAAATGACGGAAACGGGAGATTTTCTTAGGTTTTTACTACATATTAACACTTTACACAATTTCTCGTGTTACCTGGCTGCCAGTCCTCGGTTCATGCAAAATCTTAAGGTCCTCGGTCTGGTCCAAGGCACCAAACCGCCCAATAATTCATTAATCGATAACTAAAACTTGAAATGTAGCTCTTCTTACTGGCCGATTGCATCAACGTAGATTCTTATTCTGTGTTCTAGTCTGCTGCTTGTACTGTGTCTGCATACCGCATCACGCGAAAAGGGCTTGCAGACGATAAATGTAACCGTTTCAGAGAGAAAAGCGACCACTGTGACGATCTGGTGTTATGTCGATTCGATAGTAAATGACGGAAACGGGAGATTTTCTTAGGTTTTTACTACATATTAACACTTTACACAATTTCTCGTGTTACCTGGCTGCCAGTCCTCGGTTCATGCAAAATCTTAAGGTCCTCGGTCTGGTCCAAGGCACCAAACCGCCCAATAATTCATTAATCGATAACTAAAACTTGAAATGTAGCTCTTCTTACTGGCCGATTGCATCAACGTAGATTCCTATTCTGTGTTCTAGTGTGCTGCTTGTACTGTGTCTCCATACCGCATCACGCGACAAGGGCTTGCAGACGATAAATGTAACCGTTTCAGAGAGAAAAGCGACCACTGTGACGATCTGGCGTTATGTCGATTCGATAGTAAATGACGGAAACGGGAGATTTTCTCAGGTTTTTACTACATATTAACACTTTACACAATCTCTCGTGTTACCTGGCTGCCAGTCCTCGGTTCATGCAAAATCTTAAGGTCCTCGGTCTGGTCCAAGGCACCAAACCGCCCAATAATTCATTAATCGATAACTAAAACTTGAAATGCAGCTCTTCTTACTGGCCGATTGCATCAACGTAGATTCCTATTCTGTGTTCTAGTGTGCTGCTTGTACTGTGTCTGCATACCGCATCACGCGACAAGGGCTTGCAGACGATAAATGTAACCGTTTCAGAGAGAAAAGCGTCCACTGTGACGATCTGGCGTTATGTCGATTCGATAGTAAATGACGGAAACGGGAGATTTTCTTAGGTTTTTACTACATATTAACACTTTACACAATTTCTCGTGTTACCTGGCTGCCAGTCCTCGGTTCATGCAAAATCTTAAGGTCCTCGGTCTGGTCCAAGGCACCAAACCGCCCAATAATTCATTAATCGATAACTAAAACTTGAAATGTAGCTCTTCTTACTGGCCGATTGCATCAACGTAGATT
The DNA here is from genome assembly GCF_023864275.1 of Schistocerca cancellata. NCBI lineage: Eukaryota > Metazoa > Arthropoda > Insecta > Orthoptera > Acrididae > Schistocerca > Schistocerca cancellata. The sequence goes on from NW_026047150.1 coordinate 4,871,827, forward strand.
CTTATTCTGTGTTCTAGTGTGCTGCTTGAACTGTGTCTGCATACCGCATCACGCGACAAGGGCTTGCAGACGATAAATGTAACCGTTTCAGAGAGAAAAGCGACCACTTTGACGATCTGGCGTTATGTCGATTCGATAGTAAATGACGGAAACGGGAGATTTTCTTAGGTTTTTACTAAATATTAACACTTTACACAATTTCTCGTGTTACCTGGCTGCCAGTCCTCGGTTCATGCAAAATCTTAAGGTCCTCGGTCTGGTCCAAGGCACCAAACCGCCCAATAATTCATTAATCGATAACTAAAACTTGAAATGTAGCTCTTCTTACTGGCCGATTGCATCAACGTAGATTCTTATTCTGTGTTCTAGTGTGCTGCTTGTACTGTGTCTGCATACCGCATCACGCGACAAGGGCTTGCAGACGATAAATGTAGCCGTTTCAGAGAGAAAAGCGACCACTGTGACGATCTGGCGTTATGTCGATTTGATAGTAAATGACGGAAACGGGAGATTTTCTTAGGTTTTTACTACATATTAACACTTTACACAATTTCTCGTGTTACCTGGCTGCCAGTCCTCGGTTCATGCAAAATCTTAAGGTCCTCGGTCTGGTCCAAGGCACCAAACCGCCCAATAATTCATTAATCGATAACTAAAACTTGAAATGTAGCTCTTCTTACTGGCCGATTGCATCAACGTAGATTCTTATTCTGTGTTCTAGTGTGCTGCTTGTACTGTGTCTGCATACCGCATCACGCGACAAGGGCTTGCAGACGATAAATGTAACCGTTTCAGAGAGAAAAGCGACCACTTTGACGATCTGGCGTTATGTCGATTCGATAGTAAATGACGGAAACGGGAGATTTTCTTAGGTTTTTACTACATATTAACACTTTACACAATTTCTCGTGTTACCTGGCTGCCAGTCCTCGGTTCATGCAAAATCTTAAGGTCCTCGGTCTGGTGCAAGGCACCAAACCGCCCAATAATTCATTAATCGATAACTAGAACTTGAAATGTAGCTCTTCTTACTGGCCGATTGCATCAACGTAGATTCTTATTCTGTGTTCAAGTGTGTTGCTTGTACTGTGTCTGCATACCGCAGCACGCAACAAGGGCTTGTAGACGATAAATGTAACCGTTTCAGAGAGAAAAGCGACCAATGTGACGATCTTGCGTTATGTCGATTCGATAGTAAATGACGGAAACGGGAGATTTCCTTAGGTTTTTACTACGTATTAACACTTTTCACATTTTCTCGTGTTACGTGCCTGCCAGTCCTCGATTCATGCAAAATCTTAAGGTCCTCGGTCATGTCCAAGGCACCAAACCGCCCAATAATTTATTAATCGATAACTAAAACTTGAAATGTAGCTCTTCTTACTTTCTGCATGCATCTACGTAGATGCTTCTTCTGTGTTCTAGTGTGCTGCTTGTACTGTCTCCGCATACCACAGCACACGACAAGGGCTTGCAGACGATAAATGTAAACGTTTCGGAGAGAAAAGCGACCAATGTGACGATCTGGCGTTATGTCGATTCGATAGTAAATGAGGGAGCGGGAGATTTTCTTAAGTTTTTACTACATATTAACACTTTACACAATTTCTCGTGTTACCTGGCTGCCAGTCCTCGGTTCATGCAAAATCTTAAGGTCCTCGGTCTGGTCCAAGGCACCAAACCGCCCAATAATTCATTAATCGATAACTAAAACTTGAAATGTAGCTCTTCTTACTGGACGATTGCATCAACGTAGATTCTTATTCTGTGTTCTAGTGTGCTGCTTGTACTGTGTCTGCATACCGCAGCACGCGATAAGGTCTTGCAGACGATAAATGTAACCGTTTCACAGAGAAAAGCGACCACTGTGACGATCTGGCGTTATGTCGATTCGATAGTAAATGACGGAAACGGGAGATTTTCTTAGGTTTTTACTACATATTAACACTTTACACAATTTCTCGTGTTACCTGGCTGCCAGTCCTCGGTTCATGCAAAATCTTAAGGTCCTCGGTCTGGTCCAAGGCACCAAACCGGCCAATAATTCATTAATCGATAACTAAAACTTGAAATGTAGCTCTTCTTACTGGCCGATTGCATCAACGTAGATTCTTATTCTGTGTTCTAGTGTGCTGCTTGTACTGTGTCTGCATACCGCATCACGCGACAAGGGCTTGCAGACGATAAATGTAGCCGTTTCAGAGAGAAAAGCGACCACTGTGACGATCTGGCGTTATGTCGATTTGATAGTAAATGACGGAAACGGGAGATTTTCTTAGGTTTTTACTACATATTAACACTTTACACAATTTCTCGTGTTACCTGGCTGCCAGTCCTCGGTTCATGCAAAATCTTAAGGTCCTCGGTCTGGTCCAAGGCACCAAATCGCCCAATAATTCATTAATCGATAACTAAAACTTGAAATGTAGCTCTTCTTACTGGCCGATTGCATCAACGTAGATTCTTATTCTGTGTTCTAGTGTGCTGCTTGTACTGTGTCTGCATACCGCATCACGCGACAAGGGCTTGCAGACGATAAATGTAACCGTTTCAGAGAGAAAAGCGACCACTGTGACGATCTGGCGTTATGTCGATTCGATAGTAAATGACGGAAACGGGAGATTTTCTCAGGTTTTTACTACATATTAACACTTTACACAATTTCTCGTGTTACCTGGCTGCCAGTCCTCGGTTCATGCAAAATCTTAAGGTCCTCGGTCTGGTCCAAGGCACCAAACCGCCCAATAATTCATTAATCGATAACTAAAACTTGAAATGTAGCTCGTCTTACTGGCCGATTGCATCAACCTAGATTCTTATTCTGTGTTCTAGTGTGTTGCTTGTACTGTGTCTGCATACCGCAGCACGCAACAAGGGCTTGTAGACGATAAATGTAACCGTTTCAGAGAGAAAAGCGACCAATGTGACGATCTGGCGTTATGTCGATTCGATAGTAAATGACGGAAACGGGAGATTTCCTTAGGTTTTTACTACGTATTAACACTTTTCACATTTTCTCGTGTTACGTGCCTGCCAGTCCACGATTCATGCAAAATCTTAAGGTCCTCGGTCATGTCCAAGGCACCAAACCGGCCAATAATTTATTAATCGATAACTAAAACTTGAAATGTAGCTCTTCTTACTTTCTGCATGCATCAACGTAGATGCTTCTTCTGTGTTCTAGTGTGCTGCTTGTACTGTCTCCGCATACCACAGCACGCGACAAGGGCTTGCAGACGATAAATGTAAACGTTTCGGAGAGATAAGCGACCAATGTGACGATCTGGCGTTATGTCGATTCGATAGTAAATGACGGAAACGGGAGATTTTCTTAAATTTTTACTACATATTAACACTTTACACAATTTCTCGTGTTACCTGGCTGCCAGTCCTCGGTTCATGCAAAATCTTAAGGTCCTCGGTCTGGTCCAAGGCACCAAACCGCCCAATAATTCATTAATCGATAAGTAAAACTTGAAATGTAGCTCTTCTTACTGCCCGATTGCATCAACGTAGATTCTTATTCTGTGTTCTAGTGTGCTGCTTGTACTGTGTCTGCATACCGCATCACGCGACAAGGGCTTGCAGACGATAAATGTAACCGTTTCAGAGAGAAAAGCGAACAATGTGACGATCTGGCGTTATGTCGATTCGATAGTAAATGAGGGAAACGGGAGATTTTCTTAAGTTTTTACTACATATTAACACATTACACAATTTCTCGTGTTACCTGGCTGCCAGTCCTCGGTTCATGCAAAATCTTAAGGTCCTCGGTCTGGTCCAAGGCACCAAACCGCCCAATAATTCATTAATCGATAACTAAAACTTGAAATGTAGCTCTTCTTACTGGCCGATTGCATCAACGTAGATTCTTATTCTGTGTTCTAGTGTGCTGCTTGTACTGTGTCTGCATACCGCATCACGCGACAAGGGCTTGCAGACGATAAATGTAACCGTTTCAGAGAGAAAAGCGACCACTGTGACGATCTGGCGTTATGTCGATTCGTTAGTAAATGACGGAAACGGGAGATTTTCTCAGGTTTTTACTACATATTAACACTTTACACAATTTCTCGTGTTACCTGGCTGCCAGTCCTTGGTTCATGCAAAATCTTAAGGTCCTCGGTCTGGTCCAAGGCACCAAACCGCCCAATAATTCATTATTCGATAACTAAAACTTGAAATGTAGCTCGTCTTACTGGCCGATTGCATCAACGTAGATTCCTATTCTGTGTTCTAGTGTGCTGCTTGTACTGTGTCTGCATACCGCATCACGCGACAAGGGCTTGCAGATGATAAATGTAACCGTTTCACAGAGAAAAGCGACCACTGTGACGATCTGGCGTTATGTCGATTCGATAGTAAATGACGGAAACGGGAGATTTTCTTAGGTTTTTACTACATATTAACACTTTACACAATTTCTCGTGTTACCTGGCTGCCAGTCCTCGGTTCATGCAAAATCTTAAGGTCCTCGGTCTGGTGCAAGGCACCAAACCGGCCAATAATTCATTAATCGATAACTAGAACTTGAAATGTAGCTCTTCTTACTGGCCGATTGCATCAACGTAGAATCTTATTCTGTGTTCTAGTGTGTTGCTTGTACTGTGTCTGCATACCGCAGCACGCAACAAGGGCTTGTAGACGATAAATGTAACCGTTTCAGAGAGAAAAGCGACCAATGTGACGATCTGGCGTTATGTCGATTCGATAGTAAATGACGGAAACTGGAGCTTTCCTTAGGTTTTTACTATGTATTAACACTTTTCACATTTTCTCGTGTTACGTGCCTGCCAGTCCTCGATTCATGCAAAATCTTAAGGTCCTCGGTCATGTCCAAGGCACCAAACCGGCCAATAATTTATTAATCGATAACTAAAACTTGAAATGTAGCTCTTCTTACTTTCTGCATGCATCAACGTAGATGCTTCTTCTGTGTTCTAGTGTGCTGCTTGTACTGTCTCCGCATACCACAGCACACGACAAGGGCTTGCAGACGATAAATGTAAACGTTTCGGAGAGAAAAGCGACCAATGTGACGATCTGGCGTTATGTCGATTCGATAGTAAATGACGGAAACGGGAGATTTTCTTAAGTTTTTACTACATATTAACACTTTACACAATTTCTCGTGTTACCTGGCTGCCAGTCCTCGGTTCATGCAAAATCTTAAGGTCCTCGGTCTGGTCCAAGGCACCAAACCGGCCAATAATTCATTAATCGATAACTAAAACTTGAAATGTAGCTCTTCTTACTGGCCGATTGCATCAACGTAGATTCTTATTCTGTGTTCTAGTGTGCTGCTTGTACTGTGTCTGCATACCGCATCACGCGACAAGGGCTTGCAGACGATAAATGTAGCCGTTTCAGAGAGAAAAGCGACCACTGTGACGATCTGGCGTTATGTCGATTTGATAGTAAATGACGGAAACGGGAGATTTTCTTAGGTTTTTACAACATATTAACACTTTACACAATTTCTCGTGTTACCTGGCTGCCAGTCCTCGGTTCATGCAAAATCTTAAGGTCCTCGGTCTGGTCCAAGGCACCAAACCGCCCAATAATTCATTAATCGATAACTAAAACTTGAAATGTAGCTCTTCTTACTGGCCGATTGCATCAACGTAGATTCTTATTCTGTGTTCTAGTGTGCTGCTTGTACTGTGTCTGCATACCGCATCACGCGACAAGGGCTTGCAGACGATAAATGTAACCGTTTCAGAGAGAAAAGCGACCACTGTGACGATCTGGCGTTATGTCGATTCGATAGTAAATGACGGAAACGGGAGATTTTCTCAGGTTTTTACTACATATTAACACTTTACACAATTTCTCGTGTTACCTGGCTGCCAGTCCTCGGTTCATGCAAAATCTTAAGGTCCTCGGTCTGGTCCAAGGCACCAAACCGCCCAATAATTCATTAATCGATAACTAAAACTTGAAATGTAGCTCGTCTTACTGGCCGATTGCATCAACGTAGATTCTTATTCTGTGTTCTAGTGTGTTGCTTGTACTGTGTCTGCATACCGCAGCACGCAACAAGGGCTTGTAGACGATAAATGTAACCGTTTCAGAGAGAAAAGCGACCAATGTGACGATCTGGCGTTATGTCGATTCGATAGTAAATGACGGAAACGGGAGATTTCCTTAGGTTTTTACTACGTATTAACACTTTTCACATTTTCTCGTGTTACGTGCCTGCCAGTCCACGATTCATGCAAAATCTTAAGGTCCTCGGTCATGTCCAAGGCACCAAACCGGCCAATAATTTATTAATCGATAACTAAAACTTGAAATGTAGCTCTTCTTACTTTCTGCATGCATCAACGTAGATGCTTCTTCTGTGTTCTAGTGTGCTGCTTGTACTGTCTCCGCATACCACAGCACGCGACAAGGGCTTGCAGACGATAAATGTAAACGTTTCGGAGAGATAAGCGACCAATGTGACGATCTGGCGTTATGTCGATTCGATAGTAAATGACGGAAACGGGAGATTTTCTTAAATTTTTACTACATATTAACACTTTACACAATTTCTCGTGTTACCTGGCTGCCAGTCCTCGGTTCATGCAAAATCTTAAGGTCCTCGGTCTGGTCCAAGGCACCAAACCGCCCAATAATTCATTAATCGATAAGTAAAACTTGAAATGTAGCTCTTCTTACTGCCCGATTGCATCAACGTAGATTCTTATTCTGTGTTCTAGTGTGCTGCTTGTACTGTGTCTGCATACCGCATCACGCGACAAGGGCTTGCAGACGATAAATGTAACCGTTTCAGAGAGAAAAGCGAACAATGTGACGATCTGGCGTTATGTCGATTCGATAGTAAATGAGGGAAACGGGAGATTTTCTTAAGTTTTTACTACATATTAACACATTACACAATTTCTCGTGTTACCTGGCTGCCAGTCCTCGGTTCATGCAAAATCTTAAGGTCCTCGGTCTGGTCCAAGGCACCAAACCGCCCAATAATTCATTAATCGATAACTAAAACTTGAAATGTAGCTCTTCTTACTGGCCGATTGCATCAACGTAGATTCTTATTCTGTGTTCTAGTGTGCTGCTTGTACTGTGTCTGCATACCGCATCACGCGACAAGGGCTTGCAGACGATAAATGTAACCGTTTCAGAGAGAAAAGCGACCACTGTGACGATCTGGCGTTATGTCGATTCGTTAGTAAATGACGGAAACGGGAGATTTTCTCAGGTTTTTACTACATATTAACACTTTACACAATTTCTCGTGTTACCTGGCTGCCAGTCCTTGGTTCATGCAAAATCTTAAGGTCCTCGGTCTGGTCCAAGGCACCAAACCGCCCAATAATTCATTATTCGATAACTAAAACTTGAAATGTAGCTCGTCTTACTGGCCGATTGCATCAACGTAGATTCCTATTCTGTGTTCTAGTGTGCTGCTTGTACTGTGTCTGCATACCGCATCACGCGACAAGGGCTTGCAGATGATAAATGTAACCGTTTCACAGAGAAAAGCGACCACTGTGACGATCTGGCGTTATGTCGATTCGATAGTAAATGACGGAAACGGGAGATTTTCTTAGGTTTTTACTACATATTAACACTTTACACAATTTCTCGTGTTACCTGGCTGCCAGTCCTCGGTTCATGCAAAATCTTAAGGTCCTCGGTCTGGTGCAAGGCACCAAACCGGCCAATAATTCATTAATCGATAACTAGAACTTGAAATGTAGCTCTTCTTACTGGCCGATTGCATCAACGTAGAATCTTATTCTGTGTTCTAGTGTGTTGCTTGTACTGTGTCTGCATACCGCAGCACGCAACAAGGGCTTGTAGACGATAAATGTAACCGTTTCAGAGAGAAAAGCGACCAATGTGACGATCTGGCGTTATGTCGATTCGATAGTAAATGACGGAAACTGGAGCTTTCCTTAGGTTTTTACTATGTATTAACACTTTTCACATTTTCTCGTGTTACGTGCCTGCCAGTCCTCGATTCATGCAAAATCTTAAGGTCCTCGGTCATGTCCAAGGCACCAAACCGGCCAATAATTTATTAATCGATAACTAAAACTTGAAATGTAGCTCTTCTTACTTTCTGCATGCATCAACGTAGATGCTTCTTCTGTGTTCTAGTGTGCTGCTTGTACTGTCTCCGCATACCACAGCACACGACAAGGGCTTGCAGACGATAAATGTAAACGTTTCGGAGAGAAAAGCGACCAATGTGACGATCTGGCGTTATGTCGATTCGATAGTAAATGACGGAAACGGGAGATTTTCTTAAGTTTTTACTACATATTAACACTTTACACAATTTCTCGTGTTACCTGGCTGCCAGTCCTCGGTTCATGCAAAATCTTAAGGTCCTCGGTCTGGTCCAAGGCACCAAACCGCCCAATAATTCATTAATCGATAACTAAAACTTGAAATGTAGCTCTTCTTACTGGACGATTGCATCACCGTAGATTCTTATTCTGTGTTCTAGTGTGCTGCTTGTACTGTGTCTGCATACCGCATCACGCGACAAGGGCTTGCAGACGATAAATGTAACCGTTTCACAGAGAAAAGCGACCACTGTGACGTTCTGGCGTTATGTCGATTCGATAGTAAATGACGGAAACGGGAGATTTTCTTAGGTTTTTACTACATATTAACACTTTACACAATTTCTCGTGTTACCTGGCTGCCAGTCCTCGGTTCATGCAAAATCTTAAGGTCCTCGGTCTGGTCCAAGGCACCAAACCGCCCAATAATTCATTAATCGATAACTAAAACTTGAAATGTAGATCTTCTTACTGGCCGATTGCATCAACGTAGATTCCTATTCTGTGTTCTAGTGTGCTGCTTGTACTGTGTCTGCATACCGCATCACGCGACAAGGGCTTGCAGACGATAAATGTAACCGTTTCAGAGAGAAAAGCGACCACTGTGACGATCTGGCGTTATGTCGATTCGATAGTAAATGACGGAAACGGGAGATTTTCTCAGGTTTTTACTACATATTAACACTTTACACAATTTCTCGTGTTACCTGGCTGCCAGTCCTCGGTTGATGCAAAATCTTAAGGTCCTCGGTCTGGTCCAAGGCACCAAACCGCTCAATAATTCATTAATCGATAACTAAAACTTGAAATGTAGCTCTTCTTACTGGGCGATTGCATAAACTTAGATGCTTCTTCAGTGTTCTACTATGCCGCTTGTAGTGACTCTGCATACCGCATCACGCGACAAGGGCTTGCAGACGATAAATGTAACCGTTTCAGAGAGAAAAGCGACCACTGTGACGATCTGGCGTTATGTCGATTCGATAGTAAATGACGGAAACGGGAGATTTTCTTAGGTTTTTACTACATATTAACACTTTACACAATTTCTCGTGTTACCTGGCTGCCAGTCCTCGGTTCATGCAAAATCTTAAGGTCCTCGGTCTGGTCCAAGGCACCAAACCGCCCAATAATTCATTAATCGATAACTAAAACTTGAAATGTAGCTCTTCTTACTGGCCGATTGCATCAACGTAGATTCTTATTCTGTGTTCTAGTGCGCTGCTTGTACTGTGTCTGCATACCGCATCACGCGACAAGGGCTTACAGACGATAAATGTAACCGTTTCAGAGAGAAAAGTGACCAATTTGACGATCTGGCGTTATGTCGATTCGATAGTAAATGACGGAAACGGGAGATTTTCTTAGGTTTTTACTACATATTAACACTTTACACAATTTCTCGTGTTACCTGGCTGCCAGTCCTCGGTTCATGCAAAATCTTAAGGTCCTCGGTCTGGTCCAAGGCACCAAACCGCCCAATAATTCATTAATCGATAACTAAAACTTGAACTGCAGCTCTTCTTACTGGCCGATTGCATCAACGTAGATTCTTATTCTGTGTTCTAGTGTGCTGCTTGTACTGTGTCTGCATACCGCATCACGCGACAAGGGCTTGCAGACGATAAATGTAACCGTTTCAGAGAGAAAAGCGACCACTGTGACGATCTGGCGTTATGTCGATTCGATAGTAAATGACGGAAACGGGAGATTTTCTTAGGTTTTTACTACATATTAACACTTTACACAATTTCTCGTGTTACCTGGCTGCCAGTCCTCGGTTCATGCAAAATCTTAAGGTCCTCGGTCTGGTCCAAGGCACCAAACCGCCCAATAATTCATTAATCGATAACTAAAACTTGAAATGTAGCTCTTCTTACTGGGCGATTGCATAAACTTAGATGCTTCTTCAGTGTTCTACTATGCCGCTTGTAGTGACTCTGCATACCGCATCACGTACAAGGGCTTGCAGACGATAAATGTAACCGTTTCAGAGAGAAAAGCGACCAATGTGACGATCTGGCGTTATGTCGATTCGATAGTAAATGACGGAAACGGGAGATTTTCTTAGGTTTTTACTACATATTAACTCTTTACACAATTTCTCGTGTTACCTGGCTGCCAGTCCTCGGTTCATGCAAAATCTTAATGTCCTCGGTCTGGTCCAAGGCACCAAACCGCCCAATAATTCATTAATCGATAACTAAAACTTGAAATGTAGCTCTTCTTACTGGGCGATTGCATAAACTTAGATCCTTCTTCACTGTTCTACTATGCCGCTTGTAGTGACTCTGCATACCGCATCACGCGACAAGGGCTTGCAGACGATAAATGTAACCGTTTCAGAGAGAAAAGCGACCAATGTGACGATCTGGCGTTATGTCGATTCGATAGTAAATGACGGAAACGGGAGATTTTCTTAGGTTTTTACTACATATTAACACTTTACACAATTTCTCGTGTTACCTGGCTGCCAGTCCTCGGTTCATGCAAAATCTTAAGGTCCTCGGTCTGGTCCAAGGCACCAAACCGCCCAATAATTCATTAATCGATAACTAAAACTTGAACTGCAGCTCTTCTTACTGGCCGATTGCATCAACGTACATTCTTATTCTGTGTTCTAGTGTGCTGCTTGTACTGTGTCTGCATACCGCATCACGCGACAAGGGCTTGCAGACGATAAATGTAACCGTTTCAGAGAGAAAAGCGACCACTGTGACGATCTGGCGTTATGTCGATTCTATAGTAAATGACGGAAACGGGAGATTTTCTTAGGTTTTTACTACATATTAACACTTTACACAATTTCTCGTGTTACCTGGCTGCCAGTCCTCGGTTCATGCAAAATCTTAAGGTCCTCGGTCTGGTCCAAGGCACCAAACCGCCCAATAATTCATTAATCGATAACTAAAACTTGAAATGTAGCTCTTCTTACTGGCCGATTGCATCAACGTAGATTCTTATTCTGTGTTCTAGTGTGCTGCTTGTACTGTGTCTGCATACCGCATCACGCGACAAGGGCTTGCAGACGATAAATGTAACCGTTTCAGAGAGAAAAGCGACCAATGTGACGATCTTGCGTAATGTCGATTCGTTAGTAAATGACGGAAACGGGAGATTTTCTTAGGTTTTTACTACACATTAACACTTTACACAATTTCTCGTGTTACCTGGCTGCCAGTCCTAGGTTCATGCAAAATCTTAAGGTCCTCGGTCAGGTACAAGGCACCAAACCGCCCAATAATTCATTAAGCGATAACTAAAACTTGAACTGCTGCTCTTCTTACTGGCCGATTGCATCAACGTAGATTCTTATTCTGTGTTCTAGTGTGCTGCTTGTACTGTGTCTGCATACCGCATCACGCGACAAGGGCTTGCAGACGATAAATGTAACCGTTTCAGAGAGAAAAGCGACCAATGTGACGATCTTGCGTTATGTCGATTCGTTAGTAAATGACGGAAACGGGATATTTTCTTAGGTTTTTACTACACATTAACACTTTACACAATTTCTCGTGTTACCTGGCTGCCAGTCCTAGGTTCATGCAAAATCTTAAGGTCCTCGGTCTGGTCCAAGGCACCAAACCGCCCAATAATTCATTAATCGATAACTAAAACTTGAACTGCAGCTCTTCTTACTGGGCGATTGCATAAACTTAGATGCTTCTTCAGTGTTCTACTATGCCGCTAGTAGTGACTCTGCATACCGCATCACGCGACAAGGGCTTGCAAACGATAAATGTAACCGTTTCAGAGAGAAAAGCGACCACTGTGACGATCTGGCGTTATGTCGATTCGATAGTAAATGACGGAAACGGGAGATTTTCTTAGGTTTTTACTACATATTAACACTTTACACAATTTCTCGTGTTACCTGGCTGCCAGTCCTCGGTTCATGCAAAATCTTAAGGTCCTCGGTCTGGTCCAAGGCACCAAACCGCCCAATAATTCATTAATCGATAACTAAAACTTGAAATGTAGCTCTTCTTACTGGGCGATTGCATAAACTTAGATGCTTCTTCAGTGTTCTACTATGCCGCTTGTAGTGACTCTGCATACCGCATCACGTACAAGGGCTTGCAGACGATAAATGTAACCGTTTCAGAGAGAAAAGCGACCAATGTGACGATCTGGCGTTATGTCGATTCGATAGTAAATGACGGAAACGGGAGATTTTCTTAGGTTTTTACTACATATTAACTCTTTACACAATTTCTCGTGTTACCTGGCTGCCAGTCCTCGGTTCATGCAAAATCTTAAGGTCCTCGGTCTGGTCCAAGGCACCAAAGCGCCCAATAATTCATTAATCGATAACTAAAACTTGAACTGCAGCTCTTCTTACTGGGCGATTGCATAAACTTAGATGCTTCTTCAGTGTTCTACTATGCCGCTTGTAGTGACTCTGCATACCGCATCACGCGACAAGGGCTTGCAGACGATAAATGTAACCGTTTCAGAGAGAAAAGCGACCAATGTGACGATCTGGCGTTATGTCGATTCGATAGTAAATGACGGAAACAGGAGATTTTCTTAGGTTTTTACTACATATTAACACTTTACACAATTTCTCGTGTTACCTGGCTGCCAGTCCTCGGTTCATGCGAAATCTTAATGTCCTCGGTCTGGTCCAAGGCACCAAACCGCCCAATAATTCATTAATCGATAACTAAAACTTGAAATGTAGCTCTTCTTACTGGGCGATTGCATAAACTTAGGTCCTTCTTCACTGTTCTACTATGCCGCTTGTAGTGACTCTGCATACCGCATCACGCGACAAGGGCTTGCAGACGATAAATGTAACCGTTTCAGAGAGAAAAGCGACCAATGTGACGATCTGGCGTTATGTCGATTCGATAGTAAATGACGGAAACGGGAGATTTTCTTAGGTTTTTACTACATATTAACACTTTACACAATTTCTCGTGTTACCTGGCTGCCAGTCCTCGGTTCATGCAAAATCTTAAGGTCCTCGGTCTGGTCCAAGGCACCAAACCGCCCAATAATTCATTAATCGATAACTAAAACTTGAAATGTAGCTCTTCTTACTGCCCGATTGCATCAACGTAGATTCTTATTCTGTGTTCTAGTGTGCTGCTTGTACTGTGTCTGCATACCGCATCATGCGACAAGGGCTTGCAGACGATAAATGTAACCGTTTCAGAGAGAAAAGTGACCAATTTGACGATCTGGCGTTATGTCGATTCGATAGTAAATGACGGAAACGGGAGATTTTCTTAGGTTTTTACTACATATTAACACTTTACACAATTTCTCGTGTTACCTGGCTGCCAGTCCTCGGTTCATGCAAAATCTTAAGGTCCTCGGTCTGGTCCAAGGCACCAAACCGCCCAATAATTCATTAATCGATAACTATAACTTGAACTGCAGCTCTTCTTACTGGCCGATTGCATCAACGTAGATTCTTATTCTGTGTTCTAGTGTGCTGCTTGTACTGTGTCTGCATACCGCATCACGCGACAAGGGCTTGCAGACGATAAATGTAACCGTTTCAGAGAGAAAAGCGACCACTGTGACGATCTGGCGTTATGTCGATTCGATAGTAAATGACGGAAACGGGAGATTTTCTTAGGTTTTTACTACATATTAACACTTTACACAATTTCTCGTGTTACCTGGCTGCCAGTCCTCGGTTCATGCAAAATCTTAAGGTCCTCGGTCTGGTCCAAGGCACCAAACCGCCCAATAATTCATTAATCGATAATTAAAACTTGAAATGTAGCTCTTCTTACTGGCCGATTGCATCAACGTAGATTCTTATTCTGTGTTCTAGTGTGCTGCTTGTACTGTGTCTGCATACCGCATCACGCGACAAGGGCTTGCAGACGATAAATGTAACCGTTTCAGAGAGAAAAGCGACCAATGTGACGATCTTGCGTTATGTCGATTCGTTAGTAAATGACGGAAACGGGAGATTTTCTTAGGTTTTTACTACACATTAACACTTTACACAATTTCTCGTGTTACCTGGCTGCCAGTCCTAGGTTCATGCAAAATCTTAAGGTCCTCGGTCAGGTACAAGGCACCAAACCGCCCAATAATTCATTAATCGATAACTAAAACTTGAACTGCTGCTCTTCTTACTAGCCGATTGCATCAACGTAGATTCTTATTCTGTGTTCTAGTGTGCTGCTTGTACTGTGTCTGCATACCGCATCACGCGACAAGGGCTTGCAGACGATAAATGTAACCGTTTCAGAGAGAAAAGCGACCAATGTGACGATCTGGCGTTATGTCGATTCGATAGTAAATGACGGAAACGGGAGATTTTCTTAGGTTTTTACTACATATTAACACTTTACACACTTTCTCGTGTTACCTGGCTGCCAGTCCTCGGTTCATGCAAAATCTTAAGGTCCTCTGTCTGGTCCAAGGCACCAAACCGCCCAATAATTCATTAATCGATAACTAAAACTTGAAATGTAGCTCTTCTTACTGGGCGATTGCATAAACTTAGATGCTTCTTCACTGTTCTACTATGCCGCTTGTAGTGACTCTGCATACCGCATCACGCGACAAGAGCTTGCAGACGATAAATGTAACCGTTTTAGAGAGAAAAGCGACCACTGTGACGATCTGACGTTATGTCGATTCGATAGTAAATGACGGAAACGGGAGATTTTCTTAGGTTTTTACTACATATTAACACTTTACACAATTTCTCGTGTTACCTGGCTGCCAGTCCTCGGTTCATGCAAAATCTTAAGGTCCTCGGTCTGGTCCAAGGCACCAAACCGCCCAATAATTCATTAATCGATAACTAAAACTTGAAATGTAGCTCTTCTTACTGGGCGATTGCATAAACTTAGATGCTTCTTCAGTGTTCTACTATGCCGCTTGTAGTGACTCTGCATACCGCATCACGTACAAGGGCTTGCAGACGATAAATGTAACCGTTTCAGAGAGAAATGCGACCAATGTGACGATCTGGCGTTATGTCGATTCGATAGTAAATGACGGAAACGGGAGATTTTCTTAGGTTTTTACTACATATTAACACTTTACACAATTTCTCGTGTTACCTGGCTGCCAGTCCTCGGTTCATGCAAAATCTTAAGGTCCTCGGTCTGGTCCAAGGCACCAAACCGCCCAATAATTCATTAATCGATAACTAAAACTTGAACTGCAGCTCTTCTTACTGGGCGATTGCATAAACTTAGATGCTTCTTCAGTGTTCTACTATGCCGCTTGTAGTGACTCTGCATACCGCATCACGCGACAAGGGCTTGCAAACGATAAATGTAACCGTTTCAGAGAGAAAAGCGACCACTGTGACGATCTGGCGTTATGTCGATTCGATAGTAAATGACGGAAACGGGAGATTTTCTTAGGTTTTTACTACTTATTAACACTTTACACAATTTCTCGTGTTACCTGGCTGCCAGTCCTCGGTTCATGCGAAATCTTAATGTCCTCGGTCTGGTCCAAGGCACCAAACCGCCCAATAATTCATTAATCGATAACTAAAACTTGAAATGTAGCTCTTCTTACTGGGCGATTGCATAAACTTAGATCCTTCTTCACTGTTCTACTATGCCGCTTGTAGTGACTCTGCATACCGCATCACGCGACAAGGGCTTGCAGACGATAAATGTAACCGTTTCAGAGAGAAAAGCGACCAATGTGACGATCTGGCGTTATGTCGATTCGATAGTAAATGACGGAAACGGGAGATTTTCTTAGGTTTTTACTACATATTAACACTTTACACAATTTCTCGTGTTACCTGGCTGCCAGTCCTCGGTTCATGCAAAATCTTAAGGTCCTCGGTCTGGTCCAAGGCACCAAACCGGCCAATAATTCATTAATCGATAACTAAAACTTGAAATGTAGCTCTTCTTACTGGGCGATTGCATCAACGTAGATTCTTATTCTGTGTTCTAGTGTGCTGCTTGTACTGTGTCTGCATACCGCATCACGCGACAAGGGCTTGCAGACGATAAATGTAACCGTTTCAGAGAGAAAAGCGACCAATGTGACGATCTTGCGTTATGTCGATTCGTTAGTAAATGACGGAAACGGGAGATTTTCTTAGGTTTTTACTACACATTAACACTTTACACAATTTCTCGTGTTACCTGGCTGCCAGTCCTCGGTTCATGCAAAATCTTAAGGTCCTCGGTCTGGTCCAAGGCACCCAACCGCCCAATAATTCATTAATCGATAACTAAAACTTGAAATGTAGCTCTTCTTACTGGCCGATTGCATCAACGTAGATTCTTATTCTGTGTTCCAGTGTGCTGCTTGTACTGTGTCTGCATACCGCATCACGCGACAAGGGCTTGCAGACGATAAATGTAACCGTATCAGAGAGAAAAGCGACCAATGTGACGATCTGGCGTTATGTCGATTCGATAGTAAATGACGGAAACGGGAGATTTTCTTAGGTTTTTACTACAAATTAACACTTTACACAATTTCTCGTGTTACCTGGCTGCCAGTCCTAGGTTCATGCAAAATCTTAAGGTCCTCGGTCAGGTACAAGGCACCAAACCGCCCAATAATTCATTAATCGATAACTAAAACTTGAACTGCAGCTCTTCTTACTAGCCGATTCCATCAACGTAGATTCTTATTCTGTGTTCTAGTGTGCTGCTTGTACTGTGTCTGCATACCGCATCACGCGACAAGGGCTTGCAGACGATAAATATAACCGTTTCAGAGAGAAAAGCGACCAATGTGACGATCTGGCGTTATGTCGATTCGATAGTAAATGACGGAAACGGGAGATTTTCTTAGGTTTTTACTACATATTAACACTTTACACAATTTCTCGTGTTACCTGGCTGCCAGTCCTCGGTTCATGCAAAATCTTAAGGTCCTCGGTCTGGTCCAAGGCACCAAACCGCCCAATAATTCATTAATCGATAACTAAAACTTGAACTGCAGCTCTTCTTACTGGGCGATTGCATAAACTTAGATGCTTCTTCAGTGTTCTACTATGCCGCTTGTAGTGACTCTGCATACCGCATCACGCGACAAGGGCTTGCAGACGATAAATGTAACCGTTTCAGAGAGAAAAGCGACCAATGTGACGATCTGGCGTTATGTCGTTTCGATAGTAAATGATGGAAACAGGAGATTTTCTTAGGTTTTTACTACATATTAACACTTTACACAATTTCTCGTGTTACCTGGCTGCCAGTCCTCGGTTCATGCGAAATCTTAATGTCGTCGGTCTGGTCCAAGGCACCAAACCGCCCAATAATTCATTAATCGATAACTAAAACTTGAAATGCAGCTCTTCTTACTGGGCGATTGCATAAACTTAGATGCTTCTTCAGTGTTCTACTATGCCGCTTGTAGTGACTCTGCATACCGCATCACGCGACAAGGGCTTGCAGACGTTAAATGTAACCGTTTCAGAGAGAAAAGCGACCAATGTGACGATCTGACGTTATGTCGATTCGATAGTAAATGACGGAAACGGGAGATTTTCTTAGGTTTTTACTACATATTAACACTTTACACAATTTCTCGTGTTACCTGGCTGCCAGTCCTCGGTTCATGCAAAATCTTAAGGTCCTCGGTCTGGTCCAAGGCACCAAACCGCCCAATAATTCATTAATCGATAACTAAAACTTGAACTGCAGCTCTTCTTACTGGCCGATTGCATCAACGTAGATCCTTATTCTGTGTTCTAGTGTGCTGCTTGTACTGTGTCTGCATACCGCATCACGCGACAAGGGCTTGCAGACGATAAATGTAACCGTTTCAGAGAGAAAAGCGACCAATGTGACGATCTGGCGTTATGTCGATTCGATAGTAAATGACGGAAACGGGAGATTTTCTTAGGTTTTTACTACATATTAACACTTTACACACTTTCTCGTGTTACCTGGCTGCCAGTCCTCGGTTCATGCAAAATCTTAAGGTCCTCTGTCTGGTCCAAGGCACCAAACCGCCCAATAATTCATTAATCGATAAGTAAAACTTGAAATGTAGCTCTTCTTACTGGGCGATTGCATAAACTTAGATGCTTCTTCACTGTTCTACTATGCCGCTTGTAGTGACTCTGCATACCGCATCACGCGACAAGGGCTTGCAGACGATAAATGTAACCGTTTCAGAGAGAAAAGCGACCACTGTGACGATCTGGCGTTATGTCGATTCGATAGTAAATGACGGAAACGGGAGATTTTCTTAGGTTTTTACTACATATTAACACTTTACACAATTTCTCGTGTTACCTGGCTGCCAGTCCTCGGTTCATGCAAAATCTTAAGGTCCTCGGTCTGGTCCAAGGCACCAAACCGCCCAATAATTCATTAATCGATAACTAAAACTTGAAATGTAGCTCTTCTTACTGGATGATTGCATAAACTTAGATGCTTCTTCAGTGTTCTACTATGCCGCTTGTAGTGCCTCTGCATACCGCATCACGTACAAGGGCTTGCAGACGATAAATGTAACCGTTTCAGAGAGAAAAGCGACCAATGTGACGATCTGGCGTTATGTCGATTCGATAGTAAATGACGGAAACGGGAGATTTTCTTAGGTTTTTACTACATACTAACACTTTACACAATTTCTCGTGTTACCTGGCTGCCAGTCCTCGGTTCATGCAAAATCTTAAGGTCCTCGGTCTGGTCCAAGGCACCAAACCGCCCAATAATTCATTAATCGATAACTAAAACTTGAACTGCAGCTCTTCTTACTGGGCGATTGCATAAACTTAGATGCTTCTTCAGTGTTCTACTATGCCGCTAGTAGTGACTCTGCATACCGCATCACGCGACAAGGGCTTGCAGACGATAAATGTAACCGTTTCAGAGAGAAAAGCGACCAATGTGACGATCGGGCGTTATGTCGATTCGATAGTAAATGACGGAAACAGGAGATTTTCTTAGGTTTTTACTACATATTAACACTTTACACAATTTCTCGTGTTACCTGGCTGCCAGTCCTCGGTCCATGCGAAATCTTAATGTCCTCGGTCTGGTCCAAGGCACCAAACCGCCCAATAATTCATTAATCGATAACTAAAACTTGAAATGTAGCTCTTCTTACTGGGCGATTGCATAAACTTAGATGCTTCTTCAGTGTTCTACTATGCCGCTTGTAGTGACTCTGCATACCGCATCACGCGACAAGGGCTTGCAGACGATAAATGTAACCGTTTCAGAGAGAAAAGCGACCAATGTGACGATCTGGCGTTATGTCGATTCGATAGTAAATGACGGAAACGGGAGATTTTCTTAGGTTTTTACTACATATTAACACTTTACACACTTTCTCGTGTTACCTGGCTGCCAGTCCTCGGTTCATGCAAAATCTTAAGGTCCTCTGTGTGGTCCAAGGCACCAAACCGCCCAATAATTCATTAATCGATAAGTAAAACTTGAAATGTAGCTCTTCTTACTGGGCGATTGCATAAACTTAGATGCTTCTTCACTGTTCTACTATGCCGCTTGTAGTGACTCTGCATACCGCATCACGCGACAAGGGCTTGCAGACGATAAATGTAACCGTTTCAGAGAGAAAAGCGACCACTGTGACGATCTGGCGTTATGTCGATTCGATAGTAAATGACGGAAACGGGAGATTTTCTTAGGTTTTTACTACATATTAACACTTTACACAATTTCTCGTGTTACCTGGCTGCCAGTCCTCGGTTCATGCAAAATCTTAAAGTCCTCGGTCTGGTCCAAGGCACCAAACCGCCCAATAATTCATTAATCGATAACTAAAACTTGAAATGTAGCTCTTCTTACTGGATGATTGCATAAACTTAGATGCTTCTTCAGTGTTCTACTATGCCGCTTGTAGTGACTCTGCATACCGCATCACGTACAAGGGCTTGCAGACGATAAATGTAACCGTTTCAGAGAGAAAAGCGACCAATGTGACGATCTGGCGTTATGTCGATTCGATAGTAAATGACGGAAACGGGAGATTTTCTTAGGTTTTTACTACATACTAACACTTTACACAATTTCTCGTGTTACCTGGCTGCCAGTCCTCGGTTCATGCAAAATCTTAAGGTCCTCGGTCTGGTCCAAGGCACCAAACCGCCCAATAATTCATTAATCGATAACTAAAACTTGAACTGCAGCTCTTCTTACTGGGCGATTGCATAAACTTAGATGCTTCTTCAGTGTTCTACTATGCCGCTTGTAGTGACTCTGCATACCGCAACACGCGACAAGGGCTTGCAGACGATAAATGTAACCGTTTCAGAGAGAAAAGCGACCAATGTGACGATCTGGCGTTATGTCGATTCGATAGTAAATGACGGAAACAGGAGATTTTCTTAGGTTTTTACTACATATTAACACTTTACACAATTTCTCGTGTTACCTGGCTGCCAGTCCTCGGTCCATGCGAAATCTTAATGTCCTCGGTCTGGTCCAAGGCACCAAACCGCCCAATAATTCATTAATCGATAACTAAAACTTGAAATGTAGCTCTTCTTACTGGGCGATTGCATAAACTTAGATGCTTCTTCAGTGTTCTACTATGCCGCTTGTAGTGACTCTGCATACCGCATCACGCGACAAGGGCTTGCAGACGATAAATGTAACCGTTTCAGAGAGAAAAGCGACCAATGTGACGATCTGGCGTTATGTCGATTCGATAGTAAATGACGGAAACGGGAGATTTTCTTAGGTTTTTACTACATATTAACACTTTACACAATTTCTCGTGTTGCCTGGCTGCCAGTCCTCGGTTCATGCAAAATCTTAAGGTCCTCGGTCTGGTCCAAGGCACCAAACCGCCCAATAATTCATTAATCGATAACTAAAACTTGAAATGTAGCTCTTCTTACTGGCCGATTGCATCAATGTAGATTCTTATTCTGTGTTCTAGTGTGCTGCTTGTACTGTGTCTGCATACCGCATCACGCGACAAGGGCTTGCAGACGATAAATGTAACCGTTTCAGAGAGAAAAGCGACCGATGTGACGATCTGGCGTTATGTCGATTCGATAGTAAATGACGGAAACGGGAGATTTTCTTAGGTTTTTACTACATATTAACACTTTACACAATTTCTCGTGTTACCTGGCTGCCACTCCTCGGTTCATGCGAAATCTTAATGTCCTCGGTCTGGTCCAAGGCACCAAACCGCCCAATAATTCATTAATCGATAAATAAAACTTGACATGTAGCTCTTCTTACTGGGCGATTGCATAAACTTAGATGCTTCTTCAGTGTTCTACTACGCCGCTTGTAGTGACTCTGCATACCGCATCACGCGACAAGGGCTTGCAGACGATAAATGTAACCGTTTCAGAGAGAAAAGCGACCAATGTGACGATCTGGCGTTATGTCGATTCGATAGTAAATGACGGAAACGGGAGATTTTCTTAGGTTTTTACTACATATTAACACTTTACACAATTTCTCGTGTTACCTGGCTGCCAGTCCTCGGTACATGCAAAATCCTAAGGTCCTCGGTCTGGTCCAAGGCACCAAACCGCCCAATAATTCATTAATCGATAACTAAAACTTGAAATGTAGCTCTTCTTACTGGCCGATTGCATCAACGTAGATTCTTATTCTGTGTTCTAGTGTGCTGCTTGTACTGTGTCTGCATACCGCATCACGCGACAAGGGCTTGCAGACGATAAATGTAACCGTTTCAGAGAGAAAAGCGACCAATGTGACGATCTGGCGTTATGTCGATTCGATAGTAAATGACGGAAACGGGAGATTTTCTTAGGTTTTTACTACATATTAACACTTTACACAATTTCTCGTGTTACCTGGCTGCCAGTCCTCGGTTCATGCAAAATCTTAAGGTCCTCGGTCTGGTCCAAGGCACCAAACCGCCCAATAATTCATTAATCGATAACTAAAACTTGAACTGCAGCTCTTCTTACTGGCCGATTGCATCAACGTAGATCCTTATTCTGTGTTCTAGTGTGCTGCTTGTACTGTGTCTGCATACCGCATCACGCGACAAGGGCTTGCAGACGATAAATGTAACCGTTTCAGAGAGAAAAGCGACCAATGTGACGATCTGGCGTTATGTCGATTCGATAGTAAATGACGGAAACGGGTGATTTTCTTAGGTTTTTACTACATATTAACACTTTACACACTTTCTCGTGTTACCTGGCTGCCAGTCCTCGGTTCATGCAAAATCTTAAGGTCCTCTGTCTGGTCCAAGGCACCAAACCGCCCAATAATTCATTAATCGATAACTAAAACTTGAAATGTAGCTCTTCTTACTGGGCGATTGCATAAACTTAGATGCTTCTTCACTGTTCTACTATGCCGCTTGTAGTGACTCTGCATACCGCATCACGCGACAAGGGCTTGCAGACGATAAATGTAACCGTTTCAGAGAGAAAAGCGACCACTGTGACGATCTGGCGTTATGTCGATTCGATAGTAAATGACGGAAACGGGAGATTTTCTTAGGTTTTTACTACATATTAACACTTTACACAATTTCTCGTGTTACCTGGCTGCCAGTCCTCGGTTCATGCAAAATCTTAAAGTCCTCGGTCTGGTCCAAGGCACCAAACCGCCCAATAATTCATTAATCGATAACTAAAACTTGAAATGTAGCTCTTCTTACTGGATGATTGCATAAACTTAGATGCTTCTTCAGTGTTCTACTATGCCGCTTGTAGTGACTCTGCATACCGCATCACGTACAAGGGCTTGCAGACGATAAATGTAACCGTTTCAGAGAGAAAAGCGACCAATGTGACGATCTGGCGTTATGTCGATTCGATAGTAAATGACGGAAACGGGAGATTTTCTTAGGTTTTTACTACATACTAACACTTTACACAATTTCTCGTGTTACCTGGCTGCCAGTCCTCGGTTCATGCAAAATCTTAAGGTCCTCGGTCTGGTCCAAGGCACCAAACCGCCCAATAATTCATTAATCGATAACTAAAACTTGAACTGCAGCTCTTCTTACTGGGCGATTGCATAAACTTAGATGCTTCTTCAGTGTTCTACTATGCCGCTAGTAGTGACTCTGCATACCGCATCACGCGACAAGGGCTTGCAGACGATAAATGTAACCGTTTCAGAGAGAAAAGCGACCAATGTGACGATCTGGCGTTATGTCGATTCGATAGTAAATGACGGAAACGGGAGATTTTCTTAGGTTTTTACTACATATTAACACTTTACACAATTTCTCGTGTTACCTGGCTGCCAGTCCTCGGTACATGCAAAATCCTAAGGTCCTCGGTCTGGTCCAAGGCACCAAACCGCCCAATAATTCATTAATCGATAACTAAAACTTGAAATGTAGCTCTTCTTACTGGCCGATTGCATCAACGTAGATTCTTATTCTGTGTTCTAGTGTGCTGCTTGTACTGTGTCTGCATACCGCATCACGCGACAAGGGCTTGCAGACGATAAATGTAACCGTTTCAGAGAGAAAAGCGACCAATGTGACGATCTGGCGTTATGTCGATTCGATAGTAAATGACGGAAACGGGAGATTTTCTTAGGTTTTTACTACATATTAACACTTTACACACTTTCTCGTGTTGCCTGGCTGCCAGTCCTCGGTTCATGCAAAATCTTAAGGTCCTCTGTGTGGTCCAAGGCACCAAACCGCCCAATAATTCATTAATCGATAAGTAAAACTTGAAATGTAGCTCTTCTTACTGGGCGATTGCATAAACTTAGATGCTTCTTCACTGTTCTACTATGCCGCTTGTAGTGACTCTGCATACCGCATCACGCGACAAGGGCTTGCAGACGATAAATGTAACCGTTTCAGAGAGAAAAGCGACCACTGTGACGATCTGGCGTTATGTCGATTCGATAGTAAATGACGGAAACGGGAGATTTTCTTAGGTTTTTACTACATATTAACACTTTACACAATTTCTCGTGTTACCTGGCTGCCAGTCCTCGGTTCATGCAAAATCTTAAAGTCCTCGGTCTGGTCCAAGGCACCAAACCGCCCAATAATTCATTAATCGATAAGTAAAACTTGAAATGTAGCTCTTCTTACTGGGCGATTGCATAAACTTAGATGCTTCTTCACTGTTCTACTATGCCGCTTGTAGTGACTCTGCATACCGCATCACGCGACAAGGGCTTGCAGACGATAAATGTAACCGTTTCAGAGAGAAAAGCGACCACTGTGACGATCTGGCGTTATGTCGATTCGATAGTAAATGACGGAAACGGGAGATTTTCTTAGGTTTTTACTACATATTAACACTTTACACAATTTCTCGTGTTACCTGGCTGCCAGTCCTCGGTTCATGCAAAATCTTAAAGTCCTCGGTCTGGTCCAAGGCACCAAACCGCCCAATAATTCATTAATCGATAACTAAAACTTGAAATGTAGCTCTTCTTACTGGATGATTGCATAAACTTAGATGCTTCTTCAGTGTTCTACTATGCCGCTTGTAGTGACTCTGCATACCGCATCACGTACAAGGGCTTGCAGACGATAAATGTAACCATTTCAGAGAGAAAAGCGACCAATGTGACGATCTGGCGTTATGTCGATTCAATAGTAAATGACGGAAACGGGAGATTTTCTTAGGTTTTTACTACATACTAACACTTTACACAATTTCTCGTGTTACCTGGCTGCCAGTCCTCGGTTCATGCAAAATCTTAAGGTCCTCGGTCTGGTCCAAGGCACCAAACCGCCCAATAATTCATTAATCGATAACTAAAACTTGAACTGCAGCTCTTCTTACTGGGCGATTGCATAAACTTAGATGCTTCTTCAGTGTTCTACTATGCCGCTTGTAGTGACTCTGCATACCGCAACACGCGACAAGGGCTTGCAGACGATAAATGTAACCGTTTCAGAGAGAAAAGCGACCAATGTGACGATCTGGCGTTATGTCGATTCGATAGTAAATGACGGAAACAGGAGATTTTCTTAGGTTTTTACTACATATTAACACTTTACACAATTTCTCGTGTTACCTGGCTGCCAGTCCTCGGTCCATGCGAAATCTTAATGTCCTCGGTCTGGTCCAAGGCACCAAACCGCCCAATAATTCATTAATCGATAACTAAAACTTGAAATGTAGCTCTTCTTACTGGGCGATTGCATAAACTTAGATGCTTCTTCAGTGTTCTACTATGCCGCTTGTAGTGACTCCGCATACCGCATCACGCGACAAGGGCTTGCAGACGATAAATGTAACCGTTTCAGAGAGAAAAGCGACCAATGTGACGATCTGGCGTTATGTCGATTCGATAGTAAATGACGGAAACGGGAGATTTTCTTAGGTTTTTACTACATATTAACACTTTACACAATTTCTCGTGTTGCCTGGCTGCCAGTCCTCGGTTCATGCAAAATCTTAAGGTCCTCGGTCTGGTCCAAGGCACCAAACCGCCCAATAATTCATTAATCGATAACTAAAACTTGAAATGTAGCTCTTCTTACTGGCCGATTGCATCAACGTAGATTCTTATTCTGTGTTCTAGTGTGCTGCTTGTACTGTGTCTGCATACCGCATCACGCGACAAGGGCTTGCAGACGATAAATGTAACCGTTTCAGAGAGAAAAGCGACCAATGTGACGATCTGGCGTTATGTCGATTCGATAGTAAATGACGGAAACGGGAGATTTTCTTAGGTTTTTACTACATATTAACACTTTACACAATTTCTCGTGTTACCTGGCTGCCAGTCCTCGGTTCATGCAAAATCTTAAGGTCCTCGGTCTGGTCCAAGGCACCAAACCGCCCAATAATTCATTAATCGATAACTAAAACTTGAAATGTAGCTCTTTTTACAGGGCGATTGCATAAACTTAGATGCTTCTTCAGTGTTCTACTATGCCGCTTGTAGTGACTCTGCATACCGCATCACGCGACAAGGTCTTGCAGACGATAAATGTAACCGTTTCAGAGAGAAAAGCGACCACTGTGACGATCTGGCGTTATGTCGATTCGATAGTAAATGACGGAAACGGGAGATTTTCTTAGGTTTTTACTACATATTAACACTTTCCACATTTTCTCGTGTTACGTGGCTGCCAGTCCTCGGTTCATGCAAAATCTTAAGGTCCTCGGTCATGTCAAAGGCATTAAACCGGCCAATAATTCAATTTTCGATAACTAAAATTTGAAGTGTAGCTCTTCTTTTTGGCCGATTGCATCAACGTAGATTCTTATTCTGTGTTCTAGTGTGCTGCTTGTACTGTGTCTGCATACCGCATCGCGCGACAAGGGCTTGCAGACGATAAATGTAACCGTTTCAGAGAGAAAAGCGACCACTGTGACGATCTGGCGTTATGTCGATTCGATAGTAAATGACGGAAACGGGAGATTTTCTTAGGTTTTTACTACATATTAACACTTTACACAATTTCTCGTGTTACATGGCTGCCAGTCCTCGGTTCATGCAAAATCTTAAGGTCCTCGGTCTGGTCCAAGGCACCAAACCGCCCAATAATTCATTAATCGATAACTAAAACTTGAAATGTAGCTCTTCTTACTGGCCGATTGCATCAACGTAGATTCTTATTCTGTGTTCTAGTGTGCTGCTTGTACTGTGTCTGCATACCGCATCACGCGACAAGGGCTTGCAGACGATAAATGTAAACGTTTCAGAGAGAAAAGCGACCACTGTGACGATCTGGCGTTATGTCGATTCGATAGTAAATGACGGAAACGGGAGATTTTCTTAGGTTTTTACTACATATTAACACTTTACACAATTTCTCGTGTTACCTGGCTGCCAGTCCTCGGTTCATGCAAAATCTTAAGGTCGTCTGTCTGGCCCAAGGCACCAAACC
This sequence comes from Schistocerca cancellata, assembly GCF_023864275.1. Taxonomy (NCBI): domain Eukaryota; kingdom Metazoa; phylum Arthropoda; class Insecta; order Orthoptera; family Acrididae; genus Schistocerca; species Schistocerca cancellata. Next base: position 4,898,847 of record NW_026047150.1, read on the forward strand.
GCCCAATAATTCATTAATCGATAACTAAAACTTGAACTGCAGCTCTTCTTACTGGGCGATTGCATAAACTTAGATGCTTCTTCAGTGTTCTACTATGCCGCTAGTAGTGACTCTGCATACCGCATCACGCGACAAGGGCTTGCAGACGATAAATGTAACCGTCTCAGAGAGAAAAGCGACCAATGTGACGATCTGGCGTTATGTCGATTCGATAGTAAATGACGGAAACGGGAGATTTTCTTAGGTTTTTACTACATATTAACACTTTACACAATTTCTCGTGTTACCTGGCTGCCAGTCCTCGGTACATGCAAAATCCTAAGGTCCTCGGTCTGGTCCAAGGCACCAAACCGCCCAATAATTCATTAATCGATAACTAAAACTTGAAATGTAGCTCTTCTTACTGGCCGATTGCATCAACGTAGATTCTTATTCTGTGTTCTAGTGTGCTGCTTGTACTGTGTCTGCATACCGCATCACGCGACAAGGGCTTGCAGACGATAAATGTAACCGTTTCAGAGAGAAAAGCGACCAATGTGACGATCTGGCGTTATGTCGATTCGATAGTAAATGACGGAAACGGGAGATTTTCTTAGGTTTTTACTACATATTAACACTTTACACACTTTCTCGTGTTGCCTGGCTGCCAGTCCTCGGTTCATGCAAAATCTTAAGGTCCTCTGTGTGGTCCAAGGCACCAAACCGCCCAATAATTCATTAATCGATAAGTAAAACTTGAAATGTAGCTCTTCTTACTGGGCGATTGCATAAACTTAGATGCTTCTTCACTGTTCTACTATGCCGCTTGTAGTGACTCTGCATACCGCATCACGCGACAAGGGCTTGCAGACGATAAATGTAACCGTTTCAGAGAGAAAAGCGACCACTGTGACGATCTGGCGTTATGTCGATTCGATAGTAAATGACGGAAACGGGAGATTTTCTTAGGTTTTTACTACATATTAACACTTTACACAATTTCTGGTGTTACCTGGCTGCCAGTCCTCGGTTCATGCAAAATCTTAAAGTCCTCGGTCTGGTCCAAGGCACCAAACCGCCCAATAATTCATTAATCGATAAGTAAAACTTGAAATGTAGCTCTTCTTACTGGGCGATTGCATAAACTTAGATGCTTCTTCACTGTTCTACTATGCCGCTTGTAGTGACTCTGCATACCGCATCACGCGACAAGGGCTTGCAGACGATAAATGTAACCGTTTCAGAGAGAAAAGCGACCACTGTGACGATCTGGCGTTATGTCGATTCGATAGTAAATGACGGAAACGGGAGATTTTCTTAGGTTTTTACTACATATTAACACTTTACACAATTTCTCGTGTTACCTGGCTGCCAGTCCTCGGTTCATGCAAAATCTTAAAGTCCTCGGTCTGGTCCAAGGCACCAAACCGCCCAATAATTCATTAATCGATAACTAAAACTTGAAATGTAGCTCTTCTTACTGGATGATTGCATAAACTTAGATGCTTCTTCAGTGTTCTACTATGCCGCTTGTAGTGACTCTGCATACCGCATCACGTACAAGGGCTTGCAGACGATAAATGTAACCATTTCAGAGAGAAAAGCGACCAATGTGACGATCTGGCGTTATGTCGATTCAATAGTAAATGACGGAAACGGGAGATTTTCTTAGGTTTTTACTACATACTAACACTTTACACAATTTCTCGTGTTACCTGGCTGCCAGTCCTCGGTTCATGCAAAATCTTAAGGTCCTCGGTCTGGTCCAAGGCACCAAACCGCCCAATAATTCATTAATCGATAACTAAAACTTGAACTGCAGCTCTTCTTACTGGGCGATTGCATAAACTTAGATGCTTCTTCAGTGTTCTACTATGCCGCTTGTAGTGACTCTGCATACCGCAACACGCGACAAGGGCTTGCAGACGATAAATGTAACCGTTTCAGAGAGAAAAGCGACCAATGTGACGATCTGGCGTTATGTCGATTCGATAGTAAATGACGGAAACAGGAGATTTTCTTAGGTTTTTACTACATATTAACACTTTACACAATTTCTCGTGTTACCTGGCTGCCAGTCCTCGGTCCATGCGAAATCTTAATGTCCTCGGTCTGGTCCAAGGCACCAAACCGCCCAATAATTCATTAATCGATAACTAAAACTTGAAATGTAGCTCTTCTTACTGGGCGATTGCATAAACTTAGATGCTTCTTCAGTGTTCTACTATGCCGCTTGTAGTGACTCCGCATACCGCATCACGCGACAAGGGCTTCCAGACGATAAATGTAACCGTTTCAGAGAGAAAAGCGACCAATGTGACGATCTGGCGTTATGTCGATTCGATAGTAAATGACGGAAACGGGAGATTTTCTTAGGTTTTTACTACATATTAACACTTTACACAATTTCTCGTGTTGCCTGGCTGCCAGTCCTCGGTTCATGCAAAATCTTAAGGTCCTCGGTCTGGTCCAAGGCACCAAACCGCCCAATAATTCATTAATCGATAACTAAAACTTGAAATGTAGCTCTTCTTACTGGCCGATTGCATCAACGTAGATTCTTATTCTGTGTTCTAGTGTGCTGCTTGTACTGTGTCTGCATACCGCATCACGCGACAAGGGCTTGCAGACGATAAATGTAACCGTTTCAGAGAGAAAAGCGACCAATGTGACGATCTGGCGTTATGTCGATTCGATAGTAAATGACGGAAACGGGAGATTTTCTTAGGTTTTTACTACATATTAACACTTTACACAATTTCTCGTGTTACCTGGCTGCCAGTCCTCGGTTCATGCAAAATCTTAAGGTCCTCGGTCTGGTCCAAGGCACCAAACCGCCCAATAATTCATTAATCGATAACTAAAACTTGAAATGTAGCTCTTTTTACAGGGCGATTGCATAAACTTAGATGCTTCTTCAGTGTTCTACTATGCCGCTTGTAGTGACTCTGCATACCGCATCACGCGACAAGGTCTTGCAGACGATAAATGTAACCGTTTCAGAGAGAAAAGCGACCACTGTGACGATCTGGCGTTATGTCGATTCGATAGTAAATGACGGAAACAGGAGATTTTCTTAGGTTTTTACTACATATTAACACTTTCCACATTTTCTCGTGTTACGTGGCTGCCAGTCCTCGGTTCATGCAAAATCTTAAGGTCCTCGGTCATGTCAAAGGCATTAAACCGGCCAATAATTCAATTTTCGATAACTAAAATTTGAAGTGTAGCTCTTCTTTTTGGCCGATTGCATCAACGTAGATTCTTATTCTGTGTTCTAGTGTGCTGCTTGTACTGTGTCTGCATACCGCATCGCGCGACAAGGGCTTGCAGACGATAAATGTAACCGTTTCAGAGAGAAAAGCGACCACTGTGACGATCTGGCGTTATGTCGATTCGATAGTAAATGACGGAAACGGGAGATTTTCTTAGGTTTTTACTACATATTAACACTTTACACAATTTCTCGTGTTACATGGCTGCCAGTCCTCGGTTCATGCAAAATCTTAAGGTCCTCGGTCTGGTCCAAGGCACCAAACCGCCCAATAATTCATTAATCGATAACTAAAACTTGAAATGTAGCTCTTCTTACTGGCCGATTGCATCAACGTAGATTCTTATTCTGTGTTCTAGTGTGCTGATTGTACTGTGTCTGCATACCGCATCACGCGACAAGGGCTTGCAGACGATAAATGTAAACGTTTCAGAGAGAAAAGCGACCACTGTGACGATCTGGCGTTATGTCGATTCGATAGTAAATGACGGAAACGGGAGATTTTCTTAGGTTTTTACTACATATTAACACTTTACACAATTTCTCGTGTTACCTGGCTGCCAGTCCTCGGTTCATGCAAAATCTTAAGGTCGTCTGTCTGGCCCAAGGCACCAAACCGCCCAATAATTCATTAATCGATAACTAAAACTTGAAATGTAGCTCTTCTTACTGGGCGATTGCATAAACTTAGGTGCTTCTTCAGTGTTCTACTATGCCGCTTGTAGTGACTCTGCATACCGCATCACGCGACAAGGGCTTGCAGACCATAAATGTAACCGTTTCAGAGAGAAAAGCGACCACTGTGACGATCTGGCGTTATGTCGATTCGATAGTAAATGACGGAAACGGGAGATTTTCTTTGGTTTTTAATACATATTAACACTTTACACAATTTCTCGTGTTACCTGGCTGCCAGTCCTCGGTTCATGCAAAATCTTAAAGTCCTCGGTCTGGTCCAAGGCACCAAACCGCCCAATAATTCATTAATCGATAACTAAAACTTGAACTGCAGCTCTTCTTACTGGGCGATTGCATAAACTTAGATGCTTCTTCAGTGTTCTACTATGCCGCTTGTAGTGACTCTGCATACCGCATCACGCGACAAGGGCTTGCAGACGATAAATGTAACCGTTTCAGAGAGAAAAGCGACCAATGTGACGATCTGGCGTTATGTCGATTCGATAGTAAATGACGGAAACGGGAGATTTTCTTAGGTTTTTACTACATATTAACACTTTACACAATTTCTCGTGTTACCTGGCTGCCAGTCCTCGGTTCATGCGAAATCTTAATGTCCTCGGTCTGGTCCAAGGCACCAAACCGCCCAATAATTCAATAATCGATAACTAAAACTTGAAATGTAGCTCTTCTTACTGGGCGATTGCATAAACTTAGATGCTTCTTCAGTGTTCTACTATGCCGCTTGTAGTGACTCTGCATACCGCATCACGCGACAAGGTCTTGCAGACGATAAATGTAACCGTTTCAGAGAGAAAAGCGACCACTGTGACGATCTGGCGTTATGTCGATTCGATAGTAAATGACGGAAACGGGAGATTATCTTAGGTTTTTGCTACATATTAACACTTTCCACATTTTCTCGTGTTACGTGGCTGCCAGTCCTCGGTTCATGCAAAATCTTAAGGTCCTCGGTCATGTCAAAGGCATTAAACCAGCCAATAATTCAATTTTCGATAGCTAAAATTTGAAGTGTAGCTCTTCTTTTTGGCCGATTGCATCAACGTAGATTCTTATTCTGTGTTCTAGTGTGCTGCTTGTACTGTGTCTGCATACCGCATCGCGCGACAAGGGCTTGCAGACGATAAATGTAACCGTTTCACAGAGAAAAGCGACCACTGTGACGATCTGGCGTTATGTCGATTCGATAGTAAATGACGGAAACGGGAGATTTTCTTAGGTTTTTACTACATATTAACACTTTACACAATTTCTTGTGTTACCTGGCTGCCAGTCCTCGGTTCATGCAAAATTCTAAGGTCCTCGGTCTGGTCCAAGGCACCAAACCGCCCAATAATTCATTAATCGATAACTAATACTTGTAATGTAGCTCTTCTTACTGGCCGATTGCATCAACGTAGATTCTTAATCTGTGTTCTAGTGTGCTGCTTGTACTGTGTCTGCATACCGCATCACGCGACAAGGGCTTGCAGACGATAAATGTAACAGTTTCAGAGAGAAAAGCGACCACTGCGACGATCTGGCGTTATGTCGATTCGATAGTAAATGACGGAAACGGGAGATTTTCTTAGGTTTTTACTACATATTAACACTTTACACAATTTCTCGTGTTACTTGGCTGCCAGTCCTCGGTTCATGCAAAATCTTAAGGTCCTCGGTCTGGTCCAAGGCACCAAACCGCCCAATGATTCATTAATCGATAACTAAAACTTGAAATGTAGCTCTTCTTACTGGCCGATTGCATCAATGTAGATTCTTATTCTGTGCTCTAGTGTGCTGCTTGTACTGTGTCTGCATACCGCATCACGCGACAAGGGCTTGCAGACGATAAATGTAATCGTTTCAGAGAGAAAAGCGACCACTGTGACGATCTGCCGTTATGTCGATTCGATAGTAAATGACGGAAACGGGAGATTTTCTTAGGTTTTTACTACATATTAACACTTTACACAATTTCTCGTGTTACCTGGCTGCCAGTCCTCGGTTCATGCAAAATCTTAAGGTCCTCGGTCTGGTCCAAGGCACCAAACCGCCCAATAATTCATTAATCGATAACTAAAACTTGAAATGTAGCTCTTCTTACTGGGCGATTGCATAAACTTAGATGCTTCTTCAGTTTTCTACTATGCCGCTTGTAGTGACTCTGCATACCGCATCACGCGACAAGGGCTTGCAGACGATAAATGTAACCGTTTCAGAGAGAAAAGCGACCACTGTGACGATCTGGCGTTATGTCGATTCGATAGTAAATGACGGAAACGGGAAATTTTCTTAGGTTTTTACTACATATTAACACTTTACACAATTTCTCGTGTTACCTGGCTGCCAGTCCTCGGTTCATGCAAAATCTTAAGGTCCTCTGTCTGGTCCAAGGCACCAAACCGCCCAATAATTCATTAATCGATAACTAAAACTTGAAATGTAGCTCTTCTTACTGGGCGATTGCATAAACTTAGATGCTTCTTCAGTGTTCTACTATGCCGCTTGTAGTGACTCTGCATACCGCATCACGCGACAAGGGCTTGCAGACGATAAATGTAACCGTTTCAGAGGGAAAAGCGACCACTGTGACGATCTGGCGTTATGTCGATTCGATAGTAAATGACGGAAACGGGAGATTTTCTTAGGTTTTTACTACATATTAACACTTTACACAATTTCTCGTGTTACCTGGCTGCCAGTCCTCGGTTCATGCAAAATCTTAAGGTCCTCGGTCTGGTCCAAGGCACCAAACCGCCCAATAATTCATTAATCGATAACTAAAACTTGAAATGTAGCTCTTCTTACTGGGCGATTGCATAAACTTAGATGCTTCTTCAGTGTTCTACTATGCCGCTTGTAGTGACTCTGCATACCGCATCACGTACAAGGGCTTGCAGACGATAAATGTAACCGTTTCAGAGAGAAAAGCGACCAATGTGACGATCTGGCGTTATGTCGATTCGATAGTAAATGACGGAAACGGGAGATTTTCTTAGGTTTTTACTACATATTAACACTTTACACAATTTCTCGTGTTACCTGGCTGCCAGTCCTCGGTTCATGCAAAATCTTAAGGTCCTCGGTCTGGTCCAAGGCACCAAACCGCCCAATAATTCATTAATCGATAACTAAAACTTGAACTGCAGCTCTTCTTACTGGGCGATTGCATAAACTTAGATGCTTCTTCAGTGTTCTACTATGCCGCTTGTAGTGACTCTGCATACCGCATCACGCGACAAGGACTTGCAGACGATAAATGTAACCGTTTCAGAGAGAAAAGCGACCAATGTGACGATCTGGCGTTATGTCGATTCGATAGTAAATGACGGAAACAGGAGATTTTCTTAGGTTTTTACTACATATTAACACTTTACACAATTTCTCGTGTTACCTGGCTGCCAGTCCTCGGTTCATGCGAAATCTTAATGTCCTCGGTCTGGTCCAAGGCACCAAACCGCCCAATAATTCATTAATCGATAACTAAAACTTGAAATGTAGCTCTTCTTACTGGCCGATTGCATAAACTTAGATGCTTCTTCAGTGTTCTACTATGCCGCTTGTAGTGACTCTGCATACCGCATCACGCGACAAGGGCTTGCAGACGATAAATGTAACCGTTTCAGAGAGAAAAGCGACCAATGTGACGATCTGCCGTTATGTCGATTCGATAGTAAATGACGGAAACGGGAGATTTTCTTAGGTTTTTACTACATATTAACACTTTACACAATTTCTCGTGTTACCTGGCTGCCAGTCCTCGGTTCATGCAAAATCTTAAGGTCCTCGGTCTGGTCCAAGGCACCAAACCGCCCAATAATTCATTAATCGATAACTAAAACTTGAAATGTAGCTCTTCTTACTGGCCGATTGCATCAACGTAGATTCTCATTCTGTGTTCTAGTGTGCTGCTTGTACTGTGTCTGCATACCGCATCACGCGACAAGGGCTTGCAGACGATAAATGTAACCGTTTCAGAGAAAAAAGCGACCAATGTGACGATCTGGCGTTATGTCGATTCGATAGTAAATGACGGAAACGGGAGATTTTCTTAGGTTTTTACTACATATTAACACTTTACACAATTTCTCGTGTTACCTGGCTGCCAGTCCTCGGTTCATGCAAAATCTTAAGGTCCTCGGTCTGGTCCAAGGCACCAAACCGCCCAATAATTCATTAATCGATAACTAAAACTTGAACTGCAGCTCTTCTTACTGGGCGATTGCATAAACTTAGATGCTTCTTCAGTGTTCTACTATGCCGCTTGTAGTGACTCTGCATACCGCATCACGCGACAAGGCCTTGCAGACGATAAATGTAACCGTTTCAGAGAGAAAAGCGACCAATGTGACGATCTGGCGTTATGTCGATTCGATAGTAAATGACGGAAACGGGAGATTTTCTTAGGTTTTTACTACATATTAACACTTTACACAATTTCTCGTGTTACCTGGCTGCGAGTCCTCGGTTCATGCAAAATCTTAAGGTCCTCGGTCTGGTCCAAGGCACCAAACCGCCCAATAATTCATTAATCGATAACTAAAACTTGAACTGCAGCTCTTCTTACTGGGCGATTGCATAAACTTAGATGCTTCTTCAGTGTTCTACTATGCCGCTTGTAGTGACTCTGCATACCGCATCACGCGACAAGGGCTTGCAGACGATAAATGTAACCGTTTCAGAGAGAAAAGCGACCAATGTGACGATCTGGCGTTATGTCGATTCGATAGTAAATGACGGAAACAGGAGATTTTCTTAGGTTTTTACTACATATTAACACTTTACACAATTTCTCGTAATACCTGGCTGCCACTCCTCGGTTCATGCGAAATCTTAATGTCCTCGGTCTGGTCCAAGGCACCAAACCGCCCAATAATTCATTAATCGATAAATAAAACTTGACATGTAGCTCTTCTTACTGGGCGATTGCATAAACTTAGATGCTTCTTCAGTGTTCTACTACGCCGCTTGGAGTGACTCTGCATACCGCATCACGCGACAAGGGCTTGCAGACGATAAATGTAACCGTTTCAGAGAGAAAAGCGACCAATGTGACGATCTGGCGTTATGTCGATTCGATAGTAAATGACGGAAACGGGAGATTTTCTTAGGTTTTTACTACATATTAACACTTTACACAATTTCTCGTGTTACCTGGCTGCCAGTCCTCGGTACATGCAAAATCCTAAGGTCCTCGGTCTGGTCCAAGGCACCAAACCGCCCAATAATTCATTAATCGATAACTAAAACTTGAAATGTAGCTCTTCTTACTGGCCGATTGCATCAACGTAGATTCTTATTCTGTGTTCTAGTGTGCTGCTTGTACTGTGTCTGCATACCGCATCACGCGACAAGGGCTTGCAGACGATAAATGTAACCGTTTCAGAGAGAAAAGCGACCAATGTGACGATCTGGCGTTATGTCGATTCGATAGTAAATGACGGAAACGGGAGATTTTCTTAGGTTTTTACTACATATTAACACTTTACACAATTTCTCGTGTTACCTGGCTGCCAGTCCTCGGTTCATGCAAAATCTTAAGGTCCTCGGTCTGGTCCAAGGCACCAAACCGCCCAATAATTCATTAATCGATAACTAAAACTTGAACTGCAGCTCTTCTTACTGGGTGATTGCATAAACTTAGATGCTTCTTCAGTGTTCTACTATGCCGCTTGTAGTGACTCTGCATACCGCATCACGCGACAAGGGCTTGCAGACGATAAATGTAACCGTTTCAGAGAGAAAAGCGACCAATGTGACGATCTGGCGTTATGTCGATTCGATAGTAAATGACGGAAACAGGAGATTTTCTTAGGTTTTTACTACATATTAACACTTTACACAATTTCTCGTGTTACCTGGCTGCCAGTCCTCGGTTCATGCGAAATCTTAATGTCCTCGGTCTGGTCCAAGGCACCAAACCGCCCAATAATTCATTAATCGATAACTAAAACTTGATATGTAGCTCTTCTTACTGGGCGATTGCATAAACTTAGATGCTTCTTCAGTGTTCTACTATGCCGCTTGTAGTGACGCTGCATACCGCATCACGCGACAAGGGCTTGCAGACGATAAATGTAACCGTTTCAGAGAGAAAAGCGACCAATGTGACGATCTGGCGTTATGTCGATTCGATAGTAAATGACGGAAACGGGAGATTTTCTTAGGTTTTTACTACATATTAACACTTTACACAATTTCTCGTGTTACCTGGCTGCCAGTCCTCGGTTCATGCGAAATCTTAAGGTCCTCGGTCTGGTCCAAGGCACCAAACCGCCCAATAATTCATTAATCGATAACTAAAACTTGAAATGTAGCTCTGCTTACTGGGCGATTGCATAAACTTAGATGCTTCTTCAGTGTTCTACTATGCCGCTTGTAGTGACTCTGCATACCGCATCACGCGACAAGGGCTTGCAGACGATAAATGTAACCGTTTCAGAGAGAAAAGCGACCACTGTGACGATCTGGCGTTATGTCGATTCGATAGTAAATGACGGAAACGGGAGATTTTCTTAGGTTTTTACTACATATTAACACTTTACACAATTTCTCGTGTTATCTGGCTGCCAGTGCTCGGTTCATGCAAAATCTCAAGGTCCTCGGTCTGGTCCAAGGCACCAAACCGCCCAATAATGCATTAATCGATAACTAAAACTTGAAATAAAGCTCTTCTTACTGGCCGATTGCATCAACGTAGATTCTTATTCTGTGTTCTAGTGTGCTGCTTGTACTGTGTCTGCATACCGCATCACGCGACAAGGGCTTGCAGACGATAAATGTAACCGTTTCAGAGAGAAAAGCGACCAATGTGACGATCTGGCGTTATGTCGATTCGATAGTAAATGACGGAAACGGGAGATTTTCTTAGGTTTTTACTACATATTAACACTTTACACAATTTCTGGTGTTACCTGGCTGCCAGTCCTCGGTTCATGCAAAATCTTAAGGTCCTCGGTCTGGTCCAAGGCACCAAACCGCCCAATAATTCATTAATCGATAACTAAAACTTGAAATGTAGCTCTTCTTACTGGCCGATTGCATCAACGTAGATTCTTATTCTGTGTTCTAGTGTGCTGCTTGTACTGTGTCTGCATACCGCATCACGCGACAAGGGCTTGCAGACGATAAATGTAACCGTTTCAGAGAGAAAAGCGACCAATGTGACGATCTGGCGTTATGTCGATTCGATAGTAAATGACGGAACCGGGAGATTTTCTTAGGTTTTTACTACATATTTACACTTTAAACAATTTCTCGTGTTACCTGGCTGCGAGTCCTCGGTTCATGCAAAATCTTAAGGTCCTCGGTCTGGTCCAAGGCACCAAACCGCCCAATAATTCATTAATCGATAACTAAAACTTGAAATGTAGCTCTTTTTACTGGGCGATTGCATAAACTTAGATGCTTCTTCAGTGTTCTACTATGCCGCTTGTAGTGACTCTGCATACCGCATCACGCGACAAGGGCTTGCAGACGATAAATGTAACCGTTTCAGAGAGAAAAGCGACCACTGTGACGATCTGGCGTTATGTCGATTCGATAGTAAATGACGGAAACGGGAGATTTTCTTAGGTTTTTACTACATATTAACACTTTACACAATTTCTCGTGTTACCTGGCTGCCAGTCCTCGGTTCATGCAAAATCTTAAGGTCCTCGGTCTGGTCCAAGGCACCAAACAGCCCAATAATTCAATAATCGATAACTAAAACTTGAAATGTAGCTCTTCTTACTGGCCGATTGCATCAACGTAGATTCTTATTCTGTGTTCTAGTGTGCTGCTTGTACTGTGTCTGCATACCGCATCACGCGACAAGGGCTTGCAGACGATAAATGTAACCGTTTCAGAGAGAAAAGCGACCACTGTGACGATCTGGCGTTATGTCGATTCGATAGTAAATGACGGAAACGGGAGATTTTCTTAGGTTTTTACTACATATTAACACTTTACACAATTTCTCGTGTTACCTGGCTGCCAGTCCTCGGTTCATGCAAAATCTTAAGGTCCTCGGTCTGGTCCAAGGCACCAAACCGCCCAATAATTCATTAATCGATAACTAAAACTTGAAATGTAGCTCTTCTTACTGGCCGATTGCATCAACGTAGATTCTTATTCTGTGTTCTAGTGTGCTGCTTGTACTGTGTCTGCATACCGCATTACGCGACAAGGGCTTGCAGACGATAAATGTAACCGTTTCAGAGAGAAAAGCGACCAATGTGACGATCTGGCGTTATGTCGATTCGATAGTAAATGACGGAACCGGGAGATTTTCTTAGGTTTTTACTACATATTAACACTTTACACAATTTCTCGTGTTACCTGGCTGCGAGTCCTCGGTTCATGCAAAATCTTAAGGTCCTCGGTCTGGTCCAAGGCACCAAACCGCCCAATAATTCATTAATCGATAACTAAAACTTGAAATGTAGCTCTTCTTACTGGCCGATTGCATCAACGTAGATTCTTATTCTGTGTTCTAGTGTGCTGCTTGTACTGTGTCTGCATACCGCATCACGCGACAAGGGCTTGCAGACGATAAATGTAACCGTTTCAGAGAGAAAAGCTACCAATGTGACGATCTGGCGTTATGTCGATTCGATAGTAAATGACGGAACCGGGAGATTTTCTTAGGTTTTTACTACATATTAACACTTTACACAATTTCTAGGGTTACCTGGCTGCCAGTCCTCGGTTCATGCAAAATCTTAAGGTCCTCGGTCTGGTCCAAGGCACCAAACCGCCCAATAATTCATTAGTCGATAACTAATACCTGAAATGTAGCTCTTTTTACTGGGCGATTGCATAAACTTAGATGCTTCTTCAGTGTTCTACTATGCCGCTTGTAGTGACTCTGCATACCGCATCACGCGACAAGGGCTTGCAGACGATAAATGTAACCGTTTCAGAGAGAAAAGCGACCAATGTGACGATCTGGCGTTATGTCGATTCGATAGTAATTGACGGAAACGGGAGATTTTCTCAGGTTTTTACTACATATTAACACTTTACACAATTTCTCGTGTTACCTGGCTGCCAGTCCTCGGTTCATGCAAAATCTTAAGGTCCTCGGTCTGGTCCAATGCACCAAACCGCCCAATAATTCATTAATCGATAACTAAAACTTGAAATGTAGCTCTTCTTACTGGCCGATTGCATCAACGTAGATTCTTATTCTGTGTTCTAGTGTGCTGCTTGTACTGTGTCTGCATACCGCATCACGCGACAAGGGCTTGCAGACGATAAATGTAACCGTTTCAGAGAGAAAAGCGACCAATGTGACGATCTGGCGTTATGTCGATTCGATAGTAAATGACGGAAACGGGAGATTTTCTTAGGTTTTTACTACATATTAACACTTTACACAATTTCTCGTGTTACCTGGCTGGCAGTCCTCCTTTCATGCAAAATCTTAAGGTCCTCGGTCTGGTCCAAGTCACCAAACCGCCCAATAATTCATTAATCGATAACTAAAACTTGAAATGTAGCTCTTCTTACTGGCCGATTGCATCAACGTAGATTCTTATTCTGTGTTCTAGTGTGCTGCTTGTACTGTGTCTGCATACCGCATCACGCGACAAGGGCTTGCAGACGATAAATGTAACCGTTTCAGAGAGAAAGGCGACCAATGTGACGATCTGGCGTTATGTCGATTCGATAGTAAATGACGGAAACGGGAGATTTTCTTAGGTTTTTACTACATATTAACACTTTACACAATTTCTCGTGTTACCTGGCTGCCAGTCCTCGGTTCATGCAAAATCTTAAGGTCCTCGGTCTGGTCCCAGGCACCAAACCGCCCAATAATTCATTAATCGATAACTAAAACTTGAAATGTAGCTCTTCTTCCTGGCCGATTGCATCAACGTAGATTCTTATTCTGTGTTCTAGTGTGCTGCTTGTACTGTGTCTGCATACCGCATCACGCGACAAGGGCTTGCAGACGATAAATGTAACCGTTTCAGAGAGAAAAGCGACCAATGTGACGATCTGGCGTTATGTCGATTCGATAGTAAATGACGGAAACGGGAGATTTTCTCGGGTTTTTACTACATATTAACACTTTACACAATTTCTCGTGTTACCTGGCTGCCAGTCCTCGGTTCATGCAAAATCTTAAGGTCCTCGGTCTGGTCCCAGGCACCAAACCGCCCAATAATTCATTAATCGATAACTAAAACTTGAACTGCAGCTCTTCTTACTGGGCGATTGCATAAACTTAGATGCTTCTTCAGTGTTCTACTATGCCGCTTGTAGTGACTCTGCATACCGCATCACGCGAAAAGGGCTTGCAGACGATAAATGTAACCGTTTCAGAGAGAAAAGCGACCAATGTGACGATCTGGCGTTATGTCGATTCGATAGTAAATGACGGAAACGGGAGATTTTCTCGGGTTTTTACTACATATTAACACTTTACACAATTTCTCGTGTTACCTGGCTGCCAGTCCTCGGTTCATGCAAAATCTTAAGGTCCTCGGTCTGGTCCAAGGCACCAAACCGCCCAATAATTCATTAATCGATAACTAAAACTTGAAATGTAGCTCTTCTTACTGGCCGATTGCATCAACGTAGATTCTTATTCTGTGTTCTAGTGTGCTGCTTGTACTGTGTCTGCATACCGCATCACGCGACAAGGGCTTGCAGACGATAAATGTAACCGTTTCAGAGAGAAAAGCGACCAATACGACGATCTGGCGTTATGTCGATTCGAAAGTAAATGACGGAACCGGGAGATTTTCTTAGGTTTTTACTACATATTAACACTTTACACAATTTCTCGTGTTACCTGGCTGCGAGTCCTCGGTTCATGCAAAATCTTAAGGTCCTCGTTCTGGTCCAAGGCACCAAACCGCCCAATAATTCATTAATCGATAACTAATACTTGAAATGTAGCTCTTTTTACTGGGCGATTGCATAAACTTAGATGCTTCTTCAGTGTTCTACTATGCCGCTTGTAGTGACTCTGCATACCGCATCACGCGACAAGGGCTTGCAGACGATAAATGTAACCGTTTCAGAGAGAAAAGCGACCAATGTGACGATCTGGCGTTATGTCGATTCGATAGTAAATGACGGAAACGGGAGATTTTCTTAGGTTTTTACTACATATTAACACTTTACACAATTTCTCGTGTTACCTGGCTGCCAGTCTTCGGTTCATGCAAAATCTTAAGGTCCTCGGTCTGGTCCAAGGCACCAAACCGCCCAATAATTCATTAATCGATAACTAAAACTTGAAATGTAGCTCTTCTTACTGGCCGATTGCATCAACGTAGATTCTTATTCTGTGTTCTAGTGTGCTGCTTGTACTGTGTCTGCATACCGCATCACGCGACAAGGGCTTGCAGACGATTAATGTAACCGTTTCAGAGAGAAAAGCGAGCAATGTGACGATCTGGCGTTATGTCGATTCGATAGTAAATGACGGAAACGGGAGATTTTCTTAGGTATTTACTATATATTAACACTTTATACAATTTCTCGTGTTACCTGGCTGCCAGTCCTCGGTTCATGCAAAATCTTAAGGTCCTCGGTCTGGTCCAAGGTACCAAACCGCCCAATAATTCATTAATCGATAACTAAAACTTGAAATGTAGCTCTTCTTACTGGGAGATTGCATAAACTTAGATGCTTCTTCAGTGTTCTACTATGCCGCTGGTAGTGACTCTGCATACCGCATCACGCGACAAGGGCTTGCAGACGATAAATGTAACCGTTTCAGAGAGAAAAGCGACCACTGTGACGATCTGGCGTTATGTCGATTCGATAGTAAATGACGGAAACGGGAGATTTTCTTAGGTTTTTACTACATATTAACACTTTACACAATTTCTCGTGTTACCTGGCTGCCAGTCCTCGGTTCATGCCAAATCTTAAGGTCCTCGGTCTGGTCCAAGGCACCAAACCGCCCAATAATTCATTAATCGATAACTAAAACTTGAAATGTAGCTCTTCTTACTGGCCGATTGCATCAACGTAGATTCTTATTCTGTGTTCTAGTGTGCTGCTTGTACTGTGTCTGCATACCGCATCACGCGACAAGGGCTTGCAGACGATAAATGTAACCGTTTCAGAGAGAAAAGCGACCAATGTGACGATCTGGCGTTATGTCGATTCGATAGTAAATGACGGAAACGGGAGATTTTCTTAGGTTTTTACTACATATTAACACTTTACACAATTTCTTGTGTTACGTGGCTGCCAGGCCTCGGTTCATGCAAAATCTTAAGGTCCTCGGTCTGGACCAAGGCACCAAACCGCCCAATAATTCATTAATCGACAACTAAAACTTGAACTGCAGCTCTTCTTACTGGGCGATTGCATAAACTTAGATGCTTCGTCAGTGTTCTACTATGCCGCTTGTAGTGACTCTGCATACCGCATCACGCGACAAGGGCTTGCAGGCGATAAATGTAACCGTTTCAAGGAGAAAAGCGACCAATGTGACGATCTGGCGTTATGTCGATTCGATAGTAAATGACGGAAACAGGAGATTTTCTTAGGTTTTTACTACATATTAACACTTTACACAATTTCTCGTGTTACCTGGCTGCCAGTCCTCGGTTCATGCAAAATCTTAAGGTCCTCGGTCTGGTCCAAGGCACCAAACCGCCCAATAATTCATTAATCGATAACTAAAACTTGAAATGTAGCTCTTCTTACTGGCCGATTGCATCAACGTAGATTCTTATTCTGTGTTCTAGTGTGCTACTTGTACTGTGTCTGCATACCGCATCACGCGACAAGGGCTTGCAGACGATAAATGTAACCGTTTCAGAGAGAAAAGCGACCAATGTGACGATCTGGCGTTATGTCGATTCGATAGTAAATGACGAAAACGGGAGATTTTCTTAGGTCTTTACCACATATTAACACTTTACACAATTTCTCGTGTTACCTGGCTGCCAGTCCTCGGTTCATGCAAAATCTTAAGGTCCTCGGTCTGGTCCCAGGCACCAAACCGCCCAATAATTCATTAATCGATAACTAAAACTTGAAATGTAGCTCTTCTTCCTGGCCGATTGCATCAACGTAGATTCTTATTCTGTGTTCTAGTGTGCTGCTTGTACTGTGTCTGCATACCGCATCACGCGACAAGGGCTTGCAGACGATAAATGTAACCGTTTCAGAGAGAAAAGCGACCAATGTGACGATCTGGCGTTATGTCGATTCGATAGTAAATGACGGAAACGGGAGATTTTCTCGGGTTTTTACTACATATTAACACTTTACACAATTTCTCGTGTTACCTGGCTGCCAGTCCTCGGTTCATGCAAAATCTTAAGGTCCTCGGTCTGGTCACAGGCACCAAACCGCCCAATAATTCATTAATCGATAACTAAAACTTGAACTGCAGCTCTTCTTACTGGGCGATTGCATAAACTTAGATGCTTCTTCAGTGTTCTACTATGACGCTTGTAGTGACTCTGCATACCGCATCACGCGAAAAGGGCTTGCAGACGATAAATGTAACCGTTTCAGAGAGAAAAGCGACCAATGTGACGATCTGGCGTTATGTCGATTCGATAGTAAATGACGGAAACGGGAGATTTTCTCGGGTTTTTACTACATATTAACACTTTACACAATTTCTCGTGTTACCTGGCTGCCAGTCCTCGGTTCATGCAAAATCTTAAGGTCCTCGGTCTGGTCCAAGGCACCAAACCGCCCAATAATTCATTAATCGATAACTAAAACTTGAAATGTAGCTCTTCTTACTGGCCGATTGCATCAACGTAGATTCTTATTCTGTGTTCTAGTGTGCTGCTTGTACTGTGTCTGCATACCGCATCACGCGAAAAGGGCTTGCAGACGATAAATGTAACCGTTTCAGAGAGAAAAGCGACCAATACGACGATCTGGCGTTATGTCGATTCGATAGTAAATGACGGAACCGGGAGATTTTCTTAGGTTTTTACTACATATTAACACTTTACACAATTTCTCGTGTTACCTGGCTGCGAGTCCTCGGTTCATGCAAAATCTTAAGGTCCTCGGTCTGATCCAAGGCACCAAACCGCCCAATAATTCATTAATCGATAACTAAAACTTGAAATGTAGCTCTTCTTACTGGCCGATTGCATCAACGTAGATTCTTATTCTGTGTTCTAGTGTGCTGCTTGTACTGTGTCTGCATACCGCATCACGCGACAAGGGCTTGCAGACGATAAATGTAACCGTTTCAGAGAGAAAAGCTACCAATGTGACGATCTGGCGTTATGTCGATTCGATAGTAAATGACGGAACCGGGAGATTTTCTTAGGTTTTTACTACATATTAACACTTTACACAATTTCTCGTGTTACCTGGCTGCGAGTCCTCGGTTCATGCAAATACTTAAGGTCCTCGTTCTGGTCCAAGGCACCAAACCGCCCAATAATTCATTAATCGATAACTAATACTTGAAATGTAGCTCTTTTTACTGGGCGATTGCATAAACTTAGATGCTTCTTCAGTGTTCTACTATGCCGCTTGTAGTGACTCTGCATACCGCATCACGCGACAAGGGCTTGCAGACGATAAATGTAACCGTTTCAGAGAGAAAAGCGACCAATGTGACGATCTGGCGTTATGTCGATTCGATAGTAAATGACGGAAACGGGAGATTTTCTCAGGTTTTTACTACATATTAACACTTTACACAATTTCTCGTGTTACCTGGCTGCCAGTCCTCGGTTCATGCAAAATCTTAAGGTCCTCGGTCTGGTCCAAGGCACCAAACCGCCCAATAATTCATTAATCGATAACTAAAACTTGAAATGTAGCTCTTCTTACTGGCCGATTGCATCAACGTAGATTCTTATTCTGTGTTCTAGTGTGCTGCTTGTACTGTGTCTGCATACCGCATCACGCGACAAGGGCTTGCAGACGATTAATGTAACCGTTTCAGAGAGAAAAGCGAGCAATGTGACGATCTGGCGTTATGTCGATTCGATAGTAAATGACGGAAACGGGAGATTTTCTTAGGTATTTACTATATATTAACACTTTATACAATTTCTCGTGTTACCTGGCTGCCAGTCCTCGGTTCATGCAAAATCTTAAGGTCCTCGGTCTGGTCCAAGGCACCAAACCGCCCAATAATTCATTAATCGATAACTAAAACTTGAAATGTAGCTCTTCTTACTGGGAGATTGCATAAACTTAGATGCTTCTTCAGTGTTCTACTATGCCGCTGGTAGTGACTCTGCATACCGCATCACGCGACAAGGGCTTGCAGACGATAAATGTAACCGTTTCAGAGAGAAAAGCGACCACTGTGACGATCTGGCGTTATGTCGATTCGATAGTAAATGACGGAAACGGGAGATTTTCTTAGGTTTTTACTACATATTAACACTTTACACAATTTCTCGTGTTACCTGGCTGCAAGTCCTCGGTTCATGCAAAATCTTAAGGTCCTCGGTCTGGTCCAAGGCACCAAACCGCCCAATAATTCATTAATCGATAACTAAAACTTGAAATGTAGCTCTTCTTACTGGCCGATTGCATCAACGTAGATTCTTATTCTGTGTTCTAGTGTGCTGCTTGTACTGTGTCTGCATACCGCATCACGCGACAAGTGCTTGCAGACGATAAATGTAACCGTTTCAGAGAGAAAAGCGACCAATGTGACGATCTGGCGTTATGTCGATTCGATAGTAAATGACGGAAACGGGAGATTTTCTTAGGTTTTTACTACATATTAACACTTTACACAATTTCTCGTGTTACGTGGCTGCCAGGCCTCGGTTCATGCAAAATCTTAAGGTCCTCGGTCTGGACCAAGGCACCAAACCGCCCAATAATTCATTAATCGACAACTAAAACTTGAACTGCAGCTCTTCTTACTGGGCGATTGCATAAACTTAGATGCTTCGTCAGTGTTCTACTATGCCGCTTGTAGTGACTCTGCATACCGCATCACGCGACAAGGGCTTGCAGGCGATAAATGTAACCGTTTCAAGGAGAAAAGCGACCAATGTGACGATCTGGCGTTATGTCGATTCGATAGTAAATGACGGAAACAGGAGATTTTCTTAGGTTTTTACTACATATTAACACTTTACACAATTCCTCGTGTTACCTGGCTGCCAGTCCTCGGTTCATGCAAAATCTTAAGGTCCTCGGTCTGGTCCAAGGCACCAAACCGCCCAATAATTCATTAATCGATAACTAAAACTTGAAATGTAGCTCTTCTTACTGGCCGATTGCATCAACGTAGATTCTTATTCTGTGTTCTAGTGTGCTACTTGTACTGTGTCTGCATACCGCATCACGCGACAAGGGCTTGCAGACGATAAATGTAACCGTTTCAGAGAGAAAAGCGACCAATGTGACGATCTGGCGTTATGTCGATTCGATAGTAAATGACGATAACGGGAGATTTTCTTAGGTCTTTACCACATATTAACACTTTACACAATTTCTCGTGTTACCTGGCTGCCAGTCCTCGGTTCATGCAAAATCTTAAGGTCCTCGGTCTGGTCCAAAGCACCAAACCGCCCAATAATTCATTAATCGATAACTAAAACTTGAAATGTAGCTCTTCTTACTGGCCGATTGCATCAACGTAGATTCTTATTCTGTGTTCTAGTGTGCTGCTTGTACTGTGTCTGCATACCGCATCACGCGACAAGGGCTTGCAGACGATAAATGTAACCGTTTCAGACGGAAAAGCGAGCAATGTGACGATCTGGCGTTATGTCGATTCGATAGTAAATGACGGAAACGGGAGATTTTCTTAGGTTTTTACTATATATTAACACTTTATACAATTTCTCGTGTTACCTGGCTGCTAGACCTCGGTTCATGCAAAATCCTAAGGTCCTCGGTCTGGTCCAAGGCACCAAACCGCCCAATAATTCATTAATCGATAACTAAAACTTGAAAAGTAGCTCTTCTTACTGGGCGATTGCATAATCTTAGATGCTTCTTCAGTGTTCTACTATGCCGCTTGTAGTGACTCTGCATACCGCATCACGCGACAAGGGCTTGCAGACGATAAATGTAACCGTTTCAGAGAGAAAAGCGACCACTGTGACGATCTGGCGTTATGTCGATTCGATAGTAAATGACGGAAACGGGAGATTTTCTTAGGTTTTTACTACATATTAACACTTTGCACAATTTCTCGTGTTACCTGGCTGCCAGTCCTCGGTTCATGCAAAATCTTAAGGTCCTCGGTCTGGTCCAAGGCACCAAACCGCCCAATAATTCATTAATCGACAACTAAAACTTGAAATGTAGCTCTTCTTACTGGCCGATTGCATCAACGTAGATTCTTATTCTGTGTTCTAGTGTGCTGCTTGTACTGTGTCTGCATACCGCATCACGCGACAAGGGCTTGCAGACGATAAATGTAACCCTTTCAGAGAGAAAAGCGACCAATGTGACGATCTGGCGTTATGTCGATTCGATAGTAAATGACGGAAACGGGAGATTTTCTTAGGTTTTTCCTACATATTAACACTTTACACAATTTCTCGAGTTACCTGGCTGCCAGTCCTCGGTGCATGCAAAATCTTAAGGTCCTCGGTCTGGTCCAAGGCACCAAACCGCCCAATAATTCATTAATCGATAACTAAAACTTGAAATGTAGCTCTTCTTACTGGCCGATTGCATCAACGTAGATTCTTATTCTGTGTTCTAGTGTGCTGCTTGTACTGTGTCTGCATACCGCATCACGCGACAAGGGCTTGCAGACGATAAATGTAACCGTTTCAGAGAGAAAAGCGACCACTGTGACGATCTGGCGTTATGTCGATTCGATAGTAAATGACGGAAACGGGAGATTTTCTTAGGTTTTTACTACATATTAACACTTTACACAATTTCTCGTGTTACCTGGCTGCCAGTCCTCGGTTCATGCTAAATCTTAAGGTCCTCGGTCTGGTCCAAGGCACCAAACCGCCCAATAATTCATTAATCGATAGCTAAAACTTGAACTGCAGCTCTTCTTACTGGGCGATTGCATAAACATAGATGCTTCTTCAGTGTTCTACTATGCCGCTTGTAGTGACTCTGCATACCGCATCACGCGACAAGGGCTTGCAGACGATAAATGTAACCGTTTCAGAGAGAAAAGCGACCACTGTGACGATCTGGCGTTATGTCGATTCGATAGTAAATGACGGAAACGGGAGATTTTCTTAGGTTTTTACTACATATTAACACTTTACACAATTTCTCGTGTTACCTGGCTGCGAGTCCTCGGTTCATGCAAAATCTTAAGGTCCTCGGTCTGGTCCAAGGCACCAAACCGCCCAATAATTCATTAATCCATAGCTAAAACTTGAAATGTAGCTCTTCTTACTGGCCGATTGCATCAACGTAGACTCTTATTCTGTGTTCTAGTGTGCTGCTTGTACTGTGTCTGCATACCGCATCACGCGACAAGGGCTTGCAGACGATAAATGTAACCGTTTCAGAGAGAAAAGCGACCAATGTGACGATCTGGCGTTATGTCGATTCGATAGTAAATGACGGAAACGGGAGATTTTCTTAGGTTTTTACTACATATTAACACTTTACACAATTTATCGTATTACCTGGCTGCCAGTCCTCGGTTCATGCAAAATCTTAAGGTACTCGGTCTGGTCCAAGGCACCAAACCGCCCAATAATTCATTAATCGATAACTAAAACTTGAAATGTAGCTCTTCTTACTGGGCGATTGCATAAACTTAGATGCTTCTTCAGTGTTCTACTATGCCGCTTGTAGTGACTCTGCATACCGCATCACGCGACAAGGGCTTGCAGACGATAAATGTAACCGTTTCAAGGAGAAAAGCGACCAATGTGACGATCTGGCGTTATGTCGATTCGATAGTAAATGACGGAAACAGGAGATTTTCTTAGGTTTTTACTACATATTAACACTTTACACAATTTCTCGTGTTACCTGGCTGCCAGTCCTCGGTTCATGCGAAATCTTAAGGTCCTCGGTCTGGTCCAAGGCACCAAACCGCCCAATAATTCATTAATCGATAACTAAAACTTGAAATGTAGCTCTTCTTACTGGCCGATTGCATCAACGTAGATTCTTATTCTGTGTTCTTGTGTGCTGCTTGTACTGTGTCTGCATACCGCATCACGCGACAAGGGCTTGCAGACGATAAATGTAACCGTTTCAAAGAGAAAAGCGACCAATGTGACGATCTGGCGTTATGTCGATTCGATAGTAAATGACGATAACGGGAGATTTTCTTAAGTTTTTACTACATATTAACACTTTACACAATTTCTCGTGTTACCTGGCTGCCAGTCCTCGGTTCATGGAAAATCTTAAGGTCCTCGGTCTGGTCCAAGGCACCAAACCGCCC
This sequence comes from Schistocerca cancellata, assembly GCF_023864275.1. Classification (NCBI taxonomy): domain Eukaryota; kingdom Metazoa; phylum Arthropoda; class Insecta; order Orthoptera; family Acrididae; genus Schistocerca; species Schistocerca cancellata. The sequence goes on from NW_026047150.1 coordinate 4,922,081, forward strand.
AATTATTCATTAATCGATAACTAAAACTTGAAATGTAGCTCTTCTTACTGGCAGATTGCATCAACGTAGATTCTTATTCTGTGTTCTAGTGTGCTGCTTGTACTGTGTCTGCATACCGCATCACGCGACAAGGGCTTGCAGACGATAAATGTAACCGTTTCAGAGAGAAAAGCGACCACTGTGACGATCTGGCGTTATGTCGATTCGATAGTAAATGACGGAAACGGGAGATTTTCTTAGGTTTTTACTACATATTAACACTTTACACAATTTCTCGTGTTACCTGGCTGCCAGTCCTCGGTTCATGCGAAATCTTAAGGTCCTCGGTCTGGTCCAAGGCACCAAACCGCCCAATAATTCATTAATCGATAACTAAAACTTGAAATGTAGCTCTGCTTACTGGGCGATTGCATAAACTTAGATGCTTCTTCAGTGTTCTACTATGCCGCTTGTAGTGACTCTGCATACCGCATCACGCGACAAGGGCTTGCAGACGATAAATGTAACCGTTTCAGAGAGAAAAGCGACCACTGTGACGATCTGGCGTTATGTCGATTCGATAGTAAATGACGGAAACGGGAGATTTTCTTAGGTTTTTACTACATATTAACACTTTACACAATTTCTCGTGTTATCTGGCTGCCAGTGCTCGGTTCATGCAAAATCTTAAGGTCCTCGGTCTGGTCCAAGGCACCAAACCGCCCAATAATGCATTAATCGATAACTAAAACTTGAAATAAAGCTCTTCTTACTGGCCGATTGCATCAACGTAGATTCTTATTCTGTGTTCTAGTGTGCTGCTTGTACTGTGTCTGCATACCGCATCACGCGACAAGGGCTTGCAGACGATAAATGTAACCGTTTCAGAGAGAAAAGCGACCAATGTGACGATCTGGCGTTATGTCGATTCGATAGTAAATGACGGAAACGGGAGATTTTCTTAGGTTTTTACTACATATTAACACTTTACACAATTTCTGGTGTTACCTGGCTGCCAGTCCTCGGTTCATGCAAAATCTTAAGGTCCTCGGTCTGGTCCAAGGCACCAAACCGCCCAATAATTCATTAATCGATAACTAAAACTTGAAATGTAGCTCTTCTTACTGGCCGATTGCATCAACGTAGATTCTTATTCTGTGTTCTAGAGTGCTGCTTGTACTGTGACTGCATACCGCATCACGCGACAAGGGCTTGCAGACGATAAATGTAACCGTTTCAGAGAGAAAAGCGACCACTGTGACGATCTGGCGTTATGTCGATTCGATAGTAAATGACGGAAACGGGAGATTTTCTTAGGTTTTTACTACATATTAACACTTTACACAATTTCTCGTGTTACCTGGCTGCCAGTCCTCGGTTCATGCAAAATCTTAAGGTCCTCGGACTGGTCCAAGGCACCAAACCGCCCAGTAATTCATTAATCGATAACTAAAACTTGAAATGTAGCTCTTCTTACTGGCCGATTGCATCAACGTAGATTCTTATTCTGTGTTGTAGTGTGCTGCTTGTACTGTGTCTGCATACCGCATCACGCGACAAGGGCTTGCAGACGATAAATGTAACCGTTTCAGAGAGAAAAGCGACCACTGTGACGATCTGGCGATATGTCGATTCGATAGTAAATGACGGAAACGGGAGATTTTCTTAGGTATTTACTACATATTAACACTTTACACAATTTCTCGTGTTACCTGGCTGCGAGTCCTCGGTTCATGCAAAATCTTAAGGTCCTCGGTCTGGTCCAAGGCACCAAACCGCCCAATAATTCATTAATCCATAGCTAAAACTTGAAATGTAGCTCTTCTTACTGGCCGATTGCATCAACGTAGACTCTTATTCTGTGTTCTAGTGTGCTGCTTGTACTGTGTCTGCATACCGCATCACGCGACAAGGGCTTGCAGACGATAAATGTAACCGTTTCAGAGAGAAAAGCGACCAATGTGACGATCTGGCGTTATGTCGATTCGATAGTAAATGACGGAAACGGGAGATTTTCTTAGGTTTTTACTACATATTAACACTTTACACAATTTATCGTATTACCTGGCTGCCAGTCCTCGGTTCATGCAAAATCTTAAGGTACTCGGTCTGGTCCAAGGCACCAAACCGCCCAATAATTCATTAATCGATAACTAAAACTTGAAATGTAGCTCTTCTTACTGGGCGATTGCATAAACTTAGATGCTTCTTCAGTGTTCTACTATGCCGCTTGTAGTGACTCTGCATACCGCATCACGCGACAAGGGCTTGCAGACGATAAATGTAACCGTTTCAAGGAGAAAAGCGACCAATGTGACGATCTGGCGTTATGTCGATTCGATAGTAAATGACGGAAACAGGAGATTTTCTTAGGTTTTTACTACATATTAACACTTTACACAATTTCTCGTGTTACCTGGCTGCCAGTCCTCGGTTCATGCGAAATCTTAAGGTCCTCGGTCTGGTCCAAGGCACCAAACCGCCCAATAATTCATTAATCGATAACTAAAACTTGAAATGTAGCTCTTCTTACTGGCCGATTGCATCAACGTAGATTCTTATTCTGTGTTCTAGTGTGCTGCTTGTACTGTGTCTGCATACCGCATCACGCGACAAGGGCTTGCAGACGATAAATGTAACCGTTTCAAAGAGAAAAGCGACCAATGTGACGATCTGGCGTTATGTCGATTCGATAGTAAATGACGATAACGGGAGATTTTCTTAAGTTTTTACTACATATTAACACTTTACACAATTTCTCGTGTTACCTGGCTGCCAGTCCTCGGTTCATGCAAAATCTTAAGGTCCTCGGTCTGGTCCAAGGCACCAAACCGCCCAATTATTCATTAATCGATAACTAAAACTTGAAATGTAGCTCTTCTTACTGGCAGATTGCATCAACGTAGATTCTTATTCTGTGTTCTAGTGTGCTGCTTGTACTGTGTCTGCATACCGCATCACGCGACAAGGGCTTGCAGACGATAAATGTAACCGTTTCAGAGAGAAAAGCGACCACTGTGACGATCTGGCGTTATGTCGATTCGATAGTAAATGACGGAAACGGGAGATTTTCTTAGGTTTTTACTACATATTAACACTTTACACAATTTCTCGTGTTACCTGGCTGCCAGTCCTCGGTTCATGCGAAATCTTAAGGTCCTCGGTCTGGTCCAAGGCACCAAACCGCCCAATAATTCATTAATCGATAACTAAAACTTGAAATGTAGCTCTGCTTACTGGGCGATTGCATAAACTTAGATGCTTCTTCAGTGTTCTACTATGCCGCTTGTAGTGACTCTGCATACCGCATCACGCGACAAGGGCTTGCAGACGATAAATGTAACCGTTTCAGAGAGAAAAGCGACCACTGTGACGATCTGGCGTTATGTCGATTCGATAGTAAATGACGGAAACGGGAGATTTTCTTAGGTTTTTACTACATATTAACACTTTACACAATTTCTCGTGTTATCTGGCTGCCAGTGCTCGGTTCATGCAAAATCTTAAGGTCCTCGGTCTGGTCCAAGGCACCAAACCGCCCAATAATGCATTAATCGATAACTAAAACTTGAAATAAAGCTCTTCTTACTGGCCGATTGCATCAACGTAGATTCTTATTCTGTGTTCTAGTGTGCTGCTTGTACTGTGTCTGCATACCGCATCACGCGACAAGGGCTTGCAGACGATAAATGTAACCGTTTCAGAGAGAAAAGCGACCAATGTGACGATCTGGCGTTATGTCGATTCGATAGTAAATGACGGAAACGGGAGATTTTCTTAGGTTTTTACTACATATTAACACTTTACACAATTTCTCGTGTTACCTGGCTGCCAGTCCTCGGTTCATGCAAAATCTTAAGGTCCTCGGTCTGGTCCAAGGCACCAAACCGCCCAATAATTCATTAATCGATAACTAAAACTTGAAATGTAGCTCTTCTTACTGGCCGATTGCATCAACGTAGATTCTTATTCTGTGTTCTAGAGTGCTGCTTGTACTGTGACTGCATACCGCATCACGCGACAAGGGCTTGCAGACGATAAATGTAACCGTTTCAGAGAGAAAAGCGACCACTGTGACGATCTGGCGTTATGTCGATTCGATAGTAAATGACGGAAACGGGAGATTTTCTTAGGTTTTTACTACATATTAACACTTTACACAATTTCTCGTGTTACCTGGCTGCCAGTCCTCGGTTCATGCAAAATCTTAAGGTCCTCGGTCTGGTCCAAGGCACCAAACCGCCCAGTAATTCATTAATCGATAACTAAAACTTGAAATGTAGCTCTTCTTACTGGCCGATTGCATCAACGTAGATTCTTATTCTGTGTTGTAGTGTGCTGCTTGTACTGTGTCTGCATACCGCATCACGCGACAAGGGCTTGCAGACGATAAATGTAACCGTTTCAGAGAGAAAAGCGACCACTGTGACGATCTGGCGATATGTCGATTCGATAGTAAATGACGGAAACGGGAGATTTTCTTAGGTATTTACTACATATTAACACTTTACACAATTTCTCGTGTTACCTGGCTGCGAGTCCTCGGTTCATGCAAAATCTTAAGGTCCTCGGTCTGGTCCAAGGCACCAAACCGCCCAATAATTCATTAATCGATAGCTAAAACTTGAAATGTAGCTCTTCTTACTGGCCGATTGCATCAACGTAGATTCTTATTCTGTGTTCTAGTGTGCTGCTTGTACTGTGTCTGCATACCGCATCACGCGACAAGGGCTTGCAGACGATAAATGTAACCGTTTCAGAGAGAAAAGCGACCAATGTGACGATCTGGCGTTATGTCGATTCGATAGTAAATGACGGAAACGGGAGATTTTCTTAGGTTTTTACTACATATTAACACTTTACACAATTTCTCGTGTTACCTGGCTGCCAGTCCTCGGTTCATGCAAAATCTTAAGGTCCTCGGTCTGGTCCAAGGCACCAAACCGCCCAATAATTCATTAATCGATAACTAAAACTTGAAATGTAGCTCTTCTTACTGGGCGATTGCATAAACTTAGATGCTTCTTCAGTGTTCTACTATGCCGCTTGTAATGACTCTGCATACCGTATCACGCGACAAGGGCTTGCAGACGATAAATGTAACCGTTTCAGAGAGAAAAGCGACCAATGTGACGATCTGGCGTTATGTCGATTCGATAGTAAATGACGGAAACGGGAGATTTTCTTAGGTTTTTACTACATATTAACACTTTACACAATTTCTCCTGTTACCTGGCTGCCAGTCCTCGGTTCATGCAAAATCTTAAGGTCCTCGGTCTGGTCCAAGGCACCAAACCGCCCAATAATTCATTAATCGATAACTAAAACTTGAAATGTAGCTCTTCTTACTGGGCGATTGCATAAACTTAGATGCTTCTTCAGTGTTCTACTATGCCGCTTGTAGTGACTCTGCATACCGCATCACGCGACAAGGGCTTGCAGACGATAAATGTAACCGTTTCAGAGAGAAAAGCGACCACTGTGACGATCTGGCGTTATGTCGATTCGATAGTAAATGACGGAAACGGGAGATTTTCTTAGGTTTTTACTACATATTAACACTTTACACAATTTCTCGTGTTACCTGGCTGCCAGTCCTCGGTTCATGCAAAATCTTAAGGTCCTCGGTCTGGTCCAAGGCACCAAACCGCCCAATAATTCATTAATCGATAACTAAAACTTGAAATGTAGCTCTTCTTACTGGCCGATTGCATCAACGTAGATTCTTATTCTGTGTTCTAGTGTGCTGCTTGTACTGTGTCTGCATACCGCATCACGCGACAAGGGCTTGCAGACGATAAATGTAACCGTTTCAGAGAGAAAAGCGACCACTGTGACGATCTGGCGTTATGTCGATTCGATAGTAAATGACGGAAACGGGAGATTTTCTTAGGTTTTTACTACATATTAACACTTTACACAATTTCTCGTGTTACCTGGCTGCCAGTCCTCGGTTCATGCAAAATCTTATGGTCCTCGGTCTGGTCCAAGGCACCAAACCGCCCAATAATTCATTAATCGATAACTAAAACATGAAATGTAGCTCATCTTACTGGCCGATTGCATCAACATAGATTCTTATTCTGTGTTCTAGTGTGCTGCTTGTACTGTGTCTGCATACCGCATCACGCGACAAGGGCTTGCAGACGATAAATGTAACCGTTTCAGAGAGAAAAGCGACCACTGTGACGATCTGGCGTTATGTCGATTCGATAGTAAATGACGGAAACGGGAGATTTTCTTAGGTTTTTACTACATATTAACACTTTACACAATTTCTCGTGTTACCTGGCTGCGAGTCCTCGGTTCATGCATAATCTTAAGGTCCTCGGTCTGGTCCAAGGCACCAAACCGCCCAATAATTCATTAATCGATAACTAAAACATGAAATGTAGCTCTTCTTACTGGGCGATTGCATAAACTTAAATGCTTCTTCAGTGTTCTACTATGCCGCTTGTAGTGACTCTGCATACCGCATCACGCGACAAGGGCTTGCAGACGATAAATGTAACCGTTTCAGAGAGAAAAGCGACCACTGTGACGATCTGGCGTTATGTCGATTCGATAGTAAATGACGGAAACGGGAGATTTTCTTAGGTTTTTACTACATATTAACACTTTACACAATTTCTCGTGTTACCTGGCTGCCAGTCCTCGGTTCATGCAAAATCTTAAGGTCCTCGGGCTGGTCCAAGGTACCAAACCGCCCAATAATTCATTAATCGATAACTAAAACTTGAAATGTAGCTCTTCTTACTGGCCGATTGCATCAACGTAGATTCTTATTCTGTGTTCTAGTGTGCTGCTTGTACTGTGTCTGCATACCGCATCACGCGACAAGGGCTTGCAGACGATAAATGTATCCGTTTCAGAGAGAAAAGCGACCACTGTGACGATCTGGCGTTATGTCAATTCGATAGTAAATGACAGAAACGGGAGATTTTCTTAGGTTTTTACTACATATTAACACTTTACACAATTTCTCGTGTTACCTGGCTACCAGTCCTCGGTTCATGCAAAATCTTAAGGTCCTCGGTCTGGTCCAAGGCACCAAACCGCCCAATAATTCATTAATCGATAACTAAAACTTGAATTGTAGCTCTTCTTACTGGGCGATTGCATAAACTTAGATGCTTCTTCAGTGTTCTACTATGCCGCTTGTAGTGACTCTGCATACCGCATCACGCGACAAGGGCTTGCAGACGATAAATGTAACCGTTTCAGAGAGAAAAGCGACCACTGTGACGATCTGGCGTTATGTCGATTCGATAGTAAATGACGGAAACGGGAGATTTTCTTAGGTTTCTACTACATATTAACACTTTACACAATTTCTCGTGTTACCTGGCTGCCAGTCCTCGGTTCATGCAAAATCTTAAGGTCCTCGGTCTGGTCCAAGGCACCAAACCGCCCAATAATTCATTAATCGATAACTAAAACTTGAAAAGTAGCTCTTCTTACTGGCCGATTGCATCAACGTAGATTCTTATTCTGTGTTCTAGTGTGCTGCTTGTACTGTGTCTGCATACCGCATCACGCGACAAGGGCTTGCAGACGATAAATGTAACCGTTTCAGAGAGAAAAGCGACCACTGTGACGATCTGGCGTTATGTCGATTCGATAGTAAATGACGGAAACGGGAGATTTTCTTAGGTTTTTACTACATATTAACACTTTACAAAATTTCTCGTGTTACCTGGCTGCCAGTCCTCGGTTCATGCATAATCTTAAGGTCCTCGGTCTGGTCCAAGGCACCAAACCGCCCAATAATTCATTAATCGATAACTAAAACATGAAATGTAGCTCTTCTTACTGGGCGATTGCATAAACTTAGATGCTTCTTCAGTGTTCTACTATGCCGCTTGTAGTGACTCTGCATACCGCATCACGCGACAAGGGCTTGCAGACGATAAATGTAACCGTTTCAGAGAGAAAAGCGACCACTGTGACGATCTGGCGTTATGTCGATTCGATAGTAAATGACGGAAACGGGAGATTTTCTTAGGTTTTTACTACATATTAACACTTTACACAATTTCTCGTGTTACCTGGCTGCCAGTCCTCGGTTCATGCAAAATCTTAAGGTCCTCGGGCTGGTCCAAGGCACCAAACCGCCCAATAATTCATTAATCGATAACTAAAACTTGAAATGTAGCTCTTCTTACTGGCCGATTGCATCTACGTAGATTCTTATTCTGTGTTCTAGTGTGCTGCTTGTACTGTGTCTGCATACCGCATCACGCGACAAGGGCTTGCAGACGATAAATGTAACCGTTTCAGAGAGAAAAGCGACCACGGTGACGATCTGGCGTTATGTCAATTCGATAGTAAATGACAGAAACGGGAGATTTTCTTAGGTTTTTACTACATATTAACACTTTACACAATTTCTCGTGTTACCTGGCTACCAGTCCTCGGTTCATGCAAAATCTTAAGGTCCTCGGTCTGGTCCAAGGCACCAAACCGCCCAATAATTCATTAATCGATAACTAAAACTTGAATTGTAGCTCTTCTTACTGGGCGATTGCATAAACTTAGATGCTTCTTCAGTGTTCTACTATGCCGCTTGTAGTGACTCTGCATACCGCATCACGCGACAAGGGCTTGCAGACGATAAATGTAACCGTTTCAGAGAGAAAAGCGACCACTGTGACGATCTGGCGTTATGTCGATTCGATAGTAAATGACGGAAACGGGAGATTTTCTTAGGTTTTTACCACATATTAACACTTTACACAATTTCTCGTGTTACCTGGCTGCCAGTCCTCGGTTCATGCAAAATCTTAAGGTCCTCGGTCTGGTCCAAGGCACCAAACCGCCCAATAATTCATTAATCGATAACTAAAACTTGAAAAGTAGCTCTTCTTACTGGCCGATTGCATCAACGTAGATTCTTATTCTGTGTTCTAGTGTGCTGCTTGTACTGTGTCTGCATACCGCATCACGCGACAAGGGCTTGCAGACGATAAATGTAACCGTTTCAGAGAGAAAAGCGACCACTGTGACGATCTGGCGTTATGTCGATTCGATAGTAAATGACGGAAACGGGAGATTTTCTTAGGTTTTTACTACATATTAACACTTTACACAATTTCTCGTGTTACCTGGCTGCCAGTCCTCGGTTCATGCAAAATCTTAAGGTCCTCGGTCTGGTCCAAGGCACCAAACCGCCCAATAACTCATTAATCGATAACTAAAACTTGAAATGTAGCTCTTCTTACTGGGCGATTGCATAAACTTAGATGCTTCTTCAGTGTTCTACTATGCCGCTTGTAATGACTCTGCATACCGCATCACGCGACAAGGGCTTGCAGACGATAAATGTAACCGTTTCAGAGAGAAAATCGACCACTGTGACGATCTGGCGTTATGTCGATTCGATAGTAAATGACGGAAACGGGAGATTTTCTTAGGTTTTTACTACATATTAACACTTTACACAATTTCTCGTGTTACCTGGCTGCCAGTCCTCGGTTCATGCAAAATCTTAAGGTCCTCGGTCTGGTCCAAGGCACCAAACCGCCCAATAATTCATTAATCGATAACTAAAACTTGAAATGTAGCTCATCTTACTGGCCGATTGCATCAACATAGATTCTTATTCTGTGTTCTAGTGTGCTGCTTGTACTGTGTCTGCATACCGCATCACGCGACAAGGGCTTGCAGACGATAAATGTAACCGTTTCAGAGAGAAAAGCGACCACTGTGACGATCTGGCGTTATGTCGATTCGATAGTAAATGACGGAAACGGGAGATTTTCTTAGGTTTTTACTACATATTAACACTTTACACAATTTCTCGTGTTACCTGGCTGCCAGTCCTCGGTTCATGCATAATCTTAAGGTCCTCGGTCTGGTCCAAGGCACCAAACCGCCCAATAATTCATTAATCGATAACTAAAACTTGAAATGTAGCTCTTCTTACTGGGCGATTGCATAAACTTAGATGCTTCTTCAGTGTTCTACTATGCCGCTTGTAGTGACACTGCATACCGCATCACGCGACAAGGGCTTGCAGACGATAAATGTAACCGTTTCAGAGAGAAAAGCGACCACTGTGACGATCTGGCGTTATGTCGATTCGATAGTAAATGACGGAAACGGGAGATTTTCTTAGGTTTTTACTGCATATTAACACTTTGCACAATTTCTCGTGTTACCTGGCAGCCAGTCCTCGGTTCATGCAAAATCTTAAGGTCCTCGGTCTGGTCCAAGGCACCAAACCGCCCAATAATTCATTAATCGATAACTAAAACTTGAAATCTAGCTCTTCTTACTGGCCGATTGCATCAACGTAGATTCCTATTCTGTGTTCTAGTGTGCTGCTTGTACTGTGTCTGCATACCGCATCACGCTACAAGGGCTTGCAGACGATAAATGTAACCGTTTCAGAGAGAAAAGCGACCACTGTGACGATCTGGCGTTATGTCGATTCGATAGTAAATGACGGAAACGGGAGATTTTCTTAGGTTTTTACTACATATTAACACTTTACACAATTTCTCGTGTTACCTGGCTGCCAGTCCTCGGTTCATGCAAAATCTTAAGGTCCTCGGTCTGGTCCAAGGCACCAAACCACCCAATAATTCATTAATCGATAACTAAAACTTGAACTGCAGCTCTTCTTACTGGGCGATTGCATAAACTTAGATGCTTCTTCAGTGTTCTACTATGCCGCTTGTAGTGACTCTGCATACCGCATCACGCGACAAGGGCTTGCAGACGATAAATGTAACCGTTTCAGAGAGAAAAGCGACCACTGTGACGATCTGGCGTTATGTCGATTCGATAGTAAATGACGGAAACGGGAGATTTTCTTAGGTTTTTACTACATATTAACACTTTACACAATTTCTCGTGTTACCTGGCTGCCAGTCCTCGGTTCATGCAAAATCTTAAGGTCCTCGGTCTGGTCCAAGGCACCAAACCGCCCAATAATTCATTAATCGATAACTAAAACTTGAAATGTAGCTCTTCTTACTGGCCGATTGCATCAACGTAGATTCTTATTCTGTGTTCTAGTGTGCTGCTTGTACTGTGTCTGCATACCGCATCACGTGACAAGGGCTTGCAGACGATAAATGTAAACGTTTCAGAGAGAAAAGCGACCACTGTGACGATCTGGCGTTATGTCGATTCGATAGTAAATGAAGGAAACGGGAGATTTTCTTAGGTATTTACTACATATTAACACTTTACACAATTTCTCGTGTTACCTGGCTGCCAGTCCTCGGTTCATGCAAAATCTTAAGGTCCTCGGTCTGGTCCAAGGCACCAAACCGCCCAATAATTCATTAATCGATAACTAAAACTTGAAATGTAGCTCTTCTTACTGGGCGATTGCATAAACTTAGATGCTTCCTCAGTGTTCAACTATGCCGCTTGTAGTGACTCCGCATACCGCATCACGCGACAAGGGCTTACAGACGATAAATGTAACCGTTTCAGAGAGAAAAGCGACCACTGTGACGATCTGGCGTTATGTCGATTCGATAGTAAATGACGGAAACGGGAGATTTTCTTAGGTTTTTACTACATATTAACACTATACACAATTTCTCGTGTTACCTGGCTGCCAGTCCTCGGTTCATGCAAAATCTTAAGGTCCTCGGTCTGGTCCAAGGCACCAAACCGCCCAATAATTCATTAATCGATAACTAAAACATGAACTGCAGCTCTTCTTACTGGGCGATTGCATAAACTTAGATGCTTCTTCAGTGTTCTACTATGCCGCTTGTAGTGACTCTGCATACCGCATCACGCGACAAGGGCTTGCAGACGATGAATGTAACCGTTTCAGAGAGAAAAGCGACCACTGTGACGATCTGGCTTTATGTCGATTCGATAGTAAATGACGGAAATGGGAGATTTTCTTAGGTTTTTACTACATATTAACACTTTACACAATTTCTCGTGTTACCTGGCTGCCAGTCCTCGGTTCATGCAAAATCTTAAGGTCCTCGGTCTGGTCCAAGGCACCAAACCGCCCAATAATTCATTAATCGATAACTAAAACTTGAAATCTAGCTCTTCTTCCTGGCCGATTGCATCAACGTAGATTCTTATTCTGTGTTCTAGTGTGCTGCTTGTACTGTGTCTGCATACCGCATCACGCGACAAGGGCTTGCAGACGATAAATGTAACCGTTTCAGAGAGAAAAGCGACCACTGTGACGATCTGGCGTTATGTCGATTCGATAGTAAATGACGGAAACGGGAGATTTTCTTAGGTTTTTACTACATATTAACACTTTACACAATTTCTCGTGTTACCTGGCTGCCAGTCCTCGGTTCATGCAAAATCTTAAGGTCCTCGGTCTGGTCCAAGGCACCAAACCGCCCAATAATTCATTAATCGATAACTAAAACTTGAAATGTAGCTCTTCTTACTGGGCGATTGCATAAACTTAGATGCTTCTTCAGTGTTCTACTATGCCGCTTGTAGTGACTCTGCATACCGCATCACGTACAAGGGCTTGCAGACGATAAATGTAACCGTTTCAGAGAGAAAAGCGACCACTGTGACGATCTGGCGATATGTCGATTCGATAGTAAATGACGGAAACGGGAGATTTTCTTAGGTTTTTACTACATATTAACACTTTACACAATTTCTCGTGTTACATGGCTGCCAGTCCTCGGTTCATGCAAAATCTTAATGTCCTCGGTCTGGTCCAAGGCACCAAACCGCCCAATAATTCATTAATCGATAACTAAAACTTGAAATGTAGCTCTTCTTCCTGGCCGATTGCATCAACGTAAATTCTTATTCTGTGTTCTAGTGTGCTGCTTGTACTGTGTCTGCATACCGCATCACGCGACAAGGGCTTGCAGACGATAAATGTAACCGTTTCAGAGAGAAAAGCGACCACTGTGACGATCTGGCGTTATGTCGATTCGATAGTAAATGACGGAAACGGGAGATTTTCTTAGGTTTTTACTACATAATAACACTTTACACAATTTCTCGTGTTACCTGGCTGCCAGTCCTCGGTTCATTCAAAATCTTAAGGTCCTCGGTCTGGTCCAAGGCACCAAACCGCCCAATAATTCATTAATCGATAACTAAAACTTGAAATGTAGCTCTTCTTCCTGGCCGATTGCATCAACGTAGATTCTTATTCTGTGTTCTAGTGTGCTGCTTGTACTGTGTCTGCATACCGCATCACGCGACAAGGGCTTGCAGCCGATAAATGTAACCGTTTCAGAGAGAAAAGCAACCATTTTGACTATCTGGAGTTATTTCGATTTGATAGAAAATAACGGAAACAGGAGATTACCTTATATTTTTACTACATATTAACACTTTCCACATATTCTCGTGTTACGTGGCTGCCAGTCCTCGGCTCATGCAAAATCTTAAGTTCCTCGGTCATGTCTAAGGCATTAAACCGGCCAATAACTCAATTTTCGATAACTAGAATTTGAAGTGTAGCTCTTATTTTTGGCCGATTGCATCAACGTAGATTCTTATTCTGTGTTCTAGTGTGCTGCTTGTACTGTGTCTGCATACCGCATCACGCGACAAGGGCTTGCAGACGATAAATGTAACCGTTTCAGAGAGAAAAGCGACCACTGTGACGATCTGGCGTTATGTCGATTCGATAGTAAATGACGGAAACGGGAGATTTTCTTAGGTTTTTACTACATATTAACACTTTACACAATTTCTCGTGTTACCTGACTGCCAGTCCTCGGTTCATGCAAAATCTTAAGGTCCTCGGTCTGGTCCAAGGCACCAAACCGCCCAATAATTCATTAATCGATAACTAAAACTTGAAATGTAGCTCCTCTTACTGGCCGATTGCATCAACGTAGATTCTTATTCTGTGTTCTAGTGTGCTGCTTGTACTGTGTCTGCATACCGCATCACGCGACAAGGGCTTGCAGACGATATATGTAACCGTTTCAGAGAGAAAAGCGACCACTGTGACGATCTGGCGTTATGTCGATTCGATAGTAAATGACGGAAACGGGAGATTTTCTCAGGTTTTTACTACATATTAACACTTTAAACAATTTCTCGTGTTACCTGGCTGCCAGTCCTCGGTTCATGCAAAATCTTAAGGTTCTCGGTCTGGTCCAAGGCACCAAACCGCCCAATAATTCATTAATCGATAACTAAAACTTGAAATGTAGCTCTTCTTCCTGGCCGTTTGCTTCAACGTAGATTCTTATTCTGTGTTCTAGTGTGCTGCTTGTACTGTGTCTGCATACCGCATCACGCGACAAGGGCTTGCAGACGATAAATGTAACCGTTTCAAAGAGAAAAGCAACCATTTTGACTATCTGGAGTTATGTCGGTTCGATAGTAAATAACGGAAACATGAGATTATCTTATATTTTTACTACATATTAACACTTTCCACATTTTCTCGTGTTACGTGGCTGCCAGTCCTCGGTTCATGCAAAATCTTAAGGTCCTCGGTCTGGTCCAAGGCACCAAACCGCCAAATAATTCATTAATCGATAACTAAAACTTGAAATGTAGCTCTTCTTACTGGCCGATTGCATCAACGTAGATTCTTATTCTGTGTTCTAGTGTGCTGCTTGTACTGTGTCTGCATACCGCATCACGCGACAAGGGCTTGCAGACGATAAATGTAAATGTTTCAGAGAGAAAAGCGACCACTGTGACGATCTGGCGTTATGTCGATTCGATAGTAAATAACGGAAACGGGAGATTTTCTTAGGTTTTTACTACATATTAACACTTTACACAATTTCTCGTGTTACCTGGCTGCCAGTCCTCGGTTTATGCAAAATCTTAAGGTCCTCGGTCTGGTCCAAGGCACCAAACCGCCAAATAATTCATTAATCGATAACTAAAACTTGAATTGTAGCTCTTCTTACTGGGCGATTGCATAAACTTAGATGCTTCTTCAGTGTTCTACTATGCCGCTTGTAGTGACTCTGCATACCGCATCACGCGACAAGGGCTTGCAGACGATAAATGTAACCGTTTCAGAGAGAAAAGCGACCACTGTGACGATCTGGCGTTATGTCGATTCGATAGTAAATGACGGAAACGGGAGATTTTCTTAGGTTTTTACTACATATTAACACTTTACACAATTTCTCGTGTTACCTGGCTGCCAGTCCTCGGTTCATGCAAAATCTTAAGGTCCTCGGTCTGGTCCAAGGCACCAAACGGCCCAATAATTCATTAATCGATAACTAAAACTTGAAATGTAGCTCTTCTTACTGGCCGATTGCATCAACGTAGATTCTTATTCTGTGTTCTAGTGTGCTGCTTGTACTGTGTCTGTATACCGCATCACGCGACAAGGGCTTGCAGACGATAAATGTAACGGTTTCAGAGAGAAAAGCGACCACTGTGACGATCTGGCGTTATGTCGATTCGATAGTAAATGACGGAAACGGGAGATTTTCTTAGGTTTTTACTACATATTAACACTTTACACAATTTCTCGTGTTACCTGGCTGCCAGTCCTCGGTTCATGCAAAATCTTAATTTCCTCGGTCTGGTCCAAGGCACCAAACCGCCCAATAATTCATTAATCGATAACTAAAACTTGAAATGTAGCTCTTCTTACTGGCCGATTGCATCAACGTAGATTCTTATTCTGTGTTCTAGTGTGCTGCTTGTACTGTGTCTGCATACCGCATCACGCGACAAGGGCTTGCAGACGATAAATGTAACCGTTTCAGAGAGAAAAGCGACCACTGTGACGATCTGGCGTTATGTCGATTCGATAGTAAATAACGGAAACGGGAGATTTTCTTAGGTTTTTACTACATATTAACACTTTACACAATTTCTCGTGTTACCTGGCTGCCAGTCCTCGGTTCATGCAAAATCTTAAGGTCCTCGGTCTGGTCCAAGGCACCAAACCGCCAAATAATTCATTAATCGATGACTAAAACTTGAATTGTAGCTCTTCTTACTGGGCGATTGCATAAACTTAGATGCTTCTTCAGTGTTCTACTATGCCGCTTGTAGTGACTCTGCATACCGCATCACGCGACAAGGGCTTGCAGACGATAAATGTAACCGTTTCAGAGAGAAAAGCGACCACTGTGACGATCTGGCGTTATGTCGATTCGATAGTAAATGACGGAAACGGGAGATTTTCTTGGGTTTTTACTACATATTAACACTTTACACAATTTCTCGTGTTACCTGGCTGCCAGTCCTCGGTTCATGCAAAATCTTAAGGTCCAAGGCACCAAACCGCCCAATAATTCATTAATCGATAACTAAAACTTGGAATGTAGCTCTTCTTACTGGCCGATTGCATCAACGTAGATTCTTATTCTGTGTTCTAGTGTGCTGCTTGTACTGTGTCTGCATACCGCATCACGCGACAAGGGCTTGCAGACGATAAATGTAACCGTTTCAGAGAGAAAAGCAACCATTTTGACTATCTGGAGTTATGTCGATTCGATAGTAAATAACGGAAACAGGAGATTATCTTATATTTTTACTACATATTAACACTTTCCACATTTTCTCGTGTTACGTGGCTGCCAGTCCTTGGTTCATGCAAAATCTTAAGGTCCTCGGTCTGGTCCAAGGCACCAAACCGCCCAATAATTCATTAATCGATAACTAAAACTTGAAATGTAGCTCTTCTTACTGGCCGATTGCATCAACGTAGATTCTTATTCTGTGTTCTAGTGTGCTGCTTGTACTGTGTCTGCATACCGCATCACGCGACAAGATCTTGCAGACGATAAATGTAACCGTTTCAGAGAGAAAAGCGACCACTGTGACGATCTGGCGTTATGTCGATTCGATAGTAAATGACGGAAACGGAAGATTTTCTTAGGTTTTTACTACATATTAACACTTTACACAATTTCTCGTGTTACCTGGCTGCCAGTCCTCGGTTCATGCAAAATCTTAACGTCCTCGGTCTGGTCCAAGGCACCAAACCGCCCAATAATTCATTAATCGATAACTAAAACTTGAAATGTAGCTCTTCTTACTGGCCGATTGCATCAACGTAGATTCTTATTCTGTGTTCTAGTGTGCTGCTTGTACTGTGTCTGTATACCGCATCACGCGACAAGGGCTTGCAGACGATAAATGTAACCGTTTCAGAGAGAAAAGCGACCACTGTGACGATCTGGCGTTATGTCGATTCGATAGTAAATGACGGAAACGGGAGATTTTCTTAGGTTTTTACTACATATTAACACTTTACACAATTTCTCGTGTTACCTGGCTGCCAGTCCTCGGTTCATGCAAAATCTTAAGGTCCTCGGTCTGGTCCAAGGCACCAAACGGCCCAATAATTCATTAATCGATAACTAAATCTTGAAATGTAGCTCTTCTTCCTGGCCGATTGTATCAACGTAGATTCTTATTCTGTGTTCTAGTGTGCTGCTTGTACTGTGTCTGCATACCGCAACACGCGACAAGGGCTTACAGACGATAAATGTAACCGTTTCAAAGAGAAAAGCAACCATTTTGACTATCTGGAGTTATGTCGATTCGATAGAAAATAACGGAAACAGGAGATTATCTTATATTTTTACTACATATAAACACTTTCCACATTTTCTCGTGTTACGTGGCTGCCAGTCCTCGGTTCATGCAAAATCTTAAGGTCCTCGGTCATGTCAAAGGCATTAAACCGACCAATAATTCAATTTTCGATAACTAATATTTGAAGTGTAGCTCTTCTTTTTGGCCGATTGCATCAACGTAGATTCTTATTCTGTGTTCTAGTGTGCTGATTGTACTGTGTCTGCATACCGCATCACGCGACAAGGGCTTGCAGATGATAAATGTAACCGTTTCAGAGAGAAAAGCGACCACTGTGACGATCTGGCGTTATGTCGATTCGATAGTAAATGACGGAAACGGAAGATTTTCTTAGGTTTTTACTACATATTAACACTTTACACAATTTCTCGTGTTACCTGGCTGCCAGTCCTCGGTTCATGCAAAATCTTAACGTCCTCGGTCTGGTCCAAGGCACCAAACCGCCCAATAATTCATTAATCGATAACTAAAACTTGAAATGTAGCTCTTCTTACTGGCCGATTGCATCAACGTAGATTCTTATTCTGTGTTCTAGTGTGCTGCTTGTACTGTGTCTGCATACCGCATCACGCGACAAGGGCTTGCAGACGATAAATGTAACCGTTTCAGAGAGAAAAGCGACCAATGTGACGATCTGGCGTTATGTCGATTCGATAGTAAATGACGGAAACGGGAGATTTTCTTAGGTTTTTACTACATATTAACACTTTACACAATTTCTCGTGTTACCTGGCTGCCAGTCCTCGGTTCATGCAAAATCTAAATTTCCTCGGTCTGGTCCAAGGCACCAAACCGCCCAATAATTCATTAATCGATAGCTAAAACTTGAAATGTAGCTCTTCTTACTGGCCGATTGCATCAACGTAGATTCTTATTCTGTGTTCTAGTGTGCTGCTTGTACTGTGTCTGCATACCGCATCACGCGACAAGGGCTTGCAGACGATAAATGTAACCGTTTCAGAGAGAAAAGCGACCACTGTGACGATCTGGCGTTATGTCGATTCGATAGTAAATGACGGAAACGGGAGATTTTCTTAGGTTTTTACTACATATTAACACTTTACACAATTTCTCGTGTTACCTGGCTGCCAGTCCTCGGTTCATGCAAAATCTTAAGGTCCTCGGTCTGGTCCAAGGCACCAAACCGCCCAATAATTCATTAATCGATAACTAAAACTTGAAATGTAGCTCTTCTTACTGGGCGATTGCATAAACTTAGATGCTTCTTCAGTGTTCTACTATGCCGCTTGTAGTGACTCTGCATACCGCATCACGCGACAAGGGCTTGCAGACGATAAATGTAACCGTTTCAGAGAGAAAAGCGACCACTGTGACGATCTGGCGTTATGTCGATTCGATAGTAAATAACGGAAACAGGAGATTATCTTATATTTTTACTACATATTAACACTTTCCACATTTTCTCGTGTTACGTGGCTGCCAGTACTTGGTTCATGCAAAATCTTAAGGTCCTCGGTCTGGTCCAAGGCACCAAACCGCCCAATAATTCATTAATCGATAACTAAAACTTGAAATGTAGCTCTTCTTACTGGCCGATTGCATCAACGTAGATTCTTATTCTGTGTTCTAGTGTGCTGCTTGTACTGTGTCTGCATACCGCATCACGCGACAAGGGCTTGCAGACGATAAATGTAACCGTTTCAGAGAGAAAAGCGACCACTGTGACGATCTGGCGTTATGTCGATTCGATAGTAAATGACGGAAACGGGAGATTTTCTTAGGTTTTTACTACATATTAACACTTTACACAATTTCTCGTGTTACCTGGCTGCCAGTCCTCGGTTCATGCAAAATCTTAAGGTCCTCGGTCTGGTCCAAGGCACCAAACCGCCCAATAATTCATTAATCGATAACTAAAACTTGAAATGTAGCTCTTCTTACTGGCCGATTGCATCAACGTAGATTCTTATTCTGTGATCTAGTGTGCTGCTTGTACTGTGTCTGTATACCGCATCACGCGACAAGGGCTTGCAGACGATAAATGTAACCGTTTCAGAGAGAAAAGCGACCACTGTGACGATCTGGCGTTATGTCGATTCGATAGTAAATGACGGAAACGGGAGATTTTCTTAGGTTTTTACTACATATTAACACTTTACACAATTTCTCGTGTTACCTGGCTGCCTGTCCTCGGTTCATGCAAAATCTTAATTTCCTCGGTCTGGTCCAAGGCACCAAACCGCCCAATAATTCATTAATCGATAGCTAAAACTTGAAATGTAGCTCTTCTTACTGGCCGATTGCATCAACGTAGATTCTTATTCTGTGTTCAAGTGTGCTGCTTGTACTGTGTCTGCATACCGCATCACGCGACAAGGGCTTGCAGACGATAAATGTAACCGTTTCAGAGAGAAAAGCGACCACTGTGACGATCTGGCGTTATGTCGATTCGATAGTAAATGACGGAAACGGGAGATTTTCTTAGGTTTTTACTACATATTAACACTTTACACAATTTCTCGTGTTACCTGGCTGCCAGTCCTCGGTTCATGCAAAATCTTAAGGTCCTCGGTCTGGTCCAAGGCACCAAACCGCCCAATAATTCATTAATCGATAACTAAAACTTGAAATGTAGCTCTTCTTACTGGGCGATTGCATAAACTTAGATGCTTCTTCAGTGTTCTACTATGCCGCTTGTAGTGACTCTGCATACCGCATCACGCGACAAGGGCTTGCAGACGATAAATTTAACCGTTTCAGAGAGAAAAGCGACCACTGTGACGATCTGGCGTTATGTCGATTCGATAGTAAATGACGGAAACGGGAGATTTTCTTAGGTTTTTACTACATATTAACACTTTACACAATTTCTCGTGTTACCTGGCTGCCAGTCCTCGGTTCATGCAAAATCTTAATTTCCTCGGTCTGGTCCAAGGCACCAAACCGCCCAATAATTCATTAATCGATAACTAAAACTTGAAATGTAGCTCTTCTTACTGGCCGATTGCATCAACGTAGATTCTTATTCTGTGTTCTAGTGTGCTGCTTGTACTGTGTCTGCATACCGCATCACGCGACAAGGGCTTGCAGACGATAAATGTAACCGTTTCAGAGAGAAAAGCGACCACTGTGACGATCTGGCGTTATGTCGATTCTATAGTAAATGACGGAAACGGGAGATTTTCTTAGGTTTTTACTACATATTAACACTTTACACAATTTCTCGTGTTACCTGGCTGCCAGTCCTCGGTTCATGCAAAATCTTAAGGTCCTCGGTCTGGTCCAAGGCACCAAACCGCCAAATAATTCATTAATCGATAACTAAAACTTGAATTGTAGCTCTTCTTACTGGGCGATTGCATAAACTTAGATGCTTCTTCAGTGTTCTACTATGCCGCTTGTAGTGACTCTGCCTACCGCATCACGCGACAAGGGCTTGCAGACGATAAATGTAACCGTTTCAGAGAGAAAAGCGACCACTGTGACGATCTGGCGTTATGTCGATTCGATAGTAAATGACGGAAACGGGAGATTTTCTTAGGTTTTTACTACATATTAACACTTTACACAATTTCTCGTGTTACCTGGCTGCCAGTCCTCGGTTCATGCAAAATCTTAAGGTCCTCGGTCTGGTCCAAGGCACCAAACCGCCCAATAATTCATTAATCGATAACTAAAACTTGGAATGTAGCTCTTCTTACTGGCCGATTGCATCAACGTAGATTCTTATTCTGTGTTCTAGTGTGCTGCTTGTACTGTGTCTGCATACCGCATCAGGCGACAAGGGCTTGCAGACGATAAATGTAACCGTTTCAGAGAGAAAAGCGACCACTGTGACGATCTGGCGTTATGTCGATTCGATAGTAAATGACGGAAACGGGAGATTTTCTTAGGTTTTTACTACATATTAACACTTTACACAATTTCTCGTGTTACCTGGCTGCCAGTCCTCGGTTCATGCAAAATCTTAAGGTCCTCGGTCTGGTCCAAGGCACCAAACCGCCCAATAATTCATTAATCGATAACTAAAACTTGAAATGTAGCTCTTCTTACTGGCCGATTGCATCAACGTAGATTCTTATTCTGTGTTCTAGTGTGCTGCTTGTACTGTGTCTGCATACCGCATCACGCGACAAGGGCTTGCAGACGATAAATGTAACCGTTTCAGAGAGAAAAGCAACCATTTTGACTATCTGGAGTTATGTCGATTCGATAGTAAATAACGGAAACAGGAGATTATCTTATATTTTTACTACATATTAACACTTTCCACATTTTCTCGTGTTACGTGGCTGCCAGTCCTTGGTTCATGCAAAATCTTAAGGTCCTCGGTCTGGTCCAAGGCACCAAACCGCCCAATAATTCATTAATCGATAACTAAAACTTGAAATGTAGCTCTTCTTACTGGCCGATTGCATCAACGTAGATTCTTATTCTGTGTTCTAGTGTGCTGCTTGTACTGTGTCTGCATACCGCATCACGCGACAAGGGCTTGCAGACGATAAATGTAACCGTTTCAGAGAGAAAAGCGACCACTGTGACGATCTGGCGTTATGTCGATTCGATAGTAAATGACGGAAACGGAAGATTTTCTTAGGTTTTTACTACATATTAACACTTTACACAATTTCTCGTGTTACCTGGCTGCCAGTCCTCGGTTCATGCAAAATCTTAACGTCCTCGGTCTGGTCCAAGGCACCAAACCGCCCAATAATTCATTAATCGATAACTAAAACTTGAAATGTAGCTCTTCTTACTGGCCGATTGCATCAACGTAGATTCTTAATCTGTGTTCTAGTGTGCTGCTTGTACTGTGTCTGTATACCGCATCACGCGACAAGGGCTTGCAGACGATAAATGTAACCGTTTCAGAGAGAAAAGCGACCACTGTGACGATCTGGCGTTATGTCGATTCGATAGTAAATGACGGAAACGGGAGATTTTCTTAGGTTTTTACTACATATTAACACTTTACACAATTTCTCGTGTTACCTGGCTGCCAGTCCTCGGTTCATGCAAAATCTTAAGGTCCTCGGTCTGGTCCAAGGCACCAAACGGCCCAATAATTCATTAATCGATAACTAAATCTTGAAATGTAGCTCTTCTTCCTGGCCGATTGTATCAACGTAGATTCTTATTCTGTGTTCTAGTGTGCTGCTTGTACTGTGTCTGCATACCGCAACACGCGACAAGGGCTTACAGACGATAAATGTAACCGTTTCAAAGAGAAAAGCAACCATTTTGACTATTTGGAGTTATGTCGATTCGATAGAAAATAACGGAAACAGGAGATTATCTTATATTTTTACTACATATAAACACTTTCCACATTTTCTCGTGTTACGTGGCTGCCAGTCCTCGGTTCATGCAAAATCTTAAGGTCCTCGGTCATGTCAAAGGCATTAAACCGACCAATAATTCAATTTTCGATAACTAATATTTGAAGTGTAGCTCTTCTTTTTGGCCGATTGCATCAACGTAGATTCTTATTCTGTGTTCTAGTGTGCTGATTGTACTGTGTCTGCATACCGCATCACGCGACAAGGGCTTGCAGATGATAAATGTAACCGTTTCAGAGAGAAAAGCGACCACTGTGACGATCTGGCGTTATGTCGATTCGATAGTAAATGACGGAAACGGAAGATTTTCTTAGGTTTTTACTACATATTAACACTTTACACAATTTCTCGTGTTACCTGGCTGCCAGTCCTCGGTTCATGCAAAATCTTAACGTCCTCGGTCTGGTCCAAGGCACCAAACCGCCCAATAATTCATTAATCGATAACTAAAACTTGAAATGTAGCTCTTCTTACTGGCCGATTGCATCAACGTAGATTCTTATTCTGTGTTCTAGTGTGCTGCTTGTACTGTGTCTGCATACCGCATCACGCGACAAGGGCTTGCAGACGATAAATGTAACCGTTTCAGAGAGAAAAGCGACCAATGTGACGATCTGGCGTTATGTCGATTCGATAGTAAATGACGGAAACGGGAGATTTTCTTAGGTTTTTACTACATATTAACACTTTACACAATTTCTCGTGTTACCTGGCTGCCAGTCCTCGGTTCATGCAAAATCTAAATTTCCTCGGTCTGGTCCAAGGCACCAAACCGCCCAATAATTCATTAATCGATAGCTAAAACTTGAAATGTAGCTCTTCTTACTGGCCGATTGCATCAACGTAGATTCTTATTCTGTGTTCTAGTGTGCTGCTTGTACTGTGTCTGCGTACCGCATCACGCGACAAGGGCTTGCAGACGATAAATGTAACCGTTTCAGAGAGAAAAGCGACCACTGTGACGATCTGGCGTTATGTCGATTCGATAGTAAATGACGGAAAAGGGAGATTTTCTTAGGTTTTTACTACATATTAACACTTTACACAATTTCTCGTGTTACCTGGCTGCCAGTCCTCGGTTCATGCAAAATCTTAAGGTCCTCGGTCTGGTCCAAGGCACCAAACCGCCCAATAATTCATTAATCGATAACTAAAACTTGAAATGTAGCTCTTCTTACTGGGCGATTGCATTAACTTAGATGCTTCTTCAGTGTTCTACTATGCCGCTTGTAGTGACTCTGCATACCGCATCACGCGACAAGGGCTTGCAGACGATAAATGTAACCGTTTCAGAGAGAAAAGCGACCACTGTGACGATCTGGCGTTATGTCGATTCGATAGTAAATAACGGAAACAGGAGATTATCTTATATTTTTACTACATATTAACACTTTCCACATTTTCTCGTGTTACGTGGCTGCCAGTCCTTGGTTCATGCAAAATCTTAAGGTCCTCGGTCTGGTCCAAGGCACCAAACCGCCCAATAATTCATTAATCGATAACTAAAACTTGAAATGTAGCTCTTCTTACTGGCCGATTGCATCAACGTAGATTCTTATTCTGTGTTCTAGTGTGCTGCTTGTACTGTGTCTGCATACCGCATCACGCGACAAGGGCTTGCAGACGATAAATGTAACCGTTTCAGAGAGAAAAGCGACCACTGTGACGATCTGGCGTTATGTCGATTCGATAGTAAATGACGGAAACGGGAGATTTTCTTAGGTTTTTACTACATATTAACACTTTACACAATTTCTCGTGTTACCTGGCTGCCAGTCCTCGGTTCATGCAAAATCTTAAGGTCCTCGGTCTGGTCCAAGGCACCAAACCGCCCAATAATTCATTAATCGATAACTAAAACTTGAAATGTAGCTCTTCTTACTGGCCGATTGCATCAACGTAGATTCTTATTCTGTGATCTAGTGTGCTGCTTGTACTGTGTCTGTATACCGCATCACGCGACAAGGGCTTGCAGACGATAAATGTAACCGTTTCAGAGAGAAAAGCGACCACTGTGACGATCTGGCGTTATGTCGATTCGATAGTAAATGACGGAAACGGGAGATTTTCTTAGGTTTTTACTACATATTAACACTTTACACAATTTCTCGTGTTACCTGGCTGCCAGTCCTCGGTTCATGCAAAATCTTAATTTCCTCGGTCTGGTCCAAGGCACCAAACCGCCCAATAATTCATTAATCGATAGCTAAAACTTGAAATGTAGCTCTTCTTACTGGCCGATTGCATCAACGTAGATTCTTATTCTGTGTTCTAGTGTGCTGCTTGTACTGTGTCTGCATACCGCATCACGCGACAAGGGCTTGCAGACGATAAATGTAACCGTTTCAGAGAGAAAAGCGACCACTGTGACGATCTGGCGTTATGTCGATTCGATAGTAAATGACGGAAACGGGAGATTTTCTTAGGTTTTTACTACATATTAACACTTTACACAATTTCTCGTGTTACCTGGCTGCCAGTCCTCGGTTCATGCAAAATCTTAAGGTCCTCGGTCTGGTCCAAGGCACCAAACCGCCCAATAATTCATTAATCGATAAC
Organism: Schistocerca cancellata; assembly: GCF_023864275.1. Classification (NCBI taxonomy): domain Eukaryota; kingdom Metazoa; phylum Arthropoda; class Insecta; order Orthoptera; family Acrididae; genus Schistocerca; species Schistocerca cancellata. Next base: position 4,947,433 of record NW_026047150.1, read on the forward strand.
TAAAACTTGAAATGTAGCTCTTCTTACTGGGCGATTGCATAAACTTAGATGCTTCTTCAGTGTTCTACTATGCCGCTTGTAGTGACTCTGCATACCGCATCACGCGACAAGGGCTTGCAGACGATAAATGTAACCGTTTCAGAGAGAAAAGCGACCACTGTGACGATCTGGCGTTATGTCGATTCGATAGTAAATGACGGAAACGGGAGATTTTCTTAGGTTTTTACTACATATTAACACTTTACACAATTTCTCGTGTTACCTGGCTGCCAGTCCTCGGTTCATGCAAAATCTTAATTTCCTCGGTCTGGTCCAAGGCACCAAACCGCCCAATAATTCATTAATCGATAACTAAAACTTGAAATGTAGCTCTTCTTACTGGCCGATTGCATCAACGTAGATTCTTATTCTGTTTTCTAGTGTGCTGCTTGTACTGTGTCTGCATACCGCATCACGCGACAAGGGCTTGCAGACGATAAATGTAACCGTTTCAGAGAGAAAAGCGACCACTGTGACGATCTGGCGTTATGTCGATTCTATAGTAAATGACGGAAACGGGAGATTTTCTTAGGTTTTTACTACATATTAACACTTTACACAATTTCTCGTGTTACCTGGCTGCCAGTCCTCGGTTCATGCAAAATCTTAAGGTCCTCGGTCTGGTCCAAGGCACCAAACCGCCAAATAATTCATTAATCGATAACTAAAACTTGAATTGTAGCTCTTCTTACTGGGCGATTGCATAAACTTAGATGCTTCTTCAGTGTTCTACTATGCCGCTTGTAGTGACTCTGCCTACCGCATCACGCGACAAGGGCTTGCAGACGATAAATGTAACCGTTTCAGAGAGAAAAGCGACCACTGTGACGATCTGGCGTTATGTCGATTCGATAGTAAATGACGGAAACGGGAGATTTTCTTAGGTTTTTACTACATATTAACACTTTACACAATTTCTCGTGTTACCTGGCTGCCAGTCCTCGGTTCATGCAAAATCTTAAGGTCCTCGGTCTGGTCCAAGGCACCAAACCGCCCAATAATTCATTAATCGATAACTAAAACTTGGAATGTAGCTCTTCTTACTGGCCGATTGCATCAACGTAGATTCTTATTCTGTGTTCTAGTGTGCTGCTTGTACTGTGTCTGCATACCGCATCACGCGACAAGGGCTTGCAGACGATAAATGTAACCGTTTCAGAGACAAAAGCGACCACTGTGACGATCTGGCGTTATGTCGATTCGATAGTAAATGACGGAAACGGGAGATTTTCTTAGGTTTTTACTACATATTAACACTTTACACAATTTCTCGTGTTACCTGGCTGCCAGTCCTCGGTTCATGCAAAATCTTAAGGTCCTCGGTCTGGTCCAAGGCACCAAACCGCCCAATAATTCATTAATCGATAACTAAAAGTTGAAATGTAGCTCTTGTTACTGACCGATTGCATCAACGTAGATTCTTATTCTGTGTTCTAGTGTGCTGCTTGTACTGTGTCTGCATACCGCATCACGCGACAAGGGCTTGCAGACGATAAATGTAACCGTTTCAGAGAGAAAAGCAACCATTTTGACTATCTGGAGTTATGTCGATTCGATAGTAAATAACGGAAACAGGAGATTATCTTATATTTTTACTACATATTAACACTTTCCACATTTTCTCGTGTTACGTGGCTGCCAGTCCTTGGTTCATGCAAAATCTTAAGGTCCTCGGTCTGGTCCAAGGCACCAAACCGCCCAATAATTCATTAATCGATAACTAAAACTTGAAATGTAGCTCTTCTTACTGGCCGATTGCATCAACGTAGATTCTTATTCTGTGTTCTAGTGTGCTGCTTGTACTGTGTCTGCATACCGCATCACGCGACAAGGGCTTGCAGACGATAAATGTAACCGTTTCAGAGAGAAAAGCGACCACTGTGACGATCTGGCGTTATGTCGATTCGATAGTAAATGACGGAAACGGAAGATTTTCTTAGGTTTTTACTACATATTAACACTTTACACAATTTCTCGTGTTACCTGGCTGCCAGTCCTCGGTTCATGCAAAATCTTAACGTCCACGGTCTGGTCCAAGGCACCAAACCGCCCAATAATTCATTAATCGATAACTAAAACTTGAAATGTAGCTCTTCTTACTGGCCGATTGCATCAACGTAGATTCTTATTCTGTGTTCTAGTGTGCTGCTTGTACTGTGTCTGTATACCGCATCACGCGACAAGGGCTTGCAGACGATAAATGTAACCGTTTCAGAGAGAAAGGCGACCACTGTGACGATCTGGCGTTATGTCGATTCGATAGTAAATGACGGAAACGGGAGATTTTCTTAGGTTTTTACTACATATTAACACTTTACACAATTTCTCGTGTTACCTGGCTGCCAGTCCTCGGTTCATGCAAAATCTTAAGGTCCTCGGTCTGGTCCAAGGCACCAAACGGCCCAATAATTCATTAATCGATAACTAAATCTTGAAATGTAGCTCTTCTTCCTGGCCGATTGTATCAACGTAGATTCTTATTCTGTGTTCTAGTGTGCTGCTTGTACTGTGTCTGCATACCGCAACACGCGACAAGGGCTTACAGACGATAAATGTAACCGTTTCAAAGAGAAAAGCAACCATTTTGACTATCTGGAGTTATGTCGATTCGATAGAAAATAACGGAAAAAGGAGATTATCTTATATTTTTACTACATATAAACACTTTACACATTTTCTCGTGTTACGTGGCTGCCAGTCCTCGGTTCATGCAAAATCTTAAGGTCCTCGGTCATGTCAAAGGCATTAAACCGACCAATAATTCAATTTTCGATAACTAATATTTGAAGTGTAGCTCTTCTTTTTGGCCGATTGCATCAACGTAGATTCTTATTCTGTGTTCTAGTGTGCTGATTAAACTGTGTCTGCATACCGCATCACGCGACAAGGGCTTGCAGACGATAAATGTAACCGTTTCAGAGAGAAAAGCGACCACTGTGACGATCTGGCGTTATGTCGATTCGATAGTAAATGACGGAAACGGGAGAGTTTCTTAGGTTTTTACTACATATTAACACTTTACACAATTTCTCGTGTTACCTGGCTGCCAGTCCTCGGTTCATGCAAAATCTTAAGGTCCTCGGTCTGGTCCAAGGCACCAAACCGCCCAATAATTCATTAATCGATAACTAAAACTTGAAATGTAGCTCTTCTTCCTGGCCGATTGCATCAACGTAGATTCTTATTCTGTGTTCTAGTGTGCTGTTTGTACTCTGTCTGCATACCGCATCACGCGACAAGGGCTTGCAGACGATAAATGTAACCGTTTCAGAGAGAAAAGCGACCAATGTGAAGATCTGGCGTTATGTCGATTCGATAGTAAATGACGGAAACGGGAGATTTTCTTAGGTTTTTACTACATATTAACACTTTACACAATTTCTCGTGTTACCTGGCTGCCAGTCCTCGGTTCATGCAAAATCTTAAGGTCCTCGGTCTGGTCCAAGGCACCAAACTGCCCAATAATTCATTAATCGATAACTAAAACTTGAAATGTTGCTCTTCTTACTGGCCGATTGCATAAACTTAGATGCTTCTTCAGTGTTCTACTATGCCGCTTGTAGTGACTCTGCATACCGCATCACGCGACAAGGGCTTGCAGACGATAAATGTAACCGTTTCAGAGAGAAAAGCAACCATTTTGACTATCTGGAGTTATGTCGATTCGATAGTAAATGACGGAAACGGGAGATTTTCTTAGGTTTTTACTACATATTAACACTTTACACAATTTCTCGTGTTACCTGGCTGCCAGTCCTCGGTTCATGCAAAATCTTAAGGTCCTCGGTATGGTCCAAGGCACCAAACAGCCCAATAATTCATTAATCGATAACTAAAACTAGAAATGTAGCTCTTCTTACTGGCCGATTGCATCAACGTAGATTCTTATTCTGTGTTCTAGTTTGCTGCTTGTACTGTGTCTGCATACCGCATCACGCGACAAGGGCTTGCAGACGATAAATGTAACCGTTTCAGAGAGAAAAGCGACCACTGTGACGATCTGGCGTTATGTCGATTCGATAGTAAATGACGGAAACGGGAGATTTTCTTAGGTTTTTACTACATATTAACACTTTACACAATTTCTCGTGTTACCTGGCTGCCAGTCCTCGGTTCATGCAAAATCTTAAGGTCCTCGGTCTGGTCCAAGGCACCAAACCGCCCAATAATTCATTAATCGATAACTAAAACTTGAAATGTAGCTCTTCTTACTGGCCGATTGCATAAACTTAGATGCTTCTTCAGTGTTCTACTATGCCGCTTGTAGTGACACTGCATACCGCATCACGTACAAGGGCTTGCAGACGATAAATGTAACCGTTTCAGAGAGAAAAGCGACCACTGTGACGATCTGGCGTTATGTCGATTCGATAGTAAATGACGGAAACGGGAGATTTTCTTAGGTTTTTACTACATATTAACACTTTACACAATTTCTCGTGTTACCTGGCTGCCAGTCCTCGGTTCATGCAAAATCTTAAGGTCCTCGGTCTGGTCCAAGGCACCAAACCGCCCAATAATTCATTAATCGATAACAAAAACTTGAAATGTAGCTCTTCTTCCTGGCCGATTGCATCAACGTAGATTCATATTCTGTGTTCTAGTGTGCTGCTTGTATTGTGTCTGCATGCCGCGTCACGCGACAAGGGCTTGCAGACGATAAATGTAACCGTTTCAGAGAGAAAAGCGACCACTGTGACGACCTGGCGTTATGTCGATTCGATAGTAAATGACGGAAACGGGAGATTTTCTTAGGTTTTTACTACATATTAACTCTTTAAACAATTTCTCGTGTTACCTGGCTGCCAGTCCTCGGTTCATGCAAAATCTTAAGGTCCTCGGTCTGGTCCAAGGCACCAAACCGCCCAATAATTCATTAATCGATAACTAAAACTTGAAATGTAGCTCTTCTTCCTGGCCGATTGCATCAACGTAGATTCTTATTCTGTGTTCTAGTGTGCTGCTTGTACTGTGTCTGCATACCGCATCACGCGACAAGGGCTTGCAGACGATAAATGTAAACGTTTCAGAGAGAAAAGCAACCATTTTGACTATCTGGAGTTATTTCGATTCGATAGTAAATAACGGAAACAGGAGATTATCTTATATTTTTACTACATATTAACACTTTTCACATATTCTCGTGTTACGTGGCTGCCAGTCCTCGGTTCATGCAAAATCTTAAGGTCCTCGGTCATGTCAAAGGCATTAAACCGGCCAATAATTCAATTTTCGATAACTAAAATTTGAAGTGTAGCTCTTATTTTTGGCCGATTGCATCAACGTAGATTCTTATTCTGTGTTCTAGTGTGCTGCTTGTACTGTGTCTGCATACCGCATCACGCGACAAGGGCTTGCAGACGATAAATGTAACCGTTTCAGAGAGAAAAGCGACCAATGTGACGATCTGGCGTTATGTCGATTCGATAGTAAATGACGGAAACGGGAGATTTTCTTAGATTTTTACTACATATTAACACTTTACACAATTTCTCGTGTTACCTGGCTGCCAGTCCTCGGTTCATGCAAAATCTTAAGGTCCTCGGTCTGGTCCAAGTCACCAAACCGCCCAATAATTCATTAATCGATAACTAAAACTTGAAATGTAGCTCTTCTTCCTGGCCGATTGCACCAACGTACATTCTTATTCTGTGTTCTAGTGTGCTGCTTGTACTGTGTCTGCATACCGCATCACGCGACAAGGGCTTGCAGACGATAAATGTAACCGTTTCAGAGAGAAAAGCAACCATTTTGACTATCTGGAGTTATTTCGATTCGATAGTAAATAACGGAAACAGGAGATTATCTTATATTTTTACTACATATTAATACTTTCCACATATTCTCGTGTTACGTGGCTGCCAGTCCTCGGTTCATGCAAAATCTTAAGGTCCTCGGTCATGTCAAAGGCATTAAACCGGCCAATAATTCAATTTTCGATAACTAAAATTTGAAGTGTAGCTCTTATTTTTGGCCGATTGCATCAACGTAGATTCTTATTCTGTGTTCTAGTGTGCTGCTTGTACTGTGTCTGCATGCCGCATCACGCGACAAGGGCTTGCAGACGATAAATGTAACCGTTTCAGAGAGAAAAGCGACCACTGTGACGATCTGGCGTTATGTCGATTCGATAGTAAATGACGGAAACGGGAGATTTTCTTAGGTTTTTACTACATATTAACACTTTACACAATTTCTCGTGTTACCTGGCTGCCAGTCCTCGGTTCATGCAAAATCTTAAGGTCCTCGGTCTGCTCCAATGCACCAAACCGCCCAATAATTCATTAATCGATAACTAAAACTTGAAATGTAGCTCTTCTTACTGGCCGATTGCATCAACGTAGATTCTTATTCTGTGTTCTAGTGTGCTGCTTGTACTGTGTCTGCATACCGCATCACGCGACAAGGGCTTGCAGACGATAAATGTAACCGTTTCAGAGAGAAAAGCGACCACTGTGACGATCTGGCGTTATGTCGATTCGATAGTAAATGACGGAAACGGGAGATTTTCTTAGGTTTTTACTACATATTAACACTTTACACAATTTCTCGTGTTACCTGGCTGCCAGTCCTCGGTTCATGCAAAATCTTAAGGTCCTCGGTCTGGTCCAAGGCACCAAACCGCCCAATAATTCATTAATCGATAACTAAAACTTGAAATGTAGCTCTTCTTACTGGGCGATTGCATAAACTTAGATGCTTCTTCAGTGTTCTACTATGCCGCTTGTAGTGACTCTGCATACCGCATCACGTACAAGGGCTTGCAGACGATAAATGTAACCGTTTCAGAGAGAAAAGCGACCACTGTGACGATCTGGCGTTATGTCGATTCGATAGTAAATGACGGAAACGGGAGATTTTCTTAGGTTTTTACTACATATTAACACTTTACACAATTTCTCGTGTTACCTGGCTGCCAGTCCTCGGTTCATGCAAAATCTTAAGGTCCTCGGTCTGGTCCAAGGCACCAAACCGCCCAATAATTCATTAATCGATAACTAAAACTTGAAATGTAGCTCTTCTTCCTGGCCGATTGCATCAACGTAGATTCTTATTCTGTGTTCTAGTGTGCTGCTTGTACTGTGTCTGCATACCGCATCACGCGACAAGGGCTTGCAGACGATAAATGTAACGGTTTCAGAGAGAAAAGCGACCACTGTGACGATCTGGCGTTATGTCGATTCGATAGTAAATGACGGAAACGGGAGATTTTCTTAGGTTTTTACTACATATTAACACTTTACACAATTTCTCGTGTTACCTGGCTGCCAGTCCTCGGTTCATGCAAAATCTTAAGGTCCTCGGTCTGGTCCAAGGCACCAAACCGCCCAATAATTCATTAATCGATAACTAAAACTTCAAATGTAGCTCTTCTTACTGGCCGATTGCATTAACGTAGATTCTTATTCTGTGTTCTAGTGTGCTGCTTGTACTGTGTCTGCATACCGCATCACGCGACAAGGGCTTGCAGACGATAAATGTAACCGTTTCAGAGAGAAAAGCGACCACTGTGACGATCTGGCGTTATGTCGATTCGATAGTAAATGACGGAAACGGGAGATTTTCTTAGGTTTTTACTACATATTAACACTTTACACAATTTCTCGTGTTACCTGGCTGCCAGTCCTCGGTTCATGCAAAATCTTAAGGTCCTCGGTCTGGTCCAAGGCACCAAACCGCCCAATAATTCATTAATCGATAACTAAAACTTGAAATGTAGCTCTTCTTACTGGCCGATTGCATCAACGTAGATTCTTATTCTGTGTTCTAGTGTGCTGCTTGTACTGTGTCTGCATACCGCATCACGCGACAAGGGCTTGCAGACGATAAATGTAACCGTTTCAGAGAGAAAAGCGACCACTGTGACGATCTGGCGTTATGTCGATTCGATTGTAAATGACGGAAACGGGAGAGTTTCTTAGGTTTTTACTACATATTAACACTTTACACAATTTCTCGTGTTACCTGGCTGCCAGTCCTCGGTTCATGCAAAATCTTAAGGTCCTCGGTCTGGTCCAAGGCACCAAACAGCCCAATAATTCATTAATCGATAACTAAAACTTGAAATGTAGCTCTTCTTCCTGGCCGATTGCATCAACGTAGATTCTTATTCTGTGTTCTAGTGTGCTGCTTGTACTGTGTCTGCATACCGCATCACGCGACAAGGGCTTGCAGACGATAAATGTAACCGTTTCAGAGAGAAAAACGACCACTGTGTCGATCTGGCGTTATGTCGATTCGATAGTAAATGACGGAAACGGGAGATTTTCTTAGGTTTTTTCTACATATTAACACTTTACACAATTTCTCGTGTTACCTGGCTGCCAGTCCTCGGTTCATGCTAAATCTTAAGGTCCTCGGTCTGGTCCAAGGCACCAAACCGCCCAATAATTCATTAATCGATAACTAAAACTTGAAATGTAGCTCTTCTTCCTGGCCGATTGCATCAACGTAGATTCTTATTCTGTGTTCTAGTGTGCTGCTTGTACTCTGTCGGCATACCGCATCACGCGACAAGGGCTTGCAGACGATAAATGTAACCGTTTCAGAGAGAAAAGCGACCAATGTGACGATCTGGCGTTATGTCGATTCGATAGTAAATGACGGAAACGGGAGATTTTCTTAGGTTTTTACTACATATTAACACTTTACACAATTTCTCGTGTTACCTGGCTGCCAGTCCTCGGTTCATGCAAAATCTTAAGGTCCTCGGTCTGGTCCAAGGCACCAAACTGCCCAATAATTCATTAATCGATAACTAAAACTTGAAATGTAGCTCTTCTTACTGGCCGATTGCATAAACTTAGATGCTTCTTCAGTGTTCTACTATGCCGCTTGTAGTGACTCTGCATACCGCATCACGCGACAAGGGCTTGCAGACGATAAATGTAACCGTTTCAGAGAGAAAAGCATCCATTTTGACTATCTGGAGTTATGTCGATTCGATAGTAAATAACGGAAACAGGAGATTATCTTATATTTTTACTACATATTAACACTTTCCACATTTTCTCGTGTTACGTGGCTGCCAGTCCTCGGTTCATGCAAAATCTTAAGGTCCTCGGTCTGGTCCAAGGCACCAAACCGCCCAATAATTCATTAATCGATAACTAAAACTTGAAATGTAGCTCTTCTTACTGGCCGATTGCATCAACGTAGATTCTTATTCTGTGTTCTAGTGTGCTGCTTGTACTGTGTCTGCATACCGCATCACGCGACAAGGGCTTGCAGACGATAAATGTAACCGTTTCAGAGAGAAAAACGACCACTGTGACGATCTGGCGTTATGTCGATTCGATAGTAAATGACGGAAACGGGAGATTTTCTTAGGTTTTTACTACATATTAACACTTTACACAATTTCTCGTGTTACCTGGCTGCCAGTCCTCGGTTCATGCAAAATCTTAAGGTCCTCGGTCTGATCCAAGGCACCAAAACGCCCAATAATTCATTAATCGATAAGTAAAACCTGAAATGTAGCTCTTCTTACTGGGCGATTGCATAAACTTAGATGCTTCTTCAGTGTTCTACTATGCCGCTTGTAGTGACTCTGCATACCGCATCACGCGACAAGGGCTTGCAGACGATAAATGTAACCGTTTCAGAGAGAAAAGCGACCACTGTGACGATCTGGCGTTATGTCGTTTCGATAGTAAATGACGGAAACGGGAGATTTTCTTATGTTTTTACTACATATTAACACTTTACACAATTTCTCGTGTTACCTGGCTGCCAGTCCTCGGTTCATGCAAAATCTTAAGGTCCTCGGTCTGGTCCAAGGCACCAAACCGCCCAATAATTCATTAATCGATAACTAAAACTTGAAATGTAGCTCTTCTTACTGGCCGATTGCATCAACGTAGATTCTTATTCTGTGTTCTAGTGTGCTGCTTGTACTGTGTCTGCATACCGCATCACGCGACAAGGGCTTGCAGACGATAAATGTAACCGTTTCAGAGAGAAAAGCGACCACTGTGACGATCTGGCGTTATGTCGATTCGATAGTAAATGACGGAAACGAGAGATTTTCTTAGGTTTTTACTACATATTAACACTTTACACAATTTCTCGTGTTACCTGGCTGCCGGTCCTCGGTTCATGCAAAATCTTAAGGTCCTCGGTCTGGTCCAAGGCACCAAACCGCCCAATAATTCATTAATCGATAACTAAAACTTGAAATGTAGCTCTTCTTACTGGCCGATTGCATCAACGTAGATTCTTATTCTGTGTTCTAGTGTGCTGCTTGTACTGTGTCTGCATACCGCATCACGCGACAAGGGCTTGCAGACGATAAATGTAACCGTTTCAGAGAGAAAAGCGACCACTGTGACGATCTGGCGTTATGTCGATTCGATAGTAAATGACGGAAACGAGAGATTTTCTTAGGTTTTTACTACATATTAACACTTAACACAATTTCTCGTGTTACCTGGCTGCCGGTCCTCGGTTCATGCAAAATCTTAAGGTCCTCGGTCTGGTCCAAGGCACCAAACCGCCCAATAATTCTTTAAACGATAACTAAAACTTGAAATGTAGCTCTTCTTCCTGGCCGATTGCATCAACGTAGATTCTTATTCTGTGTTCTACTATGCCGCTTGTACTGTGTCTGCATACCGCATCACGCGACAAGGGCTTGCAGACGATAAATGTAACCGTTTCAGAGAGAAAAGCGACCACTGTGACGATCTGGCGTTATGTCGATTCGATAGTAAATGACGGAAACGGGAGATTTTCTTATGTTTTTACTACATATTAACACTTTACACAATTTCTCGTGTTACCTGGCTGCCAGTCCTCGGTTCATGCAAAATCTTAAGGTCCTCGGTCTGGTCCAAGGCACCAAACCGCCCAATAATTCATTAATCGATAACTAAAACTTGAAATGTAGCTCTTCTTACTGGCCGATTGCATCAACGTAGATTCTTATTCTGTGTTCTACTATGCCGCTTGTAGTGACTCTGCATACCGCATCACGCGACAAGGGCTTGCAGACGATAAATGTAACCGTTTCAGAGAGAAAAGCGACCAATGTGACGATCTGGCGTTATGTCGATTCGATAGTAAATGACGGAAACGGGAGATTTTCTTAGGTTTTTACTACATATTAACACTTTACACAATTTCTCGTGTTACCTGGCTGCCAGTCCTCGGTGCATGCAAAATCTTAAGGTCCTCGGTCTGGTCCCATGCACCAAACCGCCCAATAATTCATTAATCGATAACTAAAACTTGAACTGCAGCTCTTCTTACTGGGCGATTGCATAAACTTAGATGCTTCTTCAGTGTTCTACTATGCCGCTTGTAGTGACTCGGCATACCGCATCACGCGACAAGGGCTTGCAGACGATAAATGTAACCGTTTCAGAGAGAAAAGCGACCACTGTGACGATCTGGCGTTATGTCGATTCGATAGTAAATGACGGAAACGGGAGATTTTCTTAGGTTTTTACTACATATTAACACTTTACACAATTTCTCGTGTTACCTGGCTGCCAGTCCTCGGTTCATGCAAAATCTTAAGGTCCTCGGTCTGGTCCAAGGCACCAAACCGCCCAATAATTCATTAATCGATAACTAAAACTTGAAAAGTAGCTCTTCTTCCTGGCCGATTGCATCAACGTAGATTCTTATTCTGTGTTCTAGTGTGCAGCTTGTACTGTGTCTGCATACCGCATCACGCGACAAGGGCTTGCAGACGACAAATGTAACCGTTTCAGAGAGAAAAGCAACCATTTTGACTATCTGGAGTTATGTCGATTCGGTAGTAAATAACGGAAACAGGAGATTATCTTATATTTTTACTACATATTAACACTTTCCACATTTTCTCGTGTTACGTGGCTGCCAGTCCTCGGTTCATGCAAAATCTTAAGGTCCTCGGTCTGGTCCAAGGCACCAAACCGCCCAATAATTCATTAATCGATAACTAAAACTTGAAATGTAGCTCTTCTTACTGGCCGATTGCATCAACGTAGATTCTTATTCTGTGTTCTAGTGTGCGGCTTGTACTGTGTCTGCATACCGCATCACGCGACAAGGGCTTGCAGACGATAAATGTAACCGTTTCAGAGAGAAAAACGACCACTGTGACGATCTGGCGTTATGTCGATTCGATAGTAAATGACGGAAACGGGAGATTTTCTTATGTTTTTACTACATATTAACACTTTACACAATTTCTCGTGTTACCTGGCTGCCAGTCCTCGGTTCATGCAAAATCTTTAGGTCCTCGGTCTGGTCCAAGGCACCAAAACGCCCAATAATTCATTAATCGATAAGTAAAACCTGAAATGTAGCTCTTCCTACTGGGCGATTGCATAAACTTAGATGCTTCTTCAGTGTTCTACTATGCCGCTTGTAGTGACTCTGCATACCGCATCACGCGACAAGGGCTTGCAGACGATAAATGTAACCGTTTCAGAGAGAAAAGCGACCACTGTGACGATCTGGCGTTATGCCGATTCGATAGTAAATGACGGAAACGGGAGATTTTCTTATGTTTTTACTACATATTAACACTTTACACAATTTTTTGTGTTACCTGGCTGCCAGTCCTCGGTTCATGCAAAATCTTAAGGTCCTCGGTCTGGTCCAAGGCACCAAACCGCCCAATAATTCATTAATCGATAACTAAAACGTGAAATGTAGCTCTTCTTACTGGCCGATTGCATCAACGTAGATTCTTATTCTGTGTTCTAGTGTGCTGCTTGTACTGTGTCTGCATACCGCATCACGCGACAAGGGCTTGCAGACGATAAATGTAACCGTTCCAGAGAGAAAAGCGACCAATGTGACGATCTGGCGTTATGTCGATTCGATAGTAAATGACGGAAACGGAAGATTTTCTTAGGTTTTTACTACATATTAACACTTTACACAATTTCTCGTGTTACCTGGCTGCCAGTCCTCGGTTCATGCAAAATCTTAAGGTCCTCGGTTTGTCCAAGGCACCAAACCGCCCAATAATTCATTAATCTATAACTACAACTTGAAAGGTAACTCTTCTTACTGGCCGATTGCATCAACGTAGATTCTTATTCTGTGTTCTAGTGTGCTGCTTGTACTGTGTCTGCATACCGCATCACGCGACAAGGGCTTGCAGACGATAAATGTAACCGTTTCAGAGAGAAAAGCGACCACTGTGACGATCTGGCGTTATGTCGATTCGATAGTAAATGACGGAAACGAGAGATTTTCTTAGGTTTTTACTACATTTTAACACTTAACACAATTTCTCGTGTTACCTGGCTGCCGGTCCTCGGTTCATGCAAAATCTTAAGGTCCTCGGTCTGGTCCAAGGCACCAAACCGCCCAATAATTCATTAATCGATAACTAAAACTTGAAATGTAGCTCTTCTTACTGGCCGATTGCATCAACGTAGATTCTTATTCTGTGTTCTACTATGCCGCTTGTAGTGACTCTGCATACCGCATCACGCGACAAGGGGCTTGCAGACGATAAATGTAACCGTTTCAGAGAGAAAAGCGACCACTGTGACGATCTGGCGTTATGTCGATTCGATTCTAAATGACGGAAACGGGAGATTTTCTTAGGTTTTTTCTACATAATAACACTTTACACAATTTCTCGTGTTACCTGGCTGCCAGTCTTCGGTTCATGCAAAATCTTAAGGTCCTCGGTCATGTCAAAGGCATTAAACCAGCCAATAATTCAATTTTCGATAACTAAAATTTGAAGTGTAGCTCTTATTTTTGGCCGATTGCATCAACGTAGATTCTTATTCTGTGTTCTAGTGTGCTGCTTGTACTGTGTCTGCATACCGCATCACGCGACAAGGGCTTGCAGACGATAAATGTAACCGTTTCAGAGAGAAAAGCGACCACTGTGACGATCTGGCGTTATGTCGATTCGATAGTAAATGACGGAAACGGGAGATTTTCTTATGTTTTTACTACATATTAACACTTTACACAATTTCTCGTGTTACCTGGCTGCCACTCCTCGGTTCATGCAAAATCTTAAGGTCCTCGGTCTGGTCCAAGGCACCAAACCGCCCAATAATTCATTAATCGATAACTAAAACTTGAAATGTAGCTCTTCTTACTGGCCGATTGCATCAACGTAGATTCTTATTCTGTGTTCTACTATGCCGCTTGTAGTGACTCTGCATACCGCATCACGCGACAAGGGCTTGCAGACGATAAATGTAACCGTTTCAGAGAGAAAAGCGACCACTGTGACGATCTGGCGTTATGTCGATTCGATAGTAAATGACGGAAACGGGAGATTTTCTTAGGTTTTTACTACTGTTGAGTGGTACTTAAGTAAATAAATTAGTGAAATCAAAGTGAACTAGAAATTAGAATATAAATGGAAAACTTGGTTTAGTTAGAGAGTTACATACTGGCATTCAGCGAGCCGAACAGCGGAACAGCAGAGACAATGTCCGTGAAGTCAGCAAGTTCCACATAAGCGGGCGCTGTCGATTCAGCCGTCAGGGCATCGCCCGACCGGCTCACGTGTTTCTCAGTTGCCGCATGTGAGCAAAGGCCCTCACCTACATCCCAAGAGCCAATGACCGACGTTAAGAAGAATCTTCGAGAATCTTTTCAACGTGACAGAAGAGGCAATGGCCGTGAAGTCGTTCACCTCCAGTAAACTGAAGTGAATAAATACGCGAGACGCAGTGGGCCCGACAGATGTAGATGAAGATGTAGATGAAGACGAGAGGAAGACGAAGGCGAAGACGGAGACGAAGACGGAGACGAGCGACGAAGAAGACGAAGAAGAAGCGTAGCAGTTGTTTTAAGTTAGTTTCGGTGCTGAAGATCGTCAGGCAAGAAGAGACTACATCATGCACAGACGCACCAAGTCCGCCGCTGTAATGGAATAGCAAGCAGCAGCCTCAGTGTCAGAAGAAGAAGTTAAAAGGTATTTTGAAGTCTGATTTTACATACCCGGGTGACTCGTGAGGACGGGAAGGAGACGGCCTCACTTCAGCAGTCACCTGTGAGCTGGGATGAAGACCTGACAGCCGAAGACTGGCAAGCGGGAGTCCGTGGTTCGAGTCCGGGACACTGGCCTTCCCCCGCCGCGCCGCTCCGCTGGTCGACGCACAACACACGCGGCCGCTTAGAGAAGAGAAACACTGGGACGCCACATTCAAGGTATCACCACCCGATGCACGACGTCGCTCGCAATAATTAAACAGGCCACCTCGCGCTGCGCGTCTCCGGTCAGCTGGGCGAGACGGCGACACGAGATACACACCGCTACGCGTAATCAGACGCCGCCGCCGCCGCCGCCGCCGCTGCCGCAGCAGAAGGCTACGCAAACGACACGGCTGCCGCTCTCCGAACCAGAACGTCCAGTAAGATAACAGTTGTACGAAACTTTCAATAAAAGTTATCTTATGTATAAAATGATGTTTCATTCGACCTCATACCCGAGCCAAGGAAGAACCCACCCTGCCCACATTTTGTAAGAGAGAAAAGTTAATTTATTTAATATTTTCACCCTGACAGAATGCCTTAGAATGCTCATCCTGACAATTGACAGCATCAAAAGAGAAAACCCAGTTACATTGAGTGACAGAAGTGTCACATTTAGTAACACAGTTGTTACATTTGATGTCAGAAGCCGTAGTAACTGTTACATTTGGTGTCAGAGAAAAAACCCTTGGCTCAATATGAGGTGTGAATGACAGTCACTAAAGATCCACAGTTAGTATTGTTTAATGTGTGAAAGGATAGAGGTTTGCATAGCAGTCGTAATATTTTCTTTCTTTAGAAGTGTATATTCTCTCATGATTTTAAGAGTTTGTCGAAAATTTTTAAACATCTTTTTAATTCAGTGTGGTAAGATTGTGTAACTAACAGTTTATAAAATGATGACACGAAATCGTACAAAGTCAGAGTCAGCACCACAAGGGGTTTCTACTGATGAAGCTATTCAGAGCTTAGTTAATCAAATAGCACAGCTTAAAAATGATAATAATGCATTATTTAAACAGTTGTGTGAGGTTAGGCAAACCAGTTCAGTCCCTCCTACCCTAGATTCCTCAGCAGCAGCCTTGGTAACTCCTTTTTCAGGTAAACCTGGCGAAGACATAACAGCCTTTTTTGATGATTTAGTAGCAGCTGCGAAGTTAGGATCATGGTCAGATGAACAGCTCTTACAAATGACAAAGTTAAGATTGACAGGAGAGGCTAAAGCACACGTCTTATACCATGAAGAATTACGGAATGCTCCAACATTTGAGGAATTGAAGAAAGGATTACTTAAACGTTTTCAAAAACAGAACAGCTGTAGATTTTATAGGGAACAGTTAAACACTATCACTCAGAGGCAAAACGAGTCGTTAGAAAGCTTTGTAGATAGGATTAGAAAAGTTAATATTAACACCTATCAGTTGACAACTAGTGATGAAGCAAATAAAGTTATTTTACAAGAGGCAGAAGATAGAGCTCTCGATGCATTTTTACGTGGGTTACCTCCTGAAACGTCCCGTCGTGTCAGGGCAGAGTTTCCTAAGAATTTAGCAGAAGCTGTATCTGTGGCGACAGCTTTTGAAGAAATTGACATTGCCACCAGATACAAGGAGAAGCGAAATGTATTTTCAGCAGGAGTACGATGTTTTAGGTGCGATCGACAGGGCCATATAGCAAAAAACTGCAGACAACCTCAATGCACTAATTGTCAAAGAATGGGTCACACATTCAAGGAATGCAGGTCTAAGAAAGTTTTTGGAAATAGAAATCAGTTAAACTCAAACGGGAATGTCGGAACCGCCGCCAGGCGTTCCCAATAAAATTTCATGCCATTAAGGCGAATGTGAAGGCGGAATGCTGGTTATCTGCTACCATACGGGATAAAGAGGCAAGGATACTGGTGGATACAGGGGCAAACGTATCAATAGTGAGTAAAGAATGTATTGGAGAAAAGAAATATGACCCTCCAAGGTATAGATTGAGTGGAGTAGGAGGAGGTACAGTGAAGTCATTAGGATGTACATCATTGATTTTCTATATTCACGGTGTACAATTTCAAGAAGATGTAGAAGTGGTAACAAAGATAACTGACGGGTACGACGCGATCCTAGGGTTGGATTTCCTGAATAAACATCACGCTAAAATTGACCTCAGACAGCAAACTGTAGAACTTAGCGGAATAGTATTTCAGCTAGGTGACACCGCTGCAAAGGGCCCTCTGCCGCAAGATTTCCCTAACCGGAAGGCGAAATCAACTACACTGCGTGCAACGTCCTTGAAGGTTGATTCGCGGGATCAGATACCATCTGGCTCAGGAAAACTTCTCTGGATGACCGTTGACCCCGAGGTACCTACAGATACAATATGTCTAATAGAGCCACTAGAGGAAAATGAGGAATTAGATGTATCACATTGTTTTGTACGTAGAAGTGTTGTACGGGTTCAAGACGTTGAAGGAGAAAGAAAAGTACCGGTACATATTGACAATTTCGGAGTGGAGGACAAAGAGTTGCATAAGGGAATATTAGTAGCTACAGTCAGTACTTTTGAAGAAGAAGATTTTATTTGGTCAGATATTAATGATGGTCAGAAACCAGACGCCTATAAAACCGCATTACGCCAGAAGATTGAGCATTTGCAAGGAAAGGATAGAGACACGATAGAAGCAGTTTTAGTTGAGTTTCAAGATTTATTTAATGCAGAAGGTCCATTGCCAGCAACAGATATCACACAGCATAGGATCCCAACAGGAAATAGCCCCCCAGTTTATAGAAAGCCTTATAGAGTTGCGCATCACTTACAGCCAGTACTGGATGAATTTTTAGAACAGCATCTAAAAGATGGAATTATAGAATATTCTGATTCGCCTTATAATTCAAATATCGTAATTATTCCAAAGAAGTCTCCCGACGGTACGAAACGATATAGATTTTGTTGTGACTACAGACACCTTAACAAACAAACTATCTCAGATGTTTATCCTCTTCCAAACATTACAGATATCATTGACAGTTTAGGTAACAGTAAATACTTTTCAACAATCGATTTACGTAGCGGATATCATCAATTGGAAGTTGCACCTGAAGATAGGCATAAAACAGCATTTTCTACCCCTGGAGGCCACTGGCAATTTAAAAGAATGCCTTTCGGTTTGAAAAATGCACCAGCAACTTTTCAAAGACTACTCGATGGAGTATTGCGAGGACTAAAAACTCAGCAATGTTGTGTATATCTAGACGATATTATTGTATTCTCCAAAGACATTAATGAACATGCTGTGCGTCTGCGTAATGTTTTTCAGAGACTTAGGAAAGCTAAATTAACATTAAATATGGAAAAATGTAGTTTTGCATTGACAGAGGTTACATACCTAGGGCATGTCATTAGTGAAAAAGGAATTAGAACAGATCCTCGATTAATTTCGGCAGTTAAGGACTTCCCAACACCACAACGCGTTAAGGAAGTACAAAGTTTCATTGGTCTCGCATCGTATTACCGAAAATATGTTCAAAATTTTGCTGAAATTGCCCGACCCTTAACCCAATTATTGAAAAAGGGTGCAAAATTTCATTGGTCTGAAGATTGTGAATCAGCATTTCAAACCCTTAAAGATAAGTTAACACACAGTCCAGTATTAGCCTACCCAGATTATAATAAAGAATTTATTTTATCCTGTGACGCAAGTGGTCATTCAGTAGGAGTTGTTTTGAGTCAGAATATTAATGGCGCGGAACACCCCATAGCCTACGCTTCGAGACAACTAACAACAGCAGAAAGAAATTATTCCACAACAGAGAAAGAATTGTTAAGTGTTATTTATGGTATCAAATACTTTAAATGCTACTTGTATGGTAGGAAATTCAAGGTCATTACAGACCACGCAGCTTTAAAATGGTTGCTTGGGTTAAAGGATCCATCTAGTCGTCTCACGCGTTGGGCCCTATGTCTTTCCGAAATGGATTTCGAAGTTATCCACAAACCAGGCAAAAAACACACGAATGCAGATTGTCTAAGTCGGAAAATAGCACTTTTGGAAGCAACAGGCCGAGATACTGAGGACTGGAGAAAGGCACAAAATGAGGATACAGAATGCAAAAAATATGCATCTCAAAAACAATTTTGCTTTGAAGATGGTGTATTATGCCGTAAAACAAAACTTGGACCGCGAATTGTTGTTCCCCAACACCTTAGACAAGAAATAATGGCAGAGGCCCACGATCATATCCTTGCAGGACACGGTGGACAACGGACAACCGAAAGACGTGTAGCAGAGCGATTTTGGTGGCAAACCAGAAAGCAGGATGTTGCGCAGTACGTTCGCAATTGCATTGCGTGCGCACAACGAGCTGAACTTTCTCGTTCAAAAATACCCTTACAGAGGCTCCCCGAGGCTTCATGTCCATTTCAAATCTGCGGAGTAGATCTCTACGGGCCATTTCATAAAACACCTGCTGGTAATAAGTATGTTCTTACAATTATAGATCACTTTTCACGCTATCTAGCTATGGTGAGTCTCCCAGATCAGCAAGCAAATACAGTTGCCCAAGCTTTAGTTAACAACTGGATACTTAAATTTGGCGTACCTGAAGCTATTATCACAGATCAGGGATCTAATTTTATGTCTGAACTAATGAAACAGCTCTGCCACTTACTAAAAATACGTAAATTGCGCACCACTCCGTTACACCCTCAGTGCAACGGACGCACAGAAAGAGTTCATCGGACAATTGGCAAGATGCTTAGTTATTATATTAACGAACAACATTCTAATTGGGATACGTGTTTACCAATAATCGTGTCGGTATACAACGCCAAAACGCATGAAGCAACTGGCATGTCACCTTATGAAGTGGTTTATGGGAGAAAAATGCCGTCCCCTTTTGATGTAATCAGGCAGAAAAACGGAAAAGTCGGAGAAACAGTAAGAGATTTCAGTCGAATGATGAAAGATGTATGGAAAAAGGTTCAAAAATCTAATACAAAGGCTTTGGAACGACAGGAAAGATTAGGTAATACCCAAGCTAAATATCCAAATTACAAAATCGGTCAGTGGGTTATGCTTTCAACTCCTTACGTAGCGAAAGGAAAAACAAAGAAATTTGTAACAAACTACAGAGGTCCTTATCAAATTATTGAGATCACGTCACCAGTCAACGTTAAATTGCAACTGCCCACCAGAACTACTGTTGTGCATGTAAGTCGTTTAAAACCTTTTAAGGGCGCTCCAGATGTAATTCCTTCAACAATAGTGTCTGCTTTTCCGAAGGGTGGAGGAAGTTCACGAAGAGGAAAAAGAGTGGCCACGCCAGCACAACATACAGACATGGCACCATACAATCTTCGACCAAGAGTGCGAATGTCCTAGTGGAATCTCAGTAGACTGTGGATAATATACAAAAGTAAATAATTAATAAATGATAATGGTTTATTTTTCTAAAAAAAAAAAAAAAAAAAAAGGGTTGAACGTAGATTGATGTAGATCTTGTAGTTAACAATGTATTCCTTCTTTTCTTTATTTTTGTTTTTACTAGGTTGGTAGGCCCATAACCATGTTGTTTGCTTTTTTCAGAAAACGCCATGCAAAGCATTTCCTACACAAAACCTGTCCTACCTCAATGACTCCCTTGATAGTTCCCTTCTGAAGTCATTAGATACGTTCATAAACTCACAGCAAGACAAAATTGATGCCAATATTATGATGCAACATGTCTTAAAATTAAAAGGTGAACACAAAACTAAAATTATAATGCTAGGAACGGGTATATCTGGAACCTTTGTGTTGGTGTTTCTGCTTTGTACAGTTTTCTTTTATATAAGACGAAAAAATAAGCCAAATAATAATATACCACTTCATCAAATCCCTGTTAATTGGATACCACACTCTTAACTGGTGTACTTCAGTAGTTACTTTTAAGCATTAGTGTATTAATTTTGTTTATTGTACTTCACTCTTTACTAAACAGTCTTATGTTAAAATAAACAATACTGTAGAATCGTTATTCTTGCATTAGTATAGGGTAGATTAAACAGCTGTTGCTATGTAATTTTCTAAGTGACAAATCTATTTCTGTTTATTCATTCTCATCAAGATTTGTTACACTTATTATAACCATTTATGTGTAAACTATGTGATTCATGAGCGCACAGGGCTTTTATAAAGTGATACAGTATTTTCAACATACTTAATGTGATGCATGTGTAAGTCGAGAGTTTTCAGTGCTTGTGTTTTTTCCGTGTGAAGAGTGGAGGAATGTTGAGTGGTAAATTCGAGGGCGAATTTCTCCGAAGGGTGGAGGAATGTTGAGTGGTACTTAAGTAAATAAATTAGTGAAATCAAAGTGAACTAGAAATTAGAATATAAATGGAAAACTTGGTTTAGTTAGAGAGTTACATACTGGCATTCAGCGAGCCGAACAGCGGAACAGCAGAGACAATGACCGTGAAGTCAGCAAGTTCCACATAAGCGGGCGCTGTCGATTCAGCCGTCAGGGCATCGCCCGACCGGCTCACGTGTTTCTCAGTTGCCGCATGTGAGCAAAGGCCCTCACCTACATCCCAAGAGCCAATGACCGACGTTAAGAAGAATCTTCGAGAATCTTTTCAACGTGACAGAAGAGGCAATGGCCGTGAAGACGTTCACCTCCAGTAAACTGAAGTGAATAAATACGCGAGACGCAGTGGGCCCGACAGATGTAGATGAAGATGTAGATGAAGACGAGAGGAAGACGAAGGCGAAGACGGAGACGAAGACGGAGACGAGCGACGAAGAAGACGAAGAAGAAGCGTAGCAGTTGTTTTAAGTTAGTTTCGGTGCTGAAGATCGTCAGGCAAGAAGAGACTACATCATGCACAGACGCACCAAGTCCGCCGCTGTAATGGAATAGCAAGCAGCAGCCTCAGTGTCAGAAGAAGAAGTTAAAAGGTATTTTGAAGTCTGATTTTACATACCCGGGTGACTCGTGAGGACGGGAAGGAGACGGCCTCACTTCAGCAGTCACCTGTGAGCTGGGATGAAGACCTGACAGCCGAAGACTGGCAAGCGGGAGTCCGTGGTTCGAGTCCGGGACACTGGCCTTCCCCCGCCGCGCCGCTCCGCTGGTCGACGCACAACACACGCGGCCGCTTAGAGAAGAGAAACACTGGGACGCCACATTCAAGGTATCACCACCCGATGCACGACGTCGCTCGCAATAATTAAACAGGCCACCTCGCGCTGCGCGTCTCCGGTCAGCTGGGCGAGACGGCGACACGAGATACACACCGCTACGCGTAATCAGACGCCGCCGCCGCCGCCGCCGCCGCTGCCGCAGCAGAAGGCTACGCAAACGACACGGCTGCCGCTCTCCGAACCAGAACGTCCAGTAAGATAACAGTTGTACGAAACTTTCAATAAAAGTTATCTTATGTATAAAATGATGTTTCATTCGACCTCATACCCGAGCCAAGGAAGAACCCACCCTGCCCACATTTTGTAAGAGAGAAAAGTTAATTTATTTAATATTTTCACCCTGACAGAATGCCTTAGAATGCTCATCCTGACAATTGACAGCATCAAAAGAGAAAACCCAGTTACATTGAGTGACAGAAGTGTCACATTTAGTAACACAGTTGTTACATTTGATGTCAGAAGCCGTAGTAACTGTTACACTACATATTAACACTTTACACAATTTTTCGTGTTACCTGGCTGCCAGTCCTCGGTTCATGCAAAATCTTAAGGTCCTCGGTCTGGTCCAAGGCACCAAACCGCCCAATAATTCATTAATCGATAACTAAAACTTGAAATGTAGCTCTTCATCCTGGCCGATTGCATCAACGTAGATTCTTATTCTGTGTTCTAGTGTGCTGCTTGTACTGTGTCTGCATACCGCATCACGCGACAAGGGCTTGCAGACGATAAATGTAACCGTTTCAGAGAGAAAAGCAACCATTTTGACTATCTGGAGTTATTTCGATTCGATAGTAAATAACGGAAACAGGAGATTATCTTATATTTATACTACATATTAACACTTTCCACATATTCTCGTGTTACGTGGCTGCCAGTCCTCGGTTCATGCTCAATCTTAAGGTCCTCGGTCATGTCAAAGGCATTAAACCGGCCAATAATTCAATTTTCGATAACTAAAATTTGAAGTGTAGCTCTTATTTTTGGCCGATTGCATCAACGTAGATTCTTATTCTGTGTTCTAGTGTGCTGCTTGTACTGTGTCTGCATACCGCATCACGCGACAAGGGCTTGCAGACGATAAATGTAACCGTTTCAGAGAGAAAAGCGACCACTGTGACGATCTGGCGTTATGTCGATTCGATAGTAAATGACGGAAACGGGAGATTTTCTTAGGTTTTTACTACATATTAACACTTTACACAATTTCTCGTGTTACCTGGCTGCCAGTCCTCGGTTCATGCAAAATCTTAAGGTCCTCGGTCTGGTCCAAGGCACCAAACCGCCCAATAATTCATTAATCGATAACTAAAACTTGAAATGTAGCTCTTCTTACTGGCCGATTGCATCAACGTAGATTCTTATTCTGTGTTCTAGTGTGCTGCTTGTACTGTGTCTGCATACCGCATCACGCGACGAGGGCTTGCAGACGATAAATGTAACCGTTTCAGAGAGAAAAGCAACCATTTTGACTATCTGGAGTTATTTCGATTCGATAGTAAATAACGGAAACAGGAGATTATCTTATATTTTTACTACACATTAATACTTTCCACATATTCTCGTGTTACGTGGCTGCCAGTCCTCGGTTCATGCCAAATCTTAAGGTCCTCGGTCATGTCAAAGGCATTAAACCGCCAATAATTCAATTTTCGATAACTAAAATTTGAAGTGTAGCTCTTATTTTTGGCCGATTGCATCAACGTAGATTCTTATTCTGTGTTCTAGTGTGCTGCTTGTACTGTGTCTGCATACCGCATCACGCGACAAGGGCTTGCAGACGATAAATGTAACCGTTTCAGAGAGAAAAGCGACCACTGTGACGATCTGGCGTTATGTCGATTCGATAGTAAATGACGGAAACGGGAGATTTTCTTAGGTTTTTACTACATATTAACACTTTACACAATTTCTCGTGTTACATGGCTGCCAGTCCTCGGTTCATGCAAAATCTTAAGGTCCTCGGTCTGGTCCAAGGCACCAAACCGCCCAATAATTCATTAATCGATAACTAAAACTTGAAATGTAGCTCTTCTTACTGGGCGATTGCATAAACTTAGATGCTTCTTCAGTGTTCTACTATGCCGCTTGTAGTGACTCTGCATACCGCATCACGTACAAGGGCTTGCAGACGATAAATGTAACCGTTTCAGAGAGAAAAGCGACCACTGTGACGATCTGGCGTTATGTCGATTCGATAGTAAATGACGGAAACGGGAGATTTTCTTAGGTTTTTACTACATATTAACACTTTACACAATTTCTCGTGTTACCTGGCTGCCAGTCCTCGGTTCATGCAAAATCTTAAGGTCCTCGGTCCGGTCCAAGGCACCAAACCGCCCAATAATTCATTAATCGATAACTAAAACTTCAAATGTAGCTCTTCTTCCTGGCCGATTGCATCAACGTAGATTCTTATTCTGTGTTCTAGTGTGCTGCTTGTACTGTGTCTGCATGCCGCATCACGCGACAACGGCTTGCAGACGATAAATGTAACCGTTTCAGAGAGAAAAGCGACCACTGTGACGATCTGGCGTTATGTCGATTCGATAGTAAATGACGGAAACGGGAGATTTTCTTAGGTTTTTACTACATATTAACACTTTACACAATTTCTCGTGTTACCTGGCTGCCAGTCCTCGGT
Organism: Schistocerca cancellata; assembly: GCF_023864275.1. NCBI lineage: Eukaryota > Metazoa > Arthropoda > Insecta > Orthoptera > Acrididae > Schistocerca > Schistocerca cancellata. Next base: position 4,972,236 of record NW_026047150.1, read on the forward strand.
TCATGCAAAATCTTAAGGTCCTCGGTCTGGTCCAAGGCACCAAACCGCCCAATAATTCATTAATCGATAACTAAAACTTGAAATGTAGCTCTTCTTACTGGCCGATTGCATCAACGTAGATTCTTATTCTGTGTTCTAGTGTGCTGCTTGTACTGTGTCTGCATACCGCATCACGCGACAAGGGCTTGCAGACGATAAATGTTACCGTTTCAGAGAGAAAAGCAACCTTTTTGACTAACTGGAGTTATTTCGATTCGATAGTAAATAACGGAAACAGGAGATTATCTTATATTTTTACTACATATTAACACTTTTCACATATTCTGGTGTTACGTGGCTGCCAGTCCTCGGTTCATGCAAAATCTTAAGGTCCTCGGTCATGTCAAAGGCATTAAACCAGCCAATAATTCAATTTTCGATAACTAAAATTTGAAGTGTAGCTCTTATTTTTGGCCGATTGCATCAACGTAGATTCTTATTCTGTGTTCTAGTGTGCTGCTTGTACTGTGTCTGCATACCGCATCACGCGACAAGGGCTTGCAGACGATAAATGTTACCGTTTCAGAGAGAAAAGCGACCACTGTGACGATCTGGCGTTATGTCGATTCGATAGTAAATGACGGAAACGAGAGATTTTCTTAGGTTTTTACTACATATTAACACTTTACAGAATTTCTCGTGTTACCTGGCTGCCAGTCCTCGGTTCATGCAAAATCTTAAGGTCCTCGGTCTGGTCCAAGGCACCAAACCGCCCAATAATTCATTAATCGATAACTAAAACTTGAAATGTAGCTCTTCTTACTGGCCGATTGCATCAACGTAGATTCTTATTCTGTGTTCTAGTGTGCTGCTTGTACTGTGTCTGCATACCGCATCACGCGACAAGGGCTTGCAGACGATAAATGTAACCGTTTCAGAGAGAAAAGTGACCAATGTGACGATCTGGCGTTATGTCGATTCGATAGTAAATGACGGAAACGGGAGATTTTCTTAGGTTTTTACTACATATTAACACTTTACACAATTTCTCGTGTTACCTGGCTACCAGTCCTCGGTTCATGCAAAGTCTTAAGGTCCTCGGTCTGGTCCAAGGCACCAAACCGCCCAATAATTCATTAATCGATAACTAAAACTTGAAATGTAGCTCTTCTTCCTGGCCGATTGCATCAACGTAGATTCTTATTCTGTGTTCTACTATGCCGCTTGTACTGTGTCTGCATACCGCATCACGCGACAAGGGCTTGCAGACGATAAATGTAACCGTTTCAGAGAGAAAAGCGACCACTGTGACGATCTGGCGTTATGTCGATTCGATAGTAAATGACGGAAACGGGAGATTTTCTTATGTTTTTACTACATATTAACACTTTACACAATTTCTCGTGTTACCTGGCTGCCAGTCCTCGGTTCATGCAAAATCTTAAGGTCCTCGGTCTGGTCCAAGGCACCAAACCGCCCAATAATTCATTAATCGATAACTAAAACTTGAAATGTAGCTCTTCTTACTGGCCGATTGCATCAACGTAGATTCTTATTCTGTGTTCTACTATGCCGCTTGTAGTGACTCTGCATACCGCATCACGCGACAAGGGCTTGCAGACGATAAATGTAACCGTTTCAGAGAGAAAAGCGACCACTGTGACGATCTGGCGTTATGTCGATTCGATAGTAAATGACGGAAACGGGAGATTTTCTTAGGTTTTTACTACATATTAACACTTTACACAATTTCTTGTGTTACCTGGCTGCCACTCCTCGGTTCATGCAAAATCTTAAGGTCCTCGGTCAGATCCAAGGCACCAAACCGCCCAATAATTCATTAATCGATAACTAAAACTTGAAATGTAGCTCATCTTACTGGGCGATTGCATAAACTTAGATGCTTCTTCAGTGTTCTACTATTCCGCTTGTAGTGACTCTGCATACCGCATCACGTACAAGGGCTTGCAGACGATAAATGTAACCGTTTCAGATAGAAAAGCGACCACTGTGACGATCTGGCGTTATGTCGATTCGATAGTAAATGACGGAAACGGGAGATTTTCTTAGGTTTTTACTACATATTAACACTTTACACAATTTTTCGTGTTACCTGGCTGCCAGTCCTCGGTTCATGCAAAATCTTAAGGTCCTCGGTCTGGTCCAAGGCACCAAACCGCCCAATAATTCATTAATCGATAACTAAAACTTGAAATGTAGCTCTTCTTCCTGGCCGATTGCATCAACGTAGATTCTTATTCTGTGTTCTAGTGTGCTGCTTGTACTGTGTCTGCATACCGCATCACGCGACAAGGGCTTGCAGACGATAAATGTAACCGTTTCAGAGAGAAAAGCGACCACTGTGACGATCTGGCGTTATGTCGATTCGATAGTAAATGACGGAAACGTGAGATTTTCTTAGGTTTTTACTACATATTAACACTTTACACAATTTCTCGTGTTACCTGGCTGCCAGTCCTCCGTTCATGCAAAATCTTAAGGTCCTCGGTCTGGTCCAAGGCACCAAACCGCCCAATAATTCATTAATCGATAACTAAAACTTGAAATGTAGCTCTTCTTACTGGCCGATTATATCAACGTATATTCTTATTCTGTGTTCTAGTGTGCTGCTTGTACTGTGTCTGCATACCGCATCACGCGACAAGGGCTTGCAGACGATAAATGTAACCGTTTCAGAGAGAAAAGCAACCATTTTGACTAACTGGAGTTATTTCGATTCGATAGTAAATAACGGAAACAGGAGATTATCTTATATTTTTACTACATATTAACACTTTCCACATATTGTGGTGTTACGTGGCTGCCAGTCCTCGGTTCATGCAAAATCTTAAGGTCCTCGGTCATGTCAAAGGCATTAAACCAGCTAATAATTCAATTTTCGGTAACTAAAATTTGAAGTGTAGCTCTTATTTTTGGCCGATTGCATCAACGTAGATTCTTATTCTGTGTTCTAGTGTGCTGCTTGTACTGTGTCTGCATACCGCATCACGCGACAAGGGCTTGCAGACGATAAATGTAACCGTTTCAGAGAGAAAAGCGACCACTGTGACGATCTGGCGTTATGTCGATTCGATAGTAAATGACGGAAACGGGAGATTTTCTTAGGTTTTTACTACATATTAACACTTTACACAATTTCTCGTGTTACCTGGCTGCCAGTCCTCGGTTCATGCAAAATCTTAAGGTCCTCGGTCTGGTCCAAGGCACCAAACCGCCCAATAATTCATTAATCGATAACTAAAAATTGAAATGTAGCTCTTCTTACTGGCCGATTGCATCAACGTAGATTCTTATTCTGTGTTCTAGTGTGCTGCTTGTACTGTGTCTGCATACCGCATCACGCGACAAGGGCTTGCAGACGATAAATGTAACCGTTTCAGAGAGAAAAACGACTACTGTGACGATCTGGCGTTATGTCGATTCGATAGTAAATGACGGAAACGGGAGATTTTCTTAGGTTTTTACTACATATTAACACTTTACACAATTTCTCGTGTTACCAGGCTGCCAGTCCTCGGTTCATGCAAAATCTTAAGGTCCTCGGTCTGGTCCAAGGCACCAAACCGCCCAATAATTCATTAATCGATAACTAAAACTTGAAATGTAGCTCTTCTTACTGGCCGATTGCATCAACGTAGATTCTTATTCTGTGTTCTAGTGTGCTGCTTGTACTGTGTCTGCATACCGCATCACGCGACAAGGGCTTGCAGACGATAAATGTAACCGTTTCAGAGAGAAAAGCGACCAATGTGACGATCTGGCGTTATGTCGATTCGATAGTAAATGACGGAAACGGGAGATTTTCTTAGGTTTTTACTACATATTAACACTTTACACAATTTCTCGTGTTACCTGGATGCCAGTCCTCGGTTCATGCAAAATCTTAAGGTCCTCGGTCTGGTCCAAGGCACCAAACCGCCCAATAATTCATTAATCGATAACTAAAACTTGAAATGTAGCTCTACTTACTGGGCGATTGCATAAACTTAGATGCTTCTTCAGTGTCCTACTATGCCGCTTGTAGTGACCCTGCATACCGCATCACGCGACAAGGGCTTGCAGACGATAAATGTAACCGTTTCAGAGAGAAAAGCGACCACTGTGACGATCTGGCGTTATGTCGATTCGATAGTAAATGACGGAAACGGGAGATTTTCTTAGGTTTTTACTACATATTAACACTTTACACAATTTCTCGTGTTACCTGGCTGCCAGTCCTCGGTTCATGCAAAATCTTAAGGTCCTCGGTCTGGTCCAAGGCACCAAACCGCCCAATAATTCATTAATCGATAACTAAAACTTGAAATGTGGCTCTTCTTACTGGCCGATTGCATCAACGTAGATTCTTATTCTGTGTTCTAGTGTGCTGCTTGTACTGTGTCTGCATACCGCATCACGCGACAAGGGCTTGCAGACGATAAATGTAACCGTTTCAGAGAGAAAAGCGACCACTGTGACGATCTGGCGTTATGTCGATTCGATAGTAAATGACGGAAACGGGAGATTTTCTTAGGTTTTTACTACATATTAACACTTTACACAATTTCTCGTGTTACCTGGCTGCCAGTCCTCGGTTCATACAAAATCTTAAGGTACTCGGTCTGGTCCAAGGCACCAAACGGCCCAATAATTCATTAATCGATAACTAAAACTTGAAATGTAGCTCTCCTTACTGGCCGATTGCATCAACGTAGATTCTTATTCTGTGTTCTAGTGTGCTGCTTGTACTGTGTCTGCATACCGCATCACGCGACAAGGGCTTGCAGACGATAAATGTAACCGTTTCAGAGAGAAAAGCGACCACTGTGACGATCTGGCGTTATGTCGATTCGATAGTAAATGACGGAAACGGGAGATTTTCTTAGGTTTTTACTACATATTAACACTTTACACAATTTCTCGTGTTACCTGGCTGCCAGTCCTCGGTTCATGCAAAATCTTAAGGTCCTCGGTCTGGTCCAAGGCACCAAACCGCCCAATAATTCATTAATCGATAACTAAAACTTGAAATGTAGCTCTTCTTACTGGCCGATTGCATCAACGTAGATTCTTATTCTGTGTTCTAGTGTGCTGCTTGTACTGTGTCTGCATACCGCATCACGCGACAAGGGCTTGCAGACGATAAATGTAACCGTTTCAGAGAGAAAAGCGACCACTGTGACGATCTGGCGTTATGTCGATTCGATAGTAAATGACGGAAACGGGAGATTTTCTTAGGTTTTTACTACATATTAACACTTTACACAATTTCTCGTGTTACCTGGCTGCCAGTCCTCGGTTCATGCAAAATCTTAAGGTCCTCGGTCTGGTCCAAGGCACCAAACCGCCCAATAATTCATTAATCGATAACTAAAACTTGAAATGTAGCTCTTCTTACTGGGCGATTGCATAAACTTAGATGCTTCTTCAGTGTTCTACTATGCCGCTTGTAGTGACTCTGCATACCGCATCACGTACAAGGGCTCGCAGACGATAAATGTAACCGTTTCAGAGAGAAAAGCGACCACTGTGACGATCTGGCGTTATGTCGATTCGATAGTAAATGACGGAAACGGGAGATTTTCTTAGGTTTTTACTACATATTAACACTTTACACAATTTCTCGTGTTACCTGGCCGCCAGTCCTCGGTTCATGCAAAATCTTAAGGTCCTCGGTCTGGTCCAAGGCACCAAACCGCCCAATAATTCATTAATCGATAACTAAAACTTGAAATGTAGCTCTTCTTCCTGGCCGATTGCATCAACGTAGATTCTTATTCTGTGTTCTAGTGTGCTGCTTGTACTGTGTCTGCATACCGCATCACGCGACAAGGGCTTGCAGACGATAAATGTAACCGTTTCAGAGAGAAAAGCGACCATTGTGACGATCTGGCGTTATGTCGATTCGATAGTAAATGACGGAAACGAGAGATTTTCTTAGGTTTTTACTACATATTAACACTTTACACAATTTCTCGTGTTACCTGGCTGCCAGGCCTCGGTTCATGCAAAATCTTAAGGTCCTCGGTCATGTCAAAGGCATTATACCGGCCAATAATTCAATTTACGATAACTAAAATTTGAAGTGTAGCTCTTATTTTTGGCCGATTGCATCAACGTAGATTCTTATTCTGTGTTCTAGTGTGCTGCTTGTACTGTGTCTGCATACCGCATCACGCGACAAGGGCTTGCAGACGATAAATGTAACCGTTTCAGAGAGAAAAGCGACCACTGTGACGATCTGGCGTTATGTCGATTCGATAGTAAATGACGGAAACGGGAGATTTTCTTAGGTTTTTACTACATATTAACACTTTACACAATTTCTCGTGTTACCTGGCAGCCAGTCCTCGGTTCATGCAAAATCTTAAGGTCCTCGGTCTGGTCCAAGGCACCAAACCGCCCAATAATTCATTAATCGATAACTAAAACTTGAAATGTAGCACTTCTTCCTGGCCGATTGCATCAACGTAGATTCTTATTCTGTGTTCTAGTGTGCTGCTTGTACTGTGTCTGCATACCGCATCACGCGACAAGGGCTTGCAGACGATAAATGTAACCGTTTCAGAGAGAAAAGCAACCATTTTGACTATCTGGAGTTATGTCGATTCGATAGTAAATGACGGAAACGGGAGATTTTCTTAGGTTTTTACTACATATTAACACTTTACACAATTTCTCGTGTTACCTGGCTGCCAGTCCTCGGTTCATGCAAAATCTTAAGGTCCTCGGTCTGGTCCAAGGCACCAAACCGCCCAATAATTCATTAATCGATAACTAAAACTTGAAATGTAGCTCTTCTTACTGGCCGATTGCATCAACGTAGATTCTTATTCTGTGTTCTAGTGTGCTGCTTGTACTGTGTCTGCATACCGCATCACGCGACAAGGGCTTGCAGACGATAAATGTAACCGTTTCAGAGAGAAAAACGACTACTGTGACGATCTGGCGTTATGTCGATTCGATAGTAAATGACGGAAACGGGAGATTTTCTTAGGTTTTTACTACATATTAACACTTTACACAATTTCTCGTGTTACCAGGCTGCCAGTCCTCGGTTCATGCAAAATCTTAAGGTCCTCGGTCTGGTCCAAGGCACCAAACCGCCCAATAATTCATTAATCGATAACTAAAACTTGAAATGTAGCTCTTCTTACTGGCCGATTGCATCAACGTAGATTCTTATTCTGTGTTCTAGTGTGCTGCTTGTACTGTGTCTGCATACCGCATCACGCGACAAGGGCTTGCAGACGATAAATGTAACCGTTTCAGTGAGAAAAGCGACCAATGTGACGATCTGGCGTTATGTCGATTCAATAGTAAATGACGGAAACGGGAGATTTTCTTAGGTTTTTACTACATATTAACACTTTACACAATTTCTCGTGTTACCTGGCTGCCAGTCCTCGGTTCATGCAAAATCTTAAGGTCCTCGGTCTGGTCCAAGGCACCAAACCGCCCAATAATTCATTAATCGACAACTAAAACTTGAAATGTAGCTCTTCTTACTGGGCGATTGCATAAACTTAGATGCTTCTTCAGTGTCCTACTATGCCGCTTGTAGTGACCCTGCATGCCGCATCACGCGACAAGGGCTTGCAGACGATAAATGTAACCGTTTCAGAGAGAAAAGCGACCACTGTGACGATCTGGCGTTATGTCGATTCGATAGTAAATGACGGAAACGGGAGATTTTCTTAGGTTTTTACTACATATTAACACTTTACACAATTTCTCGTGTTACCTGGCTGCCAGTCCTCGGTTCATGCAAAATCTTAAGGTCCTCGGTCTGGTCCAAGGCACCAAACCGCCCAAAAATTCATTAATCGATAACTAAAACTTGGATATGTGGCTCTTCTTACTGGCCGATTGCATCAACGTAGATTCTTATTCTGTGTTCTAGTGTGCTGCTTGTACTGTGTCTGCATACCGCATCACGCGACAAGGGCTTGCAGACGATAAATGTAACCGTTTCAGAGAGAAAAGCGACCACTGTGACGATCTGGCGTTATGTCGATTCGATAGTAAATGACGGATACGGGAGATTTTCTTAGGTTTTTACTACATATTAACACTTTACACAATTTCTCGTGTTACCTGGCTGCCAGTCCTCGGTTCATACAAAATCTTAAGGTACTCGGTCTGGTCCAAGGCACCAAACGGCCCAATAATTCATTAATCGATAACTAAAACTTGAAATGTAGCTCTTCTTACTGGCCGATTGCATCAACGTAGATTCTTATTCTGTGTTCTAGTGTGCTGCTTGTACTGTGTCTGCATACCGCATCACGCGACAAGGGCTTGCAGACGATAAATGTAACCGTTTCAGAGAGAAAAGCGACCACTGTGACGATCTGGCGTTATGTCGATTCGATAGTAAATGACGGAAACGGGAGATTTTCTTAGGTTTTTACTACATATTAACACTTTACACAATTTCTCGTGTTACCTGGCTGCCAGTCCTCGGTTCATGCAAAATCTTAAGGTCCTCGGTCTGGTCCAAGGCACCAAACGGCCCAATAATTCATTAATCGATAACTAAAACTTGAAATGTAGCTCTTCTTACTGGCCGATTGCATTAACGTAGATTCTTATTCTGTGTTCTAGTGTGCTGCTTGTACTGTGTCTGCATACCGCATCACGGGACAAGGGCTTGCAGACGATAAATGTAACCGTTTCAGAGAGAAAAGCGACCACTGTGACGATCTGGCGTTATGTCGATTCGATAGTAAATGACGGAAACGGGAGATTTTCTTAGGTTTTTACTACATATTAACACTTTACACAATTTCTCGTGTTACCTGGCTGCCAGTCCTCGGTTCATGCAAAATCTTAAGGTCCTCGGTCTGGTCCAAGGCACCAAACCGCCCAATAATTCATTAATCGATAACTAAAACTTGAAATGTAGCTCTTCTTACTGGCCGATTGCATCAACGTAGATTCTTATTCTGTGTTCTAGTGTGCTGCTTGTACTGTGTCTGCATACCGCATCACGCGACAAGGGCTTGCAGACGATAAATGTAACCGTTTCAGAGAGAAAAGCGACCACTGTGACGATCTGGCGTTATGTCGATTCGATAGTAAATGACGGATACGGGAGATTTTCTTAGGTTTTTACTACATATTAACACTTTACACAATTTCTCGTGTTACCTGGCTGCCAGTCCTCGGTTCATGCAAAATCTTAAGGTCCTCGGTCTGGTCCAAGGCACCAAACCGCCCAATAATTCATTAATCGATAACTAAAACTTGAAATGTAGCTCTTCTTACTGGGCGATTGCATAAACTTAGATGCTTCTTCAGTGTTCTACTATGCCGCTTGTAGTGACTCTGCATACCGCATCACGTACAAGGGCTTGCAGACGATAAATGTAACCGTTTCAGAGAGAAAAGCGACCACTGTGACGATCTGGCGTTATGTCGATTCGATAGTAAATGACGGAAACGGGAGATTTTCTTAGGTTTTTACTACATATTAACACTTTACACAATTTCTCGTGTTACCTGGCTGCCAGTCCTCGGTTCATGCAAAATCTTAAGGTCCTCGGTCTGGTCCAAGGCACCAAACCGCCCAATAATTCATTAATCGATAACTAAAACTTGAAATGTAGCTCTTCTTCCTGGCCGATTGCATCAACGTAGATTCTTATTCTGTGTTCTAGTGTGCTGCTTGTACTGTGTCTGCATACCGCATCACGCGACAAGGGCTTGCAGACGATAAATGTAACCGTTTCAGAGAGAAAAGCGACCACTGTGACGATCTGGCGTTATGTCGATTCGATAGTAAATGACGGAAACGGTAGATTTTCTTAGGTTTTTACTACATATTAACACTTAACACAATTTCTCGTGTTACCTGGCTGCCAGTCCTCGGTTCATTCAAAATCTTAAGGTCCTCGGTCTGGTCCAAGGCACCAAACCGCCCAATAATTCATTAATCGATAACTAAAACTTGAAATGTAGCTCTTCTTACTGGCCGATTGCATCAACGTAGATTCTTATTCTGTGTTCTAGTGTGCTGCTTCTACTGTGTCTGCATACCGCATCACGCGACAAGGGCTTGCAGACGATAAATGTAACCGTTTCAGAGAGAAAAGCAACCATTTTGACTAACTGGAGTTATTTCGATTCGATAGTAAATAACGGAAACAGGAGATTATCTTATATTTTTACTACATATTAACACTTTCCACATATTCTGGTGTTACGTGGCTGCCAGTCCTCGGTTCATGCAAAATCTTAAGGTCCTCGGTCATGTCAAAGGCATTAAACCAGCCAATAATTCAATTTTCGATAACTAAAATTTGAAGTGTAGCTCTTATTTTTGGCCGATTGCATCAACGTAGATTCTTATTCTGTGTTCTAGTGTGCTGCTTGTACTGTGTCTGCATACCGCATCACGCGACAAGGGCTTGCAGACGATAAATGTAACCGTTTCAGAGAGAAAAGCGACCACTGTGACGATCTGGCGTTATGTCGATTCGATAGTAAATGACGGAAACGGGAGATTTTCTTAGGTTTTTACTACATATTAACACTTTACACAATTTCTCGTGTTACCTGGCTGCCAGTCCTCGGTTCATGCAAAATCTTAAGGTCCTCGGTCTGGTCCAAGGCACCAAACCGCCCAATAATTCATTAATCGATAACTAAAACTTGATATGTAGCTCTTCTTACTGGCCGATTGCATCAACGTAGATTCTTATTCTGTGTTCTAGTGTGCTGCTTGTACTGTGTCTGCATACCGCATCACGCGACAAGGGCTTGCAGACGATAAATGTAACCGTTTCAGAGAGAAAAGCGACCAATGTGACGATCAGGCGTTATGTCGATTCAATAGTAAATGACGGAAACGGGAGATTTTCTTAGATTTTTACTACATATTAACACTTTACACAATTTCTCGTGTTACCTGGCTGCCAGTCCTCGGTTCATGCACAATCTTAAGGTCCTCGGTCTGGTCCAAGGCACCAAACCGCCCAATAATTCATTAATCGATAACTAAAACTTGAAATGTAGCTCTTCTTACTGGGCGATTGCATAAACTTAGATGCTTCTTCAGTGTCCTACTATGCCGCTTGTAGTGACCCTGTGTACCGCATCACGCGACAAGGGCTTGCAGACGATAAATGTAACCGTTTCAGAGAGAAAAGCGACCACTGTGACGATCTGGCGTTATGTCGATTCGATAGTAAATGACGGAAACGGGAGATTTTCTTAGGTTTTTACTACATATTAACACTTTACACAATTTCTCGTGTTACCTGGCTGCCAGTCCTCGGTTCATGCAAAATCTTAAGGTCCTCGGTCTGGTCCAAGGCACCAAACCGCCCAATAATTCATTAATCGATAACTAAAACTTGAAATGTAGCTCTTCTTACTGGCCGATTGCATCAACGTAGATTCTTATTCTGTGTTGTAGTGTGCTGCTTGTACTGTGTCTGCATACCGCATCACGCGACAAGGGCTTGCAGACGATAAATGTAACCGTTTCAGAGAGAAAAGCGACCACTGTGACGATCTGGCGTTATGTCGATTCGATAGTAAATGACGGAAACGGTAGATTTTCTTAGGTTTTTACTACATATTAACACTTTACACAATTTCTCGTGTTACCTGGCTGCCAGTCCTCGGTTCATGCAAAATCTTAAGGTCCTCGGTCTGGTCCAAGGCACCAAACCGCCCAATAATTCATTAATCGATAACTAAAACTTGAAATGTAGCTCTTCTTACTGGCCGATTGCATCAACGTAGATTCTTATTCTGTGTTCTAGTGTGCTGCTTGTACTGTGTCTGCATACCGCATCACGCGACAAGGGCTTGCAGACGATAAATGTAACCGTTTCAGAGAGAAAAGCGACCACTGTGACGATCTGGCGTTATGTCGATTCGATAGTAAATGACGGAAACGGGAGATTTTCTTAGGTTTTTACTACATATTAACACTTTACACAATTTCTCGTGTTACCTGGCTGCCAGTCCTCGGTTCATGCAAAATCTTAAGGTCCTCGGTCTGGTCCAAGGCACCAAACCGCCCAATAATTCATTAATCGATAACTAAAACTTGAAATGTAGCTCTTCTTACTGGGCGATTGCATAAACTTAGATGCTTCTTCAGTGTTCTACTATGCCGCTTGTAGTGACTCTGCATACCGCATCACGTACAAGGGCTTGCAGACGATAAATGTAACCGTTTCAGAGAGAAAAGCGACCACTGTGACGATCTGGCGTTATGTCGATTCGATAGTAAATGACGGAAACGGGAGATTTTCTTAGGTTTTTACTACATATTAACACTTTACACAATTTCTCGTGTTACCTGGCTGCCAGTCCTCGGTTCATGCAAAATCTTAAGGTCCTCGGTCTGGTCCAAGGCACCAAACCGCCCAATAATTCATTAATCGATAACTAAAACTTGAAATGTAGCTCTTCTTACTGAGCGATTGCATAAACTTAGATGCTTCTTCAGTGTTCTACTATGCCGCTTGTAGTGACTCTGCATACCGCATCACGTACAAGGGCTTGCAGACGATAAATGTAACCGTTTCAGAGAGAAAAGCAACCATTTTGACTATCTGGAGTTATGTCGATTCGATAGTAAATAACGGAAACAGGAGATTATCTTATATTTTTACTACATATAAACACTTTCCACATTTTCTCGTGTTACGTGGCTGCCAGTCCTTGGTTCATGCAAAATCTTAAGGTCCTCGGTCTGGTCCAAGGCACCAAACCGCCCAATAATTCATTAATCGATAACTAAAACTTGAAATGTAGCTCTTCTTACTGGCCGATTGCATCAACGTAGATTCTTATTCTGTGTTCTAGTGTGCTGCTTGTACTGTGTCTGCATACCGCATCACGCGACAAGGGCTTGCAGACGATAAATGTAACCGTTTCAGAGAGAAAAGCGACCACTGTGACGATCTGGCGTTATGTCGATTCGATAGTAAATGACGGAAACGGAAGATTTTCTTAGGTTTTGACTACATATTAACACTTTACACAATTTCTCGTGTTACCTGGCTGCCAGTCCTCGGTTCATGCAAAATCTTAAGGTCCTCGGTCTGGTCCAAGGCACCAAACCGCCCAATAATTCATTAATCGATAACTAAAACTTGAAATGTAGCTCTTCTTACTGGCCGATTGCATCAACGTAGATTCTTATTCTGTGTTCTAGTGTGCTGCTTGTACTGTGTCTGCATACCGCATCACGCGACAAGGGCTTGCAGACGATAAATGTAACCGTTTCAGAGAGAAAAGCGACCAATGTGACGATCAGGCGTTATGTCGATTCAATAGTAAATGACGGAAACGGGAGATTTTCTTAGGTTTTTACTACATATTAACACTTTACACAATTTCTCGTGTTACCTGGCTGCCAGTCCTCGGTTCATGCACAATCTTAAGGTCCTCGGTCTGGTCCAAGGCACCAAACCGCCCAATAATTCATTAATCGATAACTAAAACTTGAAATGTAGCTCTTCTTACTGGGCGATTGCATAAACTTAGATGCTTCTTCAGTGTCCTACTATGCCGCTTGTAGTGACCCTGCGTACCGCATCACGCGACAAGGGCTTGCAGACGATAAATGTAACCGTTTCAGAGAGAAAAGCGACCACTGTGACGATCTGGCGTTATGTCGATTCGATAGTAAATGACGGAAACGGGAGATTTTCTTAGGTTTTTACTACATATTAACACTTTACACAATTTCTCGTGTTACCTGGCTGCCAGTCCTCGGTTCATGCAAAATCTTAAGGTCCTCGGTCTGGTCCAAGGCACCAAACCGCCCAATAATTCATTAATCGATAACTAAAACTTGAAATGTAGCTCTTCTTACTGGCCGATTGCATCAACGTAGATTCTTATTCTGTGTTGTAGTGTGCTGCTTGTACTGTGTCTGCATACCGCATCACGCGACAAGGGCTTGCAGACGATAAATGTAACCGTTTCAGAGAGAAAAGCGACCACTGTGACGATCTGGCGTTATGTCGATTCGATAGTAAATGACGGAAACGGTAGATTTTCTTAGGTTTTTACTACATATTAACACTTTACACAATTTCTCGTGTTACCTGGCTGCCAGTCCTCGGTTCATGCAAAATCTTAAGGTCCTCGGTCTGGTCCAAGGCACCAAACCGCCCAATAATTCATTAATCGATAACTAAAACTTGAAATGTAGCTCTTCTTACTGGCCGATTGCATCAACGTAGATTCTTATTCTGTGTTCTAGTGTGCTGCTTGTACTGTGTCTGCATACCGCATCACGCGACAAGGGCTTGCAGACGATAAATGTAACCGTTTCAGAGAGAAAAGCGACCACTGTGACGATCTGGCGTTATGTCGATTCGATAGTAAATGACGGAAACGGGAGATTTTCTTAGGTTTTTACTACATATTAACACTTTACACAATTTCTCGTGTTACCTGGCTGCCAGTCCTCGGTTCATGCAAAATCTTAAGGTCCTCGGTCTGGTCCAAGGCACCAAACCGCCCAATAATTCATTAATCGATAACTAAAACTTGAAATGTAGCTCTTCTTACTGGGCGATTGCATAAACTTAGATGCTTCTTCAGTGTTCTACTATGCCGCTTGTAGTGACTCTGCATACCGCATCACGTACAAGGGCTTGCAGACGATAAATGTAACCGTTTCAGAGAGAAAAGCGACCACTGTGACGATCTGGCGTTATGTCGATTCGATAGTAAATGACGGAAACGGGAGATTTTCTTAGGTTTTTACTACATATTAACACTTTACACAATTTCTCGTGTTACCTGGCTGCCAGTCCTCGGTTCATGCAAAATCTTAAGGTCCTCGGTCTGGTCCAAGGCACCAAACCGCCCAATAATTCATTAATCGATAACTAAAACTTGAAATGTAGCTCTTCTTACTGAGCGATTGCATAAACTTAGATGCTTCTTCAGTGTTCTACTATGCCGCTTGTAGTGACTCTGCATACCGCATCACGTACAAGGGCTTGCAGACGATAAATGTAACCGTTTCAGAGAGAAAAGCAACCATTTTGACTATCTGGAGTTATGTCGATTCGATAGTAAATAACGGAAACAGGAGATTATCTTATATTTTTACTACATATAAACACTTTCCACATTTTCTCGTGTTACGTGGCTGCCAGTCCTTGGTTCATGCAAAATCTTAAGGTCCTCGGTCTGGTCCAAGGCACCAAACCGCCCAATAATTCATTAATCGATAACTAAAACTTGAAATGTAGCTCTTCTTACTGGCCGATTGCATCAACATAGATTCTTATTCTGTGTTCTAGTGTGCTGCTTGTACTGTGTCTGCATACCGCATCACGCGACAAGGGCTTGCAGACGATAAATGTAACCGTTTCAGAGAGAAAAGCGACCACTGTGACGATCTGGCGTTATGTCGATTCGATAGTAAATGACGGAAACGGAAGATTTTCTTAGGTTTTTACTACATATTAACACTTTACACAATTTCTCGTGTTACCTGGCTGCCAGTCCTCGGTTCATGCAAAATCTTAACGTCCTCGGTCTGGTCCAAGGCACCAAACCGCCCAATAATTCATTAATCGATAACTAAAACTTGAAATGTAGCTCTTCTTACTGGCCGATTGCATCAACGTAGATTCTTATTCTGTGTTCTAGTGTGCTGCTTGTACTGTGTCTGTATACCGCATCACGCGACAAGGGCTTGCAGACGATAAATGTAACCGTTTCAGAGAGAAAAGCGACCACTGTGACGATCTGGCGTTATGTCGATTCGATAGTAAATGACGGAAACGGGAGATTTTCTTAGGTTTTTACTACATATTAACACTTTACACAATTTCCCGTGTTACCTGGCTGCCAGTCCTCGGTTCATGCAAAATCTTAAGGTCCTCGGTCTGGTCCAAGGCACCAAACGGCCCAATAATTCATTAATCGATAACTAAATCTTGAAATGTAGCTCTTCTTCCTGGCCGATTGTATCAACGTAGATTCTTATTCTGTGTTCTAGTGTGCTGCTTGTACTGTGTCTGCATACCGCAACACGCGACAAGGGCTTACAGACGATAAATGTAACCGTTTCAAAGAGAAAAGCAACCATTTTGACTATCTGGAGTTATGTCGATTCGATAGAAAATAACGGAAACAGGAGATTATCTTATATTTTTACTACATATAAACACTTTCCACATTTTCTCGTGTTACGTGGCTGCCAGTCCTCGGTTCATGCAAAATCTTAAGGTCCTCGGTCTGGTCCAAGGCACCAAACCGCAGAATAATTCATTAATCGATAACTAATACTTGAAATGTAGCTCTTCTTCCTGGCCGATTGCATCAACGTAGATTCTTATTCTGTGTTCTAGTGTGCTGCATGTACTGTGTCTGCATACCGCATCACGCGACAAGGGCTTGCAGACATTAAATGTAACCGTTTCAGAGAGAAAAGCGACCACTGTGACGATCTGGCGTTATGTCGATTCGATAGTAAATGACGGAAACGGAAGATTTTCTTAGGTTTTTACTACATATTAACACTTTACACAATTTCTCGTGTTACCTGGCTGCCAGTCCTCGGTTCATGCAAAATCTTAACGTCCTCGGTCTGGTCCAAGGCACCAAACCGCCCAATAATTCATTAATTGATAACTAAAACTTGAAATGTAGCTCTTCTTACTGGCCGATTGCATCAACGTAGATTCTTATTCTGTGTTCTAGTGTGCTGCTTGTACTGTGTCTGCATACCGCATCACGCGACAAGGGCTTGCAGACGATAAATGTAACCGTTTCAGAGAGAAAAGCGACCAATGTGACGATCTGGCGTTATGTCGATTCGATAGTAAATGACGGAAACGGGAGATTTTCTTAGGTTTTTACTACATATTAACACTTTACACAATTTCTCGTGTTACCTGGCTGCCAGTCCTCGGTTCATGCAAAATCTTAAGGTCCTCGGTCTGGTCCAAGGCACCAAACCGCCCAATAATTCATTAATCGATAACTAAAACTTGAAATGTAGCTCTTCTTACTGGCCGATTGCATCAACGTAGATTCTTATTCTGTGTTCTAGTGTGCTGCTTGTACTGTGTCTGCATACCGCATCACGCGACAAGGGCTTGCAGACGATAAATGTAACCGTTTCAGAGAGAAAAGCGACCACTGTGACGATCTGGCGTTATGTCGATTCGATAGTAAATGACGGAAACGGGAGATTTTCTTAGGTTTTTACTACATATTAACACTTTACACAATTTCTCGTGTTACCTGGCTGCCAGTCCTCGGTTCATGCAAAATCTTAAGGTCCTCGGTCTGGTCCAAGGCACCAAACCGCCCAATAATTCATTAATCGATAACTAAAACTTGAAATGTAGCTCTTCTTACTGGGCGATTGCATAAACTTAGATGCTTCTTCAGTGTTCTACTATGCCGCTTGTAATGACTCTGCATACCGCATCACGCGACAAGGGCTTGCAGACGATAAATGTAACCGTTTCAGAGAGAAAAGCGACCACTGTGACGATCTGGCGTTATGTCGATTCGATAGTAAATGACGGAAACGGGAGATTTTCTTAGGTTTTTACTACATATTAACACTTTACACAATTTCTCGTGTTACCTGGCTGCCAGTCCTCGGTTCATGCAAAATCTAAATTTCCTCGGTCTGGTCCAAGGCACCAAACCGCCCAATAATTCATTAATCGATAGCTAAAACTTGAAATGTAGCTCTTCTTACTGGCCGATTGCATCAACGTAGATTCTTATTCTGTGTTCTAGTGTGCTGCTTGTACTGTGTCTGCGTACCGCATCACGCGACAAGGGCTTGCAGACGATAAATGTAACCGTTTCAGAGAGAAAAGCGACCACTGTGACGATCTGGCGTTATGTCGATTCGATAGTAAATGACGGAAAAGGGAGATTTTCTTAGGTTTTTACTACATATTAACACTTTACACAATTTCTCGTGTTACCTGGCTGCCAGTCCTCGGTTCATGCAAAATCTTAAGGTCCTCGGTCTGGTCCAAGGCACCAAACCGCCCAATAATTCATTAATCGATAACTAAAACTTGAAATGTAGCTCTTCTTACCGGGCGATTGCATAAACTTAGATGCTTCTTCAGTGTTCTACTATGCCGCTTGTAGTGACTCTGCATACCGCATCACGCGACAAGGGCTTGCAGACGATAAATGTAACCGTTTCAGAGAGAAAAGCGACCACTGTGACGATCTGGCGTTATGTCGATTCGATAGTAAATAACGGAAACAGGAGATTATCTTATATTTTTACTACATATTAACACTTTCCACATTTTCTCGTGTTACGTGGCTGCCAGTCCTTGGTTCATGCAAAATCTTAAGGTCCTCGGTCTGGTCCAAGGCACCAAACCGCCCAATAATTCATTAATCGATAACTAAAACTTGAAATGTAGCTCTTCTTACTGGCCGATTGCATCAACGTAGATTCTTATTCTGTGTTCTAGTGTGCTGCTTGTACTGTGTCTGCATATCGCATCACGCGACAAGGGCTTGCAGACGATAAATGTAACCGTTTCAGAGAGAAAAGCGACCACTGTGACGATCTGGCGTTATGTCGATTCGATAGTAAATGACGGAAACGGGAGATTTTCTTAGGTTTTTACTACATATTAACACTTTACACAATTTCTCGTGTTACCTGGCTGCCAGTCCTCGGTTCATGCAAAATCTTAAGGTCCTCGGTCTGGTCCAAGGCACCAAACCGCCCAATAATTCATTAATCGATAACTAAAACTTGAAATGTAGCTCTTCTTACTGGCCGATTGCATCAACGTAGATTCTTATTCTGTGATCTAGTGTGCTGCTTGTACTGTGTCTGTATACCGCATCACGCGACAAGGGCTTGCAGACGATAAATGTAACCGTTTCAGAGAGAAAAGCGACCACTGTGACGATCTGGCGTTATGTCGATTCGATAGTAAATGACGGAAACGGGAGATTTTCTTAGGTTTTTACTACATATTAACACTTTACACAATTTCTCGTGTTACCTGGCTGCCAGTCCTCGGTTCATGCAAAATCTTAATTTCCTCGGTCTGGTCCAAGGCACCAAACCGCCCAATAATTCATTAATCGATAGCTAAAACTTGAAATGTAGCTCTTCTTACTGGCCGATTGCATCAACGTAGATTCTTATTCTGTGTTCAAGTGTGCTGCTTGTACTGTGTCTGCATACCGCATCACGCGACAAGGGCTTGCAGACGATAAATGTAACCGTTTCAGAGAGAAAAGCGACCACTGTGACGATCTGGCGTTATGTCGATTCGATAGTAAATGACGGAAACGGGAGATTTTCTTAGGTTTTTACTACATATTAACACTTTACACAATTTCTCGTGTTACCTGGCTGCCAGTCCTCGGTTCATGCAAAATCTTAAGGTCCTCGGTCTGGTCCAAGGCACCAAACCGCCCAATAATTCATTAATCGATAACTAAAACTTGAAATGTAGCTCTTCTTACTGGCCGGTTGCATCAACGTAGATTCTTATTCTGTGATCTAGTGTGCTGCTTGTACTGTGTCTGTATACCGCATCACGCGACAAGGGCTTGCAGACGATAAATGTAACCGTTTCAGAGAGAAAAGCGACCACTGTGACGATCTGGCGTTATGTCGATTCGATAGTAAATGACGGAAACGGGAGATTTTCTTAGGTTTTTACTACATATTAACACTTTACACAATTTCTCGTGTTACCTGGCTGCCAGTCCTCGGTTCATGCAAAATCTTAATTTCCTCGGTCTGGTCCAAGGCACCAAACCGCCCAATAATTCATTAATCGATAACTAAAACTTGAAATGTAGCTCTTCTTACTGGCCGATTGCATCAACGTAGATTCTTATTCTGTGTTCTAGTGTGCTGCTTGTACTGTGTCTGCATACCGCATCACGCGACAAGGGCTTGCAGACGATAAATGTAACCGTTTCAGAGAGAAAAGCGACCACTGTGACGATCTGGCGTTATGTCGATTCTATAGTAAATGACGGAAACGGGAGATTTTCTTAGGTTTTTACTACATATTAACACTTTACACAATTTCTCGTGTTACCTGGCTGCCAGTCCTCGGTTCATGCAAAATCTTAAGGTCCTCGGTCTGGTCCAAGGCACCAAACCGCCAAATAATTCATTAATCGATAACTAAAACTTGAATTGTAGCTCTTCTTACTGGGCGATTGCATAAACTTAGATGCTTCTTCAGTGTTCTACTATGCCGCTTGTAGTGACTCTGCCTACCGCATCACGCGACAAGGGCTTGCAGACGATAAATGTAACCGTTTCAGAGAGAAAAGCGACCACTGTGACGATCTGGCGTTATGTCGATTCGATAGTAAATGACGGAAACGGGAGATTTTCTTAGGTTTTTACTACATATTAACACTTTACACAATTTCTCGTGTTACCTGGCTGCCAGTCCTCGGTTCATGCAAAATCTTAAGGTCCTCGGTCTGGTCCAAGGCACCAAACCGCCCAATAATTCATTAATCGATAACTAAAACTTGGAATGTAGCTCTTCTTACTGGCCGATTGCATCAACGTAGATTCTTATTCTGTGTTCTAGTGTGCTGCTTGTACTGTGTCTGCATACCGCATCACGCGACAAGGGCTTGCAGACGATAAATGTAACCGTTTCAGAGAGAAAAGCGACCACTGTGACGATCTGGCGTTATGTCGATTCGATAGTATATGACGGAAACGGGAGATTTTCTTAGGTTTTTACTACATATTAACACTTTACACAATTTCTCGTGTTACCTGGCTGCCAGTCCTCGGTTCATGCAAAATCTTAAGGTCCTCGGTCTGGTCCAAGGCACCAAACAGCCCAATAATTCATTAATCGATAACTAAAAGTTGAAATGTAGCTCTTCTTACTGGCCGATTGCATCAACGTAGATTCTTATTCTGTGTTCTAGTGTGCTGCTTGTACTGTGTCTGCATACCGCATCACGCGACAAGGGCTTGCAGACGATAAATGTAACCGTTTCAGAGAGAAAAGCGACCACTGTGTCGATCTGGCGTTATGTCGATTCGATAGTAAATGACGGAAACGGAAGATTTTCTTAGGTTTTTACTACATATTAACACTTTACACAATTTCTCGTGTTACCTGGCTGCCAGTCCTCGGTTCATGCAAAATCTTAAGGTCCTCGGTCTGGTCCAAGGCACCAAACCGCCCAATAATTCATTAATCGATAACTAAAACTTGAAATGTAGCTCTTCTTACTGGCCGATTGCATCAACGTAGATTCTTATTCTGTGTTCTAGTGTGCTGCTTGTACTGTGTCTGCATACCGCATCACGCGACAAGGGCTTGCAGACGATAAATGTAACCGTTTCAGAGAGAAAAGCGACCAATGTGACGATCTGGCGTTATGTCGATTCGATAGTAAATGACGGAAACGGGAGATTTTCTTAGGTTTTTACTACATATTAACACTTTACACAATTTCTCGTGTTACCTGGCTGCCAGTCCTCGGTTCATGCAAAATCTTAAGGTCCTCGGTCTGGTCCAAGGCACCAAACCGCCCAATAATTCATTAATCGATAACTATAACTTGAAATGTAGCTCTTCTTACTGGCCGATTGCATCAACGTAGATTCTTATTCTGTGTTCTAGTGTGCTGCTTGTACTGTGTCTGCATACCGCATCACGCGACAAGGGCTTGCAGACGATAAATGTAACCGTTTCAGAGAGAAAAGCGACCACTGTGACGATCTGGCGTTATGTCGATTCGATAGTAAATGACGGAAACGGGAGATTTTCTTAGGTTTTTACTACATATTAACACTTTACACAATTTCTCGTGTTACCTGGCTGCCAGTCCTCGGTTCATGCAAAATCTTAAGGTCCTCGGTCTGGTCCAAGGCACCAAACCGCCCAATAATTCATTAATCGATAACTAAAACTTGAAATGTAGCTCTTCTTACTGGGCGATTGCATAAACTTAGATGCTTCTTCAGTGTTCTACTATGCCGCTTGTAATGACTCTGCATACCGCATCACGCGACAAGGGCTTGCAGACGATAAATGTAACCGTTTCAGAGAGAAAAGCGACCACTGTGACGATCTGGCGTTATGTCGATTCGATAGTAAATGACGGAAACGGGAGATTTTCTTAGGTTTTTACTACATATTAACACTTTACACACTTTCTCGTGTTACCTGGCTGCCAGTCCTCGGTTCATGCAAAATCTAAATTTCCTCGGTCTGGTCCAAGGCACCAAACCGCCCAATAATTCATTAATCGATAGCTAAAACTTGAAATGTAGCTCTTCTTACTGGCCGATTGCATCAACGTAGATTCTTATTCTGTGTTCTAGTGTGCTGCTTGTACTGTGTCTGCGTACCGCATCACGCGACAAGGGCTTGCAGACGATAAATGTAACCGTTTCAGAGAGAAAAGCGACCACTGTGACGATCTGGCGTTATGTCGATTCGATAGTAAATGACGGAAAAGGGAGATTTTCTTAGGTTTTTACTACATATTAACACTTTACACAATTTCTCGTGTTACCTGGCTGCCAGTCCTCGGTTCATGCAAAATCTTAAGGTCCTCGGTCTGGTCCAAGGCACCAAACCGCCCAATAATTCATTAATCGATAACTAAAACTTGAAATGTAGCTCTTCTTACTGGGCGATTGCATAAACTTAGATGCTTCTTCAGTGTTCTACTATGCCGCTTGTAGTGACTCTGCATACCGCATCACGCGACAAGGGCTTGCAGACAATAAATGTAACCGTTTCAGAGAGAAAAGCGACCACTGTGACGATCTGGCGTTATGTCGATTCGATAGTAAATAACGGAAACAGGAGATTATCTTATATTTTTACTACATATTAACACTTTCCACATTTTCTCGTGTTACGTGGCTGCCAGTCCTTGGTTCATGCAAAATCTTAAGGTCCTCGGTCTGGTCCAAGGCACCAAACCGCCCAATAATTCATTAATCGATAACTAAAACTTGAAATGTAGCTCTTCTTACTGGCCGATTGCATCAACGTAGATTCTTATTCTGTGTTCTAGTGTGCTGCTTGTACTGTGTCTGCATACCGCATCACGCGACAAGGGCTTGCAGACGATAAATGTAACCGTTTCAGAGAGAAAAGCGACCACTGTGACGATCTGGCGTTATGTCGATTCGATAGTAAATGACGGAAACGGGAGATTTTCTTAGGTTTTTACTACATATTAACACTTTACACAATTTCTCGTGTTACCTGGCTGCCAGTCCTCGGTTCATGCAAAATCTTAAGGTCCTCGGTCTGGTCCAAGGCACCAAACCGCCCAATAATTCATTAATCGATAACTAAAACTTGAAATGTAGCTCTTCTTACTGGCCGGTTGCATCAACGTAGATTCTTATTCTGTGATCTAGTGTGCTGCTTGTACTGTGTCTGTATACCGCATCACGCGACAAGGGCTTGCAGACGATAAATGTAACCGTTTCAGAGAGAAAAGCGACCACTGTGACGATCTGGCGTTATGTCGATTCGATAGTAAATGACGGAAACGGGAGATTTTCTTAGGTTTTTACTACATATTAACACTTTACACAATTTCTCGTGTTACCTGGCTGCCAGTCCTCGGTTCATGCAAAATCTTAATTTCCTCGGTCTGGTCCAAGGCACCAAACCGCCCAATAATTCATTAATCGATAGCTAAAACTTGAAATGTAGCTCTTCTTACTGGCCGATTGCATCAACGTAGATTCTTATTCTGTGTTCTAGTGTGCTGCTTGTACTGTGTCTGCATACCGCATCACGCGACAAGGGCTTGCAGACGATAAATGTAACCGTTTCAGAGAGAAAAGCGACCACTGTGACGATCTGGCGTTATGTCGATTCGATAGTAAATGACGGAAACGGGAGATTTTCTTAGGTTTTTACTACATATTAACACTTTACACAATTTCTCGTGTTACCTGGCTGCCAGTCCTCGGTTCATGCAAAATCTTAAGGTCCTCGGTCTGGTCCAAGGCACCAAACCGCCCAATAATTCATTAATCGATAACTAAAACTTGAAATGTAGCTCTTCTTACTGGGCGATTGCATAAACTTAGATGCTTCTTCAGTGTTCTACTATGCCGCTTGTGTCCGCCGCTCGTGGTCTCGCGGTAGCGTTCTCGCTTCCCGAGCACGGGGTCCCGGGTTCGATTCCCGGCGGGGTCAGGGATTTTCACTTGCCTCGAGATGACTGGGTGTTTGTGTTGTCTTCATTATTTCATCATCATCCAGGAAAGTGGCGAAATTGGACTGAGCAAAGATTGGGTAATTGTACGGGCGCTGATAACCACGCAGTTGAGCGCCCCACAAACCAAAACATCATCATCATCATCATATGCCGCTTGTAGTGACTCTGCATACCGCATCACGCGACAAGGGCTTGCAGACGATAAATTTAACCGTTTCAGAGAGAAAAGCGACCACTGTGACGATCTGGCGTTATGTCGATTCGATAGTAAATGACGGAAACGGGAGATTTTCTTAGGTTTTTACTACATATTAACACTTTACACAATTTCTCGTGTTACCTGGCTGCCAGTCCTCGGTTCATGCAAAATCTTAATTTCCTCGGTCTGGTCCAAGGCACCAAACCGCCCAATAATTCATTAATCGATAACTAAAACTTGAAATGTAGCTCTTCTTACTGGCCGATTGCATCAACGTAGATTCTTATTCTGTTTTCTAGTGTGCTGCTTGTACTGTGTCTGCATACCGCATCACGCGACAAGGGCTTGCAGACGATAAATGTAACCGTTTCAGAGAGAAAAGCGACCACTGTGACGATCTGGCGTTATGTCGATTCTATAGTAAATGACGGAAACGGGAGATTTTCTTAGGTTTTTACTACATATTAACACTTTACACAATTTCTCGTGTTACCTGGCTGCCAGTCCTCGGTTCATGCAAAATCTTAAGGTCCTCGGTCTGGTCCAAGGCACCAAACCGCCAAATAATTCATTAATCGATAACTAAAACTTGAATTGTAGCTCTTCTTACTGGGCGATTGCATAAACTTAGATGCTTCTTCAGTGTTCTACTATGCCGCTTGTAGTGACTCTGCCTACCGCATCACGCGACAAGGGCTTGCAGACGATAAATGTAACCGTTTCAGAGAGAAAAGCGACCACTGTGACGATCTGGCGTTATGTCGATTCGATAGTAAATGACGGAAACGGGAGATTTTCTTAGGTTTTTACTACATATTAACACTTTACACAATTTCTCGTGTTACCTGGCTGCCAGTCCTCGGTTCATGCAAAATCTTAAGGTCCTCGGTCTGGTCCAAGGCACCAAACCGCCCAATAATTCATTAATCGATAACTAAAAGTTGAAATGTAGCTCTTCTTACTGGCCGATTGCATCAACGTAGATTCTTATTCTGTGTTCTAGTGTGCTGCTTGTACTGTGTCTGCATACCGCATCACGCGACAAGGGCTTGCAGACGATAAATGTAACCGTTTCAGAGAGAAAAGCAACCATTTTGACTATCTGGAGTTATGTCGATTCGATAGTAAATAACGGAAACAGAAGATTATCTTATATTTTTACTACATATTAACACTTTCCACATTTTCTCGTGTTACGTGGCTGCCAGTCCTTGGTTCATGCAAAATCTTAAGGTCCTCGGTCTGGTCCAAGGCACCAAACCGCCCAATAATTCATTAATCGATAACTAAAACTTGAAATGTAGCTCTTCTTACTGGCCGATTGCATCAACGTAGATTCTTATTCTGTGTTCTAGTGTGCTGCTTGTACTGTGTCTGCATACCGCATCACGCGACAAGGGCTTGCAGACGATAAATGTAACCGTTTCAGAGAGAAAAGCGACCACTGTGACGATCTGGCGTTATGTCGATTCGATAGTAAATGACGGAAACGGAAGATTTTCTTAGGTTTTTACTACATATTAACACTTTACACAATTTCTCGTGTTACCTGGCTGCCAGTCCTCGGTTCATGCAAAATCTTAACGTCCACGGTCTGGTCCAAGGCACCAAACCGCCCAATAATTCATTAATCGATAACTAAAACTTGAAATGTAGCTCTTCTTACTGGCCGATTGCATCAACGTAGATTCTTATTCTGTGTTCTAGTGTGCTGCTTGTACTGTGTCTGTATACCGCATCACGCGACAAGGGCTTGCAGACGATAAATGTAACCGTTTCAGAGAGAAAGGCGACCACTGTGACGATCTGGCGTTATGTCGATTCGATAGTAAATGACGGAAACGGGAGATTTTCTTAGGTTTTTACTACATATTAACACTTTACACAATTTCTCGTGTTACCTGGCTGCCAGTCCTCGGTTCATGCAAAATCTTAAGGTCCTCGGTCTGGTCCAAGGCACCAAACGGCCCAATAATTCATTAATCGATAACTAAATCTTGAAATGTAGCTCTTCTTCCTGGCCGATTGTATCAACGTAGATTCTTATTCTGTGTTCTAGTGTGCTGCTTGTGCTGTGTCTGCATACCGCAACACGCGACAAGGGCTTACAGACGATAAATGTAACCGTTTCAAAGAGAAAAGCAACCATTTTGACTATCTGGAGTTATGTCGATTCGATAGAAAATAACGGAAAAAGGAGATTATCTTATATTTTTACTACATATAAACACTTTACACATTTTCTCGTGTTACGTGGCTGCCAGTCCTCGGTTCATGCAAAATCTTAAGGTCCTCGGTCATGTCAAAGGCATTAAACCGACCAATAATTCAATTTTCGATAACTAATATTTGAAGTGTAGCTCTTCTTTTTGGCCGATTGCATCAACGTAGATTCTTATTCTGTGTTCTAGTGTGCTGATTGTACTGTGTCTGCATACCGCATCACGCGACAAGGGCTTGCAGACGATAAATGTAACCGTTTCAGAGAGAAAAGCGACCACTGTGACGATCTGGCGTTATGTCGATTCGATAGTAAATGACGGAAACGGGAGAGTTTCTTAGGTTTTTACTACATATTAACACTTTACACAATTTCTCGTGTTACCTGGCTGCCAGTCCTCGGTTCATGCAAAATCTTAAGGTCCTCGGTCTGGTCCAAGGCACCAAACCGCCCAATATTTCATAAATCGATAACTAAAACTTGAAATGTAGCTCTTCTTCCTGGCCGATTGCATCAACGTAGATTCTTATTCTGTGTTCTAGTGTGCTGCTTGTACTGTGTCTGCATACCGCATCACGCGACAAGGGCTTGCAGACGATAAATGTAACCGTTTCAGAGAGAAAAACGACCACTGTGTCGATCTGGCGTTATGTCGATTCGATAGTAAATGACGGAAACGGAAGATTTTCTTAGGTTTTTTCTGCATATTAACACTTTACACAATTTCTCGTGTTACCTGGCTGCCAGTCCTCGGTTCATGCAAAATCTTAAGGTCCTCGGTCTGGTCCAAGGCACCAAACCGCCCAATAATTCATTAATCGATAACTAAAACTTGAAATGTAGCTCTTCTTCCTGGCCGATTGCATCAACGTAGATTCTTATTCTGTGTTCTAGTGTGCTGCTTGTACTCTGTCTGCATACCGCATCACGCGACAAGGGCTTGCAGACGATAAATGTATCCGTTTCAGAGAGAAAAGCGACCAATGTGAAGATCTGGCGTTATGTCGATTCGATAGTAAATGACGGAAACGGGAGATTTTCTTAGGTTTTTACTACATATTAACACTTTACACAATTTCTCGTGTTACCTGGCTGCCAGTCCTCGGTTCATGCAAAATCTTAAGGTCCTCGGTCTGGTCCAAGGCACCAAACTGCCCAATAATTCATTAATCGATAACTAAAACTTGAAATGTAGCTCTTCTTACTGGCCGATTGCATAAACTTAGATGCTTCTTCAGTGTTCTACTATGCCGCTTGTAGTGACTCTGCATACCGCATCACGCGACAAGGGCTTGCAGACGATAAATGTAACCGTTTCAGAGAGATAAGCAACCATTTTGACTATCTGGAGTTATGTCGATTCGATAGTAAATGACGGAAACGGGAGATTTTCTTAGGTTTTTACTATATATTAACACTTTACACAATTTCTCGTGTTACCTGGCTGCCAGTCCTCGGTTCATGCAAAATCTTAAGGTCCTCGGTATGGTCCAAGGCACCAAACAGCCCAATAATTCATTAATCGATAACTAAAACTAGAAATGTAGCTCTTCTTACTGGCCGATTGCATCAACGTAGATTCTTATTCTGTGTTCTAGTTTGCTGCTTGTACTGTGTCTGCATACCGCATCACGCGACAAGGGCTTGCAGACGATAAATGTAACCGTTTCAGAGAGAAAAGCGACCACTGTGACGATCTGGCGTTATGTCGATTCGATAGTAAATGACGGAAACGGGAGATTTTCTTAGGTTTTTACTACATATTAACACTTTACACAATTTCTCGTGTTACCTGGCTGCCAGTCCTCGGTTCATGCAAAATCTTAAGGTCCTCGGTCTGGTCCAAGGCACCAAACCGCCCAATAATTCATTAATCGATAACTAAAACTTGAAATGTAGCTCTTCTTACTGGCCGATTGCATAAACTTAGATGCTTCTTCAGTGTTCTACTATGCCGCTTGTAGTGACACTGCATACCGCATCACGTACAAGGGCTTGCAGACGATAAATGTAACCGTTTCAGAGAGAAAAGCGACCACTGTGACGATCTGGCGTTATGTCGATTCGATAGTAAATGACGGAAACGGGAGATTTTCTTAGGTTTTTACTACATATTAACACTTTACACAATTTCTCGTGTTACCTGGCTGCCAGTCCTCGGTTCATGCAAAATCTTAAGGTCCTCGGTCTGGTCCAAGGCACCAAACCGCCCAATAATTCATTAATCAATAACTAAAACTTGAAATGTAGCTCTTCTTCCTGGCCGATTGCATCAACGTAGATTCATATTCTGTGTTCTAGTGTGCTGCTTGTACTGTGTCTGCATACCGCGTCACGCGACAAGGGCTTGCAGACGATAAATGTAACCGTTTCAGAGAGAAAAGCGACCACTGTGACGACCTGGCGTTATGTCGATTCGATAGTAAATGACGGAAACGGGAGATTTTCTTAGGTTTTTACTACATATTAACTCTTTAAACAATTTCTCGTGTTACCTGGCTGCCAGTCCTCGGTTCATGCAAAATCTTAAGGTCCTCGGTCTGGTCCAAGGCACCAAACCGCCCAATAATTCATTAATCGATAACTAAAACTTGAAATGTAGCTCTTCTTCCTGGCCGATTGCATCAACGTAGATTCTTATTCTGTGTTCTAGTGTGCTGCTTGTACTGTGTCTGCATACCGCATCACGCAACAAGGGCTTGCAGACGATAAATGTAAACGTTTCAGAGAGAAAAGCAACCATTTTGACTATCTGGAGTTATTTCGATTCGATAGTAAATAACGGAAACAGGAGATTATCTTATATTTTTACTACATATTAACACTTTTCACATATTCTCGTGTTACGTGGCTGCCAGTCCTCGGTTCATGCAAAATCTTAAGGTCCTCGGTCATGTCAAAGGCATTAAACCGGCCAATAATTCAATTTTCGATAACTAAAATTTGAAGTGTAGCTCTTATTTTTGGCCGATTGCATCAACGTAGATTCTTATTCTGTGTTCTAGTGTGCTGCTTGTACTGTGTCTGCATGCCGCATCACGCGACAAGGGCTTGCAGACGATAAATGTAACCGTTTCAGAGAGAAAAGCGACCACTGTGACGATCTGGCGTTATGTCGATTCGATAGTAAATGACGGAAACGGGAGATTTTCTTAGGTTTTTACTACATATTAACACTTTACACAATTTCTCGTGTTACCTGGCTGCCAGTCCTCGGTTCATGCAAAATCTTAAGGTCCTCGGTCTGCTCCAATGCACCAAACCGCCCAATAATTCATTAATCGATAACTAAAACTTGAAATGTAGCTCTTCTTACTGGCCGATTGCATCAACGTAGATTCTTATTCTGTGTTCTAGTGTGCTGCTTGTACTGTGTCTGCATACCGCATCACGCGGCAAGGGCTTGCAGACGATAAATGTAACCGTTTCAGAGAGAAAAGCGACCACTGTGACGATCTGGCGTTATGTCGATTCGATAGTAAATGACGGAAACGGGAGATTTTCTTAGGTTTTTACTACATATTAACACTTTACACAATTTCTCGTGTTACCTGGCTGCCAGTCCTCGGTTCATGCAAAATCTTAAGGTCCTCGGTCTGGTCCAAGGCACCAAACCGCCCAATAATTCATTAATCGATAACTAAAACTTGAAATGTAGCTCTTCTTACTGGGCGATTGCATAAACTTAGATGCTTCTTCAGTGTTCTACTATGCCGCTTGTAGTGACTCTGCATACCGCATCACGTACAAGGGCTTGCAGACGATAAATGTAACCGTTTCAGAGAGAAAAGCGACCACTGTGACGATCTGGCGTTATGTCGATTCGATAGTAAATGACGGAAACGGGAGATTTTCTTAGGTTTTTACTACATATTAACACTTTACACAATTTCTCGTGTTACCTGGCTGCCAGTCCTCGGTTCATGCAAAATCTTAAGGTCCTCGGTCTGGTCCAAGGCACCAAACCGCCCAATAATTCATTAATCGATAACTAAAACTTGAAATGTAGCTCTTCTTCCTGGCCGATTGCATCAACGTAGATTCTTATTCTGTGTTCTAGTGTGCTGCTTGTACTGTGTCTGCATTCCGCATCACGCGACAAGGGCTTGCAGACGATAAATGTAACGGTTTCAGAGAGAAAAGCGACCACTGTGACGATCTGGCGTTATGTCGATTCGATAGTAAATGACGGAAACGGGAGATTTTCTTAGGTTTTTACTACATATTAACACTTTACACAATTTCTCGTGTTACCTGGCTGCCAGTCCTCGGTTCATGCAAAATCTTAAGGTCCTCGGTCTGGTCCAAGGCACCAAACCGCCCAATAATTCATTAATCGATAACTAAAACTTGAAATGTAGCTCTTCTTACTGGCCGATTGCATTAACGTAGATTCTTATTCTGTGTTCTAGTGTGCTGCTTGTACTGTGTCTGCATACCGCATCACGCGACAAGGGCTTGCAGACGATAAATGTAACCGTTTCAGAGAGAAAAGCGACCACTGTGACGATCTGGCGTTATGTCGATTCGATAGTAAATGACGGAAACGGGAGATTTTCTTAGGTTTTTACTACATATTAACACTTTACACAATTTCTCGTGTTACCTGGCTGCCAGTCCTCGGTTCATGCAAAATCTTAAGGTCCTCGGTCTGGTCCAAGGCACCAAACCGCCCAATAATTCATTAATCGATAACTAAAACTTGAAATGTAGCTCTTCTTACTGGCCGATTGCATCAACGTAGATTCTTATTCTGTGTTCTAGTGTGCTGCTTGTACTGTGTCTGCATACCGCATCACGCGACAAGGGCTTGCAGACGATAAATGTAACCGTTTCAGAGAGAAAAGCGACCACTGTGACGATCTGGCGTTATGTCGATTCGATTGTAAATGACGGAAACGGGAGAGTTTCTTAGGTTTTTACTACATATTAACACTTTACACAATTTCTCGTGTTACCTGGCTGCCAGTCCTCGGTTCATGCAAAATCTTAAGGTCCTCGGTCTGGTCCAAGGCACCAAACCGCCCAATAATTCATTAATCGATAAATAAAACTTGAAATGTAGCTCTTCTTCCTGGCCGATTGCATCAACGTAGATTCTTATTCTGTGTTCTAGAGTGCTGCTTGTACTGTGTCTGCATACCGCATCACGCGACAAGGTCTTGCAGACGATAAATGTAACCGTTTCAGAGAGAAAAACGACCACTGTGTCGATCTGGCGTTATGTCGATTCGATAGTAAATGACGGAAACGGGAGATTTTCTTAGGTTTTTTCTACATATTAACACTTTACACAATTTCTCGTGTTACCTGGCTGCCAGTCCTCGGTTCATGCTAAATCTTAAGGTCCTCGGTCTGGTCCAAGGCACCAAACCGCCCAATAATTCATTAATCGATAACTAAAACTTGAAATGTAGCTCTTCTTCCTGGCCGATTGCATCAACGTAGATTCTTATTCTGTGTTCTAGTGTGCTGCTTGTACTCTGTCTGCATACCGCATCACGCGACAAGGGCTTGCAGACGATAAATGTAACCGTTTCAGAGAGAAAAGCGACCACTGTGACGATCTGGCGTTATGTCGATTCGATAGTAAATGACGGAAACGGGAGATTTTCTTAGGTTTTTACTACATATTAACACTTTACACAATTTCTCGTGTTACCTGGCTGCCAGTCCTCGGTTCATGCAAAATCTTAAGGTCCTCGGTCTGATCCAAGGCACCAAAACGCCCAATAATTCATTAATCGATAAGTAAAACCTGAAATGTAGCTCTTCTTACTGGGCGATTGCATAAACTTAGATGCTTCTTCAGTGTTCTACTATGCCGCTTGTAGTGACTCTGCATACCGCATCACGCGACAAGGGCTTGCAGACGATAAATGTAACCGTTTCAGAGAGAAAAGCGACCACTGTGACGATCTGGCGTTATGTCGTTTCGATAGTAAATGACGGAAACGGGAGATTTTCTTATGTTTTTACTACATATTAACACTTTACACAATTTCTCGTGTTACCTGGCTGCCAGTCCTCGGTTCATGCAAAATCTTAAGGTCCTCGGTCTGGTCCAAGGCACCAAACCGCCCAATAATTCATTAATCGATAACTAAAACTTGAAATGTAGCTCTTCTTACTGGCCGATTGCATCAACGTAGATTCTTATTCTGTGTTCTAGTGTGCTGCTTGTACTGTGTCTGCATACCGCATCACGCGACAAGGGCTTGCAGACGATAAATGTAACCGTTTCAGAGAGAAAAGCGACCACTGTGACGATCTGGCGTTATGTCGATTCGATAGTAAATGACGGAAACGAGAGATTTTCTTAGGTTTTTACTACATATTAACACTTTACACAATTTCTCGTGTTACCTGGCTGCCGGTCCTCGGTTCATGCAAAATCTTAAGGTCCTCGGTCTGGTCCAAGGCACCAAACCGCC
The DNA here is from genome assembly GCF_023864275.1 of Schistocerca cancellata. Classification (NCBI taxonomy): domain Eukaryota; kingdom Metazoa; phylum Arthropoda; class Insecta; order Orthoptera; family Acrididae; genus Schistocerca; species Schistocerca cancellata. Next base: position 5,005,270 of record NW_026047150.1, read on the forward strand.
CAATAATTCATTAATCGATAACTAAAACTTGAAATGTAGCTCTTCTTACTGGCCGATTGCATCAACGTAGATTCTTATTCTGTGTTCTAGTGTGCTGCTTGTACTGTGTCTGCATACCGCATCACGCGACAAGGGCTTGCAGACGATAAATGTAACCGTTTCAGAGAGAAAAGCGACCACTGTGACGATCTGGCGTTATGTCGATTCGATAGTAAATGACGGAAACGAGAGATTTTCTTAGGTTTTTACTACATATTAACACTTAACACAATTTCTCGTGTTACCTGGCTGCCGGTCCTCGGTTCATGCAAAATCTTAAGGTCCTCGGTCTGGTCCAAGGCACCAAACCGCCCAATAATTCTTTAAACGATAACTAAAACTTGAAATGTAGCTCTTCTTCCTGGCCGATTGCATCAACGTAGATTCTTATTCTGTGTTCTACTATGCCGCTTGTACTGTGTCTGCATACCGCATCACGCGACAAGGGCTTGCAGACGATAAATGTAACCGTTTCAGAGAGAAAAGCGACCACTGTGACGATCTGGCGTTATGTCGATTCGATAGTAAATGACGGAAACGGGAGATTTTCTTATGTTTTTACTACATATTAACACTTTACACAATTTCTCGTGTTACCTGGCTGCCAGTCCTCGGTTCATGCAAAATCTTAAGGTCCTCGGTCTGGTCCAAGGCACCAAACCGCCCAATAATTCATTAATCGATAACTAAAACTTGAAATGTAGCTCTTCTTACTGGCCGATTGCATCAACGTAGATTCTTATTCTGTGTTCTACTATGCCGCTTGTAGTGACTCTGCATACCGCATCACGCGACAAGGGCTTGCAGACGATAAATGTAACCGTTTCAGAGAGAAAAGCGACCAATGTGACGATCTGGCGTTATGTCGATTCGATAGTAAATGACGGAAACGGGAGATTTTCTTAGGTTTTTACTACATATTAACACTTTACACAATTTCTCGTGTTACCTGGCTGCCAGTCCTCGGTGCATGCAAAATCTTAAGGTCCTCGGTCTGGTCCCATGCACCAAACCGCCCAATAATTCATTAATCGATAACTAAAACTTGAACTGCAGCTCTTCTTACTGGGCGATTGCATAAACTTAGATGCTTCTTCAGTGTTCTACTATGCCGCTTGTAGTGACTCGGCATACCGCATCACGCGACAAGGGCTTGCAGACGATAAATGTAACCGTTTCAGAGAGAAAAGCGACCACTGTGACGATCTGGCGTTATGTCGATTCGATAGTAAATGACGGAAACGGGAGATTTTCTTAGGTTTTTACTACATATTAACACTTTACACAATTTCTCGTGTTACCTGGCTGCCAGTCCTCGGTTCATGCAAAATCTTAAGGTCCTCGGTCTGGTCCAAGGCACCAAACCGCCCAATAATTCATTAATCGATAACTAAAACTTGAAAAGTAGCTCTTCTTCCTGGCCGATTGCATCAACGTAGATTCTTATTCTGTGTTCTAGTGTGCTGCTTGTACTGTGTCTGCATACCGCATCACGCGACAAGGGCTTGCAGACGACAAATGTAACCGTTTCAGAGAGAAAAGCAACCATTTTGACTATCTGGAGTTATGTCGATTCGGTAGTAAATAACGGAAACAGGAGATTATCTTATATTTTTACTACATATTAACACTTTCCACATTTTCTCGTGTTACGTGGCTGCCAGTCCTCGGTTCATGCAAAATCTTAAGGTCCTCGGTCTGGTCCAAGGCACCAAACCGCCCAATAATTCATTAATCGATAACTAAAACTTGAAATGTAGCTCTTCTTACTGGCCGATTGCATCAACGTAGATTCTTATTCTGTGTTCTAGTGTGCGGCTTGTACTGTGTCTGCATACCGCATCACGCGACAAGGGCTTGCAGACGATAAATGTAACCGTTTCAGAGAGAAAAGCGACCAATGTGACGATCTGGCGTTATGTCGATTCGATAGTAAATGACGGAAACGGAAGATTTTCTTAGGTTTTTACTACATATTAACACTTTACACAATTTCTCGTGTTACCTGGCTGCCAGTCCTCGGTTCATGCAAAATCTTAAGGTCCTCGGTTTGTCCAAGGCACCAAACCGCCCAATAATTCATTAATCTATAACTAAAACTTGAAAGGTAACTCTTCTTACTGGCCGATTGCATCAACGTAGATTCTTATTCTGTGTTCTAGTGTGCTGCTTGTACTGTGTCTGCATACCGCATCACGCGACAAGGGCTTGCAGACGATAAATGTAACCGTTTCAGAGAGAAAAGCGACCACTGTGACGATCTGGCGTTATGTCGATTCGATAGTAAATGACGGAAACGAGAGATTTTCTTAGGTTTTTACTACATATTAACACTTAACACAATTTCTCGTGTTACCTGGCTGCCGGTCCTCGGTTCATGCAAAATCTTAAGGTCCTCGGTCTGGTCCAAGGCACCAAACCGCCCAATAATTCATTAATCGATAACTAAAACTTGAAATGTAGCTCTTCTTACTGGCCGATTGCATCAACGTAGATTCTTATTCTGTGTTCTACTATGCCGCTTGTAGTGACTCTGCATACCGCATCACGCGACAAGGGGCTTGCAGACGATAAATGTAACCGTTTCAGAGAGAAAAGCGACCACTGTGACGATCTGGCGTTATGTCGATTCGATTCTAAATGACGGAAACGGGAGATTTTCTTAGTTTTTTTCTACATAATAACACTTTACACAATTTCTCGTGTTACCTGGCTGCCAGTCTTCGGTTCATGCAAAATCTTAAGGTCCTCGGTCATGTCAAAGGCATTAAACCAGCCAATAATTCAATTTTCGATAACTAAAATTTGAAGTGTAGCTCTTATTTTTGGCCGATTGCATCAACGTAGATTCTTATTCTGTGTTCTAGTGTGCTGCTTGTACTGTGTCTGCATACCGCATCACGCGACAAGGGCTTGCAGACGATAAATGTAACCGTTTCAGAGAGAAAAGCGACCACTGTGACGATCTGGCGTTATGTCGATTCGATAGTAAATGACGGAAACGGGAGATTTTCTTATGTTTTTACTACATATTAACACTTTACACAATTTCTCGTGTTACCTGGCTGCCACTCCTCGGTTCATGCAAAATCTTAAGGTCCTCGGTCTGGTCCAAGGCACCAAACCGCCCAATAATTCATTAATCGATAACTAAAACTTGAAATGTAGCTCTTCTTACTGGCCGATTGCATCAACGTAGATTCTTATTCTGTGTTCTACTATGCCGCTTGTAGTGACTCTGCATACCGCATCACGCGACAAGGGCTTGCAGACGATAAATGTAACCGTTTCAGAGAGAAAAGCGACCACTGTGACGATCTGGCGTTATGTCGATTCGATAGTAAATGACGGAAACGGGAGATTTTCTTAGGTTTTTACTACATATTAACACTTTACACAATTTTTCGTGTTACCTGGCTGCCAGTCCTCGGTTCATGCAAAATCTTAAGGTCCTCGGTCTGGTCCAAGGCACCAAACCGCCCAATAATTCATTAATCGATAACTAAAACTTGAAATGTAGCTCTTCTTCCTGGCCGATTGCATCAACGTAGATTCTTATTCTGTGTTCTAGTGTGCTGCTTGTACTGTGTCTGCATACCGCATCACGCGACAAGGGCTTGCAGACGATAAATGTAACCGATTCAGAGAGAAAAGCAACCATTTTGACTATCTGGAGTTATTTCGATTCGATAGTAAATAACGGAAACAGGAGATTATCTTATATTTATACTACATATTAACACTTTCCACATATTCTCGTGTTACGTGGCTGCCAGTCCTCGGTTCATGCTCAATCTTAAGGTCCTCGGTCATGTCAAAGGCATTAAACCGGCCAATAATTCAATTTTCGATAAGTAAAATTTGAAGTGTAGCTCTTATTTTTGGCCGATTGCATCAACGTAGATTCTTATTCTGTGTTCTAGTGTGCTGCTTGTACTGTGTCTGCATACCGCATCACGCGACAAGGGCTTGCAGACGATAAATGTAACCGTTTCAGAGAGAAAAGCGACCACTGTGACGATCTGGCGTTATGTCGATTCGATAGTAAATGACGGAAACGGGAGATTTTCTTAGGTTTTTACTACATATTAACACTTTACACAATTTCTCGTGTTACCTGGCTGCCAGTCCTCGGTTCATGCAAAATCTTAAGGTCCTCGGTCTGGTCCAAGGCACCAAACCGCCCAATAATTCATTAATCGATAACTAAAACTTGAAATGTAGCTCTTCTTACTGGCCGATTGCATCAACGTAGATTCTTATTCTGTGTTCTAGTGTGCTGCTTGTACTGTGTCTGCATACCGCATCACGCGACGAGGGCTTGCAGACGATAAATGTAACCGTTTCAGAGAGAAAAGCAACCATTTTGACTATCTGGAGTTATTTCGATTCGATAGTAAATAACGGAAACAGGAGATTATCTTATATTTTTACTACACATTAATACTTTCCACATATTCTCGTGTTACGTGGCTGCCAGTCCTCGGTTCATGCAAAATCTTAAGGTCCTCGGTCATGTCAAAGGCATTAAACCGCCAATAATTCAATTTTCGATAACTAAAATTTGAAGTGTAGCTCTTATTTTTGGCCGATTGCATCAACGTAGATTCTTATTCTGTGTTCTAGTGTGCTGCTTGTACTGTGTCTGCATACCGCATCACGCGACAAGGGCTTGCAGACGATAAATGTAACCGTTTCAGAGAGAAAAGCGACCACTGTGACGATCTGGCGTTATGTCGATTCGATAGTAAATGACGGAAACGGGAGATTTTCTTAGGTTTTTACTACATATTAACACTTTACACAATTTCTCGTGTTACCTGGCTGCCAGTCCTCGGTTCATGCAAAATCTTAAGGTCCTCGGTCTGGTCCAAGGCACCAAACCGCCCAATAATTCATTAATCGATAACTAAAACTTGAAATGTAGCTCTTCTTACTGGGCGATTGCATAAACTTAGATGCTTCTTCAGTGTTCTACTATGCCGCTTGTAGTGACTCTGCATACCGCATCACGTACAAGGGCTTGCAGACGATAAATGTAACCGTTTCAGAGAGAAAAGCGACCACTGTGACGATCTGGCGTTATGTCGATTCGATAGTAAATGACGGAAACGGGAGATTTTCTTAGGTTTTTACTACATATTAACACTTTACACAATTTCACGTGTTACCTGGCTGCCAGTCCTCGGTTCATGCAAAATCTTAAGGTCCTCGGTCCGGTCCAAGGCACCAAACCGCCCAATAATTCATTAATCGATAACTAAAACTTCAAATGTAGCTCTTCTTCCTGGCCGATTGCATCAACGTAGATTCTTATTCTGTGTTCTAGTGTGCTGCTTGTACTGTGTCTGCATACCGCATCACGCGACAACGGCTTGCAGACGATAAATGTAACCGTTTCAGAGAGAAAAGCGACCACTGTGACGATCTGGCGTTATGTCGATTCGATAGTAAATGACGGAAACGGGAGATTTTCTTAGGTTTTTACTACATATTAACACTTTACACAATTTCTCGTGTTACCTGGCTGCCAGTCCTCGGTTCATGCAAAATCTTAAGGTCCTCGGTCTGGTCCAAGGCACCAAACCGCCCAATAATTCATTAATCGATAACTAAAACTTGAAATGTAGCTCTTCTTACTGGCCGATTGCATCAACGTAGATTCTTATTCTGTGTTCTAGTGTGCTGCTTGTACTGTGTCTGCATACCGCATCACGCGACAAGGGCTTGCAGACGATAAATGTTACCGTTTCAGAGAGAAAAGCAACCTTTTTGACTAACTGGAGTTATTTCGATTCGATAGTAAATAACGGAAACAGGAGATTATCTTATATTTTTACTACATATTAACACTTTTCACATATTCTGGTGTTACGTGGCTGCCAGTCCTCGGTTCATGCAAAATCTTAAGGTCCTCGGTCATGTCAAAGGCATTAAACCAGCCAATAATTCAATTTTCGATAACTAAAATTTGAAGTGTAGCTCTTATTTTTGGCCGATTGCATCAACGTAGATTCTTATTCTGTGTTCTAGTGTGCTCCTTGTACTGTGTCTGCATACCGCATCACGCGACAAGGGCTTGCAGACGATAAATGTTACCGTTTCAGAGAGAAAAGCGACCACTGTGACGATCTGGCGTTATGTCGATTCGATAGTAAATGACGGAAACGAGAGATTTTCTTAGGTTTTTACTACATATTAACACTTTACACAATTTCTCGTGTTACCTGGCTGCCAGTCTTCGGTTCATGCAAAATCTTAAGGTCCTCGGTCATGTCAAAGGCATTAAACCAGCCAATAATTCATTAATCGATAAGTAAAACCTGAAATGTAGCTCTTCCTACTGGGCGATTGCATAAACTTAGATGCTTCTTCAGTGTTCTACTATGCCGCTTGTAGTGACTCTGCATACCGCATCACGCGACAAGGGCTTGCAGACGATAAATGTAACCGTTTCAGAGAGAAAAGCGACCACTGTGACGATCTGGCGTTATGCCGATTCGATAGTAAATGACGGAAACGGGAGATTTTCTTATGTTTTTACTACATATTAACACTTTACACAATTTCTCGTGTTACCTGGCTGCCAGTCCTCGGTTCATGCAAAATCTTAAGGTCCTCGGTCTGGTCCAAGGCACCAAACCGCCCAATAATTCATTAATCGATAACTAAAACGTGAAATGTAGCTCTTCTTACTGGCCGATTGCATCAACGTAGATTCTTATTCTGTGTTCTAGTGTGCTGCTTGTACTGTGTCTGCATACCGCATCACGCGACAAGGGCTTGCAGACGATAAATGTAACCGTTTCAGAGAGAAAAGCGACCAATGTGACGATCTGGCGTTATGTCGATTCGATAGTAAATGACGGAAACGGAAGATTTTCTTAGGTTTTTACTACATATTAACACTTTACACAATTTCTCGTGTTACCTGGCTGCCAGTCCTCGGTTCATGCAAAATCTTAAGGTCCTCGCTTTGTCCAAGGCACCAAACCGCCCAATAATTCATTAATCTATAACTAAAACTTGAAAGGTAACTCTTCTTACTGGCCGATTGCAGCAACGTAGAGTCTTATTCTGTGTTCTAGTGTGCTGCTTGTACTGTGTCTGCATACCGCATCACGCGACAAGGGCTTGCAGACGATAAATGTAACCGTTTCAGAGAGAAAAGCGACCACTGTGACGATCTGGCGTTATGTCGATTCGATAGTAAATGACGGAAACGAGAGATTTTCTTAGGTTTTTACTACATATTAACACTTAACACAATTTCTCGTGTTACCTGGCTGCCGGTCCTCGGTTCATGCAAAATCTTAAGGTCCTCGGTCTGGTCCAAGGCACCAAACCGCCCAATAATTCATTAATCGATAACTAAAACTTGAAATGTAGCTCTTCTTACTGGCCGATTGCATCAACGTAGATTCTTATTCTGTGTTCTACTATGCCGCTTGTAGTGACTCTGCATACCGCATCACGCGACAAGGGGCTTGCAGACGATAAATGTAACCGTTTCAGAGAGAAAAGCGACCACTGTGACGATCTGGCGTTATGTCGATTCGATTCTAAATGACGGAAACGGGAGATTTTCTTAGGTTTTTTCTACATAATAACACTTTACACAATTTCTCGTGTTACCTGGCTGCCAGTCTTCGGTTCATGCAAAATCTTAAGGTCCTCGGTCATGTCAAAGGCATTAAACCAGCCAATAATTCAATTTTCGATAACTAAAATTTGAAGTGTAGCTCTTATTTTTGGCCGATTGCATCAACGTAGATTCTTATTCTGTGTTCTAGTGTGCTGCTTGTACTGTGTCTGCATACCGCATCACGCGACAAGGGCTTGCAGACGATAAATGTAACCGTTTCAGAGAGAAAAGCGACCACTGTGACGATCTGGCGTTATGTCGATTCGATAGTAAATGACGGAAACGGGAGATTTTCTTATGTTTTTACTACATATTAACACTTTACACAATTTCTCGTGTTACCTGGCTGCCACTCCTCGGTTCATGCAAAATCTTAAGGTCCTCGGTCTGGTCCAAGGCACCAAACCGCCCAATAATTCATTAATCGATAACTAAAACTTGAAATGTAGCTCTTCTTACTGGCCGATTGCATCAACGTAGATTCTTATTCTGTGTTCTACTATGCCGCTTGTAGTGACTCTGCATACCGCATCACGCGACAAGGGCTTGCAGACGATAAATGTAACCGTTTCAGAGAGAAAAGCGACCACTGTGACGATCTGGCGTTATGTCGATTCGATAGTAAATGACGGAAACGGGAGATTTTCTTAGGTTTTTACTACATATTAACACTTTACACAATTTCTCGTGTTACCTGGCTGCCAGTCCTCGGTTCATGCAAAATCTTAAGGTCCTCGGTCTGGTCCAAGGCACCAAACCGCCCAATAATTCATTAATCGATAACTAAAACTTGAAATGTAGCTCTTCTTACTGGCCGATTGCATCAACGTAGATTCTTATTCTGTGTTCTAGTGTGCTGCTTGTACTGTGTCTGCATACCGCATCACGCGACAAGGGCTTGCAGACGATAAATGTTACCGTTTCAGAGAGAAAAGCAACCTTTTTGACTAACTGGAGTTATTTCGATTCGATAGTAAATAACGGAAACAGGAGATTATCTTATATTTTTACTACATATTAACACTTTTCACATATTCTGGTGTTACGTGGCTGCCAGTCCTCGGTTCATGCAAAATCTTAAGGTCCTCGGTCATGTCAAAGGCATTAAACCAGCCAATAATTCAATTTTCGATAACTAAAATTTGAAGTGTAGCTCTTATTTTTGGCCGATTGCATCAACGTAGATTCTTATTCTGTGTTCTAGTGTGCTCCTTGTACTGTGTCTGCATACCGCATCACGCGACAAGGGCTTGCAGACGATAAATGTTACCGTTTCAGAGAGAAAAGCGACCACTGTGACGATCTGGCGTTATGTCGATTCGATAGTAAATGACGGAAACGAGAGATTTTCTTAGGTTTTTACTACATATTAACACTTTACACAATTTCTCGTGTTACCTGGCTGCCAGTCTTCGGTTCATGCAAAATCTTAAGGTCCTCGGTCATGTCAAAGGCATTAAACCAGCCAATAATTCATTAATCGATAAGTAAAACCTGAAATGTAGCTCTTCCTACTGGGCGATTGCATAAACTTAGATGCTTCTTCAGTGTTCTACTATGCCGCTTGTAGTGACTCTGCATACCGCATCACGCGACAAGGGCTTGCAGACGATAAATGTAACCGTTTCAGAGAGAAAAGCGACCACTGTGACGATCTGGCGTTATGCCGATTCGATAGTAAATGACGGAAACGGGAGATTTTCTTATGTTTTTACTACATATTAACACTTTACACAATTTCTCGTGTTACCTGGCTGCCAGTCCTCGGTTCATGCAAAATCTTAAGGTCCTCGGTCTGGTCCAAGGCACCAAACCGCCCAATAATTCATTAATCGATAACTAAAACGTGAAATGTAGCTCTTCTTACTGGCCGATTGCATCAACGTAGATTCTTATTCTGTGTTCTAGTGTGCTGCTTGTACTGTGTCTGCATACCGCATCACGCGACAAGGGCTTGCAGACGATAAATGTAACCGTTTCAGAGAGAAAAGCGACCAATGTGACGATCTGGCGTTATGTCGATTCGATAGTAAATGACGGAAACGGAAGATTTTCTTAGGTTTTTACTACATATTAACACTTTACACAATTTCTCGTGTTACCTGGCTGCCAGTCCTCGGTTCATGCAAAATCTTAAGGTCCTCGCTTTGTCCAAGGCACCAAACCGCCCAATAATTCATTAATCTATAACTAAAACTTGAAAGGTAACTCTTCTTACTGGCCGATTGCAGCAACGTAGAGTCTTATTCTGTGTTCTAGTGTGCTGCTTGTACTGTGTCTGCATACCGCATCACGCGACAAGGGCTTGCAGACGATAAATGTAACCGTTTCAGAGAGAAAAGCGACCACTGTGACGATCTGGCGTTATGTCGATTCGATAGTAAATGACGGAAACGAGAGATTTTCTTAGGTTTTTACTACATATTAACACTTAACACAATTTCTCGTGTTACCTGGCTGCCGGTCCTCGGTTCATGCAAAATCTTAAGGTCCTCGGTCTGGTCCAAGGCACCAAACCGCCCAATAATTCATTAATCGATAACTAAAACTTGAAATGTAGCTCTTCTTACTGGCCGATTGCATCAACGTAGATTCTTATTCTGTGTTCTACTATGCCGCTTGTAGTGACTCTGCATACCGCATCACGCGACAAGGGGCTTGCAGACGATAAATGTAACCGTTTCAGAGAGAAAAGCGACCACTGTGACGATCTGGCGTTATGTCGATTCGATTCTAAATGACGGAAACGGGAGATTTTCTTAGGTTTTTTCTACATAATAACACTTTACACAATTTCTCGTGTTACCTGGCTGCCAGTCTTCGGTTCATGCAAAATCTTAAGGTCCTCGGTCATGTCAAAGGCATTAAACCAGCCAATAATTCAATTTTCGATAACTAAAATTTGAAGTGTAGCTCTTATTTTTGGCCGATTGCATCAACGTAGATTCTTATTCTGTGTTCTAGTGTGCTGCTTGTACTGTGTCTGCATACCGCATCACGCGACAAGGGCTTGCAGACGATAAATGTAACCGTTTCAGAGAGAAAAGCGACCACTGTGACGATCTGGCGTTATGTCGATTCGATAGTAAATGACGGAAACGGGAGATTTTCTTATGTTTTTACTACATATTAACACTTTACACAATTTCTCGTGTTACCTGGCTGCCACTCCTCGGTTCATGCAAAATCTTAAGGTCCTCGGTCTGGTCCAAGGCACCAAACCGCCCAATAATTCATTAATCGATAACTAAAACTTGAAATGTAGCTCTTCTTACTGGCCGATTGCATCAACGTAGATTCTTATTCTGTGTTCTACTATGCCGCTTGTAGTGACTCTGCATACCGCATCACGCGACAAGGGCTTGCAGACGATAAATGTAACCGTTTCAGAGAGAAAAGCGACCACTGTGACGATCTGGCGTTATGTCGATTCGATAGTAAATGACGGAAACGGGAGATTTTCTTAGGTTTTTACTACATATTAACACTTTACACAATTTCTCGTGTTACCTGGCTGCCAGTCCTCGGTTCATGCAAAATCTTAAGGTCCTCGGTCTGGTCCAAGGCACCAAACCGCCCAATAATTCATTAATCGATAACTAAAACTTGAAATGTAGCTCTTCTTACTGGCCGATTGCATCAACGTAGATTCTTATTCTGTGTTCTAGTGTGCTGCTTGTACTGTGTCTGCATACCGCATCACGCGACAAGGGCTTGCAGACGATAAATGTTACCGTTTCAGAGAGAAAAGCAACCTTTTTGACTAACTGGAGTTATTTCGATTCGATAGTAAATAACGGAAACAGGAGATTATCTTATATTTTTACTACATATTAACACTTTTCACATATTCTGGTGTTACGTGGCTGCCAGTCCTCGGTTCATGCAAAATCTTAAGGTCCTCGGTCATGTCAAAGGCATTAAACCAGCCAATAATTCAATTTTCGATAACTAAAATTTGAAGTGTAGCTCTTATTTTTGGCCGATTGCATCAACGTAGATTCTTATTCTGTGTTCTAGTGTGCTGCTTGTACTGTGTCTGCATACCGCATCACGCGACAAGGGCTTGCAGACGATAAATGTTACCGTTTCAGAGAGAAAAGCGACCACTGTGACGATCTGGCGTTATGTCGATTCGATAGTAAATGACGGAAACGAGAGATTTTCTTAGGTTTTTACTACATATTAACACTTTACACAATTTCTCGTGTTACCTGGCTGCCAGTCTTCGGTTCATGCAAAATCTTAAGGTCCTCGGTCATGTCAAAGGCATTAAACCAGCCAATAATTCATTAATCGATAAGTAAAACCTGAAATGTAGCTCTTCCTACTGGGCGATTGCATAAACTTAGATGCTTCTTCAGTGTTCTACTATGCCGCTTGTAGTGACTCTGCATACCGCATCACGCGACAAGGGCTTGCAGACGATAAATGTAACCGTTTCAGAGAGAAAAGCGACCACTGTGACGATCTGGCGTTATGCCGATTCGATAGTAAATGACGGAAACGGGAGATTTTCTTATGTTTTTACTACATATTAACACTTTACACAATTTCTCGTGTTACCTGGCTGCCAGTCCTCGGTTCATGCAAAATCTTAAGGTCCTCGGTCTGGTCCAAGGCACCAAACCGCCCAATAATTCATTAATCGATAACTAAAACGTGAAATGTAGCTCTTCTTACTGGCCGATTGCATCAACGTAGATTCTTATTCTGTGTTCTAGTGTGCTGCTTGTACTGTGTCTGCATACCGCATCACGCGACAAGGGCTTGCAGACGATAAATGTAACCGTTTCAGAGAGAAAAGCGACCAATGTGACGATCTGGCGTTATGTCGATTCGATAGTAAATGACGGAAACGGAAGATTTTCTTAGGTTTTTACTACATATTAACACTTTACACAATTTCTCGTGTTACCTGGCTGCCAGTCCTCGGTTCATGCAAAATCTTAAGGTCCTCGCTTTGTCCAAGGCACCAAACCGCCCAATAATTCATTAATCTATAACTAAAACTTGAAAGGTAACTCTTCTTACTGGCCGATTGCAGCAACGTAGAGTCTTATTCTGTGTTCTAGTGTGCTGCTTGTACTGTGTCTGCATACCGCATCACGCGACAAGGGCTTGCAGACGATAAATGTAACCGTTTCAGAGAGAAAAGCGACCACTGTGACGATCTGGCGTTATGTCGATTCGATAGTAAATGACGGAAACGAGAGATTTTCTTAGGTTTTTACTACATATTAACACTTAACACAATTTCTCGTGTTACCTGGCTGCCGGTCCTCGGTTCATGCAAAATCTTAAGGTCCTCGGTCTGGTCCAAGGCACCAAACCGCCCAATAATTCATTAATCGATAACTAAAACTTGAAATGTAGCTCTTCTTACTGGCCGATTGCATCAACGTAGATTCTTATTCTGTGTTCTACTATGCCGCTTGTAGTGACTCTGCATACCGCATCACGCGACAAGGGGCTTGCAGACGATAAATGTAACCGTTTCAGAGAGAAAAGCGACCACTGTGACGATCTGGCGTTATGTCGATTCGATTCTAAATGACGGAAACGGGAGATTTTCTTAGGTTTTTTCTACATAATAACACTTTACACAATTTCTCGTGTTACCTGGCTGCCAGTCTTCGGTTCATGCAAAATCTTAAGGTCCTCGGTCATGTCAAAGGCATTAAACCAGCCAATAATTCAATTTTCGATAACTAAAATTTGAAGTGTAGCTCTTATTTTTGGCCGATTGCATCAACGTAGATTCTTATTCTGTGTTCTAGTGTGCTGCTTGTACTGTGTCTGCATACCGCATCACGCGACAAGGGCTTGCAGACGATAAATGTAACCGTTTCAGAGAGAAAAGCGACCACTGTGACGATCTGGCGTTATGTCGATTCGATAGTAAATGACGGAAACGGGAGATTTTCTTATGTTTTTACTACATATTAACACTTTACACAATTTCTCGTGTTACCTGGCTGCCACTCCTCGGTTCATGCAAAATCTTAAGGTCCTCGGTCTGGTCCAAGGCACCAAACCGCCCAATAATTCATTAATCGATAACTAAAACTTGAAATGTAGCTCTTCTTACTGGCCGATTGCATCAACGTAGATTCTTATTCTGTGTTCTACTATGCCGCTTGTAGTGACTCTGCATACCGCATCACGCGACAAGGGCTTGCAGACGATAAATGTAACCGTTTCAGAGAGAAAAGCGACCACTGTGACGATCTGGCGTTATGTCGATTCGATAGTAAATGACGGAAACGGGAGATTTTCTTAGGTTTTTACTACATATTAACACTTTACACAATTTTTCGTGTTACCTGGCTGCCAGTCCTCGGTTCATGCAAAATCTTAAGGTCCTCGGTCTGGTCCAAGGCACCAAACCGCCCAATAATTCATTAATCGATAACTAAAACTTGAAATGTAGCTCTTCTTCCTGGCCGATTGCATCAACGTAGATTCTTATTCTGTGTTCTAGTGTGCTGCTTGTACTGTGTCTGCATACCGCATCACGCGACAAGGGCTTGCAGACGATAAATGTAACCGTTTCAGAGAGAAAAGCAACCATTTTGACTATCTGGAGTTATTTCGATTCGATAGTAAATAACGGAAACAGGAGATTATCTTATATTTATACTACATATTAACACTTTCCACATATTCTCGTGTTACGTGGCTGCCAGTCCTCGGTTCATGCTCAATCTTAAGGTCCTCGGTCATGTCAAAGGCATTAAACCGGCCAATAATTCAATTTTCGATAACTAAAATTTGAAGTGTAGCTCTTATTTTTGGCCGATTGCATCAACGTAGATTCTTATTCTGTGTTCTAGTGTGCTGCTTGTACTGTGTCTGCATACCGCATCACGCGACAAGGGCTTGCAGACGATAAATGTAACCGTTTCAGAGAGAAAAGCGACCACTGTGACGATCTGGCGTTATGTCGATTCGATAGTAAATGACGGAAACGGGAGATTTTCTTAGGTTTTTACTACATATTAACACTTTACACAATTTCTCGTGTTACCTGGCTGCCAGTCCTCGGTTCATGCAAAATCTTAAGGTCCTCGGTCTGGTCCAAGGCACCAAACCGCCCAATAATTCATTAATCGATAACTAAAACTTGAAATGTAGCTCTTCTTACTGGCCGATTGCATCAACGTAGATTCTTATTCTGTGTTCTAGTGTGCTGCTTGTACTGTGTCTGCATACCGCATCACGCGACGAGGGCTTGCAGACGATAAATGTAACCGTTTCAGAGAGAAAAGCAACCATTTTGACTATCTGGAGTTATTTCGATTCGATAGTAAATAACGGAAACAGGAGATTATCTCATATTTTTACTACACATTAATACTTTCCACATATTCTCGTGTTACGTGGCTGCCAGTCCTCGGTTCATGCAAAATCTTAAGGTCCTCGGTCATGTCAAAGGCATTAAACCGCCAATAATTCAATTTTCGATAACTAAAATTTGAAGTGTAGCTCTTATTTTTGGCCGATTGCATCAACGTAGATTCTTATTCTGTGTTCTAGTGTGCTGCTTGTACTGTGTCTGCATACCGCATCACGCGACAAGGGCTTGCAGACGATAAATGTAACCGTTTCAGAGAGAAAAGCAACCACTGTGACGATCTGGCGTTATGTCGATTCGATAGTAAATGACGGAAACGGGAGATTTTCTAAGGTTTTTACTACATATTAACACTTTACACAATTTCTCGTGTTACCTGGCTGCCAGTCCTCGGTTCATGCAAAATCTTAAGGTCCTCGGTCTGGTCCAAGGCACCAAACCGCCCAATAATTCATTAATCGATAACTAAAACTTGAAATGTAGCTCTTCTTACTGGGCGATTGCATAAACTTAGATGCTTCTTCAGTGTTCTACTATGCCACTTGTAGTGACTCTGCATACCGCATCACGTACAAGGGCTTGCAGACGATAAATGTAACCGTTTCAGAGAGAAAAGCGACCACTGTGACGATCTGGCGTTATGTCGATTCGATAGTAAATGACGGAAACGGGAGATTTTCTTAGGTTTTTACTACATATTAACACTTTACACAATTTCTCGTGTTACCTGGCTGCCAGTCCTCGGTTCATGCAAAATCTTAAGGTCCTCGGTCCGGTCCAAGGCACCAAACCGCCCAATAATTCATTAATCGATAACTAATACTTCAAATGTAGCTCTTCTTCCTGGCCGATTGCATCAACGTAGATTCTTATTCTGTGTTCTAGTGTGCTGCTTGTACTGTGTCTGCATACCGCATCACGCGACAACGGCTTGCAGACGATAAATGTAACCGTTTCAGAGAGAAAAGCGACCACTGTGACGATCTGGCGTTATGTCGATTCGATAGTAAATGACGGAAACGGGAGATTTTCTTAGGTTTTTACTACATATTAACACTTTACACAATTTCTCGTGTTACCTGGCTGCCAGTCCTCGGTTCATGCAAAATCTTAAGGTCCTCGGTCTGGTCCAAGGCACCAAACCGCCCAATAATTCATTAATCGATAACTAAAACTTGAAATGTAGCTCTTCTTACTGGCAGATTGCATCAACGTAGATTCTTATTCTGTGTTCTAGTGTGCTGCTTGTACTGTGTCTGCATACCGCATCACGCGACAAGGGCTTGCAGACGATAAATGTTACCGTTTCAGAGAGAAAAGCAACCTTTTTGACTAACTGGAGTTATTTCGATTCGATAGTAAATAACGGATACAGGAGATTATCTTATATTTTTACTACATATTAACACTTTTCACATATTCTGGTGTTACGTGGCTGCCAGTCCTCGGTTCATGCAAAATCTTAAGGTCCTCGGTCATGTCAAAGGCATTAAACCAGCCAATAATTCAATTTTCGATAACTAAAATTTGAAGTGTAGCTCTTATTTTTGGCCGATTGCATCAACGTAGATTCTTATTCTGTGTTCTAGTGTGCTGCTTGTACTGTGTCTGCATACCGCATCACGCGACAAGGGCTTGCAGACGATAAATGTTACCGTTTCAGAGAGAAAAGCGACCACTGTGACGATCTGGCGTTATGTCGATTCGATAGTAAATGACGGAAACGAGAGATTTTCTTAGGTTTTTACTACATATTAACACTTTACACAATTTATCGTGTTACCTGGCTGCCAGTCCTCGGTTCATGCAAAATCTTAAGGTCCTCGGTCTGGTCCAAGGCACCAAACCGCCCAATAATTCATTAATCGATAACTAAAACTTGAAATGTAGCTCTTCTTACTGGCCGATTGCATCAACGTAGATTCTTATTCTGTGTTCTAGTGTGCTGCTTGTACTGTGTCTGCATACCGCATCACGCGACAAGGGCTTGCAGACGATAAATGTAACCGTTTCAGAGAGAAAAGTGACCAATGTGACGATCTGGCGTTATGTCGATTCGATAGTAAATGACGGAAACGGGAGATTTTCTTAGGTTTTTACTACATATTAACACTTTACACAATTTCTCGTGTTACCTGGCTACCAGTCCTCGGTTCATGCAAAATCTTAAGGTCCTCGGTCTGGTCCAAGGCACCAAACCGCCCAATAATTCATTAATCGATAACTAAAACTTGAAATGTAGCTCTTCTTCCTGGCCGATTGCATCAACGTAGATTCTTATTCTGTGTTCTACTATGCCGCTTGTACTGTGTCTGCATACCGCATCACGCGACAAGGGCTTGCAGACGATAAATGTAACCGTTTCAGAGAGAAAAGCGACCACTGTGACGATCTGGCGTTATGTCGATTCGATAGTAAATGACGGAAACGGGAGATTTTCTTATGTTTTTACTACATATTAACACTTTACACAATTTCTCGTGTTACCTGGCTGCCAGTCCTCGGTTCATGCAAAATCTTAAGGTCCTCGGTCTGGTCCAAGGCACCAAACCGCCCAATAATTCATTAATCGATAACTAAAACTTGAAATGTAGCTCTTCTTACTGGCCGATTGCATCAACGTAGATTCTTATTCTGTGTTCTACTATGCCGCTTGTAGTGACTCTGCATACCGCATCACGCGACAAGGGCTTGCAGACGATAAATGTAACCGTTTCAGAGAGAAAAGCGACCACTGTGACGATCTGGCGTTATGTCGATTCGATAGTAAATGACGGAAACGGGAGATTTTCTTAGGTTTTTACTACATATTAACACTTTACACAATTTCTCGTGTTACCTGGCTGCCACTCCTCGGTTCATGCAAAATCTTAAGGTCCTCGGTCTGATCCAAGGCACCAAACCGCCCAATAATTCATTAATCGATAACTAAAACTTGAAATGTGGCTCATCTTACTGGGCGATTGCATAAACTTAGATGCTTCTTCAGTGTTCTACTATGCCGCTTGTAGTGACTCTGCATACCGCATCACGTACAAGGGCTTGCAGACGATAAATGTAACCGTTTCAGATAGAAAAGCGACCACTGTGACGATCTGGCGTTATGTCGATTCGATAGTAAATGACGGAAACGGGAGATTTTCTTAGGTTTTTACTACATATTAACACTTTACACAATTTCTCGTGTTACCTGGCTGCCAGTCCTCGGTTCATGCAAAATCTTAAGGTCCTCGGTCTGGTCCAAGGCACCAAACCGCCCAATAATTCATTAATCGATAACTAAAACTTGAAATGTAGCTCTTCTTCCTGGCCGATTGCATCAACGTAGATTCTTATTCTGTGTTCTAGTGTGCTGCTTGTACTGTGTCTGCATACCGCATCACGCGACAAGGGCTTGCAGACGATAAATGTAACCGTTTCAGAGAGAAAAGCGACCACTGTGACGATCTGGCGTTATGTCGATTCGATAGTAAATGACGGAAACGGGAGATTTTCTTAGGTTTTTACTACATATTAACACTTTACACAATTTCTCGTGTTACCTGGCTGCCAGTCCTCGGTTCATGCAAAATCTTAAGGTCCTCGGTCTGGTCCAAGGCACCAAACCGCCCAATAATTCATTAATCGATAACTAAAACTTGAAATGTAGCTCTTCTTACTGGCCGATTATATCAACGTATATTCTTATTCTGTGTTCTAGTGTGCTGCTTGTACTGTGTCTGCATACCGCATCACGCGACAAGGGCTTGCAGACGATAAATGTAACCGTTTCAGAGAGAAAAGCAACCATTTTGACTAACTGGAGTTATTTCGATTCGATAGTAAATAACGGAAACAGGAGATTATCTTATATTTTTACTACATATTAACACTTTCCACATATTGTGGTGTTACGTGGCTGCCAGTCCTCGGTTCATGCAAAATCTTAAGGTCCTCGGTCATGTCAAAGGCATTAAACCAGCTAATAATTCAATTTTCGGTAACTAAAATTTGAAGTGTAGCTCTTATTTTTGGCCGATTGCATCAACGTAGATTCTTATTCTGTGTTCTAGTGTGCTGCTTGTACTGTGTCTGCATACCGCATCACGCGACAAGGGCTTGCAGACGATAAATGTAACCGTTTCAGAGAGAAAAGCGACCACTGTGACGATCTGGCGTTATGTCGATTCGATAGTAAATGACGGAAACGGGAGATTTTCTTAGGTTTTTACTACATATTAACACTTTACACAATTTCTCGTGTTACCTGGCTGCCAGTCCTCGGTTCATGCAAAATCTTAAGGTCCTCGGTCTGGTCCAAGGCACCAAACCGCCCAATAATTCATTAATCGATAACTAAAACTTGAAATGTAGCTCTTCTTACTGGGCGATTGCATAAACTTAGATGCTTCTTCAGTGACCTACTATGCCGCTTGTAGTGACCCTGCATACCGCATCACGCGACAAGGGCTTGCAGACGATAAATGTAACCGTTTCAGAGAGAAAAGCGACCACTGTGACGATCTGGCGTTAAGTCGATTCGATAGTAAATGACGGAAACGGGAGATTTTCTTAGGTTTTTACTACATATTAACACTTTACACAATTTCTCGTGTTACCTGGCTGCCAGTCCTCGGTTCATGCAAAATCTTAAGGTCCTCGGTCTGGTCCAAGGCACCAAACCGCCCAAAAATTCATTAATCGATAACTAAAACTTGAAATGTGGCTCTTCTTACTGGCCGATTGCATCAACGTAGATTCTTACTCTGTGTTCTAGTGTGCTGCTTGTACTGTGTCTGCATACCGCATCACGCGACAAGGGCTTGCAGACGATAAATGTAACCGTTTCAGAGAGAAAAGCGACCACTGTGACGATCTGGCGTTATGTCGATTCGATAGTAAATGACGGAAACGGGAGATTTTCTTAGGTTTTTACTACATATTAACACTTTACACAATTTCTCGTGTTACCTGGCTGCCAGTCCTCGGTTCATGCAAAATCTTAAGGTCCTCGGTCTGGTCCAAGGCACCAAACCGCCCAATAATTCATTAATCGATAACTAAAACTTGAAATGTAGCTCTTCTTACTGGGCGATTGCATAAACTTAGATGCTTCTTCAGTGTCCTACTATGCCGCTTGTAGTGACCCTGCATACCGCATCACGCGACAAGGGCTTGCAGACGATAAATGTAACCGTTTCAGAGAGAAAAGCGACCACTGTGACGATCTGGCGTTATGTCGATTCGATAGTAAATGACGGAAACGGGAGATTTTCTTAGGTTTTTACTACATATTAACACTTTACACAATTTCTCGTGTTACCTGGCTGCCAGTCCTCGGTTCATGCAAAATCTTAAGGTCCTCGGTCAGGTCCAAGGCACCTAACCGCCCAAAAATTCATTAATCGATAACTAAAACTTGAAATGTGGCTCTTCTTACTGGCCGATTGCATCAACGTAGATTCTTATTCTGTGTTCTAGTGTGCTGCTTGTACTGTGTCTGCATACCGCATCACGCGACAAGGGCTTGCAGACGATAAATGTAACCGTTTCAGAGAGAAAAGCAACCATTTTGACTAACTGGAGTTATTTCGATTCGATAGTCAATAACGGAAACAGGAGATTATCTTATATTTTTACTACATATTAACACTTTCCACATATTGTGGTGTTACGTGGCTGCCAGTCCTCGGTTCATGCAAAATCTTAAGGTCCTCGGTCATGTCAAAGGCATTAAACCAGCTAATAATTCAATTTTCGGTAACTAAAATTTGAAGTGTAGCTCTTATTTTTGGCCGATTGCAACAACGTAGATTCTTATTCTGTGTTCTAGTGTGCTGCTTGTACTGTGTCTGCATACCGCATCACGCGACAAGGGCTTGCAGACGATAAATGTAACCGTTTCAGAGAGAAAAGCGACCACTGTGACGATCTGGCGTTATGTCGATTCGATAGTAATTGACGGAAACGGGAGATTTTCTTAGGTTTTTACTACATATTAACACTTTACACAATTTCTCGTGATACCTGGCTGCCAGTCCTCGGTTCATGCAAAATCTTAAGGTCCTCGGTCTGGTCCAAGGCACCAAACCGCCCAATAATTCATTAATCGATAACTAAAACTTGAAATGTAGCTCTTCTTACTGGCCGATTGCATCAACGTAGATTCTTATTCTGTGTTCTAGTGTGCTGCTTGTACTGTGTCTGCATACCGCATCACGCGACAAGGGCTTGCAGACGATAAATGTAACCGTTTCAGAGAGAAAAACGACTACTGTGACGATCTGGCGTTATGTCGATTCGATAGTAAATGACGGAAACGGGAGATTTTCTTAGGTTTTTACTACATATTAACACTTTACACAATTTCTCGTGTTACCAGGCTGCCAGTCCTCGGTTCATGCAAAATCTTAAGGTCCTCGGTCTGGTCCAAGGAACCAAACCGCCCAATAATTCATTAATCGATAACTAAAACTTGAAATGTAGCTCTTCTTACTGGCCGATTGCATCAACGTAGATTCTTATTCTGTGTTCTAGTGTGCTGCTTGTACTGTGTCTGCATACCGCATCACGCGACAAGGGCTTGCAGACGATAAATGTAACCGTTTCAGAGAGAAAAGCGACCAATGTGACGATCTGGCGTTATGTCGATTCGATAGTAAATGACGGAAACGGGAGATTTTCTTAGGTTTTTACTACATATTAACACTTTACACAATTTCTCGTGTTACCTGGCTGCCAGTCCTCGGTTCATGCAAAATCTTAAGGTCCTCGGTCTGGTCCAAGGCACCAAACCGCCCAATAATTCATTAATCGATAACTAAAACTTGAAATGTAGCTCTTCTTACTGGCCGATTGCATCAACGTAGATTCTTATTCTGTGTTCTAGTGTGCTGCTTGTACTGTGTCTGCATACCGCATCACGCGACAAGGGCTTGCAGACGATAAATGTAACCGTTTCAGAGAGAAAAGCGACCACTGTGACGATCTGGCGTTATGTCGATTCGATAGTAAATGACGGAAACGGGAGATTTTCTTAGGTTTTTACTACATATTAACACTTTACACAATTTCTCGTGTTACCTGGCTGCCAGTCCTCGGTTCATGCAAAATCTTAAGGTCCTCGGTCTGGTCCAAGGCACCAAACCGCCCAATAATTCATTAATCGATAACTAAAACTTGAAATGTGGCTCTTCTTACTGGCCGATTGCATCAACGTAGATTCTTATTCTGTGTTCTAGTGTGCTGCTTGTACTGTGTCTGCATACCGCATCACGCGACAAGGGCTTGCAGACGATAAATGTAACCGTTTCAGAGAGAAAAGCGACCACTGTGACGATCTGGCGTTATGTCGATTCGATAGTAAATGACGGAAACGGGAGATTTTCTTAGGTTTTTACTACATATTAACACTTTACACAATTTCTCGTGTTACCTGGCTGCCAGTCCTCGGTTCATACAAAATCTTAAGGTACTCGGTCTGGTCCAAGGCACCAAACGGCCCAATAATTCATTAATCGATAACTAAAACTTGAAATGTAGCTCTCCTTACTGGCCGATTGCATCAACGTAGATTCTTATTCTGTGTTCTAGTGTGCTGCTTGTACTGTGTCTGCATACCGCATCACGCGACAAGGGCTTGCAGACGATAAATGTAACCGTTTCAGAGAGAAAAGCGACCACTGTGACGATCTGGCGTTATGTCGATTCGATAGTAAATGACGGAAACGGGAGATTTTCTTAGGTTTTTACTACATATTAACACTTTACACAATTTCTCGTGTTACCTGGCTGCCAGTCCTCGGTTCATGCAAAATCTTAAGGTCCTCGGTCTGGTCCAAGGCACCAAACCGCCCAATAATTCATTAATCGATAACTAAAACTTGAAATGTAGCTCTTCTTACTGGCCGATTGCATCAACGTAGATTCTTATTCTGTGTTCTAGTGTGCTGCTTGTACTGTGTCTGCATACCGCATCACGCGACAAGGGCTTGCAGACGATAAATGTAACCGTTTCAGAGAGAAAAGCGACCACTGTGACGATCTGGCGTTATGTCGATTCGATAGTAAATGACGGAAACGGGAGATTTTCTTAGGTTTTTACTACATATTAACACTTTACACAATTTCTCGTGTTACCTGGCTGCCAGTCCTCGGTTCATGCAAAATCTTAAGGTCCTCGGTCTGGTCCAAGGCACCAAACCGCCCAATAATTCATTAATCGATAACTAAAACTTGAAATGTAGCTCTTCTTACTGGGCGATTGCATAAACTTAGATGCTTCTTCAGTGTTCTACTATGCCGCTTGTAGTGACTCTGCATACCGCATCACGTACAAGGGCTTGCAGACGATAAATGTAACCGTTTCAGAGAGAAAAGCGACCACTGTGACGATCTGGCGTTATGTCGATTCGATAGTAAATGACGGAAACGGGAGATTTTCTTAGGTTTTTACTACATATTAACACTTTACACAATTTCTCGTGTTACCTGGCCGCCAGTCCTCGGTTCATGCAAAATCTTAAGGTCCTCGGTCTGGTCCAAGGCACCAAACCGCCCAATAATTCATTAATCGATAACTAAAACTTGAAATGTAGCTCTTCTTCCTGGCCGATTGCATCAACGTAGATTCTTATTCTGTGTTCTAGTGTGTTGCTTGTACTGTGTCTGCATACCGCATCACGCGACAAGGGCTTGCAGACGATAAATGTAACCGTTTCAGAGAGAAAAGCGACCATTGTGACGATCTGGCGTTATGTCGATTCGATAGTAAATGACGGAAACGAGAGATTTTCTTAGGTTTTTACTACATATTAACACTTTACACAATTTCTCGTGTTACCTGGCTGCCAGGCCTCGGTTCATGCAAAATCTTAAGGTCCTCGGTCATGTCAAAGGCATTATACCGGCCAATAATTCAATTTTAGATAACTAAAATTTGAAGTGTAGCTCTTATTTTTGGCCGATTGCATCAACGTAGATTCTTATTCTGTGTTCTAGTGTGCTGCTTGTACTGTGTCTGCATACCGCATCACGCGACAAGGGCTTGCAGACGATAAATGTAACCGTTTCAGAGAGAAAAGCGACCACTGTGACGATCTGGCGTTATGTCGATTCGATAGTAAATGACGGAAACGGGAGATTTTCTTAGGTTTTTACTACATATTAACACTTTACACAATTTCTCGTGTTACCTGGCAGCCAGTCCTCGGTTCATGCAAAATCTTAAGGTCCTCGGTCTGGTCCAAGGCACCAAACCGCCCAATAATTCATTAATCGATAACTAAAACTTGAAATGTAGCTCTTCTTCCTGGCCGATTGCATCAACGTAGATTCTTATTCTGTGTTCTAGTGTGCTGCTTGTACTGTGTCTGCATACCGCATCACGCGACAAGGGCTTGCAGACGATAAATGTAACCGTTTCAGAGAGAAAAACGACTACTGTGACGATCTGGCGTTATGTCGATTCGATAGTAAATGACGGAAACGGGAGATTTTCTTAGGTTTTTACTACATATTAACACTTTACACAATTTCTCGTGTTACCAGGCTGCCAGTCCTCGGTTCATGCAAAATCTTAAGGTCCTCGGTCTGGTCCAAGGCACCAAACCGCCCAATAATTCATTAATCGATAACTAAAACTTGAAATGTAGCTCTTCTTACTGGCCGATTGCATCAACGTAGATTCTTATTCTGTGTTCTAGTGTGCTGCTTGTACTGTGTCTGCATACCGCATCACGCGACAAGGGCTTGCAGACGATAAATGTAACCGTTTCAGTGAGAAAAGCGACCAATGTGACGATCTGGCGTTATGTCGATTCAATAGTAAATGACGGAAACGGGAGATTTTCTTAGGTTTTTACTACATATTAACACTTTACACAATTTCTCGTGTTACCTGGCTGCCAGTCCTCGGTTCATGCAAAATCTTAAGGTCCTCGGTCTGGTCCAAGGCACCAAACCGCCCAATAATTCATTAATCGACAACTAAAACTTGAAATGTAGCTCTTCTTACTGGGCGATTGCATAAACTTAGATGCTTCTTCAGTGTCCTACTATGCCGCTTGTAGTGACCCTGCATGCCGCATCACGCGACAAGGGCTTGCAGACGATAAATGTAACCGTTTCAGAGAGAAAAGCGACCACTGTGACGATCTGGCGTTATGTCGATTCGATAGTAAATGACGGAAACGGGAGATTTTCTTAGGTTTTTACTACATATTAACACTTTACACAATTTCTCGTGTTACCTGGCTGCCAGTCCTCGGTTCATGCAAAATCTTAAGGTCCTCGGTCTGGTCCAAGGCACCAAACCGCCCAAAAATTCATTAATCGATAACTAAAACTTGAAATGTGGCTCTTCTTACTGGCCGATTGCATCAACGTAGATTCTTATTCTGTGTTCTAGTGTGCTGCTTGTACTGTGTCTGCATACCGCATCACGCGACAAGGGCTTGCAGACGATAAATGTAACCGTTTCAGAGAGAAAAGCGACCACTGTGACGATCTGGCGTTATGTCGATTCGATAGTAAATGACGGAAACGGGAGATTTTCTTAGGTTTTTACTACATATTAACACTTTACACAATTTCTCGTGTTACCTGGCTGCCAGTCCTCGGTTCATACAAAATCTTAAGGTACTCGGTCTGGTCCAAGGCACCAAACGGCCCAATAATTCATTAATCGATAACTAAAACTTGAAATGTAGCTCTTCTTACTGGCCGATTGCATCAACGTAGATTCTTATTCTGTGTTCTAGTGTTCTGCTTGTACTGTGTCTGCATACCGCATCACGCGACAAGGGCTTGCAGACGATAAATGTAACCGTTTCAGAGAGAAAAGCGACCACTGTGACGATCTGGCGTTATGTCGATTCGATAGTAAATGACGGAAACGGGAGATTTTCTTAGGTTTTTACTACATATTAACACTTTACACAATTTCTCGTGTTACCTGGCTGCCAGTCCTCGGTTCATGCAAAATCTTAAGGTCCTCGGTCTGGTCCAAGGCACCAAACCGCCCAATAATTCATTAATCGATAACTAAAACTTGAAATGTAGCTCTTCTTACTGGCCGATTGCATCAACGTAGATTCTTATTCTGTGTTCTAGTGTGCTGCTTGTACTGTGTCTGCATACCGCATCACGCGACAAGGGCTTGCAGACGATAAATGTAACCGTTTCAGAGAGAAAAGCGACCACTGTGACGATCTGGCGTTATGTCGATTCGATAGTAAATGACGGAAACGGGAGATTTTCTTAGCTTTTTACTACATATTAACACTTTACACAATTTCTCGTGTTACCTGGCTGCCAGTCCTCGGTTCATGCAAAATCTTAAGGTCCTCGGTCTGGTCCAAGGCACCAAACCGCCCAATAATTCATTAATCGATAACTAAAACTTGAAATGTAGCTCTTCTTACTGGGCGATTGCATAAACTTAGATGCTTCTTCAGTGTTCTACTATGCCGCTTGTAGTGACTCTGCATACCGCATCACGTACAAGGGCTTGCAGACGATAAATGTAACCGTTTCAGAGAGAAAAGCGACCACTGTGACGATCTGGCGTTATGTCGATTCGATAGTAAATGACGGAAACGGGAGATTTTCTTAGGTTTTTACTACATATTAACACTTTACACAATTTCTCGTGTTACCTGGCTGCCAGTCCTCGGTTCATGCAAAATCTTAAGGTCCTCGGTCTGGTCCAAGGCACCAAACCGCCCAATAATTCATTAATCGATAACTAAAACTTGAAATGTAGCTCTTCTTCCTGGCCGATTGCATCAACGTAGATTCTTATTCTGTGTTCTAGTGTGCTGCTTGTACTGTGTCTGCATACCGCATCACGCGACAAGGGCTTGCAGACGATAAATGTAACCGTTTCAGAGAGAAAAGCGACCACTGTGACGATCTGGCGTTATGTCGATTCGATAGTAAATGACGGAAACGGGAGATTTTCTTAGGTTTTTACTACATATTAACACTTTACACAATTTCTCGTGTTACCTGGCTGCCAGTCCTCGGTTCATTCAAAATCTTAAGGTCCTCGGTCTGGTCCAAGGCACCAAACCGCCCAATAATTCATTAATCGATAACTAAAACTTGAAATGTAGCTCTTCTTACTGGCCGATTGCATCAACGTAGATTCTTATTCTGTGTTCTAGTGTGCTGCTTCTACTGTGTCTGCATACCGCATCACGCGACAAGGGCTTGCAAACGATAAATGTAACCGTTTCAGAGAGAAAAGCAACCATTTTGACTAACTGGAGTTATTTCGATTCGATAGTAAATAACGGAAACAGGCGATTATCTTATATTTTTACTACATATTAACACTTTCCACATATTCTGGTGTTACGTGGCTGCCAGTCCTCGGTTCATGCAAAATCTTAAGGTCCTCGGTCATGTCAAAGGCATTAAACCAGCCAATAATTCAATTTTCGATAACTAAAATTTGAAGTGTAGCTCTTATTTTTGGCCGATTGCATCAACGTAGATTCTTATTCTGTGTTCTAGTGTGCTGCTTGTACTGTGTCTGCATACCGCATCACGCGACAAGGGCTTGCAGACGATAAATGTAACCGTTTCAGAGAGAAAAGCGACCACTGTGACGATCTGGCGTTATGTCGATTCGATAGTAAATGACGGAAACGGGAGATTTTCTTAGGTTTTTACTACATATTAACACTTTACACAATTTCTCGTGTTACCTGGCTGCCAGTCCTCGGTTCATGCAAAATCTTAAGGTCCTCGGTCTGGTCCAAGGCACCAAACCGCCCAATAATTCATTAATCGATAACTAAAACTTGAAATGTAGCTCTTCTTACTGGCCGATTGCATCAACGTAGATTCTTATTCTGTGTTCTAGTGTGCTGCTTGTACTGTGTCTGCATACCGCATCACGCGACAAGGGCTTGCAGACGATAAATGTAACCGTTTCAGAGAGAAAAGCGACCAATGTGACGATCAGGCGTTATGTCGATTCAATAGTAAATGACGGAAACGGGAGATTTTCTTAGGTTTTTACTACATATTAACACTTTACACAATTTCTCGTGTTACCTGGCTGCCAGTCCTCGGTTCATGCACAATCTTAAGGTCCTCGGTCTGGTCCAAGGCACCAAACCGCCCAATAATTCATTAATCGATAACTAAAACTTGAAATGTAGCTCTGCTTACTGGGCGATTGCATAAACTTAGATGCTTCTTCAGTGTCCTACTATGCCGCTTGTAGTGACCCTGCATACCGCATCACGCGACAAGGGCTTGCAGACGATAAATGTAACCGTTTCAGAGAGAAAAGCGACCACTGTGACGATCTGGCGTTATGTCGATTCGATAGTAAATGACGGAAACGGGAGATTTTCTTAGGTTTTTACTACATATTAACACTTTACACAATTTCTCGTGTTACCTGGCTGCCAGTCCTCGGTTCATGCAAAATCTTAAGGTCCTCGGTCTGGTCCAAGGCACCAAACCGCCCAATAATTCATTAATCGATAACTAAAACTTGAAATGTAGCTCTTCTTACTGGCCGATTGCATCAACGTAGATTCTTATTCTGTGTTGTAGTGTGCTGCTTGTACTGTGTCTGCATACCGCATCACGCGACAAGGGCTTGCAGACGATAAATGTAACCGTTTCAGAGAGAAAAGCGACCACTGTGACGATCTGGCGTTATGTCGATTCGATAGTAAATGACGGAAACGGGAGATTTTCTTAGGTTTTTACTACATATTAACACTTTACACAATTTCTCGTGTTACCTGGCTGCCAGTCCTCGGTTCATGCAAAATCTTAAGGTCCTCGGTCTGGTCCAAGGCACCAAACCGCCCAATAATTCATTAATCGATAACTAAAACTTGAAATGTAGCTCTTCTTACTGGCCGATTGCATCAACGTAGATTCTTATTCTGTGTTCTAGTGTGCTGCTTGTACTGTGTCTGCATACCGCATCACGCGACAAGGGCTTGCAGACGATAAATGTAACCGTTTCAGAGAGAAAAGCGACCACTGTGACGATCTGGCGTTATGTCGATTCGATAGTAAATGACGGAAACGGGAGATTTTCTTAGGTTTTTACTACATATTAACACTTTACACAATTTCTCGTGTTACCTGGCTGCCAGTCCTCGGTTCATGCAAAATCTTAAGGTCCTCGGTCTGGTCCAAGGCACCAAACCGCCCAATAATTCATTAATCGATAACTAAAACTTGAAATGTAGCTCTTCTTACTGGGCGATTGCATAAACTTAGATGCTTCTTCAGTGTTCTACTATGCCGCTTGTAGTGACTCTGCATACCGCATCACGTACAAGGGCTTGCAGACGATAAATGTAACCGTTTCAGAGAGAAAAGCGACCACTGTGACGATCTGGCGTTATGTCGATTCGATAGTAAATGACGGAAACGGGAGATTTTCTTAGGTTTTTACTACATATTAACACTTTACACAATTTCTCGTGTTACCTGGCTGCCAGTCCTCGGTTCATGCAAAATCTTAAGGTCCTCGGTCTGGTCCAAGGCACCAAACCGCCCAATAATTCATTAATCGATAACTAAAACTTCAAATGTAGCTCTTCTTCCTGGCCGATTGCATCATCGTAGATTCTTATTCTGTGTTCTAGTGTGCTGCTTGTACTGTGTCTGCATACCGCATCACGCGACAAGGGCTTGCAGACGATAAATGTAACCGTTTCAGAGAGAAAAGCGACCACTGTGACGATCTGGCGTTATGTCGATTCGATAGTAAATGACGGAAACGGGAGATTTTCTTAGGTTTTTACTACATATTAACACTTTACACAATTTCTCGTGTTACCTGGCTGCCAGTCCTCGGTTCATGCAAAATCTTAAGGTCCTCGGTCTGGTCCAAGGCACCAAACCGCCCAATAATTCATTAATCGATAACTAAAACTTGAAATGTAGCTCTTCTTACTGGCCGATTGCATCAACGTAGATTCTTATTCTGTGTTCTAGTGTGCTGCTTCTACTGTGTCTGCATACCGCATCACGCGACAAGGGCTTGCAGACGATAAATGTAACCGTTTCAGAGAGAAAAGCAACCATTTTGACTAACTGGAGTTATTTCGATTCGATAGTAAATAACGGAAACAGGAGATTATCTTATATTTTTACTACATATTAACACTTTCCACATATTCTGGTGTTACGTGGCTGCCAGTCCTCGGTTCATGCAAAATCTTAAGGTCCTCGGTCATGTCAAAGGCATTAAACCAGCCAATAATCCAATTTTCGATAACTAAAATTTGAAGTGTAGCTCTTATTTTTGGCCGATTGCATCAACGTAGATTCTTATTCTGTGTTCTAGTGTGCTGCTTGTACTGTGTCTGCATACCGCATCACGCGACAAGGGCTTGCAGACGATAAATGTAACCGTTTCAGAGAGAAAAGCGACCACTGTGACGATCTGGCGTTATGTCGATTCGATAGTAAATGACGGAAACGGGAGATTTTCTTAGGTTTTTACTACATATTAACACTTTACACAATTTCTCGTGTTACCTGGCTGCCAGTCCTCGGTTCATGCAAAATCTTAAGGTCCTCGGTCTGGTCCAAGGCACCAAACCGCCCAATAATTCATTAATCGATAACTAAAACTTGAAATGTAGCTCTTCTTACTGGCCGATTGCATCAACGTAGATTCTTATTCTGTGTTCTAGTGTGCTGCTTGTACTGTGTCTGCATACCGCATCACGCGACAAGGGCTTGCAGACGATAAATGTAACCGTTTCAGAGAGAAAAGCGACCACTGTGACGATCTGGCGTTATGTCGATTCGATAGTAAATGACGGAAACGGGAGATTTTCTTAGGTTTTTACTACATATTAACACTTTACACAATTTCTCGTGTTACCTGGCTGCCAGTCCTCGGTTCATGCAAAATCTTAAGGTCCTCGGTCTGGTCCAAGGCACCAAACGGCCCAATAATTCATTAATCGATAACTAAAACTTGAAATGTAGCTCTTCTTACTGGCCGATTGCATCAACGTAGATTCTTATTCTGTGTTCTAGTGTGCTGCTTGTACTGTGTCTGAATACCGCATCACGCGACAAGGGCTTGCAGACGATAAATGTAACCGTTTCAGAGAGAAAAGCGACCACTGTGACGATCTGGCGTTATGTCGATTCGATAGTAAATGACGGAAACGGGAGATTTTCTTAGGTTTTTACTACATATTAACACTTTACACAATTTCTCGTGTTACCTGGCTGCCAGTCCTCGGTTCATGCAAAATCTTAAGGTCCTCGGTCTGGTCCAAGGCACCAAACCGCCCAATAATTCATTAATCGATAACTAAAACTTGAAATGTAGCTCTTCTTACTGGCCGATTGCATCAACGTAGATTCTTATTCTGTGTTCTAGTGTGCTGCTTGTACTGTGTCTGCATACCGCATCACGCGACAAGGGCTTACAGACGATAAATGTAACCGTTTCAGAGAGAAAAGCGACCAAGTGACGATCAGGCGTTATGTCGATTCAATAGTAAATGACGGAAACGGGAGATTTTCTTAGGTTTTTACTACATATTAACACTTTACACAATTTCTCGTGTTACCTGGCTGCCAGTCCTCGGTTCATGCAAAATCTGAAGGTCCTCGGTCTGGTCCAAGGCACCAAACCGCCCAATAATTCATTAATCGATAACTAAAACTTGAAATGTAGCTCTTCTTACTGGCCGATTGCATCAACGTAGATTCTTATTGTGTTCTAGTGTGCTGCTTGTACTGTGTCTGCATACCGCATCACGCGACAAGGGCTTGCAGACGATAAATGTAACCGTTTCAGAGAGAAAAGCAACCATTTTGACTAACTGGAGTTATTTCGATTCGATAGTAAATAACGGAAACAGGAGATTATCTTATATTTTTTCTACATATTAACACTTTCCACATATTCTGGTGTTACGTGGCTGCCAGTCCTCGGTTCATGCAAAATCTTAAGGTCCTCGGTCATGTCAAAGGCATATAAACCAGCCAATAATACAATTTTCGATAACTAAAATTTGAAGTGTAGCTCTTATTTTTGGCCGATTGCATCAACGTAGATTCTTATTCTGTGTTCTAGTGTGCTGCTTGTACTGTGTCTGCATACCGCATCACGCGACAAGGGCTTGCAGACGATAAATGTAACCGTTTCAGAGAGAAAAGCGACCACTGTGACGATCTGGCGTTATGTCGATTCGATAGTAAATGACGGAAACGGGAGATTTTCTTAGGTTTTTACTACATATTAACACTTTACACAATTTCTCGTGTTACCTGGCTGCCAGTCCTCGGTTCATGCAAAATCTTAAGGTCCTCGGTCTGGTCCAAGGCACCAAACCGCCCAATAATTCATTAATCGATAACTAAAACTTGAAATGTAGCTCTTCTTATTGGCCGATTGCATCAACGTAGATTCTTATTCTGTGTTCTAGTGTGGTGCTTGTACTGTGTCTGCATACCGCATCACGCGACAAGGGCTTGCAGACGATAAATGTAACCGTTTCAGAGAGAAAAACGACCACTGTGACGATCTGGCGTTATGTCGATTCGATAGTAAATGACGGAAACGGGAGATTTTCTTAGGTTTTTACTACATATTACCACTTTACACAATTTCTCGTGTTACCTGGCTGCCAG
Source organism: Schistocerca cancellata (assembly GCF_023864275.1). Lineage (NCBI taxonomy): Eukaryota > Metazoa > Arthropoda > Insecta > Orthoptera > Acrididae > Schistocerca > Schistocerca cancellata. The sequence goes on from NW_026047150.1 coordinate 5,037,939, forward strand.
TCCTCGGTTCATGCAAAATCTTAAGGTCCTCGGTCTGGTCCAAGGCACCAAACCGCCCAATAATTCATTAATCGATAACTAAAACTTGAAATGTAGCTCTTCTTACTGGCCGATTGCATCAACGTAGATTCTTATTCTGTGTTCTAGTGTGCTGCTTGTACTGTGTCTGCATACCGCATCACGCGACAAGGGCTTGCAGACGATAAATGTAACCGTTTCAGAGAGAAAAGCGACCAATGTGACGATCTGGCGTTATGTCGATTCGATAGTAAATGACGGAAACGGGAGATTTTCTTAGGTTTTTACTACATATTAACACTTTACACAATTTCTCGTGTTACCTGGCTCCCAGTCCTCGGTTCATGCAAAATCTTAAGGTCCTCGGTCTGGTCCAAGGCACCAAACCGCCCAATAATTCATTAATCGATAACTAAAACTTGAAATGTAGCTCTTCTTACTGGCCGATTGCATCAACGTAGATTCTTATTCTGTGTTCTAGTGTGCTGCTTGTACTGTGTCTGCATACCGCATCACGCGACAAGGGCTTGCAGACGATAAATGTAACCGTTTCAGAGAGAAAAGCGACCACTGTGACGATCTGGCGTTATGTCGATTCGATAGTAAATGACGGAAACGAGAGATTTTCTTAGGTTTTTACTACATATTAACACTTTACACAATTTCTCGTGTTACCTGGCTGCCGGTCCTCGGTTCATGCAAAATCTTAAGGTCCTCGGTCTGGTCCAAGGCACCAAACCGCCCAATAATTCATTAATCGATAACTAAAACTTGAAATGTAGCTCTTCTTACTGGCCGATTGCATCAACGTAGATTCTTATTCTGTGTTCTAGTGTGCTGCTTGTACTGTGTCTGTATACCGCATCACGCGACAAGGGCTTGCAGACGATAAATGTAACCGTTTCAGAGAGAAAAGCGACCACTGTGACGATCTGGCGTTATGTCGATTCGATAGTAAATGACGGAAACGGGAGATTTTCTTAGGTTTTTACTACATATTAACACTTTACACAATTTCTCGTGTTACCTGGCTGCCAGTCCTCGGTTCATGCAAAATCTTAAGGTCCTCGGTCTGGTCCAAGGCACCAAACCGCCCAATAATTCATTAATCGATAACTAAAACTTGAAATGTAGCTCTTCTTACTGGCCGATTGCATCAACGTAGATTCTTATTCTGTGTTCTACTATGCCGCTTGTAGTGACTCTGCATACCGCATCACGCGACAAGGGCTTGCAGACGATAAATGTAACCGTTTCAGAGAGAAAAGCGACCACTGTGACGATCTGGCGTTATGTCGATTCGATAGTAAATGACGGAAACGGGAGATTTTCTTAGGTTTTTACTACATATTAACACTTTACACAATTTCTCGTGTTACCTGGCTGCCAGTCCTCGGTTCATGCAAAATCTTAAGGTCCTCGGTCTGGTCCAAGGCACCAAACCGCCCAATAATTCATTAATCGATAACTAAAACTTGAAATGTAGCTCTTCTTATTGGCCGATTGCATCAACGTAGATTCTTATTCTGTGATCTAGTGTGCTGCTTGTACTGTGTCTGCATACCGCATCACGCGACAAGGGCTTGCAGACGATAAATGTAACCGTTTCAGAGAGAAAAGCAACCATTTTGACTATCTGGAGTTATTTCGATTCGATACTAAATAACGGAAACAGGAGATTATCTTATATTTTTACTACATATTAACACTTTCCACATATTCTCGTGTTACGTGGCTGCCAGTCCTCGGTTCATGCAAAATCTTAAGGTCCTCGGTCATGTCAAAGGCATTAAACCGGCCAATAATTCAATTTTCGATAACTAACATTTGAAGTTTAGCTCTTATTTTTGGCCGATTGCATCAACGTAGATTCTTATTCTGTGTTCTAGTGTGCTGCTTGTACTGTGTCTGCATACCGCATCACGCGACAAGGGCTTGCAGACGATAAATGTAACCGTTTCAGAGAGAAAAGCGACCACTGTGACGATCTGGCGTTATGTCGATTCGATAGTAAATGACGGAAACGAGAGATTTTCTTAGGTTTTTACTACATATTAACACTTTACACAATTTCTCGTGTTACCTGGCTGCCAGTCCTCGGTTCATGCAAAATCTTAAGGTCCTCGGTCTGGTCCAAGGCACCAAACCGCCCAATAATTCATTAATCGATAACTAAAACTTGAAATGTAGCTCTTCTTCCTGGCCGCTTGCATCAACGTAGATTCTTATTCTGTGTTCTAGTGTGCTGCTTGTACTGTGTCTGCATACCGCATCACGCGACAAGGGCTTGCAGACGATAAATGTAACCGTTTCAGAGAGAAAAGCAACCATTTTGACTAACTGGAGTTATTTCGATTCGATAATAAATAACGGAAACAGGAGATTATCTTATATTTTTACTACATATTAACACTTTCCACATATTCTGGTGTTACGTGGCTGCCAGTCCTCGGTTCATGAAAAATCTTAAGGTCCTCGGTCATGTCAAAGTCATTAAACCAGCCAATAATTCAATTTTCGATAACTAAAATTTGAAGTGTAGCTCTTATTTTTGGCCGATTGCATCAACGTAGATTCTTATTCTGTGTTCTAGTGTGCTGCTTGTACTGTGTCTGCATACCGCATCACGCGACAAGGGCTTGCAGACGATAAATGTAACCGTTTCAGAGAGAAAAGCGACCACTGTGACGAGCTGGCGTTATGTCGATTCGATAGTAAATGACGGAAACGGGAGATTTTCTTAGGTTTTTACTACATATTAACACTTTACACAATTTCTCGTGTTACCTGGCTGCCGGTCCTCGGTTCATGCAAAATCTTAAGGTCCTCGGTCTGGTGCAAGGCACCAAACCGCCCAATAATTCATTAATCGATAACTAAAACTTGAAATGTAGCTCTTCTTACTGGCCGATTGCATCAACGTAGATTCTTATTCTGTGTTCTAGTGTGCTGCTTGTACTGTGTCTGCATACCGCATCACGCGACAAGGGCTTGCAGACGATAAATGTAACCGTTTCAGAGAGAAAAGCGACCACTGTGACGATCTGGCGTTATGTCGATTCGAGAGTAAATGACGGAAACGGGAGATTTTCTTAGGTTTTTACTACATATTAACACTTTACACAATTTCTCGTGTTACCTGGCTGCCAGTCCTCGGTTCATGCAAAATCTTAAGGTCCTCGGTCTGGTCCAAGGCACCAAACCGCACAATAATTCATTAATCGATAACTAAAACTTGAAATGTAGCTCTTCTTCCTGGCCGATTGTATCAACGTAGATTCTTATTCTGTGTTCTAGTGTGCTGCTTGTACTGTGTCTGCATACCGCATCACGCGACAAGGGCTTGCAGACGATAAATGTAACCGTTTCAGAGAGAAAAGCAACCATTTTGACTATCTGGAGTTATTTCGATTCGATAGTAAATAACGGAAACAGGAGATTATCTTATATTTTTACTACATATTAACACTTTCCACATATTCTCGTGTTACGTGGCTGCCAGTCCTCGGTTCATGCAAAATCTTAAGGTCCTCGGTCATGTCAAAGGCATTAAACCGGCCAATAATTCAATTTTCGATAACTAAAATTTGAAGTGTAGCTCTTATTTTTGGCCGATTGCATCAACGTAGATTCTTATTCTGTGTTCTAGTGTGCTGCTTGTACTGTGTCTGCGTACCGCATCACGCGACAAGGGCTTGCAGACGATAAATGTAACCGTTTCAGAGAGAAAAGCAACCATTTTGACTATCTGGAGTTATTTCGATTCGATAGTAAATAACGGAAACAGGAGATTATCTTATATTTTTACTACATATTAATACTTTCCACATATTCTCGTGTTACGTGGCTGCCAGTCCTCGGTTCATGCAAAATCTTAAGGTCCTCGGTCATGTCAAAGGCATTAAACCGGCCAATAATTCAATTTTCGATAACTAAAATTTGAAGTGTAGCTCTTATTTTTGGCCGATTGCATTAACGTAGATTCTTATTCTGTGTTCTAGTGTGCTGCTTGTACTGTGTCTGCATACCGCATCACGCGACAAGGGCTTGCAGACGATAAATGTAACCGTTTCAGAGAGAAAAGCGACCACTGTGACGATCTGGCGTTATGTCGATTCGATAGTAAATGACGGAAACGGGAGATTTTCTTAGGTTTTTACTACATATTAACACTTTACACAATTTCTCGTGTTACCTGGCTGCCAGTCCTCGGTTCATGCAAAATCTTAAGGTCCTCGGTCTGGTCCAAGGCACCAAACCGCCCAATAATTCATTAATCGATAACTAAAACTTGAAATGTAGCTCTTCTTACTGGCCGATTGCATCAACGTAGATTCTTATTCTGTGTTCTACTATGCCGCTTGTAGTGACTCTGCATACCGCATCACGCGACAAGGGCTTGCAGACGATAAATGTAACCGTTTCAGAGAGAAAAGCGACCACTGTGACGATCTGGCGTTATGTCGATTCGATAGTAAATGACGGAAACGGGAGATTTTCTTAGGTTTTTACTACATATTAACACTTTACACAATTTCTCGTGTTACCTGGCTGCCAGTCCTCGGTTCATGCAAAATCTTAAGGTCCTCGGTCTGGTCCAAGGCACCAAACCGCCCAATAATTCATTAATCGATAACTAAAACTTGAAATGTAGCTCTTCTTACTGGCCGATTGCATCAACGTAGATTCTTATTCTGTGTTCTACTATACCGCTTGTAGTGACTCTGCATACCGCATCACGCGACAAGAGCTTGCAGACGATAAATGTAACCGTTTCAGAGAGAAAAGCGACCAATGTGACGATCTGGCGTTATGTCGATTCGATAGTAAATGACGGAAACGGGAGATTTTCTTAGGTTTTTACTACATATTAACACTTTACACAATGTCTCGTGTTACCTGGCTGCCAGTCCTCGGTTCATGCAAAATCTTAAGGTCCTCGGTCTGGTCCAAGGCACCAAACCGCCCAATAATTCATTAATCGATAACTAAAACTTGAAATGTAGCTCTTCTTCCTGGCCGATTGCATCAACGTAGATTCTTATTCTGTGTTCTACTATGCCGCTTGTACTGTGTCTGCATACCGCATCACCCGACAAGGGCTTGCAGACGATAAATGTAACCGTTTCAGAGAGAAAAGCGACCACTGTGACGATCTGGCGTTATGTCGATTCGATAGTAAATGACGGAAACGGGAGATTTTCTTAGGTTTTTACTACATATTAACACTTTACACAATTTCTCGTGTTACCTGGCTGCCAGTCCTCGGTTCATGCAAAATCTTAAGGTCCTCGGTCTGGTCCAAGGCACCAAACCGCCCAATAATTCATTAATCGATAACTAAAACTTGAAATGTAGCTCTTCTTACTGGCCGATTGCATCAATGTAGATTCTTATTCTGTGTTCTACTATGCCGCTTGTAGTGACTCTGCATACCGCATCACGCGACAAGGGCTTGCACACGATAAATGTAACCGTTTCAGAGAGAAAAGCGACCACTGTGACGATCTGGCGTTATGTCGATTCGATAGTAAATGACGGAAACGGGAGATTTTCTTAGGTTTTTACTACATATTAACACTTTACACAATTTCTCGTGTTACCTGGCTGCCAGTCCTCGGTTCATGCAAAATCTTAAGGTCCTCGGTCTGGTCCAAGGCACCAAACCGCCCAATAATTCATTAATCGATAACTAAAACTTGAAATGTAGCTCTTCTTGCTGGCCGATTGCATCAACGTAGATTCTTATTCTGTGTTCTAGTGTGCTGCTTGTACTGTGTCTGCATACCGCATCACGCGACAAGGGCTTGCAGACGATAAATGTAACCGTTTCAGATCGAAAAGCGATCAATGTGACGATCTGGCGTTATGTCGATTCGATAGTAAATGACGGAAACGGGAGATTTTCTTAGGTATTTACTACATATTAACACTTTACACAATTTCTCGTGTTACCTGGCTGCCAGTCCTCGGTTCATGCAAAATCTTAAGGTCCTCGGTCTGGTCCAAGGCACCAAACCGCCCAATAATTCATTAATCGATAACAAGCTTGAAATGTAGCTCTCCTTACTGGCGGATTGCATCAACGTAGATTCTTATTCTGTGTTCTAGTGTGCTGCTTGTACTGTGTCTGCATACCGCATCACGCGACAAGGGCTTGCAGACGATAAATGTAACCGTTTCAGAGAGAAAAGCGACCACTGTGACGATCTGGCATTATGTCGATTCGATAGTATATGACGGAAACGGGAGATTTTCTTAGTTTTTTACTACATATTAACACTTTACACAATTTCTCGTGTTACCTGGCTGCCAGTCCTCGGTTCATGCAAAATCTTAAGGTCCTCGGTCTGGTCCAAGGCACCAAACCGCCCAATAATTCATTAATCGATAACTAATACTTGAAATGTAGCGCCTCTTACTGGGCGATTGCATAAACTTAGATGCTTCTTCAGTGTTCTTCTATGCCGCTTGTAGTGACTCTGCATACCGCATCACGCGACAAGGGCTTGCAGACGATAAATGTAACCGTTTCAGAGAGAAAAGCGACCACTGTGACGATCTGGCGTTATGTCGATTCGATAGTAAATGACGGAAACGGGAGATGTTCTTAGGTTTTTACTACATATTAACACTTTACACAATTTCTCGTGTTACCTGGCTGCCAGTCCTCGGTTCATGCAAAATCTTAAGGTCCTCGGTCTGGTCCAAGGCACCAAACCGCCCAATAATTCATTAATCGATAACTAAAACTTGAAATGTAGCTCTTCTTGCTGGCCGATTGCATCAACGTAGATTCTTATTCTGTGTTCTAGTGTGCTGCTTGTACTGTGTCTGCATACCGCATCACGCGACAAGGGCTTGCAGACGATAAATGTAACCGTTTCAGATCGAAAAGCGATCAATGTGGCGATCTGGCGTTATGTCGATTCGATAGTAAATGACGGAAACGGGAGATTTTCTTAGGTTTTTACTACATATTAACACTTTACACAATTTCTCGTGTTACCTGGCTGCCAGTCCTCGGTTCATGCAAAATCTTAAGGTCCTCGGTCTGGTCCAAGGCACCAAACCGCCCAATAATTCATTAATCGATAACAAGCTTGAAATGTAGCTCTCCTTACTGGCGGATTGCATCAACGTAGATTCTTATTCTGTGTTCTAGTGTGCTGCTTGTACTGTGTCTGCATACCGCATCACGCGACAAGGGCTTGCAGACGATAAATGTAACCGTTTCAGAGAGAAAAGCGACCACTGTGACGATCTGGCATTATGTCGATTCGATAGTATATGACGGAAACGGGAGATTTTCTTAGTTTTTTACTACATATTAACACTTTACACAATTTCTCGTGTTACCTGGCTGCCAGTCCTCGGTTCATGCAAAATCTTAAGGTCCTCGGTCTGGTCCAAGGCACCAAACCGCCCAATAATTCATTAATCGATAACTAAAACTTGAAATGTAGCTCTTCTTGCTGGCCGATTGCATCAACGTAGATTCTTATTCTGTGTTCTAGTGTGCTGCTTGTACTGTGTCTGCATACCGCATCACGCGACAAGGGCTTGCAGACGATAAATGTAACCGTTTCAGATCGAAAAGCGATCAATGTGACGATCTGGCGTTATGTCGATTCGATAGTAAATGACGGAAACGGGAGATTTTCTTAGGTTTTTACTACATATTAACACTTCACACAATTTCTCGTGTTACCTGGCTGCCAGTCCTCGGTTCATGCAAAATCTTAAGGTCCTCGGTCTGGTCCAAGGCACCAAACCGCCCAATAATTCATTAATTGATAACTAAAACTTGAAATGTAGCTCTTCTTCCTGGCCGATTGCATCAACGTAGATTCTTATTCTGTGTTCTAGTGTGCTGCTTGTACTGTGTCTGCATACCGCATCACGCGACAAGGGCTTGCAGACGATGAATGTAACCGTTTCAGAGAGAAAAGCGACCACTGTGACGATCTGGCGTTATGTCGATTCGATAGTAAATGACGGAAACGGGAGATTTTCTTGGGTTTTTACTACATATTAACACTTTACACAATTTCTCGTGTTACCTGGCTGCCAGTCCTCGGTTCATGCAAAATCTTAAGGTCCTCGGTCTGGTGCAAGGCACCAAACCGCCCAATAATTCACTAATCGATTATTAAAACTTGAAATGTAGCTCTTCTTACTGGGCGATTGCATAAACTTAGATGCTTCTTCAGTGTTCTACTATGCCGCTTGTAGTGACTCTGCATACCGCATCACGCGACAAGGGCTTGCAGACGATAAATGTAACCGTTTCAGAGAGAAAAGCGACCACTGTGACGATCTGGCGTTATGTCGATTCGATAGTAAATGACGGAAACGGGAAATTTTCTTAGCTTTTTACTACATATTAACACTTTACACAATTTCTCGTGTTACCTGGCTGCCAGTCCTCGGTTCATGCAAAATCTTAAGGTCCTCTGTCTGGTCCAAGGCACCAAACCGACCAATAATTCATTAATCGATAACTAAAACATGAAATGTAGCTCTTCTTCCTGGCCGATTGCATCAACGTAGATTCTTATTCTGTGTTCTAGTGTGCTGCTTGTACTGTGTCTGCATACCGCATCACGCGACAAGGGCTTGCAGATGATAAATGTAACCGTTTCAGAGAGAAAAGCAACCATTTTGACTATCTGGAGTTATGTCGATTCGATAGTAAATAACGGAAACAGGAGATTATCTTATAATTTTACTACATATTAACACTTTCCACATTTTCTCGTGTTACGTGGCTGCCAGTCCTCGGTTCATGCAAAATCTTAAGGTCCTCGGTCTGGTCCAAGGCACCAAACCGCCCAATAATTCATTAATCGATAACTAAAACTTGAAATGTAGCTCTTCTTACTGGCCGATTGCATCAACGTAGATTCTTATTCTGTGTTCTAGTGTGCTGCTTGTACTGTGTCTGCATACCGCATCACGCGACAAGGGCTTGCAGACGATAAATGTAACCGTATCAGAGAGAAAAGCGACCACTGTGACGATCTGGCGTTATGTCGATTCGATAGTAAATGACGGAAACGGGAGATTTTCTTAGGTTTTTACCACATATTAACACTTTACACAATTTCTCGTGTTACCTGGCTGCCAGTCCTCGGTTCATGCAAAATCTTAAGGTCCTCGGTCTGGTCCAAGGCACCAAACCGCCCAATAATTCATTAATCGATAACTAAAACTTGAAATGTAGCTCTTCTTCCTGGCCGATTGCATCAGCGTAGATTCTTATTCTGTAATCTACTATGCCGCTTGTACTGTGTCTGCATACCGCATCACGCGACAAGGGCTTGCAGACGATAAATGTAACCGTTTCAGAGAGAAAAGCGACCACTGTGACGATCTGGCGTTATGTCGATTCGATAGTATATGACGGAAACGGGAGATTTTCTTAGGTTTTTACTACATATTAACACTTTACACAATTTCTCGTGTTACCTGGCTGCCAGTCCTCGGTTCATGCAAAATCTTAAGGTTCTCGGTCTGGTCCAAGGCACCAAACCGCCCAATAATTCATTAATCGATAACTAAAACTTGAAATGTAGCTCTTCTTACTGGCCGATTGCATCAACGAAGATTCTTATTCTGTGTTCTACTATGCCGCTTGTAGTGACTCTGCATACCGCATCACGCGACAAGGGCTTGCAGACGATAAATGTAACCGTTTCAGAGAGAAAAGCGACCACTGTGACGATCTGGCGTTATGTCGATTCGATAGTAAATGACGGAAACGGGAGATTTTCTTAGGTTTTTACTACATATTAACACTTTACACAATTTCTCGTGTTACCTGGCTGCCAGTCCTCGGTTCATGCAAAATCTTAAGGTCCTCGGTCTGGTCCAAGGCACCAAACCGCCCAATAATTCATTAATCGATAACTAAAACTTGAAATGTAGCTCTTCTTACTGGCCGATTGCATCAACGTAGATTCTTATTCTGTGTTCTACTATACCGCTTGTACTGACTCTGCATACCGCATCACGCGACAAGAGCTTGCAGACGATAAATGTAACCGTTTCAGAGAGAAAAGCGACCAATGTGACGATCTGGCGTTATGTCGATTCGATAGTAAATGACGGAAACGGGAGATTTTCTTAGGTTTTTACTACATATTAACACTTTACACAATTTCTCGTGTTACCTGGCTGCCAGTCCTCGGTTCATGCAAAATCTTAAGGTCCTCGGTCTGGTCCAAGGCACCAAACCGCCCAATAATTCATTAATCGACAACTAAAACTTGAAATGTAGCTCTTCTTCCTGGCCGATTGCATCAACGTAGATTCTTATTCTGTGTTCTACTATGCCGCTTGTACTGTGTCTGCATACCGCATCACCCGACAAGGGCTTGCAGACGATAAATGTAACCGTTTCAGAGAGAAAAGCGACCACTGTGACGATCTGGCGTTATGTCGATTCGATAGTAAATGACGGAAACGGGAGATTTTCTTAGGTTTTTACTACATATTAACACTTTACACAATTTCTCGTGTTACCTGGCTGCCAGTCCTCGGTTCATGCAAAATCTTAAGGTCCTCGGTCTGGTCCAAGGCACCAAACCGCCCAATAATTCATTAATCGATAACTAAAACTTGAAATGTAGCTCTTCTTACTGGCCGATTGCATCAACGTAGATTCTTATTCTGTGTTCTACTATGCCGCTTGTAGTGACTCTGCATACCGCATCACGCGACAAGGGCTTGCACACGATAAATGTAACCGTTTCAGAGAGAAAAGCGACCACTGTGACGATCTGGCGTTATGTCGATTCGATAGTAAATGACGGAAACGGGAGATTTTCTTAGGTTTTTACTACATATTAACACTTTACACAATTTCTCGTGTTACCTGGCTGCCAGTCCTCGGTTCATGCAAAATCTTAAGGTCCTCGGTCTGGTCCAAGGCACCAAACCGCCCAATAATTCATTAATCGATAACTAAAACTTGAAATGTAGCTCTTCTTGCTGGCCGATTGCATCAACGTAGATTCTTATTCTGTGTTCTAGTGTGCTGCTTGTACTGTGTCTGCATACCGCATCACGCGACAAGGGCTTGCAGACGATAAATGTAACCGTTTCAGATCGAAAAGCGATCAATGTGACGATCTGGCGTTATGTCGATTCGATAGTAAATGACGGAAACGGGAGATTTTCTTAGGTTTTTACTACATATTAACACTTTACACAATTTCTCGTGTTACCTGGCTGCCAGTCCTCGGTTCATGCAAAATCTTAAGGTCCTCGGTCTGGTCCAAGGCACCAAACCGCCCAATAATTCATTAATCGATAACAAGCTTGAAATGTAGCTCTCCTTACTGGCGGATTGCATCAACGTAGATTCTTATTCTGTGTTCTAGTGTGCTGCTTGTACTGTGTCTGCATACCGCATCACGCGACAAGGGCTTGCAGACGATAAATGTAACCGTTTCAGAGAGAAAAGCGACCACTGTGACGATCTGGCATTATGTCGATTCGATAGTATATGACGGAAACGGGAGATTTTCTTAGTTTTTTACTACATATTAACACTTTACACAATTTCTCGTGTTACCTGGCTGCCAGTCCTCGGTTCATGCAAAATCTTAAGGTCCTCGGTCTGGTCCAAGGCACCAAACCGCCCAATAATTCATTAATCGATAACTAATACTTGAAATGTAGCGCCTCTTACTGGGCGATTGCATAAACTTAGATGCTTCTTCAGTGTTCTACTATGCCGCTTGTAGTGACTCTGCATACCGCATCACGCGACAAGGGCTTGCAGACGATAAATGTAACCGTTTCAGAGAGAAAAGCGACCACTGTAACGATCTGGCTTTATGTCGATTCGATAGTAAATGACGGAAACGGGAGATTTTCTTAGGTTTTTACTACATATTAACACTTTACACAATTTCTCGTGTTACCTGGCTGCCAGTCCTCGGTTCATGCAAAATCTTAAGGTCCTCGGTCTGGTCCAAGGCACCAAACCGCCCAATAATTCATTAATCGATAACTAAAACTTGAAATGTAGCTCTCCTTCCTGGCCGATTGCATCAACGTAGATTCTTATTCTGTGTTCTAGTGTGCTGCTTGTACTGTGTCTGCATACCGCATCACGCGACAAGGGCTTGCAGACGATAAATGTAACCGTTTCAGAGAGAAAAGCGACCAATGAGACGATCCGGCGTTATGTCGATTCGATAGTAAATGACGGAAACGGGAGATTTTCTTAGGTTTTTACTACATATTAACACTTTACACAATTTCTCGTGTTACCTGGCTGCCAGTCCTCGGTTCATGCAAAATCTTAAGGTCCTCGGTCTGGTCCAAGGCACCAAACCGCCCAATAATTCATTAATCGATATTTAAACTTGAAATGCAGCTCTCCTTCCTGGCCGATTGCATCAACGTAGATTCTTATTCTGTGTTCTAGTGTGCTGCTTGTACTGTGTCTGCATACCGCATCACGCGACAAGGGCTTGCAGACGATAAATGTAACCGTTTCAGAGAGAAAAGCGACCAATGTGACGATCTGGCGTTATGTCGATACGATAGTAAATGACGGAAACGGGAGATTTTCTTAGGTTTTTACTACATATTAACACTTTAAACAATTTCTCGTGTTACCTGGCTGCCAGTCCTCGGTTCATGCAAAATCTTAAGGTCCTCGGTCTGGTCCAAGGCACCAAACCGCCCAGTAATTCATTAATCGATAACTAAAACTTGAAATGTAGCTCATCTTACTGGCCGATTGCATCAACGTAGATTCCTATTCTGTGTTCTAGGTTTCTGCTTGTACTGTGTCTGCATACCGCATCACGCGACAAGGGCTTGCAGACGATAAATGTAACCGTTTCAGAGACAAAAGCGACCAATGTGACGATCTGGCGTTATGTCGATTCGATAGTAAATGACGGAAACGGGAGATTTTCTTAGGTTTTTACTACATATTAACACTTTACACAATTTCTCGTGTTACCTGGCTGCCAGTCCTCGGTTCATGCAAAATCTTAAGGTCCTCGGTCTGGTCCAAGGCACCAAACCGCCCAATAATTCATTAATCGATAACTAAAACTTGAAATGTAGCTCTTCTTACTGGGCGATTGCATAAACTTAGATGCTTCTTCAGTGTTCTACTATGCCGCTTGTAGTGACTCTGCATACCGCATCACGCGACAAGGGCTTGCAGACGATAAATGTAACCGTTTCAGAGAGAAAAGCGACCACTGTGACGATCTGGCGTTATGTCGATTCGATAGTAAATGACGGAAACGGGAGATTTTCTTAGGTTTTTACTACATATTAACACTTTACACAATTTCTCGTGTTACCTGGCTGCCAGTCCTCGGTTCATGCAAAATCTTAAGGTCCTCGGTCTGGTCCAAGGCACCAAACCGCCCAATAATTCATTAATCGATAACTAAAACTTGAAATGTAGCTCTTCTTACTGGGCGATTGCATAAACTTAGATGCTTCTTCAGTGTTCTACTATGCCGCTTGTAGTGACTCTGCATACCGCATCACGCGACAAGGGCTTGCAGACGATGAATGTAACCGTTTCAGAGAGAAAAGCGACCACTGTGACGATCTGGCGTTATGTCGATTCGATAGTAAATGACGGAAACGGGAGATTTTCTTAGGTTTTTACTACATATTAACACTTTACACAATTTCTCGTGTTACCTGGCTGCCAGTCCTCGGTTCATGCAAAATCTTAAGGTCCTCGGTCTGGTCCAAGTCACCAAACCGCCCAATAATTCATTAATCGATAACTAAAACTTGAAATGTAGCTCTTCTTACTGGCCGATTGCATCAACGTAGATTCTTATTCTGTGTTCTAGTGTGCTGCTTGTACTGTGTCTGCATACCGCATCACGCGACAAGGGCTTGCAGACGATAAATGTAACCGTTTCAGAGAGAAAAGCGACCACTGTGACGATCTGGCGTTATGTCGATTCGATAGTAAATGACGGAAACGGGAGATTTTCTTAGGTTTTTACTACATATTAACACTTTACACAATTTCTCGTGTTACCTGGCTGCCAGTCCTCGGTTCATGCAAAATCTTAAGGTCCTCGGTCTGGTCCAAGTCACCAAACCGCCCAATAATTCATTAATCGATAACTAAACTTGAAATGTAGCTCTTCTTACTGGACGATTGCATCAACGTAGATTCTTATTCTGTGTTCTAGTGTGCTGCTTGTACTGTGTCTGCATACCGCATCACCCGACAAGGGCTTGCAGACGATAAATGTAACCGTTTCAGAGAGAAAAGCGACCAATGTGACGATCTGGCGTTATGTCGATTCGATAGTAAATGACGGAAACGGGAGATTTTCTTAGGTTTTTACTACATATTAACACTTTACACAATTTCTCGTGTTACCTGGCTGCCAGTCCTCGGTTCATGCAAAATCTTAAGGTCCTCGGTCTGGTCCAAGGCACCAAACCGCCCAATAATTCATTAATCGATAACTAAAACTTGAAATGTAGGTCTTCTTCCAGGCCGATTGCATCAACGTAGATTCTTATTCTGTGTTCTTGTGTGCTTCTTGTACTGTGTCTGCATACCGCATCACGCGACAAGGGCTTGCAGACGATAAATGTAACCGTTTCAGAGAGAAAAGCGACCACTGTGACGATATGGCGTTATGTCGATTCGATAGTAAATGACGGAAACGGGAGATTTTCTTAGGTTTTTACTACATATTAACACTTTACACAATTTCTCGTGTTACCTGGCTGCCAGTCCTCGGTTCATGCAAAATCTTAAGGTCCTCGGTCTGGTCCAAGGCACCAAACCGCACAATAATTCATTAATCGATACTTAAACTTGAAATGTAGCTCTCCTTCCTGGCCGATTGCATCAACGTAGATTCTTATTCTGTGTTCTAGTGTGCTGCTTGTACTGTGTCTGCATACCGCATCACGCGACAAGGGCTTGCAGACGATAAATGTAACCGTTTCAGAGAGAAAAGCGACCAATGTGACGATCTGGCGTTATGTCGATACGATAGTAAATGACGGAAACGGGAGATTTTCTTAGGTTTTTACTACATATTAACACTTTAAACAATTTCTCGTGTTACCTGGCTGCCAGTCCTCGGTTCATGCAAAATCTTAAGGTCCTCGGTCTGGTCCAAGGCACCAAACCGCCCAATAATTCATTAATCGATAACTAAAACTTGAAATGTAGCTCTTCTTACTGGGCGATTGCATAAACTTAGATGCTTCTTCAGTGTTCTACTATGCCGCTTGTAGTGACTCTGCATACCGCATTACGCGACAAGGCCTTGCAGACGATTAATGTAACCGTTTCAGAGAGAAAAGCGACCACTGTGACGATCTGGCGTTATGTCGATTCGATAGTAAATGACGGAAACGGGAGATTTTCTTAGGTTTTTACTACATATTAACACTTTACACAATTTCTCGTGTTTACTGGCTGCCAGTCCTCGGTTCATGCAAAATCTTAAGGTCCTCGGTCTGGTCCAAGGCACCAAACCGCCCAATAATTCATTAATCGATAACTAAAACTTGAAATGTAGCTCTTCTTACTGGGCGATTGCATAAACTTAGATGCTTCTTCAGTGTTCTACTATGCCGCTTGTAGTGACTCTGCATACCGCATCACGCGACAAGGGCTTGCAGACGATAAATGTAACCGTTTCAGAGAGAAAAGCGACCAATGTGACGATCTGGCGTTATGTCGATTCGATAGTAAATGACGGAAACGGGAGATTTTCTTAGGTTTTTACTACATATTAACACTTTACACAATTTCTCGTGTTACCTGGCTGTCAGTCCTCGGTTCATGCAAAATCTTAAGGTCCTCGGTCTGGTCCAAGGCACCAAACCGCCCAATAATTCATTAATCGATAACTAAAACTTGAAATGTAGCTCTTCTTACTGGCCGATTGCATCAACGTAGATTCTTATTCTGTGTTCTAGTGTGCTGCTTGTACTGTGTCTGCATACCGCATCACGCGACAAGGGCTTGCAGACGATAAATGTAACCGTTTCAGAGAGAAAAGCGACCAATGTGACGATCTGGCGTTATGTCGATTCGATAGTAAATGACGGAAACGGGAGATTTTCTTAGGTTTTTACTACATATTAACACTTTACACAATTTCTCGTGTTACCTGGCTGCCAGTCCTCGGTTCATGCAAAATCTTAAGGTCCTCGGTCTGGTCCAAGGCACCAAACCGCCCAATAATTCATTAATCGATAACTAAAACTTGAAATGTAGCTCTTCTTACTGGCCGATTGCGTCAACGTAGATTCTTATTCTGTGTTCTAGTGTGCTGCTTGTACTGTGTCTGCATACCGCATCACGCGACAAGGGCTTGCAGACGATAAATGTAACCGTTTCAGAGAGAAAAGCGACCACTGTGACGATCTGGCGTTATGTCGATTCGATAGTAAACGACGGAAACGGGAGATTTTCTTAGGTTTTTACTACATATTAACACTTTACACAATTTCTCGTGTTACCTGGCTGCCAGTCCTCGGTTCATGCAAAATCTTAAGGTCCTCGGTCTGGTCCAAGGCACCAAACCGCCCAATAATTCATTAATCGATAACTAATACTTGAAATGTAGCGCTTCTTACTGGGCGATTGCATAAACTTAGATGCTCCTTCAGTGTTCTACTATGCCGCTTGTAGTGACTCTGCATACCGCATCACGCGACAAGGGCTTGCAGACGATAAATGTAACCGTTTCAGAGAGAAAAGCGACCACTGTGACGATCTGGAGTTATGTTGATTCGATAGTAAATGACGGAAACGGGAGATTTTCTTAGGTTTTTACTACATATTAACACTTTACACAATTTCTCGTGTTACCTGGCTGCCAGTCCTCGGTTCATGCAAAATCTTAAGGTCCTCGGTCTGGTCCAAGGCACCAAACCGCCCAATAATTCATTAATCGATAACTAAAACTTGAAATGTAGCTCGTCTACCTGGCCGAGTGCATCAACGTAGATTCTTATTCTGTGTTCTAGTGTGCTGCTTGTACTGTGTCTGCATACCGCATCACGCGACAAGGGCTTGCAGACGGTAAATGTAACAGTTTCAGAGAGAAAAGCGACCAATGTGACGATCTGGCGTTATGTCGATTCGATAGTAAATGACGGAAACGGGAGATTTTCTTAGGTTTTTACTACATTTTAACACTTTACACAATTTCTCGTGTTACCTGGCTGCCAGTCCTCGGTTCATGCAAAATCTTAAGGTCCTCGGTCTGGACCAAGGCACCAAACCGCCCAATAATTCATTAATCGATAACTAAAACTTGAAATGTAGCTCTTCTTACTGGCCGATTGCATAAACTTAGATGCTTCTTCAGTGTTCTACTGTGCCGCTTGTAGTGACTCTGCATACCGCATCACGCGACAAGGGCTTGCAGACGATAAATGTAACCGTTTCAGAGAGAAAAGCGACCAATGTGACGATCTGGCGTTATGTCGATTCGATAGTAAATGACGGAAACGGGAGATTTTCTTAGGTTTTTACTACATATTAACACTTTTCACAATTTCTCGTGTTACCTGGCTGCCAGTCCTCGGTTCATGCAAAATCTTAAGGTCCTCGGTCTGGTCCAAGGCACCAAATCGCCCAATAATTCATTAGTCGATAACTAAAACTTGAAATGTAGCTCTTCTTACTGGGCGATTGCATAAACTTAGATGCTTCTTCAGTGTTCTACTATGCCGCTTGTAGTGACTCTGCATACCGCATCACGCGACAAGGGCTTGCAGACGATAAATCTAACCGTTTCAGAGAGATTTGCGGCCACTGTGACGATCTGGCGTTATGTCGATTCGATAGTAAATGACGGAAACGGGAGATTTTCTTAGGTTTTTACTACATATTAACACTTTACACAATTTCTCGTGTTACCTGGCTGCCAGTCCTCGGTTCATGCAAAATCTTAAGGTCCTCGGTCTGGTCCAAGGCACCAAACCGCCCAATAATTCATTAATCGATAACTAAAACTTGAAATGTAGCTCTTCTTACCAGGCGATTGCATAAACTTAGATGCTTCTTCAGTGTTCTACTATGCCGCTTGTAGTGACTCTGCATACCGCATCACGCGACAAGGGCTCGCAGACGATAAATGTAACCGTTTCAGAGAGAAAAGCGACCACTGTGACGATCTGGCGTTATGTCGATTCGATAGTAAATGACGGAAACGGGAGATTTTCTTAGGTTTTTACTACATATTAACACTTTACACAATTTCTCGTGTAACCTGGCTGCCAGTCCTCGGTTCATGCAAAATCTTAAGGTCCTCGGTCTGGTCCAAGGCACCAAACCGCCCAATAATTCATTAATCGATAACTAAAACTTGAAATGTAGCTCTTCTTACTGGCCGATTGCATCAACGTAGATTCTTATTCTGTGTTCTAGTGTGCTGCTTGTACTGTGTCTGCATACCGCATCACGCGACAAGGGCTTGCAGACGATAAATGTAACCGTTTCAGAGAGAAAAGCGACCAATGTGACGATCTGGCGTTATGTCGATTCGATAGTAAATGACGGAAACGGGAGATTTTCTTAGGTTTTTACTACATATTAACACTTTACACAATTTCTCGTTTTACCTGGCTGCCAGTCCTCGGTTCATGCAAAATCTTAAGGTCCTCGGTCTGGTCCAAGGCACCAAACCGCCCAATAATTCATTAATCGATAACTAAAACTTGAAATGTAGCTCTTCTTACTGGCCGATTGCATAAACTTAGATGCTTCTTCAGTGTTCTACTGTGCCGCTTGTAGTGACTCTGCATACCGCATCACGCGACAAGGGCTTGCAGACGATAAATGTAACCGTTTCAGAGAGAAATGCGACCAATGTGACGATCTGGCGTTATGTCGATTCGATAGTAAATGACGGAAACGGGAGATTTTCTTAGGTTTTTACTACATATTAACACTTTTCACAATTTCTCGTGTTACCTGGCTGCCAGTCCTCGGTTCATGCAAAATCTTAAGGTCCTCGGTCTGGTCCAAGGCACCAAACCGCCCAATAATTCATTAGTCGATAACTAAAACTTGAAATGTAGCTCTTCTTACTGGGCGATTGCATAAACTTAGATGCTTCTTCAGTGTTCTACTATGCCGCTTGTAGTGACTCTGCATACCGCATCACGCGACAAGGGCTTGCAGACGATAAATGTAACCGTTTCAGAGAGATTTGCGGCCACTGTGACGATCTGGCGTTATGTCGATTCGATAGTAAATGACGGAAACGGGAGATTTTCTTAGGTTTTTACTACATATTAACACTTTACACAATTTCTCGTGTTACCTGGCTGCCAGTCCTCGGTTCATGCAAAATCTTAAGGTCCTCGGTCTGGTCCAAGGCACCAAACCGGCCAATAATTCATTAATCGATAACTAAAACTTGAAATGTAGCTCTTCTTACCAGGCGATTGCATAAACTTAGATGCTTCTTCAGTGTTCTACTATGCCGCTTGTAGTGACTCTGCATACCGCATCACGCGACAAGTGCTCGCAGACGATAAATGTAACCGTTTCAGAGAGAAAAGCGACCACTGTGACGATCTGGCGTTATGTCGATTCGATAGTAAATGACGGAAACGGGAGATTTTCTTAGGTTTTTACTACATATTAACACTTTACACAATTTCTCGTGTAACCTGGCTGCCAGTTCTCGGTTCATGCAAAATCTTAAGGTCCTCGGTCTGGTCCAAGGCACCAAACCGCCCAATAATTCATTAATCGATAACTAAAACTTGAAATGTAGCTCTTCTTACTGGCCGTTTGCATCAACGTAGATTCTTATTCTGTGTTCTAGTGTGCTGCTTGTACTGTGTCTGCATACCGCATCACGCGACAAGGGCTTGCAGACGATAAATGTAACCGTTTCAGAGAGAAAAGCGACCAATGTGACGATCTGGCGTTATGTCGATTCGATAGTAAATGACGGAAACGGGAGATTTTCTTAGGTTTTTACTACATATTAACACTTTACACAATTTCTCGTTTTACCTGGCTGCCAGTCCTCGGTTCATGCAAAATCTTAAGGTCCTCGGTCTGGTCCAAGGCACCAAACCGCCCAATAATTCATTAATCGATAACTAAAACTTGAAATGTAGCTCTTCTTCCTGGCCGATTGCATCAACGTAGATTCTTATTCTGTGTTCTTGTGTGCTGCTTGTACTGTGTCTCCATACCGCATCACGCGACAAGAGCTTGCAGACGATAAATGTAACCGTTTCAGAGAGAAAAGCGACCACTGTGACGATCTGGCGTTATGTCGATTCGATAGTAAATGACGGAAACGGGAGATTTTCTTAGGTTTTTACTACATATTAACACTTTACACAATTTCTCGTGTTACCTGGCTGCCAGTCCTCGGTTCATGCAAAATCTTAAGGTCCTCGGTCTGGTCCAAGGCACCAAACCGCACAATAATTCATTAATCGATAACTAAAACTTGAAATGTAGCTCTTCTTACTGGCCGATTGCATCAACGTAGATTCTTATTCTGTGTTCTAGTGTGCTGCTTGTACTGTGTCTGCATACCGCATCACGCGACAAGGGCTTGCAGACGATAAATGTAACCGTTTCAGAGAGAAAAGCGACCAATGTGACTATCTGGCGTTATGTCGATTCGATAGTAAATGAAGGAGACGGGAGATTTTCTTAGGTTTTTACTACATTTTAACACTTTACACAATTTCTCGTGTTACCTGGCTGCCAGTCCTCGGTTCATGCAAAATCTTAAGGTCCTCGGTCTGGTCCAAGGCACCAAACCGCCCAATAATTCATTAATCGATACTTAAACTTGAAATGCAGCTCTCCTTCCTGGCCGATTGCATCAACGTAGATTCTTATTCTGTGTTCTAGTGTGCTGCTTGTACTGTGTCTGCATACCGCATCACGCGACAAGGGCTTGCAGACGATAAATGTAACCGTTTCAGAGAGAAAAGCGACCACTGTGACGATCTGGCGTTATGTCGATTCGATAGTAAATATCGGAAACGGGAGATTTTCTTAGGTTTTTACTACATATTAACACTTTACACAATTTCTCGTGTTACCTGGCTGCCAGTCCTCGGTTCATGCAAAATCTTAAGGTCCTCGGTCTGGACCAAGGCACCAAACCGCCCAATAATTCATTAATCGATAACTAAAACTTGAAATGTAGCTCTTCTTACTGGCCGATTGCATAAACTTAGATGCTTCTTCAGTGTTCTACTGTGCCGCTTGTAGTGACTCTGCATACCGCATCACGCGACAAGGGCTTGCAGACGATAAATGTAACCGTTTCAGAGAGAAAAGCGACCAATGTGACGATCTGGCGTTATGTCGATTCGATAGTAAATGACGGAAACGGGAGATTTTCTTAGGTTTTTACTACATATTAACACTTTTCACAATTTCTCGTGTTACCTGGCTGCCAGTCCTCGGTTCATGCAAAATCTTAAGGTCCTCGGTCTGGTCCAAGGCACCAAACCGCCCAATAATTCATTAATCGATAACTAAAACTTGAAATGTAGCTCTTCTTACTGGCCGATTGCATCAACGTAGATTCTTATTCTGTGTTCTAGTGTGCTGCTTGTACTGTGTCTGCATACCGCATCACGCGACAAGGGCTTGCAGACGATAAATGTAACCGTTTCAGTGAGAAAAGCGACCACTGTGACGATCTGGCGTTATGTCGATTCGATAGTAAATGACGGAAACGGGAGATTTTCTTAGGTTTTTACTACATATTAACACTTTACACAATTTCTCGTGTTACCTGGCTGCCAGTCCTCGGTTCATGCAAAATCTTAAGGTCCTCGGTCTGGTCCAAGGCACCAAACCGCACAATAATTCATTAATCGATAACTAAAACTTGAAATGTAGCTCTTCTTACTGGCCGATTGCATCAACGTAGATTCTTATTCTGTGTTCTAGTGTGCTGCTTGTACTGTGTCTGCATACCGCATCACGCGACAAGGGCTTGCAGACGATAAATGTAACCGTTTCAGAGAGAAAAGCGACCAATGTGACTATCTGGCGTTATGTCGATTCGATAGTAAATGAAGGAAACGGGAGATTTTCTTAGGTTTTTACTACATTTTAACACTTTACACAATTTCTCGTGTTACCTGGCTGCCAGTCCTCGGTTCATGCAAAATCTTAAGGTCCTCGGTCTGGTCCAAGGCACCAAACCGCCCAATAATTCATTAATCGATATTTAAACTTGAAATGCAGCTCTCCTTCCTGGCCGATTGCATCAACGTAGATTCTTATTCTGTGTTCTAGTGTGCTGCTTGTACTGTGTCTGCATACCGCATCACGCGACAAGGGCTTGCAGACGATAAATGTAACCGTTTCAGAGAGGAAAGCGACCAATGTGACGATCTGGCGTTATGTCGATACGATAGTAAATGACGGAAACGGGAGATTTTCTTAGGTTTTTACTACATATTAACACTTTAAACAATTTCTCGTGTTACCTGGCTGCCAGTCCTCGGTTCATGCAAAATCTTAAGGTCCTCGGTCTGGTCCAAGGCACCAAACCGCCCAGTAATTCATTAATCGATAACTAAAACTTGAAATGTAGCTCATCTTACTGGCCGATTGCATCAACGTAGATTCCTATTCTGTGTTCTAGGTTTCTGCTTGTACTGTGTCTGCATACCGCATCACGCGACAAGGGCTTGCAGACGATAAATGTAACCGTTTCAGAGAGAAAAGCGACCAATGTGACGATCTGGCGTTATGTCGATTCGATAGTAAATGACGGAAACGGGAGATTTTCTTAGGTTTTTACTACATATTAACACTTTACACAATTTCTCGTGTTACCTGGCTGCCAGTCCTCGGTTCATGCCAAATCTTAAGGTCCTCGGTCTGGTCCAAGGCACCAAACCGCCCAATAATTCATTAATCGATAACTAAAACTTGAAATGTAGCTCTTCTTACTGGGCGATTGCATAAACTTAGATGCTTCTTCAGTGTTCTACTATGCCGCTTGTAGTGACTCTGCATACCGCATCACGCGACAAGGGCTTGCAGACGATAAATGTAACCGTTTCAGAGAGAAAAGCGACCACTGTGACGATCTGGCGTTATGTCGATTCGATAGTAAATGACGGAAACGGGAGATTTTCTTAGGTTTTTACTACATATTAACACTTTACACAATTTCTCGTGTTACCTGGCTGCCAGTCCTCGGTTCATGCAAAATCTTAAGGTCCTCGGTCTGGTCCAAGGCACCAAACCGCCCAATAATTCATTAATCGATAACTAAAACTTGAAATGTAGCTCTTCTTACTGGGCGATTGCATAAACTTAGATGCTTCTTCAGTGTTCTACTATGCCGCTTGTAGTGACTCTGCATACCGCATCACGCGACAAGGGCTTGCAGACGATGAATGTAACCGTTTCAGAGAGAAAAGCGACCACTGTGACGATCTGGCGTTATGTCGATTCGATAGTAAATGACGGAAACGGGAGATTTTCTTAGGTTTTTACTACATATTAACACTTTACACAATTTCTCGTGTTACCTGGCTGCCAGTCCTCGGTTCATGCAAAATCTTAAGGTCCTCGGTCTGGTCCAAGGCACCAAACCGCCCAATAATTCATTAATCGATAACTAAAACTTGAAATGTAGCTCTTCTTACTGTCGATTGCATCAACGTAGATTCTTATTCTGTGTTCTAGTGTGCTGCTTGTACTGTGTCTGCATACCGCATCACGCGACAAGGGCTTGCAGACGATAAATGTAACCGTTTCAGAGAGAAAAGCGACCAATGTGACGATCTGGCGTTATGTCGATTCGATAGTAAATGACGGAAACGGGAGATTTTCTTAGGTTTTTACTACATATTAACACATTACACAATTTCTCGTGTTACCTGGCTGCCAGTCCTCGGTTCATGCAAAATCTTAAGGTCCTCGGTCTGGTCCAAGGCACCAAACCGCCCAATAATTCATTAATCGATGACTAAAACTTGAAATGTAGCTCTCCTTACTGGGCGATTGCATAAACTTAGATGCTTCTTCAGTGTTCTACTATGCCGCTTCTAGTGACTCTGCATACCGCATCACGCGACAAGGGCTTGCAGACGATAAATGTAACCGTTTCAGAGAGAAAAGCGACCACTGTGACGATCTGGCGTTATGTCGATTCGATAGTAAATGACGGAAACGGGAGATTTTCTTAGGTTTTTACTACATATTAACACTTTACACAATTTCTCGTGTTACCTGGCGGCCAGTCCTCGGTTCATGCAAAATCTTAAGGTCCTCGGTCTGGTCCAAGGCACCAAACCGCCCAATAATTCATTAATCGATAACTAAAACTTGAAATGTAGCTCTTCTTACTGGCCGATTGCATCAACGTAGATTCTTATTCTGTGTTCTAGTGTGCTGCTTGTACTGTGTCTGCATACCGCATCACGCGACAAGGGCTTGCAGACGATAAATGTAACCGTTTCAGAGAGAAAAGCGACCACTGTGACGATCTGGCGTTATGTCGATTCGATAGTAAATGACGGAAACGGGAGATTTTCTTAGGTTTTTACTACATATTAACACTTTACACAATTTCTCGTGTTACCTGGATGCCAGTCCTCGGTTCATGCAAAATCTTAAGGTCCTCGGTCTGGTCCAAGGCACCAAACCGCCCAATAATTCATTAATCGATAACTAAAACTTGAAATGTAGCTCTTCTTACTGGCCGATTGCATCAACGTAGATTCTTATTCTGTGTTCTAGTGTGCTGCTTGTACTGTGTCTGCATACCGCATCACGCGACAAGGGCTTGCAGACGATAAATGTAACCGTTTCAGAGAGAAAAGCGACCAATGTGACGATCTGGCGTTATGTCGATTCGATAGTAAATGACGGAAACGGGAGATTTTCTTAGGTTTTTACTACATATTAACACTTTACACAATTTCTCGTGTTACATGGCTGCCAGTCCTCTGTTCATGCAAAATCTTAAGGTCCTCGGTCTGGTCCAAGGCACCAAACCGCCAATAATTCATTAATCGATAACTAAAACTTGAAATGTAGCTCTTCTTACTGGCCGATTGCATCAACGTAGATTCTTATTCTGTGTTCTAGTGTGCTGTTTGTACTGTGTCTGCATACCGCATCACGCGACAAGGGCTTGCAGACGATAAATGTAACCGTTTCAGAGAGAAAAGCGACCAATGTGACGATCTGGCGTTATGTCGATTCGATAGTAAATGACGGAAACGGGAGATTTTCTTAGGTTTTTACTACATATTAACACTTTACACAATTTCTCGTGTTACCTGGCTGCCAGTCCTCGGTTCATGCAAAATCTTAAGGTCCTCGGTCTGGTCCAAGGCAGCAAACCGCCCAATAATTCATTAATCGATAACTAAAACTTGAAATGTTGCTCTTCTTACTGGCCGATTGCATCAACGTAGATTCTTATTCTGTGTTCTAGTGTGCTGCTTGTACTGTGTCTGCATACCGCATCACGCGACAAGGGCTTGCAGACGATAAATGTAACCGTTTCAGAGAGAAAAGCGACCACTGTGACGATCTGGCGTTATGTCGATACGATAGTAAATGACGGAAGCGGGAGATTTTCTTAGGTTTTTACTACATATTAACACTTTACACAATTTCTCGTGTTACCTGGCTGCCAGTCCTCGGTTCATGCAAAATCTTAAGGTCCTCGGTCTGGTCCAAGGCACCAAACCGCCCAATAATTCATTAATCGATAACTAAAACTTGAAATGTAGCTCTTTTTACTGGGCGATTGCATAAACTTAGATGCTTCTTCAGTGTTCTACTATGCCGCTTGTAGTGACTCTGCATACCGCATCACGCGACAAGGGCTTGCAGACGATAAATGTAACCGTTTCAGAGAGAAAAGCGACCACTGTGACGATCTGGCGTTATGTCGATTCGATAGTAAATGACGGAAACGGGAGATTTTCTTAGGTTTTTACTACATATTAACACTTTACACAATTTCTCGTGTTACCTGGCTGCCAGTCCTCGGTTCATGCAAAATCTTAAGGTCCTCGGTCTGGTCCAAGGCACCAAACCGCCCAATAATTCATTAATCGATAACTAAAACTTGAAATGTAGCTCTTCTTACTGGCCGATTGCATCAACGTAGATTCTTATTCTGTGTTCTACTATGCCGCTTGTAGTGACTCTGCATACCGCATCACGCGACAAGGGCTTGCAGACGATAAATGTAACCGTTTCAGAGAGAAAAGCGACCACTGTGACGATCTGGCGTTATGTCGATTCGATAGTAAATGACGGAAACGGGAGATTTTCTTAGGTTTTTACTACATATTAACACTTTACACAATTTCTCGTGTTACCTGGCTGCCAGTCCTCGGTTCATGCAAAATCTTAAGGTCCTCGGTCTGGTCCAAGGCACCAATCCGCCCAATAATTCATTAATCGATAACTAAAACCTGAAATGTAGCTCTTCTTACTGGGCGATTGCATAAACTTAGATGCTTCTTCAGTGTTCTACTATGCCGCTTGTAGTGACTCTGCATACCGCATCACGCGACAAGGGCTTGCAGACGATGAATGTAACCGTTTCAGAGAGAAAAGCGACCACTGTGACGATCTGGCGTTATGTCGATTCGATAGTAAATGACGGAAACGGGAGATTTTCTTAGGTTTTTACTACATATTAACACTTTACACAATTTCTCGTGTTACCTGGCTGCCAGTCCTCGGTTCATACAAAATCTTAAGGTCCTCGGTCTGGTCCAAGGCACCAAACCGCCCAATAATTCATTAATCGATAACTAAAACTTGAAATGTAGCTCTTCTTACTGGCCGATTGCATCAACGTAGATTCTTATTCTGTGTTCTAGTGTGCTGCTTGTACTGTGTCTGCATACCGCATCACGCGACAAGGGCTTGCAGACGATAAATGTAACCGTTTCAGAGAGAAAAGCGACCAATGTGACGATCTGGCGTTATGTCGATTCGATAGTAAATGACGGAAACGGGAGATTTTCTTAGGTTTTTACTACATATTAACACTTTACACAATTTCTCGTGTTACCTGGCTGCCAGTCCTCGGTTCATGCAAAATCTTAAGATCCTCGGTCTGGTCCAAGGCACCAAACCGCCCAATAATTCATTAATCGATAACGAAAACTTGAAATGTAGCTCTTCTTACTGGCCGATTGCATCAACGTAGATTCTTATTCTGTGTTCTAGTGTGCTGCTTGTACTGTGTCTGCATACCGCATCACGCGACAAGGGCTTGCAGACGATAAATGTAACCGTTTCAGAGAGAAAAGCGACCAATGTGACGATCTGGCGTTATGTCGATTCGATAGTAAATGACGGAAACGGGAGATTTTCTTAGGTTTTTACTACATATTAACACTTTACACAATTTCTCGTGTTACCTGGCTGCCAGTCCTCGGTTCATGCAAAATCTTAAGGTCCTCGGTCTGGTCCAAGGCACCAAACCGCCCAATAATTCATTAATCGATAACTAAAACTTGAAATGTAGCTCTTCTTACTGGCCGATTGCATCAACGTAGATTCTTATTCTGTGTTCTAGTGTGCTGCTTGTACTGTGTCTGCATACCGCATCACGCGACAAGGGCTTGCAGACGATAAATATAACCGTTTCAGAGAGAAAAGCGACCAATGTGACGATCTGGCGTTATGTCGATTCGATAGTAAATGACGGAAACGGGAGATTTTCTTAGGTTTTTACTACATATTAAAACTTTACACAATTTCTCGTGTTACCTGGCTGCCAGTCCTCGGTTCATGCAAAATCTTAAGGTCCTCGGTCTGGTCCAAGGCACCAAACCGCCCAATAATTCATTAATCGATAACTAAAACTTGAAATGTAGCTCTTCTTACTGGCCGATTGCATCAACGTAGATTCTTATTCTGTGTTCTAGTGTGCTGCTTGTACTGTGTCTGCATACCGCATCACGCGACAAGGGCTTGCAGACGATAAATGTAACCGTTTCAGAGAGAAAAGCAACCACTGTGACATTCTGGCGTTATGTCGATACGATAGTAAATGACGGAAACGGGAGATTTTCTTAGGTTTTTACTACATATTAACACTTTACACAATTTCTCGTGTTACCTGGCTGCCAGTCCTCGGTTCATGCAAAATCTTAAGGTCCTCGGTCTGGTCCAAGGCACCAAACCGCCCAATAATTCATTAATCGATAACTAAAACTTGAAATGTAGCTCTTCTTACTGGCCGATTGCATCAACGTAGATTCTTATTCTGTGTTCTAGTGTGCTGCTTGTACTGTGTCTGCATACCGCATCACGCGACAAGGGCTTGCAGACGATAAATGTAACCGTTTCAGAGAGAAAAGCGACCACTGTGACGATCTGGCGTTATGTCGATTCGATAGTAAATGACGGAAACGGGAGATTTTCTTAGGTTTTTACTATATAATAACACTTTACACAATTTCTCGTGTTACCTGGCTGCCAGTCCTCGGTTCATGCAAAATCTTAAGGTCCTCGGTCATGTCAAAGGCATTAAACCGGCCAATAATTCAATTTTCGATAACTAAAATTTGAAGTGTAGCTCTTCTTACTGGCCGATTGCATCAACGTAGATTCTTATTCTGTGTTCTAGTGTGCTGCTTGTACTGTGTCTGCATACCGCATCACGCGAAAAGGGCTTGCAGACGATAAATGTAACCGTTTCAGAGAGAAAAGCGACCACTGTGACGATCTGGCGTTATGTCGATTCGATAGTAAATGACGGAAACGGGAGATTTTCTTAGGTTTTTACTACATATTAACACTTTACACAATTTCTCGTGTTACCTGGCTGCCAGTCCTCGGTTCATGCAAAATCTTAAGGTCCTCGGTCTGGTCCAAGGC
Source organism: Schistocerca cancellata (assembly GCF_023864275.1). Taxonomy (NCBI): domain Eukaryota; kingdom Metazoa; phylum Arthropoda; class Insecta; order Orthoptera; family Acrididae; genus Schistocerca; species Schistocerca cancellata. Next base: position 5,066,836 of record NW_026047150.1, read on the forward strand.
ACCAATCCGCCCAATAATTCATTAATCGATAACTAAAACCTGAAATGTAGCTCTTCTTACTGGGCGATTGCATAAACTTAGATGCTTCTTCAGTGTTCTACTATGCCGCTTGTAGTGACTCTGCATACCGCATCACGCGACAAGGGCTTGCAGACGATGAATGTAACCGTTTCAGAGAGAAAAGCGACCACTGTGACGATCTGGCCTTATGTCGATTCGATAGTAAATGACGGAAACGGGAGATTTTCTTAGGTTTTTACTACATATTAACACTTTACACAATTTCTCGTGTTACCTGGCTGCCAGTCCTCGGTTCATACAAAATCTTAAGGTCCTCGGTCTGGTCCAAGGCACCAAACCGCCCAATAATTCATTAATCGATAACTAAAACTTGAAATGTAGCTCTTCTTACTGGCCGATTGCATCAACGTAGATTCTTATTCTGTGTTCTAGTGTGCTGCTTGTACTGTGTCTGCATACCGCATCACGCGACAAGGGCTTGCAGACGATAAATGTAACCGTATCAGAGAGAAAAGCGACCAATGTGACGATCTGGCGTTATGTCGATTCGATAGTAAATGACGGAAACGGGAGATTTTCTTAGGTTTTTACTACATATTAACACTTTACACAATTTCTCGTGTTACCTGGCTGCCAGTCCTCGGTTCATGCAAAATCTTAAGATCCTCGGTCTGGTCCAAGGCACCAAACCGCCCAATAATTCATTAATCGATAACTAAAACTTGAAATGTAGCTCTTCTTACTGGCCGATTGCATCAACGTAGATTCTTATTCTGTGTTCTAGTGTGCTGCTTGTACTGTGTCTGCATACCGCATCACGCGACAAGGGCTTGCAGACGATAAATGTAACCGTTTCAGTGAGAAAAGCGACCAATGTGACGATCTGGCGTTATGTCGATTCGATAGTAAATGACGGAAACGGGAGATTTTCTTAGGTTTTTACTACATATTAACACTTTACACAATTTCTCGTGTTACCTGGCTGCCAGTCCTCGGTTCATGCAAAATCTTAAGGTCCTCGGTCTGGTCCAAGGCACCAAACCGCCCAATAATTCATTAATCGATAACTAAAACTTGAAATGTAGCTCTTCTTACTGGCCGATTGCATCAACGTAGATTCTTATTCTGTGTTCTAGTGTGCTGCTTGTACTGTGTCTGCATACCGCATCACGCGACAAGGGCTTGCAGACGATAAATATAACCGTTTCAGAGAGAAAAGCGACCAATGTGACGATCTGGCGTTATGTCGATTCGATAGTAAATGACGGAAACGGGAGATTTTCTTAGGTTTTTGCTACATATTAAAACTTTACACAATTTCTCGTGTTACCTGGCTGCCAGTCCTCGGTTCATGCAAAATCTTAAGGTCCTCGGTCTGGTCCAAGGCACCAAACCGCCCAATAATTCATTAATCGATAACTAAAACTTGAAATGTAGCTCTTCTTACTGGCCGATTGCATCAACGTAGATTCTTATTCTGTGTTCTAGTGTGCTGCTTGTACTGTGTCTGCATACCGCATCACGCGACAAGGGCTTGCAGACGATAAATGTAACCGTTTCAGAGAGAAAAGCAACCACTGTGACATTCTGGCGTTATGTCGATACGATAGTAAATGACGGAAACGGGAGATTTTCTTAGGTTTTTACTACATATTAACACTTTACACAATTTCTCGTGTTACCTGGCTGCCAGTCCTCGGTTCATGCAAAATCTTAAGGTCCTCGGTCTGGTCCAAGGCACCAAACCGCCCAATAATTCATTAATCGATAACTAAAACTTGAAATGTAGCTCTTCTTACTGGCCGATTGCATCAACGTAGATTCTTATTCTGTGTTCTAGTGTGCTGCTTGTACTGTGTCTGCATACCGCATCACGCGAAAAGGGCTTGCAGACGATAAATGTAACCGTTTCAGAGAGAAAAGCGACCACTGTGACGATCTGGCGTTATGTCGATTCGATAGTAAATGACGGAAACGGGAGATTTTCTTAGGTTTTTACTACATATTAACACTTTACACAATTTCTCGTGTTACCTGGCTGCCAGTCCTCGGTTCATGCAAAATCTTAAGGTCCTCGGTCTGGTCCAAGGCACCAAACCGCCCAATAGTTCATTAATCGATAACTAAAACTTGAAATGTTGCTCTTCTTACTGGCCGATTGCATCAACGTAGATTCTTATTCTGTGTTCTAGTGTGCTGCTTGTACTGTGTCTGCATACCGCATCACGCGACAAGGGCTTGCAGACGATAGATGTAACCGTTTCAGAGAGAAAAGCGACCAATGTGACGATCTGGCGTTATGTCGATACGATAGTAAATGACGGAAACGGGAGATTTTCTTAGGTTTTTACTACATATTAACACTTTACACAATTTCTCGTGTTACCTGGCTGCCAGTCCTCGGTTCATGCAAAATCTTAAGGTCCTCGGTCTGGTCCAAGGCACCAAACCGCCCAATAATTCATTAATCGATAACTAAAACTTGAAATGTAGCTCTTCTTACTGGCCGATTGCATCAACGTAGATTCTTATTCTGTGTTCTAGTGTGCTGCTTGTACTGTGTCTGCATACCGCATCACGCGAAAAGGGCTTGCAGACGATAAATGTAACCGTTTCAGAGAGAAAAGCGACCACTGTGACGATCTGGCGTTATGTCGATTCGATAGTAAATGACGGAAACGGGAGATTTTCTTAGGTTTTTACTACATATTAACACTTTACACAATTTCTCGTGTTACCTGGCTGCCAGTCCTCGGTTCATGCAAAATCTTAAGGTCCTCGGTCTGGTCCAAGGCACCAAACCGCCCAATAATTCATTAATCGATAACTAAAACTTGAAATGTAGCTCTTCTTACTGGCCGATTGCATCAACGTAGATTCTTATTCTGTGTTCTAGTGTGCTGCTTGTACTGTGTCTGCTTACCGCGTCACGCGACAAGGGCTTGCAGACGATAAATGTAACCGTTTCAGAGAGAAAAGCGACCAATGTGACGATCTGGCGTTATGTCGATTCGATAGTAAATGACGGAAACGGGAGATTTTCTTAGGTTTTTACTACATATTAACACTTTACACAATTTCTCGTGTTACCTGGCTGCCAGTCCTCGGTTCATGCAAAATCTTAAGGTCCTCGGTCTGGTCCAAGGCACCAAACCGCCCAATAATTCATTAATCGATAACTAAAACTTGAAATGTAGCTCTTCTTACTGGCCGATTGCATCAACGTAGATTCTTATTCTGTGTTCTAGTGTGCTGCTTGTACTGTGTCTGCATACCGCATCACGCGAAAAGGGCTTGCAGACGATAAATGTAACCGTTTCAGAGAGAAAAGCGACCACTGTGACGATCTGGCGTTATGTCGATTCGATAGTAAATGACGGAAACGGGAGATTTTCTTAGGTTTTTACTACATATTAACACTTTACACAATTTCTCGTGTTACCTGGCTGCCAGTCCTCGGTTCATGCAAAATCTTAAGGTCCTCGGTCATGTCAAAGGCATTAAACCGGCCAATAATTCAATTTTCGATAACTAAAATTTGAAGTGTAGCTCATCTTTTTGGCCGATTGCATCAACGTAGATTCTTATTCTGTGTTCTAGTGCGGTGCTTGTACTGTGTCTGCATACCGCATCACGCGACAAGGGCTTGCAGACGATAAATGTAACCGTTTCAGAGAGAAAAGCAACCATTTTGACTATCTGGAGTTATGTCGATTCGATAGTAAATAACGGAAACAGGAGATTATCTTTTATTTTTACTACATATTAACACTTTCCACATTTTCTCGTGTTACCTGGCTGCCAGTCCTCGGTTCATGCAAAATCTTAAGGTCCTCGGTCTGGTCCAAGGCACCAAACCGCCCAATAATTCATTAATCGATAACTAAAACTTGAAATGTAGCTCTTCTTACTGGCCGATTGCATCAACGTAGATTCTTATTCTGTGTTCTAGTGTGCTGCTTGTACTGTGTCTGCATACCGCATCACGCGAAAAGGTCTTGCAGACGATAAATGTAACCGTTTCAGAGAGAAAAGCGACCACTGTGACGATCTGGCTTTATGTCGATTCGATAGTAAATGACGGAAACGGGAGATTTTCTTAGGTTTTTACTACATATTAACACTTTACACAATTTCTCGTGTTACCTGGCTGCCAGTCCTCGGTTCATGCAAAATCTTAAGGTCCTCGGTCTGGTCCAAGGCACCAAACCGCCCAATGATTGATTAATCGATAACTAAAACTTGAAATGTAGCTCTTCTTACTGGCCGATTGCATCAACGTAGATTGTTATTCTGTGTTCTAGTGTGCTGCTTGTACTGTGTCTGCATACCGCATCACGCGACAAGGGCTTGCAGACGATAAATGTAACCGTATCAGAGAGAAAAGCGACCAATGTGACGATCTGGCGTTATGTCGATTCGATAGTAAATGACGGAAACGGGAGATTTTCTTAGGTTTTTACTACATATTAACACTTTACACAATTTCTCGTGTTACCTGGCTGCCAGTCCTCGGTTCATGCAAAATCTTAAGGTCCTCGGTCTGGTCCAAGGCACCAAACCGCCCAATAATTCATTAATCGATAACTAAAACTTGAAATGTAGCTCTTCTTACTGGGCGATTGCATAAACTTAGATGCTTCTTCAGTGTTCTACTATGCCGCTTGTAGTGACTCTGCATACCGCATCACGCGGCAAGGGCTTGCAGACGATAAATGTAACCGTTTCAGAGAGAAAAGCGACCACTGTGACGATCTGGCGTTATGTCGATTCGATAGTAAATGACGGAAACGGGAGATTTTCTTAGGTTTTTACTACATATTAACACTTTACACAATTTCTCGTGTTACCTGGCTGCCAGTCCTCGGTTCATGCAAAATCTTAAGGTCCTCGGTCTGGTCCAAGGCACCAAACCGCCCAATAATTCATTAATCGATAACTAAAACTTGAAATGTAGCTCTTCTTACGGCCGATTGCATCAACGTAGATTCTTATTCTGTGTTCTAGTGTGCTGCTTGTACTGTGTCTGCATACCGCATCACGCGACAAGGGCTTGCAGACGATAAATGTAACCGTTTCAGAGAGAAAAGCGACCACTGTGACGATCTGGCGTTATGTCGATTCGATAGTAAATGACGGAAACGGGGGATTTTCTTAGGTTTTTACTACATATTAACACTTTACACAATTTCTCGTGTTACCTGGCTGCCAGTCCTCGGTTCATGCAAAATCTTAAGGTCCTCGGTCTGGTCCAAGACACCAAACCGCCCAATAATTCATTAATCGATAACTAAAACTTGAAATGTAGCTCTTCTTACTGGCCGATTGCATCAACGTAGATTCTTATTCTGTGTTTTAGTGTGCTGCTTGTACTGTGTCTGCATACCGCATCACGCGACAAGGGCTTGCAGACGATAAATGTAACCGTTTCAGAGAGAAAAGCGACCAATGTGACGATCTGGCGTTATGTCGATTCGATAGTAAATGACGGAAACGGGAGATTTTCTTAGGTTTTTACTACATATTAACACTTTACACAATTTCTCGTGTTACCTGGCTGCCAGTCCTCGGTTCATGCAAAATCTTAAGGTCCTCGGTCTGGTCCAAGGCACCAAACCGCCCAATAATTCATTAATCGATAACTAAAACTTGAAATGTAGCTCTTCTTACTGGGCGATTGCATAAACTTAGATGCTTCTTCAGTGTTCTGCTATGCCGCTTGTAGTGACTCTGCATACCGCATCACGCGACAAGGGCTTGCAGACGATAAATGTAACCGTTTCAGAGAGAAAAGCGACCACTGTGACGATCTGGCGTTATGTCGATTCGATAGTAAATGACGGAAACGGGAGATTTTCTTAGGTTTTTACTACATATTAACACTTTACACAATTTCTCGTGTTACCTGGCTGCCAGTCCTCGGTTCATGCAAAATCTTAAGGTCCTCGGTCTGGTCCAAGGCACCAAACCGCCCAATAATTCATTAATCGATAACTAAAACTTGAAATGTAGCTGTTCTTACTGGCCGATTGCATCAACGTAGATTCTTATTCTGTGTTCTAGTGTGCTGCTTGTACTGTGTCTGCATACCGCATCACGCGACAAGGGCTTGCAGACGATAAATGTAACCGTTTCAGAGAGAAAAGCGACCACTGTGACGATCTGGCATTATGTCGATTCGATAGTAAATGACGGAAACGGGAGATTTTCTTAGGTTTTTACTACATATTAACACTTTACACAATTTCTCGTGTTACCTGGATGCCAGTCCTCGGTTCATGCAAGATCTTAAGGTCCTCGGTCTGGTCCAAGGCACCAAACCGCCCAATAATTCATTAATCGATAACTAAAACTTGAAATGTAGCTCTTCTTACTGGCCGATTGCATCAACGTAGATTCTTATTCTGTGTTCTAGTGTGCTGCTTGTACTGTGTCTGCATACCGCATCATGCGACAAGGGCTTGCAGACGATAAATGTAACCGTTTCAGAGAGAAAATCGACCAATGTGACGATCTGGCGTTATGTCGATTCGATAGTAAATGACGGAAACGGGAGATTTTCTTAGGTTTTTACTACATATTAACACTTTACACAATTTCTCGTGTTACCTGGCTGCCAGTCCTCGGTTCATGCAAAATCTTAAGGTCCTCGGTCTGGTCCAAGGCACCAAACCGCCCAATAATTCATTAATCGATAACTAAAACTTGAAATGTAGCTCTTCTTACTGGCCGATTGCATCAACGTAGATTCTTATTCTGTGTTCTAGTGTGCTGCTTGTACTGTGTCTGCATACCGCATCACGCGACAAGAGCTTGCAGACGATAAATGTAACCGTTTCAGAGAGAAAAGCGACCACTGTGACGATCTGGCGTTATGTCGATTCGATAGTAAATGACGGAAACGGGAGATTTTCTTAGGTTTTTACTACATATTAACACTTTAGACAATTTCTCGTGTTACCTGGCTGCCAGTCCTCGGTTCATGCAAAATCTTAAGGTCCTCGGTCTGGTCCAAGGCACCAAACCGCCCAATAATTCATTAATCGATAACTAAAACTTGAAATGTAGCTCTTCTTACTGGCCGATTGCATCAACGTAGATTCTTATTCTGTGTTCTTGTGTGCTGCTTGTACTGTGTCTGCATACCGCATCACGCGAAAAGGGCTTGCAGACGATAAATGTAACCGTTTCAGAGAGAAAAGCGACCACTGTGACGATCTGGCGTTATGTCGATTCGATAGTAAATGACGGAAACGGGAGATTTTCTTAGGTTTTTACTACATATTAACACTTTACACAATTTCTCGTGTTACCTGGCTGCCAGTCCTCGGTTCATGCAAAATCTTAAGGTCCTCGGTCTGGTCCAAGGCACCAAACCGGCCAATAATTCATTAATCGATAACTAAAACTTGAAATGTAGCTCTTCTTACTGGGCGATTGCATAAACTTAGATGCTTCTTCAGTGTTCTACTATGCCGCTTGTAGTGACTCTGCATACCGCATCACGCGACAAGGGCTTGCAGACGATAAATGTAACCGTTTCAGAGAGAAAAGCGACCACTGTGACGATCTGGCGTTATGTCGATTCGATAGTAAATGACGGAAACGGGAGATTTTCTTAGGTTTTTACTACATATTAACACTTTACACAATTTCTCGTGTTACCTGGCTGCCAGTCCTCGGTTCATGCAAAATCTTAAGGTCCTCGGTCTGGTCCAAGGCACCAAACCGCCCAATAATTCATTAATCGATAACTAAAACTTGAAATGTAGCTCTTCTTACTGGCCGATTGCATAAACTTAGATGCTTCTTCATTGTTCTACTATGCCGCTTGTAGTGACTCTGCATACCGCATCACGCGACAAGGGCTTGCAGACGATAAATGTAACCGTTTCAGAGAGAAAAGCGACCAATGTGACGATCTGGCGTTATGTCGATTCGATAGTAAATGACGGAAACGGGAGATTTTCTTAGGTTTTTACTACATATTAACACTTTACACAATTTCTCGTGTTACCTGGCTGCCAGTCCTCGGTTCATGCAAAATCTTAAGGTCCTCGGTCTGGTCCAAGGCACCAAACCGCCCAATAATTCATTAATCGATAACTAAAACTTGAAATGTAGCTCTTCTTACTGGCCGATTGCATCAACGTAGATTCTTATTCTGTGTTCTAGTGTGCTGCTTGTACTGTGTCTGCATACCGCATCACGCGACAAGGGCTTGCAGACGATAAATGTAACCGTTTCAGAGAGAAAAGCGACCACTGTGATGATCTGGCGTTATGTCGATTCGATAGTAAATGACGGAAACGGGAGATTTTCTTAGGTTTTTACTACATATTAACACTTTACACAATTTCTCGTGTTACCTGGATGCCAGTCCTCGGTTCATGCAAAATCTTAAGGTCCTCGGTCTGGTCCAAGGCACCAAACCGCCCAATAGTTCATTAATCGATAACTAAAACTTGAAATGTAGCTCTTCTTACTGGCCGATTGCATCAACGTAGATTCTTATTCTGTGTTCTAGTGTGCTGCTTGTACTGTGTCTGCATACCGCATCACGCGACAAGGGCTTGCAGACGATAAATGTAACCGTTTCAGAGAGAAAAGCGACCACTGTGACGATCTGGCGTTATGTCGATTCGATAGTAAATGACGGAAACGAGAGATTTTCTTAGGTTTTTACTACATATTAACACTTTACACAATTTCTCGTGTCACCTGGCTGCCAGTCCTCGGTTCATGCAAAATCTTAAGGTCCTCGGTCTGGTCCAGGGCACAATCCGCCCAATAATTCATTAATCGATAACTAAAACTTGAAATGTAGCTCTTCTTACTGGGCGATTGCATAAACTTAGATGCTTCTTCAGTGTTCCACTATGCCGCTTGTAGTGACTCTGCATACCGCATCACGCGACAAGGGCTTGCAGACGATAAATGTAACCGTTTCAGAGAGAAAAGCGACCACTGTGACGATCTGGCGTTATGTCGATTCGATAGTAAATGACGGAAACGGGAGATTTTCTTAGGTTTTTACTACATATTAACACTTTACACAATTTCTCGTGTTACCTGGCTGCCAGTCCTCGGTTCATGCAAAATCTTAAGGTCCTCGGTCATGTCAAAGGCATTAAACCGGCCAATAATTCAATTTTCGATAACTAAAATTTGAAGTGTAGCTCATCTTTTTGGCCGATTGCATCAACGTAGATTCTTATTCTGTGTTCTAGTGCGGTGCTTGTACTGTGTCTGCATACCGCATCACGCGACAAGGGCTTGCAGACGATAAATGTAACCGTTTCAGAGAGAAAAGCAACCATTTTGACTATCTGGAGTTATGTCGATTCGATAGTAAATAACGGAAACAGGAGATTATCTTTTATTTTTACTACATATTAACACTTTCCACATTTTCTCGTGTTACCTGGCTGCCAGTCCTCGGTTCATGCAAAATCTTAAGGTCCTCGGTCTGGTCCAAGGCACCAAACCGCCCAATAATTCATTAATCGATAACTAAAACTTGAAATGTAGCTCTTCTTACTGGCCGATTGCATCAACGTAGATTCTTATTCTGTGTTCTAGTGTGCTGCTTGTACTGTGTCTGCATACCGCATCACGCGAAAAGGTCTTGCAGACGATAAATGTAACCGTTTCAGAGAGAAAAGCGACCACTGTGACGATCTGGCGTTATGTCGATTCGATAGTAAATGACGGAAACGGGAGATTTTCTTAGGTTTTTACTACATATTAACACTTTACACAATTTCTCGTGTTACCTGGCTGCCAGTCCTCGGTTCATGCAAAATCTTAAGGTCCTCGGTCTGGTCCAAGGCACCAAACCGCCCAATAATTGATTAATCGATAACTAAAACTTGAAATGTAGCTCTTCTTACTGGCCGATTGCATCAACGTAGATTGTTATTCTGTGTTCTAGTGTGCTGCTTGTACTGTGTCTGCATACCGCATCACGCGACAAGGGCTTGCAGACGATAAATGTAACCGTATCAGAGAGAAAGCGACCAATGTGACGATCTGGCGTTATGTCGATTCGATAGTAAATGACGGAAACGGGAGATTTTCTTAGGTTTTTACTACAAATTAACACTTTACACAATTTCTCGTGTTACCTGGCTGCCAGTCCTCGGTTCATGCAAAATCTTAAGGTCCTCGGTCTGGTCCAAGGCACCAAACCGCCCAATAATTCATTAATCGATAACTAAAACTTGAAATGTAGCTCTTCTTACTGGCCGATTGCATCTACGTAGATTCTTATTCTGTGTTCTAGTGTGCTGCTTGTACTGTGTCTGCATACCGCATCACGCGACAAGGGCTTGCAGACGATAAATGTAACCGTTTCAGAGAGAAAAGCGACCACTGTGACGATCTGGCGTTATGTCGATTCGATAGTAAATGACGGAAACGGGAGATTTTCTTAGGTTTTTACTACATATTAACACTTTACACAATTTCTCGTGTTACCTGGCTGCCAGTCCTCGGTTCATGCAAAATCTTAAGGTCCTCGGTCTGGTCCAAGGCACCAAACCGCCCAATAATTCATTAATCGATAACTAAAACTTGAAATGTAGCTCTTCTTACGGCCGATTGCATCAACGTAGATTCTTATTCTGTGTTCTAGTGTGCTGCTTGTACTGTGTCTGCATACCGCATCACGCGACAAGGGCTTGCAGACGATAAATGTAACCGTTTCAGAGAGAAAAGCGACCAATGTGACGATCTGGCGTTATGTCGATTCGATAGTAAATGACGGAAACGGGAGATTTTCTTAGGTTTTTACTACATATTAACACTTTACACAATTTCTCGTGTTACCTGGCTGCCAGTCCTCGGTTCATGCAAAATCTTAAGGTCCTCGGTCTCAAACCGCCCAATAATTCATTAATCGATAACTAAAACTTGAAATGTAGCTCTTCTTACTGGCCGATTGCATCAACGTAGATTCTTATTCTGTGTTCTAGTGTGCTGCTTGTACTGTGTCTGCATACCGCATCACGCGACAAGGGCTTGCAGACGATAAATGTAACCGTTTCAGAGAGAAAAGCGACCAATGTGACGATCTGGCGTTATGTCGATTCGATAGTAAATGACGGAAACGGGAGATTTTCTTAGGTTTTTACTACATATTAACACTTTACACAATTTCTCGTGTTACCTGGCTGCCAGTCCTCGGTTCATGCAAAATCTTAAGGTCCTCGGTCTGGTCCAAGGCACCAAACCGCCCAATAATTCATTAATCGATAACTAAAACTTGAAATGTAGCTCTTCTTACTGGGCGATTGCATAAACTTAGATGCTTCTTCAGTGTTCTACTATGCCGCTTGTAGTGACTCTGCATACCGCATCACGCGACAAGGGCTTGCAGACGATAAATGTAACCGTTTCAGAGAGAAAAGCGACCACTGTGACGATCTGGCGTTATGTCGATTCGATAGTAAATGACGGAAACGGGAGATTTTCTTAGGTTTTTACTACATATTAACACTTTACACAATTTCTCGTGTTACCTGGCTGCCAGTCCTCGGTTCATGCAAAATCTTAAGGTCCTCGGTCTGGTCCAAGGCACCAAACCGCCCAATAATTCATTAATCGATAACTAAAACTTGAAATGTAGCTGTTCTTACTGGCCGATTGCATCAACGTAGATTCTTATTCTGTGTTCTAGTGTGCTGCTTGTACTGTGTCTGCATACCGCATCACGCGACAAGGGCTTGCAGACGATAAATGTAACCGTTTCAGAGAGAAAAGCGACCACTGTGACGATCTGGCATTATGTCGATTCGATAGTAAATGACGGAAACGGGAGATTTTCTTAGGATTTTACTACATATTAACACTTTACACAATTTCTCGTGTTACCTGGATGCCAGTCCTCGGTTCATGCAAGATCTTAAGGTCCTCGGTCTGGTCCAAGGCACCAAACCGCCCAATAATTCATTAATCGATAACTAAAACTTGAAATGTAGCTCTTCTTACTGGGCGATTGCATAAACTTAGATGCTTCTTCAGTGTTCTACTATGCCGCTTGTAGTGACTCTGCATACCGCATCACGCGACAAGGGCTTGCAGACGATAAATGTAACCGTTACAGAGAGAAAAGCGACCAATGTGACGATCTGGCGTTATGTCGATTCGATAGTAAATGACGGAAACGGGAGATTTTCTTAGGTTTTTACTACATATTAACACTTTACACAATTTCTCGTGTTACCTGGCTGCCAGTCCTCGGTTCATGCAAAATCTTAAGGTCCTCGGTCTGGTCCAAGGCACCAAACCGCCCAATAATTCATTAATCGATAACTAAAACTTGAAATGTAGCTCTTCTTACTGGCCGATTGCATCAACGTAGATTCTTATTCTGTGTTCTAGTGTGCTGCTTGTACTGTGTCTGCATACCGCATCACGCGACAAGAGCTTGCAGACGATAAATGTAACCGTTTCAGAGAGAAAAGCGACCACTGTGACGATCTGGCGTTATGTCGATTCGATAGTAAATGACGGAAACGGGAGATTTTCTTAGGTTTTTACTACATATTAACACTTTACACAATTTCTCGTGTTACCTGGCTGCCAGTCCTCGGTTCATGCAAAATCTTAAGGTCCTCGGTCTGGTCCAAGGCACCAAACCGCCCAATAATTGATTAATCGATAACTAAAACTTGAAATGTAGCTCTTCTTACTGGCCGATTGCATCAACGTAGATTCTTATTCTGTGTTCTTGTGTGCTGCTTGTACTGTGTCTGCATACCGCATCACGCGAAAAGGGCTTGCAGACGATAAATGTAACCGTTTCAGAGAGAAAAGCGACCACTGTGACGATCTGGCGTTATGTCGATTCGATAGTAAATGACGGAAACGGGAGATTTTCTTAGGTTTTTACTACATATTAACACTTTACACAATTTCTCGTGTTACCTGGCTGCCAGTCCTCGGTTCATGCAAAATCTTAAGGTCCTCGGTCTGGTCCAAGGCAGCAAACCGGCCAATAATTCATTAATCGATAACTAAAACTTGAAATGTAGCTCTTCTTACTGGGCGATTGCATAAACTTAGATGCTTCTTCAGTGTTCTACTATGCCGCTTGTAGTGACTCTGCATACCGCATCACGCGACAAGGGCTTGCAGACGATAAATGTAACCGTTTCAGAGAGAAAAGCGACCACTGTGACGATCTGGCGTTATGTCGATTCGATAGTAAATGACGGAAACGGGAGATTTTCTTAGGTTTTTACTACATATTAACACTTTACACAATTTCTCGTGTTACCTGGCTGCCAGTCCTCGGTTCATGCAAAATCTTAAGGTCCTCGGTCTGGTCCAAGGCACCAAACCGCCCAATAATTCATTAATCGATAACTAAAACTTGAAATGTAGCTCTTCTTACTGGCCGATTGCATAAACTTAGATGCTTCTTCATTGTTCTACTATGCCGCTTGTAGTGACTCTGCATACCGCATCACGCGACAAGGGCTTGCAGACGATAAATGTAACCGTTTCAGAGAGAAAAGCGACCAATGTGACTATCTGGCGTTATGTCGATTCGATAGTAAATGACGGAAACGGGAGATTTTCTTAGGTTTTTACTACATATTAACACTTTACACAATTTCTCGTGTTACCTGGCTGCCAGTCCTCGGTTCATGCAAAATCTTAAGGTCCTCGGTCTGGTCCAAGGCACCAAACCGCCCAATAATTCATTAATCGATAACTAAAACTTGAAATGTAGCTCTTCTTACTGGCCGATTGCATCAACGTAGATTCTTATTCTGTGTACTAGTGTGCTGCTTGTACTGTGTCTGCATACCGCATCACGCGACAAGGGCTTGCAGACGATAAATGTAACCGTTTCAGAGAGAAAAGCGACCAATGTGACGACCTGGCGTTATGTCGATTCGATAGTAAATGACGGAAACGGGAGATTTTCTTAGGTTTTTACTACATATTAACACTTTACACAATTTCTCGTGTTACCTGGCTGCCAGTCCTCGGTTCATGCAAAATCTTAAGGTCCTCGGTCTGGTCCAAGGCACCAAACCGCCCAATAATTCATTAATCGATAACTAAAACTTGAAATGTAGCTCTTCTTACTGGCCGATTGCATCAACGTAGATTCTTATTCTGTGTTCTAGTGTGCTGCTTGTACTGTGTCTGCATACCGCATCACGCGACAAGGGCTTGCAGACGATAAATGTAACCGTTTCAGAGAGAAAAGCGACCACTGTGACGATCTGGCGTTATGTCGATTCGATAGTAAATGACGGAAACGGGAGATTTTCTTAGGTTTTTACTACATATTAACACTTTACACAATTTCTCGTGTTACCTGGATGCCAGTCCTCGGTTCATGCAAAATCTTAAGGTCCTCGGTCTGGTCCAAGGCACCAAACCGCCCAATAATTCATTAATCGATAACTAAAACTTGAAATGTAGCTCTTCTTACTGGCCGATTGCATCAACGTAGATTCTTATTCTGTGTTCTAGTGTGCTGCTTGTACTGTGTCTGCATACCGCATCACGCGACAAGGGCTTGCAGACGATAAATGTAACCGTTTCAGAGAGAAAAGCGACCACTGTGACGATCTGGCGTTATGTCGATTCGATAGTAAATGACGGAAACGAGAGATTTTCTTAGGTTTTTACTACATATTAACACTTTACACAATTTCTCGTGTTACCTGGCTGCCAGTCCTCGGTTCATGCAAAATCTTAAGGTCCTCGGTCTGGTCCAGGGCACCAAACCGCCCAATAATTCATTAATCGATAACTAAAACTTGAAATGTAGCTCTTCTTACTGGGCGATTGCATAAACTTAGATGCTTCTTCAGTGTTCCACTATGCCGCTTGTAGTGACTCTGCATACCGCATCACGCGACAAGGGCTTGCAGACGATAAATGTAACCGTTTCAGAGAGAAAAGCGACCACTGTGACGATCTGGCGTTATGTCGATTCGGTAGTAAATGACGGAAACGGGAGATTTTCTTAGGTTTTTACTACATATTAACACTTTACACAATTTCTCGTGTTACCTGGCTGCCAGTCCTCGGTTCATGCAAAATCTTAAGGTCCTCGGTCTGGTCCAAGGCACCAAACCGCCCAATAATTCATTAATCGATAACTAAAACTTGAAATGTAGCTCTTCTTCCTGGCCGATTGCATCAACGTAGATTCTTATTCTGTGTTCTAGTGTGCTGCTTGTACTGTGTCTGCATACCGCATCACGCGACAAGGGCTTGCAGACGATAAATGTAACCGTTTCAGAGAGAAAAGCGACCACTGTGACGATCTGGCGTTAAGTCGATTAGATAGTAAATGACGGAAACGAGAGATTTTCTTAGGTTTTTACTACATATTAACACTTTACACAATTTCTCGTGTTACCTGGCTGCCAGTCCTCGGTTCATGCAAAATCTTAAGGTCCTCGGTCTGGTCCAGGGCACCAAACCGCCCAATAATTCATTAATCGATAACTAAAACTTGAAATGTAGCTCTTCTTACTGGGCGATTGCATAAACTTAGATGCTTCTTCAGTGTTCCACTATGCCGCTTGTAGTGACTCTGCATACCGCATCACGCGACAAGGGCTTGCAGACGATAAATGTAACCGTTTCAGAGAGAAAAGCGACCACTGTGACGATCTGGCGTTATGTCGATTCGATAGTAAATGACGGAAACGGGAGATTTTCTTAGGTTTTTACTACATATTAACACTTTGCACAATTTCTCGTGTTACCTGGCTGCCAGTCCTCGGTTCATGCAAAATCTTAAGGTCCTCGGTCTGGTCCAAGGCACCAAACCGCCCAATAATTCATTAATCGATAACTAAAACTTGAAATGTAGCTCTTCTTACTGGCCGATTGCATCAACGTAGATTCTTATTCTGTGTTCTAGTGTGCTGCTTGTACTGTGTCTGCATACCGCATCACGCGACAAGGGCTTGCAGACGATAAATGTAACCGTTTCAGAGAGAAAAGCGACCAATGTGACTATCTGGCGTTATGTCGATTCGATAGTAAATGACGGAAACGGGAGATTTTCTTAGGTTTTTACTACATATTAACACTTTACACAATTTCTCGTGTTACCTGGCTGCCAGTCCTCGGTTCATGCAAAATCTTAAGGTCCTCGGTCTGGTCCAAGGCACCAAACCGCCCAATAATTCATTAATCGATAACTAAAACTTGAAATGTAGCTCTTCTTCCTGGCCGATTGCATCAACGTAGATTCTTATTCTGTGTTCTAGTGTGCTGCTTGTACTGTGTCTGCACACAGCATCACGCGAAAAGGGCTTGCAGACGATAAATGTAACCGTTTCAGAGAGAAAAGCGACCACTGTGACGATCTGGCGTTATGTCGATTCGATAGTAAATGACGGAAACGGGAGATTTTCTTAGGTTTTTACTACATATTAACACTTTACACAATTTCTCGTGTTACCTGGCTGCCAGTCCTCGGTTCATGCAAAATCTTAAGGTCCTCGGTCTGGTCCAAGGCACCAAACCGCCCAATAATTCATTAATCGATAACTAAAACTTCAAATGTAGCTCTTCTTCCTGGCCGATTGCATCAACGTAGATTCTTATTCTGTGTTCTAGGGTGCTGCTTGTACTGTGTCTGCATACCGCATCACGCGACAAGGGCTTGCAGACGATAAATGTAACCGTTTCAGAGAGAAAAGCGACCACTGTGACGATCTGGCGTTATGTCGATTCGATAGTAAATGACGGAAACGGGAGATTTTCTTAGGTTTTTACTACATATTAACACTTTAGACAATTTCTCGTGTTACCTGGCTGCCAGTCCTCGGTTCATGCAAAATCTTAAGGTCCTCGGTCTGGTCCAAGGCACCAAACCGCCCAATAATTCTTTAATCGATAACTAAAACTTGAAATGTAGCTCTTCTTACTGGCCGATTGCATCAACGTAGATTCTTATTCTGTGTTCTAGTGTGCTGCTTGTACTGTGTCTGCATACCGCATCACGCGACAAGGGCTTGCAGACGATAAATGTAACTGTTTCAGAGAGAAAAGCGACCACTGTGACGATCTGGCGTTATGTCGATTCGATAGTAAATGACGGAAACGGGAGATTTTCTTAGGTTTTTACTACATATTAACACTTTACACAATTTCTCGTGTTACCTGGCTGCCAGTCCTCGGTTCATGCAAAATCTTAAGGTCCTCGGTCTGGTCCAAGGCACCAAACCGCGCAATAATTCATTAATCGATAACTAAAACTTGAAATGTAGCTCTTCTTCCTGGCCGATTGCATCAACGTAGATTCTTATTCTGTGTTCTAGTGCGCTGCTTGTACTGTGTCTGCATACCGCATCACGCGACAAGGGCTTGCAGACGATAAATGTAACCGTTTCAGAGAGAAAAGCGACCACTGTGACGATCTGGCGTTATGTCGATTCGATAGTAACTGACGGAAACGAGAGATTTTCTTAGGTTTTTACTACATATTAACACTTTACACAATTTCTCGTGTTACCTGGCTGCCAGTCCTCGGTTCATGCTAAATCTTAAGGTCCTCGGTCTGGTCCAGGGCACCAAACCGCCCAATAATTCATTAATCGATAACTAAAACTTGAAATGTAGCTCTTCTTACTGGGCGATTGCATAAACTTAGATGCTTCTTCAGTGTTCCACTATGCCGCTTGTAGTGACTCTGCATACCGCATCACGCGATAAGGGCTTGCAGACGATAAATGTAACCGTTTCAGAGAGAAAAGCGACCACTGTGACGATCTGGCGTTATGTCGATTCGATAGTAAATGACGGAAACGGGAGATTTTCTTAGGTTTTTACTACATATTAACACTTTACACAATTTCTCGTGTTACCTGGCTGCCAGTCCTCGGTTCATGCAAAATCTTAAGGTCCTCGGTCTGGTCCAAGGCACCAAACCGCCCAATAATTCATTAATCGATAACTAAAACTTGAAATGTAGCTCTTCTTCCTGGCCGATTGCATCAACGTAGATTCTTATTCTGTTTTCTAGTGTGCTGCTTGTACTGTGTCTGCATACCGCATCACGCGACAAGGGCTTGCAGACGATAAATGTAGCCATTTCAGAGAGAAAAGCGACCACTGTGACGATCTGGCGTTACGTCGATTCGATAGTAAATGACGGAAACGAGAGATTTTCTTAGGTTTTTACTACATATTAACACTTTACACAATTTCTCGTTTTACCTGGCTGCCAGTCCTCGGTTCATGCAAAATCTTAAGGTCCTCGGTCTGGTCCAGGGCACCAAACCGCCCAATAATTCATTAATCGATAACTAAAACTTGAAATGTAGCTCTTCTTACTGGGCGATTGCATAAACTTAGATGCTTCTTCAGTGTTCCACTATGCCGCTTGTAGTGACTCTGCATACCGCATCACGCGACAAGGGCTTGCAGACGATAAATGTAACCGTTTCAGAGAGAAAAGCGACCACTGTGACGATCTGGCGTTATGTCGATTCGAGAGTAAATGACGGAAACGGGAGATTTTCTTAGGTTTTTACTACATATTAACACTTTGCACAATTTCTCGTGTTACCTGGCTGCCAGTCCTCGGTTCATGCAAAATCTTAAGGTCCTCGGTCTGGTCCAAGGCACCAAACCGCCCAATAATTCATTAATCGATAACTAAAACTTGAAATGTAGCTCTTCTTACTGGCCGATTGCATCAACGTAGATTCTTATTCTGTGTTCTAGTGTGCTGCTTGTACTGTGTCTGCATACCGCATCACGCGACAAGGGCTTGCAGACGATAAATGTAACCGTTTCAGAGAGAAAAGCGACCAATGTGACGATCTGGCGTTATGTCGATTCGTTAGTAAATGACGGAAACGGGAGATTTTCTTAGGTTTTTACTACATATTAACACTTTACACAATTTCTCGTGTTACCTGGCTGCCTGTCCTCGGTTCATGCAAAATCTTAAGGTCCTCGGTCTGGTCAAAGGCACCAAACCGGCCAATAATTCATTAATCGATAACTAAAACTTGAAATGTAGCTCTTCTTACTGGCCGATTGCATCAACGTAGATTCTTATTCTGTGTTCTAGTGTGCTGCTTGTACTGTGTCTGCATACCGCATCACGCGACAAGGGCTTGCAGACGATAAATGTAACCGTTTCAGAGAGAAAAGCGACCACTGTGACGATCTGGCGTTATGTCGATTCGATAGTAAATGACGGAAACGGGAGATTTTCTTAGGTTTTTACTACATATTAACACTTTACACAATTTCTCGTGTTACCTGGCTGCCAGTCCTCGGTTCATGCAAAATCTTAAGGTCCTCGGTCTGGTCCAAGGCACCAAACCGCCCAATAATTCATTAATCGATAACTAAAACTTGAAATGTAGCTCTTCTTACTGGCCGATTGCATCAACGTAGATTCTTATTCTGTGTTCTAGTGTGCTGCTTGTACTGTGTCTGCATACCGCATCACGCGAAAAGGGCTTGCAGACGATAAATGTAACCGTTTCAGGGAGAAAAGCGACCACTGTGACGATCTGGCGTTATGTCGATTCGATAGTAAATGACGGAAACGGGAGATTTTCTTAGGTTTTTACTACATATTAACACTTTACACAATTTCTCGTGTTACCTGGCTGCCAGTCCTCGGTTCATGCAAAATCTTAAGGTCCTCGGTCTGGTCCAAGGCACCAAACCGCCCAATAATTCATTAATCGATAACTAAAACTTGAAATGTAGCTCTTCTTACTGGCCGATTGCATCAACGTAGATTCTTATTCTGTGTTCTAGTGTGCTGCTTGTACTGTGTCTGCATACCGCATCACGCGACAAGGGCTTGCAGACGATAAATGTAACCGTTTCAGAGAGAAAAGCGACCACTGTGACGATCTGGCGTTATGTCGATTCGATAGTAAATGACGGAAACGGGAGATTTTCTTAGGTTTTTACTACATATTAACACTTTACACAATTTCTCGTGTTACCTGGATGCCAGTCCTCGGTTCATGCAAAATCTTAAGGTCCTCGGTCTGGTCCAAGGCACCAAACAGCCCAATAATTCATTAATCGATAACTAAAACTTGAAATGTAGCTGTTCTTACTGGCCGATTGCATCAACGTAGATTCTTATTCTGTGTTCTAGTGTGCTGCTTGTACTGTGTCTGCATACCGCATCACGCGACAAGGGCTTGCAGACGATAAATGTAACCGTTTCAGAGAGAAAAGCGACCACTGTGACGATCTGGCGTTATGTCGATTCGATAGTAAATGACGGAAACGGGAGATTTTCTTAGGTTTTTACTACATATTAACACTTTACACAATTTCTCGTGTTACCTGGCTGCCAGTCCTCGGTTCATGCAAAATCTTAAGGTCCTCGGTCTGGTCCAAGGCACCAAACCGCCCAATAATTCATTAATCGATTACTAAAACTTGAAATGTAGCTCTTCTTCCTGGCCGATTGCATCAACGTAGATTCTTATTCTGTGTTCTAGTGTGCTGCTTGTACTGTGTCTGCATACCGCATCACGCGACAAGGGCTTGCAGACGATAAATGTAACCGTTTCAGAGAGAAAAGCGACCACTGTGACGATCTGGCGTTATGTCGATTCGATAGTAAATGACGGAAACGAGAGATTTTCTTAGGTTTTTACTACATATTAACACTTTACACAATTTCTCGTGTTACCTGGCTGCCAGTCCTCGGTTCATGCAAAATCCTAAGGTCCTCGGTCTGGTCCAGGGCACCAAACCGCCCAATAATTCATTAATCGATAACTAAAACTTGAAATGTAGCTCTTCTTACTGGGCGATTGCATAAACTTAGATGCTTCTTCAGTGTTCCACTATGCCGCTTGTAGTGACTCTGCATACCGCTTCACGCGACAAGGGCTTGCAGACGATAAATGTAACCGTTTCAGAGAGAAAAGCGACCACTGTGACGATCTGGCGTTATGTCGATTCGATAGTAAATGACGGAAACGGGAGATTTTCTTAGGTTTTTACTACATATTAACACTTTACACAATTTCTCGTGTTACCTGGCTGCCAGTCCTCGGTTCATGCAAAATCTTAAGGTCCTCGGTGTGGTCCAAGGCACCAAACCGCCCAATAATTCATTAATCGATAACTAAAACTTGAAATGTAGCTCTTCTTACTGGCCGATTGCATCAACGTAGATTCTTATTCTGTGTTTTAGTGTGCTGCTTGTACTGTGTCTGCATACCGCATCACGCGACAAGGGCTTGCAGACGATAAATGTAACCGTTTCAGAGAGAAAAACGACCAATGTGACGATCTGGCGTTATGTCGATTCGATAGTAAATGACGGAAACGGGAGATTTTGTTAGGTTTTTACTACATATTAACACTTTACACAATTTCTCGTGTTACCTGGCTGCCAGTCCTCGGTTCATGCAAAATCTTAAGGTCCTAGGTCTGGTCCAAGGCACCAAACCGCCCAATAATTCATTAATCGATAACTAAAACTTGAAATGTAGCTCTTCTTACTGGCCGATTGCATCAACGTAGAATCTTATTCTGTGTTCTAGTGTGCTGCTTGTACTGTGTCTGCATACCGCATCACGCGACAAGGGCTTGCAGACGATAAATGTAACCGTTTCAGAGAGAAAAGCGACCACTGTGAATATCTGGCGTTATGTCGATTCGATAGTAAATGACGGAAACGGGAGATTTTCTTAGGTTTTTACTACATATTAACACTTTACACAATTTCTCGTGTTACCTGGCTGCCAGTCCTCGGTTCATGCAAAATCTTAAGGTCCTCGGTCTGGTCCAAGGCACCAAACCGCCCAATAATTCATTAATCGATAACTAAAACTTGAAATGTAGCTCTTCTTACTGGCCGATTGCATCAACGTAGATTCTTATTCTGTGTTCTAGTGTGCTGCTTGTACTGTGTCTGCATACCGCATCACGCGACAAGGGCTTGCAGACGATAAATGTAACCGTTTCAGAGAGAAAAGCGACCACTGTGACGATCTGGCGTTATGTCGATTCGATAGTAAATGACGGAAACGGGAGATTTTCTTAGGTTTTTACTACATATTAACACTTAACACAATTTCTCGTGTTACCTGGCTGCCAGTCCTCGGTTCATGCAAAATCTTAAGGTCCTCGGTCTGGTCCAAGGCACCAAACCGCCCAATAATTCATTAATCGATAACTAAAACTTGAAATGTAGCTCTTCTTACTGGCCGATTGCATCAACGTAGATTCTTATTCTGTGTTCTAGTGTGCTGCTTGTACTGTGTCTGCATACCGCATCACGCGACAAGGGCTTGCAGACGATAAATGTAACCGTTTCAGAGAGAAAAGCGACCACTGTGAATATCTGGCGTTATGTCGATTCGATAGTAAATGACGGAAACGGGAGATTTTCTTAGGTTTTTACGACATATTAACACTTTACACAATTTGTCGTGTTACCTGGCTGCCAGTCCTCGGTTCATGCAAAATCTTAAGGTCCTAGGTCTGGTCCAAGGCACCAAACCGCCCAATAATTCATTAATCGATAACTAAAACTTGAAATGTAGCTCTTCTTACTGGCCGATTGCATCAACGTAGAATCTTATTCTGTGTTCTAGTGTGCTGCTTGTACTGTGTCTGCATGCCGCATCACGCGACAAGGGCTTGCAGACGATAAATGTAACCGTTTCAGAGAGAAAAGCGACCAATGTGACGATCTGGCGTTATGTCGATTCAATAGTAAATGACGGAAACGGGAGATTTTCTTAGGTTTTTACTACATATTAACACTTTACACAATTTCTCGTGTTACCTGGCTGCCAGTCCTCGGTTCATGCAAAATCTTAAGGTCCTCGGTCTGGTCTAAGGCACCAAACCGCCCAATAATTCATTAATCGATAACTAAAACTTGAAATGTAGCTCTTCTTACTGGCCGATTGCATCAACGTAGATTCTTATTCTGTGTTCTAGTGTGCTGCTTGTACTGTGTCTGCATACCGCATCACGCGACAAGGGCTTGCAGACGATAAATGTAACCGTTTCAGAGAGAAAAGCGACCACTGTGACGATCTGGCGTTATGTCGATTCGATAGTAAATGACGGAAACGGGAGATTTTCTTAGGTTTTTACTACATATTAACACTTTACACAATTTCTCGTGTTACCTGGCTGCCAGTCCTCGGTTCATGCAAAATCTTAAGGTCCTCGGTCTGGTCCAAGGCACCAAACCGGCCAATAATTCATTAATCGATAACTAAAACTTGAAATGTAGCTCTTCTTACTGGCCGATTGCATCAACGTAGATTCTTATTCTGTGTTCTAGTGTGCTGCTTGTACTGTGTCTGCATACCGCATCACGCGACAAGGGCTTGCAGACGATAAATGTAACCGTTGCAGAGAGAAAAGCGACCAATGTGACGATCTGGCGTTATGTCGATTCGATAGTAAATGACGGAAACGGGAGATTTTCTTAGGTTTTTACTACATATTAACACTTTACACAATTTCTCGTGTTACCTGGCTGCCAGTCCTCGGTTCATGCAAAATCTTAAGGTCCTCGGTCTGGTCCAAGGCATCAAACCGCCCAATAATTCATTAATCGATAACTAAAACTTGAAATGTAGCTCTTCTTACTGGGCGATTGCATAAACTTAGATGCTTCTTCAGTGTTCGACTATGCCGCTTGTAGTGATTCTGCATACCGCATCACGCGACAAGGGCTTGCAGACGATAAATGTAACCGTTTCAGAGAGAAAAGCGACCACTGTGACGATCTGGCGTTATGTCGATTCGATAGTAAATGACGGAAACGGGAGATTTTCTTAGGTTTTTACTACATATTAACACTTTACACAATTTCTCGTGTTACCTGGCTGCCAGTCCTCGGTTCATGCAAAATCTTAAGGTCCTCGGTCTGGTCCAAGGCACCAAACCGCCCAATAATTCATTAATCGATAACTAAAACTTGAAATGTAGCTCTTCTTACTGGCCGATTGCATCAACGTAGATTCTTATTCTGTGTTCTAGTGTGCTGCTTGTACTGTGTCTGCATACCGCATCACGCGACAAGGGCTTGCAGACGATAAATGTAACCGTTTCAGAGAGAAAAGCGACCAATGTGACGATCTGGCGTTATGTCGATTCGATAGTAAATGACGGAAACGGGAGATTTTCTTACGTTTTTACTACATATTAACACTTTACACAATTTCTCGTGTTACATGGCTGCCAGTCCTCGGTTCATGCAAAATCTTAAGGTCCTCGGTCTGGTCCAAGGCACCAAACCGCCCAATAATTCATTAATCGATAACTAAAACTTGAAATGTAGCTCTTCTTACTGGCCGATTGCATCAACGTAGATTCTTATTCTGTGTTCTTGTGTGCTGCTTGTACTGTGTCTGCATACCGCATCACGCGACAAGGGCTTGCAGACGATAAATGTAACCGTTTCAGAGAGAAAAGCGACCACTGTGACGATCTGGCGTTATGTCGATTCGATAGTAAATGACGGAAACGGGAGATTTTCTTAGGTTTTTACTACATATTAACACTTTACACAATTTCTCGTGTTACCTGGCTGCCAGTCCTCGGTTCATGCAAAATCTTAAGGTCCTCGGTCTGGTCCAAGGCACCAAACCGCCCAATAATTCATTAATCGATAACTAAAACTTGAAATGTAGCTCTTCTTACTGGGCGATTGCATAAACTTAGATGCTTCTTCAGTGTTCTACTATGCCGCTTGTAGTGACTCTGCATACCGCATCACGCGACAAGGGCTTGCAGACGATAAATGTAACCGTTTCAGAGAGAAAAGCGACCACTGTGACGATCTGGCGTTATGTCGATTCGATAGTAAATGACGGAAACGGGAGATTTTCTTAGGTTTTTACTACATATTAACACTTTACACAATTTCTCGTGTTACCTGGCTGCCAGTCCTCGGTTCATGCAAAATCTTAAGGTCCTCGGTCTGGTCCAAGGCACCAAACCGGCCAATAATTCATTAATCGATAACTAAAACTTGAAATGTAGCTCTTCTTACTGGCCGATTGCATCAACGTAGATTCTTATTCTGTGTTCTAGTGTGCTGCTTGTACTGTGTCTGCATACCGCATCACGCGACAAGGGCTTGCAGACGATAAATGTAACCGTTTCAGAGAGAAAAGCGACCAGTGTGACGATCTGGCGTTATGTCGATTCGATAGTAAATGACGGAAACGGGAGATTTTCTTAGGTTTTTACTACATATTAACACTTTACACAATTTCTCGTGTTACCTGGCTGCCAGTCCTCGGTTCATGCAAAATCTTAAGGTCCTCGGTCTGGTCCAAGGCACCAAACCGCCCAATAATTCATTAATCGATAACTAAAACTTGAAATGTAGCTCTTCTTCCTGGCCGATTGCATCAACGTAGATTCTTATTCTGTGTTCTAGTGTGCTGCTTGTACTGTGTCTGCATACCGCATCACGCGACAAGGGCTTGCAGACGATAAATGTAACCGTTTCAGAGAGAAAAGCGACCACTGTGACGATCTGGCGTTATGTCGATTCGATAGTAAATGACGGAAACGGGAGATATTCTTAGGTTTTTACTACATATTAACACTTTACACAATTTCTCGTGTTACCTGGCTGCCAGTCCTCGGTTCATGCAAAATCTTAAGGTCCTCGGTCTGGTCCAAGGCACCAAACCGCCCAATAATTCATTAATCGATAACTAAAACTTGAAATGTAGCTCTTCTTACTGGCCGATTGCATCAACGTAGATTCTTATTCTGTGTTCTAGTGTGCTGCTTGTACTGTGTCTGCATGCCGCATCACGCAACAAGGGCTTGCAGACGATAAATGTAACCGTTTCAGAGAGAAAAGCGACCAATGTGACGATCTGGCGTTATGTCGATTCGATAGTAAATGACGGAAACGGGAGATTTTCTTAGGTTTTTACTACATATTAACACTTTACACAATTTCTCGTGTTACCTGGCTGCCAGTCCTCGGTTCATGCAAAATCTTAAGGTCCTCGGTCTGGTCTAAGGCACCAAACCGACCAATAATTCATTAATCGATAACTAAAACTTGAAATGTAGCTCTTCTTACTGGCCGATTGCATCAACGTAGATTCTTATTCTGTGTTCTAGTGTGCTGCTTGTACTGTGTCTGCATACCGCATCACGCGACAAGGGCTTGCAGACGATAAATGTAACCGTTTCAGAGAGAAAAGCGACCACTGTGACGATCTGGCGTTATGTCGATTCGATAGTAAATGACGGAAACGGGAGATTTTCTTAGGTTTTTACTACATATTAACACTTTACACAATTTCTCGTGTTACCTGGCTGCCAGTCCTCGGTTCATGTAAAATCTTAAGGTCCTCGGTCTGGTCCAAGGCACCAAACCGGCCAATAATTCATTAATCGATAACTAAAACTTGAAATGTAGCTCTTCTTACTGGCCGATTGCATCAACGTAGATTCTTATTCTGTGTTCTAGTGTGCTGCTTTTACTGTGTCTGCATACCGCATCACGCGACAAGGGCTTGCAGACGATAAATGTAACCGTTGCAGAGAGAAAAGCGACCAATGTGACGATCTGGCGTTATGTCGATTCGATAGTAAATGACGGAAACGGGAGATTTTCTTAGGTTTTTACTACATATTAACACTTTACACAATTTCTCGTGTTACCTGGCTGCCAGTCCTCGGTTCATGCAAAATCTTAAGGTCCTCGGTCTGGTCCAAGGCACCAAACCGCCCAATAATTCATTAATCGATAACTAAAACTTGAAATGTAGCTCTTCTTACTGGGCGATTGCATAAACTTAGATGCTTCTTCAGTGTTCTACTATGCCGCTTGTAGTGACTCTGCATACCGCATCACGCGACAAGGGCTTGCAGACGATAAATGTAACCGTTTCAGAGAGAAAAGCGACCACTGTGATGATCTGGCGTTATGTCGATTCGATAGTAAATGACGAAAACGGGAGATTTTCTTAGGTTTTTACTACATATTAACACTTTACACAATTTCTCGTGTTACCTGGCTGCCAGTCCTCGGTTCATGCAAAATCTTAAGGTCCTCGGTCTGGTCCAAGGCACCAAACCGCCCAATAATTCATTAATCGATAACTAAAACTTGAAATGTAGCTCTTCTTACTGGCCGATTGCATCAACGTAGATTCTTATTCTGTGTTCTAGTGTGCTGCTTGTACTGTGTCTGCATACCGCATCACGCGACAAGGGCTTGCAGACGATAAATGTAACCGTTTCAGAGAGAAAAGCGACCACTGTGACGATCTGGCGTTATGTCGATTCGATAGTAAATGACGGAAACGGGAGATTTTCTTAGGTTTTTACTACATATTAACACTTTACACAATTTCTCGTGTTACCTGGCTGCCAGTCCTCGGTTCATGCAAAATCTTAAGGTCCTCGGTCTGGTCCAAGACACCAAACCGCCCAATAATTCATTAATCGATAACTAAAACTTGAAATGTAGCTCATCTTACTGGCCGATTGCATCAACGTAGATTCTTATTCTGTGTTCTAGTGTGCTGCTTGTACTGTGTCTGCATACCGCATCACGCGACAAGGGCTTGCAGACGATAAACGTAACCGTTTCAGAGAGAAAAGCGACCAATGTGACGATCTGGCGTTATGTCGATTCGATAGTAAATGACGGAAACGGGAGATTTTCTTAGGTTTTTACTACATATTAACACTTTACACAATTTCTCGTGTTACCTGGCTGCCAGTCCTCGGTTCATGCAAAATCTTAAGGTCCTCGGTCTGGTCCAAGGCACCAAACCGCCCAATAATTCATTAATCGATAACTAAAACTTGAAATGTAGCTCTTCTTACTGGGCGATTGCATAAACTTAGATGCTTCTTCAGTGTTCTACTATGCCGCTTGTAGTGACTCTGCATACCGCATCACGCGACAAGGGCTTGCAGACGATAAATGTAACCGTTTCAGAGAGAAAAGCGACCACTGTGACGATCTGGCGTTATGTCGATTCGATAGTAAATGACGGAAACGGGAGATTTTCTTAGGTTTTTACTACATATTAACACTTTACACAATTTCTCGTGTTACCTGGCTGCCAGTCCTCGGTTCATGCAAAATCTTAAGGTCCTCGGTCTGGTCCAAGGCACCAAACCGCCCAATAATTCATTAATCGATAACTAAAACTTGAAATGTAGCTCTTCTTACTGGGCGATTGCATAAACTTAGATGCTTCTTCAGTGTTCTACTATGCCGCTTGTAGTGACTCTGCATACCGCATCACGCGACAAGGGCTTGCAGACGATAAATGTAACCGTTTCAGAGAGAAAAGCGACCACTGTGACGATCTGGCGTTATGTCGATTCGATAGTAAATGACGGAAACGGGAGATTTTCTTAGGTTTTTACTACATATTAACACTTTACACAATTTCTCGTGTTACCTGGCTGCCAGTCCTCGGTTCATGCAAAATCTTAAGGTCCTCGGTCTGGTCCAAGGCACCAAACCGCCCAATAATTCATTAATCGATAACTAAAACTTGAAATGTAGCTCTTCTTACTGGCCGATTGCATCAACGTAGATTCTTATTCTGTGTTCTAGTGTGCTGCTTGTACTGTGTCTGCATACCGCATCACGCGACAAGGGCTTGCAGACGATAAATGTAACCGTTTCAGAGAGAAAGGCGACCACTGTGACGATCTGGCGTTATGTCGATTCGATAGTAAATGACGGAAACGGGAGATTTTCTTAGGTTTTTACTACATATTAACACTTTACACAATTTCTCGTGTTACCTGGCTGCCAGTCCTCGGTTCATGCAAAATCTTAAGGTCCTCGGTCTGGTCCAAGGCACCAAACCGCCCAATAATTCATTAATCGATAACTAAAACTTGAAATGTAGCTCTTCTTACTGGGCGATTGCATAAACTTAGATGCTTCTTCAGTGTTCTACTATGCCGCTTGTAGTGACTCTGCATACCGCATCACGCGACAAGGGCTTGCAGACGATAAATGTAACCGTTTCAGAGAGAAAAGCGACCACTGTGACGATCTGGCGTTATGTCGATTCGATAGTAAATGACGGAAACGGGAGATTTTCTTAGGTTTTTACTACATATTAACACTTTACACAATTTCTCGTGTTACCTGGCTGCCAGTCCTCGGTTCATGCAAAATCTTAAGGTCCTCGGTCTGGTCCAAGGCACCAAACCGCCCAATAATTCATTAATCGATAACTAAAACTTGAAATGTAGCTCTTCTTACTGGGAGATTGCATAAACTTAGATGCTTCTTCAGTGTTCTACTATGCCGCTTGTAGTGACTCTGCATACCGCATCACGCGACAAGGGCTTGCAGACGATAAATGTAACCGTTTCAGAGAGAAAAGCGACCACTGTGACGATCTGGCGTTATGTCGATTCGATAGTAAATGACGGAAACGGGAGATTTTCTTAGGTTTTTACTACATATTAACACTTTACACAATTTCTCGTATTACCTGGCTGCCAGTCCTCGGTTCATGCAAAATCTTAAGGTCCTCGGTCTCGTCCAAGGCACCAAACCGCCCAATAATTCATTAATCGATAACTAAAACTTGAAATGTAGCTCTTCTTACTGGCCGATTGCATCAACGTAGATTCTTATTCTGTGTTCTAGTGTGCTGCTTGTACTGTGTCTGCATACCGCATCACGCGACAAGGGCTTGCAGACGATAAATGTAACCGTTTCAGAGAGAAAAGCGACCAATGTGACGATCTGGCGTTATGTCGATTCGATAGTAAATGACGGAAACGGGAGATTTTCTTGGGTTTTTACTACATATTAACACTTTACACAATTTCTCGTGTTACCTGGCTGCCAGTCCTCGGTTCATGCAAAATCTTAAGGTCCTCGGTCTGGTCCAAGGCACCAAACCGCCAATAATTCATTAATCGATAACTAAAACTTGAAATGTAGCTCTTCTTACTGGCCAATTGCATCAACGTAGATTCTTTTTCTGTGTTCTAGTGTGCTGCTTGTACTGTGTCTGCATACCGCATCACGCGACAAGGGCTTGCAGACGATAAATGTAACCGTTTCAGAGAGAAAAGCGACCACTGTGACGATCTGGCGTTATGTCGATTCGATAGTAAATGACGGAAACGGGAGATATTCTTAGGTTTTTACTACATATTAACACTTTACACAATTTCTCGTGTTACCTGGCTGCCAGTCCTCGGTTCATGCAAAATCTTAAGGTCCTTGGTCTGGTCCAAGGCACCAAACCGCCCAATAATTCATTAATCGATAACTAAAACTTGAAATGTAGCTCTTCTTACTGGGCGATTGCATAAACTTAGATTCTTATTCTGTGTTCTAGTGTGCTGCTTGTACTGTGTCTGCATACCGCATCACGCGACAAGGGCTTGCAGACGATAAATGTAACCGTTTCAGAGAGAAAAGCGACCACTGTGACGATCTGGCGTTATGTCGATTCCATAGTAAGTGACGGAAACGGGAGATTTTCTTAGGTTTTTACTACATATTAACACTTTACACAATATCTCGTGTTACCTGGCTGCCAGTACTCGGTTCATGCAAAATCTTAAGGTCCTCGGTCTGGTCCAAGGCACCAAACCGCCCAATAATTCATTAATCGATAACTAAAACTTGAAATGTAGCTCTTCTTACTGGCCGATTGCATCAACTTAGATTCTTATTCTGTGTTCTAGTGTGCTGCTTGTACTGTGTCTGCATACCGCATCACGCGACAAGGGCTTGCAGACGATAAATGTAACCGTTTCAGAGAGAAAAGCGACCACTGTGACGATCTGGCGTTATGTCGATTCGATAGTAAATGACGGAAACGGGAGATTTTCTTAGGTTTTTACTACATATTAACACTTTACACAATTTCTCGTGTTACCTGGCTGCCAGTCCTCGGTTCATGCAAAATCTTAAGGTCCTCGGGCTGGTCCAAGGCACCAAACCGCCCAATAATTCATTAATCGATAACTAAAACTTGAAATGTAGCTCTTCTTACTGGCCGATTGCATCAACGTAGATTCTTATTCTGTGTTCTAGTGTGCTGCTTGTACTGTGTCTGCATACCGCATCACGCGACAAGGGCTTGCAGACGATAAATGTAACCGTTTCAGAGAGAAAAGCGACCACTTTGAATATCTGGCGTTATGTCGATTCGATAGTAAATGACGGAAACGGGAGATTTTCTTAGGTTTTTACTACATATTAACACTTTACACAATTTCTCGTGTTACCTGGCTGCCAGTCCTCGGTTCATGCAAAATCTTAAGGTCCTCGGTCTGGTCCAAGGCACCAAACCGCCCAATAATTCATTAATCGATAACTAAATCTTGAAATGTAGCTCTTCTTACTGGCCGATTGCATCAACGTAGATTCTTATTCTGTGTTCTAGTGTGCTGCTTGAACTGTGTCTGCATACCGCATCACGCGACAAGGGCTTGCAGACGATAAATGTAACCGTTTCAGAGAGAAAAGCGACCAATGTGACGATCTGGCGTTATGTCGATTCGATAGTAAATGACGGATACGGGAGATTTTCTTAGGTTTTTACTACATATTAACACTTTACACAATTTCTCGTGTTACCTGGCTGCCAGTCCTCGGTTCATGCAAAATCTTAAGGTCCTCGGTCTGGTCCAAGGCACCAAACCGCCCAATAATTCATTAATCGTTAACTAAAACTTGAAATGTAGCTCTTCTTACTGGCCGATTGCATCAACGTAGATTCTTATTCTGTGTTCTAGTGTGCTGCTTGTACTGTGTCCGCATACCGCATCACGCGACAAGGGCTTGCAGACGATAAATGTAATCGTTTCAGAGAGAAAAGCGACCACTGTGACGATCTGGCGTTATGTCGATTCGATAGTAAATGACGGAAACGGGAGATTTTCTTAGGTTTTTACTACATATTAATACTTTACACAATTTCTCGTGTTACCTGGCTGCCAGTCCTCGGTTCATGCAAAATCTTAAGGTCCTCGGTCTGGTCCAAGGCACCAAACCGCACAATAATTCATTAATCGATAACTAAAACTTGAAATGTAGCTGTTTTACTGGCCGATTGCATCAACGTAGATTCTTATTCTGTGTTCTAGTGTGCTGCTTGAACTGTGTCTGCATACCGCATCACGCGACAAGGGCTTGCAGACGATAAATGTAACCGTTTCAGAGAGAAAAGCGACCAATGTGACGATCTGGCGTTATGTCGATTCGATAGTAAATGACGGAAACGGGAGATTTTCTTAGATTTTTACTACATTTTAACACTTTACACAATTTCTCGTGTTACCTGGCTGCCAGTCCTCGGTTCATGCAAAATCTTAAGGTCCTCGGTCTGGTCCAAGGCACCAAACCGCCCAATAATTCATTAATCGATAACTAAAACTTGAAATGTAACTCTTCTTACTGGCCGATTGCATCAACGTAGATTCTTATTCTGTGTTCTAGTGTGCTGCTTGTACTGTGTCTGCATACCGCATCACGCTACATGGGCTTGAAGACGATAAATGTAACTGTTTCAGAGAGAAAAGCGACCACTGTGACGATCTGGCGTTATGTCGATTCGATAGTAAATGACGGAAACGGGAGATTTTCTTAGGTTTTTACTACATATTAACACTTTACACAATTTCTCGTGTTACCTGGCTGCCAGTCCTCGGTTCATGCAAAATCTTAAGGTCCTCGGTCTGGTCCAAGGCACCAAACCGCCCAATAATTCATTAATCGATAACTAAAACTTGAAACGTAGCTCTTCTTACTGGGCGATTGCATAAACTTAGATGCTTCTTCAGTGTTCTACTATGCCGCTTGTAGTGACTCTGCATACCGCATCACGCGACAAGGGCTTGCAGACGATAAATGTAACCGTTTCAGAGAGAAAAGCGACCACTGTGACGATCTGGCGTTATGTCGATTCGATAGTAAATGACCGAAACGGGAGATTTTCTTAGGTTTTTACTACATATTAACACTTTACACAATTTCTCGTGTTACCTGGCTGCCAGTCCTCGGTTCATGCAAAATCTTAAGGTCCTCGGTCTGGTCCAAGGCACCAAACCGCCCAATAATTCATTAATCGATAACTAAAACTTGAAATGTAGCTCTTCTTACTGGCCGATTGCATCAACGTAGATTCTTATTCTGTGTTCTAGTGTGCTGCTTGTACTGTGTCTGCATGCCGCATCATGCAACAAGGGCTTGCAGACGATAAATGTAACCGTTTCAGAGAGAAAAGCGACCAATGTGACGATCTGGCGTTATGTCGATTCGATAGTAAATGACGGAAACGGGAGATTTTCTTAGGTTTGTACTACATATTAACACTTTACACAATTTCTCGTGTTACCTGGCTGCCAGTCCTCGGTTCATGCAAAATCTTAAGGTCCTCGGTCTGGTCTAAGGCACCAAACCGCCCAATAATTCATTAATCGATAACTAAAACTTGAAATGTAGCTCTTCTTACTGGCCGATTGCATCAACGTAGATTCTTATTCTGTGTTCTAGTGTGCTGCTTGTACTGTGTCTGCATACCGCATCACGCGACAAGGGCTTGCAGACGATAAATGTAACCGTTTCAGAGAGAAAAGCGACCACTGTGACGATCTGGCGTTATGTCGATTCGATAGTAAATGACGGAAACGGGAGATTTTCTTAGGTTTTTACTACATATTAACACTTTACACAATTTCTCGTGTTACCTGGCTGCCAGTCCTCGGTTCATGCAAAATCTTAAGGTCCTCGGTCTGGTCCAAGGCACCAAACCGGCCAATAATTCATTAATCGATAACTAAAACTTGAAATGTAGCTCTTCTTACTGGCCGATTGCATCAACGTAGATTCTTATTCTGTGTTCTAGTGTGCTGCTTGTACTGTGTCTGCATACCGCATCACGCGACAAGGGCTTGCAGACGATAAATGTAACCGTTGCAGAGAGAAAAGCGACCAATGTGACGATCTGGCGTTATGTCGATTCGATAGTAAATGACGGAAACGGGAGATTTTCTTAGGTTTTTACTACATATTAACACTTTACACAATTTCTCGTGTTACCTGGCTGCCAGTCCTCGGTTCATGCAAAATCTTAAGGTCCTCGGTCTGGTCCAAGGCACCAAACCGCCCAATAATTCATTAATCGATAACTAAAACTTGAAATGTAGCTCTCCTTACTGGGCGATTGCATAAACTTAGATGCTTCTTCAGTGTTCTACTATGCCGCTTGTAGTGACTCTGCATACCGCATCACGCGACAAGGGCTTGCAGACGATAAATGTAACCGTTTCAGAGAGAAAAGCGACCACTGTGATGATCTGGCGTTATGTCGATTGCATAGTAAAAGACGGAAACGGGAGATTTTCTTAGGTTTTTACTACATATTAACACTTTACACAATTTCTCGTGTTACCTGGCTGCCAGTCCTCGGTTCATGCAAAATCTTAAGGTCCTCGGTCTGGTCCAAGGCACCAAACCGCCCAATAATTCATTAATCGATAACTAAAACTTGAAATGTAGCTCTTCTTACTGGCCGATTGCATCAACGTAGATTCTTATTCTGTGTTCTAGTGTGCTGCTTGTACTGTGTCTGCATACCGCATCACGCGACAAGGGCTTGCAGACGATAAATGTAACCGTTTCAGAGAGAAAAGCGACCACTGTGACGATCTGGCGTTATGTCGATTCGATAGTAAATGACGGAAACGGGAGATTTTCTTAGGTTTTTACTACATATTAACACTTTACACAATTTCTCGTGTTACCTGGCTGCCAGTCCTCGGTTCATGCAAAATCTTAAGGTCCTCGGTCTGGTCCAAGGCACCAAACCGCCCAATAATTCATTAATCGATAACTAAAACTTGAAATGTAGCTCTTCTTACTGGCCGATTGCATCAACGTAGATTCTTATTCTGTGTTCTAGTGTGCTGCTTGTACTGTGTCTGCATACCGCATCACGCGACAAGGGCTTGCAGACGATAAATGTAACCGTTTCAGAGAGAAAAGCGACCAATGTGACGATCTGGCGTTATGTCGATTCGATAGTAAATGACGGAAACGGGAGATTTTCTTAGGTTTTTACTACATATTAACACTTTACACAATTTCTCGTGTTACCTGGCTGCCAGTCCTCGGTTCATGCAAAATCTTAATTTCCTCGGTCTGGTCCAAGGCACCAAACCGCCCAATAATTCATTAATCGATAACTAAAACTTGAAATGTAGCTCTTCTTACTGGCCGATTGCATCAACGTAGATTCTTATTCTGTGTTCTAGTGTGCTGCTTGTACTGTGTCTGCATACCGCATCACGCGACAAGGGCTTGCAGACGATAAATGTAACCGTTTCAGAGAGAAAAGCGACCACTGTGACGATCTGGCGTTATGTCGATTCGATAGTAAATGACGGAATCGGGAGATTTTCTTAGGTTTTTACTACATATTAACACTTTACACAATTTCTCGTGTTACCTGGCTGCCAGTCCTCGGTTCATGCAAAATCTTAAGGTCCTCGGTCTGGTCCAAGGCACCAAACCGCCCAATAATTCATTAATCGATAACTAAAACTTGAAATGTAGCTCTTCTTACTGGCCGATTGCATCAACGTAGATTCTTATTCTGTGTTCTAGTGTGCTGCTTGTACTGTGTCTGCATACCGCATCACGCGACAAGGGCTTGCAGACGATAAATGTAACCGTTTCAGAGAGAAAAGCGACCACTGTGACGATCTGGCGTTATGTCGATTCGATAGTAAATGACGGAAACGGGAGATTTTCTTAGGTTTTTACTACATATTAACACTTTACACAATATCTCGTGTTACCTGGCTGCCAGTCCTCGGTTCATGCAAAATCTTAAGGTCCTCGGTGTGGTCCAAGGCACCAAACCGCCCAATAATTCATTAATCGATAACTAAAACTTGAAATGTAGCTCATCTTACTGGCCGATTGCATCAACGTAGATTCTTATTCTGTGTTCTAGTGTGCTGCTTGTACTGTGTCTGCATACCGCATCACGCGACAAGGGCTTGCAGACTATAAATGTAACCGTTTCAGAGAGAAAAGCGACCACTGTGACGATCTGGCGTTATGTCGATTTGATAGTAAATGACGGAAACGGGAGATTTTCTTAGGTTTTTACTACATATTAACACTTTACACAATTTCTCGTGTTACCTGGCTGCCAGTCCTCGGTTCATGCAAAATCTTAAGGTCCTCGGTCTGGTCCAAGGCACCAAACCGCCCAATAATTCATTAATCGATAACTAAAACTTGAAATGTAGCTCTTCTTACTGGCCGATTGCATCAACGTAGATTCTTATTCTGTGTTCTAGTGTGCTGCTTGTACTGTGTCTGCATACCGCATCACGCGACAAGGGCTTGCAGACGATAAATGTAACCGTTTCAGAGAGAAAAGCGACCACTGTGACGATCTGGCGTTATGTCGATTCGATAGTAAATGACGGAAACGGGAGATTTTCTTAGGTTTTTACTACATATTAACACTTTACACAATTTCTCGTGTTACCTGGCTGCCAGTCCTCGGTTCATGCAAAATCTTAAGGTCCTCGGTCTGGTCCAAGGCACCAAACCGGCCAATAATTCATTAATCGATAACTAAAACTTGAAATGTAGCTCTTCTTACTGGCTGATTGCATCAACGTAGATTCTTATTCTGTGTTCTAGTGTGCTGCTTGTACTGTGTCTGCATACCGCATCACGCGACAAGGGCTTGCAGACGATAAATGTAACCGTTGCAGAGAGAAAAGCGACCAATGTGACGATCTGGCGTTATGTCGATTCGATAGTAAATGACGGAAACGGGAGATTTTCTTAGGTTTTTACTACATATTAACACTTTACACAATTTCTCGTGTTACCTGGCTGCCAGTCCTCGGTTCATGCAAAATCTTAAGGTCCTCGGTCTGGTCCAAGGCACCAAACCGCCCAATAATTCATTAATCGATAGCTAAAACTTGAAATGTAGCTCTTCTTACTGGGCGATTGCATAAACTTAGATGCTTCTTCAGTGTTCTACTATGCCGCTTGTAGTGACTCTGCATACCGCATCACGCGACAAGGGCTTGCAGACGATAAATGTAACCGTTTCAGAGAGAAAAGCGACCACTGTGATGATCTGGCGTTATGTCGATTGCATAGTAAAAGACGGAAACGGGAGATTTTCTTAGGTTTTTACTACATATTAACACTTTACACAATTTCTCGTGTTACCTGGCTGCCAGTCCTCGGTTCATGCAAAATCTTAAGGTCCTCGGTCTGGTCCAAGGCACCAAACCGCCCAATAATTCATTAATCGATAACTAAAACTTGAAATGTAGCTCTTCTTACTGGCCGATTGCATCAACGTAGATTCTTATTCTGTGTTCTAGTGTGCTGCTTGTACTGTGTCTGCATACCACATCACGCGACAAGGGCTTGCAGACGATAAATGTAACCGTTTCAGAGAGAAAAGCGACCACTGTGACGATCTGGCGTTATGTCGATTCGATAGTAAATGACGGAAACGGGAGATTTTCTTAGGTTTTTACTACATATTAACACTTTACACAATTTCTCGTGTTACCTGGCTGCCAGTCCTCGGTTCATGCAAAATCTTAAGGTCCTCGGTCTGGTCCAAGGCACCAAACCGCCCAATAATTCATTAATCGATAACTAAAACTTGAAATGTAGCTCTTCTTACTGGCCGATTGCATCAACGTAGATTCTTATTCTGTGTTCTAGTGTGCTGCTTGTACTGTGTCT
This sequence comes from Schistocerca cancellata, assembly GCF_023864275.1. NCBI lineage: Eukaryota > Metazoa > Arthropoda > Insecta > Orthoptera > Acrididae > Schistocerca > Schistocerca cancellata. Next base: position 5,104,604 of record NW_026047150.1, read on the forward strand.
GCATACCGCATCACGCGACAAGGGCTTGCAGACGATAAATGTAACCGTTTCAGAGAGAAAAGCGACCACTGTGACGATCTGGCGTTATGTCGATTCGATAGTAAATGACGGAAACGGGAGATTTTCTTAGGTTTTTACTACATATTAACACTTTACACAATTTCTCGTGTTACATGGCTGCCAGTCCTCGGTTCATGCAAAATCTTAAGGTGCTCGGTCTGGTCCAAGGCACCAAACCGCCCATTAATTCATTAATCGATAACTAAAACTTGAAATGTAGCTCTTCTTACTGGCCGATTGCATCAACGTAGATTCTTATTCTGTGTTCTAGTGTGCTGCTTGTACTGTGTCTGCATACCGCATCACGCGACAAGGGCTTGCAGACGATAAATGTAACCGTTTCAGAGAGAAAAGCGACCACTGTGACGATCTGGCGTTATGTCGATTCGATAGTAAATGACGGAATCGGGAGATTTTCTTAGGTTTTTACTACATATTAACACTTTACACAATTTCTCGTGTTACCTGGCTGCCAGTCCTCGGTTCATGCAAAATCTTAAGGTCCTCGGTCTGGTCCAAGGCACCAAACCGCCCAATAATTCATTAATCGATAACTAAAACTTGAAATGTAGCTCTTCTTACTGGCCGATTGCATCAACGTAGATTCTTATTCTGTGTTCTAGGGTGCTGCTTGTACTGTGTCTGCATACCGCATCACGCGACAAGGGCTTGCAGACGATAAATGTAACCGTTTCAGAGAGAAAAGCGACCACTGTGACGATCTGGCGTTATGTCGATTCGATAGTAAATGACGGAAACGGGAGATTTTCTTAGGTTTTTACTACATATTAACACTTTACACAATTTCTCGTGTTACCTGGCTGCCAGTCCTCGGTTCATGCAAAATCTTAAGGTCCTCGGTCTGGTCCAAGGCACCAAACCGCCCAATAATTCATTAATCGATAACTAAAACTTGAAATGTAGCTCTTCTTACTGGCCGATTGCATCAACGTAGATTCTTATTCTGTGTTCTAGTGTGCTGCTTGTACTGTGTCTGCATACCGCATCACGCGACAAGGGCTTGCAGACGATAAATGTAACCGTTTCAGAGAGAAAAGCGACCACTGTGACGATCTGGCCTTATGTCGATTCGATAGTAAATGACGGAAACGGGAGATTTTCTTAGGTTTTTACTACATATTAACACTTTACACAATATCTCGTGCTACCTGGCTGCCAGTCCTCGGTTCATGCAAAATCTTAAGGTCCTCGGTCTGGTCCAAGGCACCAAACCGCCCAATAATTCATTAATCGATTACTAAAACTTGAAATGTAGCTCTTCTTACTGGCCGATTGCATCAACGTAGATTCTTATTCTGTGTTCTAGTGTGCTGCTTGTACTGTGTCTGCATACCGCATCACGCGACAAGGGCTTGCAGACGATAAATGTAACCGTTTCAGAGAGAAAAGCGACCACTGTGACGATCTGGCGTTATGTCGATTCGATAGTAAATGACGGAAACGGGAGATATTCTTAGGTTTTTACTACATATTAACACTTTACACAATTTCTCGTGTTACCTGGCTGCCAGTCCTCGGTTCATGCAAAATCTTAAGGTCCTCGGTCTGGTCCAAGGCACCAAACCGCCCAATAATTCATTAATCGATAACTAAAACTTGAAATGTAGCTCTTCTTACTGGGCGATTGCATAAACTTAGATTCTTATTCTGTGTTCTAGTGTGCTGCTTGTACTGTGTCTGCATACCGCATCACGCGACAAGGGCTTGCAGACGATAAATGTAACCGTTTCAGAGAGAAAAGCGACCACTGTGACGATCTGGCGTTATGTCGATTCGATAGTAAATGACGGAAACGGGAGATTTTCTTAGGTTTTTACTACATATTAACACTTTACACAATTTCTCGTGTTACCTGGCTGCCAGTCCTCGGTTCATGCAAAATCTTAAGGTCCTCGGTCTGGTCCAAGGCACCAAACCGCCCAATAATTCATTAATCGATAACTAAAACTTGAAATGTAGCTCTTCTTACTGGCCGATTGCATCAACGTAGATTCTTATTCTGTGTTCTAGTGTGCTGCTTGTACTGTGTCTGCATACCGCATCACGCGACAAGGGCTTGCAGACGATAAATGTAACCGTTTCAGAGAGAAAAGCGACCAATGTGACGATCTGGCGTTATGTCGATTCGATAGTAAATGACGGAAACGGGAGATTTTCTTAGGTTTTTACTACATATTAACACTTTACACAATTTCTCGTGTTACATGGCTGCCAGTCCTCAGTTCATGCAAAATCTTAAGGTGCTCGGTCTGGTCCAAGGCACCAAACCGCCCATTAATTCATTAATCGATAACTAAAACTTGAAATGTAGCTCTTCTTACTGGCCGATTGCATCAACGTAGATTCTTATTCTGTGTTCTAGTGTGCTGCTTGTACTGTGTCTGCATACCGCATCACGCGACAAGGGCTTGCAGACGATAAATGTAACCGTTTCAGAGAGAAAAGCGACCACTGTGACGATCTGGCGTTATGTCGATTCGATAGTAAATGACGGAATCGGGAGATTTTCTTAGGTTTTTACTACATATTAACACTTTACACAATTTCTCGTGTTACCTGGCTGCCAGTCCTCGGTTCATGCAAAATCTTAAGGTCCTCGGTCTGGTCCAAGGCACCAAACCGCCCAATAATTCATTAATCGATAACTAAAACTTGAAATGTAGCTCTTCTTACTGGCCGATTGCATCAACGTAGATTCTTATTCTGTGTTCTAGGGTGCTGCTTGTACTGTGTCTGCATACCGCATCACGCGACAAGGGCTTGCAGACGATAAATGTAACCGTTTCAGAGAGAAAAGCGACCACTGTGACGATCTGGCGTTATGTCGATTCGATAGTAAATGACGGAAACGGGAGATTTTCTTAGGTTTTTACTACATATTAACACTTTACACAATTTCTCGTGTTACCTGGCTGCCAGTCCTCGGTTCATGCAAAATCTTAAGGTCCTCGGTCTGGTCCAAGGCACCAAACCGCCCAATAATTCATTAATCGATAACTAAAACTTGAAATGTAGCTCTTCTTACTGGCCGATTGCATCAACGTAGATTCTTATTCTGTGTTCTAGTGTGCTGCTTGTACTGTGTCTGCATACCGCATCACGCGACAAGGGCTTGCAGACGATAAATGTAACCGTTTCAGAGAGAAAAGCGACCACTGTGACGATCTGGCCTTATGTCGATTCGATAGTAAATGACGGAAACGGGAGATTTTCTTAGGTTTTTACTACATATTAACACTTTACACAATATCTCGTGCTACCTGGCTGCCAGTCCTCGGTTCATGCAAAATCTTAAGGTCCTCGGTCTGGTCCAAGGCACCAAACCGCCCAATAATTCATTAATCGATTACTAAAACTTGAAATGTAGCTCTTCTTACTGGCCGATTGCATCAACGTAGATTCTTATTCTGTGTTCTAGTGTGCTGCTTGTACTGTGTCTGCATACCGCATCACGCGACAAGGGCTTGCAGACGATAAATGTAACCGTTTCAGAGAGAAAAGCGACCACTGTGACGATCTGGCGTTATGTCGATTCGATAGTAAATGACGGAAACGGGAGATATTCTTAGGTTTTTACTACATATTAACACTTTACACAATTTCTCGTGTTACCTGGCTGCCAGTCCTCGGTTCATGCAAAATCTTAAGGTCCTCGGTCTGGTCCAAGGCACCAAACCGCCCAATAATTCATTAATCGATAACTAAAACTTGAAATGTAGCTCTTCTTACTGGGCGATTGCATAAACTTAGATTCTTATTCTGTGTTCTAGTGTGCTGCTTGTACTGTGTCTGCATACCGCATCACGCGACAAGGGCTTGCAGACGATAAATGTAACCGTTTCAGAGAGAAAAGCGACCACTGTGACGATCTGGCGTTATGTCGATTCCATAGTAAATGACGGAAACGGGAGATTTTCTTAGGTTTTTACTACATATTAACACTTTACACAATTTCTCGTGTTACCTGGCTGCCAGTCCTCAATTCATGCAAAATCTTAAGGTCCTCGGTCTGGTCCAAGGCACCAAACCGCCCAATAATTCATTAATCGATAACTAAAACTTGAAATGTAGCTCTTCTTACTGGCCGATTGCATCAACTTAGATTCTTATTCTGTGTTCTAGTGTGCTGCTTGTACTGTGTCTGCATACCGCATCACGCGACAAGGGCTTGCAGACGATAAATGTAACCGTTTCAGAGAGAAAAGCGACCACTGTGACGATCTGGCGTTATGTCGATTTGATAGTAAATGACGGAAACGGGAGATTTTCTTAGGTTTTTACTACATATTAACACTTTACACAATTTCTCGTGTTACCTGGCTGCCAGTCCTCGGTTCATGCAAAATCTTAAGGTCCTCGGTCTGGTCCAAGGCACCAAACCGCCCAATAATTCATTAATCGATAACTAAAACTTGAAATGTAGCTCTTCTTACTGGCCGATTGCATCAACTTAGATTCTTATTCTGTGTTCTAGTGTGCTGCTTGTACTGTGTCTGCATACCGCATCACGCGACAAGGGCTTGCAGACGATAAATGTAACCGTTTCAGAGAGAAAAGCGACCAATGTGACGATCTGGCGTTATGTCGATTCGATAGTAAATGATGGAAACGGGAGATTTTTTTCGGTTTTTACTACATATTAACACTTTACACAATTTCTCGTGTTACCTGGCTGCCAGTCCTCGGTTCATGCAAAATCTTAAGGTCCTCGGTCTGGTCCAAGGCACCAAACCGCCCAATAATTCATTAATCGATAACTAAAACTTGAAATGTAGCTCTTCTTCCTGGCCGATTGCATCAACGTAGATTCTTATTCTGTGTTCTAGTGTGCTGCTTGTACTGTGTCTGCATACCGCATCACGCGACAAGGGCTTGCAGACGATAAATGTAACCGTTTCAGAGAGAAAAGCGAAAACTGTGACGATATGGCGTTATGTCGATTCGATAGTAAATGACGGAAACGGGAGATTTTCTTAGGTTTTTACTACATATTAACACTTTACACAATTTCTCGTGTTACCTGGCTGCCAGTCCGCGGTTCATGCAAAATCTTAAGGTCCTCGGTCTGGTCCAAGGCACCAAACCGACCAATAATTCATTAATCGATAACTAAAACTTGAAATGTAGCTCTTCTTACTGGCCGATTGCATAAACTTAGATGCTTCTTCAGTGTTCTACTATGCCGCTTGTAGTGACTCTGCATACCGCATCACGCGACAAGGGCTTGCAGACGATAAATGTAACCGTTTCAGAGAGAAAAGCGACCGCTGTGACGATCTGGCGTTATGTCGATTCGATAGTAAATGACGGAAAAGGGAGTTTTTCTTAGGTTTTTACTACATATTAACACTTTACACAATTTCTCGAGTTACCTGGCTGCCAGTCCTCGGTTCATGCAAAATCTTAAGGTCCTCGGTCTGGTCCAAGGCACCAAACCGCCCAATAATTCATTAATCGATAACTAAAACTTGAAATGTAGCTCTTCTTACTGGCCGATTGCATCAACGTAGATTCTTATTCTGTGTTCTAGTGTGCTGCTTGTACTGTGTCTGCATACCGCATCACGCGACAAGGGCTTGCAGACGATAAATGTAACCGTTTCAGAGAGAAAAGCGATCACTGTGACGATCTGGCGTTATGTCGATTCGATAGTAAATGACGGAAACGGGAGATTTTCTTAGGTTTTTACTACATATTAACACTTTACACAATTTCTCGTGTTACCTGGCTGCCAGTCCTCGGTTCATGCAAAATCTTAAGGTCCTCGGTCTGGTCCAAGGCACCAAACCGCCAAATAATTCATTAATCGATAACTAAAACTTGAAATGTAGCTCTTCTTACTGGCCGATTGCATCAACGTAGATTCTTATTCTGTGTTCTAGTGTGCTGCTTGTACTGTGTCTGCATACCGCATCACGCGACAAGGGCTTGCAGACGATAAATGTAACCGTTTCAGAGAGAAAAGCGACCACTGTGACGATCTGGCGTTATGTCGATTCGATAGTAAATGACGGAAACGGGAGATTTTCTTAGGTTTTTACTACATATTAACACTTTACACAATTTCTCGTGTTACCTGGCTGCCAGTCCTCGGTTCATGCAAAATCTTAAGGTCCTCGGTCTGGTCCAAGGCACCAAACCGCCCAATAATTCATTAATCGATAACTAAAACTTGAAATGTAGCTCTTCTTACTGGCCGATTGCATCAACGTAGATTCTTATTCTGTGTTCTAGTGTGCTGCTTGTACTGTGTCTGCATACCGCATCACGCGACAAGGGCTTGCAGACGATAAATGTAACCGTTTCAGAGAGAAAAGCGACCAATGTGACGATCTGGCGTTATGTCGATTCGATAGTAAATGACGGAAACGGGAGATTTTCTTAGGTTTTTACTACATATTAACACTTTACACAATTCCTCGTGTTACCTGGCTGCCAGTCCTCGCTTCATGCGAAATCTTAAGGTCCTCGGTCTGGTCCAAGGCACCAAACCGCCCAATAATTTATTAATCGATAACTAAAACTTGAAATGTAGCTCTTCTTACTGGCCGATTGCATCAACGTAGATTCTTATTCTGTGTTCTAGTGTGCTGCTTGTACTGTGTCTGCATACCGCATCACGCGACAAGGGCTTGCAGACGATAAATGTAACCGTTTTAGAGAGAAAAGCGACCACTGTGACGATCTGGCGTTATGTCGATTCGATAGTAAATGACGGAAACGGGAGATTTTCTTAGGTTTTTACTACATATTAACACTTTACACAATTTCTCGTGTTACCTGGCTGCCAGTCCTCGGTTCATGCAAAATCTTAAGGTCCTCGGTCTGGTCCAAGGCACCAAACCGCCCAATAATTCATTAATCGATAACTAAAACTTGAAATGTAGCTCTTCTTACTGGCCGATTGCATCAACGTAGATTCTTATTCTGTGTTCTAGTGTGCTGCTTGTACTGTGTCTGCATACCGCATCACGCGACAAGGGCTTGCAGACGATAAATGTAACCGTTTCAGAGAGAAAAGCGACCACTGTGACGATCTGGCGTTATGTCGATTCGATAGTAAATGACGGAAACGGGAGATTTTCTTATGTTTTTACTACATATTAACACTTTACACAATTTCTCGTGTTACCTGGCTGCCAGTCCTCGGTGCATGCAAAATCTTAAGGTCCTCGGTCTGGTCCAAGGCACCAAACCGCCCAATAATTCATTAATCGATAACTAAAACTTGAAATGTAGCTCTTCTTACTGGCCGATTGCATCAACGTAGATTCTTATTCTGTGTTCTAGTGTGCTGCTTGTACTGTGTCTGCATACCGCATCACGCGACAAGGGCTTGCAGACGATAAATGTAACCGTTTCAGAGAGAAAAGCGACCACTGTGACGATCTGGCGTTATGTCGATTCGATAGTAAATGACGGAAACGGGAGATTTTCTTAGGTTTTTACTACATATTAACACTTTACACAATTTCTCGTGTTACCTGGCTGCCAGTCATCGGTTCATGCAAAATCTTAAGATCCTCGGTCCGGTCCAAGGCACCAAACCGCCCAATAATTCATTAATCGATAACTAAAACCTGAAATTTAGCTCTTCTTACTGGTTGATTGCATAAACTTAGATGCTTCTTCAGTGTTCTACTATGCCGCTTGTAGTGACTCTGCATACCGCATCACGCGACAAGGGCTTGCAGACGATAAATGTAACCGTTTCAGAGAGAAAAGCGACCACTGTGACGATCTGGCGTTATGTCGATTCGATAGTAAATGACGGAAACGGGAGAATTTCTTAGGTTTTTACTACATATTAACACTTTACACAATTTCTCGTGTTACCTGGCTGCCAGTCCTCGGTTCATGCAAAATCTTAAGGTCCTCGGTCTGGTCCAAGGCACCAAACCGCCCAATAATTCATTAATCGATAACTAAAACTTGAAATGTAGCTCTTCTTACTGGCCGATTGCATCAACGTAGATTCTTATTCTGTGTTCTAGTGTGCTGCTTGTACTGTGTCTGCATACCGCATCACGCGACAAGGGCTTGCAGACGATAAATGTAACCGTTTCAGAGAGAAAAGCGACCACTGTGACGATCTGGCGTTATGTCGATTCGATAGTAAATGACGGAAACGGGAGATTTTCTTAGGTTTTTACTACATATTAACACTTTACACAATTTCTCGTGTTACCTGGCTGCCAGTCCTCGGTTCATGCAAAATCTTAAGGTCCTCGGTCTGGTCCAAGGCACCAAACCGCCCAATAATTCATTAATCGATAACTAAAACTTGAAATGTAGCTCTTCTTACTGGCCGATTGCATCAACGTAGATTCTTATTCTGTGTTCTAGTGTGCTGCTTGTACTGTGTCTGCATACCGCATCACGCGACAAGGGCTTGCAGACGATAAATGTAACCGTTTCAGAGAGAAAAGCGACCAATGTGACGATCTGGCGTTATGTCGATTCGATAGTAAATGACGGAAACGGGAGATTTTCTTAGGTTTTTACTACATATTAACACTTTACACAATTTCTCGTGTTACCTGGCTGCCAGTCCTCGGTTCATGCAAAATATTAAGGTCCTCGGTCTGGTCCAAGGCACCAAACCGCCCAATAATTCATTAATCGATAACTAAAACTTGAAATGTAGCTCTTCTTACTGGGCGATTGCATAAACTTAGATGCTTCTTCAGTGTTCTACTATGCCGCTTGTAGCGACTCTGCATACCGCATCACGCGACAAGGGCTTGCAGACGATAAATGTACCCGTTTCAGAGAGAAAAGCGACCACTGTGAAGATCTGGCGTTATGTCGATTCGATAGTAAATGACGGAAACGGGAGATTTTCTTAGGTTTTTACTACATATTAACACTTTACACAATTTCTCGTGTTACCTGTCTGCCAGTCCTCTGTTCATGCAAAATCTTAAGGTCCTCGGTCTGGTCCAAGGCAACAAACCGCCCAATAATTCATTAATCGATAACTAAAACTTGAAATGTAGCTCTTCTTACTGGGCGATTGCATAAACTTAGATGCTTCTTCAGTGTTCTACTATGCCGCTTGTAGTGACTCTGCATACCGCATCACGCGACAAGGGCTTGCAGACGATAAATGTAACCGTTTCAGAGAGAAAAGCGACCACTGTGACGATCTGGCGTTATGTCGATTCGATAGTAAATGACGGAAACGGGAGATTTTCTTAGGTTTTTACTACATATTAACACTTTACACAATTTCTCGTGTTACCTGGCTGCCAGTCCTCGGTTCATGCAAAATCTTAAGGTCCTCCGTCTGGTCCAAGGCACCAAACCGCCCAATAATTCATTAATCGATAACTAAAACTTGAAATGTAGCTCTTCTTACTGGCCGATTGCATCAACGTAGATTCTTATTATGTGTTCTAGTGTGCTGCTTGTACTGTGTCTGCATACCGCATCACGCGACAAGGGCTTGCAGACGATAAATGTAACCGTTTCAGAGAGAAAAGCGACCAATGTGACGATCTGGCGTTATGTCGATTCGATAGTAAATGACGGAAACGGGAGATTTTCTTAGGTTTTTACTACATATTAACACTTTACACAATTTCTCGTGTTACCTGGCTGCCAGTCCTCGATTCATGCAAAATCTTAAGGTCCTCGGTCTGGTCCAAGGCATCAAACCGCACAATAATTCATTAATCGATATCTAAAACTTGAAATGTAGCTCTTCTTCCTGGCCGATTGCATCAACGTAGATTCTTATTCTGTGTTCTAGTGTGCTGCTTGTACTGTGTCTGCATACCGCATCACGCGACAAGGGCTTGCAGACGATAAATGTAACCGTTTCAGAGAGAAAAGCGACCACTGTGACGATCTGGCGTTATGTCGATTCGATAGTAAATGACGGAAACGGGAGATTTTCTTAGGTTTTTACTACATATTAACACTTTACACAATTTCTCGTGTTACCTGGCTGCCAGTCATCGGTTCATGCAAAATCTTAAGGTCCTCGGTCCGGTCCAAGGCACCAAACCGCCCAATAATTCATTAATCGATATCTAAAACCTGAAATTTAGCTCTTCTTACTGGTTGATTGCATAAACTTAGATGCTTCTTCAGTGTTCTACTATGCCGCTTGTAGTGACTCTGCATACCGCATCACGCGACAAGGGCTTGCAGACGATAAATGTAACCGTTTCAGAGAGAAAAGCGACCACTGTGACGATCTGGCGTTATGTCGATTCGATAGTAAATGACGGAAACGGGAGAATTTCTTAGGTTTTTACTACATATTAACACTTTACACAATTTCTCGTGTTACCTGGCTGCCAGTCCTCGGTTCATGCAAAATCTTAAGGTCCTCGGTCTGGTCCAAGGCACCAAACCGCCCAATAATTCATTAATCGATAACTAAAACTTGAAATGTAGCTCTTCTTACTGGCCGATTGCATCAACGTAGATTCTTATTCTGTGTTCTAGTGTGCTGCTTGTACTGTGTCTGCATACCGCATCACGCGACAAGGGCTTGCAGACGATAAATGTAACCGTTTCAGAGAGAAAAGCGACCACTGTGACGATCTGGCGTTATGTCGATTCGATAGTAAATGACGGAAACGGGAGATTTTCTTAGGTTTTTACTACATATTAACACTTTACACAATTTCTCGTGTTACCTGGCTGCCAGTCCTCGGTTCATGCAAAATCTTAAGGTCCTCGGTCTGGTCCAAGGCACCAAACCGCCCAATAATTCATTAATCGATAACTAAAACTTGAAATGTAGCTCTTCTTACTGGCCGATTGCATCAACGTAGATTCTTATTCTGTGTTCTAGTGTGCTGCTTGTACTGTGTCTGCATACCGCATCACGCGACAAGGGCTTGCAGACGATAAATGTAACCGTTTCAGAGAGAAAAGCGACCAATGTGACGATCTGGCGTTATGTCGATTCGATAGTAAATGACGGATACGGGAGATTTTCTTGGGTTTTTACTACATATTAACACTTTACACAATTTCTCGTGTTACCTGGCTGCCAGTCCTCGGTTCATGCAAAATATTAAGGTCCTCGGTCTGGTCCAAGGCACCAAACCGCCCAATAATTCATTAATCGATAACTAAAACATGAAATGTAGCACTTCTTACTGGGCGATTGCATAAACTTAGATGCTTCTTCAGTGTTCTACTATGCCGCTTGTAGTGACTCTGCATACCGCATCACGCGACAAGGGCTTGCAGACTATAAATGTAACCGTTTCAGAGAGAAAAGCGACCACTGTGACGATCTGGCGTTATGTCGATTCGATAGTAAATGACGGAAACGGGAGATTTTCTTAGGTTTTTACTACATATTAACACTTTACACAATTTCTCGTGTTACCTGGCTGCCAGTCCTCGGTTCATGCAAAATCTTAAGGTCCTCGGTCTGGTCCAAGGCACCAAACCGCCCAATAATTCATTAATCGATAACTAAAACTTGAAATGTAGCTCTTCTTACTGGCCGATTGCATCAACGTAGATTCTTATTCTGTGTTCTAGTGTGCTGCTTGTACTGTGTCTGCATACCGCATCACGCGACAAGGGCTTGCAGACGATAAATGTAACCGTTTCAGAGAGAAAAGCGACCAATGTGACGATCTGGCGTTATGTCGATTCGATAGTAAATGACGGAAACGGGAGATTTTCTTAGGTTTTTACTACATATTAACACTTTACACAATTTCTCGTGTTACCTGGCTGCCAGTCCTCGATTCATGCAAAATCTTAAGGTCCTCGGTCTGGTCCAAGGCACCAAACCGCCCAATAATTCATTAATCGATAACTAAAACTTGAAATGTAGCTCTTCTTACTGGCCGATTGCATCAACGTAGATTCTTATTCTGTGTTCTAGTGTGCTGCTTGTACTGTGTCTGCATACAGCATCACGCGACAAGGGCTTGCAGACGATAAATGTAACCGTTTCAGAGAGAAAAGCGACCAATGTGACGATCTGGCGTTATGTCGATTCGATAGTAAATGACGGAAACGGGAGATTTTCTTAGGTTTTTACTACATATTAACACTTTACACAATTTCTCGTGTTACCTGGCTGCCAGTCCTCGGTTCATGCAAAATCTTAAGGTCCTCGGTCTGGTCCAAGGCACCAAACCGCCCAATAATTCATTAATCGATAACTAAAACTTGAAATGTAGCTCTTCCTACTGGGCGATTGCATAAACTTAGATGCTTCTTCAGTGTTCTACTATGCCGCTTGTAGTGACTCTGCATACCGCATCACGCGACAAGGGCTTGCAGACGATAAATGTAACCGTTTCAGAGAGAAAAGCGACCACTGTGACGATCTGGCGTTATGTCGATTCGATAGTAAATGACGGAAAAGGGAGATTTTCTTAGGTTTTTACTACATATTAACACTTTACACAATTTCTCGTGTTACCTGGCTGCCAGTCCTCGGTTCATGCAAAATCTTAAGGTCCTCGGTCTGGTCCAAGGCACCAAACCGCCCAATAATTCATTAATCTATAACTAAAACTAGAAATGTAGCTCTTCTTACTGGCCGATTGCATCAACGTAGATTCTTATTCTGTGTTCTAGTGTGCTGCTTGTACTGTGTCTGCGTACCGCATCACGCGACAAGGGCTTGCAGACGATAAATGTAACCGTTTCAGAGAGAAAAGCGACCAATGTGACGATCTGGCGTTATGTCGATTCGATAGTAAATGACGGAAAAGGGAGATTTTCTTAGGTTTTTACTACATATTAACACTTTACACAATTTCTCGTGTTACCTGGCTGCCAGTCCTCGGTTCATGCAAAATCTTAAGGTCCTCGGTCTGGTCCAAGGCACCATACCGCCCAATAATTCATTAATCGATAACTAAAACTTGAAATGTAGCTCTTCTTACTGGGCGATTGCATAAACTTAGATGCTTCTTCAGTGTTCTACTATGCCGCTTGTAGTGACTCTGCATACCGCATCACGCGACAAGGGCTTGCAGACGATAAATGTAACCGTTTCAGAGAGAAAAGCGACCACTGTGACGATCTGGCGTTATGTCGATTCGATAGTAAATGACGGAAACGGGAGATTTTCTTAGGTTTTTACTACATATTAACACTTTACACAATTTCTCGTGTTACCTGGCTGCCAGTCCTCGGTTCATGCAAAATCTTAAGGTCCTCGGTCTGGTCCAAGGCACCAAACCGCACAATAAATCATTAATCGATAACTAAAACTTGAAATGTAGCTCTTCTTACTGGCCGATTGCATCAACGTAGATTCTTATTCTGTGTTCTAGTGTGCTGCTTGTACTGTGTCTGCATACCGCAACACGCGACAAGGGCTTGCAGACGATAAATGTAACCGTTTCAGAGAGAAAAGCGACCAATGTGACGATCTGGCGTTATGTCGATTCGATAGTAAATAACGGAAACGGGAGATTTTCTTAGGTTTTTACTACATATTAACACTTTACACAATTTCTCGTGTTACCTGGCTGCCAGTCCTCGGTTCATGCAAAATCTTAAGGTCTTCGGTCTGGTCCAAGGCACCAAACCGCCCAATAACTCATTAATCGATAACTAAAACTTGAAATGTAGCTCTTCTCACTGGGCGACTGCATAAACTTAGATGCTTCTTCAGTGTTCTACTATGCCGCTTGTAGTGACTCCGCATACCGCATCACGCGAAAAGGGCTTGCAGACGATAAATGTAACCGTTTCAGAGAGAAAAGCGACCACTGTGACGATCTGGCGTTATGTCGATTCGATAGTAAATGACGGAAACGGGAGATTTTCTTAGGTTTTTACTACATATTAACACTTTACACAATTTCTCGTGTTACCTGGCTGCCAGTCCTCGGTTCATGCAAAATCTTAAGGTCCTCGGTCTGGTCCAAGGCACCAAACCGCCCAATAATTCATTAATCGATAACTAAAACTTGAAATGTAGCTCTTCTTACTGGGCGATTGCATAAACTTAGATACTTCTTCAGTGTTCTACTATGCCGCTTGTAGTGACTCTGCATACCGCATCACGCGACAAGGGCTTGCAGACGATAAATGTAACCGTTTCAGAGAGAAAAGCGACCACTGTGACGATCTGGCGTTATGTCGATTCGATAGTAAATGACGGAAACGGGAGATTTTCTTAGGTTTTTACTACATATTAACACTTTACACAATTTCTCGTGTTACCTGGCTGCCAGTCCTCGGTTCATGCAAAATCTTAAGGTCCTCGGTCTGGTCCAAGGCACCAAACCGCCCAATAATTCATAAATCGATAACTAAAACTTGAAATATAGCTCTTCTTACTGGCCGATTGCATCAACGTAGATTCTTATTCTGTGTTCTAGTGTGCTGCTTGTACTGTGTCTGCATACCGCATCACGCGACAAGGGCTTGCAGACGATAAATGTAACCGTTTCAGAGAGAAAAGCGACCAATGTGACGATCTGGCGTTATGTCGATTCGATAGTAAATGACGGAAACGGGAGATTTTCTTAGGTTTTTACTACATATTAACACTTTACACAATTTCTCGTGTTACCTGGCTGCCAGTCCTCGGTTCATGGAAAATCTTAAGGTCCTCGGTCAGGTCCAAGGCACCAAACCGCCCAATAATTCATTAATCGATAACTAAAACTTGAAATGTAGCTCTTCTTACTGGCCGATTGCATCAACGTAGATTCTTATTCTGTGTTCTAGTGTGCTGCTTGTACTGTGTCTGCGTACCGCATCACGCGACAAGGGCTTGCAGACGATAAATGTAACCGTTTCAGAGAGAAAAGCGACCACTGTGACGATCTGGCGTTATGTCGATTCGATAGTAAATGACGGAAACGGGAGATTTTCTTAGGTTTTTACTACATATTAACACTTTACACAATTTCTCGTGTTACCTGGCTGCCAGTCCTCGGTTCATGCAAAATCTTTAGGTCCTCGCTCTGGTCCAAGGCACCAAACATCCCAATAATTCATTAATCGATAACTATAACTTGAAATGTAGCTCTTCTTACTGGGCGATTGAATAAACTTAGATGCTTCTTCAGTGTTCTACTATGCCGCTTGTAGTGACTCTGCATACCGCATCACGCGACAAGGGCTTGCAGACGATAAATGTAACCGTTTCAGAGAGAAAAGCGACCACTGTGACGATCTGGCGTTATGTCGATTCGATAGTAAATGACGGAAACGGGAGATTTTCTTAGGTTTTTACTACATATTAACACTTTACACAATTTCTCGTGTTACCTGGCTGCCAGTCCTCGGTTCATGCAAAATCTTAAGGTCCTCGGTCTGGTCCAAGGCACCAAACTGCCCAATAATTCATTAATCGATAACTAAAACTTGAAATGTAGCTCTTCTTACTGGGCGATTGCATAAACTTAGATGCTTCTTCAGTGTTCTACTATGCCGCTTGTAGTGACTCTGCATACCGCATCACGCGACAAGGGCTTGCAGACGATAAATGTAACCGTTTCAGAGAGAAAAGCGACCACTGTGACGATCTGGCGTTATGTCGATTCGATAGTAAATGACGGAAACGGGAGATTTTCTTAGGTTTTTACTACATATTAACACTTTACAAAATTTCTCGTGTTACCTGGCTGCCAGTCCTCGGTTCATGCAAAATCTTAAGGTCCTCGGTCTGGTCCAAGGCACCAAACCGCCCAATAATTCATTAATCGATAACTAAAACTTGAAATGTAGCTCTTCTTACTGGCCGAATGCATCAACGTAGATTCTTATTCTGTGTTCTAGTGTGCTGCTTGTACTGTGTCTGCATACCGCATCACGCGACAAGGGCTTGCAGACGATAAATGTAACCGTTTCAGAGAGAAAAGCGACCAATGTGACGATCTGGCGTTATGTCGATTCGATAGTAAATGACGGAAACGGGAGATTTTCTTAGGTTTTTACTACATATTAACACTTTACACAATTTCTCGTGTTACCTGGCTGCCAGTCCTCGGTTCATGCAAAATCTTAAGGTCCTCGGTCTGGTCCAAGGCACCAAACCGCCCAATAATTCATTAATCGATAACTAAAACTTGAAATGTAGCTCTTCTTACTGGGCGATTGCATAAACTTAGATGCTTCTTCAGTGTTCTACTATGCCGCTTGTAGTGACTCTGCTTACCGCATCACGCGACAAGGGCTCGCAGACGATAAATGTAACCGTTTCAGAGAGAAAAGCGACCACTGTGACGATCTGGCGTTATGTCGATTCGATAGTAAATGACGGAAACGGGAGATTTTCTTAGGTTTTTACTACATATTAACACTTTACACAATTTCTCGTGTTACCTGGCTGCCAGTCCTCGGTTCATGCAAAATCTTAAGGTCCTCGGTCTGGTCCAAGGCACCAAACCGGCCAATAATTCATTAATCGATAACTAAAACTTGAAATGTAGCTCTTCTTACTGGCTGATTGCATCAACGTAGATTCTTATTCTGTGTTCTAGTGTGCTGCTTGTACTGTGTCTGCATACCGCATCACGCGACAAGGGCTTGCAGACGATAAATGTAACCGTTTCAGAGAGAAAAGCGACCACTGTGACGATCTGGCGTTATGTCGATTCGATAGTAAATGACGGAAACGGGAGATTTTCTTAGGTTTTTACTACATATTAACACTTTACACAATTTCTCGTGTTACCTGGCTGCCAGTCCTCGGTTCATGCAAAATCTTAAGGTCCTCGGTCTGGTCCAAGGCACCAAACCGGCCAATAATTCATTAATCGATAACTAATACTTGAAATGTAGCTCTTCTTACTGGCTGATTGCATCAACGTAGATTCTTATTCTGTGTTCTAGTGTGCTGCTTGTACTGTGTCTGCATACCGCATCACGCGACAAGGGCTTGCAGAAGATAAATGTAACCGTTTCAGAGAGAAAAGCGACCAATGTGACGATCTGGCGTTATGTCGATTCGATAGTAAATGACGGAAACGGGAGATTTTCTTAGGTTTTTACTACATATTAACACTTTACACAATTTCTCGTGTTACCTGGCTGCCAGTCCTCGGTTCATGCAAAATCTTAAGGTCCTCGGTCTGGTCCAAGGCACCAAACCGCCCAATATCTCATTAATCGATAACTAAAACTTGAAATGTAGCTCTTCTTACTGGGCGACTGCATAAACGTAGATGCTTCTTCAGTGTTCTACTATGCCGCTTGTAGTGACTCTGCATACCGCATCACGCGACAAGGGCTTGCAGACGATAAATGTAACCGTTTCAGAGAGAAAAGCGACCACTGTGACGATCTGGCGTTATGTCGATTCGATAGTAAATGACGGAAACGGGAGATTTTCTTAGGTTTTTACTACATATTAACACTTTACACAATTTCTCGTGTTACCTGGCTGCCAGTCCTCGGTTCATGCAAAATCTTAAGGTCCTCGGTCTGGTCCAAGGCACCAAACCGCCCAATAATTCATTAATCGATAACTAAAACTTGAAATGTAGCTCTTCTTACTGGGCGATTGCATAAACTTAGATGCTTCTTCAGTGTTCTACTATGCCGCTTGTAGTGACTCTGCATACCGCATCACGCGACAAGGGCTTGCAGACGATAAATGTAACCGTTTCAGAGAGAAAAGCGACCACTGTGACGATCTGGCGTTATGTCGATTCGATAGTAAATGAAGGAAACGGGAGATTTTCTTAGGTTTTTACTACATATTAACACTTTACACAATTTCTCGTGTTACCTGGCTACCAGTCCTCGGTTCATGCAAAATCTTAAGGTCCTCGGTCTGGTCCAAGGCACCAAACTGCCCAATAATTCATTAATCGATAACTAAAACTTGAAATGTAGCTCTTCTTACTGTCCGATTGCATCAACGTAGATACTTATTCTGTGTTCTAGTGTGCTGCTTGTACTGTGTCTGCATACCGCATCACGCGACATGGGCTTGCAGACGATAAATGTAACCGTTTCAGAGAGAAAAGCGACCAATGTGACGATCTGGCGTTATGTCGATTCGATAGTAAATGACGGAAACGGGAGATTTTCTTAGGTTTTTACTACATATTAACACTTTACACAATTTCTCGTGTTACCTGGCTGCCAGTCCTCGATTCATGCAAAATCTCAAGGTCCTCGGTCTGGTCCAAGGCACCAAACCGCCCAATAATTCATTAATCGATAACTAAAACTTGAAATGTAGCTCTTCTTACTGGCCGATTGCATCAACGTAGATTCTTATTCTGTGTTCTAGTGTGCTGCTTGTACTGTGTCTGCATACAGCATCACGCGACAAGGGCTTGCAGACGATAAATGTAACTGTTTCAGAGAGAAAAGCGACCAATGTGTCGATCTGGCGTTATGTCGATTCGATAGTAAATGACGGAAACGGGAGATTTTCTTAGGTTTTTACTACATATTAACACTTTACACAATTTCTCGTGTTACCTGGCTGCCAGTCCTCGGTTCATGCAAAATCTTAAGGTCCTCGGTCTGGTCCAAGGCACCAAACTGCCCAATAATTCATTAATCGATAACTAAAACTTGAAATGTAGCTCTTCTTACTGGGCGATTGCATAAACTTAGATGCTTCTTCAGTGTTCTACTATGCCGCTTGTAGTGACTCTGCATACCGCATCACGCGACAAGGGCTTGCAGACGATAAATGTAACCGTTTCAGAGAGAAAAGCGACCACTGTGACGATCTGGCGTTATGTCGATTCGATAGTAAATGACGGAAACGGGAGATTTTCTTAGGTTTTTACTACATATTAACACTTTACACAATTTCTCGTGTTACCTGGCTGCCAGTCCTCGGTTCATGCAAAATCTTAAGGTCCTCGGTCTGGTCCAAGGCACCAAATCGCCCAATAATTCATTAATCGATAACTAAAACTTGAAATGTAGCTCTTCTTACTGGCCGATTGCATCAACGTTGATTCTTATTCTGTGTTCTAGTGTGCTGCTTGTACTGTGTCTGCATACCGCATTACGCGACAAGGGCTTGCAGACGATAAATGTAACCGTTTCAGAGAGAAAAGCGACCACTGTGACGATCTGGCGTTATGTCGATTCGATAGTAAATGACGGAAACGGGAGATTTTCTTAGGTTTTTACTACATATTAACACTTTACACAATTTCTCGTGTTACCTGGCTGCCAGTCCTCGGTTCATGCAAAATCTTAAGGTCCTCGGTCTGGTCCAAGGCACCAAACCGCCCAATAATTCATTAATCGATAACTAAAACTTGAAATGTAGCTCTTCTTACTGGCCGATTGCATCAACGTAGATTCTTATTCTGTGTTCTAGTGTGCTGCTTGTACTGTGTCTGCGTACCGCATCACGCGACAAGGGCTTGCAGACGATAAATGTAACCGTTTCAGAGAGAAAAGCGACCACTGTGACGATCTGGCGTTATGTCGATTCGATAGTAAATGACGGAAACGGGAGATTTTCTTAGGTTTTTACTACATATTAACACTTTACACAATTTCTCGTGTTACCTGGCTGCCAGTCCTCGGTTCATGCAAAATCTTAAGGTCCTCGGTCTGGTCCAAGGCACCAAACCGCCCAATAATTCATTAATCGATAACTAAAACTTGAAATGTAGCTCTTCTTACTGGCCGATTGCATCAACGTAGATTCTTATTCTGTGTTCTAGTGTGCTGCTTGTACTGTTTCTGCATACCGCATCACGCGACAAGGGCTTGCAGACGATAAATGTAACCGTTTCAGAGAGAAAAACGACCACTGTGACCATCTGGCGTTATGTCGATTCGATAGTAAATGACGGAAACGGGAGATTTTCTTAGGTTTTTACTACATATTAACACTTTACACAATTTCTCGTGTTACCTGGCTGCCAGTCCTCGGTTCATGCAAAATCTTAAGGTCCTCGGTCTGGTCCAAGGCACCAAACCGCCCAATAATTCATTAATCGATAACTAAAACTTGAAATGTAGCTCTTCTTACTGGCCGATTGCATCAACGTAGATTCTTATTCTGTGTTCTAGTGTGCTGCTTGTACTGTGTCTGCATACCGCATCACGCGACAAGGGCTTCCAGACGATAAATGTAACCGTTTCAGAGAGAAAAGCGACCACTGTGACGATCTGGCGTTATGTCGATTCGATAGTAAATGACGGAAACGGGAGATTTTCTTAGGTTTTTACTACATATTAACACTTCACACAATTTCTCGTGTTACCTGGCTGCCAGTCCTCGGTTCATGCAAAATCTTAAGGTCCTCGGTCTGGTCCAATGCACCAAACCGCCCAATAATTCATTAATCGATAACTAAAACTTGAAATGTAGCTCTTCTTACTGGCCGATTGCATCAACGTAGATTCTTATTCTGTGTTCTAGTGTGCTGCTTGTACTGTGTCTGCGTACCGCATCACGCGACAAGGGCTTGCAGACGATAAATGTAACCGTTTCAGAGAGAAAAGCGACCACTGTGACCATCTGGCGTTATGTCGATTCGATAGTAAATGACGGAAACGGGAGATTTTCTTAGGTTTTTACTACATATTAACACTTTACACAATTTCTCGTGTTACCTGGCTGCCAGTCCTCGGTTCATGCAAAATCTTAAGGTCCTCGGTCTGGTCCAAGGCACCAAACCGCCCAATAATTCATTAATCGATAACTAAAACTTGAAATGTAGCTCTTCTTACTGGCCGATTGCATCAACGTAGATTCTTATTCTGTGTTCTAGTGTGCTGCTTGTACTGTGTCTGCATACCGTATCACGCGACAAGGGCTTGCAGACGATAAATGTAACCGTTTCAGAGAGAAAAGCGACCACTGTGACGATCTGGCGTTATGTCGATTCGATAGTAAATGACGGAAAAGGGAGATTTTCTTAGGTTTTTACTACATATTAACACTTTACACAATATCTCGTGTTACTTGGCTGCCAGTCCTCGGTTCATGCAAAATCTTAAGGTCCTCGGTCTGGTCCAACGCACCAAACCGCCCAATAATTCATTAATCGATAACTAAAACTTGAAATGTAGCTCTTCTTACTGGGCGATTGCATAAACTTAGATGCTTCTTCAGTGTTCTACTATGCCGCTTGTAGTGACTCTGCATACCGCATCACACGACAAGGGCTTGCAGACGATAAATGTAACCGTTTCAGAGAGAAAAGCGACCACTGTGACGATCTGGCGTTATGTCGATTCGATAGTAAATGACGGAAACGGGAGATTTTCTTAGGTTTTTACTACATATTAACACTTTACACAATTTCTCGTGTTACCTGGCTGCCAGTCCTCGGTTCATGCAAAATCTTAAGGTCCTCGGTCTGGTCCAAGGCACCAAACCGGCCAATAATTCATTAATCGATAACTAATACTTGAAATGTAGCTCTTCTTACTGGCTGATTGCATCAACGTAGATTCTTATTCTGTGTTCTAGTGTGCTGCTTGTACTGTGTCTGCATACCGCATCACGCGACAAGGGCTTGCAGAAGATAAATGTAACCGTTTCAGAGAGAAAAGCGACCAATGTGACGATCTGGCGTTATGTCGATTCGATAGTAAATGACGGAAACGGGAGATTTTCTTAGGTTTTTACTACATATTAACACTTTACACAATTTCTCGTGTTACCTGGCTGCCAGTCCTCGGTTCATGCAAAATCTTAAGGTCCTCGGTCTGGTCCAAGGCACCAAACCGCCCAATATCTCATTAATCGATAACTAAAACTTGAAATGTAGCTCTTCTTACTGGGCGACTGCATAAACGTAGATGCTTCTTCAGTGTTCTACTATGCCGCTTGTAGTGACTCTGCATACCGCATCACGCGACAAGGGCTTGCAGACGATAAATGTAACCGTTTCAGAGAGAAAAGCGACCACTGTGACGATCTGGCGTTATGTCGATTCGATAGTAAATGACGGAAACGGGAGATTTTCTTAGGTTTTTACTACATATTAACACTTTACACAATTTCTCGTGTTACCTGGCTGCCAGTCCTCGGTTCATGCAAAATCTTAAGGTCCTCGGTCTGGTCCAAGGCACCAAACCGCCCAATAATTCATTAATCGATAACTAAAACTTGAAATGTAGCTCTTCTTACTGGGCGATTGCATAAACTTAGATGCTTCTTCAGTGTTCTACTATGCCGCTTGTAGTGACTCTGCATACCGCATCACGCGACAAGGGCTTGCAGACGATAAATGTAACCGTTTCAGAGAGAAAAGCGACCACTGTGACGATCTGGCGTTATGTCGATTCGATAGTAAATGAAGGAAACGGGAGATTTTCTTAGGTTTTTACTACATATTAACACTTTACACAATTTCTCGTGTTACCTGGCTACCAGTCCTCGGTTCATGCAAAATCTTAAGGTCCTCGGTCTGGTCCAAGGCACCAAACTGCCCAATAATTCATTAATCGATAACTAAAACTTGAAATGTAGCTCTTCTTACTGTCCGATTGCATCAACGTAGATACTTATTCTGTGTTCTAGTGTGCTGCTTGTACTGTGTCTGCATACCGCATCACGCGACATGGGCTTGCAGACGATAAATGTAACCGTTTCAGAGAGAAAAGCGACCAATGTGACGATCTGGCGTTATGTCGATTCGATAGTAAATGACGGAAACGGGAGATTTTCTTAGGTTTTTACTACATATTAACACTTTACACAATTTCTCGTGTTACCTGGCTGCCAGTCCTCGATTCATGCAAAATCTCAAGGTCCTCGGTCTGGTCCAAGGCACCAAACCGCCCAATAATTCATTAATCGATAACTAAAACTTGAAATGTAGCTCTTCTTACTGGCCGATTGCATCAACGTAGATTCTTATTCTGTGTTCTAGTGTGCTGCTTGTACTGTGTCTGCATACAGCATCACGCGACAAGGGCTTGCAGACGATAAATGTAACTGTTTCAGAGAGAAAAGCGACCAATGTGTCGATCTGGCGTTATGTCGATTCGATAGTAAATGACGGAAACGGGAGATTTTCTTAGGTTTTTACTACATATTAACACTTTACACAATTTCTCGTGTTACCTGGCTGCCAGTCCTCGGTTCATGCAAAATCTTAAGGTCCTCGGTCTGGTCCAAGGCACCAAACTGCCCAATAATTCATTAATCGATAACTAAAACTTGAAATGTAGCTCTTCTTACTGGGCGATTGCATAAACTTAGATGCTTCTTCAGTGTTCTACTATGCCGCTTGTAGTGACTCTGCATACCGCATCACGCGACAAGGGCTTGCAGACGATAAATGTAACCGTTTCAGAGAGAAAAGCGACCACTGTGACGATCTGGCGTTATGTCGATTCGATAGTAAATGACGGAAACGGGAGATTTTCTTAGGTTTTTACTACATATTAACACTTTACACAATTTCTCGTGTTACCTGGCTGCCAGTCCTCGGTTCATGCAAAATCTGAAGGTCCTCGGTCTGGTCCAAGGCACCAAATCGCCCAATAATTCATTAATCGATAACTAAAACTTGAAATGTAGCTCTTCTTACTGGCCGATTGCATCAACGTTGATTCTTATTCTGTGTTCTAGTGTGCTGCTTGTACTGTGTCTGCATACCGCATTACGCGACAAGGGCTTGCAGACGATAAATGTAACCGTTTCAGAGAGAAAAGCGACCACTGTGACGATCTGGCGTTATGTCGATTCGATAGTAAATGACGGAAACGGGAGATTTTCTTAGGTTTTTACTACATATTAACACTTTACACAATTTCTCGTGTTACCTGGCTGCCAGTCCTCGGTTCATGCAAAATCTTAAGGTCCTCGGTCTGGTCCAAGGCACCAAACCGCCCAATAATTCATTAATCGATAACTAAAACTTGAAATGTAGCTCTTCTTACTGGCCGATTGCATCAACGTAGATTCTTATTCTGTGTTCTAGTGTGCTGCTTGTACTGTGTCTGCGTACCGCATCACGCGACAAGGGCTTGCAGACGATAAATGTAACCGTTTCAGAGAGAAAAGCGACCACTGTGACGATCTGGCGTTATGTCGATTCGATAGTAAATGACGGAAACGGGAGATTTTCTTAGGTTTTTACTACATATTAACACTTTACACAATTTCTCGTGTTACCTGGCTGCCAGTCCTCGGTTCATGCAAAATCTTAAGGTCCTCGGTCTGGTCCAAGGCACCAAACCGCCCAATAATTCATTAATCGATAACTAAAACTTGAAATGTAGCTCTTCTTACTGGCCGATTGCATCAACGTAGATTCTTATTCTGTGTTCTAGTGTGCTGCTTGTACTGTTTCTGCATACCGCATCACGCGACAAGGGCTTGCAGACGATAAATGTAACCGTTTCAGAGAGAAAAACGACCACTGTGACCATCTGGCGTTATGTCGATTCGATAGTAAATGACGGAAACGGGAGATTTTCTTAGGTTTTTACTACATATTAACACTTTACACAATTTCTCGTGTTACCTGGCTGCCAGTCCTCGGTTCATGCAAAATCTTAAGGTCCTCGGTCTGGTCCAAGGCACCAAACCGCCCAATAATTCATTAATCGATAACTAAAACTTGAAATGTAGCTCTTCTTACTGGCCGATTGCATCAACGTAGATTCTTATTCTGTGTTCTAGTGTGCTGCTTGTACTGTGTCTGCATACCGCATCACGCGACAAGGGCTTCCAGACGATAAATGTAACCGTTTCAGAGAGAAAAGCGACCACTGTGACGATCTGGCGTTATGTCGATTCGATAGTAAATGACGGAAACGGGAGATTTTCTTAGGTTTTTACTACATATTAACACTTCACACAATTTCTCGTGTTACCTGGCTGCCAGTCCTCGGTTCATGCAAAATCTTAAGGTCCTCGGTCTGGTCCAATGCACCAAACCGCCCAATAATTCATTAATCGATAACTAAAACTTGAAATGTAGCTCTTCTTACTGGCCGATTGCATCAACGTAGATTCTTATTCTGTGTTCTAGTGTGCTGCTTGTACTGTGTCTGCGTACCGCATCACGCGACAAGGGCTTGCAGACGATAAATGTAACCGTTTCAGAGAGAAAAGCGACCACTGTGACCATCTGGCGTTATGTCGATTCGATAGTAAATGACGGAAACGGGAGATTTTCTTAGGTTTTTACTACATATTAACACTTTACACAATTTCTCGTGTTACCTGGCTGCCAGTCCTCGGTTCATGCAAAATCTTAAGGTCCTCGGTCTGGTCCAAGGCACCAAACCGCCCAATAATTCATTAATCGATAACTAAAACTTGAAATGTAGCTCTTCTTACTGGCCGATTGCATCAACGTAGATTCTTATTCTGTGTTCTAGTGTGCTGCTTGTACTGTGTCTGCATACCGTATCACGCGACAAGGGCTTGCAGACGATAAATGTAACCGTTTCAGAGAGAAAAGCGACCACTGTGACGATCTGGCGTTATGTCGATTCGATAGTAAATGACGGAAAAGGGAGATTTTCTTAGGTTTTTACTACATATTAACACTTTACACAATATCTCGTGTTACTTGGCTGCCAGTCCTCGGTTCATGCAAAATCTTAAGGTCCTCGGTCTGGTCCAACGCACCAAACCGCCCAATAATTCATTAATCGATAACTAAAACTTGAAATGTAGCTCTTCTTACTGGGCGATTGCATAAACTTAGATGCTTCTTCAGTGTTCTACTATGCCGCTTGTAGTGACTCTGCATACCGCATCACACGACAAGGGCTTGCAGACGATAAATGTAACCGTTTCAGAGAGAAAAGCGACCACTGTGACGATCTGGCGTTATGTCGATTCGATAGTAAATGACGGAAACGGGAGATTTTCTTAGGTTTTTACTACATATTAACACTTTACACAATTTCTCGTGTTACCTGGCTGCCAGTCATCGGTTCATGCAAAATCTTAAGGTCCTCGGTCTGGTCCAGGGCACCAAACCGCCCAATAATTCATTAATCGATAACTAAAACTTGAAATGTAGCTCTTCTTACTGGCCGATTGCATCAACGTAGATTCTTATTCTGTGTTCTAGTGTGCTGCTTGTACTGTGTCTGCATACCGCATCACGCGACAAGGGCTTGCAGACGATAAATGTAACCGTTTCAGAGAGAAGAGCGACCACTGTGACCATCTGGCGTTATGTCGATTCGATAGTAAATGACGGAAACGGGAGATTTTCTTAGGTTTTTACTACATATTAACACTTTACACAATTTCTCGTGTTACCTGGCTGCCAGTCCTCGGTTCATGCAAAATCTTAAGGTCCTCGGTCTGGTCCAAGGCACCAAACCGCCCAATAATTCATTAATCGATAACTAAAACTTGAAATGTAGCTCTTCTTACTGGCCGATTGCATCAACGTAGATTCTTATTCTGTGTTCTAGTGTGCTGCTTGTACTGTGTCTGCATACCGTATCACGCGACAAGGGCTTGCAGACGATAAATGTAACCGTTTCAGAGAGAAAAGCGACCACTGTGATGATCTGGCGTTATGTCGATTCGATAGTAAATGACGGAAAAGGGAGATTTTCTTAGGTTTTTACTACATATTAACACTTTACACAATTTCTCGTTTTACCTGGCTGCCAGTCCTCGGTTCATGCAAAATCTTAAGGTCCTCGGTCTGGTCCAACGCACCAAACCGCCCAATAATTCATTAATCGATAACTAAAACTTGAAATGTAGCTCTTCTTACTGGGCGATTGCATAAACTTAGATGCTTCTTCAGTGTTCTACTATGCCGCTTGTAGTGACTCTGCATACCGCATCACGCGACAAGGGCTTGCAGACGATAAATGTAACCGTTTCAGAGAGAAAAGCGACCACTGTGACGATCTGGCGTTATGTCGATTCTATAGTAAATGACGGAAACGGGAGATTTTCTTAGGTTTTTACTACATATTAACACTTTACACAATTTCTCGTGTTACGTGGTTGCCAGTCCTCGGTTCATGCAAAATCTTAAGGTCCTCGGTCTGGACCAAGGCACCAAACTGCCCAATAATTCATTAATCGATAACTAAAACTTGAAATGTAGCTCTTCTTACTGGCCGATTGCATCAACGTAGATTCTTATTCTGTGTTCTAGTGTGCTGCTTGTACTGTGTCTGCATACCGCATCACGCGACAAGGGCTTGCAGACGATAAATGTAACCGTTTCAGAGAGAAAAGCAACCATTTTGACTAACTGGAGTTATTTCGATTCGATAGTAAATATCGGAAACAGGAGATTATCTTATATTTTTACTACATATTAACACTTTCCACATATTCTGGTGTTACGTGGCTGCCAGTCATCTTTTCATGCAAAATCTTAAGGTCCTCGGTCATGTCAAAGGCATTAAACCAGCCAATAATTCAATTTTCGATAACTAAAATTTGAAGTGTAGCTCTTATTTTTGGTCGATTGCATCAACGTAGATTCTTATTCTGTGTTCTAGTGTGCTGCTTGTACTGTGTCTGCATACCGCATCACGCGACAAGGGCTTGCAGACGATAAATGTAACCGTTTCAGAGAGAAAAGCGACCACTGTGACAATCTGGCGTTATGTCGATTCGATAGTAAATGACGGAAACGGGAGATTTTCTTAGGTTTTTACTACATATTAACACTTTACACAATTTCTCGTGTTACCTGGCTGCCAGTCCTCGGTTCATGCAAAATCTTAAGGTCCTCGGTCTGGTCCAAGGCACCAAACCGCCCAATAATTCATTAATCGATAACTAAAACTTGAAATGTAGCTCTCCTTACTGGCCGATTGCATCAACGTAGATTCTTATTCTGTGTTCTAGTGTGCTGCTTGTACTGTGTCTGCATACCGCATCACGCGACAAGGGCTTGCAGACGATAAATGTAACCGTTTCAGAGAGAAAAGCGACCAATGTGACGATCTGGCGTTATGTGGATTCGATAGTAAATGACGGAAACGGGAGATTTTCTTAGGTTTTTACTACATATTAACACTTTACACAATTTCTCGTGTTACCTGGCTGCCAGTCCTCGGTTCATGCAAAATCTTAAGGTCCTCGGTCTGGTCCAAGGCACCAAACCGCCCAATAATTCATTAATCGATAACTAAAACTTGAAATGTAGCTCTCCTTACTGGCCGATTGCATCAACGTAGATTCTTATTCTGTGTTCTAGTGTGCTGCTTGTACTGTGTCTGCATACCGCATCACGCGACAAGGGCTTGCAGACGATAAATGTAACCGTTTCAGAGAGAAAAGCGACCAATGTGACGATCTGGCGTTATGTGGATTCGATAGTAAATGACGGAAACGGGAGATTTTCTTAGGTTTTTACTACATATTAACACTTTACACAATTTCTCGTGTTACCTGGCTGCCAGTCCTCGGTTCATGCAAAATCTTAAGGTCCTCGGTCTGGTCCAAGGCACCAAACCGCCCAATAATTCATTAATCGATAACTAAAACTTGAAATGTAGCTCTCCTTACTGGCCGATTGCATCAACGTAGATTCTTATTCTGTGTTCTAGTGTGCTGCTTGTACGGTGTCTGCATACCGCATCACGCGACAAGGGCTTGCAGACGATAAATGTAACCGTTTCAGAGAGAAAAGCGACCAATGTGACGATCTGGCGTTATGTCGATTCGATAGTAAATGACGGAAACGGGAGATTTTCTTAGGTTTTTACTACATATTAACACTTTACACAATTTATCGTGTTACCTGGCTGCCTGTCCTCGGTTCATGCAAAATCTTAAGGTCCTCGGTCATGTCAAAGGCATTAAACCGGCCAATAATTCAATTTTCGATAACTAAAATTTGAAGTGTAGCTTTTCCTTTTCGCCGATTGCATCAACGTAGATTCTTATTCTGTGTTCTAGTGTGCTGCTTGTACTGTGTCTGCATACCGCATCACGCGACAAGGGCTTGCAGACGATAAATGTAACCGTTTCAGAGAGAAAAGCGACCAATGTGACGATCTGGCGTTATGTCGATTCGATAGTAAATAACGGAAACGGGAGATTTTCTTAGGTTTTTACTACATATTAACACTTTACACAATTTCTCGTGTTACCTGGCTGCCAGTCCTCGGTTCATGCAAAATCTTAAGGTCCTCGGTTTGGTCCAAGGCACCAAACCGCCCAATAATTCATTAATGGATAACTAAAACTTGAAATGTAGCTCTTCTTACTGGGCGATTGCATAAACTTAGATGCTTCTTCAGTGTTCTACTATGCCGCTTGTAGTGACTCTGCATACCGCATCACGCGACAAGGGCTCGCAGACGATAAATGTAACCGTTTCAGAGAGAAAAGCGACCACTGTGACGATCTGGCGTTATGTCGATTCGATAGTAAATGACGGAAACGGGAGAATTTCTTAGGTTTTTACTACATATTAACACTTTACACAATTTCTCGTGTTACCTGGCTGCCAGTCCTCGGTTCATGCAAAATCTTAAGGTCCTCGGTCTGGTCCAAGGCACCAAACCGCCCAATAATTCATTAATCGATAACTAAAACTTGAAATGTAGCTCTTCTTACTGGGCGATTGCATAAACTTAGATGCTTCTTCAGTGTTCTACTATGCCGCATGTAGTGACTCTGCATACCGCATCACGCGACAAGGGCTTGCAGACGATAAATGTAACCGTTTCAGAGAGAAAAGCGACCACTGTGACGATCTGGCGTTATGTCGATTCGATAGTAAATGACGGAAACGGGAGATTTTCTTAGGTTTTTACTACATATTAACACTTTACACAATTTCTCGTGTTACCTGGCTGCCAGTCCTCGGTTCATGCAAAATCTTAAGGTCTTCGGTTGGTCCAAGGCACCAAACCGCCCAATAATTCATTAATCGATAACTAAAACTTGAAATGTAGCTCTTCTTACTGGCCGATTGCATCAACGTAGATTCTTATTCTGTGTTCTAGTGTGCTGCTTGTACTGTGTCTGCATACCGCATCACGCGACAAGGGCTTGCAGACGATAAATGTAACCGTTTCAGAGAGAAAAGCGACCAATGTGACGATCTGGCGTTATGTCGATTCGATAGTAAATGACGGAAACGGGAGATTTTCTTAGGTTTTTACTACATATTAACACTTTACACAATTTCTCGTGTTACCTGGCTGCCAGTCCTCGGTTCATGCAAAATCTTAAGGTCCTCGGTCTGGTC
This sequence comes from Schistocerca cancellata, assembly GCF_023864275.1. Classification (NCBI taxonomy): domain Eukaryota; kingdom Metazoa; phylum Arthropoda; class Insecta; order Orthoptera; family Acrididae; genus Schistocerca; species Schistocerca cancellata. The sequence continues at coordinate 5,134,747 of NW_026047150.1, forward strand.
CAAGGCATCAAACCGCCCAATAATTCATTAATCGATAACTAAAACTTGAAATGTAGCTCTTCTTACTGGCCGATTGCATCAACGTAGATTCTTATTCTGTGTTCTAGTGTGCTGCTTGTACTGTGTCTGCATACCGCATCACGCGACAAGGGCTTGCAGACGATAAATGTAACCGTTTCAGAGAGAAAAGCGACCACTGTGACGATCTGGCGTTATGTCGATTCGATAGTAAATGACGGAAACGGGAGATTTTCTTAGGTTTTTACTACATATTAACACTTTACACAATTTCTCGTGTTACCTGGCTGCCAGTCCTCGGTTCATGCAAAATCTTAAGGTCCTCGGTCATGTCAAAGGCATTAAACCGGCCAATAATTCAATTTTCGATAACTAAAATTTGAAGTGTAGCTCTTCTTTTTGGCCGATTGCATCAACGTAGATTCTTATTCTGTGTTCTAGTGTGCTGCTTGTACTGTGACTGCATACCGCATCACGCGACAAGGGCTTGCAGACGATAAATATAACCGTTTCAGAGAGAAAAGCGACCAATGTGACGATCTGGCGTTATGTCGATTCGACAGTAAATGACGGAAACGGGAGATTTTCTTAGGTTTTTACTACATATTAACACTTTACACAATTTCTCGTGTTACCCGGCTGCCAGTCCTCGGTTCATGCAAAATCTTAAGGTCCTCGGTCTGGCCCAAGGCACCAAACCGCCCAATAATTCATTAATGGATAACTAAAACTTGAAATGTAGCTCTTCTTACTGGCCGATTGCATCAACGTAGATTCTTATTCTGTGTTCTAGTGTGCTGCTTGTACTGTGTCTGCATACCGCATCACGCGACAAGGGCTTGCAGACGATAAATGTAACCCTTTCAGAGAGAAAAGCGACCACTGTGACGATCTGGCGTTATGTCGATTCGATAGTAAATGACGGAAACGGGAGATTTTCTTGGGTTTTTACTACATATTAACACTTTACACAATTTCTCGTGTTACCTGGCTGCCAGTCCTCGGTTCATGCAAAATCTTAAGGTCCTCGGTCTGGTCTAAGGCACCAAACCGCCCAATAATTCATTAATCGATAACTGAAACTTGAAATGTAGGTCTTCTTACTGGCCGATTGCATCAACGTAGATTCCTATTCTGTGTTCTAGTGTGCTGCTTGTACTGTGTCTGCATACCGCATCACGCGACAAGGGCTTGCAGACGATAAATGTAACCGTTTCAGAGAGAAATGCGACCAATGTGACGATCTGGCGTTATGTCGATTCGATAGTAAATGAAGGAAACGGGAGATTTTCTTAGGTTTTTACTACATATTAACACTTTACACAATTTCTCGTGTTACCTGGCTGCCAGTCCTCGGTTCATGCAAAATCTTAAGGTCCTCGGTCTGGTCCAAGGCACCAAACCGCCCAATAATTCATTAATGGATAACTAAAATTTGAAAGGTAGCTCTTCTTACTGGCCGATTGCATCAACGTAGATTCTTATTCTGTGTTCTAGTGTGCTGCTTGTACTGTGTCTGCATACCGCATCACGCGACAAGGGCTTGCAGACGATAAATGTAACCGTTTCAGAGAGAAAAGCGACCACTGTGACGATCTGGCGTTATGTCGATTCGATAGTAAATGACGGAAACGGGAGATTTTCTTAGGTTTTTACTACATATTAACACTTTACACAATTTCTCGTCTTACCAGGCTGCCAGTCCTCGGTTCATGCAAAATCTTAAGGTCCTCGGTCTGGTCCAAGGCACCAAACCGCCCAATAATTCATTAATCGATAACTAAAACTTGAAATGTAGCTCTTCTTACTGGGCGATTGCATAAACTTAGATGCTTCTTCAGTGTTCTACTATGCCGCTTGTAGTGACTCTGCATACCGCTTCACGCGACAAGGGCTTGCAGACGATAAATGTAACCGTTTCAGAGAGAAAAGCGACCACTGTGACGATCTGGCGTTATGTCGATTCGATAGTGAATGACGGATACGGGAGATTTTCTTAGGTTTTTACTACATATTAACACTTTACACAATTTCTCGTGTTACCTGGCTGCCAGTCCTCGGTTCATGCAAAATCTTAAGGTCCTCGGTCTGGTCCAAGGCACCAAACCGCCCAATAATTCATTAATCGATAACTAAAACTTGAAATGTAGCCCTTCTTCCTGGCCGATTGCATCAACGTAGATTCTTATTCTGTGTTCTAGTGTGCTGCTTGTACTGTGTCTGCATACCGCATCACGCGACAAGGGCTTGCAGACGATAAATGTAACCGTTTCAGAGAGAAAAGCGACCACTGTGACGATCTGGCGTTATGTCGATACGATAGTAAATGACGGAAACGGGAGATTTTCTTAGGTTTTTACTACATATTAACACTTTACACAATTTCTCGTGTTACCTGGCTGCCAGTCCTCGGTTCATGCAAAATCTTAAGGTCCTCGGTCTGGTCCAAGGCACCAAACCGCCCAATAATTCATTAATCGATAACTAAAACTTGAAATGTAGCTCTTCTTACTGGCCGATTGCATCAACGTAGATTCTTATTCTGTGTTCTAGTGTGCTGCTTGTACTGTGTCTGCATACCGCATCACGCGACAAGGGCTTGCAGACGATAAATGTAACCGTTTCAGAGAGAAAAGAGACCACTGTGACGATCTGGCGTTATGTCGATTCGATAGTAAATGACGGAAACGGGAGATTTTCTTAGGTTTTTACTACATATTAACATTTTACACAATTTCTCGTGTTACCTGGCTGCCAGTTCTCGGTTCATGCAAAATCTTAAGGTCCTCGGTCATGTCAAAGGCATTAAACCGGCAAATAATTCAATTTTCGATAACTAAAATTTGAAGTGTAGCTCTTCTTTTTGGCCGATTGCATCAACGTAGATTCTTATTCTGTGTTCTAGTGTGCTGCTTGTACTGTGTCTGCATACCGCATCACGCGACAAGGGCTTGCAGACGATAAATGTAACCGTTTCAGAGAGAAAAGCGACCACTGTGACGATCTGGCGTTATGTCGATTCGATAGTAAATGACGGAAACGGGAGATATTCTTAGGTTTTTACTACATATTAACACTTTACACAATTTCTCGTGTTACCTGGCTGCCAGTCCTCGGTTCATGCAAAATCTTAAGGTCCTCGGTCAGGTCCAAGGCACCAAACCGCACAATAATTCATTAATCGATAACTAAAACTTGAAATGTAGCTCTTCTTACTGGCCGATTGCATCAACGTAGATTCTTATTCTGTGTTCTAGTGTGCTGCTTGTACTGTGTCTGCATACCGCATCACGCGACAAGGGCTTGCAGACGATAAATTTAACCGTTTCAGAGAGAAAAGCGACCACTGTGACGATCTGGCGTTATGTCGATTCGATAGTAAATGACGGAAACGGGAGATTTTCTTAGGTTTTTACTACATATTAACACTTTACACAATTTCTCGTGTTACCTGGCTGCCAGTCCTCGGTTCATGCAAAATCTTAAGGTCCTCGGTCTGGTCCAAGGCACCAAACCGCCCAATAATTCATTAATCGATAACTAAAACTTGAAATGTAGCTCTTCTTACTGGCCGATTGCATCAACGTAGATTCTTATTCTGTGTTCTAGTGTGCTGCTTGTACTGTGTCTGCATACCGCATCACGCGACAAGGGCTTGCAGACGATAAATGTAACCGTTTCAGAGAGAAAAGCGACCACTGTGACGATCTGGCGTTATGTCGATTCGATAGTAAATGACGGCAACGGGAGATTTTCTTAGGTTTTTACTACATATTAACACTTTACACAATTTCTCGTGTTACCTGGCTGCCAGTTCTCAGTTCATGCAAAATCTTAAGGTCCTCGGTCATGTCAAAGGCATTAAACCGGCAAATAATTCAATTTTCGATAACTAAAATTTGAAGTGTAGCTCTTCTTTTTGGCCGATTGCATCAACGTAGATTCTTATTCTGTGTTCTAGTGTGCTGCTTGTACTGTGTCTGCATACCGCATCACGCGACAAGGGCTTGCAGACGATAAATGTAACCGTTTCAGAGAGAAAAGCGACCACTGTGACGATCTGGCGTTATGTCGATTCGATAGTAAATGACGGAAACGGGAGATTTTCTTAGGTTTGTACTACATATTAACACTTTACACAATTTCTCGTGTTACCTGGCTGCCAGTCCTCGGTTCATCCAAATTTTTAAGGTCCACGGTCTGGTCCAAGGCACCAAACCGCCAAATAATTCATTAATCGATAACTAAAACTTGAAATGTAGCTCTTCTTACTGGGCGATTGCATAAACTTAGATGCTTCTTCAGTGTTCTACTATGCCGCTTGTAGTGACTCTGCATACCGCATCACGCGACAAGGGCTTGCAGACGATAAATGTAACCGTTTCAGAGAGATAAGCGACTAATGTGACGATCTGGCGTTATGTCGATTCGATAGTAAATGACGGAAACGGGAGATTTTCTTAGGTTTTTACTACATATTAACACTTTACACAATTTCTCGTGTTACCTGGCTGCCAGTCCTCGGTTCATGTAAAATCTTAAGGTCCTCGGTCATGTCAAAGGCATTAAACCGGCCAATAATTCAATTTTCGATAGCTAAAATTTGAAGTGTAGCTCTTCTTTTTGGCCGATTGCATCAACGTAGATTCTTATTCTGTGTACTAGTGTGCTGCTTGTACTGTGTCTGCATACCGCATCACGCGACAAGGGCTTGCAGACGATAAATGTAACCGTTTCAGAGAGAAAAGCGACCACTGTGACGATCTGGCGTTATGTCGATTCGATAGTAAATGACGGAAACGGGAGATTTTCTTAGGTTTTTACTACATATTAACACTTTACACAATTTCTCGTCTTACCTGGCTGCCAGTCCTCGGTTCATGCAAAATCTTATGGTCCTCGGTCTGGTCCAAGGCACCAAACCGCTCAATAATTCATTAATCGATAACTAAAACTTGAAATGTAGCTCTTCTTACTGGCCGATTGCATCAACGTAGATTCTTATTCTAAGTTCTAGTGTGCTGCTTGTACTGTGTCTGCATACCGCATCACGCGACAAGGGCTTGCAGACGATAAATGTAACCCTTTCAGAGAGAAAAGCGACCACTGTGACGATCTGGCGTTATGTCGATTCAATAGTAAATGACGGAAACGGGAGATTTTCTTACGTTTTTACTACATATTAACACTTTACACAATTTCTCGTGTTACCTGGCTGCCAGTCCTCGGTTCATGGAAAATCTTAAGGTCCTCGGTCAGGTCCAAGGCACCAAACCGCCCAATAATTCATTAATCGATAACTAAAACTTGAAATATAGCTCTTCTTACTGGCCGATTGCATCAACGTAGATTCTTATTCTGTGTTCTAGTGTGCTGCTTGTACTGTGTCTGCATACCGCATCACGCGACAAGGGCTTGCAGACGATAAATGTAACCGTTTCAGAGAGAAAAACGACCACTGTGACGATCTGGCGTTATGTCGATTCAATAGTAAATGACGGAAACGGGAGATTTTCTTAGGTTTTTACTACATATTAACACTTTACACAATTTCTCGTGTTACCTGGCTGCCAGTCCTCGGTTCATGCAAAATCTTAAGGTCCTCGGTCTGGTCCAAGGCACCAAACCGCCCAATAATTCATTAATCGATAACTAAAACTTGAAATGTAGCTCTTCTTACTGGCCGATTGCATCAACGTAGATTCTTATTCTGTGTTCTAGTGTGCTGCTTGTACTGTGTCTGCATACCGCATCACGCGACAAGGGCTTGCAGACGATAAATGTAACCGTTTCAGAGAGAAAAGCGACCACTGTGACGATCTGGCGTTATGTCGATTCGATAGTAAATGACGGAAACGGGAGATTTTTGTGGGTTTTTACTACATATTAACACTTTACACAATTTCTCGTGTTACCTGGCTGCCAGTCCTCGGTTCATGCAAATTCTTAAGGTCCTCGGTCTGGTCCAAGGCACCAAACCGCCCAATAATTCATTAATCGATAACTAAAACTTGAAATGTAGCTCTTCTTACTGGGCGATTGCATAAACTTAGATGCTTCTTCAGTGTTCTACTATGCCGCTTGTAGTGACTCTGCATACCGCATCACGCGACAAGGGCTTGCAGACGATAAATGTAACCGTTTCAGAGAGAAAAGCGACCACTGTGACGATCTGGCGTTATGTCGATTCGATAGTAAATGACGGAAACGGGAGATTATCTTAGGTTTTTACTACATATTAACACTTTACACAATTTCTCGTGTTACCTGGCTGCCAGTCCTCGGTTCATGCAAAATCTTAAGGTCCTCGGTCAGGTCCAAGGCACCAAACCGCCCAATAATTCATTAATCGATAACTAAAACTTGAAATGTAGCTCTTCTTACTGGCCGATTGCATCAACGTAGATTCTTGTTCTGTGTTCTAGTGTGCTGCTTGTACTGTGTCTGCATACCGCATCACGCGACAAGGGCTTGCAGACGATAAATGTAACCGTTTCAGAGAGAAAAGCGACCACTGTGACGATCTGGCGTTATGTCGATTCGATAGTAAGTGAAGAAACGGGAGATTTTCTTAGGTTTTTACTACATATTAACACTTTACACAATTTCTCGTGTTACCTGGCTGCCAGTCCTCGGTTCATGCAAAATCTTAAGGTCCTCGGTCTGGTCCAAGGCACCAAACCGCCCAATAATTCATTAATCGATAACTAAAACTTGAAATGTAGCTCTTCTTACTGGGCGATTGCATAAACTTAGATGCTTCTTCAAAGTTCTACAATGCCGCTTGTAGTGACTCTGCATACCGCATCACGCGACAAGGGCTTGCAGACGATAAATGTAACCGTTTCAGAGAGAAAAGCGACCAATGTGACGATCTGGCGTTATGTCGATTCGCTAGTAAATGACGGAAACGGGATATTTTCTTAGGTTTTTACTACATATTAACACTTTACACAATTTCTCGTGTTACCTGGCTGCCTATCCTCGGTTCATGCAAAATCTTAAGGTCCTCGGTCTGGTCCAAGGCACCAAACCGCCCAATAATTCATTAATCGATAACTAAAACTTGAATTGCAGCTCTTCTTACTGGGCGATTGCATAAACTTAGATGCTTCTTCAGTGTTCTACTATGCCGCTTGTAGTGACTCTGCATACCGCATCACGCGACAAGGGCTTGCAGACGATAAATGTAACCGTTTCAGAGAGAAAAGCGACCAATGTGACGATCTGGCGTTATGTCGATTCGATAGTAAATGACGGAAACGGGAGATTTTCTTAGGTTTTTACTACATATTAACACTTTACACAATTTCTCGTGTTACCTGGCTGCCAGTCCTCGGTGCATGCAAAATCTTAAGGTCCTCGGTCTGGTCCCATGCACCAAACCGCCCAATAATTCATTAATCGATAACTAAAACTTGAACTGCAGCTCTTCTTACTGGGCGATTGCATAAACTTAGATGCTTCTTCAGTGTTCTACTATGCCGCTTGTAGTGACTCGGCATACCGCATCACGCGACAAGGGCTTGCAGACGATAAATGTAACCGTTTCAGAGAGAAAAGCGACCACTGTGACGATCTGGCGTTATGTCGATTCGATAGTAAATGACGGAAACGGGAGATTTTCTTAGGTTTTTACTACATATTAACACTTTACACAATTTCTCGTGTTACCTGGCTGCCAGTCCTCGGTTCATTCAAAATCTTAAGGTCCTCGGTCAGGTCCAAGGCACCAAACCGCCCAATAATTCATTAATCGATAACTTAAACTTGAAATGTAGCTCTTCTTACTGGCCGATTGCATCAACGTAGATTCTTATTCTGTGTTCTAGTGTGCTGCTTGTACTGTGTCTGCATACCGCATCACGCGACAAGGGCTTGCAGACGATAAATGTAACCGTTTCAGAGAGAAAAGCGACCACTGTGACGATCTGGCGTTATGTCGATTCGATAGTAAATGACGGAAACGGGAGATTTTCTTAGGTTTTTACTACATATTAACACTTTACACAATTTCTCGTGTTACCTGGCTGCCAGTCCTCGGTTCATGCAAAACTTAAGGTCCTCGGTCTGGTCCAAGGCACCAAACCGCCCAATAATTCATTAAACGATAACTAAAACTTGAAATGTAGCTCTTCTTACTGGCCGATTGCATCAAAGTAGATTCTTATTCTGTGTTCTAGTGTGCTGCTTGTACTGTGTCTGCATACCGCATCACGCAACAAGGGCTTGCAGACGATAAATGTAACCGTTTCAGAGAGAAAAGCGACCACTGTGACGATCTGGCGTTATGTCGATTCGATAGTAAATGACGGAAACGGGAGATTTTCTTAGGTTTTTACTACATATTAACACTTTACACAATTTCTCGTGTTACCTGGCTGCCAGTCCTCGGTTCATGCAAAATCTTAAGGTCCTCGGTCTGGTCCAAGGCACCAAACCGCCCAATAATTCATTAATCGATAACTAAAACTTGAAATGTAGCTCTTCTTACTGGGCGATTGCATAAACTTAGATGCTTCTTCAGTGTTCTACTATGCCGCTTGTAGTGACTCGGCATACCGCATCACGCGACAAGGGCTTGCAGACGATAAATGTAACCGTTTCAGAGAGAAAAGCGACCACTGTGAAGATCTGGCTTTATGTCGATTCGATAGTAAATGACGGAAACGGGAGATTTTCTTGGGTTTTTACTACATATTAACACTTTACACAATTTCTCTTGTTACCTGGCTGCCAGTCCTCGGTTCATGCAAAATCTTAAGGTCCTCGGTCTGGCCCAAGGCACCAAACCGCCCAATAATTCATTAATCGATAACTAAAACTTGAAATGTAGCTCTTCTTACTGGGCGATTGCATAAACTTAGATGCCTCTTCAGTGTTCTACTATGCCGCTTGTAGTGACTCTGCATACCGCATCACGCGACAAGGGCTTGCAGACGATAAATGTAACCGTTTCAGAGAGAAAAGCGACCACTGTGAAGATCTGGCGTTATGTCGATTCGACAGTAAATGACGGAAACGGGTGATTTTCTTGGGTTTTTACTACATATTAACACTTTACACAATTTCTCGTGTTACCTGGCTGCCAGTCCTCGGTTCATGCAAAATCTTAAGGTCCTCGGTCTGGTCCAAGGCACCAAACCGCCCAATAATTCATTAATCGATAACTAAAACTTGAAATGTAGCTCTTCTTACTGGGCGATTGCATAAACTTAGATGCCTCTTCAGTGTTCTACTATGCCGCTTGTAGTGACTCTGCATACCGCATCACGCGACAAGGGCTTGCAGACGATAAATGTAACCGTTTCAGAGAGAAAAGCGACCACTGTGAAGATCTGGCGTTATGTCGATTCGACAGTAAATGACGGAAACGGGAGATTTTCTTGGGTTTTTACTACATATTAACACTTTACACAATTTCTCGTGTTACCTGGCTGCCAGTCCTCGGTTCATGCAAAATCTTAAGGTCCTCGGTCTGGTCCAAGGCACCAAACCGCCCAATAATTCATTAATCGATAACTAAAACTTGAAATGTAGCTCTTCTTCCTGGCCGATTGCATCAACGTAGATTCTTATTCTGTGTTCTAGTGTGCTGCTTGTACTGTGTCTGCATACCGCATCACGCGACAAGGGCTTGCAGACGATAAATGTAACCGTTTCAGAGAGAAAAGCGACCACTGTGACGATCTGGCGTTATGTCGATTCGATAGTAAATGATGGAAACGGGAGATTTTCTTAGGTTTTTACTACATATTAACACTTTACACAATTTCTCGTGTTACCTGGCTGCCAGTCCTCGGTTCATGCAAAATCTTAAGGTCTTCGGTTGGTCCAAGGCACCAAACCGCCCAATAATTCATTAATCGATAACTAAAACTTGAAATGTAGCTCTTCTTACTGGCCGATTGCATCAACGTAGATTCTTATTCTGTGTTCTAGTGTGCTGCTTGTACTGTGTCTGCATACCGCATCACGCGACAAGGGCTTGCAGACGATAAATGTAACCGTTTCAGAGAGAAAATCGACCACTGTGACGATCTGGCGTTATGTCGATTCGATAGTAAATGACGGAAACGGGAGATTTTCTTAGGTTTTTACTACATATTAACACTTTACACAATTTCTCGTCTTACCTGGCTGCCAGTCCTCGGTTCATGCAAATTCTTAAGGTCCTCGGTCTGGTCCAAGGCACCAAACCGCCCAATAATTCATTAATCGATAACTAAAACTTGAAATGTAGCTCTTCTTACTGGCCGATTGCATCAACGTAGATTCTTATTCTGTGTTCTAGTGTGCTGCTTGTACTGTGTCTGCATACCGCATCACGCGACAAGGGCTTGCAGACGATAAATGTAACCGTTTCAGAGAGAAAAGCGACCACTGTGACGATCTGGCGTTATGTCGATTCGATAGTAAATGACGGAAACGGGAGATTTTCTTAGGTTTTTACTACATATTAACACTTTACACAATTTCTCGTGTTACCTGGATGCCAGTCCTCGGTTCATGCAAAATCTTAAGGTCCTCGGTCTGGTCCAAGGCACCAAACCGCCCAATAATTCATTAATCGATAACTAAAACTTGAAATGTAGCTCTTCTTACTGGCCGATTCCATCAACGTAGATTCTTATTCTGTGTTCTAGTGTGCTGCTTGTACTGTGTCTGCATACCGCATCACGCGACAAGGGCTTGCAGACGATAAATGTAACCGTTTCAGAGAGAAAAGCGACCACTGTGACGATCTGGCGTTATGTCGATTCGATAGTAAATGACGGAAACGGGAGATTTTCTTAGGTTTTTACTACATATTAACACTTTACACAATTTCTCGTGTTACCTGGCTGCCAGTCCTCGGTTCATGCAAAATCTTAAGGTCCTCGGTCTGGTCCAAGGCACCAAACCGCCCAATAATTCATTAATCGATAACTAAAACTTGAAATGTAGCTCTTCTTACTGGCCGATTGCATCAACGTAGATTCTTATTCTGTGTTCTAGTGTGCTGCTTGTACTGTGTCTGCATACCGCATCACGCGACAAGGGCTTGCAGACGATAAATGTAACCGTTTCAGAGAGAAAAACGACCACTGTGACGACCTGGCGTTATGTCGATTCGATAGTAAATGACGGAAACGGGAGATTTTCTTAGGTTTTTACTACATATTAACACTTTACACAATTTCTCGTGTTACCTGGCTGCCAGTCCTCGGTTCATGCAAAATTTTAAGGTCCTCGGTCTGGTCCAAGGCACCAAACCGCCCAATAATTCATTAATCGATAACTAAAACTTGAAATGTAGCTCTTCTTCCTGGCCGATTGCATCAACGTTGATTCTTATTCTGTGTTCTAGTGTGCTGCTTGTACTGTGTCTGCATACCGCATCACGCGACAAGGGCTTGCAGACGATAAATGTAACCGTTTCAGAGAGAAAAGCGACCACTGTGACGATCTGGCGTTATGTCGATTCGATAGTAAATGACGGAAACGGGAGATTTTCTTAGGTTTTTACTACATATTAACACTTTACACAATTTCTCGTGTTACCTGGCTGCCAGTCCTCGGTTCATGCAAAATCTTAAGGTCTTCGGTTGGTCCAAGGCACCAAACCGCCCAATAATTCATTAATCGATAACTAAAACTTGAAATGTAGCTCTTCTTACTGGCCGATTGCATCAACGTAGATTCTTATTCTGTGTTCTAGTGTGCTGCTTGTACTGTGTCTGCATACCGCATCACGCGACAAGGGCTTGCAGACGATAAATGTAACCGTTTCAGAGAGAAAAGCGACCACTGTGACGATCTGGCGTTATGTCGATTCGATAGTAAATGACGGAAACGGGAGATTTTCTTAGGTTTTTACAACATATTAACACTTTACACAATTTCTCGTGTTACCTGGCTGCCAGTCCTCGGTTCATGCAAAATCTTAAGGTCCTCGGTCTGGTCCAAGGCACCAAACCGCCCAATAATTCATTAATCGATAACTAAAACTTGAAATGTAGCTCTTCTTACTGGCCGATTGCATCAACGTAGATTCTTATTCTGTGTTCTAGTGTGCTGCTTGTACAGTGTCTGCATACCGCATCACGCGACAAGGGCTTGCAGACGATAAATGTAACCGTTTCAGAGAGAAAAACGACCACTGTGACGATCTGGCGTTATGTCGATTCGATAGTAAATGACGGAAACGGGAGATTTTCTTAGGTTTTTACTACATATTAACACTTTACACAATTTCTCGTGTTACCTGGCTGCCAGTCCTCGGTTCATGCAAAATCTTAAGGTCCTCGGTCTGGTCCAAGGCACCAAACCGCCCAATAATTCATTAATCGATAACTAAAACTTGAAATGTAGCTCTTCTTACTGGGCGATTGCATAAACTTAGATGCTTCTTCAGTGTTCTACTATGCCGCTTGTAGTGACTCTGCATACCGCATCACGCGACAAGGGCTTGCAGACGATAACTGTAACCGTTTCAGAGAGAAAAGCGACCACTGTGACGATCTGGCGTTATGTCGATTCGATAGTAAATGACGGAAACGGGAGATTTTCTTGGGTTTTTACTACATATTAACACTTTCCACATTTTCTCGTGTTTCGTGGCTGCCAGTCCTCGGTTCATGCAAAATCTTAAGGTCCTCGGTCTGGTCCAAGGCACCAAACCGCCCAATAATTCATTAATCGATGACTAAAACTTGAAATGTAGCTCTTCTTACTGGCCGATTGCATCAACGTAGATTCTTATTCTGTGTTCTAGTGTGCTGCTTGTACTGTGTCTGCATACCGCATCACGCCACAAGTCCTTGCAGACGATAAATGTAACCGTTTCAGAGAGAAAAACGACCACTGTGACGATCTGGCGTTATGTCGATTCGATAGTAAATGACGGAAACGGGAGATTTTCTAAGGTTTTTACTACATATTAACACTTTACACAATTTCTCGTGTTACCTGGCTGCCAGTCCTCGGTTCATGCAAAATCTTAAGGTCCTCGGTCTGGTCCAAGGCACCAAACCGCCCAATAATTCATTAATCGATAACTAAAACTTGAAATGTAGCTCTTCTTCCTGGCCGATTGCATCAACGTAGATTCTTATTATGTGTTCTAGTGTGCTGCTTGTACTGTGTCTGCATACCGCATCACGCGACAAGGGCTTGCAGACGATAAATGTAACCGTTTCAGAGAGAAAAGCGACCAATGTGACGATCTGGCGTTATGTCGATTCGATAGTAAATGACGGAAACGGGAGATTTTCTTAGGTTTTTACTACATATTAACACTTTACACAATTTCTCGTGTTACCTGGCTGCCAGTCCTCGGTTCATGCAAAATCTTAAGGTCCTCGGTCTGGTCCAAGGCACCAAACCGCCCAATAATTCATTAATCGATAACTAAAACTTGAAATGTAGCTCTTCTTCCTGGCCGATTGCATCAACGTAGATTCTTATTCTGTGTTCTAGTGTGCTGCTTGTACTGTGTCTGCATACCGCATCACGCGACAAGGGCTTGCAGACGATAAATGTAACCGTTTCAGAGAGAAAAGCGACCACTGTGACGATCTGGCGTTATGTCGATTCGATAGTAAATGACGGAAACGGGAGATTTTCTTAGGTTTTTACTACATATTAACACTTTACACAATTTCTCGTGTTACCTGGCTGCCAGTCCTCGGTTCATGCAAAATCTTAAGGTCCTCGGTCTGGTCCAAGGCACCAAACCGCCCAATAATTCATTAATCGATAACTAAAACTTGAAATGTAGCTCTTCTTCCTGGCCGATTGCATCAACGTAGATTCTTATTCTGTGTTCTAGTGTGCTGCTTGTACTGTGTCTGCATACCGCATCACGCGACAAGGGCTTGCAGACGATAAATGTAACCGTTTCAGAGAGAAAAGCGACCACTGTGACGATCTGGCGTTATGTCGATTCGATAGTAAATGACGGAAACGGGAGATTTTCTTAGGTTTTTACTACATATTAACACTTTACACAATTTCTCGTGTTACCTGGCTGCCAGTCCTCGGTTCATGCAAAATCTTAAGGTCCTCGGTCTGGTCCAAGGCACCAAACCGCCCAATAATTCATTAATCGATAACTAAAACTTGAAATGTAGCTCTTCTTCCTGGCCGATTGCATCAACGTAGATTCTTATTCTGTGTTCTAGTGTGCTGCTTGTACTGTGTCTGCATACCGCATCACGCGACAAGGGCTTGCAGACGATAAATGTAACCGTTTCAGAGAGAAAAGCGACCACTGTGACGATCTGGCGATATGTCGATTCGATAGTAAATGACGGAAACGGGAGATTTTCTTAGGTTTTTACTACATATTAACACTTTACACAATTTCTCGTGTTACCTGGCTGCCAGTCCTCGGTTCATGCAAAATCTTAAGGTCCTCGGTCTGGTCCAAGGCACCAAACCGCCCAATAATTCATTAATCGATAACTAAAACTTGAAATGTAGCTCTTCTTCCTGGCCGATTGCATCTACGTAGATTCTTATTCTGTGTTGTAGTGTGCTGCTTGTACTGTGTCTGCGTACCGCATCACTCGACAAGGGCTTGCAGACGATAAATGTAACCGTTTCAGAGAGAAAAGCGACCACTGTGACGATCTGGCGTTATGTCGATTCGATAGTAAATGACGGAAACGGGAGATTTTCTTAGGTTTTTACTACATATTAACACTTTACACAATTTCTCGTGTTACCTGGCTGCCAGTCCTCGGTTCATGCAAAATCTTAAGGTCCTCGGTCTGGTCCAAGGCACCAAACCGCCCAATAATTCATTAATCGATAACTAAAACTTGAAATGTAGCTCTTCTTCCTGGCCGATTGCATCAACGTAGATTCTTATTCTGTGTTCTAGTGTGCTGCTTGTACTGTGTCTGCGTACCGCATCACGCGACAAGGGCTTGCAGACGATAAATGTAACCGTTTCAGAGAGAAAAGCGACCACTGTGACGATCTGGCGTTATGTCGATTCGATAGTAAATGACGGAAACGGGAGATTTTCTTAGGTTTTTACTACATATTAACACTTTACACAATTTCTCGTGTTACCTGGCTGCCAGTCCTCGGTTCATGCAAAATCTTAAGGTCCTCGGTCTGGTCCAAAGCACCAAACCGCCCAATAATTCATTAATCGATAACTAAAACTTGAAATGTAGCTCTTCTTCCTGGCCGATTGCATCAACGTAGATTCTTATTCTGTGTTCTAGGGTGCTGCTTGTACTGTGTCTGCATACCGCATCACGCGACAAGGGCTTGCAGACGATAAATGTAACCGTTTCAGAGAGAAAAGCGACCACTGTGACGATCTGGCGTTATGTCGATTCGATAGTAAATGACGGAAAAGGGAGATTTTCTTAGGTTTTTACTACATATTAACACTTTACACAATTTCTCGTGTTACCTGGCTGCCAGTCCTCGGTTCATGCAAAATCTTAAGGTCCTCGGTCTGGTCCAAGCAACAAACCGCCCAATAATTCATTAATCGATAACTAAAACTTGAAATGTAGCTCTTCTTCCTGGCCGATTGCATCAACGTAGATTCTTATTCTGTGTTCTAGTGTGCTGCTTGTACTGTGTCTGCATACCGCATCACGCGACAAGGGCTTGCAGACGATAAATGTAACCGTTTCAGAGAGAAAAGCGACCACTGTGACGATCTGGCGATATGTCGATTCGATAGTAAATGACGGAAACGGGAGATTTTCTTAGGTTTTTACTACATATTAACACTTTACACAATTTCTCGTGTTACCTGGCTGACAGTCCTCGGTTCATGCAAAATCTTAAGGTCCTCGGTCTGGTCCAAGGCACCAAACCGCCCAATAATTCATTAATCGATAACTAAAACTTGAAATGTAGCTCTTCTTCCTGGCCGATTGCATCAACGTAGATTCTTATTCTGTGTTCTAGTGTGCTGCTTGTACTGTGTCTGCATACCGCATCACGCGACAAGGGCTTGCAGACGATAAATGTAACCGTTTCAGAGAGAAAAGCGACCACTATGACGATCTGGCGTTATGTCGATTCGATAGTAAATGACGGAAACGGGAGATTTTCTTAGGTTTTTACTACATAATAACACTTTACACAATTTCTCGTGTTACCTGACTGCCAGTCCTCGGTTCATGCAAAATCTTAAGGTCCTCGGTCTGGTCCAAGGCACCAAACCGCCCAATAATTCATTAATCGATAACTAAAACTTGAAATGTAGCTCTTCTTCCTGGCCGATTGCATCAACGTAGATTCTTATTCTGTGTTCTAGTGTGCTGCTTGTACTGTGTCTGCGTACCGCATCACGCGACAAGGGCTTGCAGACGATAAATGTAACCGTTTCAGAGAGAAAAGCGACCACTGTGACGATCTGGCGTTATGTCGATTCGATAGTAAATGACGGAAACGGGAGATTTTCTTAGGTTTTTACTACATATTAACACTTTACACAATTTCTCGTGTTACCTGGCTGCCAGTCCTCGGTTCATGCAAAATCTTAAGGTCCTCGGTCTGGTCCAAGGCACCAAACCGCCCAATAATTCATTAATCGATAACTAAAACTTGAAATGTAGCTCTTCTTCCTGGCCGATTGCATCAACGTAGATTCTTATTCTGTGTTCTAGTGTGCTGCTTGTACTGTGTCTGCATACCGCATCACGCGACAAGGGCTTGCAGACGATAAATGTAACCGTTTCAGAGAGAAAAGCGACCACTGTGACGATCTGGCGTTATGTCGATTCGATAGTAAATGACGGAAACGGGAGATTTTCTTAGGTTTTTACTACATATTAACACTTTACACAGTTTCTCGTGTTACCTGGCTGCCAGTCCTCGGTTCATGCAAAATCTTAAGGTCCTCGGTCTGGTCCAAGGCACCAAACCGCCCAATAATTCATTAATCGATAACTAAAACTTGAAATGTAGCTCTTCTTACTGGGCGATTGCATAAACTTAGATGCTTCTTCAGTGTTCTACTATGCCGCTTGTAGTGACTCTGCATAACGCATCACGCGACAAGGGCTTGCAGACGATAAATGTAACCGTTTCAGAGAGAAAAGCGACCACTGTGACGATCTGGTGTTATGTCGATTCGATAGTAAATGACGGAAACGGGAGATTTTCTTAGGTTTTTACTACATATTAACACTTTACACAATTTCTCGTGTTACCTGGCTGCCAGTCCTCGGTTCATGCAAAATCTTAAGGTCCTCGGTCTGGTCCAAGGCACCAAACCGCCCAATAATTCATTAATCGATGACTAAAACTTGAAATGTAGCTCTTCTTACTGGCCGATTGCATCAACGTAGATTCTTATTCTGTGTTCTAGTGTGCTGCTTGTACTGTGTCTGCATACCGCATCACGCCACAAGTCCTTGCAGACGATAAATGTAACCGTTTCAGAGAGAAAAACGACCACTGTGACGATCTGGCGTTATGTCGATTCGATAGTAAATGACGGAAACGGGAGATTTTCTTAGGTTTTTACTACATATTAACACTTTACACAATTTCTCGTGTTACCTGGCTGCCAGTCCTCGGTTCATGCAAAATCTTAAGGTCCTCGGTCTGGTCCAAGGCACCAAACCGCCCAATAATTCATTAATCGATAACTAAAACTTGAAATGTAGCTCTTCTTCCTGGCCGATTGCATCAACGTAGATTCTTATTCTGTGTTCTAGTGTGCTGCTTGTACTGTGTCTGCATACCGCATCACGCGACAAGGGCTTGCAGACGATAAATGTAACCGTTTCAGAGAGAAAAGCGACCACTGTGACGATCTGGCGATATGTCGATTCGATAGTAAATGACGGAAACGGGAGATTTTCTTAGGTTTTTACTACATATTAACACTTTACACAATTTCTCGTGTTACCTGGCTGCCAGTCCTCGGTTCATGCAAAATCTTAAGGTCCTCGGTCTGGTCCAAGGCACCAAACCGCCCAATAATTCATTAATCGATAACTAAAACTTGAAATGTAGCTCTTCTTACTGGGCGATTGCATAAACTTAGATGCTTCTTCAGTGTTCTACTATGCCGCTTGTAGTGACTCTGCATAACGCATCACGCGACAAGGGCTTGCAGACGATAAATGTAACCGTTTCAGAGAGAAAAGCGACCACTGTGACGATCTGGTGTTATGTCGATTCGATAGTAAATGACGGAAACGGGAGATTTTCTTAGGTTTTTACTACATATTAACACTTTACACAATTTCTCGTGTTACCTGGCTGCCAGTCCTCGGTTCATGCAAAATCTTAAGGTCCTCGGTCATGTCAAAGGCATTAAACCGGCCAATAATTCAATTTTCGATAACTAAAATTTGAAGTGTAGCTCTTCTTTTTGGCCGATTGCATCAACGTAGATTCTTATTCTGTGTTCTAGTGTGCTGCTTGTACTGTGTCTGCATACCGCATCACGCGACAAGGGCTTGCAGACGATAAATGTAACCGTTTCAGAGAGAAAAGCGACCACTGTGACGATCTGGCGTTATGTCGATTCGATAGTAAATGACGGAAACGGGAGATTTTCTTAGGTTTTTACTACATATTAACACTTTACACAATTTCTCGTGTTACCTGGCTGCCAGTCCTCGGTTCATGCAAAATCTTAAGGTCCTCGGTCTGGTCCAAGGCACCAAACCGCCCAATAATTCATTAATCGATAACTAAAACTTGAAATGTAGCTCTTCTTCCTGGCCGATTGCATCAACGTAGATTCTTATTCTGTGTTCTAGTGTGCTGCTTGTACTGTGTCTGCATACCGCATCACGCGACAAGGGCTTGCAGACGATAAATGTAACCGTTTCAGAGAGAAAAGCGACCACTGTGACGATCTGGCGTTATGTCGATTCGATAGTAAATGACGGAAACGGGAGATTTTCTTAGGTTTTTACTACATATTAACACTTTACACAATTTCTCGTGTTACCTGGCTGCCAGTCCTCGGTTCATGCAAAATCTTAAGGTCCTCGGTCTGGTCCAAGGCACCAAACCGCCCAATAATTCATTAATCGATAACTAAAACTTGAAATGTAGCTCTTCTTCCTGGCCGATTGCATCAACGTAGATTCTTATTCTGTGTTCTAGTGTGCTGCTTGTACTGTGTCTGCATACCGCATCACGCGACAAGGGCTTGCAGACGATAAATGTAACCGTTTCAGAGAGAAAAGCGACCACTGTGACGATCTGGCGATATGTCGATTCGATAGTAAATGACGGAAACGGGAGATTTTCTTAGGTTTTTACTACATATTAACACTTTACACAATTTCTCGTGTTACCTGGCTGCCAGTCCTCGGTTCATGCAAAATCTTAAGGTCCTCGGTCTGGTCCAAGGCACCAAACCGCCCAATAATTCATTAATCGATAACTAAAACTTGAAATGTAGCTCTTCTTCCTGGCCGATTGCATCTACGTAGATTCTTATTCTGTGTTGTAGTGTGCTGCTTGTACTGTGTCTGCGTACCGCATCACTCGACAAGGGCTTGCAGACGATAAATGTAACCGTTTCAGAGAGAAAAGCGACCACTGTGACGATCTGGCGTTATGTCGATTCGATAGTAAATGACGGAAACGGGAGATTTTCTTAGGTTTTTACTACATATTAACACTTTACACAATTTCTCGTGTTACCTGGCTGCCAGTCCTCGGTTCATGCAAAATCTTAAGGTCCTCGGTCTGGTCCAAGGCACCAAACCGCCCAATAATTCATTAATCGATAACTAAAACTTGAAATGTAGCTCTTCTTCCTGGCCGATTGCATCAACGTAGATTCTTATTCTGTGTTCTAGTGTGCTGCTTGTACTGTGTCTGCGTACCGCATCACGCGACAAGGGCTTGCAGACGATAAATGTAACCGTTTCAGAGAGAAAAGCGACCACTGTGACGATCTGGCGTTATGTCGATTCGATAGTAAATGACGGAAACGGGAGATTTTCTTAGGTTTTTACTACATATTAACACTTTACACAATTTCTCGTGTTACCTGGCTGCCAGTCCTCGGTTCATGCAAAATCTTAAGGTCCTCGGTCTGGTCCAAAGCACCAAACCGCCCAATAATTCATTAATCGATAACTAAAACTTGAAATGTAGCTCTTCTTCCTGGCCGATTGCATCAACGTAGATTCTTATTCTGTGTTCTAGGGTGCTGCTTGTACTGTGTCTGCATACCGCATCACGCGACAAGGGCTTGCAGACGATAAATGTAACCGTTTCAGAGAGAAAAGCGACCACTGTGACGATCTGGCGTTATGTCGATTCGATAGTAAATGACGGAAAAGGGAGATTTTCTTAGGTTTTTACTACATATTAACACTTTACACAATTTCTCGTGTTACCTGGCTGCCAGTCCTCGGTTCATGCAAAATCTTAAGGTCCTCGGTCTGGTCCAAGCAACAAACCGCCCAATAATTCATTAATCGATAACTAAAACTTGAAATGTAGCTCTTCTTCCTGGCCGATTGCATCAACGTAGATTCTTATTCTGTGTTCAAGTGTGCTGCTTGTACTGTGTCTGCATACCGCATCACGCGACAAGGGCTTGCAGACGATAAATGTAACCGTTTCAGAGAGAAAAGCGACCACTGTGACGATCTGGCGATATGTCGATTCGATAGTAAATGACGGAAACGGGAGATTTTCTTAGGTTTTTACTACATATTAACACTTTACACAATTTCTCGTGTTACCTGGCTGACAGTCCTCGGTTCATGCAAAATCTTAAGGTCCTCGGTCTGGTCCAAGGCACCAAACCGCCCAATAATTCATTAATCGATAACTAAAACTTGAAATGTAGCTCTTCTTCCTGGCCGATTGCATCAACGTAGATTCTTATTCTGTGTTCTAGTGTGCTGCTTGTACTGTGTCTGCATACCGCATCACGCGACAAGGGCTTGCAGACGATAAATGTAACCGTTTCAGAGAGAAAAGCGACCACTATGACGATCTGGCGTTATGTCGATTCGATAGTAAATGACGGAAACGGGAGATTTTCTTAGGTTTTTACTACATAATAACACTTTACACAATTTCTCGTGTTACCTGACTGCCAGTCCTCGGTTCATGCAAAATCTTAAGGTCCTCGGTCTGGTCCAAGGCACCAAACCGCCCAATAATTCATTAATCGATAACTAAAACTTGAAATGTAGCTCTTCTTCCTGGCCGATTGCATCAACGTAGATTCCTATTCTGTGTTCTAGTGTGCTGCTTGTACTGTGTCTGCGTACCGCATCACGCGACAAGGGCTTGCAGACGATAAATGTAACCGTTTCAGAGAGAAAAGCGACCACTGTGACGATCTGGCGTTATGTCGATTCGATAGTAAATGACGGAAACGGGAGATTTTCTTAGGTTTTTACTACATATTAACACTTTACACAATTTCTCGTGTTACCTGGCTGCCAGTCCTCGGTTCATGCAAAATCTTAAGGTCCTCGGTCTGGTCCAAGGCACCAAACCGCCCAATAATTCATTAATCGATAACTAAAACTTGAAATGTAGCTCTTCTTCCTGGCCGATTGCATCAACGTAGATTCTTATTCTGTGTTCTAGTGTGCTGCTTGTACTGTGTCTGCATACCGCATCACGCGACAAGGGCTTGCAGACGATAAATGTAACCGTTTCAGAGAGAAAAGCGACCACTGTGACGATCTGGCGTTATGTCGATTCGATAGTAAATGACGGAAACGGGAGATTTTCTTAGGTTTTTACTACATATTAACACTTTACACAGTTTCTCGTGTTACCTGGCTGCCAGTCCTCGGTTCATGCAAAATCTTAAGGTCCTCGGTCTGGTCCAAGGCACCAAACCGCCCAATAATTCATTAATCGATAACTAAAACTTGAAATGTAGCTCTTCTTACTGGGCGATTGCATAAACTTAGATGCTTCTTCAGTGTTCTACTATGCCGCTTGTAGTGACTCTGCATAACGCATCACGCGACAAGGGCTTGCAGACGATAAATGTAACCGTTTCAGAGAGAAAAGCGACCACTGTGACGATCTGGCGTTATGTCGATTCGATAGTAAATGACGGAAACGGGAGATTTTCTTAGGTTTTTACTACATATTAACACTTTACACAATTTCTCGTGTTACCTGGCTGCCAGTCCTCGGTTCATGCAAAATCTTAAGGTCCTCGGTCTGGTCCAAGGCACCAAACCGCCCAATAATTCATTAATCGATGACTAAAACTTGAAATGTAGCTCTTCTTACTGGCCGATTGCATCAACGTAGATTCTTATTCTGTGTTCTAGTGTGCTGCTTGTACTGTGTCTGCATACCGCATCACGCCACAAGTCCTTGCAGACGATAAATGTAACCGTTTCAGAGAGAAAAACGACCACTGTGACGATCTGGCGTTATGTCGATTCGATAGTAAATGACGGAAACGGGAGATTTTCTTAGGTTTTTACTACATATTAACACTTTACACAATTTCTCGTGTTACCTGGCTGCCAGTCCTCGGTTCATGCAAAATCTTAAGGTCCTCGGTCTGGTCCAAGGCACCAAACCGCCCAATAATTCATTAATCGATAACTAAAACTTGAAATGTAGCTCTTCTTGCTGTCCGATTGCATCAACGTAGATTCTTATTCTGTGTTCTAGTGTGCTGCTTGTACTGTGTCTGCATACCGCATCACGCGACAAGGGCTTGCAGACGATAAATGTAACCGTTTCAGAGAGAAAAGCGACCACTGTGACGATCTGGCGTTATGTCGATTCGATAGTAAATGACGGAAACGGGAGATTTTCTTAGGTTTTTACTACATATTAACACTTTACACAATTTCTCGTGTTACCTGGCTGCCAGTCCTCGGTTCATGCAAAATCTTAAGGTCCTCGGTCTGGTCCAAGGCACCAAACCGCCCAATAATTCATTAATCGATAACTAAAACTTGAAATGTAGCTCTTCTTACTGGCCGATTGCATCAACGTAGATTCTTATTCTGTGTTCTAGTGTGCTGCTTGTACTGTGTCTGCATACCGCATCACGCGACAAGGGCTTGCAGACGATAAATGTAACCGTTTCAGAGAGAAAAGCGACCAATGTGACGATCTGGCGTTATGTCGATTCGATAGTAAATGACGGAAACGGGAGATTTTCTTAGGTTTTTACTACATATTAACACTTTACACAATTTCTCGTGTTACCTGGCTGCCAGTCCTCGGTTCATGCAAAATCTTAAGGTCCTCGGTCTGGTCCAAGGCACCAAACCGCCCAATAATTCATTAATCGATAACTAAAACTTGAAATGTAGCTCTTCTTACTGGGCGATTGCATAAACTTAGATGCTACTTCAGTGTTCTACTATGCCGCTTGTAGTGACTCTGCATACCGCATCACGCGACAAGGGCTTGCAGACGATAAATGTAACCGTTTCAGAGAGAAAAGCGACCACTGTGACGATCTGGCGTTATGTCGATTCGATAGTAAATGACGGAAACGGGAGATTTTCTTAGGTTTTTACTACATATTCACACTTTACACAATTTCTCGTGTTACCTGGCTGCCAGTCCTCGGTTCATGCAAAATCTGAAGGTCCTCGGTCTGGTCCAAGGCACCAAACCGCCCAATAATTCATTAATCGATAACTAAAACTTGAAATGTAGCTCTTCTTACTGGCCGATTGCATCAACGTAGATTCTTATTCTGTGTTCTAGTGTGCTGCTTGTACTGTGTCTGCATACCGCATCACGCGACAAGGGCTTGCAGACGATAAATGTAACCGTTTCAGAGAGAAAAGCGACCACTGTGACGATCTGGCGTTATGTCGATTCGATAGTAAATGACGGAAACGGGAGATTTTCTTAGGTTTTTACTACATATTAACACTTTACACAGTTTCTCGTGTTACCTGGCTGCCAGTCCTCGGTTCATGCAAAATCTTAAGGTCCTCGGTCTGGTCCAAGGCACCAAACCGCCCAATAATTCATTAATCGATAACTAAAACTTGAAATGTAGCTCTTCTTACTGGGCGATTGCATAAACTTAGATGCTTCTTCAGTGTTCTACTATGCCGCTTGTAGTGACTCTGCATAACGCATCACGCGACAAGGGCTTGCAGACGATAAATGTAACCGTTTCAGAGAGAAAAGCGACCACTATGACGATCTGGCGTTATGTCGATTCGATAGTAAATGACGGAAACGGGAGATTTTCTTAGGTTTTTACTACATAATAACACTTTACACAATTTCTCGTGTTACCTGACTGCCAGTCCTCGGTTCATGCAAAATCTTAAGGTCCTCGGTCTGGTCCAAGGCACCAAACCGCCCAATAATTCATTAATCGATAACTAAAACTTGAAATGTAGCTCTTCTTCCTGGCCGATTGCATCAACGTAGATTCTTATTCTGTGTTCTAGTGTGCTGCTTGTACTGTGTCTGCGTACCGCATCACGCGACAAGGGCTTGCAGACGATAAATGTAACCGTTTCAGAGAGAAAAGCGACCACTGTGACGATCTGGCGTTATGTCGATTCGATAGTAAATGACGGAAACGGGAGATTTTCTTAGGTTTTTACTACATATTAACACTTTACACAATTTCTCGTGTTACCTGGCTGCCAGTCCTCGGTTCATGCAAAATCTTAAGGTCCTCGGTCTGGTCCAAGGCACCAAACCGCCCAATAATTCATTAATCGATAACTAAAACTTGAAATGTAGCTCTTCTTCCTGGCCGATTGCATCAACGTAGATTCTTATTCTGTGTTCTAGTGTGCTGCTTGTACTGTGTCTGCATACCGCATCACGCGACAAGGGCTTGCAGACGATAAATGTAACCGTTTCAGAGAGAAAAGCGACCACTGTGACGATCTGGCGTTATGTCGATTCGATAGTAAATGACGGAAACGGGAGATTTTCTTAGGTTTTTACTACATATTAACACTTTACACAGTTTCTCGTGTTACCTGGCTGCCAGTCCTCGGTTCATGCAAAATCTTAAGGTCCTCGGTCTGGTCCAAGGCACCAAACCGCCCAATAATTCATTAATCGATAACTAAAACTTGAAATGTAGCTCTTCTTACTGGGCGATTGCATAAACTTAGATGCTTCTTCAGTGTTCTACTATGCCGCTTGTAGTGACTCTGCATAACGCATCACGCGACAAGGGCTTGCAGACGATAAATGTAACCGTTTCAGAGAGAAAAGCGACCACTGTGACGATCTGGCGTTATGTCGATTCGATAGTAAATGACGGAAACGGGAGATTTTCTTAGGTTTTTACTACATATTAACACTTTACACAATTTCTCGTGTTACCTGGCTGCCAGTCCTCGGTTCATGCAAAATCTTAAGGTCCTCGGTCTGGTCCAAGGCACCAAACCGCCCAATAATTCATTAATCGATGACTAAAACTTGAAATGTAGCTCTTCTTACTGGCCGATTGCATCAACGTAGATTCTTATTCTGTGTTCTAGTGTGCTGCTTGTACTGTGTCTGCATACCGCATCACGCCACAAGTCCTTGCAGACGATAAATGTAACCGTTTCAGAGAGAAAAACGACCACTGTGACGATCTGGCGTTATGTCGATTCGATAGTAAATGACGGAAACGGGAGATTTTCTTAGGTTTTTACTACATATTAACACTTTACACAATTTCTCGTGTTACCTGGCTGCCAGTCCTCGGTTCATGCAAAATCTTAAGGTCCTCGGTCTGGTCCAAGGCACCAAACCGCCCAATAATTCATTAATCGATAACTAAAACTTGAAATGTAGCTCTTCTTACTGGGCGATTGCATAAACTTAGATGCTACTTCAGTGTTCTACTATGCCGCTTGTAGTGACTCTGCATACCGCATCACGCGACAAGGGCTTGCAGACGATAAATGTAACCGTTTCAGAGAGAAAAGCGACCACTGTGACGATCTGGCGTTATGTCGATTCGATAGTAAATGACGGAAACGGGAGATTTTCTTAGGTTTTTACTACATATTAACACTTTACACAATTTCTCGTGTTACCTGGCTGCCAGTCCTCGGTTCATGCAAAATCTTAAGGTCCTCGGTCTGGTCCAAGGCACCAAACCGCCCAATAATTCATTAATCGATAACTAAAACTTGAAATGTAGCTCTTCTTACTGGCCGATTGCATCAACGTAGATTCTTATTCTGTGTTCTAGTGTGCTGCTTGTACTGTGTCTGCATACCGCATCACGCGACAAGGGCTTGCAGACGATAAATGTAACCGTTTCAGAGAGAAAAGCGACCAATGTGACGATCTGGCGTTATGTCGATTCGATAGTAAATGACGGAAACGGGAGATTTTCTTAGGTTTTTACTACATATTAACACTTTACACAATTTCTCGTGTTACCTGGCTGCCAGTCCTCGGTTCATGCAAAATCTTAAGGTCCTCGGTCTGGTCCAAGGCACCAAACCGCCCAATAATTCATTAATCGATAACTAAAACTTGAAATGTAGCTCTTCTTACTGGGCGATTGCATAAACTTAGATGCTTCTTCAGTGTTCTACTATGCCGCTTGTAGTGACTCTGCATACCCCATCACGCGACAAGGGCTTGCAGACGATAAATGTAACCGTTTCAGAGAGAAAAGCGACCACTGTGACGATCTGGCGTTATCTCGATTCGATAGTAAATGACGGAAACGGGAGATTTTCTTAGGTTTTTACTACATATTAACAATTTACACAATTTCTCGTGTTACCTGGCTGCCAGTCCTCGGTTCATGCAAAATCATAAGGTCCTCGGTCTGGTCCAAGGCACCAAGCCGCCCAATAATTCATTAATCGATAACTAAAACTTGAAATGTAGCTCTTCTTACTGGCCGATTGCATCAACGTAGATTCTTATTCTGTGTTCTAGTGTGCTGCTTGTACTGTGTCTGCATACCGCATCACGCGACAAGGGCTTGCAGACGATAAATGTAACCGTTTCAGAGAGAAAAGCGACCACTGTGACGATCTGGCGTTATGTCGATTCGATAGTAAATGACGGAAACGGGAGATTTTCTTAGGTTTTTACTACATATTCACACTTTACACAATTTCTCGTGTTACCTGGCTGCCAGTCCTCGGTTCATGCAAAATCTTAAGGTCCTCGGTCTGGTCCAAGGCACCAAACCGCCCAATAATTCATTAATCGATAACTAAAACTTGAAATGTAGCTCTTCTTGCTGTCCGATTGCATCAACGTAGATTCTTATTCTGTGTTCTAGTGTGCTGCTTGTACTGTGTCTGCATACCGCATCACGCGACAAGGGCTTGCAGACGATAAATGTAACCGTTTCAGAGAGAAAAGCGACCACTGTGACGATCTGGCGTTATGTCGATTCGATAGTAAATGACGGAAACGGGAGATTTTCTTAGGTTTTTACTACATATTAACACTTTACACAATTTCTCGTGTTACCTGGCTGCCAGTCCTCGGTTCATGCAAAATCTTAAGGTCCTCGGTCTGGTCCAAGGCACCAAACCGCCCAATAATTCATTAATCGATAACTAAAACTTGAAATGTAGCTCTTCTTACTGGCCGATTGCATCAACGTAGATTCTTATTCTGTGTTCTAGTGTGCTGCTTGTACTGTGTCTGCATACCGCATCACGCGACAAGGGCTTGCAGACGATAAATGTAACCGTTTCAGAGAGAAAAGCGACCAATGTGACGATCTGGCGTTATGTCGATTCGATAGTAAATGACGGAAACGGGAGATTTTCTTAGGTTTTTACTACATATTAACACTTTACACAATTTCTCGTGTTACCTGGCTGCCAGTCCTCGGTTCATGCAAAATCTTAAGGTCCTCGGTCTGGTCCAAGGCACCAAACCGCCCAATAATTCATTAATCGATAACTAAAACTTGAAATGTAGCTCTTCTTACTGGGCGATTGCATAAACTTAGATGCTACTTCAGTGTTCTACTATGCCGCTTGTAGTGACTCTGCATACCGCATCACGCGACAAGGGCTTGCAGACGATAAATGTAACCGTTTCAGAGAGAAAAGCGACCACTGTGACGATCTGGCGTTATGTCGATTCGATAGTAAATGACGGAAACGGGAGATTTTCTTAGGTTTTTACTACATATTAACACTTTACACAATTTCTCGTGTTACCTGGCTGCCAGTCCTCGGTTCATGCAAAATCTTAAGGTCCTCGGCCTGGTCCAAGGCACCAAACCGCCCAATAATTCATTAATCGATAACTAAAACTTGAAATGTAGCTCTTCTTACTGGCCGATTGCATCAACGTAGATTCTTATTCTGTGTTCTAGTGTGCTGCTTGTACTGTGTCTGCATACCGCATCACGCGACAAGGGCTTGCAGACGATAAATGTAACCGTTTCAGAGAGAAAAGCGACCAATGTGACGATCTGGCGTTATGTCGATTCGATAGTAAATGACGGAAACGGGAGATTTTCTTAGGTTTTTACTACATATTAACACTTTACACAATTTCTCGTGTTACCTGGCTGCCAGTCCTCGGTTCATGCAAAATCTTAAGGTCCTCGGTCTGGTCCAAGGCACCAAACCGCCCAATAATTCATTAATCGATAACTAAAACTTGAAATGTAGCTCTTCTTACTGGGCGATTGCATAAACTTAGATGCTACTTCAGTGTTCTACTATGCCGCTTGTAGTGACTCTGCATACCGCATCACGCGACAAGGGCTT
Source organism: Schistocerca cancellata (assembly GCF_023864275.1). Lineage (NCBI taxonomy): Eukaryota > Metazoa > Arthropoda > Insecta > Orthoptera > Acrididae > Schistocerca > Schistocerca cancellata. The sequence goes on from NW_026047150.1 coordinate 5,163,408, forward strand.
GCAGACGATAAATGTAACCGTTTCAGAGAGAAAAGCGACCACTGTGACGATCTGGCGTTATGTCGATTCGATAGTAAATGACGGAAACGGGAGATTTTCTTAGGTTTTTACTACATATTAACACTTTACACAATTTCTCGTGATACTTGGCTGCCAGTCCTCGGTTCATGCAAAATCTTAAGGTCCTCGGTCTGGTCCAAGGCACCAAACCGCCCAATAATTCATTAATCGATAACTAAAACTTGAAATGTAGCTCTTCTTCCTGGCCGATTGCATCAACGTAGATTCTTATTCTGTGTTCTAGTGTGCTGCTTGTACTGTGTCTGCATACCGCATCACGCGACAAGGGCTTGCAGACGATAAATGTAACCGTTTCAGAGAGAAAAGCGACCACTGTGACGATCTGGCGTTATGTCGATTCGATAGTAAATGACGGAAACGGGAGATTTTCTTAGGTTTTTACTACATATTAACACTTTACACAATTTCTCGTGTTACCTGGCTGCCAGTCCTCGGTTCATGCAAAATCTTAAGGTCCTCGGTCTGGTCCAAGGCACCAAACCGCCCAATAATTCATTAATCGATAACTAAAACTTGAAATGTAGCTCTTCTTACTGGCCGATTGCATCAACGTAGATTCTTATTCTGTGTTCTAGTGTGCTGCTTGTACTGTGTCTGCATACCGCATCACGCGACAAGGGCTTGCAGACGATAAATGTAACCGTTTCAGAGAGAAAAGCGACCACTGTGACGATCTGGCGTTATGTCGATTCGATAGTAAATGACGGAAACGGGAGATTTTCTTAGGTTTTTACTACATATTAACACTTTACACAATTTCTCGTGTTACCTGGCTGCCAGTCCTCGGTTCATGCAAAATCTTAAGGTCCTCGGTCTGGTCCAAGGCACCAAACCGCCCAATAATTCATTAATCGATAACTAAAACTTGAAATGTAGCTCTTCTTACTGGCCGATTGCATCAACGTAGATTCTTATTCTGTGTTCTAGTGTGCTGCTTGTACTGTGTCTGCATACCGCATCACGCGACAAGGGCTTGCAGACGATAAATGTAACCGTTTCAGAGAGAAAAGCGACCAATGTGACGATCTGGCGTTATGTCGATTCGATAGTAAATGACGGAAACGGGAGATTTTCTTAGGTTTTTACTACATATTAACACTTTACACAATTTCTCGTGTTACCTGGCTGCCAGTCCTCGGTTCATGCAAAATCTTAAGGTCCTCGGTCTGGTCCAAGGCACCAAACCGCCCAATAATTCATTAATCGATAACTAAAACTTGAAATGTAGCTCTTCTTACTGGGCGATTGCATAAACTTAGATGCTACTTCAGTGTTCTACTATGCCGCTTGTAGTGACTCTGCATACCGCATCACGCGACAAGGGCTTGCAGACGATAAATGTAACCGTTTCAGAGAGAAAAGCGACCACTGTGACGATCTGGCGTTATGTCGATTCGATAGTAAATGACGGAAACGGGAGATTTTCTTAGGTTTTTACTACATATTAACACTTTACACAATTTCTCGTGATACTTGGCTGCCAGTCCTCGGTTCATGCAAAATCTTAAGGTCCTCGGTCTGGTCCAAGGCACCAAACCGCCCAATAATTCATTAATCGATAACTAAAACTTGAAATGTAGCTCTTCTTCCTGGCCGATTGCATCAACGTAGATTCTTATTCTGTGTTCTAGTGTGCTGCTTGTACTGTGTCTGCATACCGCATCACGCGACAAGGGCTTGCAGACGATAAATGTAACCGTTTCAGAGAGAAAAGCGACCACTGTGACGATCTGGCGTTATGTCGATTCGATAGTAAATGACGGAAACGGGAGATTTTCTTAGGTTTTTACTACATATTCACACTTTACACAATTTCTCGTGTTACCTGGCTGCCAGTCCTCGGTTCATGCAAAATCTGAAGGTCCTCGGTCTGGTCCAAGGCACCAAACCGCCCAATAATTCATTAATCGATAACTAAAACTTGAAATGTAGCTCTTCTTACTGGCCGATTGCATCAACGTAGATTCTTATTCTGTGTTCTAGTGTGCTGCTTGTACTGTGTCTGCATACCGCATCACGCGACAAGGGCTTGCAGACGATAAATGTAACCGTTTCAGAGAGAAAAACGACCACTGTGACGATCTGGCGTTATGTCGATTCGATAAAAAATGACGGAAACGGGAGATTTTCTTAGGTTTTTACTACATATTAACACTTTACTCAATTTCTCGTGTTACCTGGCTGCCAGTCCTCGGTTCATGCAAAATCTTAAGGTCCTCGGTCTGGTCCAAGGCACCAAACCGCCCAATTATTCATTAATCGATAACTAAAACTTGAAATGTAGCTCTTCTTACTGGGCGATTGCATAAACTTACATGCTTCTTCAGTGTTCTACTATGCCGCTTGTAGTGACTCTGCATACCGCATCACGCGACAAGGGCTTGCAGACGATAAATGTAACCGTTTCAGAGAGAAAAGCGACCACTGTGACGATCTGGCGTTATGTCAATTCGATAGTAAATGACGGAAACGGGAGATTTTCTTAGGTTTTTACTACATATTAACACTTTACACAATTTCTCGTGATACCTGGCTGCCAGTCCTCGGTTCATGCAAAATCTTAAGGTCCTCGGTCTGGTCCAAGGCACCAAACCGCCCAATAATTCATTAATCGATAACTAAAACTTGAAATGTAGCTCTTCTTCCTGGCCGATTGCATCAACGTAGATTCTTATTCTGTGTTCTAGTGTGCTGCTTGTACTGTGTCTGCATACCGCATCACGCGACAAGGGCTTGCAGACGATAAATGTACCCGTTTCAGAGAGAAAAGCGACCACTGTGACGATCTGGCGTTATGTCGATTCGATAGTAAATGACGGAAACGGGAGATTTTCTTAGGTTTTTACTACATATTAACACTTTACACAATTTCTCGTGTTACCTGGCTGCCAGTTTTCGGTTCATGCAAAATCATAAGGTCTTCGGTTGGTCCAAGGCACCAAACCGCCCAATAATTCATTAATCGATAACTAAAACTTGAAATGTAGCTCTTCTTACTGGCCGATTGCATCAACGTAGATTCTTATTCTGTGTTCTAGTGTGCTGCTTGTACTGTGTCTGCATACCGCATCACGCGACAAGGGCTTGCAGACGATAAATGTAACCGTTTCAGAGAGAAAAGCGACCACTGTGACGATCTGGCGTTATGTCGATTCGATAGTAAATGACGGAAACGGGAGATTTTCTTAGGTTTTTACTACATATTAACACTTTACACAATTTCTCGTGTTACCTGGCTGCCAGTCCTCGGTTCATGCAAAATCTTAAGGTCCTCGGTCTGGTCCAAGGCACCAAACCGCCCAATAATTCATTAATCGATAACTAAAACTTGAAATGTAGCTCTTCTTACTGGCCGATTGCATCAACGTAGATTCTTATTCTGTGTTCTAGTGTGCTGCTTGTACTGTGTCTGCATACCGCATCACGCGACAAGGGCTTGCAGACGATAAATGTAACCGTTTCAGAGAGAAAAACGACCACTGTGACGATCTGGCGTTATGTCGATTCGATAGTAAATGACGGAAACGGGAGATTTTCTTAGGTTTTTACTACATATTAACACTTTACAACACAATTTCTCGTGTTACCTGGCTGCCAGTCCTCGGTTCATGCAAAATCTTAAGGTCCTCGGTCTGGTCCAAGGCACCAAACCGCCCAATAATTCATTAATCGATAACTAAAACTTGAAATGTAGCTCTTCTTACTGGGCGATTGCATAAACTTAGATGCTTCTTCAGTGTTCTACTATGCCGCTTGTAGTGACTCTGCATACCGCATCACGCGACAAGGGCTTGCAGACGATAACTGTAACCGTTTTAGAGGGGAAAAGCGACCACTGTGACGATCTGGCGTTATGTCGATTCGATAGTAAATGACGGAAACGGGAGATTTTCTTGGGTTTTTACTACATATTAACACTTTCCACATTTTCTCGTGTTACGTGGCTGCCAGTCCTCGGTTCATGCAAAATCTTAAGGTCCTCGGTCTGGTCCAAGGCACCAAACCGCCCAATAATTCATTAATCGATAACTAAAACTTGAAATGTAGCTCTTCTTCCTGGCCGATTGCATCAACGTAGATTCTTATTCTGTGTTCTAGTGTGCTGCTTGTACTGTGTCTGCATACCGCATCACGCGACAAGGGCTTGCAGACGATAAATGTAACCGTTTCAGAGAGAAAAGCGACCACTGTGACGATCTGGCGTTATGTCGATTCGATAGTAAATGACGGAAACGGGAGATTTTCTTAGGTTTTTACTACATATTAACACTTTACACAATTTCTCGTGTTACCTGGCTGCCAGTCCTCGGTTCATGCAAAATCTTAAGGTCCTCGGTCTGGTCCAAGGCACCAAACCGCCCAATAATTCATTAATCGATAACTAAAACTTGAAATGTAGCTCTTCTTACTGGGCGATTGCATAAACTTAGATGCTTCTTCAGTGTTCTACTATGCCGCTTGTAGTGACTCTGCATTCCGCATCACGCGACAAGGGCTTGCAGACGATAAATGTAACCGTTTCAGAGAGAAAAGCGACCACCGTGACGATCTGGCGTTATGTCGATTCGATAGTAAATGACGGAAACGGGAGATTTTCTTAGGTTTTTACTACATATTAACACTTTACACAATTTCTCGTGATACCTGGCTGCCAGTCCTCGGTTCATGCAAAATCTTAAGGTCCTCGGTCTGGTCCAAGGCACCAAACCGCCCAATAATTCATTAATCGATAACTAAAACTTGAAATGTAGCTCTTCTTCCTGGCCGATTGCATCAACGTAGATTCTTATTCTGTGTTCTAGTGTGCTGCTTGTACTGTGTCTGCATACCGCATCACGCGACAAGGGCTTGCAGACGATAAATGTGACCGTTTCAGAGAGAAAAGCGACCACTGTGACGATCTGGCGTTATGTCGATTCGATAGTAAATGACGGAAACGGGAGATTTTCTTAGGTTTTTACTACATATTAACACTTTACACAATTTCTCGTGTTACCTGGCTGCCAGTCCTCGATTCATGCAAAATCTTAAGGTCTTCGGTTGGTCCAAGGCACCAAACCGCCCAATAATTCATTAATCGATAACTAAAACTTGAAATGTAGCTCTTCTTACTGGCCGATTGCATCAACGTAGATTCTTATTCTGGGTTCTAGTGTGCTGCTTGTACTGTGTCTGCATACCGCATCACGCGACAAGGGCTTGCAGACGATAAATGTAACCGTTTCAGAGAGAAAAGCGACCACTGTGACGATCTGGCGTTATGTCGATTCGATAGTAAATGACGGAAACGGGAGATTTTCTTAGGTTTTTACTACATATTAACACTTTACACAATTTCTCGTCTTACCTGGCTGCCAGTCCTCGGTTCATGCAAAATCTTAAGGTCCTCGGTCTGGTCCGAGGTACCAAACCGCCCAATAATTCATTAATCGATAACTAAAACTTGAAATGTAGCTCTTCTTCCTGGCCGATTGCATCAACGTAGATTCTTATTCTGTGTTCTAGTGTGCTGCTTGTACTGTGTCTGCATACCGCATCACGCGACAAGGGCTTGCAGACGATAAATGTAACCGTTTCAGAGAGAAAAGCGACCACTGTGACGATCTGGCGTTATGTCGATTCGATAGTAAATGACGGAAACGGGAGATTTTCTTAGGTTTTTACTACATATTAACACTTTACACAATTTCTCGTGTTACCTGGCTGCCAGTCCTCGGTTCATGCAAAATCTTAAGGTCCTCGGTCTGGTCCAAGGCACCAAACCGCCCAATAATTCATTAATCGATAACTAAAACTTGAAATGTAGCTCTTCTTACTGGCCGATTGCATCAACGTAGATTCTTATTCTGTGTTCTAGTGTGCTGCTTGTACTGTGTCTGCATACCGCATCACGCGACAAGGGCTTGCAGACGATAAATGTAACCGTTTCAGAGAGAAAAACGACCACTGTGACGATCTGGCGTTATGTCGATTCGATAGTAAATGACGGAAACGGGAGATTTTCTTAGGTTTTTACTACATATTAACACTTTACAACACAATTTCTCGTGTTACCTGGCTGCCAGTCCTCGGTTCATGCAAAATCTTAAGGTCCTCGGTCTGGTCCAAGGCACCAAACCGCCCAATAATTCATTAATCGATAACTAAAACTTGAAATGTAGCTCTTCTAACTGGCCGATTGCATCAACGTAGATTCTTATTCGGTGTTCTAGTGTGCTGCTTGTACTGTGTCTGCATACCGCATCACGCGACAAGGGCTTGCAGACGATAAATGTAACCGTTTCAGAGAGAAAAGCGACCACTGTGACGATCTGGCGTTATGTCGATTCGATAGTAAATGACGGAAACGGGAGATTTTCTTAGGTTTTTACTACATATTAACACTTTACACAATTTCTCGTGTTACCTGGCTGCCAGTCCTCGGTTCATGCAAAATCTTAAGGTCCTCGGTCTGGTCCAAGGCACCAAACCGCCCAATAATTCATTAATCGATAACTAAAACTTGAAATGTAGCTCTTCTTCCTGGCCGATTGCATCAACGTAGATTCTTATTCTGTGTTCTAGTGTGCTGCTTGTACTGTGTCTGCATACCGCATCACGCGACAAGGGCTTGCAGACGATAAATGTAACCGTTTCAGAGAGAAAAGCGACCACTGTGACGATCTGGCGTTATGTCGATTCGATAGTAAATGACGGAAACGGGAGATTTTCTTAGGTTTTTACTACATATTAACACTTTACACAATTTCTCGTGTTACCTGGCTGCCAGTCCTCGGTTCATGCAAAATCTTAAGGTCCTCGGTCTGGTCCAAGGCACCAAACCGCCCAATAATTCATTAATCGATAACTAAAACTTGAAATGTAGCTCTTCTTACTGGCCGATTGCATCAACGTAGATTCTTATTCTGTGTTCTAGTGTGCTGCTTGTACTGTGTCTGCATACCGCATCACGCGATAAGGGCTTGCAGACGATAAATGTAACCGTTTCAGAGAGAAAAGCGACCACTGTGACGATCTGACGATATGTCGATTCGATAGTAAATGACGGAAACGGGAGATTTTCTTGGGTTTTTACTACATATTAACACTTTCCACATTTTCTCGTGTTACGTGGCTGCCAGTCCTCGGTTCATGCAAATTCTTAAGGTCCTCGGTCTGGTCCAAGGCACCAAACCGCCCAATAATTCATTAATCGATGACTAAAACTTGAAATGTAGCTCTTCTTACTGGCCGATTGCATCAACGTAGATTCTTATTCTGTGTTCTAGTGTGCTGCTTGTACTGTGTCTGCATACCGCATCACGCCACAAGTCCTTGCAGACGATAAATGTAACCGTTTCAGAGAGAAAAACGACCACTGTGACGATCTGGCGTTATGTCGATTCGATAGTAAAAGACGGAAACGGGAGATTTTCTTAGGTTTTTACCACATATTAACACTTTACACAATTTCTTGTGTTACCTGGCTTCCAGTCCTCGGTTCATGCAAAATCTTAAGGTCCTCGGTCTGGACCAAGGCACCAAACCGCCCAATAATTCATTAATCGATAACTAAAACTTGAAATGTAGCTCTTCTTCCTGGCCGATTGCATCAACGTAGATTCTTATTCTGTGTTCTAGTGTGCTGCTTGTACTGTGTCTGCATACCGCATCACGCGACAAGGGCTTGCAGACGATGAATGTAACCGTTTCAGAGAGAAAAGCGACCACTGTGACGATCTGGCGTTATGTCGATTCGATAGTAAATGACGGAAACGGGAGATTTTCTTAGGTTTTTACTACATATTAACACTTTACACAATTTCTCGTGTTACCTGGCTGCCAGTCCTCGGTTCATGCAAAATCTTAAGGTCCTCGGTCTGGTCCAAGGCACCAAACCGCCCAATAATTCATTAATCGATAACTAAAACTTGAAATGTAGCTCTTCTTACTGGGCGATTGCATAAACTTAGATGCTTCTTCAGTGTTCTACTATGCCGCTTGTAGTGACTCTGCATTCCGCATCACGCGACAAGGGCTTGCAGACGATAAATGTAACCGTTTCAGAGAGAAAAGCGACCACTGTGACGATCTGGCGTTATGTCGATTCGATAGTAAATGACGGAAACGGGAGTTTTTCTTAGGTTTTTACTGCATATTAACACTTTACACAATTTCTCGTGTTACCTGGCTGCCAGTCCTCGGTTCATGCAAAATCTTAAGGTCCTCGGTCTGGTCCAAGGCACCAAACCGCCCAATAATTCATTAATCGATAACTAAAACTTGAAATGTAGCTCTTCTTCCTGGCCGATTGCATCAACGTAGATTCTTATTCTGTGTTCTAGTGTGCTGCTTGTACTGTGTCTGCATACCGCATCACGCGACAAGGGCTTGCAGACGATAAATGTGACCGTTTCAGAGAGAAAAGCGACCACTGTGACGATCTGGCGTTATGTCGATTCGATAGTAAATGACGGAAACGGGAGATTTTCTTAGGTTTTTACTACATATTAACACTTTACACAATTTCTCGTGTTACCTGGCTGCCAGTCCTCGATTCATGCAAAATCTTAAGGTCTTCGGTTGGTCCAAGGCACCAAACCGCCCAATAATTCATTAATCGATAACTAAAACTTGAAATGTAGCTCTTCTTACTGGCCGATTGCATCAACGTAGATTCTTATTCTGGGTTCTAGTGTGCTGCTTGTACTGTGTCTGCATACCGCATCACGCGACAAGGGCTTGCAGACGATAAATGTAACCGTTTCAGAGAGAAAAGCGACCACTGTGACGATCTGGCGTTATGTCGATTCGATAGTAAATGACGGAAACGGGAGATTTTCTTAGGTTTTTACTACATATTAACACTTTACACAATTTCTCGTCTTACCTGGCTGCCAGTCCTCGGTTCATGCAAAATCTTAAGGTCCTCGGTCTGGTCCAAGGTACCAAACCGCCCAATAATTCATTAATCGATAACTAAAACTTGAAATGTAGCTCTTCTTCCTGGCCGATTGCATCAACGTAGATTCTTATTCTGTGTTCTAGTGTGCTGCTTGTACTGTGTCTGCATACCGCATCACGCGACAAGGGCTTGCAGACGATAAATGTAACCGTTTCAGAGAGAAAAGCGACCACTGTGACGATCTGGCGTTATGTCGATTCGATAGTAAATGACGGAAACGGGAGATTTTCTTAGGTTTTTACTACATATTAACACTTTACACAATTTCTCGTGTTACCTGGCTGCCAGTCCTCGGTTCATGCAAAATCTTAAGGTCCTCGGTCTGGTCCAAGGCACCAAACCGCCCAATAATTCATTAATCGATAACTAAAACTTGAAATGTAGCTCTTCTTACTGGCCGATTGCATCAACGTAGATTCTTATTCTGTGTTCTAGTGTGCTGCTTGTACTGTGTCTGCATACCGCATCACGCGACAAGGGCTTGCATACGATAAATGTAACCGTTTCAGAGAGAAAAACGACCTCTGTGACGATCTGGCGTTATGTCGATTCGATAGTAAATGACGGAAACGGGAGATTTTCTTAGGTTTTTACTACATATTAACACTTTACAACACAATTTCCCGTGTTACCTGGCTGCCAGTCCTCGGTTCATGCAAAATCTTAAGGTCCTCGGTCTGGTCCAAGGCACCAAACCGCCCAATAATTCATTAATCGATAACTAAAACTTGAAATGTAGCTCTTCTAACTGGCCGATTGCATCAACGTAGATTCTTATTCTGTGTTCTAGTGTGCTGCTTGTACTGTGTCTGCATACCGCATCACGCGATAAGGGGTTGCAGACGATAAATGTAACCGTTTCAGAGAGAAAAGCGACCACTGTGACGATCTGGCGTTATGTCGATTCGATAGTAAATGACGGAAACGGGAGATTTTCTTAGGTTTTTACTACATATTAACACTTTACACAATTTGTCGTGTTACCTGGCTGCCAGTCCTCGGTTCATGCAAAATCTTAAGGTCCTCGGTCTGGTCCAAGGCACCAAACCGCCCAATAATTCATTAATCGATAACTAAAACTTGAAATGTAGCTCTTCTTACTGGCCGATTGCATCAACGTAGATTCTTATTCTGTGTTCTAGTGTGCTGCTTGTACTGTGTCTGCATACCGCATCACGCGACAAGGGCTTGCAGACGATAAATGTAACCGTTTCAGAGAGAAAAGCGACCACTGTGACGATCTGGCGTTATGTCGATTCGATAGTAAATGACGGAAACGGGAGATTTTCTTAGGTTTTTACTACATATTAACACTTTACACAATTTCTCGTGTTACCTGGCTGCCAGTCCTCGGTTCATGCAAAATCTTAAGGTCCTCGGTCTGGTCCAAGGCACCAAACCGCCCAATAATTCATTAATCGATAACTAAAACTTGAAATGTAGCTCTTCTTACTGGCCGATTGCATCAACGTAGATTCTTATTCTGTGTTCTAGTGTGCTGCTTGTACTGTGTCTGCATACCGCATCACGCGACAAGGGCTTGCAGACGATAAATGTAACCGTTTCAGAGAGAAAAACGACCACTGTGACGATCTGGCGTTATGTCGATTCGATAGTAAATGACGGAAACGGGAGATTTTCTTAGGTTTTTACTACATATTAACACTTTACAACACAATTTCTCGTGTTACCTGGCTGCCAGTCCTCGGTTCATGCAAAATCTTAAGGTCCTCGGTCTGGTCCAAGGCACCAAACCGCCCAATAATTCATTAATCGATAACTAAAACTTGAAATGTAGCTCTTCTAACTGGCCGATTGCATCAACGTAGATTCTTATTCTGTGTTCTAGTGTGCTGCTTGTACTGTGTCTGCATACCGCATCACGCGACAAGGGCTTGCAGACGATAAATGTAACCGTTTCAGAGAGAAAAGCGACCACTGTGACGATCTGGCGTTATGTCGATTCGATAGTAAATGACGGAAACGGGAGATTTTCTTAGGTTTTTACTACATATTAACACTTTACACAATTTGTCGTGTTACCTGGCTGCCAGTCCTCGGTTCATGCAAAATCTTAAGGTCCTCGGTCTGGTCCAAGGCACCAAACCGCCCAATAATTCATTAATCGATAACTAAAACTTGAAATGTAGCTCTTCTTCCTGGCCGATTGCATCAACGTAGATTCTTATTCTGTGTTCTAGTGTGCTGCTTGTACTGTGTCTGCATACCGCATCACGCGACAAGGGCTTGCAGACGATAAATGTAACCGTTTCAGAGAGAAAAGCGACCACTGTGACGATCTGGCGTTATGTCGATTCGATAGTAAATGACGGAAACGGGAGATTTTCTTAGGTTTTTACTACATATTAACACTTTACACAATTTCTCGTGTTACCTGGCTGCCAGTCCTCGGTTCATGCAAAATCTTAAGGTCCTCGGTCTGGTCCAAGGCACCAAACCGCCCAATAATTCATTAATCGATAACTAAAACTTGAAATGTAGCTCTTCTAACTGGCCGATTGCATCAACGTAGATTATTATTCTGTGTTCTAGTGTGCTGCTTGTACTGTGTCTGCATACCGCATCACGCGACAAGGGCTTGCAGACGATAAATGTAACCGTTTCAGAGAGAAAAGCGACCACTGTGACGATCTGGCGTTATGTCGATTCGATAGTAAATGACGGAAACGGGAGATTTTCTTAGGTTTTTACTACATATTAACACTTTACACAATTTCTCGTGTTACCTGGCTGCCAGTCCTCGGTTCATGCAAAATCTTAAGGTCCTCGGTCTGGTCCAAGGCACCAAACCGCCCAATAATTCATTAATCGATAACTAAAACTTGAAATGTAGCTCTTCTTCCTGGCCGATTGCATCAACGTAGATTCTTATTCATTGTTCTAGTGTGCTGCTTGTACTGTGTCTGCATAGCGCATCACGCGACAAGGGCTTGCAGACGATAAATGTAACCGTTTCAGAGAGAAAAGCGACCACTGTGACGATCTGGCGTTATGTTGATTCGATAGTAAATGACGGAAACGGGAGATTTTCTTAGGTTTTTACTACATATTAACACTTTACACAATTTCTCGTGTTACCTGGCTGCCAGTCCTCGGTTCATGCAAAATCTTAAGGTCCTCGGTCTGGTCCAAGGCACCAAACCGCCCAATAATTCATTAATCGATAACTAAAACTTGAAATGTAGCTCTTCTTACTGGCCGATTGCATCAACGTAGATTCTTATTCTGTGTTCTAGTGTGCTGCTTGTACTGTGTCTGCATACCGCATCACGCGACAAGGGCTTGCAGACGATAAATGTAACCGTTTCAGAGAGAAAAGCGACCACTGTGACGATCTGGCGTTATGTCGATTCGATAGTAAATGACGGAAACGGGAGATTTTCTTAGGTTTTTACTACATATTAACACTTTACAACACAATTTCTCGTGTTACCTGGCTGCCAGTCCTCGGTTCATGCAAAATCTTAAGGTCCTCGGTCTGGTCCAAGGCACCAAACCGCCCAATAATTCATTAATCGATAACTAAAACTTGAAATGTAGCTCTTCTAACTGGCCGATTGCATCAACGTAGATTCTTATTCTGTGTTCTAGTGTGCTGCTTGTACTGTGTCTGCATACCGCATCACGCGACAAGGGCTTGCAGACGATAAATGTAACCGTTTCAGAGAGAAAAGCGACCACTGTGACGATCTGGCGTTATGTCGATTCGGTAGTAAATGACGGAAACGGAAGATTTTCTTAGGTTTTTACTACATATTAACACTTTACACAATTTCTCGTGTTACCTGGCTGCCAGTCCTCGGTTCATGCAAAATCTTAAGGTCCTCGGTCTGGTCCAAGGCACCAAACCGCCCAATAATTCATTAATCGATAACTAAAACTTGAAATGTAGCTCTTCTTACTGGGCGATTGCATAAACTTAGATGCTTCTTCAGTGTTCTACTATGCCGCTTATAGTGACTCTGCATACCGCATCACGCGACAAGGGCTTGCAGACGATAAATGTAACCGTTTCAGAGAGAAAAGCGACCACTGTGACGATCTGGCGTTATGTCGATTCGATAGTAAATGACGGAAACGGGAGATTTTCTTAGGTTTTTACTACATATTAACACTTTACACAATTTCTCGTGTTACCTGGCTGCCCGTCCTCGGTTCATGCAAAATCTTAAGGTCCTCGGTCTGGTCCAAGGCACCAAACCGCCCAATAATTCATTAATCGATAACTAAAACTTGAAATGTAGCTCTTCTTACTGGCCGATTGCATCAACGTAGATTCTTATTCTGTGTTCTAGTGTGCTGCTTGTACTGTGTCTGCATACCGCATCACGCGACAAGGGCTTGCAGACAATAAATGTAACCGTTTCAGAGAGAAAAGCGACCACTGTGACGATCTGGCGTTATGTCGATTCGATAGTAAATGACGGAAACGGGAGATTTTCTTAGGTTTGTACTACATATTAACACTTTACACAATTTCTCGTGTTACCTGGCTGCCAGTCCTCGGTTCATGCAAAATCTTAAGGTCCTCGGTCTGGTCCAAGGCACCAAACCGCCCAATAATTCATTAATCGAAAACTAAAACTTGAAATGTTGCTCTTCTTACTGGCCGATAGCATCAACGTAGATTCTTATTCTGTGTTCTAGTGTGCTGCTTGTACTGTGTCTGCATACCGCATCACGCGACAAGGGCTTGCAGTCGATAAATGTAACCGTTTCAGAGAGAAAAGCGACCACTGTGACGATCTGGCGTTAAGTCGATTCGATAGTAAATGACGGAAACGGGAGATTTTCTTAGGTTTTTACTACATATTAACACTTTACACAATTTCTCGTGTTACCTGGCTGCCAGTCCTCGGTTCATGCAAAATCTTAAGGTCCTCGGTCTGGTCGAAGGCACCAAACCGCCCAATAATTCATTAATCGATAACTAAAACTTGAAATGTAGCTCTTCTTACTGGGCGATTGCATAAACTTAGATGCTTCTTCAGTGTTCTACTATGCCGCTTGTAGTGACTCTGCATACCCCATCACGCGACAAGGGCTTGCAGACGATAAATGTAACCGTTTCAGAGAGAAAAGCGACCACTGTGACGATCTGGCGTTATCTCGATTCGATAGTAAATGACGGAAACGGGAGATTTTCTTAGGTTTTTACTACATATTAACAATTTACACAATTTCTCGTGTTACCTGGCTGCCAGTCCTCGGTTCATGCAAAATCATAAGGTCCTCGGTCTGGTCCAAGGCACCAAGCCGCCCAATAATTCATTAATCGATAACTAAAACTTGAAATGTAGCTCTTCTTACTGGCCGATTGCATCAACGTAGATTCTTATTCTGTGTTCTAGTGTGCTGCTTGTACTGTGTCTGCATACCGCATCACGCGACAAGGGCTTGCAGACGATAAATGTAACCGTTTCAGAGAGAAAAGCGACCACTGTGACGATCTGGCGTTATGTCGATTCGATAGTAAATGACGGAAACGGGAGATTTTCTTAGGTTTTTACTACATATTAACACTTTACACAATTTCTCGTGTTACCTGGCTGCCAGTCCTCGGTTCATGCAAAATCTTAAGGTCCTCGTTCTGGTCCAAGGCACCAAACCGCCCAATAATTCATTAATCGATAACTAAAACTTGAAATGTTGCTCTTCTTACTGGCCGATTGCATCAACGTAGATTCTTATTCTGTGTTCTAGTGTGCTGCTTGTACTGTGTCTGCATAGCGCATCACGCGACAAGGGCTTGCAGTCGATAAATGTAACCGTTTCAGAGAGAAAAGCGATCACTGTGACGATCTGGCGTTATGTCGATTCGATAGTAAATGACGGAAACGGGAGATTTTCTTAGGTTTTTACTACATATTAACACTTTACACAATTTCTCGTGTTACCTGGCTGCCAGTCCTCGGTTCATGCAAAATCTTAAGGTCCTCGGTCTGGTCGAAGGCACCAAACCGCCCAATAATTCATTAATCGATAACTAAAACTTGAAATGTAGCTCTTCTTACTGGGCGATTGCATAAACTTAGATGCTTCTTCAGTGTTCTACTATGCCGCTTGTAGTGACTCTGCATACCGCATCACGCGACAAGGGCTTGCAGACGATAAATGTAACCGTTTCAGAGAGAAAAGCGACCACTGTGACGATCTGGCGTTATGTCGATTCGATAGTAAATGACGGAAACGGAGGATTTTCTTAGGTTTTTACTCCATATTAACACTTTACACAATTTCTCGTGTTACCTGGCTGCCAGTCCTCGGTTCATGCAAAATCTTAAGGTCCTCGGTCTGGTCCAAGGCACCAAACCGCCCAATAATTCATTAATCGATAACTAAACTTGAAATGTAGCTCTTCTTACTGGCCGATTGCATCAACGTAGAATCTTATTCTGTGTTCTAGTGTGCTGCTTGTACTGTGTCTGCATACCGCATCACGCGACAAGGGCTTGCAGACGATAAATGTAACCGATTCAGAGAGAAAACCGACCACTGTGACGATCTGGCGTTATGTCGATTCGATAGTAAATGACGGAAACGGGAGATTTTCTTAGGTTTTTACTACATATTAACACTTTACACAATTTCTCGTGTTACCTGGCTGCCAGTCCTCGGTTCATGCAAAATCTTAAGGTCCTCGGTCTGGTCCAAGGCACCATACCGCCCAATAATTCATTAATCGATAACTAAAACTTGAAATGTAGCTCTTCATACTGGCCGATTGCATCAATGTAGATTCTTATTCTGTGTTCTAGTGTGCTGCTTGTACTGTGTCTGCATACCGCATCACGCGACAAGGGCTGGCAGACGATAAATGTAACCGTTTCAGAGAGAAAAGCGACCACTGTGACGATCTGGCGTTATGTCGATTCGATAGTAAATGACGGAAACGGAGGATTTTCTTAGGTTTTTACTACATATTAACACTTTACACAATTTCTCGTGTTACCTGGCTGCCAGTCCTCGGTTCATGCAAAATCTTAAGGTCCTCGGTCTGGTCCAAGGCACCAAACCGCCCAATAATTCATTAATCGATAACTAAAACTTGAAATGTAGCTCTTCTTACTGGCCGATTGCATCAACGTAGATTCTTATTCTGTGTTCTAGTGTGCTGCTTGTACTGTGTCTGCATACCGCATCACGCGACAAGGGCTTGCAGACGATAAATGTAACCGTTTCAGAGAGAAAAGCGACCACTGTGACGATCTGGCGTTATGTCGATTCGATAGTAAATGACGGAAACGGGAGATTTTCTTAGGTTTTTACTACATATTAACACTTTACACAATTTCTCGTGTTACCTGGCTGCCCGTCCTCGGTTCATGCAAAATCTTAAGGTCCTCGGTCTGGTCCAAGGCACCAAACCGCCCAATAATTCATTAATCGATAACTAAAACTTGAAATGTAGCTCTTCTTACTGGCCGATTGCATCAACGTAGATTCTTATTCTGTGTTCTAGTGTGCTGCTTGTACTGTGTCTGCATACCGCATCACGCGACAAGGGCTTGCAGACGATAAATGTAACCGTTTCAGAGAGAAAAGCGACCACTGTGACGATCTGGCGTTATGTCGATTCGATAGTAAATGACGGAAACGGGAGATTTTCTTAGGTTTGTACTACATATTAACACTTTACACAATTTCTCGTGTTACCTGGCTGCCAGTCCTCGGTTCATGCAAAATCTTAAGGTCCTCGGTCTGGTCCAAGGCACCAAACCGCCCAATAATTCATTAATCGATAACTAAAACTTGAAATGTTGCTCTTCTTACTGGCCGATTGCATCAACGTAGATTCTTATTCTGTGTTCTAGTGTGCTGCTTGTACTGTGTCTGCATACCGCATCACGCGACAAGGGCTTGCAGTCGATAAATGTAACCGTTTCAGAGAGAAAAGCGACCACTGTGACGATCTGGCGTTATGTCGATTCGATAGTAAATGACGGAAACGGGAGATTTTCTTAGGTTTTTACTACATATTAACACTTTACACAATTTCTCGTGTTACCTGGCTGCCAGTCCTCGGTTCATGCAAAATCTTAAGGTCCTCGGTCTGGTCCAAGGCACCAAACCGCCCAATAATTCATTAATCGATAACTAAAACTTGAAATGTAGCTCTTCTTACTGGGCGATTGCATAAACTTAGATGCTTCTTCAGTGTTCTACTATGCCGCTTGTAGTGACTCTGCATACCCCATCACGCGACAAGGGCTTGCAGACGATAAATGTAACCGTTTCAGAGAGAAAAGCGACCACTGTGACGATCTGGCGTTATCTCGATTCGATAGTAAATGACGGAAACGGGAGATTTTCTTAGGTTTTTACTACATATTAACAATTTACACAATTTCTCGTGTTACCTGGCTGCCAGTCCTCGGTTCATGCAAAATCATAAGGTCCTCGGTCTGGTCCAAGGCACCAAACCGCCCAATAATTCATTAATCGATAACTAAAACTTGAAATGTAGCTCTTCTTACTGGCCGATTGCATCAACGTAGATTCTTATTCTGTGTTCTAGTGTGCTTCTTGTACTGTGTCTGCATACCGCATCACGCGACAAGGGCTTGCAGACGATAAATGTAACCGTTTCAGAGAGAAAAGCGACCACTGTGACGATCTGGCGTTATGTCGATTCGATAGTAAATGACGGAAACGGGAGATTTTCTTAGGTTTTTACTACATATTAACACTTTACACAATTTCTCGTGTTACCTGGCTGCCAGTCCTCGGTTCATGCAAAATCTTAAGGTCCTCGTTCTGGTCCAAGGCACCAAACCGCCCAATAATTCATTAATCGATAACTAAAACTTGAAATGTTGCTCTTCTTACTGGCCGATTGCATCATCGTAGATTCTTATTCTGTGTTCTAGTGTGCTGCTTGTACCGTGTCTGCATACCGCATCACGCGACAAGGGCTTGCAGTCGATAAATGTAACCGTTTCAGAGAGAAAAGCGACCACTGTGACGATCTGGCGTTATGTCGATTCGATAGTAAATGACGGAAACGGGAGATTTTCTTAGGTTTTTACTACATATTAACACTTTACACAATTTCTCGTGTTACCTGGCTGCCAGTCCTCGGTTCATGCAAAATCTTAAGGTCCTCGGTCTGGTCCAAGGCACCAAACCGCCCAATAATTCATTAATCGATAACTAAAACTTGAAATGTAGCTCTTCTTACTGGGCGATTGCATAAACTTAGATGCTTCTTCAGTGTTCTACTATGCCGCTTGTAGTGACTCTGCATACCGCATCACGCGACAAGGGCTTGCAGACGATAAATGTAACCGTTTCAGAGAGAAAAGCGACCACTGTGACGATCTGGCGTTATGTCGATTCGATAGTAAATGACGGAAACGAAGGATTTTCTTAGGTTTTTACTCCATATTAACACTTTACACAATTTCTCGTGTTACCTGGCTGCCAGTCCTCGGTTCATGCAAAATCTTAAGGTCCTCGGTCTGGTCCAAGGCACCAAACCGCCCAATAATTCATTAATCGATAACTAAACTTGAAATGTAGCTCTTCTTACTGGCCGATTGCATCAACGTAGATTCTTATTCTGTGTTCTAGTGTGCTGCTTGTACTGTGTCTGCATACCGCATCACGCGACAAGGGCTTGCAGACGATAAATGTAACCGTTTCAGAGAGAAAACCGACCACTGTGACGATCTGGCGTTATGTCGATTCGATAGTAAATGACGGAAACGGAGGATTTTCTTAGGTTTTTACTCCATATTAACACTTTAAGCAATTTCTCGTGTTACCTGGCTGCCAGTCCTCGGTTCATGCAAAATCTTAAGGTCCTCGGTCTGGTCCAAGGCACCAAACCGCCCAATAATTCATTAATCGATAACTAAAACTTGAAATGTAGCTCTTCTTACTGGCCGATTGCATCAACGTAGATTCTTATTCTGTGTTCTAGTGTGCTGCTTGTACTGTGTCTGCATACCGCAACACGCGACAAGGGCTTGCAGACGATAAATGTAACCGTTTCAGAGAGAAAAGCGACCACTGTGACGATCTGGCGTTATGTCGATTCGATAGTAAATGACGGAAACGGAGGATTTTCTTAGGTTTTTACTACATATTAACACTTTACACAATTTCTCGTGTTACCTGGCTGCCAGTCCTCGGTTCATGCAAAATCTTAAGGTCCTCGGTCTGGTCCAAGGCACCAAACCGCCCAATAATTCATTAATCGATAACTAAAACTTGAAATGTAGCTCTTCTTACTGGCCGATTGCATCAACGTAGATTCTTATTCTGTGTTCTAGTGTGCTGCTTGTACTGTGTCTGCATACCGCATCACGCGACAAGGGCTTGCAGACGATAAATATAACCGTTTCAGAGAGAAAAGCGACCACTGTGACGATCTGGCGTTATGTCGATTCGATAGTAAATGACGGAAACGGGAGATTTTCTTAGGTTTTTACTACATATTAACACTTTACACAATTTCTCGTGTTACCTGGCTGCCAGTCCTCGGTTCATGCAAAATCTTAAGGTCCTCGGTCTGGTCCAAGGCACCAAACCGCCCAATAATTCATTAATCGATAACTAAAACTTGAAATGTAGCTCTTCTTACTGGGCGATTGCATAAACTTAGATGCTTCTTCAGTGTTCTACTATGCCGCTTGTAGTGACTCTGCATACCGCATCACGCGACAAGGGCTTGCAGACGATAAATGTAACCGTTTCAGAGAGAAAAGCGACCACTGTGACGATCTGGCGTTATGTCGATTCGATAGTAAATGACGGAAACGGGAGATTTTCTTAGGTTTTTACTACATATTAACACTTTACACAATTTCTCGTGTTACCTGGCTGCCAGTCCTCAGTTCATGCAAAATCTTAAGGTCCTCGGTCTGGTCCAAGGCACCAAACCGCCCAATAATTCATTAATCGATAACTAAAACTTGAAATGTAGCTCTTCTTACTGGCCGATTGCATCAACGTAGATTCTTATTCTGTGTTCTAGTGTGCTGCTTGTACTGTGTCTGCATACCGCATCACGCGACAAGTGCTTGCAGACGATAAATGTAACCGTTTCAGAGAGAAAAGCGACCACTGTGACGATCTGGCGTTATGTCGATTCGATAGTAAATGACGGAAACGGGAGATTTTCTTAGGTTTTTACTACATATTAACACTTTACACAATTTCTCGTGTTACCTGGCTGCCAGTCCTCGGTTCATGCAAAATCTTAAGGTCCTCGGTCTGGTCCAAGGCACCAAACCGCCCAATAATTCATTAATCGATAACTAAAACTTGAAATGTAGCTCTTCTTACTGGGCGATTGCATAAACTTAGATGCTTCTTCAGTGTTCTACTATGCCGCTTGTAGTGACTCTGCATACCGCATCATACGACAAGGGCTTGCAGACGATAAATGTAACCGTTTCAGAGAGAAAAGCGACCACTGTGACGATCTGGCGTTATGTCGATTCGATAGTAAATGACGGAAACGGGAGATTTTCTTAGGTTTTTACTACATATTAACACTTTACACAATTTCTCGTGTTACCTGGCTGCCAGTCCTCGGTTCATGCAAAATCTTAAGGTCCTCGGTCTGGTCCAAGGCACCAAACCGCCCAATAATTCATTAATCGATAACTAAAACTTGAAATGTAGCTCTTCTTACTGGCCAATTGCATCAACGTAGATTCTTATTCTGTGTTCTAGTGTGCTGCTTGTACTGTGTCTGCATACCGCATCACGCGACAAGGGCTTGCAGACGATAAATGTCACCGTTTCAGAGAGAAAAGCGACCACTGTGACGATCTGGCGTTATGTCGATTCGATAGTAAATGACGGAAACGGGAGATTTTCTTAGGTTTTTACTACATATTAACACTTTACACAATTTCTCGTGTTACCTGGCTGCCAGTCCTCGGTTCATGCAAAATCTTAAGGTCCTCGGTCTGGTCCAAGGCACCAAACCGCCCAATAATTCATTAATCGATAACTAAAACTTGAATTGTAGCTCTTCTTACTGGGCGATTGCATAAACTTAGATGCTTCTTCAGTGTTCTACTATGCCGCTTGTAGTGACTCTGCATACCGCATCACACGACAAGGGCTTGCAGACGATAAATGTAACCGTTTCAGAGAGAAAAGCGACCACTGTGACGATCTGGCGTTATGTCGATTCGATAGTAAATGACGGAAACGGGAGATTTTCTTAGGTTTTTACTACATATTAACACTTTACACAATTTCTCGTGTTACCTGGCTGCCAGTCCTCGGTTCATGCAAAATCTTAAGGTCCTCGGTCTGGTCCAAGGCACCAAACCGCCCAATAATTCATTAATCGATAACTAAAACTTGAAATGTAGCTATTCTTACTGGCCGATTGCATCAACGTAGATTCTTATTCTGTGTTCTAGTGTGCTGCTTGTACTGTGTCTGCATACAGCATCACGCGACAAGGGCTTGCAGACGATAAATGTAACCGTTTCAGAGAGAGAACCGACCACTGTGACGATCTGGCGTTATGTCGATTCGATAGTTAATGACGGAAACGGGAGATTTTCTTAGGTTTTTACTACATATTAACACTTTACACAATTTCTCGTGTTACCTGGCTGCCAGTCCTCGGTTCATGCAAAATCTTAAGGTCCTCGGTCTGGTCCAAGGCACCAAACCGCCCAATAATTCATTAATCGATAACTAAAACTTGAAATGTAGCTCTTCTTACTGGGCGATTGCATAAACTTAGATGCTTCTTCAGTGTTCTACTATGCCGCTTGTAGTGACTCTGCATACCGCATCACGCGACAAGGGCTTGCAGACGATAAATGTAACCGTTTCAGAGAGAAAAGCGACCACTGTGACGATCTGGCGTTATGTCAATTCGATAGTAAATGACGGAAACGGGAGATTTTCTTAGGTTTTTACTACATATTAACACTTTACACAATTTCTCGTGTTACCTGGCTGCCAGTCCTCGGTTCATGCAAAACCTTAAGGTCCTCGGTCTGGTCCAAGGCACCAAACCGCCCAATAATTCATTAATCGATAACTAAAACTTGAAATGTAGCTCTTCTTACTGGGCGATTGCATAAACTTAGATGCATCTTCAGTGTTCTACTATGCCGCTTGTAGTGACTCTGCATACCGCATCACGCGACAAGGGCTTGCAGACGATAAATGTAACCGTTTCAGAGAGAAAAGCGACCACTGTGACGATCTGGCGTTATGTCGATTCGATAGTAAATGACGGAAACGGAGGATTTTCTTAGGTTTTTACTCCATATTAACACTTTACACAATTTCTCGTGTTACCTGGCTGCGAGTCCTCGGTTCATGCAAAATCTTAAGGTCCTCGGTCTGGTCCAAGGCACCAAACCGCCCAATAATTCATTAATCGATAACTAAAACTTGAAATGTAGCTCTTCTTACTGGCCGATTGCATCAACGTATATTCTATTTTTGTGTTCTAGTGTGCTGCTTGTACTGTGTCTGCATACCGCATCACGCGACAAGGGCTTGCAGACGACAAATGTAACCGTTTCAGAGAGAAAATCGACCACTGTCACGATCTGGCGTTATGTCGATTCGATAGTAAATGACGGAAACGGGAGATTTTCTTAGGTTTTTACTACATATTAACACTTTACACAATTTCTCGTGTTATCTGGCTGCCAGTCCTCGGTTCATGCAAAATCTTAAGGTCCTCGGTCTGGTCCATGGCACCAAACCGCCCAATAATTCATTAATCGATAACTAAAACTTGAAATGTAGCTATTCTTACTGGCCGATTGCATCAACGTAGATTCTTATTCTGTGTTCTAGTGTGCTGCTTGTACTGTGTCTGCATACCGCATCACGCGACAAGGGCTTGCAGACGATAAATGTAACCGTTTCAGAGAGAAAAGCGACCACTGTGACGATCTGGCGTTATGTCGATTCGATAGTAAATGACGGAAACGGGAGATTTTCTTAGGTTTTTACTACATATTAACACTTTACACAATTTCTCGTGTTACCTGGCTGCCAGTCCTCGGTTCATGCAAAATCTTAAGGTCCTCGGTCTGGTCCAAGGCACCAAACCGCCCAATAATTCATTAATCGATAACTAAAACTTGTAATGTAGCTCTTTTTACTGGGCGATTGCATAAACTTAGATGCTTCTTCAGTGTTCTACTATGCCGCTTGTAGTGACTCTGCATACCGCATCACGCGACAAGGGCTTGCAGACGATAAATGTAACCGTTTCAGAGAGAAAAGCGACCACTGTGACGATCTGGCGTTATGTCGATTCGATAGTAAATGACGGAAACGGGAGATTTTCTTAGGTTTTTACTACATATTAACACTTTACACAATTTCTCGTGTTACCTGGCTGCCAGTCCTCGGTTCATGCAAAATCTTAAGGTCCTCGGTCTGGTCCAAGGCACCATACCGCCCAATAATTCATTAATCGATAACTAAAACTTGAAATGTAGCTCTTCTTACTGGACGATTGCATAAACTTAGATGCTTCTTCAGTGTTCTACTATGCCGCTTGTAGTGACTCTGCATACCGCATCACGCGACAAGGGCTTGCAGACGATAAATGTAACCGTTTCAGAGAGAAAAGCGACCACTGTGACGATCTGGCGTTATGTCGATTCGATAGTAAATGACGGAAACGGGAGATTTTCTTAGGTTTTTACTACATATTAACACTTTACACAATTTCTCGTGTTACCTGGCTGCCAGTCCTCGGTTCATGCAAAATCTTAAGGTCCTCGGTCTGGTCCAAGGCACCAAACCGCCCAATAATTCATTAATCGATAACTAAAACTTGAAATGTAGCTCTTCTTACTGGCCGATTGCATCAACGTAGATGCTTCTTCAGTGTTCTACTATGCCGCTTGTAGTGACTCTGCATACCGCATCACGCGACAAGGGCTTGCAGACGACAAATGTAACCGTTTCAGAGAGAAAAGCGACCACTGTGACGATCTGGCGTTATGTCGATTCGATAGTAAATGACGGAAACGGGAGATTTTCTTAGGTTTTTACTACATATTAACACTTTACACAATTTCTCGTGTTACCTGGCTGCCAGTCCTCGGTTCATGCAAAATCTTAAGGTCCTCGGTCTGGTCCAAGGCACCAAACCGCCCAATAATTCATTAATCGATAACTTAAACTTGAAATGTAGCTATTCTTACTGGCCGATTGCATCAACGTAGATTCTTATTCTGTGTTCTAGTGTGCTGCTTGTACTGTGTCTGCATACCGCATCACGCGACAAGGGCTTGCAGACGATAAATGTAACCGTTTCAGAGAGAAAAGCGACCACTGTGACGATCTGGCGTTATGTCGATTCGATAGTAAATGACGGAAACGGGAGATTTTCTTAGGTTTTTACTACATATTAACACTTTACACAATTTCTCGTGTTACCTGGCTGCCAGTCCTCGGTTCATGCAAAATCTTAAGGTCCTCGGTCTGGTCCAAGGCACCAAACCGCCCAATAATTCATTAATCGATAACTAAAACTTGAAATTTAGCTCTTCTTACTGGGCGATTGCATAAACTTAGATGCTTCTTCAGTGTTCTACTATGCCGCTTGTAGTGACTCTGCATACCGCATCACGCGACAAGGGCTTGCAGACGATAAATGTAACCGTTTCAGAGAGAAAAGCGACCACTGTGACGATCTGGCGTTATGTCGATTCGATAGTAAATGACGGAAACGGGAGATTTTCTTAGGTTTTTACTACATATTAACACTTTACACAATTTCTCGTGTTACCTGGCTGCCAGTCCTCGGTTCATGCAAAATCTTAAGGTCCTCGGTCTGGTCCAAGGCACCAAACCGCCCAATAATTCATTAATCGATAACTAAAACTTGAAATGTAGCTCTTCTTACTGGCCGATTGCATCAACGTAGATTCTTATTCTGTGTTCTAGTGTGCTACTTGTACTGTGTCTGCATACCGCATCACGCGACAAGGGCTTGCAGACGATAAATGTAACCGTTTCAGAGAGAAAAGCGACCACTGTGACGATCTGGCGTTATGTCGATTCGATAGTAAATGACGGAAACGGGAGATTTTCTTAGGTTTTTACTACATATTAACACTTTACACAATTTCTCGTGTTACCTGGCTGCCAGTCCTCGGTTCATGCAAAATCTTAAGGTCCTCGGTCTGGTCCAAGGCACCAAACCGCCCAATAATTCATTAATCGATAACTAAAACTTGAAATGTAGCTCTCCTTACTGGGCGATTGCATAAACTTAGATGCTTCTTCAGTGTTCTACTATGCCGCTTGTAGTGACTCTGCATACCGCATCACACGACAAGGGCTTGCAGACGATAAATGTAACCGTTTCAGAGAGAAAAGCGACCACTGTGACGATCTGGCGTTATGTCGATTCGATAGTAAATGACGGAAACGGGAGATTTTCTTAGGTTTTTACTACATATTAACACTTTACACAATTTCTCGTGTTACCTGGCTGCCAGTCCTCGGTTCATGCAAAATCTTAAGGTCCTCGGTCTGGTCCAAGGCACCAAACCGCCCAATAATTCATTAATCGATAACTTAAACTTGAAATGTAGCTATTCTTACTGGCCGATTGCATCAACGTAGATTCTTATTCTGTGTTCTAGTGTGCTGCTTGTACTGTGTCTGCATACCGCATCACGCGACAAGGGCTTGCAGACGATAAATGTAACCGTTTCAGAGAGAAAAGCGACCACTGTGACGATCTGGCGTTATGTCGATTCGATAGTAAATGACGGAAACGGGAGATTTTCTTAGGTTTTTACTACATATTAACACTTTACACAATTTCTCGTGTTACCTGGCTGCCAGTCCTCGGTTCATGCAAAATCTTAAGGTCCTCGGTCTGGTCCAAGGCACCAAACCGCCCAATAATTCATTAATCGATAACTAAAACTTGAAATTTAGCTCTTCTTACTGGGCGATTGCATAAACTTAGATGCTTCTTCAGTGTTCTACTATGCCGCTTGTAGTGACTCTGCATACCGCATCACGCGACAAGGGCTTGCAGACGATAAATGTAACCGTTTCAGAGAGAAAAGCGACCACTGTGACGATCTGGCGTTATGTCGATTCGATAGTAAATGACGGAAACGGGAGATTTTCTTAGGTTTTTACTACATATTAACACTTTACACAATTTCTCGTGTTACCTGGCTGCCAGTCCTCGGTTCATGCAAAATCTTAAGGTCCTCGGTCTGGTCCAAGGCACCAAACCGCCCAATAATTCATTAATCGATAACTAAAACTTGAAATGTAGCTCTTCTTACTGGCCGATTGCATCAACGTAGATTCTTATTCTGTGTTCTAGTGTGCTACTTGTACTGTGTCTGCATACCGCATCACGCGACAAGGGCTTGCAGACGATAAATGTAACCGTTTCAGAGAGAAAAGCGACCACTGTGACGATCTGGCGTTATGTCGATTCGATAGTAAATGACGGAAACGGGAGATTTTCTTAGGTTTTTACTACATATTAACACTTTACACAATTTCTCGTGTTACCTGGCTGCCAGTCCTCGGTTCATGCAAAATCTTAAGGTCCTCGGTCTGGTCCAAGGCACCAAACCGCCCAATAATTCATTAATCGATAACTAAAACTTGAAATGTAGCTCTTCTTACTGGGCGATTGCATAAACTTAGATGCTTCTTCAGTGTTCTACTATGCCGCTTGTAGTGACTCTGCATACCGCATCACACGACAAGGGCTTGCAGACGATAAATGTAACCGTTTCAGAGAGAAAAGCGACCACTGTGACGATCTGGCGTTATGTCGATTCGATAGTAAATGACGGAAACGGGAGATTTTCTTAGGTTTTTACTACATATTAACACTTTACACAATTTCTCGTGTTACCTGGCTGCCAGTCCTCGGTTCATGCAAAATCTTAAGGTCCTCGGTCTGGTCCAAGGCACCAAACCGCCCAATAATTCATTAATCGATAACTAAAACTTGAAATGTAGCTATTCTTACTGGCCGATTGCATCAACGTAGATTCTTATTCTGTGTTCTAGTGTGCTGCTTGTACTGTGTCTGCATACAGCATCACGCGACAAGGGCTTGCAGACGATAAATGTAACCGTTTCAGAGAGAAAACCGACCACTGTGACGATCTGGCGTTATGTCGATTCGATAGTTAATGACGGAAACGGGAGATTTTCTTAGGTTTTTACTACATATTAACACTTTACACAATTTCTCGTGTTACCTGGCTGCCAGTCCTCGGTTCATGCAAAATCTTAAGGTCCTCGGTCTGGTCCAAGGCACCAAACCGCCCAATAATTCATTAATCGATAACTAAAACTTGAAATGTAGCTCTTCTTACTGGCCGATTGCATCAACGTAGATGCTTCTTCAGTGTTCTACTATGCCGCTTGTAGTGACTCTGCATACCGCATCACGCGACAAGGGCTTGCAGACGATAAATGTAACCGTTTCAGAGAGAAAAGCGACCACTGTGACGATCTGGCGTTATGTCGATTCGATAGTAAATGACGGAAACGGGAGATTTTCTTAGGTTTTTACTACATATTAACACTTTACACAATTTCTCGTGTTACCTGGCTGCCAGTCCTCGGTTCATGCAAAACCTTAAGGTCCTCGGTCTGGTCCAAGGCACCAAACCGCCCAATAATTCATTAATCGATAACTAAAACTTGAAATGTAGCTCTTCTTACTGGGCGATTGCATAAACTTAGATGCATCTTCAGTGTTCTACTATGCCGCTTGTAGTGACTCTGCATACCGCATCACGCGACAAGGGCTTGCAGACGATAAATGTAACCGTTTCAGAGAGAAAAGCGACCACTGTGACGATCTGGCGTTATGTCGATTCGATAGTAAATGACGGAAACGGAGGATTTTCTTAGGTTTTTACTCCATATTAACACTTTACACAATTTCACGTGTTACCTGGCTGCCAGTCCTCGGTTCATGCAAAATCTTAAGGTCCTCGGTCTGGTCCAAGGCACCAAACCGCCCAATAATTCATTAATCGATAACTAAAACTTGAGATGTAGCTCTTCTTACTGGCCGATTGCATCAACGTATATTCTATTTCTGTGTTCTAGTGTGCTGCTTGTACTGTGTCTGCATACCGCATCACGCGACAAGGGCTTGCAGACGACAAATGTAACCGTTTCAGAGAGAAAAGCGACCACTGTGACGATCTGGCGTTATGTCGATTCGATAGTAAATGACGGAAACGGGAGATTTTCTTAGGTTTTTACTACATATTAACACTTTACACAATTTCTCGTGTTACCTGGCTGCCAGTCCTCGGTTCATGCAAAATCTTAAGGTCCTCGGTCTGGTCCAAGGCACCAAACCGCCCAATAATTCATTAATCGATAACTAAAACTTGAAATGTAGCTATTCTTACTGGCCGATTGCATCAACGTAGATTCTTATTCTGTGTTCTAGTGTGCTGCTTGTACTGTGTCTGCATACCGCATCACGCGACAAGGGCTTGCAGACGATAAATGTAACCGTTTCAGAGAGAAAAGCGACCACTGTGACGATCTGGCGTTATGTCCATTCGATAGTAAATGACGGAAACGGGAGATTTTCTTAGGTTTTTACTACATATTAACACTTTACACAATTTCTCGTGTTACCTGGCTGCCAGTCCTCGGTTCATGCAAAATC
Source organism: Schistocerca cancellata (assembly GCF_023864275.1). NCBI lineage: Eukaryota > Metazoa > Arthropoda > Insecta > Orthoptera > Acrididae > Schistocerca > Schistocerca cancellata. The sequence continues at coordinate 5,192,108 of NW_026047150.1, forward strand.
TTAAGGTCCTCGGTCTGGTCCAAGGCACCAAACCGCCCAATAATTCATTAATCGATAACTAAAACTTGTAATGTAGCTCTTTTTACTGGGCGATTGCATAAACTTAGATGCTTCTTCAGTGTTCTACTATGCCGCTTGTAGTGACTCTGCATACCGCATCACGCGACAAGGGCTTGCAGACGATAAATGTAACCGTTTCAGAGAGAAAAGCGACCACTGTGACGATCTGGCGTTATGTCGATTCGATAGTAAATGACGGAAACGGGAGATTTTCTTAGGTTTTTACTACATATTAACACTTTACACAATTTCTCGTGTTACCTGGCTGCCAGTCCTCGGTTCATGCAAAATCTTAAGGTCCTCGGTCTGGTCCAAGGCACCAAACCGCCCAATAATTCATTAATCGATAACTAAAACTTGTAATGTAGCTCTTTTTACTGGGCGATTGCATAAACTTAGATGCTTCTTCAGTGTTCTACTATGCCGCTTGTAGTGACTCTGCATACCGCATCACGCGACAAGGGCTTGCAGACGATAAATGTAACCGTTTCAGAGAGAAAAGCGACCACTGTGACGATCTGGCGTTATGTCGATTCGATAGTAAATGACGGAAACGGGAGATTTTCTTAGGTTTTTACTACATATTAACACTTTACACAATTTCTCGTGTTACCTGGCTGCCAGTCCTCGGTTCATGCAAAATCTTAAGGTCCTCGGTCTGGTCCAAGGCACCATACCGCCCAATAATTCATTAATCGATAACTAAAACTGGAAATGTAGCTCTTCTTACTGGACGATTGCATAAACTTAGATGCTTCTTCAGTGTTCTACTATGCCGCTTGTAGTGACTCTGCATACCGCATCACGCGACAAGGGCTTGCAGACGATAAATGTAACCGTTTCAGAGAGAAAAGCGACCACTGTGACGATCTGGCGTTATGTCGATTCGATAGTAAATGACGGAAACGGGAGATTTTCTTAGGTTTTTACTACATATTAACACTTTACACAATTTCTCGTGTTACCTGGCTGCCAGTCCTCGGTTCATGCAAAATCTTAAGGTCCTCGGTCTGGTCCAAGGCACCAAACCGCCCAATAATTCATTAATCGATAACTAAAACTTGAAATGTAGCTCTTCTTACTGGCCGATTGCATCAACGTAGATTCTTATTCTGTGTTCTAGTGTGCTACTTGTACTGTGTCTGCATACCGCATCACGCGACAAGGGCTTGCAGACGATAAATGTAACCGTTTCAGAGAGAAAAGCGACCACTGTGACGATCTGGCGTTATGTCGATTCGATAGTAAATGACGGAAACGGGAGATTTTCTTAGGTTTTTACTACATATTAACACTTTACACAATTTCTCGTGTTACCTGGCTGCCAGTCCTCGGTTCATGCAAAATCTTAAGGTCCTCGGTCTGGTCCAAGGCACCAAACCGCCCAATAATTCATTAATCGATAACTAAAACTTGAAATGTAGCTCTTCTTACTGGGCGATTGCATAAACTTAGATGCTTCTTCAGTGTTCTACTATGCCGCTTGTAGTGAATCTGCATACCGCATCACGCGACAAGGGCTTGCAGACGATAAATGTAACCGTTTCAGAGAGAAAAGCGACCACTGTGACGATCTGGCGTTATGTCGATTCGATAGTTAATGACGGAAACGGGAGATTTTCTTAGGTTTTTACTACATATTAACACTTTACACAATTTCTCGTGTTACCTGGCTGCCAGTCCTCGGTTCATGCAAAATCTTAAGGTCCTCGGTCTGGTCCAAGGCACCAAACCGCCCAATAATTCATTAATCGATAACTAAAACTTGAAATGTAGCTCTTCTTACTGGCCGATTGCATCAACGTAGATGCTTCTTCAGTGTTCTACTATGCCGCTTGTAGTGACTCTGCATACCGCATCACGCGACAAGGGCTTGCAGACGATAAATGTAACCGTTTCAGAGAGAAAAGCGACCACTGTGACGATCTGGCGTTATGTCGATTCGATAGTAAATGACGGAACCGGGAGATTTTCTTAGGTTTTTACTACATATTAACACTTTACACAATTTCTCGTGTTACCTGGCTGCCAGTCCTCGGTTCATGCAAAATCTTAAGGTCCTCGGTCTGGTCCAAGGCACCAAACCGCCCAATAATTCATTAATCGATAACTAAAACTTGAAATGTAGCTCTTCTTACTGGCCGATTGCATCAACGTAGATGCTTCTTCAGTGTTCTACTATGCCGCTTGTAGTGACTCTGCATACCGCATCACGCGACAAGGGCTTGCAGACGACAAATGTAACCGTTTCAGAGAGAAAAGCGACCACTGTGACGATCTGGCGTTATGTCGATTCGATAGTAAATGACGGAAACGGGAGATTTTCTTAGGTTTTTACTACATATTAACACTTTACACAATTTCTCGTGTTACCTGGCTGCCAATCCTCGGTTCATGCAAAATCTTAAGGTCCTCGGTCTGGTCCAAGGCACCAAACCGCCCAATAATTCATTAATCGATAACTAAAACTTGAAATGTAGCTCTTCTTACTGGGCGATTGCATAAACTTAGATGCTTCTTCAGTGTTCTACTATGCCGCTTGTAGTGACTCTGCATACCGCATCACGCGACAAGGGCTTGCAGACGATAAATGTAACCGTTTCAGAGAGAAAAGCGACCACTGTGACGATCTGGCGTTATGTCGATTCGATAGTAAATGACGGAAACGGGAGATTTTCTTAGGTTTTTACTACATATTAACACATTACACAATTTCTCGTGTTACCTGGCTGCCAGTCCTCGGTTCATGCAAAATCTTAAGGTCCTCGGTCTGGTCCAAGGCACCAAACCGCCCAATAATTCATTAATCGATAACTAAAACTTGAAATGTAGCTCTTCTTACTGGCCGATTGCATCAACGTAGATGCTTCTTCAGTGTTCTACTATGCCGCTTGTAGTGACTCTGCATACCGCATCACGCGACAAGGGCTTGCAGACGATAAATGTAACCGTTTCAGAGAGAAAAGCGACCACTGTGACGATCTGGCGTTATGTCGATTCGATAGTAAATGGCGGAAACGGGAGATTTTCTTAGGTTTTTACTACATATTAACACTTTACACAATTTCTCGTGTTACCTGGCTGCCAGTCCTCGGTTCATGCAAAATCTTAAGGTCCTCGGTCTGGTCCAAGGCACCAAACCGCCCAATAATTCATTAATCGGTAACTAAAACTTGAAATGTAGCTCTTCTTACTGGCCGATTGCATCAACGTAGATTCTTATTCTGTGTTCTAGTGTGCTGCTTGTACTGTGTCTGCATACCGCATCACGCGACAAGGGCTTGCAGACGATAAATGTAACCGTTTCAGAGAGAAAAGCGACCACTGTGACGATCTGGCGTTATGTCGGTTCGATAGTAAATGACGGAAACGAAGGATTTTCTTAGGTTTTTACTCCATATTAACACCTTACACAATTTCACGTGTTACCTGGCTGCCAGTCCTCGGTTCATGCAAAATCTTAAGGTCCTCGGTCTGGTCCAAGGCACCAAACCGCCCAATAATTCATTAATCGATAACTAAAACTTGAAATGTAGCTCTTCTTACTGGCCGATTGCATCAACGTAGATTCTTATTCTGTGTTCTAGTGTGCCGCTTGTACTGAGTCTGCATACCGCAACACGCGACAAGGGCTTGCAGACGATAAATGTAACCGTTTCAGAGAGAAAAGCGACCACTGTGACGATCTGGCGTTATGTCGATTCGATAGTAAATGACGGAAACGGAGGATTTTCTTAGGTTTTTACTCCATATTAACACTTTACACAATTTCTCGTGTTACCTGGCTGCCAGTCCTCGGTTCATGCAAAATCTTAAGGTCCTCGGTCTGGTCCAAGGCACCAAACCGCCCAATAATTCATTAATCGATAACTAAAACTTGAAATGTAGCTCTTCTTACTGGGCGATTGAATAAACTTAGATGCTTCTTCAGTGTTCTACAGTGCCGCTTGTAGTGACTCTGCATACCGCATCACGCGACAAGGGCTTGCAGACGATAAATGTAACCGTTTCAGAGAGAAAAGCGACCACTGTGACGATCTGGCGTTATGTCGATTCGATAGTAAATGACGGAAACGGGAGATTTTCTTAGGTTTTTACTACATATTAACACGTTACACAATTTCTCGTGTTACCTGGCTGCCAGTCCTCGGTTCATGCAAAATCTTAAGGTCCTCGGTCTGGTCCAAGGCACCAAACCGCCCAATAATTCATTAATCGATAACTAAAACTTGAAATGTAGCTATTCTTACTGGCCGATTGCATCAACGTAGATTCTTATTCTGTGTTCTAGTGTGCTGCTTGTACTGTGTCTGCATACCGCATCACGCGACAAGGGCTTGCAGACGATAAATGTAACCGTTTCAGAGAGAAAAGCGACCACTGTGACGATCTGGCGTTATGTCGATTCGATAGTAAATGACGGAAACGGAGGATTTTCTTAGGTTTTTACTCCATATTAACACTTTACACAATTTCTCGTGTTACCTGGCTGCCAGTCCTCGGTTCATGCAAAATCTTAAGGACCTCGGTCTGGTCCAAGGCACCAAACCGCGCAATAATTCATTAATCGATAACTAAAACTTGAAATGTAGCTCTTCTTACTGGCCGCTTGCATCAACGTAGATTCTCATTCTGTGTTCTAGTGTGCTGCTTGTACTGTGTCTGCATACCGCAACACGCGACAAGGGCTTGCAGACGATAAATGTAACCGTTTCAGAGAGAAAAGCGACCACTGTGACGATCTGGCGTTATGTCGATTCGATAGTAAATGACGGAAACGGGAGATTTTCTTAGGTTTTTCCTACATATTAACACTTTACACAATTTCTCGTGTTACCTGGCTGCCAGTCCTCGGTTCATGCAAAATCTTAAGGTCCTCGGTCTGGTCCAAGGCACCAAACCGCCCAATAATTCATTAATCGATAACTAAAACTTGAAATGTAGCTCTTCTTACTGGCCGATTGCATCAACGTAGATTCTTATTCTGTGTTCTAGTGTGCTGCTTGTACTGTGTCTGCATACCGCATCACGCGACAAGGGCTTGCAGACGATAAATGTAACCGTTTCAGAGAGAAAAGCGACCACTGTGACGATCTGGCGTTATGTCGATTCGATAGTAAATGACGGAAACGGGAGATTTTCTTAGGTTTTTACTACATATTAACACTTTACACAATTTCTCGTGTTACCTGGCTGCCAGTCCTCGGTTCATGCAAAATCTTAGGGTCCTCGGTCTGGTCCAAGGCACCAAACCGCCCAATAATTCATTAATCGATAACTAAAACTTGAAATGTAGCTCTTCTTACTGGCCGATTGCATCAACGTAGATTCTTATTCTGTGTTCTAGTGTGCTGCTTGTACTGTGTCTGCATACCGCATCACGCGACAAGGGCTTGCAGACGATAAATGTAACCGTTTCAGAGAGAAAAGCGACCACTGTGACGATCTGGCGTTATGTCGATTCGATAGTAAATGACGGAAACGGGAGATTTTCTTAGGTTTTTACTACATATTAACACTTTACACAATTTCTCGTGTTACCTGGCTTCCAGTCCTCGGTTCATGCAAAATCTTAAGGTCCTCGGTCTGGTCCAAGGCACCATACCGCCCAATAATTCATTAATCGATAACTAAAACTTGAAATGTAGCTCTTCTTACTGGCCGCTTGCATCAACGTAGATTCTCATTCTGTGTTCTAGTGTGCTGCTTGTACTGTGTCTGCATACCGCAACACGCGACAAGGGCTTGCAGACGATAAATGTAACCGTTTCAGAGAGAAAAGCGACCACTGTGACGATCTGGCGTTATGTCGATTCGATAGTAAATGACGGAAACGGGAGATTTTCTTAGGTGTTTACTACATATTAACACTTTACACAATTTATCGTGTTACCTGGCTGCCAGTCCTCGGTTCATGCAAAATCTTAAGGTCCTCGGTCTGGTCCAAGGCACCAAACCGCCCAATAATTCATTAATCGATAACTAAAACTTGAAATGTAGCTCTTCTTACTGGGCGATTGCATAAACTTAGATGCTTCTTCAGTGTTCTACTATGCCGCTTGTAGTGACTCTGCATACCGCATCACGCGACAAGGGCTTGCAGACGATAAATGTAACCGTTTCAGAGAGAAAAGCGACCACTGTGACGATCTGGCGTTATGTCGATTCGATAGTAAATGACGGAAACGGGAGATTTTCTTAGGTTTTTACTACATATTAACACTTTAACAATTTCTCGTATTACCTGGCTGCCAGCTCTCGGTTCATGCAAAATCTTAAGGTCCTCGGTCTGGTCCAAGGCACCAAACCGCCCAATATTTCATTAATCGATAACTAAAACTTGAAAAGTAGCTCTTCTTACTGGCCGATTGCATCAACGTAGATTCTTATTCCGTGTTCTAGTGTGCTGCTTGTACTGTGTCTGCATACCGCATCACGCGACAAGGGCTTGCAGACGATAAATGTAACCGTTTCAGAGAGAAAAACGACCACTGTGACGATCTGGCGTTATGTCGATTCGATAGTAAATGACGGAAACGGGAGATTTTCTTAGGTTTTTACTACATATTAACACTTTACACAATTTCTCGTGTTACCTGGCTGTCAGTCCTCGGTTCATGCAAAATCTTAAGGTCCTCGGTCTGGTCCAAGGCACCAAACCGCCCAATAATTCATTAATCGATAACTAAAACTTGAAATGTAGCTCTTCTTACTGGGCGATTGCATAAACTTAGATGCTTCTTCAGTGTTCCACTATGCCGCTTGTAGTGACTCTGCATACCGAATCACGCGACAAGCGCTTGCAGACGATAAATGTAACCGTTTCAGAGAGAAAAGCGACCACTGTGACGATCTGGCGTTATGTCGATTCGATAGTAAATGACGGAAACGGGAGATTTTCTTAGGTTTTTACTACATATTAACACTTTACACAATTTCTCGTGTTACCTGGCTGCCAGTCCTCGGTTCATGCAAAATCTTAAGGTCCTCGGTCTGGTCCAAGGCACCAAACCGCCCAATAATTCATTAATCGATAACTAAAACTTGAAATGTAGCTTTTCTTACTGGCCGATTGCATCAACGTAGATTCTTATTCTGTGTTCTAGTGTGCTGCTTGTACTGTGTCTGCATACCGCATCACGCGACAAGGGCTTGCAGAACATAAATGTAACCGTTTCAGAGAGAAAAGCGACCACTGTGACGATCTGGCGTTATGTCGATTCGATAGTAAATGACGGAAACGGGAGATTTTCTTAGGTTTTTACTAATTATTAACACTTTACACAATTTCTCGTGTTACCTGGCTGCCAGTCCTCGGTTCATGCAAAATCTTAAGGTCCTCGGTCTGGTCCAAGGCACCAAACCGCCCAATTATTCATTAATCGGTAACTATAACTTGAAATGTAGCTCTTTTTCCTGGCCGATTGCATCAACGTAGATTCTTATTCTGTGTTCTAGTGTGCTGCTTGTACTGTGTCTGCATACCGCATCACGCGACAAGGGCATGCAGACGATAAATGTAACCGTTTCAGAGAGAAAAGCGACCACTGTGACGATCTGGCGTTATGTCGATTCGATAGTAAATGACGGAAACGGGAGATTTTCTTAGGTTTTTACTACATATTAACACTTTACACAATTTCTCGTGTTACCTGGCTGCCAGTCCTCGGTTCATGCAAAATCTTAAGGTCCTCGGTCTGGTCCAAGGCACCAAACCGCCCAATAATTCATTAATCGATAACTAAAACTTGAAATGTAGCTCTTCTTACTGGCCGATTGCATCAACGTAGATTCTTATTCTGTGTTCTAGTGTGCTGCTTGTACTGTGTCTGCATACCGCATCACGCGACAAGGGCTTGCAGACGATAAATGTAACCGTTTCAGAGAGAAAAGCGACCACTGTGACGATCTGGCGTTATGTCGATTCGATAGTAAATGACGGAAACGGGAGATTTTCTTAGGTTTTTACTACATATTAACACTTTACACAATTTATCGTGTTACCTGGCTGCCAGTCCTCGGTTCATGCAAAATCTTAAGGTCCTCGGTCTGGTCCAAGGCACCAAACCGCCCAATAATTCATTAATCGATAACTAAAACTTGAAATGTAGCTCTTCTTACTGGCCGATTGCATAAACGTAGATGCTTCTTCAGTGTTCTACTATGCCGCTTGTAGTGACTCTGCATACCGCATCACGCGACAAGCGCTTGCAGACGATAAATGTAACCGTTTCAGAGAGAAAAGCGACCACTGTGACGATCTGGCGTTATGTCGATTCGATAGTAAATGTCGGAAACGGGAGATTTTCTTAGGTTTTTACTACATATTAACACTTTACACAATTTCTCGTGTTACCTGGCTGCCAGTCCTCGGTTCATGCAAAATCTTAAGGTCCTCGGTCTGGTCAAAGGCACCAAACCGCCCAATAATTCATTAATCGATAACTAAAACTTGAAATTTAGCTCTTCTTACTGGCCGATTGCATCAACGTAGATTCTTATTCTGTGTTCTAGTGTGCTGCTTGTACTGTGTCTGCATACCGCATCACGCGACAAGGGCTTGCAGACGATAAATGTAACCGTTTCAGAGAGAAAAACGACCACTGTGACGATCTGGCGTTATGTCGATTCGATAGTAAATAACGGAAACGGGAGATTTTCTTAGGTTTTTACTACATATTAACACTTTACACAATTTCTCGTGTTACCTGGTTGCCAGTCCTCGGTTCATGCAAAATCTTAAGGTCCTCGGTCTGGTCCAAGGCACCAAACCGCTCAATAATTCATTAATCGATAACTAAAACTTGAAATGTAGCTCTTCTTCCTGGCCGATTGCATCAACGTAGATTCTTATTCTGTGTTCTAGTGTGCTGCTTGTACTGTGTCTGCATACCGCATCACGCGACAAGGGCTTGCAGACGATAAATGTAACCGTTTCAGAGAGAAAAGCGACCACTGTGACGATCTGGCGTTATGTCGATTCGATAGTAAATGACGGGAACGGGAGATTTTCTTAGGTTTTTACTACATATTAACACTTTACACAATTTCTCGTGTTACCTGGCTGCCAGTCCTCGGTTCATGCAAATTCTTAAGGTCCTCGGTCTGGTCCAAGGCACCAAACCGCCCAATAATTCATTAATCGATAACTAAAACTTGAAATGTAGCTCTTCTTACTGGGCGATTGCATAAACTTAGATGCTTCTTCAAAGTTCTACAATGCCGCTTGTAGTGACTCTGCATACCGCATCACGCGACAAGGGCTTGCAGACGATAAATGTAACCGTTTCAGAGAGAAAAGCGACCACTGTGACGATCTGGCGTTATGTCGATTCGATAGTAAATGACGGAAACGGGAGATTTTCTTAGGTTTTTACTACATATTAACACTTTACACAATTTCTCGTGTTACTTGGCTGCCAGTCCTCGGTTCATGCAAAATCTTAAGGTCCTCGGTCTGGTCCAAGACACCAAACCGCCCAATAATTCATTAATCGATAACTAAAACTTGAAATGTAGCTCTTCTTACTGGCCGATTGCATCAACGTAGATTCTTATTCTGTGTTCTAGTGTGCTGCTTGTACTGTGTCTGCATACCGCATCACGCGACAAGGGCTTGCAGACGATAAATGTAACCGTTTCAGAGAGAAAAGCGACCACTGTGACGATCTGGCGTTATGTCGATTCGATAGTAAATGACGGAAACGGGAGATTTTCTTAGGTTTTTACTACATATTAAAACTTTACACAATTTATCGTGTTACCTGGCTGCCAGTCCTCGGTTCATGCAAAATCTTAAGGTCCTCGTTCTGGTCCAAGGCACCAAACCGCCCAATAATTCATTAATCGATAACTAAAACTTGAAATGTAGCTCTTCTTACTGGCCGATTGCATCAACGTAGATTCTTATTCTGTGTTCTAGTGTGCTGCTTGTACTGTGTCTGCATACCGCATCACGCGACAAGGGCTTGCAGACGATAAATGTAACCGTTTCAGAGAGAAAAACGACCACTGTGACGATCTGGCGTTATGTCGATTCAATAGTAAATGACGGAAACGGGAGATTTTCTTAGGTTTTTACTACATATTAACACTTTACAACACAATTTCTCGTGTTACCTGGCTGCCAGTCCTCGGTTCATGCAAAATCTTAAGGTCCTCGGTCTGGTCCAAGGCACCAAACCGCCCAATAATTCATTAATCGATAACTAAAACTTGAAATGTAGCTCTTCTTACTGGCCGATTGCATCAACGTAGATTCTTATTCTGTGTTCTAGTGTGCTGCTTGTACTGTGTCTGCATACCGCATCACGCGACAAGGGCTTGCAGACGATAAATTTAACCGTTTCAGAGAGAAAAGCGACCACTGTGACGATCTGGCGTTATGTCGATTCGATAGTAAATGACGGAAACGGGAGATTTTCTTAGGTTTTTACTACATATTAACACTTTACACAATTTCTCGTGTTACCTGGCTGCCAGTCCTCGGTTCATGCAAAATCTTAAGGTCCTCGGTCTGGTCCAAGGCACCAAACCGCCCAATAATTCATTAATCGATAACTAAAACTTGAAATGTAGCTCTTCTTTCTGGGCGATTGCATAAACTTAGATGCTTCTTCAGTGTTCTACTATGCCGCTTGTAGTGACTCTGCATACCGCATCACGCGACAAGGGCTTGCAGACGATAAATGTAACCGTTTCAGAGAGAAAAGCGACCACTGTGACGATCTGGCGTTATGTCGATTCGATAGTAAATGACGGAAACGGAAGATTTTCTTAGGTTTTTACTACATATTAACACTTTACACAATTTCTCGTGTTACCTGGCTGCCAGTCCTCGGTTCATGCAAAATCTTAAGGTCCTCGGTCTGGTCCAAGGCACCAAACCGCCCAATAATTCATTAATCGATAACTAAAACTTGAAATGTAGCTCTTCTTACTGGGCGATTGCATAAACTTACATGCTTCTTCAGTGTACTACTATGCCGCTTGTAGTGACTCTGCATACCGCATCACGCGACAAGGGCTTGCAGACGATAAATGTAACCGTTTCAGAGAGAAAAGCGACCACTGTGACGATCTGGCGTTATGTCGATTCGATAGTAAATGACGGAAACGGGAGATTTTCTTAGGTTTTTACTACATATTAACACTTTACACAATTTCTCGTGTTACCTGGCTGCCAGTCCTCGGTTCATGCAAAATCTTAAGGTCCTCGGTCTGGTCCAAGGCACCAAACCGCCCAATAATTCATTAATCGATAACTAAAACTTGAAATGTAGCTCTTCTTACTGGCCGATTGCATCAACGTAGATTCTTATTCTGTGTTCTAGTGTGCTGCTTGTACTGTGTCTGCATACCGCATCACGCGACAAGGGCTTGCAGACGATAAATGTAACCGTTTCAGAGAGAAAAGCGACCACTGTGACGATCTGGCGTTATGTCGATTCGATAGTAAATGACGGAAACGGGAGATTTTCTTAGGTTTTTACTACATATTAACACTTTACACAATTTCTCGTGTTACCTGGCTGCCAGTCCTCGGTTCATGCAAAATCTTAAGGTCCTCGTTCTGGTCCAAGGCACCAAACCGCCCAATAATTCATTAATCGATAACTAAAACTTGAAATGTAGCTCTTCTTACTGGCCGATTGCATCAACGTAGATTCTTATTCTGTGTTCTAGTGTGCTGCTTGTACTGTGTCTGCATACCGCATCACGCGACAAGGGCTTGCAGACGATAAATGTAACCGTTTCAGAGAGAAAAGCGACCACTGTGACGATCTGGCGTTATGTCGATTCGATAGTAAATGACGGAAACGGGAGATTTTCTTAGGTTTTTACTACATATTAACACTTTACACAATTTCTCGTGTTACCTGGCTGCCAGTCCTCGGTTCATGCAAAATCTTAAGGTCCTCGGTCTGGTCCAAGGCACCAAACCGCACAATAATTCATTAATCGATAACTAAAACTTGAAATGTAGCTCTTCTTACTGGCCGATTGCATTAACGTAGATGCTTCTTCAGTGTTCTACTATGCCGCTTGTAGTGACTCTGCATACCGCATCACGCGACAAGGGCTTGCAGACGATAAATGTAACCGTTTCAGAGAGAAAAGCGACCACTGTGACGATCTGGCGTTATGTCGATTCGATAGTAAATGACGGAAACGGGAGATTTTCTTAGGTTTTTACTACATATTAACACTTTACACAATTTCTCGTGTTACCTGGCTTCCAGTCCTCGGTTCATGCAAAATCTTAAGGTCCTCGGTCTGGTCCAAGGCACCATACCGCCCAATAATTCATTAATCGATAACTAAAACTTGAAATGTAGCTCTTCTTACTGGCCGATTGCATCAACGTAGATTCTTATCCTGTGTTCTAGTGTGCTGCTTGTACTGTGTCTGCATACCGCAACACGCGACAAGGGCTTGCAGACGATAAATGTAACCGTTTCAGAGAGAAAAACGACCACTGTGACGATCTGGCGTTATGTCGATTCGATAGTAAATAACGGAAACGGGAGATTTTCTTAGGTTTTTACTAGATATTAACACATTACACAATTTCTCGTGTTACCTGGCTTCCAGTCCTCGGTTCATGCAAAATCTTAAGGTCCTCGGTCTGGTCCAAGGCACCATACCGCCCAATAATTCATTAATCGATAACTAAAACTTGAAATGTAGCTCTTCTTACTGGCCGATTGCATCAACGTAGATTCTTATTCTGTGTTCTAGTGTGCTGCTTGTACTGTGTCTGCATACCGCATCACGCGACAAGGGCTTGCAGACGATAAATGTAACCGTTTCAGAGAGAAAAGCGACCACTGTGACGATCTGGCGTTATGTCGATTCGATAGTAAATGACGGAAACGGAGGATTTTCTTAGGATTTTACTCCATATTAACACTTTACACAATTTCTCGTGTTACCTGGCTGCCAGTCCTCGGTTCATGCAAAATCTTAAGGTCCTCGGTCTGGTCCAAGGCACCAAACCGCCCAATAATTCATTAATCGATAACTAAAACTTGAAATGTAGCTCTGCTTACTGGCCGATTGCATCAACGTAGATTCTTATTCTGTGTTCTAGTGTGCTGCTTGTACTGTGTCTGCATACCGCAACACGCGACAAGGGCTTGCAGACGATAAATGTAACCGTTTCAGAGAGAAAAGCGACCACTGTGACGATCTGGCGTTATGTCGATTCGATAGTAAATGACGGAAACGGGAGATTTTCTTAGGTTTTTACTACATATTAACACTTTACACATTTTCTCGTGTTACCTGGCTGCCAGTCCTCGGTTCATGCAAAATCTTAAGGTCCTCGGTCTGGTCCAAGGCACCAAACCGCCCAATAATTCATTAATCGATAACTAAAACTTGAAATGTAGCTCTTCTTACTGGCCGATTGCATCAACGTAGATTCTTATTCTGTGTTCTAGTGTGCTGCTTGTACTGTGTCTGCATACCGCATCACGCGACAAGGGCTTGCAGACGATAAATGTAACCGTTTCAGAGAGAAAAGCGACCACTGTGACGATCTGGCGTTATGTCGATTCGATAGTAAATGACGGAAACGGGAGATTTTCTTAGGTTTTTACTACATATTAACACTTTACACAATTTCTCGTGTTACCTGGCTGCCAGTCCTCGGTTCATGCAAAATCTTAAGGTCCTCGGTCTGGTCCAAGGCACCAAACCGCCCAATAATTCATTAATCGATAACTAAAACTTGAAATGTAGCTCTTCTTACTGGGCGATTGCATAAACTTAGATGCTTCTTCAGTGTTCTACTATGCCGCTTGTAGTGACTCTGCATACCGCATCACGCGACAAGGGCTTCCAGACGATAAATGTAACCGTTTCAGAGAGAAAAGCGACCACTGTGACGATCTGGCGTTATGTCGATTCGATAGTAAATGACGGAAACGGGAGATTTTCTTAGGTTTTTACTACATATTAACACTTTACACAATTTCTCGTGTTACCTGGCTGCCAGTCCTCGGTTCATGCAAAATCTTAAGGTCCTCGGTCTGGTCCAAGGCACCAAACCGCCCAATAAATCATTAATCGATAACTAAAACTTGAAATTTAGCTCTTCTTACTGGCCGATTGCATCAACGTAGATTCTTATTCTGTGTTCTAGTGTGCTGCTTGTACTGTGTCTGCATACCGCATCACGCGACAAGGGCTTGCAGACGATAAATGTAACCGTTTCAGAGAGAAAAGCGACCACTGTGACGATCTGGCGTTATGTCGATTCGATAGTAAATGACGGAAACGGAGGATTTTCTTAGGATTTTACTCCATATTAACACTTTACACAATTTCTCGTGTTACCTGGCTGCCAGTCCTCGGTTCATGCAAAATCTTAAGGTCCTCGGTCTGGTCCAAGGCACCAAACCGCCCAATAATTCATTAATCGATAACTAAAACTTGAAATTTAGCTCTTCTTACTGGCCGATTGCATCAACGTAGATTCTTATTCTGTGTTCTAGTGTGCTGCTTGTACTGTGTCTGCATACCGCATCACGCGACAAGGGCTTGCAGACGATAAATGTAACCGTTTCAGAGAGAAAAGCGACCACTGTGACGATCTGGCGTTATGTCGATTCGATAGTAAATGACGGAAACGGGAGATTTTCTTAGGTTTTTACTACATATTAACACTTTACACAATTTCTCGTGTTACCTGGCTGCCAGTCCTCGGTTCATGCAAAATCTTAAGGTCCTCGGTCTGGTCCAAGGCACCAAACCGCCCAATAATTCATTAATCGATAACTAAAACTTGAAATGTAGCTCTTCTTACTGGCCGATTGCATCAACGTAGATTCTTATTCTGTGTTCTAGTGTGCTGCTTGTACTGTGTCTGCATGCCGCATCACGCGACAAGGGCTTGCAGACGATAAATGTAACCGTTTCAGAGAGAAAAGCGACCACTGTGACGATCTGGCGTTATGTCGATTCGATAGTAAATGACGGAAACGGGAGATTTTCTTAGGTTTTTACTACATATTAACACTTTACACAATTTCTCGTGTTACCTGGCTGCCAGTCCTCGGTTCATGCAAAATCTTAAGGTCCTCGGTCTGGTCCAAGGCACCAAACCGCCCAATAATTCATTAATCGATAACTAAAACTTGAAATGTAGCTCTTCTTACTGGCCGATTGCATCAACGTAGATTCTTATTCTGTGTTCTAGTGTGCTGCTTGTACTGTGTCTGCATACCGCATCACGCGACAAGGGCTTGCAGACGATAAATGTAACCGTTTCAGAGAGAAAAGCGACCACTGTGACGATCTGGCGTTATGTCGATTCGATAGTAAATGACGGAAACGGGAGATTTTCTTAGGTTTTTACTACATATTAACACTTTACACAATTTCTCGTGTTACCTGGCTGCCAGTCCTCGGTTCATGCAAAATCTTAAGGTCCTCGGTCTGGTCCAAGGCACCAAACCGCCCAATAATTCATTAATCGATAACTTAAACTTGAATTGCAGCTCTTCTTACTGGGCGATTGCATAAACTTAGATGCTTCTTCAGTGTTCCACTATGCCGCTTGTAGTGACTCTGCATACCGCATCACGCGACAAGGGCTTGCAGACGATAAATGTAACCGTTTCAGAGAGAAAAGCGACCACTGTGACGATCTGGCGTTATGTCGATTCGATAGTAAATGACGGAAACGGGAGATTTTCTTAGGTTTTTACTACATATTAACACTTTACACAATTTCTCGTGTTACCTGGCTGCCAGTCCTCGGTTCATGCAAAATCTTAAGGTCCTCGGTCTGGTCCAAGGCACCAAACCGCCCAATAATTCATTAATCGATAACTAAAACTTGAAATGTAGCTCTTCTTACTGGCCGATTGCATCAACGTAGATTCTTATTCTGTGTTCTAGTGTGCTGCTTGTACTGTGTCTGCATACCGCATCACGCGACAAGGGCTTGCAGACGAAAAATGTGACCGTTTCAGAGAGAAAAGCGACCATTGTGACGATCTGGCGTTATGTCGATTCGATAGTAAATGACGGAAACGGGAGATTTTCTTAGGTTTTTACTACATATTAACACTTTACACAATTTCTCGTGTTACCCGGCTGCCAGTCCTCGGTTCATGCAAAATCTTAAGGTCCTCGGTCTGGTCCAAGGCACCAAACCGCCCAATAATTCATTAATCGATAACTAAAACTTGAAATGTAGCTCTTCTTACTGGCCGATTGCATCAACGTAGATTCTTATTCTGTGTTCTAGTGTGCTGCTTGTACTGTGTCTGCATGCCGCATCACGCGACAAGGGCTTGCAGACGATAAATGTAACCGTTTCAGAGAGAAAAGCGACCACTGTGACGATCTGGCGTTATGTCGATTCGATAGTAAATGACGGAAACGGGAGATTTTCTTAGGTTTTTACTACATATTAACACTTTACACAATTTCTCGTGTTACCTGGCTGCCAGTCCTCGGTTCATGCAAAATCTTAAGGTCCTCGGTCTGGTCCAAGGCACCAAACCGCCCAATAATTCATTAATCGATAACTAAAACTTGAAATGTAGCTCTTCTTACTGGCCGATTGCATCAACGTAGATTCTTATTCTGTGTTCTAGTGTGTTGCTTGTACTGTGTCTGCATACCGCATCACGCGACAAGGGCTTGCAGACGATAAATGTAACCGTTTCAGAGAGAAAAGCGACCACTGTGACGATCTGGCGTTATGTCGATTCGATAGTAAATGACGGAAACGGGAGATTTTCTTAGGTTTTTACTACATATTAACACTTTACACAATTTCTCGTGTTACCTGGCTGCCAGTCCTCGGTTCATGCAAAATCTTAAGGTCCTCGGTCTGGTCCAAGGCACCAAACCGCCCAATAATTCATTAATCGATAACTTAAACTTGAAATGTAGCTCTTCTTACTGGCCGATTGCATCAACGTAGATTCTTATTCTGTGTTCTAGTGTGCTGCTTGTACTGTGTCTGCATACCGCATCACGCGACAAGGGCTTGCAGACGATAAATGTAACCGTTTCAGAGAGAAAAGCGACCACTGTGACGATCTGGCGTTATGTCGATTCGATAGTAAATGACGGAAACGGGAGATTTTCTTAGGTTTTTACTACATATTAACACTTTACACAATTTCTCGTGTTACCTGGCTGCCAGTCCTCGGTTCATGCAAAATCTTAAGGTCCTCGGTCTGGTCCAAGGCACCAAACCGCCCAATAATTCATTAATCGATAACTAAAACTTGAAATGTAGCTCTTCTTACTGGGCGATTGCATAAACTTAGATGCTTCTTCAGTGTTCTACTATGCCGCTTGTAGTGACTCTGCATACCGCATCACACGACAAGGGCATGCAGACGATAAATGTAACCGTTTCAGAGAGAAAAACGACCGCTGTGACGATCTGTCGTTATGTCGATTCGATAGTAAATGACGGAAACGGGAGATTTTCTTAGGTTTTTACACACATATTAACACTTTACAACACAATTTCTCGTGTTACCTGGCTGCCAGTCCTCGGTTCATGAAAAATCTTAAGGTCCTCGGTCTGGTCCAAGGCACCAAACCGCCCAATAATTCATTAATCGATAACTAAAACTTGAAATGTAGCTCTTCTTACTGGCCGATTGCATCAACGTAGATTCTTATTCTGTGTTCTAGTGTGCTGCTTGTACTGTGTCTGCATACCGCATCACGCGACAAGGGCTTGCAGACGATAAATGTAACCGTTTCAGAGAGAAAAGCGACCACTGTGACGATCTGGCGTTATGTCGATTCGATAGTAAATGACGGAAACGGGAGATTTTCTTAGGTTTTTACTACATATTAACACTTTACACAATTTCTCGTGTTACCTGGCTGCCAGTCCTCGGTTCATTCAAAATCTTAAGGTCCTCGGTCTGGTCCAAGGCACCAAACCGCCCAATAATTCATTAATCGATAACTAAAACTTGAAATGTAGCTCTTCTTACTGGGCGATTGCATAAACTTAGGTGCTTCTTCAGTGTTCTACTATGCCGCTTGTAGTGACTCTGCATACCGCATCACGCGACAAGGGCTTGCAGACGATAAATGTAACCGTTTCAGAGAGAAAAGCGACCACTGTGACGATCTGGCGTTATGTCGATTCGATAGTAAATGACGGAAACGGGAGATTTTCTTAGGTTTTTACTACATATTAACACTTTACACAATTTCTCGTGTTACCTGGCTGCCAGTCCTCGGTTTATGCAAAATCTTAAGGTCCTCGGTCTGGTCCAAGGCACCAAACCGCCCAATAATTCATTAATCGATAACTAAAACTTGAAATGTAGCTCTTCTTACTGGCCGATTGCATCAACGTAGATTCTTATTCTGTGTTCTAGTGTGCTGCTTGTACTGTGTCTGCATACCGCATCACGCGACAAGGGCTTGCAGACGATAAATGTAACCGTTTCAGAGAGAAAAGCGACCACTGTGACGATCTGGCGTTATGTCGATTCGATAGTAAATGACGGAAACGGGAGATTTTCTTAGGTTTTTACTACATATTAACACTTTACACAATTTCTCGTGTTACCTGGCTGCCAGTCCTCGGTTCATGCAAAATCTTAAGGTCCTCGGTCTGGTCCAAGGCACCAAACCGCCCAATAATTCATTAATCGATAACTAAAACTTGAAATGTAGCTCTTCTTACTGGCCGATTGCATCAACGTAGATTCTTATTCTTTGTTCTAGTGTGCTGCTTGTACTGTGTCTGCATACCGCATCACGCGACAAGGGCTTGCAGACGATAAATGTAACCGTTTCAGAGAGAAAAGCGACCACTGTGACGATCTGGCGTTATGTCGATTCGATAGTAAATGACGGAAACGGGAGATTTTCTTAGGTTTTTACTACATATTAACACTTTACACAATTTCTCGTGTTACCTGGCTGCCAGTCCTCGGTTCATGCAAAATCTTAAGGTCCTCGGTCTGGTCCAAGGCACCAAACCGCCCAATAATTCATTAATCGATAACTAAAACTTGAAATGTAGCTCTTCTTACTGGCCGATTGCATCAACGTAGATTCTTATTCTGTGTTCTAGTGTGCTGCTTGTACTGTGTCTGCATACCGCATCACGCGACAAGGGCTTGCAGACGATAAATGTAACCGTTTCAGAGAGAAAAGCGACCACTGTGACGATCTGGCGTTACGTCGATTCGATAGTAAATGACGGAAACGGGAGATTTTCTTAGGTTTTTACTACATATTAACACTTTACACAATTTCTCGTGTTACCCGGCTGCCAGTCCTCGGTTCATGCAAAATCTTAAGGTCCTCGGTCTGGTCCAAGGCACCAAACCGCCCAATAATTCATTAATCGATAACTAAAACTTGAAATGTAGCTCTTCTTACTGGCCGATTGCATCAACGTAGATTCTTATTCTGTGTTCTAGTGTGCTGCTTGTACTGTGTCTGCATGCCGCATCACGCGACAAGGGCTTGCAGACGATAAATGTAACCGTTTCAGAGAGAAAAGCGACCACTGTGACGATCTGGCGTTATGTCGATTCGATAGTAAATGACGGAAACGGGAGATTTTCTTAGGTTTTTACTACATATTAACACTTTACACAATTTCTCGTGTTACCTGGCTGCCAGTCCTCGGTTCATGCAAAATCTTAAGGTCCTCGGTCTGGTCCAAGGCACCAAACCGCCCAATAATTCATTAATCGATAACTAAAACTTGAAATGTAGCTCTTCTTACTGGCCGATTGCATCAACGTAGATTCTTATTCTGTGTTCTAGTGTGTTGCTTGTACTGTGTCTGCATACCGCATCACGCGACAAGGGCTTGCAGACGATAAATGTAACCGTTTCAGAGAGAAAAGCGACCACTGTGACGATCTGGCGTTATGTCGATTCGATAGTAAATGACGGAAACGGGAGATTTTCTTAGGTTTTTACTACATATTAACACTTTACACAATTTCTCGTGTTACCTGGCTGCCAGTCCTCGGTTCATGCAAAATCTTAAGGTCCTCGGTCTGGTCCAAGGCACCAAACCGCCCAATAATTCATTAATCGATAACTTAAACTTGAAATGTAGCTCTTCTTACTGGCCGATTGCATCAACGTAGATTCTTACTCTGTGTTCTAGTGTGTTGCTTGTACTGTGTCTGCATACCGCATCACGCGACAAGGGCTTGCAGACGATAAATGTAATCGTTTCAGAGAGAAAAACGACCACTGTGACGATCTGGCTTTATGTCGATTCGATAGTAAATGACGGAAACGGGAGATTTTCTTAGGTTTTTACTACATATTAACACTTTACAACACAATTTCTCGTGTTACCTGGCTGCCAGTCCTCGGTTCATGCAAAATCTTAAGGTCCTCGGTCTGGTCCAAGGCACCAAACCGCCCAATAATTCATTAATCGATAACTAAAACTTGAAATGTAGCTCTTCTTACTGGGCGATTGCATAAACTTAGATGCTTCTTCAGTGTTCTACTATTCCGCTTGTAGTGACTCTGCATACCGCATCACGCGACAAGGGCTTGCAGACGATAAATGTAACCGTTTCAGAGAGAAAAGCGACCACTGTGACGATCTGGCGTTATGTCGATTCGATAGTAAATGACATAAACGGGAGATTTTCTTAGGTTTTTACTACATATTAACACTTTACACAATTTCTCGTGTTACCTGGCTGCCAGTCCTCGGTTCATGCAAAATCTTAAGGTCCTCGGTCTGGTCCAAGGCACCAAACCGCCCAATAATTCATTAATCGATAACTAAAACTTGAAATGTAGCTCTTCTTACTGGCCGATTGCATCAACGTAGATTCGTATTCTGTGTTCTAGTGTGCTGCTTGTACTGTGTCTGCATACCGCATCACGCGACAAGGGCTTGCAGACAATAAATGTAACCGTTTCAGACAGAAAAGCGACCACTGTGACGATCTGGCGTTATGTCGATTCGATAGTAAATGACGGAAACGGGAAATTTTCTTAGGTTTTTACTACATATTAACACTTTACACAATTTCTCGTGTTACCTGGCTGCCAGTCCTCGGTTCATGCAAAATCTTAAGGTCCTCGGTCTGGTCCAACTCACCAAACCGCCCAATAATTCATTAATCGATAACTAAAACTTGAAATGTAGCTCTTCTTACTGGCCGATTGCATCAACGTAGATTCTTATTCTGTGTTCTAGTGTGCTGCTTGTACTGTGTCTGCATACCGCATCACGCGACAAGGGCTTGCAGACGATAAATGTAACCGTTTCAGAGAGAAAAGCGACCACTGTGACGATCTGGCGTTATGTCGATTCGATAGTAAATGACGGAAACGGGAGATTTTCTTAGGTTTTTACTACATATTAACACTTTACACAATTTCTCGTGTTACCTGGCTGCCAGTCCTCGGTTCATGCAAAATCTTAAGGTCCTCGGTCTGGTCCAAGGCACCAAACCGCCCAATAATTCATTAATCGATAACTAAAACTTGAAATGTAGCTCTTCTTACTGGCCGATTGCATCAACATAGATTCTTATTCTTTGTTCTAGTGTGTTGCTTGTACTGTGTCTGCATACCGCATCAAGCGACAAGGGCTTGCAGACGATAAATGTAATCGTTTCAGAGAGAAAAACGACCACTGTGACGATCTGGCGTTATGTCGATTCGATAGTAAATGACGGAAACGGGAGATTTTCTTAGGTTTTTACTACATATTAACACTTTACAACACAATTTCTCGTGTTACCTGGCAGCCAGTCCTCGGTTCATGCAAAATCTTAAGGTCCTCGGTCTGGTCCAGGGCACCAAACCGCCCAATAATTCATTAATCGATAACTAAAACTTGAAATGTAGCTCTACTTACTGGGCGATTGCATAAACTTAGATGCTTCTTCAGTGTTCTACTATGCCGTTTGTAGTGACTCTGCATACCGCATCACGCGACAAGGGCTTGCAGACGATAAATGTAACCGTTTCAGAGAGAAAAGCGACCAATGTGACGATCTGGCGTTATGTCGATTCGATAGTAAATGACGGAAACGGGAGATTTTCTTAGGTTTTTACTACATATTAACACTTTACACAATTTCTCGTGTTACGTGGCTGCCAGTCCTCGGTTCATGCAAAATCTTAAGGTCCTCGGTCTGGTCCAAGGCACCAAACCGCCCAATAATTCATTAATCGATAACTAAAACTTGAAATGTAGCTCTTCGTACTGGGCGATTGCATAAACTTAGATTCTTATTCTGTGTTCTACTATGCCGCTTGTAGTGACTCTGCATACCGCATCACGCGACAAGGGCTTGCAGACGATAAATGTAACCGTTTCAGAGAGAAAAACGACCACTGTGACGATCTGGCGTTATGTCGATTCGATAGTAAATGACGGAAACGGGAGATTTTCTTAGGTTTTTACTACATATTAACACATTACACAATTTCTCGTGTTACCTGGCTGCCAGTCCTCGGTTCATGCAAAATCTTAAGTTCCTCGGTCTGGTCCAAGGCACCAAACCGCCCAATAATTCATTAATCGATAACTAAAACTTGAAATGTAGCTCTTCTTACTGGGCGATTGCATAAACTTAGATGCCTCTTCAGTGTTCTACTATGCCGCTTGTAGTGACTCTGCATACCGAATCACGCGACAAGGGCTTGCAGACGATAAATGTAACCGTTTCAGAGAGAAAAGCGACCACTGTGACGATCTGGCGTTATGTCGATTCGATAGTAAATGACGGAAACGGGAGATTTTCTTAGGTTTTTACTACATATTAACACTTTACACAATTTCTCGTGTTACCTGGCTGCCAGTCCTCGGTTCATTCAAAATCTTAAGGTCCTCGGTCTGGTCCAAGGCACCAAACCGCCCAATAATTCATTAATCGATAACTAAAACTTGAAATGTAGCTCTTCTTACTGGGCGATTGCATAAACTTAGATGCTTCTTCAGTGTTCTACTATGCCGCTTGTAGTGACTCTGCATACCGCATCACGCGACAAGGGCTTGCAGACGATAAATGTAACCGTTTCAGAGAGAAAAGCGACCACTGTGACGATCTGGCGTTATGTCGATTCGATAGTAAATGACGGAAACGGGAGTTTTTCTTAGGTTTTTACTACATATTAACACTTTACACAATTTCTCGTTTTACCTGGCTTCCAGTCCTCGGTTCATGCAAAATCTTAAGGTCCTCGGTCTGGTCCAAGGCACCAAACCGCCCAATAATTCATTAATCGATAACTAAAACTTGAAATGTAGCTCTTCTTACTGGGCGATTGCATAAACTTAGATGCTTCTTCAGTGTTCTACTATGCCGCTTGTAGTGACTCTGCATACCGCATCACGCGACAAGGGCTTGCAGACGATAAATGTAACCGTTTCAGAGAGAAAAGCGACCACTGTGACGATCTGGCGTTATGTCGATTCGATAGTAAATGACGGAAACGGGAGATTTTCTTAGGTTTTTACTACATATTAACACTTTACACAATTTCTCGTGTTACCTGGCTGCCAGTCCTCGGTTCATGCAAAATCTTAAGGTCCTCGGTCTGGTCCAAGGCACCAAACCGCCCAATAATTCATTAATCGATAACTAAAACTTGAAATGTAGCTCTTCTTACTGGCCGATTGCATCAACGTAGATTCTTATTCTGTGTTCTAGTGTGCTGCTTGTACTGTGTCTGCATACCGCATCACGCGACATGGGCTTGCAGACGATAAATGTAACCGTTTCAGAGAGAAAAGCGACCACTGTGACGATCTGGCGTTACGTCGATTCGATAGTAAATGACGGAAACGGGAGATTTTCTTAGGTTTTTACTACATATTAACACTTTACAACACAATTTCTCGTGTTACCTGGCAGCCAGTCCTCGGTTCATTCAAAATCTTAAGGTCCTCGGTCTGGTCCAAGGCACCAAACCGCCCAATAATTCATTAATCGATAACTAATACTTGAAATGTAGCTCTACTTACTGGGCGATTGCATAACCTTAGATGCTTCTTCAGTGTTCTACTATGCCGCTTGTAGTGACTCTGCATACCGCATCACGCGACAAGGGCTTGCAGACGATAAATGTAACCGTTTCAGAGAGAAAAGCGACCACTGTGACGATCTGGCGTTATGTCGATTCGATAGTAAATGACGGAAACGGGAGATTTTCTTAGGTTTTTACTACATATTAACACTTTACACAATTTCTCGTGTTACCTGGCTGCCAGTCCTCGGTTCATGCAAAATCTTAAGGTCCTCGGTCTGGTCCAAGGCACCAAACCGCCCAATAATTCATTAATCGATAACTAAAACTTGAAATGTAGCTCTTCTTACTGGCCGATTGCATCAACGTAGATTCTTATTCTGTGTTCTAGTGTGCTGCTTGTACTGTGTCTGCATACCGCATCACGCGACAAGGGCTTGCAGACGATAAATGTAACCGTTTCAGAGAGAAAAGCGACCACTGTGATGATCTGGCGTTATGTCGATTCGATAGTAAATGACGGAAACCGGAGATTTTCTTAGGTTTTTACTACATATTAACACTTTACACAATTTCTCGTGTTACGTGGCTGCCAGTCCTCGGTTCATGCAAAATCTTAAGGTTCTCGGTCTGGTCCAAGGCACCAAACCGCCCAATAATTCATTAATCGATAACTAAAACTTGAAATGTAGCTCTTCGTACTGGGCGATTGCATAAACTTAGATTCTTATTCTGTGTTCTACTATGCCGCTTGTAGTGACTCTGCATACCGCATCACGCGACAAGGGCTTGCAGACGATAAATGTAACCGTTTCAGAGAGAAAAGCGACCACTGTGACGATCTGGCGTTATGTCGATTCGATAGTAAATGACGGAAACGGGAGATTTTCTTAGGTTTTTACTACATATTAACACTTTACACAATTTCTCGTGTTACCTGGCTGCCAGTCCTCGGTTCATGCAAAATCTTAAGGTCCTCGGTCTGGTCCAAGGCACCAAACCGCCCAATAATTCATTAATCGATAACTAAAACTTGAAATGTAGCTCTTCTTACTGGCCGATTGCATCAACGTAGATTCTTATTCTGTGTTCTAGTGTGCTGCTTGTACTGTGTCTGCATACCGCATCACGCGACAAGGGCTTGCAGACGATAAATGTAACCGTTTCAGAGAGAAAAGCGACCACTGTGACGATCTGGCGTTATGTCGATTCGATAGTAAATGACGGAAACGGGAGATTTTCTTAGGTTTTTACTACATATTAACACTTTACACAATTTCTCGTGTTACCTGGCTGCCAGTCCTCGGTTCATGCAAAATCTTAAGGTCCTCGGTCTGGTCCAAGGCACCAAACCGCCCAATAATTCATTAATCGATAACTAAAACTTGAAATGTAGCTCTTCTTACTGGCCGATTGCATCAACGTAGATTCTTATTCTGTGTTCTAGTGTGCTGCTTGTACTGTGTCTGCATACCGCATCACGCGACAAGGGCTTGCAGACGATAAATGTAACCGTTTCAGAGAGAAAAGCGACCACTGTGACGATCTGGCGTTATGTCGATTCGATAGTAAATGACGGAAACGGGAGATTTTCTTAGGTTTTTACTACATATTAACACTTTACACAATTTCTCGTGTTACCTGGCTGCCAGTCCTCGGTTCATGCAAAACCTTAAGGTCCTCGGTCTGGTCCAAGGCACCAAACCGCCCAATAATTCATTAATCGATAACTTAAACTTGAAATGTAGCTATTCTTACTGGCCGATTGCATCAACGTAGTTTCTTATTCTTTGTTCTAGTGTGTTGCTTGTACTGTGTCTGCATACCGCATCACGCGACAAGGGCTTGCAGACGATAAATGTAATCGTTTCAGAGAGAAAAACGACCACTGTGACGATCTGGCGTTATGTCGATTCGATAGTAAATGACGGAAACGGGAGATTTTCTTAGGTTTTTACTACATATTAACACTTTACAACACAATTTCTCGTGTTACCTGGCTGCCAGTCCTCGGTTCATGCAAAATCTTAAGGTCCTCGGTCTGGTCCAAGGCACCAAACCGCCCAATAATTCATTAATCGATAACTAAAACTTGAAATGTAGCTCTCCTTACTGGGCGATTGCATAAACTTAGATGCTTCTTCAGTGTTCTACTATGCCGCTTGTAGTGACTCTGCATACCGCATCACGCGACAAGGGCTTGCAGACGATAAATGTAACCGTTTCAGAGAGAAAAGCGACCACTGTGACGATCTGGCGTTATGTCGATTCGATAGTAAATGACGGAAACGGGAGATTTTCTTAGGTTTTTACTACATATTAACACTTTACACAATTTCTCGTGTTACCTGGCTGCCAGTCCTCGGTTCATGCAAAATCTTAAGGTCCTCGGTCTGGTCCATGGCACCAAACCGCCCAATAATTCATTAATCGATAACTAAAACTTGAAATGTAGCTCTTCTTACTGGCCGATTGCATCAACGTAGATTCTTATTCTGTGTTCTAGTGTGCTGCTTGTACTGTGTCTGCATACCGCATCACGCGACAAGGGCTTGCAGACGATAAATGTAACCGTTTCAGAGAGAAAAGCGACCACTGTGACGATCTGGCGTTATGTCGATTCGATAGTAAATGACGGAAACGGGAGATTTTCTTAGGTTTTTACAACATATTAACACTTTACACAATTTCTCGTGTTACCTGGCTGCCAGTCCTCGTTTCATGCAAAATCTTAAGGTCCTCGGTCTGGTCCAAGGCACCAAACCGCCCAATAATTCATTAATCGATAACTAAAACTTGAAATGTAGCTCTCCTTACTGGCCGATTGCATCAACGTAGATTCTTATTCTGTGTTCTAGTGTGCTGCTTGTACTGTGTCTGCATACCGCATCACGCGACAAGGGCTTGCAGACGATAAATGTAACCGTTTCAGAGAGAAAAGCGACCACTGTGACGATCTGGCGTTATGTCGATTCGATAGTAAATGACGGAAACGGGAGATTTTCTTAGGTTTTTACTACATATTAACATTTTACACAATTTCTCGTGTTACCTGGCTGCCAGTCCTCGGTTCATGCAAAATCTTAAGGTCCTCGGTCTGGTCCAAGGCACCAAACCGCCCAATAATTCATTAATCGATAACTAAAACTTGAAATGTAGCTCTTCTTACTGGCCGATTGCATCAACGTAGATTCTTATTCTGTGTTCTAGTGTGTTGCTTGTACTGTGTCTGCAAACCGCATCACGCGACAAGGGCTTGCAGACGATAAATGTAATCGTTTCAGAGAGAAAAACGACCACTGTGACGATCTGGCGTTATGTCGATTCGATAGTAAATGACGGAAACGGGAGATTTTCTTAGGTTTTTACTACATATTAACACTTTACAACACAATTTCTCGTGTAACCTGGCAGCCAGTCCTCGATTCATGCAAAATCTTAAGGTCCTCGGTCTGGTCCAAGGCACCAAACCGCCCAATAATTCATTAATCGATAACTAAAACTTGAAATGTAGCTCTACTTACTGGGCGATTGCATAAACTTAGATGCTTCTTCAGTGTTCTACTATGCCGCTTGTAGTGACTCTGCATACCGCATCACGCGACAAGGGCTTGCAGACGATAAATGTAACCGTTTCAGAGAGAAAAGCGACCACTGTGACGATCTGGCGTTATGTCGATTCGATAGTAAATGACGGAAACGGGAGATTTTCTTAGGTTTTTACTACATATTAACACTTTACACAATTTCTCGTGTTACCTGGCTGCCAGTCCTCGGTTCATGCAAAATCTTAAGGTCCTCGGTCTGGTCCAAGGCACCAAACCGCCCAATAATTCATTAATCGATAACTAAAACTTGAAATGTAGCTCTTCTTACTGGCCGATTGCATCAACGTAGATTCTTATTCTGTGTTCTAGTGTGCTGCTTGTACTGTGTCTGCATACCGCATCACGCGACAAGGGCTTGCAGACGATAAATGTAACCGTTTCAGAGAGAAAAGCGACCACTGTGACGATCTGGCGTTATGTCGATTCGATAGTAAATGACGGAAACGGGAAATTTTCTTAGGTTTTTACTACATATTAACACTTTACACAATTTCTCGTGTTACCTGGCTGCCAGTCCTCGGTTCATGCAAAATCTTAAGGTCCTCGGTCTGGTCCAAGGCACCAAACCGCCCAATAATTCATTAATCGATAACTAAAACTTGAAATGTAGCTCCTCTTACTAGCCGATTGCATCAACGTAGATTCTTATTCTGTGTTCTAGTGTGCTGCTTGTACTGTGTCTGCATACCGCATCACGCGACAAGGGCTTGCAGACGATAAATGTAACCGTTTCAGAGAGAAAAGCGACCACTGTGACGATCTGGCGTTATGTCGATTCGATAGTAAATGACGGAAACGGGAGATTTTCTTAGGTTTTTACTACATATTAACACTTTACACAATTTCTCGTGTTACGTGGCTGCCAGTCCTCGGTTCATGCAGAATCTTAAGGTCCTCAGTCTGGTCCAAGGCACCAAATCGCCCAATAATTCATTAATCGATAACTAAAACTTGAAATGTAGCTCTTCTTACTGGGCGATTGCATAAACTTAGATTCTTATTCTGTGTTCTACTTTGCCGCTTGTAGTGACTCTGCATACCGCATCACGCGACAAGGGCTTGCAGACGATAAATGTAACCGTTTCAGAGAGAAAAACGACCACTGTGACGATCTGGCGTTATGTCGATTCGATAGTAAATGACGGAAACGGGAGATTTTCTTAGGTTTTTACTACATATTAACACTTTACACAATTTCTCGTGTTACCTGGCTGCCAGTCCTCGGTTCATTCAAAATCTTAAGGTCCTCGGTCTGGTCCAAGGCACCAAACCGCCCAATAATTCATTAATCGATAACTAAAACTTGAAATGTAGCTCTTCTTACTGGGCGATTGCATAAATTTAGATGCTTCTTCAGTGTTCTACTATGCCGCTTGTAGTGACTCTGCATACCGCATCACGCGACAAGGGCTTGCAGACGATAAATGTAACCGTTTCAGAGACAAAAGCGACCACTGTGACGATCTGGCGTTATGTCGATTCGATAGTAAATGACGGAAACGGGAGATTTTCTTAGGTTTTTACTACATACTAACACTTTACACAATTTCTCGTGTTACCTGGCTGCCAGTCCTCGGTTCATGCAAAATCTTAAGGTCCTCGGTCTGGTCCAAGGCACCAAACCGCCCAATAATTCATTAATCGATAACTAAAACTTGAAATGTAGCTCTTCTTACTGGCCGATTGCATCAACGTAGATTCTTATTCTGTGTTCTAGTGTGCTGCTTGTACTGTGTCTGCATGCCGCATCACGCGACAAGGGCTTGCAGACGATAAATGTAACCGTTTCAGAGAGAAAAGCGACCACTGTGACGATCTGGCGTTATGTCGATTCGATAGTAAATGACGGAAACGGGAGATTTTCTTAGGTTTTTACTACATATTAACACTTTACACAATTTCTCGTGTTACCTGGCTGCCAGTCCTCGGTTCATGCAAAATCTTAAGGTCCTCGGTCTGGTCCAAGGCACCAAACCGCCCAATAATTCATTAATCGATAACTAAAACTTGAAATGTAGCTCTTCTTACTGGGCGATTGCATAAACTTAGATGCTTCTTCAGTGTTCTACTATGCCGCTTGTAGTGACTCTGCATACCGCATCACGCGACAAGGGCTTGCAGACGATAAATGTAACCGTTTCAGAGAGAAAAGCGACCACTGTGACGATCTGGCGTTATGTCGATTCGATAGTAAATGACGGAAACGGGAGATTTTCTTAGGTTTTTACTACATATTAACACTTTACACAATTTCTCGTGTTACCTGGCTGCCAGTCCTCGGTTCATGCAAAATCTTAAGGTCCTCGGTCTGGTCCAAGGCACCAAACCGCCCAATAATTCATTAATCGATAACTAAAACTTGAAATGTAGCTCTTCTTACTGGCCGTTTGCATCAACGTAGATTCTTATTCTGTGTTCTAGTGTGCTGCTTGTACTGTGTCTGCATACCGCATCACGCGACAAGGGCTTGCAGACGATAAATGTAACCGTTTCAGAGAGAAAAGCGACCACTGTGACGATCTGGCGTTATGTCGATTCGATAGTAAATGACGGAAACGGGAGATTTTCTTAGGGTTTTACTACATATTAACACTTTACACAATTTCTCGTGTTACCTGGCTGCCAGTCCTCGGTTCATGCAAAATCTTAAGGTCCTCGGTCTGGTCCAAGGCACCAAACCGCCCAATAATTCATTAATCGATAACTAAAACTTGAAATGTAGCTCTTCTTACTGGCCGATTGCATCAACGTAGATTCTTATTCTGTGTTCTAGTGTGCTGCTTGTACTGTGTCTGCATACCGCATCACGCGACAAGGGCTTGCAGACGATAAATGTAACCGTTTCAGAGAGAAAAGCGACCACTGTGACGATCTGGCGATATGTCGATTCGATAGTAAATGACGGAAACGGGAGATTTTCTTAGGTTTTTACTACATATTAACACTTTACACAATTTCTCGTGTTACCTGGCTGCCAGTCCTCGGTTCATGCAAAATCTTAAGGTCCTCGGTCTGGTCCAAGGCACCAAACCGCCCAATAATTCATTAATCGATAACTAAAACTTGAAATGTAGCTCTTCTTCCTGGCCGATTGCATCAACGTAGATTCTTATTCTGTGTTCTAGTGTGCTGCTTGTACTGTGTCTGCATACCGCATCACGCGACAAGGGCTTGCAGACGATAAATGTAACCGTTTCAGAGAGACAAACGACCACTGTGACGATCTGGCGTTATGTCGATTCGATAGTAAATGACGGAAACGGGAGATTTTCTTAGGTTTTTACTACATATTAACACTTTACACAATTTCTCGTGTTACCTGGCTGCCAGTCCTCGGTTCATGCAAAATCTTAAGGTCCTCTGTCTGGTCCAAGGCACCAAACCGCCCAATAATTCATAATCGATAACTAAAACTTGAAAAGTAGCTCTTCTTACTGGCCGATTGCATCAACGTAGATTCTTATTCTGTGTTCTAGTGTGCTGCTTGTACTGTGTCTGCATACCGCATCACGCGACAAGGGGTTGCAGACGATAAATGTAACCGTTTCAGAGAGAAAAGCGACCACTGTGACGATCTGGCGTTATGTCGATTCGATAGTAAATGACGGAAATGGGAGATTTTCTTAGGTTTTTACTACATATTAACACTTTACACAATTTCTCGTGTTACCTGGCTGCCAGTCCTCGGTTCATGCAAAATCTTAAGGTCCTCGGTCTGGTCCAAGGCACCAAACCGCCCAATAATTCATTAATCGATAACTAAAACTTGAAATGTAGCTCTTCTTACTGGCCGGTTGCATCAACGTAGATTCTTATTCTATGTTCTAGTGTGCTGCTTGTACTGTGTCTGCATACCGCATCACGCGACAAGAGCTTGCAGACGATAAATGTAACCGTTTCAGAGAGAAAAGCGACCACTGTGACGATCTGGCGTTATGTCGATTCGATAGTAAATGACGGAAACGGGAGATTTTCTTAGGTTTGTACTACATATTAACACTTTACACAATTTCTCGTGTTACCTGGCTGCCAGTCCTCGGTTCATGCAAAATCTTAAGGTCCTCGGTCTGGTCCAAGGCACCAAACCGCCCAATAATTCATTAATCGATAACTAAAACTTGAAATGTAGCTCTTCTTCCTGGCCGATTGCATCAACGTAGATTCTTATTCTGTGTTCTAGTGTGCTGCTTGTACTGTGTCTGCATACCGCATCACGCGACAAGTGCTTGCAGACGATAAATGTAACCGTTTCAGAGAGAAAAACGACCACTGTGACGATCAGGCGTTATGTCGATTCGATAGTAAATGACGGAAACGGGAGATTTTCTTAGGTTTTTACTACATATTAACACTTTACACAATTTCTCGTGTTACCTGGCTGCCAGTCCTCGGTTCATGCAAAATCTTAAGGTCCTCGGTCTGGTCCAAGGCACCAAACCGCCCAATAATTCATTAATCGATAGCTAAAACTTGAAATGTAGCTCTTCTTACTGGCCGATTGCATCAACGTAGATTCTTATTCTGTGTTCTAGTGTGCTGCTTGTACTGTGTCTGCATACCGCATCACGCGACAAGGGCTTGCAGACGATAAATGTAACCGTTTCAGAGAGAAAAGCGACCAATGTGACGATCTGGCGTTATGTCGATTCGATAGTAAATGACGGAAACGGGAGATTTTCTTAGGTTTTTACTACATATTAACACTTTACACAATTTCTCGTGTTACGTGGCTGCCAGTCCTCGGATCATGCAAAATCTTAAGGTCCTCGGTCTGGTCCAAGGCACCAAACCGCCCAATAATTCATTAATCGATAACTAAAACTTGAAATGTAGCTCTTCTTACTGGCCGATTGCATCAACGTAGATTCTTATTCTGTGTTCTAGTGTGCTGATTGTACTGTGTCTGCATACCGCATCACGCGACAAGGGCTTGCAGACGATAAATGTAACCGTTTCAGAGAGAAAAGCGACCACTGTGACGATCTGGCGTTATGTGTATTCGATAGTAAATGACGGAAACGGGAGATTTTCTTAGGTTTTTACTACATATTAACACTTTACACAATTTCTCGTGTTACGTCGCTGCCAGTCCTCGGTTCATGCAAAATCTTAAGGTCCTCGGTCTGGTCCAAGGCACCAAACCGCCCAATAATTCATTAATCGATAACTAAAACTTGAAATGTAGCTCTTCTTACTGGCCGATTGCATCAACGTAGATTCTTATTCTGTGTTCTAGTGTGCTGCTTGTACTGTGTCTGCATACCGCATCAGGCGACAAGGGCTTGCAGACGATAAATGTAACCGTTTCAGAGAGAAAAACGACCACTGTGACGATCTGGCGTTATGTCGATTCGATAGTAAATGACGGAAACGGGAGATTTTCTTAGGTTTTTACTACATATTAACACTTTACACAATTTCTCGTGTTACCTGGCTGCCAGTCTTCGGTTCATGCAAAATCTTAAGGTCCTCGGTCTGGTCCAAGGCACCAAACCGCCCAATAATTCATTAATCGATAACTAAAACTTGAAATGTAGCTGTTCTTACTGGCCGATTGCATCAACGTAGATTCTTATTCTGTGTTCTAGTGTGCTGCTTGTACTGTGTCTGCATACCGCATCACGCGACAAGGGCTTGCAGACGATGAATGTAACCGTTTCAGAGAGAAAAGCGACCAATGTGACGATCTGGCGTTATGTCGATTCGATAGTAAATGACGGAAACGGGAGATTTTCGTAGGTTTTTACTACATATTAACACTTTACACAATTTCTCGTGTTACCTGGCTGCCAGTCCTCGGTTCATGCAAAATCTTAAGGTCCTCGGTCTGGTCCAAGGCACCAAACCGCCCAATAATTCATTAATCGATAACTAAAACTTGAAATGTAGCTCATCTTACTCGTCGATTGCATCAACGTAGATTCTTATTCTGTGTTCTAGTGTGCTGCTTGTACTGTGTCTGCAAACCGCATCACGCGACAAGGGCTTGCAGACGATAAATGTAACCGTTTCAGAGAGAAAAGCGACGACTGTGACGATCTGGCGTTATGTCGATTCGATAGTAAATGACGGAAACGGGAGATTTTCTTAGGTATTTACTACATATTTACACCTTACACAATATCTCGTGTTACGTGGCTGCCAGTCCTCGGTTCATGCAAAATCTTAAGGTCCTCGGTCTGGTCCAAGGCACCAAACCGCCCAATAATTCATTAATCGATAACTAAAACTTGAAATGTAGCTCTTCTTACTGGCCGATTGCATCAACGTAGATTCTTATTCTGTGTTCTAGTGTGCTGCTTGTACTGTGTCTGCATACCGCATCACGCGACGAGGGCTTGCAGACGATAAATGTAACCGTTTCAGAGAGAAAAGCGACCACTGTGACGATCTGGCGTTATGTCGATTCGATAGTAAATGACGGAAACGGGAGATTTTCTTAGGTTTTTACTACATATTAACACTTTACACAATTTCTCGTGTTACCTGGCTGCCAGTCCTCGGTTCATGCAAAATCTTAAGGTCCTCGGTCTGGTCCAAGGCACCAAACCGCCCAATAATTCATTAATCAATAACTAAAACTTGAACTGCAGCTCTTCTTACTGGCCGATTGCATCAACGTAGATTCTTATTCTGTGTTCTAGTGTGCTGCTTGTACTGTGTCTGCATACCGCATCACGCGACAAGGGCTTGCAGACGATAAATGTAACCGTTTCAGAGAGAAAAGCGACCAATGTGACGATCTGGCGTTATGTCGATTCGTTAGTAAATGACGGAAACGGGAGATTTTCTTAGGTTTTTACTACATATTAACACTTTACACAATTTCTCGTGTTACCTGGCTGCCAGTCCTCGGTTCATGCAAAATCTTAAGGTCCTCGGTCTGGTCCAAGGCACCAAACCGCCCAATAATTCATTAATCGATAACTAAAACTTGAAATGTAGCTTTTCTTACTGGGCGATTGCATAAACTTAGATGCTTCTTCAGTGTTCTACTATGCCGCTTGTAGTGACTCTGCATACCGCATCACGCGACAAGGGCTTGCAGACGATAAATGTAACCGTTTCAGAGAGAAAAGCGACCAATGTGACGATCTGGCGTTATGTCGATTCGATAGTAAATGACGGAAACGGGAGATTTTCTTAGGTTTTTACTACATATTACAACTTTACACAATTTCTCGTGTTACCTGGCTGCCAGTCCTCGGTTCATGCAAAATCTTAAGGTCCTCGGTCTGGTCCAAGGCACCAAACCGCCCAATAATTCTTTAATCGATAACTAAAACTTGAAATGTAGCTCTTCTTACTGGCCGATTGCATCAACGTAGATTCTTATTCTGTGTTCTAGTGTGCTGCTTGTACTGTGTCTGCATACCGCATCACGCGACTAGGGCTTGCAGACGATAAATGTAACCGTTTCAGAGAAAAAAGCGACCAATGTGACGATTTGGCTTTATGTCGATTCGATAGTAAATGACGGAAACGGGAGATTTTCTTAGGTTTTTACTACATATTAACACTTTACACAATTTCTCGTGTTACCTGGCTGCCAGTCCTCGGTTCATGCAAAATCTTAAGGTCCTCGGTCTGGTCCAAGGCACCAAACCGCCCAATAATTCATTAATCGATAACTAAAACTTGAAATGTAGCTCTTCTTACTGGCCGATTGCATCAACGTAGATTCTTATTCTGTGTTCTAGTGTGCTGCTTGTACTGTGTCTGCATAACGCATCACGCGTCAAGGGCTTGCAGACGATAAATGTAACCGTTTCAGAGAGAAAAGCGACCACTGTGACGATCTGGCGTTATGTCGATTCGATAGTAAATGACGGAAACGGGAGATTTTCTTAGGTTTTTACTACATATTAACACTTTACACAATTTCTCGTGTTACCTGGCTGCCAGTCCTCGGTTCATGCAAAATCTTAAGGTCCTCGGTCTGGTCCAAGGCCCCAAACCGCCCAATAATTCATTAATCGATAACTAAAATTTGAAATGTAGCTCTTCTTACTGGGCGATTGCATAAACTTAGATGCTTCTTCAATGTTCTACTATGCCGCTTGTAGTGACTCTGCATACCGCATCACGCGACAAGGGCTTGCAGACGATAAATGTAACCGATTCAGAGAGAAAAGCGACCACTGTGACGATCTGGCGTTATGTCGATTCAATAGTAAATGACGGAAACGGGAGATTTTCTTAGGTTTTTACTACATATTAACACTTTACACAATTTCTCGTTTTACCTGGCTGCCAGTCCTCGGTTCATGCAAAATCTTAAGGTCCTCGGTCTGGTCCAAGGCACCAAACCGCCCAATAATTCATTAATCGATAACTAAAACTTGAAATGTAGCTCTTCTTACTGGCCGATTGCATCAACGTAGATTCTTATTCTGTGTTCTAGTGTGCTGCTTGTACTGTGTCTGCATACCGCATCACGCGACGAGGGCTTGCAGACGATAAATGTAACCGTTTCAGAGAGAAAAGCGACCTCTGTGACGATCTGGCGTTATGTCGATTCGATAGTAAATGACGGAAACGGGAGATTTTCTTAGGTTTTTACTACATATTAACACTTTACACAATTTCTCGTGTTACCTGGCTGCCAGTCCTCGGTTCATGCAAAATCTTAAGGTCCTCGGTCTGGTCCAAGGCACCAAACCGCCCAATAATTCATTAATCAATAACTAAAACTTGAACTGCAGCTCTTCTTACTGGCCGATTGCATCAACGTAGATTCTTATTCTGTGTTCTAGTGTGCTGCTTGTACTGTGTCTGCATACCGCATCACGCGACAAGGGCTTGCAGACGATAAATGTAACCGTTTCAGAGAGAAAAGCGACCAATGTGACGATCTGGCGTTATGTCGATTCGTTAGTAAATGACGGAAACGGGAGATTTTCTTAGGTTTTTACTACATATTAACACTTTACACAATTTCTCGTGTTACCTGGCTGCCAGTCCTCGGTTCATGCAAAATCTTAAGGTCCTCGGTCTGGTCCAAGGCACCAAACCGCCCAATAATTCATTAATCGATAACTAAAACTTGAAATGTAGCTTTTCTTACTGGGCGATTGCATAAACTTAGATGCTTCTTCAGTGTTCTACTATGCCGCTTGTAGTGACTCTGCATACCGCATCACGCGACAAGGGCTTGCAGACGATAAATGTAACCGTTTCAGAGAGAAAAGCGACCAATGTGACGATCTGGCGTTATGTCGATTCGATAGTAAATGACGGAAACGGGAGATTTTCTTAGGTTTTTACTACATATTACAACTTTACACAATTTCTCGTGTTACCTGGCTGCCAGTCCTCGGTTCATGCAAAATCTTAAGGTCCTCGGTCTGGTCCAAGGCACCAAACCGCCCAATAATTCTTTAATCGATAACTAAAACTTGAAATGTAGCTCTTCTTACTGGCCGATTGCATCAACGTAGATTCTTATTCTGTGTTCTAGTGTGCTGCTTGTACTGTGTCTGCATACCGCATCACGCGACTAGGGCTTGCAGACGATAAATGTAACCGTTTCAGAGAAAAAAGCGACCAATGTGACGATTTGGCTTTATGTCGATTCGATAGTAAATGACGGAAACGGGAGATTTTCTTAGGTTTTTACTACATATTAACACTTTACACAATTTCTCGTGTTACCTGGCTGCCAGTCCTCGGTTCATGCAAAATCTTAAGGTCCTCGGTCTGGTCCAAGGCACCAAACCGCCCAATAATTCATTAATCGATAACTAAAACTTGAAATGTAGCTCTTCTTACTGGCCGATTGCATCAACGTAGATTCTTATTCTGTGTTCTAGTGTGCTGCTTGTACTGTGTCTGCATAACGCATCACGCGTCAAGGGCTTGCAGACGATAAATGTAACCGTTTCAGAGAGAAAAGCGACCACTGTGACGATCTGGCGTTATGTCGATTCGATAGTAAATGACGGAAACGGGAGATTTTCTTAGGTTTTTACTACATATTAACACTTTACACAATTTCTCGTGTTACCTGGCTGCCAGTCCTCGGTTCATGCAAAATCTTAAGGTCCTCGGTCTGGTCCAAGGCCCCAAACCGCCCAATAATTCATTAATCGATAACTAAAATTTGAAATGTAGCTCTTCTTACTGGGCGATTGCATAAACTTAGATGCTTCTTCAATGTTCTACTATGCCGCTTGTAGTGACTCTGCATACCGCATCACGCGACAAGGGCTTGCAGACGATAAATGTAACCGATTCAGAGAGAAAAGCGACCACTGTGACGATCTGGCGTTATGTCGATTCAATAGTAAATGACGGAAACGGGAGATTTTCTTAGGTTTTTACTACATATTAACACTTTACACAATTTCTCGTTTTACCTGGCTGCCAGTCCTCGGTTCATGCAAAATCTTAAGGTCCTCGGTCTGGTCCAAGGCACCAAACCGCCCAATAATTCATTAATCGATAACTAAAACTTGAAATGTAGCTCTTCTTACTGGCCGATTGCATCAACGTAGATTCTTATTCTGTGTTCTAGTGTGCTGCTTGTACTGTGTCTGCATACCGCATCACGCGACGAGGGCTTGCAGACGATAAATGTAACCGTTTCAGAGAGAAAAGCGACCACTGTGACGATCTGGCGTTATGTCGATTCGATAGTAAATGACGGAAACGGGAGATTTTCTTAGGTTTTTACTACATATTAACACTTTACACAATTTCTCGTGTTACCTGGCTGCCAGTCCTCGGTTCATGCAAAATCTTAAGGTCCTCGGTCTGGTCCAAGGCACCAAACCGCCCAATAATTCATTAATCGATAACTAAAACTTGAAATGTAGCTTTTCTTACTGGGCGATTGCATAAACTTAGATGCTTCTTCAGTGTTCTACTATGCCGCTTGTAGTGACTCTGCATACCGCATCACGCGACAAGGGCTTGCAGACGATAAATGTAACCGTTTCAGAGAGAAAAGCGACCAATGTGACGATCTGGCGTTATGTCGATTCGATAGTAAATGACGGAAACGGGAGATTTTCTTAGGTTTTTACTACATATTACAACTTTACACCATTTCTCGTGTTACCTGGCTGCCAGTCCTCGGTTCATGCAAAATCTTAAGGTCCTCGGTCTGGTCCAAGGCACCAAACCGCCCAATAATTCTTTAATCGATAACTAAAACTTGAAATGTAGCTCTTCTTACTGGCCGATTGCATCAACGTAGATTCTTATTCTGTGTTCTAGTGTGCTGCTTGTACTGTGTCTGCATACCGCATCACGCGACTAGGGCTTGCAGACGATAAATGTAACCGTTTCAGAGAAAAAAGCGACCAATGTGACGATTTGGCTTTATGTCGATTCGATAGTAAATGACGGAAACGGGAGATTTTCTTAGGTTTTTACTACATATTAACACTTTACACAATTTCTCGTGTTACCTGGCTGCCAGTCCTCGGTTCATGCAAAATCTTAAGGTCCTCGGTCTGGTCCAAGGCACCAAACCGCCCAATAATTCATTAATCGATAACTAAAACTTGAAATGTAGCTCTTCTTACTGGCCGATTGCATCAACGTAGATTCTTATTCTGTGTTCTAGTGTGCTGCTTGTACTGTGTCTGCATAACGCATCACGCGTCAAGGGCTTGCAGACGATAAATGTAACCGTTTCAGAGAGAAAAGCGACCACTGTGACGATCTGGCGTTATGTCGATTCGATAGTAAATGACGGAAACGGGAGATTTTCTTAGGTTTTTACTACATATTAACACTTTACACAATTTCTCGTGTTACCTGGCTGCCAGTCCTCGGTTCATGCAAAATCTTAAGGTCCTCGGTCTGGTCCAAGGCCCCAAACCGCCCAATAATTCATTAATCGATAACTAAAATTTGAAATGTAGCTCTTCTTACTGGGCGATTGCATAAACTTAGATGCTTCTTCAATGTTCTACTATGCCGCTTGTAGTGACTCTGCATACCGCATCACGCGACAAGGGCTTGCAGACGATAAATGTAACCGATTCAGAGAGAAAAGCGACCACTGTGACGATCTGGCGTTATGTCGATTCAATAGTAAATGACGGAAACGGGAGATTTTCTTAGGTTTTTACTACATATTAACACTTTACACAATTTCTCGTTTTACCTGGCTGCCAGTCCTCGGTTCATGCAAAATCTTAAGGTCCTCGGTCTGGTCCAAGGCACCAAACCGCCCAATAATTCATTAATCGATAACTAAAACTTGAAATGTAGCTCTTCTTACTGGCCGATTGCATCAACGTAGATTCTTATTCTGTGTTCTAGTGTGCTGCTTGTACTGTGTCTGCATACCGCATCACGCGACGAGGGCTTGCAGACGATAAATGTAACCGTTTCAGAGAGAAAAGCGACCACTGTGACGATCTGGCGTTATGTCGATTCGATAGTAAATGACGGAAACGGGAGATTTTCTTAGGTTTTTACTACATATTAACACTTTACACAATTTCTCGTGTTACCTGGCTGCCAGTCCTCGGTTCATGCAAAATCTTAAGGTCCTCGGTCTGGTCCAAGGCACCAAACCGCCCAATAATTCATTAATCAATAACTAAAACTTGAACTGCAGCTCTTCTTACTGGCCGATTGCATCAACGTAGATTCTTATTCTGTGTTCTAGTGTGCTGCTTGTACTGTGTCTGCATACCGCATCACGCGACAAGGGCTTGCAGACGATAAATGTAACCGTTTCAGAGAGAAAAGCGACCAATGTG
Source organism: Schistocerca cancellata (assembly GCF_023864275.1). Lineage (NCBI taxonomy): Eukaryota > Metazoa > Arthropoda > Insecta > Orthoptera > Acrididae > Schistocerca > Schistocerca cancellata. The sequence continues at coordinate 5,232,477 of NW_026047150.1, forward strand.
ACGATCTGGCGTTATGTCGATTCGTTAGTATATGACGGAAACGGGAGATTTTCTTAGGTTTTTACTACATATTAACACTTTACACAATTTCTCGTGTTACCTGGCTGCCAGTCCTCGGTTCATGCAAAATCTTAAGGTCCTCGGTCTGGTCCAAGGCACCAAACCGCCCAATTATTCATTAATCGATAACTAAAACTTGAAATGTAGCTTTTCTTACTGGGCGATTGCATAAACTTAGATGCTTCTTCAGTGTTCTACTATGCCGCTTGTAGTGACTCTGCATACCGCATCACGCGACAAGGGCTTGCAGACGATAAATGTAACCGTTTCAGAGAGAAAAGCGACCAATGTGACGATCTGGCGTTATGTCGATTCGATAGTAAATGACGGAAACGGGAGATTTTCTTAGGTTTTTACTACATATTACAACTTTACACCATTTCTCGTGTTACCTGGCTGCCAGTCCTCGGTTCATGCAAAATCTTAAGGTCCTCGGTCTGGTCCAAGGCACCAAACCGCCCAATAATTCTTTAATCGATAACTAAAACTTGAAATGTAGCTCTTCTTACTGGCCGATTGCATCAACGTAGATTCTTATTCTGTGTTCTAGTGTGCTGCTTGTACTGTGTCTGCATACCGCATCACGCGACTAGGGCTTGCAGACGATAAATGTAACCGTTTCAGAGAAAAAAGCGACCAATGTGACGATTTGGCTTTATGTCGATTCGATAGTAAATGACGGAAACGGGAGATTTTCTTAGGTTTTTACTACATATTAACACTTTACACAATTTCTCGTGTTACCTGGCTGCCAGTCCTCGGTTCATGCAAAATCTTAAGGTCCTCGGTCTGGTCCAAGGCACCAAACCGCCCAATAATTCATTAATCGATAACTAAAACTTGAAATGTAGCTCTTCTTACTGGCCGATTGCATCAACGTAGATTCTTATTCTGTGTTCTAGTGTGCTGCTTGTACTGTGTCTGCATAACGCATCACGCGTCAAGGGCTTGCAGACGATAAATGTAACCGTTTCAGAGAGAAAAGCGACCACTGTGACGATCTGGCGTTATGTCGATTCGATAGTAAATGACGGAAACGGGAGATTTTCTTAGGTTTTTACTACATATTAACACTTTACACAATTTCTCGTGTTACCTGGCTGCCAGTCCTCGGTTCATGCAAAATCTTAAGGTCCTCGGTCTGGTCCAAGGCCCCAAACCGCCCAATAATTCATTAATCGATAACTAAAATTTGAAATGTAGCTCTTCTTACTGGGCGATTGCATAAACTTAGATGCTTCTTCAATGTTCTACTATGCCGCTTGTAGTGACTCTGCATACCGCATCACGCGACAAGGGCTTGCAGACGATAAATGTAACCGATTCAGAGAGAAAAGCGACCACTGTGACGATCTGGCGTTATGTCGATTCAATAGTAAATGACGGAAACGGGAGATTTTCTTAGGTTTTTACTACATATTAACACTTTACACAATTTCTCGTTTTACCTGGCTGCCAGTCCTCGGTTCATGCAAAATCTTAAGGTCCTCGGTCTGGTCCAAGGCACCAAACCGCCCAATAATTCATTAATCGATAACTAAAACTTGAAATGTAGCTCTTCTTACTGGCCGATTGCATCAACGTAGATTCTTATTCTGTGTTCTAGTGTGCTGCTTGTACTGTGTCTGCATACCGCATCACGCGACGAGGGCTTGCAGACGATAAATGTAACCGTTTCAGAGAGAAAAGCGACCACTGTGACGATCTGGCGTTATGTCGATTCGATAGTAAATGACGGAAACGGGAGATTTTCTTAGGTTTTTACTACATATTAACACTTTACACAATTTCTCGTGTTACCTGGCTGCCAGTCCTCGGTTCATGCAAAATCTTAAGGTCCTCGGTCTGGTCCAAGGCACCAAACCGCCCAATAATTCATTAATCAATAACTAAAACTTGAACTGCAGCTCTTCTTACTGGCCGATTGCATCAACGTAGATTCTTATTCTGTGTTCTAGTGTGCTGCTTGTACTGTGTCTGCATACCGCATCACGCGACAAGGGCTTGCAGACGATAAATGTAACCGTTTCAGAGAGAAAAGCGACCAATGTGACGATCTGGCGTTATGTCGATTCGTTAGTATATGACGGAAACGGGAGATTTTCTTAGGTTTTTACTACATATTAACACTTTACACAATTTCTCGTGTTACCTGGCTGCCAGTCCTCGGTTCATGCAAAATCTTAAGGTCCTCGGTCTGGTCCAAGGCACCAAACCGCCCAATTATTCATTAATCGATAACTAAAACTTGAAATGTAGCTTTTCTTACTGGGCGATTGCATAAACTTAGATGCTTCTTCAGTGTTCTACTATGCCGCTTGTAGTGACTCTGCATACCGCATCACGCGACAAGGGCTTGCAGACGATAAATGTAACCGTTTCAGAGAGAAAAGCGACCAATGTGACGATCTGGCGTTATGTCGATTCGATAGTAAATGACGGAAACGGGAGATTTTCTTAGGTTTTTACTACATATTACAACTTTACACAATTTCTCGTGTTACCTGGCTGCCAGTCCTCGGTTCATGCAAAATCTTAAGGTCCTCGGTCTGGTCCAAGGCACCAAACCGCCCAATAATTCTTTAATCGATAACTAAAACTTGAAATGTAGCTCTTCTTACTGGCCGATTGCATCTACGTAGATTCTTATTCTGTGTTCTAGTGTGCTGCTTGTACTGTGTCTGCATACCGCATCACGCGACTAGGGCTTGCAGACGATAAATGTAACCGTTTCAGAGAAAAAAGCGACCAATGTGACGATTTGGCGTTATGTCGATTCGATAGTAAATGACGGAAACGGGAGATTTTCTTAGGTTTTTACTACATATTAACACTTTACACAATTTCTCGTGTTACCTGGCTGCCAGTCCTCGGTTCATGCAAAATCTTAAGGTCCTCGGTCTGGTCCAAGGCACCAAACCGCCCAATAATTCATTAATCGATAACTAAAACTTGAAATGTAGCTCTTCTTACTGGCCGATTGCATCAACGTAGATTCTTATTCTGTGTTCTAGTGTGCTGCTTGTACTGTGTCTGCATAACGCATCACGCGTCAAGGGCTTGCAGACGATAAATGTAACCGTTTCAGAGAGAAAAGCGACCACTGTGACGATCTGGCGTTATGTCGATTCGATAGTAAATGACGGAAACGGGAGATTTTCTTAGGTTTTTACTACATATTAACACTTTACACAATTTCTCGTGTTACCTGGCTGCCAGTCCTCGGTTCATGCAAAATCTTAAGGTCCTCGGTCTGGTCCAAGGCCCCAAACCGCCCAATAATTCATTAATCGATAACTAAAATTTGAAATGTAGCTCTTCTTACTGGGCGATTGCATAAACTTAGAAGCTTCTTCAATCTTCTACTATGCCGCTTGTAGTGACTCTGCATACCGCATCACGCGACAAGGGCTTGCAGACGATAAATGTAACCGATTCAGAGAGAAAAGCGACCACTGTGACGATCTGGCGTTATGTCGATTCAATAGTAAATGACGGAAACGGGAGATTTTCTTAGGTTTTTACTACATATTAACACTTTACACAATTTCTCGTTTTACCTGGCTGCCAGTCCTCGGTTCATGCAAAATCTTAAGGTCCTCGGTCTGGTCCAAGGCACCAAACCGCCCAATAATTCATTAATCGATAACTAAAACTTGAAATGTAGCTCTTCTTACTGGCCGATTGCATCAACGTAGATTCTTATTCTGTGTTCTAGTGTGCTGCTTGTACTGTGTCTGCATACCGCATCACGCGACAAGGGCTTGCAGACGATAAATGTAACCGTTTCAGAGAGAAAAGCGACCAATGTGACGATCTGGCGTTATGTCGATTCGTTAGTAAATGACGGAAACGGGAGATTTTCTTAGGTTTTTACTACATATTAACACTTTACACAATTTCTCGTGTTACCTGGCTGCCAGTCCTCGGTTCATGCAAAATCTTAAGGTCCTCGGTCTGGTCCAAGGCACCAAACCGCCCAATAATTCATTAATCGATAACTAAAACTTGAAATGTAGCTCTTCTTACTGGGCGATTGCATAAACTTAGATGCTTCTTCAGTGTTCTACTATGCCGCTTGTAGTGACTCTGCATACCGCATCACGCGACAAGGGCTTGCAGACGATAAATGTAACCGTTTCAGAGAGAAAAGCGACCAATGTGACGATCTGGCGTTATGTCGATTCGATAGTAAATGACGGAAACGGGAGATTTTCTTAGGTTTTTACTACATATTACAACTTTACACAATTTCTCGTGTTACCTGGCTGCCAGTCCTCGGTTCATGCAAAATCTTAAGGTCCTCGGTCTGGTCCAAGGCACCAAACCGCCCAATAATTCTTTAATCGATAACTAAAACTTGAAATGTAGCTCTTCTTACTGGCCGATTGCATCAACGTAGATTCTTATTCTGTGTTCTAGTGTGCTGCTTGTACTGTGTCTGCATACCGCATCACGCGACTAGGGCTTGCAGACGATAAATGTAACCGTTTCAGAGAAAAAAGCGACCAATGTGACGATCTGGCGTTATGTCGATTCGATAGTAAATGACGGAAACGGGAGATTTTCTTAGGTTTTTACTACATATTAACACTTTACACAATTTCTCGTGTTACCTGGCTGCCAGTCCTCGGTTCATGCAAAATCTTAAGGTCCTCGGTCTGGTCCAAGCCACCAAACCGCCCAATAATTCATTAATCGATAACTAAAACTTGAAATGTAGCTCTTCTTACTGGGCGATTGCATAAACTTAGATGCTTCTTCAGCGTTCTACTATGCCGCTTGTAGTGACTCTGCATACCGCATCACGCGACAAGGGCTTGCAGACGATAAATGTAACCGTTTCAGAGAGAAAAGCGACCACTGTGACGATCTGGCTTTATGTCGATTCGATAGTAAATGACGGAAACGGGAGATTTTCTTAGGTTTTTACTACATATTAACACTTTACACAATTTCTCGTGTTACCTGGCTGCCAGTCCTCGGTTCATGCAAAATCTTAAGGTCCTCGGTCTGGTCCAAGGCACCAAACCGCCCAATATTTCATTAATCGACAACTAAAACTTGAAATGTAGCATTTCTTACTGGCCGATTGCATCAGCGTAGATTCTTATTCTGTGTTCTAGTGTGCTGCTTGTACTATGTCTGCATACCGCATCACGCGACAAGGGCTTGCAGACGATAAATGTAACCGTTTCAGAGAGAAAAGCGACCACTGTGACGATCTGGCGTTATGTCGATTCGATAGTAAATGACGGAAACGGGAAATTTTCTTAGGTTTTTACTACATATTAACACTTTACACAATTTCTCGTGTTACCTGGCTGCCAGTCCTCGGTTCATGCAAAATCTTAAGGTCCTCGGTCTGGTCCAAGGCACCAAACCGCCCAATAATTCATTAATCGATAACTAAAACTTGAAATGTAGCTCTTCTTACTGGCCGAATGCATCAACGTAGATTCTTATTCTGTGTTCTAGTGTGCTGCTTGTACTGTGTCTGCATACCCAATCACGCGACAAGGGCTTGCAGACGATAAATGTAATCGTTTCAGAGAGAAAAGCGACCAATGTGACGATCTGGCGTTATGTCGATTCGATAGTAAATGACGGAAACGGGAGATTTTCTTAGGTTTTTACTACATATTAACACTTTACACAATTTCTCGTGTTACCTGGCTGGCAGTCCTCGGTTCATGGAAAATCTTAAGGTCCTCGGTCTGGTCCAAGGCACCAAACCGCCCAATAATTCATTAATCGATAACTAAAACTTGAAATGTAGCTCTTCTTACTGGGCGATTGCATAAACTTAGATGCTTCTTCAGTGTTCTACTATGCCGCTTGTAGTGACTCTGCATACCGCATCACGCGACAAGGGCTTGCAGACGATAAATGTAACCGTTTCAGAGAGAAAAGCGACCACTGTGACGATCTGGCGTTATGTCGATTCGATAGTAAATGACGGAAACGGGAGATTTTCTTAGGTTTTTACTACATATTAACACTTTACACAATTTCTCGTGTTACCTGGCTGCCAGTCCTCGGTTCATGCAAAATCTTAAGGTATTCGGTCTGGTCCAAGGCACCAAACCGCCCAATAATTCATTAATCGATAACCAAAACTTGAACTGCAGCTCTTCTTACTGGGCGATTGCATAAACTTAGATGCTTCTTCAGTGTTCTACTATGCCGCTTGTAGTGACTCTGCATACCGCATCACGCGACAAGGGCTTGCAGACGATAAATGTAACCGTTTCAGAGAGAAAAGCGACCACTGTGACGATCTGGCGTTATGTCGATTCGATAGTAAATGACGGAAACGGGAGATTTTCTTGGGTTTTTACTACATATTAACACTTTACACAATTTCTCGTGTTACCTGGCTGCCAGTCCTCGGTTCATGCAAAATCTTAAGGTCCTCTGTCTGGTCCAAGGCACCAAACCGCCCAATAATACATTAATCGATAACTAAAACTTGAAATGTAGCTCTTCTTACTGGCCGATTGCATCAACGTAGATTCTTATTCTGTGTTCTAGTGTGCTGCTTGTACTGTGTCTGCATACCGCATCACGCGACAAGGGCTTGCAGACGATAAATGTAACCGTTTCAGAGAGAAAAGCGACCAATGTGACGATCTGGCGTTATGTCGATTCGATAGTAAATGACGGAAACGGGAGATTTTCTTAGGTTTTTACTACATATTAACACGTTACACAATTTCTCGTGTTACCTGGCTGCCAGTCCTCGGTTCATGCAAAATCTTAAGGTCCTCCGTCTGGTCCAAGGCACCAAACCGCCCAATAATTCATTAATCGATAACTAAAACTTGAAATGTAGCTCTTCTTACTGGCCGATTGCATCAACGTAGATTCTTATTCTGTGTTCTAGTGTGCTGCTTGTACTGTGTCTGCATACCGCATCACGCGACAAGGGCTTGCAGACGATAAATGTAACCGTTTCAGAGAGAAAAGCGACCACTGTGACGATCCTGCGTTATGTCGATTCGTGAGTAAATGACGGAAACGGGAGATTGTCTTAGGTTTTTACTACATATTAACACTTTACACAATTTCTCGTGTTACCTGGCTGCCAGTCCTCGGTTCATGCAAAATCTTAAGGTCCTCGGTCTGGTCCAAGGCACCAAACCGCCCAATAATTCATTAATCGATAACTAAAACTTGAAATGTAGCTCTTCTTACTGGCCGATTGCATCAACGTAGATTCTTATTCTGTGTTCTAGTGTGCTGCTTGTACTGTGTCTGCATACCGCATCACGCGACAATGGCTTGCAGACGATAAATGTAACCGTTTCAGAGAGAAAAGCGACCAATGTGACGATCTGGCGTTATGTCGATTCGATAGTAAATGACGGAAACGGGAGATTTTCTTAGGTTTTTACTACATATTAACACTTTACACAATTTCTCGTGTTACCTGGCTGGCAGTCCTCGGTTCATGGAAAATCTTAAGGTCCTCGGTCTGGTCCAAGGCACCAAACCGCCCAATAATTCATTAATCGATAACTAAAACTTGAAATGTAGCTCTTCTTACTGGGCGATTGCATAAACTTAGATGCTTCTTCAGTGTTCTACTATGCCGCTTGTAGTGACTCTGCATACCGCATCACGCGACAAGGGCTTGCAGACGATAAATGTAACCGTTTCAGAGAGAAAAGCGACCACTGTGACGATCTGGCGTTATGTCGATTCGATAGTAAATGACGGAAATGGGAGATTTTCTTAGGTTTTTACTACATATTAACACTTTACACAATTTCTCGTGTTACCTGGCTGCCAGTCCTCGGTTCATGCAAAATCTTAAGGTATTCGGTCTGGTCCAAGGCACCAAACCGCCCAATAATTCATTAATCGATAACTAAAACTTGAACTGCAGCTCTTCTTACTGGGCGATTGCATAAAGTTAGATGCTTCTTCAGTGTTCTACTATGCCGCTTGTAGTGACTCTGCATACCGCATCACGCGACAAGGGCTTGCAGACGATAAATGTAACCGTTTCAGAGAGAAAAGCAACCAATGTGACGATCTGGCGTTATGTCGATTCGATAGTAAATGACGGAAACGGGAGATTTTCTTAGGTTTTTACTACATATTAACACTTTACACAATTTCTCGTGTTACCTGGCTGCCAGTCCTCGGTTCATGCAAAATCTTAAGGTCCTCGGTCTGGTCCAAGGCACCAAACCGCCCAATAATTCATTAATCGATAACTAAAACTTGAAATGTAGCTCTTCTTACTGGCCGATTGCATCAACGTAGATCCTTATTCTGTGTTCTAGTGTGCTGCTTGTACTGTGTCTGCATACCGCATCACGCGACAAGGGCTTGCAGACGATAAATGTAACCGTTTCAGAGAGAAAAGCGACCAATGTGACGATCTGGCGTTATGTCGATTCGATAGTAAATGTCGGAAACGGGAGATTTTCTTAGGTTTTTACTACATATTAACACTTTACACAATTTCTCGTGTTACCTGGCTGCCAGTCCTCGGTTCATGCAAAATCTTAAGGTCCTCGGTCTGGTCCAAGGCACCAAACCGCCCAATAATTCATTAATCGATAACTAAAACTTGTACTGCAGCTCTTCTTACTGGGCGATTGCATAAACTTAGATGCTTCTTCAGTGTTCTACTATGCCGCTTGTAGTGACTCTGCATACCGCATCACGCGACAAGGGCTTGCAGACGATAAATGTAACCGTTTCAGAGAGAAAAGCGACCACTGTGACGATCTGGCGTTATGTCGATTCGATAGTAAATGACGGAAACGGGAGATTTTCTTGGGTTTTTACTACATATTAACACTTTACACAATTTCTCGTGTTACCTGGCTGCCAGTCCTCGGTTCATGCAAAATCTTAAGGTCCTCGGTCTGGTCCAAGGCACCAAACCGCCCAATAATACATTAATCGATAACTAAAACTTGAAATGTAGCTCTTCTTACTGGCCGATTGCATTAACCTAGATTCTTATTCTGTGTTCTAGTGTGCTGCTTGTACTGTGTCTGCATACCGCATCACGCGACAAGGGCTTGCAGACGATAAATGTAACCGTTTCAGAGAGAAAAGCGACCACTGTGACGATCTGGCGTTATGTCGATTCGATAGTAAATGACGGAAACGGGAGATTTTCTTAGGTTTTTACTACATATTAACACTTTACACAATTTCTCGTGTTACCTGGCTGCCAGTCCTCGGTTCATGCAAAATCTTAAGGTCCTCTGTCTGGTCCAAGGCATCAAACCGCCCAATAATACATTAATCGATAACTAAAACTTGAAATGTAGCTCTTCTTACTGGCCGATTGCATCAACGTAGATTCTTATTCTGTGTTCTAGTGTGCTGCTTGTACTGTGTCTGCATACCGCATCACGCGACAAGGGCTTGCAGACGATAAATGTAACCGTTTCAGAGAGAAAAGCGACCAATGTGACGATCTGGCGTTATGTCGATTCGATAGTAAATGTCGGAAACGGGAGATTTTCTTAGGTTTTTACTACATATTAACACTTTACACAATTTCTCGTGTTACCTGGCTGCCAGTCCTCGGTTCATGCAAAATCTTAAGGTCCTCGGTCTGGTCCAAGGCACCAAACCGCCCAATAATTCATTAATCGATAACTATAACTTGAAATGTAGCTCTTCTTACTGGCCGATTGCATCAACGTAGATTCTTATTCTGTGTTCTAGTGTGCTGCTTGTACTGTGTCTGCATACCGCTTCACGCGACAATGGCTTGCAGACGATAAATGTAACCGTTTCAGAGAGAAAAGCGACCAATGTGACGATCTGGCGTTATGTCGATTCGATAGTAAATGACGGAAACGGGAGATTTTCTTAGGTTTTTACTACATATTAACACTTTACACAATTTCTCGTGTTACCTGGCTGGCAGTCCTCGGTTCATGGAAAATCTTAAGGTCCTCGGTCTGGTCCAAGGCACCAAACCGCCCAATAATTCATTAATCGATAACTAAAACTTGAAATGTAGCTCTTCTTACTGGGCGATTGCATAAAGTTAGATGCTTCTTCAGTGTTCTACTATGCCGCTTGTAGTGACTCAGCATACCGCATCACGCGACAAGGGCTTGCAGACGATAAATGTAACCGTTTCAGAGAGAAAAGCGACCACTGTAACGATCTGGCGTTATGTCGATTCGATAGTAAATGACGGAAACGGAGATTTTCTTAGGTTTTTACTACATATTAACACTTTACACAATTTCTCGTGTTACCTGGCTGCCAGTCCTCGGTTCATGCAAAATCTTAAGGTATTCGGTCTGGTCCAAGGCACCAAACCGCCCAATAATTCATTAATCGATAACCAAAACTTGAACTGCAGCTCTTCTTACTGGACGATTGCATAAACTTAGATGCTTCTTCAGTGTTCTACTATGCCGCTTGTAGTGACTCTGCATACCGCATCACGCGACAAGGGCTTGCAGACGATAAATGTAACCGTTTCAGAGAGAAAAGCAACCAATGTGACGATCTGGCGTTATGTCGATTCGATAGTAAATGACGGAAACGGGAGATTTTCTTAGGTTTTTACTACATATTAACACTTTACACAATTTCTCGTGTTACCTGGCTGCCAGTCCTCGGTTCATGCAAAATCTTAAGGTCCTCGGTCTGGCCCAAGGCACCAAACCGCCCAATAATTCATTAATCGATAACTAAAACTTGAAATGTAGCTCTTCTTACTGGCCGATTGCATCAACGTAGATCCTTATTCTGTGTTCTAGTGTGCTGCTTGTACTGTGTCTGCATACCGCATCACGCGACAAGGGCTTGCAGACGATAAATGTAACCGTTTCAGAGAGAAAAGCAACCAATGTGACGATCTGGCGTTATGTCGATTCGATAGTAAATGACGGAAACGGGAGATTCTCTTAGGTTTTTACTACATATTAACACTTTACACAATTTCTCGTGTTACCTGGCTGCCAGTCCTCGGTTCATGCAAAATCTTAAGGTCCTCGGTCTGGTCCAAGGCACCAAACCGCCCAATAATTCATTAATCGATAACTAAAACTTGAAATGTAGCTCTTCTTACTGGCCGATTGCATCAACGTAGATTCTTATTCTGTGTTCTAGTGTGCTGCTTGTACTGTGTCTGCATACCGCATCACGCGACAAGGGCTTGCAGACGATAAATGTAACCGTTTCAGAGAGAAAAGCGACCACTGTGACGATCTGGCGTTATGTCGATTCGATAGTAAATGACGGAAACGGGAGATTTTCTTAGGTTTTTACTACATATTAACACTTTACACAATTTCTCGTGTTACCTGGCTGCCAGTCCTCGGTTCATGCAAAATCTTAAGGTCCTCGGTCTGGTCCAAGGCACCAAACCGCCCAATAATTCATTAATCGATAACTAAAACTTGAAATGTAGCTCTTCTTACTGGGCGATTGCATAAAGTTAGATGCTTCTTCAGTGTTCTACTATGCCGCTTGTAGTGACTCTGCATACCGCATCACGCGACAAGGGCTTGCAGACGATAAATGTAACCGTTTCAGAGAGAAAAGCGACCACTGTGACAATCTGGCGTTACGTCGATTCGATAGTAAATGACGGAAACGGGAGATTTTCTTAGGTTTTTACTACATATTAACACTTTACACAATTTCTCGTGTTACCTGGCTGCCAGTCCTCGGTTCATGCAAAATCTTAAGGTATTCGGTCTGGTCCAAGGCACCAAACCGCCCAATAATTCATTAATCGATAACTAAAACTTGAACTGCAGCTCTTCTTACTCGGCGATTGCATAAACTTAGATGCTTCTTCAGTGTTCTACTATGCCGCTTGTAGTGACTCTGCATACCGCATCACGCGACAAGGGCTTGCAGACGATAAATGTAACCGTTTCAGAGAGAAAAGCGACCAATGTGACGATCTGGCGTTATGTCGATTCGATAGTAAATGACGGAAACGGGAGATTCTCTTAGGTTTTTACTACATATTAACACTTTCCACAATTTCTCGTGTTACCTGGTTGCCAGTCCTCGGTTCAAGCAAAATCTTAAGGTCCTCGGTCTGGTCCAAGGCACCAAACCGCCCAATAATTCATTAATCGATAACTAAAACTTGAAATGTAGCTCTTCTTACTGGGCGATTGCATAAACTTAGATGCTTCTTCAGTGTTCTACTATGCCGCTTGTAGTGACTCTGCATACCGCATCACGCGACAAGGGCTTGCAGACGATAAATGTAACCGTTTCAGAGAGAAAAGCGACCACTGTGACGATCTGGCGTTATGTCGATTCGATAGTAAATGCCGGCAACGGGAGATTTTCTTAGGTTTTTACTACATATTAACACTTTACACAATTTCTCGTGTTACCTGGCTGCCAGTCCTCGGTTCATGCAAAATCTTAAGGTATTCGGTCTGGTCCATGGCACCAAATCGCCCAATAATTCATTAATCAATAACTAAAACTTGAAATGTAGCTCTTCTTACTGGCCGATTGCATCAACGTAGATTCTTATTCTGTGTTCTAGTGTGCTGCTTGTACTGTGTCTGCATACCGCATCACGCGACAAGGGCTTGCAGACGATAAATGTAACCGTTTCAGAGAGAAAAGCGACCAATGTGACGATCTGGCGTTATGTCGATTCGATAGTAAATGACGGAAACGGGAGATTCTCTTAGGTTTTTACTACATATTAACACTTTCCACAATTTCTCGTGTTACCTGGTTGCCAGTCCTCGGTTCATGCAAAATCTTAAGGTCCTCGGTCTATTCCAAGGCACCAAACCGCCCAATAATTCATTAATCGATAACTAAAACTTGAAATGTAGCTCTTCTTACTGGGCGATTGCATAAACTTAGATGCTTCTTCAGTGTTCTACTATTGCGCTTGTAGTGACTCTGCATACCGCATCACGCGACAAGGGCTTGCAGACGATAAATGTAACCGTTTCAGAGAGAAAAGCGACCACTGTGACGATCTGGCGTTATGTCGATTCGATAGTAAATGCCGGCAACGGGAGATTTTCTTAGGTTTTTACTACATATTAACACTTTACACAATTTCTCGTGTTACCTGGCTGCCAGTCCTCGGTTCATGCAAAATCTTAAGGTCCTCGGTCTGGTCCAAGGCACCAAACCGCCCAATAATTCATTAATCGATAACTAAAACTTGAAATGTAGCTCTTCTTACTGGGCGATTGCATAAAGTTAGATGCTTCTTCAGTGTTCTACTATGCCGCTTGTAGTGACTCTGCATACCGCATCACGCGACAAGGGCTTGCAGACGATAAATGTAACCGTTTCAGAGAGAAAAGCGACCACTGTGACAATCTGGCGTTATGTCGATTCGATAGTAAATGACGGAAACGGGAGATTTTCTTAGGTTTTTACTACATATTAACACTTTACACAATTTCTCGTGTTACCTGGCTGCCAGTCCTCGGTTCATGCAAAATCTTAAGGTATTCGGTATGGTCCAAGGCACCAAACCGCCCAATAATTCATTAATCAAAAACCAAAACTTGAACTGCAGCTCTTCTTACTGGGCGATTGCATAAACTTAGATGCTTCTTCAGTGTTCTACTATGCCGCTTGTAGTGACTCTGCATACCGCATCACGCGACAAGGGCTTGCAGACGATAAATGTAACCGTTTCAGAGAGAAAAGCGACCAATGTGACGATCTGGCGTTATGTCGATTCGATAGTAAATGACGGAAACGGGAGATTTTCTTAGGTTTGTACTACATATTAACACTTTACACAATTTCTCGTGTTACCTGGCTGCCAGTCCTCGGTTCATGCAAAATCTTAAGGTCCTCGGTCTGGTCCAAGGCACCAAACCGCCCAATAATTCATTAATCGATAACTAAAACTTGAAATGTAGCTCTTCTTACTGGGCGATTGCATAAAGTTAGATGCTTCTTCAGTGTTCTACTATGCCGCTTGTAGTGACTCTGCATACCGCATCACGCGACAAGGGCTTGCAGACGATAAATGTAACCGTTTCAGAGAGAAAAGCGACCACTGTGACAATCTGGCGTTACGTCGATTCGATAGTAAATGACGGAACCGGGAGATTTTCTTAGTTTTTTACTACATATTAACACTTTACACAATTTCTCGTGTTACCTGGCTGCCAGTCCTCGGTTCATGCAAAATCTTAAGGTATTCGGTCTGGTCCAAGGCACCAAACCGCCCAATAATTCATTAATCGATAACTAAAACTTGAACTGCAGCTCTTCTTACTGGGCGATTGCATAATCTTAGATGCTTCTTCAGTGTTCTACTATGCCGCTTGTAGTGACTCTGCATACCGCATCACGCGACAAGGGCTTGCAGACGATAAATGTAACCGTTTCAGAGAGAAAAGCGACCAATGTGACGATCTGGCGTTATGTCGATTCGATAGTAAATGACGGAAACGGGAGATTTTCTTAGGTTTTTACTACATATTAACACTTTACACAATTTCTCGTGTTACCTGGCTGCCAGTCCTCGGTTCATGCAAAATCTTAAGGTCCTCGGTCTGGACCAAGGCACCAAACCGCCCAATAATTCATTAATCGATAACTAAAACTTGAAATGTAGCTCTTCTTACTGGGCGATTGCATAAAGTTAGATGCTTCTTCAGTGTTCTACTATGCCGCTTGTAGTGACTCTGCATACCGCATCACGCGACAAGGGCTTGCAGACGATAAATGTAACCGTTTCAGAGAGAAAAGCGACCACTGTGACAATCTGGCGTTACGTCGATTCGATAGTAAATGACGGAACCGGGAGATTTTCTTAGGTTTTTACTACATATTAACACTTTACACAATTTCTCGTGTTACCTGGCTGCCAATCCTCGGTTCATGCAAAATCTTAAGGTATTCGGTCTGGTCCAAGGCACCAAACCGCCCAATAATTCATTAATCGATAACTAAAACTTGAACTGCAGCTCTTCTTACTGGGCGATTGCTTAATCTTAGATGCTTCTTCAGTGTTCTACTATGCCGCTTGTAGTGACTCTGCATACCGCATCACGCGACAAGGGCTTGCAGACGATAAATGTAACCGTTTCAGAGAGAAAAGCGACCAATGTGACGATCTGGCGTTATGTCGATTCGATAGTAAATGCCGGCAACGGGAGATTTTCTTAGGTTTTTACTACATATTAACACTTTACACAATTTCTCGTGTTACCTGGCTGCCAGTCCTCGGTTCATGCAAAATCTTAAGGTCCTCGGTCTGGTCCAAGGCACCAAACCGCCCAATAATTCATTAATCGATAACTAAAACTTGAAATGTAGCTCTTCTTACTGGCCGATTGCATCAACGTAGATTCTTATTCTGTGTTCTAGTGTGCTGCTTGTACTGTGTCTGCATACCGCATCACGCGACAAGGGCTTGCAGACAATAAATGTAACCGTTTCAGAGAGAAAAGCGACCACTGTGACGATCTGGCGTTATGTCGATTCGATAGTAAATGACGGAAACGGGAGATTTTCTTAGGTTTTTACTACATATTAACACTTTACACAATTTCTCGTGTTACCTGGCTGCCAGTCCTCGGTTCATGCAAAATCTTAAGGTCCTCGGTCTGGTCCAAGGCACCAAACCGCCCAATGATTCATTAATCGATAACTAAAACTTGAAATGTAGCTCTTCTTACTGGCTGATTGCATCAACGTAGATTCTTATTCTGTGTTCTAGTGTGCTGCTTGTACTGTGTCTGCATACCGCATCACGCGACAAGGGCTTGCAGACGATAAATGTAACCGTTTCAGAGAGAAAAGCGACCAATGTGACGATCTGGCGTTATGTCGATTCGATAGTAAATGACGGAAACGGGAGATTCTCTTAGGTTTTTACTACATATTAACACTTTACACAATTTCTCGTGTTACCTGGCTGCCAGTCCTCGGTTCATGCAAAATCTTAAGGTCCTCGGTCTGGTCCAAGGCACCAAACCGCCCAATAATTCATTAATCGATAACTAAAACTTGAAATGTACCTCTTCTTACTGGGCGATTGCATAAAGTTACATGCTTCTTCAGTGTGCTACTATGCCGCTTGTAGTGACTCTGCATACCGCATCACGCGACAAGGGCTTGCAGACGATAAATGTAACCGTTTCAGAGAGAAAAGCGACCACTGTGACGATCTGGCGTTATGTCGATTCGATAGTAAATGACGGAAACGGGAGATTTTCTTAGGTTTTTACTACATATTAACACTTTACACAATATCTCACGTTACCTGGCTGCCAGTCCTTGGTTCATGCAAAATCTTAATATCCTCGGTCTGGTCCAAGGCACCAAAAAGCCCAATAATTCATTAATCGATAACTAAAACTTGAAATGTAGCATTTCTTACTGGTTGATTGCATCAGCGTAGATTCTTATTCTGTGTTCTAGTGTGCTGCTTGTACTGTGTCTGCATACCGCATCACGCGACAAGGGCTTGCAGACGATAAATGTAACCGTTTCAGAGAGAAAAGCGACCACTGTGACGATCTGGCGTTATGTCGATTCGATAGTAAATGACGGAAACGGGAGATTTTCTTAGGTTTTTACTACATATTAACACTTTACACAATTTCTCGTGTTACCTGGCTGCCAGTCCTCGGTTCATGCAAAATCTTAAGGTCCTCGGTCTGGTCCAAGGCACCAAACCGCCCAATAATTCATTAATCGATAACTAAAACTTGAAATGTAGCTCTTCTTACTGGCCGATTGCATCAACGTAGATTCTTATTCTGTGTTCTAGTGTGCTGCTTGTACTGTGTCTGCATACCGCATCACGCGACAAGGGCTTGCAGACGATAAATGTAACCGTTTCAGAGAGAAAAGCGACCACTGTGACGATCTGGCGTTATGTCGATTCGATAGTAAATGACGGAAACGGGAGATTTTCTTAGGTTTTTACTACATATTAACACTTTACACAATTTCTCGTGTTACCTGGCTGCCAGTCCTCGGTTCATGCAAAATCTTAAGGTCCTCGGTCTAGTCCAAGGCACCAAACCGCCCAATAATTCATTAATCGATAACTAAAACTTGAAATGTAGCTCTTCTTACTGGCCGATTGCATCAACGTAGATTCTTATTCTGTGTTCTAGTGTGCTGCTTGTACTGTGTCTGCATACCACATCACGCGACAAGGGCTTGCAGACGATAAATGTAACCGTTTCAGAGAGAAAAGCGACCACTGTGACGATCTGGCGTTATGTCGATTCGATAGTAAATGACGGAAACGGGAGATTTTCTTAGGTTTTTACTACATATTAACACTTTACACAATTTCTCGTGTTACCTGGCTGCCAGTCCTCGGTTCATGCAAAATCTTAAGGTCCTCGGTCTGGTCCAAGGCACCAAACCGCCCAATAATTCATTAATCGATAACTAAAACTTGAAATGTAGCTCTTCTTCCTGGCCGATTGCATCAACGTAGATTCTTATTCTGTGTTCTAGTGTGCTGCTTGTACTGTGTCTGCATACCGCATCACGCGACAAGGGCTTGCAGACGATAAATGTAACCGTTTCAGAGAGAAAAACGACCACTGTGACGATCTGGCGTTATGTCGATTCGATAGTAAATGACGGAAACGGGAGATTTTCTTAGGTTTTTACTACATATTAACACTTTACACAATTTCTCGTGTTACCTGGCTGCCAGTCCTCGGTTCATGCAAAATCTTAAGGTCCTCGGTCTGGTCCAAGGCACCAAACCGCCCAATAATTCATTAATCGATAACTAAAACTAGAAATGTTGCTCTTCTTACTGGCCGATTGCATCAACGTAGATTCTTATTCTGTGTTCTAGTGTGCTGCTTGTACTGTGTCTGCATACCGCATCACGCGACAAGGGCTTGCAGACGATAAATGTAACCGTTTCAGAGAGAAAAGCGACCACTGTGACGATCTGGCGTTATGTCGATTCGATAGTAAATGACGGAAACGGGAAATTTTCTTAGGTTTTTACTACATATTAACACTTTACACAATTTCTCGTGTTACCTGGCTGCCAGTCCTCGGTTCATGCAAAATCTTAAGGTCCTCGGTCTGGTCCAAGGCACCAAACCGCCCAATAATTCATTAATCGATAACTAAAACTTGAAATGTAGCTCTTCTTACTGGGCGATTGCATAAACTTAGATGCTTCTTCAGTGTTCTACTATGCCGCTTGTAGTGACTCTGCATACCGCATCACGCGACAAGGGCTTGCAGACGATAAATGTAACCGTTTCAGACAGAAAAGCGACCACTGTGACGATCGGGCGATATGTCGATTCGATAATAAATGACGGAAACGGGAGATTTTCTTAGGTTTTTACTACATATTAACTCTTTACACAATTTCTCGTGTTACCTGGCTGCCAGTCCTCGGTTCATGCAAAATCTTAAGGTCCTCAGTCTGGTCCAAGGCACCAAACCGCCCAATAATTCATTAATCGATAACTAAAACTTGAAATGTAGCTCTTCTTACTGGGCGCTTGCATAAACTTAGATGCTTCTTCAGTGTTCTACTATGCCGCTTGTAGTGACTCTGCATACCGAATCACGCGACAAGGGCTTGCAGACGATAAATGTAACCGTTTCAGAGAGAAAAGCGACCACTGTGACGATCGGGCGTTATGTCGATTCGATAATAAATGACGGAAACGGGAGATTTTCTTAGGTTTTTACTACATATTAACACTTTACACAATTTCTCGTGTTACCTGGCTGCCAGTCCTCGGTTCATGCAAAATCTTAAGGTCCTCGGTCTAGTCCAAGGCACCAAACCGCCCAATAATTCATTAATCGATAACTAAATCTTGAAATGTAGCTCTTCTTACTGGCCGATTGCATCAACGTAGATTCTTATTCTGTGTTCTAGTGTGCTGCTTGTACTGTGTCTGCATACCGCATCACGCGACAAGGGCTTGCAGACGATAAATGTAACCGTTTCAGAGAGAAAAGCGACCACTGTGACGATCTGGCGTTATGTCGATTCGATAGTAAATGACGGAAACGGGAGATTTTCTTAGGTTTTTACTACATATTAACACTTTACACAATTTCTCGTGTTACCTGGCTGCCAGTCCTCGGTTCATGCAAAATCTTAAGGTCCTCGGTCTAGTCCAAGGCACCAAACCGCCCAATAATTCGTTAATCGATAACTAAAACTTGAAATGTAGCTCTTCTTACTGGCCGATTGCATCAACGTAGATTCTTATTCTGTGTTCTAGTGTGCTGCTTGTACTGTGTCTGCATACCGCATCACGCGACAAGGGCTTGCAGACGATAAATGTAACCGTTTCAGAGAGAAAAGCGACCACTGTGACGATCTGGCGTTATGTCGATTCGATAGTAAATGACGGAAACGGGAGATTTTCTTAGGTTTTTACTACATATTAACACTTTACACAATTTCTCGTGTTACCTGGCTGCCAGTCCTCGGTTCATGCAAAATCTTAAGGTCCTCGGTCTAGTCCAAGGCACCAAACCGCCCAATAATTCATTAATCGATAACTAAAACTTGAAATGTAGCTCTTCTTACTGGCCGATTGCATCAACGTAGATTCTTATTCTGTGTTCTAGTGTGCTGCTTGTACTGTGTCTGCATACCGCATCACGTGAGAAGGGCTTGCAGACGATAAATGTAACCGTTTCAGAGAGAAAACCGACCATTGTGACGATCTGGCGTTATGTCGATTCGATAGTAAATGACGGAAACGGGAGATTTTCTTAGGTTTTTACTACATATTAACACTTTACACAATTTCTCGTGTTACCTGGCTGCCAGTCCTCGGTTCATGCAAAATCTTAAGGTCCTCGGTCTGGTCCAAGGCACCAAACCGCCCAATAATTCATTAATCGATAACTAAAGCTTGAAATGTAGCTCTTCTTCCTGGCCGATTGCATCAACGTAGATCCTTATTCTGTGTTCTAGTGTGCTGCTTGTACTGTGTCTGCATACCGCATCACGCGACAAGGGCTTGCAGACGATAAATGTAAACGTTTCAGAGAGAAAAGCGACCACTGTGACGATCTGGCGTTATGTCGATTCGATAGTAAATGACGGAAACGGGAGATTCTCTTAGGTTTTTACTACATATTAACACTTTACACAATATCTCGTGTTACCTGGCTGCCAGTCCTCGGTTCATGCAAAATCTTAAGGTCCTCGGTCTAGTCCAAGGCACCAAACCGCCCAATAATTCATTAATCGATAACTAAAACTTGAAATGTAGCTCTTCTTACTGGCCGATTGCATCAACGTAGATTCTTATTCTGTGTTCTAGTGTGCTGCTTGTACTGTGTCTGCATACCGCATCACGCGACAAGGGCTTGCAGACGATAAATGTAACCGTTTCAGAGAGAAAAGCGACCACTGTGACGATCTGGCGTTATGTCGATTCGATAGTAAATGACGGAAACGGGAGATTTTCTTAGGTTTTTACTACACATTAACACTTTACACAATTTCTCGTGTTACCTGGCTGCCAGTCCTCGGTTCATGCAAAATCTTAAGGTCCTCGGTCTGGTCCAAGGCACCAAACCGCCCAATAATTCATTAATCGATAACTAAAACTTGAAATGTAGCTCTTCTTACTGGCCGATTGCATCAACGTAGATTCTTATTCTGTGTTCTAGTGTGCTGCTTGTACTGTGTCTGCATACCGCATCACGCGACAAGGGCTTGCAGACGATAAATGTAATCGTTTCAGAGAGAAAAGCGACCACTGTGACGATCTGGCGTTATGTCGATTCGATAGTAAATGACGGAAACGGGAGATTTTCTTAGGTTTTTACTACATATTAACACTTTACACAATTTCTCGTGTTACCTGGCTGCCAGTCCTCGGTTCATGCAAAATCTTAAGGTCCTCGGTCTGGTCCAAGGCACCAAACCGCCCAATAATTCATTAATCGATAACTAAAACTTGAAATGTAGCTCTTCTTACTGGGCGATTGCATAAACTTAGATGCTTCTTCAGTGTTCTACTATGCCGATTGTAGTGACTCTGCATACCGCATCCCGCGACAAGGGCTTGCAGACGATAAATGTAACCGTTTCAGAGAGAAAAGCGACCACTGTGACGATCTGGCGTTATGTCGATTCGATAGTAAATGACGGAAACGGGAGATTTTCTTAGGTTTTTACTACATATTAACACTTTACACAATTTCTCGTGTTACATGGCTGCCAGTCCTCGGTTCATGCAAAATCTTAAGGTCCTCGGTCTGGTCCAAGGCACCAAACCGCCCAATAATTCATTAATCGATAACTAAAACTTGAAATGTAGCTCTTCTTACTGGGCGATTGCATAAAGTTAGATGCTTCTTCAGTGTTCTACTATGCCGCTTGTAGTGACTCTGCATACCGCATCACGCGACAAGGGCTTGCAGACGATAAATGTAACCGTTTCAGAGAGAAAAGCGACCACTGTGACGATCTGGCGTTATGTCGA
This sequence comes from Schistocerca cancellata, assembly GCF_023864275.1. Lineage (NCBI taxonomy): Eukaryota > Metazoa > Arthropoda > Insecta > Orthoptera > Acrididae > Schistocerca > Schistocerca cancellata. The sequence goes on from NW_026047150.1 coordinate 5,253,968, forward strand.
TTCGATAGTAAATGACGGAAACGGGAAATTTTCTTAGGTTTTTACTACATATTAACACTTTACACAATTTCTCGTGTTACCTGGCTGCCAGTCCTCGGTTCATGCAAAATCTTAAGGTCCTCGGTCTGGTCCAAGGCACCAAACCGCCCAATAATACATAAATCGATAACTAAAACTTGAAATGAAGCTCTCCTTACTGGCCGATTGCATCAACGTAGATTCTTATTCTGTGTTCTAGTGTGCTGCTTGTACTGTGTCTGCATACCGCATCACGCGACAAGGGCTTGCAGACGATAAATGTAACCGTTTCAGAGAGAAAAGCGACCAATGTGACGATCTGGCGTTATGTCGATTCGATAGTAAATGACGGAAACGGGAGATTTTCTTAGGTTTTTACTACATATTAACACTTTACACAATTTCTCGTGTTACCTGGCTGCCAGTCCTCGGTTCATGCAAAATCTTAAGGACCTCGGTCTGGTCCAAGGCACCAAACCGCCCAATAATTCATTAATCGATAACTAAAACTTGAAATGTAGCTCTTCTTACTGGCCGATTGCATCAACGTAGATTCTTATTCTGTGTTCTAGTGTGCTGCTTGTACTGTGTCTGCATACCGCATCACGCGACAAGGGCTTGCAGACGATAAATGTAACCGTTTCAGAGAGAAAAGCGACCACTGTGACGATCTGGCGTTATGTCGATTCGATAGTAAATGACGGAAACGGGAGATTTTCTTAGGTTTTTACTACATATTAACACTTTACACAATTTCTCGTGTTACCTGGCTGCTAGTCCTCGGTTCATGCAAAATCTTAAGGTCCTCGGTCTGGTCCAAGGCACCAAACCGCCCAATAATTCATTAATCGATAACTAAAACTTGAAATGTAGCTCTTCTTACTGGGCGATTGCATAAAGTTAGATGCTTCTTCAGTGTTCTACTATGCCGCTTGTAGTGACTCTGCATACCGCATCACGCGACAAGGGCTTGCAGACGATAAATGTAACCGTTTCAGACAGAAAAGCGACCACTCTGACGATCGGGCGTTATGTCGATTCGATAATAAATGACGGAAACGGGAGATTTTCTTAGGTTTTTACTACATATTAACACTTTACACAATTTCTCGTGTTACCTGGCTGCCAGTCCTCGGTTCATGCAAAATCTTAAGGTCCTCGGTCTGGTCCAAGGCACCAAACCGCCCAATAATTCATTAATCGATAACTAAAACTTGAAATGTAGCTCTTCTTACTGGGCGATTGCATAAACTTAGATGCTTCTTCAGTGTTCTACTATGCCGCTTGTAGTGACTCTGCATACCGAATCACGCGACGAGGGCTTGCAGACGATAAATGTAACCGTTTCAGAGAGAAAAGCGACCACTGTGACGATCTGGCGTTATGTCGATTCGATAGTAAATGACGGAAACGGGAGATTTTCTTAGGTTTTTACTACATATTAACACTTTACACAATTTCTCGTGTTACCTGGCTGCCAGTCCTCGGTTCATGCAAAATCTTAAGGTCCTCGGTCTGGTCCAAGGCACCAAACCGCCCAATAATTCATTAATCGATAACTAAAGCTTGAAATGTAGCTCTTCTTACTGTTCGATTGCATCAGCGTAGATCCTTATTCTGTGTTCTAGTGTGCTGCTTGTACTGTGTCTGCATACCGCATCACGCGACAAGGGCTTGCAGACGATGAATGTAAACGTTTCAGAGAGAAAAGCGACCACTGTGACGATCTGGCGTTATGTCGATTCGATAGTAAATGACGGAAACGGGAGATTCTCTTAGGTTTTTACTACATATTAACACTTTACACAATTTCTCGTGTTACCTGGCTGCCAGTCCTCGGTTCATGCAAAATCTTAAGGTCCTCGGTCTGGTCCAAGGCACCAAACCGCCCAATAATTCATTAATCGATAACTAAAACTTGAAATGTAGCTCTTCTTACTGGCCGATTGCATCAACGTAGATTCTTATTCTGTGTTCTAGTGTGCTGCTTGTACTGTGTCTGCATACCGCATCACGCGACAAGGGCTTGCAGACGATAAATGTAACCGTTTCAGAGAGAAAAGCGACCACTGTGACGATCTGGCGTTATGTCGATTCGATAGTAAATGACGGGAACGGGAGATTTTCTTAGGTTTTTACTACATATTAACACTTTACACAATTTCTCGTGTTACCTGGCTGCCAGTCCTCGATTCATGCAAAATCTTAAGGTCCTCGGTCTGGTCCAAGGCACCAAACCGCCCAATAATTCATTAATCGATAACTAAAACTTGAAATGTAGCTCTTCTTACTGGCCGATTGCATCAACGTAGATTCTTATTCTGTGTTCTAGTGTGCTGCTTGTACTGTGTCTGCATATCGCATCACGCGACAAGGTCTTGCAGACGATAATTGTAACCGTTTCAGAGAGAAAAGCGACCACTGTGACGATCTGGCGTTATGTCGATTCGATAGTAAATGACGGAAACGGGAGATTTTCTTAGGTTTTTACTACATATTAACACTTTACACAATTTCTCGTGTTACCTGGCTGCCAGTCCTCGGTTCATGCAAAATCTTAAGGTCCTCGGTCTGGTCCAAGGCACCAAACCGCCCAATAATTCATTAATCGATAACTAAAACTTGAAATGTAGCTCTTCTTACTGGGCGATTGCATAAACTTAGATGCTTCTTCAGTGTTCTACTATGCCGCTTGTAGTGACTCTGCATACCGAATCACGCGACGAGGGCTTGCAGACGATAAATGTAACCGTTTCAGAGAGAAAAGCGACCACTGTGACGATCTGGCGTTATGTCGATTCGATAGTAAATGACGGAAACGGGAGATTTTCTTAGGTTTTTACTACATATTAACACTTTACACAATTTCTCGTGTTACCTGGCTGCCAGTCCTCGGTTCATGCAAAATCTTAAGGTCCTCGGTCTGGTCCAAGCCACCAAACCGCCCAATAATTCATTAATCGATAACTAAAGCTTGAAATGTAGCTCTTCTTACTGGGCGATTGCATCAGCGTAGATCCTTATTCTGTGTTCTAGTGTGCTGCTTGTACTGTGTCTGCATACCGCATCACGCGACAAGGGCTTGCAGACGATGAATGTAAACGTTTCAGAGAGAAAAGCGACCACTGTGACGATCTGGCGTTATGTCGATTCGATAGTAAATGACGGAAACGGGAGATTCTCTTAGGTTTTTACTACATATTAACACTTTACACAATTTCTCGTGTTACCTGGCTGCCAGTCCTCGGTTCATGCAAAATCTTAAGGTCCTCGGTCTGGTCCAAGGCACCAAACCGCCCAATAATTCATTAATCGATAACTAAAACTTGAAATGTAGCTCTTCTTACTGGCCGATTGCATCAACGTAGATTCTTATTCTGTGTTCTAGTGTGCTGCTTGTACTGTGTCTGCATACCGCATCATGCGACAAGGGCTTGCAGACGATAAATGTAACCGTTTCAGAGAGAAAAGCGACCACTGTGACGATCTGGCGTTATGTCGATTCGATAGTAAATGACGGAAACGGGAGATTTTCTTAGGTTTTTACTACATATTAACACTTTACACAATTTCTCGTGTTACCTGGCTGCCAGTCGTCGGTTCATGCAAAATCTTAAGGTCCTCGGTCTGGTCCAAGGCACCAAACCGCCCAATAATTCATTAATCGATAACTAAAACTTGAAATGTAGCTCTTCTTACTGGCCGATTGCATCAACGTAGATTCTTATTCTGTGTTCTAGTGTGCTGCTTGTACTGTGTCTGCATACCGCATCACGCGACAAGGGCTTGCAGACGATAAATGTAACCGTTTCAGAGAGAAAAGCGACCACTGTGACGATCTGGCTTTATGTCGATTCGATAGTAAATGACGGAAACGGGAGATTTTCTTAGGTTTTTACTACATATTAACACTTTACACAATTTCTCGTGTTACCTGGCTGCCAGTCCTCGGTTCATGCAAAATCTTAAGGTCCTCGGTCTGGTCCAAGGCACCAAACCGCCCAATAATTCATTAATCGATAACTAAAACTTGAAATGTAGCTCTTCTTACTGGGCGATTGCATAAACTTAGATGCTTCTTCAGTGTTCTACTATGCCGATTGTAGTGACTCTGCATACCGCATCCCGCGGCAAGGGCTTGCAGACGATAAATGTAACCGTTTCAGAGAGAAAAGCGACCACTGTGACGATCTGGCGTTATGTCGATTCGATAGTAAATGACGGAAACGGGAGATTTTCTTAGGTTTTTACTACATATTAACACTTTACACAATTTCTCGTGTTACATGGCTGCCAGTCCTCGGTTCATGCAAAATCTTAAGGTCCTCGGTCTGGTCCAAGGCACCAAACCGCCCAATAATTCATTAATCGATAACTAAAACTTGAAATGTAGCTCTTCTTACTGGGCGATTGCATAAACTTAGATGCTTCTTCAGTGTTCTACTATGCCGCTTGTAGTGACTCTGCATACCGCATCACGCGACAAGGGCTTGCAGACGATAAATGTAACCGTTTCAGAGAGAAAAGCGACCACTGTGACGATCTGGCGTTATGTCGATTCGATAGTAAATGACGGAAACGGGAAATTTTCTTAGGTTTTTACTACATATTAACACTTTACACAATTTCTCGTGTTACCTGGCTGCCAGTCCTCGGTTCATGCAAAATCTTAAGGTCCTCTGTCTGGTCCAAGGCACCAAACCGCCCAATAATACATAAATCGATAACTAAAACTTGAAATGAAGCTCTCCTTACTGGCCGATTGCATCAACGTAGATTCTTATTCAGTGTTCTAGTGTGCTGCTTGTACTGTGTCTGCATACCGCATCACGCGACAAGGGCTTGCAGACGATAAATGTAACCGTTTCAGAGAGAAAAGCGACCAATGTGACGATCTGGCGTTATGTCGATTCGATAGTAAATGACGGAAACGGGAGATTTTCTTAGGTTTTTACTACATATTAACACTTTACACAATTTCTCGTGTTACCTGGCTGCCAGTCCTCGGTTCATGCAAAATCTTAAGGTCCTCGGTCTGGTCCAAGGCACCAAACCGCCCAATAATTCATTAATCGATAACTAAAACTTGAAATGTAGCTCTTCTTACTGGCCGATTGCATCAACGTAGATTCTTATTCTGTGTTCTAGTGTGCTGCTTGTACTGTGTCTGCATACCGCATCACGCGACAAGGGCTTGCAGACGATAAATGTAACCGTTTCAGAGAGAAAAGCGACCACTGTGACGATCTGGCGTTATGTCGATTCGATAGTAAATGACGGAAACGGGAGATTTTCTTAGGTTTTTACTACATATTAACACTTTACACAATTTCTCGTGTTACCTGGCTGCTAGTCCTCGGTTCATGCAAAATCTTAAGGTCCTCGGTCTGGTCCAAGGCACCAAACCGCCCAATAATTCATTAATCGATAACTAAAACTTGAAATGTAGCTCTTCTTACTGGGCGATTGCATAAAGTTAGATGCTTCTTCAGTGTTCTACTATGCCGCTTGTAGTGACTCTGCATACCGCATCACGCGACAAGGGCTTGCAGACGATAAATGTAACCGTTTCAGACAGAAAAGCGACCACTGTGACGATCGGGCGTTATGTCGATTCGATAATAAATGACGGAAACGGGAGATTTTCTTAGGTTTTTACTACATATTAACACTTTACACAATTTCTCGTGTTACCTGGCTGCCAGTCCTCGGTTCATGCAAAATCTTAAGGTCCTCGGTCTGGTCCAAGGCACCAAACCGCCCAATAATTCATTAATCGATAACTAAAACTTGAAATGTAGCTCTTCTTACTGGGCGATTGCATAAACTTAGATGCTTCTTCAGTGTTCTACTATGCCGCTTGTAGTGACTCTGCATACCGAATCACGCGACGAGGGCTTGCAGACGATAAATGTAACCGTTTCAGAGAGAAAAGCGACCACTGTGACGATCTGGCGTTATGTCGATTCGATAGTAAATGACGGAAACGGGAGATTTTCTTAGGTTTTTACTACATATTAACACTTTACACAATTTCTCGTGTTACCTGGCTGCCAGTCCTCGGTTCATGCAAAATCTTAAGGTCCTCGGTCTGGTCCAAGGCACCAAACCGCCCAATAATTCATTAATCGATAACTAAAGCTTGAAATGTAGCTCTTCTTACTGTTCGATTGCATCAGCGTAGATCCTTATTCTGTGTTCTAGTGTGCTGCTTGTACTGTGTCTGCATACCGCATCACGCGACAAGGGCTTGCAGACGATGAATGTAAACGTTTCAGAGAGAAAAGCGACCACTGTGACGATCTGGCGTTATGTCGATTCGATAGTAAATGACGGAAACGGGAGATTCTCTTAGGTTTTTACTACATATTAACACTTTACACAATTTCTCGTGTTACCTGGCTGCCAGTCCTCGGTTCATGCAAAATCTTAAGGTCCTCGGTCTGGTCCAAGGCACCAAACCACCCAATAATTCATTAATCGATAACTAAAACTTGAAATGTAGCTCTTCTTACTGGCCGATTGCATCAACGTAGATTCTTATTCTGTGTTCTAGTGTGCTGCTTGTACTGTGTCTGCATACCGCATCACGCGACAAGGGCTTGCAGACGATAAATGTAACCGTTTCAGAGAGAAAAGCGACCACTGTGACGATCTGGCGTTATGTCGATTCGATAGTAAATGACGGGAACGGGAGATTTTCTTAGGTTTTTACTACATATTAACACTTTACACAATTTCTCGTGTTACCTGGCTGCCAGTCCTCGATTCATGCAAAATCTTAAGGTCCTTGGTCTGGTCCAAGGCACCAAACCGCCCAATAATTCATTAATCGATAACTAAAACTTGAAATGTAGCTCTTCTTACTGGGCGATTGCATAAACTTAGATGCTTCTTCAGTGTTCTACTATGCCGCTTGTAGTGACTCTGCATACCGAATCACGCGACAAGGGCTTGCAGACGATAAATGTAACCGTTTCAGAGAGAAAAGCGACCACTGTGACGATCGGGCGTTATGTCGATTCGATAATAAATGACGGAAACGGGAGATTTTCTTAGGTTTTTACTACATATTAACACTTTACACAATTTCTCGTGTTACCTGGCTGCCAGTCCTCGGTTCATGCAAAATCTTAAGGTCCTCGGTCTAGTCCAAGGCACCAAACCGCCCAATAATTCATTAATCGATAACTAAAACTTGAAATGTAGCTCTTCTTACTGGCCGATTGCATCAACGTAGATTCTTATTCTGTGTTCTAGTGTGCTGCTTGTACTGTGTCTGCATACCGCATCACGCGACAAGGGCTTGCAGACGATAAATGTAACCGTTTCAGAGAGAAAAGCGACCACTGTGACGATCTGGCGTTATGTCGATTCGATAGTAAATGACGGAAACGGGAGATTTTCTTAGGTTTTTACTACATATTAACACTTTACACAATTTCTCGTGTTACCTGGCTGCCAGTCCTCGGTTCATGCAAAATCTTAAGGTCCTCGGTCTAGTCCAAGGCACCAAACCGCCCAATAATTCATTAATCGATAACTAAAACTTGAAATGTAGCTCTTCTTCCTGGCCGATTGCATCAACGTAGATTCTTATTCTGTGTTCTAGTGTGCTGCTTGTACTGTGTCTGCATACCGAATCACGTGAGAAGGGCTTGCAGACGATAAATGTAACCGTTTCAGAGAGAAAAGCGACCATTGTGACGATGTGGCGTTATGTCGATTCGATAGTAAATGACGGAAACGGGAGATTTTCTTAGGTTTTTACTACATATTAACACTTTACACAATTTCTCGTGTTACCTGGCTGCCAGTCCTCGGTTCATGCAAAATCTTAAGGTCCTCGGTCTGGTCCAAGGCACCAAACCGCCCAATAATTCATTAATCGATAACTAAAGCTTGAAATGTAGCTCTTCTTACTGGCCGATTGCATCAACGTAGATCCTTATTCTGTGTTCTAGTGTGCTGCTTGTACTGTGTCTGCATACCGCATCACGCGACGAGGGCTTGCAGACGATAAATGTAAACGTTTCAGAGAGAAAAGCGACCACTGTGACGATCTGGCGTTATGTCGATTCGATAGTACATGACGGAAACGGGAGATTCTCTTAGGTTTTTACTACATATTAACACTTTACACAATTTCTCGTGTTACCTGGCTGCCAGTCCTCGGTTCATGCAAAATCTTAAGGTCCTCGGTCTAGTCCAAGGCACCAAACCGCCCAATAATTCATTAATCGATAACTAAAACTTGAAATGTAGCTCTTCTTACTGGCCGATTGCATCAACGTAGATTCTTATTCTGTGTTCTAGTGTGCTGCTTGTACTGTGTCTGCATACCGCATCACGCGACAAGGGCTTGCAGACGATAAATGTAACCGTTTCAGAGAGAAAAGCGACCACTGTGACGATCTGGCGTTATGTCGATTCGATAGTAAATGACGGAAACGGGAGATTTTCTTAGGTTTTTACTACACATTAACACTTTACACAATTTCTCGTGTTACCTGGCTGCCAGTCCTCGGTTCATGCAAAATCTTAAGGTCCTCGGTCTGGTCCAAGGCACCAAACCGCCCAATAATTCATTAATCGATAACTAAAACTTGAAATGTAGCTCTTCTTCCTGGCCGATTGCATCAACGTAGATTCTTATTCTGTGTTCTAGTGTGCTGCTTGTACTGTGTCTGCATACCGCATCACGCGACAAGGGCTTGCAGACGATAAATGTAACCGTTTCAGAGAGAAAAACGACCACTGTGACGATCTGGCGTTATGTCGATTCGATAGTAAATGACGGAAACGGGAGATTTTCTTAGGTTTTTACTACATATTAACACTTTACACAATTTCTCGTGTTACCTGGCTGCCAGTCCTCGGTTCATGCAAAATCTTAAGGTCCTCGGTCTGGTCCAAGGCACCAAACCGCCCAATAATTCATTAATCGATAACTAAAACTTGAAATGTAGCTCTTCTTCCTGGCCGATTGCATCAACGTAGATTCTTATTCTGTGTTCTAGTGTGCTGCTTGTACTGTGTCTGCATACCGCATCACGCGACAAGGGCTTGCAGACGATAAATGTAACCGTTTCAGAGAGAAAAGCGACCACTGTGACGATCTGGCGTTATGTCGATTCGATAGTAAATGACGGAAACGGGAAATTTTCTTAGGTTTTTACTACATATTAACACTTTACACAATTTCTCGTGTTACCTGGCTGCCAGTCCTCGGTTCATGCAAAATCTTAAGGTCCTCTGTCTGGTCCAAGGCACCAAACCGCCCAATAATACATTAATCGATAACTAAAACTTGAAATGAAGCTCTTCTTACTGGCCGATTGCATCAACGTAGATTCTTATTCTGTGTTCTAGTGTGCTGCTTGTACTGTGTCTGCATACCGCATCACGCGACAAGGGCTTGCAGACGATAAATGTAACCGTTTCAGAGAGAAAAGCGACCAATGTGACGATCTGGCGTTATGTCGATTCGATAGTAAATGACGGAAACGGGAGATTTTCTTAGGTTTTTACTACATATTAACACTTTACACAATTTCTCGTGTTACCTGGCTGCCAGTCCTCGGTTCATGCAAAATCTTAAGGTCCTCGGTCTGGTCCAAGGCACCAAACCGCCCAATAATTCATTAATCGATAACTAAAACTTGAAATGTAGCTCTTCTTACTGGCCGATTGCATCAACGTAGATTCTTATTCTGTGTTCTAGTGTGCTGCTTGTACTGTGTCTGCATACCGCATCACGCGACAAGGGCTTGCAGACGATAAATGTAACCGTTTCAGAGAGAAAAGCGACCACTGTGACGATCTGGCGTTATGTCGATTCGATAGTAAATGACGGAAACGGGAGATTTTCTTAGGTTTTTACTACATATTAACACTTTACACAATTTCTCGTGTTACCTGGCTGCTAGTCCTCGGTTCATGCAAAATCTTAAGGTCCTCGGTCTGGTCCAAGGCACCAAACCGCCCAATAATTCATTAATCGATAACTAAAACTTGAAATGTAGCTCTTCTTACTGGGCGATTGCATAAAGTTAGATGCTTCTTCAGTGTTCTACTATGCCGCTTGTAGTGACTCTGCATACCGCATCACGCGACAAGGGCTTGCAGACGATAAATGTAACCGTTTCAGACAGAAAAGCGACCACTGTGACGATCGGGCGTTATGTCGATTCGATAATAAATGACGGAAACGGGAGATTTTCTTAGGTTTTTACTACATATTAACACTTTACACAATTTCTCGTGTTACCTGGCTGCCAGTCCTCGGTTCATGCAAAATCTTAAGGTCCTCGGTCTGGTCCAAGGCACCAAACCGCCCAATAATTCATTAATCGATAACTAAAACTTGAAATGTAGCTCTTCTTACTGGGCGATTGCATAAACTTAGATGCTTCTTCAGTGTTCTACTATGAGGCTTGTAGTGACTCTGCATACCGAATCACGCGACGAGGGCTTGCAGACGATAAATGTAACCGTTTCAGAGAGAAAAGCGACCACTGTGACGATCTGGCGTTATGTCGATTCGATAGTAAATGACGGAAACGGGAGATTTTCTTAGGTTTTTACTACATATTAACACTTTACACAATTTCTCGTGTTACCTGGCTGCCAGTCCTCGGTTCATGCAAAATCTTAAGGTCCTCGGTCTGGTCCAAGGCACCAAACCGCCCAATAATTCATTAATCGATAACTAAAGCTTGAAATGTAGCTCTTCTTACTGGGCGATTGCATCAGCGTAGATCCTTATTCTGTGTTCTAGTGTGCTGCTTGTACTGTGTCTGCATACCGCATCACGCGACAAGGGCTTGCAGACGATGAATGTAAACGTTTCAGAGAGAAAAGCGACCACTGTGACGATCTGGCGTTATGTCGATTCGATAGTAAATGACGGAAACGGGAGATTTTCTTAGGTTTTTACTACATATTAACACTTTACACAATTTCTCGTGTTACCTGGCTGCCAGTCCTCGGTTCATGCAAAATCTTAAGGTCCTCGGTCTGGTCCAAGGCACCAAACCGCCCAATAATTCATTAATCGATAACTAAAACTTGAAATGTAGCTCTTCTTACTGGCCGATTGCATCAACGTAGATTCTTATTCTGTGTTCTAGTGTGCTGCTTGTACTGTGTCTGCATACCGCATCACGCGACAAGGGCTTGCAGACGATAAATGTAACCGTTTCAGAGAGAAAAGCGACCACTGTGACGATCTGGCGTTATGTCGATTCGATAGTAAATGACGGAAACGGGAAATTTTCTTAGGTTTTTACTACATATTAACACTTTACACAATTTCTCGTGTTACCTGGCTGCCAGTCCTCGGTTCATGCAAAATCTTAAGGTCCTCTGTCTGGTCCAAGGCACCAAACCGCCCAATAATACATTAATCGATAACTAAAACTTGAAATGAAGCTCTTCTTACTGGCCGATTGCATCAACGTAGATTCTTATTCTGTGTTCTAGTGTGCTGCTTGTACTGTGTCTGCATATCGCATCACGCGACAAGGGCTTGCAGACGATAAATGTAACCGTTTCAGAGAGAAAAGCGACCAATGTGACGATCTGGCGTTATCTCGATTCGATAGTAAATGACGGAAACGGGAGATTTTCTTAGGTTTTTACTACATATTAACACTTTACACAATTTCTCGTGTTACCTGGCTGCCAGTCCTCGGTTCATGCAAAATCTTAAGGTCCTCGGTGTGGTCCAAGGCACCAAACCGCCCAATAATTCATTAATCGATAACTAAAACTTGAAATGTAGCTCTTCTTACTGGCCGATTGCATCAACGTAGATTCTTATTCTGTGTTCTAGTGTGCTGCTTGTACTGTGTCTGCATACCGCATCACGCGACAAGGGCTTGCAGACGATAAATGTAACCGTTTCAGAGAGAAAAGCGACCACTGTGACGATCTGGCGTTATGTCGATTCGATAGTAAATGACGGAAACGGGAAATTTTCTTAGGTTTTTACTACATATTAACACTTTACACAATTTCTCGTGTTACCTGGCTGCCAGTCCTCGGTTCATGCAAAATCTTAAGGTCCTCTGTCTGGTCCAAGGCACCAAACCGCCCAATAATACATTAATCGATAACTAAAACTTGAAATGAAGCTCTTCTTACTGGCCGATTGCATCAACGTAGATTCTTATTCTGTGTTCTAGTGTGCTGCTTGTACTGTGTCTGCATACCGCATCACGCGACAAGGGCTTGCAGACGATAAATGTAACCGTTTCAGAGAGAAAAGCGACCAATGTGACGATCTGGCGTTATGTCGATTCGATAGTAAATGACGGAAACGGGAGATTTTCTTAGGTTTTTACTACATATTAACACTTTACACAATTTCTCGTGTTACCTGGCTGCCAGTCCTCGGTTCATGCAAAATCTTAAGGTCCTCGGTCTGGTCCAAGGCACCAAACCGCCCAATAATTCATTAATCGATAACTAAAACTTGAAATGTAGCTCTTCTTACTGGCCGATTGCATCAACGTAGATTCTTATTCTGTGTTCTAGTGTGCTGCTTGTACTGTGTCTGCATACCGCATCACGCGACAAGGGCTTGCAGACGATAAATGTAACCGTTTCAGAGAGAAAAGCGACCACTGTGACGATCTGGCGTTATGTCGATTCGATAGTAAATGACGGAAACGGGAGATTTTCTTAGGTTTTTACTACATATTAACACTTTACACAATTTCTCGTGTTACCTGGCTGCTAGTCCTCGGTTCATGCAAAATCTTAAGGTCCTCGGTCTGGTCCAAGGCACCAAACCGCCCAATAATTCATTAATCGATAACTAAAACTTGAAATGTAGCTCTTCTTACTGGGCGATTGCATAAAGTTAGATGCTTCTTCAGTGTTCTACTATGCCGCTTGTAGTGACTCTGCATACCGCATCACGCGACAAGGGTTTGCAGACGATAAATGTAACCGTTTCAGACAGAAAAGCGACCACTGTGACGATCGGGCGTTATGTCGATTCGATAATAAATGACGGAAACGGGAGATTTTCTTAGGTTTTTACTACATATTAACACTTTACACAATTTCTCGTGTTACCTGGCTGCCAGTCCTCGGTTCATGCAAAATCTTAAGGTCCTCGGTCTGGTCCAAGGCACCAAACCGCCCAATAATTCATTAATCGATAACTAAAACTTGAAATGTAGCTCTTCTTACTGGGCGATTGCATAAACTTAGATGCTTCTTCAGTGTTCTACTATGCCGCTTGTAGTGACTCTGCATACCGAATCACGCGACGAGGGCTTGCAGACGATAAATGTAACCGTTTCAGAGAGAAAAGCGACCACTGTGACGATCTGGCGTTATGTCGATTCGATAGTAAATGACGGAAACGGGAGATTTTCTTAGGTTTTTACTACATATTAACACTTTACACAATTTCTCGTGTTACCTGGCTGCCAGTCCTCGGTTCATGCAAAATCTTAAGGTCCTCGGTCTGGTCCAAGGCACCAAACCGCCCAATAATTCATTAATCGATAACTAAAGCTTGAAATGTAGCTCTTCTTACTGGGCGATTGCATCAGCGTAGATCCTTATTCTGTGTTCTAGTGTGCTGCTTGTACTGTGTCTGCATACCGCATCACGCGACAAGGGCTTGCAGACGATGAATGTAAACGTTTCAGAGAGAAAAGCGACCACTGTGACGATCTGGCGTTATGTCGATTCGATAGTAAATGACGGAAACGGGAGATTCTCTTAGGTTTTTACTACATATTAACACTTTACACAATTTCTCGTGTTACCTGGCTGCCAGTCCTCGGTTCATGCAAAATCTTAAGGTCCTCGGTCTGGTCCAAGGCACCAAACCGCCCAATAATTCATTAATCGATAACTAAAACTTGAAATGTAGCTCTTCTTACTGGCCGATTGCATCAACGTAGATTCTTATTCTGTGTTCTAGTGTGCTGCTTGTACTGTGTCTGCATACCGCATCACGCGACAAGGGCTTGCAGACGATAAATGTAACCGTTTCAGAGAGAAAAGCGACCACTGTGACGATCTGGCGTTATGTCGATTCGATAGTAAATGACGGAAACGGGAGATTTTCTTAGGTTTTTACTACATATTAACACTTTACACAATTTCTCGTGTTACCTGGCTGCCAGTCCTCGGTTCATGCAAAATCTTAAGGTCCTCGGTCTGGTCCAAGGCACCAAACCGCCCAATAATTCATTAATCGATAACTAAAACTTGAAATGTAGCTCTTCTTACTGGCCGATTGCATCAACGTAGATTCTTATTCTGTGTTCTAGTGTGCTGCTTGTACTGTGTCTGCATACCGCATCACGCGACAAGGGCTTGCAGACGATAAATGTAACCGTTTCAGAGAGAAAAGCGACCACTGTGACGATCTGGCGTTATGTCGATTCGATAGTAAATGACGGAAACGGGAGATTTTCTTAGGTTTTTACTACATATTAACACTTTACACAATTTCTCGTGTTACCTGGCTGCCAGTCCTCGGTTCATGCAAAATCTTAAGGTCCTCGGTCTGGTCCAAGGCACCAAACCGCCCAATAATTAATTAATCGATAACTAAAACTTGAACTGCAGCTCTTCTTACTGGGCGATTGCATAAACTTAGATGCTTCTTCAGTGTTCTACTATGCCGCTTGTAGTGACTCTGCATACCGCATCACGCGACAAGGGCTTCCAGACGATAAATGTAACCGTTTCAGAGAGAAAAGCGACCAATGTGACGATCTGGCGTTATGTCGATTCGATAGTAAATGACGGAAACGGGAGATTTTCTTAGGTTTTTACTACATATTAACACTTTACACAATTTCTCGTGTTACCTGGCTGCCAGTCCTCGGTTCATGCAAAATCTTAAGGTCCTCGGTCTGGTCCAAGGCACCAAACCGCCCAATCATTCATTAATCGATAACTAAAACTTGAAATGTAGCTCTTCTTACTGGCCGATTGCATCAACGTAGATCCTTATTCTGTGTTCTAGTGTGCTGCTTGTACTGTGTCTGCATACCGCATCACGCGACAAGGGCTTGCAGACGATTAATGTAACCGTTTCAGAGAGAAAAGCGACCAATGTGACGATCTGGCGTTATGTCGATTCGATAGTAAATGACGGAAACGGGAGATTCTCTTAGGTTTTTACTACATATTAACACTTTACACAATTTCTCGTGTTACCTGGCTGCCAGTCCTCGGTTCATGCAAAATCTTAAGGTCCTCGGTCTGGTCCAAGGCACCAAACCGCCCAATAATTCATTAATCGATAACTAAAACTTGAAATGTAGCTCTTCTTACTGGGCGATTGCATAAAGTTAGATGCTTCTTCAGTGTTCTACTATGCCGCTTGTAGTGACTCTGCATACCGCATCACGCGACAAGGGCTTGCAGACGATAAATGTAACCGTTTCAGAGAGAAAAGCGACCACTGTGACGATCTGGCGTTATGTCGATTCGATAGTAAATGACGGAAACGTGAGATTTTCTTAGGTTTTTACTACATATTAACACTTTACACAATTTCTCGTGTTACCTGGCTGCCAGTCCTCGGTTCATGCAAAATCTTAAGGTATTCGGTCTGGTCCAAGGCACCAAACCGCCCAATAATTCATTAATCGATAACTAAAACTTGAACTGCAGCTCTTCTTACTGGCCGATTGCATCAACGTAGATTCTTATTCTGTGTTCTAGTGTGCTGCTTGTACTGTGTCTGCATACCGCATCACGCGACAAGTGCTTGCAGACGATAAATGTAACCGTTTCAGAGAGAAAAACGACCACTGTGACGATCTGGCGTTATGTCGATTCGATAGTAAATGACGGAAACGGGAGATTTTCTTAGGTTTTTACTACATATTAACACTTTACACAATTTCTCGTGTTACCTGGCTGCCAGTCCTCGGTTCATGCAAAATCTTAAGGTCCTCGGTCTGGTCCAAGGCACCAAACCGCCCAATAATTCATTAATCGATAACTAAAACTTGAAATGTAGCTCTTCTTACTGGCCGATTGCATCAACGTAGATTCTTATTCTGTGTTCTAGTGTGCTGCTTGTACTGTGTCTGCATACCGCATCACGCGACAAGGGCTTGCAGACGATAAATGTAACCGTTTCAGAGAGAAAAGCGACCACTGTGACGATCTGGCGTTATGTCGATTCGATAGTAAATGACGGAAACGGGAGATTTTCTTAGGTTTTTACTACATATTAACACTTTACACAATTTCTCGTGTTACATGGCTGCCAGTCCTCGGTTCATGCAAAATCTTAAGGTCCTCGGTCTGGTCCAAGGCACCAAACCGCCCAATAATTCATTAATCGATAACTAAAACTTGAAATGTAGCTCTTCTTACTGGGCGATTGCATAAACTTAGATGCTTCTTCAGTGTTCTACTATGCCGCTTGTAGTGACTCTCCATACCGCATCACGCGACAAGGGCTTGCAGACGATAAATGTAACCGTTTCAGAGAGAAAAGCGACCACTGTGACGATCTGGCGTTATGTCGATTCGATAGTAAATGACGGAAACGGGAAATTTTCTTAGGTTTTTACTACATATTAACACTTTACACAATTTCTCGTGTTACCTCGCTGCCAGTCCTCGGTTCATGCAAAATCTTAAGGTCCTCGGTCTGGTCCAAGGCACCAAACCGCCCAATAATTCATTAATCGATAACTAAAACTTGAAATGTAGCTCTTCTTACTGGCCGATTGCATCAACGTAGATTCTTATTCTGTGTTCTAGTGTGCTGCTTGTACTGTGTCTGCATACCGCATCACGCGACAAGGGCTTGCAGACGATAAATGTAACCGTTTCAGAGAGAAAAGCGACCACTGTGACGATCTGGCGTTATGTCGATTCGATAGTAAATGACGGAAACGGGAGATTTTCTTAGGTTTTTACTACATATTAACACTTTACACAATTTCTCGTGTTACCTGGCTGCCAGTCGTTGGTTCATGCAAAATCTTAAGGTCCTCGGTCTGGTCCAAGGCACCAAACCGCCCAATAATTCATTAATCGATAACTAAAACTTGAAATGTAGCTCTTCTTACTGGCCGATTGCATCAACGTAGATTCTTATTCTGTGTTCTAGTGTGCTACTTGTACTGTGTCTGCATACCGCATCACGCGACAAGGGCTTGCAGACGATAAATGTAACCGTTTCAGAGAGAAAAGCGACCACTGTGACTATCTGGCGTTATGTCGATTCGATAGTAAATGACGGAAACGGGAGATTTTCTTAGGTTTTTACTACATATTAACACTTTACACAATTTCTCGTGTTACCTGGCTGCCAGTCCTCGGTTCATGCAAAATCTTAAGGCCCTCGGTCTGGTCCAAGGCACCAAACCGCCCAATAATTCATTAATCGATAACTAAAACTTGAACTGCAGCTCTTCTTACTGGGCGATTGCATAAACTTAGATGCTTCTTCAGTGTTCTACTATGCCGCTTGTAGTGACTCTGCATACCGCATCACGCGACAAGGGCTTGCAGACGATAAATGTAACCGTTTCAGAGAGAAAAGCGACCACTGTGACGATCTGGCGTTAAGTCGATTCGATAGTAAATGACGGAAACGGGAGATTTTCTTAGGTTTTTACTACATATTAACACATTACACAATTTCTCGTGTTACCTGGCTGCCAGTCCTCGGTTCATGCAAAATCTTAAGGTCCTCGGTCTGGTCCAAGGCACCAAACCGCCCAATAATTCATTAATCGATAACTAAAACTTGAAATGTAGCTCTTCTTACTGGGCGATTGCATAAACTTAGATGCTTCTTCAGTGTTCTACTATGTCGCTTGTAGTGACTCTGCATACCGCATCACGCGACAAGGGCTTGCAGACGATAAATGTAACCGTTTCAGAGAGAAAAGCGACCACTGTGACGATCTGGCGTTATGTCGATTCGATAGTAAATGACGGAAACGGGAGATTTTCTTAGGTTTTTACTACATATTAACACTTTACACAATTTCTCGTGTTACCTGGCTGCCAGTCCTCGGTTCATGCAAAATCTTAAGGACCTCGGTCTGGTCCAAGGCACTAAACCGCCCAATAATTCATTAATCGATAACTAAAACTTGAAATGTAGCTCTTCTTACTGGCCGATTGCATCAACGTAGATTCTTATTCTGTGTTCTAGTGTGCTGCTTGTACTGTATCTGCATACCGCATCACGCGACAAGGGCTTGCAGACGATAAATGTAACCGTTTCAGAGAGAAAAGCGACCAATGTGACGATCTGGCGTTATGTCGATTCGATAGTAAATGACGGAAACGGGAGATTTTCTTAGGTTTTTACTACATATTAACACTTTACACAATTTCTCGTGTTACCTGGCTGCCAGTCCTCGGTTCATGCAAAATCTTAAGGTCCTCGGTCTGGTCCAAGGCACCAAACCGCCCAATAATTCATTAATCGATAACTAAAACTTGAAATGTAGCTCTTCTTACTGGCCGATTGCATCAACGTAGATTCTTATTCTGTGTTCTAGTGTGCTGCTTGTACTGTGTCTGCATACCGCATCACGCGACAAGGGCTTGCAGACGATAAATGTAACCGTTTCAGAGAGAAAAGCGACCACTGCGACGATCTGGCGTTATGTCGATTCGATAGTAAATGACGGAAACGGGAGATTTTCTTAGGTTTTTACTACATATTAACACTTTACACAATTTCTCGTGTTACCTGGCTGCCAGTCCTCGGTTCATGCAAAATCTTAAGGTCCTCGGTCTGGTCCAAGGCACCAAACCGCCCAATAATTCATTAATCGATAACTAAAACTTGAAATGTAGCTCTTCTTCCTGGCCGATTGCATCAACGTAGATTCTTATTCTGTGTTCTAGTGTGCTGCTTGTACTGTGTCTGCATACCGCATCACGCGACAAGGGCTTGCAGACGTAAATGTAACCGTTTCAGAGAGAAAAGCGACCACTGTGACGATCTGGCGTTATGTCGATTCGATAGTAAATGACGGAAACGGGAGATTTTCTTAGGTTTTTACTACATATTAAACTTTACACAATTTCTCGTGTTACCTGGCTGCCAGTCCTCGGTTCATGCAAAACCTTAAGGTCCTCGGTCTGGTCCAAGGCACCAAACCGCCCAATAATTCATTAATCGATAACTAAAACTTGAAATGTAGCTGTTCTTACTGGGCGATTGCATAAACTTAGATGCTTCTTCAGTGTTCTACTATGCCGCTTGTAGTGACTCTGCATACCGCATCACGCGACAAGGGCTTGCAGACGATAAATGTAACCGTTTCAGAGAGAAAAGCGACCACTGTGACGATCTGGCGTTATGTCGATTCGATAGTAAATGACGGAAACGGGAGATTTTCTTAGGTTTTTACTACATATTAACACTTTACACAATTTCTCGTGTTACCTGGCTGCCAGTCCTCGGTTCATGCAAAACCTTAAGGTCCTCGGTCTGGTCCAAGGCACCAAACCGCCCAATAATTCATTAATCGATAACTAAAACTTGAAATGTAGCTCTTCTTACTGGGCGATTGCATAAACTTAGATGCTTCTTCAGTGTTCTACTATGCCGCTTGTAGTGACTCTGCATACCGCATCACCAACAAGGGCTTGCAGACGATAAATGTAACCGTTTCAGAGAGAAAAGCGACCAATGTGACGATCTGGCGTTATGTCGATTCGATAGTAAATGACGGAAACGGGAGATTTTCTTAGGTTTTTACTACATATTAACACTTTACACAATTTCTCGTGTTACCTGGCTGCCAGTCCTCGGTTCATGCAAAACCTTAAGGTCCTCGGTCTGGTCCAAGGCACCAAACCGCCCAATAATTCATTAATCGATAACTAAAACTTGAAATGTAGCTCTTCTTACTGGGCGATTGCATAAACTTAGATGCTTCTTCAGTGTTCTACTATGCCGCTTGTAGTGACTCTGCATACCGCAATACGCGACAAGGGCTTGCAGACGATAAATGTAACCGTTTCAGAGAGAAAAGCGACCAATGTGACGATCTGGCGTTATGTCGATTCGATAGTAAATGACGGAAACGGGAGATTCTCTTAGGTTTTTACTACATATTAACACTTTACACAATTTCTCGTGTTACCTGGCTGCCAGTCCACGGTTCATGCAAAATCTTAAGGTCCTCGGTCTGGTCCAAGGCACCAAACCGCCCAATAATTCATTAATCGATAACTAAAACTTGAAATGTAGCTCTTCTTACTGGCCGATTGCATCAACGTAGATTCTTATTCTGTGTTCTAGTGTGCTGCTTGTACTGTGTCTGCATACCGCATCACGCGACAAGGGCTTGCAGACGATAAATGTAACCGTTTCAGAGAGAAAAGCGACCACTGTGACGATCTGGCGTTATGTCGATTCGATAGTAAATGACGGAAACGGGAGATTTTCTTAGGTTTTTACTACATATTAACACTTTACACAATTTCTCGTGTTACCTGGCTGCCAGTCCTCGGTTCATGCAAAATCTTAAGGTCCTCGGTCTGGTCCAAGGCACCAAACCGCCCAATAATTCATTAATCGATAACTAAAACTTGAAATGTAGCTCTTCTTACTGGCCGATTGCATCAACGTAGATTCTTATTCTGTATTCCAGTGTGCTGCTTGTACTGTGTCTGCATACCGCATCACGCGACAAGGGCTTGCAGACGATAAATGTAACCGTTTCTGAGAGAAAAGCGACCACTGTGACGATCTGGGGTTATGTCGATTCGATAGTAAATGACGGAAACGGGAGATTTTCTTAGGTTTTTACTACATATTAACACTTTACACAATTTCTCGTGTTACCTGGCTGCCAGTCCTCGGTTCATGCAAAATCTT
Source organism: Schistocerca cancellata (assembly GCF_023864275.1). Taxonomy (NCBI): domain Eukaryota; kingdom Metazoa; phylum Arthropoda; class Insecta; order Orthoptera; family Acrididae; genus Schistocerca; species Schistocerca cancellata. The sequence goes on from NW_026047150.1 coordinate 5,274,846, forward strand.
AAGGTCCTCGGTCTGGTCCAAGGCACCAAACCGCCCAATAATTCATTAATCGATAACTAAAACTTGAAATGTAGCTCTTCTTCCTGGCCGATTGCATCAACGTAGATTCTTATTCTGTGTTCTAGTGTGCTGCTTGTACTGTGTCTGCATACCGCATCACGCGACAAGGGCTTGCAGACGATAAATGTAACCGTTTCAGAGAGAAAAGCGACCACTGTGACGATCTGGCGTTATGTCGATTCGATAGTAAATGACGGAAACGGGAGATTTTCTTAGGTTTTTACTACATATTAACACTTTACACAATTTCTCGTGTTACCTGGCTGCCAGTCCTCGGTTCATGCAAAATCTTAAGGTCCTCGGTCTGGTCCAAGGCACCAAACCGCCCAATAATTCATTAATCGATAACTAAAACTTGAAATGTAGCTCTTCTTACTGGCCGATTGCATCAACGTAGATTCTTATTCTGTGTTCTAGTGTGCTGCTTGTACTGTGTCTGCATACCGCATCACGCGACAAGGGCTTGCAGACGATAAATGTAACCGTTTCAGAGAGAAAAGCGACCAATGTGACGATCTGGCGTTATGTCGATTCGATAGTAAATGACGGAAACGGGAGATTTTCTTAGGTTTTTACTACATATTAACACTTTACACAATTTCTCGTGTTACCTGGCTGCCAGTCCTCGGTTCATGCAAAATCTTAAGGTCCTCGGTCTGGTCCAAGGCACCAAACCGCCCAATAATTCATTAATCGATAACTAAAACTTGAAATGTAGCTCTTCTTACTGGGCGATTGCATCAACGTAGATTCTTATTCTGTATTCCAGTGTGCTGCTTGTACTGTGTCTGCATACCGCATCACGCGACAAGGGCTTGCAGACGATAAATGTAACCGTTTCTGAGAGAAAAGCGACCACTGTGACGATCTGGCGTTATGTCGATTCGATAGTAAATGACGGAAACGGGAGATTTTCTTAGGTTTTTACTACATATTAACACTTTACACAATTTCTCGTGTTACCTGGCTGCCAGTCCTCGGTTCATGCAAAATCTTAAGGTCCTCGGTCTGGTCCAAGGCACCAAACCGCCCAATAATTCATTAATCGATAACTAAAACTTGAAATGTAGCTCTTCTTACTGGCCGATTGCATCAACGTAGATTCTTATTCTGTGTTCTAGTGTGCTGCTTGTACTGTGTCTGCATACCGCATCACGCGACAAGGGCTTGCAGACGATAAATGTAACCGTTTCAGAGAGAAAAGCGACCACTGTGACGATCTGGCGTTATGTCGATTCGATAGTAAATGACGGAAACGGGAGATTTTCTTAGGTTTTTACTACATATTAACACTTTACACAATTTCTCGTGTTACGTGGCTGCCAGTCCTCGGTTCATGCAAAATCTTAAGGTCCTCGGTCTGGTCCAAGGCACCAAACCGCCCAATAATTCATTAATCGATAACTAAAACTTGAAATGTAGCTCTTCTTACTGGCCGATTGCATCAACGTAGATTCTTATTCTGTGTTCTAGTGTGCTGCTTGTACTGTATCTGCATACCGCATCACGCGACAAGGGCTTGCAGACGATAAATGTAACCGTTTCAGAGAGAAAAGCGACCAATGTGACGATCTGGCGTTATGTCGATTCGATAGTAAATGACGGAAACGGGAGATTTTCTTAGGTTTTTACTACATATTAACACTTTACACAATTTCTCGTGTTACCTGGCTGCCAGTCCTCGGTTCATGCAAAATCTTAAGGTCCTCGGTCTGGTCCAAGGCACCAAACCGCCCAATAATTCATTAATCGATAACTAAAACTTGAAATGTAGCTCTTCTTACTGGCCGATTGCATCAACGTAGATTCTTATTCTGTGTTCTAGTGTGCTGCTTGTACTGTGTCTGCATACCGCATCACGCGACAAGGGCTTGCAGACGATAAATGTAACCGTTTCAGAGAGAAAAGCGACCACTGCGACGATCTGGCGTTATGTCGATTCGATAGTAAATGACGGAAACGGGAGATTTTCTTAGGTTTTTACTACATATTAACACTTTACACAATTTCTCGTGTTACCTGGCTGCCAGTCCTCGGTTCATGCAAAATCTTAAGGTCCTCGGTCTGGTCCAAGGCACCAAACCGCCCAATAATTCATTAATCGATAACTAAAACTTGAAATGTAGCTCTTCTTCCTGGCCGATTGCATCAACGTAGATTCTTATTCTGTGTTCTAGTGTGCTGCTTGTACTGTGTCTGCATACCGCATCACGCGACAAGGGCTTGCAGACGTAAATGTAACCGTTTCAGAGAGAAAAGCGACCACTGTGACGATCTGGCGTTATGTCGATTCGATAGTAAATGACGGAAACGGGAGATTTTCTTAGGTTTTTACTACATATTAAACTTTACACAATTTCTCGTGTTACCTGGCTGCCAGTCCTCGGTTCATGCAAAACCTTAAGGTCCTCGGTCTGGTCCAAGGCACCAAACCGCCCAATAATTCATTAATCGATAACTAAAACTTGAAATGTAGCTGTTCTTACTGGGCGATTGCATAAACTTAGATGCTTCTTCAGTGTTCTACTATGCCGCTTGTAGTGACTCTGCATACCGCATCACGCGACAAGGGCTTGCAGACGATAAATGTAACCGTTTCAGAGAGAAAAGCGACCACTGTGACGATCTGGCGTTATGTCGATTCGATAGTAAATGACGGAAACGGGAGATTTTCTTAGGTTTTTACTACATATTAACACTTTACACAATTTCTCGTGTTACCTGGCTGCCAGTCCTCGGTTCATGCAAAACCTTAAGGTCCTCGGTCTGGTCCAAGGCACCAAACCGCCCAATAATTCATTAATCGATAACTAAAACTTGAAATGTAGCTCTTCTTACTGGGCGATTGCATAAACTTAGATGCTTCTTCAGTGTTCTACTATGCCGCTTGTAGTGACTCTGCATACCGCATCACCAACAAGGGCTTGCAGACGATAAATGTAACCGTTTCAGAGAGAAAAGCGACCAATGTGACGATCTGGCGTTATGTCGATTCGATAGTAAATGACGGAAACGGGAGATTTTCTTAGGTTTTTACTACATATTAACACTTTACACAATTTCTCGTGTTACCTGGCTGCCAGTCCTCGGTTCATGCAAAACCTTAAGGTCCTCGGTTTGGTCCAAGGCACCAAACCGCCCAATAATTCATTAATCGATAACTAAAACTTGAAATGTAGCTCTTCTTACTGGGCGATTGCATAAACTTAGATGCTTCTTCAGTGTTCTACTATGCCGCTTGTAGTGACTCTGCATACCGCAATACGTGACAAGGGCTTGCAGACGATAAATGTAACCGTTTCAGAGAGAAAAGCGACCAATGTGACGATCTGGCGTTATGTCGATTCGATAGTAAATGACGGAAACGGGAGATTCTCTTAGGTTTTTACTACATATTAACACTTTACACAATTTCTCGTGTTACCTGGCTGCCAGTCCACGGTTCATGCAAAATCTTAAGGTCCTCGGTCTGGTCCAAGGCACCAAACCGCCCAATAATTCATTAATCGATAACTAAAACTTGAAATGTAGCTCTTCTTACTGGCCGATTGCATCAACGTAGATTCTTATTCTGTGTTCTAGTGTGCTGCTTGTACTGTGTCTGCATACCGCATCACGCGACAAGGGCTTGCAGACGATAAATGTAACCGTTTCAGAGAGAAAAGCGACCACTGTGACGATCTGGCGTTATGTCGATTCGATAGTAAATGACGGAAACGGGAGATTTTCTTAGGTTTTTACTACATATTAACACTTTACACAATTTCTCGTGTTACCTGGCTGCCAGTCCTCGGTTCATGCAAAATCTTAAGGTCCTCGGTCTGGTCCAAGGCACCAAAACGCCCAATAATTCATTAATCGATAACTAAAACTTGAAATGTAGCTCTTCTTACTGGCCGATTGCATCAACGTAGATTCTTATTCTGTATTCCAGTGTGCTGCTTGTACTGTGTCTGCATACCGCATCACGCGACAAGGGCTTGCAGACGATAAATGTAACCGTTTCTGAGAGAAAAGCGACCACTGTGACGATCTGGGGTTATGTCGATTCGATAGTAAATGACGGAAACGGGAGATTTTCTTAGGTTTTTACTACATATTAACACTTTACACAATTTCTCGTGTTACCTGGCTGCCAGTCCTCGGTTCATGCAAAATCTTAAGGTCCTCGGTCTGGTCCAAGGCACCAAACCGCCCAATAATTCATTAATCGATAACTAAAACTTGAAATGTAGCTCTTCTTCCTGGCCGATTGCATCAACGTAGATTCTTATTCTGTGTTCTAGTGTGCTGCTTGTACTGTGTCTGCATACCGCATCACGCGACAAGGGCTTGCAGACGATAAATGTAACCGTTTCAGAGAGAAAAGCGACCACTGTGACGATCTGGCGTTATGTCGATTCGATAGTAAATGACGGAAACGGGAGATTTTCTTAGGTTTTTACTACATATTAACACTTTACACAATTTCTCGTGTTACCTGGCTGCCAGTCCTCGGTTCATGCAAAATCTTAAGGTCCTCGGTCTGGTCCAAGGCACCAAACCGCCCAATAATTCATTAATCGATAACTAAAACTTGAAATGTAGCTCTTCTTACTGGCCGATTGCATCAACGTAGATTCTTATTCTGTGTTCTAGTGTGCTGCTTGTACTGTGTCTGCATACCGCATCACGCGACAAGGGCTTGCAGACGATAAATGTAACCGTTTCTGAGAGAAAAGCGACCAATGTGACGATCTGGCGTTATGTCGATTCGATAGTAAATGACGGAAACGGGAGATTTTCTTAGGTTTTTACTACATATTAACACTTTACACAATTTCTCGTGTTACCTGGCTGCCAGTCCTCGGTTCATGCAAAATCTTAAGGTCCTCGGTCTGGTCCAAGGCACCAAACCGCCCAATAATTCATTAATCGATAACTAAAACTTGAAATGTAGCTCTTCTTACTGGGCGATTGCATCAACGTAGATTCTTATTCTGTATTCCAGTGTGCTGCTTGTACTGTGTCTGCATACCGCATCACGCGACAAGGGCTTGCAGACGATAAATGTAACCGTTTCTGAGAGAAAAGCGACCACTGTGACGATCTGGCGTTATGTCGATTCGATAGTAAATGACGGAAACGGGAGATTTTCTTAGGTTTTTACTACATATTAACACTTTACACAATTTCTCGTGTTACCTGGCTGCCAGTCCTCGGTTCATGCAAAATCTTAAGGTCCTCGGTCTGGTCCAAGGCACCAAACCGCCCAATAATTCATTAATCGATAACTAAAACTTGAAATGTAGCTCTTCTTACTGGCCGATTGCATCAACGTAGATTCTTATTCTGTGTTCTAGTGTGCTGCTTGTACTGTGTCTGCATACCGCATCACGCGACAAGGGCTTGCAGACGATAAATGTAACCGTTTCAGAGAGAAAAGCGACCACTGTGACGATCTGGCGTTATGTCGATTCGATAGTAAATGACGGAAACGGGAGATTTTCTTAGGTTTTTACTACATATTAACACTTTACACAATTTCTCGTGTTACGTGGCTGCCAGTCCTCGGTTCATGCAAAATCTTAAGGTCCTCGGTCTGGTCCAAGGCACCAAACCGCCCAATAATTCATTAATCGATAACTAAAACTTGAAATGTAGCTCTTCTTACTGGCCGATTGCATCAACGTAGATTCTTATTCTGTGTTCTAGTGTGCTGCTTGTACTGTGTATGCATACCACATCACGTGAGAACGGCTTGCAGACGATAAATGTAACCGTTTCAGAGAGAAAAGCGACCATTGTGACGATCTGGCGTTATGTCGATTCGATAGTAAATGACGGAAACGGGAGATTTTCTTAGGTTTTTACTACATATTAACACTTTACACAATTTCTCGTGTTACCTGGCTGCCAGTCCTCGGTTCATCAAAATCTTAAGGTCCTCGGTCTGGTCCAAGGCACCAAACCGCCCAATAATTCATTAATCGATAACTAAAACTTGAAATGTAGCTCTTCTTACTGGCCGATTGCATCAACGTAGATTCTTATTCTGTGTTCTAGTGTGCTGCTTGTACTGTGTCTGCATACCGCATCACGCGACAAGGGCTTGCAGACGATAAATGTAACCGTTTCAGAGAGAAAAGCGACCAATGTGACGATCTGGCGTTATGTCGATTCGATAGTAAATGACGGAAACGGGAGATTTTCTTAGGTTTTTACTACATATTAACACTTTACACAATTTCTCGTGTTACCTGGCTGCCAGTCCTCGGTTCATGCAAAATCTTAAGGTCCTCGGTCTGGTCCAAGGCACCAAACCGCCCAATAATTCATTATTCGATAACTAAAACTTGAAATGTAGCTCTTCTTACTGGCCGATTGCATCAACGTAGATTCTTATTCTGTGTTCTAGTGTGCTGCTTGTACTGTGTCTGCATACCGCATCATGCGACAAGGGCTTGCAGACGATAAATGTAACCGTTTCAGAGAGAAAAGCGACCACTGTGACGATCTGGCGTTTTGTCGATTCGATAGTAAATGACGGAAACGGGAGATTTTCTTAGGATTTTACTACATATTAACACTTTACACAATTTCTCGTGTTACCTGGCTGCCAGTCCTCGGTTCATGCAAAATCTTAAGGTCTTCGGTTTGGTCCAAGGCACCAAACCGCCCAATAATTCATTAATCGATAACTGAAACTTGAACTGCAGCTCTTCTTACTGGGCGATTGCATTAACTTAGATGCTTCTTCAGTGTTGTACTATGCCGCCTGTAGTGACTCTGCATACCGCATCACGCGACAAGGGCTTGCAGATGATAAATGTAACCGTTTCAGAGAGAAAAGCGACCACTGTGACGATCTGGCGTTATGTCGATTCGATATTAAATGACGGAAACGGGAGATTTTCTTAGGTTTTTACTACATATTAACACTTTACACAATTTCTCGTGTTACCTGGCTGCCAGTCCTCGGTTCATGCAAAATCTTAAGGTCCTCTGTCTGGTCCAAGGCACCAAACCGCCCAATAATACATTAATCGATAACTAAAACTTGAAATGTAGCTCTTCTTCCTGGCCGATTGCATCAACGTAGATTCTTATTCTGTGTTCTAGTGTGCTGCTTGTACTGTGTCTGCATACCGCATCACGCGACAAGGGCTTGCAGACGTAAATGTAACCGTTTCAGAGAGAAAAGCGACCACTGTGACGATCTGGCGTTATGTCGATTCGATAGTAAATGACGGAAACGGGAGATTTTCTTAGGATTTTACTACATATTAACACTTTACACAATTTCTCGTGTTACCTGGCTGCCAGTCCTCGGTTCATGCAAAACCTTAAGGTCTTCGGTTTGGTCCAAGGCACCAAACCGCCCAATAATTCATTAATCGATAACTAAAACTTGAACTGCAGCTCTTCTTACTGGGCGATTGCATTAACTTAGATGCTTCTTCAGTGTTGTACTATGCCGCCTGTAGTGACTCTGCATACCGCATCACGCGACAAGGGCTTGCAGACGATAAATGTAACCGTTTCAGAGAGAAAAGCGACCACTGTGACGATCTGGCGTTATGTCGATTCGATAGTAAATGACGGAAACGGGAGATTTTCTTAGGTTTTTACTACATATTAACACTTTACACAATTTCTCGTGTTACCTGGCTGCCAGTCCTCGGTTCATGCAAAATCTTGAGGTCCTCGGTCTGGTCCAAGGCACCAAACCGCCCAATAATTCATTAATCGATAACTAAAACTTGAAATGTAGCTCTTCTTCCTGGCCGATTGCATCAACGTAGATTCTTATTCTGTGTTCTAGTGTGCTGCTTGTACTGTGTCTGCATACCGCATCACGCGACAAGGGCTTGCAGACGATTAATGTAACCGTTTCAGAGAGAAAAGCGACCACTGTGACGATCTGGCGTTATGTCGATTCGATAGTAAATGACGGAAACGGGAGATTTTCTTCGGTTTTTACTACATATTAACACTTTACACAATTTCTCGTGTTACCTGGCTGCCAGTCCTCGGTTCATGCAAAACCTTAAGGTCCTCGGTCTGGTCCAAGGCACCAAACCGCCCAATAATTCATTAATCGATAACTAAAACTTGAAATGTAGCTCTTCTTCCTGGCCGGTTGCATCAACGTAGATTCTTATTCTGTGTTCTAGAGTGCTGCTTGTACTGTGTCTGCATACCGCATCACGCGACAAGGGCTTGCAGACGATAAATGTAACCGTTTCAGAGAGAAAAGCGACCAATGTGACGATCTGGCGTTATGTCGATTCGGTAGTAAATGACGGAAACGGGAGATTTTCTTAGGTTTTTACTACATATTAACACTTTACACAATTTCTCGTGTTACCTGGCTGCCAGTCCTCGGTTCATGCAAAACCTTAAGGTCCTCGGTCTGGTCCAAGGCACCAAACCGCCCAATAATTCATTATTCGATAACTAAAACTTGAAATGTAGCTCTTCTTACTGGGCGATTGCATAAACTTAGATGCTTCTTCAGTGTTCTACTATGCCGCTTGTAGTGACTCTGCATACCGCATCACGCGACAAGGGCTTGCAGACGATAAATGTAACCGTTTCAGAGAGAAAAGCGACCAATGTGACGATCTGGCGTTATGTCGATTCGATAGTAAATGACGGAAACGGGAGATTCTCTTAGGTTTTTACTACATATTAACACTTTACACAATTTCTCGTGTTACCTGGCTGCCAGTCCTCGGTTCATGCAAAATCTTAAGGTCCTCGGTCTGGTCCAAGGCACCAAACCGCCCAATAATTCATTAATCGATAACTAAAACTTGAAATGTAGCTCTTCTTACTGGGCGATTGCATCAACGTAGATTCTTATTCTGTGTTCTAGTGTGCTGCTTGTACTGTGTCTGCATACCGCATCACGCGACAAGGGCTTGCAGACGATAAATGTAACCGTTTCAGAGAGAAAAGCGACCACTGTGACGATCTGGCGTTATGTCGATTCGATAGTAAATGACGGAAACGGGAGATTTTCTTAGGTTTTTACTACATATTAACACTTTACACAATTTCTCGTGTTACGTGGCTGCCAGTCCTCGGTTCATGCAAAATCTTAAGGTCCTCGGTCTGGTCCAAGGCACCAAACCGCCCAATAATTCATTAATCGATAACTAAAACTTGAAATGTAGCTCTTCTTACTGGCCGATTGCATCAACGTAGATTCTTATTCTGTGTTCTAGTGTGCTGCTTGTACTGTGTATGCATACCGCATCACGTGAGAAGGCCTTGCAGACGATAAATGTAACCGTTTCAGAGAGAAAAGCGACCATTGTGACGATCTGGCGTTATGTCGATTCGATAGTAAATGACGGAAACGGGAGATTTTCTTAGGTTTTTACTACATATTAACACTTTACACAATTTCTCGTGTTACCTGGCTGCCAGTCCTCGGTTCATGCAAAATCTTAAGGTCCTCGGTCTGGTCCAAGGCACCAAACCGCCCAATAATTCATTAATCGATAACTAAAACTTGAAATGTAGCTCTTCTTACTGGCCGATTGCATCAACGTAGATTCTTATTCTGTGTTCTAGTGTGCTGCTTGTACTGTGTCTGCATACCGCATCACGCGACAAGGGCTTGCAGACGATAAATGTAACCGTTTCAGAGAGAAAAGCGACCAATGTGACGATCTGGCGTTATGTCGATTCGATAGTAAATGACGGAAACGGGAGATTTTCTTAGGTTTTTACTACATATTAACACTTTACACAATTTCTCGTGTTACCTGGCTGCCAGTCCTCATTTCATGCAAAATCTTAAGGTCCTCGGTCTGGTCCAAGGCACCAAACCGCCCAATAATTCATTATTCGATAACTAAAACTTGAAATGTAGCTCTTCTTACTGGCCGATTGCATCAACGTAGATTCTTATTCTGTGTTCTAGTGTGCTGCTTGTACTGTGTCTGCATACCGCATCATGCGACAAGGGCTTGCAGACGATAAATGTAACCGTTTCAGAGAGAAAAGCGACCACTGTGACGATCTGGCGTTTTGTCGATTCGATAGTAAATGACGGAAACGGGAGATTTTATTAGGTTTTTACTACATATTAACACTTTACACAATTTCTCGTGTTACCTGGCTGCCAGTCCTCGGTTCATGCAAAATCTTGAGGTCCTCGGTCTGGTCCAAGGCACCAAACCGCCCAATAATTCATTAATCGATAACTAAAACTTGAAATGTAGCTCTTCTTCCTGGCCGATTGCATCAACGTAGATTCTTATTCTGTGTTCTAGTGTGCTGCTTGTACTGTGTCTGCATACCGCATCACGCGACAAGGGCTTGCAGACGATTAATGTAACCGTTTCAGAGAGAAAAGCGACCACTGTGACGATCTGGCGTTATGTCGATTCGATAGTAAATGACGGAAACGGGAGATTTTCTTAGGATTTTACTACATATTAACACTTTACACAATTTCTCGTGTTGCCTGGCTGCCAGTCCTCGGTTCATGCAAAATCTTAAGGTCTTCGGTTTGGTCCAAGGCACCAAACCGCCCAATAATTCATTAATCGATAACTGAAACTTGAACTGCAGCTCTTCTTACTGGGCGATTGCATTAACTTAGATGCTTCTTCAGTGTTGTACTATGCCGCCTGTAGTGACTCTGCATACCGCATCACGCGACAAGGGCTTGCAGACGATAAATGTAACCGTTTCAGAGAGAAAAGCGACCACTGTGACGATCTGGCGTTATGTCGATTCGATAGTAAATGACGGAAACGGGAGATTTTCTTAGGTTTTTACTACATATTAACACTTTACACAATTTCTCGTGTTACCTGGCTGCCAGTCCTCGGTTCATGCAAAATCTTAAGGTCCTCTGTCTGGTCCAAGGCACCAAACCGCCCAATAATACATTAATCGATAACTAAAACTTGAAATGTAGCTCTTCTTCCTGGCCGATTGCATCAACGTAGATTCTTATTCTGTGTTCTAGTGTGCTGCTTGTACTGTGTCTGCATACCGCATCACGCGACAAGGGCTTGCAGACGTAAATGTAACCGTTTCAGAGAGAAAAGCGACCACTGTGACGATCTGGCGTTATGTCGATTCGATAGTAAATGACGGAAACGGGAGATTTTCTTAGGATTTTACTACATATTAACACTTTACACAATTTCTCGTGTTACCTGGCTGCCAGTCCTCGGTTCATGCAAAACCTTAAGGTCTTCGGTTTGGTCCAAGGCACCAAACCGCCCAATAATTCATTAATCGATAACTAAAACTTGAACTGCAGCTCTTCTTACTGGGCGATTGCATTAACTTAGATGCTTCTTCAGTGTTGTACTATGCCGCCTGTAGTGACTCTGCATACCGCATCACGCGACAAGGGCTTGCAGACGATAAATGTAACCGTTTCAGAGAGAAAAGCGACCACTGTGACGATCTGGCGTTATGTCGATTCGATAGTAAATGACGGAAACGGGAGATTTTCTTAGGTTTTTACTACATATTAACACTTTACACAATTTCTCGTGTTACCTGGCTGCCAGTCCTCGGTTCATGCAAAATCTTGAGGTCCTCGGTCTGGTCCAAGGCACCAAACCGCCCAATAATTCATTAATCGATAACTAAAACTTGAAATGTAGCTCTTCTTCCTGGCCGATTGCATCAACGTAGATTCTTATTCTGTGTTCTAGTGTGCTGCTTGTACTGTGTCTGCATACCGCATCACGCGACAAGGGCTTGCAGACGATTAATGTAACCGTTTCAGAGAGAAAAGCGACCACTGTGACGATCTGGCGTTATGTCGATTCGATAGTAAATGACGGAAACGGGAGATTTTCTTAGGTTTTTACTACATATTAACACTTTACACAATTTCTCGTGTTACCTGGCTGCCAGTCCTCGGTTCACGCAAAACCTTAAGGTCCTCGGTCTGGTCCAAGGCACCAAACCGCCCAATAATTCATTAATCGATAACTAAAACTTGAAATGTAGCTCTTCTTCCTGGCCGGTTGCATCAACGTAGATTCTTATTCTGTGTTCTAGAGTGCTGCTTGTACTGTGTCTGCATACCGCATCACGCGACAAGGGCTTGCAGACGATAAATGTAACCGTTTCAGAGAGAAAAGCGACCAATGTGACGATCTGGCGTTATGTCGATTCGATAGTAAATGACGGAAACGGGAGATTTTCTTAGGTTTTTACTACATATTAACACTTTACACAATTTCTCGTGTTACCTGGCTGCCAGTCCTCGGTTCATGCAAAACCTTAAGGTCCTCGGTCTGGTCCAAGGCACCAAACCGCCCAATAATTCATTAATCGATAACTAAAACTTGAAATGTAGCTCTTCTTACTGGGCGATTGCATAAACTTAGATGCTTCTTCAGTGTTCTACTATGCCGCTTGTAGTGACTCTGCATACCGCATCACGCGACAAGGGCTTGCAGACGATAAATGTAACCGTTTCAGAGAGAAAAGCGACCAATGTGACGATCTGGCGTTATGTCGATTCGATAGTAAATGACGGAAACGGGAGATTCTCTTAGGTTTTTACTACATATTAACACTTTACACAATTTCTCGTGTTACCTGGCTGCCAGTCCACGGTTCATGCAAAATCTTAAGGTCCTCGGTCTGGTCCAAGGCACCAAACCGCCCAATAATTCATTAATCGATAACTAAAACTTGAAATGTAGCTCTTCTTACTGGCCGATTGCATCAACGTAGATTCTTATTCTGTGTTCTAGTGTGCTGCTTGTACTGTGTCTGCATACCGCATCACGCGACAAGGGCTTGCAGACGATAAATGTAACCGTTTCAGAGAGAAAAGCGACCACTGTGACGATCTGGCGTTATGTCGATTCGATAGTAAATGACGGAAACGGGAGATTTTCTTAGGTTTTTACTACATATTAACACTTTACACAATTTCTCGTGTTACCTGGCTGCCAGTCCTCGGTTCATGCAAAATCTTAAGGTCCTCGGTCTGGTCCAAGGCACCAAACCGCCCAATAATTCATTAATCGATAACTAAAACTTGAAATGTAGCTCTTCTTACTGGCCGATTGCATCAACGTAGATTCTTATTCTGTGTTCTAGTGTGCTGCTTGTACTGTGTATGCATACCGCATCACGTGAGAAGGCCTTGCAGACGATAAATGTAACCGTTTCAGAGAGAAAAGCGACCATTGTGACGATCTGGCGTTATGTCGATTCGATAGTAAATGACGGAAACGGGAGATTTTCTTAGGTTTTTACTACATATTAACACTTTACACAATTTCTCGTGTTACCTGGCTGCCAGTCCTCGGTTCATGCAAAATCTTAAGGTCCTCGGTCTGGTCCAAGGCACCAAACCGCCCAATAATTCATTAATCGATAACTAAAACTTGAAATGTAGCTCTTCTTACTGGCCGATTGCATCAACGTAGATTCTTATTCTGTGTTCTAGTGTGCTGCTTGTACTGTGTCTGCATACCGCATCACGCGACAAGGGCTTGCAGACGATAAATGTAACCGTTTCAGAGAGAAAAGCGACCAATGTGACGATCTGGCGTTATGTCGATTCGATAGTAAATGACGGAAACGGGAGATTTTCTTAGGTTTTTACTACATATTAACACTTTACACAATTTCTCGTGTTACCTGGCTGCCAGTCCTCATTTCATGCAAAATCTTAAGGTCCTCGGTCTGGTCCAAGGCACCAAACCGCCCAATAATTCAATAATCGATAACTAAAACTTGAAATGTAGCTCTTCTTACTGGCCGATTGCATCAACGTAGATTCTTATTCTGTGTTCTAGTGTGCTGCTTGTACTGTGTCTGCATACCGCATCACGCGACAAGGGCTTGCAGACGATAAATGTAACCGTTTCAGAGAGAAAAGCGACCACTGTGACGATCTGGCGTTATGTCGATTCGATAGTAAATGACGGAAACGGGAGATTTTCTTAGGTTTTTACTACATATTAACACTTTACACAATTTCTCGTGTTACCTGGCTGCCAGTCCTCGGTTCATGCAAAATCTTGAGGTCCTCGGTCTGGTCCAAGGCACCAAACCGCCCAATAATTCATTAATCGATAACTAAAACTTGAAATGTAGCTCTTCTTCCTGGCCGATTGCATCAACGTAGATTCTTATTCTGTGTTCTAGTGTGCTGCTTGTACTGTGTCTGCATACCGCATCACGCGACAAGGGCTTGCAGACGATTAATGTAACCGTTTCAGAGAGAAAAGCGACCACAGTGACGATCTGGCGTTATGTCGATTCGATAGTAAATGACGGAAACGGGAAATTTTTTTAGGATTTTACTACATATTAACACTTTACACAATTTCTCGTGTTACCTGGCTGCCAGTCCTCGGTTCATGCAAAATCTTAAGGTCTTCGGTTTGGTCCAAGGCACCAAACCGCCCAATAATTCATTAATCGATAACTAAAACTTGAACTGCAGCTCTTCTTACTGGGCGATTGCATTAACTTAGATGCTTCTTCAGTGTTCTACTATGCCGCTTGTAGTGACTCTGCATACCGCATCACGCGACAAGGGCTTGCAGACGATAAATGTAACCGTTTCAGAGAGAAAAGCGACCACTGTGACGATCTGGCGTTATGTCGATTCGATAGTAAATGACGGAAACGGGAGATTTTCTTGGGTTTTTACTACATATTAACACTTTACACAATTTCTCGTGTTACCTGGCTGTCAGTCCTCGGTTCATGCAAAATCTTAAGGTCCTCGGTCTGGTCCAAGGCACCAAACCGCCCAATAATTCATTAATCGATAACTAAAACTTGAAATGTAGCTCTTCTTACTGGCCGATTGCATCAACGTAGATTCTTATTCTGTGTTCTAGTGTGCTGCTTGTACTGTGTCTGCATACCGCATCACGCGACAAGGGCTTGCAGACGATAAATGTAACCGTTTCAGAGAGAAAAGCGACCAATGTGACGATCTGGCGTTATGTCGATTCGATAGTAAATGACGGAAACGGGAGATTTTCTTAGGTTTTTACTACATATTAACACTTTACACAATTTCTCGTGTTACCTGGCTGCCAGTCCTCGGTTCATGCAAAATCTTAAGGTCCTCGGTCTGGTCCAAGGCACCAAACCGCCCAATAATTCATTAATCGATAACTAAAACTTGAAATGTAGCTCTTCTTACTGGCCGATTGCATCAACGTAGATTCTTATTCTGTGTTCTAGTGTGCTGCTTGTACTGTGTCTGCATACCGCATCATGCGACAAGGGCTTGCAGACGATAAATGTAACCGTTTCAGAGAGAAAAGCGACCACTGTGACGATCTGGCGTTATGTCTATTCGATAGTAAATGACGGAAACGGGAGATTCTCTTAGGTTTTTACTACATATTAACACTTTACACAATTTCTCGTGTTACCTGGCTGCCAGTCCACGGTTCGTGCAAAATCTTAAGGTCCTCGGTCTGGTCCAAGGCACCAAACCGCCCAATAATTCATTAATCGATAACTAAAACTTGAAATGTAGCTCTTCTTACTGGCCGATTGCATCAACGTAGATTCTTATTCTGTGTTCTAGTGTGCTGCTTGTACTGTGTCTGCATACCGCATCACGCGACAAGGGCTTGCAGACGATAAATGTAACCGTTTCAGAGAGAAAAGCGACCACTGTGACGATCTGGCGTTATGTCGATTCGATAGTAAATGACGGAAACGGGAGATTTTCTTAGGTTTTTACTACATATTAACACTTTACACAATTTCTCGTGTTACCTGGCTGCCAGTCCTCGGTTCATGCAAAATCTTAAGGTCCTCGGTCTGGTCCAAGGCACCAAACCGCCCAATAATTCATTAATCGATAACTAAAACTTGAAATGTAGCTCTTCTTACTGGCCGATTGCATCAACGTAGATTCTTATTCTGTATTCCAGTGTGCTGCTTGTACTGTGTCTGCATACCGCATCACGCGACAAGGGCTTGCAGACGATAAATGTAACCGTTTCTGAGAGAAAAGCGACCACTGTGACGATCTGGCGTTATGTCGATTCGATAGTAAATGACGGAAACGGGAGATTTTCTTAGGTTTTTACTACATATTAACACTTTACACAATTTCTCGTGTTACCTGGCTGCCAGTCCTCGGTTCATGCAAAATCTTAAGGTCCTCGGTCTGGTCCAAGGCACCAAACCGCCCAATAATTCATTAATCGATAACTAAAACTTGAAATGTAGCTCTTCTTACTGGCCGATTGCATCAACGTAGATTCTTATTCTGTGTTCTAGTGTGCTGCTTGTACTGTGTCTGCATACCGCATCACGCGACAAGGGCTTGCAGACGATAAATGTAACCGTTTCAGAGAGAAAAGCGACCACTGTGACGATCTGGCGTTATGTCGATTCGATAGTAAATGACGGAAACGGGAGATTTTCTTAGGTTTTTACTACATATTAACACTTTACACAATTTCACGTGTTACGTGGCTGCCAGGCCTCGGTTCATGCAAAATCTTAAGGTCCTCGGTCTGGTCCAAGGCACCAAACCGCCCAATAATTCATTAATCGATAACTAAAACTTGAAATGTAGCTCTTCTTACTGGCCGATTGCATCAACGTAGATTCTTATTCTGTGTTCTAGTGTGCTGCTTGTACTGTGTATGCATACCGCATCACGTGAGAAGGGCTTGCAGACGATAAATGTAACCGTTTCAGAGAGAAAAGCGACCATTGTGACGATCTGGCGTTATGTCGATTCGATAGTAAATGACGGAAACGGGAGATTTTCTTAGGTTTTTACTACATATTAACACTTTACACAATTTCTCGTGTTACCTGGCTGCCAGTCCTCGGTTCATGCAAAATCTTAAGGTCCTCGGTCTGGTCCAAGGCACCAAACCGCCCAATAATTCATTAATCGATAACTAAAACTTGAAATGTAGCTCTTCTTACTGGCCGATTGCATCAACGTAGATTCTTATTCTGTGTTCTAGTGTGCTGCTTGTACTGTGTCTGCATACCGCATCACGCGACAAGGGCTTGCAGACGATAAATGTAACCGTTTCAGAGAGAAAAGCGACCAATGTGACGATGTGGCGTTATGTCGATTCGATAGTAAATGACGGAAACGGGAGATTTTCTTAGGTTTTTACTACATATTAACACTTTACACAATTTCTCGTGTTACCTGGCTGCCAGTCCTCGGTTCATGCAAAATCTTAAGATCCTCGGTCTGGTCCAAGGCACCAAACCGCCCAATAATTCATTAATCGATAACTAAAACTTGAAATGTAGCTCTTCTTACTGGCCGATTGCATCAACGTAGATTCTTATTCTGTGTTCTAGTGTGCTGCTTGTACTGTGTCTGCATACCGCATCATGCGACAAGGGCTTGCAGACGATAAATGTAACCGTTTCAGAGAGAAAAGCGACAACTGTGACGATCTGGCGTTATGTCGATTCGATAGTAAATGACGGAAACGGGAGATTTTATTAGGTTTTTACTACATATTAACACTTTACACAATTTCTCGTGTTACCTGGCTGCCAGTCCTCGGTTCATGCAAAATCTTGAGGTCCTCGGTCTGGTCCAAGGCACCAAACCGCCCAATAATTCATTAATCGATAACTAAAACTTGAAATGTAGCTCTTCTTCCTGGCCGATTGCATCAACGTAGATTCTTATTCTGTGTTCTAGTGTGCTGCTTGTACTGTGTCTGCATACCGCATCACGCGACAAGGGCTTGCAGACGATAAATGTAACCGTTTCAGAGAGAAAAGCGACCACTGTGACGATCTGGCGTTATGTCGATTCGATAGTAAATGACGGAAACGGGAGATTTTCTTAGGTTTTTACTACATATTAACACTTTACACAATTTCTCGTGTTACCTGGCTGCCAGTCCTCGGTTCATGCAAAATCTTAAGGTCTTCGGTTTGGTCCAAGTCACCAAACCGCCCAATAATTCATTAATCGATAACTAAAACTTGAACTGCAGCTCTTCTTACTGGGCGATTGCATTAACTTAGATGCTTCTTCAGTGTTCTACTATGCCGCTTGTAGTGACTCTGCATACCGCATCACGCGACAAGGGCTTGCAGACGATAAATGTAACCGTTTCAGAGAGAAAAGCGACCACTGTGACGATCTGGCGTTATGTCGATTCGATAGTAAATGACGGAAACGGGAGATTTTCTTAGGTTTTTACTACATATTAACACTTTACACAATTTCTCGTGTTACCTGGCTGCCAGTCCTCGGTTCATGCAAAACCTTAAGGTCCTCGGTCTGGTCCAAGGCACCAAACCGCCCAATAATTCATTAATCGATAACTAAAACTTGAAATGTAGCTCTTCTTCCTGGCCGGTTGCATCAACGTAGATTGTTATTCTGTGTTCTAGAGTGCTGCTTGTACTGTGTCTGCATACCGCATCACGCGACAAGGGCTTGCAGACGATAAATGTAACCGTTTCAGAGAGAAAAGCGACCAATGTGACGATCTGGCGTTATGTCGATTCGATAGTAAATGACGGAAACGGGAGATTTTCTTAGGTTTTTACTACATATTAACACTTTACACAATTTCTCGTGTTACCTGGCTGCCAGTCCTCGGTTCATGCAAAACCTTAAGGTCCTCGGTCTGGTCCAAGGCACCAAACCGCCCAATAATTCATTAATCGATAACTAAAACTTGAAATGTATCTCTTCTTACTGGGCGATTGCATAAACTTAGATGCTTCTTCAGTGTTCTACTATGCCGCTTGTAGTGACTCTGCATACCGCATCACGCGACAAGGGCTTGCAGACGATAAATGTAACCGTTTCAGAGAGAAAAGCGACCAATGTGACGATCTGGCGTTATGTCGATTCGATAGTAAATGACGGAAACGGGAGATTCTCTTAGGTTTTTACTACATATTAACACTTTACACAATTTCTCGTGTTACCTGGCTGCCAGTCCACGGTTCATGCAAAATCTTAAGGTCCTCGGTCTGGTCCAAGGCACCAAACCGCCCAATAATTCATTAATCGATAACTAAAACTTGAAATGTAGCTCTTCTTACTGGCCGATTGCATCAACGTAGATTCTTATTCTGTGTTCTAGTGTGCTGCTTGTACTGTGTCTGCATACCGCATCACGCGACAAGGGCTTGCAGACGATAAATGTAACCGTTTCAGAGAGAAAAGCGACCACTGTGACGATCTGGCGTTATGTCGATTCGATAGTAAATGACGGAAACGGGAGATTTTCTTAGGTTTTTACTACATATTAACACTTTACACAATTTCTCGTGTTACCTGGCTGTCAGTCCTCGGTTCATGCAAAATCTTAAGGTCCTCGGTCTGGTCCAAGGCACCAAACCGCCCAATAATTCATTAATCGATAACTAAAACTTGAAATGTAGCTCTTCTTACTGGCCGATTGCATCAACGTAGATTCTTATTCTGTGTTCTAGTGTGCTGCTTGTACTGTGTATGCATACCGCATCACGTGAGAAGGGCTTGCAGACGATAAATGTAACCGTTTCAGAGAGAAAAGCGACCATTGTGACGATCTGGCGTTATGTCGATTCGATAGTAAATGACGGAAACGGGAGATTTTCTTAGGTTTTTACTACATATTAACACTTTACACAATTTCTCGTGTTACCTGGCTGCCAGTCCTCGGTTCATGCAAAATCTTAAGGTCCTCGGTCTGGTCCAAGGCACCAAACCGCCCAATAATTCATTAATCGATAACTAAAACTTGAAATGTAGCTCTTCTTACTGGCCGATTGCATCAACGTAGATTCTTATTCTGTGTTCTAGTGTGCTGCTTGTACTGTGTCTGCATACCGCATCACGCGACAAGGGCTTGCAGACGATAAATGTAACCGTTTCAGAGAGAAAAGCGACCAATGTGACGATGTGGCGTTATGTCGATTCGATAGTAAATGACGGAAACGGGAGATTTTCTTAGGTTTTTACTACATATTAACACTTTACACAATTTCTCGTGTTACCTGGCTGCCAGTCCTCGGTTCATGCAAAATCTTAAGATCCTCGGTCTGGTCCAAGGCACCAAACCGCCCAATAATTCATTAATCGATAACTAAAACTTGAAATGTAGCTCTTCTTACTGGCCGATTGCATCAACGTAGATTCTTATTCTGTGTTCTAGTGTGCTGCTTGTACTGTGTCTGCATACCGCATCATGCGACAAGGGCTTGCAGACGATAAATGTAACCGTTTCAGAGAGAAAAGCGACAACTGTGACGATCTGGCGTTATGTCGATTCGATAGTAAATGACGGAAACGGGAGATTTTATTAGGTTTTTACTACATATTAACACTTTACACAATTTCTCGTGTTACCTGGCTGCCAGTCCTCGGTTCATGCAAAATCTTGAGGTCCTCGGTCTGGTCCAAGGCACCAAACCGCCCAATAATTCATTAATCGATAACTAAAACTTGAAATGTAGCTCTTCTTCCTGGCCGATTGCATCAACGTAGATTCTTATTCTGTGTTCTAGTGTGCTGCTTGTACTGTGTCTGCATACCGCATCACGCGACAAGGGCTTGCAGACGATAAATGTAACCGTTTCAGAGAGAAAAGCGACCACTGTGACGATCTGGCGTTATGTCGATTCGATAGAAAATGACGGAAACGGGAGATTTTCTTAGGATTTTACTACATATTAACACTTTACACAATTTCTCGTGTTACCTGGCTGCCAGTCCTCGGTTCATGCAAAATCTTAAGGTCTTCGGTTTGGTCCAAGTCACCAAACCGCCCAATAATTCATTAATCGATAACTAAAACTTGAACTGCAGCTCTTCTTACTGGGCGATTGCATTAACTTAGATGCTTCTTCAGTGTTCTACTATGCCGCTTGTAGTGACTCTGCATACCGCATCACGCGACAAGGGCTTGCAGACGATAAATGTAACCGTTTCAGAGAGAAAAGCGACCACTGTGACGATCTGGCGTTATGTCGATTCGATAGTAAATGACGGAAACGGGAGATTTTCTTAGGTTTTTACTACATATTAACACTTTACACAATTTCTCGTGTTACCTGGCTGCCAGTCCTCGGTTCATGCAAAACCTTAAGGTCCTCGGTCTGGTCCAAGGCACCAAACCGCCCAATAATTCATTAATCGATAACTAAAACTTGAAATGTAGCTCTTCTTCCTGGCCGGTTGCATCAACGTAGATTGTTATTCTGTGTTCTAGAGTGCTGCTTGTACTGTGTCTGCATACCGCATCACGCGACAAGGGCTTGCAGACGATAAATGTAACCGTTTCAGAGAGAAAAGCGACCAATGTGACGATCTGGCGTTATGTCGATTCGATAGTAAATGACGGAAACGGGAGATTTTCTTAGGTTTTTACTACATATTAACACTTTACACAATTTCTCGTGTTACCTGGCTGCCAGTCCTCGGTTCATGCAAAACCTTAAGGTCCTCGGTCTGGTCCAAGGCACCAAACCGCCCAATAATTCATTAATCGATAACTAAAACTTGAAATGTATCTCTTCTTACTGGGCGATTGCATAAACTTAGATGCTTCTTCAGTGTTCTACTATGCCGCTTGTAGTGACTCTGCATACCGCATCACGCGACAAGGGCTTGCAGACGATAAATGTAACCGTTTCAGAGAGAAAAGCGACCAATGTGACGATCTGGCGTTATGTCGATTCGATAGTAAATGACGGAAACGGGAGATTCTCTTAGGTTTTTACTACATATTAACACTTTACACAATTTCTCGTGTTACCTGGCTGCCAGTCCACGGTTCATGCAAAATCTTAAGGTCCTCGGTCTGGTCCAAGGCACCAAACCGCCCAATAATTCATTAATCGATAACTAAAACTTGAAATGTAGCTCTTCTTACTGGCCGATTGCATCAACGTAGATTCTTATTCTGTGTTCTAGTGTGCTGCTTGTACTGTGTCTGCATACCGCATCACGCGACAAGGGCTTGCAGACGATAAATGTAACCGTTTCAGAGAGAAAAGCGACCACTGTGACGATCTGGCGTTATGTCGATTCGATAGTAAATGACGGAAACGGGAGATTTTCTTAGGTTTTTACTACATATTAACACTTTACACAATTTCTCGTGTTACCTGGCTGCCAGTCCTCGGTTCATGCAAAATCTTAAGGTCCTCGGTCTGGTCCAAGGCACCAAACCGCCCAATAATTCATTAATCGATAACTAAAACTTGAAATGTAGCTCTTCTTACTGGCCGATTGCATCAACGTAGATTCTTATTCTGTGTTCTAGTGTGCTGCTTGTACTGTGTCTGCATACCGCATCACGCGACAAGGGCTTGCAGACGTAAATGTAACCGTTTCAGAGAGAAAAGCGACCACTGTGACGATCTGGCGTTATGTCGATTCGATAGTAAATGACGGAAACGGGAGATTTTCTTAGGTTTTTACTTCATATTAACACTTTACACAATTTCTCGTGTTACCTGGCTGCCAGTCCTCGGTTCATGCAAAACCTTAAGGTCCTCGGTCTGGTCCAAGGCACCAAACCGCCCAATAATTCATTAATCGATAACTAAAACTTGAAATGTAGCTCTTCTTCCTGGCCGGTTGCATCAACGTAGATTGTTATTCTGTGTTCTAGAGTGCTGCTTGTACTGTGTCTGCATACCGCATCACGCGACAAGGGCTTGCAGACGATAAATGTAACCGTTTCAGAGAGAAAAGCGACCAATGTGACGATCTGGCGTTATGTCGATTCGATAGTAAATGACGGAAACGGGAGATTCTCTTAGGTTTTTACTACATATTAACACTTTACACAATTTCTCGTGTTACCTGGCTGCCAGTCCACGGTTCATGCAAAATCTTAAGGTCCTCGGTCTGGTCCAAGGCACCAAACCGCCCAATAATTCATTAATCGATAACTAAAACTTGAAATGTAGCTCTTCTTACTGGCCGATTGCATCAACGTAGATTCTTATTCTGTGTTCTAGTGTGCTGCTTGTACTGTGTCTGCATACCGCATCACGCGACAAGGGCTTGCAGACGATAAATGTAACCGTTTCAGAGAGAAAAGCGACCACTGTGACGATCTGGCGTTATGTCGATTCGATAGTAAATGACGGAAACGGGAGATTTTCTTAGGTTTTTACTACATATTAACACTTTACACAATTTCTCGTGTTACCTGGCTGCCAGTCCTCGGTTCATGCAAAATCTTAAGGTCCTCGGTCTGGTCCAAGGCACCAAACCGCCCAATAATTCATTAATCGATAACTAAAACTTGAAATGTAGCTCTTCTTACTGGCCGATTGCATCAACGTAGATTCTTATTCTGTATTCCAGTGTGCTGCTTGTACTGTGTCTGCATACCGCATCACGCGACAAGGGCTTGCAGACGATAAATGTAACCGTTTCTGAGAGAAAAGCGACCACTGTGACGATCTGGCGTTATGTCGATTCGATAGTAAATGACGGAAACGGGAGATTTTCTTAGGTTTTTACTACATATTAACACTTTACACAATTTCTCGTGTTACCTGGCTGCCAGTCCTCGGTTCATGCAAAATCTTAAGGTCCTCGGTCTGGTCCAAGGCACCAAACCGCCCAATAATTCATTAATCGATAACTAAAACTTGAAATGTAGCTCTTCTTACTGGGCGATTGCATCAACGTAGATTCTTATTCTGTGTTCTAGTGTGCTGCTTGTACTGTGTCTGCATACCGCATCACGCGACAAGGGCTTGCAGACGATAAATGTAACCGTTTCAGAGAGAAAAGCGACCACTGTGACGATCTGGCGATATGTCGATTCGATAGTAAATGACGGAAACGGGAGATTTTCTTAGGTTTTTACTACATATTAACACTTTACACAATTTCTCGTGTTACGTGGCTGCCAGTCCTCGGTTCATGCAAAATCTTAAGGTCCTCGGTCTGGTCCAAGGCACCAAACCGCCCAATAATTCATTAATCGATAACTAAAACTTGAAATGTAGCTCTTCTTACTGGCCGATTGCATCAACGTAGATTCTTATTCTGTGTTCTAGTGTGCTGCTTGTACTGTGTCTGCATACCGCATCACGCGACAAGGGCTTGCAGACGATAAATGTAACCGTTTCAGAGAGAAAAGCGACCACTGTGACGATCTGGCGTTATGTCGATTCGATAGTAAATGACGGAAACGGGAGATTTTCTTAGGTTTTTACTACATATTAACACTTTACACAATTTCTCGTGTTACCTGGCTGCCAGTCCTCGGTTCATGCAAAATCTTAAGGTCCTCGGTCTGGTCCAAGGCACCAAACCGCCCAATAATTCATTAATCGATAACTAAAACTTGAAATGTAGCTCTTCTTACTGGCCGATTGCATCAACGTAGATTCTTATTCTGTGTTCTAGTGTGCTGCTTGTACTGTGTCTGCATACCGCATCACGCGACAAGGGCTTGCAGACGTAAATGTAACCGTTTCAGAGAGAAAAGCGACCACTGTGACGATCTGGCGTTATGTCGATTCGATAGTAAATGACGGAAACGGGAGATTTTCTTAGGTTTTTACTTCATATTAACACTTTACACAATTTCTCGTGTTACCTGGCTGCCAGTCCTCGGTTCATGCAAAACCTTAAGGTCCTCGGTCTGGTCCAAGGCACCAAACCGCCCAATAATTCATTAATCGATAACTAAAACTTGAAATGTAGCTCTTCTTCCTGGCCGGTTGCATCAACGTAGATTGTTATTCTGTGTTCTAGAGTGCTGCTTGTACTGTGTCTGCATACCGCATCACGCGACAAGGGCTTGCAGACGATAAATGTAACCGTTTCAGAGAGAAAAGCGACCAATGTGACGATCTGGCGTTATGTCGATTCGATAGTAAATGACGGAAACGGGAGATTCTCTTAGGTTTTTACTACATATTAACACTTTACACAATTTCTCGTGTTACCTGGCTGCCAGTCCACGGTTCATGCAAAATCTTAAGGTCCTCGGTCTGGTCCAAGGCACCAAACCGCCCAATAATTCATTAATCGATAACTAAAACTTGAAATGTAGCTCTTCTTACTGGCCGATTGCATCAACGTAGATTCTTATTCTGTGTTCTAGTGTGCTGCTTGTACTGTGTCTGCATACCGCATCACGCGACAAGGGCTTGCAGACGATAAATGTAACCGTTTCAGAGAGAAAAGCGACCACTGTGACGATCTGGCGTTATGTCGATTCGATAGTAAATGACGGAAACGGGAGATTTTCTTAGGTTTTTACTACATATTAACACTTTACACAATTTCTCGTGTTACCTGGCTGCCAGTCCTCGGTTCATGCAAAATCTTAAGGTCCTCGGTCTGGTCCAAGGCACCAAACCGCCCAATAATTCATTAATCGATAACTAAAACTTGAAATGTAGCTCTTCTTACTGGCCGATTGCATCAACGTAGATTCTTATTCTGTATTCCAGTGTGCTGCTTGTACTGTGTCTGCATACCGCATCACGCGACAAGGGCTTGCAGACGATAAATGTAACCGTTTCTGAGAGAAAAGCGACCACTGTGACGATCTGGCGTTATGTCGATTCGATAGTAAATGACGGAAACGGGAGATTTTCTTAGGTTTTTACTACATATTAACACTTTACACAATTTCTCGTGTTACCTGGCTGCCAGTCCTCGGTTCATGCAAAATCTTAAGGTCCTCGGTCTGGTCCAAGGCACCAAACCGCCCAATAATTCATTAATCGATAACTAAAACTTGAAATGTAGCTCTTCTTACTGGGCGATTGCATCAACGTAGATTCTTATTCTGTGTTCTAGTGTGCTGCTTGTACTGTGTCTGCATACCGCATCACGCGACAAGGGCTTGCAGACGATAAATGTAACCGTTTCAGAGAGAAAAGCGACCACTGTGACGATCTGGCGATATGTCGATTCGATAGTAAATGACGGAAACGGGAGATTTTCTTAGGTTTTTACTACATATTAACACTTTACACAATTTCTCGTGTTACGTGGCTGCCAGTCCTCGGTTCATGCAAAATCTTAAGGTCCTCGGTCTGGTCCAAGGCACCAAACCGCCCAATAATTCATTAATCGATAACTAAAACTTGAAATGTAGCTCTTCTTACTGGGCGATTGCATCAACGTAGATTCTTGTTCTGTGTTCTAGTGTGCTGCTTGTACTGTGTATGCATACCGCATCACGTGAGAAGGGCTTGCAGACGATAAATGTAACCGTTTCAGAGAGAAAAGCGACCATTGTGACGATCTGGCGTTATGTCGATTCGATAGTAAATGACGGAAACGGGAGATTTTCTTAGGTTTTTACTACATATTAACACTTTACACAATTTCTCGTGTTACCTGGCTGCCAGTCCTCGGTTCATGCAAAATCTTAAGGTCCTCGGTCTGGTCCAAGGCACCAAACCGCCCAATAATTCATTAATCGATAACTAAAACTTGAAATGTAGCTCTTCTTACTGGCCGATTGCATCAACGTAGATTCTTATTCTGTGTTCTAGTGTGCTGCTTGTACTGTGTCTGCATACCGCATCACGCGACAAGGGCTTGCAGACGATAAATGTAACCGTTTCAGAGAGAAAAGCGACCAATGTGACTATCTGGCGTTATGTCGATTCGATAGTAAATGACGGAAACGGGAGATTTTCTTAGGTTTTTACTACATATTAACACTTTACACAATTTCTCGTGTTACCTGGCTGCCAGTCCTCGGTTCATGCAAAATCTTAAGGTCCTCGGTCTGGTCCAAGGCACCAAACCGCCCAATAATTCATTAATCGATAACTAAAACTTGAAATGTAGCTCTTCTTACTGGGCGATTGCATAAACTTAGATGCTTCTTCAGTGTTCTACTATGCCGCTTGTAGTGACTCTGCATACCGCATCACGCGACAAGGGCTTGCAGACGATAAATGTAACCGTTTCAGAGAGAAAAGCGACCAATGTGACGATCTGGCGTTATGTCGATTCGATAGTAAATGACGGAAACGGGAGATTCTCTTAGGTTTTTACTACATATTAACACTTTACACAATTTCTCGTGTTACCTGGCTGCCAGTCCACGGTTCATGCAAAATCTTAAGGTCCTCGGTCTGGTCCAAGGCACCAAACCGCCCAATAATTCATTAATCGATAACTAAAACTTGAAATGTAGCTCTTCTTACTGGCCGATTGCATCAACGTAGATTCTTATTCTGTGTTCTAGTGTGCTGCTTGTACTGTGTCTGCATACTGCATCACGCGACAAGGGCTTGCAGACGATAAATGTAACCGTTTCAGAGAGAAAAGCGACCACTGTGACGATCTGGCGTTATGTCGATTCGATAGTAAATGACGGAAACGGGAGATTTTCTTAGGTTTTTACTACATATTAACACTTTACACAATTTCTCGTGTTACCTGGCTGCCAGTCCTCGGTTCATGCAAAATCTTAAGGTCCTCGGTCTGGTCCAAGGCACCAAACCGCCCAATAATTCATTAATCGATAACTAAAACTTGAAATGTAGCTCTTCTTACTGGCCGATTGCATCAACGTAGATTCTTATTCTGTATTCCAGTGTGCTGCTTGTACTGTGTCTGCATACCGCATCACGCGACAAGGGCTTGCAGACGATAAATGTAACCGTTTCAGAGAGAAAAGCGACCACTGTGACGATCTGGCGTTATGTCGATTCGATAGTAAATGACGGAAACGGGAGATTTTCTTAGGTTTTTACTACATATTAACACTTTACACAATTTCTCGTGTTACCTGGCTGCCAGTCCTCGGTTCATGCAAAATCTTAAGGTCCTCGGTCTGGTCCAAGGCACCAAACCGCCCAATAACTCATTAATCGATAACTAAAACTTGAAATGTAGCTCTTCTTACTGGGCGATTGCATCAACGTAGATTCTTATTCTGTGTTCTAGTGTGCTGCTTGTACTGTGTCTGCATACCGCATCACGCGACAAGGGCTTGCAGACGATAAATGTAACCGTTTCAGAGAGAAAAGCGACCACTGTGACGATCTGGCGTTATGTCGATTCGATGGTAAATGACGGAAACGGGAGATTTTCTTAGGCTTTTACTACATATTAACACTTTACACAATTTCTCGTGTTACGTGGCTGCCAGTCCTCGGTTCATGCAAAATCTTAAGGTCCTCGGTCTGGTCCAAGGCACCAAACCGCCCAATAATTCATTAATCGATAACTAAAACTTGAAATGTAGCTCTTCTTACTGGCCGATTGCATCAACGTAGATTCTTATTCTGTGTTCTAGTGTGCTGCTTGTACTGTGTATGCATACCGCATCACGTGAGAAGGGCTTGCAGACGATAAATGTAACCGTTTCAGAGAGAAAAGCGACCATTGTGACGATCTGGCGTTATGTCGATTCGATAGTAAATGACGGAAACGGGAGATTTTCTTAGGTCTTTACTACATATTAACACTTTACACAATTTCTCGTGTTACCTGGCTGCCAGTCCTCGGTTCATGCAAAATCTTAAGGTCCTCGGTCTGGTCCAAGGCACCAAACCGCCCAATAATTCATTAATCGATAACTAAAACTTGAAATGTAGCTCTTCTTACTGGGCGATTGCATCAACGTAGATTCTTATTCTGTGTTCTAGTGTGCTGCTTGTACTGTGTCTGCATACCGCATCACGCGACAAGGGCTTGCAGACGATAAATGTAACCGTTTCAGAGAGAAAAGCGACCACTGTGACGATCTGGCGATATGTCGATTCGATAGTAAATGACGGAAACGGGAGATTTTCTTAGGTTTTTACTACATATTAACACTTTACACAATTTCTCGTGTTACCTGGCTGCCAGTCCTCGGTTCATGCAAAATCTTAAGGTCCTCGGTCTGGTCCAAGGCACCAAACCGCCCAATAATTCATTAATCGATAACTAAAACTTGAAATGTAGCTCTTCTTACTGGCCGATTGCATCAACGTAGATTCTTATTCTGTGTTCTAGTGTGCTGCTTGTACTGTGTCTGCATACCGCATCACGCGACAAGGGCTTGCAGACGATAAATGTAACCGTTTCTGAGAAAAAAGCGACCACTGTGACGATCTGGCGTTATGTCGATTCGATAGTAAATGACGGAAACGGGAGATTTTCTTAGGTTTTTACTACATATTAACACTTTACACAATTTCTCGTGTTACCTGGCTGCCAGTCCTCGGTTCATGCAAAATCTTAAGGTCCTCGGTCTGGTCCAAGGCACCAAACCGCCCAATAATTCATTAATCGATAACTAAAACTTGAAATGTAGCTCTTCTTACTGGGCGATTGCATCAACGTAGATTCTTATTCTGTGTTCTAGTGTGCTGCTTGTACTGTGTCTACATACCGCATCACGCGACAAGGGCTTGCAGACGATAAATGTAACCGTTTCAGAGAGAAAAGCGACCACTGTGACGATCTGGCGATATGTCGATTCGATAGTAAATGACGGAAACGGGAGATTTTCTTAGGTTTTTACTACATATTAACACTTTACACAATTTCTCGTGTTACGTGGCTGCCAGTCCTCGGTTCATGCAAAATCTTAAGGTCCTCGGTCTGGTCCAAGGCACCAAACCGCCCAATAATTCATTAATCGATAACTAAAACTTGAAATGTAGCTCTTCTTACTGGGCGATTGCATCAACGTAGATTCTTATTCTGTGTTCTAGTGTGCTGCTTGTACTGTGTATGCATACCGCATCACGTGAGAAGGGCTTGCAGACGATAAATGTAACCGTTTCAGAGAGAAAAGCGACCATTGTGACGATCTGGCGTTATGTCGATTCGATAGTAAATGACGGAAACGGGAGATTTTCTTAGGTTTTTACTACATATTAACACTTTACACAATTTCTCGTGTTACCTGGCTGCCAGTCCTCGGTTCATGCAAAATCTTAAGGTCCTCGGTCTGGTCCAAGGCACCAAACCGCCCAATAATTCATTAATCGATAACTAAAACTTGAAATGTAGCTCTTCTTACTGGCCGATTGCATCAACGTAGATTCTTATTCTGTGTTCTAGTGTGCTGCTTGTACTGTGTCTGCATACCGCATCACGCGACAAGGGCTTGCAGACGATAAATGTAACCGTTTCAGAGAGAAAAGCGACCAATGTGACTATCTGGCGTTATGTCGATTCGATAGTAAATGACGGAAACGGGAGATTTTCTTAGGTTTTTACTACATATTAACACTTTACACAATTTCTCGTGTTACCTGGCTGCCAGTCCTCGGTTCATGCAAAATCTTAAGGTCCTCGGTCTGGTCCAAGGCACCAAACCGCCCAATAATTCATTAATCGATAACTAAAACTTGAAATGTAGCTCTTCTTACTGGGCGATTGCATAAACTTAGATGCTTCTTCAGTGTTCTACTATGCCGCTTGTAGTGACTCTGCATACCGCATCACGCGACAAGGGCTTGCAGACGATAAATGTAACCGTTTCAGAGAGAAAAGCGACCACTGTGACGATCTGGCGTTATGTCGATTCGATAGTAAATGACGGAAACGGGAGATTTTCTTAGGTTTTTACTACATATTAACACTTTACACAATTTCTCGTGTTACCTGGCTGCCAGTCCTCGGTTCATGCAAAATCTTAAGGTCCTCGGTCTGGTCCAAGGCACCAAACCGCCCAATAATTCATTAATCGATAACTAAAACTTGAAATGTAGCTCTTCTTACTGGGCGATTGCATCAACGTAGATTCTTATTCTGTGTTCTAGTGTGCTGCTTGTACTGTGTCTGCATACCGCATCACGCGACAAGGGCTTGCAGACGATAAATGTAACCGTTTCAGAGAGAAAAGCGACCACTGTGACGATCTGGCGTTATGTCGATTCGATGGTAAATGACGGAAACGGGAGATTTTCTTAGGTTTTTACTACATATTAACACTTTACACAATTTCTCGTGTTACGTGGCTGCCAGTCCTCGGTTCATGCAAAATCTTAAGGTCCTCGGTCTGGTCCAAGGCACCAAACCGCCCAATAATTCATTAATCGATAACTAAAACTTGAAATGTAGCTCTTCTTACTGGCCGATTGCATCAACGTAGATTCTTATTCTGTGTTCTAGTGTGCTGCTTGTACTGTGTATGCATACCGCATCACGTGAGAAGGGCTTGCAGACGATAAATGTAACCGTTTCAGAGAGAAGAGCGACCATTGTGACGATCTGGCGTTATGTCGATTCGATAGTAAATGACGGAAACGGGAGATTTTCTTAGGTCTTTACTACATATTAACACTTTACACAATTTCTCGTGTTACCTGGCTGCCAGTCCTCGGTTCATGCAAAATCTTAAGGTCCTCGGTCTGGTCCAAGGCACCAAACCGCCCAATAATTCATTAATCGATAACTAAAACTTGAAATGTAGCTCTTCTTACTGGCCGATTGCATCAACGTAGATTCTTATTCTGTGTTCTAGTGTGCTGCTTGTACTGTGTCTGCATACCGCATCACGCGACAAGGGCTTGCAGACGATAAATGTAACCGTTTCAGAGAGAAAAGCGACCAATGTGACGATCTGGCGTTATGTCGATTCGATAGTAAATGACGGAAACGGGAGATTTTCTTAGGTTTTTACTACATATTAACACTTTACACAATTTCTCGTGTTACCTGGCTGCCAGTCCTCGGTTCATGCAAAATCTTAAGGTCCTCGGTCTGGTCCAAGGCACCAAACCGCCCAATAATTCATTAATCGATAACTAAAACTTGAAATGTAGCTCTTCTTACTGGCCGATTGCATCAACGTAGATTCTTATTCTGTGTTCTAGTGTGCTGCTTGTACTGTGTCTGCATACCGCATCATGCGACAAGGGCTTGCAGACGATAAATGTAACCGTTTCAGAGAGAAAAGCGACCACTGTGACGATCTGGCGTTATGTCGATTCGATAGTAAATGACGGAAACGGGAGATTTTCTTAGGTTTTTACTACATATTAACACTTTACACAATTTCTCGTGTTACCTGGCTGCCAGTCCTCGGTTCATGCAAAATCTTGAGGTCCTCGGTCTGGTCCAAGGCACCAAACCGCCCAATAATTCATTAATCGATAACTAAAACTTGAAATGTAGCTCTTCTTCCTGGCCGATTGCATCAACGTAGATTCTTATTCTGTGTTCTAGTGTGCTGCTTGTACTGTGTCTGCATACCGCATCACGCGACAAGGGCTTGCAGACGATTAATGTAACCGTTTCAGAGAGAAAAGCGACCACTGTGACGATCTGGCGTTATGTCGATTCGATAGTAAATGACGGAAACGGGAAATTTTTTTAGGATTTTACTACATATTAACACTTTACACAATTTCTCGTGTTACCTGGCTGCCAGTCCTCGGTTCATGCAAAATCTTAAGGTCTTCGGTTTGGTCCAAGGCACCAAACCGCCCAATAATTCATTAATCGATAACTAAAACTTGAACTGCAGCTCTTCTTACTGGGCGATTGCATTAACTTAGATGCTTCTTCAGTGTTCTACTATGCCGCTTGTAGTGACTCTGCATACCGCATCACGCGACAAGGGCTTGCAGACGATAAATGTAACCGTTTCAGAGAGAAAAGCGACCACTGTGACGATCTGGCGTTATGTCGATTCGATAGTAAATGACGGAAACGGGAGATTTTCTTGGGTTTTTACTACATATTAACACTTTACACAATTTCTCGTGTTACCTGGCTGCCAGTTTTCGGTTCATGCAAAATCTTAAGGTCCTCGGTCTGGTCCAAGGCACCAAACCGCCCAATAATTCATTAATCGATAACTAAAACTTGAAATGTAGCTCTTCTTACTGGCCGATTGCATCAACGTAGATTCTTATTCTGTGTTCTAGTGTGCTGCTTGTACTGTGTCTGCATACCGCATCACGCGACAAGGGTTTGCAGACGATAAATGTAACCGTTTCAGAGAGAAAAGCGACCACTGTGACGATCTGGCGTTATGTCGATTCGATAGTAAATGACGGAAACGGGAGATTTTCTTAGGTTTTTACTACATATTAACACTTTACACAATTTCTCGTGTTACCTGGCTGCCAGTCCTCAGTTCATGCAAAATCTTAAGGTCCTCGGTCTGGTCCAAGGCACCAAACCGCCCAATAATTCATTAATCGATAACTAAAACTTGAAATGTAGCTCTTCTTACTGGCCGATTGCATCAACGTAGATTCTTATTCTGTGTTCTAGTGTGCTGCTTGTACTGTGTCTGCATACCGCATCACGCGACAAGGGCTTGCAGACGATAAATGTAACCGTTTCAGAGAGAAAAGCGACCAATGTGACGATCTAGCGTTATGTCGATTCGATAGTAAATGACGGAAACGGGAGATTTTCTTAGGTTTTTACTACATATTAACACTTTACACAATTTCTCGTGTTACCTGGCTGCCAGTCCTCGGTTCATGCAAATTCTTAAGGTCCTCGGTCTGGTCCAAGGCACCAAACCGCCCAATAATTCATTAATCGATAACTAAAACTTGAAATGTAGCTCTTCTTCCTGGCCGATTGCATCAACGTAGATTCTTATTCTGTGTTCTAGTGTGCTGCTTGTACTGTGTCTGCATACCGCATCACGCGACAAGGGCTTGCAGACGATAAATGTAACCGTTTCAGAGAGAAAAGCGACCACTGTGACGATCTGGCGTTATGTCGATTCGATAGTAAATGACGGAAACGGGAGATTTTCTTAGGTTTTTACTACATATTAACACTTTACACAATTTCTCGTGTTACCTGGCTGCCAGTCCTCGGTTCATGCAAAATCTTAAGGTCCTCGGTCTGGTCCAAGGCACCAAACCGCCCAATAATTCATTAATCGATAACTAAAACTTGAAATGTAGCTCTTCTTACTGGCCGATTGCATCAACGTAGATTCTTATTCTGTGTTCTA
The DNA here is from genome assembly GCF_023864275.1 of Schistocerca cancellata. Classification (NCBI taxonomy): domain Eukaryota; kingdom Metazoa; phylum Arthropoda; class Insecta; order Orthoptera; family Acrididae; genus Schistocerca; species Schistocerca cancellata. Next base: position 5,308,754 of record NW_026047150.1, read on the forward strand.
GTGTGCTGCTTGTACTGTGTCTGCATACCGCATCACGCGACAAGGGCTTGCAGACGATAAATGTAACCGTTTCAGTGAGAAAAGCGACCACTGTGACGATCTGGCGTTATGTCGATACGATAGTAAATGACGGAAACGGGAGATTTTCTTAGGTTTTCACTACATATTAACACTTTACACAATTTCTCGTGTTACCTGGCTGCCAGTCCTCGGTTCATGCAAAATCTTAAGGTCTTCGGTTTGGTCCAAGGCACCAAACCGCCCAATAATTCATTAATCGATAACTAAAACTTGAACTGCAGCTCTTCTTACTGGGCGATTGCATTAACTTAGATGCTTCTTCAGTGTTCTACTATGCCGCTTGTAGTGACTCTGCATACCGCATCACGCGACAAGGGCTTGCAGACGATAAATGTAACCGTTTCAGAGAGAAAAGCGACCACTGTGACGATCTGGCGTTATGTCGATTCGATAGTAAATGACGGAAACGGGAGATTTTCTTGGGTTTTTACTACATATTAACACTTTACACAATTTCTCGTGTTACCTGGCTGTCAGTCCTCGGTTCATGCAAAATCTTAAGGTCCTCGGTCTGGTCCAAGGCACCAAACCGCCCAATAATTCATTAATCGATAACTAAAACTTGAAATGTAGCTCTTCTTACTGGCCGATTGCATCAACGTAGATTCTTATTCTGTGTTCTAGTGTGCTGCTTGTACTGTGTCTGCATACCGCATCACGCGACAAGGGCTTGCAGACGATAAATGTAACCGTTTCAGAGAGAAAAGCGACCACTGTGACGATCTGGCGTTATGTCGATTCGATAGTAAATGACGGAAACGGGAGATTTTCTTAGGTTTTTACTACATATTAACACTTTACACAATTTCTCGTGTTACCTGGCTGCCAGTTTTCGGTTCATGCAAAATCTTAAGGTCCTCGGTCTGGTCCAAGGCACCAAACCGCCCAATAATTCATTAATCGATAACTAAAACTTGAAATGTAGCTCTTCTTACTGGCCGATTGCATCAACGTAGATTCTTATTCTGTGTTCTAGTGTGCTGCTTGTACTGTGTCTGCATACCGCATCACGCGACAAGGGCTTGCAGACGATAAATGTAACCGTTTCAGAGAGAAAAGCGACCACCTTGACGATCTGGCGTTATGTCGATTCGATAGTAAATGACGGAAACGGGAGATTTTCTTAGGTTTTTACTACATATTAACACTTTACACAATTTCTCGTGTTACCTGGCTGCCAGTCCTCAGTTCATGCAAAATCTTAAGGTCCTCGGTCTGGTCCAAGGCACCAAACCGCCCAATAATTCATTAATCGATAACTAAAACTTGAAATGTAGCTCTTCTTACTGGCCGATTGCATCAACGTAGATTCTTATTCTGTGTTCTAGTGTGCTGCTTGTACTGTGTCTGCATACCGCATCACACGACAAGGGCTTGCAGACGATAAATGTAACCGTTTCAGAGAGAAAAGCGACCAATGTGACGATCTAGCGTTATGTCGATTCGATAGTAAATGACGGAAACGGGAGATTTTCTTAGGTTTTTACTACATATTAACACTTTACACAATTTCTCGTGTTACCTGGCTGCCAGTCCTCGGTTCATGCAAATTCTTAAGGTCCTCGGTCTGGTCCAAGGCACCAAACCGCCCAATAATTCATTAATCGATAACTAAAACTTGAAATGTAGCTCTTCTTCCTGGCCGATTGCATCAACGTAGATTCTTATTCTGTGTTCTAGTGTGCTGCTTGTACTGTGTCTGCATACCGCATCACGCGACAAGGGCTTGCAGACGATAAATGTAACCGTTTCAGAGAGAAAAGCGACCACTGTGACGATCTGGCGTTATGTCGATTCGATAGTAAATGACGGAAACGGGAGATTTTCTTAGGTTTTTACTACATATTAACACTTTACACAATTTCTCGTGTTACCTGGCTGCCAGTCCTCGGTTCATGCAAAATCTTAAGGTCCTCGGTCTGGTCCAAGGCACCAAACCGCCCAATAATTCATTAATCGATAACTAAAACTTGAAATGTAGCTCTTCTTACTGGCCGATTGCATCAACGTAGATTCTTATTCTGTGTTCTAGTGTGCTGCTTGTACTGTGTCTGCATACCGCATCACGCGACAAGGGCTTGCAGACGATAAATGTAACCGTTTCAGTGAGAAAAGCGACCACTGTGACGATCTGGCGTTATGTCGATACGATAGTAAATGACGGAAACGGGAGATTTTCTTAGGTTTTCACTACATATTAACACTTTACACAATTTCTCGTGTTACCTGGCTGCCAGTCCTCGGTTCATGCAAAATCTTAAGGTCCTCGGTCTGGTCCAAGGCACCAAACCGCCCAATAATTCATTAATCGATAGCTAAAACTTGAAATGTAGCTCTTCTTACTGGGCGATTGCATAAACTTAGATGCTTCTTCAGTGTTCTACTATGCCACTTGTAGTAACTCTGCATACCGCATCACGCGACAAGGGCTTGCAGACGATAAATGTAACCGTTTCAGAGAGAAAAGCGACCACTGTGACGATCTGGCGTTATGTCGATTCGATAGTAAATGACGGAAACGGGAGATTTTCTTAGGTTTTTACTACATATTAACACTTTACACAATTTCTCGTGTTACCTGGCTGCCAGTCCTCGGTTCATGCAAAATCTTAAGGTCCTCGGTCTGGTCCAAGGCACCAAACCGCCCAATAATTCATTAATCGATAACTAAAACTTGAAATGTAGCTCTTCTTACTGGCCGATTGCATCAACGTAGATTCTTATTCTGTGTTCTAGTGTGCTGCTTGTACTGTGTCTGCATACCGCATCACGCGACAAGGGCTTGCAGACGATAAATGTAACCGTTTCAGAGAGAAAAGCGACCACTGTGACGATCTGGCGATATGTCGATTCGATAGTAAATGACGGAAACGGGAGATTTTCTTAGGATTTTACTACATATTAACACTTTACACAATTTCTCGTGTTACCTGGCTGCCAGTCCTCGGTTCATGCAAAATCTTAAGGTCCTCGGTCTGGTCCAAGGCACCAAACCGCTCAATAATTCATTAATCGATAGCTAAAACTTGAAATGTAGCTCTTCTTACTGGGCGATTGCATAAACTTAGATGCTTCTTCAGTGTTCTACTATGCCACTTGTAGTAACTCTGCATACCGCATCACGCGACAAGGGCTTGCAGACGATAAATGTAACCGTTTCAGAGAGAAAAGCGACCACTGTGACGATCTGGCGTTATGTCGATTAGATAGTAAATGACGGAAACGGGAGATTTTCTTAGGTTTTTACTACATATTAACACTTTACACAATTTCTCGTGTTACCTGGCTGCCAGTCCTCGGTTCATGCAAAATCTTAAGGTCCTCGGTCTGGTCCAAGGCACCAAACCGCCCAATAATTCATTAATCGATAACTAAAACTTGAAATGTAGCTCTTCTTACTGGCCGATTGCATCAACGTAGATTCTTATTCTGTGTTCTAGTGTGCTGCTTGTACTGTGTCTGCATACCGCATCACGCGACAAGGGCTTGCAGACGATAAACGTAACCGTTTCAGAGAGAAAAGCGACCACTGTGACGATCTGGCGTTATGTCGATTCGATAGTAAATGACGGAAACGGGAGATTTTCTTAGGTTTTTACTACATATTAACACTTTACACAATTTCTCGTGTTACCTGGCTGCCAGTCCTCGGTTCATGCAAAATCTTAAGGTCCTCGGTCTGGTCCAAGGCACCAAACCGCCCAATAATTCATTAATCGATAACTAAAACTTGAACTGCAGCTCTTCTTACTGGGCGATTGCATAAACTTAGATGCTTCTTCAGTGTTCTACTATGCCGCTTGTAGTGACTCTGCATACCGCATCACGCGACAAGGGCTTGCAGACGATAAATGTAACCGTTTCAGAGAGAAAAGCGACGACTGTGACGATCTGGCGTTATGTCGATTCGATAGTAAATGACGGAAACGGGAGATTTTCTTGGGTTTTTACTACATATTAAACTTTACACAATTTCTCGTGTTACCTGGCTGCCAGTCCTCGGTTCATGCAAAATCTTAAGGTCCTCGGTCTGGTCCAAGCCACCAAACCGCCCAATAATTCATTAATCGATAGCTAAAACTTGAAATGTAGCTCTTCTTACTGGCCGATTGCATCAACGTAGATTCTTATTCTGTGTTCTAGTGTGCTGCTTGTACTGTGTCTGCATACCGCATCACGCGACAAGGGCTTGCAGACGATAAACGTAACCGTTTCAGAGAGAAAAGCGACCACTGTGACGATCTGGCGTTATGTCGATTCGATAGTAAATGACGGAAACGGGAGATTTTCTTAGGTTTTTACTACATATTAACACTTTACACAATTTCTCGTGTTACCTGGCTGCCAGTCCTCGGTTCATGCAAAATCTTAAGGTCCTCGGTCTGGTCCAAGCCACCAAACCGCCCAATAATTCATTAATCGATAACTAAAACTTGAAATGTAGCTCTTCTTACTGGCCGATTGCATCAACGTAGATTCTTATTCTGTGTTCTAGTGTGCTGCTTGTACTGTGTCTGCATACCGCATCACGCGACAAGGGCTTGCAGACGATAAATGTAACCGTTTCAGTGAGAAAAGCGACCACGGTGACGATCTGGCGTTATGTCGATTCGATAGTAAATGACGGAAACGGGAGATTTTCTTAGGTTTTCACTACATATTAACACTTTACACAATTTCTCGTGTTACCTGGCTGCCAGTCCTCGGTTCATGCAAAATCTTAAGGTCCTCGGTCTGGTCCAAGGCACCAAACCGCCCAATAATTCATTAATCGATAACTAAAACTTGAAATGTAGCTCTTCTTACTGGGCGATTGCATAAACTTAGATGCTTCTTCAGTGTTCTACTATGCCACTTGTAGTAACTCTGCATACCGCATCACGCGACAAGGGCTTGCAGACGATAAATGTAACCGTTTCAGAGAGAAAAGCGACCACTGTGACGATCTGGCGTTATGTCGATTCGATAGTAAATGACGGAAACGGGAGATTTTCTTAGGTTTTTACTACATATTAACACTTTACACAATTTCTCGTGTTACCTGGCTGCCAGTCCTCGGTTCATGCAAAATCTTAAGGTCCTCGGTCTGGTCCAAGGCACCAAACCGCTCAATAATTCATTAATCGATAACTAAAACTTGAAATGTAGCTCTTCTTACTGGCCGATTGCATCAACGTAGATTCTTATTCTGTGTTCTAGTGTGCTGCTTGTACTGTGTCTGCATACCGCATCACGCGACAAGGGCTTGCAGACGATAAATGTAACCGTTTCAGTGAGAAAAGCGACCACTGTGACGATCTGGCGTTATGTCGATACGATAGTAAATGACGGAAACGGGAGATTTTCTTAGGTTTTCACTACATATTAACACTTTACACAATTTCTCGTGTTACCTGGCTGCCAGTCCTCGGTTCATGCAAAATCTTAAGGTCCTCGGTCTGGTCCAAGGCACCAAACCGCCCAATAATTCATTAATCGATAGCTAAAACTTGAAATGTAGCTCTTCTTACTGGGCGATTGCATAAACTTAGATGCTTCTTCAGTGTTCTACTATGCCACTTGTAGTAACTCTGCATACCGCATCACGCGACAAGGGCTTGCAGACGATAAATGTAACCGTTTCAGAGAGAAAAGCGACCACTGTGACGATCTGGCGTTATGTCGATTCGATAGTAAATGACGGAAACGGGAGATTTTCTTAGGATTTTACTACATATCAACACTTTACACAATTTCTCGTGTTACCTGGCTGCCAGTCCTCGGTTCATGCAAAATCTTAAGGTCCTCGGTCTGGTCCAAGGCACCAAACCGCCCAATAATTCATTAATCGATAACTAAAACTTGAACTGCATCTCTTCTTACTGGGCGATTGCATTAACTTAGATGCTTCTTCAGTGTTCTACTATGCCGCTTGTAGTGACTCTGCATACCGCATCACGCGACAAGGGCTTGCAGACGATAAATGTAACCGTTTCAGAGAGAAAAGCGACCACTGTGACGATCTGGCGTTATGTCGATTCGATAGTAAATGACGGAAACGGGAGATTTTCTTGGGTTTTTACTACATATTAACACTTTACACAATTTCTCGTGTTACCTGGCTGCCAGTTTTCGGTTCATGCAAAATCTTAAGGTCTTCGGTTTGGTCCAAGGCACCAAACCGCCCAATAATTCATTAATCGATAACTAAAACTTGAAATGTAGCTCTTCTTCCTGGCCGATTGCATCAACGTAGATTCTTATTCTGTGTTCTAGTGTGCTGCTTGTACTGTGTCTGCATACCGCATCACGCGACAAGGGCTTGCAGACGATAAATGTAACCGTTTCAGAGAGAAAAGCGACGACTGTGACGATCTGGCGTTATGTCGATTCGATAGTAAATGACGGAAACGGGAGATTTTCTTGGGTTTTTACTACATATTAAACTTTACACAATTTCTCGTGTTACCTGGCTGCCAGTCCTCGGTTCATGCAAAATCTTAAGGTCCTCGGTCTGGTCCAAGCCACCAAACCGCCCAATAATTCATTAATCGATAACTAAAACTTGAAATGTAGCTCTTCTTACTGGCCGATTGCATCAACGTAGATTCTTATTCTGTGTTCTAGTGTGCTGCTTGTACTGTGTCTGCATACCGCATCACGCGACAAGGGCTTGCAGACGATAAATGTAACCGTTTCAGAGAGAAAAGCGACCAATGTGACGATCTGGCGTTATGTCGATTCGATAGTAAATGACGGAAACGGGAGATTTTCTTAGGTTTTTACTACATATTAACACTTTACACAATTTCTCGTGTTACCTGGCTGCCAGTCCTCGGTTCATGCAAAATCTTAAGGTCCCCGGTCTGGTCCAAGGCACCAAACCGCCCAATAATTCATTAATCGATAACTAAAACTTGAAATGTAGCTCTTCTTACTGGCCGATTGCATCAACGTAGATTCTTATTCTGTGTTCTAGTGTGCTGCTTGTACTGTGTCTGCATACCGCATCACGCGACAAGGGCTTGCAGACGATAAATGTAACCGTTTCAGTGAGAAAAGCGACCACGGTGACGATCTGGCGTTATGTCGATACGATAGTAAATGACGGAAACGGGAGATTTTCTTAGGTTTTCACTACATATTAACACTTTACACAATTTCTCGTGTTACCTGGCTGCCAGTCCTCGGTTCATGCAAAATCTTAAGGTCCTCGGTCTGGTCCAAGGCACCAAACCGCCCAATAATTCATTAATCGATAACTAAAACTTGAAATGTAGCTCTTCTTACTGGGCGATTGCATAAACTTAGATGCTTCTTCAGTGTTCTACTATGCCACTTGTAGTAACTCTGCATACCGCATCACGCGACAAGGGCTTGCAGACGATAAATGTAACCGTTTCAGAGAGAAAAGCGACCACTGTGACGATCTGGCGTTATGTCGATTCGATAGTAAATGACGGAAACGGGAGATTTTCTTAGGTTTTTACTACATATTAACACTTTACACAATTTCTCGTGTTACCTGGCTGCCAGTCCTCGGTTCATGCAAAATCTTAAGGTCCTCGGTCTGGTCCAAGGCACCAAACCGCTCAATAATTCATTAATCGATAACTAAAACTTGAAATGTAGCTCTTCTTACTGGCCGATTGCATCAACGTAGATTCTTATTCTGTGTTCTAGTGTGCTGCTTGTACTGTGTCTGCATACCGCATCACGCGACAAGGGCTTGCAGACGATAAATGTAACCGTTTCAGTGAGAAAAGCGACCACTGTGACGATCTGGCGTTATGTCGATACGATAGTAAATGACGGAAACGGGAGATTTTCTTAGGTTTTCACTACATATTAACACTTTACACAATTTCTCGTGTTACCTGGCTGCCAGTCCTCGGTTCATGCAAAATCTTAAGGTCCTCGGTCTGGTCCAAGGCACCAAACCGCCCAATAATTCATTAATCGATAGCTAAAACTTGAAATGTAGCTCTTCTTACTGGGCGATTGCATAAACTTAGATGCTTCTTCAGTGTTCTACTATGCCACTTGTAGTAACTCTGCATACCGCATCACGCGACAAGGGCTTGCAGACGATAAATGTAACCGTTTCAGAGAGAAAAGCGACCACTGTGACGATCTGGCGTTATGTCGATTCGATAGTAAATGACGGAAACGGGAGATTTTCTTAGGATTTTACTACATATCAACACTTTACACAATTTCTCGTGTTACCTGGCTGCCAGTCCTCGGTTCATGCAAAATCTTAAGGTCCTCGGTCTGGTCCAAGGCACCAAACCGCCCAATAATTCATTAATCGATAACTAAAACTTGAACTGCATCTCTTCTTACTGGGCGATTGCATTAACTTAGATGCTTCTTCAGTGTTCTACTATGCCGCTTGTAGTGACTCTGCATACCGCATCACGCGACAAGGGCTTGCAGACGATAAATGTAACCGTTTCAGAGAGAAAAGCGAACACTGTGACGATCTGGCGTTATGTCGATTCGATAGTAAATGACGGAAACGGGAGATTTTCTTGGGTTTTTACTACATATTAACACTTTACACAATTTCTCGTGTTACCTGGCTGCCAGTCCTCGGTTCATGCAAAATCTTAAGGTCTTCGGTTTGGTCCAAGGCACCAAACCGCCCAATAATTCATTAATCGATAACTAAAACTTGAAATGTAGCTCTTCTTCCTGGCCGATTGCATCAACGTAGATTCTTATTCTGTGTTCTAGTGTGCTGCTTGTACTGTGTCTGCATACCGCATCACGCGACAAGGGCTTGCAGACGATAAATGTAACCGTTTCAGAGAGAAAAGCGACCACTGTGACGATCTGGCGTTATGTCGATTCGATAGTAAATGACGGAAACGGGAGATTTTCTTAGGTTTTTACTACATATTAACACTTTACACAATTTCTCGTGTTACCTGGCTGCCAGTCCTCGGTTCATGCAAAATCTTAAGGTCCTCGGTCTGGTCCAAGGCACCAAACCGCTCAATAATTCATTAATCGATAACTAAAACTTGAAATGTAGCTCTTCTTACTGGCCGATTGCATCAACGTAGATTCTTATTCTGTGTTCTAGTGTGCTGCTTGTACTGTGTCTGCATACCGCATCACGCGACAAGGGCTTGCAGACGATAAATGTAACCGTTTCAGTGAGAAAAGCGACCACTGTGACGATCTGGCGTTATGTCGATACGATAGTAAATGACGGAAACGGGAGATTTTCTTAGGTTTTCACTACATATTAACACTTTACACAATTTCTCGTGTTACCTGGCTGCCAGTCCTCGGTTCATGCAAAATCTTAAGGTCCTCGGTCTGGTCCAAGGCACCAAACCGCCCAATAATTCATTAATCGATAGCTAAAACTTGAAATGTAGCTCTTCTTACTGGGCGATTGCATAAACTTAGATGCTTCTTCAGTGTTCTACTATGCCACTTGTAGTAACTCTGCATACCGCATCACGCGACAAGGGCTTGCAGACGATAAATGTAACCGTTTCAGAGAGAAAAGCGACCACTGTGACGATCTGGCGTTATGTCGATTCGATAGTAAATGACGGAAACGGGAGATTTTCTTAGGATTTTACTACATATCAACACTTTACACAATTTCTCGTGTTACCTGGCTGCCAGTCCTCGGTTCATGCAAAATCTTAAGGTCCTCGGTCTGGTCCAAGGCACCAAACCGCCCAATAATTCATTAATCGATAACTAAAACTTGAACTGCATCTCTTCTTACTGGGCGACTGCATTAACTTAGATGCTTCTTCAGTGTTCTACTATGCCGCTTGTAGTGACTCTGCATACCGCATCACGCGACAAGGGCTTGCAGACGATAAATGTAACCGTTTCAGAGAGAAAAGCGACCACTGTGACGATCTGGCGTTATGTCGATTCGATAGTAAATGACGGAAACGGGAGATTTTCTTGGGTTTTTACTACATATTAACACTTTACACAATTTCTCGTGTTACCTGGCTGCCAGTTTTCGGTTCATGCAAAATCTTAAGGTCTTCGGTTTGGTCCAAGGCACCAAACCGCCCAATAATTCATTAATCGATAACTAAAACTTGAAATGTAGCTCTTCTTCCTGGCCGATTGCATCAACGTAGATTCTTATTCTGTGTTCTAGTGTGCTGCTTGTACTGTGTCTGCATACCGCATCACGCGACAAGGGCTTGCAGACGATAAATGTAACCGTTTCAGAGAGAAAAGCGACGACTGTGACGATCTGGCGTTATGTCGATTCGATAGTAAATGACGGAAACGGGAGATTTTCTTGGGTTTTTACTACATATTAAACTTTACACAATTTCTCGTGTTACCTGGCTGCCAGTCCTCGGTTCATGCAAAATCTTAAGGTCCTCGGTCTGGTCCAAGCCACCAAACCGCCCAATAATTCATTAATCGATAACTAAAACTTGAAATGTAGCTCTTCTTACTGGCCGATTGCATCAACGTAGATTCTTATTCTGTGTTCTAGTGTGCTGCTTGTACTGTGTCTGCATACCGCATCACGCGACAAGGGCTTGCAGACGATAAATGTAACCGTTTCAGAGAGAAAAGCGACCAATGTGACGATCTGGCGTTATGTCGATTCGATAGTAAATGACGGAAACGGGAGATTTTCTTAGGTTTTTACTACATATTAACACTTTACACAATTTCTCGTGTTACCTGGCTGCCAGTCCTCGGTTCATGCAAAATCTTAAGGTCCCCGGTCTGGTCCAAGGCACCAAACCGCCCAATAATTCATTAATCGATAACTAAAACTTGAAATGTAGCTCTTCTTACTGGCCGATTGCATCAACGTAGATTCTTATTCTGTGTTCTAGTGTGCTGCTTGTACTGTGTCTGCATACCGCATCACGCGACAAGGGCTTGCAGACGATAAATGTAACCGTTTCAGTGAGAAAAGCGACCACGGTGACGATCTGGCGTTATGTCGATACGATAGTAAATGACGGAAACGGGAGATTTTCTTAGGTTTTCACTACATATTAACACTTTACACAATTTCTCGTGTTACCTGGCTGCCAGTCCTCGGTTCATGCAAAATCTTAAGGTCCTCGGTCTGGTCCAAGGCACCAAACCGCCCAATAATTCATTAATCGATAACTAAAACTTGAAATGTAGCTCTTCTTACTGGGCGATTGCATAAACTTAGATGCTTCTTCAGTGTTCTACTATGCCACTTGTAGTAACTCTGCATACCGCATCACGCGACAAGGGCTTGCAGACGATAAATGTAACCGTTTCAGAGAGAAAAGCGACCACTGTGACGATCTGGCGTTATGTCGATTCGATAGTAAATGACGGAAACGGGAGATTTTCTTAGGTTTTTACTACATATTAACACTTTACACAATTTCTCGTGTTACCTGGCTGCCAGTCCTCGGTTCATGCAAAATCTTAAGGTCCTCGGTCTGGTCCAAGGCACCAAACCGCTCAATAATTCATTAATCGATAACTAAAACTTGAAATGTAGCTCTTCTTACTGGCCGATTGCATCAACGTAGATTCTTATTCTGTGTTCTAGTGTGCTGCTTGTACTGTGTCTGCATACCGCATCACGCGACAAGGGCTTGCAGACGATAAATGTAACCGTTTCAGTGAGAAAAGCGACCACTGTGACGATCTGGCGTTATGTCGATACGATAGTAAATGACGGAAACGGGAGATTTTCTTAGGTTTTCACTACATATTAACACTTTACACAATTTCTCGTGTTACCTGGCTGCCAGTCCTCGGTTCATGCAAAATCTTAAGGTCCTCGGTCTGGTCCAAGGCACCAAACCGCCCAATAATTCATTAATCGATAGCTAAAACTTGAAATGTAGCTCTTCTTACTGGGCGATTGCATAAACTTAGATGCTTCTTCAGTGTTCTACTATGCCACTTGTAGTAACTCTGCATACCGCATCACGCGACAAGGGCTTGCAGACGATAAATGTAACCGTTTCAGAGAGAAAAGCGACCACTGTGACGATCTGGCGTTATGTCGATTCGATAGTAAATGACGGAAACGGGAGATTTTCTTAGGCTTTTACTACATATCAACACTTTACACAATTTCTCGTGTTACCTGGCTGCCAGTCCTCGGTTCATGCAAAATCTTAAGGTCCTCGGTCTGGTCCAAGGCACCAAACCGCCCAATAATTCATTAATCGATAACTAAAACTTGAACTGCATCTCTTCTTACTGGGCGATTGCATTAACTTAGATGCTTCTTCAGTGTTCTACTATGCCGCTTGTAGTGACTCTGCATACCGCATCATGCGACAAGGGCTTGCAGACGATAAATGTAACCGTTTCAGAGAGAAAAGCGACCACTGTGACGATCTGGCGTTATGTCGATTCGATAGTAAATGACGGAAACGGGAGATTTTCTTGGGTTTTTACTACATATTAACACTTTACACAATTTCTCGTGTTACCTGGCTGCCAGTCCTCGGTTCATGCAAAATCTTAAGGTCTTCGGTTTGGTCCAAGGCACCAAACCGCCCAATAATTCATTAATCGATAACTAAAACTTGAAATGTAGCTCTTCTTCCTGGCCGATTGCATCAACGTAGATTCTTATTCTGTGTTCTAGTGTGCTGCTTGTACTGTGTCTGCATACCGCATCACGCGACAAGGGCTTGCAGACGATAAATGTAACCGTTTCAGAGAGAAAAGCGACCACTGTGACGATCTGGCGTTATGTCGATTCGATAGTAAATGACGGAAACGGGAGATTTTCTTAGGTTTTTACTACATATTAACACTTTACACAATTTCTCGTGTTACCTGGCTGCCAGTCCTCGGTTCATGCAAAATCTTAAGGTCCTCGGTCTGGTCCAAGGCACCAAAGAGCCCAATAATTCATTAATCGATAACTAAAACTTGAAATGTAGCTCTTCTTACTGGCCGATTGCATCAACGTAGATTCTTATTCTGTGTTGTAGTGTGCTGCTTGTACTGTGTCTGCATACCGCATCACGCGACAAGGGCTTGCAGACGATAAATGTAACCGTTTCAGAGAGAAAAGCGACCACTGTGACGATCTGGCCTTATGTCGATTCGATAGTAAATGACGGAAACGGGAGATTTTCTTAGGTTTTTACTACATATTAACACTTTACACAATTTCTCGTGTTACCTGGCTGCCAGTCCTCGGTTCATGCAAAATCTTAAGGTCCTCGGTCTGGTCCAAGCCACCAAACCGCCCAATAATTCATTAATCGATAACTAAAACTTGAAATGTAGCTCTTCTTACTGGCCGATTGCATCAACGTAGATTCTTATTCTGTGTTCTAGTGTGCTGCTTGTACTGTGTCTGCATACCGCATCACGCGACAAGGGCTTGCAGACGATAAATGTAACCGTTTCAGTGAGAAAAGCGACCACGGTGACGATCTGGCGTTATGTCGATTCGATAGTAAATGACGGAAACGGGAGATTTTCTTAGGTTTTCACTACATATTAACACTTTACACAATTTCTCGTGTTACCTGGCTGCCAGTCCTCGGTTCATGCAAAATCTTAAGGTCCTCGGTCTGGTCCAAGGCACCAAACCGCCCAATAATTCATTAATCGATAACTAAAACTTGAAATGTAGCTCTTCTTACTGGGCGATTGCATAAACTTAGATGCTTCTTCAGTGTTCTACTATGCCACTTGTAGTAACTCTGCATACCGCATCACGCGACAAGGGCTTGCAGACGATAAATGTAACCGTTTCAGAGAGAAAAGCGACCACTGTGACGATCTGGCGTTATGTCGATTCGATAGTAAATGACGGAAACGGGAGATTTTCTTAGGTTTTTACTACATATTAACACTTTACACAATTTCTCGTGTTACCTGGCTGCCAGTCCTCGGTTCATGCAAAATCTTAAGGTCCTCGGTCTGGTCCAAGGCACCAAACCGCTCAATAATTCATTAATCGATAACTAAAACTTGAAATGTAGCTCTTCTTACTGGCCGATTGCATCAACGTAGATTCTTATTCTGTGTTCTAGTGTGCTGCTTGTACTGTGTCTGCATACCGCATCACGCGACAAGGGCTTGCAGACGATAAATGTAACCGTTTCAGTGAGAAAAGCGACCACTGTGACGATCTGGCGTTATGTCGATACGATAGTAAATGACGGAAACGGGAGATTTTCTTAGGTTTTCACTACATATTAACACTTTACACAATTTCTCGTGTTACCTGGCTGCCAGTCCTCGGTTCATGCAAAATCTTAAGGTCCTCGGTCTGGTCCAAGGCACCAAACCGCCCAATAATTCATTAATCGATAGCTAAAACTTGAAATGTAGCTCTTCTTACTGGGCGATTGCATAAACTTAGATGCTTCTTCAGTGTTCTACTATGCCACTTGTAGTAACTCTGCATACCGCATCACGCGACAAGGGCTTGCAGACGATAAATGTAACCGTTTCAGAGAGAAAAGCGACCACTGTGACGATCTGGCGTTATGTCGATTCGATAGTAAATGACGGAAACGGGAGATTTTCTTAGGATTTTACTACATATCAACACTTTACACAATTTCTCGTGTTACCTGGCTGCCAGTCCTCGGTTCATGCAAAATCTTAAGGTCCTCGGTCTGGTCCAAGGCACCAAACCGCCCAATAATTCATTAATCGATAACTAAAACTTGAACTGCATCTCTTCTTACTGGGCGATTGCATTAACTTAGATGCTTCTTCAGTGTTCTACTATGCCGCTTGTAGTGACTCTGCATACCGCATCACGCGACAAGGGCTTGCAGACGATAAATGTAACCGTTTCAGAGAGAAAAGCGACCACTGTGACGATCTGGCGTTATGTCGATTCGATAGTAAATGACGGAAACGGGAGATTTTCTTGGGTTTTTACTACATATTAACACTTTACACAATTTCTCGTGTTACCTGGCTGCCAGTTTTCGGTTCATGCAAAATCTTAAGGTCTTCGGTTTGGTCCAAGGCACCAAACCGCCCAATAATTCATTAATCGATAACTAAAACTTGAAATGTAGCTCTTCTTCCTGGCCGATTGCATCAACGTAGATTCTTATTCTGTGTTCTAGTGTGCTGCTTGTACTGTGTCTGCATACCGCATCACGCGACAAGGGCTTGCAGACGATAAATGTAACCGTTTCAGAGAGAAAAGCGACGACTGTGACGATCTGGCGTTATGTCGATTCGATAGTAAATGACGGAAACGGGAGATTTTCTTGGGTTTTTACTACATATTAAACTTTACACAATTTCTCGTGTTACCTGGCTGCCAGTCCTCGGTTCATGCAAAATCTTAAGGTCCTCGGTCTGGTCCAAGCCACCAAACCGCCCAATAATTCATTAATCGATAACTAAAACTTGAAATGTAGCTCTTCTTACTGGCCGATTGCATCAACGTAGATTCTTATTCTGTGTTCTAGTGTGCTGCTTGTACTGTGTCTGCATACCGCATCACGCGACAAGGGCTTGCAGACGATAAATGTAACCGTTTCAGAGAGAAAAGCGACCAATGTGACGATCTGGCGTTATGTCGATTCGATAGTAAATGACGGAAACGGGAGATTTTCTTAGGTTTTTACTACATATTAACACTTTACACAATTTCTCGTGTTACCTGGCTGCCAGTCCTCGGTTCATGCAAAATCTTAAGGTCCCCGGTCTGGTCCAAGGCACCAAACCGCCCAATAATTCATTAATCGATAACTAAAACTTGAAATGTAGCTCTTCTTACTGGCCGATTGCATCAACGTAGATTCTTATTCTGTGTTCTAGTGTGCTGCTTGTACTGTGTCTGCATACCGCATCACGCGACAAGGGCTTGCAGACGATAAATGTAACCGTTTCAGTGAGAAAAGCGACCACGGTGACGATCTGGCGTTATGTCGATACGATAGTAAATGACGGAAACGGGAGATTTTCTTAGGTTTTCACTACATATTAACACTTTACACAATTTCTCGTGTTACCTGGCTGCCAGTCCTCGGTTCATGCAAAATCTTAAGGTCCTCGGTCTGGTCCAAGGCACCAAACCGCCCAATAATTCATTAATCGATAACTAAAACTTGAAATGTAGCTCTTCTTACTGGGCGATTGCATAAACTTAGATGCTTCTTCAGTGTTCTACTATGCCACTTGTAGTAACTCTGCATACCGCATCACGCGACAAGGGCTTGCAGACGATAAATGTAACCGTTTCAGAGAGAAAAGCGACCACTGTGACGATCTGGCGTTATGTCGATTCGATAGTAAATGACGGAAACGGGAGATTTTCTTGGGTTTTTACTACATATTAACACTTTACACAATTTCTCGTGTTACCTGGCTGCCAGTTTTCGGTTCATGCAAAATCTTAAGGTCTTCGGTTTGGTCCAAGGCACCAAACCGCCCAATAATTCATTAATCGATAACTAAAACTTGAAATGTAGCTCTTCTTCCTGGCCGATTGCATCAACGTAGATTCTTATTCTGTGTTCTAGTGTGCTGCTTGTACTGTGTCTGCATACCGCATCACGCGACAAGGGCTTGCAGACGATAAATGTAACCGTTTCAGAGAGAAAAGCGACGACTGTGACGATCTGGCGTTATGTCGATTCGATAGTAAATGACGGAAACGGGAGATTTTCTTGGGTTTTTACTACATATTAAACTTTACACAATTTCTCGTGTTACCTGGCTGCCAGTCCTCGGTTCATGCAAAATCTTAAGGTCCTCGGTCTGGTCCAAGCCACCAAACCGCCCAATAATTCATTAATCGATAACTAAAACTTGAAATGTAGCTCTTCTTACTGGCCGATTGCATCAACGTAGATTCTTATTCTGTGTTCTAGTGTGCTGCTTGTACTGTGTCTGCATACCGCATCACGCGACAAGGGCTTGCAGACGATAAATGTAACCGTTTCAGAGAGAAAAGCGACCAATGTGACGATCTGGCGTTATGTCGATTCGATAGTAAATGACGGAAACGGGAGATTTTCTTAGGTTTTTACTACATATTAACACTTTACACAATTTCTCGTGTTACCTGGCTGCCAGTCCTCGGTTCATGCAAAATCTTAAGGTCCCCGGTCTGGTCCAAGGCACCAAACCGCCCAATAATTCATTAATCGATAACTAAAACTTGAAATGTAGCTCTTCTTACTGGCCGATTGCATCAACGTAGATTCTTATTCTGTGTTCTAGTGTGCTGCTTGTACTGTGTCTGCATACCGCATCACGCGACAAGGGCTTGCAGACGATAAATGTAACCGTTTCAGTGAGAAAAGCGACCACGGTGACGATCTGGCGTTATGTCGATACGATAGTAAATGACGGAAACGGGAGATTTTCTTAGGTTTTCACTACATATTAACACTTTACACAATTTCTCGTGTTACCTGGCTGCCAGTCCTCGGTTCATGCAAAATCTTAAGGTCCTCGGTCTGGTCCAAGGCACCAAACCGCCCAATAATTCATTAATCGATAACTAAAACTTGAAATGTAGCTCTTCTTACTGGGCGATTGCATAAACTTAGATGCTTCTTCAGTGTTCTACTATGCCACTTGTAGTAACTCTGCATACCGCATCACGCGACAAGGGCTTGCAGACGATAAATGTAACCGTTTCAGAGAGAAAAGCGACCACTGTGACGATCTGGCGTTATGTCGATTCGATAGTAAATGACGGAAACGGGAGATTTTCTTAGGTTTTTACTACATATTAACACTTTACACAATTTCTCGTGTTACCTGGCTGCCAGTCCTCGGTTCATGCAAAATCTTAAGGTCCTCGGTCTGGTCCAAGGCACCAAACCGCTCAATAATTCATTAATCGATAACTAAAACTTGAAATGTAGCTCTTCTTACTGGCCGATTGCATCAACGTAGATTCTTATTCTGTGTTCTAGTGTGCTGCTTGTACTGTGTCTGCATACCGCATCACGCGACAAGGGCTTGCAGACGATAAATGTAACCGTTTCAGTGAGAAAAGCGACCACTGTGACGATCTGGCGTTATGTCGATACGATAGTAAATGACGGAAACGGGAGATTTTCTTAGGTTTTCACTACATATTAACACTTTACACAATTTCTCGTGTTACCTGGCTGCCAGTCCTCGGTTCATGCAAAATCTTAAGGTCCTCGGTCTGGTCCAAGGCACCAAACCGCCCAATAATTCATTAATCGATAGCTAAAACTTGAAATGTAGCTCTTCTTACTGGGCGATTGCATAAACTTAGATGCTTCTTCAGTGTTCTACTATGCCACTTGTAGTAACTCTGCATACCGCATCACGCGACAAGGGCTTGCAGACGATAAATGTAACCGTTTCAGAGAGAAAAGCGACCACTGTGACGATCTGGCGTTATGTCGATTCGATAGTAAATGACGGAAACGGGAGATTTTCTTAGGATTTTACTACATATCAACACTTTACACAATTTCTCGTGTTACCTGGCTGCCAGTCCTCGGTTCATGCAAAATCTTAAGGTCCTCGGTCTGGTCCAAGGCACCAAACCGCCCAATAATTCATTAATCGATAACTAAAACTTGAACTGCATCTCTTCTTACTGGGCGATTGCATTAACTTAGATGCTTCTTCAGTGTTCTACTATGCCGCTTGTAGTGACTCTGCATACCGCATCACGCGACAAGGGCTTGCAGACGATAAATGTAACCGTTTCAGAGAGAAAAGCGAACACTGTGACGATCTGGCGTTATGTCGATTCGATAGTAAATGACGGAAACGGGAGATTTTCTTGGGTTTTTACTACATATTAACACTTTACACAATTTCTCGTGTTACCTGGCTGCCAGTCCTCGGTTCATGCAAAATCTTAAGGTCTTCGGTTTGGTCCAAGGCACCAAACCGCCCAATAATTCATTAATCGATAACTAAAACTTGAAATGTAGCTCTTCTTCCTGGCCGATTGCATCAACGTAGATTCTTATTCTGTGTTCTAGTGTGCTGCTTGTACTGTGTCTGCATACCGCATCACGCGACAAGGGCTTGCAGACGATAAATGTAACCGTTTCAGAGAGAAAAGCGACCACTGTGACGATCTGGCGTTATGTCGATTCGATAGTAAATGACGGAAACGGGAGATTTTCTTAGGTTTTTACTACATATTAACACTTTACACAATTTCTCGTGTTACCTGGCTGCCAGTCCTCGGTTCATGCAAAATCTTAAGGTCCTCGGTCTGGTCCAAGGCACCAAAGAGCCCAATAATTCATTAATCGATAACTAAAACTTGAAATGTAGCTCTTCTTACTGGCCGATTGCATCAACGTAGATTCTTATTCTGTGTTGTAGTGTGCTGCTTGTACTGTGTCTGCATACCGCATCACGCGACAAGGGCTTGCAGACGATAAATGTAACCGTTTCAGAGAGAAAAGCGACCACTGTGACGATCTGGCGTTATGTCGATTCGATAGTAAATGACGGAAACGGGAGATTTTCTTAGGTTTTTACTACATATTAACACTTTACACAATTTCTCGTGTTACCTGGCTGCCAGTTTTCGGTTCATGCAAAATCTTAAGGTCCTCGGTCTGGTCCAAGGCACCAAACCGCCCAATAATTCATTAATCGATAACTAAAACTTGAAATGTAGCTCTTCTTCCTGGCCGATTGCATCAACGTAGATTCTTATTCTGTGTTCTAGTGTGCTGCTTGTACTGTGTCTGCATACCGCATCACGCGACAAGGGCTTGCAGACGATAAATGTAACCGTTTCAGAGAGAAAAGCGACGACTGTGACGATCTGGCGTTATGTCGATTCGATAGTAAATGACGGAAACGGGAGATTTTCTTAGGTCTTTACTACATATTAACACTTTACACAATTTCTCGTGTTACCTGGCTGCCAGTCCTCAGTTCATGCAAAATCTTAAGGTCCTCGGTCTGGTCCAAGGCACCAAATCGCCCAATAATTCATTAATCGATAACTAAAACTTGAAATGTAGCTCTTCTTCCTGGCCGATTGCATCAACGTAGATTCTTATTCTGTGTTCTAGTGTGCTGCTTGTACTGTGTCTGCATACCGCATCACGCGACAAGGGCTTGCAGACGATAAATGTAACCGTTTCAGAGAGAAAAGCGACCACTGTGACGATCTGGCGTTATGTCGATTCGATAGTAAATGACGGAAACGGGAGATTTTCTTGGGTTTTTACTACATATTAACACTTTACACAATTTCTCGTGTTACCTGGCTGCCAGTTTTCGGTTCATGCAAAATCTTAAGGTCTTCGGTTTGGTCCAAGGCACCAAACCGCCCAATAATTCATTAATCGATAACTAAAACTTGAAATGTAGCTCTTCTTCCTGGCCGATTGCATCAACGTAGATTCTTATTCTGTGTTCTAGTGTGCTGCTTGTACTGTGTCTGCATACCGCATCACGCGACAAGGGCTTGCAGACGATAAATGTAACCGTTTCAGAGAGAAAAGCGACGACTGTGACGATCTGGCGTTATGTCGATTCGATAGTAAATGACGGAAACGGGAGATTTTCTTGGGTTTTTACTACATATTAAACTTTACACAATTTCTCGTGTTACCTGGCTGCCAGTCCTCGGTTCATGCAAAATCTTAAGGTCCTCGGTCTGGTCCAAGCCACCAAACCGCCCAATAATTCATTAATCGATAACTAAAACTTGAAATGTAGCTCTTCTTACTGGCCGATTGCATCAACGTAGATTCTTATTCTGTGTTCTAGTGTGCTGCTTGTACTGTGTCTGCATACCGCATCACGCGACAAGGGCTTGCAGACGATAAATGTAACCGTTTCAGAGAGAAAAGCGACCAATGTGACGATCTGGCGTTATGTCGATTCGATAGTAAATGACGGAAACGGGAGATTTTCTTAGGTTTTTACTACATATTAACACTTTACACAATTTCTCGTGTTACCTGGCTGCCAGTCCTCGGTTCATGCAAAATCTTAAGGTCCCCGGTCTGGTCCAAGGCACCAAACCGCCCAATAATTCATTAATCGATGACTAAAACTTGAAATGTAGCTCTTCTTACTGGCCGATTGCATCAACGTAGATTCTTATTCTGTGTTCTAGTGTGCTGCTTGTACTGTGTCTGCATACCGCATCACGCGACAAGGGCTTGCAGACGATAAATGTAACCGTTTCAGTGAGAAAAGCGACCACGGTGACGATCTGGCGTTATGTCGATACGATAGTAAATGACGGAAACGGGAGATTTTCTTAGGTTTTCACTACATATTAACACTTTACACAATTTCTCGTGTTACCTGGCTGCCAGTCCTCGGTTCATGCAAAATCTTAAGGTCCTCGGTCTGGTCCAAGGCACCAAACCGCCCAATAATTCATTAATCGATAACTAAAACTTGAAATGTAGCTCTTCTTACTGGGCGATTGCATAAACTTAGATGCTTCTTCAGTGTTCTACTATGCCACTTGTAGTAACTCTGCATACCGCATCACGCGACAAGGGCTTGCAGACGATAAATGTAACCGTTTCAGAGAGAAAAGCGACCACTGTGACGATCTGGCGTTATGTCGATTCGATAGTAAATGACGGAAACGGGAGATTTTCTTAGGTTTTTACTACATATTAACACTTTACACAATTTCTCGTGTTACCTGGCTGCCAGTCCTCGGTTCATGCAAAATCTTAAGGTCCTCGGTCTGGTCCAAGGCACCAAACCGCTCAATAATTCATTAATCGATAACTAAAACTTGAAATGTAGCTCTTCTTACTGGCCGATTGCATCAACGTAGATTCTTATTCTGTGTTCTAGTGTGCTGCTTGTACTGTGTCTGCATACCGCATCACGCGACAAGGGCTTGCAGACGATAAATGTAACCGTTTCAGTGAGAAAAGCGACCACTGTGACGATCTGGCGTTATGTCGATACGATAGTAAATGACGGAAACGGGAGATTTTCTTAGGTTTTCACTACATATTAACACTTTACACAATTTCTCGTGTTACCTGGCTGCCAGTCCTCGGTTCATGCAAAATCTTAAGGTCCTCGGTCTGGTCCAAGGCACCAAACCGCCCAATAATTCATTAATCGATAGCTAAAACTTGAAATGTAGCTCTTCTTACTGGGCGATTGCATAAACTTAGATGCTTCTTCAGTGTTCTACTATGCCACTTGTAGTAACTCTGCATACCGCATCACGCGACAAGGGCTTGCAGACGATAAATGTAACCGTTTCAGAGAGAAAAGCGACCACTGTGACGATCTGGCGTTATGTCGATTCGATAGTAAATGACGGAAACGGGAGATTTTCTTAGGATTTTACTACATATCAACACTTTACACAATTTCTCGTGTTACCTGGCTGCCAGTCCTCGGTTCATGCAAAATCTTAAGGTCCTCGGTCTGGTCCAAGGCACCAAACCGCCCAATAATTCATTAATCGATAACTAAAACTTGAACTGCATCTCTTCTTACTGGGCGATTGCATTAACTTAGATGCTTCTTCAGTGTTCTACTATGCCGCTTGTAGTGACTCTGCATACCGCATCACGCGACAAGGGCTTGCAGACGATAAATGTAACCGTTTCAGAGAGAAAAGCGACCACTGTGACGATCTGGCGTTATGTCGATTCGATAGTAAATGACGGAAACGGGAGATTTTCTTGGGTTTTTACTACATATTAACACTTTACACAATTTCTCGTGTTACCTGGCTGCCAGTCCTCGGTTCATGCAAAATCTTAAGGTCTTCGGTTTGGTCCAAGGCACCAAACCGCCCAATAATTCATTAATCGATAACTAAAACTTGAAATGTAGCTCTTCTTCCTGGCCGATTGCATCAACGTAGATTCTTATTCTGTGTTCTAGTGTGCTGCTTGTACTGTGTCTGCATACCGCATCACGCGACAAGGGCTTGCAGACGATAAATGTAACCGTTTCAGAGAGAAAAGCGACCACTGTGACGATCTGGCGTTATGTCGATTCGATAGTAAATGACGGAAACGGGAGATTTTCTTAGGTTTTTACTACATATTAACACTTTACACAATTTCTCGTGTTACCTGGCTGCCAGTCCTCGGTTCATGCAAAATCTTAAGGTCCTCGGTCTGGTCCAAGGCACCAAAGAGCCCAATAATTCATTAATCGATAACTAAAACTTGAAATGTAGCTCGTCTTACTGGCCGATTGCATCAACGTAGATTCTTATTCTGTGTTGTAGTGTGCTGCTTGTACTGTGTCTGCATACCGCATCACGCGACAAGGGCTTGCAGACGATAAATGTAACCGTTTCAGAGAGAAAAGCGACCACTGTGACGATCTGGCCTTATGTCGATTCGATAGTAAATGACGGAAACGGGAGATTTTCTTAGGTTTTTACTACATCTTAACACTTTACACAATTTCTCGTGTTACCTGGCTGCCAGTTTTCGGTTCATGCAAAATCTTAAGGTCCTCGGTCTGGTCCAAGGCACCAAACCGCCCAATAATTCATTAATCGATAACTAAAACTTGAAATGTAGCTCTTCTTCCTGGCCGATTGCATCAACGTAGATTCTTATTCTGTGTTCTAGTGTGCTGCTTGTACTGTGTCTGCATACCGCATCACGCGACAAGGGCTTGCAGACGATAAATGTAACCGTTTCAGAGAGAAAAGCGACGACTGTGACGATCTGGCGTTATGTCGATTCGATAGTAAATGACGGAAACGGGAGATTTTCTTAGGTCTTTACTACATATTAACACTTTACACAATTTCTCGTGTTACCTGGCTGCCAGTCCTCAGTTCATGCAAAATCTTAAGGTCCTCGGTCTGGTCCAAGGCACCAAATCGCAAAATAATTCATTAATCGATAACTAAAACTTGAAATGTAGCTCTTCTTCCTGGCCGATTGCATCAACGTAGATTCTTATTCTGTGTTCTAGTGTGCTGCTTGTACTGTGTCTGCATACCGCATCACGCGACAAGGGCTTGCAGACGATAAATGTAACCGTTTCAGAGAGAAAAGCGACCAATGTGACGATCTAGCGTTATGTCGATTCGATAGTAAATGACGGAAACGGGAGATTTTCTTAGGTTTTTACTACATATTAACACTTTACACAATTTCTCGTGTTACCTGGCTGCCAGTCCTCGGTTCATGCAAAATCTCAAGGTCCTCGGTCTGGTCCAAGGCACCAAACCGCCCAATAATTCATTAATCGATAACTAAAACTTGAAATGTAGCTCTTCTTCCTGGCCGATTGCATCAACGTAGATTCTTATTCTGTGTTCTAGTGTGCTGCTTGTACTGTGTCTGCATACCGCATCACGCGACAAGGGCTTGCAGACGATAAATGTAACCGTTTCAGAGAGAAAAGCGACCAATGTGACGATCTGGCGTTATGTCGATTCGATAGTAAATGACGGAAACGGGAGATTTTCTTAGGTTTTTACTACATATTAACACTTTACACAATTTCTCGTGTTACCTGGCTGCCAGTCCTCGGTTCATGCAAAATCTTAAGGTCCTCGGTCTGGTCCAAAGCACCAAACCGCCCAATAATTCATTAATCGATAACTAAAACTTGAACTGCAGCTCTTCTTACTGGGCGATTGCATAAACTTAGATGCTTCTTCAGTGTTCTACTATGCCGCTTGTAGTGACTCTGCATACCGCATCACGCGACAAGGGCTTGCAGACGATAAATGTAACCGTTTCAGAGAGAAAAGCGACCACTGTGACGATCTGGCGTTATGTCGATTCGATAGTAAATGACGGAAACGGGAGATTTTCTTGGGTTTTTACTACATATTAAACTTTACACAATTTCTCGTGTTACCTGGCTGCCAGTCCTCGGTTCATGCAAAATCTTAAGTTCCTCGGTCTGGTCCAAGGCACCAAACCGCCCAATTATTCATTAATCGATAACTAAAACTTGAAATGTAGCTCTTCTTACTGGCCGATTGCATCAACGTAGATTCTTATTCTGTGTTCTAGTGTGCTGCTTGTACTGTGTCTGCATACCGCATCACGCGACAAGGGCTTGCAGACGATAAATGTAACCGTTTCAGAGAGAAAAGCGACCACTGTGACGATCTGGCGTTATGTCGATTCGATAGTAAATGACGGAAACGGGAGATTTTCTTAGGTTTTTACTACATATTAACACTTTACACAATTTCTCGTGTTACCTGGCTGCCAGTCCTCGGTTCATGCAAAATCTTAAGGTCCTCGGTCTGGTCCAAGGCACCAAACCGCCCAATAATTCATTAATCGATAACTAAAACTTGAAATGTAGCTCTTCTTACTGGCCGATTGCATCAACGTAGATTCTTATTCTGTGTTCTAGTGTGCTGCTTGTACTGTGTCTGCATACCGCATCACGCGACAAGGGCTTGCAGACGATAAATGTAACCGTTTCAGAGAGAAAAGCGACCAATGTGACGATCTGGCGTTATGTCGATTCGATAGTAAATGACGGAAACGGGAGATTTTCTTAGGTTTTTACTACATATTAACACTTTACACAATTTCTCGTGTTACCTGGCAGCCAGTCCTCGGTTCATGCAAAATCTTAAGGTCCTCGGTCTGGTCCAAGGCACCAAACCCCCCAATAATTCATTAATCGATAACTAAAACTTGAAATGTAGCTCTTCTTACTGGCCGATTGCATCAACGTAGATTCTTATTCTGTGTTCTAGTGTGCTGCTTGTACTGTGTCTGCATACCGCATCACGCGACAAGGGCTTGCAGACGATAAATGTAACCGTTTCAGAGAGAAAAGCGACCACTGTGACGATCTGGCGTTATGTCGATTCGATAGTAAATGACGGAAACGGGAGATTTTCTTAGGTTTTTCCTACATATTAACACTTTACACAATTTCTCGTGTTACCTGGCTGCCAGTCCTCGGTTCATGCAAAATCTTAAGGTCCTCGGTCTGGTCCAAGGCACCAAACCGCCCAATAATTCATTAATCGATAACTAAAACTTGAAATGTAGCTCTTCTTACTGGCCGATTGCATCAACGTAGATTCTTATTCTGTGTTCTAGTGTGCTGCTTGTACTGTGTCTGCATACCGCATCACGCGACAAGGGCTTGCAGACGATAAATGTAACCGTTTCAGAGAGAAAAGCGACCACTGTGACGATCTGGCGTTATGTCGATTCGATAGTAAATGACGGAAACGGGAGATTTTCTTAGGTTTTTACTACATATTAACACTTTACACAATTTCTCGTGTTACCTGGCTGCCAGTCCTCGGTTCATGCAAAATCTTAAGGTCCTCGGTCTGGTCCAAAGCACCAAACCGCCCAATAATTCATTAATCGATAACTAAATCTTGAACTGCAGCTCTTCTTACTGGGCGATTGCGTAAACTTAGATGCTTCTTCAGTGTTCTACTATGCCGCTTGTAGTGACTCTGCATACCGCATCACGCGACAAGGGCTTGCAGACGATAAATGTAACCGTTTCAGAGAGAAAAGCGACCACTGTGACGATCTGGCGTTATGTCGATTCGATAGTAAATGACGGAAACGGGAGATTTTCTTGGGTTTTTACTACATATTAAACTTTACACAATTTCTCGTGTTACCTGGCTGCCAGTCCTCGGTTCATGCAAAATCTTAAGGTCCTCGGTCTGGTCCAATGCACCAAACCGCCCAATTATTCATTAATCGATAACTAAAACTTGAAATGTAGCTCTTCTTACTGGCCGATTGCATCAACGTAGATTCTTATTCTGTGTTCTAGTGTGCTGCTTGTACTGTGTCTGCATACCGCATCACGCGACAAGGGCTTGCAGACGATAAATGTAACCGTTTCAGAGAGAAAAGCGACCACTGTGACGATCTGGCGTTATGTCGATTCGATAGTAAATGACGGAAACGGGAGATTTTCTTAGGTTTTTACTACATATTAACACTTTACACAATTTCTCGTGTTACCTGCCTGCCAGTCCTCGGTTCATGCAAAATCTTAAGGTCCTCGGTCTGGTCCAAGGCACCAAACCGCCCAATAATTCATTAATCGATAACTAAAACTTGAAATGTAGCTCTTCTTACTGGCCGATTGCATCAACGTAGATTCTTATTCTGTGTTCTAGTGTGCTGCTTGTACTGTGTCTGCATACCGCATCACGCGACAAGGGCTTGCAGACGATAAATGTAACCGTTTCAGAGAGAAAAGCGACCAATGTGACGATCTGGCGTTATGTCGATTCGATAGTAAATGACGGAAACGGGAGATTTTCTTAGGTTTTTACTACATATTAACACTTTACACAATTTCTCGTGTTACCTGGCAGCCAGTCCTCGGTTCATGCAAAATCTTAAGGTCCTCGGTCTGGTCCAAGGCACCAAACCGCCCAATAATTCATTAATCGATAACTAAAACTTGAAATGTAGCTCTTCTTACTGGCCGATTGCATCAACGTAGATTCTTATTCTGTGTTCTAGTGTGCTGCTTGTACTGTGTCTGCATACCGCATCACGCGACAAGGGCTTGCAGACGATAAATGTAACCGTTTCAGAGAGAAAAGCGACCACTGTGACGATCTGGCGTTATGTCGATTCGATAGTAAATGACGGAAACGGGAGATTTTCTTAGGTTTTTACTACATATTAACACTTTACACAATTTCTCGTGTTACCTGGCTGCCAGTCCTCGGTTCATGCAAAATCTTAAGGTCCTCGGTCTGGTCCAAGGCACCAAACCGCCCAATAATTCATTAATCGATAACTAAAACTTGAAATGTAGCTCTTCTTACTGGCCGATTGCATCAACGTAGATTCTTATTCTGTGTTCTAGTGTGCTGCTTGTACTGTGTCTGCATACCGCATCACGCGACAAGGGCTTGCAGACGATAAATGTAACCGTTTCAGAGAGAAAAGCGACCACTGTGACGATCTGGCGTTATGTCGATTCGATAGTAAATGACGGAAACGGGAGATTTTCTTAGGTTTTTACTACATATTAACACTTTACACAATTTCTCGTGTTACCTGGCTGCCAGTCCTCGGTTCATGCAAAATCTTAAGGTCCTCGGTCTGGTCCAAAGCACCAAACCGCCCAATAATTCATTAATCGATAACTAAAACTTGAACTGCAGCTCTTCTTACTGGGCGATTGCATAAACTTAGATGCTTCTTCAGTGTTCTACTATGCCGCTTGTAGTGACTCTGCATACCGCATCACGCGACAAGGGCTTGCAGACGATAAATGTAACCGTTTCAGAGAGAAAAGCGACCACTGTGACGATCTGGCGTTATGTCGATTCGATAGTAAATGACGGAAACGGGAGATTTTCTTGGGTTTTTACTACATATTAAACTTTACACAATTTCTCGTGTTACCTGGCTGCCAGTCCTCGGTTCATGCAAAATCTTAAGGTCCTCGGTCTGGTCCAAGGGACCAAACCGCCCAATAATTCATTAAACGATAACTAAAACTTGAAATGTAGCTCTTCTTACTGGCCGATTGCATCAACGTAGATTCCTATTCTGTGTTCTAGTGTGCTGCTTGTACTGTGTCTGCATACCGCATCACGCGACAAGGGCTTGCAGACGATAAACGTAACCGTTTCAGAGAGAAAAGCGACCACTGTGACGATCTGGCGTTATGTCGATTCGATAGTAAATGACGGAAACGGGAGATTTTCTTAGGTTTTTACTACATATTAACACTTTACACAATTTCTCGTGTTACCTGGCTGCCAGTCCTCGGTTCATGCAAAATCTTAAGGTCCTCGGTCTTGTCCAAGGCACCAAACCGCCCAATAATTCATTAATCGATAACTAAAACTTGAAATGTAGCTCTTCTTACTGGCCTATTGCATCAACGTAGATTCTTATTCTGTGTTCTAGTGTGCT
Organism: Schistocerca cancellata; assembly: GCF_023864275.1. NCBI lineage: Eukaryota > Metazoa > Arthropoda > Insecta > Orthoptera > Acrididae > Schistocerca > Schistocerca cancellata. The sequence goes on from NW_026047150.1 coordinate 5,337,616, forward strand.
GCTTGTACTGTGTCTGCATACCGCATCACGCGACAAGGGCTTGCAGACGATAAATGTAACCGTTTCAGAGAGAAAAGCGACCAATGTGACGATCTGGCGTTATGTCGATTCGATAGTAAATGACGGAAACGGGAGATTTTCTTAGGTTTTTACTACATATTAACACTTTACACAATTTCTCGTGTTACCTGGCTGCCAGTCCTCGGTTCATGCAAAATCTCAAGGTCCTCGGTCTGGTCCAAGGCACCAAACCGCCCAATAATTCATTAATCGATAACTAAAACTTGAAATGTAGCTCTTCTTACTGGCCGATTGCATCAACGTAGATTCTTATTCTGTGTTCTAGTGTGCTGCTTGTACTGTGTCTGCATACCGCATCACGCGACAAGGGCTTGCAGACGATAAATGTAACCGTTTCAGAGAGAAAAGCGACCAATGTGACGATCTGGCGTTATGTCGATTCGATAGTAAATGACGGAAACGAGAGATTTTCTTAGGTTTTTACTACATATTAACACTTTACACAATTTCTCGTGTTACCTGGCTGCCAGTCCTCGGTTCATGCAAAATCTTAAGGTCCTCGGTCTGGTCCAAGGCACCAAACCGCCCAATAATGCATTAATCGATGACTAAAACTTGAAATGTAGCTCTTCTTACTGGCTATTGCATCAACGTAGATTCTTATTCTGTGTTCTAGTGTGCTGCTTGTACTGTGTCTGCATACCGCATCACGCGACAAGGGCTTGCAGACGAAAAGTGTAACCGTTTCAGAGAGAAAAGCGACCAATGTGACGATCTGGCGTTATCTCGATTCGATAGTAAATGACGAAAACGGGAGATTTTCTTAGGTTTTTACTACATATTAACACTTTACACAATTTCTCGTGTTACCTGGCTGCCAGTCCTCGGTTCATGCAAAATCATAAGGTCCTCGGTCTGGTCCAAGGCACCAAACCGCCCAATAATTCATTAATCGATAACTAAAACTTGAAATGTAGCTCTTCTTACTGGCCGATTGCATCAACGTAGATTCTTATTCTGTGTTCTAGTGTGCTGCTTGTACTGTGTCTGCATACCGCATCACGCGACAAGGGCTTGCAGACGATAAATGTAACCGTTTCAGAGAGAAAAGCGACCAATGTGACGATCTGGCGTTATGTCGATTCGATAGTAAATGACGGAAACGGGAGATTTTCTTAGGTTTTTACTACATATTAACACTTTACACAATTTCTCGTGTTACCTGGCTGCCAGTCCTCGGTTCATGCAAAATCTTAAGGTCCTCGGTCTGGTCCATGGTACCAAACCGCCCAATAATTCATTAATCGATAACTAAAACTTGAAATGTAGCTCTTCTTACTGGGCGATTGCATAAACTTAGATGCTTCTTCAGCGTTCTACTATGCCGCTTGTAGTGACTCTGCATACCGCATCACGCGACAAGGGCTTGCAGACGATAAATGTAACCGTTTCAGAGAGAAAAGCGACCACTGTGACGATCTGGCGTTATGTCGATTCGATAGTAAATGACGGAAACGGGAGATTTTCTTAGGTTTTTACTACATATTAACACTTTACACAATTTCTCGTGTTGCCTGGCTGCCAGCCCTCGGTTCATGCAAAATCTTAAGGTCCTCGGTCTGGTCCAAGGCACCAAACCGCCCAATAATTCATTAATCGAAAACTAAAACTTGAAATGTAGCTCCTCTTACTGGGCGATTGCATAAACTTAGATGCTTCTTCAGTGTTCTACTATGCCGCTTGTAGTGACTCTGCATGCCGCATCACGCGACAAGGGCTTGCAGACGATAAATGTAACCGTTTCAGAGAGAAAAGCGACCAATGTGACGATCTGGCGTTATGTCGATTCGATAGTAAATGACGGAAACGGGAGATTTTCTTAGGTTTTTACTACATATTAACACTTTACACAATTTCTCGTGTTACCTGGCTGCCAGTCCTCGGTTCATGCAAAATCTTAAGGTCCTCGGTCTGGTCCAAGGCACCAAACCGCCCAATAATTCATTAATCGATGACTAAAACTTGAAATGTAGCTCTTCTTACTGGCCGATTGCATCAACGTAGATTCTTATTCTGTGTTCTAGTGTGCTGCTTGTACTGTGTCTGCATACCGCATCACGCGACAAGGGCTTGCAGACGAAAAATGTAACCGTTTCAGAGAGAAAAGCGACCAATGTGACGATCTGGCGTTATGTCGATTCGATAGTAAATGACGGAAACGGGAGATTTTCTTAGGTTTTTACTACATATTAACACTTTACACAATTTCTCGTGTTACCTGGCTGCCAGTCCTCGGTTCATGCAAAATCTTAAGGTCCTCGGTCTGGTCCAAGGCACCAAACCGCCCAATAATTCATTAATCGATAACTAAAACTTGAAATGTAGCTCTTCTTACTGGGCGATTGCATAAACTTAGATGCTTCTTCAGTGTTCTACTATGCCGCTTGTAGTGACTCTGCATACCCCATCACGCGACAAGGGCTTGCAGACGATAAATGTAACCGTTTCAGAGAGAAAAGCGACCACTGTGACGATCTGGCGTTATCTCGATTCGATAGTAAATGACGGAAACGGGAGATTTTCTTAGGTTTTTACTACATATTAACACTTTACACAATTTCTCGTGTTACCTGGCTGCCAGTCCTCGGTTCATGCAAAATCATAAGGTCCTCGGTCTGGTCCAAGGCACCAAACCGCCCAATAATTCATTAATCGATAACTAAAACTTGAAATGTAGCTCTTCTTACTGGCCGATTGCATCAACGTAGATTCTTATTCTGTGTTCTAGTGTGCTGCTTGTACTGTGTCGGCATACCGCATCACGCGACAAGGGCTTGCAGACGATAAATGTAACCGTTTCAGAGAGAAAAGCGACCAATGTGACGATCTGGCGTTATGTCGATTCGATAGTAAATGACGGAAACGGGAGATTTTCTTAGGTTTTTACTACATATTAACACTTTACACAATTTCTCGTGTTACCTGGCTGCCAGTCCTCGGTTCATGCAAAATCTTAAGGTCCTCGGTCTGGTCCAAGGCACCAAACCGCCCAATAATTCATTAATCGATAACTAAAACTTGAAATGTAGCTCTTCTTACTGGCCGATTGCATCAACGTAGATTCTTATTCTGTGTTCTAGTGTGCTGCTTGTACTGTGTCTGCATACCGCATCACGCGACAAGGGCTTGCAGACGATAAATGTAACCGTTTCAGAGAGAAAAGCGACCAATGTGACGATCTGGCGTTATGTCGATTCGATAGTAAATGACGGAAACGGGAGATATTCTTAGGTTTTTACTACATATTAACACTTTACACAATTTCTCGTGTTACCTGGCTGCCAGTCCTCGGTTCATGCAAAATCTTAAGGTCCTCGGTCTGGTCCAAGGCACCAAACCGCCCAATAATTCATTAATCGATAACTAAAACTTGAAATGTAGCTCTTCTTACTGGCCGATTGCATCAACGTAGATTCTTATTCTGTGTTCTAGTGTGCTGCTTGTACTGTGTCTGCATACCGCATCACGCGACAAGGGCTTGCAGACGATAAATGTAACCGTTTCAGTGAGAAAAGCGACCACTGTGACGATCTGGCGTTATGTCGATACGATAGTAAATGACGGAAACGGGAGATTTTCTTAGGTTTTCACTACATATTAACACTTTATACAATTTCTCGTGTTACCTGGCTGCCAGTCCTCGGTTCATGCAAAATCTTAAGGTCCTCGGTCTGGTCCAAGGCACCAAACCGCCCAATAATTCATTAATCGATAACTAAAACTTGAAATGTAGCTCTTCTTACTGGGCGATTGCATAAACTTAGATGCTTCTTCAGTGTTCTACTATGCCACTTGTAGTAACTCTGCGTACCGCATCACGCGACAAGGGCTTGCAGACGGTAAATGTAACCGTTTCAGAGAGAAAAGCGACCACTGTGACGATCTGGCGTTATGTCGATTCGATAGTAAATGACGGAAACGGGAGATTTTCTTAGGTTTTTACTACATATTAACACTTTACACAATTTCTCGTGTTACCTGGCTGCCAGTCCTCGGTTCATGCAAAATCTTAAGGTCCTCGGTCTGGTCCAAGGCACCAAACCGCCCAATAATTCATTAATCGATAACTAAAACTTGAAATGTAGCTCTTCTTACTGGGCGATTGCATAAACTTAGATGCTTCTTCAGTGTTCTACTATGCCGCTTGTAGTGACTCTGCATACCCCATCACGCGACAAGGGCTTGCAGACGATAAATGTAACCGTTTCAGAGAGAAAAGCGACCACTGTGACGATCTGGCGTTATCTCGATTCGATAGTAAATGACGGAAACGGGAGATTTTCTTAGGTTTTTACTACATATTAACACTTTACACAATTTCTCGTGTTACCTGGCTGCCAGTCCTCGGTTCATGCAAAATGATAAGGTCCTCGGTCTGGTCCAAGGCACCAAACCGCCCAATAATTCATTAATCGATAACTAAAACTTGAAATGTAGCTCTTCTTACTGGCCGATTGCATCAACGTAGATTCTTATTCTGTGTTCTAGTGTGCTGCTTGTACTGTGTCTGCATACCGCATCACGCGACAAGGGCTTGCAGACGATAAATGTAACCGTTTCAGAGAGAAAAGCGACCAATGTGACGATCTGGCGTTATGTCGATTCGATAGTAAATGACGGAAACGGGAGATTTTCTTAGGTTTTTACTACATATTAACACTTTACACAATTTCTCGTGTTACCTGGCTGCCAGTCCTCGGTTCATGCAAAATCTTAAGGTCCTCGGTCTGGTCCAAGGCACCAAACCGCCCAATAATTCATTAATCGATAACTAAAACTTGAAATGTAGCTCTTCTTACTGGCCGATTGCATCAACGTAGATTCCTATTCTGTGTTCTAGTGTGCTGCTTGTACTGTGTCTGCATACCGCATCACGCGACAAGGGCTTGCAGACGATAAATGTAACCGTTTCAGAGAGAAAAGCGACCAATGTGACGATCTGGCGTTATGTCGATTCGATTGTAAATGACGGAAACGGGAGATTTTCTTAGGTTTTTACTACATATTAACACTTTACACAATTTCTCGTGTTACCTGGCTGCCAGTCCTCGGTTCATGCAAAATCTTAAGGTCCTCGGTCTGGTCCAAGGCACCAAACCGCCCAATAATTCATTAATCGATAACTAAAACTTGAAATGTAGCTCTTCTTACTGGCCGATTGCATCAACGTAGATTCTTATTCTGTGTTCTAGTGTGCTGCTTGTACTGTGTCTGCATACCGCATCACGTGACAAGGGCTTGCAGACGATAAATGTAACCGTTTCAGTGAGAAAAGCGACCACTGTGACGATCTGGCGTTATGTCGATACGATAGTAAATGACGGAAACGGGAGATTTTCTTAGGTTTTCACTACATATTAACACTTTACACAATTTCTCGTGTTACGTGGTTGCCAGTCCTCGGTTCATGCAAAATCTTAAGGTCCTCGGTCTGGTCCAAGGCACCAAACCGCCCAATAATTCATTAATCGATAACTAAAACTTGAAATGTAGCTCTTCTTACTGGGCGATTGCATAAACTTAGATGCTTCTTCAGTGTTCTACTATGCCACTTGTAGTAACTCTGCGTACCGCATCACGCGACAAGGGCTTGCAGACGGTAAATGTAACCGTTTCAGAGAGAAAAGCGACCACTGTGACGATCTGGCGTTATGTCGATTCGATAGTAAATGACGGAAACGGGAGATTTTCTTAGGTTTTTACTACATATTAACACTTTACACAATTTCTCGTGTTACCTGGCTGCCAGTCCTCGGTTCATGCAAAATCTTAAGGTCCTCGGTCTGGTCCAAGGCACCAAACCGCCCAATAATTCATTAATCGATAACTAAAACTTGAAATGTAGCTCTTCTTACTGGCCGATTGCATCAACGTAGATTCTTATTCTGTGTTCTAGTGTGCTGCTTGTACTGTGTCTGCATACCGCATCACGCGACAAGGGCTTGCAGACGATAAATGTTACCGTTTCAGAGAGAAAAGCGACCACTGTGACGATCTGGCGTTATGTCGATTCGATAGTAAATGACGGAAACGGGAGATTTTCTTAGGTTTTTACTACATATTAACACTTTACACAATTTCTCGTGTTACCTGGCTGCCAGTCCTCGGTTCATGCAAAATCTTAAGGTCCTCGGTCTGGTCCAAAGCACCAAACCGCCCAATAATTCATTAATCGATAACTAAAACTTGAACTGCAGCTCTTCTTACTGGGTGATTGCATAAACTTAGATGCTTCTTCAGTGTTCTACTATGCCGCTTGTAGTGACTCTGCATACCGCATCACGCGACAAGGGCTTGCAGACGATAAATGTAACCGTTTCAGAGAGAAAAGCGACCACTGTGACGATCTGGCGTTATGTCGATTCGATAGTAAATGACGGAAACGGGAGATTTTCTTGGGTTTTTACTACATATTAACACTTTACACAATTTCTCGTGTTACCTGGCTGCCAGTCCTCGGTTCATGCAAAATCTTAAGGTCCTCGGTCTGGTCCAAGGCACCAAACCGCCCAATAATTCATTAATCGATAACTAAAACTTGAAATGTAGCTCTTCTTACTGGCCGATTGCATCAACGTAGATTCTTATTCTGTGTTCTAGTGTGCTGCTTGTACTGTGTCTGCATACCGCATCACGCGACAAGGGCTTGCAGACGATAAACGTAACCGTTTCAGAGAGAAAAGCGACCACTGTGACGATCTGGCGTTATGTCGATTCGATAGTAAATGACGGAAACGGGAGATTTTCTTAGGTTTTTACTACATATTAACACATTACACAATTTCTCGTGTTACCTGGCTGCCAGTCCTCGGTTCATGCAAAATCTTAAGGTCCTCGGTCTGGTCCAAGGCACCAAACCGCCCAATAATTCATTAATCGATAACTAAAACTTGAAATGTAGCTCTTCTTACTGGCCGATTGCATCAACGTAGATTCTTATTCTGTGTTCTAGTGTGCTGCTTGTACTGTGTCTGCATACCGCATCACGCGACAAGGGCTTGCAGACGATAAATGTAACCGTTTCAGAGAGAAAAGCGACCAATGTGACGATCTGGCGTTATGTCGATTCGATAGTAAATGACGGAAACGGGAGATTTTCTTAGGTTTTTACTACATATTAACACTTTACACAATTTCTCGTGTTACCTGGCTGCCAGTCCTCAGTTCATGCAAAATCTTAAGGTCCTCGGTCTGGTCCAAGCCACCAAACCGCCCAATAATTCATTAATCGATAACTAAAACTTGAAATGTAGCTCTTCTTACTGGCCGATTGCATCAACGTAGATTCTTATTCTGTGCTCTAGTGTGCTGCTTGTACTGTGTCTGCATACCGCATCACGCGACAAGGGCTTGCAGACGATAAATGTAACTGTTTCAGAGAGAAAAGCGACCAATGTGACGATCTGGCGTTATGTCGATTCGATAGTAAATGACGGAAACGAGAGATTTTCTTAGGTTTTTACTACATATTAACACTTTACACAATTTCTCGTGTTACCTGGCTGCCAGTCCTCGGTTCATGCAAAATCTTAAGGTCCTCGGTCTGGTCCAAGGCACCAAACCGCCCAATAATTCATTAATCGATAACTAAAACTTGAAATGTAGCTCTTCTTACTGGCCGATTTCATCAACGTAGATTCTTATTCTGTGTTCTAGTGTGCTGCTTGTACTGTGTCTGCATACCGCATCACGCGACAAGGGCTTGCAGACGATAAATGTAACCGTTTCAGAGAGAAAAGCGACCAATGTGACGATCTGGCGTTATGTCGATTCGATAGTAAATGACGGAAACGGGAGATTTTCTTAGGTTTTTACTACATATTAACACTTTACACAATTTCTCGTGTTACCTGGCTGCCAGTCCTCGGTTCATGCAAAATCTTAAGGTCCTCGGTCTGGTCCAAGGCACCAAACCGCCCAATAATTCATTAATCGATAACTAAAACTTGAAATGTAGCTCTTCTTACTGGCCGATTGCATCAACGTAGATTCTTATTCTGTGTTCTAGTGTGCTGCTTGTACTGTGTCTGCATACCACATCACGCGACAAGGGCTTGCAGACGATAAATGTAACCGTTTCAGAGAGAAAAGCGACCACTGTGACGATCTGGCGTTATGTCGATTCGATAGTAAATGACGGAAACGGGAGATTTTCTTAGGTTTTTACTACATATTAACACTTTACACAATTTCTCGTGTTACCTGGCTGCCAGTCCTCGGTTCATGCAAAATCTTAAGGTCCTCGGTCTGGTCCAAGGCACCAAACCGCCCAATAATTCATTAATCGATAACTAAAACTTGAAATGTAGCTCTTCTTACTGGCCGATTGCATCAACGTAGATTCTTATTCTGTGTTCTAGTGTGCTGCTTGTACTGTGTCTGCATACCGCATCACGCGACAAGGGCTTGCAGACGATAAATGTAACCGTTTCAGAGAGAAAAGCGACCAATGTGACGATCTGGCGTTATGTCGATTCGATAGTAAATGACGGAAACGGGAGATTTTCTTAGGTTTTTACTACATATTAACACTTTACACAATTTCTCGTGTTACCTGGCTGCCAGTCCTCGGTTCATGCAAAATCTTAAGGTCCTCGGTCTGGTCCAAGGCACCAAACCGCCCAATAATTCATTAATCGATAACTAAAACTTGAAATGTAGCTCTTCTTACTGGCCGATTGCATCAACGTAGATTCTTATTCTGTGTTCTAGTGTGCTGCTTGTACTGTGTCTGCATACCGCATCACGCGACAAGGGCTTGCAGACGATAAATGTAACCGTTTCAGAGAGAAAGGCGACCACTGTGACGATCTGGCGTTATGTCGATTCGATAGTAAATGACGGAAACGGGAGATTTTCTTAGGTTTTTACTACATATTAACACTTTACACAATTTCTCGTGTTACCTGGCTGCCAGTCCTCGGTTCATGCAAAATCTTAAGGTCCTCGGTCTGGTCCAAGGCACCAAACCGCCCAATAATTCATTAATCGATAACTAAAACTTGAAATGTAGCTCTTCTTACTGGCCGATTGCATCAACGTAGATTCCTATTCTGTGTTCTAGTGTGCTGCTTGTACTGTGTCTGCATACCGCATCACGCGACAAGGGCTTGCAGACGATAAATGTAACCGTTTCAGAGAGAAAAGCGACCAATATGACGATCTGGCGTTATGTCGATTCGATAGTAAATGACGGAAACGGGAGATTTTCTTAGGTTTTTACTACATATTAACACTTTACACAATTTCTCGTGTTACTTGGCTGCCAGGCCTCGGTTCATGCAAAATCTTAAGGTCCTCGGTCTGGTCCAAGGCACCAAACCACCCAATAATTCATTAATCGATAACTAAAACTTGAAATGTAGCTCTTCTTACTGGCCGATTGCATCAACGTAGATTCTTATTCTGTGTTCTAGTGTGCTGCTTGTACTGTGTCTGCATACCGCATCACGCGACAAGGGCCTGCAGACGTTAAATGTAACCGTTTCAGAGAGAAAAGCGACCACTGTGACGATCTGGCGTTATGTCGATTCGATAGTAAATGACGGAAACGAGAGATTTTCTTAGGTTTTTACTACATATTAACACTTTAAACAATTTCTCGTGTTACCTGGCTGCCAGTCCTCGGTTCATGCAAAATCTTAAGGTCCTCGGTCTGGTCCAAGGCACCAAACCGCCCAATAATTCATTAATCGATGACTAAAACTTGAAATGTAGCTCTTCTTACTGGCCGATTGCATCAACGTAGATTCTTATTCTGTGTTCTAGTGTGCTGCTTGTACTGTGTCTGCATACCGCATCACGCGACAAGGGCTTGCAGACGAAAAATGTAACCGTTTCAGAGAGAAAAGCGACCAATGTGACGATCTGGCGTTATGTCGATTCGATAGTAAATGACGGAAACGGGAGATTTTCTTAGGTTTTTACTACATATTAACACTTTACACAATTTCTCGTGTTACCTGGCTGCCAGTCCTCGGTTCATGCAAAATCTTAAGGTCCTCGGTCTGGTCCAAGGCACCAAACCGCCCAATAATTCATAAATCGATAACTAAAACTTGAAATGTAGCTCTTCTTACTGGGCGATTGCATAAACTTAGATGCTTCTTCAGTGTTCTACTATGCCGCTTGTAGTGACTCTGCATACCCCATCACGCGACAAGGGCTTGCAGACGATAAATGTAACCGTTTCAGAGAGAAAAGCGACCACTGTGACGATCTGGCGTTATCTCGATTCGATAGTAAATGACGGAAACGGGAGATTTTCTTAGGTTTTTACTACATATTAACAATTTACACAATTTCTCGTGTTACCTGGCTGCCAGTCCTCGGTTCATGCAAAATCATAAGGTCCTCGGTCTGGTCCAAGGCACCAAACCGCCCAATAATTCATTAATCGATAACTAAAACTTGAAATGTAGCTCTTCTTACTGGCCGATTGCATCAACGTAGATTCTTATTCTGTGTTCTAGTGTGCTGCTTGTACTGTGTCTGCATACCGCATCACGCGACAAGGGCTTGCAGACGATAAATGTAACCGTTTCAGAGAGAAAAGCGACCAATGTGACGATCTGGCGTTATGTCGATTCGATAGTAAATGACGGAAACGGGAGATTTTCTTAGGTTTTTACTACATATTAACACTTTACACAATTTCTCGTGTTACCTGGCTGCCAGTCCTCGGTTCATGCAAAATCTTAAGGTCCTCGGTCTGGTCCAAGGCACCAAACCGCCCAATAATTCATTAATCGATAACTAAAACTTGAAATGTAGCTCTTCTTACTGGCCGATTGCATCAACGTAGATTCTTATTCTGTGTTCTAGTGTGCTGCTTGTACTGTGTCTGCATACCGCATCACGCGACAAGGGCTTGCAGACGATAAATGTAACCGTTTCAGAGAGAAAAGCGACCACTGTGACGATCTGGCGTTATGTCGATTCGATAGTAAATGACGGAAACGGGAGATTTTCTTAGGTTTTTACTACATATTAACACTTTACACAATTTCTCGTGTTACCTGGCTGCCAGTCCTCGGTTCATGCAAAATCTTAAGGTCCTCGGTCTGGTCCAAGGCACCAAACCGCCCAATAATTCATTAATCGATAACTAAAACTTGAAATGTAGCTCTTCTTACTGGCCGATTGCATCAACGTAGATTCTTATTCTGTGTTCTAGTGTGCTGCTTGTACTGTGTCTGCATACCGCATCACGCGACAAGGGCTTGCAGACGATAAATGTAACCGTTTCAGAGAGAAAAGCGACCACTGTGACGATCTGGCGTTATGTCGATTCGATAGTAAATGACGGAAACGGGAGATTTTCTTAGGTTTTTACTACATATTAACACTTTACACAATTTCTCGTGTTACCTGGCTGCCAGTCCTCGGTTCATGCAAAATCTTAAGGTCCTCGGTCTGGTCCAAGGCACCAAACCGCCCAATAATTCATTAATCGATAACTAAAACTTGAAATGTAGCTCTTCTTACTGGGCGATTGCATAAACTTAGATGCTTCTTCAGTGTTCTACTATGCCGCTTGTAGTGACTCTGCATACCCCATCACGCGACAAGGGCTTGCAGACGATAAATGTAACCGTTTCAGAGAGAAAAGCGACCAATGTGACGATCTGGCGTTATGTCGATTCGATAGTAAATGACGGAAACGGGAGATTTTCTTAGGTTTTTACTACATATTAACACTTTACACAATTTCTCGTGTTACCTGGCAGCCAGTCCTCGGTTCATGCAAAATCTTAAGGACCTCGGTCTGGTCCAAGGCACCAAACCGCCCAATAATTCATTAATCGATAACTAAAACTTGAAATGTAGCTCTTCTTACTGGCCGATTGCATCAACGTAGATTCTTATTCTGTGTTCTAGTGTGCTGCTTGTACTGTGTCTGCATACCGCATCACGCGACAAGGGCTTGCAGACGAAAAATGTAACCGTTTCAGGGAGAAAAGCGACCAATGTGACGATCTGGCGTTATGTCGATTCGATAGTAAATGACGGAAACGAGAGATTTTCTTAGGTTTTTACTACATATTAACACTTTACACAATTTCTCGTGTTACCTGGCTGCCAGTCCTCGGTTCATGCAAAATCTTAAGGTCCTCGGTCTGGTCCAAGGCACCAAACCGCCCAATAATTCATTAATCGATAACTAAAACTTGAAATGTAGCTCTTCTTACTGGGCGATTGCATAAACTTAGATGCTTCTTCAGTGTTCTACTATGCCGCTTGTACTGTGTCTGCATACCGCATCACGCGACAAGGGCTTGCAGACGATAAATGTAACCGTTTCAGAGAGAAAAGCGACCACTGTGACGATCTGGCGTTATGTCGATGCGATAGTAAATGACGGAAACGGGAGATTTTCTTAGGTTTTTACTACATATTAACACTTTACACAATTTCTCGTGTTACCTGGCTGCCAGTCCTCGGTTCATGCAAAATCTTAAGGTCCTCGGTCTGGTCCAAGGCACCAAACCGCCCAATAATTCATTAATCGATAACTAAAACTTGAAATGTAGCTCTTCTTACTGGCCGATTGCATCAACGTAGATTCTTATTCTGTGTTCTAGTGTGCTGCTTGTACTGTGTCTGCATACCGCATCACGCGACAAGGGCTTGCAGACGATAAATGTAACCGTTTCAGAGAGAAAAGCGACCAATGTGACGATCTGGCGTTATGTCGATTCGATAGTAAATGACGGAAACGGGAGATTTTCTTAGGTTTTTACTACATATTAACACTTTACACAATTTCTCGTGTTACCTGGCTGCCAGTCCTCGGTTCATGCAAAATCTTAAAGACCTCGGTCTGGTCCAAGGCACCAAACCGCCCAATAATTCATTAATCGATAACTAAAACTTGAAATGTAGCTCTTCTTACTGGCCGATTGCATCAACGTAGATTCTTATTCTGTGTTCTAGTGTGCTGCTTGTACTGTGTCTGCATACCGCGTCACGCGACAAGGGCTTGCAGACGATAAATGTAACCGTTTCAGAGAGAAAAGCGACCACTGTGACGATCTGGCGTTATGTCGATTCGATAGTAAATGACGGAAACGGGAGATTTTCTTAGGTTTTTACTACATATTAACACTTTACACAATTTCTCGTGTTACCTGGCTGCCAGTCCTCGGTTCATGCAAAATCTTAAGGTCCTCGGTCTGGTCCAAGGCACCAAACCGCCCAATAATTCATTAATCGAAAACTAAAACTTGAAATGTAGCTCTTCTTACTGGGCGATTGCATAAACTTAGATGCTTCTTCAGTGTTCTACTATGCCGCTTGTAGTGACTCTGCATGCCGCATCACGCGACAAGGGATTGCAGACGATTAATGTAACCGTTTCAGAGAGAAAAGCGACCACTGTGACGATCTGGCGTTATGTCGATTCGATAGTAAATGACGGAAACGGGAGATTTTCTTAGGTTTTTACTACATATTAACACTTTACACAATTTCTCGTGTTACCTGGCTGCCAGTCCTCGGTTCATGCAAAATCTTAAGGTCCTCGGTCTGGTCCAACGCACCAAACCGCCCAATAATTCATGAATCGATAACTAAAACTTGAAATGTAGCTCTTCTTACTGGGCGATTGCATAAACTTAGATGCTTCTTCAGTGTTCTACTATGCCGCTTGTAGTGACTCTGCATACCGCATCACGCGACAACGGCTTGCAGACGATAAATGTAACCGTTTCAGAGAGAAAAGCGACCAATGTGACGATCTGGCGTTATGTCGATTCGATAGTAAATGACGGAAACGGGAGATTTTCTTAGGTTTTTACTACATATTAACACTTTACACAATTTCTCGTGTTACCTGGCTGCCAGTCCTCGGTTCATGCAAAATCTTAAGGTCCTCGGTCTGGTCCAAGGCACCAAACCGCCCAATAATTCATTAATCGATGACTAAAACTTGAAATGTAGCTCTTCTTACTGGCCGATTGCATCAACGTAGATTCTTATTCTGTGTTCCAGTGTGCTGCTTGTACTGTGTCTGCATACCGCATCACGCGACAAGGGCTTGCAGACGAAAAATGTAACCGTTTCAGAGAGAAAAGCGACCAATGTGACGATCTGGCGTTATGTCGATTCGATAGTAAATGACGGAAACGGGAGATTTTCTTAGGTTTTTACTACATATTAACACTTTACACAATTTCTCGTGTTACCTGGCTGCCAGTCCTCGGTTCATGCAAAATCTTAAGGTCCTCGGTCTGGTCCAAGGCACCAAACCGCCCAATAATTCATTAATCGATAACTAAAACTTGAAATGTAGCTCTTCTTACTGGGCGATTGCATAAACTTAGATGCTTCTTCAGTGTTCTACTATGCCGCTTGTAGTGACTCTGCATACCCCATATCGCGACAAGGGCTTGCAGACGATAAATGTAACCGTTTCAGAGAGAAAAGCGACCACTGTGACGATCTGGCGTTATCTCGATTCGATAGTAAATGACGGAAACGGGAGATTTTCTTAGGTTTTTACTACATATTAACAATTTACACAATTTCTCGTGTTACCTGGCTGCCAGTCCTCGGTTCATGCAAAATCATAAGGTCCTCGGTCTGGTCCAAGGCACCAAACCGCCCAATAATTCATTAATCGATAACTAAAACTCGAAATGTAGCTCTTCTTACTGGCCGATTGCATCAACGTAGATTCTTATTCTGTGTTCTAGTGTGCTGCTTGTACTGTGTCTGCATACCGCATCACGCGACAAGGGCTTGCAGACGATAAATGTAACCGTTTCAGAGAGAAAAGCGACCACTGTGACGATCTGGCGTTATGTCGATTCGATAGTAAATGACGGAAACGGGAGATTTTCTTAGGTTTTTACTACATATTAACACTTTACACAATTTCTCGTGTTACCTGGCTGCCAGTCCTCGGTTCATGCAAAATCTTAAGGTCCTCGGTCTGGTCCAAGGCACCAAACCGCCCAATAATTCATTAATCGAAAACTAAAACTTGAAACGTAGCTCTTCTTACTGGGCGATTGCATAAACTTAGATGCTTCTTCAGTGTTCTACTATGCCGCTTGTAGTGACTCTGCATGCCGCATCACGCGACAAGGGCTTGCAGACGATTAATGTAACCGTTTCAGAGAGAAAAGCGACCACTGTGACGATGTGGCGTTATGTCGATTCGATAGTAAATGACGGAAACGGGAGATTTTCTTAGGTTTTTACTACATATTAACACTTTACACAATTTCTCGTGTTACCTGGCTGCCAGTCCTCGGTTCATGCAAAATCTTAAGGTCCTCGGTCTGGTCCAACGCACCAAACCGCCCAATAATTCATGAATCGATAACTAAAACTTGAAATGTAGCTCTTCTTACTGGGCGATTGCATAAACTTAGATGCTTCTTCAGTGTTCTACTATGCCGCTTGTAGTGACTCTGCATACCGCATCACGCGACAACGGCTTGCAGACGATAAATGTAACCGTTTCAGAGAGAAAAGCGACCAATGTGACGATCTGGCGTTATGTCGATTCGATAGTAAATGACGGAAACGGGAGATTTTCTTAGGTTTTTACTACATATTAACACTTTACACAATTTCTCGTGTTACCTGGCTGCCAGTCCTCGGTTCATGCAAAATCTTAAGGTCCTCGGTCTGGTCCAAGGCACCAAACCGCCCAATAATTCATTAATCGATAACTAAAACTTGAAATGTAGCTCTTCTTACTGGCCGATTGCATCAACGTAGATTCTTATTCTGTGTTCTAGTGTGCTGCTTGTACTGTGTCTGCATACCGCATCACGCGACAAGGGCTTGCAGACGATAAATGTAACCGTTTCAGAGAGAAAAGCGACCAATGTGACGATCTGGCGTTATGTCGATTCGATAGTAAATGACGGAAACGGGAGATTTTCTTAGGTTTTTACTACATATTAACACTTTACACAATTTCTCGTGTTACCTGGCTGCCAGTCCTCGGTTCATGCAAAATCTTAAAGACCTCGGTCTGGTCCAAGGCACCAAACCGCCCAATAATTCATTAATCGATAACTAAAACTTGAAATGTAGCTCTTCTTACTGGCCGATTGCATCAACGTAGATTCTTATTCTGTGTTCTAGTGTGCTGCTTGTACTGTGTCTGCATACCGCGTCACGCGACAAGGGCTTGCAGACGATAAATGTAACCGTTTCAGAGAGAAAAGCGACCACTGTGACGATCTGGCGTTATGTCGATTCGATAGTAAATGACGGAAACGGGAGATTTTCTTAGGTTTTTACTACATATTAACACTTTACACAATTTCTCGTGTTACCTGGCTGCCAGTCCTCGGTTCATGCAAAATCTTAAGGTCCTCGGTCTGGTCCAAGGCACCAAACCGCCCAATAATTCATTAATCGAAAACTAAAACTTGAAATGTAGCTCTTCTTACTGGGCGATTGCATAAACTTAGATGCTTCTTCAGTGTTCTACTATGCCGCTTGTAGTGACTCTGCATGCCGCATCACGCGACAAGGGATTGCAGACGATTAATGTAACCGTTTCAGAGAGAAAAGCGACCACTGTGACGATCTGGCGTTATGTCGATTCGATAGTAAATGACGGAAACGGGAGATTTTCTTAGGTTTTTACTACATATTAACACTTTACACAATTTCTCGTGTTACCTGGCTGCCAGTCCTCGGTTCATGCAAAATCTTAAGGTCCTCGGTCTGGTCCAACGCACCAAACCGCCCAATAATTCATGAATCGATAACTAAAACTTGAAATGTAGCTCTTCTTACTGGGCGATTGCATAAACTTAGATGCTTCTTCAGTGTTCTACTATGCCGCTTGTAGTGACTCTGCATACCGCATCACGCGACAACGGCTTGCAGACGATAAATGTAACCGTTTCAGAGAGAAAAGCGACCAATGTGACGATCTGGCGTTATGTCGATTCGATAGTAAATGACGGAAACGGGAGATTTTCTTAGGTTTTTACTACATATTAACACTTTACACAATTTCTCGTGTTACCTGGCTGCCAGTCCTCGGTTCATGCAAAATCTTAAGGTCCTCGGTCTGGTCCAAGGCACCAAACCGCCCAATAATTCATTAATCGATGACTAAAACTTGAAATGTAGCTCTTCTTACTGGCCGATTGCATCAACGTAGATTCTTATTCTGTGTTCCAGTGTGCTGCTTGTACTGTGTCTGCATACCGCATCACGCGACAAGGGCTTGCAGACGAAAAATGTAACCGTTTCAGAGAGAAAAGCGACCAATGTGACGATCTGGCGTTATGTCGATTCGATAGTAAATGACGGAAACGGGAGATTTTCTTAGGTTTTTACTACATATTAACACTTTACACAATTTCTCGTGTTACCTGGCTGCCAGTCCTCGGTTCATGCAAAATCTTAAGGTCCTCGGTCTGGTCCAAGGCACCAAACCGCCCAATAATTCATTAATCGATAACTAAAACTTGAAATGTAGCTCTTCTTACTGGGCGATTGCATAAACTTAGATGCTTCTTCAGTGTTCTACTATGCCGCTTGTAGTGACTCTGCATACCCCATATCGCGACAAGGGCTTGCAGACGATAAATGTAACCGTTTCAGAGAGAAAAGCGACCACTGTGACGATCTGGCGTTATCTCGATTCGATAGTAAATGACGGAAACGGGAGATTTTCTTAGGTTTTTACTACATATTAACAATTTACACAATTTCTCGTGTTACCTGGCTGCCAGTCCTCGGTTCATGCAAAATCATAAGGTCCTCGGTCTGGTCCAAGGCACCAAACCGCCCAATAATTCATGAATCGATAACTAAAACTTGAAATGTAGCTCTTCTTACTGGGCGATTGCATAAACTTAGATGCTTCTTCAGTGTTCTACTATGCCGCTTGTAGTGACTCTGCATACCGCATCACGCGACAACGGCTTGCAGACGATAAATGTAACCGTTTCAGAGAGAAAAGCGACCAATGTGACGATCTGGCGTTATGTCGATTCGATAGTAAATGACGGAAACGGGAGATTTTCTTAGGTTTTTACTACATATTAACACTTTACACAATTTCTCGTGTTACCTGGCTGCCAGTCCTCGGTTCATGCAAAATCTTAAGGTCCTCGGTCTGGTCCAAGGCACCAAACCGCCCAATAATTCATTAATCGATGACTAAAACTTGAAATGTAGCTCTTCTTACTGGCCGATTGCATCAACGTAGATTCTTATTCTGTGTTCTAGTGTGCTGCTTGTACTGTGTCTGCATACCGCATCACGCGACAAGGGCTTGCAGACGAAAAATGTAACCGTTTCAGAGAGAAAAGCGACCAATGTGACGATCTGGCGTTATGTCGATTCGATAGTAAATGACGGAAACGGGAGATTTTCTTAGGTTTTTACTACATATTAACACTTTACACAATTTCTCGTGTTACCTGGCTGCCAGTCCTCGGTTCATGCAAAATCTTAAGGTCCTCGGTCTGGTCCAAGGCACCAAACCGCCCAATAATTCATTAATCGATAACTAAAACTTGAAATGTAGCTCTTCTTACTGGGCGATTGCATAAACTTAGATGCTTCTTCAGTGTTCTACTATGCCGCTTGTAGTGACTCTGCATACCCCATCACGCGACAAGGGCTTGCAGACGATAAATGTAACCGTTTCAGAGAGAAAAGCGACCACTGTGACGATCTGGCGTTATCTCGATTCGATAGTAAATGACGGAAACGGGAGATTTTCTAAGGTTTTTACTACATATTAACAATTTACACAATTTCTCGTGTTACCTGGCTGCCAGTCCTCGGTTCATGAAAAATCATAAGGTCCTCGGTCTGGTCCAAGGCACCAAACCGCCCAATAATTCATTAATCGATAACTAAAACTTGAAATGTAGCTCTTCTTACTGGCCGATTGCATCAACGTAGATTCTTATTCTGTGTTCTAGTGTGCTGCTTGTACTGTGTCTGCATACCGCATCACGCGACAAGGGCTTGCAGACGATAAATGTAACCGTTTCAGAGAGAAAAGCGACCAATGTGACGATCTGGCGTTATGTCGATTCGATAGTAAATGACGGAAACGGGAGATTTTCTTAGGTTTTTACTACATATTAACACTTTACACAATTTCTCGTGTTACCTGGCTGCCAGTCCTCGGTTCATGCAAAATCTTAAGGACCTCGGTCTGGTCCAAGGCACCAAACCGCCCAATAATTCATTAATCGTTAACTAAAACTTGAAATGTAGCTCTTCTTACTGGCCGATTGCATCAACGTAGATTCTTATTCTGTGTTCTAGTGTGCTGCTTGTACTGTGTCTGCATACCGCATCACGCGACAAGGGCTTGCAGACGATAAATGTAACCGTTTCACAGAGAAAAGCGACCACTGTGACGATCTGGCGTTATGTCGATTCGATAGTAAATGACGGAAACGGGAGATTTTCTTAGGTTTTTACTACATATTAACACTTTACACAATTTCTCGTGTTACCTGGCTGCCAGTCCTCGGTTCATGCAATATCTTAAGGTCCTCGGTCTGGTCCAAGGCACCAAACCGCCCAATAATTCATTAATCGATAACTAAAACTTGAAATGTAGCTCTTCTTACTGCTCGATTGCATCAACGTAGATTCTTATTCTGTGTTCTAGTGTGCTGCTTGTACTGTGTCTGCATACCGCATCACGCGACAAGGGCTTGCAGACGATAAATGTAACCGTTTCAGAGAGAAAAGCGACCAATGTGACGATCTGGCGTTATGTCGATTCGATAGTAAATGACGGAAACGGGAGATTTTCTTAGGTTTTTACTACATATTAACACTTTACACAATTTCTCGTGTTACCTGGCAGCCAGTCCTCGGTTCATGCAAAATCTTAAGGACCTCGGTCTGGTCCAAGGCACCAAACCGCCCAATAATTCATTAATCGATAACTAAAACTTGAAATGTAGCTCTTCTTCCTGGCCGATTGCATCAACGTAGATTCTTATTCTGTGTTCTAGTGTGCTGCTTGTACTGTGTCTGCATACCGCATCACGCGACAAGGGCTTGCAGACGAAAAATGTAACCGTTTCAGGGAGAAAAGCGACCAATGTGACGATCTGGCGTTATGTCGATTCGATAGTAAATGACGGAAACGAGAGATTTTCTTAGGTTTTTACTACATATTAACACTTTACACAATTTCTCGTGTTACCTGGCTGCCAGTCCTCGGTTCATGCAAAATCTTAAGGTCCTCGGTCTGGTCCAAGGCACCAAACCGCCCAATAATTCATTAATCGATAACTAAAACTTGAAATGTAGCTCTTCTTACTGGCCGATTGCATCAACGTAGATTCTTATTCTGTGTTCTAGTGTGCTGCTTGTACTGTGTCTGCATACCGCGTCACGCGACAAGGGCTTGCAGACGATAAATGTAACCGTTTCAGAGAGAAAAGCGACCACTGTGACGATCTGGCGTTATGTCGATTCGATAGTAAATGACGGAAACGGGAGATTTTCTTAGGTTTTTACTACATATTAACACTTTACACAATTTCTCGTGTTACCTGGCTGCCAGTCCTCGGTTCATGCAAAATCTTAAGGTCCTCGGTCTGGTCCAAGGCACCAAACCGCCCAATAATTCATTAATCGAAAACTAAAACTTGAAATGTAGCTCTTCTTACTGGGCGATTGCATAAACTTAGATGCTTCTTCAGTGTACTACTATGCCGCTTGTAGTGACTCTGCATGCCGCATCACGCGACAACGGCTTGCAGACGATTAATGTAACCGTTTCAGAGAGAAAAGCGACCACTGTGACGATCTGGCGTTATGTCGATTCGATAGTAAATGACGGAAACGGGAGATTTTCTTAGGTTTTTACTACATATTAACACTTTACACAATTTCTCGTGTTACCTGGCTGCCAGTCCTCGGTTCATGCAAAATCTTAAGGTCCTCGGTCTGGTCCAACGCACCAAACCGCCCAATAATTCATGAATCGATAACTAAAACTTGAAATGTAGCTCTTCTTACTGGGCGATTGCATAAACTTAGATGCTTCTTCAGTGTTCTACTATGCCGCTTGTAGTGACTCTGCATACCGCATCACGCGACAACGGCTTGCAGACGATAAATGTAACCGTTTCAGAGAGAAAAGCGACCAATGTGACGATCTGGCGTTATGTCGATTCGATAGTAAATGACGGAAACGGGAGATTTTCTTAGGATTTTACTACATATTAACACTTTACACAATTTCTCGTGTTACCTGGCTGCCAGTCCTCGGTTCATGCAAAATCTTAAGGTCCTCGGTCTGGTCCAAGGCACCAAACCGCCCAATAATTCATTAATCGATAACTAAAACTTGAAATGTAGCTCTTCTTACTGGCCGATTGCATAAACTTAGATGCTTCTTCAGTGTTCTACTATGCCGCTTGTAGTGACTCTGCATACCGGATCACGCGACAAGGGCTTGCAGACGATAAATGTAACCGTTTCAGAGAGAAAAGCGACCACTGTGACGATCTGGCGTTATGTCGATTCGATAGTAAATGACGGAAACGGGAGATTTTCTTAGGTTTTTACTACATATTAAAACTTTACACAATTTCTCGTGTTACCTGGCTGCCAGTCCTCGGTTCATGCAAAATCTTAAGGTCCTCGGTCTGGTCCAAGGCACCAAACCGCCCAATAATTCATTAATCGATAACTAAAACTTGAAATGTAGCTCTTCTTACTGGCCGATTGCATAAACTTAGATGCTTCTTCAGTGTTCTACTATGCCGCTTGTAGTGACTCTGCATACCGCATCACGCGACAAGGGCTTGCAGACGATAAATGTAACCGTTTCAGAGAGAAAAGCGACCACTGTGACGATCTGGCGTTATGTCGATTCGATAGTAAATGACGGAAACGGGAGATTTTCTTAGGTTTTTACTACATATTAACACTTTACACAATTTCTCGTGTTACCTGGCTGCCAGGCCTCGGTTCATGCAAAATCTTAAGGTCCTCGGTCTGGTCCAAGGCACCAAACCGCCCAATAATTCATTAATCGATAACTAAAACCTGAAATGTAGCTCTTCTTACTGGCCGATTGCATCAACGTAGATTCTTATTCTGTGTTCTAGTGTGCTGCTTGTACTGTGTCTGCATACCGCATCACGCGACAAGGGCTTGCAGACGATTAATGTAACCGTTTCAGAGAGAAAAGCGACCAATGTGACGATCTGGCGTTATGTCGATTCGATAGTAAATGACGGAAACGGGAGATTTTCTTAGGTTTTTACTACATATTAACACTTTACACAATTTCTCGTGTTACCTGGCTGCCAGTCCTCGGTTCATGCAAAATCTTAAGGTCCTCGGTCTGGTCCAAGGCACCAAACCGCCCAATAATTCATTAATCGATAACTAAAACTTGAAATGTAGCTCTTCTTACTGGCCGATTGCATCAACGTAGATTCTTATTCTGTGTTCTAGTGTGCTGCTTGTACTGTGTCTGCATATCGCATCACGCGACAAGGGCTTGCAGACGATAAATGTAACCGTTTCAGAGAGAAAAGCGACCACTGTGACGATCTGGCTTTATGTCGATTCGATAGTAAATGACGGAAACGGGAGATTTTCTTAGGTTTTTACTACATATTAACACTTTACACAATTTCTCGTGTTACCTGGCTGCCAGTCCTCGGTTCATGCAAAATCTTAAGGTCCTCGGTCTGGTCCAAGGCACCAAACCGCCCAATAATTCATTAATCGATAACTAAAACTTGAAATGTAGCTCTTCTTACTGGCCGATTGCATCAACGTAGATTCTTATTCTGTGTTCTAGTGTGCTGCTTGTACTGTGTCTGCATACCGCATCACGCGACAAGGGCTTGCAGACGATAAATGTAACCGTTTCAGAGAGAAAAGCGACCACTGTGACGATCTGGCGTTATGTCGATTCGATAGTAAATGACGGAAACGGGAGATTTTCTTGTGTTTTTACTACAAATTAACACTTTACACAATTTCTCGTGTTACCTGGCTGCCAGTCCTCGGTTCATGCAAAATCTTAAGGTCCTCGGTCTGGTCTAAGGCACCAAACCGCCCAATAATTCATTAATCGATAACTAAAACTTGAAATGCAGCTCTTCTTACTGGCCGATTGCATCAACGTAGATTCTTATTCTGTGTTCTAGTGTGCTGCTTGTACTGTGTCTGCATACCGCATCACGCGACAAGGGCTTGCAGACGATAAATGTAACCGTTTCAGAGAGAAAAGCGACCAATGTGACGATCTGGCGTTATGTCGATTCGATAGTAAATGACGGAAACGGGAGATTTTCTTAGGATTTTACTACATATTAACACTTTACACAATTTCTCGTGTTACCTGGCTGCCAGTCCTCGGTTCAAGCAAAATCTTAAGGTCCTCGGTCTGGTCCAAGGCACCAAACCGCCCAATAATTCATTAATCGATAACTAAAACTTGAAATGTAGCTCTTCTTGCTGGCCGATTGCATCAACGTAGATTCTTATTCTGTGTTCTAGTGTGCTGCTTGTACTTTGTCTGCATACCGCATCACGTGACAAGGGCTTGCAGACGATAAATGTAACCGTTTCAGAGAGAAAAGCGACCAATGTGACGATCTGGCGTTATGTCGATTCGATAGTAAATGACGGAAACGGGAGATTTTCTTAGGTTTTTACTACATATTAACACTTTACACAATTTCTCGTGTTACCTGGCTGCCAGTCCTCGGTTCATGCAAAATCTTAAGGTCCTCGGTCTGGTCCAAAGCACCAAAACCCCCCTATAATTCATTAATCGATAACTAAAACTTGAAATGTAGCTCTTCTTACTGGCCGATTGCATCAACGTAGATTCTTATTCTGTGTTCTAGTGTGCTGCTTGTACTGTGTCTGCATACCGCATCACGCGACAAGGGCTTGCAGACGATAAATGTAACCGTTTCAGAGAGAAAAGCGACCAATGTGACGATCTGGCGTTATGTCGATTCGATAGTAAATGACGGAAACGGGAGATTTTCTTAGGTTTTTACTACATATTAACACTTTACACAATTTCTCGTGTTACCTGGCTGCCAGTCCTCGGTTCATGCAAAATCTTAAGGTCCTCGGTCTGGTCCAAGCCACCAAACCGCCCAATAATTCATTAATCGATAACTAAAACTTGAAATGTAGCTCTTCTTACTGGCCGATTGCATCAACGTAGATTCTTATTCTGTGTTCTAGTGTGCTGCTTGTACTGTGTCTGCATACCGCATCACGCGACAAGGGCTTGCAGACGATAAATGTAACCGTTTCAGAGAGAAAAGCTACCAATGTGACGATCTGGCGTTATGTCGATTCGATAGTAAATGACGAAAACGGGAGATTTTCTTAGGTTTTTACTACATATTAACACTTTACACAATTTCTCGTGTTACCTGGCTGCCAGTCCTCGGTTCATGCAAAATCTTAAGGTCCTCGGTCTGGTCCAAGGCACCAAACCGCCCAATAATTCATTAATCGATAACTAAAACTTGAAATGTAGCTCTTCTTACTGGCCGATTGCATCAACGTAGATTCTTATTCTGTGTTCTAGTGTGCTGCTTGTACTGTGTCTGCATACCGCATCACGCGACAAGGGCTTGCAGACGATAAATGTAACCGTTTCAGAGAGAAAAGCGACCAATGTGACGATCTGGCGTTATGTCGATTCGATAGTAAATGACGGAAACGGGAGATTTTCTTAGGATTTTACTACATATTAACACTTTACACAATTTTTCGTGTTACCTGGCTGCCAGTCCTCGGTTCAAGCAAAATCTTAAGGTCCTCGGTCTGGTCCAAGGCACCAAACCGCCCAATAATTCATTAATCGATAACTAAAACTTGAAATGTAGCTCTTCTTGCTGGCCGATTGCATCAACGTAGATTCTTATTCTGTGTTCTAGTGTGCTGCTTGTACTTTGTCTGCATACCGCATCACGTGACAAGGGCTTGCAGACGATAAATGTAACCGTTTCAGAGAGAAAAGCGACCAATGTGACGATCTGGCGTTATGTCGATTCGATAGTAAATGACGGAAACGGGAGATTTTCTTAGGTTTTTACTACATATTAACACTTTACACAATTTATCGTGTTACCTGGCTGCCATTCCTCGGTTCATGCAAAATCTTAAGGTCCTCGGTCTGGTCCAAGGCACCAAAGCGCCCAATAATTCATTAATCGATAACTAAAACTTGAAATGTAGCTCTTCTTACTGGCCGATTGCATCAACGTAGATTCTTATTCTGTGTTTTAGTGTGCTGCTTGTACTGTGTCTGCATACCGCATCACGCGACAAGGGCTTGCAGACGATAAATGTAACCGTTTCAGAGAGAAAAGCGACCAATGTGACGATCTGGCGTTATGTCGATTCGATAGTAAATGACGGAAACGGGAGATTTTCTTAGGTTTTTACTACATATTAACACTTTACACAATTTCTCGTGTTACCTGGCTGCCAGTCCTCGGTTCATGCAAAATCTTAAGGTCCTCGGTCTGGTCCAAGGCACCAAACCGCCCAATAATTCAATAATCGATAACTAAAACTTGAAATGTAGCTCTTCTTACTGGGCGATTGCATAAACTTAGATGCTTCTTCAGTGTTCTACTATGCCGCTTGTAGTGACTCTGCATACCGCATCACGCGACAAGGGCTTGCAGACGATAAATGTAACCGTTTCAGAGAGAAAAGCGACCACTGTGACGATCTGGCGTTATGTCGATTCGATAGTAAATGACGGAAACGGGAGATTTTCTTAGGTTTATACTACATATTAACACTTTACACAATTTCTCGTGTTACCTGGCTGCCAGTCCTCGGTTCATGCAAAATCTTAAGGTCCTCGGTCTGGTCCAAGGCACCAAACCGCCCAATAATTCATTAATCGATAACTAAAACTTGAAATGTAGCTCTTCTTACTGGGCGATTGCATAAACTTAGATGCTTCTTCAGTGTTCTACTATGCCGCTTGTAGTGACTCTGCCTACCGCATCACGCGACAAGGGCTTGCTGACGATAAATGTAACCGTTTCAGAGAGAAAAGCGACCACTGTGACGATCTGGCGTTATGTCGATTCGATAGTAAATGACGGAAACGGGAGATTTTCTTAGGTTTTTACTACATATTAACACTTTACACAATTTCTCGTGTTACCTGGCTGCCAGTCCTCGGTTCATGCAAAATCTTCAGGTCCTCGGTCTGGTCCAAGGCACCAAACCGCCCAATAATTCATTAATCGATAACTAAAACTTGAAATGTAGCTCTTCTTACTGGCCGATTGCATCAACGTAGATTCTTATTCTGTGTTCTAGAGTGCTGCTTGTACTGTGTCTGCATACCGCATCACGCGACAAGGGCTTGCAGACGATAAATGTAACCGTTTCAGAGAGAAAAGCGACCACTGTGACGATCTGGCGTTATGTCGATTCGAAAGTAAATGACGGAAACGGGAGATTTTCTTAGGTTTTTACTACATATTAACACTTTACACAATTTCTCGTGTTACCTGGCTGCCAGTCCTCGGTTCATGCAAAATCTTAAGGTCCTCGGTCTGGTCCAAGGCACCAAACCGCCCAATAATTCATTAATCGATAACTAAAACTTGAAATGTAGCTCTTCTTACTGGGCGATTGCATAAACTTAGATGCTTCTTCAGTGTTCTACTATGCCGCTTGTAGTGACTCTGCATACCGCATCACGCGACAAGGGCTTGCAGACGATAAATGTAACCGTTTCAGAGAGAAAAGCGACCACTGTGACGATCTGGCGTTATGTCGATTCGATAGTAAATGACGGAAACGGGAGATTTTCTTAGGTTTTTACTACATATTAACACTTTACACAATTTCTCGTGTTACCTGGCTGCCAGTCCTCGGTTCATGCAAAATCTTAAGGTCCTCGGTCTGGTCCAAGGCACCAAACCGCCCAATAATTCATTAATCGATAACTAAAACTTGAAATGTAGCTCTTCTTACTGGCCGATTGCATCAACGTAGATTCTTATTCTGTGTTCTAGTGTGCTGCTTGTACTGTGTCTGCATACCGCATCACGCGACAAGGGCTTGCAGACGATAAATGTAACCGTTTCAGAGGGAAAAGCGACCACTGTGACGATCTGGCGTTATGTCGATTCGATAGTAAATGACGGAAACGGGAGATTTTCTTGTGTTTTTACTACAAATTAACACTTTACACAATTTCTCGTGTTACCTGGCTGCCAGTCCTCGGTTCATGCAAAATCTTAAGGTCCTCGGTCTGGTCCAAGGCACCAAACCGCCCAATAATTCATTAATCGATAACTAAAACTTGAAATGCAGCTCTTCTTACTGGCCGATTGCATCAACGTAGATTCTTATTCTGTGTTCTAGTGTGCTGCTTGTACTGTGTCTGCATACCGCATCACGCGACAAGGGCTTGCAGACGATAAATGTAACCGTTTCAGAGAGAAAAGCGACCAATGTGACGATCTGGCGTTATGTCGATTCGATAGTAAATGACGGAAACGGGAGATTTTCTTAGGATTTTACTACATATTAACACTTTACACAATTTCTCGTGTTACCTGGCTGCCAGTCCTCGGTTCAAGCAAAATCTTAAGGTCCTCGGTCTGGTCCAAGGCACCAAACCGCCCAATAATTCATTAATCGATAACTAAAACTTGAAATGTAGCTCTTCTTGCTGGCCGATTGCATCAACGTAGATTCTTATTCTGTGTTCTAGTGTGCTGCTTGTACTTTGTCTGCATACCGCATCACGTGACAAGGGCTTGCAGACGATAAATGTAACCGTTTCAGAGAGAAAAGCGACCAATGTGACGATCTGGCGTTATGTCGATTCGATAGTAAATGACGGAAACGGGAGATTTTCTTAGGTTTTTACTACATATTAACACTTTACACAATTTCTCGTGTTACCTGGCTGCCAGTCCTCGGTTCATGCAAAATCTTAAGGTCCTCGGTCTGGTCCAAAGCACCAAAACCCCCCTATAATTCATTAATCGATAACTAAAACTTGAAATGTAGCTCTTCTTACTGGCCGATTGCATCAACGTAGATTCTTATTCTGTGTTCTAGTGTGCTGCTTGTACTGTGTCTGCATACCGCATCACGCGACAAGGGCTTGCAGACGATAAATGTAACCGTTTCAGAGAGAAAAGCGACCAATGTGACGATCTGGCGTTATGTCGATTCGATAGTAAATGACGGAAACGGGAGATTTTCTTAGGTTTTTACTACATATTAACACTTTACACAATTTCTCGTGTTACCTGGCTGCCAGTCCTCGGTTCATGCAAAATCTTAAGGTCCTCGGTCTGGTCCAAGCCACCAAACCGCCCAATAATTCATTAATCGATAACTAAAACTTGAAATGTAGCTCTTCTTCCTGGCCGATTGCATCAACGTAGATTCTTATTCTGTGTTCTAGTGTGCTGCTTGTACTGTGTCTGCATACCGCATCACGCGACAAGGGCTTGCAGACGATAAATGTAACCGTTTCAGAGAGAAAAGCGACCAATGTGACGATCTGGCGTTATGTCGATTCGATAGTAAATGACGGAAACGGAAGATTTTCTTAGGTTTTTACTACATATTAACACTTTACACAATTTCTCGTGTTACCTGGCTGCCAGTCCTCGGTTCATGCAAAATCTTAAGGTCCTCGGTCTGGTCCAAGGAACCAAACCGCCCAATAATTCATTAATCGATAACTAAAACTTGAAATGTAGCTCTTCTTACTGGCCGATTGCATCAACGTAGATTCTTAATCTGTGTTCTAGTGTGCTGCTTGTACTGTGTCTGCATACCGCATCACGCGACAAGGGCTTGCAGACGATAAATGTAACCGTTTCAGAGAGAAAAGCGACCAATGTGACGATCTGGCGTTATGTCGATTCGATAGTAAATGACGGAAACGGGAGATTTTCTTAGGATTTTACTACATATTAACACTTTACACAATTTCTCGTGTTACCTGGCTGCCAGTCCTCGGTTCAAGCAAAATCTTAAGGTCCTCGGTCTGGTCCAAGGCACCAAACCGCCCAATAATTCATTAATCGATAACTAAAACTTGAAATGTAGCTCTTCTTGCTGGCCGATTGCATCAACGTAGATTCTTATTCTGTGTTCTAGTGTGCTGCTTGTACTTTGTCTGCATACCGCATTACGTGACAAGGGCTTGCAGACGATAAATGTAACCGTTTCAGAGAGAAAAGCGACCAATGTGACGATCTGGCGTTATGTCGATTCGATAGTAAATGACGGAAACGGGAGATTTTCTTAGGTTTTTACTACATATTAACACTTTACACAATTTCTCGTGTTACCTGGCTGCCAGTCCTCGGTTCATGCAAAATCTTAAGGTCCTCGGTCTGGTCCAAGGCACCAAAGCGCCCAATAATTCATTAATCGATAACTAAAACTTGAAATGTAGCTCTTCTTACTGGCCGATTGCATCAACGTAGATTCTTATTCTGTGTTCTAGTGTGCTGCTTGTACTGTGTCTGCATACCGCATCACGCGACAAGGGCTTGCAGACGATAAATGTAACCGTTTCAGAGAGAAAAGCGACCAATGTGACGATCTGGCGTTATGTCGATTCGATAGTAAATGACGGAAACGGGAGATTTTCTTAGGTTTTTACTACATATTAACACTTTACACAATTTCTCGTGTTACCTGGCTGCCAGTCCTCGGTTCATGCAAAATCTTAAGGTCCTCGGTCTGGTCCAATGCACCAAAACCCCCCTATAATTCATTAATCGATAACTAAAACTTGAAATGTAGCTCTTCTTCCTGGCCGATTGCATCAACGTAGATTCTTATTCTGTGTTCTAGTGTGCTGCTTGTACTGTGTCTGCATACCGCATCACGCGACAAGGGCTTGCAGACGATAAATGTAACCGTTTCAGAGAGAAAAGCGACCAATGTGACGATCTGGCGTTATGTCGATTCGATAGTAAATGACGGAAACGGGAGATTTTCTTAGGTTTTTACTACATATTAACACTTTACACAATTTCTCGTGTTACCTGGCTGCCAGTCCTCGGTTCATGCAAAATCTTAAGGTCCTCGGTCTGGTCCAAGGAACCAAACCGCCCAATAATTCATTAATCGATAACTAAAACTTGAAATGTAGCTCTTCTTACTGGCCGATTGCATCAACGTAGATTCTTATTCTGTGTTCTAGTGTGCTGCTTGTACTGTGTCTGCATACCGCATCACGCGACAAGGGCTTGCAGACGATAAATGTAACCGTTTCAGAGAGAAAAGCGACCAATGTGACGATCTGGCGTTATGTCGATTCGATAGTAAATGACGGAAACGGGAGATTTTCTTAGGATTTTACTACATATTAACACTTTACACAATTTCTCGTGTTACCTGGCTGCCAGTCCTCGGTTCAAGCAAAATCTTAAGGTCCTCGGTCTGGTCCAAGGCACCAAACCGCCCAATAATTCATTAATCGATAACTAAAACTTGAAATGTAGCTCTTCTTGCTGGCCGATTGCATCAACGTAGATTCTTATTCTGTGTTCTAGTGTGCTGCTTGTACTTTGTCTGCATACCGCATTACGTGACAAGGGCTTGCAGACGATAAATGTAACCGTTTCAGAGAGAAAAGCGACCAATGTGACGATCTGGCGTTATGTCGATTCGATAGTAAATGACGGAAACGGGAGATTTTCTTAGGTTTTTACTACATATTAACACTTTACACAATTTCTCGTGTTACCTGGCTGCCAGTCCTCGGTTCATGCAAAATCTTAAGGTCCTCGGTCTGGTCCAAGGCACCAAAGCGCCCAATAATTCATTAATCGATAACTAAAACTTGAAATGTAGCTCTTCTTACTGGCCGATTGCATCAACGTAGATTCTTATTCTGTGTTCTAGTGTGCTGCTTGTACTGTGTCTGCATACCGCATCACGCGACAAGGGCTTGCAGACGATAAATGTAACCGTTTCAGAGAGAAAAGCGACCAATGTGACGATCTGGCGTTATGTCGATTCGATAGTAAATGACGGAAACGGGAGATTTTCTTAGGTTTTTACTACATATTAACACTTTACACAATTTCTCGTGTTACCTGGCTGCCAGTCCTCGGTTCATGCAAAATCTTAAGGTCCTCGGTCTGGTCCAAGGCACCAAACCGCCCAATAATTCATTAATCGATATCTAAAACTTGAAATGTAGCTCTTTTTCCTGGCCGATTGCATCAACGTAGATTCTTATTCTGTGTTCTAGTGTGCTGCTTGTACTGTGTCTGCATACCGCATCACGCGACAAGGGCTTGCAGACGATAAATGTAACCGTTTCAGAGAGAAAAGCGACCAATGTGACGATCTGGCGTTATGTCGATTCGATAGTAAATGACGGAAACGGGAGATTTTCTTAGGTTTTTACTACATATTAACACTTTACACAATTTCTCGTGTTACCTGGCTGCCAGTCCTCGGTTCATGCAAAATCTTAAGGTCCTCGGTCTGGTCCAAAGCACCAAAACCCCCCTATAATTCATTAATCGATAACTAAAACTTGAAATGTAGCTCTTCTTACTGGCCGATTGCATCAACGTAGATTCTTATTCTGTGTTCTAGTGTGCTGCTTGTACTGTGTCTGCATACCGCATCACGCGACAAGGGCTTGCAGACGATAAATGTAACCGTTTCAGAGAGAAAAGCGACCAATGTGACGATCTGGCGTTATGTCGATTCGATAGTAAATGACGGAAACGGGAGATTTTCTTAGGTTTTTACTACATATTAACACTTTACACAATTTCTCGTGTTACCTGGCTGCCAGTCCTCGGTTCATGCAAAATCTTAAGGTCCTCGGTCTGGTCCAAGCCACCAAACCGCCCAATAATTCATTAATCGATAACTAAAACTTGAAATGTAGCTCTTCTTACTGGCCGATTGCATCAACGTAGATTCTTATTCTGTGTTCTAGTGTGCTGCTTGTACTGTGTCTGCATACCGCATCACGCGACAAGGGCTTGCAGACGATAAATGTAACCGTTTCAGAGAGAAAAGCGACCAATGTGACGATCTGGCGTTATGTCGATTCGATAGTAAATGACGGAAACGGGAGATTTTCTTAGGTTTTTACTACATATTAACACTTTACACAATTTCTCGTGTTACCTGGCTGCCAGTCCTCGGTTCATGCAAAATCTTAAGGTCCTCGGTCTGGTCCAAGGCACCAAACCGCCCAATAATTCATTAATCGATAACTAAAACTTGAAATGTAGCTCTTCTTACTGGCCGATTGCATCAACGTAGATTCTTATTCTGTGTTCTAGTGTGCTGCTTGTACTGTGTCTGCATACCGCATCACGCGACAAGGGCTTGCAGACGATAAATGTAACCGTTTCAGAGAGAAAAGCGACCAATGTGACGATCTGGCGTTATGTCGATTCGATAGTAAATGACGGAAACGGGAGATTTTCTTAGGATTTTACTACATATTAACACTTTACACAATTTTTCGTGTTACCTGGCTGCCAGTCCTCGGTTCAAGCAAAATCTTAAGGTCCTCGGTCTGGTCCAAGGCACCAAACCGCCCAATAATTCATTAATCGATAACTAAAACTTGAAATGTAGCTCTTCTTGCTGGCCGATTGCATCAACGTAGATTCTTATTCTGTGTTCTAGTGTGCTGCTTGTACTTTGTCTGCATACCGCATCACGTGACAAGGGCTTGCAGACGATAAATGTAACCGTTTCAGAGAGAAAAGCGACCAATGTGACGATCTGGCGTTATGTCGATTCGATAGTAAATGACGGAAACGGGAGATTTTCTTAGGTTTTTACTACATATTAACACTTTACACAATTTCTCGTGTTACCTGGCTGCCAGTCCTCGGTTCATGCAAAATCTTAAGGTCCTCGGTCTGGTCCAAGGCACCAAAGCGCCCAATAATTCATTAATCGATAACTAAAACTTGAAATGTAGCTCTTCTTACTGGCCGATTGCATCAACGTAGATTCTTATTCTGTGTTTTAGTGTGCTGCTTGTACTGTGTCTGCATACCGCATCACGCGACAAGGGCTTGCAGACGATAAATGTAACCGTTTCAGAGAGAAAAGCGACCAATGTGACGATCTGGCGTTATGTCGATTCGATAGTAAATGACGGAAACGGGAGATTTTCTTAGGTTTTTACTACATATTAACACTTTACACAATTTCTCGTGTTACCTGGCTGCCAGTCCTCGGTTCATGCAAAATCTTAAGGTCCTCGGTCTGGTCCAAGGCACCAAACCGCCCAATAATTCATTAATCGATAACTAAAACTTGAAATGTAGCTCTTCTTACTGGGCGATTGCATAAACTTAGATGCTTCTTCAGTGTTCTACTATGCCGCTTGTAGTGACTCTGCATACCGCATCACGCGACAAGGGCTTGCAGACGATAAATGTAACCGTTTCAGAGAGAAAAGCGACCACTGTGACGATCTGGCGTTATGTCGATTCGATAGTAAATGACGGAAACGGGAGATTTTCTTAGGTTTTTACTACATATTAACACTTTACACAATTTCTCGTGTTACCTGGCTGCCAGTCCTCGGTTCATGCAAAATCTTAAGGTCCTCGGTCTGGTCCAAGGCACCAAACCGCCCAATAATTCATTAATCGATAACTAAAACTTGAAATGTAGCTCTTCTTACTGGGCGATTGCATAAACTTAGATGCTTCTTCAGTGTTCTACTATGCCGCTTGTAGTGACTCTGCCTACCGCATCACGCGACAAGGGCTTGCAGACGATAAATGTAACCGTTTCAGAGAGAAAAGCGACCACTGTGACGATCTGGCGTTATGTCGATTCGATAGTAAATGACGGAAACGGGAGATTTTCTTAGGTTTTTACTACATATTAACACTTTACACAATTTCTCGTGTTACCTGGCTGCCAGTCCTCGGTTCATGCAAAATCTTAAGGTCCTCGGTCTGGTCCAAGGCACCAAACCGCCCAATAATTCATTAATCGATAACTAAAACCTGAAATGTAGCTCTTCTTACTGGCCGATTGCATCAACGAAGATTCTTATTCTGTGTTCTAGTGTGCTGCTTGTACTGTGTCTGCATACCGCATCACGCGACAAGGGCTTGCAGACGATTAATGTAACCGTTTCAGAGAGAAAAGCGACCAATGTGACGATGTGGCGTTATGTCGATTCGATAGTAAATGACGGAAACGGGAGATTTTCTTAGGTTTTTACTACATATTAACACTTTACACAATTTCTCGTGTTACCTGGCTGCCAGTCCTAGGTTCATGCAAAATCTTAAGGTCCTCGGTCTGGTCCAAGGCACCAAACCGCCCAATAATTCATTAATCGATAACTAAAACTTGAAATGTAGCTCTTCTTACTGGCCGATTGCATCAACGTAGATTCTTATTCTGTGTTCTAGTGTGCTGCTTGTACTGTGTCTGCATATCGCATCACGCGACAAGGGCTTGCAGACGATAAATGTAACCGTTTCAGAGAGAAAAGCGACCACTGTGACGATCTGGCGTTATGTCGATTCGATAGTAAATGACGGAAACGGGAGATTTTCTTAGGTTTTTACTACATATTAACACTTTACACAATTTCTCGTGTTACCTGGCTGCCAGTCCTCGGTTCATGCAAAATCTTAAGGTCCTCGGTCTGGTCCAAGGCACCAAACCGCCCAATAATTCATTAATCGATAACTAAAACTTGAAATGTAGCTCTTCTTACTGGCCGATTGCATCAACGTAGATTCTTATTCTGTGTTCTAGTGTGCTGCTTGTACTGTGTCTGCATACCGCATCACGCGACAAGGGCTTGCAGACGATAAATGTAACCGTTTCAGAGAGAAAAGCGACCACTGTGACGATCTGGCGTTATGTCGATTCGATAGTAAATGACGGAAACGGGAGATTTTCTTGTGTTTTTACTACAAATTAACACTTTACACAATTTCTCGTGTTACCTGGCTGCCAGTCCTCGGTTCATGCAAAATCTTAAGGTCCTCGGTCTGGTCCAAGGCACCAAACCGCCCAATAATTCATTAATCGATAACTAAAACTTGAAATGTAGCTCTTCTTACTGGCCGATTGCATCAACGTAGATTCTTATTCTGTGTTCTAGTGTGCTGCTTGTACTGTGTCTGCATACCGCATCACGCGACAAGGGCTTGCAGACGATAAATGTAACCGTTTCAGAGAGAAAAGCGACCAATGTGACGATCTGGCGTTATGTCGATTCGATAGTAAATGACGGAAACGGGAGATTTTCTTAGGATTTTACTACATATTAACACTTTACACAATTTCTCGTGTTACCTGGCTGCCAGTCCTCGGTTCAAGCAAAATCGTAAGGTCCTCGGTCTGGTCCAAGGCACCAAACCGCCCAATAATTCATTAATCGATAACTAAAACTTGAAATGTAGCTCTTCTTGCTGGCCGATTGCATCAACGTAGATTCTTATTCTGTGTTCTAGTGTGCTGCTTGTACTTTGTCTGCATACCGCATCACGTGACAAGGGCTTGCAGACGATAAATGTAACCGTTTCAGAGAGAAAAGCGACCAATGTGACGATCTGGCGTTATGTCGATTCGATAGTAAATGACGGAAACGGGAGATTTTCTTAGGTTTTTACTACATATTAACACTTTACACAATTTCTCGTGTTACCTGGCTGCCAGTCCTCGGTTCATGCAAAATCTTAAGGTCCTCGGTCTGGTCCAAGCCACCAAACCGCCCAATAATTCATTAATCGATAACTAAAACTTGAAATGTAGCTCTTCTTACTGGCCGATTGCATCAACGTAGATTCTTATTCTGTGTTCTAGTGTGCTGCTTGTACTGTGTCTGCATACCGCATCACGCGACAAGGGCTTGCAGACGATAAATGTAACCGTTTCAGAGAGAAAAGCGACCAATGTGACGATCTGGCGTTATGTCGATTCGATAGTAAATGACGGAAACGGGAGATTTTCTTAGGTTTTTACTACATATTAACACTTTACACAATTTCTCGTGTTACCTGGCTGCCAGTCCTCGGTTCATGCAAAATCTTAAGGTCCTCGGTCTGGTCCAAGCCACCAAACCGCCCAATAATTCATTAATCGATAACTAAAACTTGAAATGTAGCTCTTCTTACTGGCCGATTGCATCAACGTAGATTCTTATTCTGTGTTCTAGTGTGCTGCTTGTACTGTGTCTGCATACCGCATCACGCGACAAGGGCTTGCAGACGATAAATGTAACCGTTTCAGAGAGAAAAGCGACCAATGTGACGATCTGGCGTTATGTCGATTCGATAGTAAATGACGGAAACGGGAGATTTTCTTAGGATTTTACTACATATTAACACTTTACACAATTTCTCGTGTTACCTGGCTGCCAGTCCTCGGTTCAAGCAAAATCTTAAGGTCCTCGGTCTGGTCCAAGGCACCAAACCGCCCAATAATTCATTAATCGATAACTAAAACTTGAAATGTAGCTCTTCTTGCTGGCCGATTGCATCAACGTAGATTCTTATTCTGTGTTCTAGTGTGCTGCTTGTACTTTGTCTGCATACCGCATTACGTGACAAGGGCTTGCAGACGATAAATGTAACCGTTTCAGAGAGAAAAGCGACCAATGTGACGATCTGGCGTTATGTCGATTCGATAGTAAATGACGGAAACGGGAGATTTTCTTAGGTTTTTACTACATATTAACACTTTACACAATTTCTCGTGTTACCTGGCTGCCAGTCCTCGGTTCATGCAAAATCTTAAGGTCCTCGGTCTGGTCCAAGGCACCAAAGCGCCCAATAATTCATTAATCGATAACTAAAACTTGAAATGTAGCTCTTCTTACTGGCCGATTGCATCAACGTAGATTCTTATTCTGTGTTCTAGTGTGCTGCTTGTACTGTGTCTGCATACCGCATCACGCGACAAGGGCTTGCAGACGATAAATGTAACCGTTTCAGAGAGAAAAGCGACCAATGTGACGATCTGGCGTTATGTCGATTCGATAGTAAATGACGGAAACGGGAGATTTTCTTAGGTTTTTACTACATATTAACACTTTACACAATTTCTCGTGTTACCTGGCTGCCAGTCCTCGGTTCATGCAAAATCTTAAGGTCCTCGGTCTGGTCCAAGGCACCAAACCGCCCAATAATTCATTAATCGATATCTAAAACTTGAAATGTAGCTCTTTTTCCTGGCCGATTGCATCAACGTAGATTCTTATTCTGTGTTCTAGTGTGCTGCTTGTACTGTGTCTGCATACCGCATCACGCGACAAGGGCTTGCAGACGATAAATGTAACCGTTTCAGAGAGAAAAGCGACCAATGTGACGATCTGGCGTTATATCGATTCGATAGTAAATGACGGAAACGGGAGATTTTCTTAGGTTTTTACTACATATTAACACTTTACACAATTTCTCGTGTTACCTGGCTGCCAGTCCTCGGTTCATGCAAAATCTTAAGGTCCTCGGTCTGGTCCAAGGCACCAAACCGCCCAATAATTCATTAATCGATAACTAAAACTTGAAATGTAGCTCTTCTTACTGGGCGATTGCATAAACTTAGATGCTTCTTCAATGTTCTACTATGCCGCTTGTAGTGACTCTGCATACCGCATCACGCGACAAGGGCTTGCAGACGATAAATGTAACCGTTTCAGAGAGAAAAGCGACCACTGTGACGATCTGGCGTTATGTCGATTCGATAGTAAATGACGGAAACGGGAGATTTTCTTAGGTTTTTACTACATATTAACACTTTACACAATTTCTCGTGTTACCTGGCTGCCAGTCCTCGGTTCATGCAAAATCTTAAGGTCCTCGGTCTGGTCCAAGGCACCAAACCGCCCAATAATTCATTAATCGATAACTAAAACTTGAAATGTAGCTCTTCTTACTGGCCGATTGCATCAACGTAGATTCTTATTCTGTGTTCTAGTGTGCTGCTTGTACTGTGTCTGCATATCGCATCACGCGACAAGGGCTTGCAGACGATAAATGTAACCGTTTCAGAGAGAAAAGCGACCACTGTGACGATCTGGCGTTATGTCGATTCGATAGTAAATGACGGAAACGGGAGATTTTCTTAGGTTTTTACTACATATTAACACTTTACACAATTTCTCGTGTTACCTGGCTGCCAGTCCTCGGTTCATGCAAAATCTTAAGGTCCTCGGTCTGGTCCAAGGCAGCAAACCGCCCAATAATTCATTAATCGATAACTAAAACTTGAAATGTAGCTCTTCTTACTGGCCGATTGCATCAACGTAGATTCTTATTCTGTGTTCTAGTGTGCTGCTTGTACTGTGTCTGCATACCGCATCACGCGACAAGGGCTTGCAGACGATAAATGTAACCGTTTCAGAGAGAAAAGCGACCACTGTGACGATCTGGCGTTATGTCGATTCGATAGTAAATGACGGAAACGGGAGATTTTCTTGTGTTTTTACTACAAATTAACACTTTACACAATTTCTCGTGTTACCTGGCTGCCAGTCCTCGGTTCATGCAAAATCTTAAGGTCCTCGGTCTGGTCCAAGGCACCATACCGCCCAATAATTCATTAATCGATAACTAAAACTTGAAATGCAGCTCTTCTTACTGGCCGATTGCATCAACGTAGATTCTTATTCTGTGTTCTAGTGTGCTGCTTGTACTGTGTCTGCATACCGCATCACGCGACAAGGGCTTGCAGACGATAAATGTAACCGTTTCAGAGAGAAAAGCGACCAATGTGACGATCTGGCGTTATGTCGATTCGATAGTAAATGACGGAAACGGGAGATTTTCTTAGGATTTTACTACATATTAACACTTTACACAATTTCTCGTGTTACCTGGCTGCCAGTCCTCGGTTCAAGCAAAATCTTAAGGTCCTCGGTCTGGTCCAAGTCACCAAACCGCCCAATAATTCATTAATCGATAACTAAAACTTGAAATGTAGCTCTTCTTGCTGGCCGATTGCATCAACGTAGATTCTTATTCTGTGTTCTAGTGTGCTGCTTGTACTTTGTCTGCATACCGCATCACGTGACAAGGGCTTGCAGACGATAAATGTAACCGTTTCAGAGAGAAAAGCGACCAATGTGACGATCTGGCGTTATGTCGATTCGATAGTAAATGACGGAAACGGGAGATTTTCTTAGGTTTTTACTACATATTAACACTTTACACAATTTCTCGTGTTACCTGGCTGCCAGTCCTCGGTTCATGCAAAATCTTAAGGTCCTCGGTCTGGTCCAAAGCACCAAAACCCCCCTATAATTCATTAATCGATAACTAAAACTTGAAATGTAGCTCTTCTTACTGGCCGATTGCATCAACGTAGATTCTTATTCTGTGTTCTAGTGTGCTGCTTGTACTGTGTCTGCATACCGCATCACGCGACAAGGGCTTGCAGACGATAAATGTAACCGTTTCAGAGAGAAAAGCGACCAATGTGACGATCTGGCGTTATGTCGATTCGATAGTAAATGACGGAAACGGGAGATTTTCTTAGGTTTTTACTACATATTAACACTTTACACAATTTCTCGTGTTACCTGGCTGCCAGTCCTCGGTTCATGCAAAATCTTAAGGTCCTCGGTCTGGTCCAAGCCACCAAACCGCCCAATAATTCATTAATCGATAACTAAAACTTGAAATGTAGCTCTTCTTACTGGGCGATTGCATAAACTTAGATGCTTCTTCAGTGTTCTACTATGCCGCTTGTAGTGACTCTGCATACCGCATCACGCGACAAGGCCTTGCAGACGATAAATGTAACCGTTTCAGAGAGAAAAGCGACCACTGTGACGATCTGGCGTTATGTCGATTCGATAGTAAATGACGGAAACGGGAGATTTTCTTGTGTTTTTACTACAAATTAACACTTTACACAATTTCTCGTGTTACCTGGCTGCCAGTCCTCGGTTCATGCAAAATCTTAAGGTCCTCGGTCTGGTCCAAGGCACCAAACCGCCCAATAATTCATTAATCGATAACTAAAACTTGAAATGCAGCTCTTCTTACTGGCCGATTGCATCAACGTAGATTCTTATTCTGTGTTCTAGTGTGCTGCTTGTACTGTGTCTGCATACCGCATCACGCGACAAGGGCTTGCAGACGATAAATGTAACCGTTTCAGAGAGAAAAGCGACCAATGTGACGATCTGGCGTTATGTCGATTCGATAGTAAATGACGGAAACGGGAGATTTTCTTAGGATTTTACTACATATTAACACTTTACACAATTTCTCGTGTTACCTGGCTGCCAGTCCTCGGTTCAAGCAAAATCTTAAGGTCCTCGGTCTGGTCCAAGGCACCAAACCGCCCAATAATTCATTAATCGATAACTAAAACTTGAAATGTAGCTCTTCTTGCTGGCCGATTGCATCAACGTACATTCTTATTCTGTGTTCTAGTGTGCTGCTTGTACTTTGTCTGCATACCGCATCACGTGACAAGGGCTTGCAGACGATAAATGTAACCGTTTCAGAGAGAAAAGCGACCAATGTGACGATCTGGCGTTATGTCGATTCGATAGTAAATGACGGAAACGGGAGATTTTCTTAGGTTTTTACTACATATTAACACTTTACACAATTTCTCGTGTTACCTGGCTGCCAGTCCTCGGTGCATGCAAAATCTTAAGGACCTCGGTCTGGTCCAAAGCACCAAAACCCCCCTATAATTCATTAATCGATAACTAAAACTTGAAATGTAGCTCTTCTTACTGGCCGATTGCATCAACGTAGATTCTTATTCTGTGTTCTAGTGTGCTGCTTGTACTGTGTCTGCATACCGCATCACGCGACAAGGGCTTGCAGACGATAAATGTAACCGTTTCAGAGAGAAAAGCGACCAATGTGACGATCTGGCGTTATGTCGATTCGATAGTAAATGACGGAAACGGGAGATTTTCTTAGGTTTTTACTACATATTAACACTTTACACAATTTCTCGTGTTACCTGGCTGCCAGTCCTCGGTTCATGCAAAATCTTAAGGTCCTCGGTCTGGTCCAAGCCACCAAACCGCCCAATAATTCATTAATCGATAACTAAAACTTGAAATGTAGCTCTTCTTACTGGCCGATTGCATCAACGTAGATTCTTATTCTGTGTTCTAGTGTGCTGCTTGTACTGTGTCTGCATACCGCATCACGCGACAAGGGCTTGCAGACGATAAATGTAACCGTTTCAGAGAGAAAAGCGACCAATGTGACGATCTGGCGTTATGTCGATTCGATAGTAAATGACGGAAACGGGAGATTTTCTTAGGTTTTTACTACATATTAACACTTTACACAATTTCTCGTGTTACCTGGCTGCCAGTCCTCGGTTCATGCAAAATCTTAAGGTCCTCGGTCTGGTCCAAGGCACCAAACCGCCCAATAATTCATTAATCGATAACTAAAACTTGAAATGTAGCTCTTCTTACTGGCCGATTGCATCAACGTAGATTCTTATTCTGTGTTCTAGTGTGCTGCTTGTACTGTGTCTGCATACCGCATCACGCGACAAGGGCTTGCAGACGATAAATGTAACCGTTTCAGAGAGAAAAGCGACCAATGTGACGATCTGGCGTTATGTCGATTCGATAGTAAATGACGGAAACGGGAGATTTTCTTAGGATTTTACTACATATTAACACTTTACACAATTTCTCGTGTTACCTGGTTGCCAGTCCTCGGTTCAAGCAAAATCTTAAGGTCCTCGGTCTGGTCCAAGGCACCAAACCGCCCAATAATTCATTAATCGATAACTAAAACTTGAAATGTAGCTCTTCTTGCTGGCCGATTGCATCAACGTAGATTCTTATTCTGTGTTCTAGTGTGCTGCTTGTACTTTGTCTGCATACCGCATCACGTGACAAGGGCTTGCAGACGATAAATGTAACCGTTTCAGAGAGAAAAGCGACCAATGTGACGATCTGGCGTTATGTCGATTCGATAGTAAATGACGGAAACGGGAGATTTTCTTAGGTTTTTACTACATATTAACACTTTACACAATTTCTCGTGTTACCTGGCTGCCAGTCCTCGGTTCATGCAAAATCTTAAGGTCCTCGGTCTGGTCCAAGGCACCAAAGCGCCCAATAATTCATTAATCGATAACTAAAACTTGAAATGTAGCTCTTCTTACCGGCCGATTGCATCAACGTAGATTCTTATTCTGTGTTCTAGTGTGCTGCTTGTACTGTGTCTGCATACCGCATCACGCGACAAGGGCTTGCAGACGATAAATGTAACCGTTTCAGAGAGAAAAGCGACCAATGTGACGATCTGGCGTTATGTCGATTCGATAGTAAATGACGGAAACGGGAGATTTTCTTAGGTTTTTACTACATATTAACACTTTACACAATTTCTCGTGTTACCTGGCTGCCAGTCCTCGGTTCATGCAAAATCTTAAGGTCCTCGGTCTGGTCCAAGGCACCAAACCGCCCAATAATTCATTAATCCATATCTAAAACTTGAAATGTAGCTCTTCTTACTGGGCGATTGCATAAACTTAGATGCTTCTTCAGTGTTCTACTATGCCGTTGTAGTGACTCTGCATACCGCATCAGGCGACAAGGGCTTGCAGACGATAAATGTAACCGTTTCAATGAGAAAAGCGACCACTGTGACGATCTGGCGTTATGTCGATTCGATAGTAAATGACGGAAACGGGAGATTTTCTTAGGTTTTTACTACATATTAACACTTTACACAATTTCTCGTGTTACCTGGCTGCCAGTCCTCGGTTCATGCAAAATCTTAAGGTCCTCGGTCTGGTCCAAGCCACCAAACCGCCCAATAATTCATTAATCGATAACTAAAACTTGAAATGTAGCTCTTCTTACTGGGCGATTGCATAAACTTAGATGCTTCTTCTGTGTTCTACTATGCCGCTTGTAGTGACTCTGCATACCGCATCACGAGACAAGGGTTTGCAGACGATAAATGTAACCGTTTCAGAGAGAAAAGCGACCACTGTGACGATCTGGCGTTATGTCGATTCGATAGTAAATGACGGAAACGGGAGATTTTCTTAGGTTTTTACTACATATTAACACTTTACACAATTTCTCGTGTTACCTGGCTGCCAGTCCTCGGTTCATGCAAAATCTTAAGGTCCTCGGTCTGGTCCAAGGCACCAAACCGCCCAATAATTCATTAATCGATAACTAAAACTTGAAATGTAGCTCTTCTTACTGGCCGATTGCATCAACGTAGATTCTTATTCTGTGTTCTAGTGTGCTGCTTGTACTGTGTCTGCATACCGCATCACGCGACAAGGGCTTGCAGACGATAAATGTAACCGTTTCAGAGAGAAAAGCGACCAATGTGACGATCTGGCGTTATGTCGATTCGATAGTAAATGACGGAAACGGGAGATTTTCTTAGGATTTTATTACATATTAACACTTTACACAATTTCTCGTGTTACCTGGCTGCCAGTCCTCGGTTCATGCAAAATCTTAAGGTCCTCGGTCTGGTCCAAGGCACCAAACCGCCCAATAATTCATTAATCGATAACTAAAACTTGAAATGTAGCTCTTCTTACTGGCCGATTGCATCAACGTAGATTCTCATTCTGTGTTCTAGTGTGCTGCTTGTACTTTGTCTGCATACCGCATCACGTGACATGGGCTTGCAGACGATAAATGTAACCGTTTCAGAGATAAAAGCGACCAATGTGACGATCTGGCGTTATGTCGATTCGATAGTAAATGACGGAAACGGGAGATTTTCTTAGGTTTTTACTACATATTAACACTTTACACAATTTCTCGTGTTACCTGGCTGCCAGTCCTCGGTTCATGCAAAATCTTAAGGTCCTCGGTCTGGTCCAAGGCACCAAACCGCCCAATAATTCATTAATCGATAACTAAAACTTGAAATGTAGCTCTTCTTACTGGCCGATTGCATCAACGTAGATTCTTATTCTGTGTTCTAGTGTGCTGCTTGTACTGTGTCTGCATACCGCATCACGCGACAAGGGCTTGCAGACGATAAATGTAACCGTTTCAGAGAGAAAAGCGACCAATGTGACGATCTGGCGTTATGTCGATTCGATAGTAAATGACGGAAACGGGATATTTTCTTAGGTTTTTACTACATATTAACACTTTACACAATTTCTCGTGTTACCTGGCTGCCAGTCCTCGGTTCATGCAAAATCTTAAGGTCCTCGGTCTGGTCCAAGGTACCAAACCGCCCAATAATTCATTAATGGATAACTAAAACTTGAAATGTAGCTCTTCTTACTGGCCGATTGCATCAACGTAGATTCTTATTCTGTGTTCTAGTGTGCTGCTTGTACTGTGTCTGCATACCGCATCACGCGACAAGGGCTTGCAGACGATAAATGTAACCGTTTCAGAGAGAAAAGCGACCAATGTGACGATCTGGCGTTATGTCGATTCGATAGTAAATGACGGAAACGGGAGATTTTCTTAGGTTTTTACTACATATTAACACTTTACACAATTTTTCGTGTTACCTGGCTGCCAGTCCTCGATCATGCAAAATCTTAAGGTCCTCGGTCTGGTCCAAGGCACCAAACCGCCCAATAATTCATTAATCGATAACTAAAACTTGAAATGTAGCTCTTCTTACTGGGCGATTGCATAAACTTAGATGCTTCTTCAGTGTTCTACTATGCTGCTTGTAGTGACTCTGCATACCGCATCACGCGACAAGGGCTTGCAGAC
The DNA here is from genome assembly GCF_023864275.1 of Schistocerca cancellata. Classification (NCBI taxonomy): domain Eukaryota; kingdom Metazoa; phylum Arthropoda; class Insecta; order Orthoptera; family Acrididae; genus Schistocerca; species Schistocerca cancellata. The sequence goes on from NW_026047150.1 coordinate 5,382,371, forward strand.
GATAAATGTAACCGTTTCAGAGAGAAAAGCGACCACTGTGACGATCTGGCGTTATGTCGATTCGATAGTAAATGACGGAAACGGGAGATTTTCTTAGGTTTTTACTACATATTAACACTTTACACAATTTCTCGTGTTACCTGGCTGCCAGTCCTCGGTTCATGCAAAATCTTAAGGTCCTCGGTCTGGTCCAAGGCACCAAACCGCCCAATAATTCATTAATCGATAACTAAAACTTGAAATGTAGCTCTTCTTCCTGGTCGATTGCATCAACGTAGATTCTTATTCTGTGTTCTAGTGTGCTGCTTGTACTGTGTCTGCATACCGCATCACGCGACAAGGGCTTGCAGACGATAAATGTAACCGTTTCAGAGAGAAAAGCGACCAATGTGACGATCTGGCGTTATGTCGATTCGATAGTAAATGACGGAAACAGGAGATTTTCTTAGGTTTTTACTACATATTAACACTTTACACAATTTCTCGTGTTACCTGGCTGCCAGTCCTCGGTTCATGCAAAATCTTAAGGTCCTCGGTCTGGTCCAAGGCACCAAACCGCCCAATAATTCATTAATCGATAACTAAAACTTGAAATGTAGCCCTTCTTACTGGCCGATTGCATCAACGTAGATTCTTATTCTGTGTTCTAGTGTGCTGCTTGTACTGTGTCTGCATACCGCATCACGCGACAAGGGCTTGCAGACGATAAATGTAACCGTTTCAGAGAGAAAAGCGACCACTGTGACGATCTGGCGTTATGTCGATTCGATAGTAAATGACGGAAACGGGAGATTTTCTTAGGTTTTTACTACATATAAACACTTTACACAATTTCTCGTGTTACCTGGCTGCCAGTCCTCGGTTCATGCAAAATCTTAAGGTCCACGGTCATGTCAATGGCATTAAACCGGCCAATAATTCAATTTTCAATAACTAAAATTTGAAGTGTAGCTCTTCTTTTTGGCCGATTGCATCAACGTAGATTCTTATTCTGTGTTCTAGTGTGCTGCTTGTACTGTGTCAGCATACCGCATCACGCGACAAGGGCTTGCAGACGATAAATGTAACCGTTTCAGTGAGAAAAGCGACCACTGTGACGATCTGGCGTTATGTCGATTCGATAGTAAATGACGGAAACGGGAGATTTTCTTAGGTTTTTACTACATATTAACACTTTACACAATTTCTCGTGTTACCTGGCTGCCAGTCCTCGGTTCATGCAAAATCTTAAGGTCCTTGGTCTGGTGCAAGGCACCAAACCGCCCAATAATTCATTAATCGATAACTAAAACTTGAAATGTAGCTCTTCTTACTGGCCGATTGCATCAACGTAGATTCTTATTCTGTGTTCTAGTGTGCTGCTTGTACTGTGTCTGCATACCGCATCACGCGACAAGGGCTTGCAGACGATAAATGTAACCGTTTCAGAGAGAAAAGCGACCAATGTGACGATCTGGCGTTATGTCGATTCGATAGTAAATGACGGAAACAGGAGATTTTCTTAGGTTTTTACTACATATTAACACTTTACACAATTTCTCGTGTTACCTGGCTGCCAGTCCTCGGTTCATGCAAAATCTTATTGTCCTCGGTCTGGTCCAAGGCACCAAACCGCCCAATAATTCATTAATCGATAACTAAAACTTGAAATGTAGCTCTTCTTCCTGGCCGATTGCATCAACGTAGATTCTTATTCTGTGTTCTAGTGTGCTGCTTGTACTGTGTCTGCATACCGCATCACGCGACAAGGGCTTGCAGACGATAAATGTAACCGTTTCAGAGAGAATAGCGACCACTGTGACGATCTGGCGTTATGTCGATTCGATAGTAAATGACGGAAACGGGAGATTTTCTTAGGTTTTTACTACATATTAACACTTTACACAATTTCTCGTGTTACCTGGCTGCCAGTCCTAAGTTCATGCAAAATCTTAAGGTCCTCGGTCTGGTCCAAGGCACCAAACCGCCCAATAATTCATTAATCGATAACTAACACTTGAAATGTAGCTTTTCTTACTGGCTGATTGCATCAACGTAGATTCTTATTCTGTGTTCTAGTGTGCTGCTTGTACTGTGTCTGCATACCGCATCACGCGACAAGGGCTTGCAGACGATAAATGTAACCGTTTCAGAGAGAAAAGCGACCAATGTGACGATCTGGCGTTATGTCGATTCGATAGTAAATGACGGAAACGGGAGATTTTCTTAGGTTTTTACTACATATTAACACTTTACACAATTTCTCGTGTTACCTGGCTGCCAGTCCTCGGTTCATGCAAAATCTTAAGGTCCTCGGTCTGGTCCAAGGCACCAAACCGCCCAATAATTCATTAATCGATAACTAAAACTTGAAATGTAGCTCTTCTTACTGGCCGATTGCATCAACGTAGTTTCTTATTCTGTGTTCTAGTGTGCTGCTTGTACTGTGTCTGCATACCGCATCACGCGACAAGGGCTTGCAGACGATAAATGTAACCGTTTCAGAGAGAAAAGCGACCAATGTGACGATCTGGCGTTATGTCGATTCGATAGTAAATGACGGAAACGGGAGATTTTCTTAGGGTTTTACTACATATTAACACTTTACACAATTTCTCGTGTTACCTGGCTGCCAGTCCTCGGTTCATGCAAAATCTTAAGGACCTCGGTCTGGTCCAAGGCACCAAACCGCCCAATAATTCATTAATCGATAACTAAAACTTGAAATGTAGCTCTTCTTCCTGGCCGATTGCATCAACGTAGATTCTTATTCTGTGTTCTAGTGTGCTGCTTGTACTGTGTCTGCATACCGCATCACGCGACAAGGGCTTGCAGACGATAAATGTAACCGTTTCAGAGAGAAAGGCGACCACTGTGACGATCTGGCGTTATGTCGATTCGATAGTAAATGACGGAAACGGGAGATTTTCTTAGGTTTTTACTACATATTAACACTTTACACAATTTCTCGTGTTACCTGCCTGCCAGTCCTCGGTTCATGCAAAATCTTAAGGTCCTCGGTCTGGTCCAAGGCACCAAACCGCCCAATAATTCATTAATCGATAACTAAAACTTGAAATGTAGCTCTTCTTACTGGCCGATTGCATCAACGTAGTTTCTTATTCTGTGTTCTAGTGTGCTGCTTGTACTGTGTCTGCATACCGCATCACGCGACAAGGGCTTGCAGACGATAAATGTAACCGTTTCAGAGAGAAAAGCGACCAATGTGACGATCTGGCGTTATGTCGATTCGATAGTAAATGACGGAAACGGGAGATTTTCTTAGGTTTTTACTACATATTAACACTTTACACAATTTCTCGTGTTACCTGGCTGCCAGTCCTCGGTTCATGCAAAATCTTAAGGACCTCGGTCTGGTCCAAGGCACCAAACCGCCCAATAATTCATTAATCGATAACTAAAACTTGAAATGTAGCTCTTCTTCCTGGCCGATTGCATCAACGTAGTTTCTTATTCTGTGTTCTAGTGTGCTGCTTGTACTGTGTCAGCATACCGCATCACGCGACAAGGGCTTGCAGACGATAAATGTAACCGTTTCAGTGAGAAAAGCGACCACTGTGACGATCTGGCGTTATGTCGATTCGATAGTAAATGACGGAAACGGGAGATTTTCTTAGGTTTTTACTACATATTAACACTTTACACAATTTCTCGTGTTACCTGGCTGCCAGTCCTCGGTTCATGCAAAATCTTAAGGTCCTCGGTCTGGTCCAAGCCACCAAACCGCCCAATAATTCATTAATCGATAACTAAAACTTGAAATGTAGCTCTTCTTACTGGGCGATTGCATAAACTTAGATGCTTCTTCTGTGTTCTACTATGCCGCTTGTAGTGACTCTGCATACCGCATCACGAGACAAGGGTTTGCAGACGATAAATGTAACCGTTTCAGAGAGAAAAGCGACCACTGTGACGATCTGGCGTTATGTCGATTCGATAGTAAATGACGGAAACGGGAGATTTTCTTAGGTTTTTACTACATATTAACACTTTACACAATTTCTCGTGTTACCTGGCTGCCAGTCCTCGGTTCATGCAAAATCTTAAGGTCCTCGGTCTGGTCCAAGGCACCAAACCGCCCAATAATTCATTAATCGATAACTAAAACTTGAAATGTAGCTCTTCTTACTGGCCGATTGCATCAACGTAGATTCTTATTCTGTGTTCTAGTGTGCTGCTTGTACTGTGTCTGCATACCGCATCACGCGACAAGGGCTTGCAGACGATAAATGTAACCGTTTCAGAGAGAAAAGCGACCAATGTGACGATCTGGCGTTATGTCGATTCGATAGTAAATGACGGAAACGGGAGATTTTCTTAGGATTTTATTACATATTAACACTTTACACAATTTCTCGTGTTACCTGGCTGCCAGTCCTCGGTTCATGCAAAATCTTAAGGTCCTCGTTCTGGTCCAAGGCACCAAACCGCCCAATAATTCATTAATCGATAACTAAAACTTGAAATGTAGCTCTTCTTACTGGCCGATTGCATCAACGTAGATTCTCATTCTGTGTTCTAGTGTGCTGCTTGTACTTTGTCTGCATACCGCATCACGTGACATGGGCTTGCAGACGATAAATGTAACCGTTTCAGAGATAAAAGCGACCAATGTGACGATCTGGCGTTATGTCGATTCGATAGTAAATGACGGAAACGGGAGATTTTCTTAGGTTTTTACTACATATTAACACTTTACACAATTTCTCGTGTTACCTGGCTGCCAGTCCTCGGTTCATGCAAAATCTTAAGGTCCTCGGTCTGGTCCAAGGCACCAAACCGCCCAATAATTCATTAATCGATAACTAAAACTTGAAATGTAGCTCTTCTTACTGGCCGATTGCATCAACGTAGATTCTTATTCTGTGTTCTAGTGTGCTGCTTGTACTGTGTCTGCATACCGCATCACGCGACAAGGGCTTGCAGACGATAAATGTAACCGTTTCAGAGAGAAAAGCGACCAATGTGACGATCTGGCGTTATGTCGATTCGATAGTAAATGACGGAAACGGGATATTTTCTTAGGTTTTTACTACATATTAACACTTTACACAATTTCTCGTGTTACCTGGCTGCCAGTCCTCGGTTCATGCAAAATCTTAAGGTCCTCGGTCTGGTCCAAGGTACCAAACCGCCCAATAATTCATTAATGGATAACTAAAACTTGAAATGTAGCTCTTCTTACTGGCCGATTGCATCAACGTAGATTCTTATTCTGTGTTCTAGTGTGCTGCTTGTACTGTGTCTGCATACCGCATCACGCGACAAGGGCTTGCAGACGATAAATGTAACCGTTTCAGAGAGAAAAGCGACCAATGTGACGATCTGGCGTTATGTCGATTCGATAGTAAATGACGGAAACGGGAGATTTTCTTAGGTTTTTACTACATATTAACACTTTACACAATTTTTCGTGTTACCTGGCTGCCAGTCCTCGATCATGCAAAATCTTAAGGTCCTCGGTCTGGTCCAAGGCACCAAACCGCCCAATAATTCATTAATCGATAACTAAAACTTGAAATGTAGCTCTTCTTACTGGGCGATTGCATAAACTTAGATGCTTCTTCAGTGTTCTACTATGCTGCTTGTAGTGACTCTGCATACCGCATCACGCGACAAGGGCTTGCAGACGATAAATGTAACCGTTTCAGAGAGAAAAGCGACCACTGTGACGATCTGGCGTTATGTCGATTCGATAGTAAATGACGGAAACGGGAGATTTTCTTAGGTTTTTACTACATATTAACACTTTACACAATTTCTCGTGTTACCTGGCTGCCAGTCCTCGGTTCATGCAAAATCTTAAGGTCCTCGGTCTGGTCCAAGGCACCAAACCGCCCAATAATTCATTAATCGATAACTAAAACTTGAAATGTAGCTCTTCTTCCTGGTCGATTGCATCAACGTAGATTCTTATTCTGTGTTCTAGTGTGCTGCTTGTACTGTGTCTGCATACCGCATCACGCGACAAGGGCTTGCAGACGATAAATGTAACCGTTTCAGAGAGAAAAGCGACCAATGTGACGATCTGGCGTTATGTCGATTCGATAGTAAATGACGGAAACAGGAGATTTTCTTAGGTTTTTACTACATATTAACACTTTACACAATTTCTCGTGTTACCTGGCTGCCAGTCCTCGGTTCATGCAAAATCTTAAGGTCCTCGGTCTGGTCCAAGGCACCAAACCGCCCAATAATTCATTAATCGATAACTAAAACTTGAAATGTAGCCCTTCTTACTGGCCGATTGCATCAACGTAGATTCTTATTCTGTGTTCTAGTGTGCTGCTTGTACTGTGTCTGCATACCGCATCACGCGACAAGGGCTTGCAGACGATAAATGTAACCGTTTCAGAGAGAAAAGCGACCACTGTGACGATCTGGCGTTATGTCGATTCGATAGTAAATGACGGAAACGGGAGATTTTCTTAGGTTTTTACTACATATAAACACTTTACACAATTTCTCGTGTTACCTGGCTGCCAGTCCTCGGTTCATGCAAAATCTTAAGGTCCACGGTCATGTCAATGGCATTAAACCGGCCAATAATTCAATTTTCAATAACTAAAATTTGAAGTGTAGCTCTTCTTTTTGGCCGATTGCATCAACGTAGATTCTTATTCTGTGTTCTAGTGTGCTGCTTGTACTGTGTCAGCATACCGCATCACGCGACAAGGGCTTGCAGACGATAAATGTAACCGTTTCAGTGAGAAAAGCGACCACTGTGACGATCTGGCGTTATGTCGATTCGATAGTAAATGACGGAAACGGGAGATTTTCTTAGGTTTTTACTACATATTAACACTTTACACAATTTCTCGTGTTACCTGGCTGCCAGTCCTCGGTTCATGCAAAATCTTAAGGTCCTTGGTCTGGTGCAAGGCACCAAACCGCCCAATAATTCATTAATCGATAACTAAAACTTGAAATGTAGCTCTTCTTACTGGCCGATTGCATCAACGTAGATTCTTATTCTGTGTTCTAGTGTGCTGCTTGTACTGTGTCTGCATACCGCATCACGCGACAAGGGCTTGCAGACGATAAATGTAACCGTTTCAGAGAGAAAAGCGACCAATGTGACGATCTGGCGTTATGTCGATTCGATAGTAAATGACGGAAACAGGAGATTTTCTTAGGTTTTTACTACATATTAACACTTTACACAATTTCTCGTGTTACCTGGCTGCCAGTCCTCGGTTCATGCAAAATCTTATTGTCCTCGGTCTGGTCCAAGGCACCAAACCGCCCAATAATTCATTAATCGATAACTAAAACTTGAAATGTAGCTCTTCTTCCTGGCCGATTGCATCAACGTAGATTCTTATTCTGTGTTCTAGTGTGCTGCTTGTACTGTGTCTGCATACCGCATCACGCGACAAGGGCTTGCAGACGATAAATGTAACCGTTTCAGAGAGAATAGCGACCACTGTGACGATCTGGCGTTATGTCGATTCGATAGTAAATGACGGAAACGGGAGATTTTCTTAGGTTTTTACTACATATTAACACTTTACACAATTTCTCGTGTTACCTGGCTGCCAGTCCTAAGTTCATGCAAAATCTTAAGGTCCTCGGTCTGGTCCAAGGCACCAAACCGCCCAATAATTCATTAATCGATAACTAACACTTGAAATGTAGCTTTTCTTACTGGCTGATTGCATCAACGTAGATTCTTATTCTGTGTTCTAGTGTGCTGCTTGTACTGTGTCTGCATACCGCATCACGCGACAAGGGCTTGCAGACGATAAATGTAACCGTTTCAGAGAGAAAAGCGACCAATGTGACGATCTGGCGTTATGTCGATTCGATAGTAAATGACGGAAACGGGAGATTTTCTTAGGTTTTTACTACATATTAACACTTTACACAATTTCTCGTGTTACCTGGCTGCCAGTCCTCGGTTCATGCAAAATCTTAAGGTCCTCGGTCTGGTCCAAGGCACCAAACCGCCCAATAATTCATTAATCGATAACTAAAACTTGAAATGTAGCTCTTCTTACTGGCCGATTGCATCAACGTAGTTTCTTATTCTGTGTTCTAGTGTGCTGCTTGTACTGTGTCTGCATACCGCATCACGCGACAAGGGCTTGCAGACGATAAATGTAACCGTTTCAGAGAGAAAAGCGACCAATGTGACGATCTGGCGTTATGTCGATTCGATAGTAAATGACGGAAACGGGAGATTTTCTTAGGGTTTTACTACATATTAACACTTTACACAATTTCTCGTGTTACCTGGCTGCCAGTCCTCGGTTCATGCAAAATCTTAAGGACCTCGGTCTGGTCCAAGGCACCAAACCGCCCAATAATTCATTAATCGATAACTAAAACTTGAAATGTAGCTCTTCTTCCTGGCCGATTGCATCAACGTAGATTCTTATTCTGTGTTCTAGTGTGCTGCTTGTACTGTGTCTGCATACCGCATCACGCGACAAGGGCTTGCAGACGATAAATGTAACCGTTTCAGAGAGAAAGGCGACCACTGTGACGATCTGGCGTTATGTCGATTCGATAGTAAATGACGGAAACGGGAGATTTTCTTAGGTTTTTACTACATATTAACACTTTACACAATTTCTCGTGTTACCTGCCTGCCAGTCCTCGGTTCATGCAAAATCTTAAGGTCCTCGGTCTGGTCCAAGGCACCAAACCGCCCAATAATTCATTAATCGATAACTAAAACTTGAAATGTAGCTCTTCTTACTGGCCGATTGCATCAACGTAGTTTCTTATTCTGTGTTCTAGTGTGCTGCTTGTACTGTGTCTGCATACCGCATCACGCGACAAGGGCTTGCAGACGATAAATGTAACCGTTTCAGAGAGAAAAGCGACCAATGTGACGATCTGGCGTTATGTCGATTCGATAGTAAATGACGGAAACGGGAGATTTTCTTAGGTTTTTACTACATATTAACACTTTACACAATTTCTCGTGTTACCTGGCTGCCAGTCCTCGGTTCATGCAAAATCTTAAGGACCTCGGTCTGGTCCAAGGCACCAAACCGCCCAATAATTCATTAATCGATAACTAAAACTTGAAATGTAGCTCTTCTTCCTGGCCGATTGCATCAACGTAGTTTCTTATTCTGTGTTCTAGTGTGCTGCTTGTACTGTGTCTGCATACCGCATCACGCGACAAGGGCTTGCAGACGATAAATGTAACCGTTTCAGAGAGAAAAGCGACCACTGTGACGATCTGGCGTTATGTCGATTCGATAGTAAATGACGGAAACGGGAGATTTTCTTAGGTTTTTACTACATATTAACACTTTACACAATTTCTCGTGTTACCTGCCTGCCAGTCCTCGGTTCATGCAAAATCTTAAGGTCCTCGGTCTGGTCCAAGGCACCAAACCGCCCAATAATTCATTAATCGATAACTAAAACTTGAAATGTAGCTCTTCTTCCTGGCCGATTGCATCAACGTAGATTCTTATTCTGTGTTCTAGTGTGCTGCTTGTACTGTGTCTGCATACCGCATCACGCGACAAGGGCTTGCAGACGATAAATGTAACCGTTTCAGAGAGAAAAGCGACCACTGTGACGATCTGGCGTTATGTCGATTCGATAGTAAATGACGGAAACGGGAGATTTTCTTAGGTTTTTACTACATATTAACACTTTACACAATTTCTCGTGTTACCTGGCTGCCAGTCCTCGGTTCATGCAAAATCTTAAGGTCCCCGGTCTGGTCCAAGGCACCATACCGCCCAATAATTCATTAATCGATAACTAAAACTTGAAATGTAGCTCTTCTTCCTGGCCGATTGCATCAACGTAGATTCTTATTCTGTGTTCTAGTGTGCTGCTTGTACTGTGTCTGCATACCGCATCACGCGACAAGGGCTTGCAGACGATAAATGTAACCGTTTCAGAGAGAAAAGCGACCAATGTGACGATCTGGCGTTATGTCGATTCGATAGTAAATGACGGAAACGGGAGATTTTCTTAGGTTTTTACTACATATTAACACTTTACACAATTTCTCGTGTTACCTGGCTGCCAGTCCTCGGTTCATGCAAAATCTTAAGGACCTCGGTCTGGTCCAAGGCACCAAACCGCCCAATAATTCATTAATCGATAACTAAAACTTGAAATGTAGCTCTTCTTCCTGGCCGATTGCATCAACGTAGTTTCTTATTCTGTGTTCTAGTGTGCTGCTTGTACTGTGTCTGCATACCGCATCACGCGACAAGGGCTTGCAGACGATAAATGTAACCGTTTCAGAGAGAAAAGCGACCACTGTGACGATCTGGCGTTATGTCGATTCGATAGTAAATGACGGAAACGGGAGATTTTCTTAGGTTTTTACTACATATTAACACTTTACACAATTTCTCGTGTTACCTGCCTGCCAGTCCTCGGTTCATGCAAAATCTTAAGGTCCTCGGTCTGGTCCAAGGCACCAAACCACCCAATAATTCATTAATCGATAACTAAAACTTGAAATGTAGCTCTTCTTCCTGGCCGATTGCATCAACGTAGATTCTTATTCTGTGTTCTAGTGTGCTGCTTGTACTGTGTCTGCATACCGCATCACGCGACAAGGGCTTGCAGACGATAAATGTAACCGTTTCAGAGAGAAAAGCGACCACTGTGACGATCTGGCGTTATGTCGATTCGATAGTAAATGACGGAAACGGGAGATTTTCTTAGGTTTTTACTACATATTAACACTTTACACAATTTCTCGTGTTACCTGGCTGCCAGTCCTCGGTTCATGCAAAATCTTAAGGTCCCCGGTCTGGTCCAAGGCACCATACCGCCCAATAATTCATTAATCGATAACTAAAACTTGAAATGTAGCTCTTCTTCCTGGCCGATTGCATCAACGTAGATTCTTATTCTGTGTTCTAGTGTGCTGCTTGTACTGTGTCTGCATACCGCATCACGCGACAAGGGCTTGCAGACGATAAATGTAACCGTTTCAGAGAGAAAAGCGACCAATGTGACGATCTGGCGTTATGTCGATTCGATAGTAAATGACGGAAACGGGAGATTTTCTTAGGTTTTTACTACATATTAACACTTTACACAATTTCTCGTGTTACCTGGCTGCCAGTCCTCGGTTCATGCAAAATCTTAAGGTCCCCGGTCTGGTCCAAGGCACCAAACCGCCCAATAATTCATTAATCGATAACTAAAACTTGAAATGTAGCTCTTCTTACTGGGCGATTGCATAAATTTAGATGCTTCTTCAGTGTTCTACTATGCCGCTTGTAGTGACTCTGCATACCGCATCACGCGACAAGGGCTTGCAGACGATAAATGTAACCGTTTCAGAGAGAAAAGCGACCACTGTGACGATCTGGCGTTATGTCGATTCGATAGTAAATGACGGAAACGGGAGATTTTCTTAGGTTTTTACTACATATTAACACTTTACACAATTTCTCGTGTTACCTGGCTGCCAGTCCTCGGTTCATGCAAAATCTTAAGGTCCTCGGTCTGGTCCAAGGCACCAAACCGCCCAATAATTCATTAATCGATAACTAAAACTTGAAATGTAGCTCTTCTTACTGGGCGATTGCATAAACTTAGATGCTTCTTCAGTGTTCTACTATGCCGCTTGTAGTGACTCTGCATACCGCATCACGCGACAAGGGCTTGCAGACGATAAATGTAACCGTTTCAGAGAGAAAAGCGACCACTGTGACGATCTGGCGTTATGTCGATTCGATAGTAAATGACGGAAACGGGAGATTTTCTTGGGTTTTTACTACATATTAACACTTTACACAATTTCTCGTGTTACCTGGCTGCCAGTCCTCGGGTCATGCAAAATCTTAAGGTCCTCGGTCTGGTCCAAGGCACCAAACCGCCCAATAATTCATTAATCGATAACTAAAACGTGAAATGTAGCTCTTCTTACTGGCCGATTGCATCAACGTAGATTCTTATTCTGTGTTCTAGTGTGCTGCTTGTACTGTGTCTGCATACCGCATCACGCGACAAGGGCTTGCAGACGATAAATGTAACCGTTTCAGAGAGAAAAGCGACCACTGTGACGATCTGGCGTTATGTCGATTCGATAGTAAATGACGGAAACGGGAGATTTTCTTAGGTTTTTACTACATATTAACACTTTACACAATTTCTCGTGTTACCTGGCTGCCAGTCCTCGGTTCATGCAAAATCTTAAGGTCCTCCGTCTGGTCCAAGGCACCAAACCGCCCAATAATTCATTAATCGATAACTAAAACTTGAAATGTAGCTCTTCTTACTGGGCGATTGCATAAACTTAGATGCTTCCTCAGTGTTCTACTATGCCGCTTGTAGTGACTCTGCATACCGCATCACGCGACAAGGGCTTGCAGACGATAAATGTAACCGTTTCAGAGAGAAAAGCGACCACTGTGACGATCTGGCGTTATGTCGATTCGATAGTTAATGACGGAAACGGGAGATTTTCTTATGTTTTTACTACATATTAACACTTTACACAATTTCTCGTGTTACCTGGCTGCCAGTCCTCGGATCATGCAAAATCTTAAGGTCCTTGGTCTTTTCCAAGGCACCAAACCGCCCAATAATTCATTAATCGATAACTAAAACTTGAAATCTAGCTCTTCTTCCTGGCCGATTGCATCAACGTAGATTCTTATTCTGTGTTCTAGTGTGCTGCTTGTACTGTATCTGCATACCGCATCACGCGACAAGGGCTTGCAGACGATAAATGTAACCGTTTCAGAGAGAAAAGCGACCAATGTGACGATCTGGCGTTATGTCGATTCGATAGTAAATGACGGAAACGGGAGATTTTCTTAGGTTTTTACTACATATTAACACTTTACACAATTTCTCGTGTTACCTGGCTGCCAGTACTCGGTTCATGCAAAATCTTAAAGGTCCTCGGTCTGGTCCAAGGCACCAAACCGCCCAATAATTCATTAATCGATAACTAAAACTTGAAATGTAGCTCTTCTTACTGGCCGATTGCATCAACGTAGATTCTTATTCTGTGTTCTAGTGTGCTGCTTGTACTGTGTCTGCATACCGCATCACGCGACAAGGGCTTGCAGACGATAGATGTAAAAGTTTCAGAGAGAAAAGCGACCACTGTGACGATCTGGCGTTATGTCGATTCGATAGTAAATGACGGAAACGGGAGATTTTCTTAGGTTTTTACTACATATTAACACTTTACACAATTTCTCGTGTTACCTGGCTGCCAGTCCTCGGTTCATGCAAAATCTTAAGGTCCTCGGTCTGGTCCAAGGCACCAAACCGACCAATAATTCATTAATCGATAACTAAAACTTGAAATGTAGCTCTTCTTACTGGGCGATTTCATAAACTTAGATGCTTCTTCAGTGTTCTACTATGCCGCTTGTAGTGACTCTGCATACCGCATCACGCGACAAGGCCTTGCAGACGATAAATGTAACCGTTTCAGAGAGAAAAGCGACCACTGTGACGATCTGGCGTTATGTCGATTCGATAGTTAATGACGGAAACGGGAGATTTTCTTAGGTTTTTACTACATATTAACACTTTACACAATTTCTCGTGTTACCTGGCTGCCAGTCCTCGGTTCATGCAAAATCTTAAGGTCCTCGGTCTTTTCCAAAGCACCAAACCGCCCAATAATTCATTAATCGATAACTACAACTTGAAATGTAGCTCTTCTTCCTGGCCGATTGCATCAACGTAGATTCTTATTCTGTGTTATTGTGTGCTGCTTGTACTGTATCTGCATACCGCATCACGCGACAAGGGCTTGCAGACGATAAATGTAACCGTTTCAGAGAGAAAAGCGACCAATGTGACGATCTGGCGTTATGTCGATTCGATAGTAAATGACGGAAACGGGAGATTTTCTTAGGTTTTTACTACATATTAACACTTTACACAATTTCTCGTGTTACCTGGCTGCCAGTCCTCGGTTGATGCAAAATCTTAAGGTCCTCGGTCTGGTCCAAGGCACCAAACCGCCCAATAATTCATTAATCGATAACTCAAACTTGAAATGTAGCTCTTCTTACTGGGCGATTGCATAAACTTAGATGCTTCTTCAGTGTTCTACTATGCCGCTTGTAGTGACTCTGCATACCGCATCACGCGACAAGGGCTTGCAGACGATAAATGTAACCGTTTCAGAGAGAAAAGCGACCATTGTGACGATCTGGCGTTATGTCGATTCGATAGTAAATGACGGAAACGGGAGATTTTCTTAGGTTTTTACTACATATTAACACTTTACACAATTTCTCGTGTTACCTGGCTGCCAGTCCTCGGTTCATGCAAAATCTTAAGGTCCTCCGTCTGGTCCAAGGCACCAAACCGCCCAATAATTCATTAATCGATAACTAAAACTTGAAATGTAGCTCTTCTTACTGGGCGATTGCATAAACTTAGATGCTTCCTCAGTGATCTACTATGCCGCTTGTAGTGACTCTGCATACCGCATCACGCGACAAGGGCTTGCAGACGATAAATGTAACCGTTTCAGAGAGAAAAGCGACCACTGTGACGATCTGGCGTTATGTCGATTCGATAGTTAATGACGGAAACGGGAGATTTTCTTAGGTTTTTACTACATATTAACACTTTACACAATTTCTCGTGTTACCTGGCTGCCAGTCCTCGGTTCATGCAAAATCTTAAGGTCCTCGGTCTTTTCCAAGGCACCAAACCGCCCAATAATTCATTAATCGATAACTAAAACTTGAAATGTAGCTCATCTTCCTGGCCGATTGCATCAACGTAGATTCTTATTCTGTGTTCTAGTGTGCTGCTTGTACTGTATCTGCATACCGCATCACGCGACAAGGGCTTGCAGACGATAAATGTAACCGTTTCAGAGAGAAAAGCGACCACTGTGGCGATCTGGCGTTATGTCGATTCGATAGTAAATGACGGAAACGGGAGATTTTCTTAGGTTTTTACTACATATTAACACTTTACACAATTTCTCGTGTTACCTGGCTGCCAGTCCTCGGTTCATGCAAAATCTTAAGGTCCCCGGTCTGGTCCAAGGCACCAAACCGCCCAATAATTCATTAATCGATAACTAAAACTTGAAATGTAGCTCTTCTTCCTGGCCGATTGCATCAACGTAGATTCTTATTCTGTGTTCTAGTGTGCTGCTTGTACTGTGTCTGCATACCGCATCACGCGACAAGGGCTTGCAGACGATAAATGTAACCGTTTCAGAGAGAAAAGCGACCAATGTGACGATCTGGCGTTATG
The DNA here is from genome assembly GCF_023864275.1 of Schistocerca cancellata. Lineage (NCBI taxonomy): Eukaryota > Metazoa > Arthropoda > Insecta > Orthoptera > Acrididae > Schistocerca > Schistocerca cancellata. The sequence continues at coordinate 5,397,563 of NW_026047150.1, forward strand.
TCGATTCGAATGTAAATGACGGAAACGGGAGATTTTCTTAGGTTTTTACTACATATTAACACTTTACACAATTTCTCGTGTTACCTGGCTGCCAGTCCTCGGTTCATGCAAAATCTTAAGGTCCTCGGTCTGGTCCAAGGCACCAAACCGCCCAATAATTCATTAATCGATAACTAAAACTTGAAATGTAGCTCTTCTTACTGGCCGATTGCATCAACGTAGATTCTTATTCTGTGTTCTAGTGTGCTGCTTGTACTGTGTCTGCATACCGCATCACGTGACAAGGGCTTGCAGACGATAAATGTAACCGTTTCAGAGAGAAAAGCGACCAATGTGACGATCTGGCGTTATGTCGATTCGATAGTAAATGACGGAAACGGGAGATTTTCTTAGGTTTTTACTACATATTAACACATTACACAATTTCTCGTGTTACCTGGCTGCCAGTCCTCGCTTCATGCAAAATCTTAAGGTCCTCGGTCTGGTCCAAGGCACCTAACCGCCCAATAATTCATTAATCGATAACTAAAACTTGAAATGTAGCTCTTCTTACTGGGCGATTGCATAAACTTAGATGCTTCTTCAGTGTTCTACTATGCCGCTTGTAGTGACTCTGCATACCGCATCACGCGACAAGGGCTTGCAGACGATAAATGTAACCGTTTCAGAGAGAAAAGCGACCACTGTGACGATCTGGCGTTATGTCGATTCGATAGTAAATGACGGAAACGGGAGATTTTCTTAGGTTTTTACTACATATTAACACTTTACACAATTTCTCGTGTTACCTGGCTGCCAGTCCTCGGTTCATGCAAAATCTTAAGGTCCTCGGTCTGGTCCAAGGCACCAAACCGCCCAATAATTCATTAATCGATAACTAAAACTTGAAATGTAGCTCTTCTTACTGGGCGATAGCATAAACTTAGATGCTTCTTCAGTGTTCTACTATGCCGCTTGTAGTGACTCTGCATACCGCATCACGCGACAAGGGCTTGCAGACGATAAATGTAACCGTTTCAGAGAGAAAAGCGACCACTGTGACGATCTGGCGTTATGTCGATTCGATAGTAAATGACGGAAACGGGAGATTTTCTTGGGTTTTTACTACATATTAACACTTTACACAATTTCTCGTGTTACCTGGCTGCCAGTCCTCGGGTCATGCAAAATCTTAAGGTCCTCGGTCTGGTCCAAGGCACCAAACCGCCCAATAATTCATTAATCGATAACTAAAACTTGAAATGTAGCTCTTCTTACTGGGCGATTGCATAAACTTAGATGCTTCCTCAGTGTTCTACTATGCCGCTTGTAGTGACTCTGCATACCGCATCACGCGACAAGGGCTTGCAGACGATAAATGTAACCGTTTCAGAGAGAAAAGCGACCACTGTGACGATCTGGCGTTATGTCGATTCGATAGTTAATGACGGAAACGGGAGATTTTCTTAGGTTTTTACTACATATTAACACTTTACACAATTTCTCGTGTTACCTGGCTGCCAGTCCTCGGTTCATGCAAAATCTTAAGGTCCTCGGTCTTTTCCAAGGCACCAAACCGCCCAATAATTCATTAATCGATAACTAAAACTTGAAATCTAGCTTTTCTTCCTGGCCGATTGCATCAACGTAGATTCTTATTCTGTGTTCTAGTGTGCTGCTTGTACTGTATCTGCATACCGCATCACGCGACAAGGGCTTGCAGACGATAAATGTAACCGTTTCAGAGAGAAAAGCGACCAATGTGACGATCTGGCGTTATGTCGATTCGATAGTAAATGACGGAAACGGGAGATTTTCTTAGGTTTTTACTACATATTAACACTTTACACAATTTCTCGTGTTACCTGGCTGCCAGTCCTCGGTTCATGCAAAATCTTAAGGTCCTCGGTCTGGTCCAAGGCACCAAACCGCCCAATAATTCATTAATCGATAACTAAAACTTGAAATGTAGCTCTTCTTACTGGCCGATTGCATCAACGTAGATTCTTATTCTGTGTTCTAGTGTGCTGCTTGTACTGTGTCTGCATACCGCATCACGCGACAAGGGCTTGCAGACAATAGATGTAAAAGTTTCAGAGAGAAAAGCGACCACTGTGACGATCTGGCGTTATGTCGATTCGATAGTAAATGACGGAAACGGGAGATTTTCTTAGGTTTTTACTACATATTAACACTTTACACAATTTCTCGTGTTACCTGGCTGCCAGTCCTCGGTTCATGCAAAATCTTAAGGTCCTCGGTCTGGTCCAAGGCACCAAACCGACCAATAATTCATTAATCGATAACTAAAACTTGAAATGTAGCTCTTCTTACTGGGCGATTGCATAAACTTAGATGCTTCTTCAGTGTTCTACTATGCCGCTTGTAGTGACTCTGCATACCGCATCACGCGACAAGGCCTTGCAGACGATAAATGTAACCGTTTCAGAGAGAAAAGCGACCACTGTGACGATCTGGCGTTATGTCGATTCGATAGTTAATGACGGAAACGGGAGATTTTCTTAGGTTTTTACTACATATTAACACTTTACACAATTTCTCGTGTTACCTGGCTGCCAGTCCTCGGTTCATGCAAAATCTTAAGGTCCTCGGTCTTTTCCAAGGCACCAAACCGCCCAATAATTCATTAATCGATAACTAAAACTTGAAATGTAGCTCTTCTTCCTGGCCGATTGCATCAACGTAGATTCTTATTCTGTGTTATTGTGTGCTGCTTGTACTGTATCTGCATACCGCATCACGCGACAAGGGCTTGCAGACGATAAATGTAACCGTTTCAGAGAGAAAAGCGACCAATGTGACGATCTGGCGTTATGTCGATTCGATAGTAAATGACGGAAACGGGAGATTTTCTTAGGTTTTTACTACATATTAACACTTTACACAATTTCTCGTGTTACCTGGCTGCCAGTCCTCGGTTGATGCAAAATCTTAAGGTCCTCGGTCTGGTCCAAGGCACCAAACCGCCCAATAATTCATTAATCGATAACTAAAACTTGAAATGTAGCTCTTCTTACTGGGCGATTGCATAAACTTAGATGCTTCTTCAGTGTTCTACTATGCCGCTTGTAGTGACTCTGCATACCGCATCACGCGACAAGGGCTTGCAGACGATAAATGTAACCGTTTCAGAGAGAAAAGCGACCACTGTGACGATCTGGCGTTATGTCGATTCGATAGTAAATGACGGAAACGGGAGATTTTCTTAGGTTTTTTCTACATATTAACACTTTACACAATTTCTCGTGTTACCTGGCTGCCAGTCCTCGGATCATGCAAAATCTTAAGGTCCTCGGTCTGGTCCAAGGCACCAAACCGCCCAATAATTCATTAACGATAACTAAAACTTGAAATGTAGCTCTTCTTACTGGCCGATTGCATCAACGTAGATTCTTATTCTGTGTTCTAGTGTGCTGCTTGTACTGTGTCTGCATACCGCATCACGCGACAAGGGCTTGCAGACGATAAATGTAACCGTTTCAGAGAGAAAAGCGACCACTGTGACGATCTGGCGTTATGTCGATTCGATAGTAAATGACGGAAACGGGAGATTTTCTTAGGTTTTTACTTTATATTAACACTTTACACAATTTCTCGTGTTACCTGGCTGCCAGTCCTCGGTTCATGCAAAATCGTAAAGTCCCCGGTCTGGTCCAAGGCACCAAACAGCCCAATAATTCATTAATCGATAACTAAAACTTGAAATCTAGCTCTTCTTACTGGGCGATTGCATAAACTTAGATGCTTCTTCAGTGTTCTACTATGCCGCTTGTAGTGACTCTGCATACCACATCACGCGACAAGGGCTTGCAGACGATAAATGTAACCGTTTCAGAGAGAAAAGCGACCACTGTGACGATCTGGCGTTATGTCGATTCGATAGTAAATGACGGAAACGGGAGATTTTCTTAGGTTTTTCTACATATTAACACTTTACACAATTTCTCGTGTTACCTGGCTGCCAGTCCTCGGTTCATGCAAAATCTTAAGGTCCTCGGTCTGGTCCAAGGCACCAAACCGCCCAATAATTCATTAATCGATAACTAAAACTTGAAATGTAGCTCTTCTTACTGGCCGATTGCATCAACGTAGATTCTTATTCTGTGTTCTAGTGTGCTGCTTGTACTGTGTGTGCATACCGCATCACGCGACAAGGGCTTGCAGACGATAAATGTAACCGTTTCAGAGAGAAAAGCGACCACTGTGACGATCTGGCGTTATGTCGATTCGATAGTAAATGACGGAAACGGGAGATTTTCTTAGGTTTTTACTACATATTAACACTTTACACAATTTCTCGTGTTACCTGGCTGCCAGTCCTCGGTTCATGCAAAATCTTAAGGTCCTCGGTCTGGTCCAAGGCACCAAACCGCCCAATAATTCATTAATCGATAACTAAAACTTGAAATGTTGCTCTTCTTACTGGGCGTTTGTATAAACTTAGATGCTTCTTCAGTGTTCTACTATGCCGCTTATAGTGACTCTGCATACCGCATCACGCGACAAGGGCTTGCAGACGATAAATGTAACCGTTTCAGAGAGAAAAGCGACCACTGTGACGATCTGGAGTTATGTCGATTCGATAGTAAATGACGGAAACGGGAGATTTTCTTAGGTTTTTACTACATATTAACACTTTACACAATTTCTCGTGTTACCTGGCTGCCAGTCCTCGGTTCATGCAAAATCTTAAGGTCCTCGGTCTGGTCCAAGGCACCAAACCGCCCAATAATTCATTAATCGGTAACTAAAATGTGAAATGTAGCTCTTCTTACTGGCCGATTGCATCAACGTAGATTCTTATTCTGTCTTCTAGTGTGCTGCTTGTACTGTGTCTGCATACCGCATCACGCGACAAGGGCTTGCAGACGATAAATGTAACCGTTTCAGAGAGAAAAGCGACCACTGTGACGATCTGGCGTTATGTCGATTCGATAGTAAATGACGGAAACGGGAGATTTTCTTAGGTTTTTACTACATATTAACACTTTACACAATTTCTCGTGTTACCTGGCTGCCAGTCCTCGGTTCATGCAAAATCTTAAGGTCCTCGGTCTGGTCCAAGGCAGCAAACCGCCCAATAATTCATTAATCGATAACTAAAACTTGAAATGTAGCTCTTCTTACTGGGCGATTGCATAAACTTAGATGCTTCTTCAGTGTTCTACTATGCCGCTTGTAGTGACTCTGCATACCGCATCACGCGACAAGGGCTTGCAGACGATAAATGTAACCGTTTCAAAGAGAAAAGCGACCACTGTGACGATCTGGCGTTATGTCGATTCGATAGTAAATGACGGAAACGGGAGATTTTCTTAGGTTTTTACTACATATTATCACTTTACACAATTTCTCGTGTTACCTGGCTGCCAGTCCTCGGTTCATGCAAAATCTTAAGGTCCTCGGTCTGGTCCAAGGCACCAAACCGCAGAATACTTCATTAATCGATAACTAAAACTTGAAATGTAGCTCTTCTTACTGGGCGATTGCATAAACTTAGATGCTTCTTCAGTGTTCTACTATGCCGCTTGTAATGACTCTGCATGCCGCATCACGCGACAATGGCTTGCAGACGATAAATGTAACCGTTTCAGAGAGAAAAGCGACCACTGTGACGATCTGGCGTTATATCGATTCCATAGTAAATGACGGAAACGGGAGATTTTCTTGGGTTTTTACTACATATTAACACTTTACACAATTTCTCGTGTTACCTGGCTGCCAGTCCTCGGTTCATGCAAAATCTTAAGGTCCTCGGTCTGGTCCAAGGCACCAAACCGCCCAATAATTCATTAATCGATATCTAAAACTTGAAATGTAGCTCTTCTTCCTGGCCGATTGCATCAACGTAGATTCTTATTCTGTGTTCTAGTGTGCTGCTTGTACTGTGTCTGCATACCGCATCACGCGACAAGGGCTTGCAGACGATAAATGTAACCGTTTCAGAGAGAAAAGCGACCACTGTGACGATCTGGCGTTATGTCGATTCGATAGTAAATGACGGAAACGGGAGATTTTCTTAGGTTTTTACTACATATTAACACTTTACACAATTTCTCGTGTTACCTGGCTGCCAGTCCTCGGTTCATGCAAAATCTTAAGGGCCTCGGTCTGGTCCAAGGCACCAAACCGCCCAAAATTTCATTAATCGATAACTAAAACTTGAAATGTAGCTCTTCTTACTGGGCGATTGTATAAACTTAGATGCTTCTTCAGTGTTCTACTATGCCGCTTGTAGTGACTCTGCATACCGCATCACGCGACAAGGGCTTGCAGACGTTAAATGTAACCGTTTCAGAGAGAAAAGCGACCACTGTGACGATCTGGCGTTATGTCGATTCGATAGTAAATGACGGAAACGGGAGATTTTCTTAGGTATTTACTACATATTAACACTTTACACTATTTCTCGTGTTACCTGGCTGCCAGTCCTCGGTTCATGCAAAATCTTAAGGTCCTCGGTCTGGTCCAAGGCACCAAACCGCCCAATAATTCATTAATCGGTAACTAAAACTTTAAATGTAGCTCTTCTTACTGGCCGATTGCATCAACGTAGATTCTTATTCTGTCTTCTAGTGTGCTGCTTGTACTGTGTCTGCATACCGCATCACGCGACAAGGGCTTGCAGACGATAAATGTAACCGTTTCAGAGAGAAAAGCGACCAATGTGACGATCTGGCGTTATGTCGATTCGATAGTAAATGACGGAAACGGGAGATTTTCTTAGGTTTTTACTACATATTAACACTTTACACAATTTCTCGTGTTACCTGGCTGCCAGTCCTCGGTTCATGCAAAATCTTAAGGTCCTCGGTCTGGTCCAAGGCACCAAACCGCCCAATAATTCATTAATCGATAACTAAAACTTGAAATGTAGCTCTTCTTACTGGGCGATTGCATAAACTTAGATGCTTCTTCAGTGTTCTACTATGCCGCTTGTAGTGACTCTGCATACCGCATCACGCGACAAGGGCTTGCAGACGATAAATGTAACCGTTTCAGAGAGAAAAGCGACCACTGTGACGATCTGGCGTTATGTCGATTCGATAGTAAATGACGGAAACGGGAGATTTTCTTAGGTTTTTACTACATATTAACACTTTACACAATTTCTCGTGTTACCTGGCTGCCAGTCCTCGGTTCATGCAAAATCTTAAGGTCCTCGGTCTGGTCCAAGGCACCAAACCGCAGAATAATTCATTATTCGATAACTAAAACTTGAAATGTAGCTCTTCTTACTGGGCGATTGCATAAACTTAGATGCTTCTTCAGTGTTCTACTATGCCGCTTGTAGTGACTCTGCATGCCGCATCACGCGACAAGGGCTTGCAGACGATAAATGTAACCGTTTCAGAGAGAAAAGCGACCACTGTGACGATCTGGCGTTATGTCGATTCGATAGTAAATGACGGAAACGGGAGATTTTCTTGGGTTTTTACTACATATTAACACTTTACACAATTTCTCGTGTTACCTGGCTGCCAGTCCTCGGTTCATGCAAAATCTTAAGGTCCTCGGTCTGGTCCAAGGCACCAAACCGACCAATAATTCATTAATCGACATCTAAAACTTGAAATGTAGCTCTTCTTCCTGGCCGATTGCATCAACGTAGATTCTTATTCTGTGTTCTAGTGTGCTGCTTGTACTGTGTCTGCATACCGCATCACGCGACAAGGGCTTGCAGACGATAAATGTAACCGTTTCAGAGAGAAAAGCGACCACTGTGACGATCTGGCGTTATGTCGATTCGATAGTAAATGACGGAAACGGGAGATTTTCTTAGGTTTTTACTACATATTAACACTTTACACAATTTCTCGTGTTACCTGGCTGCCAGTCCTCGGTTCATGCAAAATCTTAAGGTCCTCGGTCTGGTCCAAGGCACCAAACCGCCCAATAATTCATTAATCGATAACTAAAACTTGAAATGTAGCTCTTCTTACTGGGCGATTGCATAAACTTAGATGCTTCTTCAGTGTTCTACTATGCCGCTTGTAGTGACTCTGCATACCGCATCACGCGACAAGGGCTTGCAGACGATAAATGTAACCGTTTCAGGGAGAAAAGCGACCACTGTGACGATCTGGCGTTATGTCGATTCGATAGTAAATGACGGAAACGGGAGATTTTCTTAGGTTTTTACTACATATTAACACTTTACACAATTTCTCGTGTTACCTGGCTGCCAGTCCTCGGTTCATGCAAAATCTTAAGGTCCTCGGTCTGGTCCAAGGCACCAAACCGCCCAATAATTCATTAATCGATAACTAAATCTTGAAATGTAGCTCTTCTTACTGGCCGATTGCATCAACGTAGATTCTTATTCTGTGTTCTAGTGTGCAGCTTGTACTGTGTCTGCATACCGCATCACGCGACAAGGCCTTGCAGACGATAAATGTAACCGTTTCAGAGAGAAAAGCGACCACTGTGACGATCTGGCGTTATGTCGATTCGTATAAATGACGGATACGGGAGATTTTCTTAGGTTTTTACTACATATTAACACTTTACACAATTTCTCGTGTTACCTGGCTGCCAGTCCTCGGTTCATGCAAAATCTTAAGGTCCTCGGTCTGGTCCAAGGCACCAAACCGACCAATAATTCATTAATCGATAACTAAAACTTGAAATGTAGCTCTTCTTACTGGGCGATTGCATAAACTTAGATGCTTCTTCAGAGTTCTACTATGCCGCTTGTAATGACTCTGCATGCCGCATCACGCGACAAGGGCTTGCAGACGATAAATGTAACCGTTTCAGAGAGAAAAGCGACCACTGTGACGATCTGGCGTTATATCGATTCGATAGTAAATGACGGAAACGGGAGATTTTCTTGGGTTTTTACTACATATTAACACTTTACACAATTTCTTGTCTTACCTGGCTGCCAGTCCTCGGTTCATGCAAAATCTTAAGGTCCTCGGTCTGGTCCAAGGCACCAAACCGCCCAATAATTCATTAATCGATATCTAAAACTTGAAATGTAGCTCTTCTTCCTGGCCGATTGCATCAACGTAGATTCTTATTCTGTGTTCTAGTGTGCTGCTTGTACTGTGTCTGCATACCGCATCACGCGACAAGGGCTTGCAGACGATAAATGTAACCGTTTCAGAGAGAAAAGCGACCACTGTGACGATCTGGCGTTATGTCGATTCGATAGTAAATGACGGAAACGGGAGATTTTCTTAGGTTTTTACTACATATTAACACTTTACACAATTTCTCGTGTTACCTGCCTGCCAGTCCTCGGTTCATGCAAGATCTTAAGGTCCTCGGTCTGGTCCAAGGCACCAAACCGCCCAATAATTCATTAATCGATAACTAAAACTTGAAATGTAGCTCTTCTTACTGGGCGATTGCATAAACTTAGATGCTTCTTCAGTGTTCCACTATGCCGCTTGTAGTGACTCTGCATACCGCATCACGCGACAAGGGCTTGCAGACGATAAATGTAACCGTTTCAGAGAGAAAAGCGACCACTGTGACGATCTGGCGTTATGTCGATTCGATAGTAAATGACGGAAACGGGAGATTTTCTTAGGTTTTTACTACATATTAACACTTTACACAATTTCTCGTGTTACCTGGCTGCCAGTCCTCGGTTCATGCAAAATCTTAAGGTCCTCGGTCTGGTCCAAGGCACCAAACCGCAGAATAATTCATTATTCGATAACTAAAACTTGAAATGTAGCTCTTCTTACTGGGCGATTGCATAAACTTAGATGCTTCTTCAGTGTTCTACTATGCCGCTTGTAGTGACTCTGCATGCCGCATCACGCGACAAGGGCTTGCAGACGATAAATGTAACCGTTTCAGAGAGAAAAGCGACCACTGTGACGATCTGGCGTTATGTCGATTCGATAGTAAATGACGGAAACGGGAGATTTTCTTGGGTTTTTACTACATATTAACACTTTACACAATTTCTCGTGTTACCTGGCTGCCAGTCCTCGGTTCATGCAAAATCTTAAGGTCCTCGGTCTGGTCCAAGGCACCAAACCGCCCAATAATTCATTAATCGATAACTAAATCTTGAAATGTAGCTCTTCTTCCTGGCCGATTGCATCAACGTAGATTCTTATTCTGTGTTCTAGTGTGCAGCTTGTACTGTGTCTGCATACCGCATCACGCGACAAGGGCTTGCAGACGATAAATGTAACCGTTTCAGAGAGAAAAGCGACCACTGTGACGATCTGGCGTTATGTCGATTCGATAGTAAATGACGGAAACGGGAGATTTTCTTAGGTTTTTACTACATATTAACACTTTACACAATTTCTCGTGTTACCTGGCTGCCAGTCCTCGGTTCATGCAAAATCTTAAGGGCCTCGGTCTGGTCCAAGGCACCAAACCGCCCAAAATTTCATTAATCGATAACTAAAACTTGAAATGTAGCTCTTCTTACTGGGCGATTGTATAAACTTAGATGCTTCTTCAGTGTTCTACTATGCCGCTTGTAGTGACTCTGCATACCGCATCACGCGACAAGGGCTTGCAGACGTTAAATGTAACCGTTTCAGAGAGAAAAGCGACCACTGTGACGATCTGGCGTTATGTCGATTCGATAGTAAATGACGGAAACGGGAGATTTTCTTAGGTTTTTACTACATATTAACACTTTACACTATTTCTCGTGTTACCTGGCTGCCAGTCCTCGGTTCATGCAAAATCTTAAGGTCCTCGGTCTGGTCCAAGGCACCAAACCGCCCAATAATTCATTAATCGGTAACTAAAACTTTAAATGTAGCTCTTCTTACTGGCCGATTGCATCAACGTAGATTCTTATTCTGTGTTCTAGTGTGCTGCTTGTACTGTGTCTGCATACCGCATCACGCGACAAGGGCTTGCAGACGATAAATGTAACCGTTTCAGAGAGAAAAGCGACCAATGTGACGATCTGGCGTTATGTCGATTCGATAGTAAATGACGGAAACGGGAGATTTTCTTAGGTTTTTACTACATATTAACACTTTACACAATTTCTCGTGTTACCTGGCTGCCAGTCCTCGGTTCATGCAAAATCTTAAGGTCCTCGGTCTGGTCCAAGGCACCAAACCGCCCAATAATTCATTAATCGATAACTAAAACTTGAAATGTAGCTCTTCTTACTGGGCGATTGCATAAACTTAGATGCTTCTTCAGTGTTCTACTATGCCGCTTGTAGTGACTCTGCATACCGCATCACGCGACAAGGGCTTGCAGACGATAAATGTAACCGTTTCAGAGAGAAAAGCGACCACTGTGACGATCTGGCGTTATGTCGATTCGATAGTAAATGACGGAAACGGGAGATTTTCTTAGGTTTTTACTACATATTAACACTTTACACAATTTCTCGTGTTACCTGGCTGCCAGTCCTCGGTTCATGCAAAATCTTAAGGTCCTCGGTCTGGTCCAAGGCACCAAACCGCAGAATAATTCATTATTCGATAACTAAAACTTGAAATGTAGCTCTTCTTACTGGGCGATTGCATAAACTTAGATGCTTCTTCAGTGTTCTACTATGCCGCTTGTAGTGACTCTGCATGCCGCATCACGCGACAAGGGCTTGCAGACGATAAATGTAACCGTTTCAGAGAGAAAAGCGACCACTGTGACGATCTGGCGTTATGTCGATTCGATAGTAAATGACGGAAACGGGAGATTTTCTTGGGTTTTTACTACATATTAACACTTTACACAATTTCTCGTGTTACCTGGCTGCCAGTCCTCGGTTCATGCAAAATCTTAAGGTCCTCGGTCTGGTCCAAGGCACCAAACCGACCAATAATTCATTAATCGACATCTAAAACTTGAAATGTAGCTCTTCTTCCTGGCCGATTGCATCAACGTAGATTCTTATTCTGTGTTCTAGTGTGCTGCTTGTACTGTGTCTGCATACCGCATCACGCGACAAGGGCTTGCAGACGATAAATGTAACCGTTTCAGAGAGAAAAGCGACCACTGTGACGATCTGGCGTTATGTCGATTCGATAGTAAATGACGGAAACGGGAGATTTTCTTAGGTTTTTACTACATATTAACACTTTACACAATTTCTCGTGTTACCTGGCTGCCAGTCCTCGGTTCATGCAAAATCTTAAGGTCCTCGGTCTGGTCCAAGGCACCAAACCGCCCAATAATTCATTAATCGATAACTAAAACTTGAAATGTAGCTCTTCTTACTGGGCGATTGCATAAACTTAGATGCTTCTTCAGTGTTCTACTATGCCGCTTGTAGTGACTCTGCATACCGCATCACGCGACAAGGGCTTGCAGACGATAAATGTAACCGTTTCAGGGAGAAAAGCGACCACTGTGAAGATCTGGCGTTATGTCGATTCGATAGTAAATGACGGAAACGGGAGATTTTCTTAGGTTTTTACTACATATTAACACTTTACACAATTTCTCGTGTTACCTGGCTGCCAGTCCTCGGTTCATGCAAAATCTTAAGGTCCTCGGTCTGGTCCAAGGCACCAAACCGCCCAATAATTCATTAATCGATAACTAAATCTTGAAATGTAGCTCTTCTTACTGGCCGATTGCATCAACGTAGATTCTTATTCTGTGTTCTAGTGTGCAGCTTGTACTGTGTCTGCATACCGCATCACGCGACAAGGCCTTGCAGACGATAAATGTAACCGTTTCAGAGAGAAAAGCGACCACTGTGACGATCTGGCGTTATGTCGATTCGTATAAATGACGGATACGGGAGATTTTCTTAGGTTTTTACTACATATTAACACTTTACACAATTTCTCGTGTTACCTGGCTGCCAGTCCTCGGTTCATGCAAAATCTTAAGGTCCTCGGTCTGGTCCAAGGCACCAAACCGACCAATAATTCATTAATCGATAACTAAAACTTGAAATGTAGCTCTTCTTACTGGGCGATTGCATAAACTTAGATGCTTCTTCAGAGTTCTACTATGCCGCTTGTAATGACTCTGCATGCCGCATCACGCGACAAGGGCTTGCAGACGATAAATGTAACCGTTTCAGAGAGAAAAGCGACCACTGTGACGATCTGGCGTTATATCGATTCGATAGTAAATGACGGAAACGGGAGATTTTCTTGGGTTTTTACTACATATTAACACTTTACACAATTTCTTGTCTTACCTGGCTGCCAGTCCTCGGTTCATGCAAAATCTTAAGGTCCTCGGTCTGGTCCAAGGCACCAAACCGCCCAATAATTCATTAATCGATATCTAAAACTTGAAATGTAGCTCTTCTTCCTGGCCGATTGCATCAACGTAGATTCTTATTCTGTGTTCTAGTGTGCTGCTTGTACTGTGTCTGCATACCGCATCACGCGACAAGGGCTTGCAGACGATAAATGTAACCGTTTCAGAGAGAAAAGCGACCACTGTGACGATCTGGCGTTATGTCGATTCGATAGTAAATGACGGAAACGGGAGATTTTCTTAGGTTTTTACTACATATTAACACTTTACACAATTTCTCGTGTTACCTGCCTGCCAGTCCTCGGTTCATGCAAGATCTTAAGGTCCTCGGTCTGGTCCAAGGCACCAAACCGCCCAATAATTCATTAATCGATAACTAAAACTTGAAATGTAGCTCTTCTTACTGGGCGATTGCATAAACTTAGATGCTTCTTCAGTGTTCCACTATGCCGCTTGTAGTGACTCTGCATACCGCATCACGCGACAAGGGCTTGCAGACGATAAATGTAACCGTTTCAGAGAGAAAAGCGACCACTGTGACGATCTGGCGTTATGTCGATTCGATAGTAAATGACGGAAACGGGAGATTTTCTTAGGTTTTTACTACATATTAACACTTTACACAATTTCTCGTGTTACCTGGCTGCCAGTCCTCGGTTCATGCAAAATCTTAAGGTCCTCGGTCTGGTCCAAGGCACCAAACCGCAGAATAATTCATTATTCGATAACTAAAACTTGAAATGTAGCTCTTCTTACTGGGCGATTGCATAAACTTAGATGCTTCTTCAGTGTTCTACTATGCCGCTTGTAGTGACTCTGCATGCCGCATCACGCGACAAGGGCTTGCAGACGATAAATGTAACCGTTTCAGAGAGAAAAGCGACCACTGTGACGATCTGGCGTTATGTCGATTCGATAGTAAATGACGGAAACGGGAGATTTTCTTGGGTTTTTACTACATATTAACACTTTACACAATTTCTCGTGTTACCTGGCTGCCAGTCCTCGGTTCATGCAAAATCTTAAGGTCCTCGGTCTGGTCCAAGGCACCAAACCGCCCAATAATTCATTAATCGATAACTAAATCTTGAAATGTAGCTCTTCTTACTGGCCGATTGCATCAACGTAGATTCTTATTCTGTGTTCTAGTGTGCAGCTTGTACTGTGTCTGCATACCGCATCACGCGACAAGGCCTTGCAGACGATAAATGTAACCGTTTCAGAGAGAAAAGCGACCACTGTGACGATCTGGCGTTATGTCGATTCGTATAAATGACGGATACGGGAGATTTTCTTAGGTTTTTACTACATATTAACACTTTACACAATTTCTCGTGTTACCTGGCTGCCAGTCCTCGGTTCATGCAAAATCTTAAGGTCCTCGGTCTGGTCCAAGGCACCAAACCGACCAATAATTCATTAATCGATAACTAAAACTTGAAATGTAGCTCTTCTTACTGGGCGATTGCATAAACTTAGATGCTTCTTCAGAGTTCTACTATGCCGCTTGTAATGACTCTGCATGCCGCATCACGCGACAAAGGCTTGCAGACGATAAATGTAACCGTTTCAGAGAGAAAAGCGACCACTGTGACGATCTGGCGTTATATCGATTCGATAGTAAATGACGGAAACGGGAGATTTTCTTGGGTTTTTACTACATATTAACACTTTACACAATTTCTCGTGTTACCTGGCTGCCAGTCCTCGGTTCATGCAAAATCTTAAGGTCCTCGGTCTGGTCCAAGGCACCAAACCGCCCAATAATTCATTAATCGATATCTAAAACTTGAAATGTAGCTCTTCTTCCTGGCCGATTGCATCAACGTAGATTCTTATTCTGTGTTCTAGTGTGCTGCTTGTACTGTGTCTGCATACCGCATCACGCGACAAGGGCTTGCAGACGATAAATGTAACCGTTTCAGAGAGAAAAGCGACCACTGTGACGATCTGGCGTTATGTCGATTCGATAGTAAATGACGGAAACGGGAGATTTTCTTAGGTTTTTACTACATATTAACACTTTACACAATTTCTCGTGTTACCTGCCTGCCAGTCCTCGGTTCATGCAAGATCTTAAGGTCCTCGGTCTGGTCCAAGGCACCAAACCGCCCAATAATTCATTAATCGATAACTAAAACTTGAAATGTAGCTCTTCTTACTGGGCGATTGCATAAACTTAGATGCTTCTTCAGTGTTCCACTATGCCGCTTGTAGTGACTCTGCATACCGCATCACGCGACAAGGGCTTGCAGACGATAAATGTAACCGTTTCAGAGAGAAAAGCGACCACTGTGACGATCTGGCGTTATGTCGATTCGATAGTAAATGACGGAAACGGGAGATTTTCTTAGGTTTTTACTACATATTAACACTTTACACAATTTCTCGTGTTACCTGGCTGCCAGTCCTCGGTTCATGCAAAATCTTAAGGTCCTCGGTCTGGTCCAAGGCACCAAACCGCAGAATAATTCATTATTCGATAACTAAAACTTGAAATGTAGCTCTTCTTACTGGGCGATTGCATAAACTTAGATGCTTCTTCAGTGTTCTACTATGCCGCTTGTAGTGACTCTGCATGCCGCATCACGCGACAAGGGCTTGCAGACGATAAATGTAACCGTTTCAGAGAGAAAAGCGACCACTGTGACGATCTGGCGTTATGTCGATTCGATAGTAAATGACGGAAACGGGAGATTTTCTTGGGTTTTTACTACATATTAACACTTTACACAATTTCTCGTGTTACCTGGCTGCCAGTCCTCGGTTCATGCAAAATCTTAAGGTCCTCGGTCTGGTCCAAGGCACCAAACCGACCAATAATTCATTAATCGATATCTAAAACTTGAAATGTAGCTCTTCTTCCTGGCCGATTGCATCAACGTAGATTCTTATTCTGTGTTCTAGTGTGCTGCTTGTACTGTGTCTGCATACCGCATCACGCGACAAGGGCTTGCAGACGATAAATGTAACCGTTTCAGAGAGAAAAGCGACCACTGTGACGATCTGGCGTTATGTCGATTCGATAGTAAATGACGGAAACGGGAGATTTTCTTAGGTTTTTACTACATATTAACACTTTACACAATTTCTCGTGTTACCTGGCTGCCAGTCCTCGGTTCATGCAAAATCTTAAGGTCCTCGGTCTGGTCCAAGGCACCAAACCGCCCAATAATTCATTAATCGATAACTAAAACTTGAAATGTAGCTCTTCTTACTGGGCGATTGCATAAACTTAGATGCTTCTTCAGTGTTCTACTATGCCGCTTGTAGTGACTCTGCATACCGCATCACGCGACAAGGGCTTGCAGACGATAAATGTAACCGTTTCAGGGAGAAAAGCGACCACTGTGACGATCTGGCGTTATGTCGATTCGATAGTAAATGACGGAAACGGGAGATTTTCTTAGGTTTTTACTACATATTAACACTTTACACAATTTCTCGTGTTACCTGGCTGCCAGTCCTCGGTTCATGCAAAATCTTAAGGTCCTCGGTCTGGTCCAAGGCACCAAACCGCCCAATAATTCATTAATCGATAACTAAATCTTGAAGTGTAGCTCTTCTTACTGGCCGATTGCATCAACGTAGATTCATAATCTGTGTTCTAGTGTGCAGCTTGTACTGTGTCTGCATACCGCATCACGCGACAAGGGCTTGCAGACGATAAATGTAACCGTTTCAGAGAGAAAAGCGACCACTGTGACGATCTGGCGTTATGTCGATTCGTATAAATGACGGATACGGGAGATTTTCTTAGGTTTTTACTACATATTAACACTTTACACAATTTCTCGTGTTACCTGGCTGCCAGTCCTCGGTTCATGCAAAATCTTAAGGTCCTCGGTCTGGTCCAAGGCACCAAACCGACCAATAATTCATTAATCGATAACTAAAACTTGAAATGTAGCTCTTCTTACTGGCCGATTGCATCATCGTAGATTCTTATTCTGTGTTCTAGTGTGCTGTTTGTACTGTGTCTGCATACCGCATCACGCGACAAGGGCTTGCAGACGATAAATGTAACCGTTTCAGAGAGAAAAGCGACCAATGTGACTATCTGGCGTTATGTCGATTCGATAGTAAATGACGGAAACGGGAGATTTTCTTGGGTTTTTACTACATATTAACACTTTACACAATTTCTCGTGTTACCTGGCTGCCAGTCCTCGGTTCATGCAAAATCTTAAGGTCCTCGGTCTGGTCCAAGGCCCCAAACCGACCAATAATTCATTAATCGATAACTAAAACTTGAAATGTAGCTCTTCTTACTGGCCGATTGCATCAACGTAGATTCTTATTCTGTGTTCTAGTGTGCTGCTTGTACTGTGTCTGCATACCGCATCACGCGACAACGGCTTGCAGACGATAAATGTAACCGTTTCAGAGGGAAAAGCGACCAATGTGACGATCTGGCGTTATGTCGATTCGATAGTAAATGACGGAAACGGGAGATTTTCTTAGGTTTTTACTACATATTAACACTTTACACAATTTCTCGTGTTACCTGGCTGCCAGTCCTTGGTTCATGCAAAATCTTAAGGTCCTCGGTCTGGTCCAAGGCACAAAACCGCCCAATAATTCATTAATCGATAACTAAAACTTGAAATGTAGCTCTTCTTACTGGGCGATTGCATAAACTTAGATGCTTCTTCAGTGTTCTACTATGCCGCTTGTAGTGACTCTGCATACCGCATCACGCGACAAGGGCTTGCAGACGATAAATGTAACCGTTTCAGAGAGAAAAGCGACCACTGTGACGATCTGGCGTTATGTCGATTCGATAGTAAATGACGGAAACGGGAGATTTTCTTAGGTTTTTACTACATATTAACACTTTACACAATTTCTCGTGTTACCTGGCTGCCAGTCCTCGGTTCATGCAAAATCTTAAGGTCCTCGGTCTGGTCCAAGTCACCAAACCGCCCAATAATTCATTAATCGATAACTAAAACTTGAAATGTAGCTCTTCTTACTGGCCGATTGCATCAACGTAGATTCTTATTCTGTGTTCTAGTGTGCTGCTTGTACTGTGTCTGCATACCGCATCACGCGACAAGGGCTTGCAGACGATAAATGCAACCGTTTCAGAGAGAAAAGCGACCACAGTGACGATCTGGCGTTATGTCGATTCGATAGTAAATGACGGAAATGGGAGATTTTCTTAGGTTTTTACTACATATTAACACTTTACACAATTTCTCGTGTTACCTGCCTGCCAGTCCTCGGTTCATGCAAAATCTTAAGGTCCTCGGTCTGGTCCAAGGCACCAAACCGCCCAATAATTCATTAATCGATAACTAAAACTTGAAATGTAGCTCTTCTTACTGGGCGATTGCATAAACTTAGATGCTTCTTCAGTGTTCTACTATGCCGCTTGTAGTGACTCTGCATACCGCATCACGCGACAAGGGCTTGCAGACGATAAATGTAACCGTTTCAGAGAGAAAAGCGACCACTGTGACGATCTGGCGTTATGTCGATTCGATAGTAAATGACGGAAACGGGAGATTTTCTTAGGTTTTTACTACATATTAACACTTTACACATTTTCTCGTGTTACCTGGCTGCCAGTCCTCGGTTCATGCAAAATCTTAAGGTCCTCGGTCTGGTCCAAGGCACCAAACCGCCCAATAATTCATTAATCGATAACTAAATCTTGAAATGTAGCTCTTCTTACTGGCCGATTGCATCAACGTAGATTCTTATTCTGTGTCCTAGTGTGCTGCTTGTACTGTGTCTGCATACCGCATCACGCGACAAGGGCTTGCAGACGATAAACGTAACCGTTTCAGAGAGAAAAGCGACCACTGTGACGATCTGGCGTTATGTCGATTCGTATAAATGACGGATACGGGAGATTTTCTTAGGTTTTTACTACATATTAACACTTTACACAATTTCTCGTGTTACCTGGCTGCCAGTCCTCGGTTCATGCAAAATCTTAAGGTCCTCGGTCTGGTCCAAGGCACCAAACCGACCAATAATTCATTAATCGATAACTACAACTTGAAATGTAGCTCTTCTTACTGGCCGATTGCATCAACGTAGATTCTTATTCTGTGTTCTAGTGTGCTGTTTGTACTGTGTCTGCATACCGCATCACGCGACAAGGGCTTGCAGACGATAAATGTAACCGTTTCAGAGAGAAAAGCGACCAATGTGACGATCTGGCGTTATGTCGATTCGATAGTAAATGACGGAAACGGGAGATTTTCTTAGGTTTTTACTACATATTAACACTTTACACAATTTCTCGTGTTACCTGCCTGCCAGTCCTCGGTTCATGCAAAATCTTAAGGTCCTCGGTCTGGTCCAAGGCACCAAACCGCCCAATAATTCATTAATCGATAACTAAAACTTGAAATGTAGCTCTTCTTACTGGGCGATTGCATAAACTTAGATGCTTCTTCAGTGTTCTACTATGCCGCTTGTAGTGACTCTGCATACCGCATCACGCGACAAGGGCTTGCAGACGATAAATGTAACCGTTTCAGAAAGAAAAGCGACCACTGTGACGATCTGGCGTTATGTCGATTCGATAGTAAATGACGGAAACGGGAGATTTTCTTAGGTTTTTACTACATATTAACACTTTACACATTTTCTCGTGTTACCTGGCTGCCAGTCCTCGGTTCATGCAAAATCTTAAGGTCCTCGGTCTGGTCCAAGGCACCAAACCGCCCAATAATTCATTAATCGATAACTAAATCTTGAAATGTAGCTCTTCTTACTGGCCGATTGCATCAACGTAGATTCTTATTCTGTGTCCTAGTGTGCTGCTTGTACTGTGTCTGCATACCGCATCACGCGACAAGGGCTTGCAGACGATAAACGTAACCGTTTCAGAGAGAAAAGCGACCACTGTGACGATCTGGCGTTATGTCGATTCGTATAAATGACGGATACGGGAGATTTTCTTAGGTTTTTACTACATATTAACACTTTACACAATTTCTCGTGTTACCTGGCTGCCAGTCCTCGGTTCATGCAAAATCTTAAGGTCCTCGGTCTGGTCCAAGGCACCAAACCGACCAATAATTCATTAATCGATAACTACAACTTGAAATGTAGCTCTTCTTACTGGCCGATTGCATCAACGTAGATTCTTATTCTGTGTTCTAGTGTGCTGTTTGTACTGTGTCTGCATACCGCATCACGCGACAAGGGCTTGCAGACGATAAATGTAACCGTTTCAGAGAGAAAAGCGACCAATGTGACGATCTGGCGTTATGTCGATTCGATAGTAAATGACGGAAACTGGAGATTTTCTTAGGTTTTTACTACATATTAACACTTTACACAATTTCTCGTGTTACCTGGCTGCCAGTCCTTGGTTCATGCAAAATCTTAAGGTCCTCGGTCTGGTCCAAGGCACCAAACCGCCCAATAATTCATTAATCGATAACTAAAACTTGAAATGTAGCTCTTCTTACTGGCCGATTGCATCAACGTAGATTCTTATTCTGTGTTCTAGTGTGCTGCTTGTACTGTGTCTGCATACCGCATCACGCGACAAGGGCTTGCAGACGATAAATGTAACCGTTTAAGAGAGAAAAGCGACCACTGTGACGATCTGGCGTTATGTCGATTCGATAGTAAATGACGGAAACGGGAGATTTTCTTAGGTTTTTACTACATATTAACACTTTACACAATTTCTCGTGTTACCTGCCTGCCAGTCCTCGGTTCAAGTAAAACCTTAAGGTCCTCGGTCTGGTCCAAGGCACCAAACCGCCCAATAATTCATTAATCGATAACTAAAACTTGAAATGTAGCTCTTCTTACTGGCCGATTGCATCAACGTAGATTCTTATTCTGTGTTCTAGTGTGCTGCTTGTACTGTGTCTGCATACCGCATCACGCGACAAGGGCTTGCAGACGATAAATGCAACCGTTTCAGAGAGAAAAGCGACCACAGTGACGATCTGGCGTTATGTCGATTCGATAGTAAATGACGGAAACGGGAGATTTTCTTAGGTTTTTACTACATATTAACACTTTACACAATTTCTCGTGTTACCTGCCTGCCAGTCCTCGGTTCATGCAAAATCTTAAGGTCCTCGGTCTGGTCCAAGGCACCAAACCGCCCAATAATTCATTAATCGATAACTAAAACTTGAAATGTAGCTCTTCTTACTGGGCGATTGCATAATCTTAGATGCTTCTTCAGTGTTCTACTATGCCGCTTGTAGTGACTCTGCATACCGCATCACGCGACAAGGGCTTGCAGACGATAAATGTAACCGTTTCAGAGAGAAAAGCGACCACTGTGACGATCTGGCGTTATGTCGATTCGATAGTAAATGACGGAAACGGGAGATTTTCTTAGGTTTTTACTACATATTAACACTTTACACATTTTCTCGTGTTACCTGGCTGCCAGTCCTCGGTTCATGCAAAATCTTAAGGTCCTCGGTCTGGTCCAAGGCACCAAACCGCCCAATAATTCATTAATCGATAACTAAATCTTGAAATGTAGCTCTTCTTACTGGCCGATTGCATCAACGTAGATTCTTATTCTGTGTCCTAGTGTGCTGCTTGTACTGTGTCTGCATACCGCATCACGCGACAAGGGCTTGCAGACGATAAATGTAACCGTTTCAGAGAGAAAAGCGACCACTGTGACGATCTGGCGTTATGTCGATTCGTATAAATGACGGATACGGGAGATTTTCTTAGGTTTTTACTACATATTAACACTTTACACAATTTCTCGTGTTACCTGGCTGCCAGTCCTCGGTTCATGCAAAATCTTAAGGTCCTCGGTCTGGTCCAAGGCACCAAACCGACCAATAATTCATTAATCGATAACTACAACTTGAAATGTTGCTCTTCTTACTGGCCGATTGCATCAACGTAGATTCTTATTCTGTGTTCTAGTGTGCTGTTTGTACTGTGTCTGCATACCGCATCACGCGACAAGGGCTTGCAGACGATAAATGTAACCGTTTCAGAGAGAAAAGCGACCAATGTGACGATCTGGCGTTATGTCGATTCGATAGTAAATGACGGAAACTGGAGATTTTCTTAGGTTTTTACTACATATTAACACTTTACACAATTTCTCGTGTTACCTGGCTGCCAGTCCTTGGTTCA
Source organism: Schistocerca cancellata (assembly GCF_023864275.1). Taxonomy (NCBI): domain Eukaryota; kingdom Metazoa; phylum Arthropoda; class Insecta; order Orthoptera; family Acrididae; genus Schistocerca; species Schistocerca cancellata. The sequence goes on from NW_026047150.1 coordinate 5,419,829, forward strand.
TGCAAAATCTTAAGGTCCTCGGTCTGGTCCAAGGCACCAAACCGCCCAATAATTCATTAATCGATAACTAAAACTTGAAATGTAGCTCTTCTTACTGGCCGATTGCATCAACGTAGATTCTTATTCTGTGTTCTAGTGTGCTGCTTGTACTGTGTCTGCATACCGCATCACGCGACAAGGGCTTGCAGACGATAAATGTAACCGTTTCAGAGAGAAAAGCGACCACTGTGACGATCTGGCGTTATGTCGATTCGATAGTAAATGACGGAAACGGGAGATTTTCTTAGGTTTTTACTACATATTAACACTTTACACAATTTCTCGTGTTACCTGCCTGCCAGTCCTCGGTTCAAGTAAAACCTTAAGGTCCTCGGTCTGGTCCAAGGCACCAAACCGCCCAATAATTCATTAATCGATAACTAAAACTTGAAATGTTGCTCTTCTTACTGGCCGATTGCATCAACGTAGATTCTTATTCTGTGTTCTAGTGTGCTGCTTGTACTGTGTCTGCATACCGCATCACGCAACAAGGGTTGCAGACGATAAAAGTAACCGTTTCAGAGAGAAAAGCGACCACTGTGACGATCTGGCGTTATGTCGATTCTTTAGTAAACGACGGAAACGGGAGATTTTCTTAGGTTTTTGCTACATATTAACACTTTATACAATTTCTCGTGTTACCTGGCTGCCAGTCCTCGGTTCATGCAAAATCTTAAGGTCCTCGGTCTGGTCCAAGGCACCAAACCGCCCAATCATTCATTAATCGATAACTAAAACCTGAAATGTTGCTCTTCTTACTGGGCGATTGCATAAACATAGATGCTTCTTCAGTGTTCTACTATGCCGCTTGTAGTGACTCTGCATACCGCATCACGCGACAAGGGCTTGCAGACGATAAATGTAACCGTTTCAGAGAGAAAAGCGACCACTGTGACGATCTGGCGTTATGTCGATTCGATAGTAAATGACGGAAACGGGAGATTTTCTTAGGTTTTTACTACATATTAACACTTTACACAATTTCTCGTGTTACCTGGCTGCCAGTCCTCGGTTCATGCAAAATCTTAAGGTCCTCGGTCTGGTCCAAGGCACCAAACCGCCCAATAATTCATTAATCGATAACTAAATCTTGAAATGTAGCTCTTCTTACTGGCCGATTGCATCAACGTAGATTCTTATTCTGTGTTCTAGTGTGCTGCTTGTACTGTGTCTGCATACCGCATCACGCAACAAGGGCTTGCAGACGATAAATGCAACCGTTTCAGAGAGAACTGCGACCACTGTGACGATCAGGCGTTATGTCGATTCGATAGTAAATGACGGAATCGGGAGATTTTCTTAGGTTTTTACTACATATTAACACTTTACACAATTTCTCGTGTTACCTGGCTGCCAGTCCTCGGTTCATGCAAAATCTTAAGGTCCTCGGTCTGGTCCAAGGCACCAAACCGGCCAATCATTCATTAATCGATAACTAAAACTTGAAATGTAGCTCTTCTTACTGGGCGATTGCATAAACATAGATGCTTCTTCAGTGTTCTACTATGCCGCTTGTAGTGACTCTGCATAGCGCATCACGCGACAAGGGCTTGCAGACGATAAATGCAACCGTTTCAGAGAGAAAAGCGACCACTGTGACGATCTGGCGTTATGTCGATTCGATAGTAAATGACGGAAACGGGAGATTTTCTTAGGTTTTTACTACATATTAACACTTTACACAATTTCTCGTGTTACCTGGCTGCCAGTCCTCGGTTCATGCAAAATCTTAAGGTCCTCGGTCTGGTCCAAGGCACCAAACCGCCCAATAATTCATTAATCGATAACTAAAACTTGAAATGTAGCTCTTCTTACTGGCCGATTACATCAACGTAGATTCTTATTCTGTGTTCTTGTGTGCTGCTTGTACTGTGCCTGCATACCGCATCACGCGACAAGGGCTTGCAGACGATAAATGTAACCGTTTCAGAGAGAAAAGCGACCACTGTGACGATCTGGCGTTATGTCGATTCGATAGTAAATGACGGAAACGGGAGATTTTCTTAGGTATTTACTACATATTAACACTTTACACAATTTCTCGTGTTACCTGGCTGCCAGTCCTCGGTTCATGCAAAATCTTAAGGTCCTCGGTCTGGTCCAAGACACCAAACCAGCCAATCATTCATTAATCGATAACTAAAACTTGAAATGTAGCTCTTCTTACTGGGCGATTGCATAATCATAGATGCTTCTTCAGTGTTCTACTATGCCGCTTGTAGTGACTCTGCATAGCGCATCACGCGACAAGGGCTTGCAGACGATAAATGTAACCGTTTCAGAGAGAAAAGCGACCACTGTGACGATCTGGCGTTATGTCGATTCGATAGTAAATGACGGAAACGGGAGATTTTCTTAGGTTTTTACTACATATTAACACTTTACACAATTTCTCGTGTTACCTGGCTGCCAGTCCTCGGTTCATGCAAAATCTTAAGGTCCTCGGTCTGGTCCAAGGCACCAAACCGCCCAATAATTCATTAATCGATAACTAAAACTTGAAATGTAGCTCTTCTTACTGGCTGATTACATCAACGTAGATTCTTATTCTGTGTTCTAGTGTGCTGCTTGTACTGTGTCTGCATACCGCATCACGCGACAAGGGCTTGCAGACGATAAATGTTACCGTTTCAGAGAGAAAAGCGACCAATGTGACGATCTGGCGTTATGTCGATTCGATAGTAAATGACGGAAACGGGAGATTTTCTTAGGTTTTTACTACATATTAACACTTTACACAATTTCTCGTGTTACCTGGCTGCCAGTCCTCGGTTCATGCAAAATCTTAAGGTCCTCGGTCTGGTCCAAGGCACCAAACCGCCCAATAATTCATTAATCGATAACTAAAACTTGAAATGTAGCTCTTCTTACTGGCTGATTACATCAACGTAGATTCTTATTCTGTGTTCTAGTGTGCTGCTTGTACTGTGTCTGCATACCGCATCACGCGACAAGGGCTTGCAGACGATAAATGTAACCGTTTCAGAGAGAAAAGCGACCACTGTGACGATCTGGCGTTATGTCGATTCGATAGTAAATGACGGAAACGGGAGATTTTCTTAGGTTTTTACTACATATTAACACTTTACACAATTTCTCGTGTTACCTGGCTGCCAGTCCTCGGTTCATGCAAAATCTTAAGGTCCTCGGTCTGGTCCAAGGCACCAAACCGCCCAATAATTCATTAATCGATAACTAAAACATGAAATGTAGCTCTTCTTACTGGGCGATTGCATAAACTTAGATGCTTCTTCAGTGTTCTACTATGCCGCTTGTAGTGACTCTGCATACCGCATCACGCGACAAGGGCTTGCAGACGATAAATGTAACCGTTTCAAAGAGAAAAGCGACCACTGTGACGATCTGGCGTTATGTCGATTCGATAGTAAATGACGGAAACGGGAGATTTTCTTAGGTTTTTACTACATATTAACACTTTACACAATTTCTCGTGTTACCTGGCTGCCAGTCCTCGGTTCATGCAAAATCTTAAGGTCCTCGGTCTGGTCCAAGGCACCAAACCGCAGAATAATTCATTAATCGATAACTAAAACTTGAAATGTAGCTCTTCTTACTGGGCGATTGCATAAACTTAGATGCTTCTTCAGTGTTCTACTATGCCGCTTGTAGTGACTCTGCATACCGCATCACGCGACAAGGTCTTGCAGACGATAAATGTAACCGTTTCAGAGAGAGAAGCGACCACTGTGACGATCTGGCGTTATGTCGATTCGATAGTAAATGACGGAAACGGGAGATTTTCTTAGGTTTTTACTACTTATTAACACTTTACACAATTTCTCGTGTTACCTGGCTGCCAGTCCTCGGTTCATGCAAAATCTTAAGGTCCTCGGTCTGGTCCAAGGCACCAAACCGCCCAATAATTCATTAATCGATAACTAAAACTTGAAATATAGCTCTCCTTCCTGGCCGATTGCATCAACGTAGATTCTTATTCTGTGTTCTAGTGTGCTGCTTGTACTGTGTCTGCATACCGCATCACGCGACAAGGGCTTGCAGACAATAAATGTAACCGTTTCAGAGAGAAAAGCGACCACTGTGACGATATGGCGTTATGTCGATTCGACAGTAAATGACGGAAACGGGAGATTTTCTTAGGTTTTTACTACATATTAACACTTTACACAATTTCTCGTGTTACCTGGCTGCCAGTCTTCGGTTCATGCAAAATCTTAAGGTCCTCGGTCTGGTCCAAGGCACCAATCCGCCCAATAATTCATTAATCGATAACTAAAACTTGAAATGTAGCTCTCCTTCCTGGCCGATTGCATCAACGTAGATTCTTATTCTGTGTTCTAGTGTGCTGCTTGTACTGTGTCTGCATACCGCATCACGCGACATGGGCTTGCAGACGATAACTGTAACCGTTTCAGAGAGAAAAGCGACCACTGTGACGATCTGGCGTTATGTCGATTCGATAGTAAATGACGGAAACGGGAGATTTTCTTAGGTTTTTACTACATATTAACACTTTACACAATTTCTCGTGTTACCTGGCTGCCAGTCCTCGGTTCATGCAAAATCTTAAGGTCCTCGGTCTGGTCCAAGGCACCAAACCGCCCAATAATTCATTAATCGATAACTAAAACTTGAAATGTAGCTCTTCTTCCTGGCCGATTGCACCAACGTAGATTCTTTTTCTGTGTTCTAGTGTGCTGCTTGTACTGTGTCTGCATACCGCATCACGCGACAAGGGCTTGCAGACGATAAATGTAACCGTTTTAGAGAGAAAAGCGACCAATGTGACTATCTGGCGTTATGTCGATTCCATAGTAAATGACGGAAACGGGAGATTTTCTTAGGTTTTTACTACATATTAACACTTTACACAATTGCTCGTGTTACCTGGCTGCCAGTCCTCGGTTCATGCAAAATCTTAAGGTCCACGGTCTGGTCCAAGGCACCAAACCGCCCAATAATTCATTAATCGATAACTAAAACTTGAAATGTAGCTCTTCTTACTGGCCGATTGCATCAACGTAGATTCTTATTCTGTGTTCTAGTGTGCTGCTTGTAATGTGTCTGCATACCGCATCACGCGACAAGGGCTTGCAGACGATAAATGTAACCGTTTCAGAGAGAAAAGCGACCAATGTGACGTTCTGGCGTTATGTCGATTCGATAGTAAATGACGGAAACGGGAGATTTTCTTAGGTTTTTACTACATATTAACACTTTACACAATTTCTCGTGTTACCTGGCTGCCAGTCCTCGGTTCATGCAAAATCTTAAGGTCCTCGGTCCGGTCCAAGGCACCAAACCGCCCAATAATTCATTAATCGATAACTACAACTTGAAATGTAGCTCTTCTTACTGGCCGATTGCATCAACGTAGATTCTTATTCTGTGTTCTAGTGTGCTGCTTGAACTGTGTCTGCATACCGCATCACGCGACAAGGGCTTGCAGACGATAAATGTAACCGTTTCAGAGAGAAAAGCGACCACTGTGACGATATGGCGTTATGTCGATTCGATAGTAAATGACGGAAACGGGAGATTTTCTTAGGTTTTTACTACATATTAACACTTTACACGATTTCTCGTGTTACCTGGCTGCCAGTCCTCGGTTCATGCAAAATCTTAAGGTCCTCGGTATGGTCCAAGGCACCATACCGCCCAATAATTCATTAATCGATAACTAAAACTTGAAATGTAGCTCTTCTTCCTGGCCGATTGCACCAACGTAGATACTTATTCTGTGTTCTAGTGTGCTGCTTGTACTGTGTCTGCATACCGCATCACGCGACAAGGGCTTGCAGACGATAAATGTAACCGTTTCAGAGAAAAAAGCGACCAATGTGACGATCTGGCGTTATGTCGATTCGATAGTAAATGACGGAAACGGGAGATTTTCTTAGGTTTTTACTACATATTAACACTTTACACAATTTCTCGTGTTACCTGGCTGCCAGTCCTCGGTTCATGCAAAATCTTAAGGTCCTCGGTCTGGTCCAAGACACCAAACCGCCCAATAATTCATTAATCGATAACTAAAACTTGAAATGTAGCTCTTCTTACTGGCCGATTGCATCAACGTAGATTCTTATTCTGTGTTCTAGTGTGCTGCTTGTACTGTGTCTGCATACCGCATCACGCGACAAGGGCTTGCAGACGATAAATGTAACCGTTTCAGAGAGAAAAGCGACCACTGTGACGATCTGGCGTTATGTCGATTCGATAGTAAATGACGGAAACGGGAGATTTTCTTAGGTTTTTACTACATATTAACACTTTACACAATTTCTCGTGTTACCTGGCTGCCAGTCCTCGGTTCATGCAAAATCTTAAGGCCCTCCGTCTGGTCCAAGGCACCAAACCGCCCAATAATTCATTAATCGATAACTAAAACTTGAAATGTAGCTCTTCTTACTGGGCGATTGCATAAACTTAGATGCTTCTTCAGTGTTCTACTATGCCGCTTGTAATGACTCTGCATACCGCATCACGCGACAAGGGCTTGCAGACGATAAATGTAACCATTTCAGAGAGAAAAGCGACCACTGTGACGATCTGGCGTTATGTCGATTCGATATTAAATGACGGAAACGGGAGATTTTCTTAGGTTTTTACTACATATTAACACTTTACACAATTTCTCGTGTTACCTGGCTGCCAGTCCTCGGTTCATGCAAAATCTTAAGGTCCTCGGTCTGGTTCAAGGCACCAAACCGCCCAATAATTCATTAATCGATAACTAAAACTTGAAATGTAGCTCTCCTTCCTGGCCGATTGCATCAACGTAGATTCTTATTCTGTGTTCTAGTGTGCTGCTTGTACTGTGTCTGCATACCGCATCACGCGACATGGGCTTGCAGACGATAACTGTAACCGTTTCAGAGAGAAAAGCGACCACTGTGACGATCTGGCGTTATGTCGATTCGATAGTAAATGACGGAAACGGGAGATTTTCTTAGGTTTTTACTACATATTAACACTTTACACAATTTCTCGTGTTACCTGGCTGCCAGTCCTCGGTTCATGCAAAATCTTAAGGTCCTCGGTCTGGTCCAAGGCACCAAACCGCCCAATAATTCATTAATCGATAACTAAAACTTGAAATGTAGCTCTTCTTCCTGGCCGATTGCACCAACGTAGATTCTTATTCTGTGTTCTAGTGTGCTGCTTGTACTGTGTCTGCATACCGCATCACGCGACAAGGGCTTGCAGACGATAAATGTAACCGTTTCAGAGAAAAAAGCGACCAATGTGACGATCTGGCGTTATGTCGATTCGATAGTAAATGACGGAAACGGGAGATTTTCTTAGGTTTTTACTACATATTAACACTTTACACAATTTCTCGTGTTACCTGGCTGCCAGTCCTCGGTTCATGCAAAATCTTAAGGTCCTCGGTCTGGTCCAAGGCACCAAACCGCCCAATAATTCATTAATCGATAACTAAAACTTGAAATGTAGCTCTTCTTACTGGCCGATTGCATCAACGTAGATTCTTATTCTGTGTTCTAGTGTGCTGCTTGTACTGTGTCTGCATACCGCATCACGCGACAAGGGCTTGCAGACGATAAATGTAACCGTTTCAGAGAGAAAAGCGACCACTGTGACGATCTGGCGTTATGTCGATTCGATAGTAAATGACGGAAACGGGAGATTTTCTTAGGTTTTTACTACATATTAACACTTTACACAATTTATCGTGTTACCTGGCTGCCAGTCCTCGGTTCATGCAAAATCTTAAGGTCCTCGGTCTGGTCCAAGGCACCAAACCGCCCAATAATTCATTAATCGATAACTGAAACTTGAAATGTAGCTCTTCTTACTGGCTGATAGCATCAACGTAGATTCTTATTCTGTGTTCTAGTGTGCTGCTTGTACTGTGTCTGCATACCGCATCACGCTACAAGGGCTTGCAGACGATAAATGTAACCGTTTCAGAGAGAAAAGCGACCAATGTGACGATCTGGCGTTATGTCGATTCGATAGTAAATGACGGAAACGGGAGATTTTCTTAGGTTTTTACTACATATTAACACTTTACACAATTTCTCGTGTTACCTGGCTGCCAGTCCTCAGTTCATGCAAAATCTTAAGGTCCTCGGTCTGGTCCAAGGCACCAAACCGGCCAATCATTCATTAATCGATAACTAAAACTTGAAATGTAGCTCTTCTTACTGGGCGATTGCATAAACTTAGATGCTTCTTCAGTGTTCTACTATGCCGCTTGTAGTGACTCTGCATACCGCATCACGCGACAAGGGCTTGCAGACGATAAATGTAACCGTTTCAGAGAGAAAAGCGACCAATGTGACGATCTGGCCTTATGTCGATTCGATAGTAAATGACGGAAACGGGAGATTTTCTTAGGTTTTTACTACATATTAACACTTTACACAATTTCTCGTGTTACCTGGCTGCCAGTCCTCGGTTCATGCAAAATCTTAAGGTCCTCGGTCTGGTCCAAGGCACCAAACCGCCCAATAATTCATTAATCGATAACTGAAACTTGAAATGTAGCTCTTCTTACTGGCCGATTGCATCAACGTAGATTCTTATTCTGTGTTCTAGTGTGCTGCTTGTACTGCGTCTGCATACCGCATCACGCGACAAGGGCTTGCAGACGATAAATGTAACCGTTTCAGAGAGAGAAGCGACCAATGTGACGATCTGGCGTTATGTCGATTCGATAGTAAATGACGGAAACGGGAGATTTTCTTAGGTTTTTACTACATATTAACACTTTACACAATTTCTCGTGTTACCTGGCTGCCAGTCCTCGGTTCATGCAAAATCTTAAGGTCCTCGGTCTGGTCCAAGGCACCAAACCGGCCAATCATTCATTAATCGATAACTAAAACTTGAAATGTAGCTCTTCTTACTGGGCGATTGCATAAACTTAGATGCTTCTTCAGTGTTCTACTATGCCGCTTGTAGTGACTCTGCATACCGCATCACGCGACAAGGGCTTGCAGACGATAAATGTAACCGTTTCAGAGAGAAAAGCGACCAATGTGACGATCTGGCCTTATGTCGATTCGATAGTAAATGACGGAAACGGGAGATTTTCTTAGGTTTTTACTACATATTAACACTTTACACAATTTCTCGTGTTACCTGGCTGCCAGTCCTCGGTTCATGCAAAATCTTAAGGTCCTCGGTCTGGTCCAAGGCACCAAACCGCCCAATAATTCATTAATCGATAACTGAAACTTGAAATGTAGCTCTTCTTACTGGCCGATTGCATCAACGTAGATTCTTATTCTGTGTTCTAGTGTGCTGCTTGTACTGCGTCTGCATACCGCATCACGCGACAAGGGCTTGCAGACGATAAATGTAACCGTTTCAGAGAGAGAAGCGACCAATGTGACGATCTGGCGTTATGTCGATTCGATAGTAAATGACGGAAACGGGAGATTTTCTTAGGTTTTTACTACATATTAACACTTTACACAATTTCTCGTGTTACCTGGCTGCCAGTCCTCGGTTCATGCAAAATCTTAAGGTCCTCGGTCTGGTCCAAGGCACCAAACCGCCCAATAATTCATTAATCGATAACTAAAACTTGAAATGTAGCTCTTCCTACTGGCCGATTGCACCAACGTAGATACTTATTCTGTGTTCTAGTGTGCTGCTTGTACTGTGTCTGCATACCGCATCACGTGACAAGGGCTTGCAGACGATAAATGTAACCGTTTCAGAGAGAAAAGCGACCAATGTGACGATCTGGCGTTATGTCGATTCGATAGTAAATGACGGAAACGGGAGATTTTCTTAGGTTTTTACTACATATTAACACTTTACACAATTTCTCGTGTTACCTGGCTGCCAGTCCTCGGTTCATGCAAAATCTTAAGGCCCTCCGTCTGGTCCAAGGCACCAAACCGCCCAATAATTCATTAATCGATAACTAAAACTTGAAATGTAGCTCTTCTTACTGGGCGATTGCATAAACTTAGATGCTTCTTCAGTGTTCTACTATGCCGCTTGTAATGACTCTGCATACCGCATCACGCGACAAGGGCTTGCAGACGATAAATGTAACCGTTTCAGAGAGAAAAGCGACCACTGTGACGATCTGGCGTTATGTCGATTCGATAGTAAATGACGGAAACGGGAGATTTTCTTAGGTTTTTACTACATATTAACACTTTACACAATTTCTCGTGTTACCTGGCTGCCAGTCCTCGGTTCATGCAAAATCTTAAGGTCCTCGGTCTGGTCCAAGGCACCAAACCGCCCAATAATTCATTAATCGATAACTAAAACTTGAAATGTAGCTCTTCTTCCTGGCCGATTGCACCAACGTAGATTCTTATTCTGTGTTCTAGTGTGCTGCTTGTACTGTGTCTGCATACCGCATCACGCGACAAGGGCTTGCAGACGATAAATGTAACCGTTTCAGAGAGAAAAGCGACCACTGTGACGATCTGGAGTTATGTCGATTCGATAGTAAATGACGGAAACGGGAGATTTTCTTAGGTTTTTACTATATATTAACACTTTACACAATTTCTCGTGTTACCTGGCTGCCAGTCCTCGGTTCATGCAAAATCTTAAGGTCCTCGGTCTGGTCCAAGGCACCAAACCGCCCAATAATTCATTAATCGATAACTAAAACTTGAAATGTAGCTCTTCTTACTGGCCGATTGCATCAACGTAGATTCTTATTCTGTGTTCTAGTGTGCTGCTTGTACTGTGTCTGCATACCGCATCACGCGACAAGGGCTTGCAGACGATAGATGTAACCGTTTCAGAGAGAAAAGCGACCACTGTGACGATCTGGCGTTATGTCGATTCGATAGTAAATGACGGAAACGGGAGATTTTCTTAGGTTTTTACTACATATTAACACTTTACACAATTTCTCGTGTTACCTGGCTGCCAGTCCTCGGTTCATGCAAAATCTTAAGGTCCTCGGTCTGGTCCAAGGCACCAAACCGCAGAATAATTCATTAATCGATAACTAAAACTTGAAATGTAGCTCTTCTACTGGGCGATTGCATAAACTTAGATGCTTCTTCAGTGTTCTACTATGCCGCTTGTAGTGACTCTGCATACCGCATCACGCGACAAGGGCTTGCAGACGATAAATGTAACCGTTTCAGAGAGAAAAGCGACCACTGTGACGATCTGGCGTTATGTCGATTCGATAGTAAATGACGGAAACGGGAGATTTTCTTAGGTTTTTACTACATATTAACACTTTACACAATTTCTCGTGTTACCTGGCTGCCAGTCCTCGGTTCATGCAAAATCTTAAGGTCCTCGGTCTGGACCAAGGCACCAAACCGCCCAATAATTCATTAATCGATAACTAAAACTTGAAATGTAGCTCTTCTTCCTGGCCGATTGCATCAACGTAGATTCTTATTCTGTGTTCTAGTGTGCTGCTTGTACTGTGTCTGCATACCGCATCACGCGACAAGGGCTTGCAGACAATAAATGTAACCGTTTTAGAGAGAAAAGCGACCACTGTGACGATATGGCGTTATGTCGATTCGACAGTAAATGACGGAAACGGGAGATTTTCTTAGGTTTTTACTACATATTAACACTTTACACAATTTCTCGTGTTACCTGGCTGCCAGTCCTCGGTTCATGCAAAATCTTAAGGTCCTCGGTCTGGTCCAAGGCACCAAACCGCCCAATAATTCATTAATCGATAACTAAAACTTGAAATGTAGCTCTTCTTACTGGCCGATTGCATCAACGTAGATTCTTATTCTGTGTTCTAGTGTGCTGCTTGTACTGTGTCTGCATACCGCATCACGCGACAAGGGCTTGCAGACGATAAATGTAACCGTTTCAGAGAGAAAAGCGACCACTGTGACGATCTGGCGTTATGTCGATTCGATAGTAAATGACGGAAACGGGAGATTTTCTTAGGTTTTTACTACATATTAACACTTTACACAATTTCTCGTGTTACCTGGCTGCCAGTCCTCGGTTCATGCAAAATCTTAAGGTCCTCGGTCTGGTCCAAGGCACCAAACCGCCCAATAATTCATTAATCGATAACTAAAACTTGAAATGTAGCTCTTTTTACTGGCCGATTGCTTCAACGTAGATTTTTATTCTGTGTTCTAGTGTGCTGCTTGTACTGTGTCTGCATACCGCATCACGCGACAAGGGCTTGCAGACGATAAATGTAACCGTTTCAGAGAGAAAAGCGACCAATGTGACGATCTGGCGTTATGTCGATTCGATAGTAAATGACGGAAACGGGAGATTTTCTTAGGTTTTTACTACATATTAACACTTTACACAATTTCTCGTGTTACCTGGCTGCCAGTCCTCGGTTCATGCAAAATCTTAAGGCCCTCCGTCTGGTCCAAGGCACCAAACCGCCCAATAATTCATTAATCGATAACTAAAACTTGAAATGTAGCTCTTCTTACTGGGCGATTGCATAAACTTAGATGCTTCTTCAGTGTTCTACTATGCCGCTTGTAATGACTCTGCATACCGCATCACGCGACAAGGGCTTGCAGACGATAAATGTAACCGTTTCAGAGAGAAAAGCGACCAATGTGACGATCTGGCGTTATGTCGATTCGATAGTAAATGACGGAAACGGGAGATTTTCTTAGGTTTTTACTACATATTAACACTTTACACAATTTCTCGTGTTACCTGGCTGCCAGTCCTCGGTTCATGCAAAATCTTAAGGTCCTCGGTCTGGTTCAAGGCACCAAACCGCCCAATAATTCATTAATCGATAACTAAAACTTGAAATGTAGCTCTTCTTCCTGGCCGATTGCATCAACGTAGATTCTTATTCTGTGTTCTAGTGTGCTGCTTGTACTGTGTCTGCATACCGCATCACGCGACATGGGCTTGCAGACGATAACTGTAACCGTTTCAGAGAGAAAAGCGACCACTGTGACGATCTGGCGTTATGTCGATTCGATAGTAAATGACGGAAACGGGAGATTTTCTTAGGTTTTTACTACATATTAACACTTTACACAATTTCTCGTGTTACCTGGCTGCCAGTCCTCGGTTCATGCAAAATCTTAAGGTCCTCGGTCTGGTCCAAGGCACCAAACCGCCCAATAATTCATTAATCGATAACTAAAACTTGAAATGTAGCTCTTCTTCCTGGCCGATTGCACCAACGTAGATTCTTATTCTGTGTTCTAGTGTGCTGCTTGTACTGTGTCTGCATACCGCATCACGCGACAAGGGCTTGCAGACGATAAATGTAACCGTTTCAGAGAGAAAAGCGACCACTGTGACGATCTGGAGTTATGTCGATTCGATAGTAAATGACGGAAACGGGAGATTTTCTTAGGTTTTTACTATATATTAACGCTTTACACAATTTCTCGTGTTACCTGGCTGCCAGTCCTCGGTTCATGCAAAATCTTAAGGTCCTCGGTCTGGTCCAAGGCACCAAACCGCCCAATAATTCATTAATCGATAACTAAAACTTGAAATGTAGCTCTTCTTACTGGCCGATTGCATCAACGTAGATTCTTATTCTGTGTTCTAGTGTGCTGCTTGTACTGTGTCTGCATACCGCATCACGCGACAAGGGCTTGCAGACGATAGATGTAACCGTTTCAGAGAGAAAAGCGACCACTGTGACGATCTGGCGTTATGTCGATTCGATAGTAAATGACGGAAACGGGAGATTTTCTTAGGTTTTTACTACATATTAACACTTTACACAATTTCTCGTGTTACCTGGCTGCCAGTCCTCGGTTCATGCAAAATCTTAAGGTCCTCGGTCTGGTCCAAGGCACCAAACCGCCCAATAATTCATTAATCGATAACTAAAACTTGAAATGTAGCTCTTCTTACTGGCCGATTGCATCAACGTAGATTCTTATTCTGTGTTCTAGTGTGCTGCTTGTACTGTGTCTGCATACCGCATCACGCGACAAGGGCTTGCAGACGATAAATGTAACCGTTTCAGAGAGAAAAGCGACCAATGTGACGTTCTGGCGTTATGTCGATTCGATAGTAAATGACGGAAACGGGAGATTTTCTTAGGTTTTTACTACATATTAACACTTTACACAATTTCTCGTGTTACCTGGCTGCCAGTCCTCGGTTCATGCAAAATCTTAAGGTCCTCGGTCTGGTCCAAGGCCCCAAACCGCCCAATAATTCATTAATCGATAACTAGAACTTGAAATGTAGCTCTTCTTACTGGCCGATTGCATCAACGTAGATTCTTATTCTGTGTTCTAGTGTGCTGCTTGTACTGTGTCTGCATACCGCATCACGCGACAAGGGCTTGCAGACGATAAATGTAACCGTTTCAGAGAGAAAAGCGACCAATGTGACGATCTGGCGTTATGTCGATTCGATAGTAAATGACGGAAACGGGAGATTTTCTTAGGTTTTTACTACATATTAACACTTTACACAATTTCTCGTGTTACCTGGCTGCCAGTCCTCGGTTCATGCAAAATCTTAAGGTCCTCGGTCCGGTCCAAGGCACCAAACCGCCCAATAATTCATTAATCGATAACTACAACTTGAAATGTAGCTCTTCTTACTGGCCGATTGCATCAACGTAGATTCTTATTCTGTGTTCTAGTGTGCTGCTTGAACTGTGTCTGCATACCGCATCACGCGACAAGGGCTTGCAGACGATAAATGTAACCGTTTCAGAGAGAAAAGCGACCACTGTGACGATCTGGCGTTATGTCGATTCGATAGTAAATGACGGAAACGGGAGATTTTCTTAGGTTTATACTACATATTAACACTTTACACGATTTCTCGTGTTACCTGGCTGCCAGTCCTCGGTTCATGCAAAATCTTAAGGTCCTCGGTATGGTCCAAGGCACCAAACCGCCCAATAATTCATTTATCGATAACTAAAACTTGAAATGTAGCTCTTCTTCCTGGCCGATTGCATCAACGTAGATTCTTATTCTGTGTTCTAGTGTGCTGCTTGTACTGTGTCTGCATACCGCATCACGCGACAAGGGCTTGCAGACGATAAATGTAACCGTTTCAGAGAGAAAAGCGACCACTGTGACGATCTGGCGTTATGTCGATTCGATAGTAAATGACGGGAACGGGAGATTTTCTTAGGTTTTTACTACATATTAACACTTTACACAATTTCTCGTGTTACCTGGCTGCCAGTCCTCGGTTCATGCAAAATCTTAAGGTCCTCGGTCTGGTCCAAGGCACCAAACCGCCCAATAATTCATTAATCGATAACTAAAACTTGAAATGTAGCTCTTCTTACTGGGCGATTGCATAAACTTAGACGCTTCTTCAGTGTTCTACTATGCCTCTTGTAGTGACTCTGCATACCGCATCACGCGACAAGGGCTTGCAGACGATAAATGTAACCGTTTCAGAGAGAAAAGCGACCATTGTGACGATCTGGCGTTATGTCGATTCGACAGTAAATGACGGAAACGGGAGATTTTCTTAGGTTTTTACTACATATTAACACTTTACACAATTTCTCGTGTTACCTGGCTGCCAGTCCTCGGTTCATGCAAAATCTTAAGGTCCTCGGTCTGGTCCAAGGCACCAAACCGCCCAATAATTCATTAATCGATAACTAAAACTTGAAATGTAGCTCTTCTTACTGGGCGATTGCATAAACTTAGATGCTTCTTCAGTGTTCTACTATGCCTCTTGTAGTGACTCTGCATACCGCATCACGCGACAAGGGCTTGCAGACGATAAATGTAACCGTTTCAGAGAGAAAAGCGACCACTGTGACGATCTGGCGTTATGTCGATTCGTATAAATGAGGGATACGGGAGATTTTCTTAGGTTTTTACTACATATTAACGCTTTACACAATTTCTCGTGTTACCTGGCTGCCAGTCCTCGGTTCATGCAAAATCTTAAGGTCCTCGGTCTGGTCCAAGGCACCAAACCGCCCAATAATTCATTAATCGATAACTAAAACTTGAAATGTAGCTCTTCTTCCTGGCCGATTGCATCAACGTAGATTCTTATTCTGTGTTCTAGTGTGCTGCTTGTACTGTGTCTGCATACCGCATCACGCGACAAGGGCTTGCAGACGATAAATGTAACCGTTTTAGAGAGAGAAGCGACCAATGTGACGATCTGGCGTTATGTCGATTCGATAGTAAATGACGGAAACGGGAGATTTTCTTAGGTTTTTACTACATATTAACACTTTACACAATTTCTCGTGTTACCTGGCTGCCAGTCCTCGGTTCATGCAAAATCTTAAGGTCCACGGTCTGGTCCAAGGCACCAAACCGCCCAATAATTCATTAATCGATAACTAAAACTTGAAATGTAGCTCTTCCTACTGGCCGATTGCATCAACGTAGATTCTTATTCTGTGTTCTAGTGTGCTGCTTGTAATGTGTCTGCATACCGCATCACGCGACAAGGGCTTGCAGACGATAAATGTAACCGTTTCAGAGAGAAAAGCGACCAATGTGACGATCTGGCGTTATGTCGATTCGATAGTAAATGACGGAAACGGGAGATTTTCTTAGGTTTTTACTACATATTAACACTTTACACAATTTCTCGTGTTACCTGGCTGCCAGTCCTCGGTTCATGCAAAATCTTAAGGTCCTCGGTCTGGTCCAAGACACCAAACCGCCCAATAATTCATTAATCGATAACTAAAACTTGAAATGTAGCTCTTCTTACTGGCCGATTGCATCAACGTAGATTCTTATTCTGTGTTCTAGTGTGCTGCTTGTACTGTGTCTGCATACCGCATCACGCGACAAGGGCTTGCAGACGATAAATGTAACCGTTTCAGAGAGAAAAGCGACCACTGTGACGATCTGGCGTTATGTCGATTCGATAGTAAATGACGGAAACGGGAGATTTTCTTAGGTTTTTACTACATATTAACACTTTACACAATTTCTCGTGTTACCTGGCTGCCAGTCCTCGGTTCATGCAAAATCTTAAGGCCCTCCGTCTGGTCCAAGGCACCAAACCGCCCAATAATTCATTAATCGATAACTAAAACTTGAAATGTAGCTCTTCTTACTGGGCGATTGCATAAACTTAGATGCTTCTTCAGTGTTCTACTATGCCGCTTGTAATGACTCTGCATACCGCATCACGCGACAAGGGCTTGCAGACGATAAATGTAACCGTTTCAGAGAGAAAAGCGACCACTGTGACGATCTGGCGTTATGTCGATTCGATAGTAAATGACGGAAACGGGAGATTTTCTTAGGTTTTTACTACATATTAACACTTTACACAATTTCTCGTGTTACCTGGCTGCCAGTCCTCGGTTCATGCAAAATCTTAAGGTCCTCGGTCTGGTTCAAGGCACCAAACCGCCCAATAATTCATTAATCGATAACTAAAACTTGAAATGTAGCTCTCCTTCCTGGCCGATTGCATCAACGTAGATTCTTATTCTGTGTTCTAGTGTGCTGCTTGTACTGTGTCTGCATACCGCATCACGCGACATGGGCTTGCAGACGATAACTGTAACCGTTTCAGAGAGAAAAGCGACCACTGTGACGATCTGGCGTTATGTCGATTCGATAGTAAATGACGGAAACGGGAGATTTTCTTAGGTTTTTACTACATATTAAAACTTTACACAATTTCTCGTGTTACCTGGCTGCCAGTCCTCGGTTCATGCAAAATCTTAAGGTCCTCGGTCTGGTCCAAGGCACCAAACCGCCCAATAATTCATTAATCGATAACTAAAACTTGAAATGTAGCTCTTCTTCCTGGCCGATTGCACCAACGTAGATTCTTATTCTGTGTTCTAGTGTGCTGCTTGTACTGTGTCTGCATACCGCATCACGCGACAAGGGCTTGCAGACGATAAATGTAACCGTTTCAGAGAGAAAAGCGACCACTGTGACGATCTGGAGTTATGTCGATTCGATAGTAAATGACGGAAACGGGAGATTTTCTTAGGTTTTTACTATATATTAACACTTTACACAATTTCTCGTGTTACCTGGCTGCCAGTCCTCGGTTCATGCAAAATCTTAAGGTCCTCGGTCTGGTCCAAGGCACCAAACCGCCCAATAATTCATTAATCGATAACTAAAACTTGAAATGTAGCTCTTCTTACTGGCCGATTGCATCAACGTAGATTCTTATTCTGTGTTCTAGTGTGCTGCTTGTACTGTGTCTGCATACCGCATCACGCGACAAGGGCTTGCAGACGATAGATGTAACCGTTTCAGAGAGAAAAGCGACCACTGTGACGATCTGGCGTTATGTCGATTCGATAGTAAATGACGGAAACGGGAGATTTTCTTAGGTTTTTACTACATATTAACACTTTACACAATTTCTCGTGTTACCTGGCTGCCAGTCCTCGGTTCATGCAAAATCTTAAGGTCCTCGGTCTGGTCCAAGGCACCAAACCGCAGAATAATTCATTAATCGATAACTAAAACTTGAAATGTAGCTCTTCTTACTGGGCGATTGCATAAACTTAGATGCTTCTTCAGTGTTCTACTATGCCGCTTGTAGTGACTCTGCATACCGCATCACGCGACAAGGGCTTGCAGACGATAAATGTAACCGTTTCAGAGAGAGAAGCGACCACTGTGACGATCTGGCGTTATGTCGATTCGATAGTAAATGACGGAAACGGGAGATTTTCTTAGGTTTTTACTACATATTAACACTTTACACAATTTCTCGTGTTACCTGGCTGCCAGTCCTCGGTTCATGCAAAATCTTAAGGTCCTCGGTCTGGACCAAGGCACCAAACCGCCCAATAATTCATTAATCGATAACTAAAACTTGAAATGTAGCTCTTCTTCCTGGCCGATTGCATCAACGTAGATTCTTATTCTGTGTTCTAGTGTGCTGCTTGTACTGTGTCTGCATACCGCATCACGCGACAAGGGCTTGCAGACAATAAATGTAACCGTTTCAGAGAGAAAAGCGACCACTGTGACGATATGGCGTTATGTCGATTCGACAGTAAATGACGGAAACGGGAGATTTTCTTAGGTTTTTACTACATATTAACACTTTACACAATTTCTCGTGTTACCTGGCTGCCAGTCCTCGGTTCATGCAAAATCTTAAGGTCCTCGGTCTGGTCCAAGGCACCAAACCGCCCAATAATTCATTAATCGATAACTAAAACTTGAAATGTAGCTCTTCTTACTGGCCGATTGCATCAACGTAGATTCTTATTCTGTGTTCTAGTGTGCTGCTTGTACTGTGTCTGCATACCGCATCACGCGACAAGGGCTTGCAGACGATAAATGTAACCGTTTCAGAGAGAAAAGCGACCACTGTGACGATCTGGCGTTATGTCGATTCGATAGTAAATGACGGAAACGGGAGATTTTCTTAGGTTTTTACTACATATTAACACTTTACACAATTTCTCGTGTTACCTGGCTGCCAGTCCTCGGTTCATGCAAAATCTTAAGGTCCTCGGTCTGGTCCAAGGCACCAAACCGCCCAATAATTCATTAATCGATAACTAAAACTTGAAATGTAGCTCTTTTTACTGGCCGATTGCTTCAACGTAGATTTTTATTCTGTGTTCTAGTGTGCTGCTTGTACTGTGTCTGCATACCGCATCACGCGACAAGGGCTTGCAGACGATAAATGTAACCGTTTCAGAGAGAAAAGCGACCAATGTGACGATCTGGCGTTATGTCGATTCGATAGTAAATGACGGAAACGGGAGATTTTCTTAGGTTTTTACTATATATTAACACTTTACACAATTTCTCGTGTTACCTGGCTGCCAGTCCTCGGTTCATGCAAAATCTTAAGGCCCTCCGTCTGGTCCAAGGCACCAAACCGCCCAATAATTCATTAATCGATAACTAAAACTTGAAATGTAGCTCTTCTTACTGGGCGATTGCATAAACTTAGATGCTTCTTCAGTGTTCTACTATGCCGCTTGTAATGACTCTGCATACCGCATCACGCGACAAGGGCTTGCAGACGATAAATGTAACCGTTTCAGAGAGAAAAGCGACCAATGTGACGATCTGGCGTTATGTCGATTCGATAGTAAATGACGGAAACGGGAGATTTTCTTAGGTTTTTACTACATATTAACACTTTACACAATTTCTCGTGTTACCTGGCTGCCAGTCCTCGGTTCATGCAAAATCTTAAGGTCCTCGGTCTGGTTCAAGGCACCAAACCGCCCAATAATTCATTAATCGATAACTAAAACTTGAAATGTAGCTCTTCTTCCTGGCCGATTGCATCAACGTAGATTCTTATTCTGTGTTCTAGTGTGCTGCTTGTACTGTGTCTGCATACCGCATCACGCGACATGGGCTTGCAGACGATAACTGTAACCGTTTCAGAGAGAAAAGCGACCACTGTGACGATCTGGCGTTATGTCGATTCGATAGTAAATGACGGAAACGGGAGATTTTCTTAGGTTTTTACTACATATTAACACTTTACACAATTTCTCGTGTTACCTGGCTGCCAGTCCTCGGTTCATGCAAAATCTTAAGGTCCTCGGTCTGGTCCAAGGCACCAAACCGCCCAATAATTCATTAATCGATAACTAAAACTTGAAATGTAGCTCTTCTTCCTGGCCGATTGCACCAACGTAGATTCTTATTCTGTGTTCTAGTGTGCTGCTTGTACTGTGTCTGCATACCGCATCACGCGACAAGGGCTTGCAGACGATAAATGTAACCGTTTCAGAGAGAAAAGCGACCACTGTGACGATCTGGAGTTATGTCGATTCGATAGTAAATGACGGAAACGGGAGATTTTCTTAGGTTTTTACTATATATTAACGCTTTACACAATTTCTCGTGTTACCTGGCTGCCAGTCCTCGGTTCATGCAAAATCTTAAGGTCCTCGGTCTGGTCCAAGGCACCAAACCGCCCAATAATTCATTAATCGATAACTAAAACTTGAAATGTAGCTCTTCTTACTGGCCGATTGCATCAACGTAGATTCTTATTCTGTGTTCTAGTGTGCTGCTTGTACTGTGTCTGCATACCGCATCACGCGACAAGGGCTTGCAGACGATAGATGTAACCGTTTCAGAGAGAAAAGCGACCACTGTGACGATCTGGCGTTATGTCGATTCGATAGTAAATGACGGAAACGGGAGATTTTCTTAGGTTTTTACTACATATTAACACTTTACACAATTTCTCGTGTTACCTGGCTGCCAGTCCTCGGTTCATGCAAAATCTTAAGGTCCTCGGTCTGGTCCAAGGCACCAAACCGCCCAATAATTCATTAATCGATAACTAAAACTTGAAATGTAGCTCTTCTTACTGGCCGATTGCATCAACGTAGATTCTTATTCTGTGTTCTAGTGTGCTGCTTGTACTGTGTCTGCATACCGCATCACGCGACAAGGGCTTGCAGACGATAAATGTAACCGTTTCAGAGAGAAAAGCGACGAATGTGACGTTCTGGCGTTATGTCGATTCGATAGTAAATGACGGAAACGGGAGATTTTCTTAGGTTTTTACTACATATTAACACTTTACACAATTTCTCGTGTTACCTGGCTGCCAGTCCTCGGTTCATGCAAAATCTTAAGGTCCTCGGTCTGGTCCAAGGCCCCAAACCGCCCAATAATTCATTAATCGATAACTAGAACTTGAAATGTAGCTCTTCTTACTGGCCGATTGCATCAACGTAGATTCTTATTCTGTGTTCTAGTGTGCTGCTTGTACTGTGTCTGCATACCGCATCACGCGACAAGGGCTTGCAGACGATAAATGTAACCGTTTCAGAGAGAAAAGCGACCAATGTGACGATCTGGCGTTATGTCGATTCGATAGTAAATGACGGAAACGGGAGATTTTCTTAGGTTTTTACTACATATTAACACTTTACACAATTTCTCGTGTTACCTGGCTGCCAGTCCTCGGTTCATGCAAAATCTTAAGGTCCTCGGTCCGGTCCAAGGCACCAAACCGCCCAATAATTCATTAATCGATAACTACAACTTGAAATGTAGCTCTTCTTACTGGCCGATTGCATCAACGTAGATTCTTATTCTGTGTTCTAGTGTGCTGCTTGAACTGTGTCTGCATACCGCATCACGCGACAAGGGCTTGCAGACGATAAATGTAACCGTTTCAGAGAGAAAAGCGACCACTGTGACGATCTGGCGTTATGTCGATTCGATAGTAAATGACGGAAACGGGAGATTTTCTTAGGTTTTTACTACATATTAACACTTTACACGATTTCTCGTGTTACCTGGCTGCCAGTCCTCGGTTCATGCAAAATCTTAAGGTCCTCGGTATGGTCCAAGGCACCAAACCGCCCAATAATTCATTTATCGATAACTAAAACTTGAAATGTAGCTCTTCTTCCTGGCCGATTGCATCAACGTAGATTCTTATTCTGTGTTCTAGTGTGCTGCTTGTACTGTGTCTGCATACCGCATCACGCGACAAGGGCTTGCAGACGATAAATGTAACCGTTTCAGAGAGAAAAGCGACCACTGTGACGATCTGGCGTTATGTCGATTCGATAGTAAATGACGGGAACGGGAGATTTTCTTAGGTTTTTACTACATATTAACACTTTACACAATTTCTCGTGTTACCTGGCTGCCAGTCCTCGGTTCATGCAAAATCTTAAGGTCCTCGGTCTGGTCCAAGGCACCAAACCGCCCAATAATTCATTAATCGATAACTAAAACTTGAAATGTAGCTCTTCTTACTGGGCGATTGCATAAACTTAGATGCTTCTTCAGTGTTCTACTATGCCTCTTGTAGTGACTCTGCATACCGCATCACGCGACAAGGGCTTGCAGACGATAAATGTAACCGTTTCAGAGAGAAAAGCGACCATTGTGACGATCTGGCGTTATGTCGATTCGACAGTAAATGACGGAAACGGGAGATTTTCTTAGGTTTTTACTACATATTAACACTTTACACAATTTCTCGTGTTACCTGGCTGCCAGTCCTCGGTTCATGCAAAATCTTAAGGTCCTCGGTCTGGTCCAAGGCACCAATCCGCCCAATAATTCATTAATCGATAACTAAAACTTGAAATGTAGCTCTTCTTACTGGCCGATTGCATCAACGTAGATTCTTATTCTGTGTTCTAGTGTGCTGCTTGTACTGTGTCTGCATACCGCATCACGCGACAAGGGCTTGCAGACGATAAATGTAACCGTTTCAGAGAGAAAAGCGACCACTGTGACGATCTGGCGTTATGTCGATTCGTATAAATGAGGGATACGGGAGATTTTCTTAGGTTTTTACTACATATTAACGCTTTACACAATTTCTCGTGTTACCTGGCTGCCAGTCCTCGGTTCATGCAAAATCTTAAGGTCCTCGGTCTGGTCCAAGGCACCAAACCGCCCAATAATTCATTAATCGATAACTAAAACTTGAAATGTAGCTCTTCTTCCTGGCCGATTGCATCAACGTAGATTCTTATTCTGTGTTCTAGTGTGCTGCTTGTACTGTGTCTGCATACCGCATCACGCGACAAGGGCTTGCAGACGATAAATGTAACCGTTTTAGAGAGAAAAGCGACCAATGTGACTATCTGGCGTTATGTCGATTCCATAGTAAATGACGGAAACGGGAGATTTTCTTAGGTTTTTACTACATATTAACACTTTACACAATTGCTCGTGTTACCTGGCTGCCAGTCCTCGGTTCATGCAAAATCTTAAGGTCCACGGTCTGGTCCAAGGCACCAAACCGCCCAATAATTCATTAATCGATAACTAAAACTTGAAATGTAGCTCTCCTTACTGGCCGATTGCATCAACGTAGATTCTTATTCTGTGTTCTAGTGTGCTGCTTGTAATGTGTCTGCATACCGCATCACGCGACAAGGGCTTGCAGACGATAAATGTAACCGTTTCAGAGAGAAAAGCGACCAATGTGACGTTCTGGCGTTATGTCGATTCGATAGTAAATGACGGAAACGGGAGATTTTCTTAGGTTTTTACTACATATTAACACTTTACACAATTTCTCGTGTTACCTGGCTGCCAGTCCTCGGTTCATGCAAAATCTTAAGGTCCTCGGTCTGGTCCAAGGCCCCAAACCGCCCAATAATTCATTAATCGATAACTAGAACTTGAAATGTAGCTCTTCTTACTGGCCGATTGCATCAACGTAGATTCTTATTCTGTGTTCTAGTGTGCTGCTTGTACTGTGTCTGCATACCGCATCACGCGACAAGGGCTTGCAGACGATAAATGTAACCGTTTCAGAGAGAAAAGCGACCAATGTGACGATCTGGCGTTATGTCGATTCGATAGTAAATGACGGAAACGGGAGATTTTCTTAGGTTTTTACTACATATTAACACTTTACACAATTTCTCGTGTTACCTGGCTGCCAGTCCTCGGTTCATGCAAAATCTTAAGGTCCTCGGTCCAGTCCAAGGCACCAAACCGCCCAATAATTCATTAATCGATAACTACAACTTGAAATGTAGCTCTTCTTACTGGCCGATTGCATCAACGTAGATTCTTATTCTGTGTTCTAGTGTGCTGCTTGAACTGTGTCTGCATACCGCATCACGCGACAAGGGCTTGCAGACGATAAATGTAACCGTTTCAGAGAGAAAAGCGACCACTGTGACGATCTGGCGTTATGTCGATTCGATAGTAAATGACGGAAACGGGAGATTTTCTTAGGTTTTTACTACATATTAACACTTTACACGATTTCTCGTGTTACCTGGCTGCCAGTCCTCGGTTCATGCAAAATCTTAAGGTCCTCGGTATGGTCCAAGGCACCAAACCGCCCAATAATTCATTAATCGATAACTAAAACTTGAAATGTAGCTCTTCTTCCTGGCCGATTGCATCAACGTAGATTCTTATTCTGTGTTCTAGTGTGCTGCTTGTACTGTGTCTGCATACCGCATCACGCGACAAGGGCTTGCAGACGATAAATGTAACCGTTTCAGAGAGAAAAGCGACCACTGTGACGATCTGGCGTTATGTCGATTCGATAGTAAATGACGGAAACGGGAGATTTTCTTAGGTTTTTACTACATATTAACACTTTACACAATTTCTCGTGTTACCTGGCTGCCAGTCCTCGGTTCATGCAAAATCTTAAGGTCCTCGGTCTGGTCCAAGGCACCAAACCGCCCAATAATTCATTAATCGATAACTAAAACTTGAAATGTAGCTCTTCTTACTGGGCGATTGCATAAACTTAGATGCTTCTTCAGTGTTCTACTATGCCTCTTGTAGTGACTCTGCATACCGCATCACGCGACAAGGGCTTGCAGACGATAAATGTAACCGTTTCAGAGAGAAAAGCGACCATTGTGACGATCTGGCGTTATGTCGATTCGATAGTAAATGACGGAAACTGGAGATTTTCTTGGGTTTTTACTACATATTAACACTTTACACAATTTCTCGTGTTACCTGGCTGCCAGTCCTCGGTTCATGCAAAATCTTAAGGTCCTCGGTCTGGTCCAAGGCACCAAACCGCCCAATAATTCATTAATCGATAACTGAAACTTGAAATGTAGCTCTTCTTACTGGCTGATAGCATCAACGTAGATTCTTATTCTGTGTTCTAGTGTGCTGCTTGTACTGTGTCTGCATACCGCATCACGCGACAAGGGCTTGCAGACGATAAATGTAACCGTTTCAGAGAGAAAAGCGACCAATGTGACGATCTGGCGTTATGTCGATTCGATAGTAAATGACGGAAACGGGAGATTTTCTTAGGTTTTTACTACATATTACCACTTTACACAATTTCTCGTGTTACCTGGCTGCCAGTCCTCGGTTCATGCAAAATCTTAAGGTCCTCGGTCCGGTCCAAGGCACCAAACCGCCCAATAATTCATTAATCGATAACTACAACTTGAAATGTAGCTCTTCTTACTGGCCGATTGCATCAACGTAGATTCTTATTCTGTGTTCTAGTGTGCTGCTTGAACTGTGTCTGCATACCGCATCACGCGACAAGGGCTTGCGGACGATAAATGTAACCGTTTCAGAGAGAAAAGCGACCACTGTGACGATCTGGCGTTATGTCGATTCGATAGTAAATGACGGAAACGGGAGATTTTCTTAGGTTTTTACTACATATTAACACTTTACACGATTTCTCGTGTTACCTGGCTGCCAGTCCTCGGTTCATGCAAAATCTTAAGGTCCTCGGTATGGTTCAAGGCACCAAACCGCCCAATAATTCATTAATCGATAACTAAAACTTGAAATGTAGCTCTTCTTCCTGGCCGATTGCATCAACGTAGATTCTTATTCTGTGTTCTAGTGTGCTGCTTGTACTGTGTCTGCATACCGCATCACGCGACAAGGGCTTGCATACGATAAATGTAACCGTTTCAGAGAGAAAAGCGACCACTGTGACGATCTGGCGTTATGTCGATTCGATAGTAAATGACGGAAACGGGAGATTTTCTTAGGTTTTTACTACATATTAACACTTTACACAATTTCTCGTGTTACCTGGCTGCCAGTCCTCGGTTCATGCAAAATCTTAAGGTCCTCGGTCTGGTCCAAGGCACCAAACCGCCCAATAATTCATTAATCGATAACTAAAACTTGAAATGTAGCTCTTCTTACTGGGCGATTGCATAAACTTAGATGCTTCTTCAGTGTTCTACTATGCCTCTTGTAGTGACTCTGCATACCGCATCACGCGACAAGGGCTTGCAGACGATAAATGTAACCGTTTCAGAGAGAAAAGCGACCATTGTGACGATCTGGCGTTATGTCGATTCGACAGTAAATGACGGAAACGGGAGATTTTCTTAGGTTTTTACTACATATTAACACTTTACACAATTTCTCGTGTTACCTGGCTGCCAGTCCTCGGTTCATGCAAAATCTTAAGGTCCTCGGTCTGGTCCAAGGCACCAATCCGCCCAATAATTCATTAATCGATAACTAAAACTTGAAATGTAGCTCTTCTTACTGGCCGATTGCATCAACGTAGATTCTTATTCTGTGTTCTAGTGTGCTGCTTGTACTGTGTCTGCATACCGCATCACGCGACAAGGGCTTGCAGACGATAAATGTAACCGTTTCAGAGAGAAAAGCGACCACTGTGACGATCTGGCGTTATGTCGATTCGTATAAATGAGGGATACGGGAGATTTTCTTAGGTTTTTACTACATATTAACGCTTTACACAATTTCTCGTGTTACCTGGCTGCCAGTCCTCGGTTCATGCAAAATCTTAAGGTCCTCGGTCTGGTCCAAGGCACCAAACCGCCCAATAATTCATTAATCGATAACTAAAACTTGAAATGTAGCTCTTCTTCCTGGCCGATTGCATCAACGTAGATTCTTATTCTGTGTTCTAGTGTGCTGCTTGTACTGTGTCTGCATACCGCATCACGCGACAAGGGCTTGCAGACGATAAATGTAACCGTTTTAGAGAGAAAAGCGACCAATGTGACTATCTGGCGTTATGTCGATTCCATAGTAAATGACGGAAACGGGAGATTTTCTTAGGTTTTTACTACATATTAACACTTTACACAATTGCTCGTGTTACCTGGCTGCCAGTCCTCGGTTCATGCAAAATCTTAAGGTCCACGGTCTGGTCCAAGGCACCAAACCGCCCAATAATTCATTAATCGATAACTAAAACTTGAAATGTAGCTCTTCTTACTGGCCGATTGCATCAACGTAGATTCTTATTCTGTGTTCTAGTGTGCTGCTTGTAATGTGTCTGCATACCGCATCACGCGACAAGGGCTTGCAGACGATAAATGTAACCGTTTCAGAGAGAAAAGCGACCAATGTGACGTTCTGGCGTTATGTCGATTCGATAGTAAATGACGGAAACGGGAGATTTTCTTAGGTTTTTACTACATATTAACACTTTACACAATTTCTCGTGTTACCTGGCTGCCAGTCCTCGGTTCATGCAAAATCTTAAGGTCCTCGGTCTGGTCCAAGGCCCCAAACCGCCCAATAATTCATTAATCGATAACTAGAACTTGAAATGTAGCTCTTCTTACTGGCCGATTGCATCAACGTAGATTCTTATTCTGTGTTCTAGTGTGCTGCTTGTACTGTGTCTGCATACCGCATCACGCGACAAGGGCTTGCAGACGATAAATGTAACCGTTTCAGAGAGAAAAGCGACCAATGTGACGATCTGGCGTTATGTCGATTCGATAGTAAATGACGGAAACGGGGATTTTCTTAGGTTTTTACTACATATTAACACTTTACACAATTTCTCGTGTTACCTGGCTGCCAGTCCTCGGTTCATGCAAAATCTTAAGGTCCTCGGTCCGGTCCAAGGCACCAAACCGCCCAATAATTCATTAATCGATAACTAAAACTTGAAATGTAGCTCTTCTTACTGGCCGATTGCATCAACGTAGATTCTTATTCTGTGTTCTAGTGTGCTGCTTGAACTGTGTCTGCATACCGCATCGCGCGACAAGGGCTTGCAGACGATAAATGTAACCGTTTCAGAGAGAAAAGCGACCACTGTGACGATCTGGCGTTATGTCGATTCGATAGTAAATGACGGAAACGGGAGATTTTCTTAGGTTTTTACTACATATTAACACTTTACACGATTTCTCGTGTTACCTGGCTGCCAGTCCTCGGTTCATGCAAAATCTTAAGGTCCTCGGTATGGTCCAAGGCACCAAACCGCCCAATAATTCATTAATCGATAACTAAAACTTGAAATGTAGCTCTTCTTCCTGGCCGATTGCATCAACGTAGATTCTTATTCTGTGTTCTAGTGTGCTGCTTATACTGTGTCTGCATACCGCATCACGCGACAAGGGCTTGCAGACGATAAATGTAACCGTTTCAGAGAGAAAAGCGACCACTGTGACGATCTGGCGTTATGTCGATTCGATAGTAAATGACGGAAACGGGAGATTTTCTTAGGTTTTTACTACATATTAACACTTTACACAATTTCTCGTGTTACCTGGCTGCCAGTCCTCGGTTCATGCAAAATCTTAAGGTCCTCGGTCTGGTCCAAGGCACCAAACCGCCCAATAATTCATTAATCGATAACTAAAACTTGAAATGTAGCTCTTCTTACTGGGCGATTGCATAAACTTAGATGCTTCTTCAGTGTTCTACTATGCCTCTTGTAGTGACTCTGCATACCGCATCACGCGACAAGGGCTTGCAGACGATAAATGTAACCGTTTCAGAGAGAAAAGCGACCATTGTGACGATCTGGCGTTATGTCGATTCGATAGTAAATGACGGAAACTGGAGATTTTCTTGGGTTTTTACTACATATTAACACTTTACACAATTTCTCGTGTTACCTGGCTGCCAGTCCTCGGTTCATGCAAAATCTTAAGGTCCTCGGTCTGGTCCAAGGCACCAAACCGCCCAATAATTCATTAATCGATAACTGAAACTTGAAATGTAGCTCTTCTTACTGGCTGATAG
Organism: Schistocerca cancellata; assembly: GCF_023864275.1. NCBI lineage: Eukaryota > Metazoa > Arthropoda > Insecta > Orthoptera > Acrididae > Schistocerca > Schistocerca cancellata. The sequence continues at coordinate 5,449,141 of NW_026047150.1, forward strand.
CATCAACGTAGATTCTTATTCTGTGTTCTAGTGTGCTGCTTGTACTGTGTCTGCATACCGCATCACGCGACAAGGGCTTGCAGACGATAAATGTAACCGTTTCAGAGAGAAAAGCGACCAATGTGACGATCTGGCGTTATGTCGATTCGATAGTAAATGACGGAAACGGGAGATTTTCTTAGGTTTTTACTACATATTAACACTTTACACAATTTCTCGTGTTACCTGGCTGCCAGTCCTCGGTTCATGCAAAATCTTAAGGTCCTCGGTCTGGTCCAAGGCACCAAACCGGCCAATCATTCATTAATCGATAACTGAAACTTGAAATGTAGCTCTTCTTACTGGGCGATTGCATAAACTTAGATGCTTCTTCAGTGTTCTACTATGCCGCTTGTAGTGACTCTGCATACCGCATCACGCGACAAGGGCTTGCAGACGATAAATGTAACCGTTTCAGAGAGAAAAGCGACCACTGTGGCGATCTGGCGTTATGTCGATTCGATAGTAAATGACGGAAACGGGAGATTTTCTTAGGTTTTTACTACATATTAACACTTTACACAATTTCTCGTGTTACCTGGCTGCCAGTCCTCGGTTCATGCAAAATCTTAAGGTCCTCGGTCTGGTCCAAGGCACCAAACCGCCCAATAATTCATTAATCGATAACTGAAACTTGAAATGTAGCTCTTCTTACTGGCCGATTGCATCAACGTAGATTCTTATTCTGTGTTCTAGTGTGCTGCTTGTACTGTGTCTGCATACCGCATCACGCGACAAGGGCTTGCAGACGATAAATGTAACCGTTTCAGAGAGAAAAGCGACCACTGTGACGATCTGGCGTTATGTCGATTCGATAGTAAATGACGGAAACGGGAGATTTTCTTAGGTTTTTACTACATATTAACACTTTACACAATTTATCGTGTTACCTGGCTGCCAGTCCTCGGTTCATGCAAAATCTTAAGGTCCTCGGTCTGGTCCAAGGCACCAAACCGCCCAATAATTCATTAATCGATAACTAAAACTTGAAATGTAGCTCTTTTTACTGGCCGATTGCTTCAACGTAGATTTTTATTCTGTGTTCTAGTGTGCTGCTTGTACTGTGTCTGCATACCGCATCACGCGACAAGGGCTTGCAGACGATAAATGTAACCGTTTCAGAGAGAAAAGCGACCAATGTGACGATCTGGCGTTATGTCGATTCGATAGTAAATGACGGAAACGGGAGATTTTCTTAGGTTTTTACTACATATTAATACTTTACACAATTTCTCGTGTTACCTGGCTGCCAGTCCTCGGTTCATGCAAAATCTTAAGGCCCTCCGTCTGGTCCAAGGCACCAAACCGCCCAATAATTCATTAATCGATAACTAAAACTTGAAATGTAGCTCTTCTTACTGAGCGATTGCATAAACTTAGATGCTTCTTCAGTGTTCTACTATGCCGCTTGTAATGACTCTGCATACCGCATCACGCGACAAGGGCTTGCAGACGATAAATGTAACCGTTTCAGAGAGAAAAGCGACCACTGTGACGATCTGGCGTTATATCGATTCGATAGTAAATGACGGAAACGGGAGATTTTCTTAGGTTTTTACAACATATTAACACTTTACACAATTTCTCGTGTTACCTGGCTGCCAGTCCTCGGTTCATGCAAAATCTTAAGGTCCTCGGTCTGGTTCAAGGCACCAAACCGCCCAATAATTCATTAATCGATAACTAAAACTTGAAATGTAGCTCTTCTTCCTGGCCGATTGCATCAACGTAGATTCTTATTCTGTGTTCTAGTGTGCTGCTTGTACTGTGTCTGCATACCGCATCACGCGACATGGGCTTGCAGACGATAAATGTAACCGTTTCAGAGAGAAAAGCGACCACTGTGACGATCTGGCGTTATGTCGATTCGATAGTAAATGACGGAAACGGGAGATTTTCTTAGGTTTTTATACATATTAACACTTTACACAATTTCTCGTGTTACCTGGCTGCCAGTCCTCGGTTCATGCAAAATCTTAAGGTCCTCGGTCTGGTCCAAGGCACCAAACCGCCCAATAATTCATTAATCGATAACTAAAACTTGAAATGTAGCTCTTCTTCCTGGCCGATTGCACCAACGTAGATTCTTATTCTGTGTTCTAGTGTGCTGCTTGTACTGTGTCTGCATACCGCATCACGCGACAAGGGCTTGCAGACGATAAATGTAACCGTTTCCGAGAGAAAAGCGACCACTGTGACGATCTGGAGTTATGTCGATTCGATAGTAAATGACGGAAACGGGAGATTTTCTTAGGTTTTTACTATATATTAACACTTTACACAATTTCTCGTGTTACCTGGCTGCCAGTCCTCGGTTCATGCAAAATCTTAAGGTCCTCGGTCTGGTCCAAGGCACCAAACCGCCCAATAATTCATTAATCGATAACTAAAACTTGAAATGTAGCTCTTCTTACTGGCCGATTGCATCAACGTAGATTCTTATTCTGTGTTCTAGTGTGCTGCTTGTACTGTGTCTGCATACCGCATCACGCGACAAGGGCTTGCAGACGATAGATGTAACCGTTTCAGAGAGAAAAGCGACCACTGTGACGATCTGGCGTTATGTCGATTCGATAGTAAATGACGGAAACGGGAGATTTTCTTAGGTTTTTACTACATATTAACACTTTACACAATTTCTCGTGTTACCTGGCTGCCAGTCCTCGGTTCATGCAAAATCTTAAGGTCCTCGGTCTGGTCCAAGGCACCAAACCGCCCAATAATTCATTAATCGATAACTAAAACTTGAAATGTAGTTCTTCTTACTGGCCGATTGCATCAACGTAGATTCTTATTCTGTGTTCTAGTGTGCTGCTTGTACTGTGTCTGCATACCGCATCACGCGACAAGGGCTTGCAGACGATAAATGTAACCGTTTCAGAGAGAAAAGCGACCACTGTGACGATCTGGCGTTATGTCGATTCGATAGTAAATGACGGAAACGGGAGATTTTCTTAGGTTTTTACAACATATTAACACTTTACACAATTTCTCGTGTTATCTGGCTGCCAGTCCTCGGTTCATGCAAAATCTTAAGGTCCTCGGTCTGGTCCAAGGCACCAAACCGCCCAATAATTCATTAATCGATAACTAAAACTTGAAATGTAGCTCTTCTTACTGGCCGATTGCATAAACTTAGATGCTTCTTCAGTGTTCTACTATGCCGATTGTAGTGACTCTGCATACCGCATCACGCGACAAGGGCTTGCAGACGATAAATGTAACCGTTTCAGAGAGAAAAGCGACCACTGTGATGATCTGGCGTTATGTCGATTCGATAGTACATGACGGAAACGGTAGATTTTCTTGGGTTTTTACTACATATTAACACTTTACACAATTTCTCGTGTTACCTGGCTGCCAGTCCTCGGTTCATGCAATATCTTAAGGTCCTCGGTCTGGTCCAAGGCACCAAACCGCCCAATAATTCATTAATCGATAACTAAAACTTGAAATGTAGCTCTTCTTCCTGGCCGATTGCATCAACGTAGATTCTTATTCTGTGTTCTAGTGTGCTGCTTGTACTGTGTCTGCATACCGCATCACGCGACAAGGGCTTGCAGACGATAAATGTAACCGTTTCAGAGAGAAAAGCGACCAATGTGACGATCTGGCGTTATGTCGATTCGATAGTAAATGACGGAAACGGGAGATTTTCTTATGTTTTTACTACATATTAACACTTTACACAATTTCTCGTGTTACCTGGCTGCCAGTCCTCGGTTCATGCAAAATCTTAAGGTCCTCGGACTGGTCCAAGGCACCAAACCGCCCAATAATTCATTAATCGATAACTAAAACTTGAAATGTAGCTCTTCTTACTGGGCGATTGCATAAACTTAGATGCTTCTTCAGTGTTCTACTATGCCGCTTGTAGTGACTCTGCATACCGCATCACGCGACAAGGGCTTGCAGACGATAAATGTAACCGTTTCAGAGAGAAAAGCGACCACTGTGACGATCTGGCGTTATGTCGATTCGATAGTAAATGACGGAACCGGGAGATTTTCTTAGGTTTTTACTACATATTAACACTTTACACAATTTCTCGTGTTACCTGGCTGCCAGTCCTCGGTTCATGCAATATCTTAAGGTCCTCGGTCTGGTCCAAGGCACCAAACCGACCAATAATTCATTAATCGATAACTAAAACTTGAAATGTAGCTCTTCTTACTGGCCGATTGCATCAACGTAGATTCTTATTCTGTGTTCTAGTGTGCTGCTTGTACTGTGTCTGCATACCGCATCACGCGACAAGGGCTTGCAGACGATAAATGTAACCGTTTCAGAGAGAAAAGCGACCACTGTGACGATCTGACGTTATGTCGATTCGATAGTAAATGACGGAAACGGGAGATTTTCTTAGGTTTTTACTACATATTAACACTTTACACAATTTCTCGTGTTACCTGGCTGCCAGTCCTCGGTTCATGCAAAATCTTAAGGTCCTCGGTCTGGTCCAAGGCACCAAACCGCCCAATAATTCATTAATCGATAACTAAAACTTGAAATGTAGCTCTTCTTACTGGCCGATTGCATCAACGTAGATTCTTATTCTGTGTTCTAGTGCGCTGCTTGTACTGTGTCTGCATACCGCATCACGCGACAAGGGCTTGCAGACGATAAATGTAACCGTTTCAGAGAGAAAAGCGACCACTGTGACGATCTGGCGTTATGCCGATTCGATAGTAAATGACGGAAACGAGAGATTTTCTTAGGTTTTTACTACATATTAACACTTTACACAATTTATCGTGTTACCTGGCTGCCAGTCCTCGGTTCATGCAAAATCTTAAGGTCCTCGGTCTGGTCCAAGGCACCAAACCGCCCAATAATTCATTAATCGATAACTAAAACTTGAAATGTAGCTCTTCTTCCTGGCCGATTGCACCAACGTAGATTCTTATTCTGTGTTCTAGTGTGCTGCTTGTACTGTGTCTGCATACCGCATCACGCGACAAGGGCTTGCAGACGATAAATGTAACCGTTTCAGAGAGAAAAGCGACCACTGTGACGATCTGACGTTATGTCGATTCGATAGTAAATGACGGAAACGGGAGATTTTCTTAGGTTTTTACTACATATTAACACTTTACACAATTTCTCGTGTTACCTGGCTGCCAGTCCTCGGTTCATGCAAAATCTTAAGGTCCTCGGTCTGGTCCAAGGCACCAAACCGCCCAATAATTCATTAATCGATAACAAAAACTTGAAATGTAGGTCTTCTTACTGGCCGATTGCATCAACGTAGATTCTTATTCTGTGTTCTAGTGTGCTGCTTGTACTGTGTCTGCATACCGCATCACGCGACAAGTGCTTGCAGACGATAAATGTAACCGTTTTAGAGAGAAAAGCGACCACTGTGACGATCTGGCGTTATGTCGATTCGATAGTAAATGACGGAAACGGGAGATTTTCTTAGGTTTTTACTACATATTAACACTTTACACAATTTCTCGTGTTACCTGGCTGCCAGTCCTCGGTTCATGCAAAATCTTAAGGTCCTCGGTCTGGTCCAAGGCACCAAACCGCCCAATAATTCATTAATCGATAACTAAAACTTGAAATGTAGCTCTTCTTACTGGCCGATTGCATCAACGTAGATTCTTATTCTGTGTTCTAGTGTGGTGCTTGTACTGTATCTGCATACCGCATCACGCGACAAGGGCTTGCAGACGATAAATGTAACCGTTTCAGAGAGAAAAGCGACCACTGTGACGATCTGGCGTTATGTCGATTCGATAGTAAATGACGGAAACGGGAGATTTTCTTAGGTTTTTACTACATATTAACACTTTACACAGCTTCTCGTGTTACCTGGCTGCCAGTCCTCGGTTCATGCAAAATCTTAAGGTCCTCGATCTGGTCCAAGGCACCAAACCGCCCAATAATTCATTAATCGATAACTAAAACTTGAAATGTAGCTCTTCTTACTGGCCGATTGCATCAACGTAGATTCTTATTCTGTGTTCTAGTGCGCTGCTTGTACTGTGTCTGCATACCGCATCACGCGACAAGGGCTTGCAGACGATAAATGTAACCGTTTCAGAGAGAAAAGCGACCACTGTGACGATCTGGCGTTATGCCGATTCGATAGTAAATGACGGAAACGAGAGATTTTCTTAGGTTTTTACTACATATTAACACTTTACACTATTTATCGTGTTACCTGGCTGCCAGTCCTCGGTTCATGCAAAATCTTAAGGTCCTCGGTCTGGTCCAAGGCACCAAACCGCCCAATAATTCATTAATCGATAACTAAAACTTGAAATGTAGCTCTTCTTCCTGGCCTATTGCACCAACGTAGATTCTTATTCTGTGTTCTAGTGTGCTGCTTGTACTGTGTCTGCATACCGCATCACGCGACAAGGGCTTGCAGACGATAAATGTAACCGTTTCAGAGAGAAAAGCGACCAATGTGACGATCTGGCGTTATGTCGATTCGATAGTAAATGACGGAAACGGGAGATTTTCTTAGGTTTTTACTACATATTAACACTTTACACAATTTCTCGTGTTACCTGGCTGCCAGTCCTCGGTTCATGCAAAATCTTAAGGTCCTCGGTCTGGTCCAAGGCACCAAACCGCCCAATAATTCATTAATCGATAACTAAAACTTGAAATGTAGGTCTTCTTACTGGCCGATTGCATCAACGTAGATTCTTATTCTGTGTTCTAGTGTGCTGCTTGTACTGTGTCTGCATACCGCATCACGCGACAAGTGCTTGCAGACGATAAATGTAACCGTTTTAGAGAGAAAAGCGACCACTGTGACGATCTGGCGTTATGTCGATTCGATAGTAAATGACGAAAACGGGAGATTTTCTTAGGTTTTTACTACATATTAACACTTTACACAATTTCTCGTGTTACCTGGCTGCCAGTCCTCGGTTCATGCAAAATCTTAAGGTCCTCGGTCTGGTCCAAGGCACCAAACCGCCCAATAATTCATTAATCGATAACTAAAACTTGAAATGTAGCTCTTCTTACTGGGCGATTGCATAAAGTTAGATGCTTCTTCAGTGTTCTACTATGCCGTTTGTAGTGACTCTGCATACCGCATCACGCGACAAGGGCTTGCAGACGATAAATGTAACCGTTTCAGAGAGAAAAGCGACCACTGTGACGATCTGGCGTTATGTCGATTCGATAGTAAATGACGGAACCGGGAGATTTTCTTAGTTTTTTACTACATATTAACACTTTACACAATTTCTCGTGTTACCTGGCTGCCAGTCCTCGGTTCATGCAAAATCTTAAGGTCCTCGGTCTGGTCCAAGGCACCAAACCACCCAATAATTCATTAATCGATAACTAAAACTTGAGATGCAGCTCTTCTTACTGGGCGATTGCATAAACTTAGATTCATCTTCAGTGTTCTACTATGCCGCTTGTAGTGACTCTGCATACCGCATCACGCGACAAGGGCTTGCAGACGATAAATGTAACCGTTTCATAGAGAAAAGCGACCACTGTGACGATCTGGCGTTATGTCGATTCGATAGTAAATGACGGAAAAGGGAGATTTTCTTAGGTTTTTACTACATTTTAACACTTTACACAATTTCTCGTGTTACCTGGCTGCCAGTCCTCGGTTCATGCAAAATCTTAAGGTCCTCGGTCTGGTCCAAGGCACCAAACCGCCCAATAATTCATTAATCGATAACTAAAACTTGAAATGTAGCTCTTCTTCCTGGCCGATTGCACCAACGTAGATTCTTATTCTGTGTTCTAGTGTGCTGCTTGTACTGTGTCTGCATACCGCATCACGCGACAAGGGCTTGCAGACGATAAATGTAACCGTTTCAGAGAGAAAAGCGACCACTGTGACGATCTGGAGTTATGTCGATTCGATAGTAAATGACGGAAACGGGAGATTTTCTTAGGTTTTTACTATATATTAACACTTTACACAATTTCTCGTGTTACCTGGCTGCCAGTCCTCGGTTCATGCAAAATCTTAAGGTCCTCGGTCTGGTCCAAGGCACCAAACCGCCCAATAATTCATTAATCGATAACTAAAACTTGAAATGTAGCTCTTCTTACTGGCCGATTGCATCAACGTAGATTCTTATTCTGTGTTCTAGTGTGCTGCTTGTACTGTGTCTGCATACCGCATCACGCGACAAGGGCTTGCAGACGATAGATGTAACCGTTTCAGAGAGAAAAGCGACCACTGTGACGATCTGGCGTTATGTCGATTCGATAGTAAATGACGGAAACGGGAGATTTTCTTAGGTTTTTACTACATATTAACACTTTACACAATTTCTCGTGTTACCTGGCTGCCAGTCCTCGGTTCATGCAAAATCTTAAGGTCCTCGGTCTGGTCCAAGGCACCAAACCGCCCAATAATTCATTAATCGATAACTAAAACTTGAAATGTAGTTCTTCTTACTGGCCGATTGCATCAACGTAGATTCTTATTCTGTGTTCTAGTGTGCTGCTTGTACTGTGTCTGCATACCGCATCACGCGACAAGGGCTTGCAGACGATAAATGTAACCGTTTCAGAGAGAAAAGCGACCACTGTGACGATCTGGCGTTATGTCGATTCGATAGTAAATGACGGAAACGGGAGATTTTCTTAGGTTTTTACAACATATTAACACTTTACACAATTTCTCGTGTTACCTGGCTGCCAGTCCTCGGTTCATGCAAAATCTTAAGGTCCTCGGTCTGGTCCAAGGCACCAAACCGCCCAATAATTCATTAATCGATAACTAAAACTTGAAATGTAGCTCTTCTTACTGGCCGATTGCATAAACTTAGATGCTTCTTCAGTGTTCTACTATGCCGATTGTAGTGACTCTGCATACCGCATCACGCGACAAGGGCTTGCAGACGATAAATGTAACCGTTTCAGAGAGAAAAGCGACCACTGTGACGATCTGGCGTTATGTCGATTCGATAGTACATGACGGAAACGGGAGATTTTCTTGGGTTTTTACTACATATTAACACTTTACACAATTTCTCGTGTTACCTGGCTGCCAGTCCACGGTTCATGCAAAATCTTAAGGTCCTCGGTCTGGTCCAAGGCACCAAACCGCCCAATAATTCATTAATCGATAACTAAAACTTGAAATGTAGCTCTTCTTCCTGGCCGATTGCATCAACGTAGATTCTTATTCTGTGTTCTAGTGCGCTGCTTGTACTGTGTCTGCATACCGCATCACGCGATAAGGGCTTGCAGACGATAAATGTAACCGTTTCAGAGAGAAAAGCGACCACTGTGACGATCTGGCGTTATGCCGATTCGATAGTAAATGACGGAAACGGGAGATTTTCTTAGGTTTTTACTACATATTAACACTTTACACAATTTCTCGTGTTACCTGGCTGCCAGTCCTCGGTTCATGCAAAATCTTAAGGTCCTCGGTCTGGTCCAAGGCACCAAACCGCCCAATAATTCATTAATCGATAACTAAAACTTGAAATGTAGCTCTTCTTACTGGCCGATTGCATAAACTTAGATGCTTCTTCAGTGTTCTACTATGCCGCTTGTAGTGACTCTGCATACCGCATCACGCGACAAGGGCTTGCAGACGATAAATGTAACCGTTTCAGAGAGAAAAGCGACCAATGTGACGATCTGGCGTTATGTCGATTCGATAGTAAATGACGGAAACGGGAGATTTTCTTAGGTTTTTACTACATATTAACACTTTACACAATTTCTCGTGTTACCTGGCTGCCAGTCCTCGGTTCATGCAAAATCTTAAGGTCCTCGATCTGGTCCAAGGCACCAAACCGCCCAATAATTCATTAATCGATAACTAAAACTTGAAATGTAGCTCTTCTTACTGGCCGATTGCATCAACGTAGATTCTTATTCTGTGTTCTAGTGTGCTGCTTGTACTGTGTCTGCATACCGCATCACGCGACAAGGGCTTGCAGACGATAGATGTAACCGTTTCAGAGAGAAAAGCGACCACTGTGACGATCTGGCGTTATGTCGATTCGATAGTAAATGACGGAAACGGGAGATTTTCTTAGGTTTTTACTACATATTAACACTTTACACAATTTCTCGTGTTACCTGGCTGCCAGTCCTCGGTTCATGCAAAATCTTAAGGTCCTCGGTCTGGTCCAAGGCACCAAACCGCCCAATAATTCATTAATCGATAACTAAAACTTGAAATGTAGTTCTTCTTACTGGCCGATTGCATCAACGTAGATTCTTATTCTGTGTTCTAGTGTGCTGCTTGTACTGTGTCTGCATACCGCATCACGCGACAAGGGCTTGCAGACGATAAATGTAACCGTTTCAGAGAGAAAAGCGACCACTGTGACGATCTGGCGTTATGTCGATTCGATAGTAAATGACGGAAACGGGAGATTTTCTTAGGTTTTTACAACATATTAACACTTTACACAATTTCTCGTGTTACCTGGCTGCCAGTCCTCGGTTCATGCAAAATCTTAAGGTCCTCGGTCTGGTCCAAGGCATCAAACCGCCCAATAATTCATTAATCGATAACTAAAACTTGAAATGTAGCTCTTCTTACTGGCCGATTGCATAAACTTAGATGCTTCTTCAGTGTTCTACTATGCCGATTGTAGTGACTCTGCATACCGCATCACGCGACAAGGGCTTGCAGACGATAAATGTAACCGTTTCAGAGAGAAAAGCGACCACTGTGACGATCTGGCGTTATGTCGATTCGATAGTAAATGACGGAAACGGGAGATTTTCTTAGGTTTTTACTACATATTAACACTTTACACAATTTCTCGTGTTACCTGGCTGCCAGTCCTCGGTTCATGCAAAATCTTAAGGTCCTCGGTCTGGTCCAAGGCACCAAACAGCCCAATAATTCATTAATCGATAACTAAAACTTGAAATGTAGCTCTTCTTACTGGCCGATTGCATCAACGTAGATTCTTATTCTGTGTTCTAGTGTGCTGCTTGTACTGTGTCTGCATACCGCATCACTCGACAAGGGCTTGCAGACGATAAATGTAACCGTTTCAGAGAGAAAAGCGACCACTGTGACGATCTGGCGTTATGTCGATTCGATAGTAAATGACGGAAACGGGAGATTTTCTTAGGTTTTTACAACATATTAACACTTTACACAATTTCTCGTGTTACCTGGCTGCCAGTCCTCGGTTCATGCAAAATCTTAAGGTCCTCGGTCTGGTCCAAGGCACCAAACCGCCCAATAATTCATTAATCGATAACTAAAACTTGAAATGTAGCTCTTCTTACTGGGCGATTGCATAAAGTTAGATGCTTCTTCAGTGTTCTACTATGCCGTTTGTAGTGACTCTGCATACCGCATCACGCGACAAGGGCTTGCAGACGATAAATGTAACCGTTTCAGAGAGAAAAGCGACCACTGTGACGATCTGGCGTTATGTCGATTCGATAGTAAATGACGGAACCGGGAGATTTTCTTAGGTTTTTACTACATATTAACACTTTACACAATTTCTCGTGTTACCTGGCTGCCAGTCCTCGGTTCATGCAAAATCTTAAGGTCCTCGGTCTTATCCAAGGCACCAAACCACCCAATAATTCATTAATCGATAACTAAAACTTGAGATGTAGCTCTTCTTACTGGGCGATTGCATAAACTTAGATTCATCTTCAGTGTTATACTATGCCGCTTGTAGTGACTCTGCATACCGCATCACGCGACAAGGGCTTGCAGACGATAAATGTAACCGTATCAGAGAGAAAAGCGACCACTGTGACGATCTGGCGTTATGTCGATTCGATAGTAAATGACGGAAACGGGAGATTTTCTTAGGGTTTTACTACATATTAACACTTTACACAATTTCTCGTGTTACCTGGCTGCCAGTCCTCGGTTCATGCAAATTCTTAAGGTCCTCGGTCTGGTCCAAGGCACCAAACCGCCCAATAATTCATTAATCGATAACTAAAACTTGAAATGTAGCTCTTCTTACTGGCCGATTGCATAAACTTAGATGCTTCTTCAGTGTTCTACTATGCCGATTGTAGTGACTCTGCATACCGCATCACGCGACAAGGGCTTGCAGACGATAAATGTAACCGTTTCAGAGAGAAAAGCGACCACTGTGACGATCTGGCGTTATGTCGATTCGATAGTAAATGACGGAAAAGGGAGATTTTCTTAGGTTTTTACTACATTTTAACACTTTACACAATTTCTCGTGTTACCTGGCTGCCAGTCCTCGGTTCATGCAAAATCTTAAGGTCCTCGGTCTGGTCCAAGGCACCAAACCGCCCAATAATTCATTAATCGATAACTAAAACTTGAAATGTAGCTCTTCTTCCTGGCCGATTGCACCAACGTAGATTCTTATTCTGTGTTCTAGTGTGCTGCTTGTACTGTGTCTGCATACCGCATCACGCGACAAGGGCTTGCAGACGATAAATGTAACCGTTTCAGAGAGAAAAGCGACCACTGTGACGATCTGGAGTTATGTCGATTCGATAGTAAATGACGGAAACGGGAGATTTTCTTAGGTTTTTACTATATATTAACACTTTACACAATTTCTCGTGTTACCTGGCTGCCAGTCCTCGGTTCATGCAAAATCTTAAGGTCCTCGGTCTGGTCCAAGGCCCCAAACCGCCCAATAATTCATTAATCGATAACTAGAACTTGAAATGTAGCTCTTCTTACTGGCCGATTGCATCAACGTAGATTCTTATTCTGTGTTCTAGTGTGCTGCTTGTACTGTGTCTGCATACCGCATCACGCGACAAGGGCTTGCAGACGATAGATGTAACCGTTTCAGAGAGAAAAGCGACCACTGTGACGATCTGGCGTTATGTCGATTCGATAGTAAATGACGGAAACGGGAGATTTTCTTAGGTTTTTACTACATATTAACACTTTACACAATTTCTCGTGTTACCTGGCTGCCAGTCCTCGGTTCATGCAAAATCTTAAGGTCCTCGGTCTGGTCCAAGGCACCAAACCGCCCAATAATTCATTAATCGATAACTAAAACTTGAAATGTAGTTCTTCTTACTGGCCGATTGCATCAACGTAGATTCTTATTCTGTGTTCTAGTGTGCTGCTTGTACTGTGTCTGCATACCGCATCACGCGACAAGGGCTTGCAGACGATAAATGTAACCGTTTCAGAGAGAAAAGCGACCACTGTGACGATCTGGCGTTATGTCGATTCGATAGTAAATGACGGAAACGGGAGATTTTCTTAGGTTTTTACAACATATTAACACTTTACACAATTTCTCGTGTTACCTGGCTGCCAGTCCTCGGTTCATGCAAAATCTTAAGGTCCTCGGTCTGGTCCAAGGCATCAAACCGCCCAATAATTCATTAATCGATAACTAAAACTTGAAATGTAGCTCTTCTTACTGGCCGATTGCATAAACTTAGATGCTTCTTCAGTGTTCTACTATGCCGATTGTAGTGACTCTGCATACCGCATCACGCGACAAGGGCTTGCAGACGATAAATGTAACCGTTTCAGAGAGAAAAGCGACCACTGTGACGATCTGGCGTTATGTCGATTCGATAGTAAATGACGGAAACGGGAGATTTTCTTAGGTTTTTACTACATATTAACACTTTACACAATTTCTCGTGTTACCTGGCTGCCAGTCCTCGGTTCATGCAAAATCTTAAGGTCCTCGGTCTGGTCCAAGGCACCAAACAGCCCAATAATTCATTAATCGATAACTAAAACTTGAAATGTAGCTCTTCTTACTGGCCGATTGCATCAACGTAGATTCTTATTCTGTGTTCTAGTGTGCTGCTTGTACTGTGTCTGCATACCGCATCACTCGACAAGGGCTTGCAGACGATAAATGTAACCGTTTCAGAGAGAAAAGCGACCACTGTGACGATCTGGCGTTATGTCGATTCGATAGTAAATGACGGAAACGGGAGATTTTCTTAGGTTTTTACAACATATTAACACTTTACACAATTTCTCGTGTTACCTGGCTGCCAGTCCTCGGTTCATGCAAAATCTTAAGGTCCTCGGTCTGGTCCAAGGCACCAAACCGCCCAATAATTCATTAATCGATAACTAAAACTTGAAATGTAGCTCTTCTTACTGGGCGATTGCATAAAGTTAGATGCTTCTTCAGTGTTCTACTATGCCGTTTGTAGTGACTCTGCATACCGCATCACGCGACAAGGGCTTGCAGACGATAAATGTAACCGTTTCAGAGAGAAAAGCGACCACTGTGACGATCTGGCGTTATGTCGATTCGATAGTAAATGACGGAACCGGGAGATTTTCTTAGGTTTTTACTACATATTAACACTTTACACAATTTCTCGTGTTACCTGGCTGCCAGTCCTCGGTTCATGCAAAATCTTAAGGTCCTCGGTCTTATCCAAGGCACCAAACCACCCAATAATTCATTAATCGATAACTAAAACTTGAGATGTAGCTCTCCTTACTGGGCGATTGCATAAACTTAGATTCATCTTCAGTGTTATACTATGCCGCTTGTAGTGACTCTGCATACCGCATCACGCGACAAGGGCTTGCAGACGATAAATGTAACCGTTTCAGAGAGAAAAGCGACCACTGTGACGATCTGGCGTTATGTCGATTCGATAGTAAATGACGGAAACGGGAGATTTTCTTAGGGTTTTACTACATATTAACACTTTACACAATTTCTCGTGTTACCTGGCTGCCAGTCCTCGGTTCATGCAAATTCTTAAGGTCCTCGGTCTGGTCCAAGGCACCAAACCGCCCAATAATTCATTAATCGATAACTAAAACTTGAAATGTAGCTCTTCTTACTGGCCGATTGCATAAACTTAGATGCTTCTTCAGTGTTCTACTATGCCGATTGTAGTGACTCTGCATACCGCATCACGCGACAAGGGCTTGCAGACGATAAATGTAACCGTTTCAGAGAGAAAAGCGACCACTGTGACGATCTGGCGTTATGTCGATTCGATAGTAAATGACGGAAAAGGGAGATTTTCTTAGGTTTTTACTACATTTTAACACTTTACACAATTTCTCGTGTTACCTGGCTGCCAGTCCTCGGTTCATGCAAAATCTTAAGGTCCTCGGTCTGGTCCAAGGCACCAAACCGCCCAATAATTCATTAATCGATAACTAAAACTTGAAATGTAGCTCTTCTTCCTGGCCGATTGCACCAACGTAGAGTCTTATTCTGTGTTCTAGTGTGCTGCTTGTACTGTGTCTGCATACCGCATCACGCGACAAGGGCTTGCAGACGATAAATGTAACCGTTTCAGAGAGAAAAGCGACCACTGTGACGATCTGGAGTTATGTCGATTCGATAGTAAATGACGGAAACGGGAGATTTTCTTAGGTTTTTACTATATATTAACACTTTACACAATTTCTCGTGTTACCTGGCAGCCAGTCCTCGGTTCATGCAAAATCTTAAGGTCCTCGGTCTGGTCCAAGGCCCCAAACCGCCCAATAATTCATTAATCGATAACTAGAACTTGAAATGTAGCTCTTCTTACTGGCCGATTGCATCAACGTAGATTCTTATTCTGTGTTCTAGTGTGCTGCTTGTACTGTGTCTGCATACCGCATCACGCGACAAGGGCTTGCAGACGATAGATGTAACCGTTTCAGAGAGAAAAGCGACCACTGTGACGATCTGGCGTTATGTCGATTCGATAGTAAATGACGGAAACGGGAGATTTTCTTAGGTTTTTACTACATATTAACACTTTACACAATTTCTCGTGTTACCTGGCTGCCAGTCCTCGGTTCATGCAAAATCTTAAGGTCCTCGGTCTGGTCCAAGGCACCAAACCGCCCAATAATTCATTAATCGATAACTAAAACTTGAAATGTAGTTCTTCTTACTGGCCGATTGCATCAACGTAGATTCTTATTCTGTGTTCTAGTGTGCTGCTTGTACTGTGTCTGCATACCGCATCACGCGACAAGGGCTTGCAGACGATAAATGTAACCGTTTCAGAGAGAAAAGCGACCACTGTGACGATCTGGCGTTATGTCGATTCGATAGTAAATGACGGAAACGGGAGATTTTCTTAGGTTTTTACAACATATTAACACTTTACACAATTTCTCGTGTTACCTGGCTGCCAGTCCTCGGTTCATGCAAAATCTTAAGGTCCTCGGTCTGGTCCAAGGCACCAAACCGCCCAATAATTCATTAATCGATAACTAAAACTTGAAATGTAGCTCTTCTTACTGGCCGATTGCATAAACTTAGATGCTTCTTCAGTGTTCTACTATGCCGATTGTAGTGACTCTGCATACCGCATCACGCGACAAGGGCTTGCAGACGATAAATGTAACCGTTTCAGAGAGAAAAGCGACCACTGTGACGATCTGGCGTTATGTCGATTCGACAGTACATGACGGAAACGGGAGATTTTCTTGGGTTTTTACTACATATTAACACTTTACACAATTTCTCGTGTTACCTGGCTGCCAGTCCACGGTTCATGCAAAATCTTAAGGTCCTCGGTCTGGTCCAAGGCACCAAACCGCCCAATAATTCATTAATCGATAACTAAAACTTGAAATGTAGCTCTTCTTCCTGGCCGATTGCATAAACGTAGATTCTTATTCTGTGTTCTAGTGCGCTGCTTGTACTGTGTCTGCATACCGCATCACGCGACAAGGGCTTGCAGACGATAAATGTAACCGTTTCAGAGAGAAAAGCGACCACTGTGACGATCTGGCGTTATGCCGATTCGATAGTAAATGACGGAAACGGGAGATTTTCTTAGGTTTTTACTACATATTAACACTTTACACAATTTCTCGTGTTACCTGGCTGCCAGTCCTCGGTTCATGCAAAATCTTAAGGTCCTCGGTCTGGTCCAAGGCACCAAACCGCCCAATAATTCATTAATCGATAACTAAAACTTGAAATGTAGCTCTTCTTACTGGCCGATTGCATAAACTTAGATGCTTCTTCAGTGTTCTACTATGCCGCTTGTAGTGACTCTGCATACCGCATCACGCGACAAGGGCTTGCAGACGATAAATGTAACCGTTTCAGAGAGAAAAGCGACCAATGTGACGATCTGGCGTTATGTCGATTCGATAGTAAATGACGGAAACGGAAGATTTTCTTAGGTTTTTACTACATATTAACACTTTACACAATTTCTCGTGTTACCTGGCTGCCAGTCCTCGGTTCATGCAAAATCTTAAGGTCCTCGGTCTGGTCCAAGGCACCAAACCGCCCAATAATTCATTAATCGATAACTAAAACTTGAAATGTAGCTCTTCTTACTGGCCGATTGCATCAACGTAGATTCTTATTCTGTGTTCTAGTGTGCTGCTTGTACTGTGTCTGCATACCGCATCACGCGACAAGGGCTTGCAGACGATAGATGTAACCGTTTCAGAGAGAAAAGCGACCACTGTGACGATCTGGCGTTATGTCGATTCGATAGTAAATGACGGAAACGGGAGATTTTCTTAGGTTTTTACTACATATTAACACTTTACACAATTTCTCGTGTTACCTGGCTGCCAGTCCTCGGTTCATGCAAAATCTTAAGGTCCTCGGTCTGGTCCAAGGCACCAAACCGCCCAATAATTCATTAATCGATAACTAAAACTTGAAATGTAGTTCTTCTTACTGGCCGATTGCATCAACGTAGATTCTTATTCTGCGTTCTAGTGTGCTGCTTGTACTGTGTCTGCATACCGCATCACGCGACAAGGGCTTGCAGACGATAAATGTAACCGTTTCAGAGAGAAAAGCGACCACTGTGACGATCTGGCGTTATGTCGATTCGATAGTAAATGACGGAAACGGGAGATTTTCTTAGGTTTTTACAACATATTAACACTTTACACAATTTCTCGTGTTACCTGGCTGCCAGTCCTCGGTTCATGCAAAATCTTAAGGTCCTCGGTCTGGTCCAAGGCATCAAACCGCCCAATAATTCATTAATCGATAACTAAAACTTGAAATGTAGCTCTTCTTACTGGCCGATTGCATAAACTTAGATGCTTCTTCAGTGTTCTACTATGCCGATTGTAGTGACTCTGCATACCGCATCACGCGACAAGGGCTTGCAGACGATAAATGTAACCGTTTCAGAGAGAAAAGCGACCACTGTGACGATCTGGCGTTATGTCGATTCGATAGTAAATGACGGAAACGGGAGATTTTCTTAGGTTTTTACTACATATTAACACTTTACACAATTTCTCGTGTTACCTGGCTGCCAGTCCTCGGTTCATGCAAAATCTTAAGGTCCTCGGTCTGGTCCAAGGCACCAAACCGCCCAATAATTCATTAATCGATAACTAAAACTTGAAATGTAGCTCTTCTTACTGGCCGATTGCATCAACGTAGATTCTTATTCTGTGTTCTAGTGTGCTGCTTGTACTGTGTCTGCATACCGCATCACTCGACAAGGGCTTGCAGACGATAAATGTAACCGTTTCAGAGAGAAAAGCGACCACTGTGACGATCTGGCGTTATGTCGATTCGATAGTAAATGACGGAAACGGGAGATTTTCTTAGGTTTTTACTACATATTAACACTTTACACAATTTCTCGTGTTACCTGGCTGCCAGTCCTCGGTTCATGCAAAATCTTAAGGTCCTCGGTCTGGTCCAAGGCACCAAACCGCCCAATAATTCATTAATCGATAACTAAAACTTGAAATGTAGCTCTTCTTACTGGGCGATTGCATAAAGTTAGATGCTTCTTCAGTGTTCTACTATGCCGTTTGTAGTGACTCTGCATACCGCATCACGCGACAAGGGCTTGCAGACGATAAATGTAACCGTTTCAGAGAGAAAAGCGACCACTGTGACGATCTGGCGTTATGTCGATTCGATAGTAAATGACGGAACCGGGAGATTTTCTTAGGTTTTTACTACATATTAACACTTTACACAATTTCTCGTGTTACCTGGCTGCCAGTCCTCGGTTCATGCAAAATCTTAAGGTCCTCCGTCTTATCCAAGGCACCAAACCACCCAATAATTCATTAATCGATAACTAAAACTTGAGATGTAGCTCTTCTTACTGGGCGATTGCATAAACTTAGATTCATCTTCAGTGTTATACTATGCCGCTTGTAGTGACTCTGCATACCGCATCACGCGACAAGGGCTTGCAGACGATAAATGTAACCGTTTCAGAGAGAAAAGCGACCACTGTGACGATCTGGCGTTATGTCGATTCGATAGTAAATGACGGAACCGGGAGATTTTCTTAGGTTTTTACTACATATTAACACTTTACACAATTTCTCGTGTTACCTGGCTGCCAGTCCTCGGTTCATGCAAAATCTTAAGGTCCTCCGTCTTATCCAAGGCACCAAACCACCCAATAATTCATTAATCGATAACTAAAACTTGAGATGTAGCTCTTCTTACTGGGCGATTGCATAAACTTAGATTCATCTTCAGTGTTATACTATGCCGCTTGTAGTGACTCTGCATACCGCATCACGCGACAAGGGCTTGCAGACGATAAATGTAACCGTTTCAGAGAGAAAAGCGACCACTGTGACGATCTGGCGTTATGTCGATTCGATAGTAAATGACGGAAACGGGAGATTTTCTTAGGTTTTTACAACATATTAAAAGTTTACACAATTTCTCGTGTTACCTGGCTGCCAGTCCTCGGTTCATGCAAAATCTTAAGGTCCTCGGTCTGGTCCAAGGCACCAAACCGCCCAATAATTCATTAATCGATAACTAAAACTTGAAATGTAGCTCTTCTTCCTGGCCGATTGCATCAACGTAGATTCTTATTCTGTGTTCTAGTGTGCTGCTTGTACTGTGTCTGCATACCGCATCACGCGACAAGGGCTTGCAGACGATAAATGTAACCGTTTCAGAGAGAAAAGCGACCAATGTGACGATCTGGCGTTATGTCGATTCGATAGTAAATGACGGAAACGGGAGATTTTCTTAGGTTTTTACTACATATTAACACTTTACACAATTTCTCGTGTTACCTGGCTGCCAGTCCTCGGTTCATGCAAAATCTTAAGGTCCTCGGTCTGGTCCAAGGCACCAAACCGCCCAATAATTCATTAATCGATAACTAAAACTTGAAATGTAGCTCTTCTTCCTGGCCGATTGCACCAACGTAGATTCTTATTCTGTGTTCTAGTGTGCTGCTTGTACTGTGTCTGCATACCGCATCACGCGACAAGGGCTTGCAGACGATAAATGTAACCGTTTCAGAGAGAAAAGCGACCACTGTGACGATCTGGAGTTATGTCGATTCGATAGTAAATGACGGAAACGGGAGATTTGCTTAGGTTTTTACTATATATTAACACTTTACACAATTTCTCGTGTTACCTCGCTGCCAGTCCTCGGTTCATGCAAAATCTTAAGGTCCTCGGTCTGGTCCAAGGCACCAAACCGCCCAATAATTCATTAATCGATAACTAAAACTTGAAATGTAGCTCTTCTTACTGGCCGATTGCATCAACGTAGATTCTTATTCTGTGTTCTAGTGTGCTGCTTGTACTGTGTCTGCATACCGCATCACGCGACAAGGGCTTGCAGACGATAGATGTAACCGTTTCAGAGAGAAAAGCGACCACTGTGACGATCTGGCGTTATGTCGATTCGATAGTAAATGACGGAAACGGGAGATTTTCTTAGGTTTTTACTACATATTAACACTTTACACAATTTCTCGTGTTACCTGGCTGCCAGTCCTCGGTTCATGCAAAATCTTAAGGTCCTCGGTCTTATCCAAGGCACCAAACCACCCAATAATTCATTAATCGATAACTAAAACTTGAGATGTAGCTCTTCTTACTGGGCGATTGCATAAACTTAGATTCATCTTCAGTGTTATACTATGCCGCTTGTAGTGACTCTGCATACCGCATCACGCGACAAGGGCTTGCAGACGATAAATGTAACCGTTTCAGAGAGAAAAGCGACCACTGTGACGATCTGGCGTTATGTCGATTCGATAGTAAATGACGGAAACGGGAGATTTTCTTAGGTTTTTACAACATATTAAAACTTTACACAATTTCTCGTGTTACCTGGCTGCCAGTCCTCGGTTCATGCAAAATCTTAAGGTCCTCGGTCTGGTCCAAGGCACCAAACCGCCCAATAATTCATTAATCGATAACTAAAACTTGAAATGTAGCTCTTCTTACTGGCCGATTGCATAAACTTAGATGCTTCTTCAGTGTTCTACTATGCCGATTGTAGTGACTCTGCATACCGCATCACGCGACAAGGGCTTGCAGACGATAAATGTAACCGTTTCAGAGAGAAAAGCGACCACTGTGACGATCTGGCGTTATGTCGATTCGATAGTACATGACGGAAACGGGAGATTTTCTTGGGTTTTTACTACATATTAACACTTTACACAATTTCTCGTGTTACCTGGCTGCCAGTCCACGGTTCATGCAAAATCTTAAGGTCCTCGGTCTGGTCCAAGGCACCAAACCGCCCAATAATTCATTAATCGATAACTAAAACTTGAAATGTAGCTCTTCTTCCTGGCCGATTGCATCAACGTAGATTCTTATTCTGTGTTCTAGTGTGCTGCTTGTACTGTGTCTGCATACCGCATCACGCGACAAGGGCTTGCAGACGATAAATGTAACCGTTTCAGAGAGAAAAGCGACCACTGTGACGATCTGGAGTTATGTCGATTCGATAGTAAATGACGGAAACGGGAGATTTGCTTAGGTTTTTACTATATATTAACACTTTACACAATTTCTCGTGTTACCTCGCTGCCAGTCCTCGGTTCATGCAAAATCTTAAGGTCCTCGGTCTGGTCCAAGGCACCAAACCGCCCAATAATTCATTAATCGATAACTAAAACTTGAAATGTAGCTCTTCTTACTGGCCGATTGCATCAACGTAGATTCTTATTCTGTGTTCTAGTGTGCTGCTTGTACTGTGTCTGCATACCGCATCACGCGACAAGGGCTTGCAGACGATAGATGTAACCGTTTCAGAGAGAAAAGCGACCACTGTGACGATCTGGCGTTATGTCGATTCGATAGTAAATGACGGAAACGGGAGATTTTCTTAGGTTTTTACTACATATTAACACTTTACACAATTTCTCGTGTTACCTGGCTGCGAGTCCTCGGTTCATGCAAAATCTTAATGTCCTCGGTCTGGTCCAAGGCACCAAACCGCCCAATAATTCATTAATCGATAACTAAAACTTGAAATGTAGTTCTTCTTACTGGCCGATTGCATCAACGTAGATTCTTATTCTGTGTTCTAGTGTGCTGCTTGTACTGTGTCTGCATACCGCATCACGCGACAAGGGCTTGCAGACGATAAATGTAACCGTTTCAGAGAGAAAAGCGACCACTGTGACGATCTGGCGTTATGTCGATTCGATAGTAAATGACGGAAACGGGAGATTTTCTTAGGTTTTTACAACATATTAACACTTTACACAATTTCTCGTGTTACCTGGCTGCCAGTCCTCGGTTCATGCAAAATCTTAAGGTCCTCGGTCTGGTCCAAGGCACCAAACCGCCCAATAATTCATTAATCGATAACTAAAACTTGAAATGTAGCTCTTCTTACTGGCCAATTGCATAAACTTAGATGCTTCTTCAGTGTTCTACTATGCCGATTGTAGTGACTCTGCATACCGCATCACGCGACAAGGGCTTGCAGACGATAAATGTAACCGTTTCAGAGAGAAAAGCGACCACTGTGACGATCTGGCGTTATGTCGATTCGATAGTAAATGACGGAAACGGGAGATTTTCTTAGGTTTTTACTACATATTAACACTTTACACAATTTCTCGTGTTACCTGGCTGCCAGTCCTCGGTTCATGCAAAATCTTAAGGTCCTCGGTCTGGTCCAAGGCACCAAACCGCCCAATAATTCATTAATCGATAACTAAAACTTGAAATGTAGCTCTTCTTACTGGCCGATTGCATCAACGTAGATTCTTATTCTGTGTTCTAGTGTGCTGCTTGTACTGTGTCTGCATACCGCATCACGCGACAAGGGCTTGCAGACGATAAATGTAACCGTTTCAGAGAGAAAAGCGACCACTGTGACGAACTGGCGTTATGTCGATTCGATAGTAAATGACGGAAACGGGAGATTTTCTTAGGTTTTTACTACATATTAACACTTTACACAATTTCTCGTGTTACCTGGCTGCCAGTCCTCGGTTCATGCAAAATCTTAAGGTCCTCGGTCTGGTCCAAGGCACCAAACCGCCCAATAATTCATTAATCGATAACTAAAACTTGAAATGTAGCTCTTCTTACTGGGCGATTGCTTAAAGTTAGATGCTTCTTCAGTGTTCTACTATGCCGTTTGTAGTGACTCTGCATACCGCATCACGCGACAAGGGCTTGCAGACGATAAATGTAACCGTTTCAGAGAGAAAAGCGACCACTGTGACGATCTGGCGTTATGTCGATTCGATAGTAAATGACGGAACCGGGAGATTTTCTTAGGTTTTTACTACATATTAACACTTTACACAATTTCTCGTGTTACCTGGCTGCCAGTCCTCGGTTCATGCAAAATCTTAAGGTCCTCGGTCTTATCCAAGGCACCAAACCACCCAATAATTCATTAATCGATAACTAAAACTTGAGATGTAGCTCTTCTTACTGGGCGATTGCATAAACTTAGATTCATCTTCAGTGTTCTACTATGCCGCTTGTAGTGACTCTGCATACCGCATCACGCGACAAGGGCTTGCAGACGATAAATGTAACCGTTTCAGAGAGAAAAGCGACCACTGTGACGATCTGGCGTTATGTCGATTCGATAGTAAATGACGGAAACGGGAGATTTTCTTAGGTTTTTACAACATATTAACACTTTACACAATTTCTCGTGTTACCTGGCTGCCAGTCCTCGGTTCATGCAAAATCTTAAGGTCCTCGGTCTGGTCCAAGGCACCAAACCGCCCAATAATTCATTAATCGATAACTAAAACTTGAAATGTAGCTCTTCTTACTGGCCGATTGCATAAACTTAGATGCTTCTTCAGTGTTCTACTATGCCGATTGTAGTGACTCTGCATACCGCATCACGCGACAAGGGCTTGCAGACGATAAATGTAACCGTTTCAGAGAGAAAAGCGACCACTGTGACGATCTGGCGTTATGTCGATTCGATAGTACATGACGGAAACGGGAGATTTTCTTGGGTTTTTACTACATATTAACACTTTACACAATTTCTCGTGTTACCTGGCTGCCAGTCCACGGTTCATGCAAAATCTTAAGGTCCTCGGTCTGGTCCAAGGCACCAAACCGCCCAATAATTCATTAATCGATAACTAAAACTTGAAATGTAGCTCTTCTTCCTGGCCGATTGCATCAACGTAGATTCTTATTCTGTGTTCTAGTGTGCTGCTTGTACTGTGTCTGCATACCGCATCACGCGACAAGGGCTTGCAGACGATAAATGTAACCGTTTCAGAGAGAAAAGCGACCAATGTGACGAGCTGGCGTTATGTCGATTCGATAGTAAATGACGGAAACGGGAGATTTTCTTAGGTTTTTACTACATATTAACACTTTACACAATTTCTCGTGTTACCTGGCTGCCAGTCCTCGGTTCATGCAAAATCTTAAGGTCCTCGGTCTGGTCCAAGGCACCAAACCGCCCAATAATTCATTAATCGATAACTAAAACTTGAAATGTAGCTCTTCTTACTGGCCGATTGCATCAACGTAGATTCTTATTCTGTGTTCTAGTGCGCTGCTTGTACTGTGTCTGCATACCGCATCACGCGACAAGGGCTTGCAGACGATAAATGTAACCGTTTCAGAGAGAAAAGCGACCACTGTGACGATCTGGCGTTATGCCGATTCGATAGTAAATGACGGAAACGGGAGATTTTCTTAGGTTTTTACTACATATTAACACTTTACACAATTGCTCGTGTTACCTGGCTGCCAGTCCTCGGTTCATGCAAAATCTTAAGGTCCTCGGTCTGGTCCAAGGCACCAAACCGCCCAATAATTCATTAATCGATAACTAAAACTTGAAATGTAGCTCTTCTTACTGGCCGATTGCATAAACTTAGATGCTTCTTCAGTGTTCTACTATGCCGCTTGTAGTGACTCTGCATACGGCATCACGCGACAAGGGCTTGCAGACGATAAATGTAACCGTTTCAGAGAGAAAAGCGACCAATGTGACGATCTGGCGTTATGTCGATTCGATAGTAAATGACGGAAACGGGAGATTTTCTTAGGTTTTTACTACATATTAACACTTTACACAATTTCTCGTGTTACCTGGCTGCCAGTCCTCGGTTCATGCAAAATCTTAAGGTCCTCGGTCTGGTCCAAGGCACCAAACCGCCCAATAATTCATTAATCGATAACTAAAACTTGAAATGTAGCTCTTCTTACTGGCCGATTGCATCAACGTAGATTCTTATTCTGTGTTCTAGTGTGCTGCTTGTACTGTGTCTGCATACCGCATCACGCGACAAGGGCTTGCAGACGATAAATGTAACCGTTTCAGAGAGAAAAGCGACCACTGTGACGATCTGGCGTTATGTCGATTCGATAGTAAATGACGGAAACGGGAGATTTTCTTAGGTTTTTACTACATATTAACACTTTACACAATTTCTCGTGTTACCTGGCTGCCAGTCCTCGGTTCATGCAAAATCTTAAGGTCCTCGGTCTGGTCCAAGGCACCAAACCGCCCAATAATTCATTAATCGATAACTAAAACTTGAAATGTAGCTCTTCTTACTGGCCGATTGCATCAACGTAGATTCTTATTCTGTGTTCTAGTGTGCTGCTTGTACTGTGTCTGCATACCGCATCACGCGACAAGGGCTTGCAGACGATAGATGTAACCGTTTCAGAGAGAAAAGCGACCACTGTGACGATCTGGCGTTATGTCGATTCGATAGTAAATGACGGAAACGGGAGATTTTCTTAGGTTTTTACTACATATTAACACTTTACACAATTTCTCGTGTTACCTGGCTGCCAGTCCTCGGTTCATGCAAAATCTTAAGGTCCTCGGTCTGGTCCAAGGCACCAAACCGCCCAATAATTCATTAATCGATAACTAAAACTTGAAATGTAGTTCTTCTTACTGGCCGATTGCATCAACGTAGATTCTTATTCTGTGTTCTAGTGTGCTGCTTGTACTGTGTCTGCATACCGCATCACGCGACAAGGGCTTGCAGACGATAAATGTAACCGTTTCAGAGAGAAAAGCGACCACTGTGACGATCTGGCGTTATGTCGATTCGATAGTAAATGACGGAAACGGGAGATTTTCTTAGGTTTTTACAACATATTAACACTTTAGACAATTTCTCGTGTTACCTGGCTGCCAGTCCTCAGTTCATGCAAAATCTTAAGGTCCTCGGTCTGGTCCAAGGCACCAAACCGCCCAATAATTCATTAATCGATAACTAAAACTTGAAATGTAGCTCTTCTTACTGGCCGATTGCATAAACTTAGATGCTTTTTCAGTGTTCTACTATGCCGATTGTAGTGACTCTGCATACCGCATCACGCGACAAGGGCTTGCAGACGATAAATGTAACCGTTTCAGAGAGAAAAGCGACCACTGTGACGATCTGGCGTTATGTCGATTCGATAGTAAATGACGGAAACGGGAGATTTTCTTAGGTTTTTACTACATATTAACACTTTACACAATTTCTCGTGTTACCTGGCTGCCAGTCCTCGGTTCATGCAAAATCTTAAGGTCCTCGGTCTGGTCCAAGGCACCAAACCGCCCAATAATTCATTAATCGATAACTAAAACTTGAAATGTAGCTCTTCTTACTGGCCGATTGCATCAACGTAGATTCTTATTCTGTGTTCTAGTGTGCTGCTTGTACTGTGTCTGCATACCGCATCACGCGACAAGGGCTTGCAGACGATAAATGTAACCGTTTCAGAGAGAAAAGCGACCACTGTGACGATCTGGCGTTATGTCGATTCGATAGTAAATGACGGAAACGGGAGATTTTCTTAGGTTTTTACTACATATTAACACTTTACACAATTTCTCGTGTTACCTGGCTGCCAGTCCTCGGTTCATGCAAAATCTTAAGGTCCTCGGTCTTATCCAAGGCACCAAACCACCCAATAATTCATTAATCGATAACTAAAACTTGAGATGTAGCTCTTCTTACTGGGCGATTGCATAAACTTAGATTCATCTTCAGTGTTCTACTATGCCGCTTGTAGTGACTCTGCATACCGCATCACGCGACAAGGGCTTGCAGACGATAAATGTAACCGTTTCAGAGAGAAAAGCGACCACTGTGACGATCTGGCGTTATGTCGATTCGATAGTAAATGACGGAAACGGGAGATTTTCTTAGGTTTTTACTACATTTTAACACTTTACACAATTTCTCGTGTTACCTGGCTGCCAGTCCTCGGTTCATGCAAAATCTTAAGGTCCTCGGTCTGGTCCAAGGCACCAAACCGCCCAATAATTCATTAATCGATAACTAAAACTTGAAATGTAGCTCTTCTTCATGGCCGATTGCACCAACGTAGATTCTTATTCTGTGTTCTAGTGTGCTGCTTGTACTGTGTCTGCATACCGCATCACGCGACAAGGGCTTGCAGACGATAAATGTAACCGTTTCAGAGAGAAAAGCGACCACTGTGACGATCTGGCGTTATGTCGATTCGATAGTAAATGACGGAAACGGGAGATTTTCTTAGGTTTTTACTACATATTAACACTTTACACAATTTCTCGTGTTACCTGGCTGCCAGTCCTCGGTTCATGCAAAATCTTAAGGACCTCGGTCTGGTCCAAGGCACCAAACCGCCCAATAATTCATTAATCGATAACTAAAACTTGAAATGTAGCTCTTCTTACTGGCCGATTGCATCAACGTAGATTCTTATTCTGTGTTCTAGTGTGCTGCTTGTACTGTGTCTGCATACCGCATCACGCGACAAGGGCTTGCAGACGATAAATGTAACCGTTTCAGAGAGAAAAGCGACCACTGTGACGATCTGGCGTTATGTCGATTCGATAGTAAATGACGGAAACGGGAGATTTTCTTAGGTTTTTACAACATATTAACACTTTACACAATTTCTCGTGTTACCTGGCTGCCAGTCCTCGGTTCATGCAAAATCTTAAGGTCCTCGGTCTGGTCCAAGGCACCAAACCGCCCAATAATTCATTAATCGATAACTAAAACTTGAAATGTAGCTCTTCTTACTGGCCGATTGCATAAACTTAGATGCTTCTTCAGTGTTCTACTATGCCGATTGTAGTGACTCTGCATACCGCATCACGCGACAAGGGCTTGCAGACGATAAATGTAACCGTTTCAGAGAGAAAAGCGACCACTGTGACGATCTGGCGTTATGTCGATTCGATAGTACATGACGGAAACGGGAGATTTTCTTGGGTTTTTACTACATATTAACACTTTACACAATTTCTCGTGTTACCTGGCTGCCAGTCCACGGTTCATGCAAAATCTTAAGGTCCTCAGTCTGGTCCAAGGCACCAAACCGCCCAATAATTCATTAATCGATAACTAAAACTTGAAATGTAGCTCTTCTTCCTGGCCGATTGCATCAACGTAGATTCTTATTCTGTGATCTAGTGTGCTGCTTGTACTGTGTCTGCATACCGCATCACGCGACAAGGGCTTGCAGACGATAAATGTAACCGTTTCAGAGAGAAAAGCGACCAATGTGACGAGCTGGCGTTATGTCGATTCGATAGTAAATGACGGAAACGGGAGATTTTCTTAGGTTTTTACTACATATTAACACTTTACACAATTTCTCGTGTTACCTGGCTGCCAGTCCTCGGTTCATGCAAAATCTTAAGGTCCTCGGTCTGGTCCAAGGCACCAAACCGCCCAATAATTCATTAATCGATAACTAAAACTTGAAATGTAGCTCTTCTTACTGGGCGATTGCATAAACTTAGATGCTTCTTCAGTGTTCTACTATGCCGCTTGTAGTGACTCTTCATACCGCATCACGCGACAAGGGCTTGCAGACGATAAATGTAACCGTTTCAGAGAGAAAAGCGACCACTGTGACGATCTGGCGTTATGTCGATTCGATAGTAAATGACGGAACCGGGAGATTTTCTTAGGTTTTTACTACATATTAACACTTTACACAATTTCTCGTGTTACCTGGCTGCCAGTCCTCGGTTCATGCAAAATCTTAAGGTCCTCGGTCTGGTCCAAGGCACCAAACCGCCCAATAATTCATTAATCGATAACTAAAACTTGAAATGTAGCTCTTCTTACTGGCCGATTGCATCAACGTAGATTCTTATTCTGTGTTCTAGTGTGCTGCTTGTACTGTGTCTGCATACCGCATCACGCGACAAGGGCTTGCAGACGATAAATGTAACCGTTTCAGAGAGAAAAGCGACCACTGTGACGATCTGGCGTTATGTCGATTCGATAGTAAATGACGGAAACGGGAGATTTTCTTAGGTTTTTACTACATATTAACACTTTACACAATTTCTCGTGTTACCTGGCTGCCAGTCCTCGGTTCATGCAAAATCTTAAGGTCCTCGGTCTGGTCCAAGGCACCAAACCGCCCAATAATTCATTAATCGATAACTAAAACTTGAAATGTAGCTCTTCTTACTGGCCGATTGCATCAACGTAGATTCTTATTCTGTGTTCTAGTGCGCTGCTTGTACTGTGTCTGCATACCGCATCACGCGACAAGGGCTTGCAGACGATAAATGTAACCGTTTCAGAGAGAAAAGCGACCACTGTGACGATCTGGCGTTATGCCGATTCGATAGTAAATGACGGAAACGGGAGATTTTCTTAGGTTTTTACTACATATTAACACTTTACACAATTTCTCGTGTTACCTGGTTGCCAGTCCTCGGTTCATGCAAAATCTTAAGGTCCTCGGTCTGGTCCAAGGCACCAAACCGCCCAATAATTCATTAATCGATAACTAAAACTTGAAATGTAGCTCTTCTTCCTGGCCGATTGCACCAACGTAGATTCTTATTCTGTGTTCTAGTGTGCTGCTTGTACTGTGTCTGCATACCGCATCACGCGACAAGGGCTTGCAGACGATAAATGTAACCGTTTCAGAGAGAAAAGCGACCAATGTGACGATCTGGCGTTATGTCGATTCGATAGTAAATGACGGAAACGGGAGATTTTCTTAGGTTTTTACTACATATTAACACTTTACACAATTTCTCGTGTTACCTGGCTGCCAGTCCTCGGTTCATGCAAAATCTTAAGGTCCTCGGTCTGGTCCAAGGCACCAAACCGCCCAATAATTCATTAATCGATAACTAAAACTTGAAATGTAGCTCTTCTTACTGGCCGATTGCATCAACGTAGATTCTTATTCTGTGTTCTAGTGTGGTGCTTGTACTGTGTCTGCATACCGCATCACGCGACAAGGGCTTGCAGACGATAGATGTAATCGTTTCAGAGAGAAAAGCGACCACTGTGACGATCTGGCGTTATGTCGATTCGATAGTAAATGACGGAAACGGGAGATTTTCTTAGGTGTTTACTACATATTAACACTTTACACAATTTCTCGTGTTACCTGGCTGCCAGTCCTCGGTTCATGCAAAATCTTAAGGTCCTCGGTCTGGTCCAAGGCACCAAACCGCCCAATCATTCATTAATCGATAACTAAAACTTGAAATGTAGTTCTTCTTACTGGCCGATTGCATCAACGTAGATTCTTATTCTGTGTTCTAGTGTGCTGCTTGTACTGTGTCTGCATACCGCATCACGCGACAAGGGCTTGCAGACGATAAATGTAACCGTTTCAGAGAGAAAAGCGACCACTGTGACGATCTGGCGTTATGTCGATTCGATAGTAAATGACGGAAACGAGAGATTTTCTTAGGTTTTTACAACATATTAACACTTTACACAATTTCTCGTGTTACCTGGCTGCCAGTCCTCGGTTCATGCAAAATCTTAAGGTCCTCGGTCTGGTCCAAGGCACCAAACCGCCCAATAATTCATTAATCGATAACTAAAACTTGAAATGTAGCTCTTCTTCCTGGCCGATTGCATCAACGTAGATTCTTATTCTGTGATCTAGTGTGCTGCTTGTACTGTGTCTGCATACCGCATCACGCGACAAGGGCTTGCAGACGATAAATGTAACCGTTTCAGAGAGAAAAGCGACCAATGTGACGAGTTGGCGTTATGTCGATTCGATAGTAAATGACGGAAACGGGAGATTTTCTTAGGTTTTTACTACATATTAACACTTTACACAATTTCTCGTGTTACCTGGCTGCCAGTCCTCGGTTCATGCAAAATCTTAAGGTCCTCGGTCTGGTCCAAGGCACCAAACCGCCCAATAATTCATTAATCGATAACTAAAACTTGAAATGTAGCTCTTCTTACTGGGCGATTGCATAAACTTAGATGCTTCTTCAGTGTTCTACTATGCCGCTTGTAGTGACTCTGCATACCGCATCACGCGACAAGGGCTTGCAGACGATAAATGTAACCGTTTCAGAGAGAAAAGCGACCACTGTGACGATCTGGCGTTATGTCGATTCGATAGTAAATGACGGAACCGGGAGATTTTCTTAGGTTTTTACTACATATTAACACTTTACACAATTTCTCGTGTTACCTGGCTGCCAGTCCTCGGTTCATGCAAAATCTTAAGGTCCTCGGTCTGGTCCAAGGCACCAAACCGCCCAATAATTCATTAATCGATAACTAAAACTTGAAATGTAGCTCTTCTTACTGGCCGATTGCATCAACGTAGATTCTTATTCTGTGTTCTAGTGTGCTGCTTGTACTGTGTCTGCATACCGCATCACGCGACAAGGGCTTGCAGACGATAAATGTAACCGTTTCAGAGAGAAAAGCGACCACTGTGGCGATCTGGCGTTATGTCGATTCGATAGTAAATGACGGAAACGGGAGATTTTCTTAGGTTTTTACTACATATTAACACTTTACACAATTTCTCGTGTTACCTGGCTGCCAGTCCTCGGTTCATGCAAAATCTTAAGGTCCTCGGTCTGGTCCAAGGCACCAAACCGCCCAATAATTCATTAATCGATAACTAAAACTTGAAATGTAGCTCTTCTTACTGGCCGATTGCATCAACGTAGATTCTTATTCTGTGTTCTAGTGCGCTGCTTGTACTGTGTCTGCATACCGCATCACGCGACAAGGGCTTGCAGACGATAAATGTAACCGTTTCAGAGAGAAAAGCGACCACTGTGACGATCTGGCGTTATGCCGATTCG
Source organism: Schistocerca cancellata (assembly GCF_023864275.1). Classification (NCBI taxonomy): domain Eukaryota; kingdom Metazoa; phylum Arthropoda; class Insecta; order Orthoptera; family Acrididae; genus Schistocerca; species Schistocerca cancellata. Next base: position 5,481,321 of record NW_026047150.1, read on the forward strand.
ATAGTAAATGACGGAAACGGGAGATTTTCTTAGGTTTTTACTACATATTAACACTTTACACAATTTCTCGTGTTACCTGGCTGCCAGTCCTCGGTTCATGCAAAATCTTAAGGTCCTCGGTCTGGTCCAAGGCACCAAACCGCCCAATAATTCATTAATCGATAACTAAAACTTGAAATGTAGCTCTTCTTCCTGGCCGATTGCACCAACGTAGATTCTTATTCTGTGTTCTAGTGTGCTGCTTGTACTGTGTCTGCATACCGCATCACGCGACAAGGGCTTGCAGACGATAAATGTAACCGTTTCAGAGAGAAAAGCGACCAATGTGACGATCTGGCGTTATGTCGATTCGATAGTAAATGACGGAAACGGGAGATTTTCTTAGGTTTTTACTACATATTAACACTTTACACAATTTCTCGTGTTACCTGGCTGCCAGTCCTCGGTTCATGCAAAATCTTAAGGTCCTCGGTCTGGTCCAAGGCACCAAACCGCCCAATAATCCATTAATCGATAACTAAAACTTGAAATGTAGCTCTTCTTACTGGCCGATTGCATCAACGTAGATTCTTATTCTGTGTTCTAGTGTGCTGCTTGTACTGTGTCTGCATACCGCATCACGCGACAAGTGCTTGCAGACGATAAATGTAAACGTTTTAGAGAGAAAAGCGACCACTGTGACGATCTGGCGTTATGTCGATTCGATAGTAAATGACGGAAACGGGAGATTTTCTTAGGTTTTTACTACATATTAACACTTTACACAATTTCTCGTGTTACCTGGCTGCCAGTCCTCGGTTCATGCAAAATCTTAAGGTCCTCGGTCTGGTCCAAGGCACCAAACCGCCCAATCATTCATTAATCGATAACTAAAACTTGAAATGTAGCTCCTCTTCCTGGCCGATTGCATCAACGTAGATTCTTATTCTGTGTTCTAGTGTGCTGCTTGTACTGTGTCTGCATACCGCATCACGCGACAAGGGCTTGCAGACGATAAATGTAACCGTTTCAGAGAGAAAAGCGACCACTGTGACGATCTGGCGTTATGTCGATTCGATAGTAAATGACGGAACCGGGAGATTTTCTTAGGTTTTTACTACATATTAACACTTTACACAATTTCTCGTGTTACCTGGCTGCCAGTCCTCGGTTCATGCAAAATCTTAAGGTCCTCGGTCTGGTCCAAGGCACCAAACCGCCCAATCATTCATTAATCGATAACTAAAACTTGAAATGTAGCTCTTCTTCCTGGCCGATTGCATCAACGTAGATTCTTATTCTGTGTTCTAGTGTGCTGCTTGTACTGTGTCTGCATACCGCATCACGCGACAAGGGCTTGCAGACGGTAAATGTAACCGTTTCAGAGAGAAAAGCGACCACTGTGACGATCTGGCGTTATGTCGATTCGATAGTAAATGACGGAAACGGGAGATTTTCTTAGGGTTTTACTACATATTAACACTTTACACAATTTCTCGTGTTACCTGGCTGCCAGTCCTCGGTTCATGCAAAATCTTAAGGTCCTCGGTCTGGTCCAAGGCACCAAACCGCCCAATAATTCATTAATCGATAACTAAAACTTGAAATGTAGCTCTTCTTACTGGCCGATTGCATCAACGTAGGTTCTTATTCTGTGTTCTAGTGTGCTGCTTGTACTGTGTCTGCATACCGCATCACGCGACAAGGGCTTGCAGACGATAAATGTAACCGTTTCAGAGAGAAAAGCGACCAATGTGACGATCTGGCGTTATGTCGATTCGATAGTAAATGACGGAAACGGGAGATTTTCTTAGGTTTTTACTACATATTAACACTTTACACAATTTCTCGTGTTACCTGGCTGCCAGTCCTCGGTTCATGCAAAATCTTAAGGTCTTCGGTCTGGTCCAAGGCACCAAACCGCCCAATAATTCATTAATCGATAACTAAAACTTGAAATGTAGCTCTTCTTACTGGCCGATTGCATCAACGTAGATTCTTATTCTGTGTTCTAGTGCGCTGCTTGTACTGTGTCTGCATACCGCATCACGCGACAAGGGCTTGCAGACGATAAATGTAACCGTTTCAGAGAGAAAAGCGACCACTGTGACGATCTGGCGTTATGCCGATTCGATAGTAAATGACGGAAACGGGAGATTTTCTTAGGTTTTTACTACATATTAACACTTTACACAATTTCTCGTGTTACCTGGCTGCCAGTCCTCGGTTCATGCAAAATCTTAAGGTCCTCGGTCTGGTCCAAGGCACCAAACCGCCCAATAATTCATTAATCGATAACTAAAACTTGAAATGTAGCTCTTCTTACTGGCCGATTGCATAAACTTAGTTGCTTCTTCAGTGTTCTACTATGCCGCTTGTAGTGACTCTGCATACCGCATCACGCGACAAGGGCTTGCAGACGATAAATGTAACCGTTTCAGAGAGAAAAGCGACCACTGTGACGATCTGGCGTTATGTCGATCCGATAGTAAATGACGGAAACGGGAGATTTTCTTGGGTTTTTACTACATATTAACACTTTACACAGTTTCTCGTGTTACCTGGCTGCCAGTCCTCGGTTCATGCAAAACTTAAGGTCCTCGGTCTGGTCCAAGGCGCCAAACCGCCCAATAATTCATTAATCGATAACTAAAACTTGAACTGCAGCTCTTGTTACTGGGCGATTGCATAAACTTAGATGCTTCTTCAGTGTTCTAGTGTGCTGCTTGTACTGTGTCTGCATACCGCATCACGCGACAAGGGCTTGCAGACGATAAATGTAACCGTTTCAGAGAGAAAAGCAACCACTGTCACGATCTGGCGTTATGTCGATTCGATAGTAAATGACGGAAACGGGAGATTTTCTTATTTTTTTACTACATATTAACACTTTACACAATTTCTCGTGTTACCTGGCTGCCAGTACTCGGTTCATGCAAAATCTTAAGGTCCTCGGTCTGGTCCAAGGCACCAAACCGCCCAATAATTCATTAATCGATAACTAAAACTTGAAATGTAGCTCTTCTTACTGGGCGATTGCATAAACTTAGATGCTTCTTCAGTGTTCTACTATGCCGCTTGTAGTGACTCTGCATACCGCATCACGCGACAAGGGCTTGCAGACGATAAATGTAGCCGTTTCAGAGAGAAAAGCGACCACTGTGACGATCTGGCGTTATGTCGATTCGATAGTAAATGACGGAAACGGGAGATTTTCTTGGGTTTTTACTACATATTAACACTTTACACAATTTCTCGTGTTACCTGGCTGCCAGTCCTCGGTTCATGCAAAATCTTAAGGTCCTCCGTCTGGTCCAAGGCACCAAACCGCCCAATAATTCATTAATCGATAACTAAAACTTGAAATGTAGCTCTTCTTCCTGGCCGATTGCATCAACGTAGAATCTTATTCTGTGTTCTAGTGTGCTGCTTGTACTGTGTCTGCATACCGCATCACGCGACAAGGGCTTGCAGACGATAAATGTAACCGTTTCAGAGAGAAAAGCGACCACTGTGACGATCTGGCGTTATGCCGATTCGATAGTAAATGACGGAAACGGGAGATTTTCTTAGGTTTTTACTACATATTAACACTTTACACAAATTCTTGTGTTACCTGGCTGCCAGTCCTCGGTTCATGCAAAATCTTAAGGTCCTCGGTCTGGTCCAAGGCACCAAACCGCCCAATAATTCATTAATCGATAACTAAAACTTGAAATGTAGCTCTTCTTACTGGCCGATTGCCTCAACGTAGATTCTTATTCTGTGTTCTAGTGCGCTGCTTGTACTGTGTCTGCATACCGCATCACGCGACAAGGGCTTGCAGACGATAAATGTAACCGTTTCAGAGAGAAAAGCGACCACTGTGACGATCTGGCGTTATGCCGATTCGATAGTAAATGACGGAAACGGGAGATTTTCTTAGGTTTTTACTACATATTAACACTTTACACAATTTCTCGTGTTACCTGGCTGCCAGTCCTCGGTTCATGCAAAATCTTAAGGTCCTCGGTCTGGTCCAAGGCACCAAACCGCCCAATAATTCATTAATCGATAACTAAAACTTGAAATGTAGCTCTTCTTACTGGCCGATTGCATAAACTTAGTTGCTTCTTCAGTGTTCTACTATGCCGCTTGTAGTGACTCTGCATACCGCATCACGCGACAAGGGCTTGCAGACGATAAATGTAACCGTTTCAGAGAGAAAAGCGACCACTGTGACGATCTGGCGTTATGTCGATTCGATAGTAAATGACGGAAACGGGAGATTTTCTTAGGTTTTTACTACATATTAACACTTTACACAATTTCTCGTGTTACCTGGCTGCCAGTCCTCGGTTCATGCAAAATCTTAAGATCCTCGGTCTGGTCCAAGGCACCAAACCGCCCAATAATTCATTAATCGATAACTAAAACTTGAAATGTAGTTCTTCTTACTGGCCGATTGCATCAACGTAGATTCTTATTCTGTGTTCTAGTGTGCTGCTTGTACTGTGTCTGCATACCGCATCACGCGACAAGGGCTTGCAGACGATAAATGTAACCGTTTCAGAGAGAAAAGCGACCACTGTGACGATCTGGCGTTATGTCGATTCGATAGTAAATGACGGAAACGGGAGATTTTCTTAGGTTTTTACAACATATTAACACTTTACACAATTTCTCGTGTTATCTGGCTGCCAGTCCTCGGTTCATGCAAAATCTTAAGGTCCTCGGTCTGGTCCAAGGCACCAAACCGCCCAATAATTCATTAATCGATAACTAAAACTTGAAATGTAGCTCTTCTTACTGGCCGATTGCATAAACTTAGATGCTTCTTCAGTGTTCTACTATGCCGCTTGTAGTGACTCTGCATACCGCATCACGCGACAAGGGCTTGCAGACGATAAATGTAGCCGTTTCAGAGAGAAAAGCGACCACTGTGACGATCTGGCGTTATGTCGATTCGATAGTAAATGACGGAAACGGGAGATTTTCTTGGGTTTTTACTACATATTAACACTTTACACAATTTCTCGTGTTACCTGGCTGCCAGTCCTCGGTTCATGCAAAATCTTAAGGTCCTCCGTCTGGTCCAAGGCACCAAACCGCCCAATAATTCATTAATCGATAACTAAAACTTGAAATGTAGCTCTTCTTCCTGGCCGATTGCATCAACGTAGAATCTTATTCTGTGTTCTAGTGTGCTGCTTGTACTGTGTCTGCATACCGCATCACGCGACAAGGGCTTGCAGACGATAAATGTAACCGTTTCAGAGAGAAAAGCGACCACTGTGACGATCTGGCGTTATGCCGACTCGATAGTAAATGACGGAAACGGGAGATTTTCTTAGGTTTTTACTACATATTAACATTTTACACAAATTCTTGTGTTACCTGGCTGCCAGTCCTCGGTTCATGCAAAATCTTAAGGTCCTCGGTCTGGTCCAAGGCACCAAACCGCCCAATAATTCATTAATCGATAACTAAAACTTGAAATGTAGCTCTTCTTACTGGCCGATTGCCTCAACGTAGATTCTTATTCTGTGTTCTAGTGCGCTGCTTGTACTGTGTCTGCATACCGCATCACGCGACAAGGGCTTGCAGACGATAAATGTAACCGTTTCAGAGAGAAAAGCGACCACTGTGACGATCTGGCGTTATGCCGATTCGATAGTAAATGACGGAAACGGGAGATTTTCTTAGGTTTTTACTACATATTAACACTTTACACAATTTCTCGTGTTACCTGGCTGCCAGTCCTCGGTTCATGCAAAATCTTAAGGTCCTCGGTCTGGTCCAAGGCACCAAACCGCCCAATAATTCATTAATCGATAACTAAAACTTGAAATGTAGCTCTTCTTACTGGCCGATTGCATAAACTTAGTTGCTTCTTCAGTGTTCTACTATGCCGCTTGTAGTGACTCTGCATACCGCATCACGCGACAAGGGCTTGCAGACGATAAATGTAACCGTTTCAGAGAGAAAAGCGACCACTGTGACGATCTGGCGTTATGTCGATTCGATAGTAAATGACGGAAACGGGAGATTTTCTTGGGTTTTTACTACATATTAACACTTTACACAATTTCTCGTGTTACCTGGCTGCCAGTCCTCGGTTCATGCAAAACTTAAGGTCCTCGGTCTGGTCCAAGGCGCCAAACCGCCCAATAATTCATTAATCGATAACTAAAACTTGAACTGCAGCTCTTGTTACTGGGCGATTGCATAAACTTAGATGCTTCTTCAGTGTTCTAGTGTGCTGCTTGTACTGTGTCTGCATACCGCATCACGCGACAAGGGCTTGCAGACGATAAATGTAACCGTTTCAGAGAGAAAAGCGACCACTGTGACGATCTGGCGTTATGTCGATTCGATAGTAAATGACGGAAACGGGAGATTTTCTTAGGTTTTTACTACATATTAACACTTTACACAATTTCTCGTGTTACCTGGCTGCCAGTCCTCGGTTCATGCAAAATCTTAAGGTCCTCGGTCTGGTCCAAGGCACCAAACCGCCCAATAATTCATTAATCGATAACTAAAACTTGAAATGTAGTTCTTCTTACTGGCCGATTGCATCAACGTAGATTCTTATTCTGTGTTCTAGTGTGCTGCTTGTACTGTGTCTGCATACCGCATCACGCGACAAGGGCTTGCAGACGATAAATGTAACCGTTTCAGAGAGAAAAGCGACCACTGTGACGATCTGGCGTTATGTCGATTCGATAGTAAATGACGGAAACGGGAGATTTTCTTAGGTTTTTACAACATATTAACACTTTACACAATTTCTCGTGTTATCTGGCTGCCAGTCCTCGGTTCATGCAAAATCTTAAGGTCCTCGGTCTGGTCCAAGGCACCAAACCGCCCAATAATTCATTAATCGATAACTAAAACTTGAAATGTAGCTCTTCTTACTGGCCGATTGCATAAACTTAGATGCTTCTTCAGTGTTCTACTATGCCGATTGTAGTGACTCTGCATACCGCATCACGCGACAAGGGCTTGCAGACGATAAATGTAACCGTTTCAGAGAGAAAAGCGACCACTGTGACGATCTGGCGTTATGTCGATTCGATAGTACATGACGGAAACGGGAGATTTTCTTAGGTTTTTACTACATATTAACACTTTACACAAATTCTTGTGTTACCTGGCTGCCAGTCCTCGGTTCATGCAAAATCTTAAGGTCCTCGGTCTGGTCCAAGGCACCAATCCGCCCAATAATTCATTAATCGATAACTAAAACTTGAAGTGTAGCTCTTCTTACTGGCCGATTGCATCAACGTAGATTCTTATTCTGTGTTCTAGTGTGCTGCTTGTACTGTGTCTGCATACCGCATCACGCGACAAGGGCTTGCAGACGATAAATGTAACCGTTTCAGAGAGAAAAGCGACCACTGTGACGATCTGGCGTTATGTCGATTCGATAGTAAATGACGGAAACGGGAGATTTTCTTAGGTTTTTACTACATATTAACACTTTACACAATTTCTCGTGTTACCTGGCTGCCAGTCCTCGGTTCATGCAAAATCTTAAGGTCCTCGGTCTGGTCCAAGGCACCAAACCGCCCAATAATTCATTAATCGATAACTAAAACTTGAAATGTAGCTCTTCTTACTGGGCGATTGCATAAACTTAGATGCTTCTTCAGTGTTCTACTATGCCGCTTGTAGTGACTCTGCATACCGCATCACGCGATTAGGGCTTGCAGACGATAAATGTAACCGTTTCAGAGAGAAAAGCGACCACTGTGACGATCTGGCGTTATGCCGATTCGATAGTAAATGACGGAAACGGGAGATTTTCTTAGGTTTTTACTACATATTAACACTTTACACAATTTCTCGTGTTACCTGGCTGCCAGTCCTCGGTTCATGCAAAATCTTAAGGTCCTCGGTCTGGTCCAAGGCGCCAAACCGCCCAATAATTCATTAATCGATAACTAAAACTTGAACTGCAGCTCTTGTTACTGGGCGATTGCATAAACTTAGATGCTTCTTCAGTGTTCTAGTGTGCTGCTTGTACTGTGTCTGCATACCGCATCACGCGACAAGGGCTTGCAGACGATAAATGTAGCCGTTTCAGAGAGAAAAGCGACCACTGTGACGATCTGGCGTTATGTCGATTCGATAGTAAATGACGGAAACGGGAGATTTTCTTGGGTTTTTACTACATATTAACACTTTACACAATTCCTCGTGTTACCTGGCTGCCAGTCCTCGGTTCATGCAAAATCTTAAGGTCCTCGGTCTGGTCCAAGGCACCAAACCGCCCAATAATTCATTAATCGATAACTAAAACTTGAAATGTAGCTCTTCTTCCTGGCCGATTGCATCAACGTAGAATCTTATTCTGTGTTCTAGTGTGCTGCTTGTACTGTGTCTGCATACCGCATCACGCGACAAGGGCTTGCAGACGATAAATGTAACCGTTTCAGAGAGAAAAGCGACCACTGTGACGATCTGGCGTTATGCCGATTCGATAGTAAATGACGGAAACGGGAGATTTTCTTAGGTTTTTACTACATATTAACACTTTACACAAATTCTTGTGTTACCTGGCTGCCAGTCCTCGGTTCATGCAAAATCTTAAGGTCCTCGGTCTGGTCCAAGGCACCAAACCGCCCAATAATTCATTAATCGATAACTAAAACTTGAAATGTAGCTCTTCTTACTGGCCGATTGCATCAACGTAGATTCTTATTCTGTGTTCTAGTGCGCTGCTTGTACTGTGTCTGCATACCGCATCACGCGACAAGGGCTTGCAGACGATAAATGTAACCGTTTCAGAGAGAAAAGCGACCACTGTGACGATCTGGCGTTATGTCGATTCGATAGTAAATGACGGAAACGGGAGATTTTCTTAGGTTTTTACAACATATTAACACTTTACACAATTTCTCGTGTTATCTGGCTGCCAGTCCTCGGTTCATGCAAAATCTTAAGGTCCTCGGTCTGGTCCAAGGCACCAAACCGCCCAATAATTCATTAATCGATAACTAAAACTTGAAATGTAGCTCTTCTTACTGGCCGATTGCATAAACTTAGATGCTTCTTCAGTGTTCTACTATGCCGATTGTAGTGACTCTGCATACCGCATCACGCGACAAGGGCTTGCAGACGATAAATGTAACCGTTTCAGAGAGAAAAGCGACCACTGTGACGATCTGGCGTTATGCCGATTCGATAGTAAATGACGGAAACGGGAGATTTTCTTAGGTTTTTACTACATATTAACACTTTACACAATTTCTCGTGTTACCTGGCTGCCAGTCCTCGGTTCATGCAAAATCTTAAGGTCCTCGGTCTGGTCCAAGGCACCAAACCGACCAATAATTCATTAATCGATAACTAAAACTTGAAATGTAGCTCTTCTTACTGGGCGATTGCATCAACGTAGATTCTTATTCTGTGTTCTAGTGTGCTGCTTGTACTGTGTCTGCATACCGCATCACGCGACAAGGGCTTGTAGACGATAAATGTAACCGTTTCAGAGAGAAAAGCGACCACTGTGACGATCTGGCGTTATGTCGATTCGATAGTAAATGACGGAAACGGGAGATTTTCTTAGGTTTTTACTACATATTAACACTTTACACAATTTCTCGTGTTACCTGGCTGTCAGTCCTCGGTTCATGCAAAATCTTAAGGTCCTCGGTCTGGTCCAAGGCACCAAACCGCCCAATAATTCATTAATCGATAACTAAAACTTGAAATGTAGCTCTTCTTCCTGGCCGATTGCATAAACTTAGTTGCTTCTTCAGTGTTCTACTATGCCGCTTGTAGTGACTCTGCATACCGCATCACGCGACAAGGGCTTGCAGACGATAAATGTAACCGTTTCAGAGAGAAAAGCGACCACTGTGACGATCTGGCGTTATGTCGATTCGATAGTAAATGACGGAAACGGGAGATTTTCTTGGGTTTTTACTACATATTAACACTTTACACAATTTCTCGTGTTACCTGGCTGCCAGTCCTCGGTTCATGCAAAACTTAAGGTCCTCGGTCTGGTCCAAGGCGCCAAACCGCCCAATAATTCATTAATCGATAACTAAAACTTGAACTGCAGCTCTTGTTACTGGGCGATTGCATAAACTTAGATGCTTCTTCAGTGTTCTAGTGTGCTGCTTGTACTGTGTCTGCATACCGCATCACGCGACAAGGGCTTGCAGACGATAAATGTAGCCGTTTCAGAGAGAAAAGCGACCACTGTGACGATCTGGCGTTATGTCGATTCGATAGTAAATGACGGAAACGGGAGATTTTCTTGGGTTTTTACTACATATTAACACTTTACACAATTCCTCGTGTTACCTGGCTGCCAGTCCTCGGTTCATGCAAAATCTTAAGGTCCTCGGTCTGGTCCAAGGCACCAAACCGCCCAATAATTCATTAATCGATAACTAAAACTTGAAATGTAGCTCTTCTTCCTGGCCGATTGCATCAACGTAGAATCTTATTCTGTGTTCTAGTGTGCTGCTTGTACTGTGTCTGCATACCGCATCACGCGACAAGGGCTTGCAGACGATAAATGTAACCGTTTCAGAGAGAAAAGCGACCACTGTGACGATCTGGCGTTATGCCGATTCGATAGTAAATGACGGAAACGGGAGATTTTCTTAGGTTTTTACTACATATTAACTCTTTACACAAATTCTTGTGTTACCTGGCTGCCAGTCCTCGGTTCATGCAAAATCTTAAGGTCCTCGGTCTGGTCCAAGGCACCAAACCGCCCAATAATTCATTAATCGATAACTAAAACTTGAAATGTAGCTCTTCTTACTGGCCGATTGCATCAACGTAGATTCTTATTCTGTGTTCTAGTGCGCTGCTTGTACTGTGTCTGCATACCGCATCACGCGACAAGGGCTTGCAGACGATAAATGTAACCGTTTCAGAGAGAAAAGCGACCACTGTGACGATCTGGCGTTATGCCGATTCGATAGTAAATGACGGAAACGGGAGATTTTCTTAGGTTTTTACTACATATTAACACTTTACACAATTTCTCGTGTTACCTGGCTGCCAGTCCTCGGTTCATGCAAAATCTTAAGGTCCTCGGTCTGGTCCAAGGCACCAAACCGCCCAATAATTCATTAATCGATAACTAAAACTTGAAATGTAGCTCTTCTTACTGGCCGATTGCATAAACTTAGTTGCTTCTTCAGTGTTCTACTATGCCGCTTGTAGTGACTCTGCATACCGCATCACGCGACAAGGGCTTGCAGACGATAAATGTAACCGTTTCAGAGAGAAAAGCGACCACTGTGACGATCTGGCGTTATGTCGATTCGATAGTAAATGACGGAAACGGGAGATTTTCTTGGGTATTTACTACATATTAACACTTTACACAATTTCTCGTGTTACCTGGCTGCCAGTCCTCGGTTCATGCAAAATCTTAAGGTCCTCGGTCTGGTCCAAGGCGCCAAACCGCCCAATAATTCATTAATCGATAACTAAAACTTGAACTGCAGCTCTTGTTACTGGGCGATTGCATAAACTTAGATGCTTCTTCAGTGTTCTAGTGTGCTGCTTGTACTGTGTCTGCATACCGCATCACGCGACAAGGGCTTGCAGACGATAAATGTAACCGTTTCAGAGAGAAAAGCGACCACTGTGACGATCTGGCGTTATGTCGATTCGATAGTAAATGACGGAAACGGGAGATTTTCTTAGGTTTTTACTACATATTAACACTTTACACAATTTCTCGTGTTACCTGGCTGCCAGTCCTCGGTTCATGCAAATTCTTAAGGTCCTCGGTCTGGTCCAAGGCACCAAACCGCCCAATAATTCATTAATCGATAACTAAAACTTGAAATGTAGCTCTTCTTACTGGGCGATTGCATAAACTTAGATGCTTCTTCAGTGTTCTACTATGCCGCTTGTAGTGACTCTGCATACCGCATCACGCGACAAGGGCTTGCAGACGATAAATGTAGCCGTTTCAGAGAGAAAAGCGACCACTGTGACGATCTGGCGTTATGTCGATTCGATAGTAAATGACGGAAACGGGAGATTTTCTTGGGTTTTTACTACATATTAACACTTTACACAATTTCTCGTGTTACCTGGCTGCCAGTCCTCGGTTCATGCAAAATCTTAAGGTCCTCCGTCTGGTCCAAGGCACCAAACCGCCCAATAATTCATTAATCGATAACTAAAACTTGAAATGTAGCTCTTCTTCCTGGCCGATTGCATCAACGTAGAATCTTATTCTGTGTTCTAGTGTGCTGCTTGTACTGTGTCTGCATACCGCATCACGCGACAAGGGCTTGCAGACGATAAATGTAATCGTTTCAGAGAGAAAAGCGACCACTGTGACGATCTGGCGTTATGCCGATTCGATAGTAAATGACGGAAACGGGAGATTTTCTTAGGTTTTTACTACATATTAACACTTTACACAAATTCTTGTGTTACCTGGCTGCCAGTCCTCGGTTCATGCAAAATCTTAAGGTCCTCGGTCTGGTCCAAGGCACCAAACCGCCCAATAATTCATTAATCGATAACTAAAACTTGAAATGTAGCTCTTCTTACTGGCCGATTGCATCAACGTAGATTCTTATTCTGTGTTGTAGTGTGCTGCTTGTACTGTGTCTGCATACCGCATCACGCGACAAAGGCTTGCAGACGATAAATGTAACCGTTTCAGAGAGAAAAGCGACAACGGTGACGATCTGGCGTTATGTCGATTCGATAGTAAATGACGGAAACGGGAGATTTTCTTAGGTTTTTACTACATATTAACACTTTACACAATTTCTCGTGTTACCTGGCTGCCAGTCCTCGGTTCATGCAAAATCTTAAGGTCCTCGGTCTGGTCCAAGGCACCAATCCGCCCAATAATTCATTAATCGATAACTAAAACTTGAAATGTAGCTCTTCTTACTGGCCGATTGCATCAACGTAGATTCTTATTCTGTGTTCTAGTGTGCTGCTTGTACTGTGTCTGCATACCGCATCACGCGACAAGGGCTTGTAGACGATAAATGTAACCGTTTCAGAGAGAAAAGCGACCACTGTGACGATCTGGCGTTATGTCGATTCGATAGTAAATGACGGAAACGGGAGATTTTCTTAGGTTTTTACTACATATTAACACTTTACACAATTTCTCGTGTTACCTGGCTGCCAGTCCTCGGTTCATGCAAAATCTTAAGGACCTCGGTCTGGTCCAAGGCACCAAACCGCCCAATAATTCATTAATCGATAACTAAAACTTGAAATGTAGCTCTTCTTACTGGGCGATTGCATAAACTTAGATGCTTCTTCAGTGTTCTACTATGCCGCTTGTAGTGACTCTGCATACCGCATCACGCGACAAGGGCTTGCAGACGATAAATGTAACCGTTTCAGAGAGAAAAGCGACCACTGTGACGATCTGGCGTTATGTCGATTCGATAGTAAATGACGGAAACGGGAGATTTTCTTAGGTTTTTACTACATATTAACACTTTACACAATTTCTCGTGTTACCTGGCTGTCAGTCCTCGGTTCATGCAAAATCTTAAGGTCCTCGGTCTGGTCCAAGGCACCAAACCGCCCAATAATTCATTAATCGATAACTAAAACTTGAAATGTAGCTCTTCTTCCTGGCCGATTGCATAAACTTAGTTGCTTCTTCAGTGTTCTACTATGCCGCTTGTAGTGACTCTGCATACCGCATCACGCGACAAGGGCTTGCAGACGATAAATGTAACCGTTTCAGAGAGAAAAGCGACCACTGTGACGATCTGGCGTTATGTCGATTCGATAGTAAATGACGGAAACGGGAGATTTTCTTGGGTTTTTACTACATATTAACACTTTACACAATTTCTCGTGTTACCTGGCTGCCAGTCCTCGGTTCATGCAAAACTTAAGGTCCTCGGTCTGGTCCAAGGCGCCAAACCGCCCAATAATTCATTAATCGATAACTAAAACTTGAACTGCAGCTCTTGTTACTGGGCGATTGCATAAACTTAGATGCTTCTTCAGTGTTCTAGTGTGCTGCTTGTACTGTGTCTGCATACCGCATCACGCGACAAGGGCTTGCAGACGATAAATGTAGCCGTTTCAGAGAGAAAAGCGACCACTGTGACGATCTGGCGTTATGTCGATTCGATAGTAAATGACGGAAACGGGAGATTTTCTTGGGTTTTTACTACATATTAACACTTTACACAATTCCTCGTGTTACCTGGCTGCCAGTCCTCGGTTCATGCAAAATCTTAAGGTCCTCGGTCTGGTCCAAGGCACCAAACCGCCCAATAATTCATTAATCGATAACTAAAACTTGAAATGTAGCTCTTCTTCCTGGCCGATTGCATCAACGTAGAATCTTATTCTGTGTTCTAGTGTGCTGCTTGTACTGTGTCTGCATACCGCATCACGCGACAAGGGCTTGCAGACGATAGATGTAACCGTTTCAGAGAGAAAAGCGACCACTGTGACGATCTGGCGTTATGCCGATTCGATAGTAAATGACGGAAACGGGAGATTTTCTTAGGTTTTTACTACATATTAACACTTTACACAAATTCTTGTGTTACCTGGCTGCCAGTCCTCGGTTCATGCAAAATCTTAAGGTCCTCGGTCTGGTCCAAGGCACCAAACCGCCCAATAATTCATTAATCGATAACTAAAACTTGAAATGTAGCTCTTCTTACTGGCCGATTGCATCAACGTAGATTCTTATTCTGTGTTCTAGTGCGCTGCTTGTACTGTGTCTGCATACCGCATCACGCGACAAGGGCTTGCAGACGATAAATGTAACCGTTTCAGAGAGAAAAGCGACCACTGTGACGATCTGGCGTTATGCCGATTCGATAGTAAATGACGGAAACGGGAGATTTTCTTAGCTTTTTACTACATATTAACACTTTACACAATTTCTCGTGTTACCTGGCTGCCAGTCCTCGGTTCATGCAAAATCTTAAGGTCCTCGGTCTGGTCCAAGGCACCAAACCGCCCAATAATTCATTAATCGATAACTAAAACTTGAAATGTAGCTCTTCTTACTGGGCGATTGCATAAACTTAGATGCTTCTTCAGTGTTCTACTATGCCGCTTGTAGTGACTCTGCATACCGCATCACGCGACAAGGGCTTGCAGACGATAAATGTAACCGTTTCAGAGAGAAAAGCGACCACTGTGACGATCTGGCGTTATGTCGATTCGATAGTAAATGACGGAAACGGGAGATTTTCTTAGGTTTTTACTACATATTAACACTTTACACAATTTCTCGTGTTACCTGGCTGTCAGTCCTCGGTTCATGCAAAATCTTAAGGTCCTCGGTCTGGTCCAAGGCACCAAACCGCCCAATAATTCATTAATCGATAACTAAAACTTGAAATGTAGCTCTTCTTCCTGGCCGATTGCATAAACTTAGTTGCTTCTTCAGTGTTCTACTATGCCGCTTGTAGTGACTCTGCATACCGCATCACGCGACAAGGGCTTGCAGACGATAAATGTAACCGTTTCAGAGAGAAAAGCGACCACTGTGACGATCTGGCGTTATGTCGATTCGATAGTAAATGACGGAAACGGGAGATTTTCTTGGGTTTTTACTACATATTAACACTTTACACAATTTCTCGTGTTACCTGGCTGCCAGTCCTCGGTTCATGCAAAACTTAAGGTCCTCGGTCTGGTCCAAGGCGCCAAACCGCCCAATAATTCATTAATCGATAACTAAAACTTGAACTGCAGCTCTTGTTACTGGGCGATTGCATAAACTTAGATGCTTCTTCAGTGTTCTAGTGTGCTGCTTGTACTGTGTCTGCATACCGCATCACGCGACAAGGGCTTGCAGACGATAAATGTAGCCGTTTCAGAGAGAAAAGCGACCACTGTGACGATCTGGCGTTATGTCGATTCGATAGTAAATGACGGAAACGGGAGATTTTCTTGGGTTTTTACTACATATTAACACTTTACACAATTCCTCGTGTTACCTGGCTGCCAGTCCTCGGTTCATGCAAAATCTTAAGGTCCTCGGTCTGGTCCAAGGCACCAAACCGCCCAATAATTCATTAATCGATAACTAAAACTTGAAATGTAGCTCTTCTTCCTGGCCGATTGCATCAACGTAGAATCTTATTCTGTGTTCTAGTGTGCTGCTTGTACTGTGTCTGCATACCGCATCACGCGACAAGGGCTTGCAGACGATAAATGTAACCGTTTCAGAGAGAAAAGCGACCACTGTGACGATCTGGCGTTATGTCGATTCGATAGTAAATGACGGAAACGGGAGATTTTCTTAGGTTTTTACTACATATTAACACTTTACACAATTTCTCGTGTTACCTGGCTGTCAGTCCTCGGTTCATGCAAAATCTTAAGGTCCTCGGTCTGGTCCAAGGCACCAAACCGCCCAATAATTCATTAATCGATAACTAAAACTTGAAATGTAGCTCTTCTTCCTGGCCGATTGCATAAACTTAGTTGCTTCTTCAGTGTTCTACTATGCCGCTTGTAGTGACTCTGCATACCGCATCACGCGACAAGGGCTTGCAGACGATAAATGTAACCGTTTCAGAGAGAAAAGCGACCACTGTGACGATCTGGCGTTATGTCGATTCGATAGTAAATGACGGAAACGGGAGATTTTCTTGGGTTTTTACTACATATTAACACTTTGCACAATTTCTCGTGTTACCTGGCTGCCAGTCCTCGGTTCATGCAAAACTTAAGGTCCTCGGTCTGGTCCAAGGCGCCAAACCGCCCAATAATTCATTAATCGATAACTAAAACTTGAACTGCAGCTCTTGTTACAGGGCGATTGCATAAACTTAGATGCTTCTTCAGTGTTCTAGTGTGCTGCTTGTACTGTGTCTGCATACCGCATCACGCGACAAGGGCTTGCAGACGATAAATGTAGCCGTTTCAGAGAGAAAAGCGACCACTGTGACGATCTGGCGTTATGTCGATTCGATAGTAAATGACGGAAACGGGAGATTTTCTTGGGTTTTTACTACATATTAACACTTTACACAATTCCTCGTGTTACCTGGCTGCCAGTCCTCGGTTCATGCAAAATCTTAAGGTCCTCGGTCTGGTCCAAGGCACCAAACCGCCCAATAATTCATTAATCGATAACTAAAACTTGAAATGTAGCTCTTCTTCCTGGCCGATTGCATCAACGTAGAATCTTATTCTGTGTTCTAGTGTGCTGCTTGTACTGTGTCTGCATACCGCATCACGCGACAAGGGCTTGCAGACGATAAATGTAACCGTTTCAGAGAGAAAAGCGACCACTGTGACGATCTGGCGTTATGCCGATTCGATAGTAAATGACGGAAACGGGAGATTTTCTTAGGTTTTTACTACATATTAACACTTTACACAAATTCTTGTGTTACCTGGCTGCCAGTCCTCGGTTCATGCAAAATCTTAAGGTCCTCGGTCTGGTCCAAGGCACCAAACCGCCCAATAATTCATTAATCGATAACTAAAACTTGAAATGTAGCTCTTCTTACTGGCCGATTGCATCAACGTAGATTCTTATTCTGTGTTCTAGTGCGCTGCTTGTACTGTGTCTGCATACCGCATCACGCGACAAGGGCTTGCAGACGATAAATGTAACCGTTTCAGAGAGAAAAGCGACCACTGTGACGATCTGGCGTTATGCCGATTCGATAGTAAATGACGGAAACGGGAGATTTTCTTAGGTTTTTACTACATATTAACACTTTACACAATTTCTCGTGTTACCTGGCTGCCAGTCCTCGGTTCATGCAAAATCTTAAGGTCCTCGGTCTGGTCCAAGGCACCAAACCGCCCAATAATTCATTAATCGATAACTAAAACTTGAAATGTAGCTCTTCTTACTGGCCGATTGCATAAACTTAGTTGCTTCTTCAGTGTTCTACTATGCCGCTTGTAGTGACTCTGCATACCGCATCACGCGACAAGGGCTTGCAGACGATAAATGTAACCGTTTCAGAGAGAAAAGCGACCACTGTGACGATCTGGCGTTATGTCGATTCGATAGTAAATGACGGAAACGGGAGATTTTCTTGGGTATTTACTACATATTAACACTTTACACAATTTCTCGTGTTACCTGGCTGCCAGTCCTCGGTTCATGCAAAATCGTAAGGTCCTCGTTCTGGTCCAAGGCGCCAAACCGCCCAATAATTCATTAATCGATAACTAAAACTTGAACTGCAGCTATTGTTACTGGGCGATTGCATAAACTTAGATGCTTCTTCAGTGTTCTAGTGTGCTGCTTGTACTGTGTCTGCATACCGCATCACGCGACAAGGGCTTGCAGACGATAAATGTAACCGTTTCAGAGAGAAAAGCGACCACTGTGACGATCTGGCGTTATGTCGATTCGATAGTAAATGACGGAAACGGGAGATTTTCTTAGGTTTTTACTACATATTAACACTTTACACAATTTCTCGTGTTACCTGGCTGCCAGTACTCGGTTCATGCAAAATCTTAAGGTCCTCGGTCTGGTCCAAGGCACCAAACCGCCCAATAATTCATTAATCGATAACTAAAACTTGAAATGTAGCTCTTCTTCCTGGCCGATTGCATCAACGTAGAATCTTATTCTGTGTTCTAGTGTGCTGCTTGTACTGTGTCTGCATACCGCATCACGCGACAAGGGCTTGCAGACGATAAATGTAATCGTTTCAGAGAGAAAAGCGACCACTTTGACGATCTGGCGTAATGCCGATTCGATAGTAAATGACGGAAACGGGAGATTTTCTTAGGTTTTTACTACATATTAACACTTTACACAAATTCTTGTGTTACCTGGCTGCCAGTCCTCGGTTCATGCAAAATCTTAAGGTCCTCGGTCTGGTCCAAGGCACCAAACCGCCCAATAATTCATTAATCGATAACTAAAACTTGAAATGTAGCTCTTCTTACTGGCCGATTGCATCAACGTAGATTCTTATTCTGTGTTGTAGTGTGCTGCTTGTACTGTGTCTGCATACCGCATCACGCGACAAAGGCTTGCAGACGATAAATGTAACCGTTTCAGAGAGAAAAGCGACAACGGTGACGATCTGGCGTTATGTCGATTCGATAGTAAATGACGGAAACGGGAGATTTTCTTAGGTTTTTACTACATATTAACACTTTACACAATTTCTCGTGTTACCTGGCTGCCAGTCCTCGGTTCATGCAAAATCTTAAGGTCCTCGGTCTGGTCCAAGGCACCAATCCGCCCAATAATTCATTAATCGATAACTAAAACTTGAAATGTAGCTCTTCTTACTGGCCGATTGCATCAACGTAGATTCTTATTCTGTGTTCTAGTGTGCTGCTTGTACTGTGTCTGCATACCGCATCACGCGACAAGGGCTTGCAGACGATAAATGTAACCGTTTCAGAGAGAAAAGCGACCACTGTGACGATCTGGCGTTATGTCGATTCGATAGTAAATGACGGAAACGGGAGATTTTCTTAGGTTTTTACTACATATTAACACTTTACACAATTTCTCGTGTTACCTGGCTGCCAGTCCTCGGTTCATGCAAAATCTTAAGGTCCTCGGTCTGGTCCAAGGCACCAAACCGACCAATAATTCATTAATCGATAACTAAAACTTGAAATGTAGCTCTTCTTACTGGGCGATTGCATCAACGTAGATTCTTATTCTGTGTTCTAGTGTGCTGCTTGTACTGTGTCTGCATACCGCATCACGCGACAAGGGCTTGCAGACGATAAATGTAACCGTTTCAGAGAGAAAAGCAACCATTTTGACTATCTGGAGTTATGTCGATTCTATAGTAAATAATGGAAACCGGAGATTATCTTATATTTTTACTACATATTAACACTTTCCACATTTTCTCGTGTTACGTGGCTGCCAGTCCTCGGTTCATGCAAAATCTGAAGGTCCTCGGTCATGTCAAAGGCATTAAACCGGCCAATAATTCAATTTTCGATAACTAAAATTTGAAGTGTAGCTTTTCTTTTTCGCTGATTGCATCAACGTAGATTCTTATTCTGTGTTCTAGTGTGCTGCTTGTACTGTGTCTGCATACCGCATCACGCGACAAGGGCTTGCAGACGATAAATGTAACCGTTTCAGAGAGAAAAGCGACCAATGTGACGATCTGGCGTTATGTCGATTCGATAGTAAATGATGGAAACGGGAGATTTTCTTAGGTTTTTACTACATATTAACACTTTACACAATTTCTCGTGTTACCTGGCTGCCAGTCCTCGGTTCATGCAAAATCTTAAGGTCCTCGGTCTGGTCCAAGGCTCCAAACCGCCCAATAATTCATTAATCGATAACTAAAACTTGAAATGTAGCTCTTCTTCCTGGCCGATTGCATCAACGTAGATTCTTATTCTGTGTTCTAGTGTGCAGCTTGTACTGTGTCTGCATACCGCATCACGCGACAAGGGCTTGCAGACGATAAATGTAACCGTTTCAGAGAGAAAAGCGACCACTGTGACGATCTGGCGTTATGTCGATTCGATAGTAAATGACGGAAACGGGAGATTTTCTTAGGTTTTTACTACATATTAACACTTTACACAATTTCTCGTGTTACCTGGCTGCCAGTCCTCGGTTCATGCAAAATCTTAAGGACCTCGGTCTGGTCCAAGGCACCAAACCGCCCAATAATTCATTAATCGATAACTAAAACTTGAAATGTAGCTCTTCTTACTGGGCGATTGCATAAACTTAAATGCTTCTTCAGTGTTCTACTATGCCGCTTGTAGTGACTCTGCATACCGCATCACGCGACAAGGGCTTGCAGACGATAAATGTAACCGTTTCAGAGAGAAAAGCGACCACTGTGACGATCTGGCGTTATGTCGATTCGATAGTAAATGACGGAAACGGGAGATTTTCTTAGGTTTTTACTACATATTAACACTTTACACAATTTCTCGTGTTACCTGGCTGTCAGTCCTCGGTTCATGCAAAATCTTAAGGTCCTCGGTCTGGTCCAAGGCACCAAACCGCCCAATAATTCATTAATCGATAACTAAAACTTGAAATGTAGCTCTTCTTCCTGGCCGATTGCATCAACGTAGATTCTTATTCTGTGTTCTAGTGTGCAGCTTGTACTGTGTCTGCATACCGCATCACGCGACAAGGGCTTGCAGACGATAAATGTAACCGTTTCAGAGAGAAAAGCGACCACTGTGACGATCTGGCGTTATGTCGATTCGATAGTAAATGACGGAAACGGGAGATTTTCTTAGGTTTTTACTACATATTAACACTTTACACAATTTCTCGTGTTACCTGGCTGTCAGTCCTCGGTTCATGCAAAACCTTAAGGTCCTCGGTCTGGTCCAAGGCACCAAACCGCCCAATAATTCATTAATCGATAACTAAAACTTGAAATGTAGCTCTTCTTACTGGCCGATTGCATCAACGTAGATTCTTATTCTGTGTTCTAGTGTGCTGCTTGTACTGTGTCTGCATACCGCATCACGCGACAAGGGCTTGCAGACGATAAATGTAACCGTTTCAGAGAGAAAAGCGACCAATGTGACGATCTGGCGTTATGTCGATTCGATAGTAAATGACGGAAACGGGAGATTTTCTTAGGTTTTTACTACATATTAACACTTTACACAATTTCTCGTGTTACCTGGCTGCCAGTCCTCGGTTCATGCAAAATCTTAAGGTCCTCGGTCAGGTCCAAGGCACCAAACCGCCCAATAATTCATTAATCGATAACTAAAACTTGAAATGTAGCTCTTCTTACTGTCCGATTGCATCAACGTAGATTCTTATTCTGTGTTCTAGTGTGCTGCTTGTACTGTGTCTGCATACCGCATCACGCGACAAGGACTTGCAGACGATAAATGTAACCGATTCAGAGAGAAAAGCGACCACTGTGACGATCTGGCGTTATGTCGATTCGATAGTAAATGACGGAAACGGGAGATTTTCTTAGGTTTTTACTACATATTTACACTTTACACAATTTCTCGTGTTACCTGGCTGCCAGTCCTCGGTTCATGCAAAATCTTAAGGTCCTCGGTCTGGTCCAAGGCACCAAACCGCACAATAATTCATTAATCGATAACTAAAACTTGAAATGTAGCTCTTCTTCCTGGCCGATTGCATCAACGTAGATTCTTATTCTGTGTTCTAGTGTGCTGCTTGTACTGTGTCTGCATACCGAATCACGCGACAAGGGCTTGCAGACGATAAATGTAACCGTTTCAGAGAGAAAAGCTACCACTGTGACGATCTGGCGTCATGTCGATTCGATAGTAAATGACGGAAACGGGAGATTTTCTTAGGTTTTTACTATATATTAACACTTTACACAATTTCTCGTGTTACCTGGCTGCCAGTCCTCGGTTCATGCAAAATCTTAAGGTCCTCGGTCTGGTCCAAGGCACCAAACCGCCCAATAATTCATTAATCGATAACTAAAACTTGAAATGTAGCTCTTCTTACTGGCCGATTGCATCAACGTAGATTCTTATTCTGTGTTCTAGTGTGCTGCTTGTACTGTGTCTGCATACCGCATCACGCGACAAGGACTTGCAGACGATAAATGTAACCGTTTCAGAGAGAAAAGCGACCACTGTGACGATCTGGCGTTATGTCGATTCGATAGTAAATGACGGAAACGGGAGATTTTCTTAGGTTTTTACTACATATTTACACTTTACACAATTTCTCGTGTTACCTGGCTGCCAGTCCTCGGTTCATGCAAAATCTTAAGGTCCTCGGTCTGGTCCAAGGCACCAAACCGCACAATAATTCATTAATCGATAACTAAAACTTGAGATGTAGCTCTTCTTACTGGCCGATTGCATCAACGTAGATTCTTATTCTGTGTCCTAGTGTGCTGCTTGTACTGTGTCTGCATACCGCATCACGCGACAAGGGCTTGCAGACGATAAATGTAACCGTTTCAGAGAGAAAAGCGACCACTGTGACGATCTGGCGTTATGTCGATTCGATAGTAAATGACGGAAACGGGAGATTTTCTTAGGTTTTTACTACATATTAACACTTTACACAATTTCTCGTGTTACCTGGCTACCAGTCCTCGGTTCATGCAAAATCTTAAGGTCCTCGGTCTGGTCCAAGGCACCAAACCGCCCAATAATTCATTAATCGATAACTAAAACTTGAAGTGTAGCTCTTCTTACTGCCCGATTGCATCAACGTAGATTCTTATTCTGTGTTCTAGTGTGCTGCTTGTACTGTGTCTGCATACCGCATCACGCGACAAGGGCTTGCAGACGATAAATGTAACCGTTTCAGAGAGAAAAGCAACCATTTTGACTATCTGGAGTTATGTCGATTCGATAGTAAATGACGGAAACGGGAGATTTTCTTAGGTTTTTACTACATATTAACACTTTACACAATTTCTCGTGTTACCTGGCTGCCAGTCCTCGGTTCATGCAAAATCCTAAGGTCCTCGGTCTGGTCCAAGGCACCAAACCGCCCAATAATTCATAAATCGATAACTAAAACTTGAAATGTAGCTCTCCTTACTTGCCGATTGCATCAACGTAGATTCTTATTCTGTGTTCTAGTGTGCTGCTTGTACTGTGTCTGCATACCGCATCACGCGACAAGGGCTTGCAGACGATAAATGTAACCGATTCAGAGAGAAAAGCGACCACTGTGACGATCTGGCGTTATGTCGATTCGATAGTACATACGGAAACGGGAGATTTTCTTAGGTTTTTACTACATATTAACACTTTCCACAATTTCTCGTGTTACCTGGCTGCCAGTCCTCGGTTCATGCAAAATCTTAAGGTCCTCGGTCTGGTCCAAGGCACCAAACCGCCCAATAATTCATTAATCGACAACTAAAACTTGAAATGTAGCTCATCTTACTGGCCGATTGCATCAACGTAGATTCTTATTCTGTGTTCTAGTGTGCTGCTTGTACTGTGTCTGCATACCGCATCACGCGACAAGGGCTTGCAGACGATAAATGTAACCGTTTCAGAGAGAAAAGCGACCACTGTGCCGATCTGGCGTTATGTCGATTCGATAGTAAATGACGGAAACGGGAGATTTTCTTAGGTTTTTACTACATATTAACACTTTACACAATTTCTCGTGTTACCTGGCTGCCAGTCCTCGGTTCATGCAAAATCTTAAGGTCCTCGGTCTGGTCCAAGGCACCAAACCGCCCAATAATTCATTAATCGATAACTAAAACTTGAAATGTAGCTCTTCTTACTGGGCGATTGCATAAACTTAGATGCTTCTTCAGTGTTCTACTATGCCGCTTGTAGTGACTCTGCATACCGCATCACGCGA
Organism: Schistocerca cancellata; assembly: GCF_023864275.1. Lineage (NCBI taxonomy): Eukaryota > Metazoa > Arthropoda > Insecta > Orthoptera > Acrididae > Schistocerca > Schistocerca cancellata. The sequence goes on from NW_026047150.1 coordinate 5,505,523, forward strand.
CAAGGGCTTGCAGACGATAAATGTAACCGTTTCAGAGAGAAAAGCGACCACTGTGACGATCTGGCGTTATGTCGACTCGATAGTAAATGACGGAAACGGGAGATTTTCTTAGGTTTTTACTACATATTAACACTTTACACAATTTCTCGTGTTACGTGGCTGCCAGTCCTCGGTTCATGCAAAATCTTAATGTCCTCGGTCTGGTCCAAGGCACCAAACCGCCCAATAATTCATTAATCGATAACTAAAACTTGAAATGTAGCTCTTCTTACTAGCCGATTGCATCAACGTAGATTCTTATTCTGTGTTCTAGTGTGCTGCTTGTACTGTGTCTGCATACCGCATCACGCGACAAGGGCTTGCAGACGATAAATGTAACCGTTTCAGAGAGAAAAGCGACCACTGTGACGATCTGGCGTTATGTCGATTCGATAGTAAATTACGGAAACGGGAGATTTTCTTAGGTTTTTACTACATATTAACACTTTACACAATTTCTCGTGTTACCTGGCTGCCAGTCCTCGGTTCATGCAAAATCTTAAGGTCCTCGGTCTGGTCCAAGGCACCAAACCGCCCAATAATTCATTAATCGATAACTAAAACTTGAAATGTAGCTCTTCTTACTGGCCGATTGCATCAACGTAGATTCTTATTCTACGTTCTAGTGTGCTGCTTGTACTGTGTCTGCATACCGCATCACGCGACAAGGGCTTGCAGACGATAAATGTAACCGTTTCAGAGAGAAAAGCGACCACTGTGCCGATCTGGCGTTATGTCGATTCGATAGTAAATGACGGAAACGGGAGATTTTCTTAGGTTTTTACTACATATTAACACTTTACACAATTTCTCGTGTTACCTGGCTGCCAGTCCTCGGTTCATGCAAAATCTTAAGGTCCTCGGTCTGGTCCAAGGCACCAAACCGCCCAATAATTCATTAATCGATAACTAAAACTTGAAATGTAGCTCTTCTTACTGGGCGATTGCATAAACTTAGATGCTTCTTCAGTGTTCTACTATGCCGCTTGTAGTGACTCTGCATACCGCATCACGCGACAAGGGCTTGCAGACGATAAATGTAACCGTTTCAGAGAGAAAAGCGACCACTGTGACGATCTGGCGTTATGTCGATTCGATAGTAAATGACGGAAACGGGAGATTTTCTTAGGTTTTTACTACATATTAACACTTTACACAATTTCTCGTGTTACCTGGCTGCCAGTCCTCGGTTCATGCAAAATCTTAAGGTCCTCGGTCTGGTCCAAGGCACCAAACCGCCCAATAATTCATTAATCGATAACTAAAACTTGAAATGTAGCTCTTCTTCCTGGCCGATTGCATCAACGTAGATTCTTATTCTGTGTTCTAGTGTGCTGCTTGTACTGTGTCTGTATACCGCATCACGCGACAAGGGCTTGCAGACGATAAATGTAACCGTTTCAGAGAGAAAAACGACCACTGTCACGATCTGGCGTTATGTCGATTCGATAGTAAATGACGGAAACGGGAGATTTTCTTAGGTTTTTACTACATATTAACACTTTACACAATTTCTCGTGTTACCTGGCTGCCAGTCCTCGGTTCATGCAAAATCTTAAGGTCCTCGGTCTGGTCCAAGGCACCAAACCGCCCAATAATTCATTAATCGATAACTAAAACTTGAAATGTAGCTCTTCTTACTGGGCGATTGCATAAACTTAGATGCTTCTTCAGTGTTCTACTATGCCGCTTGTAGTGACTCTGCATACCGCATCACGCGACAAGGGCTTGCAGACTATAAATGTAACCGTTTCAGAGAGAAAAGCGACCACTGTGACGATCTGGCGTTATGTCGATTCGATAGTAAATGACGGAAACGGGAGATTTTCTTAGGTTTTTACTACATATTAACACTTTACACAATTTCTCGTGTTACCTGGCTGCCAGTCCTCGGTTCATGCAAAATCTTAAGGTCCTCGGTCTGGTCCAAGGCACCAAACCGCCCAATAATTCATTAATCGATAACCAAAACTTGAAATGCAGCTCTTCTTACTGGCCGATTGCATCAACGTAGATTCTTATTCTGTGTTCTAGTGTGCTGCTTGTTCTGTGTCTGCATACCGCATCACGCGACAAGGGCTGGCAAACGATAAATGTAACCGTTTCAGAGAGAAAAGCGACCAATGTGACGATCTGGCGTTATGTCGATTCGATAATAAATGACGGATACGGGAGATTTGCTTAGGTTTTTACTACATATTAACACTTTACACAATTTCTCGTGTTACCTGGCTGCCAGTCCTCGGTTCATGCAAAATCTTAAGGTCCTCAGTCTGGTCCAAGGCACCAAACCGCCCAATAATTCATTAATCGATAACTAAAACTTGAAATGTAGCTCTTCTTACTGGCCGATTGCATCAACGTAGATTCTTATTCTGTGTTCTAGTGTGCTGCTTGTACTGTGTCTGCATACCGCATCACGCGACAAGGGCTTGCAGACGATAAATGTAACCGTTTCAGAGAGAAAAGCGACCACTGTGACGATCTGGCGTTATGTCGATTCGATAGTAAATGACGGAAACGGGAGATTTTCTTAGGTTTTTACTACATATTAACACTTTACACAATTTCTCGTGTTACCTGGCTGCCAGTCCTCGGTTCATGCAAAATCTTAAGGTCCTCGGTCTGGTCCAAGGCACCAAACCGCCCAATAATTCATTAATCGATAACTAAAACTTGAAATGTAGCTCTTCTTACTGGCCGATTGCATCAACGTAGATTCTTATTCTGTGTTCTAGTGTGCTGCTTGTACTGTGTCTGCATACCGCATCACGCGACAAGGGCTTGCAGACGATAAATGTAACCGTTTCAGAGAGAAAAGCGACCAATGTGACGATCTGGCGTTATGTCGATTCGATAGTAAATGACGGAAACGGGAGATTTTCTTAGGTTTTTACTACATATTAACACTTTACAGAATTCTCGTGTTACCTGGCTGCCAGTCCTCGGTTCATGCAAAATCTTAAGGTCCTCGGTCTGGTCCAAGGCACCAAACCGCCCAATAATTCATTAATCGATAACTAAAACTTGAAATGTAGCTCTTCTTACTGGGCGATTGCATAAACTTAGATGCTTCAACAGTGTTCTACTATGCCGCTTGTAGTGACTCTGCATACCGCATCACGCGACAAGGGCTTGCAGACGATAAATGTAACCGTTTCAGAGAGAAAAGCGACCACTGTGACGATCTGGCGTTATGTCGATTCGATAGTAAATGACGGAAACGGGAGATTTTCTTAGGTTTTTACTACATATTAACACTTTACACAATTTCTCGTGTTACCTGGCTGCCAGTCCTCGGTTCATGCAAAATCTTAAGGTCCTCGGTCTGGTCCAAGGCACCAAACCGCCCAATAATTCATTAATCGATAACTAAAACTTGAAATGTAGCTCTTCTTACTGGGCGATTGCATAAACTTAGATGCTTCTTCAGTGTTCTACTATGCCGCTTGTAGTGACCCTGCATACCGCATCACGCGATTAGGGCTTGCAGACGATAAATGTAACCGTTTCAGAGAGAAAAGCGACCACTGTGACGATCTGGCGTTATGCCGATTCGATAGTAAATGACGGAAACGGGAGATTTTCTTAGGTTTTTACTACATATTAACACTTTACACAATTTCTCGTGTTACCTGGCTGCCAGTCCTCGGTTCATGCAAAATCTTAAGGTCCTCGGTCTGGTCCAAGGCACCAAACCGACCAATAATTCATTAATCGATAACTAAAACTTGAAATGTAGCTCTTCTTACTGGGCGATTGCATCAACGTAGATTCTTATTCTGTGTTCTAGTGTGCTGCTTGTACTGTGTCTGCATACCGCATCACGCGACAAGGGCTTGTAGACGATAAATGTAACCGTTTCAGAGAGAAAAGCGACCACTGTGACGATCTGGCGTTATGTCGATTCGATAGTAAATGACGGAAACGGGAGATTTTCTTAGGTTTTTACTACATATTAACACTTTACACAATTTCTCGTGTTACCTGGCTGCCAGTCCTCGGTTCATGCAAAATCTTAAGGACCTCGGTCTGGTCCAAGGCACCAAACCGCCCAATAATTCATTAATCGATAACTAAAACTTGAAATGTAGCTCTTCTTACTGGGCGATTGCATAAACTTAGATGCTTCTTCAGTGTTCTACTATGCCGCTTGTAGTGACTCTGCATACCGCATCACGCGACAAGGGCTTGCAGACGATAAATGTAACCGTTTCAGAGAGAAAAGCGACCACTGTGACGATCTGGCGTTATGTCGATTCGATAGTAAATGACGGAAACGGGAGATTTTCTTAGGTTTTTACTACATATTAACACTTTACACAATTTCTCGTGTTACCTGGCTGTCAGTCCTCGGTTCATGCAAAATCTTAAGGTCCTCGGTCTGGTCCAAGGCACCAAACCGCCCAATAATTCATTAATCGATAACTAAAACTTGAAATGTAGCTCTTCTTCCTGGCCGATTGCATAAACTTAGTTGCTTCTTCAGTGTTCTACTATGCCGCTTGTAGTGACTCTGCATACCGCATCACGCGACAAGGGCTTGCAGACGATAAGTTTAACCGTTTCAGAGAGAAAAGCGACCACTGTGACGATCTGGCGTTATGTCGATTCGATAGTAAATGACGGAAACGGGAGATTTTCTTGGGTTTTTACTACATATTAACACTTTACACAATTTCTCGTGTTACCTGGCTGCCAGTCCTCGGTTCATGCAAAACTTAAGGTCCTCGGTCTGGTCCAAGGCGCCAAACCGCCCAATAATTCATTAATCGATAACTAAAACTTGAACTGCAGCTCTTGTTACTGGGCGATTGCATAAACTTAGATGCTTCTTCAGTGTTCTAGTGTGCTGCTTGTACTGTGTCTGCATACCGCATCATGCGACAAGGGCTTGCAGACGATAAATGTAGCCGTTTCAGAGAGAAAAGCGACCACTGTGACGATCTGGCGTTATGTCGATTCGATAGTAAATGACGGAAACGGGAGATTTTCTTGGGTTTTTACTACATATTAACACTTTACACAATTCCTCGTGTTACCTGGCTGCCAGTCCTCGGTTCATGCAAAATCTTAAGGTCCTCGGTCTGGTCCAAGGCACCAAACCGCCCAATAATTCATTAATCGATAACTAAAACTTGAAATGTAGCTCTTCTTCCTGGCCGATTGCATCAACGTAGAATCTTATTCTGTGTTCTAGTGTGCTGCTTGTACTGTGTCTGCATACCGCATCACGCGACAAGGGCTTGCAGACGATAAATGTAACCGTTTCAGAGAGAAAAGCGACCACTGTGACGATCTGGCGTTATGCCGATTCGATAGTAAATGACGGAAACGGGAGATTTTCTTAGGTTTTTACTACATATTAACACTTTACACAAATTCTTGTGTTACCTGGCTGCCAGTCCTCGGTTCATGCAAAATCTTAAGGTCCTCGGTCTGGTCCAAGGCACCAAACCGCCCAATAATTCATTAATCGATAACTAAAACTTGAAATGTAGCTCTTCTTACTGGCCGATTGCATCAACGTAGATTCTTATTCTGTGTTCTAGTGCGCTGCTTGTACTGTGTCTGCATACCGCATCACGCGACAAGGGCTTGCAGACGATAAATGTAACCGTTTCAGAGAGAAAAGCGACCACTGTGACGATCTGGCGTTATGCCGATTCGATAGTAAATGACGGAAACGGGAGATTTTCTTAGGTTTTTACTACATATTAACACTTTACACAATTTCTCGTGTTACCTGGCTGCCAGTCCTCGGTTCATGCAAAATCTTAAGGTCCTCGGTCTGGTCCAAGGCACCAAACCGCCCAATAATTCATTAATCGATAACTAAAACTTGAAATGTAGCTCTTCTTACTGGCCGATTGCATAAACTTAGTTGCTTCTTCAGTGTTCTACTATGCCGCTTGTAGTGACTCTGCATACCGCATCACGCGACAAGGGCTTGCAGACGATAAATGTAACCGTTTCAGAGAGAAAAGCGACCACTGTGACGATCTGGCGTTATGTCGATTCGATAGTAAATGACGGAAACGGGAGATTTTCTTGGGTATTTACTACATATTAACACTTTACACAATTTCTCGTGTTACCTGGCTGCCAGTCCTCGGTTCATGCAAAATCTTAAGGTCCTCGGTCTGGTCCAAGGCGCCAAACCGCCCAATAATTCATTAATCGATAACTAAAACTTGAACTGCAGCTCTTGTTACTGGGCGATTGCATAAACTTAGATGCTTCTTCAGTGTTCTAGTGTGCTGCTTGTACTGTGTCTGCATACCGCATCACGCGACAAGGGCTTGCAGACGATAAATGTAACCGTTTCAGAGAGAAAAGCGACCACTGTGACGATCTGGCGTTATGTCGATTCGATAGTTAATGACGGAAACGGGAGATTTTCTTAGGTTTTTACTACATATTAACACTTTACACAATTTCTCGTGTTACCTGGCTGCCAGTACTCGGTTCATGCAAAATCTTAAGGTCCTCGGTCTGGTCCAAGGCACCAAACCGCCCAATAATTCATTAATCGATAACTAAAACTTGAAATGTAGCTCTTCTTACTGGGCGATTGCATAAACTTAGATGCTTCTTCAGTGTTCTACTATGCCGCTTGTAGTGACTCTGCATACCGCATCACGCGACAAGGGCTTGCAGACGATAAATGTAGCCGTTTCAGAGAGAAAAGCGACCACTGTGACGATCTGGCGTTATGTCGATTCGATAGTAAATGACGGAAACGGGAGATTTTCTTGGGTTTTTACTACATATTAACACTTTACACAATTTCTCGTGTTACCTGGCTGCCAGTCCTCGGTTCATGCAAAATCTTAAGGTCCTCCGTCTGGTCCAAGGCACCAAACCGCCCAATAATTCATTAATCGATAACTAAAACTTGAAATGTAGCTCTTCTTCCTGGCCGATTGCATCAACGTAGAATCTTATTCTGTGTTCTAGTGTGCTGCTTGTACTGTGTCTGCATACCGCATCACGCGACAAGGGCTTGCAGACGATAAATGTAATCGTTTCAGAGAGAAAAGCGACCACTGTGACGATCTGGCGTTATGCCGATTCGATAGTAAATGACGGAAACGGGAGATTTTCTAAGGTTTTTACTACATATTAACACTTTACACAAATTCTTGTGTTACCTGGCTGCCAGTCCTCGGTTCATGCAAAATCTTAAGGTCCTCGGTCTGGTCCAAGGCACCAAACCGCCCAATAATTCATTAATCGATAACTAAAACTTGAAATGTAGCTCTTCTTACTGGCCGATTGCATCAACGTAGATTCTTATTCTGTGTTGTAGTGTGCTGCTTGTACTGTGTCTGCATACCGCATCACGCGACAAAGGCTTGCAGACGATAAATGTAACCGTTTCAGAGAGAAAAGCGACAACGGTGACGATCTGGCGTTATGTCGATTCGATAGTAAATGACGGAAACGGGAGATTTTCTTAGGTTTTTACTACATATTAACACTTTACACAATTTCTCGTGTTACCTGGCTGCCAGTCCTCGGTTCATGCAAAATCTTAAGGTCCTCGGTCTGGTCCAAGGCACCAATCCGCCCAATAATTCATTAATCGATAACTAAAACTTGAAATGTAGCTCTTCTTACTGGCCGATTGCATCAACGTAGATTCTTATTCTGTGTTCTAGTGTGCTGCTTGTACTGTGTCTGCATACCGCATCACGCGACAAGGGCTTGCAGACGATAAATGTAACCGTTTCAGAGAGAAAAGCGACCACTGTGACGATCTGGCGTTATGTCGATTCGATAGTAAATGACGGAAACGGGAGATTTTCTTAGGTTTTTACTACATATTAACACTTTACACAATTTCTCGTGTTACCTGGCTGCCAGTCCTCGGTTCATGCAAAATCTTAAGGTCCTCGGTCTGGTCCAAGGCACCAAACCGACCAATAATTCATTAATCGATAACTAAAACTTGAAATGTAGCTCTTCTTACTGGGCGATTGCATCAACGTAGATTCTTATTCTGTGTTCTAGTGTGATGCTTGTACTGTGTCTGCATACCGCATCACGCGACAAGGGCTTGCAGACGATAAATGTAACCGTTTCAGAGAGAAAAGCAACCATTTTGACTATCTGGAGTTATGTCGATTCTATAGTAAATAATGGAAACCGGAGATTATCTTATATTTTTACTACATATTAACACTTTCCACATTTTCTCGTGTTACGTGGCTGCCAGTCCTCGGTTCATGCAAAATCTGAAGGTCCTCGGTCATGTCAAAGGCATTAAACAGGCCAATAATTCAATTTTCGATAACTAAAATTTGAAGTGTAGCTTTTCTTTTTCGCTGATTGCATCAACGTAGATTCTTATTCTGTGTTCTAGTGTGCTGCTTGTACTGTGTCTGCATACCGCATCACGCGACAAGGGCTTGCAGACGATAAATGTAACCGTTTCAGAGAGAAAAGCGACCAATGTGACGATCTGGCGTTATGTCGATTCGATAGTAAATGACGGAAACGGGAGATTTTCTTAGGTTTTTACTACATATTAACACTTTACACAATTTCTCGTGTTACCTGGCTGCCAGTCCTCGGTTCATGCAAAATCTTAAGGTCCTCGGTCTGGTCCAAGGCTCCAAACCGCCCAATAATTCATTAATCGATAACTAAAACTTGAAATGTAGCTCTTCTTCCTGGCCGATTGCATCAACGTAGATTCTTATTCTGTGTTCTAGTGTGCTGCTTGTACTGTGTCTGCATACCGCATCACGCGACAAGGGCTTGCAGACGATAAATGTAACCGTTTCAGAGAGAAAAGCGACCACTGTGACGATCTGGCGTTATGTCGATTCGATAGTAAATGACGGAAACGGGAGATTTTCTTAGGTTTTTACTACATATTAACACTTTACACAATTTCTCGTGTTACCTGGCTGCCAGTCCTCGGTTCATGCAAAATCTTAAGGTCCTCGGTCTGGTCCAAGGCACCAAACCGCCCAATAATTCATTAATCGATAACTAAAACTTGAAATGTAGCTCTTCTTACTGGGCGATTGCATAAACTTAGATGCTTCTTCAGTGTTCTACTATGCCGCTTGTAGTGACTCTGCATACCGCATCACGCGATTAGGGCTTGCAGACGATAAATGTAACCGTTTCAGAGAGAAAAGCGACCACTGTGACGATCTGGCGTTATGCCGATTCGATAGTAAATGACGGAAACGGGAGATTTTCTTAGGTTTTTACTACATATTAACACTTTACACAATTTCTCGTGTTACCTGGCTGCCAGTCCTCGGTTCATGCAAAATCTTAAGGTCCTCGGTCTGGTCCAAGGCACCAAACCGACCAATAATTCATTAATCGATAACTAAAACTTGAAATGTAGCTCTTCTTACTGGGCGATTGCATCAACGTAGATTCTTATTCTGTGTTCTAGTGTGCTGCTTGTACTGTGTCTGCATACCGCATCACGCGACAAGGGCTTGTAGACGATAAATGTAACCGTTTCAGAGAGAAAAGCGACCACTGTGACGATCTGGCGTTATGTCGATTCGATAGTAAATGACGGAAACGGGAGATTTTCTTAGGTTTTTACTACATATTAACACTTTACACAATTTCTCGTGTTACCTGGCTGCCAGTCCTCGGTTCATGCAAAATCTTAAGGACCTCGGTCTGGTCCAAGGCACCAAACCGCCCAATAATTCATTAATCGATAACTAAAACTTGAAATGTAGCTCTTCTTACTGGGCGATTGCATAAACTTAGATGCTTCTTCAGTGTTCTACTATGCCGCTTGTAGTGACTCTGCATACCGCATCACGCGACAAGGGCTTGCAGACGATAAATGTAACCGTTTCAGAGAGAAAAGCGACCACTGTGACGATCTGGCGTTATGTCGATTCGATAGTAAATGACGGAAACGGGAGATTTTCTTAGGTTTTTACTACATATTAACACTTTACACAATTTCTCGTGTTACCTGGCTGTCAGTCCTCGGTACATGCAAAATCTTAAGGTCCTCGGTCTGGTCCAAGGCACCAAACCGCCCAATAATTCATTAATCGATAACTAAAACTTGAAATGTAGCTCTTCTTCCTGGCCGATTGCATAAACTTAGTTGCTTCTTCAGTGTTCTACTATGCCGCTTGTAGTGACTCTGCATACCGCATCACGCGACAAGGGCTTGCAGACGATAAATGTAACCGTTTCAGAGAGAAAAGCGACCACTGTGACGATCTGGCGTTATGTCGATTCGATAGTAAATGACGGAAACGGGAGATTTTCTTGGGTTTTTACTACATATTAACACTTTACACAATTTCTCGTGTTACCTGGCTGCCAGTCCTCGGTTCATGCAAAACTTAAGGTCCTCGGTCTGGTCCAAGGCACCAAACCGCCCAATAATTCATTAATCGATAACTAAAACTTGAAATGTAGCTCTTCTTACTGGGCGATTGCATAAACTTAGATGCTTCTTCAGTGTTCTACTATGCCGCTTGTAGTGACTCTGCATACCGCATCACGCGACAAGGGCTTGCAGACGATAAATGTAGCCGTTTCAGAGAGAAAAGCGACCACTGTGACGATCTGGCGTTATGTCGATTCGATAGTAAATGACGGAAACGGGAGATTTTCTTGGGTTTTTACTACATATTAACACTTTACACAATTTCTCGTGTTACCTGGCTGCCAGTCCTCGGTTCATGCAAAACTTAAGGTCCTCGGTCTGGTCCAAGGCACCAAACCGCCCAATAATTCATTAATCGATAACTAAAACTTGAAATGTAGCTCTTCTTACTGGGCGATTGCATAAACTTAGATGCTTCTTCAGTGTTCTACTATGCCGCTTGTAGTGACTCTGCATACCGCATCACGCGACAAGGGCTTGCAGACGATAAATGTAGCCGTTTCAGAGAGAAAAGCGACCACTGTGACGATCTGGCGTTATGTCGATTCGATAGTAAATGACGGAAACGGGAGATTTTCTTGGGTTTTTACTACATATTAACACTTTACACAATTTCTCGTGTTACCTGGCTGCCAGTCCTCGGTTCATGCAAAATCTTAAGGTCCTCCGTCTGGTCCAAGGCACCAAACCGCCCAATAATTCATTAATCGATAACTAAAACTTGAAATGTAGCTCTTCTTCCTGGCCGATTGCATCAACGTAGAATCTTATTCTGTGTTCTAGTGTGCTGCTTGTACCGTGTCTGCATACCGCATCACGCGACAAGGGCTTGCAGACGATAAATGTAACCGTTTCAGAGAGAAAAGCGACAGCGGTGACGATCTGGCGTTATGTCGATTCGATAGTAAATGACGGAAACGGGAGATTTTCTTAGGTTTTTACTACATATTAACACTTTACACAATTTCTCGTGTTACCTGGCTGCCAGTCCTCGGTTCATGCAAAATCTTAAGGTCCTCGGTCTGGTCCAAGGCACCAATCCGCCCAATAATTCATTAATCGATAACTAAAACTTGAAATGTAGCTCTTCTTACTGGCCGATTGCATCAACGTAGATTCTTATTCTGTGTTCTAGTGTGCTGCTTGTACTGTGTCTGCATACCGCATCACGCGACAAGGGCTTGCAGACGATAAATGTAACCGTTTCAGAGAGAAAAGCGACCACTGTGACGATCTGGCGTTATGTCGATTCGATAGTAAATGACGGAAACGGGAGATTTTCTTAGGTTTTTACTACATATTAACACTTTACACAATTTCTCGTGTTACCTGGCTGCCAGTCCTCGGTTCATGCAAAATCTTAAGGTCCTCGGTCTGGTCCAAGGCACCAAACCGACCAATAATTCATTAATCGATAACTAAAACTTGAAATGTAGCTCTTCTTACTGGGCGATTGCATCAACGTAGATTCTTATTCTGTGTTCTAGTGTGCTGCTTGTACTGTGTCTGCATACCGCATCACGCGACAAGGGCTTGCAGATGATAAATGTAACCGTTTCAGAGAGAAAAGCAACCATTTTGACTATCTGGAGTTATGTCGATTCTATAGTAAATAATGGAAACCGGAGATTATCTTATATTTTTACTACATATTAACACTTTCCACATTTTCTCGTGTTACGTGGCTGCCAGTCCTCGGTTCATGCAAAATCTGAAGGTCCTCGGTCATGTCAAAGGCATTAAACCGGCCAATAATTCAATTTTCGATAACTAAAATTTGAAGTGTAGCTTTTCTTTTTCGCTGATTGCATCAACGTAGATTCTTATTCTGTGTTCTAGTGTGCTGCTTGTACTGTGTCTGCATACCGCATCACGCGACAAGGGCTTGCAGACGATAAATGTAACCGTTTCAGAGAGAAAAGCGACCAATGTGACGATCTGGCGTTATGTCGATTCGATAGTAAATGACGGAAACGGGAGATTTTCTTAGGTTTTTACTACATATTAACACTTTACACAATTTCTCGTGTTACCTGGCTGCCAGTCCTCGGTTCATGCAAAATCTTAAGGTCCTCGGTCTGGTCCAAGGCTCCAAACCGCCCAATAATTCATTAATCGATAACTAAAACTTGAAATGTAGCTCTTCTTCCTGGCCGATTGCATCAACGTAGATTCTTATTCTGTGTTCTAGTGTGCTGCTTGTACTGTGTCTGCATACCGCATCACGCGACAAGGGCTTGCAGACGATAAATGTAACCGTTTCAGAGAGAAAAGCGACCACTGTGACGATCTGGCGTTATGTCGATTCGATAGTAAATGACGGAAACGGGAGATTTTCTTAGGTTTTTACTACATATTAACACTTTACACAATTTCTCGTGTTACCTGGCTGCCAGTCCTCGGTTCATGCAAAATCTTAAGGTCCTCGGTCTGGTCCAAGGCACCAAACCGCCCAATAATTCATTAATCGATAACTAAAACTTGAAATGTAGCTCTTCTTACTGGGCGATTGCATAAACTTAGATGCTTCTTCAGTGTTCTACTATGCCGCTTGTAGTGACTCTGCATACCGCATCACGCGATTAGGGCTTGCAGACGATAAATGTAACCGTTTCAGAGAGAAAAGCGACCACTGTGACGATCTGGCGTTATGCCGATTCGATAGTAAATGACGGAAACGGGAGATTTTCTTAGGTTTTTACTACATATTAACACTTTACACAATTTCTCGTGTTACCTGGCTGCCAGTCCTCGGTTCATGCAAAATCTTAAGGTCCTCGGTCTGGTCCAAGGCACCAAACCGACCAATAATTCATTAATCGATAACTAAAACTTGAAATGTAGCTCTTCTTACTGGGCGATTGCATCAACGTAGATTCTTATTCTGTGTTCTAGTGTGCTGCTTGTACTGTGTCTGCATACCGCATCACGCGACAAGGGCTTGTAGACGATAAATGTAACCGTTTCAGAGAGAAAAGCGACCACTGTGACGATCTGGCGTTATGTCGATTCGATAGTAAATGACGGAAACGGGAGATTTTCTTGGGTTTTTACTACATATTAACACTTTACACAAATTCTTGTGTTACCTGGCTGCCAGTCCTCGGTTCATGCAAAATCTTAAGGTCCTCGGTCTGGTCCAAGGCACCAAACCGCCCAATAATTCATTAATCGATAACTAAAACTTGAAATGTAGCTCTTCTTACTGGCCGATTGCTTCAACGTAGATTCTTATTCTGTGTTCTAGTGCGCTGCTTGTACTGTGTCTGCATACCGCATCACGCGACAAGGGCTTGCAGACGATAAATGTAACCGTTTCAGAGAGAAAAGCGACCACTGTGACGATCTGGCGTTATGCCGATTCGATAGTAAATGACGGAAACGGGAGATTTTCTTAGGTTTTTACTACATATTAACACTTTACACAATTTCTCGTGTTACCTGGCTGCCAGTCCTCGGTTCATGCAAAATCTTAAGGTCCTCGGTGTGGTCCAAGGCACCAAACCGCCCAATAATTCATTAATCGATAACTAAAACTTGAAATGTAGCTCTTCTTACTGGCCGATTGCATAAACTTAGTTGCTTCTTCAGTGTTCTACTATGCCGCTTGTAGTGACTCTGCATACCGCATCACGCGACAAGGGCTTGCAGACGATAAATGTAACCGTTTCAGAGAGAAAAGCGACCACTGTGACGATCTGGCGTTATGTCGATTCGATAGTAAATGACGGAAACGGGAGATTTTCTTGGGCATTTACTACATATTAACACTTTACACAATTTCTCGTGTTACCTGGCTGCCAGTCCTCGGTTCATGCAAAATCTTAAGGTCCTCGGTCTGGTCCAAGGCGCCAAACCGCCCAATAATTCATTAATCGATAACTAAAACTTGAACTGCAGCTCTTGTTACTGGGCGATTGCATAAACTTAGATGCTTCTTCAGTGTTCTAGTGTGCTGCTTGTACTGTGTCTGCATACCGCATCACGCGACAAGGGCTTGCAGACGATAAATGTAACCGTTTCAGAGAGAAAAGCGACCACTGTGACGATCTGGCGTTATGTCGATTCGATAGTAAATGACGGAAACGGGAGATTTTCTTAGGTTTTTACTACATATTAACACTTTACACAATTTCTCGTGTTACCTGGCTGCCAGTACTCGGTTCATGCAAAATCTTAAGGTCCTCGGTCTGGTCCAAGGCACCAAACCGCCCAATAATTCATTAATCGATAACTAAAACTTGAAATGTAGCTCTTCTTACTGGGCGATTGCATAAACTTAGATGCTTCTTCAGTGTTCTACTATGCCGCTTGTAGTGACTCTGCATACCGCATCACGCGACAAGGGCTTGCAGACGATAAATGTAGCCGTTTCAGAGAGAAAAGCGACCACTGTGACGATCTGGCGTTATGTCGATTCGATAGTAAATGACGGAAACGGGAGATTTTCTTGGGTTTTTACTACATATTAACACTTTACACAATTTCTCGTGTTACCTGGCTGCCAGTCCTCGGTTCATGCAAAATCTGAAGGTCCTCGGTCTGGTCCAAGGCACCAAACCGCCCAATAATTCATTAATCGATAACTAAAACTTGAAATGTAGCTCTTCTTCCTGGCCGATTGCATCAACGTAGAATCTTATTCTGTGTTCTAGTGTGCTGCTTGTACTGTGTCTGCATACCGCATCACGCGACAAGGGCTTGCAGACGATAAATGTAATCGTTTCAGAGAGAAAAGCGACCACTGTGACGATCTGGCGTTATGCCGATTCGATAGTAAATGACGGAAACGGGAGATTTTCTTAGGTTTTTACTACATATTAACACTTTACACAAATTCTTGTGTTACCTGGCTGCCAGTCCTCGGTTCATGCAAAATCTTAAGGTCCTCGGTCTGGTCCAAGGCACCAAACCGCCCAATAATTCATTAATCGATAACTAAAACTTGAAATGTAGCTCTTCTTACTGGCCGATTGCATCAACGTAGATTCTTATTCTGTGTTGTATTGTGCTGCTTGTACTGTGTCTGCATACCGCATCACGCGACAAAGGCTTGCAGACGATAAATGTAACCGTTTCAGAGAGAAAAGCGACAACGGTGACGATCTGGCGTTATGTCGATTCGATAGTAAATGACGGAAACGGGAGATTTTCTTAGGTTTTTACTACATATTAACACTTTACACAATTTCTCGTGTTACCTGGCTGCCAGTCCTCGGTTCATGCAAAATCTTAAGGTCCTCGGTCTGGTCCAAGGCACCAATCCGCCCAATAATTCATTAATCGATAACTAAAACTTGAAATGTAGCTCTTCTTACTGGCCGATTGCATCAACGTAGATTCTTATTCTGTGTTCTAGTGTGCTGCTTGTACTGTGTCTGCATACCGCATCACGCGACAAGGGCTTGCAGACGATAAATGTAACCGTTTCAGAGAGAAAAGCGACCACTGTGACGATCTGGCGTTATGTCGATTCGATAGTAAATGACGGAAACGGGAGATTTTCTTAGGTTTTTACTACATATTAACACTTTACACAATTTCTCGTGTTACCTGGCTGCCAGTCCTCGGTTCATGCAAAATCTTAAGGTCCTCGGTCTGGTCCAAGGCACCAAACCGACCAATAATTCATTAATCGATAACTAAAACTTGAAATGTAGCTCTTCTTACTGGGCGATTGCATCAACGTAGATTCTTATTCTGTGTTCTAGTGTGCTGCTTGTACTGTGTCTGCATACCGCATCACGCGACAAGGGCTTGCAGACGATAAATGTAACCGTTTCAGAGAGAAAAACAACCATTTTGACTATCTGGAGTTATGTCGATTCTATAGTAAATAATGGAAACCGGAGATTATCTTATATTTTTACTACATATTAACACTTTCCACATTTTCTCGTGTTACGTGGCTGCCAGTCCTCGGTTCATGCAAAATCTGAAGGTCCTCGGTCATGTCAAAGGCATTAAACCGGCCAATAATTCAATTTTCGATAACTAAAATTTGAAGTGTAGCTTTTCTTTTTCGCTGATTGCATCAACGTAGATTCTTATTCTGTGTTCTAGTGTGCTGCTTGTACTGTGTCTGCATACCGCATCACGCGACAAGGGCTTGCAGACGATAAATGTAACCGTTTCAGAGAGAAAAGCGACCAATGTGACGATCTGGCGTTATGTCGATTCGATAGTAAATGACGGAAACGGGAGATTTTCTTAGGTTTTTACTACATATTAACACTTTACACAATTTCTCGTGTTACCTGGCTGCCAGTCCTCGGTTCATGCAAAATCTTAAGGTCCTCGGTCTGGTCCAAGGCTCCAAACCGCCCAATAATTCATTAATCGATAACTAAAACTTGAAATGTAGCTCTTCTTCCTGGCCGATTGCATCAACGTAGATTCTTATTCTGTGTTCTAGTGTGCAGCTTGTACTGTGTCTGCATACCGCATCACGCGACAAGGGCTTGCAGACGATAAATGTAACCGTTTCAGAGAGAAAAGCGACCACTGTGACGATCTGGCGTTATGTCGATTCGATAGTAAATGACGGAAACGGGAGATTTTCTTAGGTTTTTACTACATATTAACACTTTACACAATTTCTCGTGTTACCTGGCTGCCAGTCCTCGGTTCATGCAAAATCTTAAGGACCTCGGTCTGGTCCAAGGCACCAAACCGCCCAATAATTCATTAATCGATAACTAAAACTTGAAATGTAGCTCTTCTTACTGGGCGATTGCATAAACTTAGATGCTTCTTCAGTGTTCTACTATGCCGCTTGTAGTGACTCTGCATACCGCATCACGCGACAAGGGCTTGCAGACGATAAATGTAACCGTTTCAGAGAGAAAAGCGACCACTGTGGCGATCTGGCGTTATGTCGATTCGATAGTAAATGACGGAAACGGGAGATTTTCTTAGGTTTTTACTACATATTAACACTTTACACAATTTCTCGTGTTACCTGGCTGTCAGTCCTCGGTTCATGCAAAATCTTAAGGTCCTCGGTCTGGTCCAAGGCACCAAACCGCCCAATAATTCATTAATCGATAACTAAAACTTGAAATGTAGCTCTTCTTCCTGGCCGATTGCATCAACGTAGATTCTTATTCTGTGTTCTAGTGTGCAGCTTGTACTGTGTCTGCATACCGCATCACGCGACAAGGGCTTGCAGACGATAAATGTAACCGTTTCAGAGAGAAAAGCGACCACTGTGACGATCTGGCGTTATGTCGATTCGATAGTAAATGACGGAAACGGGAGATTTTCTTAGGTTTTTACTACATATTAACACTTTACACAATTTCTCGTGTTACCTGGCTGCCAGTCCTCGGTTCATGCAAAACCTTAAGGTCCTCGGTCTGGTCCAAGGCACCAAACCGCCCAATAATTCATTAATCGATAACTAAAACTTGAAATGTAGCTCTTCTTACTGGCCGATTGCATCAACGTAGATTCTTATTCTGTGTTCTAGTGTGCTGCTTGTACTGTGTCTGCATACCGCATCACGCGACAAGGGCTTGCAGACGATAAATGTAACCGTTTCAGAGAGAAAAGCGACCAATGTGACGATCTGGCGTTATGTCGATTCGATAGTAAATGACGGAAACGGGAGATTTTCTTAGGTTTTTACTACATATTAACACTTTACACAATTTCTCGTGTTACCTGGCTGCCAGTCCTCGGTTCATGCAAAATCTTAAGGTCCTCGGTCAGGTCCAAGGCACCAAACCGCCCAATAATTCATTAATCGATAACTAAAACTTGAAATGTAGCTCTTCTTACTGGCCGATTGCATCAACGTAGATTCTTATTCTGTGTTCTAGTGTGCTGCTTGTACTGTGTCTGCATACCGCATCACGCGACAAGGACTTGCAGACGATAAATGTAACCGATTCAGAGAGAAAAGCGACCACTGTGACGATCTGGCGTTATGTCGATTCGATAGTAAATGACGGAAACGGGAGATTTTCTTAGGTTTTTACTACATATTTTCACTTTACACAATTTCTCGTGTTACCTGGCTGCCAGTCCTCGGTTCATGCAAAATCTTAAGGTCCTCGGTCTGGTCCAAGGCACCAAACCGCACAATAATTCATTAATCGATAACTAAAACTTGAAATGTAGCTCTTCTTCCTGGCCGATTGCATCAACGTAGATTCTTATTCTGTGTTCTAGTGTGCTGCTTGTACTGTGTCTGCATACCGAATCACGCGACAAGGGCTTGCAGACGATAAATGTAACCGTTTCAGAGAGAAAAGCTACCACTGTGACGATCTGGCGTCATGTCGATTCGATAGTAAATGACGGAAACGGGAGATTTTCTTAGGTTTTTACTACATATTAACACTTTACACAATTTCTCGTGTTACCTGGCTGCCAGTCCTCGGTTCATGCAAAATCTTAAGGTCCTCGGTCTGGTCCAAGGCACCAAACCGCCCAATAATTCATTAATCGATAACTAAAACTTGAAATGTAGCTCTTCTTACTGGCCGATTGCATCAACGTAGATTCTTATTCTGTGTTCTAGTGTGCTGCTTGTACTGTGTCTGCATACCGCATCACGCGACAAGGACTTGCAGACGATAAATGTAACCGTTTCAGAGAGAAAAGCGACCACTGTGACGATCTGGCGTTATGTCGATTCGATAGTAAATGACGGAAACGGGAGATTTTCTTAGGTTTTTACTACATATTGACACTTTACACAATTTCTCGTGTTACCTGGCTGCCAGTCCTCGGTTCATGCAAAATCTTAAGGTCCTCGGTCTGGTCCAAGGCACCAAACCGCACAATAATTCATTAATCGATAACTAAAACTTGAGATGTAGCTCTTCTTACTGGCCGATTGCATCAACGTAGATTCTTATTCTGTGTCCTAGTGTGCTGCTTGTACTGTGTCTGCATACCGCATCACGCGACAAGGGCTTGCAGACGATAAATGTAACCGTTTCAGAGAGAAAAGCGACCACTGTGACGATCTGGCGTTATGTCGATTCGATAGTAAATGACGGAAACGGGAGATTTTCTTAGGTTTTTACTACATATTAACACTTTACACAATTTCTCGTGTTACCTGGCTACCAGTCCTCGGTTCATGCAAAATCTTAAGGTCCTCGGTCTGGTCCAAGGCACCAAACCGCCCAATAATTCATTAATCGATAACTAAAACTTGAAGTGTAGCTCTTCTTACTGCCCGATTGCATCAACGTAGATTCTTATTCTGTGTTCTAGTGTGCTGCTTGTACTGTGTCTGCATACCCCATCACGCGACAAGGGCTTGCAGACGATAAATGTAACCGTTTCAGAGAGAAAAGCAACCATTTTGACTATCTGGAGTTATGTCGATTCGATAGTAAATGACGGAAACGGGAGATTTTCTTAGGTTTTTACTACATATTAACACTTTACACAATTTCTCGTGTTACCTGGCTGCCAGTCCTCGGTTCATGCAAAATCCTAAGGTCCTCGGTCTGGTCCAAGGCACCAAACCGCCCAATAATTCATAAATCGATAACTAAAACTTGAAATGTAGCTCTCCTTACTTGCCGATTGCATCAACGTAGATTCTTATTCTGTGTTCTAGTGTGCTGCTTGTACTGTGTCTGCATACCGCATCACGCGACAAGGGCTTGCAGACGATAAATGTAACCGATTCAGAGAGAAAAGCGACCACTGTGACGATCTGGCGTTATGTCGATTCGATAGTACATACGGAAACGGGAGATTTTCTTAGGTTTTTACTACATATTAACACTTTCCACAATTTCTCGTGTTACCTGGCTGCCAGTCCTCGGTTCATGCAAAATCTTAAGGTCCTCGGTCTGGTCCAAGTCACCAAACCGCCCAATAATTCATTAATCGATAACTAAAACTTGAAATGTAGCTCATCTTACTGGCCGATTGCATCAACGTAGATTCTTATTCTGTGTTCTAGTGTGCTGCTTGTACTGTGTCTGCATACCGCATCACGCGACAAGGGCTTGCAGACGATAAATGTAACCGTTTCAGAGAGAAAAGCGACCACTGTGCCGATCTGGCGTTATGTCGATTCGATAGTAAATGACGGAAACGGGAGATTTTCTTAGGTTTTTACTACATATTAACACTTTACACAATTTCTCGTGTTACCTGGCTGCCAGTCCTCGGTTCATGCAAAATCTTAAGGTCCTCGGTCTGGTCCAAGGCACCAAACCGCCCAATAATTCATTAATCGATAACTAAAACTTGAAATGTCGCTCTTCTTACTGGCCGATTGCATAAACTTAGATGCTTCTTCAGTGTTCTACTATGCTGCTTGTAGTGACTCTGCATAACGCATCACGCGACAAGGGCTTGCAGACGATAAATGTAACCGTTTCAGAGAGAAAAGCGACCACTGTGAAGATCTGGCGTTATGTCGATTCGATTGTAAATGACGGAAACGGGAGATTTTCTTGGGTTTTTACTACATATTAACACTTTACACAATTTCTCGTGTTACCTGGCTCCCAGTTCTCGGTTCATGCAAAATCTTAAGGTCCTCGGTCTGGTCCAAGGCACCAAACCGCCCAATAATTCATTAATCGATAAGTAAAACTTGATATGTAGCTCTTCTTACTGGCCGATTGCATAAACTTAGATGCTACTTCAGTGTTTTACTATGCCGCTTGTAGTGACTCTGCATACCGCATCACGCGACAAGGGCTAGCAGACGATAAATGTAACCGTTTCAGAGAGAAAAGCGACCACTGTGACGATCTGGCGTTATGTTGATTCGATAGTAAATGACGGAAACGTTAGATTTTCTTAGGTTTTTACTACATATTAACACTTTACACAATTTCTCGTGTTACCTGGCTGCCAGTCCACGGTTCATGCAAAATCTTAAGGTCCTCGGTCTGGTACAAGGCACCAAACCGCCCAATAATTCATTAATCGATAACTAAAACTTGAAATGTAGCTCTTCTTACTGGCCGATTGCATCAACGTAGATTCTTATTCTGTTTCTAGTGTGCTGCTTGTACTGTGTCTGCATACCGCATCACGCGACAAGGGCTTGCAGACGATAAATGTAACCGTTTCAGAGAGAAAAGCGACCAATGTGACGATCTGGCGTTATGTCGATTCGATAGTAAATGACGGCAACGGGAGATTTTCTTAGGTTTTTACTACATATTAACACTTTACACAATTTCTCGTGTTACCTGGCTGCCAGTCCTCGGTTCATGCAAAATCTTATGGTCCTCGGTCTGGTCCAAGGCACCAAACCACCCAATAATTCATTAATCGATAACTAAAACTTGAAATGTAGCTCTTCTTACTGGGCGATTGCATAAACTTAGATGCTTCTTCAGTGTTCTACTATGCCGCTTGTAGTGACTCTGCATACCGCATCACGCGACAAGGGCTTGCAGACGATAAATGTAACCGTTTCAGAGAGAAAAGCGACCACTGTGACGATCTGGCGTTATGTCGACTCGATAGTAAATGACGGAAACGGGAGATTTTCTTAGGTTTTTACTACATATTAACACTTTACACAATTTCTCGTGTTACGTGGCTGCCAGTCCTCGGTTCATGCAAAATCTTAATGTCCTCGGTCTGGTCCAAGGCACCAAACCGCCCAATAATTCATTAATCGATAACTAAAACTTGAAATGTAGCTCTTCTTACTGGCCGATTGCATCAACGTAGATTCTTATTCTGTGTTCTAGTGTGCTGCTTGTACTGTGTCTGCATACCGCATCACGCGACAAGGGCTTGCAGACGATAAATGTAACCGTTTCAGAGAGAAAAGCGACCACTGTGACGATCTGGCGTTATGTCGATTCGATAGTAAATGACGGAAACGGGAGATTTTCTTAGGTTTTTACTACATATTAACACTTTACACAATTTCTCGTGTTACCTGGCTGCCAGTCCTCGGTTCATGCAAAATCTTAAGGTCCTCGGTCTGGTCCAAAGCACCAAACCGCCCAATAATTCATTAATCGATAACTAAAACTTGAAATGTAGCTCTTCTTACTGGCCGATTGCATCAACGTAGATTCTTATTCTACGTTCTAGTGTGCTGCTTGTACTGTGTCTGCATACCGCATCACGCGACAAGGGCTTGCAGACGATAAATGTAACCGTTTCAGAGAGAAAAGCGACCACTGTGCCGATCTGGCGTTATGTCGATTCGATAGTAAATGACGGAAACGGGAGATTTTCTTAGGTTTTTACTACATATTAACACTTTACACAATTTCTCGTGTTACCTGGCTGCCAGTCCTCGGTTCATGCAAAATCTTAAGGTCCTCGGTCTGGTCCAAGGCACCAAACCGCCCAATAATTCATTAATCGATAACTAAAACTTGAAATGTAGCTCTTCTTACTGGGCGATTGCATAAACTTAGATGCTTCTTCAGTGTTCTACTATGCCGCTTGTAGTGACTCTGCATACCGCATCACGCGACAAGGGCTTGCAGACGATAAATGTAACCGTTTCAGAGAGAAAAGCGACCACTGTGACGGTCTGGCGTTATGTCGATTCGATAGTAAATGACGGAAACGGGAGATTTTCTTAGGTTTTTACTACATATTAACACTTTACACAATTTCTCGTGTTACCTGGCTGCCAGTCCTCGGTTCATGCAAAATCTTAAGGTCCTCGGTCTGGTCCAAGGCACCAAACCGCCCAATAATTCATTAATCGATAACTAAAACTTGAAATGTAGCTCTTCTTCCTGGCCGATTGCATCAACGTAGATTCTTATTCTGTGTTCTAGTGTGCTGCTTGTACTGTGTCTGTATACCGCATCACGCGACAAGGGCTTGCAGACGATAAATGTAACCGTTTCAGAGAGAAAAACGACCACTGTCACGATCTGGCGTTATGTCGATTCGATAGTAAATGACGGAAACGGGAGATTTTCTTAGGTTTTTACTACATATTAACACTTTACACAATTTCTCGTGTTACCTGGCTGCCAGTCCTCGGTTCATGCAAAATCTTAAGGTCCTCGGTCTGGTCCAAGGCACCAAACCGCCCAATAATTCATTAATCGATAACTAAAACTTGAAATGTAGCTCTTCTTACTGGGCGATTGCATAAACTTAGATGCTTCTTCAGTGTTCTACTATGCCGCTTGTAGTGACTCTGCATACCGCATCACGCGACAAGGGCTTGCAGACTATAAATGTAACCGTTTCAGAGAGAAAAGCGACCACTGTGACGATCTGGCGTTATGTCGATTCGATAGTAAATGACGGAAACGGGAGATTTTCTTGGGTTTTTACTACATATTAACACTTTACACAATTTCTCGTGTTACCTGGCTGCCAGTCCTCGGTTCATGCAAAATCTTAAGGTCCTCCGTCTGGTCCAAGGCACCAAACCGCCCAATAATTCATTAATCGATAACCAAGACTTGAAATGCAGCTCTTCTTACTGGCCGATTGCATCAACGTAGATTCTTATTCTGTGTTCTAGTGTGCTGCTTGTTCTGTGTCTGCATACCGCATCACGCGACAAGGGCTGGCAGACGATAAATGTAACCGTTTCAGAGAGAAAAGCGACCAATGTGACGATCTGGCGTTATGTCGATTCGATAGTAAATGACGGATACGGGAGATTTGCTTAGGTTTTTACTACATATTAACACTTTACACAATTTCTCGTGTTACCTGGCTGCCAGTCCTCGGTTCATGCAAAATCTTAAGGTCCTCAGTCTGGTCCAAGGCACCAAACCGCCCAATAATTCATTAATCGATAACTAAAACTTGAAATGTAGCTCTTCTTACTGGCCGATTGCATCAACGTAGATTCTTATTCTGTGTTCTAGTGTGCTGCTTGTACTGTGTCTGCATACCGCATCACGCGACAAGGGCTTGCAGACGATAAATGTAACCGTTTCAGAGAGAAAAGCGACCACTGTGACGATCTGGCGTTATGTCGATTCGATAGTAAATGACGGAAACGGGAGATTTTCTTAGGTTTTTACAACATATTAACACTTTACACAATTTCTCGTGTTACCTGGCTGCCAGTCCTCGGTTCATGCAAAATCTTAAGGTCCTCGGTCTGGTCCAAGGCACCAAACCGCCCAATAATTCATTAATCGATAACTCAAACTTGAAATGTAGCTCTTCTTACTGGGCGATTGCATAAACTTAGATGCTTCTTCAGTGTTCTACTATGCCGCTTGTAGTGACTCTGCATACCGCATCACGCGACAAGGGCTTGCAGACGATAAATGTAACCGTTTCAGAGAGAAAAGCGACCAATGTGACGATCTGGCGTTATGTCGATTCGATAGTAAATGACGGAAACGGGAGATTTTCTTAGGTTTTTACTACATATTAACACTTTACACAATTTCTCGTGTTACCTGGCTGCCAGTCCTCGGTTCATGCAAAATCTTAAGGTCCTCGGTCTGGTCCAAGGCACCAAACCGCCCAATAATTCATTAATCGATAACTAAAACTTGAAATGTAGCTCTTCTTACTGGCCGATTGCATCAACGTAGATTCTTATTCTGTGTTCTAGTGTGCTGCTTGTACTGTGTCTGCATACCGCATCACGCGACAAGGGCTTGCAGACGATAAATGTAACCGTTTCAGAGAGAAAAGCGACCAATGTGACGATCTGGCGTTATGTCGATTCGATAGTAAATGACGGAAACGGGAGATTTTCTTAGGTTTTTACTACATATTAACACTTTACAGAATTCTCGTGTTACCTGGCTGCCAGTCCTCGGTTCATGCAAAATCTTAAGGTCCTCGGTCTGGTCCAAGGCACCAAACCGCCCAATAATTCATTAATCGATAACTAAAACTTGAAATGTAGCTCTTCTTACTGGGCGATTGCATAAACTTAGATGCTTCAACAGTGTTCTACTATGCCGCTTGTAGTGACTCTGCATACCGCATCACGCGACAAGGGCTTGCAGACGATAAATGTAACCGTTTCAGAGAGAAAAGCGACCACTGTGACGATCTGGCGTTATGTCGATTCGATAGTAAATGACGGAAACGGGAGATTTTCTTAGGTTTTTACTACATATTAACACTTTACACAATTTCTCGTGTTACCTGGCTGCCAGTCCTCGGTTCATGCAAAATCTTAAGGTCCTCGGTCTGGTCCAAGGCCCCAAACCGCCCAATAATTCATTAATCGATAACTAAAACTTGAAATGTAGCTCTTCTTACTGGGCGATTGCATAAACTTAGATGCTTCTTCAGTGTTCTACTATGCCGCTTGTAGTGACTCTGCATACCGCATCACGCGACAAGGGCTTGCAGACTATAAATGTAACCGTTTCAGAGAGAAAAGCGACCACTGTGACGATCTGGCGTTATGTCGATTCGATAGTAAATGACGGAAACGGGAGATTTTCTTAGGTTTTTACTACATATTAACACTTTACACAATTTCTCGTGTTACCTGGCTGCCAGTCCTCGGTTCATGCAAAATCTTAAGGTCCTCGGTCTGGTCCAAGGCACCAAACCGCCCAATAATTCATTAATCGATAACCAAAACTTGAAATATAGCTCTTCTTACTGGCCGATTGCATCAACGTAGATTCTTATTCTGTGTTCTAGTGTGCTGCTTGTTCTGTGTCTGCATACCGCATCATGCGACAAGGGCTGGCAGACGATAAATGTAACCGTTTCAGAGAGGAAAGCGACCAATGTGACGATCTGGCGTTATGTCGATTCGATAGTAAATGACGGAAACGGGAGATTTGCTTAGGTTTTTACTACATATTAACACTTTACACAATTTCTCGTGTTACCTGGCCGCCAGTCCTCGGTTCATGCAAAATCTTAAGGTCCTCAGTCTGGTCCAAGGCACCAAACCGCCCAATAATTCATTAATCGATAACTAAAACTTGAAATGTAGCTCTTCTTACTGGCAGATTGCATCAACGTAGATACTTATTCTGTGTTCTAGTGTGCTGCTTGTACTGTGTCTGCATACCGCATCACGCGACAAGGGCTTGCAGACGATAAATGTAACCGTTTCAGAGAGAAAAGCGACCACTGTGACGATCTGGCGTTATGTCGATTCGATAGTAAATGACGGAAACGGGAGATTTTCTTAGGTTTTTACTACATATTAACACTTTACACAATTTCTCGTGTTACCTGGCTGCCAGTCCTCGGTTCATGCAAAATCTTAAGGTCCTCGGTCTGGTCCAAGGCACCAAACCGCCCAATAATTCATTAATCGATAACTAAAACTTGAAATGTAGCTCTTCTTACTGGCCGATTGCATAAACTTAGATGCTTCTTCAGTGTTCTACTATGCCGCTTGTAGTGACTCTGCATACCGCATCACGCGACAAGGGCTTGCAGACGATAAATGTAACCGTTTCAGAGAGAAAAGCGACCAATGTGACGATCTGGCGTTATGTCGATTCGATAGTAAATGACGGAAACGGGAGATTTTCTTAGGTTTTTACTACATATTAACACTTTACACAATTTCTCGTGTTACCTGGCTGCCAGTCCTCGGTTCATGCAAAATCTTAAGGTCCTCGGTCTGGTCCAAGGCACCAAACCGCCCAATAATTCATTAATCGATAACTAAAACTTGAAATGTAGCTCTTCTTACTGGCCGATTGCATCAACGTAGATTCTTATTCTGTGTTCTAGTGTGCTGCTTGTACTGTGTCTGCATACCGCATCACGCGACAAGGGCTTGCAGACGATAAATGTAACCGTTTCAGAGAGAAAAGCGACCAATGTGACGATCTGGCGTTATGTCGATTCGATAGTAAATGACGGAAACCGGAGATTTTCTTAGGTTTTTACTACATATTAACACTTTACAGAATTCTCGTGTTACCTGGCTGCCAGTCCTCGGTTCATGCAAAATCTTAAGGTCCTTGGTCTGGTCCAAGGCACCAAACCGCCCAATAATTCATTAATCGATAACTAAAACTTGAAATGTAGCTCTTCTTACTGGGCGATTGCATAAACTTAGATGCTTCAACAGTGTTCTACTATGCCGCTTGTAGTGACTCTGCATACCGCATCACGCGACAAGGGCTTGCAGACGATAAATGTAACCGTTTCAGAGAGAAAAGCGACCACTGTGACGATCTGGCGTTATGTCGATTCGATAGTAAATGACGGAAACGGGAGATTTTCTTAGGTTTTTACTACATATTAACACTTTACACAATTTCACAGTTACCTGGCTGCCAGTCTTCGGTTCATGCAAAATCTTAAGGTCCTCGGTCTGGTCCAAGGCACCAAACCGCCCAATAATTCATTAATCGATAACTAAAACTTGAAATGTAGCTCTTCTTACTGGCCGATTGCATCAACGTAGATTCTTATTCTGTGTTCTAGTGTGCTGCTTGTACTGTGTCTGCATACCGCATCACGCGACAAGGGCTTGCAGACGATAAATGTAACCGTTTCAGAGAGAAAAGCGACCAATGTGACGATCTGGCGTTATGTCGATTCGATAGTAAATGACGGAAACGGGAGATTTTCTTAGGTTTTTACTACATATTAACACTTTACACAATTTCTCGTGTTACCTGGCTGCCAGTCCTCGGTTCATGCAAAATCTTAAGGTCCTCGGTCTGGTCCAAGGCACCAAACCGCCCAATAATTCATTAATCGATAACTAAAACTTGAAATGTAGCTCTTCTTACTGGCCGATTGCATCAACGTAGATTCTTATTCTGTGTTCTAGTGTGCTGCTTGTACTGTGTCTGCATACCGCATCACGCGACAAGGGCTTGCAGACGATAAATGTAACCGTTTCAGAGAGAAATGCGACCACTGTGACGATCTGGCGTTATGTCGATTCGATAGTAAATGACGGAAACGGGAGATTTTCTTAGATTTTTACTACATATTAACACTTTACACAATTTCTCGTGTTACCTGGCTGCCAGTCCTCGGTTCATGCAAAATCTTAAGGTCCTCGGTCTGGTCCAAGGCACCAAACCGCCCAATAATTCATTAATCGATAACTAAAACTTGAAATGTAGCTCTTCTTACTGGGCGATTGCATAAACTTAGATGCTTCTTCAGTGTTCTACTATGCCGCTTGTAGTGACTCTGCATACCGCATCACGCGACAAGGGCTTGCAGACGATAAATGTAACCGTTTCAGAGAGAAAAGCGACCACTGTGACGATCTGGCGTTATGTCGATTCGATAGTAAATGACGGAAACGGGAGATTTTCTTAGGTTTTTACTACATATTAACACTTTACACAATTTCTCGTGTTATCTGGCTGCCAGTCCTCGGTTCATGCAAAATCTTAAGATTCTCGGTCTGGTCCAAGGCACCAAACCGCCCAATAATTCATTAATCGATTACTAAAACTTGAAATGTAGCTCTTCTTACTGGCCGATTGCATCAACGTAGATTCTTATTCTGTGTTCTAGTGTGCTGCTTGTACTGTGTCTGCATACCGCATCACGCGACAAGGGCTTGCAGACGATAAATGTAACCGTTTCAGAGAGAAAAGCGACCAATGTGACGATCTGGCGTTATGTCGATTCGATAGTAAATGACGGAAACGGGAGATTTTCTTAGGTTTTTACTACATATTAACACTTTACACAATTTCTCGTGTTACCTGGCTGCCAGTCCTCGGTTCATGCAAAATCTTAAGGTCCTCAGTCTGGTCCAAGGCACCAAACCGCCCAATAATTCATTAATCGATAACTAAAACTTGAAATGTAGCTCTTCTTACTGGTCGATTGCATCAACGTAGATTCTTATTCTGTGTGCTATTGTGCTGCTTGTACTGTGTCTGCATACCGCATCGCGCGACAAGGGCTTGCAGACGATAAATGTAACCGTTTCAGAGAGAAAAGCGACCACTGTGACGATCTGGCGTTATGTCGATTCGATAGTAAATGACGGAAACGGGAGATTTTCTTAGGTTTTTACTACATATTAACACTTTACACAATTTCACAGTTACCTGGCTGCCAGTCTTCGGTTCATGCAAAATCTTAAGGTCCTCGGTCTGGTCCAAGGCACCAAACCGGCCAATAATTCATTAATCGATAACTAAAACTTGAAATGTAGCTCTTCTTACTGGCCGATTGCATCAACGTAGATTCTTATTCTGTGTTCTAGTGTGCTGCTTGTACTGTGTCTGCATACCGCATCACGCGACAAGGGCTTGCAGACGATAAATGTAACCGTTTCAGAGAGAAAAGCGACCAATGTGACGATCTGGCGTTATGTCGATTCGATAGTAAATGACGGAAACGGGAGATTTTCTTAGGTTTTTACTACATATTAACACTTTACACAATTTCTCGTGTTACCTGGCTGCCAGTCCTCGGTTCATGCAAAATCTTAAGGTCCTCGGTCTGGTCCAAGGCACCAAACCGCCCAATAATTCATTAATCGATAACTAAAACTTGAAATGTAGCTCTTCTTACTGGGCGATTGCATAAACTTAAATGCTTCTTCAGTGTTCTACTATGCCGCTTGTAGTGACTCTGCATACCGCATCACGCGACAAGGGCTTGCAGACGATAAATGTAACCGTTTCAGAGAGAAAAGCGACCAATGTGACGATCTGGCGTTATGTCGATTCGATAGTAAATGACGGAAACGTTAGATTTTCTTAGGTTTTTACTACATATTAACACTTTACAGAATTCTCTTGTTACCTGGCTGCCAGTCCTCGGTTCATGCAAAATCTTAAGGTCCTCGGTCTGGTCCAAGGCACCAAACCGCCCAATAATTCATTAATCGATAACTAAAACTTGAAATGTAGCTCTTCTTACTGGGCGATTGCATCAACTTAGATGCTTCTTCAGTGTTCTACTATGCCGCTTGTAGTGACTCTGCATACCGCATCACGCGACAAGGGCTTGCAGACGATAAATGTAACCGTTTCCGAGAGAAAAGCGACCACTGTGACGATCTGGCGTTATGTCGATTCGATAGTAAATGACGGAAACGGGAGATTTTCTTAGGTTTTTACTACATATTAACACTTTACACAATTTCTCGTGTTACCTGGCTGCCAGTCCTCGGTTCATGCAAAATCTTAAGGTCCTCGGTCTGGTCCAAGGCACCAAACCGGCCAATAATTCATTAATCGATAACTAAAACTTGAAATGTAGCTCTCCTTACTGGCCTATTGCATCAACGTAGATTCTTATTCTGTGTTCTAGTGTGCTGCTTGTACTGTGTCTGCATACCGCATCACGCGACAAGGGCTTGCAGACGATAAATGTAACCGTTTCAGAGAGAAAAGCGACCAATGTGACGATCTGGCGTTATGTCGATTCGATAGTAAATGACGGAAACGGGAGATTTTCTTAGGTTTTTACTACATATTAACACTTTACACAATTTCTCGTGTTACCTGGCTGCCAGTCCTCGGTTCATGCAAAATCTTAAGGTCCTCGGTCTGGTCCAAGGCACCAAACCGCCCAATAATTCATTAATCGATAACTAAAACTTGAAATGTAGCTCTTCTTACTGGGCGATTGCATAAACTTAAATGCTTCTTCAGTGTTCTACTATGCCGCTTGTAGTGACTCTGCATACCGCATCACGCGACAAGGGCTTGCAGACGATAAATGTAACCGTTTCAGAGAGAAAAGCGACCAATGTGACGATCTGGCGTTATGTCGATTCGATAGTAAATGACGGAAACGTTAGATTTTCTTAGGTTTTTACTACATATTAACACTTTACAGAATTCTCTTGTTACCTGGCTGCCAGTCCTCGGTTCATGCAAAATCTTAAGGTCCTCGGTCTGGTCCAAGGCACCAAACCGCCCAATAATTCATTAATCGATAACTAAAACTTGAAATGTAGCTCTTCTTACTGGGCGATTGCATAAACTTAGATGCTTCTTCAGTGTTCTACTATGCCGCTTGTAGTGATTCTGCATACCGCATCACGCGACAAGGGCTTGCAGACGATAAATGTAACCGTTTCCGAGAGAAAAGCGACCACTGTGACGATATGGCGTTATGTCGATTCGATAGTAAATGACGGAAACGGGAGATTTTCTTAGGTTTTTACTACATATTAACACTTTACACAATTTCTCGTGTTACCTGGCTGCCAGTCCTCGGTTCATGCAAAATCTTAAGGTCCTCGGTCTGGTCCAAGGCACCAAACCGGCCAATAATTCATTAATCGATAACTAAAACTTGAAATGTAGCTCTCCTTACTGGCCTATTGCATCAACGTAGATTCTTATTCTGTGTTCTAGTGTGCTGCTTGTACTGTGTCTGCATACCGCATCACGCGACAAGGGCTTGCAGACGATAAATGTAACCGTTTCAGAGAGAAAAGCGACCAATGTGACGATCTGGCGTTATGTCGATTCGATAGTAAATGACGGAAACGGGAGATTTTCTTAGGTTTTTACTACATATTAACACTTTACACAATTTCTCGTGTTACCTGGCTGCCAGTCCTCGGTTCATGCAAAATCTTAAGGTCCTGGGTCTGGTCCAAGGCACCAAACCGCCCAATAATTCATTAATCGATAACAAACACTTGAAATGTAGCTCTTCTTACTGGCCGATTGCATCAACGTAGATTCTTATTCTGTGTTCTAGTGTGCTGCTTGTACTGTGTCTGCATACCGCATCACGCGACAAGGGGTTGCAGACGATAAATGTAACCGTTTCAGAGAGAAATGCGACCACTGTGACGATCTGGCGTTATGTCGATTCGATAGTAAATGACGGAAACGGGAGATTTTCTTAGGTTTTTACTACATATTAACACTTTACACAATTTCTCGTGTTACCTGGCTGCCAGTCCTCGGTTCATGCAAACTCTTAAGGTCCTCGGTCTGGTCCAAGGCACCAAACCGCCCAATAATTCATTAAACGATAACTAAAACTTGAAATGTAGCTCTTCTTACTGGGCGATTGCATAAACTTAGATGCTTCTTCAGTGTTCTACTATGCCGCCTGTAGTGACTCTGCATACCGCATCACGCGACAAGGGCTTGCAGACGATAAATGTAACCGTTTCAGAGAGAAAAGCGACCACTGTGACGATCTGGCGTTATGTCGATTCGATAGTAAATGACGGAAACGGGAGATTTTCTTAGGTTTTTACTACATATTAACACTTTACACAATTTCTCGTGTTACCTGGCTGCCAGTCCTCGGTTCATGCAAAATCTTAAGGTCCTCGGTCTGGTCCAAGGCACCAAACCGCCCAATAATTCATTAATCGATAACTAAAACTTGAAATGTAGCTCTTCTTACTGGGCGATTGCATAAACTTAAATGCTTCTTCAGTGTTCTACTATGCCGCTTGTAGTGACTCTGCATACCGCATCACGCGACAAGGGCTTGCAGACGATAAATGTAACCGTTTCAGAGAGAAAAGCGACCAATGTGACGATCTGGCGTTATGTCGATTCGATAGTAAATGACGGAAACGTTAGATTTTCTTAGGTTTTTACTACATATTAACACTTTACACAATTTCTCGTGTTATCTGGCTGCCAGTCCTCGGTTCATGCAAAATCTTAAGATTCTCGGTCTGGTCCAAGGCACCAAACCGCCCAATAATTCATTAATCGATTACTAAAACTTGAAATGTAGCTCTTCTTACTGGTCGATTGCATCAACGTAGATTCTTATTCTGTGTTCTAGTGTGCTGCTTGTACTGTGTCTGCATACCGCATCACGCGACAAGGGCTTGCAGACGATAAATGTAACCGTTTCAGAGAGAAAAGCGACCAATGTGACGATCTGGCGTTATGTCGATTCGATAGTAAATGACGGAAACGGGAGATTTTCTTAGGTTTTTACTACATATTAACACTTTACACAATTTCTCGTGTTACCTGGCTGCCAGTCCTCGGTTCATGCAAAATCTTAAGGTCCTCAGTCTGGTCCAAGGCACCAAACCGCCCAATAATTCATTAATCGATAACTAAAACTTGAAATGTAGCTCTTCTTACTGGTCGATTGCATCAACGTAGATTCTTATTCTGTGTGCTATTGTGCTGCTTGTACTGTGTCTGCATACCGCATCACGCGACAAGGGCTTGCAGACGATAAATGTAA
Source organism: Schistocerca cancellata (assembly GCF_023864275.1). Classification (NCBI taxonomy): domain Eukaryota; kingdom Metazoa; phylum Arthropoda; class Insecta; order Orthoptera; family Acrididae; genus Schistocerca; species Schistocerca cancellata. Next base: position 5,538,977 of record NW_026047150.1, read on the forward strand.
CCGTTTCAGAGAGAAAAGCGACCACTGTGACGATCTGGCGTTATGTCGATTCGATAGTAAATGACGGAAACGGGAGATTTTCTTAGGTTTTTACTACATATTAACACTTTACACAATTTCACAGTTACCTGGCTGCCAGTCTTCGGTTCATGCAAAATCTTAAGGTCCTCGGTCTGGTCCAAGGCACCAAACCGGCCAATAATTCATTAATCGATAACTAAAACTTGAAATGTAGCTCTTCTTACTGGCCGATTGCATCAACGTAGATTCTTATTCTGTGTTCTAGTGTGCTGCTTGTACTGTGTCTGCATACCGCATCACGCGACAAGGGCTTGCAGACGATAAATGTAACCGTTTCAGAGAGAAAAGCGACCAATGTGACGATCTGGCGTTATGTCGATTCGATAGTAAATGACGGAAACGGGAGATTTTCTTAGGTTTTTACTACATATTAACACTTTACACAATTTCTCGTGTTACCTGGCTGCCAGTCCTCGGTTCATGCAAAATCTTAAGGTCCTCGGTCTGGTCCAAGGCACCAAACCGCCCAATAATTCATTAATCGATAACTAAAACTTGAAATGTAGCTCTTCTTACTGGGCGATTGCATAAACTTAAATGCTTCTTCAGTGTTCTACTATGCCGCTTGTAGTGACTCTGCATACCGCATCACGCGACAAGGGCTTGCAGACGATAAATGTAACCGTTTCAGAGAGAAAAGCGACCAATGTGACGATCTGGCGTTATGTCGATTCGATAGTAAATGACGGAAACGTTAGATTTTCTTAGGTTTTTACTACATATTAACACTTTACAGAATTCTCTTGTTACCTGGCTGCCAGTCCTCGGTTCATGCAAAATCTTAAGGTCCTCGGTCTGGTCCAAGGCACCAAACCGCCCAATAATTCATTAATCGATAACTAAAACTTGAAATGTAGCTCTTCTTACTGGGCGATTGCATCAACTTAGATGCTTCTTCAGTGTTCTACTATGCCGCTTGTAGTGACTCTGCATACCGCATCACGCGACAAGGGCTTGCAGACGATAAATGTAACCGTTTCCGAGAGAAAAGCGACCACTGTGACGATCTGGCGTTATGTCGATTCGATAGTAAATGACGGAAACGGGAGATTTTCTTAGGTTTTTACTACATATTAACACTTTACACAATTTCTCGTGTTACCTGGCTGCCAGTCCTCGGTTCATGCAAAATCTTAAGGTCCTCGGTCTGGTCCAAGGCACCAAACCGGCCAATAATTCATTAATCGATAACTAAAACTTGAAATGTAGCTCTCCTTACTGGCCTATTGCATCAACGTAGATTCTTATTCTGTGTTCTAGTGTGCTGCTTGTACTGTGTCTGCATACCGCATCACGCGACAAGGGCTTGCAGACGATAAATGTAACCGTTTCAGAGAGAAAAGCGACCAATGTGACGATCTGGCGTTATGTCGATTCGATAGTAAATGACGGAAACGGGAGATTTTCTTAGGTTTTTACTACATATTAACACTTTACACAATTTCTCGTGTTACCTGGCTGCCAGTCCTCGGTTCATGCAAAATCTTAAGGTCCTGGGTCTGGTCCAAGGCACCAAACCGCCCAATAATTCATTAATCGATAACAAACACTTGAAATGTAGCTCTTCTTACTGGCCGATTGCATCAACGTAGATTCTTATTCTGTGTTCTAGTGTGCTGCTTGTACTGTGTCTGCATACCGCATCACGCGACAAGGGGTTGCAGACGATAAATGTAACCGTTTCAGAGAGAAATGCGACCACAGTGACGATCTGGCGTTATGTCGATTCGATAGTAAATGACGGAAACGGGAGATTTTCTTAGGTTTTTACTACATATTAACACTTTACACAATTTCTCGTGTTACCTGGCTGCCAGTCCTCGGTTCATGCAAACTCTTAAGGTCCTCGGTCTGGTCCAAGGCACCAAACCGCCCAATAATTCATTAATCGATAACTAAAACTTGAAATGTAGCTCTTCTTACTGGGCGATTGCATAAACTTAGATGCTTCTTCAGTGTTCTACTATGCCGCCTGTAGTGACTCTGCATACCGCATCACGCGACAAGGGCTTGCAGACGATAAATGTAACCGTTTCAGAGAGAAAAGCGACCACTGTGACGATCTGGCGTTATGTCGATTCGATAGTAAATGACGGAAACGGGAGATTTTCTTAGGTTTTTACTACATATTAACACTTTACACAATTTCTCGTGTTACCTGGCTGCCAGTCCTCGGTTCATGCAAAATCTTAAGGTCCTCGGTCTGGTCCAAGGCACCAAACCGCCCAATAATTCATTAATCGATAACTAAAACTTGAAATGTAGCTCTTCTTCCTGGCCGATTGCATCAACGTAGATTCTTATTCTGTGTTCTAGTGTGCTGCTTGTACTGTGTCTGTATACCGCATCACGCGACAAGGGCTTACAGACGATAAATGTAACCGTTTCAGAGAGATAAACGACCACTGTGACGATCTGGCGTTATGTCGATTCGATAGTTAATGACGGAAACGGGAGATTTTCTTATGTTTTTACTACATATTAACACTTTACACAATTTCTCGTGTTACCTGGCTGCCAGTCCTCGGTTCATGCAAAATCTTAAGGTCCTCGGTCTGGTCCAAGGCACCAAACCGCCCAATAATTCATTAATCGATAACTAAAACTTGAAATGTAGCTCTTCTTACTGGCCGATTGCATCAACGTAGATTCTAATTCTGTGTTCTAGTGTGCTGCTTGTACTGTGTCTGCATACCGCATCACGCGACAAGGGCTTGCAGACGATAAATGTAACCGTTTCAGAGAGAAAAGCGACCACTGTGACGATCTGGCGTTATGTCGATTCGATAGTAAATGACGGAAACGGGAGATTTTCTTAGGTTTTTACTACATATTAACACTTTACACAATTTCTCGTGTTACCTTGCTGCCAGTCCTCGGTTCATGCAAAATCTTAAGGTCCTCGGTCTGGTCCAAGGCACCAACCGCCCAATAATTCATTAATCGATAACTAAAACTTGAAATGTAGCTCTTCTTACTGACCGATTGCATCAACGTAGATTTTTATTCTGTGTTCTAGTGTGCTGCTTGTACTGTGTCTGCATACCGCATCACGCGACAAGGGCTTGCAGACGATAAATGTAACCGTTTCAGAGAGAAAAACGACCACTGTGACGATCTGGCGTTATGTCGATTCGATAGTAAATGACGGAAACGGGAGATTTTCTTAGGTTTTTACTACATATTAACACTTTACACAATTTCTCGTGTTACCTGGCTGCCAGTCCTCGATTCATGCAAAATCTTAAGGTCCTCGGTCTGGTCCAAGGCACCAAACCGCCCAATAATTCATTAATCGATAACTAAAACTTGAAATGTAGCTCTTCTTACTGGCCGATTGCATCAACGTAGATTCTTATTCTGTGTTCTAGTGTGCTGCTTGTACTGTGTCTGCATACCGCATCACGCGACAAGGGCTTGCAGACGATAAATGTAACCGTTTCAGAGAGAAAAGCGACCACTGTGACGATCTGGCGTTATGTCGATTCGATAGTAATTGAAGGAAACGGGAGATTTTCTTAGGTTTTTACTACATATTAACACTTTACACAATTTCTCGTGTTACCTGGCTGCCAGTCCTCGGTTCATGCAAAATCTTAAGGTCCTCGGTCTGGTCCAAGGCACCAAACCGCACAATAATTCATTAATCGATAACTAAAACTAGAAATGTAGCTCTTCTTACTGGCCGATTGCATCAACGTAGATTCTTATTCTGTGTTCTAGTGTGCTGCTTGTACTGTGTCTGCATACCGCATCACGCGACAAGGGCTTGCAGACGATAAATGTAACCGTTTCAGAGAGAAAAGCGACCACTGTGACGATCTGGCGTTATGTCGATTCGATAGTAAATGACGGAAACGGGAGATTTTCTTAGGTTTTTACTACATATTAACACTTTACACAATTTCTCGTGTTACCTGGCTGCCAGTCCTCGGTTCATGCAAAATCTTAAGGTCCTCGGTCTGGTCCAAGGCACCAAACCGCCCAATAATTCATTAATCGATAACTAAAACTTGAAATGTAGCTCTTCTTACTGGCCGATTGCATCAACGTAGTTTCTTATTCTGTGTTCTAGTGTGCTGCTTGTACTGTGTCTGCATACCGCATCATGCGACAAGGGCTTGCAGACGATAAATGTAACCGTTTCAGAGAGAAAAGCGACCACTGTGACGTTCTAGCGTTATGTCGATTCGATAGTAAATGACGGAAACGGGAGATTTTCTTAGGTTTTTACTACATATTAACACTTTACACAATTTCTCGTGTTACCTGGCTGCCAGTCCCCGGTTCATGCAAAATCTTAAGGTCCTCGGTCTGGTCCAAGGCACCAAACCGCCCAAAAATTCATTAATCGATAACTAAAACTTGAAATGTAGCTCTTCTTACTGGCCGATTGCATCCACGTAGATTCTTATTCTGTGTTCTAGTGTGCTGCTTGTACTGTGTCTGCATACCGCATCACGCGACAAGGGCTTGCAGACGATAAATGTAACCGTTTCAGAGAGAAAAGCGACCACTGTGACGATCTGGCGTTATGTCGTTTCGATAGTAAATGACGGAAACGGGAGATTTTCTTTGGTTTTTACTACATATTAACAGTTTACACAATTCCTCGTGTTACCTGGCTGCCAGTCCTCGGTTCATGCAAAATCTTAAGGTCCTCGGTCTGGTCCAAGGCACCAAACCGCCCAATAATTCATTAATCGATAACTAAAACTTGAAATGTAGCTCTTCTTACTGGGCGATTGAATAAACTTAGATGCTTCTTCAGTGTTCTACTATGCCGCTTGTAGTAACTCTGCATACCGCATCACGCGACAAGGGCTTGCAGACGATAAATGTAACCGTTTCAGAGAGTAAAGCGACCACTGTGACGATCTGGCGTTATGTCGATTCGATAGTAAATGACGGAAACGGGAGATTTTCTTAGGTTTTTACTACATATTAACACTTTACACAATTTCTCGTGTTACCTGGCTGCCAGTCCTCGGTTCATGCAAAATCTTAAGGTCCTCGGTCTGGTCCAAGGCACCAAACCGCCCAATAATTCATTAATCGATAACTAAAACTTGAAATGTAGCTCTTCTTCCTGGCCGATTGCATCAACGTAGATTCTTATTCTGTGTTCTAGTGTGCTGCTTGTACTGTGTCTGTATACCGCATCACGCGACAAGGGCTTGCAGACGATAAATGTAACCGTTTCAGAGAGAAAAGCGACCACTGTGACGATCTGGCGTTATGTCGATTCGATAGTAAATGACGGAAACGGGAGATTTTCTTAGGTTTTTACTACATATTAACACTTTACACAATTTCTCGTGTTACCTGGCTGCCAGTCCTCGGTTCATGCAAACTCTTAAGGTCCTCGGTCTGGTCCAAGGCACCAAACCGCCCAATAATTCATTAATCGATAACTAAAACTTGAAATGTAGCTCTTCTTACTGGCCGATTGCATCAACGTAGATTCTTATTCTGTGTTCTAGTGTGCTGCTTGTACTGTGTCTGCATACCGCATCACGCGACAAGGGCTTGCAGACGATAAATGTAACCGTTTCAGAGAGAAAAGCGACCAATGTGACGATCTGGCGTTATGTCGATTCGATAGTAAATGACGGAAACGGGAGATTTTCTTAGGTTTTTACTACATATTAACACTTTACACAATTTCTCGTGTTACCTGGCTGCCAGTCCTCGGTTCATGCAAAATCTTAAGGTCCTCGGTCTGGTCCAAGGCACCAAACCGCCCAATAATTCATTAATCGATAACTAAAACTTGAAATGTAGCTCTTCTTACTGGGCGATTGCATAAACTTAAATGCTTCTTCAGTGTTCTACTATGCCGCTTGTAGTGACTCTGCATACCGCATCACGCGACAAGGGCTTGCAGACGATAAATGTAACCGTTTCAGAGAGAAAAGCGACCAATGTGACGATCTGGCGTTATGTCGATTCGATAGTAAATGACGGAAACGTTAGATTTTCTTAGGTTTTTACTACATATTAACACTTTACAGAATTCTCTTGTTACCTGGCTGCCAGTCCTCGGTTCATGCAAAATCTTAAGGTCCTCGGTCTGGTCCAAGGCACCAAACCGCCCAATAATTCATTAATCGATAACTAAAACTTGAAATGTAGCTCTTCTTACTGGGCGATTGCATCAACTTAGATGCTTCTTCAGTGTTCTACTATGCCGCTTGTAGTGACTCTGCATACCGCATCACGCGACAAGGGCTTGCAGACGATAAATGTAACCGTTTCCGAGAGAAAAGCGACCACTGTGACGATCTGGCGTTATGTCGATTCGATAGTAAATGACGGAAACGGGAGATTTTCTTAGGTTTTTACTACATATTAACACTTTACACAATTTCTCGTGTTACCTGGCTGCCAGTCCTCGGTTCATGCAAAATCTTAAGGTCCTCGGTCTGGTCCAAGGCACCAAACCGGCCAATAATTCATTAATCGATAACTAAAACTTGAAATGTAGCTCTCCTTACTGGCCTATTGCATCAACGTAGATTCTTATTCTGTGTTCTAGTGTGCTGCTTGTACTGTGTCTGCATACCGCATCACGCGACAAGGGCTTGCAGACGATAAATGTAACCGTTTCAGAGAGAAAAGCGACCAATGTGACGATCTGGCGTTATGTCGATTCGATAGTAAATGACGGAAACGGGAGATTTTCTTAGGTTTTTACTACATATTAACACTTTACACAATTTCTCGTGTTACCTGGCTGCCAGTCCTCGGTTCATGCAAAATCTTAAGGTCCTGGGTCTGGTCCAAGGCACCAAACCGCCCAATAATTCATTAATCGATAACAAACACTTGAAATGTAGCTCTTCTTACTGGCCGATTGCATCAACGTAGATTCTTATTCTGTGTTCTAGTGTGCTGCTTGTACTGTGTCTGCATACCGCATCACGCGACAAGGGGTTGCAGACGATAAATGTAACCGTTTCAGAGAGAAATGCGACCACAGTGACGATCTGGCGTTATGTCGATTCGATAGTAAATGACGGAAACGGGAGATTTTCTTAGGTTTTTACTACATATTAACACTTTACACAATTTCTCGTGTTACCTGGCTGCCAGTCCTCGGTTCATGCAAACTCTTAAGGTCCTCGGTCTGGTCCAAGGCACCAAACCGCCCAATAATTCATTAATCGATAACTAAAACTTGAAATGTAGCTCTTCTTACTGGGCGATTGCATAAACTTAGATGCTTCTTCAGTGTTCTACTATGCCGCCTGTAGTGACTCTGCATACCGCATCACGCGACAAGGGCTTGCAGACGATAAATGTAACCGTTTCAGAGAGAAAAGCGACCACTGTGACGATCTGGCGTTATGTCGATTCGATAGTAAATGACGGAAACGGGAGATTTTCTTAGGTTTTTACTACATATTAACACTTTACACAATTTCTCGTGTTACCTGGCTGCCAGTCCTCGGTTCATGCAAAATCTTAAGGTCCTCGGTCTGGTCCAAGGCACCAAACCGCCCAATAATTCATTAATCGATAACTAAAACTTGAAATGTAGCTCTTCTTCCTGGCCGATTGCATCAACGTAGATTCTTATTCTGTGTTCTAGTGTGCTGCTTGTACTGTGTCTGTATACCGCATCACGCGACAAGGGCTTACAGACGATAAATGTAACCGTTTCAGAGAGATAAACGACCACTGTGACGATCTGGCGTTATGTCGATTCGATAGTTAATGACGGAAACGGGAGATTTTCTTATGTTTTTACTACATATTAACACTTTACACAATTTCTCGTGTTACCTGGCTGCCAGTCCTCGGTTCATGCAAAATCTTAAGGTCCTCGGTCTGGTCCAAGGCACCAAACCGCCCAATAATTCATTAATCGATAACTAAAACTTGAAATGTAGCTCTTCTTACTGGCCGATTGCATCAACGTAGATTCTAATTCTGTGTTCTAGTGTGCTGCTTGTACTGTGTCTGCATACCGCATCACGCGACAAGGGCTTGCAGACGATAAATGTAACCGTTTCAGAGAGAAAAGCGACCACTGTGACGATCTGGCGTTATGTCGATTCGATAGTAAATGACGGAAACGGGAGATTTTCTTAGGTTTTTACTACATATTAACACTTTACACAATTTCTCGTGTTACCTTGCTGCCAGTCCTCGGTTCATGCAAAATCTTAAGGTCCTCGGTCTGGTCCAAGGCACCAACCGCCCAATAATTCATTAATCGATAACTAAAACTTGAAATGTAGCTCTTCTTACTGACCGATTGCATCAACGTAGATTTTTATTCTGTGTTCTAGTGTGCTGCTTGTACTGTGTCTGCATACCGCATCACGCGACAAGGGCTTGCAGACGATAAATGTAACCGTTTCAGAGAGAAAAACGACCACTGTGACGATCTGGCGTTATGTCGATTCGATAGTAAATGACGGAAACGGGAGATTTTCTTAGGTTTTTACTACATATTAACACTTTACACAATTTCTCGTGTTACCTGGCTGCCAGTCCTCGATTCATGCAAAATCTTAAGGTCCTCGGTCTGGTCCAAGGCACCAAACCGCCCAATAATTCATTAATCGATAACTAAAACTTGAAATGTAGCTCTTCTTACTGGCCGATTGCATCAACGTAGATTCTTATTCTGTGTTCTAGTGTGCTGCTTGTACTGTGTCTGCATACCGCATCACGCGACAAGGGCTTGCAGACGATAAATGTAACCGTTTCAGAGAGAAAAGCGACCACTGTGACGATCTGGCGTTATGTCGATTCGATAGTAATTGAAGGAAACGGGAGATTTTCTTAGGTTTTTACTACATATTAACACTTTACACAATTTCTCGTGTTACCTGGCTGCCAGTCCTCGGTTCATGCAAAATCTTAAGGTCCTCGGTCTGGTCCAAGGCACCAAACCGCACAATAATTCATTAATCGATAACTAAAACTAGAAATGTAGCTCTTCTTACTGGCCGATTGCATCAACGTAGATTCTTATTCTGTGTTCTAGTGTGCTGCTTGTACTGTGTCTGCATACCGCATCACGCGACAAGGGCTTGCAGACGATAAATGTAACCGTTTCAGAGAGAAAAGCGACCACTGTGACGATCTGGCGTTATGTCGATTCGATAGTAAATGACGGAAACGGGAGATTTTCTTAGGTTTTTACTACATATTAACACTTTACACAATTTCTCGTGTTACCTGGCTGCCAGTCCTCGGTTCATGCAAAATCTTAAGGTCCTCGGTCTGGTCCAAGGCACCAAACCGCCCAATAATTCATTAATCGATAACTAAAACTTGAAATGTAGCTCTTCTTACTGGCCGATTGCATCAACGTAGTTTCTTATTCTGTGTTCTAGTGTGCTGCTTGTACTGTGTCTGCATACCGCATCATGCGACAAGGGCTTGCAGACGATAAATGTAACCGTTTCAGAGAGAAAAGCGACCACTGTGACGTTCTAGCGTTATGTCGATTCGATAGTAAATGACGGAAACGGGAGATTTTCTTAGGTTTTTACTACATATTAACACTTTACACAATTTCTCGTGTTACCTGGCTGCCAGTCCTCGGTTCATGCAAACTCTTAAGGTCCTCGGTCTGGTCCAAGGCACCAAACCGCCCAATAATTCATTAATCGATAACTAAAACTTGAAATGTAGCTCTTCTTACTGGGCGATTGCATAAACTTAGATGCTTCTTCAGTGTTCTACTATGCCGCCTGTAGTGACTCTGCATACCGCATCACGCGACAAGGGCTTGCAGACGATAAATGTAACCGTTTCAGAGAGAAAAGCGACCACTGTGACGATCTGGCGTTATGTCGATTCGATAGTAAATGACGGAAACGGGAGATTTTCTTAGGTTTTTACTACATATTAACACTTTACACAATTTCTCGTGTTACCTGGCTGCCAGTCCTCGGTTCATGCAAAATCTTAAGGTCCTCGGTCTGGTCCAAGGCACCAAACCGCCCAATAATTCATTAATCGATAACTAAAACTTGAAATGTAGCTCTTCTTCCTGGCCGATTGCATCAACGTAGATTCTTATTCTGTGTTCTAGTGTGCTGCTTGTACTGTGTCTGTATACCGCATCACGCGACAAGGGCTTACAGACGATAAATGTAACCGTTTCAGAGAGATAAACGACCACTGTGACGATCTGGCGTTATGTCGATTCGATAGTTAATGACGGAAACGGGAGATTTTCTTATGTTTTTACTACATATTAACACTTTACACAATTTCTCGTGTTACCTGGCTGCCAGTCCTCGGTTCATGCAAAATCTTAAGGTCCTCGGTCTGGTCCAAGGCACCAAACCGCCCAATAATTCATTAATCGATAACTAAAACTTGAAATGTAGCTCTTCTTACTGGCCGATTGCATCAACGTAGATTCTAATTCTGTGTTCTAGTGTGCTGCTTGTACTGTGTCTGCATACCGCATCACGCGACAAGGGCTTGCAGACGATAAATGTAACCGTTTCAGAGAGAAAAGCGACCACTGTGACGATCTGGCGTTATGTCGATTCGATAGTAAATGACGGAAACGGGAGATTTTCTTAGGTTTTTACTACATATTAACACTTTACACAATTTCTCGTGTTACCTTGCTGCCAGTCCTCGGTTCATGCAAAATCTTAAGGTCCTCGGTCTGGTCCAAGGCACCAACCGCCCAATAATTCATTAATCGATAACTAAAACTTGAAATGTAGCTCTTCTTACTGACCGATTGCATCAACGTAGATTTTTATTCTGTGTTCTAGTGTGCTGCTTGTACTGTGTCTGCATACCGCATCACGCGACAAGGGCTTGCAGACGATAAATGTAACCGTTTCAGAGAGAAAAACGACCACTGTGACGATCTGGCGTTATGTCGATTCGATAGTAAATGACGGAAACGGGAGATTTTCTTAGGTTTTTACTACATATTAACACTTTACACAATTTCTCGTGTTACCTGGCTGCCAGTCCTCGATTCATGCAAAATCTTAAGGTCCTCGGTCTGGTCCAAGGCACCAAACCGCCCAATAATTCATTAATCGATAACTAAAACTTGAAATGTAGCTCTTCTTACTGGCCGATTGCATCAACGTAGATTCTTATTCTGTGTTCTAGTGTGCTGCTTGTACTGTGTCTGCATACCGCATCACGCGACAAGGGCTTGCAGACGATAAATGTAACCGTTTCAGAGAGAAAAGCGACCACTGTGACGATCTGGCGTTATGTCGATTCGATAGTAATTGAAGGAAACGGGAGATTTTCTTAGGTTTTTACTACATATTAACACTTTACACAATTTCTCGTGTTACCTGGCTGCCAGTCCTCGGTTCATGCAAAATCTTAAGGTCCTCGGTCTGGTCCAAGGCACCAAACCGCACAATAATTCATTAATCGATAACTAAAACTAGAAATGTAGCTCTTCTTACTGGCCGATTGCATCAACGTAGATTCTTATTCTGTGTTCTAGTGTGCTGCTTGTACTGTGTCTGCATACCGCATCACGCGACAAGGGCTTGCAGACGATAAATGTAACCGTTTCAGAGAGAAAAGCGACCACTGTGACGATCTGGCGTTATGTCGATTCGATAGTAAATGACGGAAACGGGAGATTTTCTTAGGTTTTTACTACATATTAACACTTTACACAATTTCTCGTGTTACCTGGCTGCCAGTCCTCGGTTCATGCAAAATCTTAAGGTCCTCGGTCTGGTCCAAGGCACCAAACCGCCCAATAATTCATTAATCGATAACTAAAACTTGAAATGTAGCTCTTCTTACTGGCCGATTGCATCAACGTAGTTTCTTATTCTGTGTTCTAGTGTGCTGCTTGTACTGTGTCTGCATACCGCATCATGCGACAAGGGCTTGCAGACGATAAATGTAACCGTTTCAGAGAGAAAAGCGACCACTGTGACGTTCTAGCGTTATGTCGATTCGATAGTAAATGACGGAAACGGGAGATTTTCTTAGGTTTTTACTACATATTAACACTTTACACAATTTCTCGTGTTACCTGGCTGCCAGTCCCCGGTTCATGCAAAATCTTAAGGTCCTCGGTCTGGTCCAAGGCACCAAACCGCCCAAAAATTCATTAATCGATAACTAAAACTTGAAATGTAGCTCTTCTTACTGGCCGATTGCATCCACGTAGATTCTTATTCTGTGTTCTAGTGTGCTGCTTGTACTGTGTCTGCATACCGCATCACGCGACAAGGGCTTGCAGACGATAAATGTAACCGTTTCAGAGAGAAAAGCGACCACTGTGACGATCTGGCGTTATGTCGTTTCGATAGTAAATGACGGAAACGGGAGATTTTCTTTGGTTTTTACTACATATTAACAGTTTACACAATTCCTCGTGTTACCTGGCTGCCAGTCCTCGGTTCATGCAAAATCTTAAGGTCCTCGGTCTGGTCCAAGGCACCAAACCGCCCAATAATTCATTAATCGATAACTAAAACTTGAAATGTAGCTCTTCTTACTGGGCGATTGAATAAACTTAGATGCTTCTTCAGTGTTCTACTATGCCGCTTGTAGTAACTCTGCATACCGCATCACGCGACAAGGGCTTGCAGACGATAAATGTAACCGTTTCAGAGAGTAAAGCGACCACTGTGACGATCTGGCGTTATGTCGATTCGATAGTAAATGACGGAAACGGGAGATTTTCTTAGGTTTTTACTACATATTAACACTTTACACAATTTCTCGTGTTACCTGGCTGCCAGTCCTCGGTTCATGCAAAATCTTAAGGTCCTCGGTCTGGTCCAAGGCACCAAACCGCCCAATAATTCATTAATCGATAACTAAAACTTGAAATGTAGCTCTTCTTCCTGGCCGATTGCATCAACGTAGATTCTTATTCTGTGTTCTAGTGTGCTGCTTGTACTGTGTCTGTATACCGCATCACGCGACAAGGGCTTGCAGACGATAAATGTAACCGTTTCAGAGAGAAAAGCGACCACTGTGACGATCTGGCGTTATGTCGATTCGATAGTAAATGACGGAAACGGGAGATTTTCTTAGGTTTTTACTACATATTAACACTTTACACAATTTCTCGTGTTACCTGGCTGCCAGTCCTCGGTTCATGCAAACTCTTAAGGTCCTCGGTCTGGTCCAAGGCACCAAACCGCCCAATAATTCATTAATCGATAACTAAAACTTGAAATGTAGCTCTTCTTACTGGCCGATTGCATCAACGTAGATTCTTATTCTGTGTTCTAGTGTGCTGCTTGTACTGTGTCTGCATACCGCATCACGCGACAAGGGCTTGCAGACGATAAATGTAACCGTTTCAGAGAGAAAAGCGACCAATGTGACGATCTGGCGTTATGTCGATTCGATAGTAAATGACGGAAACGGGAGATTTTCTTAGGTTTTTACTACATATTAACACTTTACACAATTTCTCGTGTTACCTGGCTGCCAGTCCTCGGTTCATGCAAAATCTTAAGATCCTCGGTCTGGTCCAAGGCACCAAACCGCCCAATAATTCATTAATCGATAACTAAAACTTTAACTGCAGCTCTTCTTACTGGGCGATTGCATAAACTTAGATGCTTCTTCAGTGTTCTACTATGCCGCTTGTAGTGACTCTGCATACCGCATCACGCGACAAGGGCTTGCAGACGATAAATGTAACCGTTTCAGAGAGAAAAGCGACCACTGTGACGATCTGGCGTTATGTCGATTCGATAGTAAATGACGGAAACGGGAGATTTTCTTAGGTTTTTACTACATATTAACACTTTACACAATTTCTCGTGTTACCTGGCTGCCAGTCCTCGGTTCATGCAAACTCTTAAGGTCCTCGGTCTGGTCCAAGGCACCAAACCGCCCAATAATTCATTAATCGATAACTAAAAATTGAAATGTAGCTTTTCTTACTGGCCGATTGCATCAACGTAGATTCTTATTCTGTGTTCTAGTGTGCTGCTTGTACTGTGTCTGCATACCGCATCACGCGACAAGGGCTTGCAGACGATAAATGTAACCGTTTCAGAGAGAAAAGCGACCACTGTGACGATCTGGCGTTATGTCGATTCGATAGTAAATGACGGAATCGGGAGATTTTCTTAGGTTTTTACTACATATTAACACTTTACACAATTTCTCGTGTTACCTGGCTGCCAGTCCTCGGTTCATGAAAATCTTAAGGTTCTCGGTCTGGTCCAAGGCACCAAACCGCCCAATAATTCATTAATCGATAACTAAAACTTGAAATGTAGCTCTTCTTACTGGCCGATTGCATCAACGTAGATTCTTATTCTGTGTTCTAGTGTGCTGCTTGTACTGTGTCTGCATACCGCATCACGCGACAAGGGGTTGCAGACGATAAATGTAACCGTTTCAGAGAGAAATGCGACCACTGTGACGATCTGGCGTTATGTCGATTCGATAGTAAATGACGGAAACGGGAGATTTTCTTAGGTTTTTACTACATATTAACACTTTACACAATTTCTCGTGTTACCTGGCTGCCAGTCCCCGGTTCATGCAAAATCTTAAGGTCCTCGGTCTGGTCCAAGGCACCAAACCGCCCAAAAATTCATTAATCGATAACTAAAACTTGAAATGTAGCTCTTCTTACTGGCCGATTGCATCCACGTAGATTCTTATTCTGTGTTCTAGTGTGCTGCTTGTACTGTGTCTGCATACCGCATCACGCGACAAGGGCTTGCAGACGATAAATGTAACCGTTTCAGAGAGAAAAGCGACCACTGTGACGATCTGGCGTTATGTCGTTTCGATAGTAAATGACGGAAACGGGAGATTTTCTTTGGTTTTTACTACATATTAACAGTTTACACAATTCCTCGTGTTACCTGGCTGCCAGTCCTCGGTTCATGCAAAATCTTAAGGTCCTCGGTCTGGTCCAAGGCACCAAACCGCCCAATAATTCATTAATCGATAACTAAAACTTGAAATGTAGCTCTTCTTACTGGGCGATTGAATAAACTTAGATGCTTCTTCAGTGTTCTACTATGCCGCTTGTAGTAACTCTGCATACCGCATCACGCGACAAGGGCTTGCAGACGATAAATGTAACCGTTTCAGAGAGTAAAGCGACCACTGTGACGATCTGGCGTTATGTCGATTCGATAGTAAATGACGGAAACGGGAGATTTTCTTAGGTTTTTACTACATATTAACACTTTACACAATTTCTCGTGTTACCTGGCTGCCAGTCCTCGGTTCATGCAAAATCTTAAGGTCCTCGGTCTGGTCCAAGGCACCAAACCGCCCAATAATTCATTAATCGATAACTAAAACTTGAAATGTAGCTCTTCTTCCTGGCCGATTGCATCAACGTAGATTCTTATTCTGTGTTCTAGTGTGCTGCTTGTACTGTGTCTGTATACCGCATCACGCGACAAGGGCTTGCAGACGATAAATGTAACCGTTTCAGAGAGAAAAGCGACCACTGTGACGATCTGGCGTTATGTCGATTCGATAGTAAATGACGGAAACGGGAGATTTTCTTAGGTTTTTACTACATATTAACACTTTACACAATTTCTCGTGTTACCTGGCTGCCAGTCCTCGGTTCATGCAAACTCTTAAGGTCCTCGGTCTGGTCCAAGGCACCAAACCGCCCAATAATTCATTAATCGATAACTAAAACTTGAAATGTAGCTCTTCTTACTGGCCGATTGCATCAACGTAGATTCTTATTCTGTGTTCTAGTGTGCTGCTTGTACTGTGTCTGCATACCGCATCACGCGACAAGGGCTTGCAGACGATAAATGTAACCGTTTCAGAGAGAAAAGCGACCAATGTGACGATCTGGCGTTATGTCGATTCGATAGTAAATGACGGAAACGGGAGATTTTCTTAGGTTTTTACTACATATTAACACTTTACACAATTTCTCGTGTTACCTGGCTGCCAGTCCTCGGTTCATGCAAAATCTTAAGATCCTCGGTCTGGTCCAAGGCACCAAACCGCCCAATAATTCATTAATCGATAACTAAAACTTTAACTGCAGCTCTTCTTACTGGGCGATTGCATAAACTTAGATGCTTCTTCAGTGTTCTACTATGCCGCTTGTAGTGACTCTGCATACCGCATCACGCGACAAGGGCTTGCAGACGATAAATGTAACCGTTTCAGAGAGAAAAGCGACCACTGTGACGATCTGGCGTTATGTCGATTCGATAGTAAATGACGGAAACGGGAGATTTTCTTAGGTTTTTACTACATATTAACACTTTACACAATTTCTCGTGTTACCTGGCTGCCAGTCCTCGGTTCATGCAAACTCTTAAGGTCCTCGGTCTGGTCCAAGGCACCAAACCGCCCAATAATTCATTAATCGATAACTAAAAATTGAAATGTAGCTTTTCTTACTGGCCGATTGCATCAACGTAGATTCTTATTCTGTGTTCTAGTGTGCTGCTTGTACTGTGTCTGCATACCGCATCACGCGACAAGGGCTTGCAGACGATAAATGTAACCGTTTCAGAGAGAAAAGCGACCACTGTGACGATCTGGCGTTATGTCGATTCGATAGTAAATGACGGAATCGGGAGATTTTCTTAGGTTTTTACTACATATTAACACTTTACACAATTTCTCGTGTTACCTGGCTGCCAGTCCTCGGTTCATGAAAATCTTAAGGTTCTCGGTCTGGTCCAAGGCACCAAACCGCCCAATAATTCATTAATCGATAACTAAAACTTGAAATGTAGCTCTTCTTACTGGCCGATTGCATCAACGTAGATTCTTATTCTGTGTTCTAGTGTGCTGCTTGTACTGTGTCTGCATACCGCATCACGCGACAAGGGGTTGCAGACGATAAATGTAACCGTTTCAGAGAGAAATGCGACCACTGTGACGATCTGGCGTTATGTCGATTCGATAGTAAATGACGGAAACGGGAGATTTTCTTAGGTTTTTACTACATATTAACACTTTACACAATTTCTCGTGTTACCTGGCTGCCAGTCCTCGGTTCATGCAAACTCTTATGGTCCTCGGTCTGGTCCAAGGCACCAAACCGCCCAATAATTCATTAATCGATAACTAAAACTTGAAATGTAGCTCTTCTTACTGGGCGATTGCATAAACTTAGATGCTTCTTCAGTGTTCTACTATGCCGCCTGTAGTGACTCTGCATACCGCATCACGCGACAAGGGCTTGCAGACGATAAATGTAACCGTTTCAGAGAGAAAAGCGACCACTGTGACGATCTGGCGTTATGTCGATTCGATAGTAAATGACGGAAACGGGAGATTTTCTTAGGTTTTTACTACATATTAACACTTTACACAATTTCTCGTGTTACCTGGCTGCCAGTCCTCGGTTCATGCAAAATCTTAAGGTCCTCGGTCTGGTCCAAGGCATCAAACCGCCCAATAATTCATTAATCGATAACTAAAACTTGAAATGTAGCTCTTCTTCCTGGCCGATTGCATCAACGTAGATTCTTATTCTGTGTTCTAGTGTGCTGCTTGTACTGTGTCTGTATACCGCATCACGCGACAAGGGCTTACAGACGATAAATGTAACCGTTTCAGAGAGAAAAACGACCACTGTGACGATCTGGCGTTATGTCGATTCGATAGTAAATGACGGAAACGGGAGATTTTCTTAGGTTTTTACTACATATTAACACTTTACACAATTTCTCGTGTTACCTTGCTGCCAGTCCTCGGTTCATGCAAAATCTTAAGGTCCTCGGTCTGGTCCAAGGCACCAAACCGCCCAATAATTCATTAATCGATAACTAAAACTTGAAATGTAGCTCTTCTTACTGACCGATTGCATCAACGTAGATTCTTATTCTGTGTTCTAGTGTGCTGCTTGTACTGTGTCTGCATACCGCATCACGCGACAAGGGCTTGCAGACGATAAATGTAACCGTTTCAGAGAGAAAAGCGACCACTGTGGCGATCTGGCGTTATGTCGATTCGATAGTAATTGACGGAAACGGGAGATTTTCTTAGGTTTTTACTACATATTAACACTTTACACAATTTCTCGTGTTACCTGGCTGCCAGTCCTCGGTTCATGCAAAATCTTAAGGTCCTCGGTCTGGTCCAAGGCACCAAACCGCCCAATAATTCATTAATCGATAACTAAAACTTGAAATGTAGCTCTTCTTACTGGCCGATTGCATTAACGTAGATTCTTATTCTGTGTTCTAGTGTGCTGCTTGTACTGTGTCTGCATACCGCATCACGCGACAAGGGCTTGCAGACGATAAATGTAACCGTTTCAGAGAGAAAAGCGACCACTGTGACGATCTGGCGTTATGTCGATTCGATAGTAAATGACGGAAACGGGAGATTTTCTTAGGTTTTTACTACATATTAACACTTTACACAATTTCTCGTGTTACCTGGCTGCCAGTCCTCGGTTCATGCAAAATCTTAAGGTCCTCGGTCTGGTCCAAGGCACCAAACCGCCCAATAATTCATTAATCGATAACTAAAACTTGAAATGTAGCTCTTCTTACTGGCCGATTGCATCAACGTAGTTTCTTATTCTGTGTTCTAGTGTGCTGCTTGTACTGTGTCTGCATACCGCATCACGCGACAAGGGCTTGCAGACGATAAATGTAACCGTTTCAGAGAGAAAAGCGACCACTGTGACGTTCTAGCGTTATGTCGATTCGATAGTAAATGACGGAAACGGGAGATTTTCTCAGGTTTTTACTACATATTAACACTTTACACAATTTCTCGTGTTACCTGGCTGCCAGTCCCCGGTTCATGCAAAATCTTAAGGTCCTCGGTCTGGTCCAAGGCACCAAACCGCCCAAAAATTCATTAATCGATAACTAAAACTTGAAATGTAGCTCTTCTTACTGGCCGATTGCATCCACGTAGATTCTTATTCTGTGTTCTAGTGTGCTGCTTGTACTGTGTCTGCATACCGCATCACGCGACAAGGGCTTGCAGACGATAAATGTAACCGTTTCAGAGAGAAAAGCGACCACTGTGACGATCTGGCGTTATGTCGATTCGATAGTAAATGACGGAAACGGGAGATTTTCTTTGGTTTTTACTACATATTAACACTTTACACAATTTCTCGTGTTACCTGGCTGCCAGTCCTCGGTTCATGCAAAATCTTAAGGTCCTCGGTCTGGTCCAAGGCACCAAAGCGCCCAATAATTCATTAATCGATAACTAAAACTTGAAATGTAGCTCTTCTTACTGGGCGATTGCATAAACTTAGATGCTTCTTCAGTGTTCTACTATGCCGCTTGTAGTGACTCTGCATACCGCATCACGCGACAAGGGCTTGCAGACGATAAATGTAACCGTTTCAGAGAGTAAAGCGACCACTGTGACGATCTGGCGTTATGTCGATTCGATAGTAAATGACGGAAACGGGAGATTTTCTTAGGTTTTTACTACATATTAACACTTTACACAATTTCTCGTGTTACCTGGCTGCCAGTCCTCGGTTCATGCAAAATCTTAAGGTCCTCGGTCTGGTCCAAGGCACCAAACCGCCCAATAATTCATTAATCGATAACTAAAACTTGAAATGTAGCTCTTCTTCCTGGCCGATTGCATCAACGTAGATTCTTATTCTGTGTTCTAGTGTGCTGCTTGTACTGTGTCTGTATACCGCATCACGCGACAATGGCTTGCAGACGATAAATGTAACCGTTTCAGAGAGAAAAACGACCACTGTGACGATCTGGCGTTATGTCGATTCGATAGTAAATGACGGAAACGGGAGATTTTCTTAGGTTTTTACTACATATTAACACTTTACACAATTTCTCGTGTTACCTGGCTGCCAGTCCTCGGTTCATGCAAATTCTTAAGGTCCTCGGTCTGGTCCAAGGCACCAAACCGCCCAATAATTCATTAATCGATAACTAAAACTTGAAATGTAGCTCTTCTTACTGGCCGATTGCATCAACGTAGATTCTTATTCTGTGTTCTAGTGTGCTGCTTGTACTGTGTCTGCATACCGCATCACGCGACAAGGGCTTGCAGACGATAAATGTAACCGTTTCAGAGAGAAAAGCGACCAATGTGACGATCTGGCGTTATGTCGATTCGATAGTAAATGACGGAAACGGGAGATTTTCTTAGGTTTTTACTACATATTAACACTTTACACAATTTCTCGTGTTACCTGGCTGCCAGTCCTCGGTTCATGCAAAATCTTAAGATCCTCGGTCTGGTCCAAGGCACCAAACCGCCCAATAATTCATTAATCGATAACTAAAACTTTAACTGCAGCTCTTCTTACTGGGCGATTGCATAAACTTAGAAGCTTCTTCAGTGTTCTACTATGCCGCTTGTAGTGACTCTGCATACCGCATCACGCGACAAGGGCTTGCAGACGATAAATGTAACCGTTTCAGAGAGAAAAGCGACCACTGTGACGATCTGGCGTTATGTCGATTCGATAGTAAATGACGGAAACGGGAGATTTTCTTAGGTTTTTACTACATATTAACACTTTACACAATTTCACAGTTACCTGGCTGCCAGTCTTCGGTTCATGCAAAATCTTAAGGTCCTCGGTCTGGTCCAAGGCACCAAACCGCCCAATAATTCATTAATCGATAACTAAAAATTGAAATGTAGCTTTTCTTACTGGCCGATTGCATCAACGTAGATTCTTATTCTGTGTTCTAGTGTGCTGCTTGTACTGTGTCTGCATACCGCATCACGCGACAAGGGCTTGCAGACGATAAATGTAACCGTTTCAGAGAGAAAAGCGACCAATGTGACGATCTGGCGTTATGTCGATTCGATAGTAAATGACGGAAACGGGAGATTTTCTTAGGTTTTTACTACATATTAACACTTTACACAATTTCTCGTGTTACCTGGCTGCCAGTCATCGGTTCATGCAAAATCTTAAGGTCCTCGGTCTGGTCCAAGGCACCAAACCGCCCAATAATTCATTAATCGATAACTAAAACTTGAAATGTAGCTCTTCTTACTGGGCGATTGCATAAACTTAGATGCTTCTTCAGTGTTCTACTATGCCGCTTGTAGTGACTCTGCATACCGCATCACGCGACAAGGGCTTGCAGACGATAAATGTAACCGTTTCAGAGAGAAAAGCGACCACTGTGACGATCTGTCGTTATGTCGATTCGATAGTAAATGACGGAAACGGGAGATTTTCTTGGGTTTTTACTACATATTAACACTTTACACAATTTCTCGTGTTACCTGGCTGCCAGTCCTCGGTTCATGCAAAATCTTAAGGTCCTCGGTCTGGTCCAAGGCACCAAACCGCCCAATAATTCATTAATCGATAACTAAAACTTGAAATGTAGCTCTTCTTCCTGGCCGATTGCATCAACGTAGATTCTTATTCTGTGTTCTAGTGTGCTGCTTGTACTGTGTCTGCATACCGCATCACGCGACAAGGACTTGCAGACGATAAATGTAACCGTTTCAGAGAGAAAAACGACCACTGTGACGATCTGGCGTTATGTCGATTCGATAGTAAATGACGGAAACGGGAGATTTTCTTAGGTTTTTACTACATATTAACATTTTACACAATTTCTCGTGTTACCTGGCTGCCAGTCCTCGGTTCATGCAAAATCTTAAGGTCCTCGGTCTGGTCCAAGGCACCAAACCGCCCAATAATTCATTAATCGATAACTAAAACTTGAAATGTAGCTCTTCTTACTGGCCGATTGCATCAACGTAGATTCTTATTCTGTGTTCTAGTGTGCTGCTTGTACTGTGTCTGCATACCGCATCACGCGACAAGGGCTTGCAGACGATAAATGTAACCGTTTCAGAGAGAAAAGCGACCACTGTGACGATCTGGCGTTATGTCGATTCGATAGTAAATGACGGAAACGGGAGATTTTCTTAGGTTTTTACTACATATTAACACTTTACACAATTTCTCGTGTTACCTGGCTGCCAGTCCTCGGTTCGTGCAAAATCTTAAGGTCCTCGGTCTGGTCCAAGGCACCAAACCGCCCAATAATTCATTAATCGATAACTAAAACTTGAAATGTAGCTCTTCTTACTGACCGATTGCATCAACGTAGATTTTTATTCTGTGTTCTAGTGTGCTGCTTGTACTGTGTCTGCATACCGCATCACGCGACAAGGGCTTGCAGACGATAAATGTAACCGTTTCAGAGAGAAAAACGACCACTGTGACGATCTGGCGTTATGTCGATTCGATAGTAAATGACGGAAACGGGAGATTTTCTTAGGTTTTTACTACATATTAACACTTTACACAATTTCTCGTGTTACCTGGCTGCCAGTCCTCGATTCATGCAAAATCTTAAGGTCCTCGGTCTGGTCCAAGGCACCAAACCGCCCAATAATTCATTAATCGATAACTAAAACTTGAAATGTAGCTCTTCTTACTGGCCGATTGCATCAACGTAGATTCTTATTCTGTGTTCTAGTGTGCTGCTTGTACTGTGTCTGCATACCGCATCACGCGACAAGGGCTTGCAGACGATAAATGTAACCGTTTCAGAGAGAAAAGCGACCACTGTGACGATCTGGCGTTATGTCGATTCGATAGTAATTGACGGAAACGGGAGATTTTCTTAGGTTTTTACTACATATTAACACTTTACACAATTTCTCGTGTTACCTGGCTGCCAGTCCTCGGTTCATGCAAAATCTTAAGGTCCTCGGTCTGGTCCAAGGCACCAAACCGCCCAATAATTCATTAATCGATAACTAAAACTTGAAATGTAGCTCTTCTTCTGGCCGATTGCGTCAACGTAGATTCTTATTCTGTGTTCTAGTGTGCTGCTTGTACTGTGTCTGCATACCGCATCACGCGACAAGGGCTTGCAGACGATAAATGTAACCGTTTCAGAGAGAAAAGCGACCACTGTGACGATCTGGCGTTATGTCGATTCGATAGTAAATGAAGGAAACGGGAGATTTTCTTAGGTTTTTACTACATATTAACACTTTACACAATTTCTCGTGTTACCTGGCTGCCAGTCCTCGGTTCATGCAAAATCTTAAGGTCCTCGGTCTGGTCCAAGGCACCAAACCGCCCAATAATTCATTAATCGATAACTAAAACTTGAAATGTAGCTCTTCTTACTGGCCGATTGCATCAACGTAGTTTCTTATTCTGTGTTCTAGTGTGCTGCTTGTACTGTGTCTGCATACCGCATCACGCGACAAGGGCTTGCAGACGATAAATGTAACCGTTTCAGAGAGAAAAGCGACCACTGTGACGTTCTAGCGTTATGTCGATTCGATAGTAAATGACGGAAACGGGAGATTTTCTTAGGTTTTTACTACATATTAACACTTTACACAATTTCTCGTGTTACCTGGCTGCCAGTCCCCGGTTCATGCAAAATCTTAAGGTCCTCGGTCTGGTCCAAGGCACCAAACCGCCCAAAAATTCATTAATCGATAACTAAAACTTGAAATGTAGCTCTTCTTACTGGCCGATTGCATCCACGTAGATTCTTATTCTGTGTTCTAGTGTGCTGCTTGTACTGTGTCTGCATACCGCATCACGCGACAAGGGCTTGCAGACGATAAATGTAACCGTTTCAGAGAGAAAAGCGACCACTGTGACGATCTGGCGTTATGTCGATTCGATAGTAAATGACGGAAACGGGAGATTTTCTTTGGTTTTTACTACATATTAACACTTTACACAATTTCTCGTGTTACCTGGCTGCCAGTCCTCGGTTCATGCAAAATCTTAAGGTCCTCGGTCTGGTCCAAGGCACCAAACCGCCCAATAATTCATTAATCGATAACTAAAACTTGAAATGTAGCTCTTCTTACTGGGCGATTGCATAAACTTAGATGCTTCTTCAGTGTTCTACTATGCCGCTTGTAGTGACTCTGCATACCGCATCACGCGACAAGGGCTTGCAGACGATAAATGTAACCGTTTCAGAGAGAAAAACGACCACTGTGACGATCTGGCGTTATGTCGATTCGATAGTAAATGACGGAAACGGGAGATTTTCTTAGGTTTTTACTACATATTAACACTTTACACAATTTCTCGTGTTACCTGGCTGCCAGTCCTCGGTTCATGCAAAATCTTAAGGTCCTCGGTCTGCTCCAAGGCACCAAACCGCCCAATAATTCATTAATCGATAACTAAAACTTGAAATGTAGCTCTTCTTACTGGCCGATTGCATCAACGTAGATTCTTATTCTGTGTTCTAGTGTGCTGCTTGTACTGTGTCTGCATACCGCATCACGCGACAAGGGCTTGCAGACGATAAATGTAACCGTTTCAGAGAGAAAAGCGACCAATGTGACGATCTGGCGTTATGTCGATTCGATAGTAAATGACGGAAACGGGAGATTTTCTTAGGTTTTTACTACATATTAACACTTTACACAATTTCTCGTGTTACCTGGCTGCCAGTCCTCGGTTCATGCAAAATCTTAAGATCCTCGGTCTGGTCCAAGGCACCAAACCGCCCAATAATTCATTAATCGATAACTAAAACTTTAACTGCAGCTCTTCTTACTGGGCGATTGCATAAACTTAGATGCTTCTTCAGTGTTCTACTATGCCGCTTGTAGTGGCTCTGCATACCGCATCACGCGACAAGGGCTTGCAGACGATAAATGTAACCGTTTCAGAGAGAAAAGCGACCACTGTGACGATCTGGCGTTATGTCGATTCGATAGTAAATGACGGAAACGGGAGATTTTCTTAGGTTTTTACTACATATTAACACTTTACACAATTTCACAGTTACCTGGCTGCCAGTCCTCGGTTCATGCAAAATCTTAAGGTCCTCGGTCTGGTCCAAGGCACCAAACCGCCCAATAATTCATTAATCGATAACTAAAACTTGAAATGTAGCTCTTCTTACTGGCCGATTGCATCAACGTAGTTTCTTATTCTGTGTTCTAGTGTGCTGCTTGTACTGTGTCTGCATACCGCATCACGCGACAAGGGCTTGCAGACGATAAATGTAACCGTTTCAGAGAGAAAAGCGACCACTGTGACGTTCTAGCGTTATGTCGATTCGATAGTAAATGACGGAAACGGGAGATTTTCTTAGGTTTTTACTACATATTAACACTTTACACAATTTCTCGTGTTACCTGGCTGCCAGTCCCCGGTTCATGCAAAATCTTAAGGTCCTCGGTCTGGTCCAAGGCACCAAACCGCCCAATAATTCATTAATCGATAACTAAAACTTTAACTGCAGCTCTTCTTACTGGGCGATTGCATAAACTTAGATGCTTCTTCAGTGTTCTACTATGCCGCTTGTAGTGGCTCTGCATACCGCATCACGCGACAAGGGCTTGCAGACGATAAATGTAACCGTTTCAGAGAGAAAAGCGACCACTGTGACGATCTGGCGTTATGTCGATTCGATAGTAAATGACGGAAACGGGAGATTTTCTTAGGTTTTTACTACATATTAACACTTTACACAATTTCACAGTTACCTGGCTGCCAGTCCTCGGTTCATGCAAAATCTTAAGGTCCTCGGTCTGGTCCAAGGCACCAAACCGCCCAATAATTCTTTAATCGATAACTAAAACTTGAAATGTAGCTCTTCTTACTGGCCGATTGCATCAACGTAGTTTCTTATTCTGTGTTCTAGTGTGCTGCTTGTACTGTGTCTGCATACCGCATCACGCGACAAGGGCTTGCAGACGATAAATGTAACCGTTTCAGAGAGAAAAGCGACCACTGTGACGTTCTAGCGTTATGTCGATTCGATAGTAAATGACGGAAACGGGAGATTTTCTTAGGTTTTTACTACATATTAACACTTTACACAATTTCTCGTGTTACCTGGCTGCCAGTCCCCGGTTCATGCAAAATCTTAAGGTCCTCGGTCTGGTCCAAGGCACCAAACCGCCCAAAAATTCATTAATCGATAACTAAAACTTGAAATGTAGCTCTTCTTACTGGCCGATTGCATCCACGTAGATTCTTATTCTGTGTTCTAGTGTGCTGCTTGTACTGTGTCTGCATACCGCATCACGCGACAAGGGCTTGCAGACGATAAATGTAACCGTTTCAGAGAGAAAAGCGACCACTGTGACGATCTGGCGTTATGTCGATTCGATAGTAAATGACGGAAACGGGAGATTTTCTTTGGTTTTTACTACATATTAACACTTTACACAATTTCTCGTGTTACCTGGCTGCCAGTCCTCGGTTCATGCAAAATCTTAAGGTCCTCGGTCTGGTCCAAGGCACCAAACCGCCCAATAATTCATTAATCGATAACTAAAACTTGAAATGTAGCTCTTCTTACTGGGCGATTGCATAAACTTAGATGCTTCTTCAGTGTTCTACTATGCCGCTTGTAGTGACTCTGCATACCGCATCACGCGACAAGGGCTTGCAGACGATAAATGTAACCGTTTCAGAGAGAAAAACGACCACTGTGACGATCTGGCGTTATGTCGATTCGATAGTAAATGACGGAAACGGGAGATTTTCTTAGGTTTTTACTACATATTAACACTTTACACAATTTCACAGTTACCTGGCTGCCAGTCCTCGGTTCATGCAAAATCTTAAGGTCCTCGGTCTGGTCCAAGGCACCAAACCGCCCAATAATTCAGTAATCGATAACTAAAAATTGAAATGTAGCTTTTCTTACTGGCCGATTGCATCAACGTAGATTCTTATTCTGTGTTCTAGTGTGCTGCTTGTACTGTGTCTGCATACCGCATCACGCGACAAGGGCTTGCAGACGATAAATGTAACCGTTTCAGAGAGAAAAGCGACCACTGTGACGATCTGGCGTTATGTCGATTCGATAGTAAATGACGGAATCGGGAGATTTTCTTAGGTTTTTACTACATATTAACACTTTACACAATTTCTCGTGTTACCTGGCTGCCAGTCCTCGGTTCATGAAAATCTTAAGGTTCTCGGTCTGGTCCAAGGCACCAAACCGCCCAATAATTCATTAATCGATAACTAAAACTTGAAATGTAGCTCCTCATACTGGCCGATTGCATCAACGTAGATTCTTATTCTGTGTTCTAGTGTGCTGCTTGTACTGTGTCTGCATACCGCATCACGCGACAAGGGCTTGCAGACGATAAATGTAACCGTTTCAGAGAGAAAAGCGACCAATGTGACGATCTGGCGTTATGTCGATTCGATAGTAAATGACGGAAACGGGAGATTTTCTTAGGTTTTTACTACATATTAACACTTTACACAATTTCTCGTGTTACCTGGCTGCCAGTCCTCGGTTCATGCAAAATCTTAAGGTCCTCGGTCTGGTCCAAGGCACCAAACCGCCCAATATTTCATTAATCGATAACTAAAACTTGAAATGTAGCTCTCCTTACTGGGCGATTGCATAAACTTAGATGCTTCTTCAGTGTTCTACTATGCCGCTTGTAGTGACTCTGCATACCGCATCACGCGACAAGGGCTTGCAGACGATAAATGTAACCGTTTCAGAGAGAAAAGCGACCACTGTGACGATCTGTCGTTATGTCGATTCGATAGTAAATGACGGAAACGGGAGATTTTCTTGGGTTTTTACTACATATTAACACTTTACACAATTTCTCGTGTTACCTGGCTGCCAGTCCTCGGTTCATGCAAAATCTTAAGGTCCTCGGTCTGGTCCAAGGCACCAAACCGCCCAATAATTCATTAATCGATAACTAAAACTTGAAATGTAGCTCTTCTTCCTGGCCGATTGCATCAACGTAGATTCTTATTCTGTGTTCTAGTGTGCTGCTTGTACTGTGTCTGCATACCGCATCACGCGACAAGGGCTTGCAGACGATAAATGTAACCGTTTCAGAGAGAAAAACGACCACTGTGACGATCTGGCGTTATGTCGATTCGATAGTAAATGACGGAAACGGGAGATTTTCTTAGGTTTTTACTACATTTTAACACTTTACACAATTTCTCGTGTTACCTGGCTGCCAGTCCTCGGTTCATGCAAAATCTTAAGGTCCTCGGTCTGGTCCAAGGCACCAAACCGCCCAATAATTCATTAATCGATAACTAAAACTTGAAATGTATCTCTTCTTACTGGCCGATTGCATCAACGTAGATTCTTATTCTGTGTTCTAGTGTGCTGCTTGTACTGTGTCTGCATACCGCATCACGCGACAAGGGCTTGCAGACGATAAATGTAACCGTTTCAGAGAGAAAAACGACCACTGTGACGATCTGGCGTTATGTCGATTCGATAGTAAATGACGGAAACGGGAGATTTTCTTAGGTTTTTACTACATATTAACACTTTACACAATTTCTCGTGTTACCTGGCTGCCAGTCCTCGGTTCATGCAAAATCTTAAGGTCCTCGGTCTGCTCCAAGGCACCAAACCGCCCAATAATTCATTAATCGATAACTAAAACTTGAAATGTAGCTCTTCTTACTGACCGATTGCATCAACGTAGACTTTTATTCTGTGTTCTAGTGTGCTGCTTGTACTGTGTCTGCATACCGCATCACGCGACAAGGGCTTGCAGACGATAAATGTAACCGTTTCAGAGAGAAAAACGACCACTGTGACGATCTGGCGTTATGTCGATTCGATAGTAAATGACGGAAACGGGAGATTTTCTTAGGTTTTTACTACATATTAACACTTTACACAATTTCTCGTGTTACCTGGCTGCCAGTCCTCGATTCATGCAAAATCTTAAGGTCCTCGGTCTGGTCCAAGGCACCAAACCGCCCAATAATTCATTAATCGATAACTAAAACTTGAAATGTAGCTCTTCTTACTGGCCGATTGCATTAACGTAGTTTCTTATTCTGTGTTCTAGTGTGCTGCTTGTACTGTGTCTGCATACCGCATCACGCGACAAGGGCTTGCAGACGATAAATATAACCGTTTCAGAGAGAAAAGCGACCACTGTGACGTTCTAGCGTTATGTCGATTCGATAGTAAATGACGGAAACGGGAGATTTTCTTAGGTTTTTACTACATATTAGCACTTTACACAATTTCTCGTGTTACGTGGCTGCCAGTCCCCGGTTCATGCAAAATCTTAAGGTCCTCGGTCTGGTCCAAGGCACCAAACCGCCCAAAAATTCATTAATCGATAACTAAAACTTGAAATGTAGCTCTTCTTACTGGCCGATTGCATCCACGTAGATTCTTATTCTGTGTTCTAGTGTGCTGCTTGTACTGTGTCTGCATACCGCATCACGCGACAAGGGCTTGCAGACGATAAATGTAACCGTTTCAGAGAGAAAAGCGACCACTGTGACGATCTGGCGTTATGTCGATTCGATAGTAAATGAAGGAAACGGGAGATTTTCTTAGGTTTTTACTACATATTAACACTTTACACAATTTCTCGTGTTACCTGGCTGCCAGTCCTCGGTTCATGCAAAATCTTAAGGTCCTCGGTCTGGTCAAAGGCACCAAACCGCCCAATAATTCATTAATCGATAACTAAAACTTGAAATGTAGCTCTTCTTACTGGCCGATTGCATCAACGTAGTTTCTTATTCTGTGTTCTAGTGTGCTGCTTGTACTGTGTCTGCATACCGCATCACGCGACAAGGGCTTGCAGACGATAAATGTAACCGTTTCAGAGAGAAAAGCGACCACTGTGACGTTCTAGCGTTATGTCGATTCGATAGTAAATGACGGAAACGGGAGATTTTCTTAGGTTTTTACTACATATTAACACTTTACACAATTTCTCGTGTTACCTGGCTGCCAGTCCCCGGTTCATGCAAAATCTTAAGGTCCTCGGTCTGGTCCAAGGCACCAAACCGCCCAAAAATTCATTAATCGATAACTAAAACTTGAAATGTAGCTCTTCTTACTGGCCGATTGCATCCACGTAGATTCTTATTCTGTGTTCTAGTGTGCTGCTTGTACTGTGTCTGCATACCGCATCACGCGACAAGGGCTTGCAGACGATAAATGTAACCGTTTCAGAGAGAAAAGCGACCACTGTGACGATCTGGCGTTATGTCGATTCGATAGTAAATGACGGAAACGGGAGATTTTCTTTGGTTTTTACTACATATTAACACTTTACACAATTTCTCGTGTTACCTGGCTGCCAGTCCTCGGTTCATGCAAAATCTTAAGGTCCTCGGTCTGGTCCAAGGCACCAAACCGCCCAATAATTCATTAATCGATAACTAAAACTTGAAATGTAGCTCTTCTTACTGGGCGATTGCATAAACTTAGATGCTTCTTCAGTGTTCTACTATGCCGCTTGTAGTGACTCTGCATACCGCATCACGCGACAAGGGCTTGCAGACGATAAATGTAACCGTTTCAGAGAGAAAAACGACCACTGTGACGATCTGGCGTTATGTCGATTCGATAGTAAATGACGGAAACGGGAGATTTTCTTAGGTTTTTACTACATATTAACACTTTACACAATTTCTCGTGTTACCTGGATGCCAGTCCTCGGTTCATGCAAAATCTTAAGGTCCTCGGTCTGCTCCAGGGCACCAAACCGCCCAATAATTCATTAATCGATAACTAAAACTTGAAATGTAGCTCTTCTTACTGGCCGATTGCATCAACGTAGATTCTTATTCTGTGTTCTAGTGTGCTGCTTGTACTGTGTCTGCATACCGCATCACGCGACAAGGGCTTGCAGACGATAAATGTAACCGTTTCAGAGAGAAAAGCGACCAATGTGACGATCTGGCGTTATGTCGATTCGATAGTAAATGACGGAAACGGGAGATTTTCTTAGGTTTTTACTACATATTAACACTTTACACAATTTCTCGTGTTACCTGGCTGCCAGTCCTCGGTTCATGCAAAATCTTAAGATCCTCGGTCTGGTCCAAGGCACCAAACCGCCCAATAATTCATTAATCGATAACTAAAACTTTAACTGCAGCTCTTCTTACTGGGCGATTGCATAAACTTAGATGCTTCTTCAGTGTTCTACTATGCCGCTTGTAGTGGCTCTGCATACCGCATCACGCGACAAGGGCTTGCAGACGATAAATGTAACCGTTTCAGAGAGAAAAGCGACCACTGTGACGATCTGGCGTTATGTCGATTCGATAGTAAATGACGGAAACGGGAGATTTTCTTAGGTTTTTACTACATATTAACACTTTACACAATTTCACAGTTACCTGGCTGCCAGTCCTCGGTTAATGCAAAATCTTAAGGTCCTCGGTCTGGTCCAAGGCACCAAACCGCCCAATAATTCAGTAATCGATAACTAAAAATTGAAATGTAGCTTTTCTTACTGGCCGATTGCATCAACGTAGATTCTTATTCTGTGTTCTAGTGTGCTGCTTGTACTGTGTCTGCATACCGCATCACGCGACAAGGGCTTGCAGACGATAAATGTAACCGTTTCAGAGAGAAAAGCGACCACTGTGACGATCTGGCGTTATGTCGATTCGATAGTAAATGACGGAATCGGGAGATTTTCTTAGGTTTTTACTACATATTAACACTTTACACAATTTCTCGTGTTACCTGGCTGCCAGTCCTCGGTTCATGAAAATCTTAAGGTTCTCGGTCTGGTCCAAGGCACCAAACCGCCCAATAATTCATTAATCGATAACCAAAACTTGAAATGTAGCTCCTCATACTGGCCGATTGCATCAACGTAGATTCTTATTCTGTGTTCTAGTGTGCTGCTTGTACTGTGTCTGCATACCGCATCACGCGACAAGGGCTTGCAGACGATAAATGTAACCGTTTCAGAGAGAAAAGCGACCAATGTGACGATCTGGCGTTATGTCGATTCGATAGTAAATGACGGAAACGGGAGATTTTCTTAGGTTTTTACTACATATTAACACTTTACACAATTTCTCGTGTTACCTGGCTGCCAGTCCTCGGTTCATGCAAAATCTTAAGGTCCTCGGTCTGGTCCAAGGCACCAAACCGCCCAATATTTCATTAATCGATAACTAAAACTTGAAATGTAGCTCTTCTTACTGGGCGATTGCATAAACTTAGATGCTTCTTCAGTGTTCTACTATGCCGCTTGTAGTGACTCTGCATACCGCATCACGCGACAAGGGCTTGCAGACGATAAATGTAACCGTTTCAGAGAGAAAAGCGACCACTGTGACGATCTGTCGTTATGTCGATTCGATAGTAAATGACGGAAACGGGCGAATTTCTTGGGTTTTTACTACATATTAACACTTTACACAATTTCTCGTGTTACCTGGCTGCCAGTCCTCGGTTCATGCAAAATCTTAAGGTCCTCGGTCTGGTCCAAGGCACCAAACCGCCCAATAATTCATTAATCGATAACTAAAACTTGAAATGTAGCTCTTCTTCCTGGCCGATTGCATCAACGTAGATTCTTATTCTGTGTTCTAGTGTGCTGCTTGTACTGTGTCTGCATACCGCATCACGCGACAAGGGCTTGCAGACGATAAATGTAACCGTTTCAGAGAGAAAAACGACCACTGTGACGATCTGGCGTTATGTCGATTCGATAGTAAATGACGGAAACGGGAGATTTTCTTAGGTTTTTACTACATATTAACACTTTACACAATTTCTCGTGTTACCTGGCTGCCAGTCCTCGGTTCATGCAAAATCTTAAGGTCCTCGGTCTGGTCCAAGGCACCAAACCGCCCAATAATTCATTAATCGATAACTAAAACTTGAAATGTATCTCTTCTTACTGGCCGATTGCATCAACGTAGATTCTTATTCTGTGTTCTAGTGTGCTGCTTGTACTGTGTCTGCATACCGCATCACGCGACAAGGGCTTGCAGACGATAAATGTAACCGTTTCAGAGAGAAAAGCGACCACTGTGACGATCTGGCGTTATGTCGATTCGATAGTAAATGACGGAAACGGGAGATTTTCTTAGGTTTTTACTACATATTAACACTTTACACAATTTCTCGTGTTACCTGGCTGCCAGTCCTCGGTTCATGCAAAATCTTAAGGTCCTCGGTCTGGTCCAAGGCACCAAACCGCCCAATAATTCATTAATCGATAACTAAAACTTGAAATGTAGCTCTTCTTACTGACCGATTGCATCAACGTAGATTTTTATTCTGTGTTCTAGTGTGCTGCTTGTACTGTGTCTGCATACCGCATCACGCGACAAGGGCTTGCAGACGATAAATGTAACCGTTTCAGAGAGAAAAACGACCACTGTGACGATCTGGCGTTATGTCGATTCGATAGTAAATGACGGAAACGGGAGATTTTCTTAGGTTTTTACTACATATTAACACTTTACACAATTTCTCGTGTTACCTGGCTGCCAGTCCCCGGTTCATGCAAAATCTTAAGGTCCTCGGTCTGGTCCAAAGCACCAAACCGCCCAAAAATTCATTAATCGATAACTAAAACTTGAAATGTAGCTCTTCTTACTGGCCGATTGCATCCACGTAGATTCTTATTCTGTGTTCTAGTGTGCTGCTTGTACTGTGTCTGCATACCGCATCACGCGACAAGGGCTTGCAGACGATAAATGTAACCGTTTCAGAGAGAAAAGCGACCACTGTGACGATCTGGCGTTATGTCGATTCGATAGTAAGTGAAGGAAACGGGAGATTTTCTTAGGTTTTTACTACATATTAACACTTTACACAATTTCTCGTGTTACCTGGCTGCCAGTCCTCGGTTCATGCAAAATCTTAAGGTCCTCGGTCTGGTCAAAGGCACCAAACCGCCCAATAATTCATTAATCGATAACTAAAACTTGAAATGTAGCTCTTCTTACTGGCCGATTGCATCAACGTAGTTTCTTATTCTGTGTTCTAGTGTGCTGCTTGTACTGTGTCTGCATACCGCATCACGCGACAAGGGCTTGCAGACGATAAATGTAACCGTTTCAGAGAGAAAAGCGACCACTGTGACGTTCTAGCGTTATGTCGATTCGATAGTAAATGACGGAAACGGGAGATTTTCTTAGGTTTTTACTACATATTAACACTTTACACAATTTCTCGTGTTACCTGGCTGCCAGTCCCCGGTTCATGCAAAATCTTAAGGTCCTCGGTCTGGTCCAAGGCACCAAACCGCCCAAAAATTCATTAATCGATAACTAAAACTTGAAATGTAGCTCTTCTTACTGGCCGATTGCATCCACGTAGATTCTTATTCTGTGTTCTAGTGTGCTGCTTGTACTGTGTCTGCATACCGCATCACGCGACAAGGGCTTGCAGACGATAAATGTAACCGTTTCAGAGAGAAAAGCGACCACTGTGACGATCTGGCGTTATGTCGATTCGATAGTAAATGACGGAAACGGGAGATTTTCTTTGGTTTTTACTACATATTAACACTTTACACAATTTCTCGTGTTACCTGGCTGCCAGTCCTCGGTTCATGCAAAATCTTAAGGTCCTCGGTCTGGTCCAAGGCACCAAACCGCCCAATAATTCATTAATCGATAACTAAAACTTGAAATGTAGCTCTTCTTACTGGGCGATTGCATAAACTTAGATGCTTCTTCAGTGTTCTACTATGCCGCTTGTAGTGACTCTGCATACCGCATCACGCGACAAGGGCTTGCAGACGATAAATGTAACCGTTTCAGAGAGAAAAACGACCACTGTGACGATCTGGCGTTATGTCGATTCGATAGTAAATGACGGAAACGGGAGATTTTCTTAGGTTTTTACTACATATTAACACTTTACACAATTTCTCGTGTTACCTGGCTGCCAGTCCTCGGTTCATGCAAAATCTTAAGGTCCTCGGTCTGCTCCAAGGCACCAAACCGCCCAATAATTCATTAATCGATAACTAAAACTTGAAATGTAGCTCTTCTTACTGGCCGATTGCATCAACGTAGATTCTTATTCTGTGTTCTAGTGTGCTGCTTGTACTGTGTCTGCATACCGCATCACGCGACAAGGGCTTGCAGACGATAAATGTAACCGTTTCAGAGAGAAAAGCGACCAATGTGACGATCTGGCGTTATGTCGATTCGATAGTAAATGACGGAAACGGGAGATTTTCTTAGGTTTTTACTACATATTAACACTTTACACAATTTCTCGTGTTACCTGGCTGCCAGTCCTCGGTTCATGCAAAATCTTAAGATCCTCGGTCTGGTCCAAGGCACCAAACCGCCCAATAATTCATTAATCGATAACTAAAACTTTAACTGCAGCTCTTCTTACTGGGCGATTGCATAAACTTAGATGCTTCTTCAGTGTTCTACTATGCCGCTTGTAGTGGCTCTGCATACCGCATCACGCGACAAGGGCTTGCAGACGATAAATGTAACCGTTTCAGAGAGAAAAGCGACCACTGTGACGATCTGGCGTTATGTCGATTCGATAGTAAATGACGGAAACGAGAGATTTTCTTAGGTTTTTACTACATATTAACACTTTACACAATTTCACAGTTACCTGGCTGCCAGTCCTCGGTTCATGCAAAATCTTAAGGTCCTCGGTCTGGTCCAAGGCACCAAACCGCCCAATAATTCAGTAATCGATAACTAAAAATTGAAATGTAGCTTTTCTTACTGGCCGATTGCATCAACGTAGATTCTTATTCTGTGTTCTAGTGTGCTGCTTGTACTGTGTCTGCATACCGCATCACGCGACAAGGGCTTGCAGACGATAAATGTAACCGTTTCAGAGAGAAAAGCGACCACTGTGACGATCTGGCGTTATGTCGATTCGATAGTAAATGACGGAATCGGGAGATTTTCTTAGGTTTTTACTACATATTAACACTTTACACAATTTCTCGTGTTACCTGGCTGCCAGTCCTCGGTTCATGAAAATCTTAAGGTTCTCGGTCTGGTCCAAGGCACCAAACCGCCCAATAATTCATTAATCGATAACTAAAACTTGAAATGTAGCTCCTCATACTGG
This sequence comes from Schistocerca cancellata, assembly GCF_023864275.1. Taxonomy (NCBI): domain Eukaryota; kingdom Metazoa; phylum Arthropoda; class Insecta; order Orthoptera; family Acrididae; genus Schistocerca; species Schistocerca cancellata. Next base: position 5,574,760 of record NW_026047150.1, read on the forward strand.
CCGATTGCATCAACGTAGATTCTTATTCTGTGTTCTAGTGTGCTGCTTGTACTGTGTCTGCATACCGCATCACGCGACAAGGGCTTGCAGACGATAAATGTAACCGTTTCAGAGAGAAAAGCGACCAATGTGACGATCTGGCGTTATGTCGATTCGATAGTAAATGACGGAAACGGGAGATTTTCTTAGGTTTTTACTACATATTAACACTTTACACAATTTCTCGTGTTACCTGGCTGCCAGTCCTCGGTTCATGCAAAATCTTAAGGTCCTCGGTCTGGTCCAAGGCACCAAACCGCCCAATATTTCATTAATCGATAACTAAAACTTGAAATGTAGCTCTTCTTACTGGGCGATTGCATAAACTTAGATGCTTCTTCAGTGTTCTACTATGCCGCTTGTAGTGACTCTGCATACCGCATCACGCGACAAGGGCTTGCAGACGATAAATGTAACCGTTTCAGAGAGAAAAGCGACCACTGTGACGATCTGTCGTTATGTCGATTCGATAGTAAATGACGGAAACGGGAGATTTTCTTGGGTTTTTACTACATATTAACACTTTACACAATTTCTCGTGTTACCTGGCTGCCAGTCCTCGGTTCATGCAAAATCTTAAGGTCCTCGGTCTGGTCCAAGGCACCAAACCGCCCAATAATTCATTAATCGATAACTAAAACTTGAAATGTAGCTCTTCTTCCTGGCCGATTGCATCAACGTAGATTCTTATTCTGTGTTGTAGTGTGCTGCTTGTACTGTGTCTGCATACCGCATCACGCGACAAGGGCGTGCAGACGATAAATGTAACCGTTTCAGAGAGAAAAACGACCACTGTGACGATCTGGCGTTATGTCGATTCGATAGTAAATGACGGAAACGGGAGATTTTCTTAGGTTTTTACTACATATTAACACTTTACACAATTTCTCGTGTTACCTGGCTGCCAGTCCTCGGTTCATGCAAAATCTTAAGGTCCTCGGTCTGGTCCAAGGCACCAAACCGCCCAATAATTCATTAATCGATAACTAAAACTTGAAATGTATCTCTTCCTACTGGCCGATTGCATCAACGTAGATTCTTATTCTGTGTTCTAGTGTGCTGCTTGTACTGTGTCTGCATACCGCATCACGCGACAAGGGCTTGCAGACGATAAATGTAACCGTTTCAGAGAGAAAAGCGACCACTGTGACGATCTGGCGTTATGTCGATTCGATAGTAAATGACGGAAACGGGAGATTTTCTTAGGTTTTTACTACATATTAACACTTTACACAATTTCTCGTGTTACCTGGCTGCCAGTCCTCGGTTCATGCAAAATCTTAAGGTCCTCGGTCTGGTCCAAGGCACCAAACCGCCCAATAATTCATTAATCGATAACTAAAACTTGAAATGTAGCTCTTCTTACTGACCGATTGCATCAACGTAGATTTTTATTCTGTGTTCTAGTGTGCTGCTTGTACTGTGTCTGCATACCGCATCACGCGACAAGGGCTTGCAGACGATAAATGTAACCGTTTCAGAGAGAAAAACGACCACTGTGACGATCTGGCGTTATGTCGATTCGATAGTAAATGACGGAAACGGGAGATTTTCTTAGGTTTTTACTACATATTAACACTTTACACAATTTCTCGTGTTACCTGGCTGCCAGTCCTCGATTCATGCAAAATCTTAAGGTCCTCGGTCTGGTCCAAGGCACCAAACCGCCCAATAATTCATTAATCGATAACTAAAACTTGAAATGTAGCTCTTCTTACTGGCCGATTGCATCAACGTAGTTTCTTATTCTGTGTTCTAGTGTGCTGCTTGTACTGTGTCTGCATACCGCATCACGCGACAAGGGCTTGCAGACGATAAATATAACCGTTTCAGAGAGAAAAGCGACCACTGTGACGTTCTAGCGTTATGTCGATTCGATAGTAAATGACGGAAACGGGAGATTTTCTTAGGTTTTTACTACATATTAACACTTTACACAATTTCTCATGTTACCTGGCTGCCAGTCCCCGGTTCATGCAAAATCTTAAGGTCCTCGGTCTGGTCCAAGGCACCAAACCGCCCAAAAATTCATTAATCGATAACTAAAACTTGAAATGTAGCTCTTCTTACTGGCCGATTGCATCCACGTAGATTCTTATTCTGTGTTCTAGTGTGCTGCTTGTACTGTGTCTGCATACCGCATCACGCGACAAGGGCTTGCAGACGGTAAATGTAACCGTTTCAGAGATAAAAGCGACCACTGTGACGATCTGGCGTTATGTCGATTCGATAGTAAATGACGGAAACGGGAGATTTTCTTTGGTTTTTACTACATATTAACACTTTACACAATTTCTCGTGTTACCTGGCTGCCAGTCCTCGGTTCATGCAAAATCTTAAGGTCCTCGGTCTGGTCCAAGGCACCAAACCGCCCAATAATTCATTAATCGATAACTAAAACTTGAAATGTAGCTTTTCCTCCTGGCCGATTGCATCAACGTAGATTCTTATTCTGTGTTCTAGTGTGCTGCTTGTACTGTGTCTGTATACCGCATCACGCGACAAGGGCTTGCAGACGATAAATGTAACCGTTTCAGAGAGAAAAACGACCACTGAGACGATCTGGCGTTATGTCGATTCGATAGTAAATGACGGAAACGGGAGATTTTCTAAGGTTTTTACTACATATTAACACTTTACACAATTTCTCGTGTTACCTGGCTGCCAGTCCTCGGCTCATGCAAAATCTTAAGGTCCTCGGTCTGGTCCAAGGCACCAAAACGCCCAATAATTCATTAATCGATAACTAAAACTTGAAATGTAGCTCTTCTTACTGGCCGATTGCATCAACGTAGATTCTTATTCTGTGTTCTAGTGTGCTGCTTGTACTGTGTCTGCATACCGCATCACGCGACAAGGGCTTGCAGACGATAAATGTAACCGTTTCAGAGAGAAAAGCGACCAATGTGACGATCTGGCGTTATGTCGATTCGATAGTAAATGACGGAAACGGGAGATTTTCTTAGGTTTTTACTACATATTAACACTTTACACAATTTCTCGTGTTACCTGGCTGCCAGTCCTCGGTTCATGCAAAATCTTAAGATCCTCGGTCTGGTCCAAGGCACCAAACCGCCCAATAATTCATTAATCGATAACTAAAACTTTAACTGCAGCTCTTCTTACTGGGCGATTGCATAAACTTAGATGCTTCTTCAGTGTTCTACTATGCCGCTTGTAGTGACTCTTCATACCGCATCACGCGACAAGGGCTTGCAGACGATAAATGTAACCGTTTCAGAGAGAAAAGCGACCACTGTGACGATCTGTCGTTATGTCGATTCGATAGTAAATGACGGAAACGGGAGATTTTCTTGGGTTTTTACTACATATTAACACTTTACACAATTTCTCGTGTTACCTGGCTGCCAGTCCTCGGTTCATGCAAAATCTTAAGGTCCTCGGTCTGGTCCAAGGCACCAAACCGCCCAATAATTCATTAATCGATAACTAAAACTTGAAATGTAGCTCTTCTTCCTGGCCGATTGCATCAACGTAGATTCTTATTCTGTGTTCTAGTGTGCTGCTTGTACTGTGTCTGCATACCGCATCACGCGACAAGGGCTTGCAGACGATAAATGTAACCGTTTCAGGGAGAAAAACGACCACTGTGACGATCTGGCGTTATGTCGATTCGATAGTAAATGAGGGAAACGGGAGATTTTCTTAGGTTTTTACTACATATTAACACTTTACACAATTTCTCGTGTTACCTGGCTGCCAGTCCTCGGTTCATGCAAAATCTTAAGGTCCTCGGTCTGGTCCAAGGCACCAAACCGCCCAATAATTCATTAATCGATAACTAAAACTTGAAATGTAGCTCTTCTTACTGGCCGATTGCATCAACGTAGATTCTTATTCTGTGTTCTAGTGTGCTGCTTGTACTGTGTCTGCATACCGCATCACGCGACAAGGGCTTGCAGACGATAAATGTAACCGTTTCAGAGAGAAAAGCGACCACTGTGACGATCTGGCGTTATGTCGATTCGATAGTAAATGACGGAAACGGGAGATTTTCTTAGGTTTTTACTACATATTAACACTTTACACAATTTCTCGTATTACCTTGCTGCCAGTCCTCGGTTCATGCAAAATCTTAAGGTCCTCGGTCTGGTCCAAGGCACCAAACCGCCCAATAATTCATTAATCGATAACTAAAACTTGAAATGTAGCTCTTCTTACTGACCGATTGCATCAACGTAGATTTTTATTCTGTGTTCTAGTGTGCTGCTTGTACTGTGTCTGCATACCGCATCACGCGACAAGGGCTTGCAGACGATAAATGTAACCGTTTCAGAGAGAAAAACGACCACTGTGACGATCTGGCGTTATGTCGATTCGATAGTAAATGACGGAAACGGGAGATTTTCTTAGGTTTTTACTACATATTAACACTTTACACAATTTCTCGTGTTACCTGGCTGCCAGTCCTCGATTCATGCAAAATCTTAAGGTCCTCGGTCTGGTCCAAGGCACCAAACCGCCCAATAATTCATTAATCGATAACTAAAACTTGAAATGTAGCTCTTCTTACTGGCCGATTGCATCAACGTAGATTCTTATTCTGTGTTCTAGTGTGCTGCTTGTACTGTGTCTGCATACCGCATCACGCGAGAAGGGCTTGCAGACGATAAATGTAACCGTTTCAGAGAGAAAAGCGACCACTGTGACGATCTGGCGTTATGTCGATTCGATAGTAATTGACGGAAATGGGAGATTTTCCTAGGTTTTTACTACATATTAACACTTTACACAATTTCTCGTGTTACCTGGCTGCCAGTCCTCGGTTCATGCAAAATCTTAAGGTCCTCGGTCTGGTCCAAGGCACCAAACCGCCCAATAATTCATTAATCGATAACTAAAACTTGAAATGTAGCTCTTCTTACTGGCCGATTGCATCAACGTAGATTCTTATTCTGTGTTCTAGTGTGCTGCTTGTACTGTGTCTGCATACCGCATCACGCGACAAGGGCTTGCAGACGATAAATGTAACCGTTTCAGAGAGAAAAGCGACCACTGTGACGATCTGGCGTTATGTCGATTCGATAGTAAATGACGGAAACGGGAGATTTTCTTAGGTTTTTACTACATATTAACACTTTACACAATTTCTCGTGTTACCTGGCTGCCAGTCCTCGGTTCATGCAAAATCTTAAGGTCCTCGGTCTGGTCCAAGGCACCAAACCGCCCAATAATTCATTAATCGATAACTAAAACTTGAAATGTAGCTCTTCTTCCTTGCCGATTGCATCAACGTAGATTCTTATTCTGTGTTCTAGTGTGCTGCTTGTACTGTGTCTGTATACCGCATCACGCGACAAGGGCTTGCAGACGATAAATGTAACCGTTTCAGAGAGAAAAACGACCACTGTGACGATCTGGCGTTATGTCGATTCGATAGTAAATGACGGAAACGGGAGATTTTCTTAGGTTTTTACTACATATTAACACTTTACACAATTTCTCGTGTTACCTGGCTGCCAGTCCTCGGTTCATGCAAAATCTTAAGGTCCTCGGTCTGGTCCAAGGCACCAAACCGCCCAATAATTCATTAATCGATAACTAAAACTTGAAATGTAGCTCTTCTTACTGGCCGATTGCATCAACGTAGATTCTTATTCTGTGTTCTCGTGTGCTGCTTGTACTGTGTCTGCATACCGCATCACGCGACAAGGGCTTGCAGACGATAAATGTAACCGTTTCAGAGAGAAAAGCGACCAATGTGACGATCTGGCGTTATGTCGATTCGATAGTAAATGACGGAAACGGGAGATTTTCTTAGGTTTTTACTACATATTAACACTTTACACAATTTCTCGTGTTACCTGGCTGCCAGTCCTCGGTTCATGCAAAATCTTAAGATCCTCGGTCTGGTCGAAGGCACCAAACCGCCCAATAATTCATTAATCGATAACTAAAACTTTAACTGCAGCTCTTCTTACTGGTCGATTGCATAAACTTAGATGCTTCTTCAGTGTTCTACTATGCCGCTTGTAGTGACTCTGCATACCGCATCACGCGACAAGGGCTTGCAGACGATAAATGTAACCGTTTCAGAGAGAAAAGCGACCACTGTGACGATCTGGCGTTATGTCGATTCGATAGTAAATGACGGAAACGGGAGATTTTCTTGGGTTTTTACTACATATTAACACTTTACACAATTTCTCGTGTTACCTGGCTGCCAGACCTCGGTTCATGCAAAATCTTAAGGTCCTCGGTCTGGTCCAAGGCACCAAACCGCCCAATAATTCATTAATCGATAACTAAAACTTGAAATGTAGCTCTTCTTACTGGCCGATTGCATAAACTTAGATGCTTCTTCAGTGTTCTACTATGCCGCTTGTAGTGACTCTGCATACCGCATCACGCGACAAGGGCTTGCAGACGATAAATGTAACCATTTCAGAGAGAAAAGCGACCACTGTGACGATCTGGCGTTATGTCGATTCGATAGTAAATGACGGAAACGGGAGATTTTCTTAGGTTTTTACTACATATTAACACTTTACACAATTTCTCGTGTTACCTGGCTGCCAGTCCTCGATTCATGCAAAATCTTAAGGTCCTCGGTCTGGTCCAAGGCACCAAACCGCCCAATAATTCATTAATCGATAACTAAAACTTGAAATGTAGCTCTTCTTACTGGCCGATTGCATCAACGTAGTTTCTTATTCTGTGTTCTAGTGTGCTGCTTGTACTGTGTCTGCATACCGCATCACGCGACAAGGGCTTGCAGACGATAAATATAACCGTTTCAGAGAGAAAAGCGACCACTGTGACGTTCTAGCGTTATGTCGATTCGATAGTAAATGACGGAAACGGGAGATTTTCTTAGGTTTTTACTACATATTAACACTTTACACAATTTCTCGTGTTACCTGGCTGCCAGTCCCCGGTTCATGCAAAATCTTAAGGTCCTCGGTCTGGTCCAAGGCACCAAACCGCCCAAAAATTCATTAATCGATAACTAAAACTTGAAATGTAGCTCTTCTTACTGGCCGATTGCATCCACGTAGATTCTTATTCTGTGTTCTAGTGTGCTGCTTGTACTGTGTCTGCATACCGCATCACGCGACAAGGGCTTGCAGACGATAAATGTAACCGTTTCAGAGAGAAAAGCGACCACTGTGACGATCTGGCGTTATGTCGATTCGATAGTAAATGACGGAAACGGGAGATTTTCTTTGGTTTTTACTACATATTAACTCTTTACACAATTTCTCGTGTTACCTGGCTGCCAGTCCTCGGTTCATGCAAAATCTTAAGGTCCTCGGTCTGGTCCAAGGCACCAAACCGCCCAATAATTCATTAATCGATAACTAAAACTTGAAATGTAGCTTTTCCTCCTGGCCGATTGCATCAACGTAGATTCTTATTCTGTGTTCTAGTGTGCTGCTTGTACTGTGTCTGTATACCGCATCACGCGACAAGGGCTTGCAGACGATAAATGTAACCGTTTCAGAGAGAAAAACGACCACTGTGACGATCTGGCGTTATGTCGATTCGATAGTAAATGACGGAAACGGGAGATTTTCTTTGGTTTTTACTACATATTAACACTTTACACAATTTCTCGTGTTACCTGGCTGCCAGTCCTCGGTTCATGCAAAATCTTAAGGTCCTCGGTCTGGTCCAAGGCACCAAACCGCCCAATAATTCATTAATCGATAACTAAAACTTGAAATGTAGCTCTTCTTACTGGCCGATTGCATCAACGTAGATTCTTATTCTGTGTTCTAGTGTGCTGCTTGTACTGTGTCTGCATACCGCATCACGCGACAAGGGCTTGCAGACGATAAATGTAACCGTTTCAGAGAGAAAAGCGACCAATGTGACGATCTGGCGTTATGTCGATTCGATAGTAAATGACGGAAACGGGAGATTTTCTTAGGTTTTTACTACATATTAACACTTTACACAATTTCTCGTGTTACCTGGCTGCCAGTCCTCGGTTCATGCAAAATCTTAAGATCCTCGGTCTGGTCCAAGGCACCAAACCGCCCAATAATTCATTAATCGATAACTAAAACTTTAACTGCAGCTCTTCTTACTGGGCGATTGCATAAACTTAGATGCTTCTTCAGTGTTCTACTATGCCGCTTGTAGTGACTCTTCATACCGCATCACGCGACAAGGGCTTGCAGACGATAAATGTAACCGTTTCAGAGAGAAAAGCGACCACTGTGACGATCTGTCGTTATGTCGATTCGATAGTAAATGACGGAAACGGGAGATTTTCTTGGGTTTTTACTACATATTAACACTTTACACAATTTCTCGTGTTACCTGGCTGCCAGTCCTCGGTTCATGCAAAATCTTAAGGTCCTCGGTCTGGTCCAAGGCACCAAACCGCCCAATAATTCATTAATCGATAACTAAAACTTGAAATGTAGCTCTTCTTCCTGGCCGATTGCATCAACGTAGATTCTTATTCTGTGTTCTAGTGTGCTGCTTGTACTGTGTCTGCATACCGCATCACGCGACAAGGGCTTGCAGACGATAAATGTAACCGTTTCAGAGAGAAAAACGACCACTGTGACGATCTGGCGTTATGTCGATTCGATAGTAAATGAGGGAAACGGGAGATTTTCTTAGGTTTTTACTACATATTAACACTTTACACAATTTCTCGTGTTACCTGGCTGCCAGTCCTCGGTTCATGCAAAATCTTAAGGTCCTCGGTCTGGTCCAAGGCACCAAACCGCCCAATAATTCATTAATCGATAACTAAAACTTGAAATGTAGCTCTTCTTACTGGCCGATTGCATCAACGTAGATTCTTATTCTGTGTTCTAGTGTGCTGCTTGTACTGTGTCTGCATACCGCATCACGCGACAAGGGCTTGCAGACGATAAATGTAACCGTTTCAGAGAGAAAAGCGACCACTGTGACGATCTGGCGTTATGTCGATTCGATAGTAAATGACGGAAACGGGAGATTTTCTTAGGTTTTTACTACATATTAACACTTTACACAATTTCTCGTGTTACCTTGCTGCCAGTCCTCGGTTCATGCAAAATCTTAAGGTCCTCGGTCTGGTCCAAGGCACCAAACCGCCCAATAATTCATTAATCGATAACTAAAACTTGAAATGTAGCTCTTCTTACTGACCGATTGCATCAACGTAGATTTTTATTCTGTGTTCTAGTGTGCTGCTTGTACTGTGTCTGCATACCGCATCACGCGACAAGGGCTTGCAGACGATAAATGTAACCGTTTCAGAGAGAAAAACGACCACTGTGACGATCTGGCGTTATGTCGATTCGATAGTAAATGACGGAAACGGGAGATTTTCTTAGGTTTTTACTACATATTAACACTTTACACAATTTCTCGTGTTACCTGGCTGCCAGTCCTCGATTCATGCAAAATCTTAAGGTCCTCGGTCTGGTCCAAGGCACCAAACCGCCCAATAATTCATTAATCGATAACTAAAACTTGAAATGTAGCTCTTCTTACTGGCCGATTGCATCAACGTAGATTCTTATTCTGTGTTCTAGTGTGCTGCTTGTACTGTGTCTGCATACCGCATCACGCGACAAGGGCTTGCAGACGATAAATGTAACCGTTTCAGAGAGAAAAGCGACCACTGTGACGACCTGGCGTTATGTCGATTCGATAGTAATTGACGGAAACGGGAGATTTTCCTAGGTTTTTACTACATATTAACACTTTACACAATTTCTCGTGTTACCTGGCTGCCAGTCCTCGGTTCATGCAAAATCTTAAGGTCCTCGGTCTGGTCCAAGGCACCAAACCGCCCAATAATTCATTAATCGATAACTAAAACTTGAAATGTAGCTCTTCTTACTGGCCGATTGCATCAACGTAGATTCTTATTCTGTGTGCTAGTGTGCTGCTTGTACTGTGTCTGCATACCGCATCACGCGACAAGGGCTTGCAGACGATAAATGTAACCGTTTCAGAGAGAAAAGCGACCACTGTGACGATCTGGCGTTATGTCGATTCGATAGTAAATGACGGAAACGGGAGATTTTCTTAGGTTTTTACTACATATTAACACTTTACACAATTTCTCGTGTTACCTGGCTGCCAGTCCTCGGTTCATGCAAAATCTTAAGGTCCTCGGTCTGGTCCAAGGCACCAAACCGCCCAATAATTCATTAATCGATAACTAAAACTTGAAATGTAGCTCTTCTTCCTGGCCGATTGCATCAACGTAGATTCTTATTCTGTGTTCTAGTGTGCTGCTTGTACTGTGTCTGTATACCGCATCACGCGACAAGGGCTTGCAGACGATAAATGTAACCGTTTCAGAGAGAAAAACGACCACTGTGACGATCTGGCGTTATGTCGATTCGATAGTAAATGACGGAAACGGGAGATTTTCTTAGGTTTTTACTACATATTAACACTTTACACAATTTCTCGTGTTACCTGGCTGCCAGTCCTCGGTTCATGCAAAATCTTAAGGTCCTCGGTCTGGTCCAAGGCACCAAACCGCCCAATAATTCATTAATCGATAACTAAAACTTGAAATGTAGCTCTTCTTACTGGCCGATTGCATCAACGTAGATTCTTATTCTGTGTTCTCGTGTGCTGCTTGTACTGTGTCTGCATACCGCATCACGCGACAAGGGCTTGCAGACGATAAATGTAACCGTTTCAGAGAGAAAAGCGACCAATGTGACGATCTGGCGTTATGTCGATTCGATAGTAAATGACGGAAACGGGAGATTTTCTTAGGTTTTTACTACATATTAACACTTTACACAATTTCTCGTGTTACCTGGCTGCCAGTCCTCGGTTCATGCAAAATCTTAAGATCCTCGGTCTGGTCGAAGGCACCAAACCGCCCAATAATTCATTAATCGATAACTAAAACTTTAACTGCAGCTCTTCTTACTGGTCGATTGCATAAACTTAGATGCTTCTTCAGTGTTCTACTATGCCGCTTGTAGTGACTCTGCATACCGCATCACGCGACAAGGGCTTGCAGACGATAAATGTAACCGTTTCAGAGAGAAAAGCGACCACTGTGACGATCTGGCGTTATGTCGATTCGATAGTAAATGACGGAAACGGGAGATTTTCTTAGGTTTTTACTACATATTAACACTTTACACAATTTCTCGTGTTACCTGGCTGCCAGACCTCGGTTCATGCAAAATCTTAAGGTCCTCGGTCTGGTCCAAGGCACCAAACCGCCCAATAATTCATTAATCGATAACTAAAACTTGAAATGTAGCTCTTCTTACTGGCCGATTGCATAAACTTAGATGCTTCTTCAGTGTTCTACTATGCCGCTTGTAGTGACTCTGCATACCGCATCACGCGACAAGGGCTTGCAGACGATAAATGTAACCATTTCAGAGAGAAAAGCGACCACTGTGACGATCTGGCGTTATGTCGATTCGATAGTAAATGGCGGAAACGGGAGATTTTCTTAGGTTTTTACTACATATTAACACTTTACACAATTTCTCGTGTTACCTGGCTGCCAGTCCTCGGTTCATGCAAAATCTTAAGGTCCTCGGTCTGGTCCAAGGCACCAAACCGCCCAATAATTCATTAATCGATAACTAAAACTTGAAATGTAGCTCTTCTTCCTGGCCGATTGCATCAACGTAGATTCTTATTCTGTGTTCTAGTGTGCTGCTTGTACTGTGTCTGCATACCGCATCACGCGACAAGGGCTTGCAGACGATAAATGTAACCGTTTCAGAGAGAAAAGCGACCACTGTGACGATCTGGCGTTATGTCGATTCGATAGTAAATGACGGAAACGGGAGATTTTCTTAGGTTTTTACTACATATTAACACTTTACACAATTTCTCCTGTTACCTGGCTGCCAGACCTCGGTTCATGCAAAATCTTAAGGTCCTCGGTCTGGTCCAAGGCACCAAACTGCCCAATAATTCATTAATCGATAACTAAAACTTGAAATGTAGCTCTTCTTACTGGGCGATTGCATAAACTTAGATGCTTCTTCAGTGTTCTACTATGCCGCTTGTAGTGACTCTGCATACCGCATCACGCGACAAGGGCTTGCAGACGATAAATGTAACCATTTCAGAGAGAAAAGCGACCACTGTGACGATCTGGCGTTATGTCGATTCGATAGTAAATGGCGGAAACGGGAGATTTTCTTATTTTTTTACTACATATTAACACTTTACACAATTTCTCGTGTTACCTGGCTGCCAGTCCTCGGTTCATGCAAAATCTTAAGGTCCTCGGTCTGTTCCAAGGCACCAAACCGCACAATAATTCATTAATCGATAACTAAAACTTGAGATGTAGCTCTTCTTACTGGCCGATTGCATCAACGTAGATTCTTATTCTGTGTTCTAGTGTGCTGCTTGTACTGTGTCTGCATACCGCATCACGCGACAAGGGCTTGCAGACGATAAATGTAACCGTTTCAGAGAGAAAAGCGACCACTGTGACGATCTGGCATTATGTCGATTCGATAGTAAATGACGGATACGGGAGATTTTCTTAGGTTTTTACTACATATTAACACATTACACAATTTCTCGTGTTACCTGGCTGCCAGTCCTCGGATCATGCAAAATCTTAAGGGCCTCGGTCTGGTCCAAGGCACCAAACCGCCCAATAATTCATTAATCGATAACAAAAACTTGAAATGTAGCTCTCCTTACTGGGCGATTGCATAAATTTAGATGCTTCTTCAGTGTTCTACTTTATCCGCTTGTAGTGACTCTGCATACCGCATCACGCGACAAGGGCTTGCAGACGATAAATGTAACCGTTTCAGAGAGAAAAGCGACCACTGTGACGATCTGGCGTTATGTCGATTCGATAGTAAATGACGGAAACGGGAGATTTTCTTAGGTTTTTACTACATATTAAGACTTTACACAATTTCTCGTGATACCTGGCTGCCAGTCCTCGGTTCATGCAAAATCTTAAGGTCCTCGGTCTGGTCCAAGGCACCAAACCGCCCAATAATTCATTAATCGATAACTAAAACTTGAAATGTAGCTCTTCTTACTGGGCGATTGCATAAACCTAGATGCTCCTTCAGTGTTCTACTATGCCGCTTGTAGTGACTCTGCATACCGCATCACGCGACAAGGGCTTGCAGACGATAAATGTAACCGTTTCAGAGAGAAAAGCGACCACTGTGACGATCTGGCGTTATGTCGATTCGATAGTAAATGACGGATACGGGAGATTTTCTTAGGTTTTTACTACATATTAACACATTACACAATTTCTCGTGTTACCTGGCTGCCAGTCCTCGGTTCATGCAAAATCTTAAGGTCCTCGGTCTGGTCCAAGGCACCAAACCACACAATTATTCATTATTCGATAACTAAAACTTGAAATGTAGCTCTTCTTACTGGGCGATTGCATAAACTTAGATGCTTCTTCAGTGTTCTACTATGCCGCTTGTATTGACTCTGCATACCGCATCACGCGACAAGGGCTTGCAGACGATAAATGTAACCATTTCAGAGAGAAAACCGACCACTGTGACGATCTGGCGTTATGTCGATTCGATAGTAAATGGCGGAAACGGGAGATTTTCTTAGGTTTTTACTACATATTAACACTTTACACAATTTCTCGTGTTACCTGGCTGCCAGTCCTCGGTTCATGCAAAATCTTAAGGTCCTCGGTCTGTTCCAAGGCACCAAACCGCACAATAATTCATTAATCGATAACTAAAACTTGAGATGTAGCTCTTCTTACTGGCCGATTGCATCAACGTAGATTCTTATTCTGTGTTCTAGTGTGCTGCTTGTACTGTGTCTGCATACCGCATCACGCGACAAGGGCTTGCAGACGATGAATGTAACCGTTTCAGAGAGAAAAGCGACCACTGTGACGATCTGGCGTTATGTCGATTCGATAGTAAATGACGGATACGGGAGATTTTCTTAGGTTTTTACTACATATTAACACATTACACTATTTCTCGTGTTACCTGGCTGCCAGTCCTCGGTTCATGCAAAATCTTAAGGTCCTCGGTCTGGTCCAAGGCACCAAACCGCACAATTATTCATTATTCGATAACTAAAACTTGAAATGTAGCTCTTCTTACTGGCCGATTGCATCAACGTAGATTCTTATTCTGTGTTCTAGTGTGCTGCTTGTACTGTGTCTGCATACCGCATCACGCGACAAGGGCTTGCAGACGATAAATGTAACCGTTTCAGAGAGAAAAGCGACTACTGTGACGATCTGGCGTTATGTCGATTCGATAGTAAATGACGGATACGGGAGATTTTATTAGGTTTTTACTACATATTAACACTTTACACAATTTCTCGTGTTACCCGGCTGCCAGTCCTCGGTTCATGCAAAACCTTAAGGTCCTCGGTCTGGTCCAAGGCACCAAACCGCCCAATAATTCATTAATCGATAACTAAAACTTGAAATGTAGCTCTTCTTACTTGGCGATTGCATAAACTTAGATGCTCCTTCAGTGTTCTACTATGCCGCTTGTAGTGACTCTGCATACCGCATCACGCGACAAGGGCTTGCAGACGATAAATGTAACCGTTTCAGAGAGAAAAGCGACCACTGTGACGATCTGGCGTTATGTCGATTCGATAGTAAATGACGGAAACGGGAGATTTTCTTAGGTTTTTACTACATATTAACACATTACACAATTTCTCGTGTTACCTGGCTGCCAGTCCTCGGTTCATGCAAAATCTTAAGGTCCTCGGTCTGGTCCAAGGCACCAAACCGCACAATTATTCATTATTCGATAACAAAAACTTGAAATGTAGCTCTTCTTACTGGGCGATTGCATAAACTTAGATGCTTCTTCAGTGTTCTACTATGCCGCTTGTATTGACTCTGCATACCGCATCACGCGACAAGGGCTTGCAGACGATAAATGTAACCATTTCAGAGAGAAAACCGACCACTGTGACGATCTGGCGTTATGTCGATTCGATAGTAAATGGCGGAAACGGGAGATTTTCTTAGGTTTTTACTACATATTAACACTTTACACAATTTCTCGTGTTACCTGGCTGCCAGTCCTCGGTTCATGCAAAATCTTAAGGTCCTCGGTCTGTTCCAAGGCACCAAACCGCACAATAATTCATTAATCGATAACTAAAACTTGAGATGTAGCTCTTCTTACTGGCCGATTGCATCAACGTAGATTCTTATTCTGTGTTCTAGTGTGCTGCTTGTACTGTGTCTGCATACCGCATCACGCGACAAGGGCTTGCAGACGATAAAGGTAACCGTTTCAGAGAGAAAAGCGACCACTGTGACGATCTGGCGTTATGTCGATTCGATAGTAAATGACGGATACGGGAGATTTTCTTAGGTTTTTACTACATATTAACACATTACACAATTTCTCGTGTTACCTGGCTGCCAGTCCTCGGTTCATGCAAAATCTTAAGGTCCTCGGTCTGGTCCAAGGCACCAAACCGCACAATTATTCATTATTCGATAACTAAAACTTGAAATGTAGCTCTTCTTACTGGCCGATTGCATCAACGTAGATTCTTATTCTGTGTTCTAGTGTGCTGCTTGTACTGTGTCTGCATACCGCATCACGCGACAAGGGCTTGCAGACGATAAATGTAACCGTTTCAGAGAGAAAAGCGACTACTGTGACGATCTGGGGTTATGTCGATTCGATAGTAAATGACGGATACGGGAGATTTTCTTAGGTTTTTACTACATATTAACACTTTACACAATTTCTCGTGTTACCTGGCTGCCAGTCCTCGGTTCATGCAAAATCTTAAGGTCCTCGGTCTGGTCCAAGGCACCAAACCGCCCAATAATTCATTAATCGATAACTAAAACTTGAAATGTAGCTCTTCTTACTGGGCGATTGCATAAACTTAGATGCTCCTTCAGTGTTCTACTATGCCGCTTGTAGTGACTCTGCATACCGCATCACGCGACAAGGGCTTGCAGACGATAAATGTAACCGTTTCAGAGAGAAAAGCGACCACTGTGACGATCTGGCGTTATGTCGATTCGATAGTAAATGGCGGAAACGGGAGATTTTCTTAGGTTTTTACTACATATTAACACTTTACACAATTTCTCGTGTTACCTGGCTGCCAGTCCTCGGTTCATGCAAAATCTTAAGGTCCTCGGTCTGTTCCAAGGCACCAAACCGCACAATAATTCATTAATCGATAACTAAAACTTGAGATGTAGCTCTTCTTACTGGCCGATTGCATCAACGTAGATTCTTATTCTGTGTTCTAGTGTGCTGCTTGTACTGTGTCTGCATACCGCATCACGCGACAAGGCTTGCAGACGATAAATGTAACCGTTTCAGAGAGAAAAGCGACCACTGTGACGATCTGGCGTTATGTCGATTCGATAGTAAATGACGGATACGGGAGATTTTCTTAGGTTTTTACTACATATTAACACATTACACAATTTCTCGTGTTACCTGGCTGCCAGACCTCGGTTCATGCAAAATCTTAAGGGCCTCGGTCTGGTCCAAGGCACCAAACCGCCCAATAATTCATTAATCGATAACTAAAACTTGAAATGTAGCTCTTCTTACTGGGCGATTGCATAAACTTAGATGCTTCTTCAGTGTTCTACTATGCCGCTTGTAGTGATTCTGCATACCGCATCACGCGACAAGGGCTTGCAGACGATAAATGTAACCGTTTCAGAGAGAAAATCGTTCACTGTGACGATCTGGCGTTATGTCGATTCGATAGTAAATGACGGAAACGGGAGATTTTCTTAGTTTTTTACTACATATTAACACTTTACACAATTTCTCGTGTTACCTGGCTGCCAGTCCTCGGTTCATGCAAAATCTTAAGGTCCTCGGTCTGGTCCAAGGCACCAAACCGCCCAATAATTCATTAATCGATAACTAAAACTTGAAATGTAGCTCTTCTTACTGGGCGATTGCATAAACTTAGATGCTTCTTCAGTGTTCTACTATGCCGCTTGTAGTGACTCTGCATACCGCATCACGCGACAAGGGCTTGCAGACGATAAATGTAACCGTTTCAGAGAGAAAAGCGACCACTGTGACGATCTGGCGTTATGTCGATTCGATAGTAAATGACGGAAACGGGAGATTTTCTTAGGTTTTTACTACATATTAACACTTTACACAATTTCTCGTGTTACCTGGCTGCCAGTCCTCGGTTCATGCAAAATCTTAAGGTCCTCGGTCTGGTCCAAGGCCCCAAACCGCCCAATAATTCATTAATCGATAACTAAAACTTGAAATGTAGCTCTTCTTACTGGGCGATTGCATAAACTTAGATGCTTCTTCAGTGTTCTACTATGCCGCTTGTAGTGACTCTGCATACCGCATCACGCGACAAGGGCTTGCAGACTATAAATGTAACCGTTTCAGAGAGAAAAGCGACCACTGTGACGATCTGGCGTTATGTCGATTCGATAGTAAATGACGGAAACGGGAGATTTTCTTAGGTTTTTACTACATATTAACACTTTACACAATTTCTCGTGTTACCTGGCTGCCAGTCCTCGGTTCATGCAAAATCTTAAGGTCCTCGGTCTGGTCCAAGGCACCAAACCGCCCAATAATTCATTAATCGATAACCAAAACTTGAAATGTAGCTCTTCTTACTGGCCGATTGCATCAACGTAGATTCTTATTCTGTGTTCTAGTGTGCTGCTTGTTCTGTGTCTGCATACCGCATCACGCGACAAGGGCTGGCAGACGATAAATGTAACCGTTTCAGAGAGAAAATCGACCACTGTGACGATCTGGCGTTATGTCGATTCGATAGTAAATGACGGAAACGGGAGATTTTCTTAGGTTTTTACTACATATTAACACTTTACACAATTTCTCGTGTTACCTGGCTGCCATTCCTCGGTTCATGCAAAATCTTAAGGTCCTCGGTCTGGTCCAAGGCACCAAACCGCCCAATAATTCATTAATCGATAACTAAAACTTGAAATGTAGCTCTTCTTACTGGGCGATTGCATAAACTTAGATGCTTCTTCAGTGTTCTACTATGCCGCTTGTAGTGATTCTGCATACCGCATCACGCGACAAGGGCTTGCAGACGATAAATGTAACCGTTTCAGAGAGAAAATCGTTCACTGTGACGATCTGGCGTTATGTCGATTCGATAGTAAATGACGGAAACGGGAGATTTTCTTAGGTTTTTACTACATATTAACACTTTACACAATTTCTCGTGTTACCTGGCTGCCAGTCCTCGGTTCATGCAAAATCTTAAGGTCCTCGGTCTGGTCCAAGGCACCAAACCGCCCAATAATTCATTAATCGATAACTAAAACTTGAAATGTAGCTCTTCTTACTGGGCGATTGCATAAACTTAGATGCTTCTTCAGTGTTCTACTATGCCGCTTGTAGTGACTCTGCATACCGCATCACGCGACAAGGGCTTGCAGACGATAAATGTAACCGTTTCAGAGAGAAAAGCGACCACTGTGACGATCTGGCGTTATGTCGATTCGATAGTAAATGACGGAAACGGGAGATTTTCTTAGGTTTTTACTACATATTAACACTTTACACAATTTCTCGTGTTACCTGGCTGCCAGTCCTCGGTTCATGCAAAATCTTAAGGTCCTCGGTCTGGTCCAAGGCCCCAAACCGCCCAATAATTCATTAATCGATAACTAAAACTTGAAATGTAGCTCTTCTTACTGGGCGATTGCATAAACTTAGATGCTTCTTCAGTGTTCTACTATGCCGCTTGTAGTGACTCTGCATACCGCATCACGCGACAAGGGCTTGCAGACTATAAATGTAACCGTTTCAGAGAGAAAAGCGACCACTGTGACGATCTGGCGTTATGTCGATTCGATAGTAAATGACGGAAACGGGAGATTTTCTTAGGTTTTTACTACATATTAACACTTTACACAATTTCTCGTGTTACCTGGCTGCCAGTCCTCGGTTCATGCAAAATCTTAAGGTCCTCGGTCTGGTCCAAGGCACCAAACCGCCCAATAATTCATTAATCGATAACCAAAACTTGAAATGTAGCTCTTCTTACTGGCCGATTGCATCAACGTAGATTCTTATTCTGTGTTCTAGTGTGCTGCTTGTTCTGTGTCTGCATACCGCATCACGCGACAAGGGCTGGCAGACGATAAATGTAACCGTTTCAGAGAGAAAATCGACCACTGTGACGATCTGGCGTTATGTCGATTCGATAGTAAATGACGGAAACGGGAGATTTTCTTAGGTTTTTACTACATATTAACACTTTACACAATTTCTCGTGTTACCTGGCTGCCATTCCTCGGTTCATGCAAAATCTTAAGGTCCTCGGTCTGGTCCAAGGCACCAAACCGCCCAATAATTCATTAATCGATAACTAAAACTTGAAATGTAGCTCTTCTTCCTGGCCGATTGCATAAACTTAGATGCTTCTTCAGTGTTCTACTATGCCGCTTGTAGTGACTCTTCATACCGCATCACGCGACAAGGGCTTGCAGACGATAAATGTAACCGTTTCAGAGAGAAAAGCGACCACTGTGACGATCTGGCGTTATGTCGATTCGATAGTAAATGACGGAAACGGGAGATTTTCTTAGGTTTTTACTACATATTAACACTTTACACAATTTCTCGTGTTACCTGGCTGCCAGTCCTCGGTTCATGCAAAATCTTAAGGTCCTCGGTCTGGTCCAAGGCACCAAACCGCCCAATAATTCATTAATCGATAACTAAAACTTGAAATGTAGCTCTTCTTACTGGGCGATTGCATAAACTTAGATGCTTCTTCAGTGTTCTACTATGCCGCTTGTAGTGACTCTGCATACCGCATCACGCGACAAGGGCTTGCAGACGATAAATGTAACCGTTTCAGAGAGAAAAGCGACCACTGTGACGATCTGGCGTTATGTCGATTCGATAGTAAATGACGGAAACGGGAGATTTTCTTAGGTTTTTACTACATATTAACACTTTACACAATTTCTCGTGTTACCTGGCTGCCAGTCCTCGGTTCATGCAAAATCTTAAGGTCCTCGGTCTGGTCCAAGGCACCAAACCGCCCAATAATTCATTAATCGATAACTAAAACTTGAAATGTAGCTCTTCTTACTGGCCGATTGCATCAACGTAGATTCTTATTCTGTGTTCTAGTGTGCTGCTTGTACTGTGTCTGCATACCGCATCACGCGACTAGGGCTTGCAGACGATAAATGTAACCGTTTCAGAGAGAAAAGCGACCACTGTGACGATCTGGCGTTATGCCGATTCGATAGTAAATGACGGAAACGGGAGATTTTCTTAGGTTTTTACTACATATTAGCACTTTACACAATTTCTCGTGTTACCTGGCTGCCAGTCCTCGGTTCATGCAAAATCTTAAGGTCCTCGGTCTGGTCCAAGGCACCAAACCGCACAATAATTCATTATTCGATAACTAAAACTTGAAATGGAGCTCTTCTTACTGGGCGATTGCATAAACTTAGATGCTTCTTCAGAGTTCTACTATGCCGCTTGTAGTGTCTCTGCATACCGCATCACGCGACAAGGGCTTCCAGACGATAAATGTAACCGTTTCAGAGAGAAAAGCGACTACTGTGACGATCTGGCGTTATGTCGATTCGATAGTAAATGACGGATACGGGAGATTTTCTTAGGTTTTTACTACATATTAACACTTTACACAATTTCTCGTGTTACCTGGCTGCCAGTCCTCGGTTCATGCAAAATCTTAAGGGCCTCGGTCTGGTCCAAGGCACCAAACCGCCCAATAATTCATTAATCGATAACTAAAACTTGAAATGTAGCTCTTCTTACTGGGCGATTGCATAAACTTAGATGCTCCTTCAGTGTTCTACTATGCCGCTTGTAGTGACTCTGCATACCGCATCACGCGACAAGGGCTTGCAGACGATAAATGTAACCGTTTCAGAGAGAAAAGCGACCACTGTGACGATCTGGCGTTATGTCGATTCGATAGTAAATGACGGAAACGGGAGATTTTCTTAGGTTTTTACTACATATTAACACTTTACACAATTTCTCGTGTTACCTGGCTGCCATTCCTCGGTTCATGCAAAATCTTAAGGTCCTCGGTCTGTTCCAAGGCACCAAACCGCCCAATAATTCATTAATCGATAACTAAAACTTGAAATGTAGCTCTTCTTACTGGGCGATTGCATAAACTTAGATGCTTCTTCAGTGTTCTACTATGCCGCTTGTATTGACTCTGCATACCGCATCACGCGACAAGGGCTTGCAGACGATAAATGTAACCATTTCAGAGAGAAAAGCGACCACTGTGACGATCTGGCGTTATGTCGATTCGATAGTAAATGGCGGAAACGGGAGATTTTCTTAGGTTTTTACTACATATTAACACTTTACACAATTTCTCGTGTTACCTGGCTGCCAGTCCTCGGTTCATGCAAAATCTTAAGGTCCTCGGTCTGTTCCAAGGCACCAAACCGCACAATAATTCATTAATCGATAACTAAAACTTGAGATGTAGCTCTTCTTACTGGCCGATTGCATCAACGTAGATTCTTATTCTGTGTCCTAGTGTGCTGCTTGTACTGTGTCTGCATACCGCATCACGCGACAAGGGCTTGCAGACGATAAATGTAACCGTTTCAGAGAGAAAAGCGACCACTGTGACGATCTGGCGTTATGCCGATTCGATAGTAAATGACGGAAACGGGAGATTTTCTTAGGTTTTTACTACATATTAACACATTACACAATTTCTCGTGTTACCTGGCTACCAGTCCTCGGTTCATGCAAAATCTTAAGGTCCTCGGTCTGGTCCAAGGCACCAAACCGCACAATAATTCATTATTCGATAACTAAAACTTGAAATGTAGCTCTTCTTACTGGCCGAGTGCATCAACGTAGATTCTTATTCTGTGTTCTAGTGTGCTGCTTGTACTGTGTCTGCACACCGCATCACGCGACAAGGGCTTGGAGACGATAAATGTAACCGTTTCAGAGAGAAAAGCGACTACTGTGACGATCTGGCGTTATGTCGATTCGATAGTAAATGACGGATACGGGAGATTTTCTTAGGTTTTTACTACATATTAACACTTTACACAATTTCTCGTGTTACCTGGCTGCCAGTCCTCGGTTCATGCAAAATCTTAAGGGCCTCGGTCTGGTCCAAGGCACCAAACCGCCCAATAATTCATTAATCGATAACTAAAACTTGAAATGTAGCACTTCTCACTGGGCGATTGCATAAACTTAGATGCTTCTTCAGTGTTCTACTATGCCGCTTGTAGTGACTCTGCATACCGCATCACGCGACAAGGGCTTGCAGACGATAAATGTAACCGTTTCAGAGAGAAAAGCGACCAATGTGACGATTTGGCGTTATGTCGATTCGATAGTAAATGACGGAAACGGGAGATTTTCTTAGGTTTTTACTACATATTAACATTTTACACAATTTCTCGTGTTACCTGGCTGCCAGTCCTCGGTTCATGCAAAATCTTAAGGTCCTCGGTCTGGTCCAAGGCACCAAACCGCCCAATAATTCATTAATCGATAACTAAAACTTGTAATGTAGCTCTTCTTACTGGGCGATTGCATAAACTTAGATGCTCCTTCAGTGTTCTACTATGCCGCTTGTAGTGACTCTGCATACCGCATCACGCGACAAGGGCTTGCAGACGATAAATGTAACCGTTTCAGAGAGAAAAGCGACCAATGTGACGATCTGGCGTTATGTCGATTCGATAGTAAATGACGGATACGGGAGATTTTCTTAGGTTTTTACTACATATTAACACTTTACACAATTTCTCGTGTTACCTGGCTGCCAGTCCTCGGTTCATGCAAAATCTTAAGGGCCTCGCTCTGGTCCAAGGCACCAAACCGCCCAATAATTCATTAATCGATAACTAAAACTTGAAATGTAGCTCTTCTTACTGGCCGATTGCATAAACTTTGATGCTTCTTCAGTGTTCTACTTAGCCGCTTGTAGTGACTCTGCATACCGCATCAAGCGACAAGGGCTTGCAGACGATAAAGGTAACCGTTTCAGAGAGAAAAGCGACCACTGTGACGATCTGGCGTTATGTCGATTCGATAGTAAATGACGGAAACGGGAGATTTTCTTAGGTTTTTACTACATAGTAACACTTTACACAATTTCTCGTGTTACCTGTCTGCCAGTCCTCGGTTCATGCAAAATCTTAAGGTCCTCGGTCTGGTCCAAGGCACCAAACCGCCCAATAATTCATTAATCGATAACTAAAACTTGAAATGTAGCTCTTCTTACTGGGCGATTGCATAAACTTAGATGCTTCTTCAGAGTTCTACTATGCCGCTTGTAGTGACTCTGCATACCGCATCACGCGACAAGGGCTTGCAGACGATAAATGTAACCGTTTCAGAGAGAAAAGCGACCACTGTGACGATCTGGCGTTATGTCGATTCGATAGTAAATGACGGAAACGGGAGATTTTCTTAGGTTTTTACTACATATTAACACTTTACACAATTTCTCGTGTTACCTGGCTGCCAGTCCTCGGTTCATGCAAAATCTTAAGGTCCTCGGTCTGGTCCAAGGCACCAAACAGCTCAATAATTCATTAATCGATAACTAAAACTTGAAATGTAGCTCTCCTTACTGGCCGATTGCATCAACGTAGCTTCTTATTCTGTGTTCTAGTGTGCTGCTTGTACTGTGTCTGCATACCGCATCACGCGACAAGGGCATGCAGACGATAAATGTAACCGTTTCAGAGAGAAAAGCCACCAATGTGACGATCTGGCGTTATGTCGATTCGATAGTAAATGACGGAAACGGGAGATTTTCTTAGGTTTTTACTACATATTAACACTTTACACAATTTCTCGTGTTACCTGGCTGCCAGACCTCGGTTCATGCCAAATCTTAAGGTCCTCGGTCTGGTCCAAGGCACCAAACCGCCCAATAATTCTTTAATCGATAACTAAAACTTGAAATGTAGTTCTTCTTACTGGCCGATTGCATAAACTTAGATGCTTCTTCAGTGTTCTACTATGCCGCTTGTAGTGACACTGCATACCGCATCACGCGACAAGGGCTTGCAGACGATAAATGTAACCGTTTCAGAGAGAAAAGCGACCACTGTGACGATCTGGCGTTATGTCGATTCGATAGTAAATGACGGAAACGGGAGATTTTCTTAGGTTTTTACTACATATTAACACTTTACACAATTTCTCGTGTTATCTGGCTGCAAGACCTCGGTTCATGCAAAATCTTAAGGTCCTCGGTCTGGTCCAAGGAACCAAACCGCCCAATAATTCATTAATCGATAACTAAAACTTGAAATGTAGCTGTTCTTACTGGGCGATTGCATAAACTTAGATGCTTCTTCAGAGTTCTACTATGCCGCTTGTAGTGACTCTGCATACCGCATCACGCGACAAGGGCTTGCAGACGATTAATGTAACCGTTTCAGAGAGAAAAGCGACCACTGTGACGATCTGGCGTTATGTCGATTCGATAGTAAATGACGGAAACGGGAGATTTTCTTAGGTTTTTACTACATATTAACACTTTACACAATTTCTCGTGTTACCTGGCTGCCAGCCCTCGGTTCATGCAAAATCTTAAGGGCCTCGGTCTGGTCCAAGGCACCAAACCGCCCAATAATTCATTAATCGATAACTAAAACTTGAAATGTAGCTCTTCTTACTGGGCGATTGCATAAACTTAGATGCTTCTTCAGTTTTCTACTATACCGCTTGTAGTGACTCTGCATACCGCATCACGCGACAAGGGCTTGCAGACGATAAATGTAACCGTTTCAGAGAGAAAAGCGACCACTGTGACGATCTGGCGTTATGTCGATTCGATAGTAAATGACGGAAACGGGAGATTTTCTTAGGTTTTTACTACACATTAACACTTTACACAATTTCTCGTGTTACCTGGCTGCCAGTCCTCGGTTCATGCAAAATCTTAAGGTCCTCGGTCTGGTCCAAGGCACCAAACCGCCCAATAATTCATTAATCGATAAATAAAACTTGAAATGTAGCTCTTCTTACTGGCCGATTGCATCAACGTAGATTCTTATTCTGTGTTCTAGTGTGCTGCTTGTACTGTGTCTGCATACCGCATCAAGCGACAAGGGCTTGCAGACGATAAATGTAACCGTTTCAGAGAGAAAAGCGACCACTGTGACGATCTGGCGTCATGCCGATTCGATAGTAAATGACGGAAACGGGAGATTTTCTTAGGTTTTTACTACATATTAACACTTTACACAATTTCTCGTGTTACCTGACTGCCAGTCCTCGGTTCATGCAAAATCTTAAGGTCCTCGGTCTGGTCCAAGGCACCAAACCGCCCAATAATTCATTAATCGATAACTAAAACTTGAAATGAAGCTCTTCTTACTGGGCGATTGCATAAACTTAGATGCTTCTTCAGTGTTCTACTATGCCGCTTGTAGTGACTCTGCATACCGAATCACGCGACAAGAGCTTGCAGACGATAAATGTAACCGTTTCAGAGAGAAAAGCGACCACTGTGACGATCTGGCGTTATGTCGATTCGATAGAAAATGACGGAAACGGGAGATTGTCTTAGGTTTTACTACATATTAACACTTTACACAGTTTCTCGTGTTACCTGGCTGCCAGTCCTCGGTTCATGCAAAATCTTAAGGTCCTCGGTCTGGTCCAAGGCACCAAACCGCCCAATAATTCATTAATCTGTAACTAAAACTTGAAATGTAGCTCTTCTTACTGGGCGATTGCATAAACTTAGATGCTCCTTCAGTGTTCTACTATGCCGCTTGTAGTGACTCTGCATACCGCATCACGCGACAAGGGCTTGCAGACGATAAATGTAACCGTTTCAGAGAGAAAAGCGACCACTGTGACGATCTGGCGTTATGTCGATTCGATAGTAAATGACGGAAACGGGAGATTTTCTTAGGTTTTTACTACATATTAACACTTTACACAATTTCTCGTGTTACCTGGCTGCCAGACCTCGGTTCATGCAAAATCTTAAGGGCCTCGGTCTGGTCCAAGGCACCAAACCGCCCAATAATTCATTAATCGATAACTAAAACTTGAAATGTAGCTCTTCTTACTGGGCGATTGCATAAACTTAGATGCTTTATCAGTGTTCTACTATACCGCTTGTAGTGACTCTGCATACCGCATGACGCGACAAGGGCTTGCAGACGATAAATGTAACCGTTTCAGAGAGAAAAGCGACCACTGTGACGATCTGGGGTTATGTCGATTCGATAGTAAATGACGGAAACGGGAGATTTTCTTAGGTTTTTACTACATATTAACACTTTACACAACTTCTCGTGTTACCTGGATGCCAGTCCTCGGTTCATGCAAAATCTTAAGGTCCTCGGTCTGGTCCAAGGCACCAAACCGCCCAATAATTCATTAATCGATAACTAAAACTTGAAATGTAGCTCTTCTTACTGGGCGATTGCATAAACTTAGATGCTTCTTCAGTGTTCTACTATGCCGCTTGTAGTGACTCTGCATACCGCATCACGCGACAAGGGCTTGCAGACGATAAATGTAACCGTTTCAGAGAGAAAAGCGACCAATGTGACGATCTGGCGTTATGTCGATTCGATAGTAAATGACGGAAACGGGAGATTTTCTTAGGTTTTTACTACATATTAACACTTTACACAATTTCTCGTGTTACCTGGCTGCCAGTCCTCGGTTCATGCAAAATCTTAAGGTCCTCGGTCTGGTCCAAGGCACCAAACCGCCCAATATTTCATTAATCGATAACTAAAACTTGAGATGTAGCTCTTCTTCCTGGCCGATTGCATCAACGTAGATTCTTATTCTGTGTTCTAGTGTGCTGCTTGTACTGTGTCTGCATACCGCATCACGCGACAAGGGCTTGCAGACGATAAATGTAACCGTTTCAGAGAGAAAAGCGACCACTGTGACGATCTGGCGTTATGTCGATTCGATGGTAAATGACGGAAACGGGTGATTTTCTTAGGTTTTTACTACATATTAACACTTTACACAATTTCTCGTGTTACCTGGCTGCCAGTCCTCGGTTCATGCAAAATCTTAAGGTCCTCGGTCTGGTCCAAGGCACCAAACCGCCCAATAATTCATCAATCGATAACTAAAACTTGAAATGTAGCTCTTCTTACTGGCCGATTGCATCAACGTAGCTTCTTATTCTGTGTTCTAGTGTGCTGCTTGTACTGTGTCTGCATACCGCATCACGCGACAAGGGCTTGCAGACGATAAATGTAACCGTTTCAGAGAGAAAAGCGACTACTGTGACGATCTGGCGTTATGTCGATTCGATAGTAAATGACGGATACGGGAGATTTTCTTAGGTTTTTACTACATATTGACACTTTACACAATTTCTCGTGTTACCTGGCTGCCAGTCCTCGGTTCATGCAAAATCTTAAGGGCCTCGGTCTGGTCCAAGGCACCAAACCGCCCAATAATTCATTAATCGATAACTAAAACTTGAAATGTAGCTCTTCTTACTGGGCGATTGCATAAACTTAGATGCTTCTTCAGTGTTCTACTATGCCGCTTGTAGTGACTCTGCATACCGCATCACGCGACAAGGGCTTGCAGACGATAAATGTAACCGTTTCAGAGAGAAAAGCGACCAATGTGACGATCTGGCGTAATGTCGATTCGATAGTAAATGACGGAAACGGGAGATTTTCTTAGGTTTTTACTACATATTAACACTTTACACAATTTCTCGTGTTACGTGGCTGCCAGTCCTCGGTTCATGCAAAATCTTAAGGTCCTCGGTCTGGTCCAAGGCACCAAACCGCCCAATAATTCATTAATCGATAACTAAAACTTGAAATGTAGCTCTTCTTACTGGGCGATTGCATAAACTTAGATGCTTCTTCAGAGTTCTACTATGCCGCTTGTACTGACTCTGCATACCGCATCACGCGACAAGGGCTTGCAGACGATAAATGTAACCGTTTCAGAGAGAAAAGCGACCACTGTGACGATCTGGCGTTATGTCGATTCGATAGTAAATGACGGAAACGGGAGATTTTCTTAGGTTTTTACTACATATTAACACTTTACACAATTTCTCGTGTTACCTGGCTGCCAGTCCTCGGTTCATGCAAAATCTTATGGTCCTCGGTCTGGTCCAAGGCACCAAACCGCCCAATAATTCATTAATCGATAACTAAAACTTGAAATGTAGCTCTTCTTCCTGGCCGATTGCATCAACGTAGATTCTTATTCTGTGTTCTAGTGTGCTGCTTGTACTGTGTCTGCATA
Organism: Schistocerca cancellata; assembly: GCF_023864275.1. NCBI lineage: Eukaryota > Metazoa > Arthropoda > Insecta > Orthoptera > Acrididae > Schistocerca > Schistocerca cancellata. The sequence goes on from NW_026047150.1 coordinate 5,602,983, forward strand.
CCGCATCACGCGACAAGGGCATGCAGACGATAAATGTAACCGTTTCAGAGAGAAAAGCGACCACTGTGACGATCTGGCGTTATGTCGATTCGATAGTAAATGACGGAAACGGGAGATTTTCTTAGGTTTTTACTACATATTAACACTTTACACAATTTATCGTGTTACCTGGCTGCCAGTCCTCGGTTCATGCAAAATCTTAAGGTCCTCGGTCTGGTCCAAGGCACCAAACCGCCCAATAATTCATTAATCGATAACTAAAACTTGAAATGTAGCTCTTCTTACTGGGCGATTGCATAAACTTAGATGCTTCTTCAGAGTTCTACTATGCCGCTTGTAGTGACTCTGCATACCGCATGACGCGACAAGGGCTTGCAGACGATAAATGTAACCATTTCAGAGAGAAAAGCGACCACTGTGACGATCTGGCGTTATGTCGATTCGATAGTAAATGAGGGAAACGGGAGATTTTCTTAGGTTTTTACTACATATTAACACTTTACACAATTTCTCGTGTTATCTGGCTGCCAGTCCTCGGTTCATGCTAAATCTTAAGGTCCACGGTCTGGTCCAAGGCACCAAACCGCACAATAATTCATTAATCGATAACTAAAACTTGAAATGTAGCTCTTCTTACTGGCCGATTGCATCAACGTAGATTCTTATTCTGTGTTCTAGTGTGCTGCTTGTACTGTGTCTGCATACCGCATCACGCGACAAGGGCTTGCAGGCGATAAATGTAACCGTTTCAGAGAGAAAAGCGACCACTGTGACGATCTGGCGTTATGTCGATTCGATAGTAAATGACGGAAACGGGAGATTTTCTTAGGTTTTTACTACATATTAACACTTTACACAATTTCTCGTGTTACCTGGCTGCCAGTCCTCGGTTCATGCAAAATCTTAAGGGCCTCGGTCTGGTCCAAGTCACCAAACCGCCCAATAATTCATTAATCGATAACTAAAACTTGAAATGTAGCTCTTCTTACTGGGCGATTGCATAAACTTAGATGCTTCTTCAGTGTTCTACTATGCCGCTTGTAGTGACTCTGCATACCGCATCACGCGACAAGGGCTTGCAGACGATAAATGTAACCGTTTCAGAGAGAAAAGCGACCACTGTGACGATCTGGCGTTATGTCGATTCGATAGTAAATGACGGAAACGGGAGATTTTCTTAGGTTTTTACTACATATTAACACTTTACACAATTTCTCGTGTTACCTGGCTGCCAGTCCTCGGAGCATGCATAATCTTAAGGTCCTCGGTCTGGTCCAAGGCACCAAACCACCCAATATTTCATTAATCGATAACTAAAACTTGAAATGTAGCTCTTCTTCCTGGCCGATTGCATCAACTTAGATGCTTCTTCAGTGTTCTACTATGCCGCTCGTAGTGACTCTGCGTACCGCATCACGCGACAAGGGCTTGCAGACGATAAATGTAACCGTTTCAGAGAGAAAAGCGACCACTGTGACGATCTGGCGTTATGCCGATTCGATAGTAAATGACGGAAACGGGAGATTTTCTTAGGTTTTTACTACATATTAACACTTTACACAATTTCTCGTGTTACCTGGCTGCCAGTCCTCGGTTCATGCAAAATCTTAAGGTCCTCGGTCTGGTCCAAGGCACCAAACCGCCCAATATTTCATTAATCGATAACTAAAACTTGAAATGTAGCTCTAATTACTGGCCGATTGCATCAACGTAGATTCTTATTCTGTGTTCTAGTGTGCTGCTTGTACTGTGTCTGCATACCGCATCACGCGACAAGGGCTTGCAGACGATAAATGTAACCGTTTCAGAGAGAAAAGCGACCACTGTGACGATCTGGCGTTATGTCGATTCGATAGTAAATGACGGAAACGGGAGATTTTCTTAGGTTTTTACTACATATTAACACTTTACACAATTTCTCGTGTTACCTGGCTGCCAGTCCTCGGTTCATGCAAAATCTTAAGGTCCTCGGTCTGGTCCAAGGCACCAAACCGCCCAATAAATCATTAATCGATAACTAAAACTTGAAATGTAGCTCTTCTTACTGGGCGATTGCATAAACTTAGATGCTTCTTCAGTGTTCTACTATGCCGCTTGTAGTGACTCTGCATACCGCATGACGCGACAAGGGCTTGCAGGCGATAAATGTAACCATTTCAGAGAGAAAAGCGACCACTGTGACGATCTGGCGTTATGTCGATTCGATAGTAAATGACGGAAACGGGGGATTTTCTTAGGTTTTCCCTACATATCAACACTTTACACAATTTCTCGTGTTACCTGGCTGCCAGTCCTCGGTTCATGCAAAATCTTAAGCTCCTCGGTCTGGTCCAAGGCACCAAACCGCCCAATATTTCATTAATCGATAACTAAAACTTGAAATGTAGCTCTAATTACTGGCCGATTGCATCAACGTAGATTCTTATTCTGTGTTCTAGTGTGCTGCTTGTACTGTGTCTGCATACCGCATCACGCGACAAGGGCTTGCAGACGATAAATGTAACCGTTTCAGAGAGAAAAGCGACCACTGTGACGATCTGGCGTTATGTCGATTCGATAGTAAATGACGGAAACGGGAGATTTTCTTAGGTTTTTACTACATATTAACACTTTACACAATTTCTCGTGTTACCTGGCTGCCAGTCCTCGGTTCATGCAAAATCTTAAGGTCCTCGGTCTGGTCCAAGGCACCAAACCGCCCAATAATTCATTAATCGATAACTAAAACTTGAAATGTAGCTCTTCTTACTGGGCGATTGCATAAACTTAGATGCTTCTTCAGTGTTCTACTATGCCGCTTGTAGTGACTCTGCATACCGCATCACGCGACAAGGGCTTGCAGACGATAAATGTAACCGTTTCAGAGAGAAAAGCGACCACTGTGACGATCTGGCGTTATGTCGATTCGATAGTAAATGACGGAAACGGGAGATTTTCTTAGGTTTTTACTACATATTAACACTTTACACAATTTCTCGTGTTACCTGGCTGCCAGTCCTCGGTTCATGCAAAATCTTAAGGTCCTCGGTCTGGTCCAAGGAACCAAACCGCCCAATAATTCATTAATCGATAACTAAAACTTGAAATGTAGCTCTTCTTACTGGGCGATTGCATAAACTTAGATGCCTCTTCAGTGTTCTACTATGCCGCTTGTAGTGACTCTGCATACCGCATCACGCGACAAGGGCTTGCAGACGATAAATGTAACCGTTTCAGAGAGAAAAGCGACCACTGTGACGATCTGGCGTTATGTCGATTCGATAGTAAATGACGGAAACGGGAGATTTTCTTAGGTTTTTACTACATATTAACACTTTACACAATTTCTCGTGTTACCTGGCTGCCAGTCCTCGGTTCATGCAAAATCTTAAGGTCCTCGGTCTGGTCCAAGGAACCAAACCGCCCAATAATTCATTAATCGATAACTAAAACTTGAAATGTAGCTCTTCTTACTGGGCGATTGCATAAACTTAGATGCCTCTTCAGTGTTCTACTATGCCGCTTGTAGTGACTCTGCATACCGCATCACGCGACAAGGGCTTGCAGACGATAAATGTAACCGTTTCAGAGAGAAAAGCGACCACTGTGACGATCTGGCGTTATGTCGATTCGATAGTAAATGACGGAAACGGGAGATTTTCTTAGGTTTTTACTACATATTAACACTTTACACAATTTCTCGTGTTACCTGGCTCCCAGTCCTCGGTTCATGCAAAATCTTAAGGTCCTCGGTCTGGTCCAAGGCACCAAACCGCCCAATAATTCATTAATCGATAACTAAAACTTGAAATGTAGCTCTTCTTACTGGGCGATTGCATAAACTTAGATGCTTCTTCAGTGTTCTACTATGCCGCTTGTAGTGACTCTGCATACCGCATCACGCGACAAGGGCTTGCAGACGATAAATGTAACCGTTTCAGAGAGAAAAGCGACCACTGTGACGATCTGGCGTTATGTCGATTCGATAGTAAATAACGGAAACGGGAGATTTTCTTAGGTTTTTAATACATATTAACACTTTACACAATTTCTCGTGTTACCTGGCTGCCAGTCCTCGGTTCATGCAAAATCTTAAGGTCCTCGGTCTGGTCCAAGGCACCAAACCGCCCAATAATTCATTAATCGATAACTAAAACTTGAAATGTAGCTCTTCTTACTGGCCGATTGCATCAACGTAGATTCTTATTCTGTGTTCTAGTGTGCTGCTTGTACTGTGTCTGCATACCGCATCACGCGACAAGGGCTTGCAGACGATAAATGTAACCGTTTCAGAGAGAAAAGCAACCAATGTGACGATCTGGCGTTATGTCGATTCGATAGTAAATGACGGAAACGGGAGATTTTCTTGGGTTTTTACTACATATTAACACTTTACACAATTTCTCGTGTTACCTGGCTGCCAGTCCTCGGTTCATGCAAAATCTTAAGGTCCTCGGTCTGGTCCAAGGCACCAAACCGCCCAATAATTCATTAATCGATAACTAAAACTTGAAATGTAGCTCTTCTTACTGGCCGATTGCATCAACGTAGATTCTTATTCTGTGTTCTAGTGTGCTGCTTGTACTGTGTCTGCATACCGCATCACGCGACAAGGGCTTGCAGACGATAAATGTAACCGTTTCAGAGAGAAAAGCGACCAATGTGACGATCTGGCGTTATGTCGATTCGATAGTAAATGACGGAAACGGGAGATTTTCTTGGGTTTTTACTACATATTAACACTTTACACAATTTCTCGTGTTACCTGGCTGCCAGTCCTCGGTTCATGCAAAATCTTAAGCTCCTCGGTCTGGTCCAAGGCACCAAACCGCCCAATAATTCATTAATCGATAACTAAAACTTGAAATGTAGCCCTTCTTCCTGGCCGATTGCATCAACGTAGATTCTTATTCTGTGTTCTAGTGTGCTGCTTGTACTGTGTCTGCATACCGCATCACGCGACAAGGGCTTGCAGACGATAAATGTAACCGTTTCAGAGAGAAAAGCGACCACTGTGACGATCTGGCGTTATGTCGATTCGATAGTAAATGACGGAAACGGGAGATTTTCTTAGGTTTTTACTACATATTAACACTTTACACAATTTCTCGTGTTACCTGGCTGCCAGTCCTCGGTTCATGCAAAATCTTAAGGTCCTCGGTCTGGTCTAAGGAACCAAACCGCCCAATAATTCATTAATCGATAACTAAAACTTGAAATGTAGCTCTTCTTACTGGGCGATTGCATAAACTTAGATGCCTCTTCAGTGTTCTACTATGCCGCTTGTAGTGACTCTGCATACCGCATCACGCGACAAGGGCTTGCAGACGATAAATGTAACCGTTTCAGAGAGAAAAGCGACCACTGTGACGATCTGGCGTTATGTCGATTCGATAGTAAATGACGGAAACGGGAGATTTTCTTAGGTTTTTACTACATATTAACACTTTACACAATTTCTCGTGTTACCTGGCTGCCAGTCCTCGGTTCATGCAAAATCTTAAGGTCCTCGGTCAGGTCCAAGGCACCAAACCGCCCAATAATTCATTAACCGATAACTAAAACTTGAAATGTAGCTCTTCTTACTGGGCGATTGCATAAACTTAGATGCTTCTTCAGTGTTCTACTATGCCGCTTGTAGTGACTCTGCATACCGCATCACGCGACAAGGGCTTGCAGACGATAAATGTAACCGTTTCAGAGAGAAAAGCGACCACTGTGACGATCTGGCGTTATGTCGATTCGATAGTAAATGACGGAAACGGGAGATTTTCTTAGGTTTTTACTACATATTAACACTTTACACAATTTCTCGTGTTACCTGGCTGCCAGTCCTCGGTTCATGCAAAATCTTAAGGGCCTCGGTCTGGTCCAAGTCACCAAACCGCCCAATAATTAATTAATCGATAACTAAAACTTGAAATGTAGCTCTTCTTACTGGGCGATTGCATAAACTTAGATGCTTCTTCAGTGTTCTACTATGCCGCTTGTAGTGACTCTGCATACCGCATCACGCGACAAGGGCTTGCAGACGAAAAATATAACCGATTCAGAGAGAAAAGCGACCACTGTGACGATCTGGCGTTATGTCGATTCGATAGTAAATGACGGAAACGGGAGATTTTCTTAGGTTTTTACTACATATTAACACTTTACACAATTTCTCGTGTTACCTGGCTGCCAGTCCTCGGAGCATGCATAATCTTAAGGTCCTCGGTCTGGTCCAAGGCACCAAACCACCCAATATTTCATTAATCGATAACTAAAACTTGAAATGTAGCTCTTCTTCCTGGCCGATTGCATCAACTTAGATGCTTCTTCAGTGTTCTACTATGCCGCTCGTAGTGACTCTGCGTACCGCATCACGCGACAAGGGCTTGCAGACGATAAATGTAACCGTTTCAGAGAGAAAAGCGACCACTGTGACGATCTGGCGTTATGCCGATTCGATAGTAAATGACGGAAACGGGAGATTTTCTTAGGTTTTTACTACATATTAACACTTTACACAATTTCTCGTGTTACCTGGCTGCCAGTCCTCGGTTCATGCAAAATCTTAAGGTCCTCGGTCTGGTCCAAGGCACCAAACCGCCCAATAATTCATTAATCGATAACTAAAACTCGAAATGTAGCTCTTCTTCCTGGCCGATTTCATCAACGTAGATTCTTATTCTGTGTTCTAGTGTTCTGCTTGTACTGTGTCTGCATACCGCATCACGCGACAAGGGCTTGCAGACGATAAATGTAACCGTTTCAGAGAGAAAAGCGACCACTGTGACGATCTGGCGTTATGTCGATTCGATAGTAAATGACGGAAACGGGAGATTTTCTTAGGTTTTTACTACATATTAACACTTTACACAATTTCTCGTGTTACCTGGCTGCCAGTCCTCGGTTCATGCAAAATCTTAAGGTCCTCGGTCTGGTCCAAGGCACCAAACCGCCCAATAATTCATTAATCGATAACTAAAACTTGAAATGTAGCTCTTCTTACTGGGCGATTGCATAAACTTAGATGCTTCATCAGTGTTCTACTATGCCGCTTGTAGTGACTCTGCATACCGCATCACGCGAAAAGGGCTTGCAGACGATAAATGTAACCGTTTCAGAGAGAAAAGCGACCACTGTGACGATCTGGCGTTATGTCGATTCGATAGTAAATGACGGAAACGGGAGATTTTCTTGGGTTTTTACTACATATTAACACTTTACACAATTTCTCGTGTTACCTGGCTGCCAGTCCTCGGTTCATGCAAAATCTTAAGGTCCTCGGTCTGGTCCAAGGCACCAAACCGCCCAATAATTCATTAATCGATAACTAAAACTTGAAATGTAGCTCTTCTTACTGGGCGATTGCATAAACTTAGATGCTTCTTCAGAGTTCTACTATGCCGCTTGTAGTGACTCTGCATAACGCATCACGCGACAAGGGCTTGCAGACGATAAATGTAACCGTTTCAGAGAGAAAAGCGACCAATGTGACGATCTGGCGTTATGTCGATTCGATAGTAAATGACGGAAACGGGATATTTTCTTAGGTTTTAACTACATATTAACACTTTACACAATTTCTCGTGTTCCCTGGCTGCCAGTCCTCGGTTCATGCAAAATCTTAAGGTCCTCGGTCTGGTCCAAGGCACCAAACCGCCCAATAATTCATTAATCGATAACTAAAACTTGAAATGTAGCTCTCCTTACTGGCCGATTGCATCAACGTAGATTATTATTCTGTGGTCTAGTGTTCTGCTTGTACTGTGTCTGCATACCGCATCACGCGACAAGGGCTTGCAGACGATAAATGTAACCGTTTCAGAGAGAAAAGCGACCACTGTGACGATCTGGCGTTATGTCGATTCGATAGTAAATGACGGAAACGGGATATTTTCTTAGGTTTTTACTACATATTAACACTTTACACAATTTCTCGTGTTACCTGGCTGCCAGTCCTCGGTTCATGCAAAATCTTAAGGTCCTCGGTCTGGTCCAATGAACCAAACCGCCCAATAATTCACTAATCGATAACTAAAACTTGAAATGTAGCTCTTCTTACTGGGCGATTGCATAAACTTAGATGCCTCTTCAGTGTTCTACTATGCCGCTTGTAGTGACTCTGCATACCGCATCACGCGACAAGGGCTTGCAGACGATAAATGTAACCGTATCAGAGAGAAAAGCGACCACTGTGACGATCTGGCGTTATGTCGATTCGATAGTAAATGACGGAAACGGGAGATTTTCTTAGGTTTTTACTACATATTAACACTTTACACAATTTCTCGTGTTACCTGGCTGCCAGTCCTCGGTTCATGCAAAATCTTAAGATCCTCGGTCTGGTCCAAGGAACCAAACCGCCCAATAATTCATTAATCGATAACTAAAACTTGAAATGTAGCTCTTCTTACTGGGCGATTGCATAAACTTAGATGCCTCTTCAGTGTTCTACTATGCCGCTTGTAGTGACTCTGCATACCGCATCACGCGACAAGGGCTTGCAGACGATAAATGTAACCGTTTCAGAGAGAAAAGCGACCACTGTGACGAACTGGCGTTATGTCGATTCGATAGTAAATGACGGAAACGGGAGATTTTCTTAGGTTTTTACTACATATTAACACTTTACACGATTTCTCGTGTTACCTGGCTGCCAGTCCTCGGTTCATGCAAAATCTTAAGGTCCTCGGTCTGGTCCAAGGCACCAAACCGCCCAATAATTCATTAATCGATAACTAAAACTTGAAATGTAGCTCTTCTTACTGGGCGATTGCATTAACTTAGATGCTTCTTCAGTGTTCTACTATGCCGCTTGTAGTGACTCTGCATACCGCATCACGCGACAAGGGCTTGCAGACGATAAATGTAACCGTTTCAGAGAGAAAAGCGACCACTGTGACGATCTGGCGTTATGTCGATTCGATAGTAAATAACGGAAACGGGAGATTTTCTTAGGTTTTTAATACATATTAACACTTTACACAATTTCTCGTGTTACCTGGCTGCCAGTCCTCGGTTCATGCAAAATCTTAAGGTCCTCGGTCTGGTCCAAGGCACCAAACCGCCCAATAATTCATTAATCGATAACTAAAACTTGAAATGTAGCTCTTCTTACTGGCCGATTGCATCAACGTAGATTCTTATTCTGTGTTCTAGTGTGCTGCTTGTACTGTGTCTGCATACCGCATCACGCGACAAGGGCTTGCAGACGATAAATGTAACCGTTTCAGAGAGAAAAGCGACCAATGTGACGATCTGGCGTTATGTCGATTCGATAGTAAATGACGGAAACGGGAGATTTTCTTGGGTTTTTACTACATATTAACACTTTACACAATTTCTCGTGTTACCTGGCTGCCAGTCCTCGGTTCATGCAAAATCTTAAGGTCCTCGGTCTGGTCCAAGGCACCAAACCGCCCAATAATTCATTAATCGATAACTAAAACTTGAAATGTAGCTCTTCTTACTGGCCGATTGCATCAACGTAGATTCTTATTCTGTGTTCTAGTGTGCTGCTTGTACTGTGTCTGCATACCGCATCACGCGACAAGGGCTTGCAGACGATAAATGTAACCGTTTCAGAGAGAAAAGCGACCAATGTGACGATCTGGCGTTATGTCGATTCGATAGTAAATGACGGAAACGGGAGATTTTCTTGGGTTTTTACTACATATTAACACTTTACACAATTTCTCGTGTTACCTGGCTGCCAGTCCTCGGTTCATGCAAAATCTTATGGTCCTCGGTCTGGTCCAAGGGACCAAACCGCCCAATAATTCATTAATCGATAACTAAAATTTGAAATGTAGCTCTTCTTCCTGGCCGATTGCATCAACGTAGATTCTTATTCTGTGTTCTAGTGTGCTGCTTGTACTGTGTCTGCATACCGCATCACGCGACAAGGGCTTGCAGACGATAAATGTAACCGTTTCAGAGAGAAAAGCGACCACTGTGACGATCTGGCGTTATGTCGATTCGATAGTAAATGACGGAAACGGGAGATTTTCTTAGGTTTTTACTACATATTAACACTTTACACAATTTCTCGTGTTACCTGGCTGCCAGTCCTCGGTTCATGCAAAATCTTAAGGTCCTCGGTCTGGTCTAAGGAACCAAACCGCCCAATAATTCATTAATCGATAACTAAAACTTGAAATGTAGCTCTTCTTACTGGCCGATTGCATAAACTTAGATGCCTCTTCAGTGTTCTACTATGCCGCTTGTAGTGACTCTGCATACCGCATCACGCGACAAGGGCTTGCAGACGATAAATGTAACCGTTTCAGAGAGAAAAGCGACCACTGTGACGATCTGGCGTTATGCCGATTCGATAGTAAATGACGGAAACGGGAGATTTTCTTAGGTTTTTACTACATATTAACACTTTACACAATTTCTCGTGTTACCTGGCTGCCAGTCCTCGGTTCATGCAAAATCTTAAGGTCCTCGGTCAGGTCCAAGGCACCAAACCGCCCAATAATTCATTAACCGATAACTAAAACTTGAAATGTAGCTCTTCTTACTGGGCGATTGCATAAACTTAGATGCTTCTTCAGTGTTCTACTATGCCGCTTGTAGTGACTCTGCATACCGCATCACGCGACAAGGGCTTGCAGACGATAAATGTAACCGTTTCAGAGAGAAAAGCGACCACTGTGACGATCTGGCGTTATGTCGATTCGATAGTAAATGACGGAAACGGGAGATTTTCTTAGGTTTTCACTACATATTAACACATTACACAATTTCTCGTGTTACCTGGCTGCCAGTCCTCGGTTCGTGTAAAATCTTAAGGTCCTCGGTCTGGTCCAAGGCACCAAACCGCCCAATAATTCATTAATCGATAACTAAAACTTGAAATGTAGCTCTTCTTCCTGGCCGATTGCATCAACGTAGATTCTTATTCTGTGTTCTAGTGTGCTGCTTGTACTGTGTCTGCATACCGCATCACGCGACAAGGGCTTGCAGACGATAAATGTAACCGTTTCAGAGAGAAAAGCGACCACTGTGACGATCTGGCGTTATGTCGATTCGATAGTAAATGACGGAAAAGGGAGATTTTCTTGGGTTTTTACTATATATTAACACTTTACACAATTTCTCGTGTTACCTGGCTGCCAGTCCTCGGTTCATGCAAAATCTTAAGGTCCTCGGAATGGTCCAAGGCACCAATCCGCCCAATAATTCATTAATCGATAACTAAAACTTGAAATGTAGCTCTTCTTACTGGGCGATTGCATAAACTTAGATGCTTCTTCAGTGTTCTACTATGCCGCTTGTAGTGACTCTGCATACCGCATCACGCGACAAGGGCTTGCAGACGATAAATGTAACCGTGTCAGAGAGAAAAGCGACCAATGTGACGATCTGGCGTTATGTCGATTCGATAGTAAATGACGGAAACGGGAGATTTTCTTAGGTTTTTACTACATATTAACACTTTACACAATTTCTCGTGTTACCTGGCTGCCAGTCCTCGGTTCATGCAAAATCTTAAGGTCCTCGGTCTGGTCCAAGGTACCAAACCGCCCAATAATTCATTAATCGATAACTAAAACTTGATATGTAGCTCTTCTTACTGGCCAATTGCATCAACGTAGATTCTTATTCTGTGTTCTAGTGTGCTGCTTGTACTGTGTCTGCATACTGCATCACGCGACAAGGGCTTGCAGACGATAAATGTAACCGTTTCAGAGAGAAAAGCGACCAATGTGACGATCTGGCGTTATGTCGATTCGATAGTAAATGACGGAAACGGGAGATTTTCTTAGGTTTTTACTACATATTAACACTTTACACAATTTCTCGTGTTACCTGGCTGCCAGTCCTCGGTTCATGCAAAATCTTAAGGTCCTCGGTCTGGTCCAAGGCACCAAACCGCCCAATAATTCATTAATCGATAACTAAAACTTGATATGTAGCTCTTCTTACTGGGCAATTGCATAAACTTAGATGCTTCTTCAGTGTTCTACTATGCCGCTTGTAGTGACTCTGCATACCGCATCACGCGAAAAGGGCTTGCAGACGATAAATGTAACCGTTTCAGAGAGAAAAGCGACCACTGTGACGATCTGGCGTTATGTCGATTCGATAGTAAATGACGGAAACGGGAGATTTTCTTGGGTTTTTACTACATATTAACACTTTACACAATTTCTCGTGTTACCTGGCTGCCAGTCCTCGGTTCATGCAAAATCTTAAGGTCCTCGGTCTGGTCCAAGGCACCAAACCGCCCAATAATTCATTAATCGATAACTAAAACTTGAAATGTAGCTCTTCTTACTGGGCGATTGCATAAACTTAGATGCTTCTTCAGAGTTCTACTATGCCGCTTGTAGTGACTCTGCATAACGCATCACGCGACAAGGGCTTGCAGACGATAAATGTAACCGTTTCAGAGAGAAAAGCGACCAATGTGACGATCTGGCGTTATGTCGATTCGATAGTAAATGACGGAAACGGGATATTTTCTTAGGTTTTAACTACATATTAACACTTTACACAATTTCTCGTGTTACCTGGCTGCCAGTCCTCGGTTCATGCAAAATCTTAAGGTCCTCGGTCTGGTCCAAGGCACCAAACCGCCCAATAATTCATTAATCGATAACTAAAACTTGAAATGTAGCTCTTCTTACTGGCCGATTGCATCAACGTAGATTATTATTCTGTGTTCTAGTGTTCTGCTTGTACTGTGTCTGCATACCGCATCACGCGACAAGGGCTTGCAGACGATAAATGTAACCGTTTCAGAGAGAAAAGCGACCACTGTGACGATCTGGCGTTATGTCGATTCGATAGTAAATGACGGAACGGGAGATTTTCTTAGGTTTTTACTACATATTAACACTTTACACAATTTCTCGTGTTACCTGGCTGCCAGTCCTCGGTTCATGCAAAATCTTAAGGTCCTCGGTCTGGTCCAAGGCACCAAACCGCCCAATAATTCATTAATCGATAACTAAAACTTGAAATGTAGCTCTTCTTACTGGCCGATTGCATAAACTTAGATGCCTCTTCAGTGTTCTACTATGCCGCTTGTAGTGACTCTGCATACCGCATCACGCGACAAGGGCTTGCAGACGATAAATGTAACCGTTTCAGAGAGAAAAGCGACCACTGTGACGATCTGGCGTTATGCCGATTCGATAGTAAATGACGGAAACGGGAGATTTTCTTAGGTTTTTACTACATATTAACACTTTACACAATTTCTCGTGTTACCTGGCTGCCAGTCCTCGGTTCATGCAAAATCTTAAGGTCCTCAGTCAGGTCCAAGGCACCAAACCGCCCAATAATTCATTAATCGATAACTAAAACTTGATATGTAGCTCTTCTTACTGGGCGATTGCATAAACTTAGATGCTTCTTCAGTGTTCTACTATGCCGCTTGTAGTGACTCTGCATACCGCATCACGCGAAAAGGGCTTGCAGACGATAAATGTAACCGTTTCAGAGAGAAAAGCGACCACTGTGACGATCTGGCGTTATGTCGATTCGATAGTAAATGACGGAAACGGGAGATTTTCTTGGGTTTTTACTACATATTAACACTTTACACAATTTCTCGTGTTACCTGGCTGCCAGTCCTCGGTTCATGCAAAATCTTAAGGTCCTCGGTCTGGTCCAAGGCACCAAACCGCCCAATAATTCATTAATCGATAACTAAAACTTGAAATGTAGCTCTTCTTACTGGGCGATTGCATAAACTTAGATCCTTCTTCAGAGTTCTACTATGCCGCTTGTAGTGACTCTGCATAACGCATCACGCGACAAGGGCTTGCAGACGATAAATGTAACCGTTTCAGAGAGAAAAGCGACCAATGTGACGATCTGGCGTTATGTCGATTCGATAGTAAATGACGGAAACGGGATATTTTCTTAGGTTTTAACTACATATTAACACTTTACACAATTTCTCGTGTTACCTGGCTGCCAGTCCTCGGTTCATGCAAAATCTTAAGGTCCTCGGTCTGGTCCAAGGCACCAAACCGCCCAATAATTCATTAATCGATAACTAAAACTTGAAATGTAGCTCTTCTTACTGGCCGATTGCATCAACGTAGATTATTATTCTGTGTTCTAGTGTTCTGCTTGTACTGTGTCTGCATACCGCATCACGCGACAAGGGCTTGCAGACGATAAATGTAACCGTTTCAGAGAGAAAAGCGACCACTGTGACGATCTGGCGTTATGTCGATTCGATAGTAAATGACGGAACGGGAGATTTTCTTAGGTTTTTACTACATATTAACACTTTACACAATTTCTCGTGTTACCTGGCTGCCAGTCCTCGGTTCATGCAAAATCTTAAGGTCCTCGGTCTGGTCCAAGGCACCAAACCGCCCAATAATTCATTAATCGATAACTAAAACTTGAAATGTAGCTCTTCTTACTGGCCGATTGCATAAACTTAGATGCCTCTTCAGTGTTCTACTATGCCGCTTGTAGTGACTCTGCATACCGCATCACGCGACAAGGGCTTGCAGACGATAAATGTAACCGTTTCAGAGAGAAAAGCGACCACTGTGACGATCTGGCGTTATGTCGATTCGATAGTAAATGACGGAACGGGAGATTTTCTTAGGTTTTTACTACATATTAACACTTTACACAATTTCTCGTGTTACCTGGCTGCCAGTCCTCGGTTCATGCAAAATCTTAAGGTCCTCGGTCAGGTCCAAGGCACCAAACCGCCCAATAATTCATTAACCGATAACTAAAACTTGAAATGTAGCTCTTCTTACTGGGCGATTGCATAAACTTAGATGCTTCTTCAGTGTTCTACTATGCCGCTTGTAGTGACTCTGCATACCGCATCACGCGACAAGGGCTTGCAGACGATAAATGTAACCGTTTCAGAGAGAAAAGCGACCACTGTGACGATCTGGCGTTATGTCGATTCGATAGTAAATGACGGAAACGGGAGATTTTCTTAGGTTTTTACTACATATTAACACTTTACACAATTTCTCGTGTTACCTGGCTGCCAGTCCTCGGTTCATGCAAAATCTTAAGGTCCTCGGTCTGGTCCAAGGCACCAAACCGCCCAATAATTCATTAATCGATAACTAAAACTTGAAATGTAGCTCTTCTTACTGGGCGATTGCATAAACTTAGATGCTTCTTCAGTGTTCTACTATGCCGCTTGTAGTGACTCTGCATACCGCATCACGCGACAAGGGCTTGTAGACGATAAATGTAACCGTTTCAGAGAGAAAAGCGACCACTGTGACGATCTTGCGTTATGTCGATTCGATAGTAAATGACGGAAACGGGAGATTTTCTTAGGTTTTTACTACATATTAACACTTTACACAATTTCTCGTGTTACCTGGCTGCCAGTCCTCGGTTCATGCAAAATCTTAAGGTCCTCGGTCTGGTCCAAGGCACCAAACCGCCCAATAATTCATTAATCGATAACTAAAACTTGAAATGTAGCTCTTCTTACTGGGCGATTGCATAAACTTAGATGCTTCTTCAGAGTTCTACTATGCCGCTTGTAGTGACTCTGCATAACGCATCACGCGACAAGGGCTTGCAGACGATAAATGTAACCGTTTCAGAGAGAAAAGCGACCAATGTGACGATCTGGCGTTATGTCGATTCGATAGTAAATGACGGAAACGGGATATTTTCTTAGGTT
Organism: Schistocerca cancellata; assembly: GCF_023864275.1. Classification (NCBI taxonomy): domain Eukaryota; kingdom Metazoa; phylum Arthropoda; class Insecta; order Orthoptera; family Acrididae; genus Schistocerca; species Schistocerca cancellata. Next base: position 5,618,596 of record NW_026047150.1, read on the forward strand.
TTAACTACATATTAACACTTTACACAATTTCTCGTGTTACCTGGCTGCCAGTCCTCGGTTCATGCAAAATCTTAAGGTCCTCGGTCTGGTCCAAGGCACCAAACCGCCCAATAATTCATTAATCGATAACTAAAACTTGAAATGTAGCTCTTCTTACTGGCCGATTGCATCAACGTAGATTATTATTCTGTGTTCTAGTGTTCTGCTTGTACTGTGTCTGCATACCGCATCACGCGACAAGAGCTTGCAGACGATAAATGTAACCGTTTCAGAGAGAAAAGCGACCACTGTGACGATCTGGCGTTATGTCGATTCGATAGTAAATGACGGAAACGGGAGATTTTCTTAGGTTTTTACTACATATTAACACTTTACACAATTTCTCGTGTTTCCTGGCTGCCAGTCCTCGGTTCATGCAAAATCTTAAGGTCCTCGGTCTGGTCCAAGGCACCAAACCGCCCAATAATTCATTAATCGATAACTAAAACTTGAAATGTAGCTCTTCTTACTGGGCGATTGCATAAACTTAGATGCTTCTTCAGTGTTCTACTATGCCGCTTGTAGTGACTCTGCATACCGCATGACGCGACAAGGGCTTGCAGACGATAAATGTAACCATTTCAGAGAGAAAAGCGACCACTGTGACGATCTGGCGTTATGTCGATTCGATAGTAAATGACGGAAACGGGGGATCTTCTTAGGTTTTTACTACATATTAACACTTTACACAATTTCTCGTGTTACCTGGCTGCCAGTCCTCGGTTCATGCAAAATCTTAAGCTCCTCGGTCTGGTCCAAGGCACCAAACCGCCCAATAATACATTAATCGATAACTAAAACTTGAAATGTAGCTCTAATTACTGGCCGATTGCATCAACGTAGATTCTTATTCTGTGTTCTAGTGTGCTGCTTGTACTGTGTCTGCATACCGCATCACGCGACAAGGGCTTGCAGACGATAAATGTAACCGTTTCAGAGAGAAAAGCGACCACTGTGACGATCTGGCGTTATGTCGATTCGATAGTAAATGACGGAAACGGGAGATTTTCTTAGGTTTTTACTACATATTAACACTTTACACAATTTCTCGTGTTACCTGGCTGCCAGTCCTCGGTTCATGCAAAATCTTAAGGTCCTCGGTCTGGTCCAAGGCACCAAACCGCCCAATAATTCATTAATCGATAACTAAAACTTGAAATGTAGCTTTTCTTACCGGGCAATTGCATAAACTTAGATGCTTCTTCAGTGTTCTACTATGCCGCTTGTAGTGACTCTGCATACCGCATCACGCGACAAGGGCTTGTAGACGATAAATGTAACCGTTTCAGAGAGAAAAGCGACCACTGTGACGATCTTGCGTTATGTCGATTCGATAGTAAATGACGGAAACGGGAGATTTTCTTATGTTTTTACTACATATTAACACTTTACACAATTTCTCGTGTTACCTGGCTGCCAGTCCTCGGTTCATGCAAAATCTTAAGGTCCTCGGTCTGGTCCAAGGCACCAAACCGCCCAATAATTCATTAATCGATAACTAAAACTTGAAATGTAGCTCTTCTTACTGGGCGATTGCATAAACTTAGATGCTTCTTCAGTGTTCTACTATGCCGCTTGTAGTGACTCTGCATACCGCATGACGCGACAAGGGCTTGCAGACGATAAATGTAACCATTTCAGAGAGAAAAGCGACCACTGTGACGATCTGGCGTTATGTCGATTCGATAGTAAATGACGGAAACGGGGGATCTTCTTAGGTTTTTACTACATATTAACACTTTACACAATTTCTCGTGTTACCTGGCTGCCAGTCCTCGGTTCATGCAAAATCTTAAGCTCCTCGGTCTGGTCCAAGGCACCAAACCGCCCAATAATTCATTAATCGATAACTAAAACTTGAAATGTAGCTCTAATTACTGGCCGATTGCATCAACGTAGATTCTTATTCTGTGTTCTAGTGTGCTGCTTGTACTGTGTCTGCATACCGCATCACGCGACAAGGGCTTGCTGACGATAAATGTAACCGTTTCAGAGAGAAAAGCGACCACTGTGACGATCTGGCGTTATGTCGATTCGATAGTAAATGACGGAAACGGGAGATTTTCTTAGGTTTTTACTACATATTAACACTTTACACAATTTCTCGTGTTACCTGGCTGCCAGTCCTCGGTTCATGCAAAATCTTAAGGTCCTCGGTCTGGTCCAAGGCACCAAACCGCCCAATAATTCATTAATCGATAACTAAAACTTGAAATGTAGCTCTTCTTACTGGGCGATTGCATAAACTTAGATGCTTCTTCAGTGTTCTACTATGCCGCTTGTAGTGACTCTGCATACCGCATCACGCGACAAGGGCTTGTAGACGATAAATGTAACCGTTTCAGAGAGAAAAGCGACCACTGTGACGATCTTGCGTTATGTCGATTCGATAGTAAATGACGGAAACGGGAGATTTTCTTATGTTTTTACTACATATTAACACTTTACACAATTTCTCGTGTTACCTGGCTGCCAGTCCTCGGTTCATGCAAAATCTTAAGGTCCTCGGTCTGGTCCAAGGCACCAAACCGCCCAATAATTCATTAATCGATAACTAAAACTTGAAATGTAGCTCTTCTTACTGGTCGATTGCATAAACTTAGATGCTTCTTCAGTGTTCTACCATGCCGCTTGTAGTGACTCTGCATACCGCATCACGCGACAAGGGCTTGCAGACGATAAATGTACCCGTTTCAGAGAGAAAAGCGACCACTGTGACGATCTGGCGTTATGTCGATTCGATAGTAAATGACGGAAAAGGGAGATTTTCTTAGGTTTTAACTACATATTAACACTTTACACAATTTCTCGTGTTACCTGGCTGCCAGTCCTCGGTTCATGCAAAATCTTAAGGTCCTCGGTCTGGTCCAAGGCACCAAACCGCCCAATAATTCATTAATCGATAACTAAAACTTGAAATGTAGCTCTTCTTACTGGGCGATTGCATAAACTTAGATGCTTCTTCAGTGTTCTACTATGCCGCTTGTAGTGACTCTGCATACCGCATCACGCGACAAGGGCTTGCAGACGATAAATGTAACCGTTTCAGAGAGAAAAGCGACCACTGTGACGATCTGGCGTTATGTCGATTCGATAGTAAATAACGGAAACGGGAGATTTTCTTAGGTTTTTACTACATATTAACACTTTACACAATTTCTCGTGTTACCTGGCTGCCAGTCCTCGGTTCATGCAAAATCTTAAGGTCCTCGGTCTGGTCCAAGGCACCAAACCGCCCAATAATTCATTAATTGATAACTAAAACTTGAAATGTAGCTCTTCTTACTGGCCGATTGCATCAACGTAGATTCTTATTCTGTGTTCTAGTGTGCTGCTTGTACTGTGTCTGCATACCGCATCACGCGACAAGGGCTTGCAGACGATAAATGTAACCGTTTCAGAGAGAAAAGCGACCAATGTGACGATCTGGCGTTATGTCGATTCGATAGTAAATGACGGAAACGGGAGATTTTCTTGGGTTTTTACTACATATTAACACTTTACACAATTTCTCGTGTTACCTGGCTGCCAGTCCTCGGTTCATGCAAAATCTTAAGGTCCTCGGTCTGGTCCAAGCCACCAAACCGCCCAATAATTCATTAATCGATAACTAAAACTTGAAATGTAGCTCTTCTTCCTGGCCGATTGCATCAACGTAGATTCTTATTCTGTGTTCTAGTGTGCTGCTTGTACTGTGTCTGCATACCGCATCACGCGACAAGGGCTTGCAGACGATAAATGTAACCGTTTCAGAGAGAAAAGCGACCACTGTGACGATCTGGCGTTATGTCGATTCGATAGTAAATGACGGAAACGGGAGATTTTCTTAGGTTTTTACTACATATTAACACTTTACACAATTTCTCGTGTTACCTGGCTGCCAGTCCTCGGTTCATGCAAAATCTTAAGGTCCTCGGTCAGGTCCAAGGCACCAAACCGCCCAATAATTCATTAACCGATAACTAAAACTTGAAATGTAGCTCTTCTTACTGGGCGATTGCATAAACTTAGATGCTTCTTCAGTGTTCTACTATGCCGCTTGTAGTGACTCTGCATACCGCATCACGCGACAAGGGCTTGCAGACGATAAATGTAACCGTTTCAGAGAGAAAAGCGACCACTGTGACGATCTGGCGTTATGTCGATTCGATAGTAAATGACGGAAACGGGAGATTTTCTTAGGTTTTCACTACATATTAACACATTACACAATTTCTCGTGTTACCTGGCTGCCAGTCCTCGGTTCATGCAAAATCTTAAGGTCCTCGGTCTGGTCCAAGGCACCAAACCGCCCAATAATTCATTAATCGATAACTAAAACTTGAAATGTAGCTCTTCTTCCTGGCCGATTGCATCAACGTAGATTCTTATTCTGTGTTCTAGTGTGCTGCTTGTACTGTGTCTGCATACCGCATCACGCGACAAGGGCTTGCAGACGATAAATGTAACCGTTTCAGAGAGAAAAGCGACCACTGTGACGATCTGGCGTTATGTCGATTCGATAGTAAATGACGGAAACGGGAGATTTTCTTGGGTTTTTACTATATATTAACACTTTACACAATTTCTCGTGTTACCTGGCTGCCAGTCCTCGGTTCATGCAAAATCTTAAGGTCCTCGGAATGGTACAAGGCACCAAACCGCCCAATAATTCATTAATCGATAACTAAAACTTGAAATGTAGCTCTTCTTACTGGGCGATTGCACAAACATAGATGCTTCTTCAGAGTTCTACTATGCCGCTTGTAGTGACTCTGCATACCGCATCACGCGACAAGGGCTTGCAGGCGATAAATGTAACCGATTCAGAGAGAAAAGCGACCAATGTGACGATCTGGCGTTATGTCGATTCGATAGTAAATGACGGAAACGGGAGATTTTCTTAGGTTTTAACTACATATTAACACTTTACACAATTTCTCGTGTTACCTGGCTGCCAGTCCTCGGTTCATGCAAAATCTTAAGGTCCTCGGTCTGGTCCAAGGCACCAAACCGCCCAATAATTCATTAATCGATAACTAAAACTTGAAATGTAGCTCTTCTTACTGGGCGATTGCAGAAACTTAGATGCTTCTTCAGAGTTCTACTATGCCGCTTGTAGTGACTCTGCATACCGCATCACGCGACAAGGGCTTGCAGACGATAAATGTAACCGTTTCAGAGAGAAAAGCGACCAATGTGACGATCTGGCGTTATGTCGATTCGATAGTAAATGACGGAAACGGGAGATTTTCTTAGGTTTTAACTACATATTAACACTTTACACAATTGCTCGTGTTACCTGGCTGCCAGTCCTCGGTTCATGCAAAATCTTAAGGTCCTCGGTCTGGTCCAAGTCACCAAACCGCCCAATAATTCATTAATCGATAACTAAAACTTGAAATGTAGCTCTTCTTACTGGCCGATTGCATCAACGTTTAGATTCTTATTCTGTGTTCTAGTGTGCTGCTTGTACTGTGTCTGCATACTGCATCACGCGACAAGGGCTTGCAGACGATAAAAGTAACCGTTTCAGAGAGAAAAGCGACCAATGTGACGATCTGGCGTTATGTCGATTCGATAGTAAATGACGGAAACGGGAGATTTTCTTAGGTTTTTACTACATATTAACACTTTACACAATTTCTCGTGTTACCTGGCTGCCAGTCCTCGGTTCATGCAAAATCTTAAGGTCCTCGGTCTGGTCCAAGTCACCAAACCGCCCAATAATTCATTAATCGATAACTAAAACTTGAAATGTAGCTCTTCTTACTGGGCGAGTGCATAAACTTAGATGCTTCTTCAGTGTTCTACTATGCCGCTTGTAGTGACTCTGCATACCGCATCACGCGAAAAGGGCTTGCAGACGATAAATGTAACCGTTTCAGAGAGAAAAGCGACCACTGTGACGATCTGGCGTTATGTCGATTCGATAGTAAATGACGGAAACGGGAGATTTTCTTGGGTTTCTAGTACATATTAACACTTTACACAATTTCTCGTGTTACCTGGCTGCCAGTCCTCGGTTCATGCAAAATCTTAAGGTCCTCGGTCTGGTCCAAGGCACCAAACCGCCCACTAATTCATTAATCGATAACTAAAACTTGAAATGTAGCTCTTCTTACTGGCCGATTGCATCAACGTAGATTATTATTCTGTGTTCCAGTGTGCTGCTTGTACTGTGTCTGCATACCGCATCACGCGACAAGGGCTTGCAGACGATAAATGTAACCGTTTCAGAGAGAAAAGCGACCACTGTGACGATCTGGCGTTATGTCGATTCGATAGTAAATGACGGAAACGGGAGATTTTCTTAGGTTTTTACTACATATTAACACTTTATACAATTTCTCGTGTTACCTGGCTGCCAGTCCTCGGTTCATGCAAAATCTTAAGGTCCTCGGTCTGGTCCAAGGCACCAAACCGCCCAATAATTCATTAATCGATAACTAAAACTTGAAATGTAGCTCTTCTTACTGGGCGATTGCATAAACTTAGATGCTTCTTCAGTGTTCTACTATGCCGCTTGTAGTGACTCTGCATACCGCATCACGCGACAAGGGCTTGCAGACGATAAATGTAACCGTTTCAGAGAGAAAAGCGACCACTGTGACGATCTGGCGTTATGTCGATTCGATAGTAAATGACGGAAACGGGAGATTTTCTTAGGTTTTTACTACATATTAACACTTTACACAATTTCTCGTGTTACCTGGCTGCCAGTCCTCGGTTCATGCAAAATCTTAAGGTCCTCGGTCTGGTCCAAGGTACCAAACCGCCCAATAATTCATTAATCGATAACTAAAACTTGAAATGTAGCTCTTCTTACTGCCCGATTGCATCAACGTAGATTCTTATTCTGTGTTCTAGTGTGCTGCTTGTACTGTGTCTGCATACCGCATCACGCGACAAGGGCTTGCAGACGATAAATGTAACCGTTTCAGAGAGAAAAGCGACCAATGTGACGATCTGGCGTTATGTCGATTCGATAGTAGATGACGCAAACGGGAGATTTTCTTGGGTTTTTACTACATATTAACACTTTACACAATTTCTCGTGTTACCTGGCTGCCAGTCCTCGGTTCATGCAAAATCTTAAGGTCCTCGGTCTGGTCCAAGGCACCAAACCGCCCAATAATTCATTAATCGATAACTAAAACTTGAAATGTAGCTCTTCTTCCTGGCCGATTGCATCAACGTAGATTCTTATTCTGTGTTCTAGTGTGCTGCTTGTACTGTGTCTGCATACCGCATCACGCGACAAGGGCTTGCAGACGATAAATGTAACCGTTTCAGAGAGAAAAGCGACCACTGTGACGATCTGGCGTTATGTCGATTCGATAGTAAATGACGGAAACGGGAGATTTTCTTAGGTTTTTACTACATATTAACACTTTACACAATTTCTCGTGTTACCTGGCTGCCAGTCCTCGGTTCATGCAAAATCTTAAGGTCCTCGGTCTGGTCCAAGGAACCAAACCGCCCAATAATTCATTAATCGATAACTAAAACTTGAAATGTAGCTCTTCTTACTGGGCGATTGCATAAACTTAGATGCCTCTTCAGTGTTCTACTATGCCGCTTGTAGTGACTCTGCATACCGCATCACGCGACAAGGGCTTGCAGACGATAAATGTAACCGTTTCAGAGAGAAAAGCGACCACTGTGACGATCTGGCGTTATGTCGATTCGATAGTAAATGACGGAAACGGGAGATTTTCTTAGGTTTTAACTACATATTAACACTTTACACAATTTCTCGTGTTACCTGGCTTCCAGTCCTCGGTTCATGCAAAATCTTAAGGTCCTCGGGCTGGTCCAAGGCACCAAACCGCCCAATAATTCATTAATCGATAACTAAAACTTGAAATGTAGCTCTTCTTACTGGCCGATTGCATAAATTTAGATGCTTCTTCAGTGTTCTACTATGCCGCTTGTAGTGACTCTGCATACCGCATCACGCGACAAGGGCTTGCAGACGATAAATGTAACCGTTTCAGAGAGAAAAGCGACCAATGTGACGATCTGGCGTTATGTCGATTCGTTAGTAAATGACGGAAACGGGAGATTTTATTAGGTTTTTACTACATATTGACACTTTACACAATTTCTCGTGTTACCTGGCTGCCAGTCCTCGGTTCATGCAAAATCTTAAGGTCCTCGGTCTGGTCCAAGGCACCAAACCGCCCAATAATTCATTAATCGATAACTAAAACTTGAAATGTAGCTCTTCTTACTGGGCGATTGCATAAACTTAGATGCTTCTTCAGTGTTCTACTATGCCGCTTGTAGTGACTCTGCATACCGCATCACGCGACAAGGGCTTGCAGACGATAAATGTAACCGTTTCAGAGAGAAAAGCGACCACTGTGACGATCTGGCGTTATGTCGATTCGATAGTAAATGACGGAAACGGGAGATTTTCTTAGGTTTTTACTACATATTAACACTTTACACAAGTTCTCGTGTTACCTGGCTGCCAGTCCTCGGTTCATGCAAAATCTTAAGGTCCTCGGTCTGGTCCAAGGCACCAAACCGCCCAATAATTCATTAATCGATAACTAAAACTTGAAATGTAGCTCTTCTTCCTGGCCGATAGCATCAACGTAGATTCTTATTCTGTGTTCTAGTGTGCTGCTTGTACTGTGTCTGCATACCGCATCACGCGACAAGGGCTTGCAGACGATAAATGTAACCGTTTCAGAGAGAAAAGCGACCACTGTGACGATCTGGCGTTATGTCGATTCGATAGTAAATGACGGAAACGGGAGATTTTCTTGGGTTTTTACTATATATTAACACTTTACACAATTTCTCGTGTTACCTGGCTGCCAGTCCTCGGTTCATGCAAAATCTTAAGGTCCTCGGTCTGGTCCAAGGCACCAAACCGCCCAATAATTCATTAATCGATAACTAAAACTTGAAATGTAGCTCTTCTTACTGGGCGATTGCATAAACTTAGATGCTTCTTCAGAGTTCTACTATGCCGCTTGTAGTGACTCTGCATACCGCACCACGCGACAAGGGCTTGCAGACGATAAATGTAACCGTTTCAGAGATAAAAGCGACCAATGTGACGATCTGGCGTTATGTCGATTCGATAGTAAATGACGGAAACGGGAGATTTTCTTAGGTTTTGACTACATATTAACACTTTACACAATTTCTCGTGTTACCTGGCTTCCAGTCCTCGGTTCATGCAAAATCTTAAGGTCCTCGGGCTGGTCCAAGGCAGCAAACCGCCCAATAATTCATTAATCGATAACTAAAACTTGAAATGTAGCTCTTCTTACTGGCCGATTGCATCAACGTAGATTATTATTCTGTGTTCCAGTGTGCTGCTTGTACTGTGTCTGCATACCGCATCACACGACAAGGGCTTGCAGACGATAAATGTAACCGTTTCAGAGAGAAAAGCGACCACTGTGACGATCTGGCGTTATGTCGATTCGATAGTAAATGACGGAAACGTGAGATTTTCTTAGGTTTTTACTACATATTAACACTTTACACAATTTCTCGTGTTACCTGGCTGCCAGTCCTCGTTTCATGCAAAATCTTAAGGTCCTCGGTCTGGTCCAAGGCACCAAACCGCCCAATAATTCATTAATCGATAACTAAAACTTGAAATGTAGATCTTCTTACTGGGCGATTGCATAATCTTAGATGCTTCTTCAGTGTTCTACTATGCCGCTTGTAGTGACTCTGCATACCGCATCACGCGACAAGGGCTTGCAGACGATAAATGTAACCGTTTCAGAGAGAAAAGCGACCACTGTGACGATCTGGCGTTATGTCGATTCGATAGTAAATGACGGAAACGGGAGATTTTCTTAGGTTTTTACTACATATTAACACTTTACACAATTTCTCGTGTTACCTGGCTGCCAGTCCTCGGTTCATGCAAAATCTTAAGGTCCTCGGTCTGGTCCAAGGCACCAAACCGCCCAATAATTCATTAATCGATAACTAAAACTTGAAATGTAGCTCTTCTTACTGGCCGATTGCATAAACTTAGATGCTTCTTCAGTGTTCTACTATGCCGCTTGTAGTGACTCTGCATACCGCATCACGCGACAAGGGCTTGCAGACGATAAATGTAACCGTTTTAGAGAGAAAAGCGACCACTGTGACGATCTGGCGTTATGTCGATTCGATAGTAAATGACGGAAACGGGAGATTTTCTTAGGTTTTTACTACATATTAACACTTTACACAATTTCTCGTGTTACCTGGCTGCCAGTCCTCGGTTCATGCAAAATCTTAAGGTCCTCGGTCTGGTCCAAGGCACCAAACCGCCCAATAATTCATTAATCGATAACTAAAACTTGAAATGTAGCTCTTCTTACTGGGCGATTGCATAAACTTAGATGCTTCTTCAGTGTTCTACTATGCCGCTTGTAGTGACTCTGCATACCGCATCACGCGACAAGGGCTTACAGACGATAAATGTAACCGTTTCAGAGAGAAAAGCGACCACTGTGACGATCTGGCGTTATGTCGATTCGATAGTAAATGACGGAAACGGGAGATTTTCTTAGGTTTTTACCACATATTAACACTTTACACAATTTCTCGTGTTACCTGGCTGCCATTCCTGGTTCATGCAAAATCTTAAGGTCCTCGGTCTGGTCCAAGGCACCAAACCGCCCAATAATTTATTAATCGATAACTAAAACTTGAAATGTAGCTCTTCTTCCTGGCCGATTGCATCAACGTAGATTCTTATTCTGTGTTCTAGTGTGCTGCTTATACTGTGTCTGCATACCGCATCACGCGACAAGGGCTTGCAGACGATAAATGTAACCGTTTCAGAGAGAAAAGCGACCACTGTGACGATCTGGCGTTATGTCGATTCGATAGTAAATGACGGAAACGGGAGATTTTCTTAGGTTTTTACTACATATTAACACTTTACACAATTTCTCGTGTTACCTGGCTGCCAGTCCTCGGTTCATGCAAAATCTTAAGGTCCTCGGTCTGGTCCAAGGCACCAAACCGCCCAATAATTCATTAATCGATAACTAAAACTTGAAATGTAGCTCTTCTTACTGGGCGATTGCATAAACTTAGATGCTTCTTCAGTGTTCTACTATGCCGCTTGTAGTGACTCTGCATACCGCATCACGCGACAAGGGCTTGCAGACGATAAATGTAACCGTTTCAGAGAGGAAAGCGACCACTGTGACGATCTGGCGTTAAGTCGATTCGATAGTGAATGACGGAAACGGGAGATTTTCTTGGGTTTTTACTACATATTAACATTTTACACAATTTCTCGTGTTACCTGGCTGCCAGTCCTATGTTCATGCAAAACCTTAAGGTCCTCGGTCTGGTCCAAGGCACCAAACCGCCCAATAATTCATTTATCGATAACTAAAACTTGAAATGTAGCTCTTCTTAATGGCCGATTGGATCAACGTAGATTCTTATTCTGTGTTCTAGTGTGCTGCTTTTACTGTGTCTGCATATCGCATCACGCGACAAGGGCTTGCAGACGATAAATGTAACCGTTTCAGAGAGAAAAGCAACCAATGTGACGATCTGGCTTTATGTCGATTCGATAGTAAATGACGGAAACGGGAGATTTTCTTAGGTTTTAACTACATATTAACACTTTACACAATTTCTCGTGTTACCTGGCTGCCAGTCCTCGGTTCATGCAAAATCTTAAGTTCCTCGGTCTGGTCCAAGGCACCAAACCGCCCAATAATTCATTAATCGATAACTAAAACTTGAAATGTAGCTCTTCCTCCTGGCCGATTGCATCAACGAAGATTCTTATTCTTTGTTCTAGTGTGTTGCTTGTACTGTGTCTGCATACCGCATCACGCGACAAGGGCTTGCAGACGATAAATGTAATCGTTTCAGAGAGAAAAACGACCACTGTGACGATCTGGCGTTATGTCGATTCGATAGTAAATGACGGAAACGGGAGATTTTCTTAGGTTTTTACTACATATTAACACTTTACAACACAATTTCTCGTGTTACCTGGCTGCCAGTCCTCGGTTCATGCAAAATCTTAAGGTCTTCGGTCTGGTCCAAGGCACCAAACCGCCCAATAATTCATTAATCGATAACTAAAACTTGAAATGTAGCTCTTCTTACTGGGCGATTGCATAAACTTAGATGCTTCTTCAGTGTTCTACTATGCCGCTTTTAGTGACTCTGCATACCGCATCACGCGACAAGGGCTTGCAGACGATAAATGTAACCGTTTTAGAGAGAAAAGCGACCACTGTGACGATCTGGCGTTATGTCGATTCGATAGTAAATGAAGGAAACGGGAGATTTTCTTAGGTTTTTACTACATATTAACACTTTACACAATTTCTCGTGTTACCTGGCTGCCAGTCCTCGGTTCATGCAAAATCTTAAGGTCCTCGGTCTGGTCCAAGGCACCAAACCGCCCAATAATTCATTAATCGATAACTAAAACTTGAAATGTAGCTCTTCTTACTGGGCGATTGCATAAACTTAGATGCTTCTTCAGTGTTCTACTATGCCGCTTGTAGTGACTCTGCATACCGCATCACGCGACAAGGGCTTGCAGACGATAAATGTAACCGTTTCAGAGAGAAAAGCGACCACTGTGACGATCTGGCGTTATGTCGATTCGATAGTAAATGACGGAAATGGGAGATTTTCTTAGGTTTTTACTACATATTAACACTTTACACAATTTCTCGTGTTACCTGGCTGCCAGTCCTCGGTTCATGCAAAATCTTAAGGTCCTCGGTCTGGTCCAAGGCACCAAACCGCCCAATAATTTATTAATCGATAACTAAAACTTGAAATGTAGCTCTTCTTCCTGGCCGATTGCATCAACGTAGATTCTTATTCTGTGTTCTAGTGTGCTGCTTATACTGTGTCTGCATACCGCATCACGCGACAAGGGCTTGCAGACGATAAATGTAACCGTGTCAGAGAGAAAAGCGACCACTGTGACGATCTGGCGTTATGTCGATTCGATAGTAATTGACGGAAACGGGAGATTTTCTTAGGTTTTTACTACATATTAACACTTTACACAATTTCTCGTGTTACTTGGCTGCCAGTCCTCGGTTCATGCAAAATGTTAAGGTCCTCGGTCTGGTCCAAGGCACCAAACCGCCCAATAATTCATTAATCGATAACTAAAACTTGAAATGTAGCTCTTCTTACTGGGCGACTGCATAAACTTAGATGCTTCTTCAGTGTTCTACTATGCCGCTTGTACTGACTCTGCATACCGCATCACGCGACAAGGGCTTGCAGACGATAAATGTAACCGTTTCAGAGAGAAAAGCGACCACTGTGACGATCTGGCGTTAAGTCGATTCGATAGTAAATGACGGAAACGGGAGATTTTCTTGGGTTTTTACTACATATTAACATTTTACACAATTTCTCGTGTTACCTGGCTGCCAGTCCTATGTTCATGCAAAATCTTAAGGTCCTCGGTCTGGTCCAAGGCACCAAACCGCCCAATAATTCATTTATCGATAACTAAAACTTGAAATGTAGCTCTTCTTACTGGCCGATTGCATCAACGTAGATTCTTATTCTGTGTTCTAGTGTGCTGCTTGTACTGTGTCTGCATATCGCATCACGCGACAAGGGCTTGCAGACGATAAATGTAACCGTTTCAGAGAGAAAAGCGACCAATGTGACGATCTGGCGTTATGTCGATTCGATAGTAAATGACGGAAACGGGAGATTTTCTTAGGTTTTAACTACATTTTAACACTTTACACAATTTCTCGTTTTACCTGGCTGCCAGTCCTCGGTTCATGCAAAATCTTAAGTTCCTCGGTCTGGTCCAAGGCACCAAACCGCCCAATAATTCATTAATCGATAACTAAAACTTGAAATGTAGCTCTTCTTACTGGCCGATTGCATCAACGTAGATTCTTATTCTTTGTTCTAGTGTGTTGCTTGTACTGTGTCTGCATACCGCATCACGCGACAAGGGCTTGCAGACGATAAATGTAATCGTTTCAGAGAGAAAAACGACCACTGTGACGATCTGGCGTTATGTCGATTCGATAGTAAATGACGGAAACGGGAGATTTTCTTAGGTTTTTACTACATATTAACACTTTACAACACAATTTCTCGTGTTACCTGGCTGCCAGTCCTCGGTTCATGCAAAATCTTAAGGTCCTCGGTCTGGTCCAAGGCACCAAACCGCCCAATAATTCATTAATCGATAACTAAAACTTGAAATGTAGCTCTTCTTACTGGGCGATTGCATAAACTTAGATGCTTCTTCAGTGTTCTACTATGCCGCTTGTAGTGACTCTGCATACCGCATCACGCGACAAGGGCTTACAGACGATAAATGTAACCGTTTCAGAGAGAAAAGCGACCACTGTGACGATCTGGCGTTATGTCGATTCGATAGTAAATGACGGAAACGGGAGATTTTCTTAGGTTTTTACCACATATTAACACTTTACACAATTTCTCGTGTTACCTGGCTGCCATTCCTGGTTCATGCAAAATCTTAAGGTCCTCGGTCTGGTCCAAGGCACCAAACCGCCCAATAATTTATTAATCGATAACTAAAACTTGAAATGTAGCTCTTCTTCCTGGCCGATTGCATCAACGTAGATTCTTATTCTGTGTTCTAGTGTGCTGCATATACTGTGTCTGCATACCGCATCACGCGACAAGGGCTTGCAGACGATAAATGTAACCGTTTCAGAGAGAAAAGCGACCACTGTGACGATCTGGCGTTATGTCGATTCGATAGTAAATGACGGAAACGGGAGATTTTCTTAGGTTTTTACTACATATTAACACTTTACACAATTTCTCGTGTTACCTGGCTGCCAGTCCTCGGTTCATGCAAAATCTTAAGGTCCTCGGTCTGGTCCAAGGCACCAAACCGCCCAATAATTCATTAATCGATAACTAAAACTTGAAATGTAGCTCTTCTTACTGGGCGATTGCATAAACTTAGATGCTTCTTCAGTGTTCTACTATGCCGCTTGTAGTGACTCTGCATACCGCATCACGCGACAAGGGCTTGCAGACGATAAATGTAACCGTTTCAGAGAGGAAAGCGACCACTGTGACGATCTGGCGTTAAGTCGATTCGATAGTGAATGACGGAAACGGGAGATTTTCTTGGGTTTTTACTACATATTAACATTTTACACAATTTCTCGTGTTACCTGGCTGCCAGTCCTATGTTCATGCAAAATCTTAAGGTCCTCGGTCTGGTCCAAGGCACCAAACCGCCCAATAATTCATTTATCGATAACTAAAACATGAAATGTAGCTCTTCTTACTGGCCGATTGCATCAACGTAGATTCTTATTCTGTGTTCTAGTGTGCTGCTTTTACTGTGTCTGCATATCGCATCACGCGACAAGGGCTTGCAGACGATAAATGTAACCGTTTCAGAGAGAAAAGCAACCAATGTGACGATCTGGCTTTATGTCGATTCGATAGTAAATGACGGAAACGGGAGATTTTCTTAGGTTTTAACTACATATTAACACTTTACACAATTTCTCGTGTTACCTGGCTGCCAGTCCTCGGTTCATGCAAAATCTTAAGTTCCTCGGTCTGGTCCAAGGCACCAAACCGCCCAATAATTCATTAATCGATAACTAAAACTTGAAATGTAGATCTTCTTCCTGGCCGATTGCATCAACGAAGATTCTTATTCTTTGTTCTAGTGTGTTGCTTGTACTGTGTCTGCATACCGCATCACGCGACAAGGGCTTGCAGACGATAAATGTAATCGTTTCAGAGAGAAAAACGACCACTGTGACGATCTGGCGTTATGTCGATTCGATAGTAAATGACGGAAACGGGAGATTTTCTTAGGTTTTTACTACATATTAACACTTTACAACACAATTTCTCGTGTTACCTGGCTGCCAGTCCTCGGTTCATGCAAAATCTTAAGGTCTTCGGTCTGGTCCAAGGCACCAAACCGCCCAATAATTCATTAATCGATAACTAAAACTTGAAATGTAGCTCTTCTTACTGGGCGATTGCATAAACTTAGATGCTTCTTCAGTGTTCTACTATGCCGCTTTTAGTGACTCTGCATACCGCATCACGCGACAAGGGCTTGCAGACGATAAATGTAACCGTTTTAGAGAGAAAAGCGACCACTGTGACGATCTGGCGTTATGTCGATTCGATAGTAAATGAAGGAAACGGGAGATTTTCTTAGGTTTTTACTACATATTAACACTTTACACAATTTCTCGTGTTACCTGGCTGCCAGTCCTCGGTTCATGCAAAATCTTAAGGTCCTCGGTCTGGTCCAAGGCACCAAACCGCCCAATAATTCATTAATCGATAACTAAAACTTGAAATGTAGCTCTTCTTACTGGGCGATTGCATAAACTTAGATGCTTCTTCAGTGTTCTACTATGCCGCTTGTAGTGACTCTGCATACCGCATCACGCGACAAGGGCTTGCAGACGATAAATGTAACCGTTTCAGAGAGAAAAGCGACCACTGTGACGATCTGGCGTTATGTCGATTCGATAGTAAATGACGGGAGATTTTCTTAGGTTTTTACTACATATTAACACTTTACACAATTTCTCGTGTTACCTGGCTGCCAGTCCTCGGTTCATGCAAAATCTTAAGGTCCTCGGTCTGGTCCAAGGCACCAAACCGCCCAATAATTTATTAATCGATAACTAAAACTTGAAATGTAGCTCTTCTTCCTGGCCGAATGCATCAACGTAGTTTCTTATTCTGTGTTCTAGTGTGCTGCTTATACTGTGTCTGCATACCGCATCACGCGACAAGGGCTTGCAGACGATAAATGTAACCGTGTCAGAGAGAAAAGCGACCACTGTGACGATCTGGCGTTATGTCGATTCGATAGTAATTGACGGAAACGGGAGATTTTCTTAGGTTTTTACTACATATTAACACTTTACACAATTTCTCGTGTTACCTGGCTGCCAGTCCTCGGTTCATGCAAAATGTTAAGGTCCTCGGTCTGGTCCAAGGCACCAAACCGCCCAATAATTCATTAATCGATAACTAAAACTTGAAATGTAGCTCTTCTTACTGGGCGATTGCATAAACTTAGATGCTTCTTCAGTGTTCTACTATGCCGCTTGTACTGACTCTGCATACCGCATCACGCGACAAGGGCTTGCAGACGATAAATGTAACCGTTTCAGAGAGAAAAGCGACCACTGTGACGATCTGGCGTTAAGTCGATTCGATAGTAAATGACGGAAACGGGAGATTTTCTTGGGTTTTTACTACACATTAACATTTTACACAATTTCTCGTGTTACCTGGCTGCCAGTCCTATGTTCATGCAAAATCTTAAGGTCCTCGGTCTGGTCCAAGGCACCAAACCGCCCAATAATTCATTAATCGATAACTAAAACTTGAAATGTAGCTCTTCTTACTGGCCGATTGCATCAACGTAGATTCTTATTCTTTGTTCTAGTGTGTTGCTTGTACTGTGTCTGCATACCGCATCACGCGACAAGGGCTTGCAGACGATAAATGTAATCGTTTCAGAGAGAAAAACGACCACTGTGACGATCTGGCGTTATGTCGATTCGATAGTAAATGACGGAAACGGGAGATTTTCTTAGGTTTTTACTACATATTAACACTTTACAACACAATTTCTCGTGTTACCTGGCTGCCAGTCCTCGGTTCATGCAAAATCTTAAGGTCCTCGGTCTGGTCCAAGGCACCAAACCGCCCAATAATTCATTAATCGATAACTAAAACTTGAAATGTAGCTCTTCTTACTGGGCGATTGCATAAACTTAGATGCTTCTTCAGTGTTCTACTATGCCGCTTGTAGTGACTCTGCATACCGCATCACGCGACAAGGGTTTGCAGACGATAAATGTAACCGTTTCAGAGAGAAAAGCGACCACTGTGACGATCTGGCGTTATGTCGATTCGATAGTAAATGACGGAAACGGGAGATTTTCTTAGGTTTTTACTACATATTAACACTTTACACAATTTCTCGTGTTACCTGGCTGCCAGTCCTCGGTTCATGCAAAATCTTAAGGTCCTCGGTCTGGTCCAAGGCACCAAACCGCCCAATAATTCATTAATCGATAACTAAAACTTGAAATGTAGCTCTTCTTACTGGGCGATTGCATAAACTTAGATGCTTCCTCAGTGTTCTACTATGCCGCTTGTAGTGACTCTGCATACCGCATCACGCGACAAGGGCTTGCAGACGATAAATGTAACCGTTTCAGAGAGAAAAGCGACCACTGTGACGATCTGGCGTTATGTCGATTCGATAGTAAATGACGGAAACGGGAGATTTTCTTGGGTTTTTACTACATATTAACACTTTACACAATTTCTCGTGTTACCTGGCTGCCAGTCCTCGGTTCATGCAAAATCTTAAGGTCCTCGGTCTGGTCCAAGGCACCAAACCGCCCAATAATTTATTAATCGATAACTAAAACTTGAAATGTAGCTCTTCTTACTGGGCGATTGCATAAACTTAGATGCTTCTTCAGTGTTCTACTATGCCGCTTGTAGTGACTCTGCATACCGCATCACGCGACAAGGGCTTGCAGACGATAAATGTAACCGTTTTAGAGAGAAAAGCGACCACTGTGACGATCTGGCGTTATGTCGATTCGATAGTAAATGACGGAAACGGGAGATTTTCTTAGGTTTTTACTACATGTTAACACTTTACACAATTTCAAGTGTTACCTGGCTGCCAGTCCTCGGTTCATGCAAAATCTTAAGGTCCTCGGTCTGGTCCAAGGCACCAAACCGCCCAATAATTCATTTATCGATAACTAAAACTTGAAATGTAGCTCTTCTTACTGGCCGATTGCATCAACGTAGATTCTTATTCTGTGTTCTAGTGTGCTGCTTGTACTGTGTCTGCATATCGCATCACGCGACAAGGGCTTGCAGACGATAAATGTAACCGTTTCAGAGAGAAAAGCGACCAATGTGACGATCTGGCGTTATGTCGATTCGATAGTAAATGACGGAAACGGGAGATTTTCTTAGGTTTTAACTACATTTTAACACTTTACACAATTTCTCGTGTTACCTGGCTGCCAGTCCTCGGTTCATGCAAAATCTTAAGTTCCTCGGTCTGGTCCAAGGCACCAAACCGCCCAATATTTCATTAATCGATAACTAAAACTTGAAATGTAGCTCTTCTTACTGGGCGATTGCATAAACTTAGATGCTTATTCAGTGTTCTACTATGCCGCTTGTAGTGACTCTGCATACCGCATCACGCGACAAGGGCTTGCAGACGATAAATGTAACCGTTTCAGAGAGAAAAGCGACCAATGTGACGATCTGGCGTTATGTCGATTCGATAGTAAATGACGGAAACGGGAGATTTTCTTAGGTTTTTACTACATATTAACACTTTACACAATTTCTCGTGTTACCTAGCTGCCAGTCCTCGGTTCATGCAAAATCTTAAGGTCCTCGGTCTGGTCCAAGGCACCAAACCGCCCAATAATTCATTAATCGATAACTAAAACTTGAAATGTAGCTCTTCTTACTGGGCGATTGCATAAACTTAGATGCTTCTTCAGTGTTCTACTATGCCGCTTGTAGTGACTCTGCATACCGCATGACGCGACAAGGGCTTGCAGACGATAAATGTAACCGTTTCAGAGAGAAAAGCGACCACTGTGACGATCTGGCGTTATGTCGATTCGATAGTAAATGACGGAAACGGGAGATTTTCTTGGGTTTTTACTACATATTAACACTTTACACAATTTCTCGTGTTACCTGGCTGCCAGTCCTCGGTTCATGCAAAATCTTAAGGTCCTCGGTCTGGTCGAAGGCACCAAACCGCCCAATAATTTATTAATCGATAACTAAAACTTGAAATGTAGCTCTTCTTACTGGGCGATTGCATAAACTTAGATGCTTCTTCAGTGTTCTACTATGCCGCTTGTAGTGACTCTGCATACCGCATCACGCGACAAGGGCTTGCAGACGATAAATGTAACCGTTTTAGAGAGAAAAGCGACCACTGTGACGATCTGGCGTTATGTCGATTCGATAGTAAATGACGGAAACGGGAGATTTTCTTAGGTTTTTACTACATGTTAACACTTTACACAATTTCTCGTGTTACCTGGCTGCCAGTCCTCGGTTCATGCAAAATCTTAAGGTCCTCGGTCTGGTCCAAGGCACCAAACCGCCCAATAATTCATTAATCGATAACTAAAACTTGAAATGTAGCTCTTCTTCCTGGCCGATTGCATCAACGTAGATTCTTATTCTGTGTTCTAGTGTGCTGCTTGTACTGTGTCTGCATACCGCATCACGCGACAAGGGCTTGCAGACGATAAATGTAACCGTTTCAGAGAGAAAAGCGACCAATGTGACGATCTGGCGTTATGTCGATTCGATAGTAAATGACGGAAACGGGAGATTTTCTTAGCTTTTTACTACATATTAACACTTTACACAATTTCTCGTGTTACCTGGCTGCCAGTCCTCGGTTCATGCAAAATCTTAAGGTCCTCGGTCTGGTCCAAGGCACCAAACCGTCCAATAATTCATTAATCGATAACTAAAACTTGAAATGTAGCTCTTCTTACTGGCCGATTGCGTCAACGTAGATTCTTATTCTGTGTTCTAGTGTGCTGCTTGTACTGTGTCTGCATACCGCATCACGCGACAAGGGCTTGTAGACGATAAATGTAACCGTTTCAGAGAGAAAAGCGACCAATGTGACGATCTGGCGTTATGTCGATTCGATAGTAAATGACGGAAACGGGAGAGTTTCTTAGGTTTTAACTACATATTAACACTTTACACAATTTCTCGTGTTACCTGGCTGCCAGTCCTCGGTTCAAGCAAATTCTTAAGGTCCTCGGTCTGGTCCAAGGCACCAAACCGCCCAATAATTCATTAATCGATAACTAAAACTTGAAATGTAGCTCTTCTTACTGGCTGATTGCATCAACGTAGATTCTTATTCTGTGTTCCAGTGCGCTGCTTGTACTGTGTCTGCATACCGCATCACGCGACAAGGGCTTGCAGACGATAAATGTAACCGTTTCAGAGAGAAAAGCGACCACTGTGACGATCTGGCGCTATGTCGATTCGATAGTATATGACGGAAACGGGAGATTTTCTTTGGTTTTTACTACATATTAACACTTTACACAATTTCTCGTGTTACCTGGCTGCCAGTCCTCGGTTCATGCAAAATCTTAAGGTCCTCGGTCTGGTCCAAGGCACCAAACCGCCCAATAATTCATTAATCGATAAATAAAACTTGAAATGTAGCTCTACTTACTGGGCGATTGCATAAACTTAGATGCTTCTTCAATGTTCTACTATGCCGGTTGTAGTGACTCTGCATACCGCATCACGCGACAAGGGCTTGCAGACGATAAATGTAACCGTTTCAGAGAGAAAAGCGACCACTGTGACGATCTGGCGTTATGTCGATTCGATAGTAAATGACGGAAACGGGAGATTTTCTTAGGTTTTTACTACATGTTAACACTTTACACAATTTCTCGTGTTACCTGGCTGCCAGTCCTCGGTTCATGCAAAATCTTAAGGTCCTCGGTCTGGTCCAAGGCACCAAACCGCCCAATAATTCATTAATCGATAACTAAAACTTGAAATGTAGCTCTTCTTACTGGCCGATTGCATCAACGTAGATTCTTATTCTGTGTTCTAGTGTGCTGCTTGTACTGTGTCTGCATACCGCATCACGCGACAAGGGCTTGCGGACGATAAATGTAATCGTTTCAGAGAGAAAAGCGACCAATGTGACGATCTGGCGTTATGTCGATTCGATAGTAAATGACGGAAACGGGAGATTTTCTTAGGTTTTTACTACATATTAACACTTTACACAATTTCTCGTGTTACCTGGCTGCCAGTCCTCGGTTCATGCAAAATCTTAAGGTCCTCGGTCTGGTCCAAGGCACCAAACCGCCCAATAATTCATTAATCGATAACTAAAACTTGAAATGTAGCTCTACTTACTGGGCGATTGCATAAACTTAGATGCTTCTTCAATGTTCTACTATGCCGGTTGTAGTGACTCTGCATACCGCATCACGCGACAAGGGCTTGCAGACGATAAATGTAACCGTTTCAGAGAGAAAAGCGACCACTGTGACGATCTGGCGTTATGTCGATTCGATAGTAAATGACGGAAACGGGAGATTTTCTTGGGTTTTTACTACATATTAACACTTTACACAATTTCTCGTGTTACCTGGCTGCCAGTCCTCGGTTCATGCAAAATCTTAAGGTCCTCGGTCTGGTCCAAGGCACCAAACCGCCCAATAATTCATTAATCGATAACTAAAACTTGAAATGTAGCTCTTCTTACAGGCCGATTGCATCAACGTAGATTCTTATTCTGTGTTCTAGTGTGCTGCTTGTACTGTGTCTGCATACCGCATCACGCGACAAGGGCTTGCAGACGATAAATGTAACCGTTTCAGAGAGAAAAGCGACCAATGTGACGATCTGGCGTTATGTCGATTCGATAGTAAATGACGGAAACGGGAGATTTTCTTAGGTTTTTACTACATATTAACACTTTACACAATTTCTCGTGTTACCTGGCTGCCAGTCCTCGGTTCATGCAAAATCTTAAGGTCCTCGGTCTGGTCCAAGGCACCAAACCGCCCAATAATTCATTAATCGATAACTAAAACTTGAAATGTAGCTCTTCTTACTGGGCGATTGCATAAACTTAGATGCTTCTTCAGTGTTCTACTATGCCGCTTGTAGTGACTCTGCATACCGCATAACGCGACAAGGGCTTGCAGACGATAAATGTAACCGTTTCAGAGAGAAAAGCGACGACTGTGACGATCTGGCGTTATGTCGATTCGATAGTAAATGACGGAAACGGGAGATTTTCTTGGGTTTATACTACATATTAACACTTTACACAATTTCTCGTGTTACCTGGCTGCCAGTCCTCGGTTCATGCAAAATCTTAAGGTCCTCCGTCTGGTCCAAGGCACCAAACCGCCCAATAATTCATTAATCGATAACTAAAACTTGAAATGTAGTTCTTCTTACTGGGCGATTGCATAAACTTAGATGCTTCTTCAGTGTTCTACTATGCCGCTTGTAGTGACTCTGCATACCGCATCACGCGACAAGGGCTTGCAGACGATAAATGTAACCGTTTCAGAGAGAAAAGCGACCACTGTGACGATCTGGCGTTATGTCGATTCGATAGTAAATGACGGAAACGGGAGATTTTCTTAGGTTTTTACTATATATTAACACTTTACACAATTTCTCGTGTTACCTGGCTACCAGTCCTCGGTTCATGCAAAATCTTAAGGTCCTCGGTCTGGTCCAAGGCACCAAACCGCCCAATAATTCATTAATCGATAACTAAAACTTGAAATGTAGCTCTTCTTACTGGCCGATTGCATCAACGTCGATTCTTATTCTGTGTTCTAGTGTGCTGCTTGTACTGTGTCTGCATACCGCATCACGCGACAAGGGCTTGCAGACGATAAATGTAATCGTTTCAGAGAGAAAAGCGACCAATGTGACGATCTGGCGTTATGTCGATTCGATAGTAAATGACGGAAACGGGAGATTTTCTTAGGTTTTTACTACATATTAACACTTTACACAATTTCTCGTGTTACCTGGCTGCCAGTCCTCGGTTCATGCAAAATCTTAAGGTCCTCGGTCTGGTCCAAGGCACCAAACCGCCCAATAATTCATTAATCGATAACTAAAACTTGAAATGTAGCTCTTCTTACTGGGCGATTGCATAAACTTAGATGCTTCTTCAGTGTTCTACTATGCCGCTTGTAGTGACTCTGCATACCGCATCACGCGACAAGGGCTTGCAGACGATAAATGTAACCGTTTCAGAGAGAAAAGCGACCACTGTGACGATCTGGCGTTATGTCGATTCGATAGTAAATGACGGAAACGGGAGATTTTCTTGGGTTTTTAACACATATTAACACTTTACACAATTTCTCGTGTTACCTGGCTGCCAGTCCTCGGTTCATGCAAAATCTTAAGGTCCTCGGTCTGGTCCAAGGCACCAAACCGCCCAATAATTCATTAATCGATAACTAAAACTTGAAATGTAGCTCTTCTTACTGGCCGATTGCATCATCGTAGATTCTTATTCTGTGTTCTAGTGTGCTGCTTGTACTGTGTCTGCATACCGCATCACGCGACAAGGGCTTGCAGACGATAAATGTAACCGTTTCAGAGAGAAAAGCGACCAATGTGACGATCTGGCGTTATGTCGATTCGATAGTAAATGACGGAAACGGGAGATTTTCTTAGGTTTTTACTACATATTAACACTTTACACAATTTCTCGTGTTACCTGGCTGCCAGTCCTCGGTTCATGCAAAATCTTAAGGTCCTCGGTTTGGTCCAAGGCACCAAACCGTCCAATAATTCATTAATCGATAACTAAAACTTGAAATGTAGCTCTTCTTACTGGCCGATTGCATCAACGTAGATTCTTATTCTGTGTTCTAGTGTGCTGCTTGTACTGTGTCTGCATACCGCATCACGCGACAAGGGCTTGTAGACGATAAATGTAACCGTTTCAGAGAGAAAAGCGACCAATGTGACGATCTAGCGTTATGTCGATTCGATAGTAAATGACGGAAACGGGAGATTTTCTTAGGTTTTAACTACATATTAACACTTTACACAATTTCTCGTGTTACCTGGCTGCCAGTCCTCGGTTCAAGCAAAATCTTAAGGTCCTTGGTCTGGTCCAAGGCACCAAACCGCCCAATAATTCATTAATCGATAACTAAAACTTGAAATGTAGCTCTTCTTACTGGCCGATTGCATCAACGTAGATTCTTATTCTGTGTTCCAGTGCGCTGCCTGTACTGTGTCTGCATACCGCATCACGCGACAAGGGCTTGCAGACGATAAATGTAACCGTTTCAGAGAGAAAAGCGACCGCTGTGACGATCTGGCGCTATGTCGATTCGATAGTAAATGACGGAAACGGGAGATTTTCTTAGGTTTTTACTACATATTAACACTTTACACAATTTCTCGTGTTACCTGGCTGCCAGTCCTCGGTTCATGCAAAATCTTAAGGTCCTCGGTCTGGTCCAAGGCACCAAACCGCCCAATAATTCATTAATCGATAACTAAAACTTGAAATGTAGCTCTTCTTACTGGGCGATTGCATAAACTTAAATGCTTCTTCAGTGTTCTACTATGCCGCTTGTAGTGACTCTGCATACCGCATCACGCGACAAGGGCTTGCAGACGATAAATGTAACCGTTTCAGAGAGAAAAGCGACGACTGTGACGATCTGGCGTTATGTCGATTCGATAGTAATTGACGGAAACGGGAGATTTTCTTAGGTTTTTACTACATATTAACACTTTACACAATTTCTCGTGTTACCTGGCTGCCAGTCCTCGGTTCATGCTAAATCTTAAGGTCCTCGGTCTGGTCCAAGGCACCAAACCGCCCAATAAATCATTAATCGATAACTAAAACTTGAAATGTAGCTCTTCTTACTGGGCAATTGCATAAACTTAGATGCTTCTTCAGTGTTCTACTATGCCGCTTGTAGTGACTCTGCATACCGCATCACGCGACAAGGGCTTGCAGACGATAAATGTAACCGTTTTAGAGAGAAAAGCGACCACTGTGACGATCTGGCGTTATGTCGATTCGATAGTAAATGACGGAAACGGGAGATTTTCTTAGGTTTTTACTACATATTAACACTTTACACAATTTCTCGTGTTACCTGGCTGCCAGTCCTCGGTTCATGCAAAATCTTAAGGTCCTCGGTCTGGTCCAAGGCACCAAACCGCCCAATAATTCATTAATCGATAACTAAAACTTGAAATGTAGCTTTTCTTACTGGCCGATTGCATCAACGTCGATTCTTATTCTGTGTTCTAGTGTGCTGCTTGTACTGTGTCTGCATACCGCATCACGCGACAAGGGCTTGCAGACGATAAATGTAATCGTTTCAGAGAGAAAAGCGACCAATGTGACGATCTGGCGTTATGTCGATTCGATAGTAAATGACGGAAACGGGAGATTTTCTTAGGTTTTAACTACATATTAACACTTTACACAATTTCTCGTGTTACCTGGCTGCCAGTCCACGGTTCAAGCAAAATCTTAAGGTCCTCGGTCTGGTCCAAGGCACCAAACCGCCCAATAATTCATTAATCGATAACTAAAACTTGAAATGTAGCTCTTCTTACTGGCCGATTGCATCAACGTAGATTCTTATTCTGTGTTGCAGTGCGCTGCTTGTACTGTGCTGCATACCGCATCACGCGACAAGGGCTTGCAGACGATAAATGTAACCGTTTCAGAGAGAAAAGCGACCACTGTGACGATCTGGCGCTATGTCGATTCGATAGTAAATGACGGAAACGGGAGATTTTCTTAGGTTTTTACTACATATTAACACTTTACACAATTTCTCGTGTTACCTGGCTGCCAGTCCTCGGTTCATGCAAAATCTTAAGGTCCTCGGTATGGTCCAAGGCACCAAACCGCCCAATAATTCATTAATCGATAACTAAAACTTGAAATGTAGCTCTTCTTACTGGGCGATTGCATAAATTTAGATGCTTCTTCAGTGTTCTACTATGCCGCATGTAGTGACTCGGCATACCGCATCACGCGACAAGGGCTTGCAGACGATAAATGTAACCGTTTCAGAGAGAAAAGCGACGACTGTGACGATCTGGCGTTATGTCGATTCGATAGTAAATGACGGAAACGGGAGATTTGTTTGGTTTTTACTACATATTAACACTTTACACAATTTCTCGTGTTACCTGGCTGCCAGTCCTCGGTTCATGCAAAATCTTAAGGTCTTCGGTCTGGTCCAAGGCACCAAACCGCCCAATAATTCATTAATCGATAACTAAAACTTGAAATGTAGCTCTTCTTCCTGGCCGATTGCATCAACGTAGATTCTTATTCTGTGTTCTAGTGTGCTGCTTGTACTGTGTCTGCATACCGCATCACGCGACAAGGGCTTGCAGACGATAAATGTAACCGTTTCAGAGAGAAAAGCGACCACTGTGACGATCTGGCGTTATGTCGATTCGATAGTAAATGACGGAAACGGGAGATTTTCTTAGGTTTTTACTACATATTAACACTTTACACAATTTCTCGTGTTACGTGGCTGCCAGTCCTCGGATCATGCAAAATCTTAAGGTCCTCGGTCTGGTCCACGGCACCAAACCGCCCAATAATTCATTAATCGATAACTAAAACTTGAAATGTAGCTCTTCTTACTGGGCGATTGCATAAACTTAGATGCTTCTTCAGTGTTCTACTATGCCGCTTGTAGTGACTCTGCATACCGCATCACGCGACAAGGGCTTGCAGACGATAAATGTAACCGTTTCAGAGAGAAAAGCGACCACTGCGACGATCTGGCGTTATGTCGATTCGATAGTAAATGACGGAAACGGGAGATTTTCTTGGGTTTTTACTACATATTAACCCTTTACACAATTTCTAGTGTTACCTGGCTGCCAGTCCTCGGTTCATGCAAAATCTTAAGGTCCTCGGTCTGGTCCAAGGCACCAAACCGCCCAATAATTCATTAATCGATAACTAAAACTTGAAATGTAGCTCTTCTTACTGGCCGATTGCATCAACGTAGATTCTTATTCTGTGTTCTAGTGTGCTGCTTGTAGTGACTCTGCATACCGCATCACGCGACAAGGGCTTGCAGACGAAAAATGTAACCGTTTCAGAGAGAAAAGCGACCACTGTGACGATCTGGCGTTATGTCGATTCGATAGTAAATGACGGAAACGGGAGATTTTCTTACGTTTTTACTACATATTAACACTTTACACAATTTCTCGTGTTACCTGGCTGCCAGTCCTCGGTTCATGCAAAATCTTAAGGTCCTCGGTCTGGTCCAAGGCACCAAACCGCCCAATAATTCATTAATCGATAACTAAAACTTGAAATGTAGCTCTTCTTACTGGCCGTTTGCATTAACGTAGATTCTTATTCTGTGTTCTAGTGTGCTGCTTGGACTGTGTCTGCATACCGCATCACGCGACAAGGGCTTGCAGACGATAAATGTAACCGTTTCAGAGAGAAAAGCGACCAATGTGACGATCTGGCGTTATGTCGATTCGATACTAAATGACGGAAACGGGAGATTTTCTTAGGTTTTTACTACATATTAACACTTTACACAATTTCTCGTGTTACCTGGCTGCCAGTCCTCGGTTCATGCAAAATCTTAAGGTCCTCGGTCTGGTCCAAGGCACCAAACCGCCCAATAATTCATTAATCGATAACTAAAACTTGAAATGTAGCTCTTCTTACTGGGCGATTGCATAAACTTAGATGCTTCTTCAGTGTTCTACTATACCGCTTGTAGTGACTCTGCATACCGCATCACGCGACAAGGGCTTGCAGACGATAAATGTAACCGTTTCAGAGAGAAAAGCGACCACTGTGACGATCTGGCGTTATGTCGATTCGATAGTAAATGACGGAAACGGGAGATTTTCTTGGGTTTTTACTACATATTAACACTTTACACAATTTCTCGTGTTACCTGGCTGCCAGTCCTCGGTTCATGCAAAATCTTAAGGTCCTCGGTCTGGTCCAAGGCACCAAACCGCCCAATAATTCATTAATCGATAACTAAAACTTAAAATGTAGCTCTTCTTACTGGCCGATTGCATCTACGTAGATTCTTATTCTGTGTTCTAGTGTGCTGCTTGTACTGTGTCTACATACCGCATCACGCGACAAGGGCTTGCAGACGATAAATGTAACCGTTTCAGAGAGAAAAGCGACCAATGTGACGATCTGGCGTTATGTCGATTCGATAGTAAATGACGGAAACGGGAGATTTTCTTAGGTTTTTACTACATATTAACACTTTACACAATTTCTCGTGTTACCTGGCTGCCAGTCCTCGGTTCATGCAAAATCTTAAGGTCCTCGGTCTGGTCCAAGGCACCAAACCGCCCAATAATTCATTAATCGATAACTAAATCTTGAAATGTAGCTCTTCTTACTGGGCGATTGCATAAACTTAGATGCTTCTTCAGTGTTCTACTATGCCGCTTGTAGTGACTCTGCATACCGCATCACGCGACAAGGGCTTGCAGACGATAAATGTAACCGTTTCAGAGAGAAAAGCGACCAATGTGACGATCTGGCGTTATGTCGATTCGATAGTAAATGACGGAAACGGGAGATTTTCGTAGGTTTTTACTACATATTAACACTTTACACAATTTCTCGTGTTACCTGGCTGCCAGTCCTCGGTTCATGCAAAATCTTAAGGTCCGCGGTCTGGTCCAAGGCACCAAACCACCCAATAATTCATTAACCAATAACTAAAACTTGAAATGTAGCTCTTCTTATTGGGCGATTGCATAAACTTAGATGCTTCTTCAGTGTTCTACTATGCCGCTTGTAGTGACTCTGCATACCGCATCACGCGACAAGGGCTTGCAGACGATAAATGTAACCGTTTTAGAGAGAAAAGCGACCACTGTGACGATCTGGCGTTATGTCGATTCGATAGTAAATGACGGAAACGGGAGATTTTCTTGGGTTTTTACTACATATTAACACTTTACACAATTTCTCGTGTTACCTGGCTGCCAGTCCTCGGTTCATGCAAAATCTTAAGGTCCTCGGTCTGGTCCAAGGCATCAAACCGCCCAATAATTCATTAATCGATAACTAAAACTTGAAATGTAGCTCTTCTTCCTGGCCGATTGCATCAACGTAGATTCTTATTCTGTGTTCTAGTGTGCTGCTTGTACTGTGTCTGCATACCGCATCACGCGACAAGGGCTTGCAGACGATAAATGTAACCGTTTCAGAGAGAAAAGCGACCAATGTGACGATCGGGCGTTATGTCGATTCGATAGTAAATGACGGAAACGGGAGATTTTCTTAGGTTTTTACTACATATTAACACTTTACACACATTCTCGTGTTACCTGGCTGCCAGTCCTCGGTTCATGCAAAATCTTAAGGTCCTCGGTCTGGTTCAAGGCACCAAACCGCCCAATAATTCATTAATCGATAACTAAAACTTGAAATGTAGCTCTTCTTACTGGGCGATTGCATAAACTTAGAGGCTTCTTCAGTGTTCTACTATGCCGCTTGTAGTGACTCTGCATACCGCATCACGCGACAAGGGCTTGCAGACGATAAATGTAACCGTTTCAGAGAGAAAAGCGACCACTGTGACGATCTGGCGTTATGTCGATTCGATAGTAAATGACGGAAACGGGAGATTTTCTTGGGTTTTTACTACATATTAACACTTTGCACAATTTCTCGTGTTACCTGGCTGCCAGTCCTCGGTTCATGCAAAATCTTAAGGTCCTCGGTATGGTCCAAGGCACCAAACCGCCCAATAATTCATTAATCGATAACTAAAACTTGAAATTTAGCTCTTCTTACTGGCCGATTGCATTAACGTAGATTCTTATTCTGTGTTCTAGTGTGCTGCTTGGACTGTGTCTGCATACCGCATCACGCGACAAGGGCTTGCAGACGATAAATGTAACCGTTTCAGAGAGAAAAGCGACCACTGTGACGATCTGGCGTTATGTCGATTCGACAGTAAATGACGGAAACGGGAGATTTTCTTGGGTTTTTACTACATATTAACACTTTACACAATTTCTAGTGTTACCTGGCTGCCAGTCCTCGGTTCATGCAAAATCTTAAGGTCCTCGGTCTGGTCCAAGGCACCAATCCGCCCAATAATTCATTAATCGATAACTAAAACTTGAAATGTAGCTCTTCTTACTGGCCGATTGCATCAACGTAGATTCTTATTCTGTGTTCTAGTGTGCTGCTTGTAGTGACTCTGCATACCGCATCACGCGACAAGGGCTTGCAGACGAAAAATGTAACCGTTTCAGAGAGAAAAGCGACCACTGTGACGATCTGGCGTTATGTCGATTCGATAGTAAATGACGGAAACGGGAGATTTTCTTGGGTTTTTACTACATATTAACACTTTACACAATTTCTCGTGTTACCTGGCTGCCAGTCCTCAGTTCATGCAAAATCTTAAGGTCCTCGGTCTGGTCCAAGGCACCAAACCGCCCAATAATTCATTAATCGATAACTAAAACTTGAAATGTAGCTCTTCTTACTGGGCGATTGCATAAACTTAGATGCTTCTTCAGTGTTCTACTATGCCGCTTGTAGTGACTCTGCATACCGCATCACGCGACAAGGGCTTGCAGACGATAAATGTAACCGTTTCAGAGAGAAAAGCGACCAATGTGACGATCTGGCGTTATGTCGATTCGCTAGTAAATGACGGAAACGGGAGATTTTCGTAGGTTTTTACTACATATTAACACTTTACACAATTTCTCGTGTTACCTGGCTGCCAGTCCTCGGTTCATGCAAAATCTTAAGGTCCGCGGTCTGGTCCAAGGCACCAAACCACCCAATAATTCATTAATCGATAACTAAAACTTGAAATGTAGCTCTTCTTATTGGGCGATTGCATAAACTTAGATGCTTCTTCAGTGTTCTACTATGCCGCTTGTAGTGACTCTGCATACCGCATCACGCGACAAAGGCTTGCAGACGATAAATGTAACCGTTTCAGAGAGAAAAGCGACCACTGTGACGATCTGGCGTTATGTCGAATCGATAGTAAATGACGGAAACGGGAGATTTTCTTGGGTTTTTACTACATATTAACCCTTTACACAATTTCTCGTGTTACCTGGCTGCCAGTCCTCGGTTCATGCTAAATCTTAAGGTCCTCGGTCTGGTCCAAGGCATCAAACCGCCCAATAATTCATTAATCGATAACTAAAACTTGAAATGTAGCTCTTCTTCCTGGCCGATTGCATCAACGTAGATTCTTATTCTGTGTTCTAGTGTGCTGCTTGTACTGTGTCTGCATACCGCATCACGCGACAAGGGCTTGCAGACGATAAATGTAACCGTTTCAGAGAGAAAAGCGACCACTGTGACGATCTGGCGTTATGTCGATTCGATAGTAAATGACGGAAACGGGAGATTTTCTTGGGTTTTTACTACATATTAACACTTTACACAATTTCTCGTGTTACCTGGCTGCCAGTCCTCGGTTCATGCAAAATCTTAAGGTCCTCGGTATGGTCCAAGGCACCAAACCGCCCAATAATTCATTAATCGATAACTAAAACTTGAAATTTAGCTCTTCTTACTGGCCGATTGCATTAACGTAGATTCTTATTCTGTGTTCTAGTGTGCTGCTTGGACTGTGTCTGCATACCGCATCACGCGACAAGGGCTTGCAGACGATAAATGTAACCGTTTCAGAGAGAAAAGCGACCACTGTGACGATCTGGCGTTATGTCGATTCGATAGTAAATGACGGAAACGGGAGATTTTCTTGGGTTTTTACTACATATTAACACTTTACACAATTTCTAGTGTTACCTGGCTGCCAGTCCTCGGTTCATGCAAAATCTTAAGGTCCTCGGTCTGGTCCAAGGCACCAAACCGCCCAATAATTCATTAATCGATAACTAAAACTTGAAATGTAGCTCTTCTTACTGGCCGATTACATCAACGTAGATTCTTATTCTGTGTTCTAGTGTGCTGCTTGTAGTGACTCTGCATACCGCATCACGCGACAAGGGCTTGCAGACGAAAAATGTAACCGTTTCAGAGAGAAAAGCGACCACTGTGACGATCTGGCGTTATGTCGATTCGATAGTAAATGACGGAAACGGGAGATTTTCTTGGGTTTTTACTACATATTAACACTTTACACAATTTCTCGTGTTACCTGGCTGCCAGTCCTCGGTTCATGCAAAATCTTAAGGTCCTCGGTCTGGTCCAAGGCATCAAACCGCCCAATAATTCATTAATCGATAACTAAAACATGAAATGTAGCTCTTCTTCCTGGCCGATTGCATCAACGTAGATTCTTATTCTGTGCTCTAGTGTGCTGCTTGTACTGTGTCTGCATACCGCATCACGCGACAAGGGCTTGCAGACGATAAATGTAACCGTTTCAGAGAGAAAAGCGACCAATGTGACGATCGGGCGTTATGTCGATTCGATAGTAAATGACGGAAACGGGAGATTTTCTTAGGTTTTTACTACATATTAACACTTTACACACATTCTCGTGTTACCTGGCTGCCAGTCCTCGGTTCATGCAAAATCTTAAGGTCCTCGGTCTGGTTCAAGGCACCAAACCGCCCAATAATTCATTAATCGATAACTAAAACTTGAAATGTAGCTCTTCTTACTGGGCGATTGCATAAACTTAGATGCTTCTTCAGTGTTCTACTATGCCGCTTGTAGTGACTCTGCATACCGCAT
This sequence comes from Schistocerca cancellata, assembly GCF_023864275.1. Lineage (NCBI taxonomy): Eukaryota > Metazoa > Arthropoda > Insecta > Orthoptera > Acrididae > Schistocerca > Schistocerca cancellata. The sequence goes on from NW_026047150.1 coordinate 5,651,918, forward strand.
CACGCGACAAGGGCTTGCAGACGATAAATGTAACCGTTTCAGAGAGAAAAGCGACCAATGTGACGATCTGGCGTTATGTCGATTCGATAGTAAATGACGGAAACGGGAGATTTTCTTGGGTTTTTACTACATATTAACACTTTACACAATTTCTCGTGTTACCTGGCTGCCAGTCCTCGGTTCATGCAAAATCTTAAGGTCCTCGGTATGGTCCAAGGCACCAAACCGCCCAATAATTCATTAATCGATAACTAAAACTTGAAATGTAGCTCTTCTTACTGGCCGATTGCATCAACGTAGATTCTTATTCTGTGTTCTAGTGTGCTGCTTGTACTGTGTCTGCATACCGCATCACGCGACATGGGCTTGCAGACGATAAATGTAACCGTTTCAGAGAGAAAAGCGACCAATGTGACGATCTGGCGTTATGTCGATTCGATAGTAAATGACGGAAACGGGAGATTTTCTTAGGTTTTTACTACATATTAACACTTTACACAATTTCTCGTGTTACCTGGCTGCCAGTCCTCGGTTCATGCAAAATCTTAAGGTCCTCGGTCTGGTCCAAGGCACCAAACCGCCAATAATTCATTAATCGATAACTAAAACTTGAAATGTAGCTCTTCTTACTGGGCGATTGCATAAACTTAGATGCTTCTTCAGTGTTCTACTATGCCGCTTGTAGTGACTCTGCATACCGCATCACGCGACAAGGGCTTGCAGACGATAAATGTAACCGTTTCAGAGAGAAAAGCGACCAATGTGACGATCTGGCGTTATGTCGATACGATAGTAAATGACGGAAACGGGAGATTTTCTTAGGTTTTTACTACATATTAACACTTTACACAATTTCTCGTGTTACCTGGCTGCCAGTCCTCGGTTCATGCAAAATCTTAAGGTCCGCGGTCTGGTCCAAGGCACCAAACCGCCCAATTATTCATTAATCGATAACTAAAACTTGAAATGTAGCTCTTCTTACTGGGCGATTGCATAAACTTAGATGCTTCTTCAGTGTTCTACTATGAAGCTTGTAGTGACTCTGCATAACGCATCACGCGACAAGGGCTTGCAGACGATAAATGTAACCGTTTCAGAGAGAAAAGCGACCACTGTGACGATCTGGCGTTATGTCGATTCGATAGTAAATGACGGAAACGGGAGATTTTCTTGGGATTTTACTACATATTAACCCTTTACACAATTTCTCGTGTTACCTGGCTGCCAGTCCTCGGTTCATGCAAAATCTTAAGGTCCTCGGTCTGGTCCAAGGCATCAAACCGCCCAATAATTCATTAATCGATAACTAAAACTTGAAATGTAGCTCTTCTTCCTGGCCGATTGCATCAACGTAGATTCTTATTCTGTGTTCTAGTGTGCTGCTTGTACTGTGTCTGCATACCGCATCACGCGACAAGGGCTTGCAGACGATAAATGTAACCGTTTCAGAGAGAAAAGCGACCAATGTGACGTTCTGGCGTTATGTCGATTCGATAGTAAATGACGGAAACGGGAGATTTTCTTAGGTTTTTACTACATATTAACACTTTACACACATTCTCGTGTTACCTGGCTGCCAGTCCTCGGTTCATGCAAAATCTTAAGGTCCTCGGTCTGGTTCAAGGCACCAAACCGCCCAATAATTCATTAATCGATAACTAAAACTTGAAATGTAGCTCTTCTTACTGGGCGATTGCATAAACTTAGATGCTTCTTCAGTGTTCTACTATGCCGCTTGTAGTGACTCTGCATACCGCATCACGCGACAAGGGCTTGCAGACGATAAATGTAACCGTTTCAGAGAGAAAAGCGACCACTGTGACGATCTGGCGTTATGTCGATTCGATAGTAAATGACGGAAACGGGAGATTTTCTTGGGTTTTTACTACATATTAACACTTTACACAATTTCTCGTGTTACCTAGCTGCCAGTCCTCGGTTCATGCAAAATCTTAAGGTCCTCGGTATGGTCCAAGGCACCAAACCGCCCATTAATTCATTAATCGATAACTAAAACTTGAAATGTAGCTCTTCTTCCTGGCCGATTGCATCAACGTAGATTCTTATTCTGTGTTCTAGTGTGCTGCTTGTACTGTGTCTGCATACCGCATCACGCGACAAGGGCTTGCAGACGATAAATGTAACCGTTTCAGAGAGAAAAGCGACCAATGTGACGTGCTGGCGTTATGTCGATTCGATAGTAAATGACGGAAACGGGAGATTTTCTTAGGTTTTTATTACATATTAACACTTTACACACATTCTCGTGTTACCTGGCTGCCAGTCCTCGGTTCATGCAAAATCTTAAGGTCCTCGGTCTGGTTCAAGGCACCAAACCGCCCAATAATTCATTAATCGATAACTAAAACTTGAAATGTAGCTCTTCTTACTGGGCGATTGCATAAACTTAGATGCTTCTTCAGTGTTCTACTATGCCGCTTGTAGTGACTCTGCATACCGCATCACGCGACAAGGGCTTGCAGACGATAAATGTAACCGTTTCAGAGAGAAAAGCGACCACTGTGACGATCTGGCGTTATGTCGATTCGATAGTAAATGACGGAAACGGGAGATTTTCTTGGGTTTTTACTACATATTAACACTTTACACAATTTCTCGTGTTACCTAGCTGCCAGTCCTCGGTTCATGCAAAATCTTAAGGTCCTCGGTATGGTCCAAGGCACCAAACCGCCCATTAATTCATTAATCGATAACTAAAACTTGAAATGTAGCTCTTCTTACTGGCCGATTGCATTAACGTAGATTCTTATTCTGTGTTCTAGTGTGCTGCTTGGACTGTGTCTGCATACCGCATCACGCGACAAGGGCTTGCAGACGATAAATGTAACCGTTTCAGAGAGAAAAGCGACCAATGTGACGATCTGGCGTTATGTCGATTCGATAGTAAATGACGGAAACGGGAGATTTTCTTAGGTTTTTACTACATATTAACACTTTACACAATTTCTCGTGTTACCTGGCTGCCAGTCCTCGGTTCATGCAAAATCTTAAGGTCCTCGGTCTGGTCCAAGGCATCAAACCGCCCAATAATTCAATAATCGATAACTAAAACTTGAAATGTAGCTCTTCTTACTGGGCGATTGCATAAACTTAGATGCTTCTTCAGAGTTCTACTATGCCGCTTGTAGTGACTCTGCATACCGCATCACGCGACAAGGGCTTGCAGACGATAAATGTAACCGTTTCAGAGAGAAAAGCGACCACTGTGACGATCTGGCGTTATGTCGATTCGATAGTAAATGACGGAAACGGGAGATTTTCTTGGGTTTTTACTACATATTAACACTTTACACCATTTCTCGTGTTACCTGGCTGCCAGTCCTCGGTTCATGCAAAATCTTAAGGTCCTCGGTCTGGTCCGAGGCACCAAACCGCCCAATAATTCATTAATCGATAACTAAAACTTGAAATGTAGCTCTTCTTACTGGGCGATTGCATAAACTTAGATGCTTCTTCAGTGTTCTACTATGCCGCTTGTAGTGACTCTGCATACCGCATCACGCGACAAGGGCTTGCAGACGATAAATGTAACCGTTTCAGAGAGAAAAGCGACCAATGTGACGATCTGGCGTTATGTCGATTCGATAGTAAATGACGGAAACGGGAGATTTTCTTAGGTTTTTACTACATATTAACACTTTACACAATTTCTCGTGTTACCTGGCTGCCAGTCCTCGGTTCATGCAAAATCTTAAGGTCCTCGGTCTGGTCCAAGGTACCAAACCGCCCAATAATTCATTAATCGATAACTAAAACTTGAAATGTAGCTCTTCTTACTGGGCGATTGCATAAACTTAGATGCTTCTTCAGTGTTCTACTATGCCGCTTGTAGTGACTCTGCATACCGCATCACGCGACAAGGGCTTGCAGACGATAAATGTAACCGTTTCAGAGAGAAAAGCGACCACTGTGACGATCTGGCGTTATGTCGATTCGATAGTAAATGACGGAAACGGGAGATTTTCTTAGGTTTTTACTACATATTAACACTTTACACAATTTCTCGTGTTACCTGGCTGCCAGTCCTCGGTTCATGCAAAATCTTAAGGTCCTCGGTCTGGTCCAAGGCACCAAACCGCCCAATAATTCATTAATCGATAACTAAAACTTGAAATGTAGCTCTTCTTACTGGGCGATTGCATAAACTTAGATGCTTCTTCAGTGTTCTACTATGCCGCTTGTAGTGACTCTGCATACCGCATCACGCGACAAGGGCTTGCAGACGATAAATGTAACCGTTTCAGAGAGAAAAGCGACCACTGTGACGATCTGGCGTTATGTCGATTCGATAGTAAATGACGGAAACGGGAGATTTTCTTGGGTTTTTACTACATATTAACACTTTACACAATTTCTCGTGTTACCTGGCTGCCAGTCCTCGGTTCATGCAAAATCTTAAGGTCCTCGGTCTGGTCCAAGGCATCAAACCGCCCAATAATTCATTAATCGATAACTAAAACTTGAAATGTAGCTCTTCTTCCTGGCCGATTGCATCAACGTAGATTCTTATTCTGTGTTCTAGTGTGCTGCTTGTACTGTGTCTGCATACCGCATCACGCGACAAGGGTTTGCAGACAATAAATGTAACCGTTTCAGAGAGAAAAGCGACCAATGTGTTGATCTGGCGTTATGTCGATTCGATAGTAAATGACGGAAACGGGAGATTTTCTTAGGTTTTTACTACATATTAACACTTTACACAATTTCTCGTGTTACGTGGCTGCCAGTCCTCGGTTCATGCAAAATCTTAAGGTCCTCGGTCTGGTCCAAGGCACCAAACCGCCCAATAATTCATTAATCGATAACTAAAACTTGAAATGTAGCTCTTCTTACTGGGCGATTGCATAAACTTAGATGCTTCTTCAGTGTTCTACTATGCCGCTTGTAGTGACTCTGCATACCGCATCACGCGACAAGGGCTTGCAGACGATAAATGTAACCGTTTCAGAGAGAAAAGCGACCAATGTGACGATCTGGCGTTATGTCGACTCGATAGTAAATGACGGAAACGGGAGATTTTCTTAGGTTTTTACTACATATTAACACTTTACACAATTTCTCGTGTTACCTGGCTGCCAGTCCTCGGTTCATGCAAAATCTTAAGGTCCTCGGTTTGGTCCAAGGCACCAAACCGCCCAATAATTCATTAATCGATAACTAAAACTTGAAATGTAGCTCTTCTTACTGGGCGATTGCATAAACTTAGATGCTTCTTCAGTGTTCTACTATGCCGCTTGTAGTGACTCTGCATACCGCATCACGCGACAAGGGCTTGCAGACGATAAATGTAACCGTTTCAGAGAGAAAAGCGACCACTGTGACGATCTGGCGTTATGTCGATTCGATAGTAAATGACGGAAACGGCAGATTTTCTTGGGTTTTTACTACATATTAACACTTTACACAATTTCTCGTGTTACCTGGCTGCCAGTCCTCGGTTCATGCAAAATCTTAAGGTCCTCGGTCTGGTCCAAGGCACCAAACCGCCCAATAATTCATTAATCGATAACTAAAACTTGAAATGTAGCTCTTCTTACTGGGCGATTGCATAAACTTAGATGCTTCTTCAGTGTTCTACTATGCCGCTTGTAGTGACTCTGCATACCGCATCACGCGACAAGGGCTTGCAGACGATAAATGTAACCGTTTCAGAGAGAAAAGCGACCACTGTGACGATCTGGCGTTATGTCGATTCGATAGCAAATGACGGAAACGGGAGATTTTCTTGGGTTTTTACTACATATTAACACTTTCCACATTTTCTCGTGTTACGTGGCTGCCAGTCGTCGGTTCATGCAAAATCTTAAGGTCCTCGGTCTGGTCCAAGGCACCAAACCGCCCAATAATTCATTAATCGATAACTAAAACTTGAAATGTAGCTCTTCTTACTGGCCGATTGCATCAACGTAGATTCTTACTCTGTGTTCTAGTGTGCTGCTTGTACTGTGTCTGCATACCGCATCACGCGACAAGGGCTTGCAGACGATAAATGTAACCGTTTCAGAGAGAAAAGCGACCAATGTGACGATCTGGCGTTATGTCGATACGATAGTAAATGACGGAAACGGGAGATTTTCTTAGGTTTTTACTACATATTAACACTTTACACAATTTCTCGTGTTACCTGGCTGCCAGTCCTCGGTTCATGCAAAATCTTAAGGTCCTCGAACTGGTCCAAGGCACCAAACCGCCCAATAATTCATTAATCGATAACTAAAACTTGAAATGTAGCTCTTCTTACTGGGCGATTGCATAAACTTAGATGCTTCTTCAGTGTTCTACTATGCCGCTTGTAGTGACTCTGCATACCGCATCACGCGACAAGGGCTTGCAGACGATAAATGTAACCGTTTCAGAGAGAAAAGCGACCAATGTGACGATCTGGAGTTATGTCGATTCGATAGTAAATGACGGAAACGGGAGATTTTCTTAGGTTTTTACTACATATTAACACTTTACACAATTTCTCGTGTTACCTGGCTGCCAGTCCTCGGTTCATGCAAAATCTTAAGGTCCGCGGTCTGGTCCAAGGCACCAAACCGCCCAATAATTCATTAATCGATAACAAAAACTTGAAATGTAGCTCTTCTTACTGGCCGATTGCATCAACGTAGATTCTTATTCTGTGTTCTAGTGTGCTGCTTGTACTGTGTCTGCATACCGCATCACGCGACAAGGGCTTGCAGACGATAAATGTAACCGTTTCAGAGAGAAAAGCGGCCAATGTGACGATCTGGCGTTATGTCGATTCGATAGTAAATGACGGAAACGGGAGATTTTCTTAGGTTTTTACTACATATTAGCACTTTACACAATTTCTCGTGTTACCTGGCTGCCAGTCCTCGGTTCATGCAAAATCTTAAGGTCCTCGGTCTGGTCCAAGGCACCAAACCGCCCAATAATTCATTAATCGATAACAAAAACTTGAAATGTAGCCCTTCTTACTGGGCGATTGCATAAACTTAGATGCTTCTTCAGTGTTCTACTATGCCGCTTGTAGTGACTCTGCATACCGCATCACGCGACAAGGGCTTGCAGACGATAAATGTAACCGTTTCAGAGAGAAAAGCGACCACTGTGACGATCTGGCGTTATGTCGATTCGATAGTAAATGACGGAAACGGGAGATTTTCTTAGGTTTTTACTACATATTAACACTTTACACAATTTCTCGTGTTACCTGGCTGCCAGGCCTCGGATCATGCAAAATCTTAAGGTCCTCGGTCCGGTCCAAGGCACCAAACCGCCCAATAATTCATTAATCTATAACTAAAACTTGAAATGTAGCTCTTCTTACTGGGCGATTGCATAAACTTAGATGCTTCTTCAGTGTTCTACTATGCCGCTTGTAGTGACTCTGCATACCGCATCAAGCGACAAGGGCTTGCAGACGATAAATGTAACCGTTTCAGAGAGAAAAGCGACCACTGTGACGATCTGGCGTTATGTCGATTCGATAGTAAATGACGGAAACGGGAGATTTTCTTAGGTTTTTACTACATATTAACACTTTACACAATTTCTCGTGTTACCTGGCTGCCAGTCCTCGGTTCATGCAAAATCTTAAGGTCCTCGGTCTGGTCCAAGGCACCAAACCGCCCAATAATTCATTAATCGATAACTAAATCTTGAAATGTAGCTCTTCTTACTGGGCGATTGCATAAACTTAGATGCTTCTTCAGTGTTCTACTATGCCGCTTGTAGTGACTCTGCATACCGCATCACGCGACAAGGGCTTGCAGACGATAAATGTAACCGTTTCAGAGAGAAAAGCGACCACTGTGACGATCTGGCGTTATGTCGATTCGATAGTAAATGACGGAAACGGGAGATTTTCTTGGGTTTTTACTACATATTAACACTTTCCACATTTTCTCGTGTTACGTGGCTGCCAGTCCTCGGTTCATGCAAAATCTTAAGGTCCTCGGTCATGCCAAAGGCATTAAACCGGCCAATATTTCAATTTTCGATAACTAAAATTTGAAGTGTAGCTCTTCTTTTTGGCCGATTGCATCAACGTAGATTCTTATTCTGTGTTCTAGTGTGCTGCTTGTACTGTGTCTGCATACCGCACCACGCGACAAGGGCTTGCAGACGATAAATGTAACCGTTTCAGAGAGAAAAGCGACCAATGTGACGATCTGGCGTTATGTCGATTCGATAGTAAATGACGGAAACGGGAGATTTTCTTAGGTTTTTACTACATATTAACACTTTACACAATTTCTCGTGTTACCTGGCTGCCAGTCCTCGGTTCATGCAAAATCTTAAGGTCCTCGGTCTGGTCCAAGGCACCAAACCGCCCAATAATTCATTAATCGATAACTAAAACTTGAAATGTAGCTCTTCTTACTGGCCGATTGCATCAACGTAGATGCTTCTTCAGTGTTCTACTATGCCGCTTGTAGTGACTCTGCATACCGCATCACGCGACAAGGGCTTGCAGACGATAAATGTAACCGTTTCAGAGAGAAAAGCGACCACTGTGACGATCTGGCGTTATGTCGATTCGATAGTAAATGACGGAAACGGGAGATTTTCTTAGGTTTTTACTACATATTAACACTTTACACAATTTCTCGTGTTACCTGGCTGCCAGTCCTCGGTTCATGCAAAATCTTAAGGTCCTCGGTCTGGTCCAAGGCACCAAACCGCCCTATAATTCATTAATCGATAACTAAAACTTGAATGTAGCTCTTCTTACTGGCCGATTGCATCAACGTAGATTCTTATTCTGTGTTCTAGTGTGCTGCTTGTACTGTGTCTGCATACCGCATCACGCGACAAGGGCTTGCAGACGATAAATGTAACCGTTTCAGAGAGAAAAGCGACCACTGTAACGATCTGGCGTTATGTCGATTCGATAGTAAATGACGGAAACGGGAGATTTTGTTAGGTTTTTACTACATATTAACACTTTCCACATTTTCTCGTGTTACGTGGCTGCCAGTCCTCGGTTCATGCAAAATCTTAAGGTCCTCGGTCATGTCAAAGGCATTAAACCGGCCAATAAGTCAATTTTCGATAACTAAAATTTGAAGTGTAGCTCTTCTTTTTGGCCGATTGCATCAACGTAGATTCTTATTCTGTGTTCTAGTGTGGTGCTTGTACTGTGTCTGCATACCGCAGCACGCGACAAGGGCTTGCAGACGATAAATGTAACCCTTTCAGAGAGAAAAGCGACCAATGTGACGATCTGGCGTTATGTCGATTCGATAGTAAATGACGGAAACGGGAGATTTTCTTAGGTTTTTACTACATATTAACACTTTACACAATTTCTCGTGTTACCTGGCTGCCAGTCCTCGGTTCATGCAAAATCTTAAGGTCCTCGGTCTGGTCCAAGGCACCAAACCGCCAATAATTCATTAATCGATAACTAAAACTTGAAATGTAGCTCTTCATACTGGCCGATTGCATAAACTTAGATGCTTCTTCAGTGTTCTACTATGCCGCTTGTAGTGACTCTGCATACCGCATCACGCGACAAGGGCTTGCAGACGATAAATGTAACCGTTTCAGAGAGAAAAGCGACCACTGTGACGATCTGGCGTTATGTCGATTCGATAGTAAATGACGGAAACGGGAGATTTTCTTGGGTTTTTACTACACATTAACACCTTACACAATTTCTCGTGTTACCTGGCGGCCAGTCCTCGGTTCATGCAAAATCTCAAGGTCCTCGGTCTGGTCCAAGGCACCAAACCGCCCCATAATTCATTAATCAATAACTAAAACTTGAAATGTAGCTCTTCTTCCTGGCCGATTGCATCAACGTAGATTCTTATTCTGTGTTCTAGTGTGCTGCTTGTACCCTTGTCTGCATACCGCATTACGCGACAAGGGCTTGCAGACGATAAATATAACCGTTTCAGAGAGAAAAGCAACCATTTTGACTATCTGGAGTTATGTCGATTCGATAGTAAATAACGGAAACAGGAGATTATCTTATATTTTTAATAAATATTAACGCTTTCCACATTTTCTCGTGTTACGTGGCTGCCAGTCCTCAGTTCATGCAAAATCTTAAGGTCCTCGGTCATGTCAAAGGCATTAAACCGGCCAATAATTCAATTTACGATAACTAAAATTTGAAGTGTAGATCCTCTTTTTGGCCGATCTCATCAAAGTAGATTCTTATTCTGTGTTCTAGTGTGCTGCTTGTACTGTGTCTGCATACCGCAGCACGCGACATAGGGCTTGCAGACGATAAATGTAACCGTTTCAGAGAGAAAAGCAACCATTTTGACTATCTGGAGTTATGTCGATTCGATAGTAAATAACGGAAACAGGAGATTATCTTATATTTTTACTACATATTAACACTTTCCACATTTTCTCGTGTTACGTGGCTGCCAGTCCTCGGTTCATGCAAAATCTTAAGGTCCTTGGTCTGGTCCAAGGCACCAAACCGCCCAATAATTCATTAATCGATAACTAAAACTTGAACTTCAGCTCTTCTTACTGGCCGATTGCATCAACGTAGATTCTTATTCTGTGTTCTAGTGTGCTGCTTGTACTGTGTCTGCATACCGCATCACGCGACAAGGGCTTGCAGACGATAAATGTAACCGTTTCAGAGAGAAAAGCGACCACTGTGACGATCTGGCGTTATGTCGATTCGATAGTAAATGACGGAAACGGGAGATTTTCTAAGGTTTTTACTACATATTAACACTTTACACAATTTCTCGTGTTACCTGGCTGCCAGTCCTCGGTTCATGCAAAATCTTAAGGTCCTCGGTCTGGTCCAAGGCACCAAACCGCCCAATAATTCATTAATCATTAACTAAACCTTGAACTGCAGCTCCTCTTACTGGCCGATTGCATCAACGTAGATTCTTATTCTGTGTTCTAGTGTGCTGCTTGTACTGTGTCTGCATACCGCATCACGCGACAAGGGCTTGCAGACGATAAATGTAACCGTTTCAGAGAGAAAAGCGACCACTGTGACGATCTGGCGTTAGGTCGATTCGATAGTAAATGACGGAAACGGGAGATTTTCTTAGGTTTATACTACATACTAACACTTTACACAATTTCTCGTGTTACCTGGCTGCCAGTCCTCGGTTCATGCAAAATCTTAAGGTCCTCGGTCTGGTCCAAGGCACCAAACCGCCCAATAATTCATTAATCGATAACTAAAACTTGAAATGTAGCTCTTCTTACTGGCCGATTGCATCAACGTAGATTCTTATTCTGTGTTCTAGTGTGCTGCTTGTACTGTGTCTGCATACCGCATCACGCGACAAGGGCTTGCAGACGATAAATGTAACCGTTTCAGAGAGAAAAGCGACCACTGTGACGATCTGGCGTTATGTCGATTCGATAGTAAATGACGGAAACGGGAGATTTTCTTAGGTTTTTACTACATATTAACACTTTACACAATTTCTCGTGTTACCTGGCTGCCAGTCCTCGGTTCATGCAAAATCTTAAGGTCCTCGGTCTGGTCCAAGGCACCAAACCGCCCAATAATTCATTAATCGATAACTAAAACTTGAAATGTAGCTCTTCTTACTGGCCGATTGCATCAAAGTAGATTCTTATTCTGTGTTCTAGTGTGCTGCTTGTACTGTCTCTGCATACCGCATCACGCGACAGGGGCTTGCAGACGATAAATGTAACCGTTTCAGAGAGAAAAGCGACCTCTGTGACGATCTGGCGTTATGTCGATTCGATAGTAAATGACGGAAACTGGAGATTTTCTTAGGTTTTTACTACATATTAACACTTTACACAATTTCTCGTGTTACCTGGCTGCCAGTCCTCGGTTCATGCAAAATCTTAAGGTCCTCGGTCTGGTCCAAGGCACCAAACCGCCCAATAATTCATTAATCGATAACTAAAACTTGAACTTGCAGCTCTTCTTACTGGGCGATTGCATAAACTTAGATGCTTCTTCAGTGTTCTACTATGCCGCTTGTAGTGACTCTGCATACCGCACCACGCGACAAGGGCTTGCAGACGATAAATGTAACCGTTTCAGAGAGAAAAGCGACCACTGTGACAATATGGCGTTATGTCGATTCGATAGTAAATGACGGAAACGGGAGATTTTCTTAGGTTTTTACTACATATTAACACTTTACACAATTTCTCGTGTTACCTGGCTGCCAGTCCTCGGTTCATGCAAAATCTTAAGGTCCTCGGTCTGGTCCAAGGCACCAAACCGCCCAATAATTCATTAATCGATAACTAAAACTTGAAATGTAGCTCTTCCTACTGGGCGATTGCATAAACTTAGATGCTTCTTCAGTGTTCTACTATGCCGCTTGTTGTGACTCTGCATACCGCATCACGCGACAAGGGCTTGCAGACGATAAATGTAACCGTTTCAGGGAGAAAAGCGACCACTGTGACGATCTGGCGTTATGTAGATTCGATAGTAAATGACGGAAACGGGAGATTTTCTTAGGTTTTTACTACATATTAACACTTTACACAATTTCTCGTGTTACCTGGCTGCCAGTCCTCGGTTCATGCAAAATCTTAAGGTCCTCAGTCTGGTCCAAGGCACCAAACCGCCCAATAATTCATTAATCGATAACTAAAACTTGAAATGTAGCTCTTCTTACTGGGCGATTGCATAAACTTAGATGCTTCTTCAGTGTTCTACTATGCCGCTTGTAGTGACTCTGCATACCGCATCACGCGACAAGGGCTTGCAGACGATAAATGTAACCGTTTCAGAGAGAAAAGCGACCACTGTGACGATCTGGCGTTATGTCGATTCGATAGTAAATGACGGAAACGGGAGATTTTCTTAGGTTTTTACTACATATTAACACTTTACACAATTTCTCGTGTTACTTGGCTGCCAGTCCTCGGTTCATGCAAAATCTTAAGGTCCTCGGTCTGGTCCAAGGCACCAAACCGCCCAATAATTCATTAATCGATAACTAAAACTTGAAATGTAGCTCTTCTTATTGGGCGATTGCATAAACTTAGATGCTTCTTCAGTGTTCTACTATGCCGCTTGTAGTGACTCTGCATACCGCATCACGCGACAAGTGCTTGCAGACGATAAATGTAACCGTTTCAGAGAGAAAAGCGACCACTGTGACGATCTGGCGTTATGTCGATTCGATAGTAAATGACGGAAACGGGAGATTTTCTTAGGGTTTTACTACATATTAACACTTTACACAATTTCTCGTGTTACCTGGCTGCCAGTCCTCGGTTCATGCAAAATCTTAAGGTCCTCGGTCTGGTCCAAGGCACCAAACCGCCCAATAATTCATTAATCGATAACTAAAACTTGAAATGTAGCTCTTCTTACTGGGCGATTGCATAAACTTAGATGCTTCTTCAGTGTTCTACTATGCCGCTTGAGTTGACTCTGCATACCGCATCACGCGACAAGGGCTTGCAGACGATAAATGTAACCGTATCAGAGAGAAAAGCGACCAATGTGACGATCTGGTGTTATGTCGATTCGATAGTAAATGACGGAAACGGGAGATTTTCTCAGGTTTTTACTACATATTAACACTTTACACAATTTCTCGTGTTACCTGGCTGCCAGTCCTCGGATCATGCAAAATCTTAAGGTCCTCGGTCTGGTCCAAGGCACCAAACCGCCCAATAAATCATTAATCGATAACTAAAACTTGAAATGTCGCTCTTCTTACTGGGCGATTGCATAAACTTAGATGCTTCTTCAGTGTTCTACTATGCCGCTTGTAGTGACTCTGCATACCGCATCACGCGACAAGGGCTTGCAGACGATAAATGTAACCGTTTCAGAGCGTAAAGCGACCAATGTGACGATCTGGCGTTATGTCGATTCGATAGTAAATGACGGAAACGGGAGATTTTCTTAGGTTTTTACTACATATTAACACTTTACACAATTTCTCGTGTTACCTGGCTGCCAGTCCTCGGTTCATGCAAAATCTTAAGGTCCTCGGTCTGGTCCAAGGCACCAAACCGCCAATAATTCATTAATCGATAACTAAAACTTGAAATGTAGCTCTTCTTACTGGGCGATTGCATAGAGTTAGATGCTTCCTCAGTGTTCTACTACGCCGCTTGTTGTGACTCTGCATACCGCATCACGCGACAAGGGCTTGCAGACGATAAATGTAACCGTTTCAGAGAGAAAAGCGACCACTGTGACGATCTGGCGTTATGTCGATTCGATAGTAAATGACGGAAACGGGAGATTTTCTTAGGTTTTTACTACATATTAACACTTTACACAATTTCTCGTGTTACCTGGCTGCCAGTCCTCGGTTCATGCAAAATCTTAAGGTCCTCGGTCTGGTCCAAGGCACCAAACCGCCCAATAATTCATTAATCATTAACTAAACCTTGAACTGCAGCTCCTCTTACTGGCCGATTGCATCAACGTAGATTCTTATTCTGTGTTCTAGTGTGCTGCTTGTACTGTGTCTGCATACCGCATCACGCGACAAGGGCTTGCAGACGATAAATGTAACCGTTTCAGAGAGAAAAGCGACCACTGTGACGATCTGGCGTTATGTCGATTCGATAGTAAATGACGGAAACGGGAGATTTTCTTAGGTTTATACTACATACTAACACTTTACACAATTTCTCGTGTTACCTGGCTGCCAGTCCTCGGTTCATGCAAAATCTTAAGGTCCTCGGTCTGTCCAAGGCACCAAACCGCCCAATAATTCATTAATCGATAACTAAAACTTGAAATGTAGCTCTTCTTACTGGCCGATTGCATCAACGTAGATTCTTATTCTGTGTTCTAGTGTGCTGCTTGTACTGTGTCTGCATACCGCATCGTGCGACAAGGGCTTGCAGACGATAAATGTAACCGTTTCAGAGAGAAAAGCGACCACTGTGACGATCTGGCGTTATGTCGATTCGATAGTAAATGACGGAAACGGGAGATTTTCTTAGGTTTTTACTACATATTAACACTTTACACAATTTCTCGTGTTACCTGGCTGCCAGTCGTCGGTTCATGCAAAATCTTAAGGTCCTCGGTCTGGTCCAAGGCACCAAACCGCCCAATAATTCATTAATCGATAACTAAAACTTGAAATGTAGCTCTTCTTACTGGCCGATTGCATCAAAGTAGATTCTTATTCTGTGTTCTAGTGTGCTGCTTGTACTGTCTCTGCATACCGCATCACGCGACAAGGGCTTGCAGACGATAAATGTAACCGTTCCAGAGAGAAAAGCGACCTCTGTGACGATCTGGCGTTATGTCGATTCGATAGTAAATGACGGAAACGGGAGATTTTCTTAGGTTTTTACTACATATTAACACTTTACACAATTTCTCGTGTTACCTGGCTGCCAGTCCTCGGTTCATGCAAAATCTTAAGGTCCTCGGTCTGGTCCAAGGCACCAAACCGCCCAATAATTCATTAATCGATAACTAAAACTTGAACTGCAGCTCTTCTTACTGGGCGATTGCATAAACTTAGATGCTTCTTCAGTGTTCTACTATGCCGCTTGTAGTGACTCTGCATACCGCATCACGCGACAAGGGCTTGCAGACGATAAATGTAACCGTTTCAGAGAGAAAAGCGACCACTGTGACAATATGGCGTTATGTCGATTCGATAGTAAATGACGGAAACGGGAGATTTTCTTAGGTTTTTACTACATATTAACACTTTACACAATTTCTCGTGTTACCTGGCTGCCAGTCCTCGGTTCATGCAAAATCTTAAGGTCCTCGGTCTGGTCCAAGGCACCAAACCGCCCAATAATTCATTAATCGATAACTAAAACTTGAAATGTAGCTCTTCTTACTGGGCGATTGCATAAACTTAGATGCTTCTTCAGTGTTCTACAATGCCGCTTGTTGTGATTCTGCATACCGCATCACGCGACAAGGGCTTGCAGACGATAAATGAAACCGTTTCAGAGAGAAAAGCGACCACTGTGACGATCTGGCGTTATGTCGATTCGATAGTAAATGACGGAAACGGGAGATTTTCTTAGGTTTTTACTACATATTAACACTTTACACAATTTCTCGTGTTACCTGGCTGCCAGTCCTCGGTTCATGCAAAATCTTAAGGTCCTCAGTCTGGTCCAAGGCACCAAACCGCCCAATAATTCATTAATCGATAACTAAAACTTGAAATGTAGCTCTTCTTACTGGGCGATTGCATAAACTTAGATGCTTCTTCAGTGTTCTACTATGCCGCTTGTAGTGACTCTGCATACCGCATCACGCGACAAGGGCTTGCAGACGATAAATGTAACCGTTTCAGAGAGAAAAGCGACCACTGTGACGATCTGGCGTTATGTCGATTCGATAGTAAATGACGGAAACGGGAGATTTTCTTAGGTTTTTACTACATATTAACACTTTACACAATTTCTCGTGTTACCTGGCTGCCAGTCCTCGGTTCATGCAAAATCGTAAGGTCCTCGGTCTGGTCCAAGGCACCAAACCGCCCAATAATTCATTAATCGATAACTAAAACTTGAAATGTAGCTCTTCTTATTGGGCGATTGCATAAACTTAGATGCTTCTTCAGTGTTCTACTATGCCGCTTGTAGTGACTCTGCATACCGCATCACGCGACAAGTGCTTGCAGACGATAAATGTAACCGTTTCAGAGAGAAAAGCGACCACTGTGACGATCTGGCGTTATGTCGATTCGATAGTAAATGACGGAAACGGGAGATTTTCTTAGGGTTTTACTACATATTAACACTTTACACAATTTCTCGTGTTACCTGGCTGCCAGTCCTCGGTTCATGCAAAATCTTAAGGTCCTCGGTCTGGTCCAAGGCACCAAACCGCCCAATAATTCATTAATCGATAACTAAAACTTGAAATGTAGCTCTTCTTACTGGGCGATTGCATAAACTTAGATGCTTCTTCAGTGTTCTACTATGCCGCTTGAGTTGACTCTGCATACCGCATCACGCGACAAGGGCTTGCAGACGATAAATGTAACCGTTTCAGAGAGAAAAGCGACCAATGTGACGATCTGGCGTTATGTCGATTCGATAGTAAATGACGGAAACGGGAGATTTTCTCAGGTTTTTACTACATATTAACACTTTACACAATTTCTCGTGTTACCTGGCTGCCAGTCCTCGGATCATGCAAAATCTTAAGGTCCTCGGTCTGGTCCAAAGCACCAAACCGCCCAATAATTCATTAATCGATAACTAAAACTTGAAATGTAGCTCTTCTTACTGGGCGATTGCATGGACTTAGATGCTTCTTCAGTGTTCTACTACGCCGCTTGTTGTGACTCTGCATACCGCATCACGCGACAAGGGCTTGCAGACGATAAATGTAACCGTTTCAGAGAGACAAGCGACCACTGTGACGATCTGGCGTTATGTCGATTCGATAGTAAATGACGGAAACGGGAGATTTTCTTAGGTTTTTACTACATATTAACACTTTACACCATTTTTCTCGTGTTACCTGGCTGCCAGTCCTCGGTTCATGCAAAATCTTAAGGTCCTCGGTCTGGTCCAAGGCACCAAACCGCCCAATAATTCATTAATCGATAACTAAAACTTGAAATGTCGCTCTTCTTACTGGGCGATTGCATAAACTTAGATGCTTCTTCAGTGTTCTACTATGCCGCTTGTAGTGACTCTGCATACCGCATCACGCGACAAGGGCTTGCAGACGATAAATGTAACCGTTTCAGAGCGTAAAGCGACCAATGTGACGATCTGGCGTTATGTCGATTCGATAGTAAATGACGGAAACGGGAGATTTTCTTAGGTTTTTACTACATATTAACACTTTACACAATTTCTCGTGTTACCTGGCTGCCAGTCCTCGGTTCATGCAAAATCTTAAGGTCCTCGGTCTGGTCCAAGGCACCAAACCGCCAATAATTGATTAATCGATAACTAAAACTTGAAATGTAGCTCTTCATACTGGCCGATTGCATCAACGTAGACTCTTATTCTGTGTTCTAGTGTGCTGCTTGTACTGTGTCTGCATACCGCATCACGGGACAAGGGCTTGCAGACGATAAATGTAACCGTTTCAGAGAGAAAAGCGACCAATGTGACGATCTGGCGTTATGTCGATTCGATAGTAAATGACGGAAACGGGAGATTTTCTTAGGTTTTTACTACATATTAACACTTTACACAATTTCTCGTGTTACCTGGCTGCCAGTCCTCGGTTCATGCAAAATCTTAAGGTCCTCGGTCTGGTCCAAGGCACCAAACCGCCCAATAATTCATTAATCGATAACTAAAACTTGAACTGCAGCTCTTCTATCTGGGCGATTGCATAAACTTAGATGCTTCTTCAGTGTTCTACTATGCCGCTTGTAGTGACTCTGCATACCGCATCACGCGACAAGGGCTTGCAGACGATAAATGTAACCGTTTCAGAGAGAAAAGCGACCACTGTGACGATCTGGCGTTATGTCGATTCGATAGTAAATGACGGAAACGGGAGATTTTCTTGGGTTTTTACTACACATTAACACTTTACACAATTTCTCGTGTTACCTGGCTGCCAGTCCTCGGTTCATGCAAAATCTCAAGGTCCTCGGTCTGGTCCAAGTCACCAAACCGCCCCATAATTCATTAATCAATAACTAAAACTTGAAATGTAGCTCTTCTTCCTGGCCGATTGCACCAACGTAGATTCTTATTCTGTGTTCTAGTGTGCTGCTTGTACCCTTGTCTGCATACCGCATTACGCGACAAGGGCTTGCAGACGATAAATATAACCGTTTCAGAGAGAAAAGCAACCATTTTGACTATCTGGAGTTATGTCGATTCGATAGTAAATAACGGAAACAGGAGATTATCTTATATTTTTAATAAATATTAACGCTTTCCACATTTTCTCGTGTTACGTGGCTGCCAGTCCTCGGTTCATGCAAAATCTTAAGGTCCTCGGTCATGTCAAAGGCATTAAACCGGCCAATAATTCAATTTACGATAACTAAAATTTGAAGTGTAGATCTTCTTTTTGGCCGATTGCATCAAAGTAGATTCTTATTCTGTGTTCTAGTGTGCTGCTTGTACTGTGTCTGCATACCGCAGCACGCGACAAGGGCTTGCAGACGATAAATGTAACCGTTTCAGAGAGAAAAGCAACCATTTTGACTATCTGGAGTTATGTCGATTCGATAGTAAATAACGGAAACAGGAGATTATCTTATATTTTTACTACATATTAACACTTTCCACATTTTCTCGTGTTACGTGGCTGCCAGTCCTCGGTTCATGCAAAATCTTAAGGTCCTTGGTCTGGTCCAAGGCACCAAACCGCCCAATAATTCATTAATCGATAACTAAAACCTGAACTTCAGCTCTTCTTACTGGCCGATTGCATCAACGTAGATTCTTATTCTGTGTTCTAGTGTGCTGCTTGTACTGTGTCTGCATACCGCATCACGCGACAAGGGCTTGCAGACGATAAATGTAACCGTTTCAGAGAGAAAAGCGACCACTGTGACGATCTGGCGTTATGTCGATTCGATAGTAAATGACGGAAACGGGAGATTTTCTTAGGTTTTTACTACATATTAACACTTTACACAATTTCTCGTGTTACCTGGCTGCCAGTCCTCGGTTCATGCAAAATCTTAAGGTCCTCGGTCTGGTCCAAGGCACCAAACCGCCCAATAATTCATTAATCGATAACTAAAACTTGAAATGTAGCTCTTCTTACTGGCCGATTGCATCAACGTAGATTCTTATTCTGTGTTCTAGTGTGCTGCTTGTACTGTGTCTGCATACCGCATCACGCGACAAGGGCTTGCAGACGATAAATGTAACCGTTTCAGAGAGAAAAGCGACTACTGTGACGATCTGGCGTTATGTCGATTCGATAGTAAATGACGGAAACGGGAGATTTTCTTAGGTTTTTACTACATATTAACACTTTACACAATTTCTCGTGTTACCTCGCTGCCAGTCCTCGGTTCATGCAAAATCTTAAGGTCTTCGGTCTGGTCCAAGGCACCAAACCGCCCAATAATTCATTAATCGATAACTAAAACTCGAAATGTAGCTCTTCTTACTGGCCGATTGCATCAACGTAGTTCTTATTCTGTGTTCTAGTGTGCTGCTTGTACTGTGTCTGCATACCGCATCACGCGACAAGGGCTTGCAGACGATAAATGTAACCGTTTCAGAGAGAAAAGCGACCACTGTGACGATCTGGCGTTATGTCGATTCGATAGTAAATGACGGAAACGGGAGATTTTCTTGGGTTTTTACTACATATTAACACTTTACACAATTTCTCGTGTTACCTGGCTGCCAGTCCTCGGTTCATGCAAAATCTTAAGGTCCTCGGTCTGGTCCAAGGCACCAAACCGCCCAATAATTCATTAATCGATACTAAAACTTGAAATGTAGCTCTTCTTCCTGGCCGATTGCATCAACGTAGATTCTTATTCTGTGTTCTAGTGTGCTGCTTGTACTGTGTCTGCATACCGCATCACGCGACAAGGGCTTGCAGACGATAAATGTAACCGTTTCAGAGAGAAAAACGTCCAATGTGACGATCTGGCGTTATGTCGATTCGATAGTAAATGACGGAAACGGGAGATTTTCTTAGGTTTTTACTACATATTAACACTTTACACAATTTCTCGTGTTACCTGGCTGCCAGTCCTCGGTTCATGCAAAATCTTAAGGTCCTCGGTCTGGTCCAAGGCACTGAACCGCCCAATAATTCATTAATCGATAACTAAAACTTGAAATGTAGCTCTTCTTACTGACCGATTGCATAAACTTAGATGATTCTTCAGTGTTCTACTATGCCGCTTGTAGTGACTCTGCATACCGCATCACGCGACAAGGGCTTGCAGACGATAAATGTAACCGTTTCAGAGTGAAAAGCGACCACTGTGACGATCTGGCGTTATGTCGATTCGATAGAAATGACGGAAACGGGAGATTTTCTTAGGTTTTTACTACATATTAACACTTTACACAATTTCTCGTGTTACCTGGCTGCCAGTCCTCGGTTCATGCAAAATCTTAAGGTCCTCGGTCTGGTCCAAGGCACCAAACCGCCCAATAATTCATTAATCGATAACTAAATCTTGAAATGTAGCTCTTCTTACTGGGCGATTGCATAAACTTAGATGCTTCTTCAGTGTTCTACTATGCCGCTTGTAGTGACTCTGCATACCGCATCACGCGACAAGGGTTGCAGACGATAAATGTAACCGTTTCAGAGAGAAAAGCGACCACTGTGACGATCTGGCGTTATGTCGATTCGATAGTAAATGACGGAAACGGGAGATTTTCTTAGGTTTTTACTACATATTAACACTTTACACAATTTCTCGTGTTACCTGGCTGCCAGTCCTCGGTTCATGCAAAATCTTAAGGTCCGCGGTCTGGTCCAAGGCACCAAACCGCCCAATAATTCATTAATCGATAACTAAAACTTGAAATGTAGCTCTTCTTACTGGGCGATTGCATAAACTTAGATGCTTCTTCAGTGTTCTACTATGCCGCTTGTTGTGACTCTGCATACCGCATCACGCGACAAGGGCTTGCAGACGATAAATGTAACCGTTTCAGAGAGAAAAGCGACCACTGTGACGATCTGGCGTTATGTCGATTCGATAGTAAATGACGGAAACGGGAGATTTTCTTAGGTTTTTACTACATATTAACACTTTACACAATTTCTCGTGTTACCTGGCTGCCAGTCCTCGGTTCATGCAAAATCTTAAGGTCCTCAGTCTGGTCCAAGGCACCAAACCGCCCAATAATTCATTAATCGATAACTAAAACTTGAAATGTAGCTCTTCTTACTGGGCGATTGCATAAACTTAGATGCTTCTTCAGTGTTCTACTATGCCGCTTGACTCTGCATACCGCATCACGCGACAAGGGCTTGCAGACGATAAATGTAACCGTTTCAGAGAGAAAGGCGACCACTGTGACGATCTGGCGTTATGTCGATTCGATAGTAAATGACGGAAACGGGAGATTTTCGTGGTTTTTACTACATATTAACACTTTACACAATTTCTCGTGTTACCTGGCTGCCAGTCCTCGGTTCATGCAAAATCATAAGGTCCTCGGTCTGGTCCAAGGCACCAAACCGCCCAATAATTCATTAATCGATAACTAAAACTTGAAATGTAGTTCTTCTTCCTGGCCGATTGCATCAACGTAGATTCTTATTCTGTGTTCTAGTATGCTGCTTGTACTGTGTCTGCATACAGCATCACGCGACAAGGGCTTGCAGACGATAAATGTTACCGTTTCAGAGAGAAAAGCGACCACTGTGACGATCTGGCGTTATGTCGATTCGATAGTAAATGACGGAAACGGGAGATTTTCTTGGGTTTTTACTACATATTAACACTTTACACAATTTCTCGTGTTACCTGGCTGCCAGTCCTTGGTTCATGCAAAATCTTAAGGTCCTCGGTCTGGTCCAAGGCACCAAACCGCCCAATAATTCATTAATCGATAACTAAAACTTGAAATGTAGCTCTTCTTACTGGCCGATTGCATCAACGTAGATTCTTATTCTGTGTTCTAGTGTGCTGCTTGTACTGTGTCTGCATACCGCATCACGCGACAAGGGCTTGCAGACGATAAATGTTACCGTTTCAGAGAGAAAAGCGACCACTGTGACGATCTGGCGTTATGTCGATTCGATAGTAAATGACGGAAACGGGAGATTTTCTTGGGTTTTTACTACATATTAACACTTTACACAATTTCTCGTGTTACCTGGCTGCCAGTCCTCGGTTCATGCAAAATCTTAAGGTCCTCGGTCTGGTCCAAGGCACCAAACCGCCCAATAATTCATTAATCGATAACTAAAACTTGAAATGTAGCTCTTCTTACTGGCCGATTGCATCAACGTAGATTCTTATTCTGTGTTCTAGTGTGCTGCTTGTACTGTGTCTGCATACCGCATCACGCGACAAGGGCTTGCAGACGATAAATGTAACCGTTTCAGAGAGAAAAGCGACCAATGTGACGATCTGGCGTTATGTCGATTCGATAGTAAATGACGGAAACGGGAGATTTTCTTAGGTTTTTACTACATATTAACACTTTACACAATTTCTCGTGTTACCTGGCTGCCAGTCCTCGGTTCATGCAAAATCTTAAGGTCCTCGGTCTGGTCCAAGGCACTGAACCGCCCAATAATTCATTAATCGATAACTAAAACTTGAAATGTAGCTCTTCTTACTGACCGATTGCATAAACTTAGATGATTCTTCAGTGTTCTACTATGCCGCTTGTAGTGACTCTGCATACCGCATCACGCGACAAGGGCTTGCAGACGATAAATGTAACCGTTTCAGAGTGAAAAGCGACCACTGTGACGATCTGGCGTTATGTCGATTCGATAGAAATGACGGAAACGGGAGATTTTCTTAGGTTTTTACTACATATTAACACTTTACACAATTTCTCGTGTTACCTGGCTGCCAGTCCTCGGTTCATGCAAAATCTTAAGGTCCTCGGTCTGGTCCAAGGCACCAAACCGCCCAATAATTCATTAATCGATAACTAAAACTTGAAATGTAGCTCTTCTTACTGGGCGATTGCATAAACTTGGATGCTTCTTCAGTGTTCTACTATGCCGCTTGTAGTGACTCTGCATACCGCATCACGCGACAAGGGTTGCAGACGATAAATGTAACCGTTTCAGAGAGAAAAGCGACCACTGTGACGATCTGGCGTTATGTCGATTCGATAGTAAATGACGGAAACGGGAGATTTTCTTAGGTTTTTACTACATATTAACACTTTACACAATTTCTCGTGTTACCTGGCTGCCAGTCCTCGGTTCATGCAAAATCTTAAGGTCCGCGGTCTGGTCCAAGGCACCAAACCGCCCAATAATTCATTAATCGATAACTAAAACTTGAAATGTAGCTCTTCTTACTGGGCGATTGCATAAACTTAGATGCTTCTTCAGTGTTCTACTATGCCGCTTGTTGTGACTCTGCATACCGCATCACGCGACAAGGGCTTGCAGACGATAAATGTAACCGTTTCAGAGAGAAAAGCGACCACTGTGACGATCTGGCGTTATGTCGATTCGATAGTAAATGACGGAAACGGGAGATTTTCTTAGGTTTTTACTACATATTAACACTTTACACAATTTCTCGTGTTACCTGGCTGCCAGTCCTCGGTTCATGCAAAATCTTAAGGTCCTCAGTCTGGTCCAAGGCACCAAACCGCCCAATAATTCATTAATCGATAACTAAAACTTGAAATGTAGCTCTTTTTACTGGGCGATTGCATAAACTTAGATGCTTCTTCAGTGTTCTACTATGCCGCTTGTAGTGACTCTGCATACCGCATCACGCGACAAGGGCTTGCAGACGATAAATGTAACCGTTTCAGAGAGAAAAGCGACCACTGTGACGATCTGGCGTTATGTCGATTCGATAGTAAATGACGGAAACGGGAGATTTTCTTAGGTTTTTACTACATATTAACACTTTACACCATTTCTCGTGTTACCTGGCTGTCAGTCCTCGGTTCATGCAAAATCTTAAGGTCCTCGGTCTGGTCCAAGGCACCAAACCGCCCAATAATTCATTAATCGATAACTAAAACTTGAAATGTAGCTCTTCTTACTGGGCGATTGCATAAACTTAGATGCTTCTTCTGTGTTCTACTATGCCGCTTGTAGTGACTCTGCATACCGCATCACGCGACAAGGGCTTGCAGACGATAAATGTAACCGTTTCAGAGAGAAAAGCGACCACTGTGACGATCTGGCGTTATGTCGATTCGATAGTAAATGACGGAAACGGGAGATTTTCTTAGGTTTTTACTACATATTAACACTTTACACAATTTCTCGTGTTACCTGGCTGCCAGTCCTCGGTTCATGCAAAATCTTAAGGTCCTCGGCTGGTCCAAGGCACCAAACCACCCAATAATTCATTAATCGATAACTAAAACTTGAAATGTAGCTCTTCTTACTGGGCGATTGCATAAACTTAGATGCTTCTTCAGTGTTCTACTATGCCGCTTGTAGTGACTCTGCATACCGCATCACGCGACAAGGGCTTGCAGACGATAAATGTAACCGTTTCAGAGAGAAAAGCGAACAATGTGACGATCTGGCGTTATGTCGATTCGATAGTAATTGACGGAAACGGGAGATTGTCTTGGGTTTTTACTACATATTAACACTTTACACAATTTCTCGTGTTACCTGGCTGCCAGTCCTCGGTTCATGCAAAATCTTAAGGTCCTCGGTCTGGTCCAAGGCACCAAACCGCCCAATAATTCATTAATCGATAACTAAAACTTGAAATGTAGCTCTTCTTACTGGGCGATTGCATAAACTTAGATGCTTCTTCAGTGTTCTACTATGCCGCTTGACTCTGCATACCGCATCACGCGACAAGGGCTTGCAGACGATAAATGTAACCGTTTCAGAGAGAAAAGCGACCACTGTGACGATCTGGCGTTATGTCGATTCGATAGTAAATGACGGAAACGGGAGATTTTCGTGGTTTTTACTACATATTAACACTTTACACAATTTCTCGTGTTACCTGGCTGCCAGTCCTCGGTTCATGCAAAATCTTAAGGTCCTCGGTCTGGTCCAAGGCACCAAACCGCCCAATAATTCATTAATCGATAACTAAAACTTGAAATGTAGCTCTTCTTCCTGGCCGATTGCATCAACGTAGATTCTTATTCTGTGTTCTAGTATGCTGCTTGTACTGTGTCTGCATACCGCATCACGCGACAAGGGCTTGCAGACGATAAATGTTACCGTTTCAGAGAGAAAAGCGACCACTGTGACGATCTGGCGTTATGTCGATTCGATAGTAAATGACGGAAACGGGAGATTTTCTTGGGTTTTTACTACATATTAACACTTTACACAATTTCTCGTGTTACCTGGCTGCCAGTCCTCGGTTCATGCAAAATCTTAAGGTCCTCGGTCTGGTCCAAGGCACCAAACCGCCCAATAATTCATTAATCGATAACTAAAACTTGAAATGTAGCTCTTCTTACTGGCCGATTACATCAACGTAGATTCTTATTCTGTGTTCTAGTGTGCTGCTTGTACTGTGTCTGCATACCGCATCACGCGACAAGGGCTTGCAGACGATAAATGTAACCGTTTCAGAGAGAAAAGCGACCAATGTGACGATCTGGCGTTATGTCGATTCGATAGTAAATGACGGAAACGGGAGATTTTCTTAGGTTTTTACTACATATTAACACTTTACACAATTTCTCGTGTTACCTGGCTGCCAGTCCTCGGATCATGCAAAATCTTAAGGTCCTCGGTCTGGTCCACGGCACAAAACCGCCCAATAATTCATTAATCGATAACTAAAACTTGAAATGTAGCTCTTCTTACTGGGCGATTGCATAGACTTAGATGCTTCTTCAGTGTTCTACTATGCCGCTTGTTGTGACTCTGCATACCGCATCACGCGACAAGGGCTTGCAGACGATAAATGTAACCGTTTCAGAGAGAAAAGCGACCACTGTGACGATCTGGCGTTATGTCGATTCGATAGTAAATGACGGAAACGGGAGATTTTCTTAGGTTTTTACTACATATTAACACTTTACACAATTTCTCGTGTTACCTGGCTGCCAGTCCTCGGTTCATGCAAAATCTTAAGGTCCTCAGTCTGGTCCAAGGCACCAAACCGCCCAATAATTCATTAATCGATAACTAAAGCTTGATATGTAGCTCTTCTTACTGGGCGATTGCATAAACTTAGATGCTTCTTCAGTGTTCTACTATGCCGCTTGTAGTGACTCTGCATACCGCATCACGCGACAAGGGCTTGCAGACGATAAATGTAACCGTTTCAGAGAGAAAAGCGACCACTGTGACGATCTGGCGTTATGTCGATTCGATAGTAAATGACGGAAACGGGAGATTTTCTTAGGTTTTTACTACATATTAACACTTCACACAATTTCTCGTGTTACCTGGCTGCCAGTCCTCGGTTCATGCAAAATCTTAAGGTCCTCGGTCTGGTCCAAGGCACCAAACCGCCCAATAATTCATTAATCGATAACTAAAACTTGAAATGTAGCTCTTCTTACTGGCCGATTGCATCAACGTAGATTCTTATTCTGTGTTCTAGTGTGCTGCTTGTACTGTGTCTGCATACCGCATCACGCGACAAGGGCTTGCAGACGATAAATGTAACCGTTTCAGAGAGAAAAGCGACTACTGTGACGATCTGGCGTTATGTCGATTCGATAGTAAATGACGGATACGGGAGATTTTCTTAGGTTTTTACTACATATTAACACTTTACACAATTTCTCGTGTTACCTCGCTGCCAGTCCTCGGTTCATGCAAAATCTTAAGGTCCTCGGTCTGGTCCAAGGCACCAAACCGCCCAATAATTCATTAATCGATAACTAAAACTTGAAATGTAGCTCTTCTTACTGGCCGATTGCATCAACGTAGTTCTTATTCTGTGTTCTAGTGTGCTGCTTGTACTGTGTCTGCATACCGCATCACGCGACAAGGGCTTGCAGACGATAAATGTAACCGTTTCAGAGAGAAAAGCGACCACTGTGACGATCTGGCGTTATGTCGATTCGATAGTAAATGACGGAAACGGGAGATTTTCTTGGGTTTTTACTACATATTAACACTTTACACAATTTCTCGTGTTACCTGGCTGCCAGTCCTCGGTTCATGCAAAATCTTAAGGTCCTCGGTCTGGTCCAAGGCACCAAACCGCCCAATAATTCATTAATCGATACTAAAACTTGAAATGTAGCTCTTCTTCCTGGCCGATTGCATCAACGTAGATTCTTATTCTGTGTTCTAGTGTGCTGCTTGTACTGTGTCTGCATACCGCATCACGCGACAAGGGCTTGCAGACGATAAATGTAACCGTTTCAGAGAGAAAAACGTCCAATGTGACGATCTGGCGTTATGTCGATTCGATAGTAAATGACGGAAACGGGAGATTTTCTTAGGTTTTTACTACATATTAACACTTTACACAATTTCTCGTGTTACCTGGCTGCCAGTCCTCGGTTCATGCAAAATCTTAAGGTCCTCGGTCTGGTCCAAGGCACTGAACCGCCCAATAATTCATTAATCGATAACTAAAACTTGAAATGTAGCTCTCCTTACTGGGCGATTGCATAAACTTAGATGCTTCTTCAGTGTTCTACTATGCCTCTTGTAGTGACTCTGCATACCGCATCACGCGACAAGGGCTTGCAGACGATAAATGTAACCGTTTCAGAGAGAAAAGCGACCACTGTGACGATCTGGCGTTATGTCGATTCGATAGTAAATGACGGAAACGGGAGATTTTCTTAGGTTTTTACTACATATTAACACTTTCCACAATTTCTCGTGTTGCCTGGCTGCCAGTCCTCGGTTCATGCAAAATCTTAAGGTCCTCGGTCTGGTCCAATGCACCAAACCGCCCAATAATTCATTAATCGATAACTAAAACTTGAAATGTAGCTCTTCTTACTGGGCGATTGCGCAAACTTAGATGCTTCTTCAGTGTTCTGCTATGCCGCTTGTAGTGACTCTGCATACCGCATCACGCGACAAGGGCTTGCAGACGATAAATGTAACCGTTTCAGAGAGAAAAGCGACCACAGTGACGATCTGGCGTTATGTCGATTCGATAGTAAATGACGGAAACGGGAGATTTTCTTAGGTTTTTACTACATATTAACACTTTACACAATTTCTCGTGTTACCTGGCTGCCAGTCCTCGGTTCATGCAAAATCTTAAGGTCCTCGGTCTGGTCCAAGGCACCAAACCGCCCAATAATTCATTAATCGATAACTAAAACTTGAAATGTGGCTCTTCTTACTGGCCGATTGCATCAACGTAGATTCTTATTCTGTGTTCTAGTGTGCTGCTTGTACTGTGTCTGCATACCGCATCACGCGACAAGGGCTTGCAGACGATAAATGTAAGCGTTTCAGAGAGAAAAACGACCAATGTGACGATCTGGCGTTATGTCGATTCGATAGTAAATGACGGAAACGGGAGATTTTCTTAGGTTTTTACTACATATTAACACTTTACACAATTTCTCGTGTTAC
Source organism: Schistocerca cancellata (assembly GCF_023864275.1). NCBI lineage: Eukaryota > Metazoa > Arthropoda > Insecta > Orthoptera > Acrididae > Schistocerca > Schistocerca cancellata. The sequence goes on from NW_026047150.1 coordinate 5,680,923, forward strand.
CTGGCTGCCAGTCCTCGGTTCATGCAAAATCTTAAGGTCCTCAGTCTGGTCCAAGGCACCAAACCGCCCAATAATTCATTAATCGATAACTAAAACTTGAAATGTAGCTCTTTTTACTGGGCGATTGCATAAACTTAGATGCTTCTTCAGTGTTCTACTATGCCGCTTGTAGTGACTCTGCATACCGCATCACGCGACAAGGGCTTGCAGACGATAAATGTAACCGTTTCAGAGAGAAAAGCGACCACTGTGACGATCTGGCGTTATGTCGATTCGATAGTAAATGACGGAAACGGGAGATTTTCTTAGGTTTTTACTACATATTAACACTTTACACCATTTCTCGTGTTACCTGGCTGCCAGTCCTCGGTTCATGCAAAATCTTAAGGTCCTCGGTCTGGTCCAAGGCACCAAACCGCCCAATAATTCATTAATCGATAACTAAAACTTGAAATGTAGCTCTTCTTACTGGGCGATTGCATAAACTTAGATGCTTCTTCTGTGTTCTACTATGCCGCTTGTAGTGACTCTGCATACCGCATCACGCGACAAGGGCTTGCAGACGATAAATGTAACCGTTTCAGAGAGAAAAGCGACCACTGTGACGATCTGGCGTTATGTCGATTCGATAGTAAATGACGGAAACGGGAGATTTTCTTAGGTTTTTACTACATATTAACACTTTACACAATTTCTCGTGTTACCTGGCTGCCAGTCCTCGGTTCATGCAAAATCTTAAGGTCCTCGGCTGGTCCAAGGCACCAAACCACCCAATAATTCATTAATCGATAACTAAAACTTGAAATGTAGCTCTTCTTACTGGGCGATTGCATAAACTTAGATGCTTCTTCAGTGTTCTACTATGCCGCTTGACTCTGCATACCGCATCACGCGACAAGGGCTTGCAGACGATAAATGTAACCGTTTCAGAGAGAAAAGCGACCACTGTGACGATCTGGCGTTATGTCGATTCGATTGTAAATGACGGAAACGGGAGATTTTCGTGGTTTTTACTACATATTAACACTTTACACAATTTCTCGTGTTACCTGGCTGCCAGTCCTCGGTTCATGCAAAATCTTAAGGTCCTCGGTCTGGTCCAAGGCACCAAACCGCCCAATAATTCATTAATCGATAACTAAAACTTGATATGTAGCTCTTCTTCCTGGCCGATTGCATCAACATAGATTCTTATTCTGTGTTCTAGTATGCTGCTTGTACTGTGTCTGCATACCGCATCACGCGACAAGGGCTTGCAGACGATAAATGTTACCGTTTCAGAGAGAAAAGCGACCACTGTGACGATCTGGCGTTATGTCGATTCGATAGTAAATGACGGAAACGGGAGATTTTCTTGGGTTTTTACTACATATTAACACTTTACACAATTTCTCGTGTTACCTGGCTGCCAGTCCTCGGTTCATGCAAAATCTTAAGGTCCTCGGTCTGGTCCAAGGCACCAAACCGCCCAATAATTCATTAATCGATAACTAAAACTTGAAATGTAGCTCTTCTTACTGGCCGATTGCATCAACGTAGATTCTTATTCTGTGTTCTAGTGTGCTGCTTGTACTGTGTCTGCATACCGCATCACGCGACAAGGGCTTGCAGACGATAAATGTAACCGTTTCAGAGAGAAAAGCGACCAATGTGACGATCTGGCGTTATGTCGATTCGATAGTAAATGACGGAAACGGGAGATTTTCTTAGGTTTTTACTACATATTAACACTTCACACAATTTCTCGTGTTACCTGGCTGCCAGTCCTCGGATCATGCAAAATCTTAAGGTCCTCGGTCTGGTCCAAGGCACCAAACCGCCCAATAATTCATTAATCGATAACTAAAACTTGAAATGTAGCTCTTCTTACTGGGCGATTGCATAGACTTAGATGCTTCTTCAGTGTTCTACTATGCCGCTTGTTGTGACTCTGCATACCGCATCACGCGACAAGGGCTTGCAGACGATAAATGTAACCGTTTCAGAGAGAAAAGCGACCACTGTGACGATCTGGCGTTATGTCGATTCGATAGTAAATGACGGAAACGGGAGATTTTCTTAGGTTTTTACTACATATTAACACTTTACACAATTTCTCGTGTTACCTGGCTGCCAGTCCTCGGTTCATGCAAAATCTTAAGGTCCTCAGTCTGGTCCAAGGCACCAAACCGCCCAATAATTCATTAATCGATAACTAAAACTTGAAATGTAGCTCTTCTTACTGGGCGATTGCATAAACTTAGATGCTTCTTCAGTGTTCTACTATGCCGCTTGTAGTGACTCTGCATACCGCATCACGCGACAAGGGCTTGCAGACGATAAATGTAACCGTTTCAGAGAGAAAAGCGACCACTGTGACGATCTGGCGTTATGTCGATTCGATAGTAAATGACGGAAACGGGAGATTTTCTTAGGTTTTTACTACATATTAACACTTCACACAATTTCTCGTGTTACCTGGCTGCCAGTCCTCAGTTCATGCAAAATCTTAAGGTCCTCGGTCTGGTCCAAGGCACCAAACCGCCCAATAATTCATTAATCGATACTAAAACTTGAAATGTAGCTCTTCTTCCTGGCCGATTGCATCAACGTAGATTCTTATTCTGTGTTCTAGTGTGCTGCTTGTACTGTGTCTGCATACCGCATCACGCGACAAGGGCTTGCAGACGATAAATGTAACCGTTTCAGAGAGAAAAACGTCCAATGTGACGATCTGGCGTTATGTCGATTCGATAGTAAATGACGGAAACGGGAGATTTTCTTAGGTTTTTACTACATATTAACACTTTACACAATTTCTCGTGTTACCTGGCTGCCAGTCCTCGGTTCATGCAAAATCTTAAGGTCCTCGGTCTGGTCCAAGGCACTGAACCGCCCAATAATTCATTAATCGATAACTAAAACTTGAAATGTAGCTCTCCTTACTGGGCGATTGCATAAACTTAGATGCTTCTTCAGTGTTCTACTATGCCTCTTGTAGTGACTCTGCATACCGCATCACGCGACAAGGGCTTGCAGACGATAAATGTAACCGTTTCAGAGAGAAAAGCGACCACTGTGACGATCTGGCGTTATGTCGATTCGATAGTAAATGACGGAAACGGGAGATTTTCTTAGGTTTTTACTACATATTAACACTTTACACAATTTCTCGTGTTGCCTGGCTGCCAGTCCTCGGTTCATGCAAAATCTTAAGGTCCTCGGTCTGGTCCAATGCACCAAATCGCCCAATAATTCATTAATCGATAACTAAAACTTGAAATGTAGCTCTTCTTACTGGGCGATTGCGCAAACTTAGATGCTTCTTCAGTGTTCTGCTATGCCGCTTGTAGTGACTCTGCATACCGCATCACGCGACAAGGGCTTGCAGACGATAAATGTAACCGTTTCAGAGAGAAAAGCGACCACTGTGACGATCTGGCGTTATGTCGATTCGATAGTAAATGACGGAAACGGGAGATTTTCTTAGGTTTTTACTACATATTAACACTTTACACAATTTCTCGTGTTACCTGGCTGCCAGTCCTCGGTTCATGCAAAATCTTAAGGTCCTCGGTCTGGTCCAAGGCACCAAACCGCCCAATAATTCATTAATCGATAACTAAAACTTGAAATGTAGCTCTTCTTACTGGGCGATTGCATAGACTTAGATGCTTCTTCAGTGTTCTACTATGCCGCTTGTTGTGACTCTGCATACCGCATCACGCGACAAGGGCTTGCAGACGATAAATGTAACCGTTTCAGAGAGAAAAGCGACCACTGTGACGATCTGGCGTTATGTCGATTCGATAGTAAATGACGGAAACGGGAGATTTTCTTAGGTTTTTACTACATATTAACACTTTACACAATTTCTCGTGTTACCTGGCTGCCAGTCCTCGGTTCATGCAAAATCTTAAGGTCCTCAGTCTGGTCCAAGGCACCAAACCGCCCAATAATTCATTAATCGATAACTAAAACTTGAAATGTAGCTCTTCTTACTGGGCGATTGCATAAACTTAGATGCTTCTTCAGTGTTCTACTATGCCGCTTGTAGTGACTCTGCATACCGCATCACGCGACAAGGGCTTGCAGACGATAAATGTAACCGTTTCAGAGAGAAAAGCGACCACTGTGACGATCTGGCGTTATGTCGATTCGATAGTAAATGACGGAAACGGGAGATTTTCTTAGGTTTTTACTACATATTAACACTTCACACAATTTCTCGTGTTACCTGGCTGCCAGTCCTCGGTTCATGCAAAATCTTAAGGTCCTCGGTCTGGTCCAAGGCACCAAACCGCCCAATAATTCATTAATCGATAACTAAAACTTGAAATGTAGCTCTTTTTACTGGCCGATTGCATCAACGTAGATTCTTATTCTGTGTTCTAGTGTGCTGCTTGTACTGTGTCTGCATACCGCATCACGCGACAAGGGCTTGCAGACGATAAATGTAACCGTTTCAGAGAGAAAAGCGACTACTGTGACGATCTGGCGTTATGTCGATTCGATAGTAAATGACGGATACGGGAGATTTTCTTAGGTTTTTACTACATATTAACACTTTACACAATTTCTCGTGTTACCTCGCTGCCAGTCCTCGGTTCATGCAAAATCTTAAGGTCCTCGGTCTGGTCCAAGGCACCAAACCGCCCAATAATTCATTAATCGATAACTAAAACTTGAAATGTAGCTCTTCTTACTGGCCGATTGCATCAACGTAGTTCTTATTCTGTGTTCTAGTGTGCTGCTTGTACTGTGTCTGCATACCGCATCACGCGACAAGGGCTTGCAGACGATAAATGTAACCGTTTCAGAGAGAAAAGCGACCACTGTGACGATCTGGCGTTATGTCGATTCGATAGTAAATGACGGAAACGGGAGATTTTCTTGGGTTTTTACTACATATTAACACTTTACACAATTTCTCGTGTTACCTGGCTGCCAGTCCTCGGTTCATGCAAAATCTTAAGGTCCTCGGTCTGGTCCAAGGCACCAAACCGCCCAATAATTCATTAATCGATACTAAAACTTGAAATGTAGCTCTTCTTCCTGGCCGATTGCATCAACGTAGATTCTTATTCTGTGTTCTAGTGTGCTGCTTGTACTGTGTCTGCATACCGCATCACGCGACAAGGGCTTGCAGACGATAAATGTAACCGTTTCAGAGAGAAAAACGTCCAATGTGACGATCTGGCGTTATGTCGATTCGATAGTAAATGACGGAAACGGGAGATTTTCTTAGGTTTTTACTACATATTAACACTTTACACAATTTCTCGTGTTACCTGGCTGCCAGTCCTCGGATCATGCAAAATCTTAAGGTCCTCGGTCTGGTCCAAGGCACCAAACCGCCCAATAATTCATTAATCGATAACTAAAACTTGAAATGTAGCTCTTCTTACTGGGCGATTGCATAGACTTAGATGCTTCTTCAGTGTTCTACTATGCCGCTTGTTGTGACTCTGCATACCGCATCACGCGACAAGGGCTTGCAGACGATAAATGTAACCGTTTCAGAGAGAAAAGCGACCACTGTGACGATCTGGCGTTATGTCGATTCGATAGTAAATGACGGAAACGGGAGATTTTCTTAGGTTTTTACTACATATTAACACTTCACACAATTTCTCGTGTTACCTGGCTGCCAGTCCTCGGTTCATGCAAAATCTTAAGGTCCTCGGTCTGGTCCAAGGCACCAAACCGCCCAATAATTCATTAATCGATAACTAAAACTTGAAATGTAGCTCTTCTTACTGGCCGATTGCATCAACGTAGATTCTTATTCTGTGTTCTAGTGTGCTGCTTGTACTGTGTCTGCATACCGCATCACGCGACAAGGGCTTGCAGACGATAAATGTAACCGTTTCAGAGAGAAAAGCGACTACTGTGACGATCTGGCGTTATGTCGATTCGATAGTAAATGACGGATACGGGAGATTTTCTTAGGTTTTTACTACATATTAACACTTTACACAATTTCTCGTGTTACCTCGCTGCCAGTCCTCGGTTCATGCAAAATCTTAAGGTCCTCGGTCTGGTCCAAGGCACCAAACCGCCCAATAATTCATTAATCGATAACTAAAACTTGAAATGTAGCTCTTCTTACTGGCCGATTGCATCAACGTAGTTCTTATTCTGTGTTCTAGTGTGCTGCTTGTACTGTGTCTGCATACCGCATCACGCGACAAGGGCTTGCAGACGATAAATGTAACCGTTTCAGAGAGAAAAGCGACCACTGTGACGATCTGGCGTTATGTCGATTCGATAGTAAATGACGGAAACGGGAGATTTTCTTGGGTTTTTACTACATATTAACACTTTACACAATTTCTCGTGTTACCTGGCTGCCAGTCCTCGGTTCATGCAAAATCTTAAGGTCCTCGGTCTGGTCCAAGGCACCAAACCGCCCAATAATTCATTAATCGATACTAAAACTTGAAATGTAGCTCTTCTTCCTGGCCGATTGCATCAACGTAGATTCTTATTCTGTGTTCTAGTGTGCTGCTTGTACTGTGTCTGCATACCGCATCACGCGACAAGGGCTTGCAGACGATAAATGTAACCGTTTCAGAGAGAAAAACGTCCAATGTGACGATCTGGCGTTATGTCGATTCGATAGTAAATGACGGAAACGGGAGATTTTCTTAGGTTTTTACTACATATTAACACTTTACACAATTTCTCGTGTTACCTGGCTGCCAGTCCTCGGTTCATGCAAAATCTTAAGGTCCTCGGTCTGGTCCAAGGCACTGAACCGCCCAATAATTCATTAATCGATAACTAAAACTTGAAATGTAGCTCTCCTTACTGGGCGATTGCATAAACTTAGATGCTTCTTCAGTGTTCTACTATGCCTCTTGTAGTGACTCAGCATACCGCATCACGCGACAAGGGCTTGCAGACGATAAATGTAACCGTTTCAGAGAGAAAAGCGACCACTGTGACGATCTGGCGTTATGTCGATTCGATAGTAAATGACGGAAACGGGAGATTTTCTTAGGTTTTTACTACATATTAACACTTTACACAATTTCTCGTGTTGCCTGGCTGCCAGTCCTCGGTTCATGCAAAATCTTAAGGTCCTCGGTCTGGTCCAATGCACCAAACCGCCCAATAATTCATTAATCGATAACTAAAACTTGAAATGTAGCTCTTCTTACTGGGCGATTGCATAAACTTAGATGCTTCTTCTGTGTTCTACTATGCCGCTTGTAGTGACTCTGCATACCGCATCACGCGACAAGGGCTTGCAGACGATAAATGTAACCGTTTCAGAGAGAAAAGCGACCACTGTGACGATCTGGCGTTATGTCGATTCGATAGTAAATGACGGAAACGGGAGATTTTCTTAGGTTTTTACTACATATTAACACTTTACACAATTTCTCGTGTTACCTGGCTGCCAGTCCTCGGTTCATGCAAAATCTTAGGGTCCTCGGCTGGTCCAAGGCACCAAACCACCCAATAATTCATTAATCGATAACTAAAACTTGAAATGTAGCTCTTCTTACTGGGCGATTGCATAAACTTAGATGCTTCTTCAGTGTTCTACTATGCCGCTTGTAGTGACTCTGCATACCGCATCACGCGACAAGGGCTTGCAGACGATAAATGTAACCGTTTCAGAGAGAAAAGCGAACAATGTGACGATCTGGCGTTATGTCGATTCGATAGTAAATGACGGAAACGGGAGATTGTCTTGGGTTTTTACTACATATTAACACTTTACACAATTTCTCGTGTTACCTGGCTGCCAGTCCTCGGTTCATGCAAAATCTTAAGGTCCTCGGTCTGGTCCAAGGCACCAAACCGCCCAATAATTCATTAATCGATAACTAAAACTTGAAATGTAGCTCTTCTTACTGGGCGATTGCATAAACTTAGATGCTTCTTCAGTGTTCTACTATGCCGCTTGTAGTGACTCTGCATACCGCATCACGCGACAAGGGCTTGCAGACGATAAATGTAACCGTTTCAGAGAGAAAAGCGACCACTGTGACGATCTGGCGTTATGTCGATTCGATTGTAAATGACGGAAACGGGAGATTTTCGTGGTTTTTACTACATATTAACACTTTACACAATTTCTCGTGTTACCTGGCTGCCAGTCCTCGGTTCATGCAAAATCTTAAGGTCCTCGGTCTGGTCCAAGGCACCAAACCGCCCAATAATTCATTAATCGATAACTAAAACTTGAAATGTAGCTCTTCTTCCTGGCCGATTGCATCAACGTAGATTCTTATTCTGTGTTCTAGTATGCTGCTTGTACTGTGTCTGCATACCGCATCACGCGACAAGGGCTTGCAGACGATAAATGTTACCGTTTCAGAGAGAAAAGCGACCACTGTGACGATCTGGCGTTATGTCGATTCGATAGTAAATGACGGAAACGGGAGATTTTCTTGGGTTTTTACTACATATTAACACTTTACACAATTTCTCGTGTTACCTGGCTGCCAGTCCTCGGTTCATGCAAAATCTTAAGGTCCTCGGTCTGGTCCAAGGCACCAAACCGCCCAATAATTCATTAATCGATAACTAAAACTTGAAATGTAGCTCTTCTTACTGGCCGATTGCATCAACGTAGATTCTTATTCTGTGTTCTAGTGTGCTGCTTGTACTGTGTCTGCATACCGCATCACGCGACAAGGGCTTGCAGACGATAAATGTAACCGTTTCAGAGAGAAAAGCGACCAATGTGACGATCTGGCGTTATGTCGATTCGATAGTAAATGACGGAAACGGGAGATTTTCTTAGGTTTTTACTACATATTAACACTTTACACAATTTCTCGTGTTACCTGGCTGCCAGTCCTCGGATCATGCAAAATCTTAAGGTCCTCGGTCTGGTCCAAGGCACCAAACCGCCCAATAATTCATTAATCGATAACTAAAACTTGAAATGTAGCTCTTCTTACTGGGCGATTGCATAGACTTAGATGCTTCTTCAGTGTTCTACTATGCCGCTTGTTGTGACTCTGCATACCGCATCACGCGACAAGGGCTTGCAGACGATAAATGTAACCGTTTCAGAGAGTAAAGCGACCACTGTGACGATCTGGCGTTATGTCGATTCGATAGTAAATGACGGAAACGGGAGATTTTCTTAAGTTTTTACTACATATTAACACTTTACACAATTTCTCGTGTTACCTGGCTGCCAGTCCTCGGTTCATGCAAAATCTTAAGGTCCTCAGTCTGGTCCAAGGCACCAAACCGCCCAATAATTCATTAATCGATAACTAAAACTTGAAATGTAGCTCTTCTTACTGGGCGATTGCATAAACTTAGATGCTTCTTCAGTGTTCTACTATGCCGCTTGTAGTGACTCTGCATACCGCATCACGCGACAAGGGCTTGCAGACGATAAATGTAACCGTTTCAGAGAGAAAAGCGACCACTGTGACGATCTGGCGTTATGTCGATTCGATAGTAAATGACGGAAACGGGAGATTTTCTTAGGTTTTTACTACATATTAACACTTCACACAATTTCTCGTGTTACCTGGCTGCCAGTCCTCGGTTCATGCAAAATCTTAAGGTCCTCGGTCTGGTCCAAGGCACCAAACCGCCCAATAATTCATTAATCGATAACTAAAACTTGAAATGTAGCTCTTCTTACTGGCCGATTGCATCAACGTAGATTCTTATTCTGTGTTCTAGTGTGCTGCTTGTACTGTGTCTGCATACCGCATCACGCGACAAGGGCTTGCAGACGATAAATGTAACCGTTTCAGAGAGAAAAGCGACTACTGTGACGATCTGGCGTTATGTCGATTCGATAGTAAATGACGGATACGGGAGATTTTCTTAGGTTTTTACTACATATTAACACTTTACACAATTTCTCGTGTTACCTCGCTGCCAGTCCTCGGTTCATGCAAAATCTTAAGGTCCTCGGTCTGGTCCAAGGCACCAAACCGCCCAATAATTCATTAATCGATAACTAAAACTTGAAATGTAGCTCTTCTTACTGGCCGATTGCATCAACGTAGTTCTTATTCTGTGTTCTAGTGTGCTGCTTGTACTGTGTCTGCATACCGCATCACGCGACAAGGGCTTGCAGACGATAAATGTAACCGTTTCAGAGAGAAAAGCGACCACTGTGACGATCTGGCGTTATGTCGATTCGATAGTAAATGACGGATACGGGAGATTTTCTTGGGTTTTTACTACATATTAACACTTTACACAATTTCTCGTGTTACCTGGCTGCCAGTCCTCGGTTCATGTAAAATCTTAAGGTCCTCGGTCTGGTCCAAGGCACCAAACCGCCCAATAATTCATTAATCGATACTTAAACTTGAAATGTAGCTCTTCTTCCTGGCCGATTGCATCAACGTAGATTCTTATTCTGTGTTCTAGTGTGCTGCTTGTACTGTGTCTGCATACCGCATCACGCGACAAGGGCTTGCAGACGATAAATGTAACCGTTTCAGAGAGAAAAACGTCCAATGTGACGATCTGGCGTTATGTCGATTCGATAGTAAATGACGGAAACGGGAGATTTTCTTAGGTTTTTACTACATATTAACACTTTACACAATTTCTCGTGTTACCTGGCTGCCAGTCCTCGGTTCATGCAAAATCTTAAGGTCCTCGGTCTGGTCCAAGGCACTGAACCGCCCAATAATTCATTAATCGATAACTAAAACTTGAAATGTAGCTCTCCTTACTGGGCGATTGCATAAACTTAGATGCTTCTTCAGTGTTCTACTATGCCTCTTGTAGTGACTCTGCATACCGCATCACGCGACAAGGGCTTGCAGACGATAAATGTAACCGTTTCAGAGAGAAAAGCGACCACTGTGACGATCTGGCGTTATGTCGATTCGATAGTAAATGACGGAAACGGGAGATTTTCTTGGGTTTTTACTACATATTAACACTTTACACAATTTCTCGTGTTACCTGGCTGCCAGTCCTCGGTTCATGCAAAATCTTAAGGTCCTCGGTCTGGTCCAAGCCACCAAACCGCCCAATAATTCATTAATCGATAACTAAAACTTGAAATGTAGCTCTTCTTACTGGCCGATTGCATCAACGTAGATTCTTATTCTGTGTTCTAGTGTGCTGCTTGTACTGTGTCTGCATACCGCATCACGCGACAAGGGCTTGCAGACGATAAATGTAACCGTTTCAGAGAGAAAAGCGACCAATGTGACGATCTGGCGTTATGTCGATTCGATAGTAAATGACGGAAACGGGAGATTTTCTTACGTTTTTACTACATATTAACACTTTACACAATTTCTCGTGTTACCTGGCTGCCAGTCCTCGGATCATGCAAAATCTTAAGGTCCTCGGTCTGGTCCAAGGCACCAAACCGCCCAATAATTCATTAATCGATAACTAAAACTTGAAATGTAGCTCTTCTTACTGGGCGATTGCATAGACTTAGATGCTTCTTCAGTGTTCTACTATGCCGCTTGTTGTGACTCTGCATACCGCATCACGCGACAAGGGCTTGCAGACGATAAATGTAACCGTTTCAGAGAGAAAAGCGACCACTGTGACGATCTGGCGTTATGTCGATTCGATAGTAAATGACGGAAACGGGAGATTTTCTTAGGTTTTTACTACATATTAACACTTTACACAATTTCTCGTGTTACCTGGCTGCCAGTCCTCGGTTCATGCAAAATCTTAAGGTCCTCAGTCTGGTCCAAGGCACCAAACCGCCCAATAATTCATTAATCGATAACTAAAACTTGAAATGTAGCTCTTCTTACTGGGCGATTGCATAAACTTAGATGCTTCTTCAGTGTTCTACTATGCCGCTTGTAGTGACTCTGCATACCGCATCACGCGACAAGGGCTTGCAGACGATAAATGTAACCGTATCAGAGAGAAAAGCGACCACTGTGACGATCTGGCGTTATGTCGATTCGATAGTAAATGACGGAAACGGGAGATTTTCTTAGGTTTTTACTACATATTAACACTTCACACAATTTCTCGTGTTACCTGGCTGCCAGTCCTCGGTTCATGCAAAATCTTAAGGTCCTCGGTCTGGTCCAAGGCACCAAACCGCCCAATAATTCATTAATCGATAACTAAAACTTGAAATGTAGCTCTTCTTACTGGCCGATTGCATCAACGTAGATTCTTATTCTGTGTTCTAGTGTGCTGCTTGTACTGTGTCTGCATACCGCATCACGCGACAAGGGCTTGCAGACGATAAATGTAACCGTTTCAGAGAGAAAAGCGACCACTGTGACGATCTGGCGTTATGTCGATTCGATAGTAAATGACGGAAACGGGAGATTTTCTTGGGTTTTTACTACATATTAACACTTTACACAATTTCTCGTGTTACCTGGCTGCCAGTCCTCGGTTCATGCAAAATCTTAAGGTCCTCGGTCTGGTCCAAGGCACCAAACCGCCCAATAATTCATTAATCGATACTAAAACTTGAAATGTAGCTCTTCTTCCTGGCCGATTGCATCAACGTAGATTCTTATTCTGTGTTCTAGTGTGCTGCTTGTACTATGTCTGCATACCGCATCACGCGACAAGGGCTTGCAGACGATAAATGTAACCGTTTCAGAGAGAAAAACGTCCAATGTGACGATCTGGCGTTATGTCGATTCGATAGTAAATGACGGAAACGGGAGATTTTCTTAGGTTTTTACTACATATTAACACTTTACACAATTTCTCGTGTTACCTGGCTGCCAGTCCTCGGTTCATGCAAAATCTTAAGGTCCTCGGTCTGGTCCAAGGCACTGAACCGCCCAATAATTCATTAATCGATAACTAAAACTTGAAATGTAGCTCTCCTTACTGGGCGATTGCATAAACTTAGATGCTTCTTCAGTGTTCTACTATGCCTCTTGTAGTGACTCTGCATACCGCATCACGCGACAAGGGCTTGCAGACGATAAATGTAACCGTTTCAGAGAGAAAAGCGACCACTGTGACGATCTGGCGTTATGTCGATTCGATAGTAAATGACGGAAACGGGAGATTTTCTTAGGTTTTTACTACATATTAACACTTTACACAATTTCTCGTGTTGCCTGGCTGCCAGTCCTCGGTTCATGCAAAATCTTAAGGTCCTCGGTCTGGTCCAATGCACCAAACCGCCCAATAATTCATTAATCGATAACTAAAACTTGAAATGTAGCTCTTCTTACTGGGCGATTGCGCAAACTTAGATGCTTCTTCAGTGTTCTGCTATGCCGCTTGTAGTGACTCTGCATACCGCATCACGCGACAAGGGCTTGCAGACGATAAATGTAACCGTTTCAGAGAGAAAAGCGACCACTGTGACGATCTGGCGTTATGTCGATTCGATAGTAAATGACGGAAACGGGAGATTTTCTTAGGTTTTTACTACATATTAACACTTTACACAATTTCTCGTGTTACCTGGCTGCCAGTCCTCGGTTCATGCAAAATCTTAAGGTCCTCGGTCTGGTCCAAGGCACCAAACCGCCCAATAATTCATTAATCGATAACTAAAACTTGAAATGTGGCTCTTCTTACTGGCCGATTGCATCAACGTAGATTCTTATTCTGTGTTCTAGTGTGCTGCTTGTACTGTGTCTGCATACCGCATCACGCGACAAGGGCTTGCAGACGATAAATGTAAGCGTTTCAGAGAGAAAAACGACCAATGTGACGATCTGGCGTTATGTCGATTCGATAGTAAATGACGGAAACTGGAGATTTTCTTAGGTTTTTACTACATATTAACACTTTACACAATTTCTCGTGTTACCTGGCTGCCAGTCCTCGGTTCAAGCAAAATCTTAAGGTCCTCGGTCTGGTCCAAGGCACCAAACCGCCCAATAATTCATTAATCGATAACTAAAACTTGAAATGTAGCTCTTCTTACTGGGCGATTGCATAAACTTAGATGCTTCTTCAGTGTTCTACTACGCCGCTTGTAGTGACTCTGCATACCGCATCACGCGACAAGGGCTTGCAGACGATAAATGTAACCGTTTCAGAGAGAAAAGCGACCACTGTGACGATCTGGCGTTATGTCGATTCGATAGTAAATGACGGAAACGGGAGATTTTCTTAGGTTTTTACTACATATTAACACTTTACACAATTTCTCGTGTTACCTGGCTGCCAGTCCTCGGTTCATGCAAAATCTTAAGGTCCTCGGTCTGGTCCAAGGCACCAAACCGCCCAATAATTCATTAATCGATAACTAAAACTTGAAATGTAGCTCTCCATACTGGGCGATTGCATAAACTTAGATGCTTCTTCAGTGTTCTACTATGCCGCTTGTAGTGACTCTGCATCCCGCATCACGCGACAAGGGCTTGCAGACGATAAATGTAACCGTTTCAGAGAGAAAAGCGACCACTGTGACGATCTGGCGTTATGTCGATTCGATAGTAAATGACGGAAACGGGAGATTTTCTTAGGTTTTTACTACATATTAACACTTTACACAATTTCTCGTGTTACCTGGCTGCCAGTCCTCGGTTCATGCAAAATCTTAAGGTCCTCGGTCTGGTCCAAGGCACCAAACCGCCCAATAATTCATTAATCGATAACTAAAACTTGAAATGTAGCTCTTCTTCCTGGCCGATTGCATCAACGTAGATTCTTATTCTGTGTTCTAGTGTGCTGCTTGTACTGTGTCTGCATACCGCATCACGCGACAAGGGCTTGCAGACGATAAATGTAACCGTTTCAGAGAGAAAAGCGACCACTGTGACGATCTGGCGTTATGTCGATTCGATAGTAAATGACGGAAACGGGAGATTTTCTTAGGTTTTTACTACATATTAACACTTTACACAATTTCTCGTGTTACCTGGCTGCCAGTCCTCGGTTCATGCAAAATCTTAAGGTCCTCGGTCTGGTCCAAGGCACCAAACCGCCCAATAATTCATTAATCGATAACTAAAACTTGAAATGTAGCTCTTCTTACTGGCCGATTGCATAAACTTAGATGCTTCTTCAGTGTTCTACTATGCCGCTTGTAGTGACTCTGCATACCGCATTACGCGACAAGGGCTTGCAGACGATAAATGTAACCGTTTCAGAGAGAAAAGCGACCACCGTGACGATCTGGCGTTCCGTCGATTCGATAGTAAATGACGGAAACGGGGGATTTTCTTAGGTTTTTACTACATATTAACACTTTACACAATTTCTCGTGTTACCTGGCTGCCAGTCCTCGGTTCATGCAAAATCTTAAGGTCCTCGGTCTGGTCCAAGGCACCAAACCGCCCAATAATTCATTAATCGATAACTAAAACTTGAAATGTAGCTCTTCTTACTGGGCGATTGCATAAACTTAGATGCTTCTTCAGTGTTCTACTATGCCGCTTGTAGTGACTCTGCATACCGCATCACGCGACAAGGGCTTGCAGACGATAAATATAACCGTTTCAGAGAGAAAAGCGGCCACTGTGACGATCTGGCGTTATGTCGATTCGATAGTAAATGACGGAAACGGGAGATTTTCTTAGGTTTTTACTACATATTAACACTTTACACAATTTCTCGTGTTACCTGGCTGCCAGTCCTCGGTTCATGCAAAATCTTAAGGTCCTCGGTCTGGTCCAAGGCACCAAACCGCCCAATAATTCATTAATCGATAACTAAAACTTGAAATGTAGCTCTTCTTACTGGCCGATTGCATCAACGTAGATTCTTATTCTGTGTTCTAGTGTGCTGCTTGTACTGTGTCTGCATACCGCATCACGCGACAAGGGCTTGCAGACGATAAATGTAACCGTTTCAGAGAGAAAAGCGACCAATGTGACGATCTGGCGTTATGTCGATTCGATAGTAAATGACGGAAACGGGAGATTTTCTTAGGTTTTTACTACATATTAACACTTTACACAATTTCTCGTGTTACCTGGCTGCCAGTCCTCGGTTCATGCAAAATCTTAAGGTCCTCGGTCTGGTCCAAGGCACCAAACCGCCCAATAATTCATTAATCGATAACTAAAACTTGAAATGTAGCTCTTCTTACTGGGCGATTGCATAAACTTAGATGCTTCTTCAGTGTTCTACTATGCCGCTTGTAGTGACTCTGCATACCGCATCACGCGACAAGGGCTTGCAGACGATAAATGTAACCGTTTCAGAGAGAAAAGCGACCACCGTGACGATCTGGCGTTACGTCGATTCGATAGTAAATGACGGAAACGCGGGATTTTCTTAGGTTTTTACTACATATTAACACTTTACACAATTTCTCGTGTTACCTGGCTGCCAGTCCTCGGTTCATGCAAAATCTTAAGGTCCTCGGTCTGGTCCAAGGCACCAAACCGCCCAATAATTCATTAATCGATAACTAAAACTTGAAATGTAGCTCTTCTTACTGGGCGATTGCATAAACTTAGATGTTTCTTCAGTGTTCTACTATGCCGCTTGTAGTGACTCTGCATACCGCATCACGCGACAAGGGCTTGCAGACGATAAATGAAACCGTTTCAGAGAGAAAAGCGGCCACTGTGACGATGTGGCGTTATGTCGATTAGATAGTAAATGACGGAAACGGGAGATTTTCTTAGGTTTTTACTACATATTAACACTTTACACAATTTCTCGTGTTACCTGGCTGCCAGTCCTCGGTTCATGCAAAATCTTAAGGTCCTCGGTCTGGTCCAAGGCACCAAACCGCCCAATAATTCATTAATCGATAACTAAAACTTGAAATGTAGCTCTTCTTACTGGGCGATTGCATAAACTTAGATGCTTCTTCAGTGTTCTACTATGCCGCTTGTAGTGACTCTGCATACCGCATCACGCGACAAGGGCTTGCAGACGATAAATGTAACCGTTTCAGAGAGAAAAGCGACCACCGTGACGATCTGGCGTTACGTCGATTCGATAGTAAATGACGGAAACGGGGGATTTTCTTAGGTTTTTACTACATATTAACACTTTACACAATTTCTCGTGTTACCTGGCTGCCAGTCCTCGGTTCATGCAAAATCTTAAGGTCCTCGGTCTGGTCCAAGGCACCAAACCGCCCAATAATTCATTAATCGATAACTAAAACTTGAAATGTAGCTCTTCTTACTGGCCGATTGCATCAACGTAGATTATTATTCTGTGTTCTAGTGTGCTGCTTGTACTGTGTCTGCATACCGCATCACGCGACAAGGGCTTGCAGACGATATATGTAACCGTTTCAGAGAGAAAAGCGACCAATGTGACGATCTGGCGTTATGTCGATTCGATAGTAAATGACGGAAACGGGAGATTTTCTTAGGTTTTTACTACATATTAACACTTTACACAATTTCTCGTGTTACCTGGCAGCCAGTCCTCGGTTCATGCAAAATCTTAAGGTCCTCGGTCTGGTCCAAGGCACCAAACCGCCCAATAATTCATTAATCGATAACTAAAACTTGAAATGTAGCTCTTCTTACTAGGCGATTGCATAAACTTAGATGCTTCTTCAGTGTTCTACTATGCCGCTTGTAGTGACTCTGCATACCGCATCACGCGACAAGGGCTTGCAGACGATAAATGTAACCGTTTCAGAGAGAAAAGCGACCACTGTGACGATCTGGCGTTATGTCGATTCGATAGTAAATGACGGAAACGGGAGATTTTCTTAGGTTTTTACTACATATTAACACTTTACACAATTTCTCGTGTTACCTGGCTGCCAGTCCTCGGTTCATGCAAAATCTTAAGGTCCTCGGTCTGGTCCAAGGCACCAAACCGCCCAATAATTCATTAATCGATAACTAAAACTTGAAATGTAGCTCTTCTTACTGGGCGATTGCATAAACTTAGATGCTTCTTCAGTGTTCTACTATGCCGCTTGTAGTGACTCTGCATACCGCATCACGCGACAAGGGCTTGCAGACGATAAATGTAACCGTTTCAGAGAGAAAAGCGACCACCGTGACGATCTGGCGTTACGTCGATTCGATAGTAAATGACGGAAACGGGGGATTTTCTTAGGTTTTTACTACATATTAACACTTTACACAATTTCTCGTGTTACCTGGCTGCCAGTCCTCGGTTCATGCAAAATCTTAAGGTCCTCGGTCTGGTCCAAGGCACCAAACCGCCCAATAATTCATTAATCGATAACTAAAACTTGAAATGTAGCTCTTCTTACTGGGCGATTGCATAAACTTAGATGCTTCTTCAGTGTTCTACTATGCCGCTTGTAGTGACTCTGCATACCGCATCACGCGACAAGGGCTTGCAGACGATAAATGTAACCGTTTCAGAGAGAAAAGCGGCCACTGTGACGATCTGGCGTTATGTCGATTCGATAGTAAATGACGGAAACGGGAGATTTTCTTAGGTTTTTACTACATATTAACACTTTACACAATTTCTCGTGTTACCTGGCTGCCAGTCCTCGGTTCATGCAAAATCTTAAGGTCCTCGGTCTGGTCCAAGGCACCAAACCGCCCAATAATTCATTAATCGATAACTAAAACTTGAAATGTAGCTCTTCTTCCTGGCCGATTGCATCAACGTAGATTCTTATTCTGTGTTCTAGTGTGCTGCTTGTACTGTGTCTGCATACCGCATCACGCGACAAGGGCTTGAAGACGATAAATGTAACCGTTTCAGAGAGAAAAGCGACCACTGTGACGATCTGGCGTTATGTCGATTCGATAGTAAATACGGAAACGGGAGATTTTCTTAGGTTTTTACTACATATTAACACTTTACACAATTTATCGTGTTACCTGGCTGCCAGTCCTCGGTTCATGCAAAATCTTAAGGTCCTCGGTCTGGTCCAAGGCACCAAACCGCCCAATAATTCATTAATCGATAACTAAAACTTGAAATGTAGCTCTTCTTACTGGGCGATTGCATAAACTTAGATGCTTCTTCAGTGTTCTACTATGCCGCTTGTAGTGACTCTGCATACCGCATCACGCGACAAGGGCTTGCAGACGATAAATGTAGCCGTTTCAGAGAGAAAAGCGACCACTGTGACGATCTGGCGTTATGTCGATTCGATAGTAAATGAAGGAAACGGGAGATTTTCATAGGTTTTTACTACATATTTACACTTTACACAATTTCTCGTGTTACCTGGCTGCCAGTCCTCGGTTCATGCAAAATCTTAAGGTCCTCGGTCTGGTCCAAGGCACCAAACCGCCCAATAATTCATTAATCGATAACTAAAACTTGAAATGTAGCTCTTCTTACTGGGCGATTGCATAAACTTAGATGCTTCTTCAGTGTTCTACTATGCCGCTTGTAGTGACTCTGCATACCGCATCACGCGACAAGGGCTTGCAGACGATAAATGTAACCGTTTCAGAGAGAAAAGCGACCAATGTGACGATCTGGCGTTATGTCGATACGATAGTAAATGACGGAAACGGGAGATTTTCTTAGGTTTTTACTACATATTAACACTTTACACAATTTCTCGTGTTACCTGGCTGCCAGTCCTCGGTTCATGCAAAATCTTAAGGTCCTCGGTCTGGTCCAAGGCACCAAACCGCCCAATAATTCATTAATCGATAACTAAAACTTGAAATGTAGCTCTTCTTACTGGCCGATTGCATCAACGTAGATGCTTCTTCAGTGTTCTACTATGCCACTTGTTGTGACTCTGCATACCGCATCACGCGACAAGGGCTTGCAGACGATAAATGTAACCGTTTCAGAGAGAAAAGCGACCACTGTGACGATCTGGCGTTATGTCGATTCGATAGTAAATGACGGAAACGGGAGATTTTCTTAGGTTTTTACTACATACTAACACTTTACACAATTTTTGGTGTTACCTGGCTGCCAGTCCTCGGTTCATGCAAAATCTTAAGGTCCTCGGTCTGGTCCAAGGCACCAAACCGCCCAATAATTCATTAATCGATAACTAAAACTTGAAATGTAGCTCTTCTTACTGGCCGATTGCATCAACGTAGATTCTTATTCTGTGTTCTAGTGTGCTGCTTGTACTGTGTCTGCATACGGCATCACGCGACAAGGGCTTGCAGACGATAAATGTAACCGTTTCAGAGAGAAAAGCGACCTCTGTGACGATCTGGCGTTATGTCGATTCGATAGTAAATGACGGAAAAGGGAGATTTTCTTAGGTTTTTACTACATATTAACACTTTACACAATTTCTCGTGTTACCTGGCTGCCAGTCCTCGGTTCATGCAAAATCTTAAGGTCCTCGGTCTGGTCCAAGGCACCAAACCGCCCAATAATTCATTAATCGATAACTAAAACTTGAAATGTAGCTCTTCTTACTGGCCGATTGCATCAACGTAGATGCTTCTTCAGTGTTCTACTATGCCGCTTGTAGTGACTCTGCATACCGCATCACGCGACAAGGGCTTGCAGACGATAAATGTAACCGTTTCAGAGAGAAAAGCGACCACTGTGACGATCTGGCGTTATGTCGATTCGATAGTAAATGACGGAAACGGGAGATTTTCTTAGGTTTTTACTACATATTAACACTTTACACAATTTCTCGTGTTACCTGGCTTCCAGTCCTCGGTTCATGCAAAATCTTAAGGTCCTCGGTCTGGTCCAAGGCACCAAACCGCCCAATAATTCATTAATCGATAACTAAAACTTGAAATGTAGCTCTTCTTACTGGGCGATTGCATAAACTTAGATGCTTCTTCAGTGTTCTACTATGCCGCTTGTAGTGACTCTGCATACCGCATCACGCGACAAGGGCTTGCAGACGATAAATGTAACCGTTTCAGAGAGAAAAGCGACCACTGTGACGATCTGGCGTTATGTCGATTCGATAGTAAATGACGGAAACGGGAGATTTTCTTAGGTTTTTACTACATATTAACACTTTACACAATTTCTCGTGTTACCTGGCTGCCAGTCCTCGGTTCATGCAAAATCTTAAGGTCCTCGGTCTGGTCCAAGGCACCAAACCGCCCAATAACCCATTAATCGATAACTAAAACTTGAAATGTAGCTCTTCTTACTGGCCGATTGCATCAACGTAGATTCTTATTCTGTGTTCTACTGTGCTGCTTGTACTGTGTCTGCATACCGCATCACGCGACAAGGGCTTGCAGACGATAAATGAAACCGTTTCAGAGAGAAAAGCGACCAATGTGACGATCTGGCGTTATGTCGATTCGATAGTAAATGACGGAAACGGGAGATTTTCTTGGGTTTTTACTACATATTAACACTTTACACAATTTCTCGTGTTACCTGGCTGCCAGTCCTCGGTTCATGCAAAATCTTAAGATCCTCGGTCTGGTCCAAGGCACCAAACCGCGCAATAATTCATTAATCGATAACTAAAACTTGAAATGTAGCTCTTCTTACTGGCCGATTGCATCAACGTAGATTCTTATTCTGTGTTCTAGTGTGCTGCTTGTATTGTGTCTGCATACCGCATCACGCGACAAGGGCTTGCAGACGATAAATGTAACCGTTTCAGAGAGAAAAGCGACCACTGTGGCGATCTGGCGTTATGTCGATTCGATATTAAATGACGGAAACGGGAGATTTTCTTAGGTTTTTACTACATATTAACACTTTACACAATTTCTCGTGTTACCTGGCTGCCAGTCCTCGGTTCATGCAAAATCTTAAGGTCCTCGGTCTGGTCCAAGGCACCAAACCGCCCAATAATTCATTAATCGGTAACTAAAACTTGAAATGTAGCTCTTCTTACTGGGCGATTGCATAAACTTAGATGCTTCTTCAGTGTTCTACTATGCCGCTTGTAGTGACTCTGCATACCGCATCACGCGACAAGGGCTTGCAGACGATAAATGTAACCGTTTCAGAGAGAAAAGCGACCAATGTGACGAACTGGCGTTATGTCGATTCGATAGTAAATGACGGAAACGGGAGATTTTCTTAGGTTTTTACTACATATTAACACTTTACACAATTTCTCGTGTTACCTGGCTGCCAGTCCTCGGTTCATGCAAAATCTTAAGGTCCTCGGTCTGGTCCAAGGCACCAAACCGCCCAATAATTCATTAATCGATAACTAAAACTTGAAATGTAGCTCTTCTTACTGGCCGATTGCATCAACGTAGATGCTTCTTCAGTGTTCTACTATGCCGCTTGTAGTGACTCTGCATACCGCATCACGCGACAAGGGCTTGCAGACGATAAATGTAACCGTTTCAGAGAGAAAAGCGACCAATGTGACGAACTGGCGTTATGTCGATTCGATAGTAAATGACGGAAACGGGAGATTTTCTTAGGTTTTTACTACATATTAACACTTTACACAATTTCTCGTGTTACCTGGCTTCCAGTCCTCGGTTCATGCAAAATCTTAAGGTCCTCGGTCTGGTCCAAGGCACCAAACCGCCCAATAATTCATTAATCGATAACTAAAACTTGAAATGTAGCTCTTCTTACTGGGCGATTGCATAAACTTTGATGCTTCTTCAGTGTTCTACTATGCCGCTTGTAGTGACTCTGCATACCGCATCACGCGACAAGGGCTTGCAGACGATAAATGTAACCGTTTCAGAGAGGAAAGCGACCACTGTGACGATCTGGCGTAATGTCGATTCGATAGTAAATGACGGAAACGGGAGATTTTCTTAGGTTTTTACTACATATTAACACTTTACACAATTTCTCGTGTTACCTGGCTGCCAGTCCTCGGTTCATGCAAAATCTTAAGGTCCTCGGTCTGGTCCAAGGCACCAAACCGCCCAATAACCCATTAATCGATAACTAATACTTGTAATGTAGCTCTTCTTACTGGCCGATTGCATCAACGTAGATTCTTATTCTGTGTTCTACTGTGCTGCTTGTACTGTGTCTGCATACCGCATCACGCGACAAGGGCTTGCAGACGATAAATGTAACCGTTTCAGAGAGAAAAGCGACCAATGTGACGATCTGGCGTTATGTCGATTCGATAGTAAATGACGGAAACGGGAGATTTTCTTGGGTTTTTACTACATATTAACACTTTACACAATTTCTCGTGTTACCTGGCTGCCAGTCCTCGGTTCATGCAAAATCTTAAGGTCCTCGGTCTGGTCCAAGGCACCAAACCGCCCAATAATTCATTAATCGATAACTAAAACTTGAAATGTAGCTCTTCTTACTGGCCGATTGCATCAACGTAGATTCTTATTCTGTGTTCTAGTGTGCTGCTTGTACTGTGTCTGCATACCGCATCACGCGACAAGGGCTTGCAGACGAAAATGTAACCGTTTCAGAGAGAAAAGCGACCAATGTGACGATCTGGCGTTATGTCGATTCGATAGTAAATGACGGAAACGGGAGATTGTCTTGGGTTTTTACTACATATTAACACTTTACACAATTTCTCGTGTTACCTGGCTGCCAGTCCTCGGTTCATGCAAAATCTTAAGGTCCTCGGTCTGGTCCAAGGCACCAAACCGCCCAATAATTCATTAATCGATAACTAAAACTTGAAATGTAGCTCTTCTTACTGGGCGATTGCATAAACTTAGATGCTTCTTCAGTGTTCTACTATGCCGCTTGACTCTGCATACCGCATCACGCGACAAGGGCTTGCAGACGATAAATGTAACCGTTTCAGAGAGAAAAGCGACCACTGTGACGATCTGGCGTTATGTCGATTCGATAGTAAATGACGGAAACGGGAGATTTTCTTAGGTTTTTACTACATATTAACACTTTACACAATTTCTCGTGTTACCTGGCTGCCAGTCCTCGGTTCATGCAAAATCTTAAGGTCCTCGGTCTGGTCCAAGGCACCAAACCGCCCAATAATTCATTAATCGATAACTAAAACTTGAAATGTAGCTCTTCTTCCTGGCCGATTGCATCAACGTAGATTCTTATTCTGTGTTCTAGTGTGCTGCTTGTACTGTGTCTGCATACCGCATCACGCGACAAGGGCTTGCAGACGATAAATGTTACCGTTTCAGAGAGAAAAGCGACCACTGTGACGATCTGGCGTTATGTCGATTCGATAGTAAATGACGGAAACGGGAGATTTTCTTGGGTTTTTACTACATATTAACACTTTACACAATTTCTCGTGTTACCTGGCTGCCAGTCCTCGGTTCATGCAAAATCTTAAGGTCCTCGGTCTGGTCCAAGGCACCAAACCGCCCAATAATTCAATAATCGATAACTAAAACTTGAAATGTAGCTCTTCTTACTGGCCGATTGCATCAACGTAGATTATTATTCTGTGTTCTAGTGTGCTGCTTGTACTGTGTCTGCATACCGCATCACGCGACAAGGGCTTGCAGACGATAAATGTAACCGTTTCAGAGAGAAAAGCGACCAATGTGACGATCTGGCGTTATGTCGATTCGATAGTAAATGACGGAAACGGGAGATTTTCTTAGGTTTTTACTACATATTAACACTTTACACAATTTCTCGTGTTACCTGGCTGCCAGTCCTCGGTTCATGCAAAATCTTAAGGTCCTCGGTCCGGTCCAAGGCACCAAACCGCCCAATAATTCATTAATCGATAACTAAAACTTGAAATGTAGCACTTCTTACTGGCCGATTGCATCAACGTAGATTCTTAATCTGTGTTCTAGTGTGCTGCTTGTACTGTGTCTGCATACCGCATCACGCGACAAGGGCTTGCAGACGATAAATGTAACCGTTTCAGAGAGAAAAGCGACCAATGTGACGATCTGGCGTTATGTCGATTCGATAGTAAACGACGGAAACGGGAGATTTTCTTATTTTTTTACTACATATTAACACTTTACACAATTTCTCGTGTTACCTGGCTGCCAGTCCTCGGTTCATGCAAAATCTTAAGGTCCTCGGTCTGGTCCAAGGCACCAAACTGCCCAATAATTCATTAATCGATAACTAAAACTTGAAATGTAGCTCTTCTTCCTGGCCGATTGCATCAACGTAGATTCTTATTCTGTGTTCTAGTGTGCTGCTTGTACTGTGTCTGCATACCGCATCACGCGACAAGGGCTTGCAGACGATAAATGTAACCGTTTCAGAGAGAAAAGCGACCACTGTGGCGATCTGGCGTTATGTCGATTCGATAGTAAATGACGGTAACGGGAGATTTTCTTAGGTTTTTACTACATATTAACACTTTACACAATTTCTCGTGTTACCTGGCTGCCAGTCCTCGGTTCATGCAAAATCTTAAGGTCCTCGGTCTGGTCCAAGGCACCAAACCGCCCAATAATTCATTAATCGATAACTAAAACTTGAAATGTAGCTCTTCTTACTGGGCGATTGCATAAACTTAGGTGCTTCTTCAGTGTTCTACTATGCCGCTTGTAGTGACTCTGCATACCGCATCACGCGACAAGGGCTTGCAGAAGATAAATGTAACCGTTTCAGAGAGAAAAGCGACCACTGTGACGATCTGGCGTTATGTCGATTCGATAGTAAATGACGGAAACGGGAGATTTTCTTAGGTTTTTACTACATATTAACACTTTACACAATTTCTCGTGTTACCTGGCTGCCAGTCCTCGGTTCATGCAAAATCTTAAGGTCCTCGGTCTGGTCCAAGCCACCAAACCGCCCAATAATTCATTAATCGATAACTAAAACTTGAAATGTAGCTCTTCTTACTGGCCGATTGCATCAACGTAGATTCTTATTCTGTGTTCTAGTGTGCTGCTTGTACTGTGTCTGCATACCGCATCACGCGACAAGGGCTTGCAGACGATAAATGTAACCGTTTCAGAGAGAAAAGCGACCAATGTGACGATCTGGCGTTATGTCGATTCGATAGTAAATGACGGAAACGGGAGATTTTCTTAGGTTTTTACTACATATTAACACTTTACACAATTTCTCGTGTTACCTGGCTGCGAGTCCTCGGTTCATGCAAAATCTTAAGGTCCTCAGTCCGGTCCAAGGCACCAAACCGCCCAATAATTCATTAATCGATAACTAAAACTTGAAATGTAGCACTTCTTACTGGCCGATTGCATCAACGTAGATTCTTATTCTGTGTTCTAGTGTGCTGCTTGTACTGTGTCTGCATACCGCATCACGCGACAAGGGCTTGCAGACGATAAATGTAACCGTTTCAGAGAGAAAAGCGACCAATGTGACGATCTGGCGTTATGTCGATTCGATAGTAAACGACGGAAACGGGAGATTTTCTTTATTTTTTTACTACATATTAACACTTTACACAATTTCTCGTGTTACCTGGCTGCCAGTCCTCGGTTCATGCAAAATCTTAAGGTCCTCGGTCTGGTCCAAGGCACCAAACTGCCCAATAATTCATTAATCGATAACTAAAACTTGAAATGTAGCTCTTCTTACTGGGCGATTGCATCAACGTAGATTCTTATTCTGTGTTCTAGTGTGCTGCTTGTACTGTGTCTGCATACCGCATCACGCGACAAGGGCTTGCAGACGATAAATGTTACCGTTTCAGAGAGAAAAGCGACCAATGTGACGATCTGGCGTTATGTCGATTCGATAGTAAATGACGGAAACGGGAGATTGTCTTGGGTTTTTACTACATATTAACACTTTACACAATTTCTCGTGTTACCTGGCTGCCAGTCCTCGGTTCATGCAAAATGTTAAGGTCCTCGGTCTGGTGCAAGGCACCAAACCGCCCAATAATTCATTAATCGATAACTAAAACTTGAAATGTAGCTCTTCTTCCTGGCCGATTGCATCAACGTAGATTCTTATTCCGTGTTCTAGTGTGCTGCTTGTACTGTGTCTGCATACCGCATCACGCGACAAGGGCTTGCAGACGATAAATGTTACCGTTTCAGAGAGAAAAGCGACCAATGTGACGATCTGGCGTTATGTCGATTCGATAGTAAATGACGGAAACGGGAGATTTTCTTAGGTTTTTACTACATATTAACACTTTACACAATTTCTCGTGTTACCTGGCTGCCAGTCCTCGGTTCATGCAAAATCTTAAGGTCCTCGGTCGGGTCCAAGGCACCAAACCGCCCAATAATTCATTAATCGATAACTAAAACTTGAAATGTAGCTCTTCTTCCTGGCCGATTGCATCAACGTAGATTCTTATTCTGTGTTCTAGTGTGCTGCTTGTACTGTGTCTGCATACCGCATCACGCGACAAGGGCTTGCAGACGATAAATGTAACCGTTTCAGAGAGAAAAGCGAACAATGTGACGATCTGGCGTTATGTCGATTCGATAGTAAATGACGGAAACGGGAGATTGTCTTGGGTTTTTACTACATATTAACACTTTACACAATTTCTCGTGTTACCTGGCTGCCAGTCCTCGGTTCATGCAAAATCTTAAGGTCCTCGGTCTGGTCCAAGGCACCAAACCGCCCAATAATTCATTAATCGATAACTAATACTTGAAATGTAGCTCTTCTTACTGGGCGATTGCATAAACTTAGATGCTTCTTCAGTGTTCTACTATGCCGCTTGACTCTGCATACCGCATCACGCGACAAGGGCTTGCAGACGATAAATGTAACCGTTTCAGAGAGAAAAGCGACCACTGTGACGATCTGGCGTTATGTCGATTCGATAGTAAATGACGGAAACGGGAGATTTTCTTAGGTTTTTACTACATATTAACACTTTACACAATTTCTCGTGTTACCTGGCTGCCAGTCCTCGGTTCATGCAAAATCTTAAGGTCCTCGGTCTGGTCCAAGGCACCAAACCGCCCAATAATTCATTAATCGATAACTAAAACTTGAAATGTAGCTCTTCTTCCTGGCCGATTGCATCAACGTAGATTCTTATTCTGTGTTCTAGTATGCTGCTTGTACTGTGTCTGCATACCGCATCACGCGACAAGGGCTTGCAGACGATAAATGTTACCGTTTCAGAGAGAAAAGCGACCACTGTGACGATCTGGCGTTATGTCGATTCGATAGTAAATGACGGAAACGGGAGATTTT
Source organism: Schistocerca cancellata (assembly GCF_023864275.1). Classification (NCBI taxonomy): domain Eukaryota; kingdom Metazoa; phylum Arthropoda; class Insecta; order Orthoptera; family Acrididae; genus Schistocerca; species Schistocerca cancellata. The sequence goes on from NW_026047150.1 coordinate 5,708,655, forward strand.
CTTGGGTTTTTACTACATATTAACACTTTACACAATTTCTCGTGTTACCTGGCTGCCAGTCCTCGGTTCATGCAAAATCTTAAGGTCCTCGGTCTGGTCCAAGGCACCAAACCGCCCAATAATTCATTAATCGATAACTAAAACTTGAAATGTAGCTCTTCTTACTGGCCGATTGCATCAACGTAGATTCTTATTCTGTGTTCTAGTGTGCTGCTTGTACTGTGTCTGCATACCGCATCACGCGACAAGGGCTTGCAGACGATAAATGTAACCGTTTCAGAGAGAAAAGCGACCAATGTGACGATCTGGCGTTATGTCGATTCGATAGTAAATGACGGAAACGGGAGATTTTCTTAGGTTTTTACTACATATTAACACTTTACACAATTTCTCGTGTTACCTGGCTGCGAGTCCTCGGTTCATGCAAAATCTTAAGGTCCTCGGTCCGGTCCAAGGCACCAAACCGCCCAATAATTCATTAATCGATAACTAAAACTTGAAATGTAGCACTTCTTACTGGCCGATTGCATCAACGTAGATTCTTATTCTGTGTTCTAGTGTGCTGCTTGTACTGTGTCTGCATACCGCATCACGCGACAAGGGCTTGCAGACGATAAATGTAACCGTTTCAGAGAGAAAAGCGACCAATGTGACGATCTGGCGTTATGTCGATTCGATAGTAAACGACGGAAACGGGAGATTTTCTTTATTTTTTTACTACATATTAACACTTTACACAATTTCTCGTGTTACCTGGCTGCCAGTCCTCGGTTCATGCAAAATCTTAAGGTCCTCGGTCTGGTCCAAGGCACCAAACTGCCCAATAATTCATTAATCGATAACTAAAACTTGAAATGTAGCTCTTCTTACTGGCCGATGGCATCAACGTAGATTCTTATTCTGTGTTCTAGTGTGCTGCTTGTACTGTGTCTGCATACCGCATCACGCGACAAGGGCTTGCAGACGATAAATGTAACCGTTTCAGAGAGAAAAGCGACCAATGTGACGATCTGGCGTTATGTCGATTCGATAGTAAATGACGGAAACGGGAGATTGTCTTGGGTTTTTACTACATACTAACACTTTACACAATTTCTCGTGTTACCTGGCTGCCAGTCCTCGGTTCATGCAAAATCTTAAGGTCCTCGGTCTGGTCCAAGGCACCAAACCGCCCAATAATTCATTAATCGATAACTAAAACTTGAAATGTAGCTCTTCTTCCTGGCCGATTGCATCAACGTAGATTCTTATTCTGTGTTCTAGTGTGCTGCTTGTACTGTGTCTGCATACCGCATCACGCGACAAGGGCTTGCAGACGATAAATGTAACCGTTTCAGAGGGAAAACCGACCACTGTGACGATCTGGCGTTATGTCGATTCGATAGTAAATGACGGAAACGGGAGATTTTCTTGGGTTTTTACTACATATTAACACTTTACACAATTTCTCGTGTTACCTGGCTGCCAGTCCTCGGTTCATGCAAAATCTTAAGGTCCTCGGTCTGGTCCAAGGCACCAAACCGCCCAATAATTCATTAATCGATAACTAAAACTTGAAATGTAGCTCTTCTTACTGGCCGATTGCATCAACGTAGATTCTTATTCTGTGTTCTAGTGTGCTGCTTGTACTGTGTCTGCATACCGCATCACGCGACAAGGGCTTGCAGACGATAAATGTAACCGTTTCAGAGAGAAAAGCGACCAATGTGACGAACTGGCGTTATGTCGATTCGATAGTAAATGACGGAAACGGGAGATTTTCTTAGGTTTTTACTACATATTAACACTTTACACAATTTCTCGTGATACCTGGCTGCCAGTCCTCGGTTCATGCAAAATCTTAAGGTCCTCGGTCTGGTCCAAGGCACCAATCCGCCCAATAATTCGTTAATCGATAACTAAAACTTGAAATGTAGCTCTTCTTACTGGCCGATTGCATCAACGTAGATTCTTATTCTGTGTTCTAGTGTGCTGCTTGTACTGTGTCTGCATACCGCATCACGCGACAAGGGCTTGCAGACGATAAATGTAACCGTTTCAGAGAGAAAAGCGACCACTGTGACGATCTGGCGTTATGTCGATTCGATAGTAAATGACGGAAACGGCAGATTTTCTTAGGTTTTTACTACATATTAACACTTTACACAATTTCTCGTGTTACCTGGCTGCCAGTCCTCGGTTCATGCAAAATCTTAAGGTCCTCGGTCCGGTCCAAGGCACCAAACCGCCCAATAATTCATTAATCGATAACTAAAACTTGAAATGTAGCACTTCTTACTGGCCGATTGCATCAACGTAGATTCTTATTCTGTGTTCTAGTGTGCTGCTTGTACTGTGTCTGCATACCGCATCACGCGACAAGGGCTTGCAGACGATAAATGTAACCGTTTCAGAGAGAAAAGCGACCAATGTGACGATCTGGCGTTATGTCGATTCGATAGTAAATGACGGAAACGGGAGATTTTCTTAGGTTTTTACTACATATTAACACTTTACACAATTTCTCGTGTTACCTGGCTGCCAGTCCTCGGTTCATGCAAAATCTTAAGGTCCTCGGTCTGGTCCAAGGCACCAAACCGCCCAATAATTCATTAATCGATAACTAAAACTTGAAATGTAGCTCTTCTTACTGGCCGATTGCATCAACGTAGATTCTTATTCTGTGTTCTAGTGTGCTGCTTGTACTGTGTCTGCATACCGCATCACGCGACAAGGGCTTGCAGACGATAAATGTAACCGTTTCAGAGAGAAAAGCGACCACTGTGACGTTCTGGCGTTACGTCGATTCGATAGTAAATGACGGAAACGGGAGATTTTCTTAGGTTTTTACCACATATTAACACTTTACACAATTTCTCGTGTTACCTGGCTGCCAGTCCTCGGTTCATGCAAAATCTTAAGGTCCTCGGTCTGGTCCAAGGCACCAAACCGCCCAATAATTCATTAATCGATAACTAAAACTTGAAATGTAGCTCTCCTTCCTGGCCGATTGCATCAACGTAGATTCTTATTCTGTGTTCTAGTGTGCTGCTTGTACTGTGTTTGCATACTGCATCACGCGACAAGGGCTTGCAGACGATAAATGTAACCGTTTCAGAGAGAAAAGCGACCACTGTGACGATCTGGCGTTATGTCGATTCGATAGTAAATGACGGAAACGGGAGATTTTCTTAGGTTTTTACTACATATTAACACTTTACACAATTTCTCGTGTTACCTGGCTGCCAGTCCTCGGTTCATGCAAAATCATAAGGTCCTCGGTCTGGTCCAAGGCACCAAACCGCCCAATAATTCAATTTTCGATAACGAAATTTGAAGTGTGGCTCTTCTTTTTGGCCGATTGCATCAACGTAGATTCTTATTCTGTGTTCTAGTGTGCTGCTTGTACTGTGTCTGCATACCGCATCACGCGACAAGGGCTTGCAGACGATAAATGTAACCGTTTCAGAGAGAAAAGCGACCATTGTGACGATCTGGCGTTATGTCGATTCGATAGTAAATGACGGAATCGGGAGATTTTCTTATTTTTTTACTACATATTAACACTTTACACAATTTCTCGTGTTACCTGGCTGCCAGTCCTCGGTTCATGAAAAATCTTAAGGTCCTCCGTCTGGTCCACGGCACCAAACTGCCCAATAATTCATTAATCGATAACTAAAACTTGAAATGTAGCTCTTCTTACTGGCCGATTGCATCAACGTAGATTCTTATTCTGTGTTCTAGTGTGCTGCTTGTACTGTGTCTGCATACCGCATCACGCGACAAGGGCTTGCAGACGATAAATGTAACCGTTTCAGAGAGAAAAGCGACCACTGTGACGATCTGGCGTTATGTCGATTCGATAGTAAATGACGGAAACGGGAGATTGTCTTGGGTTTTTACTACATATTAACACTTTACACAATTTCTCCTGTTACCTGGCTGCCAGTCCTCGGTTCATGCAAAATCTTAAGGTCCTCGGTCTGGTCCAAGGCACCAAACCGCCCAATAATTCATTAATCGATAACTAAAACTTGAAATGTAGCTCTTCTTACTGGGCGATTGCATAAACTTAGATGCTTCTTCAGTGTTCTACTATGCCGCTTGACTCTGCATACCGCATCACGCGACAAGGGCTTGCAGACGATAAATGTAACCGTTTCAGAGAGAAAAGCGACCACTGTGACGATCTGGCGTTATGTCGATTCGATAGTAAATGACGGAAACGGGAGATTTTCTTAGGTTTTTACTACATATTAACACTTTACACAATTTCTCGTGTTACCTGGCTGCCAGTCCTCGGTTCATGCAAAATCTTAAGGTCCTCGGTCTGGTCCAAGGCACCAAACCGCCCAATAATTCATTAATCGATAACTAAAACTTGAAATGTAGCTCTTCTTCCTGGCCGATTGCATCAACGTAGATTCTTATTCTGTGTTCTAGTGTGCTGCTTGTACTGTGTCTGCATACCGCATCACGCGACAAGGGCTTGCAGACGATAAATGTAACCGTTTCAGAGAGAAAAGCGACCACTGTCACGATCTGGCGTTATGTCGATTCGATAGTAAATGACGGAAACGGGAGATTTTCTTGGGTTTTTACTACATATTAACACTTTACACAATTTCTCGTGTTACCTGGCTGCCAGTCCTCGGTTCATGCAAAATCTTAAGGTCCTCGGTCTGGTCCAAGGCACCAAACCGCCCAATAATTCAATAATCGATAACTAAAACTTGAAATGTAGCTCTTCTTACTGGCCGATTGCATCAACGTAGATTCTTATTCTGTGTTCTAGTGTGCTGCTTGTACTGTGTCTGCATACCGCATCACGCGACAAGGGCTTGCAGACGATAAATGTAACCGTTTCAGAGAGAAAAGCGACCAATGTGACGATCTGGCGTTATGTCGATTCGATAGTAAATGACGGAAACGGGAGATTTTCTTAGGTTTTTACTACATATTAACACTTTACACAATTTCTCGTGTTACCTGGCTGCCAGTCCTCGGTTCATGCAAAATCTTAAGGTCCTCGGTCCGGTCCAAGGCACCAAACCGCCCAATAATTCATTAATCGATAACTAAAACTTGAAATGTAGCACATCTTACTGGCCGATTGCATCAACGTAGATTCTTATTCTGTGTTCTAGTGTGCTGCTTGTACTGTGTCTGCATACCGCATCACGCGACAAGGGCTTGCAGACGATAAATGTAACCGTTTCAGAGAGAAAAGCGACCAATGTGACGATCTGGCGTTATGTCGATTCGATAGTAAATGACGGAAACGGGAAATTTTCTTGGGTTTTTACTACATATTAACACTTTACACAATTTCTCGTGTTACCTGGCTGCCAGTCCTCGGTTCATGCAAAATCTTAAGGTCCTCGGTCTGGTCCAAGGCACCAAACCGCCCAATAATTCATTAATCGATAACTAAAACTTGAAATGTAGCTCTTCTTACTGGCCGATTGCATCAACGTAGATTCTTATTCTGTGTTCTAGTGTGCTGCTTGTACTGTGTCTGCATACCGCATCACGGGACAAGGGCTTGCAGACGATAAATGTAACCGTTTCAGAGAGAAAAGCGACCAATGTGACGATCTGGCGTTATGTCGATTCGATAGTAAATGACGGAAACGGGAGATTTTCTTAGGTTTTTACTACATATTAACACTTTACACAATTTCTCGTGTTACCTGGCTGCCAGTCCTCGGTTCATGCAAAATCTTAAGGTCCTCGGTCTGGTCCAAGGCACCAATCCGCCCAATAATTCATTAATCGATAACTAAAACTTGAAATGTAGCTCTTCTTACTGGCCGATTGCATCAACGTAGATTCTTATTCTGTGTTCTAGTGTGCTGCTTGTACTGTGTCTGCATACCGCATCACGCGACAAGGGCTTGCAGACGATAAATGTAACCGTTTCAGAGAGAAAAGCGACCAATGTGACGATCTGGCGTTATGTCGATTCGATAGTAAATGACGGAAACGGGAGATTTTCTTAGGTTTTTACTACATATTAACACTTTACACAATTTCTCGTGTTACCTGGCTGCCAGTCCTCGGTTCATGCTAAATCTTAAGGTCCTCGGTCTGGTCCAAGGCACCAAACCGCCCAATAATTCATTAATCGATAACTAAAACTTGAAATGTAGCTCTTCTTACTGGCCGATTGCATCAACGTAGATTCTTATTCTGTGTTCTAGTGTGCTGCTTGTACTGTGTCTGCATACCGCATCACGCGACAAGGGCTTGCAGACGATAAATGTAACCGTTTCAGAGAGAAAAGCGACCACTGTGACGATCTGGCGTTATGTCGATTCGATAGTAAATGACGGAAACGGGAGATTTTCTTAGGTTTTTACTACATATTAACACTTTACACAATTTCTCGTGTTACCTGGCTGCCAGTCCTCGGTTCATGCAAAATCTTAAGGTCCTCGGTCTGGTCCAAGGCACCAAACCGCCCAATAATTTATTAATCGATAACTAAAACTTGAAATGTTGCTCTTCTTACTGGGCGATTGCATAAACTTAGTTGCTTCTTCAGTGTTCTACTATGCCGCTTGTAAGGACTCTGCATACCGCATCACGCGACAAGCTCTTGCAGACGATAAATGTAACCGTTTCAGAGAGAAAAGCGACCACTGTGACGATCTGGCGTTATGTCGATTCGATAGTAAATGACGGAAACGGGAGATTTTCTTAGGTTTTTACTACATATTAACACTTTACACAATTTCTCGTGGTACCTGGCTGCTAGTCCTCGGTTCATGCAAATTCTTAAGGTCCTCGGCCTGGTCCAAGGCACCAAACCGTCCAATAATTCAATAATCGATAACTAAAACTTGAAATGTAGCTCTTCTTACTGGGCGATTGCATAAACTTAGATGCTTCTTCAGTGTTCTACTATGCCGCTTGTTGTGCCTCTGCATACCGCATCACGCGACAAGGGCTTGCAGACGATAAATGTAACCGTTTCAGAGAGAAAAGCGACCACTGTGACGATCTGGCGTTATGTCGATTCGATAGTAAATGACGGAAACGGGAGATTTTATTAGGTTTTTACTACATATTAACACTTTACACAATTTCTCGTGTTACCTGGCTGCCAGTATTCGGTTCATGCAAAATCTTAAGGTCCTCGGTCTGGTCCAAGGCACCAAACCGCCCAATAATTCATTAATCGATAACTAAAACTTGAAATGTAGCTCTTCTTACTGAGCGATTGCATAAACTTAGATGCTTCTTCAGTGTTCTACTATGCCGCTTGTAGTGTCTCTGCATACCGCGTCACGCGACAAGGGCTTGCAGACGATAAATGTAACCGTTTCAGAGAGAAAACCGACCACTGTGACGATCTGGCGTTATGTCGATTCGATAGTAAATGACGGAAACGGGAGATTTTCTTGAGTTTTTACTACATATTAACACTTTACACAATTTCTCGTGTTACCTGGCTGCCAGTCCTCGGTTCATGCAAATTCTTAAGGTCGTCGGTCTGGTCCAAGGCACCAAACCGCCCAATAATTCATTAATCGATAACAAAAACTTGAAATGTAGCTCTTCTTACTGGCCGATTGCATCAACGTAGATTCTTATTCTGTGTTCTAGTGTGCTGCTTGTACTGTGTCTGCATACCGCATCACGCGACAAGGGCTTGCAGACGATAAATGTAACCGTTTCAGAGAGAAAAGCGACCACTGTGACGATCTGGCGTTATGTCGATTCGATAGTAAATGACGGAAACGGGAGATTTTCTTAGGTTTTTACTACATATTAACACTTTACACAATTTCTCGTGTTACCTGGCTGCCAGTCCTCGGTTCATGCAAAATCTTAAGGTCCTCGGTCTGGTCCAAGGCACCAAACCGCCCAATAATTCACTAATCGATAACTAAAACTTGAAATGTAGCTCTTCTTACTGGGCGATTGCATAAACTTAGATGCTTCTTCAGTGTTCTACTATGCCGCTTGTAAGGACTCTGCATACCGCATCACGCGACAAGCTCTTGCAGACGATAAATGTAACCGTTTCAGAGAGAAAAGCGACCACTGTGACGATCTGGCGTTATGTCGATTCGATAGTAAATGACGGAAACGGGAGATTTTCTTAGGTTTTTACTACATATTAACACTTTACACAATTTCTCGTGTTACCTGGCTGCCAGTCCTCGGTTCATGCAAATTCTTAAGGTCCTCGGCCTGGTCCAAGGCACCAAACCGCCCAATAATTCATTAATCGATAACTAAAACTTGAAATGTAGCTCTTCTTACTGGGCGATTGCATAAACTTAGATGCTTCTTCAGTGTTCTACTATGCCGCTTGTTGTGACTCTGCATACCGCATCACGCGACAAGGGCTTGCAGACGATAAATGTACCCGTTTCAGAGAGAAAAGCGACCACTGTGACGATCTGGCGTTATGTCGATTCGATAGTAAATGACGGAAACGGGAGATTTTCTTAGGTTTTTACTACATATTATCACTTTACACAATTTCTCGTGTTACCTGGCTGCCAGTCCTCGGATCATGCAAAATCTTAAGGTCATCGGTCCTGTCCAAGGCACCAAACCGCCCAATAATTCATTAATCGATAACTAAAACTTGAAATGTAGCTCTTCTTACTGGCCGATTGCATCAACGTAGATTCTTATTCTGTGTTCTAGTGTGCTGCTTGTACTGTGTCTGCATACCGCATCACGCGTCAAGGGCTTGCAGACGATAAATGTAACCGTTTCAGAGAGAAAAGCGACCACTGTGACGATCTGGCGTTATGTCGATTCGATAGTAAATGACGGAAACGGGAGATTTTCATGGGTTTTTACTACATATTAACACTTTACACAATTTCTCGTGTTACCTGGCTGCCAGTCCTCGGTTCATGCAAAATCTTAAGGTCCTCGGTCTGGTCCAAGGCACCAAACCGCCCAATAATTCATTAATCGATAACTAAAACTTGAAATGTAGCTCTTCTTACTGGCCGATTGCATAAACTTAGGTGCTTCTTCAGTGTTCTACTATGCCGCTTGTAAGGACTCTGCATACCGCATCACGCGACAAGCTCTTGCAGACGATAAATGTAACCGTTTCAGAGAGAAAAGCGACCAATGTGACGATCTGGCGTTATGTCGATTCGATAGTAAATGACGGAAACGGGAGATTTTCTTAGGTTTTTACTACATATTAACACTTTACACAATTTCTCGTGTTACCTGGCTGCCAGTCCTCGGTTCATGCAAATTCTTAAGGTCCTCGGCCTGGTCCAAGGCACCAAACCGCCCAATAATTCATTAATCGATAACTAAAACTGGAAATGTAGCTCTTCTTACTGGGCGATTGCATAAACTTAGATGCTTCTTCAGTGTTCTACTATGCCGCTTGTTGTGACTCTGCATACCGCATCACGCGACAAGGGCTTGCAGACGATAAATGTAACCGTTTCAGAGAGAAAAGCGACCACTGTGACGATCTGGCGTTATGTCGATTCGATAGTAAATGACGGAAACGGGAGATTTTCTTAGGTTTTTACTACATATTAACACTTTACACAATTTCTCGTGTTACCTGGCTGCCAGTATTCGGTTCATGCAAAATCTTAAGGTCCTCGGTCTGGTCCAAGGCACCAAACCGCCCAATAATTCATTAATCGATAACTAAAACTTGAAATGTAGCTCTTCTTACTGAGCGATTGCATAAACTTAGATGCTTCTTCAGTGTTCTACTATGCCGCTTGTAGTGACTCTGCATACCGCATCACGCGACAAGGGCTTGCAGAAGATAAATGTAACCGTTTCAGAGAGAAAAGCGACCACTGTGACGATCTGGCGTTATGTCGATTCGGTAGTAAATGACGGAAACGGGAGATTTTCTTAGGTTTTTACTACATATTAACACTTTACACAATTTCTCGTGTTACCTGGCTGCCAGTCCTCGGTTCATGCAAATTCTTAAGGTCCTCGGTCTGGTCCAAGGCACCAAACCGCCCAATAATTCATTAATCGATAACTAAAACTTGAAATGTAGCTCTTCTTACTGGCCGATTGCATCAACGTAGATTCTTATTCTGTGTTCTAGTGTGCTGCTTGTATTGTGTCTGCATACCGCATCACGCGAGTAGGGCTTGCAGACGATAAATGTAACCGTTTCAGAGAGAAAAGCGACCACTGTGACGATCTGGCGTTATGTCGATTCGATAGTAAATGACGGAAACGGGAGATTTCCTTAGGTTTTTACTACATATTATCACTTTACACAATTTCTCGTGTTACCTGGCTGCCAGTCCTCGGATCATGCAAAATCTTAAGGTCATCGGTCCTGTCCAAGGCACCAAACCGCCCAATAATTCATTAATCGATAACTAAAACTTGAAATGTAGCTCTTCTTACTGGCCGATTGCATCAACGTAGATTCTTATTCTGTGTTCTAGTGTGCTGCTTGTACTGTGTCTGCATACCGCATCACGCGACAAGGGCTTGCAGACGATAAATGTAACCGTTTCAGAGAGAAAAGCGACCTCTGTGACGATCTGGCGTTATGTCGATTCGATAGTAAATGACGGAAAAGGGAGATTTTCTTAGGCTTTTACTACATATTAACACTTTACACAATTTCTCGTGTTACCTGGCTGCCAGTCCTCGGTTCATGCAAAATCTTAAGGTCCTCGGTCTGGTCCAAGGCACCAAACCGCCCAATAATTCATTAATCGATAACTAAAACTTGAAATGTAGCTCTTCTTACTGGGCGATTGCATAAACTTAGGTGCTTCTTCAGTGTTCTACTATGCCGCTTGTAGTGACTCTGCATACCGCATCACGCGACAAGGGCTTGCAGAAGATAAATGTAACCGTTTCAGAGAGAAAAGCGACCACTGTGACGATCTGGCGTTATGTCGATTCGATAGTAAATGACGGAAACGGGAGATTTTCTTAGGTTTTTACTACATATTAACACTTTACACAATTTCTCGTGTTACCTGGCTGCCAGTCCTCGGTTCATGCAAAATCTTAAGGTCCTCGGTCTGGTCCAAGCCACCAAACCGCCCAATAATTCATTAATCGATAACTAAAACTTGAAATGTAGCTCTTCTTACTGGCCGATTGCATCAACGTAGATTCCTATTCTGTGTTCTAGTGTGCTGCTTGTACTGTGTCTGCATACCGCATCACGCGACAAGGGCTTGCAGACGATAAATGTAACCGTTTCAGAGAGAAAAGCGACCAATGTGACGATCTGGCGTTATGTCGATTCGATAGTAAATGACGGAAACGGGAGATTTTCTTAGGTTTTTACTACATATTAACACTTTACACAATTTCTCGTATTACCTGGCTGCCAGTCCTCGGTTCATGCAAAATCTTAAGGTCCTCGGTCTGGTCCAAGGCACCAAACCGCCCAATAATTCATTAATCGATAACTAAAACTTGAAATGTAGCTCTTCTTACTGGCCGATTGCATCAACGTAGATTCTTATTCTGTGTTCTAGTGTGCTGCTTGTACTGTGTCTGCATACCGCATCACGCGACAAGGGCTTGCAGACGATAAATGTAACCGTTTCAGAGAGAAAAGCGACCACTGTGACGATCTGGCGTTATGTCGATTCGATAGTAAATGAAGGAAACGGGAGATTTTCTTAGGTTTTTACTACATATTAACACTTTACACAATTTCTCGTGTTACCTGGCTGCCAGTCCTCGGTTCATGCAAAATCTTAAGGTCCTCGGTCCGGTCCAAGGCACCAAACCGCCCAATAATTCATTAATCGATAACTAAAACTTGAAATGTAGCTCTTCTTACTGGCCGATTGCATCAACGTAGATTCTTATTCTGTGTTCTACTGTGCTGCTTGTACTGTGTCTGCATACCGCATCACGCGACAAGGGCTTGCAGACGATAAATGTAACCGTTTCAGAGAGAAAAGCGACCAATGTGACGATCTGGCGTTATGTCGATTCGATAGTAAATGACGGAAACGGGAGATTTTCTTAGGTTTTTACTACATATTAACACTTTACACAATTTCTCGTATTACCTGGCTGCCAGTCCTCGGTTCATGCAAAATCTTAAGGTCCTCGGTCTGGTCCAAGGCACCAAACCGCCCAATAATTCATTAATCGATAACTAAAACTTGAAATGTAGCTCTTCTTACTGGCCGATTGCATCAACGTAGATTCTTATTCTGTGTTCTAGTGTGCTGCTTGTACTGTGTCTGCATACCGCATCACGCGACAAGGGCTTGCAAACGATAAATGTAACCGTTTCAGAGAGAAAAGCGACCAATGTGACGATCTGGCGTTATGTCGATTCGATAGTAAATGACGGAAACGGGAGATTTTCTTAGGTTTTTACTACATATTAACACTTTACACAATTTCTCGTGTTACCTGGCTGCCAGTCCTCGGTTCATGCAAAATCTTAAGGTCCTCGGTCTGGTCCAAGGCACCAAACCGCCCAATAATTCATTAATCGATAACTAAAACTTGAAATGTAGCTCTTCTTACTGGGCGATTGCATCAACGTAGATTCTTATTTTGTGTTCTAGTGTGCTGCTTGTACTGTGTCTGCATACCGCATCACGCGACAAGGGCTTGCAGACGATAAATGTAACCGTTTCAGAGAGAAAAGCGACCACTGTGACGATCTGGCGTTATGTCGATTCGATAGTAAATGACGGAAACGGGAGATTTTCTTGGGTTTTTACTACATATTAACACTTTACACAATTTCTCGTGTTACCTGGCTGCCAGTCCTCGGTTCATGCAAAATCTTAAGGTCCTCGGTCTGGTCCAAGGCCCCAAACCGCCCAATAATTCATTAATCGATAACTAAAACTTGAAATGTAGCTCTTCTCACTGGCCGATTGCATCAACGTAGATTCTTATTCTGTGTTCTAGTGTGCTCCTTGTACTGTGTCTGCATACCGCATCACGCGACAAGGGCTTGCAGACGATAAATGTAACGGTTTCAGAGAGAAAAGCGACCAATGTGACGATCTGGCGTTATGTCGATTCGATAGGAAATGACGGAAACGGGAGATTTTCTTAGGTTTTTACTACATATTAACACTTTACACAATTTCTCGTGTTACCTGGCTGCAAGCCCTTGTCGCGTGATGCGGTATGTAGACACAGTACAAGCAGCACACTAGAACACAGAATAAGAATCTACGTTGATGCAATCGGCCAGTAAGAAGAGCTACATTTCAAGTTTTAGTTATCGATTAATGAATTATTGGGCGGTTTGGTGCCTTGGACCAGACCGAGGACCTTAAGATTTTGCATGAACCGAGGACTGGCAGCCAGGTAACACGAGAAATTGTGTAAAGTGTTAATATGTAGTAAAAACCTAAGAAAATCTCCCGTTTCCGTCATTTACTATCGAATCGACATAACGCCAGTTCGTCACATTGGTCGCTTTTCTCTCTGAAACGGTTACATTTATCGTCTGCAAGCCCTTGTCGCGTGCTGCGGTATGCAGACACAGTACAAGCTGCACACTAGAACACAGAATAAGAATCTACGTTGATGCAATCGGCCAAAAAGAAAAGCTACACTTCAAATTTTAGTTATCGAAAATCGAATTATTGGCCGGTTTAATGCCTTTGACATGACCGAGGTCCTTAAGATTTTGCATGAACAGAGGACTGGCAGCCACGTAACACGAGAAAATGTGGAATGTGTTAATATGTAGTAAAAATATAAGAAAATCTCCCGTTTCCGTCATTTACTATCGATTCGACATAACGCCAGATCGTCACAGTGGTCGCTTTTCTCTCTGAAACGGTTACATTTATCGTCTGCAAGCCCTTGTCGCGTGATGCGGTATGCAGAGTCACTACAAGCGGCATAGTAGAACACTGAAGAAGCATCTAAGTTTATGCAATCGGCCAGTAAGAAGAGCTACATTTCAAGTTTTAGTTATCGATTAATGAATTATTGGGCGGTTTGGTGCCTTGGACCAGACCGAGGACCTTAAGATTTTGCATGAACCGAGGACTGGCAGCCAGGTAACACGAGAAATTGTGTAAAGTGTTAATATGTAGTAAAAACCTAAGAAAATCTCCCGTTTCCGTCATTTACTATCGAATCGACATAACGCCAGATCGTCACAGTGGTCGCTTTTCTCTCTGAAACGGTTACATTTATCGTCTGCAAGCCCTTGTCGCGTGATGCGGTATGCAGAGTCAAGCGGCATAGTAGAACACTGAAGAAGCATCTAAGTTTATGCAATCGCCCAGTAAGAAGAGCTACATTTCAAGTTTTAGTTATCGATTAATGAATTATTGGGCGGTTTGGTGCCTTGGACCAGACCGAGGACCTTAAGATCTTGCATGAACCGAGGACTGGCAGCCAGGTAACACGAGAAATTGTGTAAAGGTTTAATATATATTAAAAACCCAAGAAAATCTCCCGTTTCCGTCATTTACTATCGAATCGACATAACGCCAGATCGTCACAGTGGTCGCTTTTCTCTCTGAAACGGTTACATTTATCGTCTGCAAGCCCTTGTCGCGTGATGCGGTATGCAGAGTCACTACAAGCGGCATAGTAGAACACTGAGGAAGCATCTCAGTTTATGCAATCGCCCAGTAAGAAGAGCTACATTTCAAGTTTTAGTTATCGTTAATGAATTATTGGGCGGTTTGGTGCCTTGGACCAGACCGAGGACCTTAAGATTTAGCATGAACCGAGGACTGGCAGCCAGGTAACACGAGAAATTGTGTAAAGTGTTAATATGTAGTAAAAACCTAAGAAAATCTCCCGTTTCTGTCATTTACTATCGAATCGACATAACGCCAGATCGTCACATTGGTCGCTTTTCTCTCTGAAACGGTTACATTTATCGTCTGCAAGCCCTTGTCGCGTGATGCGGTATGCAGACACAGTACAAGCAGCACACTAGAACACAGAATAAGAATCTACGTTGATGCAATCGGCCAGTAAGAAGAACTACATTTCAAGTTTTAGTATCGATTAATGAATTATTGGGCGGTTTGGTGCCTTGGACCAGACCAAGGACCTTAAGATTTTGCATGAACCGAGCACTGGCAGCCAGGTAACACGAGAAATTGTGTAAAGTGTTAATATGTAAAAAAAACCTAAGAAAATCTCCCGTTTCCGTCATTTACTATCGAATCGACATAATGCCAGATCGTCACAGTGGTCGCTTTTCTCTCTGAAACGGTTACATTTATCGTCTGCAAGCCCTTGTCGCGTGATGCGGTATGCAGAGTCACTACAAGCGGCATAGTAGATCACTGAAGAATCACCTAAGTTTATGCTATCGGCCAGTAAGAAGAGCTACATTTCAAGTTTTAGTTATCGATTAATGAATTATTGGGCGGTTTGGTGCCTTGGACCAGACCGAGGACCTTAAGATTTTGCATGAACCGAGGACTGGCAGCCAGGTAACACGAGAAATTGTGTAAAGTGTTAATATGTAGTAAAAACCTAAGAAAATCTCCCGTTTCCGTCATTTACTATCGAATCGACATAACGCCAGATCGTCACAGTGGTCGCTTTTCTCTCTGAAACGGTTACATTTATCGTCTGCAAGCCCTTGTCGCGTGATGCGGTATGCAGAGTCAAGCGGCATAGTAGAACACTGAAGAAGCATCTAAGTTTATGCAATCGCCCAGTAAGAAGAGCTACATTTCAAGTATTAGTTATCGATTAATGAATTATTGGGCGGTTTGGTGCCTTGGACCAGACCGAGGACCTTAAGATTTAGCATGAACCGAGGACTGGCAGCCAGGTAACACGAGAAATTGTGTAAAGTGTTAATATGTAAAAAAAACCTAAGAAAATCTCCCGTTTCCGTCATTTACTATCGAATCGACATAATGCCAGATCGTCACAGTGGTCGCTTTTCTCTCTGAAACGGTTACATTTATCGTCTGCAAGCCCTTGTCGCGTGATGCGGTATGCAGAGTCACTACAAGCGGCATAGTAGATCACTGAAGAAGCACCTAAGTTTATGCAATCGCCCAGTAAGATGAGCTGCAGTTCAAGTTTTAGTTATCGATTAATGAATTATTGGGCGGTTTGGTGCCTTGGACCAGACCGAGGACCTTAAGATTTTGCATGAACCGAGGATTGGCAGCCAGGTAACACGAGAAATTGTGTAAAGTGTTAATATGTAGTAAAAACCTAAGAAAATCTCCCGTTTCCGTCATTTACTATCGAATCGACATAACGCCAGATCGTCACATTGGTCGCTTTTCTCTCTGAAACGGTTACATTTATCGTCTGCAAGCCCTTGTCGCGTGATGCGGTATGCAGACACAGTACAAGCAGCACACTAGAACACAGAATAAGAATCTACGTTGATGCAATCGGCCAGTAAGAAGAGCTACATTTCAACTATTAGTTATCGATTAATGAATTATAGGGCGGTTTGGTGCCTTGGACATGACCGAGGACCTTAAGATTTTGCATGAATCGAGGACTGGCAGCCACGTAACACGAGAAATTGTGTAAAGTGTTAATATGTAGTAAAAACCTAAGAAAATCTCCCGTTACCGTCATTTACTATCGAATCGACATAACGCCAGATCGTCACAGTGGTCGCTTTTCTCTCTGAAACGGTTACATTTATCGTCTGCAAGCCCTTGTCGCGTGATGCGGTATGCAGACGTAGTACAAGCAGCACACTAAAACACAGAATAAGAATCTACGTTGATGCAATCGGCCAGGAAGAAGAGCTATTTTCATGTTTTAGTTATCAAGAAATGAATTATTGGGCGGTTTGGTGCCTTGGACCAGACCGAGGACCTTAAGATTTTGCATGAACCGAGGACTGGCAGCCAGGTAACACGAGAAACTGTGTAAAGTGTTAATATGTAGTAAAAACCTAAGAAAATCTCCCGTTTCCGTCATTTACTATAGAATCGACATAACGCCAGATCGTCACAGTGGTCGCTTTTCTCTCTGAAACGGTTACATTTATCGTCTGCAAGCCCTTGTCGCGTGATGCGGTATGCAGAGTCACTACAAGCGGCATAGTAGAACACTGAAGAAGCATCTAAGTTTATGCAATCGCCCAGTAAGAAGAGCTACATTTCAACTTTTAGTTATCGATTAATGAATTATTGGGCGGTTTGGTGCCTTGGACCAGACCGAGGACCTTAAGATTTTGCATGAACCGAGGACTGGCAGCCAGGTAACACGAGAATTTGTGTAAAGTGTTAATATGTAGTAAAAACCCAAGAAAATCTCCCGTTTCCGTCATTTACTATCGAATCGACATAACGCCAGATCGTCACAGTGGTCGCTTTTCTCTCTGAAACGGTTACATTTATCGTCTGCAAGCCCTTGTCGCGTGATGCGGTATGCAGACACAGTACAAGCAGCACACTAGAACACAGAATAAGAATCTACGTTGATGCAATCGGCCAGTAAGAAGAGCTACATTTCAAGTTTTAGTATCGATTAATGAATTATTGGGCTGTTTGGTGCCTTGGACCAGGCCGAGGATCTTAAGATTTTGCATGAACCGAGGACTGGCAGCCAGGTAACACGAGAAATTGTGTAAAGTGTTAATATGTAGTAAAAACCTAAGAAAATCTCCCGTTTCCGTCATTTACTATCGAATCGACATAACGCCAGATCGTCACAGTGGTCGCTTTTCTCTCTGAAACGGTTACATTTATCGTCTGCAAGCCCTTGTCGCGTGATGCGGTATGCAGAGTCAAGCGGCATAGTAGAACACTGAAGAAGCATCTAAGTTTATGCAATCGCCCAGTAAGAAGAGCTACATTTCAAGTATTAGTTATCGATTAATGAATTATTGGGCGGTTTGGTGCCTTGGACCAGACCGAGGACCTTAAGATTTAGCATGAACCGAGGACTGGCAGCCAGGTAACACGAGAAATTGTGTAAAGTGTTAATATGTAAAAAAAACCTAAGAAAATCTCCCGTTTCCGTCATTTACTATCGAATCGACATAATGCCAGATCGTCACAGTGGTCGCTTTTCTCTCTGAAACGGTTACATTTATCGTCTGCAAGCCCTTGTCGCGTGATGCGGTATGCAGAGTCACTACAAGCGGCATAGTAGATCACTGAAGAAGCACCTAAGTTTATGCAATCGCCCAGTAAGATGAGCTGCAGTTCAAGTTTTAGTTATCGATTAATGAATTATTGGGCGGTTTGGTGCCTTGGACCAGACCGAGGACCTTAAGATTTTGCATGAACCGAGGATTGGCAGCCAGGTAACACGAGAAATTGTGTAAAGTGTTAATATGTAGTAAAAACCTAAGAAAATCTCCCGTTTCCGTCATTTACTATCGAATCGACATAACGCCAGATCGTCACATTGGTCGCTTTTCTCTCTGAAACGGTTACATTTATCGTCTGCAAGCCCTTGTCGCGTGATGCGGTATGCAGACACAGTACAAGCAGCACACTAGAACACAGAATAAGAATCTACGTTGATGCAATCGGCCAGTAAGAAGAGCTACATTTCAACTATTAGTTATCGATTAATGAATTATAGGGCGGTTTGGTGCCTTGGACATGACCGAGGACCTTAAGATTTTGCATGAATCGAGGACTGGCAGCCACGTAACACGAGAAATTGTGTAAAGTGTTAATATGTAGTAAAAACCTAAGAAAATCTCCCGTTACCGTCATTTACTATCGAATCGACATAACGCCAGATCGTCACAGTGGTCGCTTTTCTCTCTGAAACGGTTACATTTATCGTCTGCAAGCCCTTGTCGCGTGATGCGGTATGCAGACGTAGTACAAGCAGCACACTAAAACACAGAATAAGAATCTACGTTGATGCAATCGGCCAGGAAGAAGAGCTATTTTCATGTTTTAGTTATCAAGAAATGAATTATTGGGCGGTTTGGTGCCTTGGACCAGACCGAGGACCTTAAGATTTTGCATGAACCGAGGACTGGCAGCCAGGTAACACGAGAAACTGTGTAAAGTGTTAATATGTAGTAAAAACCTAAGAAAATCTCCCGTTTCCGTCATTTACTATAGAATCGACATAACGCCAGATCGTCACAGTGGTCGCTTTTCTCTCTGAAACGGTTACATTTATCGTCTGCAAGCCCTTGTCGCGTGATGCGGTATGCAGAGTCACTACAAGCGGCATAGTAGAACACTGAAGAAGCATCTAAGTTTATGCAATCGCCCAGTAAGAAGAGCTACATTTCAACTTTTAGTTATCGATTAATGAATTATTGGGCGGTTTGGTGCCTTGGACCAGACCGAGGACCTTAAGATTTTGCATGAACCGAGGACTGGCAGCCAGGTAACACGAGAATTTGTGTAAAGTGTTAATATGTAGTAAAAACCCAAGAAAATCTCCCGTTTCCGTCATTTACTATCGAATCGACATAACGCCAGATCGTCACAGTGGTCGCTTTTCTCTCTGAAACGGTTACATTTATCGTCTGCAAGCCCTTGTCGCGTGATGCGGTATGCAGACACAGTACAAGCAGCACACTAGAACACAGAATAAGAATCTACGTTGATGCAATCGGCCAGTAAGAAGAGCTACATTTCAAGTTTTAGTATCGATTAATGAATTATTGGGCTGTTTGGTGCCTTGGACCAGGCCGAGGATCTTAAGATTTTGCATGAACCGAGGACTGGCAGCCAGGTAACACGAGAAATTGTGTAAAGTGTTAATATGTAGTAAAAACCTAAGAAAATCTCCCGTTTCCGTCATTTACTATCGAATCGACATAACGCCAGATCGTCACAGTGGTCGCTTTTCTCTCTGAAACGGTTACATTTATCGTCTGCAAGCCCTTGTCGCGTGATGCGGTATGCAGACACAGTACAAGCAGCACACTAGAACACAGAATAAGAATCTACGTTGATGCAATCGGCCAGTAAGAAGAGCTACATTTCAAGTTTTAGTTATCGATTAATGAATTATTGGGCGGTTTGGTGCCTTGGACCAGACCGAGGACCTTAAGATTTTGCATGAACCGAGGACTGGCAGCCAGGTAACACGAGAATTTGTGTAAAGTGTTAATATGTAGTAAAAACCCAAGAAAATCTCCCGTTTCCGTCATTTACTATCGAATCGACATAACGCCAGATCGTCACAGTGGTCGCATTTCTCTCTGAAACGGTTACATTTATCGTCTGCAAGCCCTTGTCGCGTGATGCGGTATGCAGACACAGTACAAGCAGCACACTAGAACACAGAATAAGAATCTACGTTGATGCAATCGGCCAGTAAGAAGAGCTACATTTGAAGTTTTAGTTATCGATTAATGAATTATTGGGCGGTTTGGTGCCTTGGACCAGACCGAGGACCTTAAGATTTTGCATGAACCGAGGAATGGCAGCCAGGTATCACGAGAAATTGTGTAAAGTGTTAATATGTAGTAAAACCCTAAGAAAATCTCCCGTTTCCGTCATTTACTATCGAATCGACATAACGCCAGATCGTCACAGTGGTCGCTTTTCTCTCTGAAACGGTTACATTTATCGTCTGCAAGCCCTTGTCGCGTGATGCGGTATGCAGAGTCACTACAAGCGGCATAGTAGAACACTGAAGAAGCATCTAAGTTTCACGTTATGTCGCATCACGCGACAAGGGCTTGCAGACGATAAATGTTGTAAATTTCAAGTTTTAGTTACCGATTAATGAATTATTGGGCTGTTTGGTGCCTTGGACCAGACCGAGGACCTTAAGATTTTGCATGAACCGAGGACTGGCAGCCAGGTAACACGAGAAATTGTGTAATGTGTTAATATGTAGTAAAAACCTAAGAAAATCTCCCGTTTCCGTCATTTACTATCGAATCGACATTTCAAATTTTAGTTATCGAAAATTGAATTATTGGCCGGTTTGGTGCCTTGGACCAGACCGAGGACCTTAAGATTTTGCAAGAACCGAGGACTGGCAGCCACGTAACACGAGAAAATGTGGAAAGTGTTAATATGTAGTAAAAATATAAGAAAATCTCCCGTATCCGTCATTTACTATCGAATCGACATAACGCCAGATCGTCACAGTGGTCGCTTTTCTCTCCGAAACAGTTACATCTATCGTCTGCATGCCCTTGTCGCGTGATGCGGTATGCAGAGTCACTACAAGCGGCATAGTAGAACACTGAAGAAGCATCTAAGTTTATGCAATCGCCCAGTAAGAAGAGCTACATTTCAAGTTTTAGTTATCGATTAATGAATTATTGGGCGGTTTGGTGCCTTGGACCAGACCGAGGACCTTAAGATTTTGCATGATCCGAGGACTGGCAGCCAGGTAACACGAGAAATTGTGTAAAGTGTTAATATGTAGTAAAAACCTAAGAAAATCTCCCGTTTCCGTCATCTACTATCGAATCGACATAACGCCAGATCGTCACAGTGGTCGCTTTTCTCTCTAAAACGGTTACATTTATCGTCTGCAAGCCCTTGTCGCGTGATGCGGTATGCAGACACAGTACAAGCAGCACACTAGAACACAGAATAAGAATCTACGTTGATGCAATCGGCCAGGAAGATGAGCTATTTTCATGTTTTAGTTATCAATTAATGAATTATTGGGCGGTTTGGTGCCTTGGACCAGACCGAGGACCTTAAGATTTTGCATGAACCGAGGACTGGCAGCCAGGTAACACGAGAAATTGTGTAAAGTGTTAATATGTAGTAAAAACCTAAGAAAATCTCCCGTTTCCGTCATTTACTATCGAATCGACATAACGCCAGATCGTCACAGTGGTCGCTTTTCTCTCTGAAACGGTTACATTTATCGTCTGCAAGCCCTTGTCGCGTGATGCGGTATGCAGACGCAGTACAAGCAGCACACTAGAACACAGAATAAGAATCTACGTTGATGCAATCGGCCAGGAAGAAGAGCTACATTTCAAGTTTTAGTTATCGATTAATGAATTATTGGGCGGTTTGGTGCCTTGGACCAGACCGAGGACCTTAAGATTTTGCATGAACCGAGGACTGGCAGCCAGGTAACACGAGAAATTGTGTAAAGTGTTAATATGTAGTAAAAACCTAAGAAAATCTCCCGTTTCCATCATTTACTATCGAATCGACATAACGCCAGATCGTCACAGTGGTCGCTTTTCTCTCTGAAACGGTTACATTTATCGTCTGCAAGCCCTTGTCGCGTAATGCGGTATGCAGACACAGTACAAGCAGTGTTACCTGGCTGCCAGTCCTCGGTTCATGCAAAATCTTAAGGTCCTCGGTCTGGTCCAAGGCACCAAACCGACCAATAATTCATTAATCGATAACTAAAACTTGAAATGTAGCTCTTCTTACTGGGCGATTGCATAAACTTAGATGCTTCTTAAGTGTTCTACTATGCCACTTGTAGTGACTCTGCATACCGCATCACGCGACAAGGGCTTGCAGACGATAAATGTAACCGTTTCAGAGTAAAAAGCCAGGTAACACGAGAAATTGTGTAAAGTGTTAATATGTAGTATAAACCTAAGAAAATCTCCCGTTTCCGTCATTTACTATCGAATCGACATAACGCCAGATCGTCACAGTGGTCGCTTTTCTCTCTGAAACGGTTACATTTATCGTCTGCAAGCTAATGACGGAAACGGGAGATTTTCTTAGGTTTTTACTACATATTAACACTTTACACAATTTCTCGTGTTACCTGGCTGCCAGTCCTCGGTTCATGCAAAATCTTAAGGTCCTCGGTCTGGTCCAAGGCACCAAACCGCCCAATAATTCATTAATCGATTACTACCACTTGAAATTTACAACATTTATCGTCTGCAAGCCCTTGTCGCGTGATGCGACATAACGTGAAACTTAGATGCTTCTTCAGTGTTCTACTATGCCGCTTGTAGTGACTCTGCATACCGCATCACGCGACAAGGGCTTGCAGACGATAAATGTAACCGTTTCAGAGAGAAAAGCGACCACTGTGACGATCTGGCGTTATGTCGATTCGATAGTAAATGACGGAAACGGGAGATTTTCTAGGGTTTTTACTACATATTAACACTTTACACAATTTCTCGTGTTACCTGGCTGCCAGTCCTCGGTTCATGCTGAATCTTAAGGTCCTCGGTCTGGTCCAAGGCACCAAACCGCCCAATAATTCATTAATCGATAACTAAATCTTGAAATGTAGCTCTTCTTACTGGCCGATTGCATCAACGTAGATTCCTATTCTGTGTTCTAGTGTGCTGCTTGTACTGTGTCTGCATACCGCATCACGCGACAAGGGCTTGCAGACGATAAATGTAACCGTTTCAGAGAGAAAAGCGACCACTGTGACGATCTGGCGTTATGTCGATTCGATAGTAAATGACGGAAACGGGAGATTTTCTTAGGTTTTTACTACATATTAACACTTTACACAATTTCTCGTGTTACCTGGCTGCCAGTCCTCGGTTCATGCAAAATCTTAAGGTCCTCGGTCTGGTCCAAGGCACCAAACCGCCCAATAATTCATTAATCGATAACTAAAACTTGAAATGTAGCTCTTCTTACTGGCCGATTGCATCAACGTAGATTCTTATTCTGTGTTCTAGTGTGCTGCTTGTACTGTGTCTGCATACCGCATCACGCGACAAGGGCTTGCAGACGATAAATGTAACCGTTTCAGAGAGAAAAGCGACCACTCTGACGATCTGGCGTTATGTCGATTCGATAGTAAATGACGGAAACGGGAGATTTTCTTGGGTTTTTACTACATATTAACACTTTACACAATTTCTCGTGTTACCTGGCTGCCAGTCCTCGGTTCATGCAAAATCTTAAGGTCCTCGGTCTGGTCCAAGGCACCAAACCGCCCAATAATTCATTAATCGATAACTAAAACTTGAAATGTAGCTCTTCTTACTGGCCGATTGCATCAACGTAGATTCTAATTCTGTGTTCAAGTGTGCTGCTTGTACTGTGTCTGCATACCGCATCACGCGACAAGGGCTTGCAGACGATAAATGTAACCGTTTCAGAGAGAAAAGCGACCACTGTGACGATCTGGCGTTATGTCGATTCGATAGTAAATGACGGAAACGGGAGATTTTCTTAGGTTTTTACTACATATTAACACTTTACACAATTTCTCGTGTTACCTGGCTGCCAGTCCTCGGTTCATGCAAAATCTTAAGGTCCTCGGTCTGGTCCAAGGCACCAAACCGCCCAATAATTCATTAATTGATAACAAAAACTTGAAATGTAGCTCTTCTTACTGGGCGATTGCATAAACTTAGATGCTTCTTCAGTGTTCTACTATGCCGCTTGTAGTGACTCTGCATACCGCATCACGCGACAAGGGCTTGCAGACGATAAATGTAACCGTTTCAGAGAGAAAAGCGACCACTGTGACGATCTGGCGTTATGTCGATTCGATAGTAAATGACGGAAACGGGAGATTTTCTTAGGTTTGTACTACATATTAACACTTTCCACATTTTCTCGTGTTACGTGGCTGCCAGTCCTCGGTTCATGCAAAATCTTAAGGTCCTTGGTCATGTCAAAGGCATTAAACCGGCCAATAATTCAATTTTCGATAACTAAAATTTGAAGTGTAGCTCTTCTTTTTGGCCGATTGCATAAACGTAGATTCTTATTCTGTGTTCTAGTGTGCTGCTTGTACCGTGTCTGCATACCGCAGCACGCGACAAGGGCTTGCAGACGATAAATGTAACCGTTTCAGAGAGAAATGCGACCAATGTGACGACCTGGCGTTATGTCGATTCCATAGTAAATGACGGAAACGGGAGATTTTCTTAGGTTTTTACTACATATTAACACTTTACACAATTTCTCGTGTTACCTGGCTGCCAGTCCTCGGTTCATGCAAAATCTTAAGGTCCTCGGTCTGGTCCAAGGCACCAAACCGACCAATAATTCATTAATCGATAACTAAAACTTGAAATGTAGCTCTTCTTACTGGGCGATTGCATAAACTTAGATGCTTCTTCAGTGATCTACTATGCCGCTTGTAGTGACTCTGCATACCGCATCACGCGACAAGGGCTTGCAGACGATAAATGTAACCGTTTCAGAGAGAAAAGCGACCACTGTGACGATCTGGCGTTATGTCGATTCGATAGTAAATGAGGGAAACGGGAGATTTTCTTAGGTTTTTACTACATATTAACACTTTACACAATTTCTCGTGTTACCTGGCTGCCAGTCCTCGGTTCATGCAAAATCTTAAGGTCCTCGGTCTGGTCCAAGGCACCAAACCGCCCAATAATTCATTAATCGATAACTAAAACTTGAAATGTAGCTCTTCATACTGGCCGATTGCACCAACGTAGACTCTTATTCTGTGTTCTAGTGTGCTGCTTGTACTGTGTCTGCATACCGCATCACGCGACAAGGGCTTGCAGACGATAAATGTAACCGTTTCAGAGAGAAAAGCGACCAATGTGACGATCTGGCGTTATGTCGATTCGATAGTAAATGACGGAAACGGGAGATTTTCTTAGGTTTTTACTACATATTAACGCTTTACACAATTTCTCGTGTTACCTGGCTGCCAGTCCTCGGTTCATGCAATATCTTAAGGTCCTCGGTCTGGTCCAAGGCACCAAACCGCAAAATAATTCATTAATCGATAACTAAAACTTGAAATGTAGCTCTTCTTACTGGCCGATTGCATCAACGTAGATTCTTATTCTGTGTTCTAGTGTGCTGCTTGTACTGTGTCTGCATACCGCATCACGCGACAAGGGCTTGCAGACGATAAATGTAACCGTTTCAGAGAGAAAAGCGACCAATGTGACGATCTGGCGTTATGTCGATTCGATAGTAAATGACGGAAACGGGAGATTATCTTAGGTTTTTACTACATATTAACACTTTACACAATTTCTCGTGTTACCTGGCTGCCAGTCCTCGGTTCATGCAAACTCTTAAGGTCCTCGGTCTGGTCCAAGGCACCAAACCGGCCAATAATTCATTAATCGATAACCAAAACTTGAAATGTAGCTCTTCTTACTGGCCGATTGCATCAACGTAGATTCTTATTCTGTGTTCTAGTGTGCTGCTTGTACTGTGTCTGCATACCGCATCACGCGACAAGGGCTTGCAGACGATAAATGTAACCGTTTCAGAGAGAAAAGCGACCAATGTGACGATCTGGCGTTATGTCGATTCGATAGTAAATGACGGAAACGGTAGATTTTCTTGGGTTTTTACTACATATTAACACTTTACACAATTTCTCGTGTTACCTGGCTGCCAGTCCTGGGTTCATGCAAATTCTTAAGGTCCTCGGTCTGGTCCAAGGCACCAAACCGCCCAATAATTCATTAATCGATAACTAAAACTTGAAATGTAGCTCTTCTTCCTGGCCGATTGCATCAACGTAGATTCTTATTCTGTGTTCTAGTGTGCTGCTTCTACTGTGTCCGCATACCGCATCACGCGACAAGGGCTTGCAGACGATAAATGTAACCGTTTCAGAGAGAAAAGCGACCAATGTGACGATCTGGCGTTATGTCGATTCGATAGTAAATGAGGGAAACGGGAGATTTTCTTAGGTTTTTACTACATATTAACACTTTACACAATTTCTCATGTTACCTGGCTGCCAGTCCTCGGTTCATGCAAAATCTTAAGGTCCTCGGTCTGGTCCAAGGCACCAAACCGCCCAATAATTCATTAATCGATAACTAAAACTTGAAATGTAGCTCTTCTTACTGGGCGATTGCATAAACTTAGATGCTTCTTCAGTGTTCTACTATGCCGCTTGTAGTGACTCTGCATACCGCATCACGCGACAAGGGCTTGCAGACGATAAATGTAACCGTTTCAGAGAGAAAAGCGACCACAGTGACGATCTGGCGTTATGTCGATTCGATAGTAAATGACGGAAACGGGAGATTTTCTTGGGTTTTTACTACATATTCACACTTTACACAATTTCTCGTGTTACCTGGCTGCCAGTCCTCGGTTCATGCAAAATCTTAAGGTCCTCGTTCTGGTCCAAGGCACCAAACCGCCCAATAGTTCATTAATCGATAACTAAAACTTGAAATGTAGCTCTTCTTCCTGGCCGATTGCATCAACGTAGATTCTTATTCTGTGTTCTAGTGTGCTGCTTGTACTGTGTCTGCATACCGCATCACGCGACAAGGGCTTGCAGACGATAAATGTAACCGTTTCAGAGAGAAAAGCGACCACTGTGACGATCTGGCGTTATGTCGATTCGATAGTAAATGACGGAAACGGGAGATTTTCTTAGGTTTTTACTACATATTAACACTTTACACAATTTCTCGTGTTACCTGGCTGCCAGTCCTCGGTTCATGCAAAATCTTAAGGTCCTCGGTCTGGTCCAAGGCACCAAACCGCCCAATAATTTATTAATCGATAACTAAAACTTGAAATGTAGCTCTTCTTACTGGCCGATTGCATCAACGTAGATTCTTATTCTGTGTTCTAGTGTGCTGCTTGTATTGTGTCTGCATACCGCATCAGGCGACAAGGGCTTGCAGACGATAAATGTAACCGTTTCAGAGAGAAAAGCGACCACTGTGACGATCTGGCGTTATGTCGATTCGATAGTAAATGACGGAAACGGGAGATTTTCTTGGGTTTTTAATACATTTTAACACTTTACACAATTTCTCGTGTTACCTGGATGCCAGTCCTCGGTTCATGCAAAATCTTAAGGTCCTCGGTCTGGTCCAAGGCACCAAACCGCCCAATAATTCATTAATCGATAACTAAAATTTGAAATGTAGCTCTTCTTACTGGGCGATTGATCAACGTAGATTCTTATTCTGTGTTCTAGTGTGCTGCTTGTACTGTGTCTGCATACCGCATCACGCGACAAGGGCTTGCAGACGATAAATGTAACCGTTTCAGAGAGAAAAGCGACTAATGTGACGATCTGGCGTTATGTCGATTCGATAGTAAATGACGGAAACGGGAGATTTTCTTAGGTTTTTACTACATATTAACACTTTACACAATTTCTCGTGTTACCTGGCTGCCAGTCCTCGGTTCATGCAAAATCTTAAGGTCCACGGTCTGGTCCAAGGCACCAAACCGCCCAATAATTCATTAATCGATAACTAAAACTTGAAATGAAGCTCTTCTTACTGGGCGATTGCATAAACTTAGATGCTTCTTCAGTGTTCTACTATGCCGCTTGTAGTGTCTCTGCATACCGAATCACGCGACAAGGGCTTGCAGACGATAAATGTAACCGTTTCAGAGAGAAAAGCGACCACTGTGACGATCTGGCGTTATGTCGATTCGATAGTAAATGAGGGAAACGGTAGATGTTCTTGGGATTTTACTACATATTAACACTTTACACAATTTCTCGTGTTACCTGGCTGCCAGTCCTGGGTTCATGCAAATTCTTAAGGTCCTCGGTCTGGTCCAAGGCACCAAACCGCCCAATAATTCATTAATCGATAACTAAAACTTGAAATGTAGCTCTTCTTCCTGGCCGATTGCATCAACGTAGATTCTTATTCTGTGTTCTAGTGTGCTGCTTCTACTGTGTCTGCATACCGCATCACGCGACAAGGGCTTGCAGACGATAAATGTAACCGTTTCAGAGAGAAAAGCGACCAATGTGACGATCTGGCGTTATGTCGATTCGATAGTAAATGACGGAAACGGGAGATTTTCTTAGGTTTTTACTACATATTAACACTTTACACAATTTCTCGTGTTACCTGGCTGCCAGTCCTCGGTTCATGCAAAATCTTAAGGTCCTCGGTCTGGTCCAAGGCACCAAACCGCCCAATAATTCATTAATCGATAACTAAAACTTGAAATGTAGCTCTTCTTACTGGGCGATTGCATAAACTTAGATGCTTCTTCAGTGTTCTACTATGCCGCTTGTAGTGACTCTGCATACCGCATCACGCGACAAGGGCTTGCAGACGATAAATGTAACCGTTTCAGAGAGAAAAGCGACCACAGTGACGATCTGGCGTTATGTCGATTCGATAGTAAATGACGGAAACGGGAGATTTTCTTGGGTTTTTACTACATATTAACACTTTACACAATTTCTCGTGTTACCTGGCTTCCAGTCCTCGGTTCATGCAAAATCTTAAGGTCCTCGTTCTGGTCCAAGGCACCAAACCGCCCAATAGTTCATTAATCGATAACTAAAACTTGAAATGTAGCTCTTCTTCCTGGCCGATTGCATCAACGTAGATTCTTATTCTGTGTTCTAGTGTGCTGCTTGTACTGTCTCTGCATACCGCATCACGCGACAAGGGCTTGCAGACGATAAATGTAACCGTTTCAGAGAGAAAAGCGACCACTGTGACGATCTGGCGTTATGTCGATTCGATAGTAAATGACGGAAACGGGAGATTTTCTTAGGTTTTTACTACATATTAACACTTTACACAATTTCTCGTGTTACCTGGCTGCCAGTCCTCGGTTCATGCAAAATCTTAAGGTCCTCGGTCTGGTCCAAGGCACCAAACCGCCCAATAATTTATTAATCGATAACTAAAACTTGAAATGAAGCTCTTCATACTGGCCGATTGCATCAACGTAGATTCTTATTCTGTGTTCTAGTGTGCTGCTTGTATTGTGTCTGCATACCGCATCAGGCGACAAGGGCTTGCAGACGATAAATGTAACCGTTTCAGAGAGAAAAGCGACCACTGTGACGATCTGGCGTTATGTCGATTCGATAGTAAATGACGGAAACGGGAGATTTTCTTGGGTTTTTACTACATATTAACACTTTACACAATTTCTCGTGTTACCTGGCTGCCAGTCCTCGGTTCATGCAAAATCTTAAGGTCCTCGGTCTGGTCCAAGGCACCAAAGCGCCCAATAATTCATTAATCGATAACTAAATTTTGAAATGTTGCTCTTCTTACTGGGCGATTGCATCAACGTAGATTCTTATTCTGTGTTCTAGTGTGCTGCTTGTACTGTGTCTGCATACCGCATCACGCGACGAGGGCTTGCAGACGATAAATGTAACCGTTTCAGAGAGAAAAGCGACCAATGTGACGATCTGGCGTTATGTCGATTCGATAGTAAATGACGGAAACAGGAGATTTTCTTAGGTTTTTACTACATATTAACACTTTACACAATTTCTCGTGTTACCTGGCTGCCAGTCCTCGGTTCATGCAAAATCTTAAGGTCCTCGGTCTGGTCCAAGGCACCAAACCGCCCAATAATTCATTAATCGATAACTAAAACTTGAAATGAAGCTCTTCTTACTGGGCGATTGCATAAACTTAGATGCTTCTTCAGTGTTCTACTATGCCGCTTGTAGTGCCTCTGCATACCGAATCACGCGACAAGGGCTTGCAGACGATAAATGTAACCGTTTCAGGGAGAAAAGCGACCACTGTGACGATCTGGCGTTATGTCGATTCGATAGTAAATGACGGAAACGGGAGATTTTCTTGGGTTTTTACTACATATTAACACTTTACACAATTTCTCGTTTTACCTGGCTGCCAGTCCTCGGTTCATGCAAAATCTTAAGGTCCTCGGTCTGGTCCAAGGCACCAAACCGCCCAATAATTCATTAATCGATAACTAAAACTTGAAATGTAGCTCTTCTTACTGGCCGATTGCATCAACGTAGATTCTTATTCTGTGTTCTAGTGTGCTGCTTGTACTGTGTCTGCATACCGCATCACGCGACAAGGGCTTGCAGACGATAAATGTAACCGTTTCAGAGAGAAAAGCGACCACTGTGACGATCTGGCGTTATGTCGATTCGATAGTAAATGACGGAAACTGGAGATTTTCTTAGGTTTTTACTACATATTAACACTTTACACAATTTCTCGTGTTACCTGGCTGCCAGTCCTCGGTTCATGCAAAATCTTAAGGTCCTCGGTCTGGTCCAAGGCACCAAACCGCCCAATAATTCATTAATCGATAACTAAAACTTGACATCTAGCTCTTCTTACTGGGCGATTGCATAAACTTAGATGCTTCTTCAGTGTTCTACTATGCCGCTTGTAGTGACTCTGCATACCGCATCACGCGACAAGGGCTTGCAGACGATAAATGTAACCGTTTCAGAGAGAAAAGCGACCACTGTGACGATCTGGCGTTATGTCGATTCGATAGTAAATGACGGAAACCCGAGATTTTCTTAGGTTTTTACTACATATTAACACTTTCCACATTTTCTCGTGTTACGTGGCTGCCAGTCCTCGGTTCATGCAAAATCTTAAGGTCCTTGGTCATGTCAAAGGCATTAAACCGGCCAATAATTCAAATTTTCGATAACTAAAATTTGAAGTGTAGCTCTTCTTTTTGGCCGATTGCATCAACGTAGATTCTTATTCTGTGTTCTAGTGTGCTGCTTGTACTGTGTCTGCATACCGCAGCACGCGACAAGGGCTTGCAGACGATAAATGTAACCGTTTCAGAGAGAAATGCGACCAATGTGACGATCTGGCGTTATGTCGATTCGATAGTAAATGACGGAAACGGGAGATTTTCTAAGGTTTTTACTACATATTAACACTTTACACAATTTCTCGTGTTACCTGCCTGCAAGTCATCGGTTCATGCAAAATCTTAAGGTCCTCGGTCTGGTCCAAGGCACCAAACCGACCAATAATTCATTAATCGATAACTAAAACTTGAAATGTAGCTCTTCTTACTGGGCGATTGCATAAACTTAGATGCTTCTTCAGTGATCTACTATGCCGCTTGTAGTGACTCTGCATACCGCATCACGCGACAAGGGCTTGCAGACGATAAATGTAACCGTTTCAGAGAGAAAAGCGACCACTCTGACGATCTGGCGTTATGTCGATTCGATAGTAAATGAGGGAAACGGGAGATTTTCTTAGGTTTTTACTACATATTAACACTTTACACAATTTCTCGTGTTACCTGGCTGCCAGTCCTCGGTTCATGCAAAATCTTAAGGTCCTCGGTCTGGTCCAAGGCACCAAACCGCCCAATAATTCATTAATCGATAACTAAAACTTGAAATGTAGCTCTTCATACTGGCCGATTGCACCAACGTAGACTCTTATTCTGTGTTCTAGTGTGCTGCTTGTACTGTGTCTGCATACCGCATCACGCGACAAGGGCTTGCAGACGATAAATGTAACCGTTTCAGAGAGAAAAGCGACCAATGTGACGATCTGGCGTTATGTCGATTCGATAGTAAATGACGGAAACGGGAGATTTTCTTAGGTTTTTACTACATATTAACACTTTACACAATTTCTCGTGTTACCTGGCTGCCAGTCATCGGTTCATGCAAAATCTTAAGGTCCTCGGTCTGGTCCAAGGCACCAAACCGCCCAATAAGTCATTAATCGATAACTAAAACTTGAAATGTAGCTCTTCTTACTGGGCGATTGCATAAACTTAGATGCTTCTTCAGTGTTCTACTATGCCGCTTGTAGTGACTCTGCATACCGCATCACGCGACAAGGGCTTGCAGACGATAAATGTAACCGTTTCAGAGAGAAAAGCGACCACTGTGACGATCTTGCGTTATGTCGATTCGATAGTAAATGACGGAAACGGGAGATTTTCTAGGGTTTTTACTACATATTAACACTTTACACAATTTCTCGTGTTACCTGGCTGCCAGTCCTCGGTTCATGCAAAATCTTAAGGTCCTCGGTCTGGTCCAAGGCACCAAACCGCCCAATAATTCATTAATCGATAACTAAAACTTGAAATGTAGCTCTTCTTACTGGGCGATTGCATAAACTTAGATGCTTCTTCAGTGTTCTAGTGTGCTGCTTGTACTGTGTCTGCATACCGCATCACGCGACAAGGGCTTGCAGACGATAAATGTAACCGTTTCAGAGAGAAAAGCGACCAATGTGACGATCTGGCGTTATGTCGATTCGATAGTAAATGACGGAAACGGGAGATATTCTTAGGTTTTTACTACATATTAACACTTTACACAATTTCTCGTGTTACCTGGCTGCCAGTCCTCGGTTCATGCAAAATCTTAAGGTCCTCGGTCTGGTCCAAGGCACCAAACCGCCCAATAATTCATTAATCGATAACTAAAACTTGAAATGTAGCTCTTCTTACTGGCCGATTGCATCAACGTAGATTCTTATTCTGTGTTCTAGTGTGCTGCTTGTACTGTGTCTGCATACCGCATCACGCGACAAGGGCTTGCAGACGATAAATGTAACCGTTTCAGAGAGAAAAGCGACCAATGTGACGATCTGGCGTTATGTCGATTCGATAGTAAATGACGGAAACGGGAGATTTTCTTAGGTTTTTACTACATACTAACACTTTACACAATTTCTCGTGTTACCTGGCTGCCAGTCATCGGTTCATGCAAAATCTTAAGGTCCTCGGTCTGGTCCAAGGCACCAAACCTACCAATAATTCATTAATCGATAACTAAAACTTGAAATGTAGCTCTTCTTACTGGGCGATTGCATAAACTTAGATGCTTCTTCAGTGATCTACTATGCCGCTTGTAGTGACTCTGCATACCGCATCACGCGACAAGGGCTTGCAGACGATAAATGTAACCGTTTCAGAGAGAAAAGCGACCACTGTGACGATCTGGCGTTATGTCGATTCGATAGTAAATGAGGGAAACGGGAGATTTTCTTAGGTTTTTACTACATATTAACACTTTACACAATTTCTCGTGTTACCTGGCTGCCAGTCCTCGGTTCATGCAAAATCTTAAGGTCCTCGGTCTGGTCCAAGGCACCAAACCGCCCAATAATTCATTAATCGATAACTAAAACTTGAAATGTAGCTCTTCATACTGGCCGATTGCATCAACGTAGACTCTTATTCTGTGTTCTAGTGTGCTGCTTGTACTGTGTCAGCATACCGCATCACGCGACAATTGCTTGCAGACGATAAATGTAACCGTTTCAGAGAGAAAAGCGACCAATGTGACGATCTGGCGTTATGTCGATTCGATAGTAAATGACGTAAACGGGAGATTTTCTTGGGTTTTTACTACATATTAACACTTTACACAATTTCTCGTGTTACCTGGCTGCCAGTCCTCGGTTCATGCAAAATCTTAAGGTCCTCGGTCTGGTCCAAGGCACCAAACCGCCCAATAATTCATTAATCGATAACTTAAACTTGAAATGCAGCTCTTCTTACTGGGCGATTGCATAAACTTAGATGCTTCTTCAGTGTTCTACTATGCCGCTTGTAGTGACTCTGCATACCGCATCACGCGACAAGGTCTTGCAGACGATAAATGTAACCGTTTCAGAGAGAAAAGCGACCACTGTGACTATCTGGCGTTATGTCGATTCGATAGTAAATGAGGGAAACGGGAGATTTTCTTGGGTTTTTACTACATATTAACACTTTACACAATTTCTCGTGTTACCTGGCTGCCAGTCCTCGGTTCATGCAAAATCTTAAGGTCCTCGGTCTGGTCCAAGGCACCAAACCGCCCAATAATTCATTAATCGATAACTAAAACTTGAAATGTAGCTCTTCATACTGGCCGATTGCATCAACGTAGACTCTTATTCTGTGTTCTAGTGTGCTGCTTGTACTGTGTCTGCATACCGCATCACGCGACAAGGGCTTGCAGACGATAAATGTAACCGTTTCAGAGAGAAAAGCGACCAATGTGACGATCTGGCGTTATGTCGATTCGATAGTAAATGACGGAAACGGGAGATTTTCTTAGGTTTTTACTACATATTAACACTTTACACAATTTCTCGTGTTACCTGGCTGCCAGTCCTCGGTTCATGCAAAATCTTAAGGACCTCGGTCTGGTCCAAGGCACCAAACCGCCCAATAATTCATTAATCGATAACTAAATC
Source organism: Schistocerca cancellata (assembly GCF_023864275.1). Lineage (NCBI taxonomy): Eukaryota > Metazoa > Arthropoda > Insecta > Orthoptera > Acrididae > Schistocerca > Schistocerca cancellata. The sequence goes on from NW_026047150.1 coordinate 5,743,324, forward strand.
TTGAACTGCAGCTCTTCTTACTGGGCGATTGCATAAACTTAGATGCTTCTTCAGTGTTCTACTATGCCGCTTGTAGTGACTCTGCATACCGCATCACGCGACAAGGGCTTGCAGACGATAAATGTAACCGTTTCAGAGAGAAAAGCGACCACTGTGACGATCTGGCGTTATGTCGATTCGATAGTAAATGACGGAAACGGGAGATTTTCTTGGGTTTTTACTACATATTAACACTTTACACAATTTCTCGTGTTACCTGGCTGCCAGTCCTCGGTTCATGCAAAATCTCAAGGTCCTCGGTCTGGTCCAAGGCACCAAACCGCCCAATAATTCATTAATCGATAACTAAAACTTGAAATGTAGCTCTTCTTCCTGGCCGATTGCATCAACGTAGATTCTTATTCTGTGTTCTAGTGTGCTGCTTGTACTGTGTCTGCATACCGCATCACGCGACAAGGGCTTGCAGACGATAAATGTAACCGTTTCAGAGAGAAAAGCAACCATTTTGACTATCTGGAGTTATGTCGATTCGATAGTAAATAACGGAAACAGGAGATTATCTTATGTTTTTAATACATATTAACGCTTTCCACATTTTCTCGCGTTACGTGGCTGCCAGTCCTCGGTTCATGCAAAATCTTAAGGTCCTCGGTCATGTCAAAGGCATTAAACCGGCCAATAATTCAATTTACGATAACTAAAACTTGAAGTGTAGATCTTCTTTTTGGCCGATTGCATCAAAATAGATTCTTATTCTGTGTTCTAATGAGCTGCTTGTACTGTGTCTGCATACCGCAGCACGCGACAAGGGCTTGCAGACGATAAATGTAACCGTTTCAGAGAGAAAAGCGACCAATGTGACGATCTGGCGTTATGTCGATTCGATAGTAAATGACGGAAACGGGAGATTTTCTTAGGTTTTTACTACATATTAACACTTTACACAATTTCTCGTGTTACCTGGCTGCCAGTCCTCGGTTCATGCAAAATCTTAAGGTCCTCGGTCTGGTCCAAGGCACCAAACCGCCCAATAATTCATTAATCGATAACTAAAACTTGAAATGTAGCTCTTCTTACTGGGCGATTGCATAAACTTAGATGCTCCTTCAGTGTTCTACTATGCCGCTTGTAGTGACTCTGCATACCGCATCACGCGACAAGGGCTTGCAGACGATAAATGTAACCGTTTCAGAGAGAAAAGCGACCACTGTGACGATCTGGCGTTATGTCGATTTTATAGTAAATGACGGAAACGGGAGATTTTCTTAGGTTTTTACTACATATTAACACTTTACACAATTTCTCGTGTTACCTGGCTGCCAGTCCTCGGTTCATGCAAAATCTTAAGGTCCTCGGTCTGGTCCAAGGCACCAAACCGCCCAATAATTCATTAATCGATAACTAAAACTAGAAATGTAGTTCTTCTTACTTGGCGATTGCATAAACTTAGATGCTTCTTCAGTGTTCTACTATGCCGTTTGTAGTGACTCTGCATACCGCATCACGCGACAAGGGCTTGCAGACGATAAATGTAACCGTTTCAGAGAGAAAAGCGACCACTGTGACGATCTGGCGTTATGTCGATTCGATAGTAAATGACGGAAACGGGAGATTTTCTAGGGTTTTTACTACATATTAACACTTTACACAATTTCTCGTGTTACCTGGCTGCCAGTCCTCGGTTCATGCAAAATCTTAAGGTCCTCGGTCTGGTCCAAGGCACCAAACCGCCCAATAATTCATTAATCGATAACTAAAACTTGAAATGTAGCTCTTCTTACTGGGCGATTGCATAAACTTAGATGCTTCTTCAGTGTTCTAGTGTGCTGCTTGTACTGTGTCTGCATACCGCATCACGCGACAAGGGCTTGCAGACGATAAATGTAACCGTTTCAGAGAGAAAAGCGACCAATGTGACGATCTGGCGTTATGTCGATTCGATAGTAAATGACGGAAACGGGAGATTTTCTTAGGTTTTTACTACATATTAACACTTTACACAATTTCTCGTGTTACCTGGCTGCCAGTCCTCGGTTCATGCAAAATCTTAAGGTCCTCGGTCTGGTCCAAGGCACCAAACCGCCCAATAATTCATTAATCGATAACTAAAACTTGAAATGTAGCTCTTCTTACTGGCCGATTGCATCAACGTAGATTCTTATTCTGTGTTCTAGTGTGCTGCTTGTACTGTGTCTGCATACCGCATCACGCGACAAGGGCTTGCAGACGATAAATGTAACCGTTTCAGAGAGAAAAGCGACCAATGTGACGATCTGGCGTTATGTCGATTCGATAGTAAATGACGGAAACATGAGATTTTCTTAGGTTTTTACTACCTATTAACACTTTACACAATTTCTCGTGTTACCTGGCTGCCAGTCCTCGGTTCATGCAAAATCTTAAGGTCCTCGGTCTGGTCCAAGGCACCAAACCGCCCAATAATTCAGTAATCGATAACTAAAACTTGAAATGTAGCTCTTCTTACTGGCCGATTGCATCAACGTAGATCCTTATTCTGTGTTCTAGTGTGCTGCTTGTACTGTGTCTGCATACCGCATCACGCGACAAGGGCTTGCAGACGATAAATGTAACCGTTTCAGAGAGAAAAGCGACCACTGTGACGATCTGGCGTTATGTCGATTCGATAGTAAATGACGGAAACGGGAGATTTTCTTAGGTTTTTACTACATATTAACACTTTACACAATTTCTCGTGTTACCTGGCTGCCAGTCCTCGGTTCATGCAAAATCTTAAGGTCCTCGGACTGGTCCAAGGCACCAAACCGCCCAATAATTCATTAATCGATAACTAAAACTTGAAATGTAGCTCTTCATACTGGCTGATTGCATCAACGTAGACTCTTATTCTGTGTTCTAGTGTGCTGCTTGTACTGTGTCTGCATACCGCATCACGCGACAAGGGCTTGCAGACGATAAATGTAACCGTTTCAGAGAGAAAAGCGACCAATGTGACGATCTGGCGTTATGTCGATTCGATAGTAAATGACGGAAACGGGAGTTTTTCTTGGGTTTTTACTACATATTAACACTTTACACAATTTCTCGTGTTACCTGGCTGCCAGTCCTCGGTTCATGCAAAATCTTAAGGTCCTCGGTCTGGTCCAAGGCACCAAACCGCCCAATAATTCATTAATCGATAACTAAAACTTGAACTGCAGCTCTTCTTACTGGGCGATTGCATAAACTTAGATGCTTCTTCAGTGTTCTACTATGCCGCTTGTAGTGACTCTGCATACCGCATCACGCGACAAGGTCTTGCAGACGATAAATGTAACCGTTTCAGAGAGAAAAGCGACCACTCTGACGATCTGGCGTTATGTCGATTCGATAGTAAATGAGGGAAACGGGAGATTTTCTTAGGTTTTTACTACATATTAACACTTTACACAATTTCTCGTGTTACCTGGCTGCCAGTCCTCGGTTCATGCAAGATCTTAAGGTCCTCGGTCTGGTCCAAGGCACCAAACCGCCAATAATTCATTAATCGATAACTAAAACTTGAAATGTAGCTCTTCATACTGGCCGATTGCATCAACGTAGACTCTTATTCTGTGTTCTAGTGTGCTGCTTGTACTGTGTCTGCATACCGCATCACGCGACAAGGGCTTGCAGACGATAAATGTAACCGTTTCAGAGAGAAAAGCAACCATTTTGACTATCTGGAGTTATGTCGATTCGATAGTAAATAACGGAAACAGGAGATTATCTTATATTTTTAATACATATTAACGCTTTCCACAATTTCTCGTGTTACGTGGCTGCCAGTCCTCGGTTCATGCAAAATCTCAAGGTCCTCGGTCATGTCAAAGGCATTAAACCGGCCAATAATTCAATTTACGATAACTAAAATTTGAAGTGTAGATCTTCTTTTGGCCGATTGCATCAAAGTAGATTCTTATTCTGTGTTCTAGTGTGCTGCTTGTACTGTGTCTGCATACCGCATCACGCGACAAGGTCTTGCAGACGATAAATGTAACCGTTTCAGAGAGAAAAGCGACCACTCTGACGATCTGGCGTTATGTCGATTCGATAGTAAATGAGGGAAACGGGAGATTTTCTTGGGTTTTTACTACATATTAACACTTTACACAATTTCTCGTGTTACCTGGCTGCCAGTCCTCGGTTCATGCAAAATCTTAAGGTCCTCGGTCTGGTCCAAGGCACCAAACCGCCCAATAATTCATTAATCGATAACTAAAACTTGAAATGTAGCTCTTCATACTGGCCGATTGCATCAACGTAGACTCTTATTCTGTGTTCTAGTGTGCTGCTTGTACTGTGTCTGCATACCGCATCACGCGACAAGGGCTTGCAGACGATAAATGTAACCGTTTCAGAGAGAAAAGCGACCAATGTGACGATCTGGCGTTATGTCGATTCGATAGTAATTGACGGAAACGGGAGATTTTCTTAGGTTTTTACTACATATTAACACTTTACACAATTTCTCGTGTTACCTGGCTGCCAGTCCTCTGTTCATGCAAAATCTTAAGGTCCTCGGTCTGGTCCAAGGCACCAAACCGCCCAATAATTCATTAATCGATAACTAAAACTTGAAATGTAGCTCTTCTTACTGGGCGATTGCATAAACTTAGATGCTTCTTCAGTGTTCTACTATGCCGCTTGTAGTGACTCTGCATACCGCATCACGCGACAAGGGCTTGCAGACGATAAATGTAACCGTTTCAGAGAGAAAAGCGACCACTGTGACGATCTGGCGTTATGTCGATTCGATAGTAAATGAGGGAAACGGGAGATTTTCTTAGGTTTTTACTACATATTAACACTTTACACAATTTCTCGTGTTACCTGGCTGCCAGTCCTCGGTTCATGCAAGATCTTAAGATCCTCGGTCTGGTCCAAGGCACCAAACCGCCAATAATTCATTAATCGATAACTAAATCTTGAAATGTAGCTCTTCATACTGGCCGATTGCATCAACGTAGACTCTTATTCTGTGTTCTAGTGTGCTGCTTGTACTGTGTCTGCATACCGCATCACGCGACAAGGGCTTGCAGACGATAAATGTAACCGTTTCAGAGAGAAAAGCAACCATTTTGACTATCTGGAGTTATGTCGATTCGATAGTAAATAACGGAAACAGGAGATTATCTTATATTTTTAATACATATTAACGCTTTCCACAATTTCTCGTGTTACGTGGCTGCCAGTCCTCGGTTCATGCAAAATCTCAAGGTCCTCGGTCATGTCAAAGGCATTAAACCGGCCAATAATTCAATTTACGATAACTAAAATTTGAAGTGTAGATCTTCTTTTGGCCGATTGCATCAAAGTAGATTCTTATTCTGTGTTCTAGTGTGCTGCTTGTACTGTGTCTGCATACCGCAGCACGCGACAAGGGCTTGCAGACGATAAATGTAACCGTTTCAGAGAGAAAAGCGACCAATGTGACGATCTGGCGTTATGTCGATTCGATAGTAAATGACGGAAACGGGAGATTTTCTTAGGTTTTTACTACATATTAACACTTTACACAATTTCTCGTGTTACCTGGTTGCCAGTCCTCGGTTCATGCAAAATCTTAAAGTCCTCGGTCTGGTCCAAGGCACCAAACTGCCCAATAATTCATTAATCGATAACTAAAACTTGAAATGTAGCTCTTCTTACTGGGCGATTGCATAAACTTAGATGCTTCTTCGGTGTTCTACTATGCCGCTTGTAGTGACTCTGCATACCGCATCACGCGACAAGGGCTTGCAGACGATAAATGTAACCGTTTCAGAGAGAAAAGCGACAACTGTGACGATCTGGCGTTATGTCGATTCGATAGTAAATGACGGAAACGGGAGATTTTCTTAGGTTTTTACTACATATTAACACTTTACACAATTTCTCGTGTTACCTGGCTGCCAGTCCTCGGTTCATGCAAAATCTTAAGCTCCTCGGTCTGGTCCAAGGCACCAAACCGCCCAATTATTCATTAATCGATAACTAAAACTTGAAATGTAGCTCTACTTACTGGGCGATTGCATAAACTTAGATGCTTCTTAAGTGTTCTGCTATGCCGCTTGTAGTGACTCTGCATACCGCATCACGCGACAAGGGCTTGCAGACGATAAATGTAACCGATTCAGAGAGAAAAGCGACCACTGTGACGATCTGGCGTTATGTCGATTCGATAGTAAATGACGGAAACGGGAGATTTTCTTAGGTTTTTACTACATATTAACACTTTACACAATTTCTCGTGTTACCTGGCTGCCAGTCCTCGGTTCATGCAAAATCTTAAGGTCCTCGGTCTGGACCAAGGCACCAAACCGCCCAATAATTCATTAATCGATAACTAAAACTTGAAATGTAGCTCTACTTACTGGGCGATTGCATAAACTTAGATGCTTCTTAAGTGTTCTGCTATGCCGCTTGTAGTGACTCTGCATACCGCATCACGCGACAAGGGCTTGCAGACGATAAATGTAACCGTTTCAGAGAGAAAAGCGACCACTGTGACGATCTGGCGTTATGTCGATTCGATAGTAAATGACGGAAACGGGAGATTTTCTTGGGTTTTTACTACATATTACAACTATACACAATTTCTCGTGTTACCTGGCTGCCAGTGCTCGGTTCATGCAAAATCTTAAGGTCCTCGGTCTGGTATAAGGCACCAAACCGCCCAATAATTCATTAATCGATAACTAAAACTTGAAATGTAGCTCATTTTCCTGGCCGATTGCATCAACGTAGATTCTTATTCTGTGTTCTAGTGTGCTGCTTGTACTGTGTCTGCATACCGCATCACGCGACAAGGGCTTGCAGATGATAAATGTAACCGTTTCAGAGAGAAAAGCGACCACTGTGACGATCTGGCGTTATGTCGATTCGATAGTAAATGACGGAAACGGGAGATTTTCTTAGGTTTTTACTACATATTAACACTATACACAATTTCTCGTGTTACCTGGCTGCCAGTCCTCGGTTCATGCAAAATCTTAAGGTCCTTGGTCTGGTCCAAGGCACCAAACCGCCCAATAATTCATTAATCGATAACTAAACCTTGAACTGCAGCTCTTCTTACTGGCCGATTGCGTCAACGTAGATTCTTATTCTGTGTTCTAGTGTGCTGCTTGTTCTGTGTCTGCATACCGCATCACGCGACAAGGGCTTGCAGACGATAAATGTAACCGTTTCAGAGAGAAAAGCGACCACTTTGACGATCTGGCGTTATTTCGATTCGATAGTAAATGACGGAAACGGGAGATTTTCTTAGGTTCTTACTACATATTAACACTTTACACAATTTCTCGTGGTACCTGGCTGCCAGTCCTTGGTTCATGCAAAATCTTAAGGTCCTCGGTCTGGTCCAAGGCACCAAACCGCCCAATAATTCATTAATCGATAACTAAAACTTGAAATGTAGCTCTTCTTACTGGCCGATTGCATCAACGTAGATTCTTATTCTGTGTTCTAGTGTGCTGCTTGTACTGTGTCTGCATACCACATCACGCGACAAGGGCTTGCAGACGATAAATGTAACCGTTTCAGAGAGAAAAGCGACCACTGTGACGATCTGCCGTTATGTCGATTCGATAGTAAATGACGGAAACGGGAGATGTTCTTAGGTTTTTAATACATATTAACACTTTACACAATTTCTTGTGTTACCTGGCTGCCAGTACTCGGTTCATGCAAAATCTTAAGATTCTCGGTCTGGTCCAAGGCACCAAACCGCCCAACAATTCATTAATCGATAACTAAAACTTGAACTGCAGCTCTTCTTACTGGGCGATTGCATAAACTTAGATGCTTCTTCAGTGTTCTACTATGCCGCTTGTAGTGACTCTGCATACCGCAATACGCGACAAGGGCTTGCAGACGATAAATGTAAGCGTTTCAGAGAGAAAAGCGACCACTGTGACGATCTGGCGTTATGTCGATTCGATAGTAAATGACGGAAACGGGAGATTTTCTTGGGTTTTTACTACATATTAACACTTTACACAATTTCTCGTGTTACCTGGCTGCCAGTCCTCGGTTCATGCAAAATCTTAAGGTCCTCGGTATGGTCCAAGGCACCAAACCGTCCAATAATTCATTAATCGATAACTAAAACTTGAAATGTAGCTCTTCTTACTGGGCGATTGCATAAACTTAGATGCTTCTTCAGTGTTCTACCATGCCACTTGTAGTGACTCTGCATACCGCATCACGCGACAAGGGCTTGCAGACGATAAATGTAACCGTTTCAGAGAGAAAAGCGACCACTGTGACGATCTGGCGTTATGTCGATTCGATAGTAAATGACGGAAACGGGAGATTTTCTTAGGTTTTTACTACATATTAACACTTTACACAATTTCTCGTGTTACCTGGCTGCCAGTCCTCGGTTCATGCAAAATCTTAAGCTCCTCGGTCTGGTCCAAGGCACCAAACCGCCCAATTATTCATTAATCGATAACTAAAACTTGAAATGTAGCTCTACTTACTGGGCGATTGCATAAACTTAGATGCTTCTTAAGTGTTCTGCTATGCCGCTTGTAGTGACTCTGCATACCGCATCACGCGACAAGGGCTTGCAGACGATAAATGTAACCGATTCAGAGAGAAAAGCGACCACTGTGACGATCTGGCGTTATGTCGATTCGATAGTAAATGACGGAAACGGGAGATTTTCTTAGGTTTTTACTACATATTAACACTTTACACAATTTCTCGTGTTACCTGGCTGCCAGTCCTCGGTTCATGCAAAATCTTAAGGTCCTCGGTCTGGACCAAGGCACCAAACCGCCCAATAATTCATTAATCGATAACTAAAACTTGAAATGTAGCTCTACTTACTGGGCGATTGCATAAACTTAGATGCTTCTTAAGTGTTCTGCTATGCCGCTTGTAGTGACTCTGCATACCGCATCACGCGACAAGGGCTTGCAGACGATAAATGTAACCTTTTCAGAGAGAAAAGCGACCACTGTGACGATCTGGCGTTATGTCGATTCGATAGTAAATGACGGAAACGGGAGATTTTCTTGGGTTTTTACTACATATTACAACTATACACAATTTCTCGTGTTACCTGGCTGCCAGTCCTCGGTTCATGCAAAATCTTAAGGTCCTCGGTCTGGTATAAGGCACCAAACCGCCCAATAATTCATTAATCGATAACTAAAACTTGAAATGTAGCTCATTTTCCTGGCCGATTGCATCAACGTAGATTCTTATTCTGTCTTCTAGTGTGCTGCTTGTACTGTGTCTGCATACCGCATCACGCGACAAGGGCTTGCAGATGATAAATGTAACCGTTTCAGAGAGAAAAGCGACCACTGTGACGATCTGGCGTTATGTCGATTCGATAGTAAATGACGGAAACGGGAGATTTTCTTAGGTTTTTACTACATATTAACACTATACACAATTTCTCGTGTTACCTGGCTGCCAGTCCTCGGTTCATGCAAAATCTTAAGGTCCTCGGTCTGGTCCAAGGCACCAAACCGCCCAATAATTCATTAATCGATAACTAAACCTTGAACTGCAGCTCTTCTTACTGGCCGATTGCGTCAACGTAGATTCTTATTCTGTGTTCTAGTGTGCTGCTTGTTCTGTGTCTGCATACCGCATCACGCGACAAGGGCTTGCAGACGATAAATGTAACCGTTTCAGAGAGAAAAGCGACCACTGTGACGATCTGCCGTTATGTCGATTCGATAGTAAATGACGGAAACGGGAGATGTTCTTAGGTTTTTAATACATATTAACACTTTACACAATTTCTTGTGTTACCTGGCTGCCAGTACTCGGTTCATGCAAAATCTTAAGATTCTCGGTCTGGTCCAAGGCACCAAACCGCCCAACAATTCATTAATCGATAACTAAATCTTGAACTGCAGCTCTTCTTACTGGGCGATTGCATAAACTTAGATGCTTCTTCAGTGTTCTACCATGCCACTTGTAGTGACTCTGCATACCGCATCACGCGACAAGGGCTTGCAGACGATAAATGTAACCGTTTCAGAGAGAAAAGCGACCACTGTGACGATCTGGCGTTATGTCGATTCGATAGTAAATGACGGAAACGGGAGATTTTCTTAGGTTTTTACTACATATTAACACTTTACACAATTTCTCGTGTTACCTGGCTGCCAGTCCTCGGTTCATGCAAAATCTTAAGCTCCTCGGTCTGGTCCAAGGCACCAAACCGCCCAATTATTCATTAATCGATAACTAAAACTTGAAATGTAGCTCTACTTACTGGGCGATTGCATAAACTTAGATGCTTCTTAAGTGTTCTGCTATGCCGCTTGTAGTGACTCTGCATACCGCATCACGCGACAAGGGCTTGCAGACGATAAATGTAACCGATTCAGAGAGAAAAGCGACCACTGTGACGATCTGGCGTTATGTCGATTCGATAGTAAATGACGGAAACGGGAGATTTTCTTAGGTTTTTACTACATATTAACACTTTACACAATTTCTCGTGTTACCTGGCTGCCAGTCCTCGGTTCATGCAAAATCTTAAGGTCCTCGGTCTGGACCAAGGCACCAAACCGCCCAATAATTCATTAATCGATAACTAAAACTTGAAATGTAGCTCTACTTACTGGGCGATTGCATAAACTTAGATGCTTCTTAAGTGTTCTGCTATGCCGCTTGTAGTGACTCTGCATACCGCATCACGCGACAAGGGCTTGCAGACGATAAATGTAACCTTTTCAGAGAGAAAAGCGACCACTGTGACGATCTGGCGTTATGTCGATTCGATAGTAAATGACGGAAACGGGAGATTTTCTTGGGTTTTTACTACATATTACAACTATACACAATTTCTCGTGTTACCTGGCTGCCAGTCCTCGGTTCATGCAAAATCTTAAGGTCCTCGGTCTGGTATAAGGCACCAAACCGCCCAATAATTCATTAATCGATAACTAAAACTTGAAATGTAGCTCATTTTCCTGGCCGATTGCATCAACGTAGATTCTTATTCTGTCTTCTAGTGTGCTGCTTGTACTGTGTCTGCATACCGCATCACGCGACAAGGGCTTGCAGATGATAAATGTAACCGTTTCAGAGAGAAAAGCGACCACTGTGACGATCTGGCGTTATGTCGATTCGATAGTAAATGACGGAAACGGGAGATTTTCTTAGGTTTTTACTACATATTAACACTATACACAATTTCTCGTGTTACCTGGCTGCCAGTCCTCGGTTCATGCAAAATCTTAAGGTCCTCGGTCTGGTCCAAGGCACCAAACCGCCCAATAATTCATTAATCGATAACTAAACCTTGAACTGCAGCTCTTCTTACTGGCCGATTGCGTCAACGTAGATTCTTATTCTGTGTTCTAGTGTGCTGCTTGTTCTGTGTCTGCATACCGCATCACGCGACAAGGGCTTGCAGACGATAAATGTAACCGTTTCAGAGAGAAAAGCGACCACTGTGACGATCTGGCGTTATGTCGATTCGATAGTAAATGACGGAAACGGGAGATTTTCTTAGGTTTTTACTACATATTAACACTTTACACAATTTCTCGTGTTACCTGGCTGCCAGTCCTCGGTTCATGCAAAATCTTAAGGTCCTCGGTCTGGTCCAAGGCACCAAACCGCCCAATAATTCATTAATCGATAACTAAAACTTGAATTGCAGCTCTTCTTACTGGGCGATTGCATAAACTTAGATGCTTCTTCAGTGTCCTACTATGCCGCTTGTAGTGACTCTGCATACCGCATCACGCGACAAGGGCTTGCAGATAATAAATGTAACCGTTTCAGAGAGAAAAGTGACCACTGTGACGATCTGGCGTTATGTCGATTCGATAGTAAATGACGGAAACGGTAGATTTTCTTGGGTTTTTACTACATATTAACACTTTACACAATTTCTCGTGTTACCTGGCTGCCAGTCCTCGGTTCATGCAAAATCTTAAGGTCCTCGGTCTGGTCCAAGGCACCAAACCGCCCAATAATTCATTACTCGATAACTAAAACTTGAAATGTAGCTCTTCTTCCTGGCCGATTGCATCAACGTAGATTCTTATTCTGTGTTCTAGTGTGCTGCTTGTACTGTGTCTGCATACCGCATCACGCGACAAGGGCTTGCAGACGATAAATGTAACCGTTTCAGAGAGGAAAGCGACCAATGTGACGATCTGGCGTTATGTCGATTCGATAGTAAATGACGGAAACGGGAGATTTTCTTAGGTTTTTACTACATATTAACACTTTACACAACTTCTCGTGTTACCTGGCTGCCAGTCCTCGGTTCATGCAAAATCTTAAGGTCCTCGGTCTGGTCCAAGGCACCAAACCGGCCAATAATTCATTAATCGATAACTAAAACTTGAAATGTAGCTCTTCATACTGGCCGATTGCATCAACGTAGATTCTTATTCTGTGTTCTAGTGTGCTGCTTGTACTGTGTCTGCATACCGCATCACGCGACAAGGGCTTGCAGACGATAAATGTAACCGTTTCAGAGAGAAAAGCGACCACTGTGACGATCTGGCGTTATGTCGATTCGATAGTAAATGACGGAAACGGGAGATTTTCTTAGGTTTTTACTACATATTAACACTTTACACAATTTCTCGTGTTACCTGGCTGCCAGTCCTCGGTTCATGCAAAATCTTAAGGTAATCGGTCTGGTCCAAGGCACCAAACCGCCCAATAATTCATTAATCGATAACTAAAACTTGAACTGCAGCTCTTCTTACTGGCAGATTGCATCAACGTAGATTCTTATTCTGTGTTCTAGTGTGCTGCTTGTACTGTGTCTGCATACCGCATCACGCGACAAGGGCTTGCAGACGATAAATGTAACCGATTCAGAGAGAAAAGCGACCACTGTGACGATCTGGCGTTATGTCGATTCGATAGTAAATGACGGACACGGGAGATTTTCTTAGGTTTTTACTACATATTAACACTTTACACAATTTCTCGTGTTACCTGGCTGCCAGTCCTCGGTTCATGCAAAATCTTAAGGTCCTCGGTCTGGTCCAAGGCACCAAACCGCCCAATAATTCATTAATCGATAACTAAAACTTGAAATGTAGCTCTTCTTACTGGCCGATTGCATCAACGTAGATTCTTATTCTGTGTTCTAGTGTGCTGCTTGTAATGTGTCTGCACACCGCATCACGCGACAAGGGCTTGAAGACGATAAATGTAACCGTTTCAGAGAGAAAAGCGACCAATGTGACGATCTGGCGTTATGTCGATTCGATAGTAAATGACGGAAACGGGAGATTTTCTTAGGTTTTTACTACATATTAACACTTTACACAATTTCTCGTGTTACCTGGCTGCCAGTCCTCGGTTCATGCAAAATCTTAAAGTCCTCGGTCTGGTCCAAGGAACCAAACCGCCCAATAATTCATTAATCGATAACTAAAACTTGAAATGCAGCTCTTCTTACTGGGCGATTGCATAAACTTAGATGCTTCTTCAGTGTTCTACTATGCCGCTTGTAGTGACTCTGCATACCGCATCATGCGACAAGGGCTTGCAGACGATAAATGTAACCGTTTCAGAGAGAAAAGCAACCATTTTGACTGTCTGGCGTTATGTCGATTCGATAGTAAATAACGGAAACAGGAGATTATCTTATATTTTTACTACATATTAACACATTCCACATTTTCTCGTGTTACGTGGCTGCCAGTCCTCGGTTCATGCAAAATCTTAAGGTCCTCGGTCATGTCAAAGGCATTAAACCGGCCATTAATTCAATTTTCGATAACTAAAATTTGAAGTGTAGCTCTTCTTTTTGGCCGGTTGCATCAACGTAGAATCTTATTCTGTGTTCTAGTGTGCTGCTTGTACTGTGTCTGCATACCGCATCACGCGACAAGGGCTTGCAGACGATAAATGTAACCGTTTCAGAGAGAAAAGCGACCAATGTGACGATCTGGCGTTATGTCGATTCGATAGTAAATGACGGAAACGGGAGATTTTCTTAGGTTTTTACTACATATTAACACTTTACACAATTTCTTGTGTTACCTGGCTGCCAGTCCTCGGTTCATGCAAAATCTTAAGGTCCTCGGTCTGGTCCAAGGCACCAAACCGCCCAATAATTCATTAATCGATAACTAAAACTTGTAATGTAGCTCTTCTTACTGGGCGATTGCATAAACTTAGATGCTTCTTCAGTGTTCTACTATGCCGCTTGTAGTGACTCCGCATACCGCATCACGCGACAAGGGCTTGCAGACGATAAATGTAACCGTTTCAGAGAGAAAAGCGACCACTGTGACGATCTGGCGTTATGTCGATTCGATAGTAAATGACGGAAACGGGAGATTTTCTTAGGTTTTTACTACATATTAACACTTTACACAATTTCTCGTGTTACCTGGCTGCCAGTCCTCGGTTCATGCAAAATCTTAAGGTCCTCGGTCTGGTCCAAGGCACCAAACCGCCCAATAATTCATTAATCGATAACTAAAACTTGAAATGTAGCTCTTCTTACTGGGCGATTTCATAAACTTAGATGCTTCTTCAGTGTTCTACTATGCCGCTTGTAGTGACTCTGCATACAGCATCACGCGACAAGGTCTTGCAGACGATAAATGTAACCGTTTCAGAGAGAAAAGCGACCACTGTGACGATCTGGCGTTATGTCGATTCGATAGTAAATGACGGAAACGGGAGATTTTCTTGGGTTTTTACTACATATTAACACTTTACACAATTTCTCGTGTTACCTGGCTGCCAGTCCTCGGTTCATGCAAAATCTTAAGGTCCTCGGTCTGGTCCAAGGCACCAAACCGCCCAATAATTCATTAATCGATAACTAAAACTTGAAATGTAGCTCTTCTTCCTGGCCGATTGCATCAACGTAGATTCTTATTCTGTGTTCTAGTGTGCTGCTTGTACTGTGTCTGCATACCGCATCACGCGACAAGGGCTTGCAGACGATAAATGTAACCGTTTCAGAGAGAAAAGCGACCACTGTGACGATCTGGCGTTATGTCGATTCGATAGTAAATGACGGAAACGGGAGATTTTCATAAGTTTTTACTACATATTAACACTTTACACAATTGCTAGTGTTACCTGGCTGCCAGTCCTCGGTTCATGCAAAATCTTAAGGTCCTCGGTCTGGTCCAAGGCACCAAACCGCACAATAATTCATTAATCGAAAACTAAAACTTGAACTGCAGCTCTTCTTACTGGGCGATTGCGTAAACTTAGATGCTTCTTCAGTGTTCTACTATGCCGCTTGTAGTGACTCTGCATACCGCATAACGCGACAAGGGCTTGCAGACGATAAATGTAACCGTTTCAGAGAGAAAAGCGACCACTGTGACGATCTGGCGTTATGTCGATTCGATAGTAAATGACGGAAACGGGAGATTTTCTTGGGTTTTTACTTCATATTAACACTTTACACAATTTCTCGTGTTACCTGGCTGCCAGTCCTCGGTTCATGCAAAATCTTAAGGTCCTCGGTCTGGTCCAAGGCACCAAACCGCCCAATAATTCATTAATCGATAACTAAAACTTGAAATGTAGCTCTTCTTACTGGGCGATTTCATAAACTTAGATGCTTCTTCAGTGTTCTACTATGCCGCTTGTAGTGACTCTGCATACCGCATCACGCGACAAGGTCTTGCAGACGATAAATGTAACCGTTTCAGAGAGAAAAGCGACCACTGTGACGATCTGGCGTTATGTCGATTCGATAGTAAATGACGGAAACGGGAGATTTTCTTGGGTTTTTACTACATATTAACACTTTACACAATTTCTCGTGTTACCTGGCTGCCAGTCCTCGGTTCATGCAAAATCTTAAGGTCCTCGGTCTGGTCCAAGGCACCAAACCGACCAATAATTCATTAATCGATAACTAAAACTTGAAATGTAGCTCTTCTTCCTGGCCGATTGCATCAACGTAGATTCTTATTCTGTGTTCTAGTGTGCTGCTTGTACTGTGTCTGCATACCGCATCACGCGACAAGGGCTTGCAGACGATAAATGTAACCGTTTCAGAGAGAAAAGCGACCACTGTGACGATCTGGCGTTATGTCGATTCGATAGTAAATGACGGAAACGGGAGATTTTCTTAGGTTTTTACAACATATTAACACTTTACAAAAATTCTCGTGTTACCTGGCTGCCAGTCCTCGGTTCATGCAAAATCTTAAGGTCCTTGGTCTGGTCCAAGGCACCAAACCGCCCAATAATTCATTAATCGATACCTAAAACTTGAACTGCAGCTCTTCTTACTGGGCGATTGCATAAACTTAGATGCTTCTTCAGTGTTCTACTATGCCGCTTGTAGTGACTCTGCATACCGCATCACGCGACAAGGGCTTGCAGACGATAAATGTAACCGTTTCAGAGAGAAAAGCGACCACTGTGACGATCTGGCGTTATGTCGATTCGATAGTAAATGACGGAAACGGGAGATTTTCTTGGGTTTTTACTACATATTAACACTTTACACAATTTCTCGTGTTACCTGGCTGCCAGTCCTCGGTTCATGCAAAATCTTAAGGTCCTCGGTCTGGTCCAAGGCACCAAACCGCCCAATAATTCATTAATCGATAACTAAAACTTGAAATGTAGCTCTACTTCTTGGCCGATTGCACTTCATTAATCGATAACTAAAACTTGAAATGTAGCTCTACTTCTTGGCCGATTGCATCAACGTAGATTCTTATTCTGTGTTCTAGTGTGCTGCTTGTACTGTGTCTGCATACCGCATCAGGCGACAAGGGCTTGCAGACGATAAATGTAACCGTTTCAGAGAGAAAAGCAACCATTTTGACTATCTGGAGTTATGTCGATTCGATAGTAAATAACGGAAACAGGAGATTATCTTATATTATTACTACATATTAACACTTTCCACATTTTCTCGTGTTACGTGGCTGCCAGTCCTCGGTTCATGCAAAATCTTAAGGTCCTCGGTCATGTCAAAGGCATTAAACCGGCCAATAATTCAATTTTCGATAACTAAAATTTGAAGTGTAGCTCTTCTTTTTGGCCGATTGCATCAACGTAGATTCTTATTCTGTGTTCTAGTGTGCTGCTTGTACTGTGTCTGCATACCGCAGCACGCGACAAGGGCTTGCAGACGATAAATGTAACCGTTTCAGAGAGAAAAGCGACCAATGTGACGATCTGGCGTTATGTCGATTCGATAGTAAATGACGGAAACGGGAGATTTTCTTAGGTTTTTACTACATATTAACACTTTACACAATTGCTCGTGTTACCTGGCTGCCAGTCCTCGGTTCATGCAAAATCTTAAGGTCCTCGGTCTGGTCCAAGGCACCAAACCGCCCAATAATTCATTAATCGATAACTAAAACTTGAAATGTAGCTCTTCTTACTGGCCGATTGCATCAACGTAGATTCTTATTCTGTGTTCTAGTGTGCTGCTTGTACTGTGTCTGCATACCGCATCACGCGACAAGGGCTTGCAGGCGATAAATGTAACCGTTTCAGAGAGAAAAGCGACCACTGTGACGATCTGGCGTTATGTCGATTCGATAGTAAATGACGGAAACGGGAGATTTTCTTAGGTTTTTACTACATATTAACACTTTACACAATTTCTCGTGTTACCTGGCTGCCAGTCCTCGGTTCATGCAAAATGTTAAGGTCCTCGGTCTGGTCCAAGGCACCAAACCGCCCAATAATTCATTAATCGATAACTAAAACTTGAAATGTAGCTCTTCTTACTGGGCGATTGCATAAACTTAGATGCTTCTTCAGTGTTCTACTATGCCGCTTGTAGTGACTCTGCATACCGCATCACGCGACAAGGGCTTGCAGACGATAAATGTAACCGTTTCAGAGAGAAAAGCGACCACTGTGACGATCTGGCGTTATGTCGATTCGATAGTAAATGACGGAAACGGGAGATTTTCTTAGGTTTTTACTACATATTAACACTTTACACAATTTCTCGTGTTACCTGGCTGCCAGTCCTCGGTTCATGCAAAATCTTAAGATCCTCGGTCTGGTCCAAGGCACCAAACCGCCTAATAATTCATTAATCGATAACTAAAACTTGAAATGTAGCTCTTCTTACTGGCCGATTGCATCAACGTAGATTCTTATTCTGTGTTCTAGTGTGCTGCTTGTACTGTGTCTGCATACCGCATCACGCGACAAGGGCTTGCAGACGATAAATGTAACCGTTTCAGAGAGAAAAGCGACCAATGTGACGATCTGGCGTTATGTCGATTCGATAGTAAATGACGGAAACGGGAGATTTTCTTAGGTTTTTACTACATATTAACACTTTACACAATTTCTCGTGTTACCTGGCTGCCAGTCCTCGGTTCATGCAAAATCTTAAGGTCCTCGGTCTGGTCCAAGGCACCAAACCGCCCAATAATTCATTAATCGATAACTAAACCTTGAAATGTAGCTCTTCTTCCTGGCCGATTGCATCAACGTAGATTCTTATTCTGTGTTTTAGTGTGCTGCTTGTACTGTGTCTGCATACCGCATCACGCGACAAGGGCTTGCAGACGATAAATGTAACCGTTTCAGAGAGAAAAGCAACCATTTTGACTATCTGGAGTTATGTCGATTGGATAGTAAATAACGGAAACAGGAGATTATCTTATAATTTTACTACATATTAACACTTTCCACATTTTCTCGTGTTACGTGGCTGCCAGTCCTCGGTTCATGCAAAATCTTAAGGTCCTCGGTCATGTCAAAGGCATTAAACCGGCCAATAATTCAATTTTCGATAACTAAAATTTGAAGTGTAGCTCTTCTTTTTGGCCGATTGCATCAACGTAGATTCTTATTCTGTGTTCTAGTGTGCTGCTTGTACTGTGTCTGCATACCGCAGCACGCGACAAGGGCTTGCAGACGATAAATGTAACCGTTTCAGAGAGAAAAGCGACCAATGTGACGATCTGGCGTTATGTCGATTCGATAGTAAATGACGGAAACGGGAGATTTTCTTAGGTTTTTACTACATATTAACACTTTACACAATTGCTCGTGTTACCTGGCTGCCAGTCCTCGGTTCATGCAAAATCTTAAGGTCCTCGGTCTGGTCCAAGGCACCAAACCGCCCAATAATTCATTAATCGATAACTAAAACTTGAAATGTAGCTCTTCTTACTGGCCGATTGCATCAACGTAGATTCTTATTCTGTGTTCTAGTGTGCTGCTTGTACTGTGTCTGCATACCGCATCACGCGACAAGGGCTTGCAGGCGATAAATGTAACCGTTTCAGAGAGAGAAAAGCGACCACTGTGACGATCTGGCGTTATGTCGATTCGATAGTAAATGACGGAAACGGGAGATTTTCTTAGGTTTTTACTACATATTAACACTTTACACAATTTCTCGTGTTACCTGGCTGCCAGTCCTCGGTTCATGCAAAATGTTAAGGTCCTCGGTCTGGTCCAAGGCACCAAACCGCCCAATAATTCATTAATCGATAACTAAAACTTGAAATGTAGCTCTTCTTACTGGGCGATTGCATAAACTTAGATGCTTCTTCAGTGTTCTACTATGCCGCTTGTAGTGACTCTGCATACCGCATCACGCGACAAGGGCTTGCAGACGATAAATGTAACCGTTTCAGAGAGAAAAGCGACCACTGTGACGATCTGGCGTTATGTCGATTCGATAGTAAATGACGGAAACGGGAGATTTTCTTAGGTTTTTACTACATATTAACACTTTACACAATTTCTCGTGTTACCTGGCTGCCAGTCCTCGGTTCATGCAAAATCTTAAGATCCTCGGTCTGGTCCAAGGCACCAAACCGCCTAATAATTCATTAATCGATAACTAAAACTTGAAATGTAGCTCTTCTTACTGGCCGATTGCATCAACGTAGATTCTTATTCTGTGTTCTAGTGTGCTGCTTGTACTGTGTCTGCATACCGCATCACGCGACAAGGGCTTGCAGACGATAAATGTAACCGTTTCAGAGAGAAAAGCGACCACTGTGACGATCTGGCGTTATGTCGATTCGATAGTAAATGACGGAAACGGGAGATTTTCTTAGGTTTTTACTACATATTAACACTTTACACAATTTCTCGTGTTACCTGGCTGCCAGTCCTCGGTTCATGCAAAATCTTAAGGTCCTCGGTCTGGTCCAAGGCACCAAACCGCCCAATAATTCATTAATCGATAACTAAACCTTGAAATGTAGCTCTTCTTCCTGGCCGATTGCATCAACGTAGATTCTTATTCTGTGTTTTAGTGTGCTGCTTGTACTGTGTCTGCATACCGCATCACGCGACAAGGGCTTGCAGACGATAAATGTAACCGTTTCAGAGAGAAAAGCAACCATTTTGACTATCTGGAGTTATGTCGATTGGATAGTAAATAACGGAAACAGGAGATTATCTTATAATTTTACTACATATTAACACTTTCCACATTTTCTCGTGTTACGTGGCTGCCAGTCCTCGGTTCATGCAAAATCTTAAGGTCCTCGGTCATGTCAAAGGCATTAAACCGGCCAATAATTCAATTTTCGATAACTAAAATTTGAAGTATAGCTCTTCTTTTTGGCCGATTGCATCAACGTAGATTCTTATTCTGTGTTCTAGTGTGCTGCTTGTACTGTGTCTGCATACCGCAGCACGCGACAAGGGCTTGCAGACGATAAATGTAACCGTTTCAGAGAGAAAAGCGACCAATGTGACGATCTGGCGTTATGTCGATTCGATAGTAAATGACGGAAATGGGAGATTTTCTTGGGTTTTTTCTACATATTAACACTTTACACAATTTCTCGTGTTACCTGGCTGCCAGTCCTCGGTTCATGCAAAATGTTAAGGTCCTCGGTCTGGTGCAAGGCACCAAACCGCCCAATAATTCATTAATCGATAACTAAAACTTGAAATGTAGCTCTTCTTCCTGGCCGATTGCATCAACGTAGATTCTTATTCTGTGTTTTAGTGTGCTGCTTGTACTGTGTCTGCATACCGCATCACGCGACAAGGGCTTGCAGACGATAAATGTAACCGTTTCAGAGAGAAAAGCAACCATTTTGACTATCTGGAGTTATGTCGATTGGATAGTAAATAACGGAAACAGGAGATTATCTTATAATTTTACTACATATTAACACTTTCCACATTTTCTCGTGTTACGTGGCTGCCAGTCCTCGGTTCATGCAAAATCTTAAGGTCCTCGGTCATGTCAAAGGCATTAAACCGGCCAATAATTCAATTTTCGATAACTAAAATTTGAAGTGTAGCTCTTCTTTTTGGCCGATTGCATCAACGTAGATTCTTATTCTGTGTTCTAGTGTGCTGCTTGTACTGTGTCTGCATACCGCATCACGCGACAAGGGCTTGCAGACGATAAATGTAACCGTTTCAGAGAGAAAAGCGACCACTGTGACGATCTGGCGTTATGTCGATTCGATAGTAAATGACGGAAACGGGAGATTTTCTTAGGTTTTTACTACATATTAACACTTTACACAATTTCTCGTGTTACCTGGCTGCCAGTCCTCGGTTCATGCAAAATCTTAGGGTCCTCGGTCTGGTCCAAGGCACCAAACCGCCCATTAATTCATTAATCGATAACTAAAACTTGAAATGTAGCTCTTCTTCCTGGCCGATTACATCAACGTAGATTCTTATTCTGTGTTCTAGTGTGCTGCTTGTACTGTGTCTGCATACCGCATCACGCGACAAGGGCTTGCAGACGATAAATGTAACCGTTTCAGAGAGAAAAGCGACCAATGTGACGATCTGGCGTTATGTCGATTCGATAGTAAATGACGGAAACGGGAGATTTTCTTAGGTTTTTACTACATATTAACACTTTACACAATTTCTCGTGTTACCTGGCTGCCAGTCCTCGGTTCATGCAAAATGTTAAGGTCCTCGGTCTGGTGCAAGGCACCAAACCGCCCAATAATTCATTAATCGATAACTAAAACTTGAAATGTAGCTCTTCTTACTGGGCGATTGCATAAACTTAGATGCTTCTTCAGTGTTCTACTATGCCGCTTGTAGTGACTCTGCATACCGCATCACGCGACAAGGGCTTGCAGACGATAAATGTAACCGTTTCAGAGAGAAAAGCGACCACTGTGACGATCTGGCGTTATGTCGATTCGATAGTAAATGACGGAAACGGGAGATTTTCTTAGGTTTTTACTACATATTAACACTTTCCACATTTTCTCGTGTTACGTGGCTGCCAGTCCTCGGTTCATGCAAAATCTTAAGGTCCTCGGTCATGTCAAAGGCATTAAACCGGCCAATAATTCAATTTTCGATAACTAAAATTTGAAGTGTAGCTCTTCTTTTTGGCCGATTGCATCAACGTAGATTCTTATTCTGTGTTCTAGTGTGCTGCTTGTACTGTGTCTGCATACCGCAGCACGCGACAAGGGCTTGCAGACGATAAATGTAACCGTTTCAGAGAGAAAAGCGACCAATGTGACGATCTGGCGTTATGTCGATTCGATAGTAAATGACGGAAACGGGAGATTTTCTTAGTTTTTACTACATATTAACACTTTACACAATTTCTCGTGTTACCTGGCTGCCAGTCCTCGGTTCATGCAAAATCTTAAGGTCCTCGGTCTGGTGCAAGGCACCAAACCGCCCAATAATTCATTAATCGATAACTAAAACTTGAAATGTAGCTCTTCTTCCTGGCCGATTGCATCAACATAGATTCTTATTCTGTGTTCTAGTGTGCTGCTTGTACTGTGTCTGCATACCGCATCACGCGACAAGGGCTTGCAGACGATAAATGTAACCGTTTCAGAGAGAAAAGCGACCACTGTGACGATCTGGCGTTATGTCGATTCGATAGTAAATGACGGAAACGGGAGATTTTCTTAGGTTTTTACTACATATTAACACTTCACACAATTTCTCGTGTTACCTGGCTGCCAGTCCTCGGTTCATGCAAAATGTTAAGGTCCTCGGTCTGGTCCAAGGCACCAAACCGCCCAATAATTCATTAATCGATAACTAAAACTTGAAATGTAGCTCTTCTTACTGGGCGATTGCATAAACTTAGATGCTTCTTCAGTGTTCTACTATGCCGCTTGTAGTGACTCTGCATACCGCATCACGCGACAAGGGCTTGCAGACGATAAATGTAACCGTTTCAGAGGGAAAAGCGACCACTGTGACGATCTGGCGTTATGTCGATTCGATAGTAAATGACGGAAACGGGAGATTTTCTTAGGTTTTTACTACATATTAACACTTTACACAATTTCTCGTGTTACCTGGCTGCCAGTCCTCGGTTCATGCAAAATGTTAAGGTCCTCGGTCTGGTGCAAGGCACCAAACCGCCCAATAATTCATTAATCGATAACTAAAACTTGAAATGTAGCTCTTCTTCCTGGCCGATTGCATCAACGTAGATTCTTATTCTGTGTTCTAGTGTGCTGCTTGTACTGTGTCTGCATACCGCATCACGCGACAAGGGCTTGCAGACGATAAATGTAACCGTTTCAGAGAGAAAAGCGACCACTGTGACGATCTGGCGTTATGTCGATTCGATAGTAAATGACGGAAACGGGAGATTTTCTTAGGTTTTTACTACATATTAACACTTTACACAATTTCTCGTGTTACCTGGCTGCCAGTCCTCGGTTCATGCAAAATCTTAAGGTCCTCGGTCTGGTCCAAGGCACCAAACCGCCCAATAATTCATTAATCGATAACTAAAACTTGAAATGTAGCTCTTCTTACTGGCCGATTGCATCAACGTAGATTCTTATTCTGTGTTCTAGTGTGCTGCTTGTACTGTGTCTGCATACCGCATCACGCGACAAGGGCTTGCAGACGATAAATGTAACCGTTTCAGAGAGAAAAGCGACCACTGTGACGATCTGGCGTTATGTCGATTCGATAGTAAATGACGGAAACGGGAGATTTTCTTAGGTTTTTACTACATATTAACACTTTACACAATTTCTCGTGTTACCTGGCTGCCAGTCCTCGGTTCATGCAAAATCTTAGGGTCCTCGGTCTGGTCCAAGGCACCAAACCGCCCATTAATTCATTAATCGATAACTAAAACTTGAAATGTAGCTCTTCTTCCTGGCCGATTGCATCAACGTAGATTCTTATTCTGTGTTCTAGTGTGCTGCTTGTACTGTGTCTGCATACCGCATCACGCGACAAGGGCTTGCAGACGATAAATGTAACCGTTTCAGAGAGAAAAGCGACCAATGTGACGATCTGGCGTTATGTCGATTCGATAGTAAATGACGGAAACGGGAGATTTTCTTAGGTTTTTACTACATATTAACACTTTACACAATTTCTCGTGTTACCTGGCTGCCAGTCCTCGGTTCATGCAAAATCTTAAGGTCCTCGGTCTGGTCCAAGGCACCAAACCGCCCAATAATTCATTAATCGATAACTAAAACTTGAAATGTAGCTCTTCTTCCTGGCCGATTGCATCAACGTAGATTCTTATACTGTGTTCTAGTGTGCTGCTTGTACTGGGTCTGCATACCGCATCACGCGACAAGGGCTTGCAGACGATAAATGTAACCGTTTCAGAGAGAAAAGCAACCATTTTGACTATCTGGAGTTATGTCGATTGGATAGTAAATAACGGAAACAGGAGATTATCTTATAATTTTACTACATATTAACACTTTCCACATTTTCTCGTGTTACGTGGCTGCCAGTCCTCGGTTCATGCAAAATCTTAAGGTCCTCGGTCATGTCAAAGGCATTAAACCGGCCAATAATTCAATTTTCGATAACTAAAATTTGAAGTGTAGCTCTTCTTTTTGGCCGATTGCATCAACGTAGATTCTTATTCTGTGTTCTAGTGTGCTGCTTGTACTGTGTCTGCATACCGCAGCACGCGACAAGGGCTTGCAGACGATAAATGTAACCGTTTCAGAGAGAAAAGCGACCAATGTGACTATCTGGCGTTATGTCGATTCGATAGTAAATGACGGAAATGGGAGATTTTCTTGGGTTTTTTCTACATATTAACACTTTACACAATTTCTCGTGTTACCTGGCTGCCAGTCCTCGTTTCATGCAAAATGTTAAGGTCCTCGGTCTGGTGCAAGGCACCAAACCGCCCAATAATTCATTAATCGATAACTAAAACTTGAAATGTAGCTCTTCTTCCTGGCCGATTGCATCAACGTAGATTCTTATTCTGTGTTCTAGTGTGCTGCTTGTACTGTGTCTGCATACCGCATCACGCGACAAGGGCTTGCAGACGATAAATGTAACCGTTTCAGAGAGAAAAGCGACCACTGTGACGATCTGGCGTTATGTCGATTCGATAGTAAATGACGGAAACGGGAGATTTTCTTAGGTTTTTACTACATATTAACACTTTACGCAATTTCTCGTGTTACCTGGCTGCCAGTCCTCGGTTCATGCAAAATCTTAAGGTCATCGGTCTGGTCCAAGGCACCAAACCGCCCAATAATTCATTAATCGATAACTAAAACTTGAAATGTAGCTCTTCTTACTGGGCGATTGCATAAACTTAGATGCTTCTTCAGTGTTCTACTATGCCGCTTGTAGTGACTCTGCATACCGCATCACGCGACAAGGGCTTGCAGACGATAAATGTAACCGTTTCAGAGAGAAAAGCGACCACTGTGACGATCTGGCGTTATGTCGATTCGATAGTAAATGACGGAAACGGGAGATTTTCTTAGGTTTTTACTACATATTAACACTTTCCACATTTTCTCGTGTTACGTGGCTGCCAGTCCTCGGTTCATGCAAAATCTTAAGGTCCTCGGTCATGTCAAAGGCATTAAACCGGCCAATAATTCAATTTTCGATAACTAAAATTTGAAGTGTAGCTCTTCTTTTTGGCCGATTGCATCAACGTAGATTCTTATTCTGTGTTCTAGTGTGCTGCTTGTACTGTGTCTGCATACCGCAGCACGCGACAAGGGCTTGCAGACGATAAATGTAACCGTTTCAGAGAGAAAAGCGACCAATGTGACGATCTGGCGTTATGTCGATTCGATAGTAAATGACGGAAACGGGAGATTTTCTTAGTTTTTACTACATATTAACACTTTACACAATTTCTCGTGTTACCTGGCTGCCAGTCCTCGGTTCATGCAAAATCTTAAGGTCCTCGGTCTGGTGCAAGGCACCAAACCGCCCAATAATTCATTAATCGATAACTAAAACTTGAAATGTAGCTCTTCTTCCTGGCCGATTGCATCAACGTAGATTCTTATTCTGTGTTCTAGTGTGCTGCTTGTACTGTGTCTGCATACCGCATCACGCGACAAGGGCTTGCAGACGATAAATGTAACCGTTTCAGAGAGAAAAGCGACCACTGTGACGATCTGGCGTTATGTCGATTCGATAGTAAATGACGGAAACGGGAGATTTTCTTAGGTTTTTACTACATATTAACACTTCACACAATTTCTCGTGTTACCTGGCTGCCAGTCCTCGGTTCATGCAAAATGTTAAGGTCCTCGGTCTGGTCCAAGGCACCAAACCGCCCAATAATTCATTAATCGATAACTAAAACTTGAAATGTTGCTCTTCTTACTGGGCGATTGCATAAACTTAGATGCTTCTTCAGTGTTCTACTATGCCGCTTGTAGTGACTCTGCATACCGCATCACGCGACAAGGGCTTGCAGACGATAAATGTAACCGTTTCAGAGGGAAAAGCGACCACTGTGACGATCTGGCGTTATGTCGATTCGATAGTAAATGACGGAAACGGGAGATTTTCTTAGGTTTTTACTACATATTAACACTTTACACAATTTCTCGTGTTACCTGGCTGCCAGTCCTCGGTTCATGCAAAATGTTAAGGTCCTCGGTCTGGTGCAAGGCACCAAACCGCCCAATAATTCATTAATCGATAACTAAAACTTGAAATGTAGCTCTTCTTCCTGGCCGATTGCATCAACGTAGATTCTTATTCTGTGTTCTAGTGTGCTGCTTGTACTGTGTCTGCATACCGCATCACGCGACAAGGGCTTGCAGACGATAAATGTAACCGTTTCAGAGAGAAAAGCGACCACTGTGACGATCTGGCGTTATGTCGATTCGATACTAAATGACGGAAACGGGAGATTTTCTTAGGTTTTTACTACATATTAACACTTTACACAATTTCTCGTGTTACCTGGCTGCCAGTCCTCGGTTCATGCAAAATCTTAAGGTCCTCGGTCTGGTCCAAGGCACCAAACCGCCCAATAATTCATTAATCGATAACTAAAACTTGAAATGTAGCTCTTCTTACTGGCCGATTGCATAACCTTAGATGCTTCTTCAGTGTTCTACTATGCCGCTTGTAGTGACTCTGCATACCGCATCACGCGACAAGGGCTTGCAGATGATAAATGTAACCGTTTCAGAGAGAAAAGCGACCAATGTGACGATCTGGCGTTATGACGATTCGATAGTAAATGACGGAAACGGGAGATTTTCTTAGGTTTTTACTACATATTAACACTTTACACAATTTCTCGTGTTACCTGGCTGCCAGTCCTCGGTTCATGCAAAATCTTAAGGTCCTCGGTCTTGTCCAAGGCACCAAACCGCCCAATAATTCATTAATCGATAACTAAAACTTGAAATGTAGCTCTTCTTACTGACCGATTGCATCAACGTAGATTCTTATTCTGTGTTCTAGTGTGCTGCTTGTAGTGACTCTGCATACCGCATCACGCGACAAGGGCTTGCAGACGATAAATGTAACCGTTTCAGAGAGAAAAGCGACCACTGTGACGATCTGGCGTTATGTCGATTCGATAGTAAATGACGGAAACGGGAGATTTTCTTAGGTTTTTACTACATATTAACACTTTACACAATTTCTCGTGTTACCTGGCTGCCAGTCCTCGGTTCATGCAAAATCTTAAGGTCCTCGGTCTGGTCCAAGGCACCAAACCGCCCAATAATTCATTAATCGATAACTAAAACTTGAAATGTAGCTCTTCTTACTGGGCGATTGCATAAACTTAGATGCTTCTTCAGTGTTCTACTATGCCGCTTGTAGTGACTCTGCATACCGCATCACGCGACAAGGGCTTGCAGACGATAAATGTAACCGTTTCAGAGAGAAAAGCGACCAATGTGACGATCTGGCGTTATGTCGATTCGATAGTAAATGACGGAAACGGGAGATTTTCTTAGGTCTTTACTACATATTAACACTTTACACAATTTCTCGTGTTACCTGGCTGCCAGTCCTCGGTTCATGCAAAATCTTAAGGTCCTCGGTCTGGTCCAAGGCACCAAACAGCCCAATAATTCATTAATCGATAACTAAAACTTGAAATGTAGCTCTTCTTACTGGGCGATTGCATAAACTTAGATGCTTCTTCAGTGTTCTACTATGCCGCTTGTAGTGACCCTGCATACCGCATCACGCGACAAGGACTTGCAGACGATAAATGTAACCGTTTCAGAGAGAAAAGCGACCACTGTGACGATCTGGCGTTATGTCGATTCGATAGTGAATGACGGAAACGGGAGATTTTCTTAGGTTTTTACTACATATTAACACTTTACACAATTTCTCGTGTTACCTGGCTGCCAGTCCTCGGTTCATGCAAAATCTTAAGGTCCTCGGTCTGGTCCAAGGCACCAAACCGCCCAATAATTCATTAATCGATAACTAAAACTTGAAATGTAGCTCTACTTACTGGGCGATTGCATAAACTTAGATGCTTCTTCAGTGTTCTACTATGCCGCTTGTAGTGACTCTGCATACCGCATCACGCGACATGGGCTTGCAGACGATAAATGTAACCGTTTCAGAGAGAAAAGCGACCACTGTGACGATCTGGCGTTATGTCGATTCGATAGTAAATGACGGAAACGGGAGATTTTCTTGGGTTTTTACTACATATTAACACTTTACACAATTTCTCGTGTTACCTGGCTGCCAGTCCTCGGTTCATGCAAAATCTTAAGGTCCTCGGTCTGGTCCAAAGCACCAAACAGCCCAATAATTCATTAATCGATAACTAAAACTTGAAATGTAGCTCTTCTTCCTGGCCGATTGCATCAACATAGATTCTTATTCTGTGTTCTAGTGTGCTGCTTGTACTGTGTCTGCATACCGCATCACGCGAGAAGGGCTTGCAGACGATAAATGTAACCGTTTCAGAGAGAAAAGCGACCAATGTGACGATCTGGCGTTATGTCGATTCGATAGTAAATGACGGGAGATTTTCTTAGGTTTTTACTACATATTAACACTTTACACAATTTCTCGTGTTACCTGGCTGCCAGTCCTCGGTTCATGCAAAATCTTAAGGTCCTCGGTCTGGTCCAAGGCACCAAACCGCCCAATAATTCATTAATCGATAACTAAAACTTGAAATGTAGCTCTTCTTACTGGGCGATTGCATAAACTTAGATGCTTCTTCAGTGTTCTACTATGCCGCTTGTAGTGACTCTGCATACCGCATCACGCGACAAGGGCTTGCAGACGATAAATGTAACCGTTTCAGAGAGAAAAGCGACCACTGTGACGATCTGGCGTTATGTCGATTCGATAGTAAATGACGGAAACGGGAGATTTTCTTAGGTTTTTACTACATATTAACACTTTACACAATTTCTCGTGTTACCTGGCTGCCAGTCCTCGGTTCATGCAAAATCTTAAGGTCCTCGGTCTGGTCCAAGGCACCAAACCGCCCAATAATTCATTAATCGATAACTAAAACTTGAAATGTAGCTCTTCTTACTGGGCGATTGCATAAACTTAGATGCTTCTTCAGTGTTCTACTATGCCGCTTGTAGTGACTCTGAATACCGCATCACGCGACAAGGGCTTGCAGACGATAAATGTAACCGTTTCAGAGAGAAAAGCGACCACTGTGACGATCTGGCGTTATGTCGATTCGATAGTAAATGACGGAAACGGGAGATTTTCTTAGGTTTTTACTACATATTAACACTTTACACAATTTCTCGTGTTACCTGGCTGCCAGTCCTCGGTTCATGCAAAATCTTAAGGTCCTCGGTCTTGTCCAAGGCACCAAACCGCCCAATAATTCATTAATCGATAACTAAAACTTGAAATGTAGCTCTTCTTACTGGCCGATTGCATCAACGTAGATTCTTATTCTGTGTTGTAGTGTGCTGCTTGTACTGTGTCTGCATACCGCATCATGCGACAAGGGCTTGCAGACAATAAATGTAACCGTTTCAGAGAGAAAAGCGACCAATGTGACGATCTGGCGTTATGTCGATTCGATAGTAAATGACGGAAACGGGAGATTTTCTTAGGTTTTTACTACATATTAACACTTTACACAATTTCTCGTGTTACCTGGCTGCCAGTCCTCGGTTCATGCAAAATCTTAAGGTCCTCGGTTTGGTCCAAGGCACCAAACCGCCCAATAATTCATTAATCGATAACTAAAACTTGAAATGTAGCTCTTCTTACTGGGCGATTGCATAAACTTAGATGCTTCTTCAGTGTTCTACTATGCCGCTTGTAGTGACTCTGCATACCGCATCACGCGACAAGGGCTTGCAGACGATAAATGTAACCGTTTCAGAGAGAAAAGCGACCACTGTGACGATCTGGCGTTATGTCGATTCGATAGTAAATGACGGAAACGGGAGATTTTCTTGGGTTTTTACTACATATTAACACTTTACACAATTTCTCGTGTTACCTGGCTGCCAGTCCTCGGTTCATGCAAAATCTTAAGGTCCTCGGTCTGGTCCAAGGCACCAAACCGCCCAATAATTCATTAATCGATAACTAAAACTTGAAATGTAGCTCTTCTTACTGGCCGATTGCATCAACGTAGATTCTTATTCTGTGTTCTAGTGTGCTGCTTGTACTGTGTCTGCATACCGCATCACGCGACAAGGGCTTGCAGACGATAAATGTAACCGTTTCAGAGAGAAAAGCGACCAATGTGACGATCTGGCGTTATGTCGATTCGATAGTAAATGACGGAAACGGGAGATTTTCTTAGGTTTTTACTACATATTAACATTTTACAATATATCTCGTGTTACCTGGCTGCCAGTCCTCGGTTCATGCAAAATCTTAAGGAACTCGGTCTGGTCCAAGGCACCAAACCGCCCAATAATTCATTAATCGATAACTAAAAGTTGAAATGTAGCTCTTCTTACTGGCCGATTGCATCAACGTAGATTCTTATTCTGTGTTCTAGTGTGCTGCTTGTACTGTGTCTGCATACCGCATCACGCGACAAGGGCTTGCAGACGATAAATGTAACCGTTTCAGAGAGAAAAGCGACCAATGTGACGATCTGGCGTTATGTCGATTCGATAGTAAATGACGGAAACGGGAGATTTTCTTAGGTTTTTACTACATATTAACACTTTACACAATTTCTCGTGTTACCTGGCTGCCAGTCCTCGGTTCATGCAAAATCTTAAGGTCCTCGGTCTGGTCCAAGGCACCAAACCGCCCAATAATTCATTAATCGATAACTAAAACTTGAAATGTAGCTCTTCTTACTGGGCGATTGCATAAACTTAGATGCTTCTTCAGTGTTCTACTATGCCGCTTGTAGTGACTCTGCATACCGCATCACGCGACAAGGGCTTGCAGACGATAAATGTAACCGTTTCAGAGAGAAAAGCGACCACTGTGACGATCTGGCGTTATGTCGATTCGATAGTAAATGACGGAAACGAGAGATTTTCTTGGGTTTTTACTACATATTAACACTTTACACAATTTCTCGTGTTACCTGGCTGCCAGTCCTCGGTTCATGCAAAATCTTAAGGTCCTCGTTCTGGTCCAAGGCACCAAACCGCCCAATAATTCATTAATCGATAACTAAAACTTGAAATGTAGCTCTTCTTACTGACCGATTGCATCAACGTAGATTCTTATTCTGTGTTCTAGTGTGCTGCTTGTAGTGACTCTGCATACCGCATCACGCGACAAGGGCTTGCAGACGATAAATGTAACCGTTTCAGAGAGAAAAGCGACCACTGTGACGATCTGGCGTTATGTCGATTCGATAGTAAATGACGGAAACGGGAGATTTTCTTAGGTTTTTACTACATATTAACACTTTACACAATTTCTCGTGTTACCTGGCTGCCAGTCCTCGGTTCATGCAAAATCTTAAGGTCCTCGGTCTGGTCCAAGGCACCAAACCGCCCAATAATTCATTAATCGATAACTAAAACTTGAAATGTAGCTCTTCTTACTGGGCGATTGCATAAACTTAGATGCTTCTTCAGTGTTCTACTATGCCGCTTGTAGTGACTCTGCATACCGCATCACGCGACAAGGGCTTGCAGACGATAAATGTAACCGTTTCAGAGAGAAAAGCGACCACTGTGACGATCTGGCGTTATGTCGATTCGATAGTAAATGACGGAAACGGGAGATTTTCCTAGGTCTTTACTACATATTAACAGTTTACACAATTTCTCGTGTTACCTGGCTGCCAGTCCTCGGTTCATGCAAAATCTTAAGGTCCTCGGTCTGGTCCAAGGCACCAAACAGCCCAATAATTCATTAATCGATAACTAAAACTTGAAATGTAGCTCTTCTTACTGGGCGATTGCATAAACTTAGATGCTTCTTCAGTGTTCTACTATGCCGCTTGTAGTGACCCTGCATACCGCATCACGCGACAAGGACTTGCAGACGATAAATGTAACCGTTTCAGAGAGAAAAGCGACCACTGTGACGATCTGGCGTTATTTCGATTCGATAGTAAATGACGGAAACGGGAGATTTTCTTAGGTTTTTACTACATATTAACACTTTACACAATTTCTCGTGTTACCTGGCTGCCAGTCCTCGGTTCATGCAAAATCTTAAGGTCCTCGGTCTGGTCCAAGGCACCAAACCGCCCAATAATTCATTAATCGATAACTAAAACTTGAAATGTAGCTCTTCTTACTGGGCGATTGCATAAACTTAGATGCTTCTTCAGTGTTCTACTATGCCGCTTGTAGTGACTCTGCATACCGCATCACGCGACATGGGCTTGCAGACGATAAATGTAACCGTTTCAGAGAGAAAAGCGACCAATGTGACGATCTGGCGTTATGTCGATTCGATAGTAAATGACGGGAGATTTTCTTAGGTTTTTACTACATATTAACACTTTACACAATTTCTCGTGTTACCTGGCTGCCAGTCCTCGGTTCATGCAAAATCTTAAGGTCCTCGGTCTGGTCCAAGGCACCAAACCGCCCAATAGTTCATTAATCGATAACTAAAACTTGAAATGTAGCTCTTCTTACTGGGCGATTGCATAAACTTAGATGCTTCTTCAGTGTTCTACTATGCCGCTTGTAGTGACTCTGCATACCGCATCACGCGACAAGGGCTTGCAGACGATAAATGTAACCGTTTCAGAGAGAAAAGCGACCACTGTGACGATCTGGCGTTATGTCGATTCGATAGTAAATGACGGAAACGGGAGATTTTCTTAGGTTTTTACTACATATTAACACTTTACACAATTTCTCGTGTTACCTGGCTGCCAGTCCTCGGTTCATGCAAAATCTTAAGGTCCTCGGTCTGGTCCAAGGCACCAAACCGCCCAATAATTCATTAATCGATAACTAAAACTTGAAATGTAGCTCTTCTTACTGGGCGATTGCATAAACTTAGATGCTTCTTCAGTGTTCTACTATGCCGCTTGTAGTGACTCTGCATACCGCATCACGCGACAAGGGCTTGCAGACGATAAATGTAACCGTTTCAGAGAGAAAAGCGACCACTGTGACGATCTGGCGTTATGTCGATTCGATAGTAAATGACGGAAACGGGAGATTTTCTTAGGTTTTTACTACATATTAACACTTTACACAATTTCTCGTGTTACCTGGCTGCCAGTCCTCGGTTCGTGCAAAATCTTAAGGTCCTCGGTCTTGTCCAAGGCACCAAACCGCCCAATAATTCATTAATCGATAACTAAAACTTGAAATGTAGCTCTACTTACTGGCCGATTGCATCAACGTAGATTCTTATTCTGTGTTGTAGTGTGCTGCTTGTACTGTGTCTGCATACCGCATCACGCGACAAGGGCTTGCAGACGATAAATGTAACCGTTTCAGAGAGAAAAGCGACCAATGTGACGATCTGGCGTTATGTCGATTCGATAGTAAATGACGGAAACGGGAGATTTTCTTAGGTTTTTACTACATATTAACACGTTACACAATTTCTCGTGTTACCTGGCTGCCAGTCCTCGGTTCATGCAAAATCTTAAGGTCCTCGGTCTGGTCCAAGGCACCAAACCGCCCAATAATTCATTAATCGATAACTAAAACTTGAAATGTAGCTCTTCTTACTGGGCGATTGCATAAACTTAGATGCTTCTTCAGTGTTCTACTATGCCGCTTGTAGTGACTCTGCATACCGCATCACGCGACAAGGGCTTGCAGACGATAAATGTAACCGTTTCAGAGAGAAAAGCGACCAATGTGACGATCTGGCGTTATGTCGATTCGATAGTAAATGACGGAAACGGGAGATTTTCTTAGGTTTTTACTACATATTAACACTTTACACAATTTCTCGTGTTACCTGGCTGCCAGTCCTCGGTTCATGCAAAATCTTAAGGTCCTCGGTCTGGTCCTAGGCACCAAACCGCCCAATAATTCATTAATCGATAACTAAAACTTGATATGTAGCTCTTCTTACTGGGCGATTGCATAAACTTAGATGCTTCTTCAGTGTTCTACTATGCCGCTTGTAGTGACTCTGCATACCGCATCACGCGACAAGGGCTTGGAGACGATAAATGTAACCGTTTCAGAGAGAAAAGCGACCACTGTGACGATCTGGCGTTATGTCGATTCGATAGTAAATGACGGAAACGGGAGATTTTCTTAGGTTTTTACTACATATTAACATTTTACAATATTTCTCGTGTTACCTGGCTGCCAGTCCTCGGTTCATGCAAAATCTTAAGGTCCTCGGTCTGGTCCAAGGCACCAAACCGCCCAATAATTCATTAATCGATAACTAAAAGTTGAAATGTAGCTCTACTTACTGGCCGATTGCATCAACGTAGATTCTTATTCTGTGTTCTAGTGTGCTGCTTGTACTGTGTCTGCATACCGCATCACGCGACAAGGGCTTGCAGACGATAAATGTAACCGTTTCAGAGAGAAAAGCGACCAATGTGACGATCTGGCGTTATGTCGATTCGATAGTAAATGACGGAAACGGGAGATTTTCTTAGGTTTTTACTACATATTAACACTTTACACAATTTCTCGTGTTACCTGGCTGCCAGTCCTCGGTTCATGCAAAATCTTAAGGTCCTCGGTCTGGTCCAAGGCACCAAACCGCCCAATAATTCATTAATCGATAACTAAAACTTGAAATGTAGCTCTTCTTACTGGGCGATTGCATAAACTTAGATGCTTCTTCAGTGTTCTACTATGCCGCTTGTAGTGACTCTGCATACCGCATCACGCGACAAGGGCTTGCAGACGATAAATGTAACCGTTTCAGAGAGAAAAGCGACCACTGTGACGATCTGGCGTTATGTCGATTCGATAGTAAATGACGGAAACGAGAGATTTTCTTGGGTTTTTACTACATATTAACACTTTACACAATTTCTCGTGTTACCTGGCTGCCAGTCCTCGGTTCATGCAAAATCTTAAGGTCCTCGGTCTGGTCCAAGGCACCAATCCGCCCAATAATTCATTAATCGATAACTAAAACTTGAAATGTAGCTCTTCTTCCTGGCCGATTGCATCAACGTAGATTCTTATTCTGTGTTCTAGTGTGCTGCTTGTACTGTGTCTGCATACCGCATCACGCGACAAGGGCTTGCAGACGATAAATGTAACCTTTTCAGAGAGAAAAGCGACCAATGTGACGATCTGGCGTTATGTCGATTCGATAGTAAATGACGGAAACGGGAGATTTTCTTAGGTTTTTACTACATATTAACACTTTACACAATTTCTCGTGTTACCTGGCTGCCAGTCCTCGGTTCATGCAAAATCTTAAGGTCCTCGGTCTGGTCCAAGGCACCAAACCGCCCAATAATTCATTAATCGAAAACTAAAACTTGAAATGTAGCTCTTCTTACTGGCCGATTGCATCAACGTAGATTCTTATTCTGTGTTCTAGTGTGCTGCTTGTACTGTGTCTGCATACAGCATCACGCGACAAGGGCTTGCAGACGATAAATGTAACCGTTTCAGAGAGAAAAGCGACCACTGTGACGATCTGGCGTTATGCCGATTCGATAGTAAATGACGGAAACGGGAGATTTTCTTGGGTTTTTGCTACATATTAACACTTTACACAATTTCTAGTGTTACCTGGCTGCCAGTCCTTGTTTCATGCAAAATCCTAAGGTCCTCGGTCTGGTCCAAGGCACCAAACCGCCCAATAATTCATTAATCGATAACTAAAACTTGAAATGTAGCTCTTCTTACTGGCCGATTGCATCAACGTATATTCTTATTCTGTGTTCTAGTGTGCTGCTTGTACTGTGTCTGCATACCGCATCACGCGACAAGGGCTTGCAGACGATAAATGTAACCGTTTCAGAGAGAAAAGCTACCAATGTGACGATCTGGCGTTATGTCGATTCGATAGTAAATGAAGGAAACGGGAGATTTTCTTAGGTTTTTACTACATATTAACACTTTACACAATTTCTCGTGTTACCTGGCTGCCAGTCCTCGGCTCATGCAAAATCTTAAGGTCCTCGGTCAGGTCCAAGGCACCAAACCGCCCAATAATTCATTAATCGATAACTAAAACTTGAAATGAAGCTCTTCTTACTGGCCGATTGCATCAACGTAGATTCTTATTCTGTGTTCTAGTGTGCTGCTTGTACTGTGTCTGCATACCGCATCACGCGACAAGGGCTTGCAGACGATAAATGTAACCGTTTCAGAGAGAAAAGCGACCACTGTGACGATCTGGCGTTGTGTCGATTCGATAGTAAATGACGGAAACGGGGGATTTTCTTAGGTTTTTACTACATATTAACACTTTCCACATTTTCTCGTGTTACGTGGCTGCCAGTCCTCGGTTGATGCAAAATCTTAAGGTCCTCGGTCTGGTCCAAGGCACCAAACCGCCCAATAATTCATTAATCGACAACTAAATCTTGAAATGTAGCTCTTCTTACTGGCCGATTGCATCAACGTATATTCTTATTCTGTGTTCTAGTGTGCTGCTTGTACTGTGTCTGCATACCGCATCACGCGACAAGGGCTTGCAGACGATAAATGTAACCGTTTCAGAGAGAAAAGCGACCACTGTGACGATCTGGCGTTATGTCGATTCGATAGTAAATGAAGGAAACGGGAGATTGTCTTGGGTTTTTACTACATATTAACACTTTACACAATTTCTCGTGTTACCTGGCTGCCAGTCCTCGGTTCATGCAAAATCTTAAGGTCCTCGGTCTGGTCCAAGGCACCAAACCGCCCAATAATTCATTAATCGATAACTAAAACTTGAAATGTAGCTCTTCTTACTGGGCGATTGCATAAACTTAGATGCTTCTTCAGTGTTCTACTATGCCGCTTATAGTGACTCTGCATACCGCATCACGCGACAATGGCTTGCAGACGATAAATGTAACCGTTTCAGAGAGAAAAGCGACCACTGTGACGATCTGGCGTTATGTCGATTCGATAGTAAATGACGGAGACGGGAGATTTTCTTAGGTTTTTACTACATATTAACACTTTACACAATTTCTCGTGTTACCTGGCTGCCAGTCCTCGGTTCATGCAAAATCTTAAGGTCCTCGGTCTGGTCCAAGGCACCAAACCGCAAAATAATTCATTAATCGATAACTAAAACTTGAAATGTAGCTCTTCTTACTGGGCGATTGCATGAACTTAGGTGCTTCTTCAGTGTTCTACTATGCCGCTTGTAGTGACTCTGCATACCGCATCACGCGACAAGGGCTTGCAGACGATAAATGTAACCGTTTCAGAGAGAAAAGCGACCTCTGTGACGATCTGGCGTTATGTCGATTCGATAGTAAATGACGGAAACGGGAGATTTTCTTAGGTTTTTACTACATATTAACACTTTACACAATTTCTCGTGTTACCTGGCTGCCAGTCCTCGGTTCATGCAAAATCTTAAGGTCCTCGGTCTGGTCCAAGGCACCAAACCGCCCAATAATTCATTAATCGATAACTAAAACTTGAAATGTAGCTCTCCTTACTGGCCGATTGCATCAACGTAGATTCTTATTCTGTGTTGTAGTGTGCTGCTTGTACTGTGTCTGCATACCGCATCACGCGACAAGGACTTGCAGACGATAAATGTAACCGTTTCAGAGAGAAAAGCGACCAATGTGACAATCTGGCGTTATGTCGATTCGATAGTAAATTACGGAAACGGGAGATTTTCTTAGGTTTTTACTACATATTAACACTTTACACAATTTCTCGTGTTACCTGGCTGCCAGTCCTCGGTTCATGCAAAATCTTAAGGTCCTCGGTCTGGTCCAAGGCACCAAACCGCCCAATAATTCATTAATCGATAACTAAAACTTGAAATGTAGCTCTTCTTTTGGCCGATTGTATCAACGTAGATTCTTATTCTGTGTTCTAGTGTGCTGCTTGTACTGTGTCTGCATACCGCATCACGCGACAAGGGCTTGCAGACGATAAATGTAACCGTTTCAGAGAGAAAAGCGACCACTGTGACGGTCTGGCGTTATGTCGATTCGATAGTAAATGACGGAAACGGGAGATTTTCTTAGGTTTTTACTACATATTAACACTTTACACAATTTCTCGTGTTACCTGGCTGCCAGTCCTCGGTTCATGCAAAATCTTAAGGTCCTCGGTCTGGTCCAAGGCACCAAACCGCCCAATAATTCATTAATCGATAACTAAAACTTGAAATGTAGCTCTTCTTACTGGGCGATTGCATAAACTTAGATGCTTCTTCAGTGTTCTACTATGCTGCTTGTAGTGACTCTGCATACCGCATCACGCGACAAGGGCTTGCAGACGATAAATGTAACCGTTTCAGAGAGAAAAGCGACCACTGTGACGATCTGGCGTTATGTCGATTCGATAGTAAATGACGGAAACGGGAGATTTTCTTAGGTTTTCACTACATATTAACACTTTACACAATTTCTCGTGTTACCTGGCTGCCAGTCCTCGGTTCATGCAAAATCTTAAGGTCCTCGGTCTGGTCCAAAGCACCAAACCGCCCAATAATTCATTAATCGATAACTAAAACTTGAAATGTAGCTCTTCTTACTGGGCGATTGCATAAACTTAGATGCTTCTTCAGTGTTCTACTTTGCCGCTTGTAGTGACTCTGCATACCGCATCACGCGACAAGGGCTTGCAGACGATAAATGTAACCGTTTCAGAGAGAAAAGCGACCACTGTGACGATCTGGCGTTATGTCGATTCGATAGTAAATGACGGAAACGGGAGATTTTCTTAGGTTTTTACTACATATTAACACTTTACACAATTTCTCGTGTTACCTGGCTGCCAGTCCTCGGTTCATGCAAAATCTTAAGGTCCTCGGTCTGGTCCAAGGCACCAAACCGCCCAATAATTCATTAATCGATAACTAAAACTTCAAATGTAGCTCTTCTTACTGGCCGATTGCATCAACGTAGATTCTTATTCTGTGTTCTAGTGTGCTGCTTGTACTGTGTCTGCATACCGCATCACGAGACAAGGGCTTGCAGACGATAAATGTAACCGTTTCAGAGAGAAAAGCCACCAATGTGACGATCTGGCGTTATGTCGATTCGATAGTAAATGACGGAAACGGGAGATTTTCTTAGGTTTTTACTACATATTAACACTTTACACAATTTCTCGTGTTACCTGGCTGCCAGTCCTCGGTTCATGCAAAATCTTAAGGTCCTCGGTCTGGTCCAAGGCACCAGACCGCCCAATAATTCATTAATCGATAACTAAAACTTGAAATGTAGCTCTTCTTACTGGCCGATTGCATCAACATAGATTCTTATTCAGTGTTCTAGTGTGCTGCTTGTACTGTGTCTGCATACCGCATCACGCGACAAGGGCTTGCAGACGATAAATGTAACCGTTTCAGAGAGAAAAGCGACCACTGTGACGATCTGGCGTTATGTCGATTCGATAGTAAATGACGGAAACGGGAGATTTTCTTAGGTTTTTACTACATATTAACACTTTACACAATTTCTCGTGTTACCTGGCTGCCAGTCCTCGGTTCATGCAAAATCTTAAGGTCCTCGGTCTGGTCCAAGGCACCAAACCGCCCAATAATTCATTAATCGGTAACTAAAACTTGAAATGTAGCTCATCTTACTGGGCGATTGCATAAACTTAGATGCTTCTTCAGTGTTCTACTATGCCGCTTGTAGTGACTCTGCATACCGCATCACGCGACAAGGGCTTGCAGACGATAAATGTAACCGTTTCAGAGAGAAAAGCGACCACTGTGACGATCTGGCGTTATGTCGATTCGATAGTAAATGACGGAAACGGGAGATTTTCTTAGGTTTTTACTACATATTAACACTTTACACAATTTCTCGTGTTACCTGGCTGCCAGTCCTCGGTTCATGCAAAATCTTAAGGTCCTCGGTCTGGTCCAAGGCACCAAACCGCCCAATAATTCATTAATCGATAACTAAAACTTGAAATGTAGCTCTTCTTACTGGCCGATTGCATCAACGTAGATTCTTATTCTGTGTTCTAGTGTGCTGCTTGTACTGTGTCTGCATACCGCATCACGCGACAAGGGCTTGCAGACGATAAATGTAACCGTTTCAGAGAGAAAAGCGACCACTGTGACGATCTGGCGTTATGCCGATTCGATAGTAAATGACGGAAACGGGAGATTTTCTTAGGTTTTTACTACATATTAACACTTTACACAATTTCTCGTGTTACCTGGCTGCCAGTCCTCGGTTCATGCAAAATCTTAAGGTCCTCGGTCTGGTCCAAGGCACCAAACCGACCAATAATTCATTAATCGATAACTAAAACTTGAAATGTAGCTCTT
Source organism: Schistocerca cancellata (assembly GCF_023864275.1). Classification (NCBI taxonomy): domain Eukaryota; kingdom Metazoa; phylum Arthropoda; class Insecta; order Orthoptera; family Acrididae; genus Schistocerca; species Schistocerca cancellata. Next base: position 5,784,211 of record NW_026047150.1, read on the forward strand.
CTTACTGGGCGATTGCATCAACGTAGATTCTTATTCTGTGTTCTAGTGTGCTGCTTGTACTGTGTCTGCATACCGCATCACGCGACAAGGACTTGCAGACGATAAATGTAACCGTTTCAGAGAGAAAAGCGACCAATGTGACAATCTGGCGTTATGTCGATTCGATAGTAAATTACGGAAACGGGAGATTTTCTTAGGTTTTTACTACATATTAACACTTTACACAATTTCTCGTGTTACCTGGCTGCCAGTCCTCGGTTCATGCAAAATCTTAAGGTCCTCGGTCTGGTCCAAGGCACCAAACCGCCCAATAATTCATTAATCGATAACTAAAACTTGAAATGTAGCTCTTCTTTTGGCCGATTGTATCAACGTAGATTCTTATTCTGTGTTCTAGTGTGCTGCTTGTACTGTGTCTGCATACCGCATCACGCGACAAGGGCTTGCAGACGATAAATGTAACCGTTTCAGAGAGAAAAGCGACCACTGTGACGATCTGGCGTTATGTCGATTCGATAGTAAATGACGGAAACGGGAGATTTTCTTAGGTTTTTACTACATATTAACACTTTACACAATTTCTCGTGTTACCTGGCTGCCAGTCCTCGGTTCATGCAAAATCTTAAGGTCCTCGGTCTGGTCCAAGGCACCAAACCGCCCAATAATTCATTAATCGATAACTAAAACTTGAAATGTAGCTCTTCTTACTGGGCGATTGCATAAACTTAGATGCTTCTTCAGTGTTCTACTATGCTGCTTGTAGTGACTCTGCATACCGCATCACGCGACAAGGGCCTGCAGACGATAAATGTAACCGTTTCAGAGAGAAAAGCGACCACTGTGACGATCTGGCGTTATGTCGATTCGATAGTAAATGACGGAAACGGGAGATTTTCTTAGGTTTTCACTACATATTAACACTTTACACAATTTCTCGTGTTACCTGGCTGCCAGTCCTCGGTTCATGCAAAATCTTAAGGTCCTCGGTCTGGTCCAAAGCACCAAACCGCCCAATAATTCATTAATCGATAACTAAAACTTGAAATGTAGCTCTTCTTACTGGGCGATTGCATAAACTTAGATGCTTCTTCAGTGTTCTACTTTGCCGCTTGTAGTGACTCTGCATGCCGCATCACGCGACAAGGGCTTGCAGACGATAAATGTAACCGTTTCAGAGAGAAAAGCGACCACTGTGACGATCTGGCGTTATGTCGATTCGATAGTAAATGACGGAAACGGGAGATTTTCTTAGGTTTTTACTACATATTAACACTTTACACAATTTCTCGTGTTACCTGGCTGCCAGTCCTCGGTTCATGCAAAATCTTAAGGTCCTCGGTCTGGTCCAAGGCACCAAACCGCCCAATAATTCATTAATCGATAACTAAAACTTCAAATGTAGCTCTTCTTACTGGCCGATTGCATCAACGTAGATTCTTATTCTGTGTTCTAGTGTGCTGCTTGTACTGTGTCTGCATACCGCATCACGAGACAAGGGCTTGCAGACGATAAATGTAACCGTTTCAGAGAGAAAAGCCACCAATGTGACGATCTGGCGTTATGTCGATTCGATAGTAAATGACGGAAACGGGAGATTTTCTTAGGTTTTTACTACATATTAACACTTTACACAATTTCTCGTGTTACCTGGCTGCCAGTCCTCGGTTCATGCAAAATCTTAAGGTCCTCGGTCTGGTCCAAGGCACCAGACCGCCCAATAATTCATTAATCGATAACTAAAACTTGAAATGTAGCTCTTCTTACTGGCCGATTGCATCAACATAGATTCTTATTCAGTGTTCTAGTGTGCTGCTTGTACTGTGTCTGCATACCGCATCACGCGACAAGGGCTTGCAGACGATAAATGTAACCGTTTCAGAGAGAAAAGCGACCACTGTGACGATCTGGCGTTATGTCGATTCGATAGTAAATGACGGAAACGGGAGATTTTCTTAGGTTTTTACTACATATTAACACTTTACACAATTTCTCGTGTTACCTGGCTGCCAGTCCTCGGTTCATGCAAAATCTTAAGGTCCTCGGTCTGGTCCAAGGCACCAAACCGCCCAATAATTCATTAATCGGTAACTAAAACTTGAAATGTAGCTCATCTTACTGGGCGATTGCATAAACTTAGATGCTTCTTCAGTGTTCTACTATGCCGCTTGTAGTGACTCTGCATACCGCATCACGCGACAAGGGCTTGCAGACGATAAATGTAACCGTTTCAGAGAGAAAAGCGACCACTGTGACGATCTGGCGTTATGTCGATTCGATAGTAAATGACGGAAACGGGAGATTTTCTTAGGTTTTTACTACATATTAACACTTTACACAATTTCTCGTGTTACCTGGCTGCCAGTCCTCGGTTCATGCAAAATCTTAAGGTCCTCGGTCTGGTCCAAGGCACCAAACCGCCCAATAATTCATTAATCGATAACTAAAACTTGAAATGTAGCTCTTCTTACTGGCCGATTGCATCAACGTAGATTCTTATTCTGTGTTCTAGTGTGCTGCTTGTACTGTGTCTGCATACCGCATCACGCGACAAGGGCTTGCAGACGATAAATGTAACCGTTTCAGAGAGAAAAGCGACCACTGTGACGATCTGGCGTTATGTCGATTCGATAGTAAATGACGGAAACGAGAGATTTTCTTAGGTTTTTACTACATATTAACACTTTACACAATTTCTCGTGTTACCTGGCTGCCAGTCCTCGGTTCATGCAAAATCTTAAGGTCCTCGGTCTGGTCCAAGGCACCAAACCGCCCAATAATTCATTAATCGATAACTAAAACTTGAAATGTATCTCTTCTTCCTGGCCGATTGCATCAACGTAGATTCTTATTCTGTGTTCTAGTGTGCTGCTTGTACTGTGTCTGCATACCGCATCACGCGACAAGGGCTTGCAGACGACAAATGTAACCGTTTCAGAGAGAAAAGCGACCAATGTGACGATCTGGCGTTATATCGATTCGATAGTAAATGACGGAAACGGGAGATTTTCTTAGGTTTTTACTACATATTAACACTTTACACAATTTCTCGTGTTACCTGGCTGCCAGTCCTCGGTTCATGCAAAATCTTAAGGTCCTCGGTCTGGTCCAAGGCACCAAACCGCCCAATAATTCATTAATCGATAACTAAAACTTGAAATGTAGCTCTTCTTACTGGCCGATTGCATCAACGTAGATTCTTATTCTGTGTTCTAGTGTGCTGCTTGTACTGTGTCTGCATACCGCATCACGCGAGAAGGGCTTGCAGACGATAAATGTAACCGTTTCAGAGAGAAAAGCAACCACTGTGACGATCTGGCGTTATGTCGATTCGATAGTAAATGACGGAAACGGGAGATTTTCTTAGGTTTTTACTACATATTAACACTTTACACAATTTCTCGTGTTACCTGGCTGCCAGTCCTCGGTTCATGCAAAATCTTAAGGTCCTCGGTCTGGTCCAAGGCACCAAACCGCCCAAGAATTCATTAATCGATAACTAAAACTTGAAATGTAGCTCTTCTTACTGGGCGATTGTATAAACTTAGATGCTTCTTCAGTGTTCTACTATGCCGCTTGTAGTGACTCTGCATACCGCATCACGCGACAAGGGCTTGCAGACGATAAATGTAACCGTTTCAGAGAGAAAAGCGACGACTGTGACGATCTGGCGTTATGTCGATTCGATAGTAAATGACGGAAACGGGAGATTTTCTTAGGTTTTTACTACATATTAACACTTTACACAATTTCTCGTGTTACCTGGCTGCCAGTCCTCGGTTCATGCAAAATCTTAAGGTCCTCGGTCTGGTCCAAGGCACCAAACCGCCCAATAATTCATTAATCGATAACTAAAACTTGAAATGTAGCTCTTCTTCCTGGCCGATTGCATCAACATAGATTCTTATTCTGTGTTCTAGTGTGCTGCTTGTACTGTGTCTGCATACCGCATCACGCGAGAAGGGCTTGCAGACGATAAATGTAACCGTTTCAGAGAGAAAAGCGACCAATGTGACGATCTGGCGTTATGTCGATTCAATAGTAAATGACGGAAACGGGAGATTTTCTTAGGTTTTTACTACATATTAACACTTTACACAATTTCTCGTGTTACCTGGCTGCCAGTCCTCGGTTCATGCAAAGTCTTAAGGTTCTCGGTCTGGTCCAAGACACCAAACCGCCCAATAATTCATTAATCGATAACTAAAACTTGAAATGTAGCCCTTCTTACTGGGCGATTGCATAAACTTAGATGCTTCTTCAGTGTATACTATGCCGGTTGTAGTGACTCTGCATACCGCATCACGCGACAAGGGCTTGCAGACGATAAATGTAACCGTTTCAGAGAGAAAAGCGACCACTGTGACGATCTGGCGTTATGTCGATTCGATAGTAAATGACGGAAACGGGAGATTTTCTTAGGTTTTTACTACATATTAACACTTTACACAATTTCTCGTGTTACCTGGCTGCCAGTCCTCGGTTCATGCAAAATCTTAAGGTCCTCGGTCTGGTCCAAGGCACCAAACCGCCCAATAATTCATTAATCGATAACTAAAACTTGAAATGTAGCTCTCCTTACTGGGCGATTGCATAAACTTAGATGCTTCTTCAGTGTACTACTATGCCGCTTGTAGTGACTCTGCATACCGCATCACGCGACAAGGGCTTGCAGACGATAAATGTAACCGTTTCAGAGAGAAAAGCGACCACTGTGACGATCTGGCGTTATGTCGATTCGATAGTAAATGACGGAAACGGGAGATTTTCTTGGGTTTTTACTACATATTAACACTTTACACAATTTCTCGTGTTACCTGGCTGCCAGTCCTCGGTTCATGCAAAATCTTAAGGTCCTCGGTCTGGTCCAAGGCACCAAACCGCCCAATAATTCATTAATCGATAACTAAAACTTGAAATGTAGCTCTTCTTACTGGGCGATTGCATAAACTTAGACGCTTCTTCAGTGTTCTACTATGCCGCTTGTAGTGACTCTGCATACCGCATCACGCGACAAGGGCTTGCAGTCGATAAATGTAACCGTTTTAGAGAGAAAAGCGACCACTGTGACGATCTGGCGTTATGTCGATTCGATTGTAAATGACGGAAACGGGAGATTTTCTTAGGTTTTTACTACATATTAACACTTTACACAATTTCTCGTGTTATCTGGCTGCCAGTCCTCGGTTCATGCAAAATCTTAAGGTCCTCGGTCTGGTCCAAGGCACCAAACCGCCTAATAATTCATTAATCGATAACTAAAACTTGAAATGTAGCTCTTCTTACTGGGCGACTGCATAAACTTAGATGCTTCTTCAGTGTTCTACTATGCCGCTTGTAGTGACTCTGCATACCGCATCTCGCGACAAGGGCTTGCAGACGATAAATGTAACCGTTTCAGAGAGAAAAGCGACCACTGTGACGATCTGGCGTTATGTCGATTCGATAGTAAATGACGGAAACGGGAGATTTTCTTAGGTTTTTACTACATATTAACACTTTACACAATTTCTCGTGTTACCTGGCTACCAGTCCTCGGTTCATGCAAAATCTTAAGGTCCTCGGTCTGGTCCAAGGCACCAAACCGCCCAATAATTCATTAATCGATAACTAAAACTTGAAATGTAGCTCTTCTTACTGGCCGATTGCATCAACGTCGATTCTTATTCTGTGTTCTAGTGTGCTGCTTGTACTGTGTCTGCATACCGCATCACGCGACAAGGGCTTGCAGACGATAAATGTAATCGTTTCAGAGAGAAAAGCGACCAATGTGACGATCTGGCGTTATGTCGATTCGATAGTAAATGACGGAAACGGGAGATTTTCTTAGGTTTTTACTACATATTAACACTTTACACAATTTCTCGTGTTACCTGGCTGCCAGTCCTCGGTTCATGCAAAATCTTAAGGTCCTCGGTCTGGTCCAAGGCACCAAACCGCCCAATAATTCATTAATCGATAACTAAAACTTGAAATGTAGCTCTTCTTACTGGGCGATTGCATAAACTTAGATGCTTCTTCAGTGTTCTACTATGCCGCTTGTAGTGACTCTGCATACCGCATCACGCGACAAGGGCTTGCAGACGATAAATGTAACCGTTTCAGAGAGAAAAGCGACCAATGTGACGATCTGGCGTTATGTCGATTCCATAGTAAATGACGGAAACGGGAGATTTTCTTAGGTTTTAACTACATATTAACACTTTACACAATTTCTCGTGTTACCTGGCTGCCAGTCCTCGGTTCAAGCAAAATCTTAAGGTCCTCGGTCTGGTCCAAGGAACCAAACCGCCCAATAATTCATTAATCGATAACTAAAACTTGTAATCTAGCTCTTCATACTAGCCGATTGCATCAACGTAGAATCTTATTCTGTGTTCTAGTGCGCTGCCTGTACTGTGTCTGCATACCGCATCACGCGACAAGGGCTTGCAGACGATAAATGTAACCGTTTCAGAGAGAAAAGCGACCACTGTGACGATCTGGCGCTATGTCGATTCGATAGTAAATGACGGAAACGGGAGATTTTCTTAGGTTTTTACTACATATTAACACTTTACACAATTTCTCGTGTTACCTGGCTGCCAGTCCTCGGTTCATGCAAAATCTTAAGGTCCTCGGTCTGGTCCAAGGCACCAAACCGTCCAATAATTCATTAATCGATAACTAAAACTCGAAATGTAGCTCTTCTTCCTGGCCGATTGCATCAACGTAGATTCTTATTCTGTGTTCTAGTGTGCTGCTTGTACTGTGTCTGCATACCGCATCACGCGACAAGGGCTTGCAGACGATAAATGTAACCGTTTCAGAGAGAAAAGCGACCACTGTGACGATCTGGCGTTATGTCGATTCGATAGTAAATGACGGAAACGGGAGATTTTCTTAGGTTTTAACTACATATTAACACTTTACACAATTTCTCGTGTTACCTGGCTGCCAGTCCTCGGTTCATGCAAAATCTTAAGGTCCTCGGTCTGGTCCAAGGCACCAAACCGCCCAATAATTCATTAATCGATAACTAAAACTTGAAATGTAGCTCTTCTTACTGGGCGATTGCATAAACTTAGATACTTCTTCAGTGTTCTACTATGCCGCTTGTAGTGACTCTGCATACCGCATCACGCGACAAGGGCTTGCAGACGATCAATGTAACCGTTTAAGAGAGAAAAGCGACCACTGTGACGATCTGGCGTTATGTCGATTCGATAGTAAATGACGGAAACGGGAGATTTTCTTAGGTTTTTACTACATATTAACACTTTACACAATTTCTCGTGTTACCTGGCTGCCAGTCCTCGGTTCATGCAAAATCTTAAGGTCCTCGGTCTGGTCCAAGGCACCAAACCGCCCAATAATTCATTAATCGATAACTAAAACTTGAAATGTAGCTCTTCTTACTGGCCGATTGCATCAACGTAGATTCTTATTCTGTGTTCTAGTGTGCTGCTTGTACTGTGTCTGCATACCGCATCACGCGACAAGGGCTTGCAGACGATAAATGTAATCGTTTCAGAGAGAAAAGCGACCAATGTGACGATCTGGCGTTATGTCGATTCGATAGTAAATGACGGAAACGGGAGATTTTCTTAGGTTTTTACTACATATTAACACTTTACACAATTTCTCGTGTTACCTGGCTGCCAGTCCTCGGTTCATGCAAAATCTTAAGGTCCTCGGTCTGGTCCAAGGCACCAAACCGTCCAATAATTCATTAATCGATAACTAAAACTTGAAATGTAGCTCTTCTTACTGGGCGACTGCATAAACTTAGATGCTTCTTCAGTGTTCTACTATGCCGCTTGTAGTGACTCTGCATACCGCATCACGCGACAAGGGCTTGCAGACGATAAATGTAACCGTTTCAGAGAGAAAAGCGACCACTGTGACGATCTGGCGTTATGTCGATTCGATAGTAAATGACGGAAACGGGAGATTTTCTTAGGTTTTTACTACATATTAACACTTTACACAATTTCTCGTGTTACCTGGCTACCAGTCCTCGGTTCATGCAAAATCTTAAGGTCCTCGGTCTGGTCCAAGGCACCAAACCGCCCAATAATTCATTAATCGATAACTAAAACTTGAAATGTAGCTCTTCTTACTGGCCGATTGCATCAACGTCGATTCTTATTCTGTGTTCTAGTGTGCTGCTTGTACTGTGTCTGCATACCGCATCACGCGACAAGGGCTTGCAGACGATAAATGTAATCGTTTCAGAGAGAAAAGCGACCAATGTGACGATCTGGCGTTATGTCGATTCGATAGTAAATGACGGAAACGGGAGATTTTCTTAGGTTTTTACTACATATTAACACTTTACACAATTTCTCGTGTTACCTGGCTGCCAGTCCTCGGTTCATGCAAAATCTTAAGGTCCTCGGTCTGGTCCAAGGCACCAAACCGCCCAATAATTCATTAATCGATAACTAAAACTTGAAATGTAGCTCTTCTTACTGGGCGATTGCATAAACTTAGATGCTTCTTCAGTGTTCTACTATGCCGCTTGTAGTGACTCTGCATACCGCATCACGCGACAAGGGCTTGCAGACGATAAATGTAACCGTTTCAGAGAGAAAAGCGACCAATGTGACGATCTGGCGTTATGTCGATTCCATAGTAAATGACGGAAACGGGAGATTTTCTTAGGTTTTAACTACATATTAACACTTTACACAATTTCTCGTGTTACCTGGCTGCCAGTCCTCGGTTCAAGCAAAATCTTAAGGTCCTCGGTCTGGTCCAAGGAACCAAACCGCCCAATAATTCATTAATCGATAACTAAAACTTGTAATCTAGCTCTTCATACTAGCCGATTGCATCAACGTAGAATCTTATTCTGTGTTCCATTGCGCTGCCTGTACTGTGTCTGCATACCGCATCACGCGACAAGGGCTTGCAGACGATAAATGTAACCGTTTCAGAGAGAAAAGCGACCACTGTGACGATCTGGCGCTATGTCGATTCGATTGTAAATGACGGAAACGGGAGATTTTCTTAGGTTTTTACTACATATTAACACTTTACACAATTTCTCGTGTTACCTGGCTGCCAGTCCTCGGTTCATGCAAAATCTTAAGGTCCTCGGTCTGGTCCAAGGCACCAAACCGTCCAATAATTCATTAATCGATAACTAAAACTTGAAATGTAGCTCTTCTTCCTGGCCGATTGCATCAACGTAGATTCTTATTCTGTGTTCTAGTGTGCTGCTTGTACTGTGTCTGCATACCGCATCACGCGACAAGGGCTTGCAGACGATAAATGTAACCGTTTCAGAGAGAAAAGCGACCACTGTGACGATCTGGCGTTATGTCGATTCGATAGTAAATGACGGAAACGGGAGATTTTCTTAGGTTTTTACTACATATTAACACTTTACACAATTTCTCGTGTTACCTGGCTGCCAGTCCTCGGTTCATGCAAAATCTTAAGGTCCTCGGTCTGGTCCAAGGCACCAAACCGCCCAATAATTCATTAATCGATATCTAAAACTTGAAATGTAGCTCTTCTTACTGGGCGATTGCATAAACTTAGATACTTCTTCAGTGTTCTACTATGCCGCTTGTAGTGACTCTGCATACCGCATCACGCGACAAGGGCTTGCAGACGATAAATGTAACCGTTTAAGAGAGAAAAGCGACCACTGTGACGATCTGGCGTTATGTCGATTCGATAGTAAATGACGGAAACGGGAGATTATCTTAGGTTTTTACTACATATTAACACTTTACACAATTTCTCGTGTTACCTGGCTGCCAGTCCTCGGTTCATGCAAAATCTTAAGGTCCTCGGTCTGGTCCAAGGCACCAAACCGCCCAATAATTCATTAATCGATAACTAAAACTTGAAATGTAGCTCTTCTTACTGGCCGATTGCATCAACGTAGATTCTTATTCTGTGTTCTAGTGTGCTGCTTGTACTGTGTCTGCATACCGCATCACGCGACAAGGGCTTGCAGACGATAAATGTAATCGTTTCAGAGAGAAAAGCGACCAATGTGACGATCTGGCGTTATGTCGATTCGATAGTAAATGACGGAAACGGGAGATTTTCTTAGGTTTTTACTACATATTAACACTTTACACAATTTCTCGTGTTACCTGGCTGCCAGTCCTCGGTTCATGCAAAATCTTAAGGTCCTCGGTCTGGTCCAAGGCACCAAACCGTCCAATAATTCATTAATCGATAACTAAAACTTGAAATGTAGCTCTTCTTACTGGGCGATTGCATAAACTTAGATGCTTCTTCAGTGTTTCACTATGCCGCTTGTAGTGACTCTGCATACCGCATCACGCGACAAGGGCTTGCAGACGATAAATGTAACCGTTTCAGAGAGAAAAGCGACCACTGTGACGATCTGGCGTTATGTCGATTCGATAGTAAATGACGGAAACGGGAGTTTTCTTGGGTTTTTACTACATATTAACACTTTACACAATTTCTCGTGTTACCTGGCTGCCAGTCCTCGGTTCATGCAAAATCTTAAGGTCCTCGGTCTGGTCCAAGGCACCAAACCGCCCAATAATTCATTAATCGATAACTAAAACTTGAAATGTAGCTCTGCTTGCTGGCCGATTGCATCAACGTAGATTCTTATTCTGTGTTCTAGTGTGCTGCTTGTACTGTGTCTGCATACCGCATCACGCGACAAGGGCTTGCAGACGATAAATGTAACCGTTTCAGAGAGAAAAGCGACCAATGTGACGATCTGGCGTTATGTCGATTCGATAGTAAATGACGGAAACGGGAGATTTTCTTAGGTTTTTACTACATATTAACACTTTACACAATTTCTCGTGTTACCTGGCTGCCAGTCCTCGGTTCATGCAAAATCTTAAGGTCCTCGGTCTGGTCCAAGGCACCAAACCGTCCAATAATTCATTAATCGATAACTAAAACTTAAAATGTAGCTCTTCTTACTGGCCGATTGCATCAACGTAGATTCTTATTCTGTGTTCTAGTGTGCTGCTTGTACTGTGTCTGCATACCGCATCACGCGACAAGGGCTTGTAGACGATAAATGTAACCGTTTCAGAGAGAAAAGCGACCAATGTGACGATCTGGCGTTATGTCGATTCGATAGAAAATGACGGAAACGGGAGATTGTCTTGGGTTTTAACTACATATTAACACTTTACACAATTTCTCGTGTTACCTGGCTGCCAGTCCTCGGTTCAAGCAAAATCTTAAGGTCCTCGGTCTGGTCCAAGGCACCAAACCGCCCAATAATTCATTAATCGATAACTAAAACTTGAAATGTAGCTCTTCTTACTGGCCGATTGCATCAACGTAGATTCTTATTCTGTGTTCCAGTGCGCTGCTTGTACTGTGTCTGCATACCGCATCACGCGACAAGGGCTTGCAGACGATAAATGTAACCGTTTCAGAGAGAAAAGCGACCACTGTGACGATCTGGCGCTATGTCGATTCGATAGTAAATGACGGAAACGGTAGATTTTCTTAGGTTTTTACTACATATTAACACTTTACACAATTTCTCGTGTTACCTGGCTGCCAGTCCTCGGTTCATGCAAAACCTTAAGGTCCTCGGTCTGGTCCAAGGCACCAAACCGCCCAATAATTCATTAATCGATAACTAAAACTTGAAATGTAGCTCTTCTTACTGGGCGATTGCATAAACTTAGATGCTTCTTCAGTGTTCTACTATGCCGCTTGTAGTGACTCTGCATACCGCATCACGCGACAAGGGCTTGCAGACGATAAATGTAACCGTTTCAGAGAGAAAAGCGACCACTGTGACGATCTGGCGTTATGTCGATTCGATAGTAAATGACGGAAACGGGAGAATTTCTTAGGGTTTTACTACATATTAACACTTTACACAATTTCTCGTGTTACCTGGCTGCCAGTCCTCGGTTCATGCAAAATCTTAAGGTCCTCGGTCTGGTCCAAGGCACCAAACCGCCCAATAATTCATTAATCGATAACTAAACTTGAGATGTAGCTCTTCTTACTGGGCGATTGCATAAACTTAGATGCTTCTTCAGTGTTCTACTATGCCGCTTGTAGTGACTCTGCATACCGCATCACGCGACAAGGGCTTGCAGACGATAAATGTAACCGTTTCAGAGAGAAAAGCGACCACTGTGACGATCTGGCGTTATGTCGATTCGATAGTAAATGACGGAAACGGGAGATTTTCTTGGGTTTTTACTACATATTAACACTTTACACAATTTCTTGTGTTACCTGGCTGCCAGTCCTCGGTTCATGCAAAATATTAAGGTCCTCGGTCTGGTCCAAGGCACCAAACCGCCCAATAATTCATTAATCGATAACTAAAACTTGAAATGTAGCTCTTCTTACTGGCCGATTGCATCAACGTCGATTCTTATTCTGTGTTCTAGTGTGCTGCTTGTACTGTGTCTGCATACCGCATCACGCGACAAGGGCTTGCAGACGATAAATGTAACCGTTTCAGAGAGAAAAGCGACCAATGTGACGATCTGGCGTTATGTCGATTCGATAGTAAATGACGGAAACGGGAGATTTTCTTAGGTTTTTACTACATATTAACACTTTACACAATTTCTCGTGTTACCTGGATGCCAGTCCTCGGTTCATGCAAAATCTTAAGGTCCTCGGTCTGGTCCAAGGCACCAAACCGCCCAATAATTCATTAATCGATAACTAAAACTTGAAATGTAGCTCTTCTTACTGGCCGATTGCATCAACGTAGATTCTTATTCTGTGCTCTAGTGTGCTGCTTGTACTGTGTCTGCATACCGCATCACGCGACAAGGGCTTGCAGACGATAAATGTAACCGTTTCACAGAGAAAAGCGACCACTGTGACGATCTGGCGTTATGTCCATTCGATAGTAAATGACGGAAACGGGAGATTTTCTTGGGTTTTTACTACATATTAACACTTTACACAATTTCTCGTGTTACCTGGCTGCCAGTCCTCGGTTCATGCAAAATCTTAAGGTCCTCGGTCTGGTCCAAGGCACCAAACCGCCCAATAATTCATTAATCGATAACTAAAACTTAAAATGTAGCTCTTCTTACTGGCCGATTGAATCTACGTAGATTCTTATTCTGTGTTCTAGTGTGCTGCTTGTACTGTGTCTGCATACCGCATCACGCGACAAGGGCTTGCAGACGATAAATGTAACCGTTTCAGAGAGAAAAGCGACCAATGTGACGATCTGGCGTTATGTCGATTCGATAGTAAATGACGGAAACGGGTGATTTTCTTAGGTTTTTACTACATATTAACACTTTACACAATTTCTCGTGTTACCTGGCTGCCAGTCCTCGGTTCATGCAAAATCTTAAGGTCCTCGGTCTGGTCCAAGGCACCAAACCGCCCAATAATTCATTAATCGATAACTAAAACTCGAAATGTAGCTCTTCTTACTGGGCGATTGCATAAACTTAGATGCTTCCTCAGTGTTCTACTATGCCGCTTGTAGTGACTCTGCATACCGCATCACGCGACAAGGGCTTGCAGACAATAAATGTAACCGTTTCAGAGAGAAAAGCGACAAATGTGACGATCTGGCGTTTTGTCGATTCGATAGTAAATGACGGAAACGGCAGATTTTCTTAGGTTTTTACTACATATTAACACTTTACACAATTTCTCGTGTAACCTGGCTGCCAGTCCTCGGTTCATGCAAAATCTTAAGGTCCGCGGTCTGGTCCAAGGCACCAAACCACCCAATAATTCATTAATCGATAACTAAAACTTGAAATGTAGCTCTTCTTACTGGGCGATTGCATAAACTTAGATGCTTCTTCAGTGTTCCACTATGCCGCTTGTAGTGACTCTGCATACCGCATCACGCGACAAGGGCTTGCAGACGATAAATGTAATCGTTTCAGAGAGAAAAGGGACCACTGTGACGATCTGGCGTTATGTCGATTCGATAGTAAATGACGGAAACGGGAGATTTTCTTGGGTTTTTACTACATATTATCACTTTACACAATTTCTCGTGTTACCTGGCTGCCAGTCCTCGGTTCATGCAAAATCTTAAGGTCCTCGGTCTGGTCCAAGGCATCAAACCGCCCAATAATTAATTAATCGATAACTAAAACTTGAAATGTAGCTCTTCTTCCTGGCCGATTGCATCAACGTAGATTCTTATTCTGTGTTCTAGTGTGCTGCTTGTACTGTGTCTGCATACCGCATCACGCGACAAGGGCTTGCAGACGATAAATGTAACCGTTTCAGAGAGAAAAGCGACCAATGTGACGATCTGGCGTTATGTCGATTCGATAGTAAATGACGGAAACGGGAGATTTTCTTAGGTTTTTACTACATATTAACACTTTACTCAATTTCTCGTGTTACCTGGCAGCCAGTCCTCGGTTCATGCAAAATCTTAAGGTCCTCGGTCTGGTCCAAGGCACCAAACCGCCCAATAATTCATTAATCGATAACTAAAACTTGAAATGTAGCTCTTCTTACTGGCCGATTGCATAAACTTAGATGCTTCTTCAGTCTTCTACTATGCCGCTTGTAGTGACTCTGCATACCGCATCACGCGACAAGGGCTTGCAGACGATAAATGTAACCGTTTCAGAGAGAAAAGCGACCACTGTGACGATCTGGCGTTATGTCGATTCGATAGTAAATGACGGAAACGGGAGATTTTCTTGGGTTTTTACTACATATTAACACTTTACACAATTTCTCGTGTTACCTGGCTGCCAGTCCTCGGTTCATGCAAAATCTTAAGGTCCTCGGTCTGGTCCAAGGCACCAAACCGCCCAATAATTCATTAATCGATAACTAAAACTTAAAATGTAGCTCTTCTTACTGGCCGATTGCATCTACGTAGATTCTTATTCTGTGTTCTAGTGTGCTGCTTGTACTGTGTCTGCATACCGCATCACGCGACAAGGGCTTGCAGACGATAAATGTAACCGTTTCAGAGAGAAAAGCGACCAATGTGACGATCTGGTGTTATGTCGATTCGATAGTAAATGACGGAAACGGGAGATTTTCTTAGGTTTTTACTACATATTAACACTTTACACAATTTCTCGTGTTACCTGGCTGCCAGTCCTCGGTTCATGCAAAATCTTAAGATCCTCGGTCTGGTCCAAGGCACCAAACCGCCCAATAATTCATTAATCGATAACTAAAACTTGAAATGTAGCTCTTCTTACTGGGCGATTGCATAAACTTAGATGCTTCTTCAGTGTTCTACTATGCCGCTTGTAGTGACTCTGCATACCGCATCACGCGACAAGGGCTTGCAGACGATAAATGTAACCGTTTCAGAGAGAAAAGCGACCAATGTGACGATCTGGCGTTATGTCGATTCGATAGTAAATGACGGAAACGGGAGATTTTCTTAGGATTTTACTACATATTAACACTTTACACAATTTCTCGTGTTACCTGGCTGCCAGTCCTCGGTTCATGCAAAATCTTAAGGTCCGCGGTCTGGTCCAAGGCACCATACCGCCCAATAATTCATTAATCGATAACTAAAACTTGAAATGTAGCTCTTCTTACTGGGCGATTGCATAAACTTAGATGCTTCTTCAGTGTTCTACTATGCCGCTTGTAGTGACTCTGCATACCGCATCACGCGACAAGGGCTTGCAGACGATAAATGTAACCGTTTCAGAGAGAAAAGCGACCACTGTGACGATCTGGCGTTATGTCGATTCGATAGTAAATGTCGGAAACGGGAGATTTTCTTGGGTTTTTACTACATATTAACATTTTACACAATTTCTCGTGTTATCTGGCTGCCAGTCCTCGGTTCATGCAAAATCTTAAGGTCCTCGGTCTGGTCCAAGGCATCAAACCGCCCAATAATTCATTAATCGATAACTAAAACTTGAAATGTAGCTCTTCTTCCTGGCCGGTTGCATCAACGTAGATTCTTATTCTGTGTTCTAGTGTGCTGCTTCTACTGTGTCTGCATACCGCATCACGCGACAAGGGCTTGCAGACGATAAATGTAACCGTTTCAGAGAGAAAAGCGACCAATGTGACGATCTGGCGTTATGTCGATTCGATAGTAAATGACGGAAACGGGAGATTTTCTTGGGTTTTTACTACATATTAACACTTTACACAATTTCTCGTGTTACCTGGCTGCCAGTCCTCGGTTCATGCAAAATCTTAAGGTCCTCGGTCTGGTCCAAGGCATCAAACCGCCCAATAATTCATTAATCGATAACTAAAACTTGAAATGTAGCTCTTCTTCCTGGCCGATTGCTTCAACGTAGATTCTTATTGTGTTCTAGTGTGCTGCTTGTACTGTGTCTGTATACCGCATCA
The DNA here is from genome assembly GCF_023864275.1 of Schistocerca cancellata. NCBI lineage: Eukaryota > Metazoa > Arthropoda > Insecta > Orthoptera > Acrididae > Schistocerca > Schistocerca cancellata. The sequence continues at coordinate 5,800,477 of NW_026047150.1, forward strand.
CGCGACAAGGGCTTGCAGACGATAAATGTAACCGTTTCAGAGAGAAAAGCGACCACTGTGACGATCTGGCGTTATGTCGATTCGATAGTAAATGACGGAAACGGGAGATTTTCTTGGGTTTTTACTACATATTAACACTTTACACAATTTCTCGTGTTACCTGGCTGCCAGTCCTCGGTTCATGCAAAATCTTAAGGTCCTCGGTCTGGTCCAAGGCATCAAACCGCCCAATAATTCATTAATCGATAACTAAATCTTGAAATGTAGCTCTTCTTCCTGGCCGATTGCATCAACGTAGATTCTTATTCTGTGTTCTAGTGTGCTGCTTGTACTGTGTCTGCATACCGCATCACGCGACAAGGGCTTGCAGACGATAAATGTAACCGTTTCAGAGAGAAAAGCGACCAATGTGACGATCTGGCGTTATGTCGATTCGATAGTAAATGACGGAAACGGGAGATTTTCTTAGGTTTTTACTACATATTAACACTTTACACAATTTCTCGTGTTACCTGGCTGCCAGTCCTCGGTTCATGCAAAATCTTAAGGTCCTCAGTCTGGTCCAAGGCACCAAACCGCCCAATAATTCATTAATCGATAACTAAAACTTGAAATGTAGCTCTTCTTACTGGGCGATTGCATAAACTTAGATGCTTCTTCAGTGTTCTACTATGCCGCTTGTAGTGACTCTGCATACCGCATCACGCGACAAGGGCTTGCAGACGATAAATGTAACCGTTTCAGAGAGAAAAGCGACCACTGTGACGATCTGGCGTTATGTCGATTCGATAGTAAATGACGGAAACGGGAGATTTTCTTGGGTTTTTACTACATATTAACACTTTACACAATTTCTCGTGTTACCTGGCTGCCAGTCCTCGGTTCATGCAAAATCGTAAGGTCCTCGGTCTGGTCCAAGGCACCAAACCGCCCAATAATTCATTAATCGATAACTAAAACTTGAAATGTAGCTCTTCTTACTGGCCGATTGCATCAACGTAGATTCTTATTCTGTTTTCTAGTGTGCTGCTTGTACTGTGTCTGCATACCGCATCACGCGACAAGGGCTTGCAGACGATAAATGTAACCGTTTCAGAGAGAAAAGCGACCAATGTGACGATCTGGCGTTATGTCGATTCGATAGTAAATGACGGAAACGGGAGATTTTCTTAGGTTTTTACTACATATTAACACTTTACACAATTTCTCGTGTTACCTGGCTGCCAGTCCTCGGTTCATGCAAAATCTTAAGGTCCTCGGTCTGGTCCAAGGCACCAAACCGCCCAATAATTCATTAATCGATAACTAAAACTTGAAATGTAGCTCTTCTTACTGGGCGATTGCATAAACTTAGATGCTTCTTCAGTGTTCTACTATGCCGCTTGTAGTGACTCTGCATACCGCATCACGCGACAAGGGCATGCAGACGATAAATGTAACCGTTTCAGAGAGAAAAGCGACCACTGTGACGATCTGGCGTTATGTCGATTCGATAGTAAATGACGGAAACGGTAGATTTTCTTAGGTTTTTACTACATATTAACACTTTACACAATTTCTCGTGTTACGTGGCTGCCAGTCCTCGGTTCATGCAAAATCTTAAGGTCCGCGGTCTGGTCCAAGGCACCAAACCACCCAATAATTCATTAATCGATAACTAAAACTTGAAATGTAGCTCTTCTTACTGGGCGATTGCATAAACTTAGATGCTTCTTCAGTGTTCTACTATGCCGCTTGTAGTGACTCTGCATACCGCATCACGCGACAAGGGCTTGCAGACGATAAATGTAACCGTTTCAGAGAGAAAAGCGACCACTGTGACGATCTGGCGTTATGTCGATTCGATAGTAAATGTCGGAAACGGGAGATTTTCTTGGGTTTTTACTACATATTAACATTTTACACAATTTCTCGTGTTATCTGGCTGCCAGTCCTCGGTTCATGCAAAATCTTAAGGTCCTCGGTCTGGTCCAAGGCATCAAACCGCCCAATAATTCATTAATCGATAACTAAAACTTGAAATGTAGCTCTTCTTCCTGGCCGATTGCATCAACGTAGATTCTTATTCTGTGTTCTAGTGTGCTGCTTCTACTGTGTCTGCATACCGCATCACGCGACAAGGGCTTGCAGACGATAAATGTAACCGTTTCAGAGAGAAAAGCGACCAATGTGACGATCTGGCGTTATGTCGATTCGATAGTAAATGACGGAAACGGGAGATTTTCTTGGGTTTTTACTACATATTAACACTTTACACAATTTCTCGTGTTACCTGGCTGCCAGTCCTCGGTTCATGCAAAATCTTAAGGTCCTCGGTCTGGTCCAAGGCATCAAACCGCCCAATAATTCATTAATCGATAACTAAAACTTGAAATGTAGCTCTTCTTACTGGCCGATTGCATCAACGTAGATTCTTATTCTGTGTTCTAGTGTGCTGCTTGTACTGTGTCTGCATACCGCATCACGCGACAAGGGCTTGCAGACGATAAATGTAACCGTTTCAGAGAGAAATGCGACCAATGTGACGATCTGGCGTTATGTCGATTCGATAGTAAATGACGGAAACGGGAGATTTTCTTAGGTTTTTACTACATATTAACACTTTACACAATTTCTCGTGTTACCTGGCTGCCAGTCCTCGGTTCATGCAAAATCTTAAGGTCCTCGGTCTGGTCCAAGGCACCAAACCGCCCAATAATTCATTAATCGATAACTAAAACTTGAAATGTAGCTCTTCTTACTGGGCGATTGCATAAACTTAGATGCTTCTTCAGTGTTCTACTATGCCGCTTGTAGTGACTCTGCATACCGCATCACGCGACAAGGGCATGCAGACGATAAATGTAACCGTTTCAGAGAGAAAAGCGACCACTGTGACGATCTGGCGTTATGTCGATTCGATAGTAAATGACGGAAACGGAAGATTTTCTTAGGTTTTTACTACATATTAACACTTTACACAATTTCTCGTGTTACGTGGCTGCCAGTCCTCGGTTCATGCAAAATCTTAAGGTCCGCGGTCTGGTCCAAGGCACCAAACCACCCAATAATTCATTAATCGATAACTAAAACTTGAAATGTAGCTCTTCTTACTGGGCGATTGCATAAACTTAGATGCTTCTTCAGTGTTCTACTATGCCGCTTGTAGTGACTCTGCATACCGCATCACGCGACAAGGGCTTGCAGACGATAAATGTAACCGTTTCAGAGAGAAAAGCGACCACTGTGACGATCTGGCGTTATGTCGATTCGATAGTAAATGACGGAAACGGGAGATTTTCTTGGGTTTTTACTACATATTAACACTTTACACAATTTCTCGTGTTACCTGGCTGCCAGTCCTCGGTTCATGCAAAATCTTAAGGTCCTCGGTCTGGTCCAAGGCATCAAACCGCCCAATAATTCATCAATCGATAACTAAAACTTGAAATGTAGCTCTTCTTCCTGGCCGATTGCATCAACGTAGATTCTTATTCTGTGTTCTAGTGTGCTGCTTGTACTATGTCTGCATACCGCATCACGCGACAAGGGCTTGCAGACGATAAATGTAACCGTTTCAGAGAGAAAAGCGACCAATGTGACGATCTGGCGTTATGTCGATTCGATAGTAAATGAAGGAAACGGGAGATTTTCTTAGGTTTTTACTACATATTAACACTTTACACAATTTCTCGTGTTACCTGGCTGCCAGTCCTCGGTTCATGCAAAATCTTAAGGTCCTCGGTCTGGTCCAAGGCACCAAACCGCCCAATAATTCATTAATCGATAACTAAAACTTGAAATGTAGCTCTTCTTACTGGGCGATTGCATATACTTAGATGCTTCTTCAGTGTTCTACTATGCCGCTTGTAGTGACTCTGCATACCGAATCACGCGACAAGGGCTTGCAGACGATAAATGTAACCGTTTCAGAGAGAAAAGCGACCACTGTGACGATATGGCGTTATGTCGATTCGATAGTAAATGACGGAAACGGGAGATTTTCTTGGGTTTTTACTACATATTAACACTTTACACAATTTCTCGTGTTACCTGGCTGCCAGTCCTCGGTTCATGCAAAATCTTAAGGTCCTCGGTATGGTCCAAGGCACCAAACCGCCCAATAATTCATTAATCGATAACTAAAACTTGAAATGTAGCTCCTCTTACTGGCCGATTGCATTAACGTAGATTCTTATTCTGTGTTCTAGTGTGCTGCTTGGACTGTGTCTGCATACCGCATCACGCGACAAGGGCTTGCAGACGATAAATGTAACCGTTTCAGAGAGAAAAGCGACCAATGTGACGATCTGGCGTTATGTCGATTCGATAGTAAATGAAGGAAACGGGAGATTTTCTTAGGTTTTTACTACATATTAACACTTTACACAATTTCTCGTGTTACCTGGCTGCCAGTCCTCGGTTCATGCAAAATCTTAAGGTCCTCGGTCTGGTCCAAGGCACCAAACCGCCCAATAATTCATTAATCGATAACTAAAACTTGAAATGTAGCTCTTCTTACTGGGCGATTGCATAAACTTAGATGCTTCTTCAGTGTTCTACTATGCCGCTTGTAGTGACTCTGCATACCGCATCACGCGACAAGGGCTTGCAGACGATAAATGTAACCGTTTCAGAGAGAAAAGCGACCACTGTGACGATCTGGCGTTATGTCGATTCGATAGTAAATGACGGAAACGGAAGATTTTCTTGGGTTTTTACTACATATTAACACTTTACACAATTTCTCGTGTTACCTGGCTGCCAGTCCTCGGTTCATGCAAAATCTTAAGGTCCTCGGTCTGGTCCAAGGCACCAAACCGCCCAACAATTCATTAATCGATAACTAAAACTTGAAATGTAGCTCTTCTTACTGGCCGATTGCATCAACGTAGATTCTTATTCTGTGTTCTAGTGTGCTGCTTGTACTGTGTCTGCATACCGCATCACGCGACAAGGGCTTGCAGACGATAAATGTAACCGTTTCAGAGAGAAAAGCGACCAATGTGACGATCTGGCGTTATGTCGATTCGATAGTAAATGACGGAAACGGGAGATTTTCTTAGGTTTTTACTACATATTAGCACTTTACACAATTTCTCGTGTTACCTGGCTGCCAGTCCTCGGTTCATGCAAAATCTTAAGGTCCTCGGTCTGGTCCAAGGCACCAAACCGCCCAATAATTCATTAATCGATAACAAAAACTTGAAATGTAGCCCCTCTTACTGGGCGATTGCATAAACTTAGATGCTTCTTCAGTGTTCTACTATGCCGCTTGTAGTGACTCTGCATACCGCATCACGCGACAAGGGCTTGCAGACGATAAATGTAACCGTTTCAGAGAGAAAAGCGACCACTATGACGATCTGGCGTTATGTCGATTCGATAGTAAATGACGGAAACGGGAGATTTTCTTAGGTTTTTACTACATATTAACACTTTACACAATTTCTCGTGTTACCTGGCTGCCAGGCCTCGGATCATGCAAAATCTTAAGGTCATCGGTCTGGTCCAAGGCACCAAACCGCCCAATAATTCATTAATCGATAACTAAAACTTGAAATGTAGCTCTTCTTACTGGCCGATTGCATAAACTTAGATGCTTCTTCAGTGTTCTACTATGCCGCTTGTAGTGACTCTGCATACCGCATCACGCGACAAGGGCTTGCAGACGATAAATGTAACCGTCTCAGAGAGAAAAGCGACCAATGGGACGATCTGGCGTTATGTCGATTCGATAGTAAATGTCGGAAACGGGAGATTTTCTTGGGTTTTTACTACATATTAACATTTTACACAATTTCTCGTGTTATCTGGCTGCCAGTCCTCAGTTCATGCAAAATCTTAAGGTCCTCGGTCTGGTCCAAGGCATCAAACCGCCCAATAATTCATTAATCGATAACTAAAACTTGAAATGTAGCTCTTCTTCCTGGCCGATTGCATCAACGTAGATTCTTATTCTGTGTTCTAGTGTGCTGCTTCTACTGTGTCTGCATACCGCATCACGCGACAAGGGCTTGCAGACGATAAATGTAACCGTTTCAGAGAGAAAAGCGACCAATGTGACGATCTGGCGTTATGTCGATTCGATAGTAAATGACGGAAAGGGGAGATTTTCTTGGGTTTTTACTACATATTAACACTTTACACAATTTCTCGTGTTACCTGGCTGCCAGTCCTCGGTTCATGCAAAATCTTAAGGTCCTCGGTCTGGTCCAAGGCATCAAACCGCCCAATAATTCATTAATCGATAACTAAAACTTGAAATGTAGCTCTTCTTCCTGGCCGATTGCTTCAACGTAGATTCTTATTGTGTTCTAGTGTGCTGCTTGTACTGTGTCTGTATACCGCATCACGCGACAAGGGCTTGCAGACGATAAATGTAACCGTTTCAGAGAGAAAAGCGACCACTGTGACGATCTGGCGTTATGTCGATTCGATAGTAAATGACGGAAACGGGAGATTTTCTTGGGTTTTTACTACATATTAACACTTTACACAATTTCTCGTGTTACCTGGCTGCCAGTCCTCGGTTCATGCAAAATCTTAAGGTCCTCGGTCTGGTCCAAGGCATCAAACCGCCCAATAATTCATTAATCGATAACTAAAACTTGAAATGTAGCTCTTCTTCCTGGCCGATTGCATCAACGTAGATTCTTATTCTGTGTTCTAGTGTGCTGCTTGTACTGTGTCTGCATACCGCATCACGCGACAAGGGCTTGCAGACGATAAATGTAACCGTTTCAGAGAGAAAAGCGACCAATGTGACGATCTGGCGTTATGTCGATTCGATAGTAAATGACGGAAACGGGAGATTTTCTTAGGTTTTTACTACATATTAACACTTTACACAATTTCTCGTGTTACCTGGCTGCCAGTCCTCGGTTCATGCAAAATCTTAAGGTCCTCAGTCTGGTCCAAGGCACCAAACCGCCCAATAATTCATTAATCGATAACTAAAACTTGAAATGTAGCTCTTCTTACTGGGCGATTGCATAAACTTAGATGCTTCTTCAGTGTTCTACTATGCCGCTTGTAGTGACTCTGCATACCGCATCACGCGACAAGGGCTTGCAGACGATAAATGTAACCGTTTCAGAGAGAAAAGCGACCACTGTGACGATCTGGCGTTATGTCGATTCGATAGTAAATGACGGAAACGGGAGATTTTCTTAGGTTTTTACTACATATTAACACTTTACACAATTTCTCGTGTTACCTGGCTGCCAGTCCTCGGTTCATGCAAAATCTTAAGGTCCTCGGTCTGGTCCAAGGCACCAAACCGCCCAATAATTCATTAATCGATAACTAAAACTTGAAATGTAGCTCTTCTTACTGGCCGATTGCATCAACGTAGATTCTTATTCTGTTTTCTAGTGTGCTGCTTGTACTGTGTCTGCATACCGCATCACGCGACAAGGGCTTGCAGACGATAAATGTAACCGTTTCAGAGAGAAAAGCGACCAATGTGACGATCTGGCGTTATGTCGATTCGATAGTAAATGACGGAAACGGGAGATTTTCTTAGGTTTTTACTACATATTAACACTTTACACAATTTCTCGTGTTACCTGGCTGCCAGTCCTCGGTTCATGCAAAATCTTAAGGTCCTCGGTCTGGTCCAAGGCACCAAACCGCCCAATAATTCATTAATCGATAACTAAAACTTGAAATGTAGCTCTTCTTACTGGGCGATTGCATAAACTTAGATGCTTCTTCAGTGTTCTACTATGCCGCTTGTAGTGACTCTGCATACCGCATCACGCGACAAGGGCATGCAGACGATAAATGTAACCGTTTCAGAGAGAAAAGCGACCACTGTGACGATCTGGCGTTATGTCGATTCGATAGTAAATGACGGAAACGGGAGATTTTCTTAGGTTTTTACTACATATTAACACTTTACACAATTTCTCGTGTTACGTGGCTGCCAGTCCTCGGTTCATGCAAAATCTTAAGGTCCGCGGTCTGGTCCAAGGCACCAAACCACCCAATAATTCATTAATCGATAACTAAAACTTGAAATGTAGCTCTTCTTACTGGGCGATTGCATAAACTTAGATGCTTCTTCAGTGTTCTACTATGCCGCTTGTAGTGACTCTGCATACCGCATCACGCGACAAGGGCTTGCAGACGATAAATGTAACCGTTTCAGAGAGAAAAGCGACCACTGTGACGATCTGGCGTTATGTCGATTCGATAGTAAATGACGGAAACGGGAGATTTTCTTGGGTTTTTACTACATATTAACACTTTACACAATTTCTCGTGTTACCTGGCTGCCAGTCCTCGGTTCATGCAAAATCTTAAGGTCCTCGGTCTTGTCCAAGGCATCAAACCGCCCAATAATTCATCAATCGATAACTAAAACTTGAAATGTAGCTCTTCTTCCTGGCCGATTGCATCAACGTAGATTCTTATTCTGTGTTGTAGTGTGCTGCTTGTACTGTGTCTGCATACCGCATCACGCGACAAGGGCTTGCAGACGATAAATGTAACCGTTTCAGAGAGAAAAGCGACCAATGTGACGATCTGGCGTTATGTCGATTCGATAGTAAATGAAGGAAACGGGAGATTTTCTTAGGTTTTTACTACATATTAACACTTTACACAATTTCTCGTGTTACCTGGCTGCCAGTCCTCGGTTCATGCAAAATCTTAAGGTCCTCGGTCTGGTCCAAGGCACCAAACCGCCCAATAATTCATTAATCGATAACTAAAACTTGAAATGTAGCTCTTCTTACTGGGCGATTGCATATACTTAGATGCTTCTTCAGTGTTCTACTATGCCGCTTGTAGTGACTCTGCATACCGAATCACGCGACAAGGGCTTGCAGACGATAAATGTAACCGTTTCAGAGAGAAAAGCGACCACTGTGACGATATGGCGTTATGTCGATTCGATAGTAAATGACGGAAACGGGAGATTTTCTTGGGTTTTTACTACATATTAGCACTTTACACAATTTCTCGTGTTACCTGGCTGCCAGTCCTCGGTTCATGCAAAATCTTAAGGTCCTCGGTATGGTCCAAGGCACCAAACCGCCCAATAATTCATTAATCGATAACTAAAACTTGAAATGTAGCTCTTCTTACTGGCCGATTGCATTAACGTAGATTCTTATTCTGTGTTCTAGTGTGCTGCTTGGACTGTGTCTGCATACCGCATCACGCGACAAGGGCTTGCAGACGATAAATGTAACCGTTTCAGAGAGAAAAGCGACCAATGTGACGATCTGGCGTTATGTCGATTCGATAGTAAATTAAGGAAACGGGAGATTTTCTTAGGTTTTTACTACATATTAACACTTTACACAATTTCTCGTGTTACCTGGCTGCCAGTCCTCGGTTCATGCAAAATCTTAAGGTCCTCGGTCTGGTCCAAGGCACCAAACCGCCCAATAATTCATTAATCGATAACTAAAACTTGAAATGTAGCTCTTCTTACTGGGCGATTGCATAAACTTAGATGCTTCTTCAGTGTTCTACTATGCCGCTTGTAGTGACTCTGCATACCGCATCACGCGACAAGGGCTTGCAGACGATAAATGTAACCGTTTCAGAGAGAAAAGCGACCACTGTGACGATCTGGCGTTATGTCGATTCGATAGTAAATGACGGAAACGGAAGATTTTCTTGGGTTTTTACTACATATTAACACTTTACACAATTTCTCGTGTTACCTGGCTGCCAGTCCTCGGTTCATGCAAAATCTTAAGGTCCTCGGTCTGGTCCAAGGCATCAAACCGCCCAATAATTCATTAATCGATAACTAAAACTTGAAATGTAGCTCTTCTTACTGGCCGATTGCATCAACGTAGATTCTTATTATGTGTTCTAGTGTGCTGCTTGTACTGTGTCTGCATACCGCATCACGCGACAAGGGCTTGCAGACGATAAATGTAACCGTTTCAGAGAGAAAAGCGACCAATGTGACGATCTGGCGTTATGTCGATTCGATAGTAAATGACGGAAACGGGAGATTTTCTTAGGTTTTTACTACATATTAGCACTTTACACAATTTCTCGTGTTACCTGGCTGCCAGTCCTCGGTTCATGCAAAATCTTAAGGTCCTCGGTCTGGTCCAAGGCACCAAACCGCCCAATAATTCATTAATCGATAACAAAAACTTGAAATGTAGCCCCTCTTACTGGGCGATTGCATAAACTTAGATGCTTCTTCAGTGTTCTACTATGCCGCTTGTAGTGACTCTGCATACCGCATCACGCGACAAGGGCTTGCAGACGATAAATGTAACCGTTTCAGAGAGAAAAGCGACCACTATGACGATCTGGCGTTATGTCGATTCGATAGTAAATGACGGAAACGGGAGATTTTCTTAGGTTTTTACTACATATTAACACTTTACACAATTTCTCGTGTTACCTGGCTGCCAGGCCTCGGATCATGCAAAATCTTAAGGTCATCGGTCTGGTCCAAGGCACCAAACCGCCCAATAATTCATTAATCGATAACTAAAACTTGAAATGTAGCTCTTCTTACTGGCCGATTGCATAAACTTAGATGCTTCTTCAGTGTTCTACTATGCCGCTTGTAGTGACTCTGCATACCGCATCACGCGACAAGGGCTTGCAGACGATAAATGTAACCGTCTCAGAGAGAAAAGCGACCAATGGGACGATCTGGCGTTATGTCGATTCGATAGTAAATGACGGAAACGGGAGATTTTCTTAGGTTTTTACTACATATTAACACTTTACACAATTTCTCGTGTTACCTGGCTGCCAGTCCTCGGTTCATGCAAAATCTTAAGGTCCGCGGTCTGGTCCAAGGCACCAAACCGCCCAATAATTCATTAATCGATAACTAAAACTTGAAATGTAGCTCTTCTTCCTGTCCGATTGCATCAACGTAGATTCTTATTCTGTGTTCTAGTGTGCTGCTTCTACTGTGTCTGCATACCGCATCACGCGATAAGGGCTTGCAGACGATAAATGTAACCGTTTCAGAGAGAAAAGCGACCAATGTGACGATCTGGCGTTATGTCGATTCGATAGTAAATGACGGAAACGGGAGATTTTCTTAGGTTTTTACTACATATTAACACTTTACACAATTTCTCGTGTTACCTGGCTGCCAGTCCTCGGTTCATGCAAAATCTTAAGGTCCTCGGTCTGGTCCAAGGCACCAAACCGCCCAATAATTCATTAATCGATAACTAAAACTTGAAATGTAGCTCTTCTTACTGGCCGATTGCATCAACGTAGATTCTTATTCTGTGTTCTAGTGTGCTGCTTGTACTGTGTCTGTATACCGCATCACGCGACAAGGGCTTGCAGACGATAAATGTAACCGTTTCAGAGAGAAAAGCGACCACTGTGACGATCTGGCGTTATGTCGATTCGATAGTAAATGACGGAAACGGGAGATTTTCTTGGGTTTTTAATACATATTAACATTTTACACAATTTCTCGTGTTACCTGGCTGCCAGTCCTCGGTTCATGCAAAATCTTAAGGTCCTCGGCCTGGTCCAAGGCATCAAACCGCCCAATAATTCATTAATCGATAACTAAAACTTGAAATGTAGCTCTTCTTCCTGGCCGATTGCATCAACGTAGATTCTTATTCTGTGTTCTAGTGTGCTGCTTGTACTGTGTCTGCATACCGCATCACGCGACATGGGCTTGCAGACGATAAATGTAACCGTTTCAGAGAGAAAAGCGACCAATGTGACGATCTGGCGTTATGTCGATTCGATAGTAAATGACGGAAACGGGAGATTTTCTTAGGTTTTTACTACATATTAACACTTTACACAATTTCACGTGTTACCTGGCTGCCAGGCCTCGGATCATGCAAAATCTTAAGGTCCTCGGTCTGGTCCATGGCACCAAACCGCCCAATAATTCATTAATCGATAACTAAAACTTGAAATGTAGCTCTTCTTACTGGCCGATTGCATAAACTTAGATGCTTCTTCAGTGTTCTACTATGCCGCTTGTAGTGACTCTGCGTACCGCATCACGCGACAAGGGCTTGCAGACGATAAATGTAACTGTTTCAGAGAGAAAAGCGACCACTGTGACGATCTGGTGTTATGTCGATTCGATAGTAAATGACGGAAACGGGAGATTTTCTTAGGTTTTTACTACATATTAACACTTTACACAATTTCTCGTGTTACCTGGCTGCCAGTCCTCGGTTCATGCAAAATCTTAAGGTCCTCGGTCTGGTCCAAGGCACCAAACCGCCCAATAATTCATTAATCGATAACTAAAACTTGAAATGTAGCTCTTCTTCCTGGCCGATTGCATCAACGTAGATTCTTATTCTGTGTTGTAGTGTGCTGCTTGTACTGTGTCTGCATACCGCATCACGCGACAAGGGCTTGCAGACGATAAATGTAACCGTTTCAGAGAGAAAAGCGACCAATGTGACGATCTGGCGTTATGTCGATTCGATAGTAAATGAAGGAAACGGGAGATTTTCTTAGGTTTTTACTACATATTAACACTTTACACAATTTCTCGTGTTACCTGGCTGCCAGTCCTCGGTTCATGCAAAATCTTAAGGTCCTCGGTCTGGTCCAAGGCACCAAACCGCCCAATAATTCATTAATCGATAACTAAAACTTGAAATGTAGCTCTTCTTACTGGGCGATTGCATATACTTAGATGCTTCTTCAGTGTTCTACTATGCCGCTTGTAGTGACTCTGCATACCGAATCACGCGACAAGGGCTTGCAGACGATAAATGTAACCGTTTCAGAGAGAAAAGCGACCACTGTGACGATATGGCGTTATGTCGATTCGATAGTAAATGACGGAAACGGGAGATTTTCTTGGGTTTTTACTACATATTAACACTTTACACAATTTCTCGTGTTACCTGGCTGCCAGTCCTCGGTTCATGCAAAATCTTAAGGTCCTCGGTATGGTCCAAGGCATCAAACCGCCCAATAATTCATTAATCGATAACTAAAACTTGAAATGTAGCTCTTCTTACTGGCCGATTGCATTAACGTAGATTCTTATTCTGTGTTCTAGTGTGCTGCTTGGACTGTGTCTGCATACCGCATCACGCGACAAGGGCTTGCAGACGATAAATGTAACCGTTTCAGAGAGAAAAGCGACCAATGTGACGATCTGGCGTTATGTCGATTCGATAGTAAATGAAGGAAACGGGAGATTTTCTTAGGTTTTTACTACATATTAACACTTTACACAATTTCTCGTGTTACCTGGCTGCCAGTCCTCGGTTCATGCAAAATCTTAAGGTCCTCGGTCTGGTCCAAGGCACCAAACCGCCCAATAATTCATTAATCGATAACTAAAACTTGAAATGTAGCTCTTCTTACTGGGCGATTGCATAAACTTAGATGCTTCTTCAGTGTTCTACTATGCCGCTTGTAGTGACTCTGCATACCGCATCATGCGACAAGGGCTTGCAGACGATAAATGTAACCGTTTCAGAGAGAAAAGCGACCACTGTGACGATCTGGCGTTATGTCGATTCGATAGTAAATGACGGAAACGGAAGATTTTCTTGGGTTTTTACTACATATTAACACTTTACACAATTTCTCGTGTTACCTGGCTGCCAGTCCTCGGTTCATGCAAAATCTTAAGGTCCTCGGTCTGGTCCAAGGCATCAAACCGCCCAATAATTCATTAATCGATAACTAAAACTTGAAATGTAGCTCTTCTTACTGGCCGATTGCATCAACGTAGATTCTTATTCTGTGTTCTAGTGTGCTGCTTGTACTGTGTCTGCATACCGCATCACGCGACAAGGGCTTGCAGACGATAAATGTAACCGTTTCAGAGAGAAAAGCGACCAATGTGACGATCTGGCGTTATGTCGATTCGATAGTAAATGACGGAAACGGGAGATTTTCTTAGGTTTTTACTACATATTAGCACTTTACACAATTTCTCGTGTTACCTGGCTGCCAGTCCTCGGTTCATGCAAAATCTTAAGGTCCTCGGTCTGGTCCAAGGCACCAAACCGCCCAATAATTCATTAATCGATAACAAAAACTTGAAATGTAGCCCCTCTTACTGGGCGATTGCATAAACTTAGATGCTTCTTCAGTGTTCTACTATGCCGCTTGTAGTGACTCTGCATACCGCATCACGCGACAAGGGCTTGCAGACGATAAATGTAACCGTTTCAGAGAGAAAAGCGACCACTATGACGATCTGGCGTTATGTCGATTCGATAGTAAATGACGGAAACGGGAGATTTTCTTAGGTTTTTACTACATATTAACACTTTACACAATTTCTCGTGTTACCTGGCTGCCAGGCCTCGGATCATGCAAAATCTTAAGGTCATCGGTCTGGTCCAAGGCACCAAACCGCCCAATAATTCATTAATCGATAACTAAAACTTGAAATGTAGCTCTTCTTACTGGCCGATTGCATAAACTTAGATGCTTCTTCAGTGTTCTACTATGCCGCTTGTAGTGACTCTGCATACCGCATCACGCGACAAGGGCTTGCAGACGATAAATGTAACCGTCTCAGAGAGAAAAGCGACCAATGGGACGATCTGGCGTTATGTCGATTCGATAGTAAATGACGGAAACGGGAGATTTTCTTAGGTTTTTACTACATATTAACACTTTACACAATTTCTCGTGTTACCTGGCTGCCAGTCCTCGGTTCATGCAAAATCTTAAGGTCCGCGGTCTGGTCCAAGGCACCAAACCGCCCAATAATTCATTAATCGATAACTAAAACTTGAAATGTAGCTCTTCTTCCTGTCCGATTGCATCAACGTAGATTCTTATTCTGTGTTCTAGTGTGCTGCTTCTACTGTGTCTGCATACCGCATCACGCGATAAGGGCTTGCAGACGATAAATGTAACCGTTTCAGAGAGAAAAGCGACCAATGTGACGATCTGGCGTTATGTCGATTCGATAGTAAATGACGGAAACGGGAGATTTTCTTAGGTTTTTACTACATATTAACACTTTACACAATTTCTCGTGTTACCTGGCTGCCAGTCCTCGGTTCATGCAAAATCTTAAGGTCCTCGGTCTGGTCCAAGGCACCAAACCGCCCAATAATTCATTAATCGATAACTAAAACTTGAAATGTAGCTCTTCTTACTGGCCGATTGCATCAACGTAGATTCTTATTCTGTGTTCTAGTGTGCTGCTTGTACTGTGTCTGTATACCGCATCACGCGACAAGGGCTTGCAGACGATAAATGTAACCGTTTCAGAGAGAAAAGCGACCACTGTGACGATCTGGCGTTATGTCGATTCGATAGTAAATGACGGAAACGGGAGATTTTCTTAGGTTTTTACTACATATTAACACTTTCCACATTTTCTCGTGTTACGTGGCTGCCAGTCCTCGGTTCATGCAAAATCTTAAGGTCCTCGGTCGTGTCAAGGGCATTAAACCGGCCAATAATTCAATTTTCGATAACTAAAATTTGAAGTGTAGCTCTTCTTTTTGGCCGATTGCATCAACGTAGATTCTTATTCTGTGTTCTAGTGTGCTGCTTGTACTGTGTCTGCATACCGCAGCACGCGACAAGGGCTTGCAGACGATAAATGTAACCGTTTCAGAGAGAAAAGCGACCAATGTGACGATCTGGCGTTATGTCGATTCGATAGTAAATGACGGAAACGGGAGATTTTCTTAGGTTTTTACTACATATTAACACTTTACACAATTTCTCGTGTTACCTGGCTGCCAGTCCTCGGTTCATGCAAAATCTTAAGGTCCTCGGTCTGGTCCAAGGCACCAAACCGCCCAATAATTCATTAATCGATAACTAAAACTTGAAATGTAGCTCTTCTTACAGGCCGATTGCATCAACGTAGATTCTTATTCTGTGTTCTAGTGTGCTGCTTGTACTGTGTCTGCATACCGCATCACGCGACAAGGGCTTGCAGACGATAAATGTAACCGTTTCAGTGAGAAAAGCGACCACTGTGACGATCTGGCGTTATGTCGATTCGATAGTAAATGACGGAAACGGGACATTTTCTTAGGTTTTTACTACATATTAACGCTTTACACAATTTCTCGTGTTACCTGGCTGCCAGTTCTCGGTTCATGCAAAATCTTAAGGTCCTCGGTCTGGTCCAAGGCACCAAACCGCCCAATAATTCATTAATCGATAACTAAAACTTGAATGTAGCTCTTCTTACTGGCCGATTGCATCAACGTAGATTCTTATTCTGTGTTCTAGTTGCTGCTTGTACTGTGTCTGCATACCGCATCACGCGACAAGGGCTTGCAGACGATAAATGTAACCGTTTCAGAGAGAAAAGCGACCACTGTGACGATCTGGCGTTATGTCGATTCGATAGTAAATGACGGAAACGGGAGATTTTCTTGGGTTTTTACTACATATTAACACTTTACACAATTTCTCGTGTTACCTGGCTGCCAGTCCTCGGTTCATGCAAAATCTTAAGATCCTCGGTCTGGTCCAAGGCACCAAACCGCCCAATAATTCATTAATCGATAACTAAAACTTGAAATGTAGCTCTTCTTACTGGGCGATTGCATAAACTGAGATGCTTCTTCAGTGTTCTACTATGCCGCTTGTAGTGACTCTGCATACCGCATCACGCGACAAGGGCTTGCAGACGATAAATGTAACCGTTTCAGAGAGAAAAGCGACGAATGTGACGATCTGGCGTTATGTCGATTCGATAGTAAATGACGGAAACGGGAGATTTTCATAGGTTTTTACTACATATTAACACTTTACACAATTTCTCGTGTTACCTGGCTGCCAGTCCTCGGTTCATGCAAAATCTTAAGGTCCTCGGTCTGGTCCAAGGCACCAAACCGCCCAATAATTCATTAATCGATAACAAAAACTTGAAATGTAGCCCCTCTTACTGGGCGATTGCATAATCTTAGATGCTTCTTCAGTGCTCTACTATGCCGCTTGTAGTGACTCTGCATACCGCATCACGCGACAAGGGCTTGCAGACGATAAATGTAACCGTTTCAGAGAGAAAAGCGACCACTGTGACGATCTGGCGTTATGTCGATTCGATAGTAAATGACGGAAACGGGAGATTTTCTTAGGTTTTTACTACATATTAACACTTTACACAATTTCACGTGTTACCTGGCTGCCAGGCCTCGGATCATGCAAAATCTTAAGGTCCTCGGTCTGGTCCATGGCACCAAACCGCCCAATAATTCATTAATCGATAACTAAAACTTGAAATGTAGCTCTTCTTACTGGCCGATTGCATAAACTTAGATGCTTCTTCAGTGTTCTACTATGCCGCTTGTAGTGACTCTGCGTACCGCATCACGCGACAAGGGCTTGCAGACGATAAATGTAACTGTTTCAGAGAGAAAAGCGACCACTGTGACGATCTGGTGTTATGTCGATTCGATAGTAAATGACGGAAACGGGAGATTTTCTTAGGTTTTTACTACATATTAACACTTTACACAATTTCTCGTGTTACCTGGCTGCCAGTCCTCGGTTCATGCAAAATCTTAAGGTCCTCGGTCTGGTCCAAGGCACCAAACCGCCCAATAATTCATTAATCGATAACTAAAACTTGAAATGTAGCTCTTTTTACTGGGCGGTTGCATAATCTTAGATGCTTCTTCAGTGTTCTACTATGCCGCTTGTAGTGACTCTGCATACCGCATCACGCGACAAGGGCTTGCAGACGATAAATGTAACCGTTTCAGAGAGAAAAGCGACCACTGTGACGATCTGGAGTTATGTCGATTCGATAGTAAATGACGGAAACGGGAGATTTTCTTATGTTTTTACTACATATTAACACTTTCCACATTTTCTCGTGTTACGTGGCTGCCAGTCCTCGGTTCATGCAAAATCTTAAGGTCCTCGGTCGTGTCAAGGGCATTAAACCGGCCAATAATTCAATTTTCGATAACTAAAATTTGAAGTGTAGCTCTTCTTTTTGGCCGATTGCATCAACGTAGATTCTTATTCTGTGTTCTAGTGTGCTGCTTGTACTGTGTCTGCATACCGCAGCACGCGACAAGGGCTTGCAGACGATAAATGTAACCGTTTCAGAGAGAAAAGCGACCAATGTGACGATCTGGCGTTATGTCGATTCGATAGTAAATGACGGAAACGGGACATTTTCTTAGGTTTTTACTACATATTAACACTTTACACAATTTCTCGTGTTACCTGGCTGCCAGTCCTCGGTTCATGCATAATCTTAAGGTCCTCGGTCTGGTCCAAGGCACCAAACCGCCCAATAATTCATTAATCGATAACTAAAACTTGAAATGTAGCTCTTCTTACTGGGCGATTGCATAAACTTAGATGCTTCTTCAGTGTTCTACTATGCCGCTTGTAGTGACTCTGCATACCGCATCACGCGACAAGGGCTTGCAGACGATAAATGTAACCGTTTCAGAGAGAAAAGCGACCACTGTGACGATCTGGCGTTATGTCGATTCGATAGTAAATGACGGAAACGGGAGATTTTCTTAGGTTTTTACTACATATTAACACTTTACACAATTTCTCGTGTTACCTGGCTGCCAGTCCTCGGTTCATGCAAAATCTTAAGGTCCTCGGTCTGGTCCAAGGCACCAAACCGCCCAATAATTCATTAATCGATAACTAAAACTTGAATGTAGCTCTTCTTACTGGCCGATTGCATCAACTTAGATTCTTATTCTGTGTTCTAGTGTGCTGCTTGTACTGTGTCTGCATACCGCATCACGCGACAAGGGCTTGCAGACGATAAATGTAACCGTTTCAGAGAGAAAAGCGACCAATGTGACGATCTGGCGTTATGTCGATTCGATAGTGAATGACGGAAACGGAAGATTTTCTTAGGTTTTTACTACATATTAGCACTTTACACAATTTCTCGTGTTACCTGGCTGCCAGTCCTCGGTTCATGCAAAATCTTAAGGTCCTCGGCCTGGTCCAAGGCACCAAACCGCCCAATAATTCATTAATCGATAACAAAAACTTGAAATGTAGCTCTTCTTACTGGGCGATTGCATAAACTTAGATGCTTCTTCAGTGTTCTACTATGCCGCTTGTAGTGACTCTGCATACCGCATCACGCAACAAGGGCTTGCAGACGATAAATGTAACCGTTTCAGAGAGAAAAGCGACCACTGTGACGATCTGGCGTTATGTCGATTCGATAGTAAATGACGGAAACGGGAGATTTTCTTAGGTTTTTACTACATATTAATACTTTACACAATTTCTCGTGTTACCTGGCTGCCAGTCCTCGGTTCATGCAAAATCTTATGGTCCTCGGTCTGGTCCAAGGCACCAAACCGCCCAATAATTCATTAATCGATAACAAAAACTTGAAATGTAGCTCTTCTTACTGGGCGATTGCATAAACTTAGATGCTTCTTCAGTGTTCTACTATGCCGCTTGTAGTGACTCTGCATACCGCATCACGCGACAAGGGCTTGCAGACGATAAATGTAACCGTTTCAGAGAGAAAAGCGACCAAAGTGACGATCTGGCGTTATGTCGATTGGATAGTAAATGAAGGAAACGGGAGATTTTCTTAGGTTTTTACTACATATTAGCACTTTACACAATTTCTCGTGTTACCTGGCTGCCAGTCCTCGGTTCATGCAAAATCTTAAGGTCCTCGGTCTGGTCCAAGGCACCAAACCGCCCAATAATTCATTAATCGATAACAAAAACTTGAAATGAAGCTCTTCTTACTGGGCGATTGCATAAACTTAGATGCTTCTTCAGTGTTCTACTATGCCGCTTGTAGTGACTCTGCATACCGCATCACGCGACAAGGGCTTGCAGACGATAAATGTAACCGTTTCAGAGAGAAAAGCGACCACTGTGACGAACTGGCGTTATGTCGATTCGATAGTAAATGCCGGAAACGGGAGATTTTCTTAGGTTTTTACTACATATTAACACTTTACACAATTTCTCGTGTTACCTGGCTGCCAGTCCTCGGATCATGCAAAATCTTAAGGTCCACGGTCTGGTCCAAGGCACCAAACCGCCCAATAATTCATTAATCGATAACTAAAACTTGAAATGTAGCTTTTCTTACTGGGCGATTGCATAAACTTAGATGCTTCTTCAGTGTTCTACTATGCCGCTTGTAGTGACTCTGCGTACCGCATCACGCGACAAGGGCTTGCAGACGATAAATGTAACCGTTTCAGAGAGAAAAGCGACCACTGTGACGATCTGGCGTTATGTCGATTCGATAGTAAATGACGGAAACGGGAGATTTTCTTAGGTTTTTACTACATATTAACACTTTACACAATTTCTCGTGTTACCTGGCTGCCAGTCCTCGGTTCATGCAAAATCTTAAGGTCCTCGGTCTGGTCCAAGGCACCAAACCGCCCAATAATTCATTAATCGATAACTAAAACTTGAAATGTAGCTCTTCTTACTGGGCGATTGCATAAACTTAGATGCTTCTTCAGTGTTCTACTATGCCGCTTGTAGTGACTCGGCATACCGCATCACGCGACAAGGGCTTGCAGACGATAAATGTAACCGTTTCAGAGAGAAAAGCGACCACTGTGGCGATCTGGCGTTATGTCGATTCGATAGTAAATGACGGAAACGGGAGATTTTGTTAGGTTTTTACTACATATTAACACTTTACACAATTTCTCGTGTTACCTGGCTGCCAGTCCTCGGTTCATGCAAAATCTTAAGGTCCTCGGTCTGGTCCAAGGCACCAAACCGCCCAATAATTCATTAATCGATAACTAAAACTTGAATGTAGCTCTTCTTACTGGCCGATTGCATCAACGTAGATTCTTATTCTGTGTTCTAGTGTGCTGCTTGTACTGTGTCTGCATACCGCTTCACGCGACAAGGGCTTGCAGACGATAATTGTAACCGTTTCAGAGAGAAAAGCGACCAATGTGACGATCTGGCGTTATGTCGATTCGATAGTAAATGACGGAAACAGGAGATTTTCTTAGGTTTTTACTACATATTAATACTTTACACAATTTCTCGTGTTACCTGGCTGCCAGTCCTCGGTTCATGCAAAATCTTAAGGTCCTCGGTCTGGTCCAAGGCACCAAACCGCCCAATAATTCATTAATCGATAACTAAAACTTGAAATGTAGCTCTTCTTACTGGGCGATTGCATAAACTTTGATGCTTCTTCAGTGTTCTACTATGCCGCTTGTGGTGACTCTGCATACCGCATCCCGCGACAAGGGCTTGCAGACGATAAATGTAACCGTTTCAGAGAGAAAAGCGACCACTGTGACGATCTGGCGTTATGTCGATTCGATAGTAAATGACGGAAACGGGAGATTTTCTTAGGTTTTTACTACATATTAACACTTTACACAATTTCTCGTGTTACCTGGCTGCCAGTCCTCGGTTCATGCAAAATCTCAAGGTCCTCGGTCTGGTCCAAGGCACCAAACCGCCCAATAATTCATTAATCGATAACTAAAACTTGAAATGTAGCTCTTCTTACTGGGCGATTGCATAAACTTAGATGCTTCTTCAGTGTTCTACTATTCCGCTTGTAGTGACTCTGCATACCGCATCACGCGACAAGGGCTTGCAGACGATAAATGTAACCGTTTCAGAGAGAAAAACGACCACTGTGACGATCTGGCGTTATGGCGATTCGATAGTAAATGACGGAAACGGGAGATTTTCTTAGGTTTTTACTACATATTAACACTTTACAAAATTTCTCGGGTTACCTGGCTGCCAGTCCTCGGATCATGCAAAATCTTAAGGTCCTCGGTCTGGTCCAAGGCACCAAACCGCCCAATAATTCATTATTCGATAACTAAAACTTGAAATGTAGCTCTTCTTACTGGGCGATTGCATAGACTTAGATGCTTCTTCAGTGTTCTACTATGCCGCTTGTTGTGACTCTGCATACCGCATCACGCGACAAGGGCTTGCAGACGATAAATGTAACCGTTTCAGAGAGAAAAGCGACCACTGTGACGATCTGGCGTTATGTCGATTCGATAGTAAATGACGGAAACGGGAGATTTTCTTAGGTTTTTACTACATATTAACACTTTACACAATTTCTCGTGTTACCTGGCTGCCAGTCCTCGGTTCATGCAAAATCTTAAGGTCCTCAGTCTGGTCCAAGGCACCAAACCGCCCAATAATTCATTAATCGGTAACTAAAGCTTGAAATGTAGCTCTTCTTACTGGGCGATTGCATAAACTTAGATGCTTCTTCAGTGTTCTACTATGCCGCTTGTAGTGACTCTGCATACCGCATCACGCGACAAGGGCTTGCAGCCGATAAATGTAACCGTTTCAGAGAGAAAAGCGACCACTGTGACGATCTGGCGTTATGTCGATTCGATAGTAAATGACGGAAACGGGAGATTTTCTTAGGTTTTTACTACATATTAACACTTTACACAATTTCTCGTGTTACCTGGCTGCCAGTCCTCGGTTCATGCAAAATCTTAAGGTCCTCGGTCTGGTCCAAGGCACCAAACCGCCCAATAATTCATTAATCGATAACTAAAACTTGAAATGTAGCTCTTCTTACTGGCCGATTGCATCAACGTAGATTCTTATTCTGTGTTCTAGTGTGCTGCTTGTACTGTGTCTGCATACCGCATCACGCGACAAGGGCTTGCAGACGATAAATGTAACCGTTTCAGAGAGAAAAGCGACCAATGTGACGATCTGGCGTTATGTCGATTCGATAGTAAATGACTGAAACGGGAGATTTTCTTAGGTTTTTACTACATATTAACACTTTACACAATTTCTCGTGTTACCTGGCTGCCAGTCCTCGGTTCATTCAAAATCTTAAGGTCCTCGGTCTGGTCCAAGGCACCAAACCGCCCAATAATTCATTAATCGATACTAAAACTTGAAATGTAGCTCTTCTTCCTGGCCGATTGCATCAACGTAGATTCTTATTCTGTGTTCTAGTGTGCTGCTTGTACTGTGTCTGCATACCGCATCACGCGACAAGGGCTTGCAGACGATAAATGTAACCGTTTCAGAGAGAAAAGCGACCACTGTGGCGATCTGGCGTTATGTCGATTCGATAGTAAATGACGGAAACGGGAGATTTTCTTAGGTTTTTACTACATATTAACACTTTACACAATTTCTCGTGTTACCTGGCTGCCAGTCCTCGGTTCATGCAAAATCTTAAGGACCTCGGTCTGGTCCAAGGCACCGAACCGCCCAATAATTCATTAATCGATAACTAAAACTTGAAATGTAGCTCTTCTTACTGGGCGATTGCATAAACTTAGATGCTTCTTCAGTGTTCTACTATGCCGCTTGTAGTGACTCTGCATACCGCATCACGCGACAAGGGCTTGCAGACGATAAATGTAACCGTTTCAGAGAGAAAAGCGACCACTGTGACGATCTGGCGTTATGTCGATTCGATAGTAAATGACGGAAACGGGAGATTTTCTTAGGTTTTTACTACATATTAACACTTTACACAATTTCTCGTGTTACCTGGCTGCCAGTCCTCGGTTCATGCAAAATCTTAAGGTCCTCGGTCTGGTCCAAGGCACCAAACCGCCCAATAATTCATTAATCGATAACTAAAACTTGAAATGTAGCTCTTCTTACTGGGCGATTGCGCAAACTTAGATGCTTCTTCAGTGTTCTGCTATGCCGCTTGTAGTGACTCTGCATACCGCATCACGCGACAAGGGCTTGCAGACGATAAATGTAACCGTTTCAGAGAGAAAAGCGACCACTGTGACGATCTGGCGTTATGTCGATTCGATAGTAAATGACGGAAACGGGAGATTTTCTTAGGTTTTTACTACATATTAACACTTTACACAATTTCTCGTGTTACCTGGCTGCCAGTCCTCGGTTCATGCAAAATCTTAAGGTCCTCGGTCTGGTCCAAGGCACCAAACCGCCCAATAATTCATTAATCGATAACTAAAACTTGAAATGTGGCTCTTCTTACTGGCCGATTGCATCAACGTAGATTCTTATTCTGTATTCTAGTGTGCTGCTTGTACTGTGTCTGCATACCGCATCACGCGACAAGGGCTTGCAGACGATAAATGTAACCGTTTCTGAGAGGAAAACGACGAATGTGACGATCTGGCGTTATGTCGATTCGATAGTAAATGACGGAAACGGGAGATTTTCTTAGGTTTTTACTACATATTAACACTTTACACAATTTCTCATGTTACCTGGCTGCCAGTCCTCGGTTCATGCAAAATCTTAAGGTCCTCGGTCTGGTCCAAGGCACCAAACCGCCCAATAATTCATTAATCGATAACTAAAACTTGAAATGTAGCTCTTCTTACTGGGCGATTGCATAAATTTAGATGCTTCTTCAGTGTTCTACTATGCCGCTTGTAGTGACTCTGCATACCGCATCACGCGACAAGGGCTTGCAGCCGATAAATGTAACCGTTTCAGAGAGAAAAGCGACCACTGTGACGATCTGGCGTTATGTCGATTCGATAGTAAATGACGGAAACGGGAGATTTTCTTAGGTTTTTACTACATATTAACACTTTACACAATTTCTCGTGTTACCTGGCTGCCAGTCCTCGGTTCATGCAAAATCTTAAGGTCCTCGGTCTGGTCCAAGGCACCAAACCGCCCAATAATTCATTAATCGATAACTAAAACTTGAAATGTAGCTCTTCTTACTGGGCGATTGCATAAACTTAGATGCTTCTTCAGTGTTCTACTATGCCGCTTGTAGTGACTCTGCATACCGCATCACGCGACAAGGGCTTGCAGACGATAAATGTAACTGTTTCAGAGAGAAAAGCGACCACTGTGACGATCTCGCGTTATGTCGATTCGATAGTAAATGACGGAAACGGGAGATTTTCTTAGGTTTTTACTACATATTAACACTTTACACAATTTCTCGTGTTACCTGGCTGCCAGTCCTCGGTTCATGCAAAATCTTAAGGTCCTCGGTCTGGTCCAAGGCACCAAACCGCCCAATAATTCATTAATCGATAACTAAAACTTGAAATGTAGCTCTTCTTCCTTGCCGATTGCATCAACGTAGATTCTTATTCTGTGTTCTAGTGTGCTGCTTGTACTGTGTCTGCATACCGCATCACGCGACAAGGGCTTGCAGACGATAAATGTAACCGTTTCAGAGAGAAAAGCGACCACTGTGACGATCTGGCGTTATGTCGATTCGATAGTAAATGACGGAAACGGGAGATTTTCTTAGGTTTTTACTACATATTAACACTTTACACAATTTCTCGTGTTACCTGGCTGCCAGTCCTCGGTTCATGCAAAATCTTAAGGTCCTCGGTCTGGTCCAAGGCACCAAACCGCCCAATAATTCATTAATCGATAACTAAAACTTGAAATGTAGCTCTTCTTACTGGGCGATTGCATAAACTTAGATGCTTCTTCAGTGTTCTACTATGCCGCTTGTAGTGACTCTGCATACCGCATCACGCGACAAGGGCTTGCAGACGATAAATGTAACCGTTTCAGAGAGAAAAGCGACCACCGTGACGATCTGGCGTTACGTCGATTCGATAGTAAATGACGGAAACGGGGGATTTTCTTAGGTTTTTACTACATATTAACACTTTACACAATTTCTCGTGTTACCTGGCTGCCAGTCCTCGGTTCATGCAAAATCTTAAGGTCCTCGGTCTGCTCCAAGGCACCAAACCGCCCAATAATTCATTAATCGATAACTAAAACTTGAAATGTAGCTCTTCTTACTGGGCGATTGCATAAACTTAGATGCTTCTTCAGTGTTCTACTATGCCGCTTGTAGTGACTCTGCATACCGCATCACGCGACAAGGGCTTGCAGACGATAAATGTAACCGTTTCAGAGAGAAAAGCGGCCACTGTGACGATCTGGCGTTATGTCGATTCGATAGTAAATGACGGAAACGGGAGATTTTCTTAGGTTTTTACTACATATTAACACTTTACACAATTTCTCGTGTTACCTGGCTGCCAGTCCTCGGTTCATGCAAAATCTTAAGGTCCTCGGTCTGGTCCAAGGCACCATACCGCCCAATAATTCATTAATCGATAACTAAAACTCGAAATGTAGCTCTTCTTACTGGCCGATTGCATCAACGTAGATTCCTATTCTGTGTTCTAGTGTGCTGCTTGTACTGTGTCTGCATACCGCATCACGCGACAAGGGCTTGCAGACGATAAATTTAACCGTTTCAGAGAGAAAAGCGACCAATGTGACGATCTGGCGTTATGTCGATTCGATAGTAAATGACGGAAACGGGAGATTTTATTAGATTTTTACTACATTTTAACACTTTACACAATTTCTCATGTTACCTGGCTGCCAGTCCTCGGTTCATGCAAAATCTTAAGGTCCTCGGTCTGGTCCAAGGCACCAAACCGCCCAATAATTCATTAATCGATAACTAAAACTTGAAATGTAGCTCTTCTTACTGGCCGATTGCATCAACGTAGATTCTTATTCTGTGTTCTAGTGTGCTGCTTGAACTGTGTCTGCATACCGCATCACGCGACATGGGCTTGCAGACGATAAATGTAACTGTTTCAGAGAGAAAAGCGATCACTGTGACGATCTGGCGTTATGTCGATTCGATAGTAAATGACGGAAACGGGAGATTTTCTTAGGTTTTTACTACATATTAACACTTTACACAATTTCTCGTGTTACCTGGCTGCCAGTCCTCGGTTCATGCAAAATCTTAAGGTCCTCGGTCTGGTCCAAGGCACCAAACCGCCTAATAATTCATTATCGATAACTAAAACTTGAAATGTAGCTCTTCTTCCTGGCCGATTGCATCAACGTAGATTCTTATTCTGTGTTCTAGTGTGCTGCTTGTACTGTGTCTGCATACCGCATCACGCGACAAGGGCTTGCAGACGATAAATGTAACCGTTTCAGAGAGAAAAGCGACCACTGTGACGATCTGGCGTTATGTCGATTCGATAGTAAATGACGGAAACGGGAGATTTTCTTAGGTTTTTACTACATATTAACACTTTACACAATTTCTCGTGTTACCTGGCTGCCAGTCGTCGGTTCATGCAAAATCTTAAGGTCCTCGGTCTGGTCCAAGGCACCAAACCGCCCAATAATTCATTAATCGATAACTAAAACTTGAAATGTAGCTCTTCTTACTGGGCGATTGCATAAACTTAGATGCTTCTTCAGTGTTCTACTATGCCGCTTGTAGTGACTCTGCATACCGCATCACGCGACAAGGGCTTGCAGACGATAAATGTAACCGTTTCAGAGAGAAAAGCGACCACTGTGACGATCTGGCGTTATGTCGATTCGATAGTAAATGACGGAAACGGGAGATTTTCTTAGGATTTTACTACATATTAACACTTTACACAATTTCTCGTGTTACCTGGCTGCCAGTCCTCGGTTCATGCAAAATCTTAAGGTCCGCGGTCTGGTCCAAGGCACCATACCGCCCAATAATTCATTAATCGATAACTAAAACTTGAAATGTAGCTCTTCTTACTGGGCGATTGCATAAACTTAGATGCTTCTTCAGTGTTCTACTATGCCGCTTGTAGTGACTCTGCATACCGCATCACGCGACAAGGGCTTGCAGACGATAAATGTAACCGTTTCAGAGAGAAAAGCGACCACTGTGACGATCTGGCGTTATGTCGATTCGATAGTAAATGACGGAAACGGGAGATTTTCTTAGGTTTTTACTACATATTAACACTTTACACAATTTCTCGTGTTACCTGGCTGCCAGTCCTCGGTTCATGCAAAATCTTAAGGTCCTCGGTCTGGTCCAAGGCACCAAACCGCCCAATAATTCATTAATCGATAACTAAAACTTGAAATGTAGCTCTTCTTACTGGGCGATTGCATAAACTTAGATGCTTCTTCAGTGTTCTACTATGCCGCTTGTAGTGACTCTGCATACCGCATCACGCGACAAGGGCTTGCAGACGATAAATGTAACCGTTTCAGAGAGAAAAGCGACCACTGTGTCGATCTGGCGTTATGTCGATTCGATAGTAAATGACGGAAACGGGAGATTTTCTTAGGTTTTTACTACATATTAACACTTTACACAATTTCTCGTGTTACCTGGCTGCCAGTCCTCGGTTCATGCAAAATCTTAAGGTCCTCGGTCTGGTCCAAGGCACCAAACCACCCAATAATTCATTAATCGATAACTAAAACTTGAAATGTAGCTCTTCTTACTGGGCGATTGCATAAACTTAGATGCTTCTTCAGTGTTCTACTATGCCGCTTGTAGTGACTCTGCATACCGCATCACGCGACAAGGGCTTGCAGACGATAAATGTAACCGTTTCAGAGAGAAAAGCGACCAATGTGACGATCTGGCGTTATGTCGATTCGATAGTAAATGACGGAAACGGGAGATTTTCTTAGGTTTTTACTACATATTAACACTTTACACAATTTCTCGTGTTACCTGGCTGCCAGTCCTCGGTTCATGCAAAATCTTAAGGTCCTCGGTCTGGTCCAAGGCACCAAACCGCCCAATAATTCATTAATCGATAACTAAAACTTGAAATGTAGCTCTTCTTACTGGGCGATTGCATAGACTTAGATGCTTCTTCAGTGTTCTACTATGCCGCTTGTTGTGACTCTGCATACCGCATCACGCGACAAGGGCTTGCAGACGATAAATGTAACCGTTTCAGAGAGAAAAGCGACCACTGTGACGATCTGGCGTTATGTCGATTCGATAGTAAATGACGGAAACGGGAGATTTTCTTAGGTTTTTACTACATATTAACACTTTACACAATTTCTCGTGTTACCTGGCTGCCAGTCCTCGGTTCATGCAAAATCTTAAGGTCCTCGGTCTGGTCCAAGGCACCAAACCGCCCAATAATTCATTAATCGATAACTAAAGCTTGAAATGTAGCTCTTCTTACTGGGCGATTGCATAAACTTAGATGCTTCTTCGGTGTTCTACTATGCCGCTTGTAGTGACTCTGCATACCGCATCACGCGACAAGGGCTTGCAGACGATAAATGTAACCGTTTCAGAGAGAAAAGCGACCACTGTGACGATCTGGCGTTATGTCGATTCGATAGTAAATGACGGAAACGGGAGATTTTCTTAGGTTTTTACTACATATTAACACTTTACACAATTTCTCGTGTTACCTGGCTGCCAGTCCTCGGTTCATGCAAAATCTTAAGGTCCTCGGTCTGGTCCAAGGCACCAAACCGCCCAATAATTCATTAATCGCTAACTAAAACTTGAAATGTAGCTCTTCTTACTGGCCGATTGCATCAACGTAGATTCTTATTCTGTGTTCTAGTGTGCTGCTTGTACTGTGTCTGCATACCGCATCACGCGACAAGGTCTTGCAGACGATAAATGTAACCGTTTCAGAGAGAAAAGCGACCAATGTGACGATCTGGCGTTATGTCGATTCGATAGTAAATGACGGAAACGGGAGATTTTCTTAGGTTTTTACTACATATTAACACTTTACACAATTTCTCGTGTTACCTGGCTGCCAGTCCTCGGTTCATGCAAAATCTTAAGGTTCTCGGTCTGGTCCAAGGCACCAAACCGCCCAATAATTCATTAATCGATAACTAAAACTTGAAATGTAGCTCTTCTTACTGGCCGATTGCATCAACGTAGTTCTTATTCTGTGTTCTAGTGTGCTGCTTGTACTGTGTCTGCATACCGCATCACGCGACAAGGGCTTGCAGACGATAAATGTAACCGTTTCAGAGAGAAAAGCGACCACTGTGACGATCTGGCGTTATGTCGATTCGATAGTAAATGACGGAAACGGGAGATTTTCTTGGGTTTTTACTACATATTAACACTTTACACAATTTCTCGTGTTACCTGGCTGGCAGTCCTCGGTTCATGCAAAATCTTAAGGTCCTCGGTCTGGTCCAAGGCACCAAACCGCCCAATAATTCATTAATCGATAACTAAAACTTGAAATGTAGCTCTTCTTCCAGGCCGATTGCATCAACGTAGATTCTTATTCTGTGTTCTAGTGTGCTGCTTGTACTGTGTCTGCATACCGCATCACGCGACAAGGGCTTGCAGACGATAAATGTAACCGTTTCAGAGAGAAAAACGTCCAATGTGACGATCTGGCGTTATGTCGATTCGATAGTAAATGACGGAAACGGGAGATTTTCTTAGGTTTTTACTACATATTAACACTTTACACAATTTCTCGTGTTACCTGGCTGCCAGTCCTCGGTTCATGCAAAATCTTAAGGTCCTCGGTCTGGTCCAAGGCACCGAACCGCCCAATAATTCATTAATCGATAACTAAAACTTGAAATGTAGCTCTTCTTACTGGGCGATTGCATAAACTTAGATGCTTCTTCAGTGTTCTACTATGCCGCTTGTAGTGACTCTGCATACCGCATCACGCGACAAGGGCATGCAGACGATAAATGTAACCGTTTCAGAGAGAAAAGCGACCACTGTGACGATCTGGCGTTATGTCGATTCGATAGTAAATGACGGAAACGGGAGATTTTCTTAGGTTTTTACTACATATTAACACTTTACACAATTTCTCGTGTTACCTGGCTGCCAGTCCTCGGTTCATGCAAAATCTTAAGGTCCTCGGTCTGGTCCAAGGCACCAAACCGCCCAATAATTCATTAATCGATAACTAAAACTTGAAATGTAGCTCTTCTTACTGGGCGATTGCGAAAACTTAGATGCTTCTTCAGTGTTCTGCTATGCCGCTTGTAGTGACTCTGCATACCGCATCACGCGACAAGGGCTTGCAGACGATAAATGTAACCGTTTCAGAGAGAAAAGCGACCACTGTGACGATCTGGCGTTATGTCGATTCGATAGTAAATGACGGAAACGGGAGATTTTCTTAGGTTTTTACTACATATTAACACTTTACACAATTTCTCGTGTTACCTGGCTGCCAGTCCTCGGTTCATGCAAAATCTTAAGGTCCTCGGTCTGGTCCAAGGCACCAAACCGCCCAATAATTCATTAATCGATAACTAAAACTTGAAAAGTGGCTCTTCTTACTGGCTGATTGCATCAACGTAGATTCTTATTCTGTGTTCTAGTGTGCTGCTTGTACTGTGTCTGCATACCGCATCACGCGACAAGGGCTTGCAGACGATAAATGTAACCGTTTCAGAGAGAAAAACGACCAATGTGACGATCTGGCGTTACGTCGATTCGATAGTAAATGACGGAAACGGGAGATTTTCTTAGGTTTTTACTACATATTAACACTTTACACAATTTCTCGTGTTACCTGGCTGCCAGTCCTCGGTTCATGCAAAATCTTAAGGTCCTAGGTCTGGTCCAAGGCACCAAACCGCCCAATAATTCATTAATCGATAACTAAAACTTGAAATGTAGCTCTTCTTACTGGGCGATTGCATAAACTTAGATGCTTCTTCAGTGTTCTACTATGCCGCTTGTAGTGACTCTGCATAACGCATCACGCGACAAGGGCTTGCAGACGATAAATGTAACCGTTTCAGAGAGAAAAGCGACCACTGTGACGATCTGGCGTTATGTCGATTCGATAGTAAATGACGGAAACGGGAGATTTTCTTAGGTTTTTACTACATATTAACACTTTACACAATTTCTCGTGTTACCTGGCTGCCAGTCCTCGGTTCATGCAAAATCTTAAGGTCCTCGGTCTGGTCCAAGGCACCAAACCGCCCAATATTTCATTAATCGATAACTAAAACTTGAAATGTAGCTCTTCTTACTGGGCGATTGCATAAACTTAGATGCTTCTTCAGTGTTCTACTATGCCGCTTGTAGTGACTCTGCATACCGCATCACGCGTCAAGGGCTTGCAGACGATAAATGTAACCGTTTCAGAGAGAAAAGCGACCACTGTGACGATCTGGCGTTATGTCGATTCGATAGTAAATGACGGATACGGGAGATTTTCTTAGGTTTTTACTACATATTAACACTTTACACAATTTCTCGTGTTACCTCGCTGCCAGTCCTCGGTTCATGCAAAATCTTAAGGTCCTCGGTCTGGTCCAAGGCACCAAACCGCCCAATAATTCATTAATCGATAACTAAAACTTGAAATGTAGCTTTTCATACTGGCTGATTGCATCAACGTAGATTCTTATTCTGTGTTCTAGTGTGCTGCTTGTACTGTGTCTGCATACCGCATCACGCGACAAGGGCTTGCAGACGATAAATGTAACCGTTTCAGAGAGAAAAGCGACCACTGTGACGATCTGGCGTTATGTCGATTCGATAGTAAATGACGGAAACGGGAGATTTTCTTAGGTTTTTACTACATATTAACACTTTACACAATTTCTCGTGTTACCTGGCTGCCAGTCCTCGGTTCATGCAAAATCTTAAGGTCCTCGGTCTGGTCCAAGGCACCAAACCGCCCAATAATTCATTAATCGATAACTAAAACTTGAAATGTAGCTCTTCTTCCTGGCCGATTGCATCAACGTAGATTCTTATTCTGTGTTCTAGTGTGCTGCTTGTACTGTGTCTGCATACCGCATCACGCGACAAGGGCTTGCAGACGATAAATGTAACCGTTTCAGAGAGAAAAGCGACCACTGTGACGATCTGGCGTTATGTCGATTCGATAGTAAATACGGAGACGGGAGATTTTCTTAGGTTTTTACTACATATTAACACTTTACACAATTTTTCGTGTTACCTGGCTGCCAGTCCTCGGTTCATGCAAAATCTTAAGGTTCTCGGTCTGGTCCAAGGCACCAAACCGCCCAATAATTCATTTATCGATAACTAAAACTTGAAATGTAAATCTTCTTCTTGGCCGATTGCATCAACGTAGATTCTTATTCTGTGTTCTAGTGTGCTGCTTGTACTGTGTCTGCATACCGCAGCACGCGACAAGGGCTTGCAGACGATAAATGTAACCGTTTCAGAGAGAAAAGCGACCAATGTGACGATCTGGCGTTATGTCGATTCGATAGTAAATGACGGAAACGGGAGATTTTCTTAGGTTTTGACTACAAATTAACACTTTACACAATTTCTCGTGTTACCTGGCTGCCAGTCGTCGGTTCATGCAAAATCTTAAGGTCCTCGGTCTGGTCCAAGGCACCAAACCGCCCAATAATTCATTAATCGATAACTAAAACTTGAAATGTAGCTCTTCTTACTGGGCGATTGCATAAACTTAGATGCTTCTTCAGTGTTCTACTATGCCGCTTGTAGTGACTCTGCATACCGCATCACGAGACAAGGGCTTGCAGACGATAAATGTAACCGTTTCAGAGAGAAAAGCGACCACTGTGACGATCTGGCGTTATGTCGATTCGATAGTAAATGACGGAAACGGGAGATTTTCTTAGGTTTTTACTACATATTGACACTTTACACAATTTCTCGTGTTACCTGGCTGCCAGTCCTCGGTTCATGCAAAATCTTAAGGTCCTCGGTCTGGTCCAAGGCACCAAACCGCACAATAATTCATTAATCGATAACTAAAACTTGAAATGTAGCTCTTCTTCCTGGCCGATTGCATCAACGTAGATTCTTATTCTGTGTTCTAGCGTGCTGCTTGTACTGTGTCTGCATACCGCATCACGCGACAAGGGCTTGCAGACGATAAATGTAACCGTTTCAGAGAGAAAAGCGACCAATGTGACGATCTGGCGTTATGTCGATTCGATAGTAAATGACGGAAACGGGAGATTTTCTTAGGTTTTTACTACATATTAACACTTTACACAATTTCTCGTGTTACCTGGCTGCCAGTCCTCGGTTCATGCAAAATCTTAAGGTCCTCGGTCTGGTCCAATGCACCAAACCGCCCAATAATACATTAATCGATAACTAAAACTTGAAATGTAGCTCTTCTTACTGGGCGATTGCATAAACTTAGATGCTTCTTCAGTGTTCTACTATGCCGCTTGTAGTGACTCTGCATACCGCATCACGCGACAAGGTTTTTCAGACGATAAATGTAACCGTTTCAGAGAGAAAAGCGACCACTGTGACGATCTGGCGTTATGTCGATTCGATAGTAAATGACGGAAACGGGAGATTTTCTTGGGTTTTTACTACATATTAACACTTTACACCATTTCTCGTGTTACCTGGCTGCCAGTCCTCGGTTCATGCAAAATCTTAAGGTCCTCGGTATGGTCCAAGGCACCAAACCGCCCAATAATTCATTAATCGATAACTAAAATTTGAAATGTAGCTCTTCTTACTGGGCGATTGCATAAACTTAGATGCTTCTTCAGTGTTCTACTATGCCGCTTGTAGCGACTCTGCATACCGCATCACGCGACAAGGGCTTGCAGACGATAATTGTAACCGTTTCAGAGAGAAAAGCGACCACTATGACGATCTGGCGTTATGTCGATTCGATAGTAAATGACGGAAACGGGAGATTTTCTTAGGTTTTTACTACATATTAACACTTTACACAATTTCTCGTGTTACCTGGCTTCCAGTCCTCGGTTCATGCAAAATCTTAAGGTCCTCGGTCTGGTCCAAGGCACCAAACCGCCCAATAATTCATTAATCGATAACTAAAACTTGAAATGTAGCTCTTCTTACTGGGCGATTGCATAAACTTAGATGCTTCTTCAGTGTTCTACTATGCCGCTTGTAGTGACTCTGCATACCGCATCACGCGACAAGGGCTTGCAGACGATAAATGTAACCGTTTCAGAGAGAAAAGCGACCACTGTGACGATCTGGCGTTATGTCGATTCGATAGTAAATGACGGAAACGGGAGGTTTTCTTAGGTTTTTACTACATATTAACACTTTACACAATTTCTCGTGTTACCTGGCTGCCAGTCGTCGGTTCATGCAAAATCTTAAGGTCCTCGGTCTGGTCCAAGGCACCAAACCGCCCAATAACCCATTAATCGATAACTAAATCCTGAAATGTAGCTCTTATTACTGGCCGATTGCATCAACGTAGATTCTTATTCTGTGTTCTACTGTGCTACTTGGACTGTGTCTGCATACCGCATCACGCGACAAGGGCTTGCAGTCGATAAATGAAACCGTTTCAGAGAGAAAAGCGACCAATGTGACGATCTGGCGTTATGTCGATTCGATAGTAAATGACGGAAACGGCAGATTTTCTTGGGTTTTTACTACATATTAACACTTTACACATTTTCTCGTGTTACCTGGCTGCCAGTCCTCGGTTCATGCAAAATCTTAAGATCCTCGGTCTGGTCCAAGGCACCAAACCGCGCAATAATTCATTAATCGATAACTAAAACTTGAAATGTAGCTCTTCTTACTGGCCGATTGCATCAACGTAGATTCTTATTCTGTGTTCTAGTGTGCTGCTTGTATTGTGTCTGCATACCGCATCACGCGACAAGGGCTTGCAGACGATAAATGTAACCGTTTCAGAGAGAAAAGCGACCACTGTGACGATCTGGCGTTATGTCGATTCGATAGTAAATGACGGAAACGGGAGATTTTCTTAGGTTTTTACTACATATTAACACTTTACACAATTTCTCGTGTTACCTGGCTGCCAGTCCTCGGTTCATGCAAAATCTTAAGGTCCACGGTCTGGTCCAAGGCACCAAACCGCCCAATAATTCTTTAATCGATAACTAAAACTTGAAATGTAGCTCTTCTTACTGGCCGATTGCATAAACTTAGATGCTTCTTCAGTGTTCTACTAGGCCGCTTGTAGTGACTCTGCATACCGCATCACGCGACAAGGGCTTGCAGACGATAAATGTAACCGTTTCAGAGAGAAAAGCGACCACTGTGACGATCTGGCGTTATGTCGATTCGATAGTAAATGACGGAAACGGGAGATTTTCTTAGGTTTTTACTACATATTAACACTTTACACAATTTCTCGTGTTACCTGGCTGCCAGTCGTCGGTTCATGCAAAATCTTAAGGTCCTCGGTCTGGTCCAAGGCACCAAACCGCCCAATAATTCATTAATCGATAACTAAAACTTGAAATGTAGCTCTTCTTACTGGGCGATTGCATAAACTTAGATGCTTCTTCAGTGTTCTACTATGCCGCTTGTAGTGACTCTGCATACCGCATCACGCGACAAGGGCTTGCAGACGATAAATGTAACCGTTTCAGAGAGAAAAGCGACCACCGTGACGATCTGGCGTTACGTCGATTCGATAGTAAATGACGGAAACGGGGGATTTTCTTAGGTTTTTACTACATATTAACACTTTACACAATTTCTCGTGTTACCTGGCTGCCAGTCCTCGGTTCATGCAAAATCTTAAGGTCCTCGGTCTGGTCCAAGGCACCAAACCCCCCAATAATTCATTAATCGATAACTAAAACTTGAAATGTAGCTCTCCTTACTGGGCGATTGCATAAACTTAGATGCTTCTTCAGTGTTCTACTATGCCGCTTGTAGTGACTCTGCATACCGCATCACGCGACAAAGGCTTGCAGACGATAAATGTAACCGTTTCAGAGAGAAAAGCGACCACTGTGACGATCCTGCGTTATGTCGATTCGATAGTAAATGACGGAAACGGGAGATTTTCTTAGGTTTTTACTACATATTAACACTTTACACAATTTCTCGTGTTACCTGGCTGCCAGTCCTCGGTTCATGCAAAATCTTAAGGTCCTCGGTCTGGTCCAAGGCACCAAACCGCCCAATAATTCATTAATCGATAACTAAAACTTGAAATGTAGCTCTTCGTACTGGGCGATTGCATAAACTTAGATGCTTCTTCAGTGTTCTACTATGCCGCTTGTAGTGACTCTGCATACCGCATCACGCGACAAGGGCTTGCAGACGATAAATGTAACCGTTTCAGAGAGAAAAGCGACCACTGTGACGATCTGGCGTTATGTCGATTCGATAGTAAATGACGGAAACGGGAGATTTTCTTAGGTTTTTACTACATATTAACACGTTACACAATTTCTCGTGTTACCTGGCTGCCAGTCCTCGGTTCATGCAAAATCTTAAGGTCCTCGGTCTGGTCCAAGGCACCAAACCGCCCAATAATTCATTAATCGATAACTAAAACTTGAAATGTAGCTCTTCTTACTGGGCGATTGCATAAACTTAGATGCTTCTTCAGTGTTCTACTATGCCGCTTGTAGTGACTCTGCATACCGCATCACGCGACAAGGGCTTGCAGACGATAAATGTAACCGTTTCAGAGAGAAAAGCGACCAATGTGACGAACTTGCGTTATGTCGATTCGATAGTAAATGACGGAAACGGGAGATTTTCTTAGGTTTTTACTACATATTAACACTTTACACAATTTCTCGTGTTACCTGGCTGCCAGTCCTCGGTTCATGCAAAATCTTAAGGTCCTCGGTCTGGTCCAAGGCACCAAACCGCCCAATAATTCATTAGTCGATAACTAAAACTTGAAATGTAGCTCTTCTTACTGGCCGATTGCATCAACGTAGATGCTTCTTCAGTGTTCTACTATGCCGCTTGTAGTGACTCTGCATACCGCATCACGCGACAAGGGCTTGCAGACGATAAATGTAACCGTTTCAGAGAGAAAAGCGACCACTGTGACGATCCTGCGTTATGTCGATTCGATAGTAAATGACGGAAACGGGAGATTTTCTTAGGTTTTTACTACATATTAACACTTTACACAATTTCTCGTGTTACCTGGCTGCCAGTCCTCGGTTCATGCAAAATCTTAAGGTCCTCGGTCTGGTCCAAGGCACCAAACCGCCCAATAATTCATTAATCGATAACTAAAACTTGAAATGTAGCTCTTCGTACTGGGCGATTGCATAAACTTAGATGCTTCTTCAGTGTTCTACTATGCCGCTTGTAGTGACTCTGCATACCGCATCACGCGACAAGGGCTTGCAGACGATAAATGTAACCGTTTCAGAGAGAAAAGCGACCACTGTGACGATCTGGCGTTATGTCGATTCGATAGTAAATGACGGAAACGGGAGATTTTCTTATTTTTTTACAACATATTAACACTTTACACAATTTCTCGTGTTACCTGGCTGCCAGTCCTCGGTTCATGCAAAATCTTAAGGTCCTCGGTCTGGTCCAAGGCACCAAACTGCCCAATAATTCATTAATCGATAACTAAAACTTGAAATGTAGCTCTTCTTACTGGCCGATTGCATCAACGTAGATTCTTATTCTGTGTTCTAGTGTGCTGCTTGTACTGTGTCTGCATACCGCATCACGCGACAAGGGCTTGCAGACGATAAATGTAACCGTTTCAGAGAGAAAAGCGACCAATGTGACGATCTGGCGTTATGTCGATTCGATAGTAAATGACGGAAACGGGAGATATTCTTGGGTTTTTACTACATATTAACACTTTACACAATTTCTCGTGTTACCTGGCTGCCAGACCTCGGTTCATGCAAAATCTTAAGGTCCTCGGTCTGGTCCAAGGCACCAAACCGCCCAATAATTCATTAATCGATAACTAAAACTTGAAATGTAGCTCTTCTTACTGGCCGATTGCATCAACGTAGATTCTTATTCTGTGTTCTAGTGTGCTGCTTGTACTGTGTCTGCATACCGCATCACGCGACAAGGGCTTGCAGACGATAAATGTAACCGTTTCAGAGAGAAAAGCGACCTTTGTGACGATCTGGCGTTATGTCGATTCGATAGTAAATGACGGAAACGGGAGATTTTCTTATTATTTTACTACATATTAACACTTTACACAATTTCTCGTGTTACCTGGCTGCCAGTCCTCGGTTCATGCAAAATCTTAAGGTCCTCGGTCTGGTCCAAGGCACCAAACTGCCCAATAATTCATTAATCGATAACTAAAACTTGAAATGTAGCTCTACTTACTGGCCGATTGCATCAACGTAGATTCTTATTCTGTGTTCTAGTGTGCTGCTTGTACTGTGTCTGCATACCGCATCACGCGACAAGGGCTTGCAGACGATAAATGTAACCGTTTCAGAGAGAAAAGCGACCAATGTGACGATCTGGCGTTATGTCGATTCGATAGTAAATGACGGAAACGGGAGATTGTCTTGGGTTTTTACTACATATTAACACTTTACACAATTTCTCGTGTTACCTGGCTGCCAGTCCTCGGTTCATGCAAAATCTTAAGGTCCTCGGTCTGGTCCAAGGCACCAAACCGCCCAATAATTCATTAATCGATAACTAAAACTTGAAATGTAGCTCTTCTTACTGGGCGATTGCATAAACTTAGATGCTTCTTCAGTGTTCTACTATGCCGCTTGTAGTGACTCCGCATACCGCATCACGCGACAAGGGCTTGCAGACGATAAATGTAACCGTTTCAGAGAGAAAAGCGACCACTGTGACGATCTGGCGTTATGTCGATTCGATAGTAAATGACGGAAACGGGAGATTTTCTTAGGTTTTTACTACATATTAACACTTTACACAATTTCTCGTGTTACCTGGCTGCCAGACCTCGGTTCATGCAAATTCTTAAGGTCCTCGGTCTGGTCCAAGGCACCAAACCGCCCAATAATTCATTAATCGATAACTAAAACTTGAAATGTAGCTCTTCTTCCTGGCCGATTGCATCAACGTAGATTCTTATTCTGTGTTCTAGTGTGCTGCTTGTACTGTGTCTGCATACCGCATCACGCGACAAGGGCTTGCAGACGATAAATGTAACCGTTTCAGAGAGAAAAGCGACCACTGTGACGATCTGGCGTTATGTCGATTCGATAGCAAATGACGGAAACGGGAGATTTTCTTGGGTTTTTACTACATATTAACACTTTACACAATTTCTCGTGTTACCTGGCTGCCAGTCCTCGGTTCATGCAAAATCTTAAGGTCCTCGGTCTGGTCCAAGGCACCAAACCGCCCAATAATTCAATAATCGATAACTAAAACTTGAAATGTAGCTCTTCTTACTGGCCGATTGCATCAACGTAGATTCTTATTCTGTGTTCTAGTGTGCTGCTTGTACTGTGTCTGCATACCGCATCACGCGACAAGGGCTTGCAGACGATAAATGTAACCGTTTCAGAGAGAAAAGCGACCAATGTGACGATCTGGCGTTATGTCGATTCGATAGTAAATGACGGAAACGGGAGATTTTCTTTGGTATTTACTACATATTAACACTTTACACAATTTCTTGTGGTACCTGGCTGCCAGTCCTCGGTTCATGCAAAATCTTAAGGTCCTCGGTCCGGTCCAAGGCACCAAACCGCCCAATAATTCATTAATCGATAACTAAAACTTGAAATGTAGCACTTCTTACTGGCCGATTGCATCAACGTAGATTCTTATTCTGTGTTCTAGTGTGCTGCTTGTACTGTGTCTGCATACCGCATCACGCGACAAGGGCTTGCAGACGATAAATGTAACCGTTTCAGAGAGAAAAGCGACCAATGTGACGATCTGGCGTTATGTCGATTCGATAGTAAATGACGGAAACGGGAGATTGTCTTGGGTTTTTACTACATATTAACACTTTACACAATTTCTCGTGTTACCTGGCTGCCAGTCCTCTGTTCATGCAAAATCTTAAGGTCCTCGGTCAGGGCCAAGGCACCAAACCGCCCAATAATTCATTAATCGATAACTAAAACTTGAAATGTAGCTCTTCTTACTGGGCGATTGCATAAACTTAGATGCTTCTTCAGTGTTCTACTATGCCGCTTGTAGTGACTCTGCATACCGCATCACGCGACAAGGGCTTGCAGACGATAAATGTAACCGTTTCAGAGAGAAAAGCGACCACTGTGACGATCTGGCGTTATGTCGATTCGATAGTAAATGACGGAAACGGGAGATTTTCTTATTTTTTTACAACATATTAACACTTTACACAATTTCTCGTGTTACCTGGCTGCCAGTCCTCGGTTCATCCAAAATCTTAAGGTCCTCGGTCTGGTCCAAGGCACCAAACTGCCCAATAATTCATTAATCGATAACTAAAACTTGAAATGTAGCTCTTCTTACTGGCCGATTGCATCAACGTAGATTCTTATTCTGTGTTCTAGTGTGCTGCTTGTACTGTGTCTGCATACCGCATCACGCGACAAGGGCTTGCAGACGATAAATGTAACCGTTTCAGAGAGAAAAGCGACCAATGTGACGATCAGGCGTTATGTCGATTCGATAGTAAATGACCGAAACGGCAGATTTTCTTGGGTTTTTACTACATATTAACACTTTACACAATTTCTCGTGTTACCTGGCTGCCAGTCCTCGGTTCATGCAAAATCTTAAGGTCCTCGGTCTGGTCCAAGGCACCAAACCGCCCAATAATTCATTAATCGATAACTAAAACTTGAAATGTAGCTCTTCTTACTGGCCGATTGCATCAACGTAGATTCTTATTCTGTGTTCTAGTGTGCTGCTTGTACTGTGTCTGCATACCGCATCACGCGACAAGGGCTTGCAGACGATAAATGTAACCGTTTCAGAGAGAAAAGCGACCTTTGTGACGATCTGGCGTTATGTCGATTCGATAGTAAATGACGGAAACGGGAGATTTTCTTATTATTTTACTACATATTAACACTTTACACAATTTCTCGTGTTACCTGGCTGCCAGTCCTCGGTTCATGCAAAATCTTAAGGTCCTCGGTCTGGTCCAAGGCACCAAACTGCCCAATAATTCATTAATCGATAACTAAAACTTGAAATGTAGCTCTACTTACTGGCCGATTGCATCAACGTAGATTCTTATTCTGTGTTCTAGTGTGCTGCTTGTACTGTGTCTGCATACCGCATCACGCGACAAGGGCTTGCAGACGATAAATGTAACCGTTTCAGAGAGAAAAGCGACCAATGTGACGATCTGGCGTTATGTCGATTCGATAGTAAATGACGGAAACGGGAGATTGTCTTGGGTTTTTACTACATATTAACACTTTACACAATTTCTCGTGTTACCTGGCTGCCAGTCCTCGGTTCATGCAAAATCTTAAGGTCCTCGGTCTGGTCCAAGGCACCAAACCGCCCAATAATTCATTAATCGATAACTAAAACTTGAAATGTAGCTCTTCTTACTGGGCGATTGCATAAACTTAGATGCTTCTTCAGTGTTCTACTATGCCGCTTGTAGTGACTCCGCATACCGCATCACGCGACAAGGGCTTGCAGACGATAAATGTAACCGTTTCAGAGAGAAAAGCGACCACTGTGACGATCTGGCGTTATGTCGATTCGATAGTAAATGACGGAAACGGGAGATTTTCTTAGGTTTTTACTACATATTAACACTTTACACAATTTCTCGTGTTACCTGGCTGCCAGACCTCGGTTCATGCAAATTCTTAAGGTCCTCGGTCTGGTCCAAGGCACCAAACCGCCCAATAATTCATTAATCGATAACTAAAACTTGAAACGTAGCTCTTCTTCCTGGCCGATTGCATCAACGTAGATTCTTATTCTGTGTTCTAGTGTGCTGCTTGTACTGTGTCTGCATACCGCATCACGCGACAAGGGCTTGCAGACGATAAATGTAACCGTTTCAGAGAGAAAAGCGACCACTGTGACGATCTGGCGTTATGTCGATTCGATAGTAAATGACGGAAACGGGAGATTTTTTTGGGTTTTTACTACATATTAACACTTCACACAATTTTTCGTGTTACCTGGCTGCCAGTCCTCGGTTCATGCAAAATCTTAAGGTCCTCGGTCTGGTCCAAGGCACCAAACCGCCCAATAATTCAATAATCGATAACTAAAACTTGAAATGTAGCTCTTCTTACTGGCCGATTGCATCAACGTAGATTCTTATTCTGTGTTCTAGTGTGCTGCTTGTACTGTGTCTGCATACCGCATCACGCGACAAGGGCTTGCAGACGATAAATGTAACCGTTTCAGAGAGAAAAGCGACCAATGTGACGATCTGGCGTTATGTCGATTCGATAGTAAATGACGGAAACGGGAGATTTTCTTAGGTTTTTACTACATATTAACACTTTACACAATTTCTTGTGGTACCTGGCTGCCAGTCCTCGGTTCATGCAAAATCTTAAGGTCCTCGGTCTGGTCCAAGGCACCAAACTGCCCAATAATTCATTAATCGATAACTAAAACTTGAAATGTAGCTCTTCTTACTGGCCGATTGCATCAACGTAGATTCTTATTCTGTGTTCTAGTGTGCTGCTTGAACTGTGTCTGCATACCGCATCACGCGACAAGGGCTTGCAGACGATAAATGTAACCGTTTCAGAGAGAAAAGCGACCAATGTGACGATCTGGCGTTATGTCGATTCGATAGTAAATGACGGAAACGGGAGATTGTCTTGGGTTTTTACTACATATTAACACTTTACACAATTTCTCGTGTTACCTGGCTGCCAGTCCTCGGTTCATGCAAAATCTTAAGGTCCTCGGTCAGGGCCAAGGCACCAAACCGCCCAATAATTCATTAATCGATAACTAAAACTTGAAATGTAGCTCTTCTTACTGGGCGATTGCATAAACTTAGATGCTTCTTCAGTGTTCTACTATGCCGCTTGTAGTGACTCTGCATACCGCATCACGCGACAAGGGCTTGCAGACGGTAAATGTAACCGTTTCAGAGAGAAAAGCGACCACTGTGACGATCTGGCGTTATGTCGATTCGATAGTAAATGACGGAAACGGGAGATTTTCTTAGGTTTTTACTACATATTAACACTTTACACAATTTCTCGTGTTACCTGGCTGCCAGTCCTCGGTTCATGCAATATCTTAAGGTCCTCGGTCTGGTCCAAGGCACCAAACCGCCCAATAATTCATTAATCGATAACTAAAACTTGAAACGTAGCTCTTCTTCCTGGCCGATTGCATCAACGTAGATTCTTATTCTGTGTTCTAGTGTGCTGCTTGTACTGTGTCTGCATACCGCATCACGCGACAAGGGCTTGCAGACGATAAATGTAACCGTTTCAGAGAGAAAAGCGACCACTGTGACGATCTGGCGTTATGTCGATTCGATAGTAAATGACGGAAACGGGAGATTTTCTTGGGTTTTTACTACATATTAACACTTTACACAATTTTTCGTGTTACCTGGCTGCCAGTCCTCGGTTCATGCAAAATCTTAAGGTCCTCGGTCTGGTCCAAGGCACCAAACCGCCCAATAATTCAATAATCGATAACTAAAACTTGAAATGTAGCTCTTCTTACTGGCCGATTGCATCAACGTAGATTCTTATTCTGTGTTCTAGTGTGCTGCTTGTACTGTGTCTGCATACCGCATCACGCGACAAGGGCTTGCAGACGATAAATGTAACCGTTTCAGAGAGAAAAGCGACCACTGTGACGATCTGGCGTTATGTCGATTCGATAGTAAATGACGGAAACGGGAGATTTTCTTATTATTTTACTACATATTAACACTTTACACAAATTCTCGTGTTACCTGGCTGCCAGTCCTCGGTTCATGCAAAATCTTAAGGTCCTCGGTCTGGTCCAAGGCACCAAACTGCCCAATAATTCATTAATCGATAACTAAAACTTGAAATGTAGCTCTACTTACTGGCCGATTGCATCAACGTAGATTCTTATTCTGTGTTCTAGTGTGCTGCTTGTACTGTGTCTGCATACCGCATCACGCGACAAGGGC
Source organism: Schistocerca cancellata (assembly GCF_023864275.1). NCBI lineage: Eukaryota > Metazoa > Arthropoda > Insecta > Orthoptera > Acrididae > Schistocerca > Schistocerca cancellata. The sequence continues at coordinate 5,844,831 of NW_026047150.1, forward strand.
TTGCAGACGATAAATGTAACCGTTTCAGAGAGAAAAGCGACCAATGTGACGATCTGGCGTTATGTCGATTCGATAGTAAATGACGGAAACGGGAGATTGTCTTGGGTTTTTACTACATATTAACACTTTACACAATTTCTCGTGTTACCTGGCTGCCAGTCCTCGGTTCATGCAAAATCTTAAGGTCCTCGGTCTGGTCCAAGGCACCAAACCGCCCAATAATTCATTAATCGATAACTAAAACTTGAAATGTAGCTCTTCTTACTGGGCGATTGCATAAACTTAGATGCTTCTTCAGTGTTCTACTATGCCGCTTGTAGTGACTCCGCATACCGCATCACGCGACAAGGGCTTGCAGACGATAAATGTAACCGTTTCAGAGAGAAAAGCGACCACTGTGACGATCTGGCGTTATGTCGATTCGATAGTAAATGACGGAAACGGGAGATTTTCTTAGGTTTTTACTACATATTAACACTTTACACAATTTCTCGTGTTACCTGGCTGCCAGACCTCGGTTCATGCAAATTCTTAAGGTCCTCGGTCTGGTCCAAGGCACCAAACCGCCCAATAATTCATTAATCGATAACTAAAACTTGAAACGTAGCTCTTCTTCCTGGCCGATTGCATCAACGTAGATTCTTATTCTGTGTTCTAGTGTGCTGCTTGTACTGTGTCTGCATACCGCATCACGCGACAAGGGCTTGCAGACGATAAATGTAACCGTTTCAGAGAGAAAAGCGACCACTGTGACGATCTGGCGTTATGTCGATTCGATAGTAAATGACGGAAACGGGAGATTTTCTTGGGTTTTTACTACATATTAACACTTTACACAATTTTTCGTGTTACCTGGCTGCCAGTCCTCGGTTCATGCAAAATCTTAAGGTCCTCGGTCTGGTCCAAGGCACCAAACCGCCCAATAATTCAATAATCGATAACTAAAACTTGAAATGTAGCTCTTCTTACTGGCCGATTGCATCAACGTAGATTCTTATTCTGTGTTCTAGTGTGCTGCTTGTACTGTGTCTGCATACCGCATCACGCGACAAGGGCTTGCAGACGATAAATGTAACCGTTTCAGAGAGAAAAGCGACCAATGTGACGATCTGGCGTTATGTCGATTCGATAGTAAATGACGGAAACGGGAGATTTTCTTAGGTTTTTACTACATATTAACACTTTACACAATTTCTTGTGGTACCTGGCTGCCAGTCCTCGGTTCATGCAAAATCTTAAGGTCCTCGGTTCGGTCCAAGGCACCAAACCGCCCAATAATTCATTAATCGATAACTAAAACTTGAAATGTAGCACTTCTTACTGGCCGATTGCATCAACGTAGATTCTTATTCTGTGTTCTAGTGTGCTGCTTGTACTGTGTCTGCATACCGCATCACGCGACAAGGGCTTGCAGACGATAAATGTAACCGTTTCAGAGAGAAAAGCGACCAATGTGACGATCTGGCGTTATGTCGATTCGATAGTAAATGACGGAAACGGGAGATTTTCTTATTTTTTTACTACATATTAACACTTTACACAATTTCTCGTGTTACCTGGCTGCCAGTCCTCGGTTCATGCAAAATCTTAAGGTCCTCGGTCTGGTCCAAGGCACCAAACTGCCCAATAATTCATTAATCGATAACTAAAACTTGAAATGTAGCTCTTCTTACTGGCCGATTGCATCAACGTAGATTCTTATTCTGTGTTCTAGTGTGCTGCTTGTACTGTGTCTGCATACCGCATCACGCGACAAGGGCTTGCAGACGATAAATGTAACCGTTTCAGAGAGAAAAGCGACCAATGTGACGATCTGGCGTTATGTCGATTCGATAGTAAATGACGGAAACGGGAGATTGTCTTGGGTTTTTACTACATATTAACACTTTACACAATTTCTCGTGTTACCTGGCTGCCAGTCCTCGGTTCATGCAAAATCTTAAGGTCCTCGGTCAGGGCCAAGGCACCAAACCGCCCAATAATTCATTAATCGATAACTAAAACTTGAAATGTAGCTCTTCTTACTGGGCGATTGCATAAACTTAGATGCTTCTTCAGTGTTCTACTATGCCGCTTGTAGTGACTCTGCATACCGCATCACGCGACAAGGGCTTGCAGACGGTAAATGTAACCGTTTCAGAGAGAAAAGCGACCACTGTGACGATCTGGCGTTATGTCGATTCGATAGTAAATGACGGAAACGGGAGATTTTCTTAGGTTTTTACTACATATTAACACTTTACACAATTTCTCGTGTTACCTGGCTGCCAGTCCTCGGTTCATGCAATATCTTAAGGTCCTCGGTCTGGTCCAAGGCACCAAACCGCCCAATAATTCATTAATCGATAACTAAAACTTGAAATGTAGCTCTTCTTACTGGCCGATTGCATCAACGTAGATTCTTTTTCTGTGTTCTAGTGTGCTGCCTGTACTGTGTCTGCATACCGCATCACGCGACAAGGGCTTGCAGACGATAAATGTAACCGTTTCAGAGAGAAAAGCGACCACTGTGACGATCTGGCGTTATGTCGATTCGATAGTAAATGACGGAAACGGGAGATTTTCTTGGGTTTTTACTAGATATTAACACTTTACACAATTTCTCGTGTTACCTGGCTGCCAGTCCTCGGTTCATGCAAAATCTTAAGGTCCTCGGTCTGGTCCAAGGCACCAAACCGCCCAATAATTCATTAATCGATAACTAAAACTTGAAATGTAGCTCTTCTTACTGGCCGATTGCATCAACGTAGATTCTTATTCTGTGTTCTAGTGTGCTGCTTGTACTGTGTCTGCATACCGCATCACGCGACAAGGGCTTGCAGACGATAAATGTAACCGTTTCAGAGAGAAAAGCGACCAATGTGACGATCTGGCGTTATGTCGATTCGATAGTAAATGACGGAAACGGGAGATTTTCTTAGGTTTTTACTACATATTAACACTTTACACAATTTCTCGTGTTACCTGGCTGCCAGTCCTCGGTTCATGCAAAATCTTAAGGTCCTCGGTCTGGTCCAAAGCACCAATCCGCCCAATAATTCATTAATCGATAACTAAAACTTGAAATGTAGCTCTTCTTACTGGCCGATTGCATCAACGTAGATTCTTATTCTGTGTTCTAGTGTGCTGCTTGTACTGTGTCTGCATACCGCATCACGCGACAAGGGCTTGCAGACGATAAATGTAACCGTTTCAGAGAGAAAAGCGACCACTGTGACGATCTGGCGTTATGTCGATTCGATAGTAAATGACGGAAACGGGAGATTTTCTTAGGTTTTTACTACATATTAACACTTTACACAATTTCTCGTGTTACCTGGCTGCCAGTCCTCGGTTCATGCAAAATCTTAAGGTCCTCGGTCCGGTCCAAGGCACCAAACCGCCCAATAATTCATTAATCGATAACTAAAACTTGAAATGTAGCACTTCTTACTGGCCGATTGCATCAACGTAGATTCTTATTCTGTGTTCTAGTGTGATGCTTGTACTGTGTCTACATACCGCATCACGCGACAAGGGCTTGCAGACGATAAATGTAACCGTTTCAGAGAGAAAAGCGACCAATGTGACGATCTGGCGTTATGTCGATTCGATAGTAAATGACGGAAACGGGAGATTTTCATAGGTTTTTACTACATATTAACACTTTACACAATTTCTCGTGTTACCTGGCTGCCAGTCCTCGGTTCATGCAAAATCTTAAGGTCCTCGGTCAGGTCCAAGGCACCAAACCGCCCATTAATTCATTAATCGATAACTAAAACTTGAAATGTAGCTCTTCTTACTGGCCGATTGCATAAACTTAGGTGCTTCTTCAGTGTTCTACTATGCCGCTTGTAGTGACTCTGCATACCGCATTACGCGACAAGGGCTTGCAGAAGATAAATGTAACCGTTTCAGAGAGAAAAGCGACCACTGTGACGATCTGGCGTTATGTCGATTCGATAGTAAATGACGGAAACGGGAGATTTTCTTAGGTTTTTACTACATATTAACACTTTACACAATTTCTCGTGTTACCTGGCTGCCAGTCCTCGGTTCATGCAAAATCTTAAGGTCCTCGGTCTGGTCCAAGGCACCAAACCGCCCAATTATTCATTAATCGATAACTAAAACTTGAAATGTAGCTCTTCTTACTGGGCGATTGCATAAACTTAGATGCTTCTTCAGTGTTCTACTATGCCGCTTGTAAGGACTCTGCATACCGCATCACGCGACAAGTTCTTGCAGACGATAAATGTAACCGTTTCAGAGAGAAAAGCGACCACTGTGACGATCTGGCGTTATGTCGATTCGATAGTAAATGACGGAGACGGGAGATTTTCTTAGGTTTTTACTACATATTAACACCTTACACAATTTCTCGTGTTACCTGGCTGCCAGTCCTCGGTTCATGCAAATTCTTAAGGTCCTCGGCCTGTTCCAAGGCACCAAACCGCCCAATAATTCATTAATCGATAACTAAAACTTGAAATGTAGCTCTTCTTCCTGGCCGATTGCATCAACGTAGATTCTTATTCTGTGTTCTAGTGTGCTGCTTGTACTGTGTCTGCATACCGCATCACGCGACAAGGGCTTGCAGACGATAAATGTAACCGTTTCAGAGAGAAAAGAGACCAATGTGACGATCTGGCGTTATGTCGATTCGATAGTAAATGACGGAAACGGGAGATTTTCTTAGGTTTTTACTACATATTAACACTTTACACAATTTCTCGTGTTACCTGGCTGCCAGTCCTCGGTTCATGCAAAATCTTAAGGTCCTCGGTCTGGTCCAAGGCACCAAACCGCCCAATAATTCATTAATCGATAACTAAAACTTGAAATGTAGCTCTTCTTCCTGGCCGATTGCATCAACGTTGATTCTTATTCTGTGTTCTAGTGTGCTGCTTGTACTGTGTCTGCATACCGCATCACGCGACAAGGGCTTGCAGACGATAAATGTAACCGTTTCAGAGAGAAAAGCGACCACTGTGACGATCTGGCGTTATGTCGATTCGATAGTAAATGACGGAAACGGGAGATTTTCTTAGGTTTTTACTACATATTAACACTTTACACAATTTCTCGTGTTACCTGGCTGCCAGTCCTCGGTTCATGCAAAATCTTAAGGTCCTCGGTCTGGTCCAAGGCACCAAACCGCCCAATAATTCATTAATCGATAACTAAAACTTGAAATGTAGCTCTTCTTACTGGGCGATTGCATAAACTTAGGTGCTTCTTCAGTGTTCTACTATGCCGCTTGTAGTGACTCTGCATACCGCATCACGCGACAAGGGCTTGCAGAAGATAAATGTAACCGTTTCAGAGAGAAAAGCGACCACTGTGACGATCTGGCGTTATGTCGATTCGATAGTAAATGACGGAAACGGGAGATTTTCTTAGGTTTTTACTACATATTAACACTTTACACAATTTCTCGTGTTACCTGGCTGCCAGTCCTCGGTTCATGCAAATTCTTAAGGTCCTCGGCCTGGTCCAAGGCACCAAACCGCCCAATAATTCATTAATCGATAACTAAAACTTGAAATGTAGCTCTTCTTACTGGGCGATTGCATAAACTTAGATGCTTCTTCAGTGTTCTACTATGCCGCTTGTTGTGACTCTGCATACCGCATCACGCGACAAGGGCTTGCAGACGATAAATGTAACCGTTTCAGAGAGAAAAGCGACCACTGTGACGATCTGGCGTTATGTCGATTCGATAGTAAATGACGGAAACGGGAGATTTTCTTAGGTTTTTACTACATATTAACACATTACACAATTTCTCGTGTTACCTGGCTGCCAGTATTCGGTTCATGCAAAATCTTAAGGTCCTCGGTCTGGTCCAAGGCACCAAACCGCCCAATAATTCATTAATCGATAACTAAAACTTGAAATGTAGCTCTTCTTACTGGCCGATTGCATCAACGTAGATTCTTATTCTGTGTTCTAGTGTGCTGCTTGTACTGTGTCTGCATACCGCATCACGCGACAAGGGCTTGCAGACGATAAATGTAACCGTTTCAGAGAGAAAAGCGACCAATGTGACGATCTGGCGTTATGTCGATTCGATAGTAAATGACGGAAACGGGAGATTTTCTTAGGTTTTTACTACATATTAACACTTTACACAATTTCTCGTGTTACCTGGCTGCCAGTCCTCGGATCATGCAAAATCTTAAGGTCCTCGGTCCTGTCCAAGGCACCAAACCGCCCTATAATTCATTAATCGATAACTAAAACTTGAAATGTAGCTCTTCTTACTGGCCGATTGCATCAACGTAGATTCTTATTCTGTGTTCTAGTGTGCTGCTTGTACTGTGTCTGCATACCGCATCACGCGTCAAGGGCTTGCAGACGATAAATGTAACCGTTTCAGAGAGAAAAGCGACCACTGTGACGATCTGGCGTTATGTCGATTCGATAGTAAATGACGGAAACGGGAGATTTTCTTGGGTTTTTACTACATAATAACACTTTACACAATTTCTCGTGTTACCTGGCTGCCAGTCCTCGGTTCAATCAAAATCTTAAGGTCCTCGGTCTGGTCCAAGGCACCAAACCGCCCAATAATTCATTAATCGATAACTAAAACTTGAAATGTAGCTCTTCTTACTGGCCGATTGCATCAACGTAGATTCTTATTCTGTGTTCTAGTGTGCTGCTTGTACTGTGTCTGCATACCGCATCACGCGACAAGGGCTTGCAGACGATAAATGAAACCGTTTCAGAGAGAAAAGCGACCACTGTGACGATCTGGCGTTATGTCGATTCGATAGTAAATGAAGGAAACGGGAGATTTTCTTAGGTTTTTACTACATATTAACACTTTACACAATTTCTCGTGTTACCTGGCTGCCAGTCCTCGGTTCATGCAAAATCTTAAGGTCCTCGGTCCGGTCCAAGGCACCAAACCGCCCAATAATTCATTAATCGATAACTAAAACTTGAAATGTAGCTCTTCTTACTGGCCGATTGCATCAACGTAGATTCTTATTCTGTGTTCTACTGTGCTGCTTGTACTGCGTCTGCATACCGCATCACGCGACAAGGGCTTGCAGACGATAAATGTAACCGTTTCAGAGAGAAAAGCGACCAATGTGACGATCTGGCGTTATGTCGATTCGATAGTAAATGACGGAAACGGGAGATTTTCTTAGGTTTTTACTACATATTAACACTTTACACAATTTCTCGTATTACCTGGCTGCCAGTCCTCGGTTCATGCAAAATCTTAAGGTCCTCGGTCTGGTCCAAGGCACCAAACCGCCCAATAATTCATTAATCGATAACTAAAATTTGAAATGTAGCTATTCTTACTGGCCGATTGCATCAACGTAGATTCTTATTCTGTGTTCTAGTGTGCTGCTTGTACTGTGTCTGCATACCGCATCACGCGACAAGGGCTTGCAAACGATAAATGTAACCGTTTCAGAGAGAAAGGCGACCAATGTGACGATCTGGCGTTATGTCGATTCGATAGTAAATGACGGAAACGGGAGATTTTCTTAGGTTTTTACTACATATTAACACTTTACACAATTTCTCGTGTTACCTGGCTGCCAGTCCTCGGTTCATGCAAAATCTTAAGGTCCTCGGTCTGGTCCAAGGCACCAAACCGCCCAATAATTCATTAATCGATAACTAAAACTTGAAATGTAGCTCTTCTTACTGGCCGATTGCATCAACGTAGATTCTTATTCTGTGTTCTAGTGTGCTGCTTGTACTGTGTCTGCATACCGCATCACGCGACAAGGGCTTGCAGACGATAAATGTAACCGTTTCAGAGAGAAAAGCGACCACTGTGACGATCTGGCGTTATGTCGATTCGATAGTAAATGACGGAAACGGGAGATTTTCTTGGGTTTTTACTACATATTAACACTTTACACAATTTCTCGTGTTACCTGGCTGCCAGTCCTCGGTTCATGCAAAATCTTAAGGTCCTCGGTCTGGTCCAAGGCACCAAACCGCCCAATAATTCATTAATCGATAACTAAAACTTGAAATGTAGCTCTTCTCACTGGCCGATTGCATCAACGTAGATTCTTATTCTGTGTTCTAGTGTGCTCCTTGTACTGTGTCTGCATACCGCATCACGCGACAAGGGCTTGCAGCGGATAAATGTAACCGTTTCAGAGAGAAAAGCGACCAATGTGACGATCTGGCGTTATGTCGATTCGATAGTAAATGACGGAAACGGGAGATTTTCTTAGGTTTTTACTACATATTAACACTTTACACAATTTCTCGTGTTACCTGGCTGCAAGCCCTTGTCGCGTGATGCGGTATGCAGACACAGTACAAGCAGCACACTAGAACTCAGAATAAGAATCTACGTTGATGCAATCGGCCAGTAAGAAGAGCTACATTTCAAGTTTTAGTTATCGATTAATGAATTATTGGGCGGTTTGGTGCCTTGGACCAGACCGAGGACCTTAAGATTTTGCATTAACCGAGGACTGGCAGCCAGGTAACACGAGAAATTGTGTAAAGTGTTAATATGTAGTAACAACCTAAGAAAATCTCCCGTTTCCGTCATTTACTATTGAATCGACATAACGCCAGATCGTCACATTGGTCGCTTTTCTCTCTGAAACGGTTACATTTATCGTCTGCAAGCCCTTGTCGCGTGCTGCGGTATGCAGACACAGTACAAGCTGCACACTAGAACACAGAATAAGATTCTACGTTGATGCAATCGGCCAAAAAGAAGAGCTACACTTCAAATTTTAGTTATCGAAAATTGAATTATTGGCCGGTTTAATGCCTTTGACATGACCGAGGACCTTAAGATTTTGCATGAACCGAGGACTGGCAGCCACGTAACACGAGAAAATGTGGAAAGTGTTAATATGTAGTAAAAATATAAGAAAATCTCCCGTTTCCGTCATTTACTATCGAATCGACATAACGCCAGATCGTCACAGTGGTCGCTTTTCTCTCTGAAACGGTTACATTTATCGTCTGCAAGCCCTTGTCGCGTGATGCGGTATGCAGAGTCACTACAAGCGGCATAGTAGAACACTGAAGAAGCATCTAAGTTTATGCAATCGGCCAGTAAGAAGAGCTACATTTCAAGTTTTAGTTATCGATTAATGAATTATTGGGCGGTTTGGTGCCTTGGACCAGACCGAGGACCTTAAGATTTTGCATGAACCGAGGACTGGCAGCCAGGTAACACGAGAAATTGTGTAAAGTGTTAATATATAGTAAAAACCCAAGATAATCTCCCGTTTCCGTCATTTACTATCGAATCGACATAACGCCAGATCGTCACAGTGGTCGCTTTTATCTCTGAAACGGTTACATTTATCGTCTGCAAGCCCTTGTCGCCTGATGCGGTATGCAGAGTCACTACAAGCGGCATAGTAGAACACTGAGGAAGCATCTAAGTTTATGCAATCGCCCAGTAAGAAGAGCTACATTTCAAGTTTTAGTTATCGCTTAATGAATTATTGGGCGGTTTGGTGCCTTGGACCAGACCGAGGACCTTAAGATTTTGCATGAACCGAGGACTGGCAGCCAGGTAACACGAGAAATTGTGTAAAGTGTTAATATGTAGTAAAAACCTAAGAAAATCTCCCGTTTCCGTCATTTACTATCGAATCGACATAACGCCAGATCGTCACATTGGTCGCTTTTCTCTTTGAGACGGTTACATTTATCGTCTGCAAGCCCTTGTCGCGTGATGCGGTATGCAGAGTCACTACAAGCGGCATAGTAGAACACTGAAGAAGCATCTAAGTTTATGCAATCGGCCAGTAAGAAGAGCTACATTTCAAGTTTTAGTTATCGATTAATGAATTATTGGGCGGTTTGGTGCCTTGGACCAGACCGAGGACCTTAAGATTTTGCATGAACCGAGGACTGGCAACCAGGTAACACGAGAAATTGTGTAAAGGTTTAATATATATTAAAAACCCAAGAAAATCTCCCGTTTCCGTCATTTACTATCGAATCGACATAACGCCAGATCGTCACAGTGGTCGCTTTTCTCTCTGAAACGGTTACATTTATCGTCTGCAAGCCCTTGTCGCGTGATGCGGTATGCTGAGTCACTACAAGCGGCATAGTAGAACACTGAGGAAGCATCTCAGTTTATGCAATCGCCCAGTAAGAAGAGCTACATTTCAAGTTTTAGTTATCGATTAATGAATTATTGGGCGGTTTGGTGCCTTGGACCAGACCGAGGACCTTAAGATTTAGCATGAACCGAGGACTGGCAGCCAGGTAACACGAGAAATTGTGTAAAGTGTTAATATGTAGTAAAAACCTAAGAAAATCTCCCGTTTCCGTCATTTACTATCGAATCGACATAACGCCAGATCGTCACATTGGTCGCTTTTCTCTCTGAAACGGTTACATTTATCGTCTGAAAGCCCTTGTCGCGTGATGCGATATGCAGACACAGTATAAGCAGCACACTAGAACACAGAATAAGAATCTACGTTGATGCAATCGGCCAGTAAGAAGAGCTACATTTCAAGTTTTAGTATCGTCTAATGAATTATTGGGCGGTTTGGTGCCTTGGACCAGACCAAGGACCTTAAGATTTAGCATGAACCGAGGACTGGCAGCCAGGTATCACGAGAAATTGTGTAAAGTGTTAATATGTAGTAAAAACCTAAGAAAATCTCCCGTTTCCGTCATTTACTATCGAATCGACATAACGCCAGATCGTCACAGTGGTCGCTTTTCTCTCTGAAACGGTTACATTTATCGTCTGCAAGCCCTTGTCGCGTGATGCGGTATGCAGAGTCACTACAAGTGGCATAGTAGAACACTGAAGAAGCATCTAAGTTTATGCTATCGCCCAGTAAGGAGAGCTACATTTCAAGTTTTAGTTATCGATTAATGAATTATTGGGTGGTTTGGTGCCTTGGACCAGACCGAGGACCTTTAGATTTTGCATGAACGGAGGACTGGCAGCCAGGTAACACGAGAAATTGTGTAAAGTGTTAATATGTAGTAAAAACCTAAGAAAATCTCCCGTTTCCGTCATTTACTATCCAATCGACATAACGCCAGATCGTCACAGTGGTCGCTTTTCTCTCTGAAACGGTTACATTTATCGTCTGCAAGCCCTTGTCGCGTGATGCGGTATGCAGACAGAGTACAAGCAGCACACTAGAACACAGAATAAGAATCTACGTTGATGCAATCGGCCAGTAAGAAGACTACATTTCAAGTTTTAGTTATCGATTAATGAATTATTGGGCGGTTTGGTGCCTTGGACCAGACCGAGGACCTTAAGATTTTGCATGAACCGAGCACTGGCAGCCAAGTAACACGAGAAATTGTGTAAAGTGTTAATATGTAGTAAAAACCTAAGAAAATCTCCCGTTTCCGTCATTTACTATCGAATCGACATAATGCCAGATCGTCACAGTGGTCGCTTTTCTCTCTGAAACGGTTACATTTATCGTCTGCAAGCCCTTGTCGCGTGATGCGGTATGCAGAGTCACTACAAGCGGCATAGTAGAACACTGAAGAAGCATCTAAGTTTATGCAATCGCCCAGTAAGAAGAGCTGCAGTTCAAGATTTAGTTATCGATTAATGAATTATTGGGCGGTTTGGTGCCTTGGACCAGACCGAGGACCTTAAGATTTTGCATGAACCGAGGATTGGCAGCCAGGTAACACGAGAAATTGTGTAAAGTGTTAATATGTAGTAAAAACCTAAGAAAATCTCCCGTTTCCGTCATTTACTATCGAATCGACATAACGCCAGATCGTCACAGTGGTCGCTTTTCTCTCTGAAACGGTTACATTTATCGTCTGCAAGCCCTTGTCGCGTGATGCGGTATGCAGACACAGTACAAGCAGCACACTAGAACACAGAATAAGAATCTACGTTGATGCAATCGGCCTGTAAGAAGAGCTACATTTCAAGTTTTAGTTATCGATTAATGAATTATTGGGCGGTTTGGTGCCTTGGACATGACCGAGGACCTTAAGATTTTGCATGAATCGAGGACTGGCAGCCACGTAACACGAGAAATTGTGTAAAGCGTTAATATGTAGTAAAAACCTAAGAAAATCTCCCGTTTCCGTCATTTACTATCGAATCGACATAACGCCAGATCGTCACATTGGTCGCTTTTCTCTCTGAAACGGTTACATTTATGGTCTGGAAGCCCTTGTCGCGTGATGCGGTATGCAGACACAGTACAAGCAGCACACTAGAACACAGAATAAGAATCTACGTTGATGCAATCGGCCAGTAAGAAGAGCTACATTTCAAGTTGTAGTTATCGATTAATGAATTATTGGGCGGTTTGGTGCCTTGGACATGACCGAGGACCTTAAGATTTTGCATGAATCGAGGACTGGCAGCCACGTAACACGAGAAATTGTGTAAAGTGTTAATATGTAGTAAAAACCTAAGAAAATCTCCCGTTTCCGTCATTTACTATCGAATCGACATAACGCCAGATCGTCACAGTGGTCGCTTTTCTCTCTGAAACGGTTACATTTATCGTCTGAAAGCCCTTGTCGCGTGATGCGGTATGCAGAGTCACTACAAGCGGCATAGTAGAACACTGAAGAAGCATCTAAGTTTATGCAATCGCCCAGTAAGAAGAGCTACATTTCAAGTTTTAGTTATCGATTAATGAATTATTGGGCGGTTTGGTGCCTTGGACCAGACCGAGGACCTTAAGATTTTGCATGAACCGACGACTGGCAGCCAGGTAACACGAGAAATTGTGTAAAGTGTTAATATGTAGTAAAAACCTAAGAAAATCTCCCGTTTCCGTCATTTACTATCGAATCGACATAACGCCAGATCGTCACAGTGGTCGCTTTTCTCTCTGAAACGGTTACATTTATCGTCTGCAAGCCCTTGTCCCGTGATGCGGTATGCAGAGTCACTACAAGCGGCATAGTAGAACACTGAAGAAGCATCTAAGTTTATGCAATCGCCCAGTAAGAAGAGCTACATTTCAAGTTTTAGTTATCGATTAATGAATTATTGGGCGGTTTGGTGCCTTGGACCAAGCCGAGGATCTTAAGATTTTGCATGAACCGAGGACTGGCAGCCAGGTAACACGAGAAATTGTGTAAAGTGTTAATATGTAGTAAAAACCTAAGAAAATCTCCCGTTTCCGTCATTTACTATCGAATCGACATAACGCCAGATCGTCACAGTGGTCGCTTTTCTCTCTGAAACGGTTACATTTATCGTCTGCAAGCCCTTGTCGCGTGATGCGGTATGCAGACACAGTACAAGCAGCACACTAGAACACAGACTAAGAATCAACGTTGATGCAATCGGCCAGTAAGAAGAGCTACATTTCAAGTTTTAGTTATCGATTAATGAATTATTGGGCGGTTTGGTGCCTTGGACCAGACCGAGGACCTTAAGATTTTGCATGAACCGAGGACTGGCAGCCAGGTAACACGAGAATTTGTGTAAAGTGTTAATATGTAGTAAAAACCCAAGAAAATCTCCCGTTTCCGTCATTTACTATCGAATCGACATAACGCCAGATCGTCACAGTGGTCGCTTTTCTCTCTGAAACGGTTACATTTATCGTCTGCAAGCCAATGACGGAAACGGGAGATTTTCTTAGCTTTTTACTACATATTAACACTTTACACAATTTCTCGTGTTACCTGGCTGCCAGTCCTCGGTTCATGCAAAATCTTAAGGTCCTCGGTCTGGTCCAAGGCACCAAACCGCCCAATAATTCATTAATCGATTACTACAACTTGAAATTTACAACATTTATCGTCTGCAAGCCCTTGTCGCGTGATGCGACATAACGTGAAACTTAGATGCTTCTTCAGTGTTCTACTATGCCGCTTGTAGTGACTCTGCATACCGCATCACGCGACAAGGGCTTGCAGACGATAAATGTAACCGTTTCAGAGAGAAATGCGACCACTGTAACGATCTGGCGTTATGTCGATTCGATAGTAAATCTACATCTACATCTACATCTACATTTATACCCCGCAAGCCACCCAACGGTGTGTGGCGGAGGGCACTTTACGTGCCACTGTCATTATCTCCCTTTCCTGTTCCAGTCGCGTATGGTTCGCGGGAAGAACGACTGTCTGAAAGCCTCTGTGCGCGCTCTAATCTCTCTAATTTTACATTCGTGATCTCCTCGGGAGGTATAAGTAGGGGGAAGCAATATATTCGATACCTCATCCAGAAACGCACCCTCTCGAAACCTGGCGAGCAAGCTACACCGCGATGCAGAGCGCCTCTCTTGCAGGGTCTGCCACTGGAGTTTGTTAAACATCTCCGTAACGCTATCACGGTTACCAAATAACCCTGTGACGAAACGCGCCGCTCTTCTTTAGATCTTCTCTATCTCCTCCGTCAACCCGATCTGGTACGGATCCCACACTGATGAGCAATACTCAAGTATAGGTCGAACGAGTGTTTTGTAAGCCACCTCCTTTGTTGATGGACTACATTTTCTAAGGACTCTCCCAATGAATCTCAACCTGGTACCCGCCTTACCAACAATTAATTTTATATGATCATTCCACTTCAAATCGTTCCGCACGCATACTCCCAGATATTTTGCAGAAGTAACTGCTACCTGTGTTTGTTCCGCTATCATATAATCATACAATAAAGGATCCTTCTTTCTATGTATTCGCAATACATTACATTTGTCTATGTTAAGGGTCAGTCGCCATTCCCTGCACCAAGTGCCTATCCGCTGCAGATCTCCCTGCATTTCGCTACAATTTTCTAATGCTGCAACTTCACTGTATACTACAGCATCATCCGCGAAAAGCCGCATGGAACTTCCGACACAATCTAATAGGTCATTTATATATATGACGGAAACGGGAGATTTTCTTAGGTTTTTACTACATATTAACACTTTACACAATTTCTCGTGTTACCTGGCTGCCAGTCCTCGGTTCATGCAAAATCTTAAGGTCCACGTTCATGTCAAAGGCATTAAACCGGCCAATAATTCAATTTTCGATAACTATAATTTGAAGTGTAGCTCTTCTTTTTGGCCGATTGCATCAACGTAGATTCTTATTCTGTGTTCTAGTGTGCTGCTTGTACTGTGTCTGCATACCGCATCACGCGACAAGGGCTTGCAGACGATAAATGTAACCGTTTCAGAGAGAAAAGCGACCAATGTGACGATCTGGCGTTATGTCGATTCGATAGTAAATGACGGAAACGTGAGATTTTCTTAGGTTTTTACTACATATTAACACTTTACACAATTTCTCGTGTTACCTGGCTGCCAGTCCTCGTTTCATGCAAAATCTTAAGGTCCTCGGTCTGGTCCAAGGCACCAAACCGCCCAATAATTCATTAATCGATAACTAAAACTTGAAATGTAGCTCTTCTTACTGGCCGATTGCATCAACGTAAATGCTTCTTCAGTGTTCTACTATGCCGCTTGTAGTGACTCTGCATACCGCATCACGCGACAAGGGCTTGCAGACGATAAATGTAACCGTTTCAGAGAGAAAAGCGACCACTGTGACGATCTGGCGTTATGTCGATTCGATAGTAAATGACGGAAACGGGAGATTTTCTTAGGTTTTTACTACATATTAACACTTTACACAATTTCTAGTGTTACCTGGCTGCCAGTCCTCGGTTCATGCAAAATCTTAAGGTCCTCGGTCTGGTCCAAGGCACCAAACCGCCCAATAATTCAGTAATCGATAACCAAAACTTGAAATGTAGCTCTTCTTACTGGCCGATTGCATCAACGTAGATTCTTATTCTGTGTTCTAGTGTGCTGCTTGTACTGTGTCTGCATACCGCATCACGCGACAAGGGCTTGCAGACGATAAATGTAACCGTTTCAGAGAGAAAAGCGACCACTGTGACGATCTGGCGTTATGTCGATTCGATAGTAAATGACGGATACGGGAGATTTTCTTAGGTTTTTACTACATATTAACACTTTACACAATTTCTCGTGTTACCTGGCTGCCAGTCCTCGGTTCATGCAAAATCTTAAGGTCCTCGGTCTGGTCCAAGGCACCAAACCGCCCAATAATTCATTAATCGATAACTAAAACTTGAAATGTAGCTCCTCTTACTGGCCGATTGCATCAACGTAGATGCTTCTTCAGTGTTCTACTATGCCGCTTGTAGTGACTCTGCATACCGCATCACGCGACAAGGGCTTGCAGACGATAAATGTAACCGTTTCAGAGAGAAAAGCGACCACTGTGACGATCTGGCGTTATGTCGATTCGATAGTAAATGACGGAAACGGGAGATTTTCTTAGGTTTTTACTACATATTAACACTTTACACAATTTCTCGTGATACCTGGCTGCCAGTCCTCGGTTCATGCAAAATCTTAAGGTCCTCGGTCTGGTCCAAGGCACCAAACCGCCCAATAATTCATTAATCGATAACTAAAACTTGAAATGTAGCTCTCCTTACTGGGCGATTGCATCAACGTAGATTCTTATTCTGTGTTCTAGTGTGCTGCTTGTACTGTGTCTGCATACCGCATCACGCGACAAGGGCTTGCAAACGATAAATGTAACCGTTTCAGAGTGAAAAGCGACCAATGTGACGATCTGACGTTATGTCGATTCGATAGTAAATGACGGAAACGGGAGATTTTCTTAGGTTTTTACTACATATTAACACTTTACACAATTTCTCGTGTTACCTGGCTGCCAGTCCTCGGTTCATGCAATATCTTAAGGTCCTCGGTCTGGTCCAAGGCACCAAACCGCCCAATAATTCATTAATCGATAACTAAAACTTGAAATGTAGCTCTTCTTACTGGCCGATTGCATCAACGTAGATTCTTATTCTGTGTTCTAGTGTGCTGCTTGTACTGTGTCTGCATACCGCATCACGCGACAAGGGCTTGCAGACGATAAATGTAACCGTTTCAGAGAGAAAAGCGACCAATGTGACGATCTGGCGTTATGTCGATTCGATAGTAAATGACGGAAACGGGAGATTTTCTTAGGTTTTTACTACATATTAACACTTTACACAATTTCTCGTGTTACCTGGCTGCCAGTCCTCGGTTCATGCAAAATCTTAAGGTCCTCGGTCCGGTCCAAGGCACCAAACCGGCCAATAATTCATTAATCGATAACTAAAACTTGAAATGTAGCTCTTCTTACTGGCCGATTGCATCAACGTAGATTCTTATTCTGTGTTCTAGTGTGCTGCTTGTACTGTGTCTGCATACCGCATCACGCGACAAGGGCTTGCAGACGATAAATGTAACCGTTTCAGAGAGAAAAGCGACCACTGTGACGATCTGGCGTTATGTCGATTCGATAGTAAATGACGGAAACGGTAGATTTTCTTGGGTTTTTATTACATATTAACACTTTACACAATTTCTCGTGTTACCTGGCTGCCAGTCCTGGGTCCATGCAAATTCTTAAGGTCCTCGGTCTGGTCCAAGGCACCAAACCGCCCAATAATTCATTAATCGATAACTAAAACTTGAAATGTAGCTCTCCTTCCTGGCCGATTGCATCAACGTAGATTCTTATTCTGTGTTCTAGTGTGCTGCTTGTACTGTGTCTGCATACCGCATCACGCGACAAGGGCTTGCAGACGATAAATGTAACCGTTTCAGAGAGAAAAGCGACCAATGTGACGATCTGGCGTTATGTCGATTCGATAGTAAATGACGGAAACGGGAGATTTTCTTTGGTTTTTACTACATATTAACACTTTACACAATTTCTCGTGTTACCTGGCTGCCAGTCCTCGGTTCATGCAAAATCTTAAGGTCCTCGGTCTGGTCCAAGGCACCAAACCGCCCAATAATTCATTAATCGATAACTAAAACTTGAAATGTAGCTCTTCTTACTGGGCGATTGCATAAACTTAGATGCTTCTTCAGTGTTCTACTATGCCGCTTGTAGTGACTCTGCATACCGCATCACGCGACAAGGGCTTGCAGACGATAAATGTAACCGTTTCAGAGAGAAAAGCGACCACAGTGACGATCTGGCGTTATGTCGATTCGATAGTAAATGACGGAAACGGGAGATTTTCTTGGGTTTTTACTACATATTCACACTTTACACAATTTCTCGTGTTACCTGGCTGCCAGTCCTCGGTTCATGCAAAATCTTAAGGTCCTCGTTCTGGTCCAAGGCACCAAACCGCCCAATAGTTCATTAATCGATAACTAAAACTTGAAATGTAGCTCTTCTTCCTGGCCGATTGCATCAACGTAGATTCTTATTCTGTGTTCTAGTGTGCTGCTTGTACTGTGTCTGCATACCGCATCACGCGACAAGGGCTTGCAGACGATAAATGTAACCGTTTCAGAGAGAAAAGCGACCACTGTGACGATCTGGCGTTATGTCGACTCGATAGTAAATGACGGAAACGGGAGATTTTCTTAGGTTTTTACTACATATTAACACTTTACACAATTTCTCGTGTTACCTGGCTGCCAGTCCTCGGTTCATGCAAAATCTTAAGGTCCTCGGTCTGGTCCAAGGCACCAAACCGCCCAATAATTCATTAATCGATAACTAAAACTTGAAATGTAGCTCTTCTTACTGGCCGATTGCATCAACGTAGATTCTTATTCTGTGTTCTAGTGTGCTGCTTGTATTGTGTCTCCATACCGCATCAGGCGACAAGGGCTTGCAGACAATAAATGTAACCGTTTCAGAGAGAAAAGCGGCCACTGTGACGATCTGGCGTTATGTCGATTCGATAGAAAATGACGGAAACGGGAGATTTTCTTGGGTTTTTACTACATATTAACACTTTACACAATTTCTCGTGTTACCTGGCTGCCAGTCCTCGGTTCATGCAAAATCTTAAGGTCCTCGGTCTGGTCCAAGGCACCAAACCGCCCAATAATTCAATAATCGATAACTAAAACTTGAAATGTAGCTCTTCTTACTGGCCGATTGCATCAACGGAGATTCTTATTCTGTGTTCTAGTGTGCTGCTTGTACTGTGTCTGCATACCGCATCACGCGACAAGGGCTTGCAGACGATAAATGTAACCGTTTCAGAGAGAAAAGCGACCAATGTGACGATCTGGCGTTATGTCGATTCGATAGTAAATGACGGAAACGGGAGATTTTCTTAGGTTTTTACTACATATTAACACTTTACACAATTTCTCGTGTTACCTGGCTGACAGTCCTCGGTTCATGCAAAATCTTAAGGTCCTCGGTCTGGTCCAAGGCACCAAACCGCCCAATAATTCATTAATCGATAACTAAAACTTGAAATGAAGCTCTTCTTACTGGGCGATTGCATAAACTTAGATGCTTCTTCAGTGTTCTACTATGCCGCTTGTAGTGACTCTGCATACCGAATCAGACGACAAGGGCTTGCAGACGATAAATGTAACCGTTTCAGAGAGAAAAGCGACCACTGTGACGATCTGGCGTTATGTCGATTCGATAGTAAATGACGGAAACGGGAGATTTTCTTGGGTTTTTACTACATATTAACACTTTACACAATTTCTCGTGTTACCTGGCTGCCAGTCCTCGGTTCATGCAAAATCTTAAGGTCCTCGGTCTGGTCCAAGGCACCAAACCGCCCAATAATTCATTAATCGATAACTAAAACTTGAAATGTAGCTCTTCTTACTGGCCGATTGCATCAACGTAGATTCTTATTCTGTGTTCTAGTGTGCTGCTTGTACTGTGTCTGCATACCGCATCACGCGACAAGGGCTTGCAGACGATAAATGTAACCGTTTCAGAGAGAAAAGCGACCACTGTGACGATATGGCGTTATGTCGATTCGATAGTAAATGACGGAAACGGGAGATTTTCTTAGGTTTTTACTACATATTAACTCTTTCCACATTTTCTCGTGTTACGTGGCTGCCAGTCCTCGGTTCATGCAAAATCTTAAGGTCCTTGGTCATGTCAAAGCCATTAAACCGGCCAATAATTCAATTTTCGATAACTAAAATTTGAAGTGTAGCTCTCCTTTTTGGCCGATTGCATCAACGTAGATTCTTATTCTGTGTTCTAGTGTGCTGCTTGTACTGTGTCTGCATACCGCAGCACGCGACAAGGGCTTGCAGACGATAAATGTAACCGTTTCAGAGAGAAATGCGACCAATGTGACGATCTGGCGTTATGTCGATTCGATAGTAAATGACGGAAACGGGAGATTTTCTTAGGTTTTTACTACATATTAACACTTTACACAATTTCTCGTGTTACCTGGCTGCCAGTCATCGGTTCATGCAAAATCTTAAGGTCCTCGGTCTGGTCCAAGGCACCAAACCGCCCAATAATTCATTAATCGATAACTAAAACTTGAAATGTAGCTCTTCTTACTGGGCGATTGCATAAACTTAGATGCTTCTTCAGTGATCTACTATGCCGCTTGTAGTGACTCTGCATACCGCATCACGCGACAAGGGCTTGCAGACGATAAATGTAACCGTTTCAAAGAGAAAAGCGACCACTGTGACGATCTGGCGTTATGTCGATTCGATAGTAAATGAGGGAAACGGGAGATTTTCTTAGGTTTTTACTACATATTAACACTTTACACAATTTCTCGTGTTACCTGGCTGCCAGTCCTCGGTTCATGCAAAATCTTAAGGTCCTCGGTCTGGTCCAAGGCACCAAACCGCCCAATAATTCATTAATCGATAACTAAAACTTGAAATGTAGCTCTTCATACTGGCCGATTGCATCAACGTAGACTCTTATTCTGTGTTCTAGTGTGCTGCTTGTACTGTGTCTGCATACCGCATCACGCGACAAGGGCTTGCAGACGATAAATGTAACCGTTTCAGAGAGAAAAGCGACCAATGTGACGATCTGGCGTTATGTCGATTCGATAGTAAATGACGGAAACGGGAGATTTTCTTAGGTTTGTACTACATATTAACACTTTACACAATTTCTCGTGTTACCTGGCTGCCAGTCATCGGTTCATGCAAAATCTTAAGGTCCTCGGTCTGGTCCAAGGCACCAAACCGCCCAATAATTCATTAATCGATAACTAAAACTTGAAATGTAGCTCTTCTTACTGGGCGATTGCATAAACTTAGATGCTTCTTCAGTGTTCTACTATGCCGCTTGTAGTGACTCTGCATACCGCATCACGAGACAAGGGCTTGCAGACGATAAATGTAACCGTTTCAGAGAGAAAAGCGACCACTGTGACGATCTGGCGTTATGTCGATTCGATAGTAAATGACGGAAACGGGAGATTTTCTAGGGTTTTTACTACATATTAACACTTTACACAATTTCTCGTGTTACCTGGCTGCCAGTCCTCGGTTCATGCAAAATCTTAAGGTCCTCGGTCTGGTCCAAGGCACCAAACCGCCCAATAATTCATTAATCGATAACTAAAACTTGAAATGTAGCTCTTCTTACTGGCCGATTGCATAAACTTAGATGCTTCTTCAGTGTTCTAGTGTGCTGCTTGTACTGTGTCTGCATACCGCATCACGCGACAAGGGCTTGCAGACGATAAATGTAACCGTTTCAGAGAGAAAAGCGACCAATGTGACGATCTGGCGTTATGTCGATTCGATAGTAAATGACGGAAACGGGAGATTTTCTTAGGTTTTTACTACATATTAACACTTTACACAATTTCTCGTGTTACCTGGCTGCCAGTCCTCGGTTCATGCAAAATCTTAAGGTCCTCGGTCTGGTCCAAGGCACCAAACCGCCCAATAATTCATTAATCGATAACTAAAACTTGAAATGTAGCTCTTCTTACTGGCCGATTGCATCAACGTAGATTCTTATTCTGTGTTCTAGTGTGTCGCTTGTACTGTGTCTGCATACCGCATCATGCGACAAGGGCTTGCAGACGATAAATGTAACCGTTTCAGAGAGAAAAGCGACCAATGTGACGATCTGGCGTTATGTCGATTCGATAGTAAATGACGGAAACGGGAGATTTTCTTAGGTTTTTACTACATATTAACACTTTACACAATTTCTCGTGTTACCTGGCTGCCAGTCCTCAGTTCATGCAAAATTTTAAGGTCCTCGGTCTGGTCCAAGGCACCAAACCGCCCAATAATTCATTAATCGATAACTAAAACGTGAAATGTAGCTCTTCTTACTGGCCGATTGCATCAACGTAGATCCTTATTCTGTGTTCTAGTGTGCTGCTTGTACTGTGTCTGCATACCGCATCACGCGACAAGGGCTTGCAGACGATAAATGTAACCGTTTCAGAGAGAAAAGCGACCACTGTGAAGATCTGGCGTTATGTCGATTCGATAGTAAATGACGGAAACGGGAGATTTTCTTAGGTTTTTACTACATATTAACACTTTACACAATTTCTCGTGTTACCTGGCTGCCAGTCCTCGGTTCATGCAAAATCTTAAGGTCCTCGGTCTGGTCCAAGGCACCAAACCGCCCAATAATTCATTAATCGATAACTAAAACTTGAAATGTAGCTCTTCTTACTGGCCGATTGCATCAACGTAGATTCTTATTCTGTGTTCTAGTGTGCTGCTTGTACTGTGTCTGCATACCGCATCACGCGACAAGGGCTTGCAGACGATAAATGTAACCGTTTCAGAGAGAAAAGCGACCAATGTGACGATCTGGCGTTATGTCGATTCGATAGTAAATGACGGAAACGGGAGATTTTCTTAGGTTTTTACTACATATTAACACTTTACACAATTTCTCGTGTTACCTGGCTGGCAGTCCTCGGTTCATGCAAAATCTTAAGGTCCTCGGTCTGGTCCAAGGCACCAAACCGCCCAATAATTCATTAATCGATAACTAAAACTTGAAATGTAGCTCTTCTTACTGGCCGATTGCATCAACGTAGATGCTTCTTCAGTGTTCTACTATGCCGCTTGTACTGACTCTGCATACCGCATCACGCGACAAGGGCTTGCAGACGATAAATGTAACCGTTTCAGAGAGGAAAGCGACCACTGTGACGATCTGGCGTTATGTCGATTCGATAGTAAATGACGGAAACGGGAGATTTTCTTAGGTTTTTACTACATATTAACACTTTACACAATTTCTCGTGTTACCTGGCTGCCAGTCCTCGGTTCATGCAAAATCTTAAGGTCCTCGGTCTGGTCCAAGGCACCAAACCGCCCAATAATTCATTAATCGATAACTAAAACTTGAAATGTAGCTCTTCATACTGGCCGATTGCATCAACGTAGACTCTTATTCTGTGTTCTAGTGTGCTGCTTGTACTGTGTCTGCATACCGCATCACGCGACAAGGGCTTGCAGACGATAAATGTAACCGTTTCAGAGAGAAAAGCGACCAATGTGACGATCTGGCGTTATGTCGATTCGATAGTAAATGACGGAAACGGGAGATTTTCTTAGGTTTGTACTACATATTAACACTTTACACAATTTCTCGTGTTACCTGGCTGCCAGTCATCGGTTCATGCAAAATCTTAAGGTCCTCGGTCTGGTCCAAGGCACCAAACCGCCCAATAATTCATTAATCGATAACTAAAACTTGAAATGTAGCTCTTCTTACTGGGCGATTGCATAAACTTAGATGCTTCTTCAGTGTTCTACTATGCCGCTTGTAGTGACTCTGCATACCGCATCACGAGACAAGGGCTTGCAGACGATAAATGTAACCGTTTCAGAGAGAAAAGCGACCACTGTGACGATCTGGCGTTATGTCGATTCGATAGTAAATGACGGAAACGGGAGATTTTCTAGGGTTTTTACTACATATTAACACTTTACACAATTTCTCGTGTTACCTGGCTGCCAGTCCTCGGTTCATGCAAAATCTTAAGGTCCTCGGTCTGGTCCAAGGCACCAAACCGCCCAATAATTCATTAATCGATAACTAAAACTTGAAATGTAGCTCTTCTTACTGGCCGATTGCATAAACTTAGATGCTTCTTCAGTGTTCTAGTGTGCTGCTTGTACTGTGTCTGCATACCGCATCACGCGACAAGGGCTTGCAGACGATAAATGTAACCGTTTCAGAGAGAAAAGCGACCAATGTGACGATCTGGCGTTATGTCGATTCGATAGTAAATGACGGAAACGGGAGATTTTCTTAGGTTTTTACTACATATTAACACTTTACACAATTTCTCGTGTTACCTGGCTGCCAGTCCTCAGTTCATGCAAAATTTTAAGGTCCTCGGTCTGGTCCAAGGCACCAAACCGCCCAATAATTCATTAATCGATAACTAAAACGTGAAATGTAGCTCTTCTTACTGGCCGATTGCATCAACGTAGATCCTTATTCTGTGTTCTAGTGTGCTGCTTGTACTGTGTCTGCATACCGCATCACGCGACAAGGGCTTGCAGACGATAAATGTAACCGTTTCAGAGAGAAAAGCGACGACTGTGACGATCTGGCGTTATGTCGATTCGATAGTAAATGACGGAAACGGGAGATTTTCTTAGGTTTTTACTACATATTAACACTTTACACAATTTCTCGTGTTACCTGGCTGCCAGTCCTCGGTTCATGCAAAATCTTAAGGTCCTCGGTCTGGTCCAAGGCACCAAACCGCCCAATAATTCATTAATCGATAACTAAAACTTGAAATGTAGCTCTTCTTACTGGCCGATTGCATCAACGTAGATTCTTATTCTGTGTTCTAGTGTGCTGCTTGTACTGTGTCTGCATACCGCATCACGCGACAAGGGCTTGCAGACGATAAATGTAACCGTTTCAGAGAGAAAAGCGACCAATGTGACGATCTGGCGTTATGTCGATTCGATAGTAAATGACGGAAACGGGAGATTTTCTTAGGTTTTTACTACATATTAACACTTTACACAATTTCTCGTGTTACCTGGCTGCCAGTCCTCGGTTCATGCAAAATCTTAAGGTCCTCGGTCTGGTCCAAGGCACCAAACCGCCCAATAATTCATTAATCGATAACTAAAACTTGAAATGTAGCTCTTCTTACTGGCCGATTGCATCAACGTAGATGCTTCTTCAGTGTTCTACTATGCCGCTTGTACTGACTCTGCATACCGCATCACGCGACAAGGGCTTGCAGACGATAAATGTAACCGTTTCAGAGAGAAAAGCGACCAATGTGACGATCTGGCGTTATGTCGATTCGATAGTAAATGACGGAAACGGGAGATTTTCTTAGGTTTTTACTACATATTAACACTTTACACAATTTCTCGTGTTACCTGGCTGCCAGTCCTCAGTTCATGCAAAATTTTAAGGTCCTCGGTCTGGTCCAAGGCACCAAACCGCCCAATAATTCATTAATCGATAACTAAAACGTGAAATGTAGCTCTTCTTACTGGCCGATTGCATCAACGTAGATCCTTATTCTGTGTTCTAGTGTGCTGCTTGTACTGTGTCTGCATACCGCATCACGCGACAAGGGCTTGCAGACGATAAATGTAACCGTTTCAGAGAGAAAAGCGACCACTGTGACGATCTGGCGTTATGTCGATTCGATAGTAAATGACGGAAACGGGAGATTTTCTTAGGTTTTTACTACATATTAACACTTTACACAATTTCTCGTGTTACCTGGCTGCCAGTCCTCGGTTCATGCAAAATCTTAAGGTCCTCGGTCTGGTCCAAGGCACCAAACCGCCCAATAATTCATTAATCGATAACTAAAACTTGAAATGTAGCTCTTCTTACTGGCCGATTGCATCAACGTAGATTCTTATTCTGTGTTCTAGTGTGCTGCTTGTACTGTGTCTGCATACCGCATCACGCGACAAGGGCTTGCAGACGATAAATGTAACCGTTTCAGAGAGAAAAGCGACCACTGTGACGATCTGGCGTTATGTCGATTCGATAGTAAATGACGGAAACGGGAGATTTTCTTAGGTTTTTACTACATATTAACACTTTACACAATTTCTCGTGATACCTGGCTGCCAGTCCTCGGTTCATGCAAAATCTTAAGGTCCTCGGTCTGGTCCAAGGCACCAAACCGCCCAATAATTCATTAATCGATAACTGAAACTTGAAATGTAGCTCTTCTTACTGGGCGATTGCATCAACGTAGATTCTTATTCTGTGTTCTAGTGTGCTGCTTGTACTGTGTCTGCATACCGCATCACGCGACAAGGGCTTGCAAACGATAAATGTAACCGTTTCACTGTGAAAAGCGACCACTGTGGCGATCTGGCGTTATGTCGATTCGATAGTAAATGACGGAAACGGGAGATTTTCTTTGGTTTTTACTACATATTAACACTTTACACAATTTCTCGTGTTACCTGGCTGCCAGTCCTCGGTTCATGCAAAATCTTAAGGTCCTCGGTCTGGTCCAAGGCACCAAACCGGCCAATAATTCATTAATCGATAACTAAAACTTGAAATGTAGCTCTTCTTACTGGCCGATTGCATCAACGTAGATTCTTATTCTGTGTTCTAGTGTGCTGCTTGTACTGTGTCTGCATACCGCATCACGCGACAAGGGCTTGCAGACGATAAATGTAACCGTTTCAGAGAGAAAAGCGACCACTGTGACGATCTGGCGTTATGTCGATTCGATAGTAAATGACGGAAACGGTAGATTTTCTTGGGTTTTTACTACATATTAACACTTTACACAATTTCTCGTGTTACCTGGCTGCCAGTCCTGGGTTCATGCAAATTCTTAAGGTCCTCGGTCTGGTCCAAGGCACCAAACCGCCCAATAATTCATTAATCGATAACTAAAACTTGAAATGTAGCTCTTCTTCCTGGCCGATTGCATCAACGTAGATTCTTATTCTGTGTTCTAGTGTGCTGCTTCTACTGTGTCTGCATACCGCATCACGCGACAAGGGCTTGCAGACGATAAATGTAACCGTTTCAGAGACAAAAGCGACCAATGTGACGATCTGGCGTTATGTCGATTCGATAGTAAATGACGGAAACGGGAGATTTTCTTAGGTTTTTACTACATATTAACACTTTACACAATTTCTCGTGTTACCTGGCTGCCAGTCCTCGGTTCATGCAAAATCTTAAGGTCCTCGGTCTGGTCCAAGTCACCAAACCGCCCAATAATTCATTAATCGATAACTAAAACTTGAAATGTAGCTCTTCTTACTGGGCGATTGCATAAACTTAGATGCTTCTTCAGTGTTCTACTATGCCGCTTGTAGTGACTCTGCATACCGCATCACGCGACAAGGGCTTGCAGACGATAAATGTAACCGTTTCAGAGAGAAAAGCGACCACAGTGACGATCTGGCGTTATGTCGATTCGATAGTAAATGACGGAAACGGGAGATTTTCTTGGGTTTTTACTACATATTCACTCTTTACACAATTTCTCGTGTTACCTGGCTGCCAGTCCTCGGTTCATGCAAAATCTTAAGGTCCTCGTTCTGGTCCAAGGCACCAAACCGCCCAATAGTTCATTAATCGATAACTAAAACTTGAAATGTAGCTCTTCTTCCTGGCCGATTGCATCAACGTAGATTCTTATTCTGTGTTCTAGTGTGCTGCTTGTACTGTGTCTGCATACCGCATCACGCGACAAGGGCTTGCAGACGATAAATGTAACCGTTTCAGAGAGAAAAGCGACCACTGTGACGATCTGGCGTTATGTCGATTCGATAGTAAATGACGGAAACGGTAGATTTTCTTGGGTTTTTACTACATATTAACACTTTACACAATTTCTCGTGTTACCTGGCTGCCAGTCCTGGGTTCATGCAAATTCTTAAGGTCCTCGGTCTGGTCCAAGGCACCAAACCGCCCAATAATTCATTAATCGATAACTAAAACTTGAAATGTAGCTCTTCTTACTGGGCGATTGCATAAACTTAGATGCTTCTTCAGTGTTCTACTATGCCGCTTGTAGTGACTCTGCATACCGCATCACGAGACAAGGGCTTGCAGACGATAAATGTAACCGTTTCAGAGAGAAAAGCGACCACTGTGACGATCTGGCGTTATGTCGATTCGATAGTAAATGACGGAAACGGGAGATTTTCTAGGGTTTTTACTACATATTAACACTTTACACAATTTCTCGTGTTACCTGGCTGCCAGTCCTCGGTTCATGCAAAATCTTAAGGTCCTCGGTCTGGTCCAAGGCACCAAACCGCCCAATAATTCATTAATCGATAACTAAAACTTGAAATGTAGCTCTTCTTACTGGCCGATTGCATAAACTTAGATGCTTCTTCAGTGTTCTAGTGTGCTGCTTGTACTGTGTCTGCATACCGCATCACGCGACAAGGGCTTGCAGACGATAAATGTAACCGTTTCAGAGAGAAAAGCGACCAATGTGACGATCTGGCGTTATGTCGATTCGATAGTAAATGACGGAAACGGGAGATTTTCTTAGGTTTTTACTACATATTAACACTTTACACAATTTCTCGTGTTACCTGGCTGCCAGTCCTCAGTTCATGCAAAATTTTAAGGTCCTCGGTCTGGTCCAAGGCACCAAACCGCCCAATAATTCATTAATCGATAACTAAAACGTGAAATGTAGCTCTTCTTACTGGCCGATTGCATCAACGTAGATCCTTATTCTGTGTTCTAGTGTGCTGCTTGTACTGTGTCTGCATACCGCATCACGCGACAAGGGCTTGCAGACGATAAATGTAACCGTTTCAGAGAGAAAAGCGACGACTGTGACGATCTGGCGTTATGTCGATTCGATAGTAAATGACGGAAACGGGAGATTTTCTTAGGTTTTTACTACATATTAACACTTTACACAATTTCTCGTGTTACCTGGCTGCCAGTCCTCGGTTCATGCAAAATCTTAAGGTCCTCGGTCTGGTCCAAGGCACCAAACCGCCCAATAATTCATTAATCGATAACTAAAACTTGAAATGTAGCTCTTCTTACTGGCCGATTGCATCAACGTAGATTCTTATTCTGTGTTCTAGTGTGCTGCTTGTACTGTGTCTGCATACCGCATCACGCGACAAGGGCTTGCAGACGATAAATGTAACCGTTTCAGAGAGAAAAGCGACCAATGTGACGATCTGGCGTTATGTCGATTCGATAGTAAATGACGGAAACGGGAGATTTTCTTAGGTTTTTACTACATATTAACACTTTACACAATTTCTCGTGTTACCTGGCTGCCAGTCCTCGGTTCATGCAAAATCTTAAGGTCCTCGGTCTGGTCCAAGGCACCAAACCGCCCAATAATTCATTAATCGATAACTAAAACTTGAAATGTAGCTCTTCTTACTGGCCGATTGCATCAACGTAGATGCTTCTTCAGTGTTCTACTATGCCGCTTGTACTGACTCTGCATACCGCATCACGCGACAAGGGCTTGCAGACGATAAATGTAACCGTTTCAGAGAGAAAAGCGACCAATGTGACGATCTGGCGTTATGTCGATTCGATAGTAAATGACGGAAACGGGAGATTTTCTTAGGTTTTTACTACATATTAACACTTTACACAATTTCTCGTGTTACCTGGCTGCCAGTCCTCAGTTCATGCAAAATTTTAAGGTCCTCGGTCTGGTCCAAGGCACCAAACCGCCCAATAATTCATTAATCGATAACTAAAACGTGAAATGTAGCTCTTCTTACTGGCCGATTGCATCAACGTAGATCCTTATTCTGTGTTCTAGTGTGCTGCTTGTACTGTGTCTGCATACCGCATCACGCGACAAGGGCTTGCAGACGATAAATGTAACCGTTTCAGAGAGAAAAGCGACCACTGTGACGATCTGGCGTTATGTCGATTCGATAGTAAATGACGGAAACGGGAGATTTTCTTAGGTTTTTACTACATATTAACACTTTACACAATTTCTCGTGTTACCTGGCTGCCAGTCCTCGGTTCATGCAAAATCTTAAGGTCCTCGGTCTGGTCCAAGGCACCAAACCGCCCAATAATTCATTAATCGATAACTAAAACTTGAAATGTAGCTCTTCTTACTGGCCGATTGCATCAACGTAGATTCTTATTCTGTGTTCTAGTGTGCTGCTTGTACTGTGTCTGCATACCGCATCACGCGACAAGGGCTTGCAGACGATAAATGTAACCGTTTCAGAGAGAAAAGCGACCACTGTGACGATCTGGCGTTATGTCGATTCGATAGTAAATGACGGAAACGGGAGATTTTCTTAGGTTTTTACTACATATTAACACTTTACACAATTTCTCGTGATACCTGGCTGCCAGTCCTCGGTTCATGCAAAATCTTAAGGTCCTCGGTCTGGTCCAAGGCACCAAACCGCCCAATAATTCATTAATCGATAACTGAAACTTGAAATGTAGCTCTTCTTACTGGGCGATTGCATCAACGTAGATTCTTATTCTGTGTTCTAGTGTGCTGCTTGTACTGTGTCTGCATACCGCATCACGCGACAAGGGCTTGCAAACGATAAATGTAACCGTTTCACTGTGAAAAGCGACCACTGTGGCGATCTGGCGTTATGTCGATTCGATAGTAAATGACGGAAACGGGAGATTTTCTTTGGTTTTTACTACATATTAACACTTTACACAATTTCTCGTGTTACCTGGCTGCCAGTCCTCGGTTCATGCAAAATCTTAAGGTCCTCGGTCTGGTCCAAGGCACCAAACCGGCCAATAATTCATTAATCGATAACTAAAACTTGAAATGTAGCTCTTCTTACTGGCCGATTGCATCAACGTAGATTCTTATTCTGTGTTCTAGTGTGCTGCTTGTACTGTGTCTGCATACCGCATCACGCGACAAGGGCTTGCAGACGATAAATGTAACCGTTTCAGAGAGAAAAGCGACCACTGTGACGATCTGGCGTTATGTCGATTCGATAGTAAATGACGGAAACGGTAGATTTTCTTGGGTTTTTACTACATATTAACACTTTACACAATTTCTCGTGTTACCTGGCTGCCAGTCCTGGGTTCATGCAAATTCTTAAGGTCCTCGGTCTGGTCCAAGGCACCAAACCGCCCAATAATTCATTAATCGATAACTAAAACTTGAAATGTAGCTCTTCTTCCTGGCCGATTGCATCAACGTAGATTCTTATTCTGTGTTCTAGTGTGCTGCTTCTACTGTGTCTGCATACCGCATCACGCGACAAGGGCTTGCAGACGATAAATGTAACCGTTTCAGAGACAAAAGCGACCAATGTGACGATCTGGCGTTATGTCGATTCGATAGTAAATGACGGAAACGGGAGATTTTCTTAGGTTTTTACTACATATTAACACTTTACACAATTTCTCGTGTTACCTGGCTGCCAGTCCTCGGTTCATGCAAAATCTTAAGGTCCTCGGTCTGGTCCAAGTCACCAAACCGCCCAATAATTCATTAATCGATAACTAAAACTTGAAATGTAGCTCTTCTTACTGGGCGATTGCATAAACTTAGATGCTTCTTCAGTGTTCTACTATGCCGCTTGTAGTGACTCTGCATACCGCATCACGCGACAAGGGCTTGCAGACGATAAATGTAACCGTTTCAGAGAGAAAAGCGACCACAGTGACGATCTGGCGTTATGTCGATTCGATAGTAAATGACGGAAACGGGAGATTTTCTTGGGTTTTTACTACATATTCACTCTTTACACAATTTCTCGTGTTACCTGGCTGCCAGTCCTCGGTTCATGCAAAATCTTAAGGTCCTCGTTCTGGTCCAAGGCACCAAACCGCCCAATAGTTCATTAATCGATAACTAAAACTTGAAATGTAGCTCTTCTTCCTGGCCGATTGCATCAACGTAGATTCTTATTCTGTGTTCTAGTGTGCTGCTTGTACTGTGTCTGCATACCGCATCACGCGACAAGGGCTTGCAGACGATAAATGTAACCGTTTCAGAGAGAAAAGCGACCACTGTGACGATCTGGCGTTATGTCGATTCGATAGTAAATGACGGAAACGGTAGATTTTCTTGGGTTTTTACTACATATTAACACTTTACACAATTTCTCGTGTTACCTGGCTGCCAGTCCTGGGTTCATGCAAATTCTTAAGGTCCTCGGTCTGGTCCAAGGCACCAAACCGCCCAATGATTCATTAATCGATAACTAAAACTTGAAATGTAGCTCTTCTTCCTGGCCGATTGCATCAACGTAGATTCTTATTCTGTGTTCTAGTGTGCTGCTTGTACTGTGTCTGCATACCGCATCACGCGACAAGGGCTTGCAGACGATAAATGTAACCGTTTCAGAGAGAAAAGCGACCAATGTGACGATCTGGCGTTATGTCGATTCGATAGTAAATGACGGAAACGGGAGATTGTCTTAGGTTTTTACCACATATTAACACTTTACACAATTTCTCGTGTTACCTGGCTGCCAGTCCTCGGTTCATGCAAAATCTTAAGGTCCTCGGTCTGGTCCAAGGCACCAAACCGCCCAATAATTCATTAATCGATAACTAAAACTTGAAATGAAGCTCTTCTTACTGGGCGATTGCATAAACTTAGATGCTTCTTCAGTGTTCTACTATGCCGCTTGTAGTGACTCTGCATACCGAATCACGCGACAAGAGCTTGCAGACGATAAATGTAACCGTTTCAGAGAGAAAAGCGACCACTGTGACGATCTGGCGTTATGTCGATTCGATAGTAAATGACGGAAACGGGAGATTTTCTTGGGTTTTTACTACATATTAACACTTTACACAATTTCTCGTGTTACCTGGCTGCCAGTCCTCGGTTCATGCAAAATCATAAGGTCCTCGGTCTGGTCCAAGGCACCAAACCGCCCAATAATTCATTAATCGATAACTAAAACTTGAAATGTAGCTCTTCTTACTGGCCGATTGCATCAACGTAGATTCTTATTCTGTGTTCTAGTGTGCTGCTTGTACTGTGTCTGCATACCGCATCACGC
Organism: Schistocerca cancellata; assembly: GCF_023864275.1. NCBI lineage: Eukaryota > Metazoa > Arthropoda > Insecta > Orthoptera > Acrididae > Schistocerca > Schistocerca cancellata. The sequence continues at coordinate 5,877,485 of NW_026047150.1, forward strand.
GACAAGGGCTTGCAGACGATAAATGTAACCGTTTCAGAGAGAAAAGCAACCATTTTGACTATCTGGAGTTATGTCGATTCGATAGTAAATAACGGAAACAGGAGATTATCTTATATTTTTAATACATATTAACGCTTTCCACATTTTCTCGTGTTACGTGGCTGCCAGTCCTCGGTTCATGCAAAATCTTAAGGTCCTCGGTCATGTCAAAGGCATTAAACCGGCCAATAATTCAATTTACGATAACTAAAATTTGAAGTGTAGATCTTCTTTTTGGCCGATTGCAGCAAAGTAGATTCTTATTCTGTGTTCTAGTGTGCTGCTTGTACTGTGTCTGCATACCGCAGCACGCGACAAGGGCTTGCAGACGATAAATGTAACCGTTTCAGAGAGAAAAGCGACCAATGTGACGATCTGGCGTTATGTCGATTCGATAGTAAATGACGGAAACGGGAGATTTTCTTGGGTTTTTACTACATATTAACACTGTACACAATTTCTCGTGTTACCTGGCTGCCAGTCCTCGGTTCATGCAAAATCTTAAGGTCCTCGGTCTGGTCCAAGGCACCAAACCGCCCAATAATTCATTAATCGATAACTAAAACTTGAACTGCAGCTCCTCTTACTGGGCGATTGCATAAACTTAGATGCTTCTTCAGTGTTCTACTATGCCGCTTGTAGTGACTCTGCATACCGCATCACGCGACAAGGTCTTGCAGACGATAAATGTAACCGTTTCAGAGAGAAAAGCGACCACTGTGACGATCTGGCGTTATGTCGATTCGATAGTAAATGAGGGAAACGGGAGATTTTCTTGGGTTTTTACTACATATTAACACTTTACACAATTTCTCGTGTTACCTGGCTGGCAGTCCTCGGTTCATGCAAAATCTTAAGGTCCTCGGTCTGGTCCAAGGCACCAAACCGCCCAATAATTCATTAATCGATAACTAAAACTTGAAATGTAGCTCTTCATACTGGCCGATTGCATCAACGTAGACTCTTATTCTGTGTTCTAGTGTGCTGCTTGTACTGTGTCTGCATACCGCATCACGCGACAAGGGCTTGCAGACGATAAATGTAACCGTTTCAGAGAGAAAAGCGACCAATGTGACGATCTGGCGTTATATCGATTCGATAGTAAATGACGGAAACGGGAGATTTTCTTGGGTTTTTACTACATATTAACACTTTACACAATTTCTCGTGTTACCTGGCTGCCAGTCCTCGGTTCATGCAAAATCTTAAGGTCCTCGGTCTGGTCCAAGGCACCAAACCGCCCAATAATTCATTAATCGATAACTAAAACTTGAACTGCAGCTCTTCTTACTGGGCGATTGCATAAACTTAGATGCTTCTTCAGTGTTCTACTATGCCGCTTGTAGTGACTCGGCATACCGCATCACGCGAGAAGGTCTTGCAGACGATAAATGTAACCGTTTCAGAGAGAAAAGCGACCACTGTGACGATCTGGCGTTATGTCGATTCGATAGTAAATGAGGGAAACGGGAGATTTTCTTGAGTTTTTACTACATATTAACACTTTACACAATTTCTCGTGTTACCTGGCTGCCAGTCCTCGGTTCATGCAAAATCTTAAGGTCCTCGGTCTGGTCCAAGGCACCAAACCGCCCAATAATTCATTAATCGATAACTAAAACTTGAAATGTAGCTCTTCATACTGGCCGATTGCATCAACGTAGACTCTTATTCTGTGTTCTAGTGTGCTGCTTGTACTGTGTCTGCATACCGCATCACGCGACAAGGGCTTGCAGACGATAAATGTAACCGTTTCAGAGAGAAAAGCGACCAATGTGACGATCTGGCGTTATGTCGATTCGATAGTAATTGACGGAAACGGGAGATTTTCTTAGGTTTTTACTACATATTAACACTTTACACAATTTCTCGTGTTACCTGGCTGCCAGTCATCGGTTCATGCAAAATCTTAAGGTCCTCGGTCTGGTCCAAGGCACCAAACCGCCCAATAATTCATTAATCGATAACTAAAACTTGAAATGTAGCTCTTCTTACTGGGCGATTGCATAAACTTAGATGCTTCTTCAGTGTTCTACTATGCCGCTTGTAGTGACTCTGCATACCGCATCACGCGACAAGGGCTTGCAGACGATAAATGTAACCGTTTCAGAGAGAAAAGCGACCACTGTGACGATCTGGCGTTATGTCGATTCGATAGTAAATGAGGGAAACGGGAGATTTTCTTAGGTTTTTACTACATATTAACACTTTACACAATTTCTCGTGTTACCTGGCTGCCAGTCCTCGGTTCATGCAAGATCTTAAGGTCCTCGGTCTGGTCCAAGGCACCAAACCGCCAATAATTCATTAATCGATAACTAAAACTTGAAATATAGCTCTTCATACTGGCCGATTGCATCAACGTAGACTCTTATTCTGTGTTCTAGTGTGCTGCTTGTACTGTGTCTGCATACCGCATCACGCGACAAGGGCTTGCAGACGATAAATGTAACCGTTTCAGAGAGAAAAGCGACCAATGTGACGATCTGGCGTTATGTCGATTCGATAGTAAATGACGGAAACGGGAGATTTTCGTAGGTTTTCACTACATATTAACACTTTACATAATTTCTCGTGTTACCTGGCTGCCAGTCCTCGGTTCATGCAAAATCTTAAGGTCCTCGGTCTGGTCCAAGGCACCAAACCGCCCAATAATTCATTAATCGATAACTAAATCTTGAACTGCAGCTCTTCTTACTGGGCGATTGCATAAACTTAGATGCTTCTTCAGTGTTCTACTATGCTGCATGTAGTGACTCTGCATACCGCATCACGCGACAAGGGCTTGCAGACGATAAATGTAACCGTTCCAGAGAGAAAAGCGACCACTGTGACGATCTGGCGTTATGTCGATTCGATAGTAAATGACGGAAACGGGAGATTTTCTTGGGTTTTTACTAGATATTAACACTTTACACAATTTCTCGTGTTACCTGGCTGCCAGTCCTCGGTTCATGCAAAATCTCAAGGTCCTCGGTCTGGTCCAAGGCACCAAACCGCCCAATAATTCATTAATCGATAACTAAAACTTGAAATGTAGCTCTTCTTCCTGGCCGATTGCATCAACGTAGATTCTTATTCTGTGTTCTAGTGTGCTGCTTGTACTTTGTCTGCATACCGCATCACGCGACAAGGGCTTGCAGACGATAAATGTAACCGTTTCAGAGATAAAAGCAACCATTTTGACTATCTGGAGTTATGTCGATTCGATAGTCAATAACGGAAACAGGAGATTATCTTATATTTTTAATACATATTAACGCTTTCCACATTTTCTCGTGTTACGTGGCTGCCAGTCCTCGGTTCATGCAAAATCTTAAGGTCCTCGGTCATGTCAAAGTCATTAAACCGGCCAATAATTCAATTTACGATAACTAAAATTTGAAGTGTAGATCTTGTTTTTGGCCGATTGCATCAAAGTAGATTCTTATTCTGTGTTCTAGTGTGCTGCTTGTACTGTGTCTGCATACCGCAGCACGCGACAAGGGCTTGCAGACGATAAATGTAACCGTTTCAGAGAGAAAAGCGACCAATGTGACGATCTGGCGTTATGTCGATTCGATAGTAAATGACGGAAACGGGATATTTTCTTAGGTTTTTACTACATATTAACACTTTACACAATTTCTCGTGTTACCTGGCTGCCAGTCCTCGGTTCATGCAAAATCTTAAGGTCCTCGGTCTGGTCCAAGGCACCAAACCGCCCAATAATTCATTAATCGATAACTAAAACTTGAAATGTAGCTCTTCTTCCTGGCCGATTGCATCAACGTAGATTCTTATTCTGTGTTCTAGTGTGCTGCTTGTACTGTGTCTGCATACCGCATCACGCGACAAGGGCTTGCAGACGATAAATGTAACCGTTTCAGAGAGAAAAGCGACCAATGTGACGATCTGGCGTTATGTCGATTCGATAGTAAATGACGGAAACGGGAGATTGTCTTAGGTTTTTACCACATATTAACACTTTACACAATTTCTCGTGTTACCTGGCTGCCAGTCCTCGGTTCATGCAAAATCTTAAGGTCCTCGGTCTGGTCCAAGGCACCAAACCGCCCAATAATTCATTAATCGATAACTAAAACTTGAAATGAAGCTCTTCTTACTGGGCGATTGCATAAACTTAGATGCTTCTTCAGTGTTCTACTATGCCGCTTGTAGTGACTCTGCATACCGAATCACGCGACAAGAGCTTGCAGACGATAAATGTAACCGTTTCAGAGAGAAAAGCGACCACTGTGACGATCTGGCGTTATGTCGATTCGATAGTAAATGACGGAAACGGGAGATTTTCTTGGGTTTTTACTACATATTAACACTTTACACAATTTCTCGTGTTACCTGGCTGCCAGTCCTCGGTTCATGCAAAATCTTAAGGTCCTCGGTCTGGTCCAAGGCACCAAACCGCCCAATAATTCATTAATCGATAACTAAAACTTGAAATGTAGCTCTTCTTACTGGCCGATTGCATCAACGTAGATTCTTATTCTGTGTTCTAGTGTGCTGCTTGTACTGTGTCTGCATACCGCATCACGCGACAAGGGCTTGCAGACGATAAATGTAACCGTTTCAGAGAGAAAAGCAACCATTTTGACTATCTGGAGTTATGTCGATTCGATAGTAAATAACGGAAACAGGAGATTATCTTATATTTTTAATACATATTAACGCTTTCCACATTTTCTCGTGTTACGTGGCTGCCAGTCCTCGGTTCATGCAAAATCTTAAGGTCCTCGGTCATGTCAAAGGCATTAAACCGGCCAATAATTCAATTTACGATAACTAAAATTTGAAGTGTAGATCTTCTTTTTGGCCGATTGCAGCAAAGTAGATTCTTATTCTGTGTTCTAGTGTGCTGCTTGTACTGTGTCTGCATACCGCAGCACGCGACAAGGGCTTGCAGACGATAAATGTAACCGTTTCAGAGAGAAAAGCGACCAATGTGACGATCTGGCGTTATGTCGATTCGATAGTAAATGACGGAAACGGGAGATTTTCTTGGGTTTTTACTACATATTAACACTGTACACAATTTCTCGTGTTACCTGGCTGCCAGTCCTCGGTTCATGCAAAATCTTAAGGTCCTCGGTCTGGTCCAAGGCACCAAACCGCCCAATAATTCATTAATCGATAACTAAAACTTGAACTGCAGCTCCTCTTACTGGGCGATTGCATAAACTTAGATGCTTCTTCAGTGTTCTACTATGCCGCTTGTAGTGACTCTGCATACCGCATCACGCGACAAGGTCTTGCAGACGATAAATGTAACCGTTTCAGAGAGAAAAGCGACCACTGTGACGATCTGGCGTTATGTCGATTCGATAGTAAATGAGGGAAACGGGAGATTTTCTTGAGTTTTTACTACATATTAACACTTTACACAATTTCTCGTGTTACCTGGCTGCCAGTCCTCGGTTCATGCAAAATCTTAAGGTCCTCGGTCTGGTCCAAGGCACCAAACCGCCCAATAATTCATTAATCGATAACTAAAACTTGAAATGTAGCTCTTCATACTGGCCGATTGCATCAACGTAGACTCTTATTCTGTGTTCTAGTGTGCTGCTTGTACTGTGTCTGCATACCGCATCACGCGACAAGGGCTTGCAGACGATAAATGTAACCGTTTCAGAGAGAAAAGCGACCAATGTGACGATCTGGCGTTATGTCGATTCGATAGTAATTGACGGAAACGGGAGATTTTCTTAGGTTTTTACTACATATTAACACTTTACACAATTTCTCGTGTTACCTGGCTGCCAGTCATCGGTTCATGCAAAATCTTAAGGTCCTCGGTCTGGTCCAAGGCACCAAACCGCCCAATAATTCATTAATCGATAACTAAAACTTGAAATGTAGCTCTTCTTACTGGGCGATTGCATAAACTTAGATGCTTCTTCAGTGTTCTACTATGCCGCTTGTAGTGACTCTGCATACCGCATCACGCGACAAGGGCTTGCAGACGATAAATGTAACCGTTTCAGAGAGAAAAGCGACCACTGTGACGATCTGGCGTTATGTCGATTCGATAGTAAATGAGGGAAACGGGAGATTTTCTTAGGTTTTTACTACATATTAACACTTTACACAATTTCTCGTGTTACCTGGCTGCCAGTCCTCGGTTCATGCAAGATCTTAAGGTCCTCGGTCTGGTCCAAGGCACCAAACCGCCAATAATTCATTAATCGATAACTAAAACTTGAAATGTAGCTCTTCATACTGGCCGATTGCATCAACGTAGACTCTTATTCTGTGTTCTAGTGTGCTGCTTGTACTGTGTCTGCATACCGCATCACGCGACAAGGGCTTGCAGACGATAAATGTAACCGTTTCAGAGAGAAAAGCGACCAATGTGACGATCTGGCGTTATGTCGATTCGATAGTAAATGACGGAAACGGGAGATTTTCGTAGGTTTTCACTACATATTAACACTTTACATAATTTCTCGTGTTACCTGGCTGCCAGTCCTCGGTTCATGCAAAATCTTAAGGTCCTCGGTCTGGTCCAAGGCACCAAACCGCCCAATAATTCATTAATCGATAACTAAAACTTGAACTGCAGCTCTTCTTACTGGGCGATTGCATAAACTTAGATGCTTCTTCAGTGTTCTACTATGCCGCATGTAGTGACTCTGCATACCGCATCACGCGACAAGGGCTTGCAGACGATAAATGTAACCGTTCCAGAGAGAAAAGCGACCACTGTGACGATCTGGCGTTATGTCGATTCGATAGTAAATGACGGAAACGGGAGATTTTCTTGGGTTTTTACTAGATATTAACACTTTACACAATTTCTCGTGTTACCTGGCTGCCAGTCCTCGGTTCATGCAAAATCTCAAGGTCCTCGGTCTGGTCCAAGGCACCAAACCGCCCAATAATTCATTAATCGATAACTAAAACTTGAAATGTAGCTCTTCTTCCTGGCCGATTGCATCAACGTAGATTCTTATTCTGTGTTCTAGTGTGCTGCTTGTACTTTGTCTGCATACCGCATCACGCGACAAGGGCTTGCAGACGATAAATGTAACCGTTTCAGAGATAAAAGCAACCATTTTGACTATCTGGAGTTATGTCGATTCGATAGTCAATAACGGAAACAGGAGATTATCTTATATTTTTAATACATATTAACGCTTTCCACATTTTCTCGTGTTACGTGGCTGCCAGTCCTCGGTTCATGCAAAATCATAAGGTCCTCGGTCATGTCAAAGTCATTAAACCGGCCAATAATTCAATTTACGATAACTAAAATTGGAAGTGTAGATCTTGTTTTTGGCCGATTGCATCAAAGTAGATTCTTATTCTGTGTTCTAGTGTGCTGCTTGTACTGTGTCTCCATACCGCAGCACGCGACAAGGGCTTGCAGACGATAAATGTAACCGTTTCAGAGAGAAAAGCGACCAATGTGACGATCTGGCGTTATGTCGATTCGATAGTAAATGACGGAAACGGGAGATTTTCTTAGGTTTTTACTACATATTAACACTTTACACAATTTCTCGTGTTACCTGGCTGCCAGTCCTCGGTTCATGCAAAATCTTAAGGTCCTCGGTCTGGTCCAAGGCACCAAACCGCCCAATAATTCATTAATCGATAACTAAAACTTGAAATGAAGCTCTTCTTACTGGGCGATTGCATAAACTTAGATGCTTCTTCAGTGTTCTACTATGCCGCTTGTAGTGACTCTGCATACCGAATCACGCGACAAGAGCTTGCAGACGATAAATGTAACCGTTTCAGAGAGAAAAGCGACCACTGTGACGATCTGGCGTTATGTCGATTCGATAGTAAATGACGGAAACGGGAGATTTTCTTGGGTTTTTACTACATATTAACACTTTACACAATTTCTCGTGTTACCTGGCTGCCAGTCCTCGGTTCATGCAAAATCTTAAGGTCCTCGGTCTGGTCCAAGGCACCAAACCGCCCAATAATTCATTAATCGATAACTAAAACTTGAAATGTAGCTCTTCTTACTGGCCGATTGCATCAACGTAGATTCTTATTCTGTGTTCTAGTGTGCTGCTTGTACTGTGTCTGCATACCGCATCACGCGACAAGGGCTTGCAGACGATAAATGTAACCGTTTCAGAGAGAAAAGCAACCATTTTGACTATCTGGAGTTATGTCGATTCGATAGTAAATAACGGAAACAGGAGATTATCTTATATTTTTAATACATATTAACGCTTTCCACATTTTCTCGTGTTACGTGGCTGCCAGTCCTCGGTTCATGCAAAATCTTAAGGTCCTCGGTCATGTCAAAGGCATTAAACCGGCCAATAATTCAATTTACGATAACTAAAATTTGAAGTGTAGATCTTCTTTTTGGCCGATTGCAGCAAAGTAGATTCTTATTCTGTGTTCTAGTGTGCTGCTTGTACTGTGTCTGCATACCGCAGCACGCGACAAGGGCTTGCAGACGATAAATGTAACCGTTTCAGAGAGAAAAGCGACCAATGTGACGATCTGGCGTTATGTCGATTCGATAGTAAATGACGGAAACGGGAGATTTTCTTGGGTTTTTACTACATATTAACACTGTACACAATTTCTCGTGTTACCTGGCTGCCAGTCCTCGGTTCATGCAAAATCTTAAGGTCCTCGGTCTGGTCCAAGGCACCAAACCGCCCAATAATTCATTAATCGATAACTAAAACTTGAAATGTAGCTCTTCTTACTGGGCGATTGCATAAACTTAGATGCTTCTTCGGTGTTCTACTATGCCGCTTGTAGTGACTCTGCATACCGCATCACGCGACAAGGGCTTGCAGACGATAAATGTAACCGTTTCAGAGAGAAAAGCGACCACTGTGACGATCTGGCGTTATGTCGATTCTATAGTAAATGACGGAAACGGGAGATTTTCTTAGGTTTTTACTACATATTAACACTTTACACAATTTCTCGTGTTACCTGGCTGCCAGTCCTCGGTTCATGCAAAATCTTAAGGTCCTCGGTCTGGTCCAAGGCACCAAACCGCCCAATAATTCATTAATCGATAACTAAAACTTGAAATGTAGCTCTTCTTACTGGCCGATTGCATCAACGTAGATTCTTATTCTGTGTTCTAGTGTGCTGCTTGTACTGTGTCTGCATACCGCATCACGCGACAAGGGCTTGCAGACGATAAATGTAACCGTTTCAGAGAGATAAGCGACCAATTTGACGATCTGGCGTTACGTCGATTCGATAGTAAATGAAGGAAACGGGAGATTTTCTTAGGTTTTTACTACATATTAACACTTTACACAATTTCTCGTGTTACCTGGCTGCCAGTCCTCGGTTCATGCAAAATCTTACGGTCCTCGGTCTGGTCCAAGGCACCAAACCGCCCAATAATTCATTAATCGATAACTAAAACATGAAATGTAGCTCTTCTTACTGGCCGATTGCATCAACGTAGATTCTTATTCTGTGTTCTAGTGTGCTGCTTGTACTGTGTCTGCATACCGCATCACGCGACAAGGGCTTGCAGACGATAAATGTAACCGTTTCAGACAGAAAAGCGACCACTGTGACGATCTGGCGTTATGTCGATTCGATAGTAAATGACGGAAACGGGAGATTTTCTTAGGTTTTTACGACATATTAACACTTTACACAATTTCTCGTGTTACCTGGCTGCCAGTCCTCGGTTCATGCAAAATCTTAAGGTCCTCGGTCTGGACCAAGACACCAAACCGCCCAATAATTCATTAATCGATAACTAAAACTTGAAATGTGGCTCTACTTACTGGGCGATTGCATAAACTTGGATGCTTCTTAAGTGTTCTGCTATGCCGCTTGTAGTGACTCTGCATACCGCATCACGCGACAAGGGCATGCAGACGATAAATGTAACCGTTTCAGAGAGAAAAGCGACCACTGTGACGATCTGGCGTTATGTCGATTCGATAGTAAATGACGGAAACGGGAGATTTTCTTGGGTTTTTACTACATATTAACACTATACACAATTTCTCGTGTTACCTGGCTGCCAGTCCTCGGTTCATGCAAAATCTTAAGGTCCTCGGTCTGGTATAAGGCACCAAACCGCCCAATAATTCATTAATCGATAACTAAAACTTGAAATGTACCTCATTTTCCTGGCCGATTGCATCAACGTAGATTCATATTCTGTCTTCTAGTGTGCTGCTTGTACTGTGTCTGCATACCGCATCACGCGACAAGGGCTTGCAGATGATAAATGTAACCGTTTCAGAGAGAAAAGCGACCACTGTGACGATCTGGCGTTATGTCGATTCGATAGTAAATGACGGAAACGGGAGATTTTCTTAGGTTTTTACTACATATTAACACTATACACAATTTCTCGTGTTACCTGGCTGCCAGTCCTCGGTTCATGCAAAATCTTAAGGTCCTCGGTCTGGTCCAAGGCACCAAACCGCCCAATAAATCATTAATCGATAACTAAACCTTGAACTGCAGCTCTTCTTACTGGCCGATTGCATCAACGTAGATTCTTATTCTGTGTTCTAGTGTGCTGCTTGTACTGTGTCTGCATACCGCATCACGCGACAAGGGCTTGCAGATGATAAATGTAACCGTTTCAGAGAGAATAGCGACCACTGTGACGATCTGGCGTTATGTCGATTCGATAGTAAATGACGGAAACGGGAGATTTTCTTAGGTTTATACTACATACTAACACTTTACACAATTTCTCGTGTTACCTGGCTGCCAGTCCTCGGTTCATGCAAAATCTTAAGGTCATCGGTCTGGTCCAAGGCACCAAACCGCCCAATAATTCATTAATCGATAACTAAAACTTGAAATGTAGCTCTTCTTACTGGCCGATTGCATCAACGTAGATTCTTATTCTGTGTTCTAGTGTGCTGCTTGTACTGTGTCTGCATACCGCATCACGCGACAAGGGCTTGCAGACGATAAATGTAACCGTTTCAGAGAGAAAAGCGACCACTGTGACGATCTTGCGTTATATCGATTCGATAGTAAATGACGGAAACGGGAGATTTTCTTAGGTTTTTACTACATATTAACACTTTACACAATTTCTCGTGGTACCTGGCTGCCAGTCCTTGGTTCATGCAAAATCTTAAGGTCCTCGGTCTGGTCCAAGGCACCAAACCGCCCAATAATTCATTAATCGATAACTAAAACTTGAACTGCAGCTCTTCTTACTGGCCGATTGCATCAACGTAGATTCTTATTCTGTGTTCTAGTGTGCCGCTTGTACTGTGTCTGCATACCGCATCACGCGACAAGGGCTTGCAGACGATAAATGTAACCGTTTCAGAGAGAAAAGCGACCACTGTGACGATCTGGCGTTATGTCGATTCGATAGTAAATGACGGAAACGGGAGATTTTCTTGGGTTTATACTACATATTAACACTTTACACAATTTCTCGTGTTACCTGGCTGCCAGTCCTCGGTTCATGCAAAATCTTAAGGTCCTCGGTCTGGTCCAAGGCACCAAACCGCCCAATATTTCATTAATCGATAACTAAAATTTCAAATTTAGCTCTTTTTCCTGCCCGATTGCATCAACGTAGATTCTTATTCTGTGTTCTAGTGTGCTGCTTGTACTGTGTCTGCATACCGCATCACGCGACAAGGGCTTGCAGATGATAAATGTAACCGTTTCAGAGAGAAAAGCGACCACTGTGACGATCTGGCGTTATGTCGATTCGATAGTAAATGACGGAAACGGGAGATTTTCTTAGGTTTTTACTACATATTAACACTTTACACAATTTCTCGTGTTACCTGGCTGCCAGTCCTCGGTTCATGCAAAATCTTAAGGTCCTCGGTCTGGTCCAAGGCACCAAACCGCCCAATAATTCATTAATCGATAACTAAACCTTGAACTGCAGCTCTTCTTACTGGCCGATTGCATCAACGTAGATTCTTATTCTGTGTTCTAGTGTGCTGCTTGTACTGTGTCTGCATACCGCATCACGCGACAAGGGCTTGCAGACGATAAATGTAACAGTTTCAGAGAGAAAAGCGACCACTGTGACGATCTGGCGTTATGTCGATTCGATAGTAAATGACGGAAACGGGAGATTTTCTTAGGTTTTTACTACATACTAACACTTTACACAATTTTTGGTGTTACCTGGCTGCCAGTCCTCGGTTCATGCAAAATCTTAAGGTCCTCGGTCTGGTCCAAGGCACCAAACCGCCCAATAATTCATTAATCGATAACTAAAACTTGAAATGTAGCTCTTCTTACTGGCCGATTGCATCAACGTAGATTCTTATTCTGTGTTCTAGTGTGCTGCTTGTACTGTGTCTGCATACCGCATCACGCGACAAGGGCTTGCAGACGATAAATGTAACCGTTTCAAAGAGAAAAGCGACCTCTGTGACGATCTGGCGTTATGTCGATTCGATAGTAAATGACGGAAAAGGGAGATTTTCTTAGGTTTTTACTACATATTAACACTTTACACAATTTCTCGTGTTACCTGGCTGCCAGTCCTCGGTTCATGCAAAATCTTAAGCTCCTCGGTCTGGTCCAAGGCACCAAACCGCCCAATAATTCATTAATCGATAACTAAAACTTGAACTGCAGCTCTTCTTACTGGACGATTGCATAAACTTAGATGCTTCTTCAGTGTTCTACTATGCCGCTTGTAGTGACTCTGCATACCGCATCACGCGACAAGGGCTTGCAGACGATAAATGTAACCGTTTCAGAGAGAAAAGCGACCACTGTGACGATCTGGCGTTATGTCGATTCGATAGTAAATGACGGAAACGGGAGATTTTCTTGGGTTTATACTACATATTAACACTTTACACAATTTCTCGTGTTACCTGGCTGCCAGTCCTCGGTTCATGCAAAATCTTAAGGTCCTCGGTCTGGTCCAAGGCACCAAACCGCCCAATAATTCATTAATCGATAACTAAAATTTCAAATTTAGCTCTTTTTCCTGCCCGATTGCATCAACGTAGATTCTTATTCTGTGTTCTAGTGTGCTGCTTGTACTGTGTCTGCATACCGCATCACGCGACAAGGGCTTGCAGATGATAAATGTAACCGTTTCAGAGAGAAAAGCGACCACTGTGACGATCTGGCGTTATGTCGATTCGATAGTAAATGACGGAAACGGGAGATTTTCTTAGGTTTTTACTACATATTAACACTTTACACAATTTCTCGTGTTACCTGGCTGCCAGTCCTCGGTTCATGCAAAATCTTAAGGTCCTCGGTCTGGTCCAAGGCACCAAACCGCCCAATAATTCATTAATCGATAACTAAACCTTGAACTGCAGCTCTTCTTACTGGCCGATTGCATCAACGTAGATTCTTATTCTGTGTTCTAGTGTGCTGCTTGTACTGTGTCTGCATACCGCATCACGCGACAAGGGCTTGCAGACGATAAATGTAACAGTTTCAGAGAGAAAAGCGACCACTGTGACGATCTGGCGTTATGTCGATTCGATAGTAAATGACGGAAACGGGAGATTTTCTTAGGTTTTTACTACATACTAACACTTTACACAATTTTTGGTGTTACCTGGCTGCCAGTCCTCGGTTCATGCAAAATCTTAAGGTCCTCGGTCTGGTCCAAGGCACCAAACCGCCCAATAATTCATTAATCGATAACTAAAACTTGAAATGTAGCTCTTCTTACTGGCCGATTGCATCAACGTAGATTCTTATTCTGTGTTCTAGTGTGCTGCTTGTACTGTGTCTGCATACCGCATCACGCGACAAGGGCTTGCAGACGATAAATGTAACCGTTTCAGAGAGAAAAGCGACCTCTGTGACGATCTGGCGTTATGTCGATTCGATAGTAAATGACGGAAAAGGGAGATTTTCTTAGGTTTTTACTACATATTAACACTTTACACAATTTCTCGTGTTACCTGGCTGCCAGTCCTCGGTTCATGCAAAATCTTAAGCTCCTCGGTCTGGTCCAAGGCACCAAACCGCCCAATAATTCATTAATCGATAACTAAAACTTGAACTGCAGCTCTTCTTACTGGACGATTGCATAAACTTAGATGCTTCTTCAGTGTTCTACTATGCCGCTTGTAGTGACTCTGCATACCGCATCACGCGACAAGGGCTTGCAGACGATAAATGTAACCGTTTCAGAGAGAAAAGCGACCACTGTGACGATCTGGCGTTATGTCGATTCGATAGTAAATGACGGAAACGGGAGATTTTCTTGGGTTTTTACTACATATTAACACTTCACACAATTTCTCGTGTTACCTGGCTGCCAGTCCTCGGTTCATGCAAAATCTTAAGGTCCTCGGTCTGGTCCAAGGCACCAAACCGCCCAATAATTCATTAATCGATAACTAAGACTTGAAATGTAGCTCTTCTTCCTGGCCGATTGCAATAACGTAGATTTTTATTCTGTGTTCTAGTGTGCTGCTTGTACTGTGTCTGCATAACGCATCACGCGACAAGAGCTTGCAGACGATAAATGTAACCGTTTCAGAGAGAAAAGCGACCATTGTGACGATCTGGCGTTATGTCGATTCGATAGTAAATGACGGAAACGGGAGATTTTCTTAGGTTTTTACTACATATTAACACTTTACACAATTTCTCGTGTTACCTGGCTGCCAGTCCTCGGTTCATGCAAAATCTTAAGGTCCTCGGTCTGGTCCAAGGCACCAAACCGCACAATAATTCATTAATCGATAACTAAAACTTGAACTGCAGCTCTTCTTACTGGACGATTGCATAAACTTAGATGCTTCTTCAGTGTTCTACTATGCCGCTTGTAGTGACTCTGCATACCGCATCACGCGACAAGGGCTTGCAGACGATAAATGTAACCGTTTCAGAGAGAAAAGCGACCACTGTGACGATCTGGCGTTATGTCGATTCGATAGTAAATGACGGAAACGGGAGATTTTCTTGGGTTTATACTACATATTAACACTTTACACAATTTCTCGTGTTACCTGGCTGCCAGTCCTCGGTTCATGCAAAATCTTAAGGTCCTCGGTCTGGTCCAAGGCACCAAACCGCCCAATAATTCATTAATCGATAACTAAAATTTCAAATTTAGCTCTATTTCCTGCCCGATTGCATCAACGTAGATTCTTATTCTGTGTTCTAGTGTGCTGCTTGTACTGTGTCTGCATACCGCATCACGCGACAAGGGCTTGCAGATGATAAATGTAACCGTTTCAGAGAGAAAAGCGACCACTGTGACGATCTGGCGTTATGTCGATTCGATAGTAAATGACGGAAACGGGAGATTTTCTTAGGTTTTTACTACATATTAACACTTTACACAATTTCTCGTGTTACCTGGCTGCCAGTCCTCGGTTCATGCAAAATCTTAAGGTCCTCGGTCTGGTCCAAGGCACCAAACCGCCCAATAATTCATTAATCGATAACAAAACCTTGAACTGCAGCTCTTCTTACTGGCCGATTGCATCAACGTAGATTCTTATTCTGTGTTCTAGTGTGCTGCTTGTACTGTGTCTGCATACCGCATCACGCGACAAGGGCTTGCAGACGATAAATGTAACAGTTTCAGAGAGAAAAGCGACCACTGTGACGATCTGGCGTTATGTCGATTCGATAGTAAATGACGGAAACGGGAGATTTTCTTAGGTTTTTACTACATACTAACACTTTACACAATTTTTGGTGTTACCTGGCTGCCAGTCCTCGGTTCATGCAAAATCTTAAGGTCCTCGGTCTGGTCCAAGGCACCAAACCGCCCAATAATTCATTAATCGATAACTAAAACTTGAAATGTAGCTCTTCTTACTGGCCGATTGCATCAACGTAGATTCTTATTCTGTGTTCTAGTGTGCTGCTTGTACTGTGTCTGCATACCGCATCACGCGACAAGGGCTTGCAGACGATAAATGTAACCGTTTCAGAGAGAAAAGCGACCTCTGTGACGATCTGGCGTTATGTCGATTCGATAGTAAATGACGGAAAAGGGAGATTTTCTTAGGTTTTTACTACATATTAACACTTTACACAATTTCTCGTGTTACCTGGCTGCCAGTCCTCGGTTCATGCAAAATCTTAAGCTCCTCGGTCTGGTCCAAGGCACCAAACCGCCCAATAATTCATTAATCGATAACTAAAACTTGAACTGCAGCTCTTCTTACTGGACGATTGCATAAACTTAGATGCTTCTTCAGTGTTCTACTATGCCGCTTGTAGTGACTCTGCATACCGCATCACGCGACAAGGGCTTGCAGACGATAAATGTAACCGTTTCAGAGAGAAAAGCGACCACTGTGACGATCTGGCGTTATGTCGATTCGATAGTAAATGACGGAAACGGGAGATTTTCTTGGGTTTTTACTACATATTAACACTTCACACAATTTCTCGTGTTACCTGGCTGCCAGTCCTCGGTTCATGCAAAATCTTAAGGTCCTCGGTCTGGTCCAAGGCACCAAACCGCCCAATAATTCATTAATCGATAACTAAGACTTGAAATGTAGCTCTTCTTCCTGGCCGATTGCAATAACGTAGATTTTTATTCTGTGTTCTAGTGTGCTGCTTGTACTGTGTCTGCATAACGCATCACGCGACAAGAGCTTGCAGACGATAAATGTAACCGTTTCAGAGAGAAAAGCGACCATTGTGACGATCTGGCGTTATGTCGATTCGATAGTAAATGACGGAAACGGGAGATTTTCTTAGGTTTTTACTACATATTAACACTTTACACAATTTCTCGTGTTACCTGGCTGCCAGTCCTCGGTTCATGCAAAATCTTAAGGTCCTCGGTCTGGTCCAAGGCACCAAACCGCACAATAATTCATTAATCGATAACTAAAACTTGAACTGCAGCTCTTCTTACTGGACGATTGCATAAACTTAGATGCTTCTTCAGTGTTCTACTATGCCGCTTGTAGTGACTCTGCATACCGCATCACGCGACAAGGGCTTGCAGACGATAAATGTAACCGTTTCAGAGAGAAAAGCGACCACTGTGACGATCTGGCGTTATGTCGATTCGATAGTAAATGACGGAAACGGGAGATTTTCTTGGGTTTATACTACATATTAACACTTTACACAATTTCTCGTGTTACCTGGCTGCCAGTCCTCGGTTCATGCAAAATCTTAAGGTCCTCGGTCTGGTCCAAGGCACCAAACCGCCCAATAATTCATTAATCGATAACTAAAATTTCAAATTTAGCTCTATTTCCTGCCCGATTGCATCAACGTAGATTCTTATTCTGTGTTCTAGTGTGCTGCTTGTACTGTGTCTGCATACCGCATCACGCGACAAGGGCTTGCAGATGATAAATGTAACCGTTTCAGAGAGAAAAGCGACCACTGTGACGATCTGGCGTTATGTCGATTCGATAGTAAATGACGGAAACGGGAGATTTTCTTAGGTTTTTACTACATATTAACACTTTACACAATTTCTCGTGTTACCTGGCTGCCAGTCCTCGGTTCATGCAAAATCTTAAGGTCCTCGGTCTGGTCCAAGGCACCAAACCGCCCAATAATTCATTAATCGATAACTAAACCTTGAACTGCAGCTCTTCTTACTGGCCGATTGCATCAACGTAGATTCTTATTCTGTGTTCTAGTGTGCTGCTTGTACTGTGTCTGCATACCGCATCACGCGACAAGGGCTTGCAGACGATAAATGTAACAGTTTCAGAGAGAAAAGCGACCACTGTGACGATCTGGCGTTATGTCGATTCGATAGTAAATGACGGAAACGGGAGATTTTCTTAGGTTTTTACTACATACTAACACTTTACACAATTTTTGGTGTTACCTGGCTGCCAGTCCTCGGTTCATGCAAAATCTTAAGGTCCTCGGTCTGGTCCAAGGCACCAAACCGCCCAATAATTCATTAATCGATAACTAAAACTTGAAATGTAGCTCTTCTTACTGGCCGATTGCATCAACGTAGATTCTTATTCTGTGTTCTAGTGTGCTGCTTGTACTGTGTCTGCATACCGCATCACGCGACAAGGGCTTGCAGACGATAAATGTAACCGTTTCAGAGAGAAAAGCGACCTCTGTGACGATCTGGCGTTATGTCGATTCGATAGTAAATGACGGAAAAGGGAGATTTTCTTAGGTTTTTACTACATATTAACACTTTACACAATTTCTCGTGTTACCTGGCTGCCAGTCCTCGGTTCATGCAAAATCTTAAGCTCCTCGGTCTGGTCCAAGGCACCAAACCGCCCAATAATTCATTAATCGATAACTAAAACTTGAACTGCAGCTCTTCTTACTGGACGATTGCATAAACTTAGATGCTTCTTCAGTGTTCTACTATGCCGCTTGTAGTGACTCTGCATACCGCATCACGCGACAAGGGCTTGCAGACGATAAATGTAACCGTTTCAGAGAGAAAAGCGACCACTGTGACGATCTGGCGTTATGTCGATTCGATAGTAAATGACGGAAACGGGAGATTTTCTTGGGTTTTTACTACATATTAACACTTCACACAATTTCTCGTGTTACCTGGCTGCCAGTCATCGGTTCATGCAAAATCTTAAGGTCCTCGGTCTGGTCCAAGGCACCAAACCGCCCAATAATTCATTAATCGATAACTAAGACTTGAAATGTAGCTCTTCTTCCTGGCCGATTGCAATAACGTAGATTTTTATTCTGTGTTCTAGTGTGCTGCTTGTACTGTGTCTGCATAACGCATCACGCGACAAGAGCTTGCAGACGATAAATGTAACCGTTTCAGAGAGAAAAGCGACCATTGTGACGATCTGGCGTTATGTCGATTCGATAGTAAATGACGGAAACGGGAGATTTTCTTAGGTTTTTACTACATATTAACACTTTACACAATTTCTCGTGTTACCTGGCTGCCAGTCCTCGGTTCATGCAAAATCTTAAGGTCCTCGGTCTGGTCCAAGGCACCAAACCGCCCAATAATTCATTAATCGATAACTAAAACTTGAAATGTAGCTCTTCTTACTGGGCGATTGCATAAACTTAGATGCTTCTTCAGTGTTCTACTATGCCGCTTGTAGTGACTCTGCATACCGCATCACGCGACAAGGGCTTGCAGACGATAAATGTAACCGTTTCAGAGAGAAAAGCGACCAATGTGACGATCTGGCGTTATGTCGATTCGATAGTAAATGACGGAAACGGGAGATTTTCTTAGGTTTTTACTACATATTAACACTTTACACAATTTCTCGTGTTACCTGGCTGCCAGTCCTCGGTTCATGCAAAATCTTAAGGTCCTCGGTCTGGTCCAAGGCACCAAACCGCCCAATAATTCATTAATCGATAACTAAAACTTGAAATGTAGCTCTTCTTCCTGGCCGATTGCATCAACGTAGATTCTTATTCTGTGTTCTAGTGTGCTGCTTGTACTGTGTCTGCATACCGCATCACGCGACAAGGGCTTGCAGGCGATAAATGTAACCGTTTCAGAGAGGAAAGCGACCAATGTGACGATCTGGCGTTATGTCGATTCGATAGTAAATGACGGAAACGGGAGATTTTCTTAGGTTTTTACTACATATTAACACTTTACACAACTTCTCGTGTTACCTGGCTGCCAGTCCTCGGTTCATGCAAAATCTTAAGGTCCTCGGTCTGGTCCAAGGCACCAAACCGCCCAATAATTCATTAATCGATAACTAAAACTTGAAATGTAGCTCTTCTTACTGGCCGATTGCACCAACGTAGATTCTTATTCTGTGTTCTAGTGTGCTGCTTGTACTGTGTCTGCATACCGCATCACGCGACAAGGGCTTGCAGATGATAAATGTAACCGTTTCAGAGAGAAAAGCGACCACTGTGACGATCTGGCGTTATGTCGATTCGATAGTAAATGACGGAAACGGGAGATTTTCTTAGGTTTTTACTACATATTAACACTTTACACAATTTCTCGTGTTACCTGGCTGCCAGTCCTCGGTTCATGCAAAATCTTAAGGTCCTCGGTCTGGTCCAAGGCACCAAACCGCCCAATAATTCATTAATCGATAACTAAAACTTGAACTGCAGCTCTTCTTACTGGCCGATTGCATCAACGTAGATTCTTATTCTGTGTTCTAGTGTGCTGCTTGTACTGTGTCTGCATACCGCATCACGCGACAAGGGCTTGCAGACGATAAATGTAACCGTTTCAGAGAGAAAAGCGACCACTGTGACGATCTGGCGTTATGTCGATTCGATAGTGAATGACGGAAACGGGAGATTTTCTTAGGTTTTTACTACATATTAACACTTTACACAATTTCTCGTGTTACCTGGCTGCCAGTCCTCGGTTCATGCAAAATCTTAAGGTCCTCGGTCTGGTCCAAGGCACCAAACCGCCCAATAATTCATTAA
Source organism: Schistocerca cancellata (assembly GCF_023864275.1). NCBI lineage: Eukaryota > Metazoa > Arthropoda > Insecta > Orthoptera > Acrididae > Schistocerca > Schistocerca cancellata. The sequence continues at coordinate 5,897,786 of NW_026047150.1, forward strand.
TCGATAACTAAAACTTGAAATGTAGCTCTTCTTACTGGCCGATTGCATCAACGTAGATTCTTATTCTGTGTTCTAGTGTGCTGCTTGTACTGTGTCTGCACACCGCATCACGCGACAAGGGCTTGCAGACGATAAATGTAACCGTTTCAGAGAGAAAAGCGACCACTGTGACGATCTGGCGCTATGTCGATTCGATAGTAAATGACGGAAACGGGAGATTTTCTTAGGTTTTTACTACATATTAACACTTTACACAATTTCTCGTGTTACCTGGCTGCCAGTCCTCGGTTCATGCAAAATCTTAAGGTCCTCGGTCTGGTCCAAGGCACCAAACCGCCCAATAATTCATTAATCGATAACTAAAACTTGAAATGTAGCTATTCTTACTGGCCGATTGCATCAACGTAGATTCTTATTCTGTGTTCTAGTGTGCTGCTTGTACTGTGTCTGCATACCGCATCACGCGACAAGGGCTTGCAGACGATAAATGTAACCGTTTCAGAGAGAAAAGCGACCACTGTGACGATCTGACGTTATGTCGATTCGATAGTAAATGACGGAAACGGGAGGTTTTCTTAGGTTTTTACTACATATTAACACTTTACACAATTTCTCGTGTTACCTGGCTGCCAGTCCTCGGTTCATGCAAAATCTTAAGGTCCTCGGTCTTGTCCAAGGCACCAAACCGCCCAATAATTCATTAATCGATAACTAAAACTTGAACTGCAGCTCTTCTTACTGGGCGATTGCATAAACTTAGATGCTTCTTCAGTGTTCTACTATGCCGCTTGTAGTGACTCTGCATACCGCATCACGCGACAAGGGCTTGCAGACGATAAATGTAACCGTTTCAGAGAGAAAAGCGACCACTGTGACGATCTGGCGTTATGTCGATTCGATAGTAAATGACGGAAACGGGAGATTTTCTTGGGTTTTTACTACATTTTAAAACTTCACACAATTTCTCGTGTTACCTGGCTGCCAGTCCTCGGTTCATGCAAAATCTTAAGGTCCTCGGTCTGGTCCAAGGCACCACACCGCCCAATAATTCATTAATCCTTAACTAAAACTTGAAATGTAGCTCTTCTTACTGGCCGATTGCATCAACGTAGATTCTTATTCTGTGTTCTAGTGTGCTGCTTGTACTGTGTCTGCATACCGCATCACGCGACAAGGGCTTGCAGACGATAAATGTAACCGTTTCAGAGAGAAAAGCGACCACTGTGACGACCTGGCGTTATGTCGATTCGATAGTAAATGACGGAAACGGGAGATTTTCTTGGGTTTTTACTACATATTAACACTTCACACAATTTCTCGTGTTACCTGGCTGCCAGTCCTCGGTTCATGCAATATCTTAAGGTCCTCGGTCTGGTCCAAGGCACCACACCGCCCAATAATTCATTAATCGATAACTAAAACTTGAAATGTAGCTCTTCTTACTGGCCGATTGCATCAACGTAGAATCTTATTCTGTGTTCTAGTGTGCTGCTTGTACTGTGTCTGCATACCGCATCACGCGACAAGGGCTTGCAGACGATAAATGTAACCGTTTCAGAGAGAAAAGCGACCAATGTGACGATCTGGCGTTATGTCGATTCGATAGTAAATGACGGAAACGGGAGATTTTCTTAGGTTTTTACTACATATTAACACTTTACACAATTTCTCGTGTTACCTGGCTGCCAGTCCTCGGTTCATGCAAAATCTTAAGGTCCTCGGTCTGAGCCAAGGCACCAAACCGCCCAATAATTCATTAATCGATAACTAAAACTTGAAATGTAGCTCTTCTTACTGGGCGATTGCATAAACTTTGATGCTTCTTCAGTGTTCTACTATGCCGCTTGTAGTGATTCTGAATACCGCATCACGCGACAAGGGCTTGCAGACGATAAATGTAACCGTTTCACAGAGAAAAGCGACCACTGTGACGATCTGGCGTTATGTCGATTCGATAGTAAATGACGGAAACGGGAGATTTTCTTAGGTTTTTACTACATATTAACACTTTACACAATTTCTCGTGTTACCTGGCTGCCAGTCCTCGGTTCATGCAAAATCTTAAGGTCCTCGGTCTGGTCCAAGGCACCAAACCGCCCAATAATTCATTAATCGATAACTAAAACTTGAAATGTAGCTCTTCTTACTGGCCGATTGCATCAACGTAGATTCTTATTCTGTGTTCTAGTGTGATGCTTGTACTGTGTCTGCATACCGCATCACGCGACAAGGGCTTGCAGACGATAAATGTAACCGTTTCAGAGAGAAAAGCGACCAATGTGACGATCTGGCGTTATGTCGATTCGATAGTAAATGACGGAAACGGGAGATTTTCTTAGGTTTTTACTACATATTAACACTTTACACAATTTCTCGTGTTACCTGGCGGCCAGTCTTCGGTTCATGCAAAATCTTAAGGTCCTCGGTCTGGTCCAAGGCACCAAACCGCCCAATAATTCATTAGTCGATAACTAAAACTTGAAATGTAGCTCTTCTTACTGGGCGATTTCATAAACTTAGATGCTTCTTCAGTGTTCTACTATGCCGCTTGTAGTGTCTCTGCATACCGCATCACGCGACAGGGTCTTGCAGACGATAAATGTAACCGTTTCAGAGAGAAAAGCGACCACTGTGACGATCTGGCGTTATGTCGATTCGATAGTAAATGACGGAAACGGGAGATTTTCTTGGGTTTTTACTACATATTAACACTTTACACAATTTCTCGTGTTACCTGGCTGCCAGTCCTCGGTTCATGCAAAATCTTAAGGTCCTCGGTCGTGTCAAACGCATTAAACCGGCCAATAATTCAATTTTCGATAACTAAAATTTGAAGTGTAGCTCTTCGTTTTGGCCGATTGCATCAACGTAGATTCTTATTCTGTGTTCTAGTGTGCTGCTTGTACTGTGTCTGCATACCGCATCACGCGACTAGGGCTTGCAGACGATAAATGTAACCGTTTCAGAGAGAAAAGCGACCACTGTGACGATCTGGCGTTATGTCGAATCGATAGTAAATGACGGAAACGGGAGATTTTCTTAGGTTTTTACTACATATTAACACTTTACACAATTTCTCGTATTACCTGGCTGCCAGTCCTCGGTTCATGCAAAATCTTAAGGTCCTCGGTCTGGTCCAAGGCACCAAACCGCCCAATAATACATTAATCGATAACTAAAACTTGAAATGTAGCTCTTCTTACTGGGCGATTGCATAAACTTAGATGCTTCTTCAGTGTTCTACTATGCCGCTTGTAGTGACTCTGCATACCGCATCACGCGACAAGGGCTTGCAGACGATAAATGTAACCGTTTCAGAGAGAAAAGCGACCACTGTGACGATCTGGCGTTATGTCGATTCGATAGTAAATGACGGAAACGGGAGATTTTCTTAGGTTTTTACTACATATTAACACTTTACAAAAATTCTCGTGTTACCTGGCTGCCAGTCCTCGGTTCATGCAAAATCTTAAGGTCCTCGGTCTGGTCCAAGGCACCAAACCGCCCAATAATTCATTAATCGATACCTAAAACTTGAACTGCAGCTCTTCTTACTGGGCGATTGCATAAACTTAGATGCTTCTTCAGTGTTCTACTATGCCGCTTGTAGTGACTCTGCATACCGCATCACGCGACAAGGGCTTGCGGACGATAAATGTAACCGTTTCAGAGAGAAAAGCGACCACTGTGACGATCTGGCGTTATGTCGATTCGATAGTAAATGACGGAAACGGGAGATTTTCTTGGGTTTTTACTACATAATAACACTTTACACAATTTCTCGTGTTACCTGGCTGCCAGTCCTCGGTTCATGCAAAATCTTAAGGTCCTCGGTCTGGTCCAAGGCACCAAACCGCCCAATAATTCATTAATCGATAACTAAAACTTGAAATGTAGCTCTACTTCTTGGCCGATTGCATCAACGTAGATTCTTATTCTGTGTTCTAGTGTGCTGCTTGTACTGTGTCTGCATACCGCATCACGCGACAAGGGCTTGCAGACGATAAATGTAACCGTTTCAGAGAGAAAAGCAACCATTTTGACTATCTGGAGTTATGTCGATTCGATAGTAAATAACGGAAACAGGAGATTATCTTATATTATTACTACATATTAACACTTTCCACATTTTCTCGTGTTACGTGGCTGCCAGTCCTCGGTTCATGCAAAATCTGAAGGTCCTCGGTCATGTCAAAGGCATTAAACCGGCCAATAATTCAATTTTCGATAACTAAAATTTGAAGTGTAGCTCTTCTTTTTGGCCGATTGCATCAACGTAGATTCTTATTCTGTGTTCTAGTGTGCTGCTTGTACTGTGTCTGCATACCGCAGCACGCGACAAGGGCTTGCAGACGATAAATGTAACCGTTTCAGAGAGAAAAGCGACCACTGTGACGATCTGGCGTTATGTCGATTCGATAGTAAATGAAGGAAACGGGAGATTTTCTTACGTTTTTACTACATATTAACACTTTACACAATTTCTCGTGTTACCTGGCTGCCAGTCCTCGGTTCATGCAAAATCTTAAGATCCTCGGTCTGGTCCAAGGCACCAAACCGCCTAATAATTCATTAATCGATAACTAAAACTTGAAATGTAGCTCTTCTTACTGGCCGATTGCATCAACGTAGATTCTTATTCTGTGTTCTAGTGTGCTGCTTGTACTGTGTCTGCATACCGCATCATGCGACAAGGGCTTGCAGACGATAAATGTAACCGTTTCTGAGAGAAAAGCGACCAATGTGACGATCTGGCGTTATGTCGATTCGATAGTAAATGACGGAAACGGGAGATTTTCTTAGGTTTTTACTACATATTAACACTTTACACAATTTCTCGTGTTACCTGGCTGCCAGTCCTCGGTTCATGCAAAATCTTAAGGTCCTCGGTCTGGTCCAAGGCACCAAACCGCCCAATAATTCATTAATCGATAACTAAAACTTGAAATGTAGCTCTTCTTCCTAGCCGATTGCATCAACGTAGATTCTTATTCTGTGTTCTAGTGTGCTGCTTGTACTGTGTCTGCATACCGCATCACGCGACAAGGGCTTGCAGACGATAAATGTAACCGTTTCAGGGAGAAAAGCAACCATTTTGACTATCTGGAGTTATGTCGATTGGATAGTAAATAACGGAAACAGGAGATTATCTTATAATTTTACTACATATTAACACTTTCCACATTTTCTCGTGTTACGTGGCTGCCAGTCCTCGGTTCATGCAAAATCTTAAGGTCCTCGGTCTGGTCCAAGGCACCAAACCGCCCAATAATTCATTAATCGATAACTAAAACTTGAAATGTAGCTCTTCTTCCTGGCCGATTGCATCAACGTAGATTCTTATTCTGTGTTCTAGTGTGCTGCTTGTACTGTGTCTGCATACCGCATCACGCGACAAGGGCTTGCAGACGATAAATGTAACCGTTTCAGAGAGAAAAGCGACCACTGTGACGATCTGGCGTTATGTCGATTCGATAGTAAATGACGGAAACGGGAGATTTTCTTAGGTTTTTACTACATATTAACACTTTACACAATTTCTCGTGTTACCTGGCTGCCAGTCCTCGGTTCATGCAAAATCTTAAGGTCCTCGGTCTGGTCCAAGGCACCAAACCGCCCAATAATTCATTAATCGATAACTAAAACTTGAAATGTAGCTCTTCTTCCTGGCCGATTGCATCAACGTAGATTCTTATTCTGTGTTCTAGTGTGCTGCTTGTACTGTGTCTGCATACCGCATCACGCGACAAGGGCTTGCAGACGATAAATGTAACCGTTTCAGAGAGAAAAGCGACCACTGTGACGATCTGGCGTTATGTCGATTCGATAGTAAATGACGGAAACGGGAGATTTTCTTAGGTTTTTACTACATATTAACACTTTACACAATTTCTCGTGTTACCTGGCTGCCAGTCCTCGGTTCATGCAAAATCTTAAGGTCCTCGGTCTGGTCCAAGGCACCAAACCGCCCAATAATTCATTAATCGATAACTAAAACTTGAAATGTAGCTCCTCTTACTGGGCGATTGCATAAACTTAGATGCTTCTTCAGTGTTCTACTATGCCGCTTGTAGTGACTCTGCATACCGCATCACGCGACAAGGGCTTGCAGACGATAAATGTAACCGTTTCAGAGAGAAAAGCGACCACTGTGACGATCTGGCGTTATGTCGATTCGATAGTAAATGACGGAAACGGGAGATTTTCTTAGGTTTTTACTACATATTAACACTTTCCACATTTTCTCGTGTTACGTGGCTGCCATTCCTCGGTTCATGCAAAATCTTAAGGTCCTCGGTCATGTCAAAGGCATTAAACCGGCCAATAATTCAATTTTCGATAACTAAAATTTGAAGTGTAGCTCTTCTTTTTGGCCGATTGCATCAACGTAGATTCTTATTCTGTGTTCTAGTGTGCTGCTTGTACTGTGTCTGCATACCGCAGCACGCGACAAGGGCTTGCAGACGATAAATGTAACCGTTTCAGAGAGAAAAGCGACCAATGTGACGATCTGGCGTTATGTCGATTCGATAGTAAATGACGGAAACGGGAGATTTTCTTAGGTTTTTACTACATATTAACACTTTACACAATTTCTCGTGTTACCTGGCTGCCAGTCCTCGGTTCATGCAAAATCTTAAGGTCCTCGGTCTGGTGCAAGGCACCAAACCGCCCAATAATTCATTAATCGATAACTAAAACTTGAAATGTAGCTCTTCTTCCTGGCCGATTGCATCATCGTAGATTCTTATTCTGTGTTCTAGTGTGCTGCTTGTACTGTGTCTGCATACCGCATCACGCGACAAGGGCTTGCAGACGATAAATGTAACCGTTTCAGAGAGAAAAGCGACCAATGTGACGATCTGGCGTTATGTCGATTCGATAGTAAATGACGGAAACGGGAGATTTTCTTAGGTTTTTACTACATATTAACACTTTACACAATTTCTCGTGTTACCTGGCTGCCAGTCCCCGGTTCATGCAAAATCTTAAGGTCCTCGGTCTGGTCCAAGGCACCAAACCGCCCAATAATTCATTAATCGATAACTAAAATTTGAAGTGTAGCTCTTCATTTTGGCCGATTGCATCAACGTAGATTCTTATTCTGTGTTCTAGTGTGCTGCTTGTACTGTGTCTGCATACCGCAGCACGCGACAAGGGCTTGCAGACGATAAATGTAACCGTTTCAGAGAGAAAAGCGACCAATGTGACGATCTGGCGTTATGTCGATTCGATAGTAAATGACGGAAACGGGAGATTTTCTTAGGTTTTTACTACATATTAACACTTTACACAATTTCTCGTGTTACCTGGCTGCCAGTCCTCGGTTCATGCAAAATCTTAAGGTCCTCGGTCTGGTCCAAGGCACCAAACCGCCCAATAATTCATTAATCGATAACTAAAACTTGAAATGTAGCTCTTCTTACTGGGCGATTGCATAAACTTAGATGCTTCTTCAGTGTTCTACTATGCCGCTTGTAGTGACTCTGCATACCGCATCACGCGACAAGGGCTTGCAGACGATAAATGTAACCGTTTCAGAGAGAAAAGCGACCAATGTGACGATCTGGCGTTATGTCGATTCGATAGTAAATGACGGAAACGGGAGATTTTCTTAGGTTTTTACTACATATTAACACTTTACACAATTTCTCGTGTTACCTGGCTGCCAGTCCTCGGTTCATGCAAAATCTTAAGGTCCTCGGTCTGGTCCAAGGCACCAAACCGCCCAATAATTCATTAATCGATAACTAAAACTTGAAATGTAGCTCTTCTTCCTGGCCGATTGCATCAACGTAGATTCTTATTCTGTGTTCTAGTGTGCTGCTTGTACTGTGTCTGCATACCGCATCACGCGACAAGGGCTTGCAGGCGATAAATGTAACCGTTTCAGAGAGAAAAGCGACCACTGTGACGATCTGGCGTTATGTCGATTCGATAGTAAATGACGGAAACGGGAGATTTTCTTAGGTTTTTACTACATATTAACACTTTACACAATTTCTCGTGTTACCTGGCTGCCAGTCCTCGGTTCATGCAAAATCTTAAGGTCCTCGGTCTGGTCCAAGGCACCAAACCGCCCAATAATTCATTAATCGATAACTAAAACTTGAAATGTAGCTCTTCTTACTGGGCGATTGCATAAACTTAGATGCTTCTTCAGTGTTCTACTATGCCGCTTGTATTGACTCTGCATACCGCATCACGCGACAAGGGCTTGCAGACGATAAATGTAACCGTTTCAGAGAGAAAAGCGACCACTGTGACGATCTGACGTTATGTCGATTCGATAAAAAATGACGGAAACGGGAGATTTTCTTAGGTTTTTACTACATATTAACACTTTACACAATTTCTCGTGTTACCTGGCTGCCAGTCCTCGGTTCATGCAAAATCTTAAGGTCCTCGGTCTGGTCCAAGGCACCAAACCGCCCAATAATTCAGTAATCGATAACTAAAACTTGAAATGTAGCTCTTCTTACTGGCCGATTGCATCAACGTAGATTCTTATTCTGTGTTCTAGTGTGCTGCTTGTACTGTGTCTGCATACCGCATCACGCGACAAGGGCTTGCAGACGATAAATGTAACAGTTTCAGAGAGAAAAGCGACCAATGTGACGATCTGGCGTTATGTCGATTCGATAGTAATTGACGGAAACGGGAGATTTTCTTAGGTTTTTACTACATATTAACACTTTACACAATTTCTCGTGTTACCTGGCTGCCAGTCCTCGGTTCATGCAAAATCTTAAGGTCCTCGGTCTGGTCCAAGGCACCAAACCGCCCAACAATTCATTAATCGATAACTAAAACTTGAAATGTAGCTCTTCTTACTGGGCGATTGCATAACCTTAGATGCTTCTTCAGTGTTCTACTATGCCGCTTGTAGTGACTCTGCATACCGCATCACGCGACAAGGGCTTGCAGACGATAAATGTAACCGTTTCAGAGAGAAAAGCGACCAATGTGACGATCTGGCGTTATGACGATTCAATAGTAAATGACGGAAACGGGAGATTTTCTTAGGTTTTTACTACATATTAACACTTTACACAATTTCTCGTGTTACCTGGCTGCCAGTCCTCGGTTCATGCAAAATCTTAAGGTCCTCGGTCTGGGCCAAGGCACCAAACCGCCCAATAATTCATTAATCGATAACTAAAACTTGAAATGTAGCTCTTCTTACTGGCCGATTGCATCAACGTAGATTCTTATTCTGTGTTCTAGTGTGCTGCTTGTAGTGACTCTGCATACCGAATCACGCGACAAGGGCTTGCAGACGATAAATGTAACCGTTTCAGAGAGAAAAGCGACCACTGTGACGATCTGGCGTTATGTCGATTCGATAGTAAATGACGGAAACGGGAGATTTTCTTAGGTTTTTACTACATATTAACACTTTACACAATTTCTCGTGTTACCTGGCTGCCAGTCCTCGGTTCATGCAAAATCTTAAGGTCCTCGGTCTGGTCCAAGGCACCAAACCGCCCAATAATTCATTAATCGATAACTAAAACTTGAAATGTAGCTCTTCTTACTGGGCGATTGCATAAACGTAGATGCTTCTTCAGTGTTCTACTATGCCGCTTGTAGTGACTCTGCATACCGCATCACGCGACAAGGGCTTGCAGACGATAAATGTAACCGTTTCAGAGAGAAAAGCGACCAATGTGACGATCTGGCGTTATGTCGATTCGATAGTAAATGACGGAAGCGGGAGATTTTCTTAGGTTTTTACTACATATTAACACTTTACACAATTTCTCGTGTTACCTGGCTGCCAGTCCTCGGTTCATGCAAAATCTTAAGGTCCTCGGTCTGGTCCAAGGCACCAAACCGCCCAATAATTCATTAATCGATAACTAAAACTTGAAATGTAGCTCTTCTTACTGGGCGATTGCATAACCTTAGATGCTTCTTCAGTGTTCTACTATGCCGCTTGTAGTGACTCTGCATACCGCATCACGCGACAAGGGCTTGCAGACGATAAATGTAACCGTTTCAGAGAGAAAAGCGACCAATGTGACGATCTGGCGTTATGACGATTCGATAGTAAATGACGGAAACGGGAGATTTTCATAGGTTTTTACTACATATTAACACTTTACACAATTTTTCGTGTTACCTGGCTGCCAGTCCTCGGTTCATGCAAAATCTTAAGGTCCTCGGTCTGGTCCAAGGCACCAAACCGCCCAATAATTCATTAATCGATAACTAAAACTTGAAATGTAGCTCTTCTTACTGGCCGATTGCATCAACTTAGATTCTTATTCTGTGTTCTAGTGTGCTGCTTGTAGTGACTCTGCATACCGCATCACGCGACAAGGGCTTGCAGACGATAAATGTAACCGTTTCAGAGAGAAAAGCGACCACTGTGACGATCTGGCGTTATGTCGATTCGATAGTAAATGACGGAAACGGGAGATTTTCTTAGGTTTTTACTACATATTAACACTTTACACAATTTCTCGTGTTACCTGGCTGCCAGTCCTCGGTTCATGCAAAATCTTAAGGTCCTCGGTCTGGTCCAAGGCACCAAACCGCCCAATAATTCATTAATCGATAACTAAAACTTGAAATGTAGCTCTTCTTACTGGGCGATTGCATAAACTTAGATGCTTCTTCAGTGTTCTACTATGCCGCTTGTAGTGACTCTGCATACCGCATCACGCCACAAGGGCTTGCAGACGATAAATGTAACCGTTTCAGAGAGAAAAGCGGTCACTGTGACGATCTGGCGTTATGTCGATTCGATAGTAAATGACGGAAACGGGAGATTTTCTTAGGTCTTTACTACATATTAACACTTTACACAATTTCTCGTGTTACCAGGCTGCCAGTCCTCGGTTCATGCAAAATCTTAAGGTCCTCGGTCTGGTCCAAGGCACCAAACCGCCCAATAATTCATTAATCGATAACTAAAACTTGAAATGTAGCTCTTCTTACTGGGCGATTACATAAACTTAGATGCTTCTTCAGTGTTCTACTATGCCGCTTGTAGTGACCCTGCATACCGCATCACGCGACAAGGGCTTGCAGACGATAAATGTAACCGTTTCAGAGAGAAAAGCGACCACTGTGACGATCTGGCGTTATGTCGATTCGATAGTAAATGACGGAAACGGGAGATTTTCTTAGGTTTTTACTACATATTAACACTTTACACAATTTCTCGTGTTACCTGGCTGCCAGTCCTCGGTTCATGCAAAATCTTAAGGTCCTCGGTCTGGTCCAAGGCACCAAACCGCCCAATAATTCATTAATCGATAACTAAAACTTGAAATGTAGCTCGTCTTACTGGGCGATTGCATAAACTTAGATGCTTCTTCAGTGTTCTACTATGCCGCTTGTAGTGACTCTGCATACCGCATCACGCGACATGGGCTTGCAGACGATAAATGTAACCGTTTCAGAGAGAAAAGCGACCACTGTGACGATCTGGCGTTATGTCGATTCGATAGTAAATGACGGAAACGGGAGATTTTCTTAGGTTTTTACTACATATTAACACTTTACACAATTTCTCGTGTTACCTGGCTGCCAGTCCTCGGTTCATGCAAAATCTTAAGGTCCTCGGTCTGGTCCAAGGCACCAAACCGCCCAATAATTCATTAATCGATAACTAAAACTTGAAATGTAGCTCTTCTTACTGGGCGATTGCATAAACGTAGATGCTTCTTCAGTGTTCTACTATGCCGCTTGTAGTGACTCTGCATACCGCATCACGCGACAAGGGCTTGCAGACGATAAATGTAACCGTTTCAGAGAGAAAAGCGACCACTGTGACGATCTGGCGTTATGTCGATTCGATAGTAAATGACGGAAACGGGAGATTTTCTTAGGTTTTTACTACATATTAACACTTTACACAATTTCTCGTGTTACCTGGCTGCCAGTCCTCGGTTCATGCAAAATCTTAAGGTCCTCGGTCTGGTCCAAGGCACCAAACCGCCCAATAATTCATTAATCGATAACTAAAACTTGAAATGTAGCTCTTCTTACTGGGCGATTGCATAAACGTAGATGCTTCTTCAGTGTTCTACTATGCCGCTTGTAGTGACTCTGCATACCGCATCACGCGACAAGGGCTTGCAGACGATAAATGTAACCGTTTCAGAGAGAAAAGCGACCAATGTGACGATCTGGCGTTATGTCGATTCGATAGTAAATGACGGAAACGGGAGATTTTCTTAGGTTTTTACTACATATTAACACTTTACACAATTTCTCGTGTTACCTGGCTGCCAGTCCTCGGTTCATGCAAAATCTTAAGGTCCTCGGTCTGGTCCAAGGCACCAAACCGCCCAATAATTCATTAATCGATAACTAAAACTTGAAATGTAGCTCTTCTTACTGGGCGATTGCATAACCTTAGATGCTTCTTCAGTGTTCTACTATGCCGCTTGTAGTGACTCTGCATACCGCATCACGCGACAAGGGCTTGCAGACGATAAATGTAACCGTTTCAGAGAGAAAAGCGACCAATGTGACGATCTGGCGTTATGTCGATTCGATAGTAAATGACGGAAACGGGAGATTTTCTTAGGTTTTTACTACATATTAACACTTTACACAATTTCTCGTGTTACCTGGCTGCCAGTCCTCGGTTCATGCAAAATCTTAAGGTCCTCGGTTTGGTCCAAGGCACCAAACCGCCCAATAATTCATTAATCGATAACTAAAGCTTGAAATGTAGCTCTTCTTACTGGCCGATTGCATAAACTTAGATGCTTCTTCAGTGTTCTACTATGCCGCTTGTAGTGACTCTGCATACCGCATCACGCGACAAGGGCTTGCAGACGATAAATGCAACCGTTTCAGAGAGAAAAGCGACCACTGTGACGATCGGGCGTTATGTCGATTCGATAGTAAATGACGGAAACGGGAGATTTTCTTGGGTTTTTACTACATATTAACACTTTACACAATTTCTCGTGTTACCTGGCTGCCAGTCCTCGGTTCATGCAAAATCTTAAGGTCCTCGGTCTGGTCCAAGGCACCAAACCGCCCAATAATTCATTAATCGATAACTAAAACTTGAAATGTAGCTCTTCTTCCTTGCCGATTGCATCAACGTAGATTCTTATTCTGTGTTCTAGTGTGCTGCTTGTACTGTGTCTGCATACCGCATCACGCGACAAGGGCTTGCAGACGATAAATGTAACCGTTTCAGAGAGAAAAGCGACCAAAGTGACGATCTGGCGTTATGTCGATTCGATAGTAAATGACGGAAACGGGAGATTTTCTTAGGTTTTTACTACATATTAACACTTTACACAATTTCTCGTGTTACCTGGCTGCCAGTCCTCGGTTCATGCAAAATCTTAAGGTCCTCGGTCTGGTCCAAGGCACCAAACCGCCCAATAATTCATTAATCGATAACTAAAACTTGAAATGTAGCTCTTCTTACTGGGCGATTGCATAAACGTAGATGCTTCTTCAGTGTTCTACTATGCCGCTTGTAGTGACTCTGCATACCGCATCACGCGACAAGGGCTTGCAGACGATAAATGTAACCGTTTCAGAGAGAAAAGCGACCAATGTGACGATCTGGCGTTATGTCGATTCGATAGTAAATGACGGAAACGGGAGATTTTCTTAGGTTTTTACTACATATTAACACTTTACACAATTTCTCGTGTTACCTGGCTGCCAGTCCTCGGTTCATGCAAAATCTTAAGGTCCTCGGTCTGGTCCAAGGCACCAAACCGCCCAATAATTCATTAATCGATAACTAAAACTTGAAATGTAGCTCTTCTTACTGGGCGATTGCATAACCTTAGATGCTTCTTCAGTGTTCTACTATGCCGCTTGTAGTGACTCTGCATACCGCATCACGCGACAAGGGCTTGCAGACGATAAATGTAACCGTTTCAGAGAGAAAAGCGACCAATGTGACGATCTGGCGTTATGTCGATTCGATAGTAAATGACGGAAACGGGAGATTTTCTTAGGTTTTTACTACATATTAACACTTTACACAATTTCTCGTGTTACCTGGCTGCCAGTCCTCGGTTCATGCAAAATCTTAAGGTCCTCGGTTTGGTCCAAGGCACCAAACCGCCCAATAATTCATTAATCGATAACTAAAACTTGAAATGTAGCTCTTCTTACTGGCCGATTGCATAAACTTAGATGCTTCTTCAGTGTTCTACTATGCCGCTTGTAGTGACTCTGCATACCGCATCACGCGACAAGGGCTTGCAGACGATAAATGTAACCGTTTCAGAGAGAAAAGCGACCACTGTGACGATCGGGCGTTATGTCGATTCGATAGTAAATGACGGAAACGGGAGATTTTCTTGGGTTTTTACTACATATTAACACTTTACACAATTTCTCGTGTTACCTGGCTGCCAGTCCTCGGTTCATGCAAAATCTTAAGGTCCTCGGTCTGGTCCAAGGCACCAAACCGCCCAATAATTCATTAATCGATAACTAAAACTTGAATTGTAGCTCTTCTTCCTGGCCGATTGCATCAACGTAGATTCTTATTCTGTGTTCTAGTGTGCTGCTTGTACTGTGTCTGCATACCGCATCACGCGACAAGGGCTTGCAGACGATAAATGTAACCGTTTCAGAGAGAAAAGCGACCAAAGTGACGATCTGGCGTTATGTCGATTCGATAGTAAATGACGGAAACGGGAGATTTTCTTAGGTTTTTACTACATATTAACACTTTACACAATTTCTCGTGTTACCTGGCTGCCAGTCCTCGGTTCATGCAAAATCTTAAGGTCCTCGGTCTGGTCCAAGGCACCAAACCGCCCAATAATTCATTAATCGATAACTAAAACTTGATATGTAGCTCTTCTTACTGGGCGATTGCATAAACTTAGATGCTTCTTCAGTGTTCTACTATGCCGCTTGTAGTGACTCTGCATACCGCATCACGCGTCAAGGGCTTGGAGACGATAATTGTAACCGTTTCAGAGAGAAAAGCGACCATTGTGACGATCTGGCGTTATGTCGATTCGATAGTAAATGACGGAAACGGGAGATTTTCTTAGGTTTTTACTACATATTAACATTTTACAATATTTCTCGTGTTACCTGGCTGCCAGTCCTCGGTTCATGCAAAATCTTAAGGTCCTCGGTCTGGTCCAAGGCACCAAACCGCCCAATAATTCATTAATCGATAACTAAAAGTTGAAATGTAGCTCTTCTTACTGGCCGATTGCATCAACGTAGATTCTTATTCTGTGTTCTAGTGTGCTGCTAGTACTGTGTCTGCATACCGCATCACGCGACAAGGGCTTGCAGACGATAAATGTAACCGTTTCAGAGAGAAAAGCGACCAATGTGACGATCTGGCGTTATGTCGATTCGATAGTAAATGACGGAAACGGGAGATTTTCTTAGGTTTTTACTACATATTAACACTTAACACAATTTCTCGTGTTACCTAGCTGCCAGTCCTCGGTTCATGCAAAATCTTAAGGTCCTCGGTCTGGTCCAAGGCACCAAACCGCCCAATAATTCATTAATCGATAACTAAAACTTGAAATGTAGCTCTTCTTACTGGCCGATTGCATCAACGTAGATTCTTATTCTGTGTTCTAGTGTGCTGCTTGTACTGTGTCTGCATACAGCATCACGCGACAAGGGCTTGCAGACGATAAATGTAACCGTTTCAGAGAGAAAAGCTACCAATGTGACGATCTGGCGTTATGTCGATTCGATAGTAAATGAAGAAATCGGGAGATTTTCTTAGGTTTTTACTACATATTAACACTTTACACAATTTCTCGTGTTACCTGGCTGCCAGTTCTCGGTTCATGCAAAATCTTAAGGTCCTCGGTCTGGTCCAAGGCACCAAACCGCCCAATAATTCATTAATCGATAACTAAAACTTGAAATGTAGCTCTTCTTACTGGCCGATTGCATCAACGTAGATTCTTATTCTGTGTTCTAGTGTGCTGCTTGTACTGTGTCTGCATACCGCATCACGCGACAAGGGCTTGCAGACGATAAATGTAACCGTTTCAGAGAGAAAAGCGACCAATGTGACGATCTGGCGATATGTCGATTCGATAGTAAATGACGAAAACGGGAGATTTTCTTAGGTTTTTACTACATATTAACACTTTACACAATTTCTCGTGTTACCTGGCTGCCAGTCCTCGGTTCATGCAAAATCTTAAGGTCCTCGGTCTGGTCCAAGGCACCAAACCGCACAATAATTCATTAACCGATAACTAAAACTTGAAATGTAGCTCTTCTTACTGGGCGATTGCATAAACTTAGATGCTTCTTCAGTGTTCTACTATGCCGCTTGTAGTGACTCTGCATACCGCATCACGCGACAAGGACTTGCAGACGATAAATGTAACCGTTTCAGAGAGAAAAGCGACCACTGTGACGATCTGGCGTTGTGTCGATTCGATAGTAAATGACGGAAACGGGGGATTTTCTTATGTTTTTACTACATATTAACACTTTCCACATTTTCTCGTGTTACGTGGCTGCCAGTCCTCGGTTCATGCAAAATCTTAAGGTCCTCGGTCTGGTCCAAGGCACCAAACAGCCCAATAATTCATTAATCGATAACTAAAACTTGAAATGTAGCTCTTCTTACTGGCCGATTGCATCAACGTAGATTCTTATTCTGTGTTCTAGTGTGCTGCTTGTACTGTGTCTGCATACCGCATCACGCGACAAGGGCTTGCAGACGATAAATGTAACCGTTTCAGAGAGAAAAGCGACCACTGTGACGATCTGGCGTTATGTCGATTCGATAGTAAATAACGGAAACGGGAGATTTTCTTAGGTTTTTACTACATATTAACACTTTACACAATTTCTCGTGTTACCTGGCTGCCAGTCCTCGGCTCATGCAAAATCGTAAGGTCCTCGGTCTGGTCCAAGGCACCAAACCGCCCAATAATTCATTAATCGATAACTAAAACTTGAAATGTAGCTCTTCTTACTGGGCGATTGCATAAACTTAGATGCTTCTTCAGTGTTCTACTATGCCGCTTGTAGTGACTCTGCATACCGCATCACGCGACAAGGGCTTGCAGACGATAAATGTAACCGTTTCAGAGAGAAAAGCGACCAATGTGACAATCTGGCGTTATGTCGATTCGATAGTAAATGACGGAAACGGGAGATTTTCTTAGGTTTTTACTACATATTAACACTTTACACAATTTCTCGTGTTACCTGGCTGCCAGTCCTCGGTTCATGCAAAATCTTAAGGTCCTCGGTCTGGTCCAAGGCACCAAACCGCCCAATAATTCATTAATCGATAACTAAAACTTGAAATGTAGCTCTTCTTCCTGGCCGATTGCATCAACGTAGATTCTTATTCTGTGTTCTAGTGTGCTGCTTGTACTGTGTCTGCATACCGCATCACGCGACAAGGGCTTGCAGGCGATAAATGTAACCGTTTCAGAGAGAAAAGCGACCATTGTGACGATCTGGCGTTATGTCGATTCAATAGTAAATGACGGAAACGGGAGATTTTCTTAGGTTTTTACTACATATTAACACTTTACACAATTTCTCGTGTTACCTGGCTGCCAGTCCTCGGTTCATGCAAAATGTTAAGGTCCTCGGTCTGGTCCAAGGCACCAAACCGCCCAATAATTCATTAATCGATAACTAAAACTTGAAATGTAGCTCTTCTTACTGGGCGATTGCATAAACTTAGATGCTTCTTCAGTGTTCTACTATGCCGCTTGTAGTGACTCTGCATACCGCATCACGCGACAAGGGCTTGCAGACGATAAATGTAACCGTTTCAGAGAGAAAAGCGACCACTGTGACGATCTGGCGTTATGTCGATTCGATAGTAAATAACGGAAACGGGAGATTTTCTTAGGTTTTTACTACATATTAACACTTTACACAATTTCTCGTGTTACCTGGCTGCCAGTCCTCGGCTCATGCAAAATCGTAAGGTCCTCGGTCTGGTCCAAGGCACCAAACCGCCCAATAATTCATTAATCGATAACTAAAACTTGAAATGTAGCTCTTCTTACTGGGCGATTGCATAAACTTAGATGCTTCTTCAGTGTTCTACTATGCCGCTTGTAGTGACTCTGCATACCGCATCACGCGACAAGGGCTTGCAGACGATAAATGTAACCGTTTCAGAGAGAAAAGCGACCAATGTGACAATCTGGCGTTATGTCGATTCGATAGTAAATGACGGAAACGGGAGATTTTCTTAGGTTTTTACTACATATTAACACTTTACACAATTTCTCGTGTTACCTGGCTGCCAGTCCTCGGTTCATGCAAAATCTTAAGGTCCTCGGTCTGGTCCAAGGCACCAAACCGCCCAATAATTCATTAATCGATAACTAAAACTTGAAATGTAGCTCTTCTTCCTGGCCGATTGCATCAACGTAGATTCTTATTCTGTGTTCTAGTGTGCTGCTTGTACTGTGTCTGCATACCGCATCACGCGACAAGGGCTTGCAGGCGATAAATGTAACCGTTTCAGAGAGAAAAGCGACCATTGTGACGATCTGGCGTTATGTCGATTCAATAGTAAATGACGGAAACGGGAGATTTTCTTAGGTTTTTACTACATATTAACACTTTACACAATTTCTCGTGTTACCTGGCTGCCAGTCCTCGGTTCATGCAAAATGTTAAGGTCCTCAGTCTGGTCCAAGGCCCAAACCGCCCAATAATTCATTAATCGATAACTAAAACTTGAAATGTAGCTCTTCTTACTGGGCGATTGCATCAACGTAGATTCTTATTCTGTGTTGTAGTGTGCTGCTTGTACTGTATCTGCATACCGCATCACGCGACAAGGGCTTGCAGACGATAAAGGTAACCGTTTCAGAGAGAAAAGCGACCACTGTGACGATCTGGCGTTATGTCGATTCGATAGTAAATGACGGAAACGGGAGATTTTCTTAGGTTTTTACTACATATTAACACTTTACACAATTTCTCGTGTTACCTGGCTGCCAGTCCTCGGTTCATGCAAAATCTTAAGGTCCTCGGTCTAGACCAAGGCACCAAACCGCCCAATAATTCATTAATCGATAACTAAAACTTGAAATGTAGCTCTTCTTCCTGGCCGATTGCATCAACGTAGATTCTTATTCTGTGTTCTAGTGTGCTGCTTGTACTGTGTCTGCATACCGCATCACGCGACAAGGGCTTGCAGACGATAAAGGTAACCGTTTCAGAGAGAAAAGCGACCTCTGTGACGATCTGGCGTTATGTCGATTCGATAGTAAATGACGGAAACGGGAGATTTTCTTAGGTTTTTACTACATATTAACACTTTACACAATTTCTCGTGTTACCTGGCTGCCAGTCCTCGGTTCATGCAAAATGTTAAGGTCCTCGGTCTGGTCCAAGGCACCAAACCGCCCAATAATTCATTAATCGATAACTAAAACTTGAAATGTAGCTCTTCTTACTGGGCGATTGCATAAACTTAGATGCTTCTTCAGTGTTCTACTATGCCGCTTGTAGTGACTCTGCATACCGCATCACGCGACAAGGGCTTGCAGACGATAAATGTAACCGTTTCAGAGAGAAAAGCGACCACTGTGACGATCTGGCGTTATGTCGATTCGATAGTAAATGACGGAAACGGGAGATTTTCTTAGGTTTTTACTACATATTAATACTTTACACAATTTCTCGTGTTACCTGGCTGCCAGTCCTCGGTTCATGCAAATCTTAAGGTCCTCGGTCTGGTCCAAGGCACCAAACCGCCCAATAATTCATTAATCGATAACTAAAACTTCAAATGTAGCTCTTCTTACTGGCCGATTGCATCAACGTAGATTCTTATTCTGTGTACTAGTGTGCTGCTTGTACTGTGTCTGCATACCGCATCACGCGACAAGGGCTTGCAGACGATAAATGTAACCGTTTCAGAGAGAAAAGCCACCAATGTGACTATCTGGCGTTATGTCGATTCGATAGTAAATGACGGAAACGGGAGATTTTCTTAGGTTTTTACTACATATTAACACTTTACACAATTTCTCGTGTTACCTGGCTGCCAGTCCTCGGTTCATGCAAAATCTTAAGGTCCTCGGTCTGGTCCAAGGCACCAGACCGCCCAATAATTCATTAATCGATAACTAAAACTTGAAATGTAGCTCTTCTTACTGGCCAATTGCATCAACGTAGATTCTTATTCTGTGTTCTAGTGTGCTGCTTGTACTGTGTCTGCATACCGCATCACGCGACAAGGGCTTGCAGACGATAAATGTAACCGTTTCAGAGAGAAAAGCGACCACTGTGACGATCTGGCGTTATGTCGATTCAATAGTAAATGACGGAAACGGGAGATTTTCTTAGGTTTTTACTACATATTAACACTTTACACAATTTCTCGTGCTACCTGGCTGCCAGTCCTCGGTTCATGCAAAATCTTAAGGTCCTCGGTCTGGTCCAAGGCACCAAACCGCCCAATAATTCATTAATCGGTAACTAAAACTTGAAATGTAGCTCATGTTACTGGGCGATTGCTTAAACTTAGATGCTTCTTCAGTGTTCTACTATGCTGCTTGTAGTGACTCTGCATACCGCATCACGCGACAAGGGCTTGCAGACGATAAATGTAACCGTTTCAGAGAGAAAAGCGACCACTGTGACGATCTGGCGTTATCTCGATTCGATAGTAAATGACGGAAACGGGAGATTTTCTTAGGTTTTTACTACATATTAACACTTTACACAATTTCTCGTGTTACCTGGCTGCCAGTCCTCGGTTCATGCAAAATCTTAAGGTCCTCAGTCTGGTCCAAGGCCCAAACCGCCCAATAATTCATTAATCGATAACTAAAACTTGAAATGTAGCTCTTCTTACTGGGCGATTGCATCAACGTAGATTCTTATTCTGTGTTGTAGTGTGCTGCTTGTACTGTATCTGCATACCGCATCACGCGACAAGGGCTTGCAGACGATAAAGGTAACCGTTTCAGAGAGAAAAGCGACCACTGTGACGATCTGGCGTTATGTCGATTCGATAGTAAATGACGGAAACGGGAGATTTTCTTAGGTTTTTACTACATATTAACACTTTACACAATTTCTCGTGTTACCTGGCTGCCAGTCCTCGGTTCATGCAAAATCTTAAGGTCCTCGGTCTAGACCAAGGCACCAAACCGCCCAATAATTCATTAATCGATAACTAAAACTTGAAATGTAGCTCTTCTTCCTGGCCGATTGCATCAACGTAGATTCTTATTCTGTGTTCTAGTGTGCTGCTTGTACTGTGTCTGCATACCGCATCACGCGACAAGGGCTTGCAGACGATAAAGGTAACCGTTTCAGAGAGAAAAGCGACCTCTGTGACGATCTGGCGTTATGTCGATTCGATAGTAAATGACGGAAACGGGAGATTTTCTTAGGTTTTTACTACATATTAACACTTTACACAATTTCTCGTGTTACCTGGCTGCCAGTCCTCGGTTCATGCAAAATCTTAAGGTCCTCGGTCTGGTCCAAGGCACCAAACCGCCCAATAATTCATTAATCGATGACTAAAACTTGAAATGTATCTCTTCTTCCTGGCCGATTGCATCAACGTAGATTCTTATTCTGTGTTCTAGTGTGCTGCTTGTACTGTGTCTGCATACCGCATCACGCGACAAGGGCTTGCAGACGATAAATGTAACCGTTTCAGAGAGAAAAGCGACCAATGTGACGATCTGGCGTTATGTCGATTCGATAGTAAATGACGGAAACGGGAGATTTTCTTAGGTTTTTACTACATATTAACACTTTACACAATTTCTCGTGTTACCTGGCTGCCAGTCCTCGGTTCATGCAAAATCTTAAGGTCCTCGGTCTGGTCCAAGGCACCAAACCGCCCAATAATTCATTAATCGATAACTAAAACTTGAAATGTAGCTCTTCTTACTGGCCGATTGCATCAACGTAGTTTCTTATTCTGTGTTCTAGTGTGCTGCTTGTACTGTGTCTGCATACCGCATCACGCGAGAAGGGCTTGCAGACGATAAATGTAACCGTTTCAGAGAGAAAAGCAACCACTGTGACGATCTGGCGTTATGTCGATTCGATAGTAAATGACGGAAACGGGAGATTTTCTTAGGTTTTTACTACATATTAACACTTTACACAATTTCTCGTGTTACCTGGCTGCCAGTCCTCGGTTCATGCTAAATCTTAAGGTCCTCGGTCTGGTCCAAGGCACCAAACCGCCCAATAATTCATTAATCGATAACTAAAACTTGAAATGTAGCTCTTCTTACTGGGCGATTGCATAAACTTAGATGCTTTTTCAGTGTTCTACTATGCTTCTTGTAGTGACTCTGCATACCGCATCACGCGACAAGGGCTTGCAGACGATAAATGGAACCGTTTCAGAGAGAAAAGCGACCACTGTGACGATCTGGCGTTATGTCGATTCGATAGTAAATGACGGAAACGGGAGATTTTCTTAGGTTTTTACTACATATTAACACTTTACACAATTTCTCGTGTTACCTGGCTGCCAGTCTTCGGTTCATGCAAAATTTTAAGGTCCTCGGAATGGTCCAAGGCACCAAACCGCCCAATAATTCATTAATCGATAACTAAAACTTGAAATGTAGCTCTTCTTCCTGGCCGATTGCATCAACGTAGATTCTTATTCTGTGTTCTAGTGTGCTGCTTGTACTGTGTCTGCATACCGCATCACGCGACAAGGGCTTGCAGACGATAAATGTAACCGTTTCAGAGAGAGAAGCGACCAATGTGACGATCTGGCGTTATGTCGATTCGATAGTAAATGACGGAAACGGGAGATTTTCTTTGGTTTTTACTACATATTAACACTTTACACAATTTCTCGTGTTACCTGGCTGCCAGTCCTCGGTTCATGCAAAATCTTAAGGTCCTCGGTCTGGTCCAAGGCACCAAACCGCCCAATAATTCATTAATCGATAACTAAAACTTGAAATGTAGCTCTTCTTCCTGGCCGATTGCATCAACGTAGATTCTTATTCTGTGTTCTAGTGTGCTGCTTGTACTGTGTCTGCATACCGCATCACGCGACAAGGGCTTGCAGACGATAAATGTAACCGTTTCAGAGAGAAAAGCGACCAATGTGACGATCTGGCGTTATGTCGATTCGTTAGTAAATGACGGAAACGGGAGATTTTCCTAGGTTTTTACTACATATTAACACTTTACACAATTTCTCGTGTTACCTGGCTGCCAGTCCTCGGTTCATGCAAAATCTTAAGGTCCTCGGTCTGGTCCAAGGCACCAAACCGCCCAATAATTCATTAATCGATAACTAAAACTTGAAATGTAGCTCTTCTTCCTGGCCGATTGCATCAACGTAGATTCTTATTCTGTGTTCTAGTGTGCTGCTTGTACTGTGTCTGCATACCGCATCACGCGACAAGGGCTTGCAGGCGATAAATGTAACCGTTTCAGAGAGAAATGCGACCACTGTGACGATCTGGCGTTATGTCGATTCGATAGTTAATGACGGAAACGGGAGATTTTCTTAGGTTTTTACTACATATTAACACTTTACACAATTTCTCGTGTTACCTGGCTGCCAGTCCTCGGTTCATGCAAAATCTTAAGGTCCTCGGTCTGGTCCAAGGCACCAAACCGCCCAATAATTCATTAATCGATAACTAAAACTTGAAATGTAGCTCTTCTTACTGGCCGATTGCATCAACGTAGATTCTTATTCTGTGTTCTAGTGTGCTGCTTGTACTGTGTCTGCATACCGCATCACGCGACAAGGGCTTGCAGACGATAAAGGTAACCGTTTCAGAGAGAAAAGCGACCCCTGTGACGATCTGGCGTTATGTCGATTCGATAGTAAATGACGGAAACGGGAGATTTTCTTAGGTTTTTACTACATATTAACACTTTACACAATTTCTCGTGTTACCTGGCTGCCAGTCCTCGGTTCATGCAAAATCTTAAGGTCCTCGGTCTGGTCCAAGGCACCAAACCGCCCAATAATTCATTAATCGATGACTAAAACTTGAAATGTATCTCTTCTTCCTGGCCGATTGCATCAACGTAGATTCTTATTCTGTGTTCTAGTGTGCTGCTTGTACTGTGTCTGCATACCGCATCACGCGACAAGGGCTTGCAGACAATAAATGTAACCGTTTCAGAGAGAAAAGCCACCAATGTGACGATCTGGCGTTATGTCGATTCGATAGTAAATGACGGAAACGGGAGATTTTCTTAGGTTTTTACTACATATTAACACTTTACACAATTTCTCGTGTTACCTGGCTGCCAGTCCTCGGTTCATGCAAAATCTTAAGGTCCTCGGTCTGGTCCAAGGCACCAGACCGCCCAATAATTCATTAATCGATAACTAAAACTTGAAATGTAGCTCTTCTTACTGGCCGATTGCATCAACGTAGATTCTTATTCTGTGTTCTAGTGTGCTGCTTGTACTGTGTCTGCATACCGCATCACGCGACAAGGGCTTGCAGACGATAAATGTAACCGTTTCAGAGAGAAAAGCGACCACTGTGACGATCTGGCGTTATGTCGATTCGATAGTAAATGACGGAAACGGGAGATTTTCTTAGGTTTTTACTACATATTAACACTTTACACAATTTCTCGTGTTACCTGGCTGCCAGTCCTCGGTTCATGCAAAATATTAAGGTCCTCGGTCTGGTCCAAGGCACCAAACCGCCCAATAATTCATTAATCGATAACTAAAACTTGAAATGTAGCTCTTCTTACTGGCGATTGCATAAACTTAGATGCTTCTTCAGTGTTCTACTATGCCGCTTGTAGTGACTCTGCATACCGCATCACGCGACAAGGGCTTGCAGACGATAAATGTAACCGTTTCAGAGAGAAAAGCGACCACTGTGACGATCTGGCGTTATGTCGATTCGATAGTAAATGACGGAAACGGGAGATTTTCTTAGGTTTTTACTACATATTAACACTTTACACAATTTCTCGTGTTACCTGGCTGCCAGTCCTCGGTTCATGCAAAATCTTAAGGTCCTCGGTCTGGTCCAAGGCACCAAACCGCCCAATAATTCATTAATCGATAACTAAAACTTGAAATGTAGCTCTTCTTACTGGGCGATTGCATAAACTTAGATGCTTCTTCAGTGTTCTACTATGCCGCTTGTAGTGACATTGCATACCGCATCACGCGACAAGGGCTTGCAGACGATAAATGTAACCGTTTCAGAGAGAAAAGCGACCACTGTGACGATCTGGCGTTATGTCGATTCGATAGTAAATGACGGAAACGGGAGATTTTCTTAGGTTTTTACTACATATTAACACTTTACACAATTTCTCGTGTTACCTGGCTGCCAGTCCTCGGTTCATGCAAAATCTTAAGGTCCTCGGTCTGGTCCAAGGCACCAGACCGCCCAATAATTCATTAATCGATAACTAAAACTTGAAATGTAGCTCTTCTTACTGGCCGATTGCATCAACGTAGATTCTTATTCTGTGTTCTAGTGTGCTGCTTGTACTGTGTCTGCATACCGCATCACGCGACAAGGGCTTGCAGACGATAAATGTAACCGTTTCAGAGAGAAAAGCCACCAATGTGACGATCTGGCGTTATGTCGATTCGATAGTAAATGACGGAAACGGGAGATTTTCTTAGGTTTTTACTACATATTAACACTTTACACAATTTCTCGTGTTACCTGGCTGCCAGTCCTCGGTTCATGCAAAATCTTAAGGTCCTCGGTCTGGTCCAAGGCACCAGACCGCCCAATAATTCATTAATCGATAACTAAAACTTGAAATGTAGCTCTTCTTACTGGCCGATTGCATCAACGTAGATTCTTATTCTGTGTTCTAGTGTGCTGCTTGTACTGTGTCTGCATACCGCATCACGCGACAAGGGCTTGCAGACGATAAATGTAACCGTTTCAGAGAGAAAAGCGACCACTGTGACGATCTGGCGTTATGTCGATTCGATAGTAAATGACGGAAACGGGAGATTTTCTTAGGTTTTTACTACATATTAACACTTTACACAATTTCTCGTGTTACCTGGCTGCCAGTCCTCGGTTCATGCAAAATCTTAAGGTCCTCGGTCTGGTCCAAGGCACCAAACCGCCCAATAATTCATTAATCGATGACTAAAACTTGAAATGTATCTCTTCTTCCTGGCCGATTGCATCAACGTAGATTCTTATTCTGTGTTCTAGTGTGCTGCTTGTACTGTGTCTGCATACCGCATCACGCGACAAGGGCTTGCAGACGATAAATGTAACCGTTTCAGAGAGAAAAGCGACCAATGTGACGATCTGGCGTTATGTCGATTCGATAGTAAATGACGGAAACGGGAGATTTTCTTAGGTTTTTACTACATATTAACACTTTACACAATTTCTCGTGTTACCTGGCTGCCAGTCCTCGGTTCATGCAAAATCTTAAGGTCCTCGGTCTGGTCCAAGGCACCAAACCGCCCAATAATTCATTAATCGATAACTAAAACTTGAAATGTAGCTCTTCTTACTGGCCGATTGCATCAACGTAGATTCTTATTCTGTGTTCTAGTGTGCTGCTTGTACTGTGTCTGCATACCGCATCACGCGACAAGGGCTTGCAGACGATAAATGTAACCGTTTCAGAGAGAAAAGCAACCACTGTGACGATCTGGCGTTATGTCGATTCGATAGTAAATGACGGAAACGGGAGATTTTCTTAGGTTTTTACTACATATTAACACTTTACACAATTTCTCGTGTTACCTGGCTGCCAGTCCTCGGTTCATGCAAAATCTTAAGGTCCTCGGTCTGGTCCAAGGCACCAAACCGCCCAATAATTCATTAATCGATAACTAAAACTTGAAATGTAGCTCTTCTTACTGGGCGATTGCATAAACTTAGATGCTTCTTCAGTGTTCTACTATGCCGCTTGTAGTGACTCTGCATACCGCATCACGCGACAAGGGCTTGCAGACGATAAATGTAACCGTTTCAGAGAGAAAAGCGACCACTGTGACGATCTTGCGTTATGTCGATTCGATAGTAAATGACGGAAACGGGAGATTTTCTTAGGTTTTTACTACATATTAACACTTTACACAATTTCTCGTGTTACCTGGCTGCCAGTCCTCGGTTCATGCAAAATCTTAAGGTCCTCGGTCTGGTCCAAGGCCCAAACCGCCCAATAATTCATTAATCGATAACTGAAACTTGTAATGTAGCTCTTCTTACTGGGCGATTGCATCAACGTAGATTCTTATTCTGTGTTCTAGTGTGCTGCTTGTACTGTGTCTGCATACCGCATCACGCGACAAGGGCTTGCAGACGATAAAGGTAACCGTTTCAGAGAGAAAAGCGACCACTGTGACGATCTGGCGTTATGTCGATTCGATAGTAAATGACGGAAACGGGAGATTTTCTTAGGTTTTTACTACATATTAACACTTTACACAATTTCTCGTGTTACCTGGCTGCCAGTCCTCGGTTCATGCAAAATCTTAAGGTCCTCTGTCTAGATCAAGGCACCAAACCGCCCAATAATTCATTAATCGATAACTAAAACTTGAAATGTAGCTCTTCTTACTGGCCGATTGCATCAACGTAGATTCTTATTCTGTGTTCTAGTGTGCTGCTTGTACTGTGTCTGCATACCGCATCACGCGACAAGGGCTTGCAGACGATAAAGGTAACCGTTTCAGAGAGAAAAGCGACCCCTGTGACGATCTGGCGTTATGTCGATTCGATAGTAAATGACGGAAACGGGAGATTTTCTTAGGTTTTTACTACATATTAACACTTTACACAATTTCTCGTGTTACCTGGCTGCCAGTCCTCGGTCATGCAAAATCTTAAGGTCCTCGGCTGGTCCAAGGCACCAAACCGCCCAATAATTCATTAATCGATGACTAAAACTTGAAATGTATCTCTTCTTCTGGCCGATTGCATCAACGTAGATTCTTATTCTGTGTTCTAGTGTGCTGCTTGTACTGTGTCTGCATACCGCATCACGCGACAAGGGCTTGCAGACGATAAATGTAACCGTTTCAGAGAGAAAAGCGACCACTGTGACGATCTGGCGTTATGTCGATTCGATAGTAAATGACGGAAACGGGAGATTTTCTTAGGTTTTTACTACATATTAACACTTTACACAATTTCTCGTGTTACCTGGCTGCCAGTCCTCGGTTCATGCAAAATCTTAAGGTCCTCGGTCTGGTCCAAGGCACCAAACCGCCCAATAATTCATTAATCGATAACTAAAACTTGAAATGTAGCTCTTCATACTGGCCGATTGCATCAACGTAGATTCTTATTCTGTGTTCTAGTGTGCTGCTTGTACTGTGTCTGCATACCGCATCACGCGAGAAGGGCTTGCAGACGATAAATGTAACCGTTTCAGAGAGAAAAGCAACCACTGTGACGATCTGGCGTTATGTCGATTCGATAGTAAATGACGGAAACGGGAGATTTTCTTAGGTTTTTACTACATATTAACACTTTACACAATTTCTCGTGTTACCTGGCTGCCAGTCCTCGGTTCATGCAAAATCTTAAGGTCCTCGGTCTGGTCCAAGGCACCAAACCGCCCAATAATTCATTAATCGATAACTAAAACTTGAAATGTAGCTCTTCTTACTGGGCGATTGCATAAACTTAGATGCTTTTTCAGTGTTCTACTATGCTTCTTGTAGTGACTCTGCATACCGCATCACGCGACAAGGGCTTGCAGACGATAAATGGAACCGTTTCAGAGAGAAAAGCGACCACTGTGACGATCTGGCGTTATGTCGATTCGATAGTAAATGACGGAAACGGGAGATTTTCTTAGGTTTTTACTACTTATTAACACTTTACACAATTTCTCGTGTTACCTGGCTGCCAGTCTTCGGTTCATGCAAAATCTTAAGGTCCTCGGTCTGGTCCAAGGCACCAAACCGCCCAATAATTCATTAATCGATAACTAAAACTTGAAATGTAGCTCTTCTTACTGGCCGATTGCATCAACGTAGATTCTTATTCTGTGTTCTAGTGTGCTGCTTGTACTGTGTCTGCATACCGCATCACGCGACAAGGGCTTGCAGACGATAAATGTAACCGTTTCAGAGAGAAAAGCGACCAATGTGACGTTCTGGCGTTATGTCGATTCGTTAGTAAATGACGGAAACGGGAGATTTTCTTAGGTTTTTACTACATATTAACACTTTACACAATTTCTCGTGTTACCTGGCTGCCAGTCCTCGGTTCATGCAAAATCTTAAGGTCCCCGGTCTGGTCCAAGGCACCAAACCGCCCAATAATTCATTAATCGATAACTAAAACTTGAAATGTAGCTCTTCTTACTGGGCGATTGCATAAACTTAGATGCTTCTTCAGTGTTCTACTATGCCGCTTGTAGTGACTCTGCATACCGCATCACGCGACAAGGGCTTGCAGACGATAAATGTAACCGTTTCAGAGAGAAAAGCGACCACTGTGACGATCTGGCGTTATGTCGATTCGATAGTAAATGACGGAAACGGGAGATTTTCTTAGGTTTTTACTACATATTAATACTTTACACAATTTCTCGTGTTACCTGGCTGCCAGTCCTCGGTTCATGCAAAATCTTAAGGTCCTCGGTCTGGTCCAAGGCACCAAACCGCCCAATAATTCATTAATCGATAACTAAAACTTCAAATGTAGCTCTTCTTACTGGCCGATTGCATCAACGTAGATTCTTATTCTGTGTTCTAGTGTGCTGCTTGTACTGTGTCTGCATACCGCATCACGCGACAAGGGCTTGCAGACGATAAATGTAACCGTTTCAGAGAGAAAAGCCACCAATGTGACGATCTGGCGTTATGTCGATTCGATAGTAAATGACGGAAACGGGAGATTTTCTTAGGTTTTTACTACATATTAACACTTTACACAATTTCTCGTGTTACCTGGCTGCCAGTCCTCGGTTCATGCAAAATCTTAAGGTCCTCGGTCTGGTCCAAGGCACCAAACCGCCCAATAATTCATTAATCGATAACTAAAACTTGAAATGTAGCTCTTCTTACTGGCCGATTGCATCAACGTAGATACTTATTCTGTGTTCTAGTGTGCTGCTTGTACTGTGTCTGCATACCGCATCACGCGACAAGGGCTTGCAGACGATAAATGTAACCGTTTCAGAGAGAAAAGCGACCACTGTGACGATCTGGCGTTATGTCGATTCAATAGTAAATGACGGAAACGGGAGATTTTCTTAGGTTTTTACTACATATTAACACTTTACACAATTTCTCGTGTTACCTGGCTGCCAGTCCTCGGTTCATGCAAAATCTTAAGGTCCTCGGTCTGGTCCAAGGCACCAAACCGCCCAATAATTCATTAATCGGTAACTAAAACTTGAAATGTAGCTCATGTTACTGGGCGATTGCTTAAACTTAGATGCTTCTTCAGTGTTCTACTATGCTGCTTGTAGTGACTCTGCATACCGCATCACGCGACAAGGGCTTGCAGACGATAAATGTAACCGTTTCAGAGAGAAAAGCGACCACTGTGACGATCTGGCGTTATGTCGATTCGATAGTAAATGACGGAAACGGGAGATTTTCTTAGGTTTTTACTACATATTAACACTTTACACAATTTCTCGTGTTACCTGGCTGCC
Source organism: Schistocerca cancellata (assembly GCF_023864275.1). Taxonomy (NCBI): domain Eukaryota; kingdom Metazoa; phylum Arthropoda; class Insecta; order Orthoptera; family Acrididae; genus Schistocerca; species Schistocerca cancellata. The sequence continues at coordinate 5,928,329 of NW_026047150.1, forward strand.
AGTCCTCGGTTCATGCAAAATCTTAAGGTCCTCGGTCTGGTCCAAGGCCCAAACCGCCCAATAATTCATTAATCGATAACTAGAACTTGAAATGTAGCTCTTCTTACTGGGCTATTGCATCAACGTAGATTCTTATTCTGTGTTCTAGTGTGCTGCTTGTACTGTGTCTGCATACTGCATCACGCGACAAGGGCTTGCAGACGATAAAGGTAACCGTTTCAGAGAGAAAAGCGACCACTGTGACGATCTGGCGTTATTTCGATTCGATAGTAAATGACGGAAACGGGAGATTTTCTTAGGTTTTTACTACATATTAACACTTTACACAATTTCTCGTGTTACCTGGCTGCCAGTCCTCGGTTCATGCAAAATCTTAAGGTCCTCGGTCTAGACCAAGGCACCAAACCGCCCATTAATTCATTAATCGATAACTAAAACTTGAAATGTAGCTCTTCTTACTGGCCGATTGCATCAACGTAGATTCTTATTCTGTGTTCTAGTGTGCTGCTTGTACTGTGTCTGCATACCGCATCACGCGACAAGGGCTTGCAGACGATAAAGGTAACCGTTTCAGAGAGAAAAGCGACCACTGTGACGATCTGGCGTTATGTCGATTCGATAGTAAATGACGGAAACGGGAGATTTTCTTAGGTTTTTACTACATATTAACACTTTACACAATTTCTCGTGTTACCTGGCTGCCAGTCCTCGGTTCATGCAAAATCTTAAGGTCCTCGGTCTGGTCCAAGGCACCAAACCGCCCAATAATTCATTAATCGATGACTAAAACTTGAAATGTATCTCTTCTTCCTGGCCGATTGCATCAACGTACATTCTTATTCTGTGTTCTAGTGTGCTGCTTGTACTGTGTCTGCATACCGCATCACGCGACAAGGGCTTGCAGACGATAAATGTAACCGTTTCAGAGAGAAAAGCGACCACTGTGACGATCTGGCGTTATGTCGATTCGATAGTAAATGACGGAAACGGGAGATTTTCTTAGGTTTTTACTACATATTAACACTTTACACAATTTCTCGTGTTACCTGGCTGCCAGTCCTCGGTTCATGCAAAATCTTAAGGTCCTCGGTCTGGTCCAAGGCACCAAACCGCCCAATAATTCATTAATCGATAACTAAAACTTGAAATGTAGCTCTTCTTACTGGCCGATTGCATCAACGTAGATTCTTATTCTGTGTTCTAGTGTGCTGCTTGTACTGTGTCTGCATACCGCATCACGCGAGAAGGGCTTGCAGACGATAAATGTAACCGTTTCAGAGAGAAAAGCAACCACTGTGAAGATCTGGCGTTATGTCGATTCGATAGTAAATGACGGAAACGGGAGATTTTCTTAGGTTTTTACTACATATTAACACTTTACACAATTTCTCGTGTTACCTGGCTGCCAGTCCTCGGTTCATGCAAAATCTTAAGGTCCTCGGTCTGGTCCAAGGCACCAAACCGCCCAATAATTCATTAATCGATAACTAAAACTTGAAATGTATCTCTTCTTCCTGGCCGATTGCATCAACGTAGATTCTTATTCTGTGTTCTAGTGTGCTGCTTGTACTGTGTCTGCATACCGCATCACGCGACAAGGGCTTGCAGACGATAAATGTAACCGTTTCAGAGAGAAAAGCGACCACTGTGACGGTCTGGCGTTATGTCGATTCGATAGTAAATGACGGAAACGGGAGATTTTCTTAGGTTTTTACGACATATTAACACTTTACACAATTTCTCGTGTTACCTGGCTGCCAGTCCTCGGTTCATGCAAAATCTTAAGGTCCTCGGTCTGGTCCAAGGCACCAAACCGCCCAATAATTCATTAATCGATAACTAAAACTTGAAATGTATCTCTTCTTCCTGAACGATTGCATCAACGTAGATTCTTATTCTGTGTTCTAGTGTGCTGCTTGTACTGTGTCTGCATACCGCATCACGCGACAAGGGCTTGCAGACGATAAATGTAACCGTTTCAGAGAGAAAAGCGACCAATGTGACGATCTGGCGTTATGTCGATTCGATAGTAAATGACGGAAACGGGAGATTTTCTTAGGTTTTTACTACATATTAACACTTTACACAATTTCTCGTGTTACCTGCCTGGCAGTCCTCGGTTCATGCAAAATCTTAAGGTCCTCGGTCTGGTCCAAGGCACCAAACCGCCCAATAATTCATTAATCGATAACTAAAACTTGAAATGTAGCTCTTCTTACTGGGCGATTGCATAAACTTAGATGCTTCTTCAGTGTTCTACTATGCCGCTTGTAGTGACTCTCCATACCGCATCACGCGACAAGGGCTTGCAGACGATAAATGTAACCGTTTCAGAGAGAAAAGCGACCACTGTGACGATCTGGCGTTATGTCGATTCGATAGTAAATGACGGAAACGGGAGATTTTTTTAGGTTTTTACTACATATTAACACTTTACACAATTTCTCGTGTTACCTGGCTGCCAGTCCTCGGTTCATGCAAAATCTTAAGGTCCTCGGTCTGGTCCAAGGCACCAAACCGCCCAATAATTCATTAATCGATAACTAAAACTTGAAATGTAGCTCTTCTTACTGGGCGATTGCATAAACTTAGATGCTTCTTCAGTGTTCTACTATGCCGCTTGTAGTGACTCTGCATACCGCATCACGCGACAAGGGCTTGCAGACGATAAATGTAACCGTTTCAGAGAGAAAAGCGACCACTGTGACGATCTGGCGTTATGTCGATTCGATAGTAAATGACGGAAACGGGAGATTTTCTTAGGTTTTTACTACATATTAACACTTTACACAATTTCTCGTGTTACCTGGCTGCCAGTCTTCGGTTCATGCAAAATCTTAAGGTCCTCGGTCTGGTCCAAGGCACCAAACCGCCCAATAATTCATTAATCGATAACTAAAACTTGAAATGTAGCTCTTCTTCCTGGCCGATTGCATCAACGTAGATTCTTATTCTGTGTTCTAGTGTGCTGCTTGTACTGTGTCTGCATACCGCATCACGCGACAAGGGCTTGCAGACGATAAATGTAACCGTTTCAGAGAGAAAAGCGACCAATGTGACGATCTGGCGTTATGTCGATTCGATAGTAAATGACGGAAACGGGAGATTTTCTTAGGTTTTTACTACATACTAACACTTTACACAATTTCTCGTGTTACCTGGCTGCCAGTCCTCGGTTCATGCAAAATCTTAAGGTCCTCGGTCTGGTCCAAGGCACCAAACCGCCCAATAATTCATTAATCGATAACTAAAACTTGAAATGTAGCTCTTCTTACTGGTCGATTGCATCAACGTAGATTCTTATTCTGTGTTCTAGTGTGCTGCTTGTACTGTGTCTGCATACCGCATCACGCGACAAGGGCTTGCAGACGATAAATGTAACCGTTTCAGAGAGAAAAGCGGCCACTGTGACGATCTGGCGTTATGTCGATTCGATAGTAAATGACGGAAACGGGAGATTTTCTTAGGTTTTTACTACATATTAACACTTTACACAATTTCTCGTGTTACGTGGCTGCCAGTCCTCGGTTCATGCAAAATCTTAAGGTCCTCGGTCTGGTCCAAGGCACCAAACCGCCCAATAATTCATTAATCGATAACTAAAACTTGAAATGTAGCTCTTCTTACTGGCCGATTGCATCAACGTAGATTCTTATTCTGTGTTCTAGTGTGCTGCTTGTACTGTGTCTGCATACCGCATCACGCGACAAGGGCTTGCAGACGATAAATGTAACCGTTTCAGAGAGAAAAGCGACCACTGTGACGATCTGGCGGTATGTCGATTCGATAGTAAATGACGGAAACGGGAGATTTTCTTAGGTTTTTACTACATATTAACACTTTACACAATTTCTCGTGTTACCTGGCTGCCAGTCCTCGGTTCATGCAAAATCTTAAGGTTCTCGGTCTGGTCCAAGGCACCAAACCGCCCAATAATTCATTAATCGATAACTAAAACTTGAAATGTAGCTCTTCTTACTGGGCGATTGCATAAATTTAGATGCTTCTTCAGTGTTCTACTATGCCGCTTGTAGTGACTCTGCATACCGCATCACGCGACAAGGGCTTGCAGACGATAAATGTAACCGTTTCAGAGAGAAAAGCGACCACTGTGACGATCTGGCGTTATGTCGATTCGATAGTAAATGACGGAAACGGGAGATTTTCTTAGGTTTTTACTACATATTAACACTTTACACAATTTCTCGTGTTACCTGGCTGGCAGTCCTCGGTTCATGCAAAATCTTAAGGTCCTCGGTCTCGTCCAAGGCACCAAACCGCCCAATAATTCATTAATCGATAACTAAAACTTGAAATGTAGCTCTTCTTCCTGGCCGATTGCATCAACGTAGATTCTTATTCTGTGTTCTAGTGTGCTGCTTGTACTGTGTCTGCATACCGCATCACGCGACAAGGGCTTGCAGACGATAAATGTAACCGTTTCAGAGAGAAAAGCGACCAATGTGACGATCTGGCGTTATGTCGATTCGATAGTAAATGACGGAAACGGGAGATTTTCTTAGGTTTTTACTACATATTAACACTTTACACAATTTCTCGTGTTACCTGGCTGCCAGTCCTCGGTTCATGCAAAATATTAAGGTCCTCGGTCTGGTCCAAGGCACCAAACCGCCCAATAATTCATTAATCGATAACTAAAACTTGAAATGTAGCTCTTCTTACTGGGCGATTGCATAAACTTAGATGCTTCTTCAGTGTTCTACTATGCCGCCTGTAGTGACTCTGCATACCGCATCACGCGACAAGGGCTTGCAGACGATAAATGTAACCGTTTCAGAGAGAAAAGCGACCACTGTGACGATCTGGCGTTATGTCGATTCGATAGTAAATGACGGAAACGGGAGATTTTCTTAGGTTTTTACTACATATTAACACTTTACACAATTTCTCGTGTTACCTGGCTGCCAGTCCTCGGTTCATGCAAAATCTTAAGGTCCTCGGTCTGGTCCAAGGCACCAAACCGCCCAATAATTCATTAATCGATAACTAAAACTTGAAATGTAGCTCTTCTTACTGGGCGATTGCATAAACTTAGATGCTTCTTCAGTGTTCTACTATGCCGCTTGTAGTGACATTGCATACCGCATCACGCGACAAGGGCTTGCAGACGATAAATGTAACCGTTTCAGAGAGAAAAGCGACCACTGTGACGATCTGGCGTTATGTCGATTCGATAGGAAATGACGGAAACGGGAGATTTTCTTAGGTTTTTACTACATATTAACACTTAACACAATTTCTCGTGTTACCTGGCTGCCAGTCCTCGGTTCATGCAAAATCTTAAGGTCCTCGGTCTGGTGCAAGGCACTAAACCGCCCAATAATTCATTAATCGATAACTAAAACTTGAAATGTAGCTCTTCTTACTGGCCGATTGCATCAACGTAGATTCTTATTCTGTGTTCTAGTGTGCTGCTTGTACTGTGTCTGCATACCGCATCACGCGACAAGGGCTTGCAGACGATAAATGTAACCGTTTCAGAGAGAAAAGCGACCAATGTGACGATCTGGCGTTATGTCGATTTGATAGTAAATGACGGAAACGGGAGATTTTCTTAGGTTTTTACTACATATTAACACTTTACACAATTTCTCGTGTTACGTGGCTGCCAGTCCTCGGTTCATGCAAAATCTTAAGGTCCTCGGTCTGGTCCAAGGCACCAAACCGCCCAATAATTCATTAATCGATAACTAAAACTTGAAATGTAGCTCTTCTTACTGGGCGATTGCATAACCTTAGATGCTTCTTCAGTGTTCTACTATGCCGCTTGTAGTGACTCTGCATACCGCATCACGCGACAAGGGCTTGCAGACGATAAATGTAACCGTTTCAGAGAGAAAAGCGACCAATGTGACGATCTGGCGTTATGTCGATTCGATAGTAAATGACGGAAACGGGAGATTTTCTTAGGTTTTTACTACATATTAACACTTTACACAATTTCTCGTGTTACCTGGCTGCCAGTCCTCGGTTCATGCAAAATCTTAAGGTCCTCGGTCTCGTCCAAGGCACCAAACCGCCCAATAATTCATTAAGCGATAACTAAAACTTGAAATGTAGCTCTTCTTACTGGGCGATTGCATAAACTTAGATGCTTCTTCAGTGTTCTACTATGCCGCTTGTAGTGACTCTGCATACCGCATCACGCGACAAGGGCTTGCAGACGATAAATATAACCGTTTCAGAGAGAAAAGCGACCACTGTGACGATCTGGCGTTATGTCGATTCGATAGTAAATGACGGAAACGGGAGATTTTCTTGGGTTTTTACTACATATTAACTCTTTACACAATTTCTCGTGTTACCTGGCTGCCAGTCCTCGGTTCATGCAAAATCTTAAGGTCCTCGGTCTGGTCCAAGGCACCAAACCGCCCAATAATTCATTAATCGATAACTAAAACTTGAAATGTAGCTCTTCTTACTGGGCAATTGCATAAACTTAGATGCTTCTTCAGTGTTCTACTATGCCGCTTGTAGTGACTCTGCATACCGCATCACGCGACAAGGGCTTGCAGACGATCAATGTAACCGTTTCAGAGAGAAAAGCGACCACTGTGACGATCTGGCGTTATGTCGATTCGATAGTAAATGACGGAAACGGGAGATTTTCTTAGGTTTTTACTACATATTAACACTTTACACAACTTCTCGTGTTACCTGGCTGCCAGTCCTCGGTTCATGCAAAATCTTAAGGTCCTCAGTCTGGTCCAAGGCACCAAACCGCCCAATAATTCTTTAATCGATAACTAAAACTTGAAATGTAGCTCTTCTTACTGGCCGATTGCATCAACGTACATTCTTATTCTGTGTTCTAGTGTGCTGCTTGTACTGTGTCTGCATACCGCATCACGCGACAAGGGCTTGCAGACGATAAATGTAACCGTTTCAGAGAGAAAAGCGACCACTGTGACGATCTGGCGTTATGTCGATTCGATAGTAAATGACGGAAACGGGAGATTTTCTTAGGTTTTTACTACATATTAACACTTTACACAATTTCTCGTGTTACCTGGCTGGCAGTCCTCGGTTCATGCAAAATCTTAAGGTCCTCGGTCTGGTCCAAGGCACCAAACCGCCCAATAATTCATTAATCGATAACTAAAACTTGAAATGTAGCTCTTCTTCCTGGCCGATTGCATCAACGTAGATTCTTATTCTGTGTTCTAGTGTGCTGCTTGTACTGTGTCTGCATACCGCATCACGCGACAAGGGCTTGCAGACGATAAATGTAACCGTTTCAGAGAGAAAAGCGACCAATGTGACGATCTGGCGTTATGTCGATTCGATAGTAAATGACGGAAACGGGAGATTTTCTTAGGTTTTTACTACATATTAACACTTTACACAATTTCTCGTGTTACCTGGCTGCCAGTCCTCGGTTCATGCAAAATATTAAGGTCCTCGGTCTGGTCCAAGGCACCAAACCGCCCAATAATTCATTAATCGATAACTAAAACTTGAAATGTAGCTCTTCTTACTGGGCGATTGCATAAACTTAGATGCTTCTTCAGTGTTCTACTATGCCGCTTGTAGTGACTCTGCATACCGCATCACGCGACAAGGGCTTGCAGACGATAAATGTAACCGTTTCAGAGAGAAAAGCGACCACTGTGACGATCTGGCGTTATGTCGATTCGATAGTAAATGACGGAAACGGGAGATTTTCTTAGGTTTTTACTACATATTAACACTTTACACAATTTCTCGTGTTACCTGGCTGCCAGTCCTCGGTTCATGCAAAATCTTAAGGTCCTCGGTCTGGTCCAAGGCACCAAACCGCCCAATAATTCATTAATCGATAACTAAAACTTGAAATGTAGCTCTTCTTACTGGGAGATTGCATAAACTTAGATGCTTCTTCAGTGTTCTACTATGCCGCTTGTAGTGACATTGCATACCGCATCACGCGACAAGGGCTTGCAGACGATAAATGTAACCGTTTCAGAGAGAAAAGCGACCACTGTGACGATCTGGCGTTATGTCGATTCGATAGTAAATGACGGAAACGGGAGATTTTCTTAGGTTTTTACTACATATTAACACTTTACACAATTTCTCGTGTTACCTGGCTGCCAGTCCTCGGTTCATGCAAAATCTTAAGGTCCTCGGTCTGGTGCAAGGCACTAAACCGCCCAATAATTCATTAATCGATAACTAAAACTTGAAATGTAGCTCTTCTTACTGGCCGATTGCATCAACGTAGATTCTTATTCTGTGTTCTAGTGTGCTGCTTGTACTGTGTCTGCATACCGCATCACGCGACAAGGGCTTGCAGACGATAAATGTAACCGTTTCAGAGAGAAAAGCGACCAATGTGACGATCTGGCGTTATGTCGATTTGATAGTAAATGACGGAAACGGGAGATTTTCTTAGGTTTTTACTACATATTAACACTTTACACAATTTCTCGTGTTACCTGGCTGCCAGTCCTCGGTTCATGCAAAATCTTAAGGTCCTCGGTCTGGTCCAAGGCACCAAACCGCCCAATAATTCATTAATCGATAACTAAAACTTGAAATGTAGCTCTTCTTACTGGGCGATTGCATAACCTTAGATGCTTCTTCAGTGTTCTACTATGCCGCTTGTAGTGACTCTGCATACCGCATCACGCGACAAGGGCTTGCAGACGATAAATGTAACCGTTTCAGAGAGAAAAGCGACCAATGTGACGATCTGGCGTTATGTCGATTCGATAGTAAATGACGGAAACGGGAGATTTTCTTAGGTTTTTACTACATATTAACACTTTACACAATTTCTCGTGTTACCTGGCTGCCAGTCCTCGGTTCATGCAAAATCTTAAGGTCCTCGGTCTGGTCCAAGGCACCTAACCGCCCAATAATTCATTAAGCGATAACTAAAACTTGAAATGTAGCTCTTCTTACTGGGCGATTGCATAAACTTAGATGCTTCTTCAGTGTTCTACTATGCCGCTTGTAGTGACTCTGCATACCGCATCACGCGACAAGGGCTTGCAGACGATAAATATAACCGTTTCAGAGAGAAAAGCGACCACTGTGACGATCTGGCGTTATGTCGATTCGATAGTAAATGACGGAAACGGGAGATTTTCTTGGGTTTTTACTACATATTAACTCTTTACACAATTTCTCGTGTTACCTGGCTGCCAGTCCTCGGTTCATGCAAAATCTTAAGGTCCTCGGTCTGGTCCAAGGCACCAAACCGCCCAATAATTCATTAATCGATAACTAAAACTTGAAATGTAGCTCTTCTTACTGGGCAATTGCATAAACTTAGATGCTTCTTCAGTGTTCTACTATGCCGCTTGTAGTGACTCTGCATACCGCATCACGCGACAAGGGCTTGCAGACGATCAATGTAACCGTTTCAGAGAGAAAAGCGACCACTGTGACGATCTGGCGTTATGTCGATTCGATAGTAAATGACGGAAACGGGAGATTTTCTTAGGTTTTTACTACATATTAACACTTTACACAACTTCTCGTGTTACCTGGCTGCCAGTCCTCGGTTCATGCAAAATCTTAAAGTCCTCAGTCTGGTCCAAGGCACCAAACCGCCCAATAATTCTTTAATCGATAACTAAAACTTGAAATGTAGCTCTTCTTACTGGCCGATTGCATCAACGTACATTCTTATTCTGTGTTCTAGTGTGTTGCTTGTACTGTGTCTGCATACCGCATCACGCGACAAGGGCTTGCAGACGATAAATGTAACCGTTTCAGAGAGAAAAGCGACCACTGTGACGATCTGGCGTTATGTCGATTCGATAGTAAATGACGGAAACGGGAGATTTTCTTAGGTTTTTACTACATATTAACACTTTACACAATTTCTCGTGTTACCTGGCTGCCAGTCCTCGGTTCATGCAAAATCTTAAGGTCCTCGGTATGGTCCAAGGCACCAAACCACCCAATAATTCATTAATCGATAACTAAAACTTGAAATGTAGCTCTTCTTACTGGGCGATTGCATAAACTTAGATGCTTCTTCAGTGTTCTACTATGCCGCTTGTAGTGACTCTGCATACCGCATCACGCGACAAGGGCATGCAGACGATAAATGTAACCGTTTCAGAGAGAAAAGCGACCACTGTGACGATTTGGCGTTATGTCGATTCGATAGTAAATGACGGAAACGGGAGATTTTCTTAGGTTTTTACTACATATTAACACTTTACACAATTTCTCGTGTTACCTGGCTGCCAGTCCTCGGTTCATGCAAAATCTTAAGGTCCTCGGTCTGGTCCAAGGCACCAAACCGCCCAATAATTCATTAATCGATAACTAAAACTTGAGATGTAGCTCTTCTTCCTGGCCGATTGCATCAACGTAGATTCTTATTCTGTGTTCTAGTGTGCTGCTTGTACTGTGTCTGCATACCTCATCACGCGACAAGGGCTTGCAGACGATAAATGTAACCGTTTCAGAGAGAAAAGCGACCAATGTGACGATCTGGCGTTATGTCGATTCGATAGTAAATGACGGAAACGGGAGATTTTCTTAGGTTTTTACTACATATTAACACTTTACACAATTTCTCGTGTTACCTGGCTGCCAGTCCTCGGTTCATGCAAAATCTTAAGGTCCTCGGTCTGGTCCAAGGCACCAAACCGCCCAATAATTCATTAATCGATAACTAAAACTTGAAATGTAGCTCTTCTTAATGGGCGATTGCATAAACTTAGATGCTTCTTCAGTGTTCTACTATGCCGCTTGTAGTGACTCTGCATACCGCATCACGCGACAAGGACTTGCAGACGATAAATGTAACCGTTTCAGAGAGAAAAGCGACCACTGTGACGATCTGGCGTTATGTCGATTCGATAGTAAATGACGGAAACGGGAGATTTTCTTAGGTTTTTACTACATATTAACACTTTACACAATTTCTCGTGTTACCTGGCTGCCAGTCCTCGGTTCATGCAAAATCTTAAGGTCCTCGGTCTGGTCCAAGGCACCAAACCGCCCAATAATTCATTAATCGATAACTAAAACTTGAAATGTAGCTCTTCTTCCTGGCCGATTGCATCAACGTAGATTCTTATTCTGTGTTCTAGTGTGCTGCTTGTACTGTGTCTGCATACCGCATCACGCGACAAGGGCTTGCAGACGATAAATGTAACCGTTTCAGAGAGAAAAGCGACCAATGTGACGATCTGGCGTTATGTCGATTCGATAGTAAATGACGGAAACGGGAGATTTTCTTAGGTTTTTACTACATATTAACACTTTACACAATTTCTCGTGTTACCTGGCTGCCAGTCCGCGGTTCATGCAAAATCTTAAGGTCCTCGGTCTGGTCCAAGGCACCAGACCGCCCAATAATTCATTAATCGATAACTAAAACTTGAAATGTTGCTCTTCTTACTGGGCGATTGCATAAACTTAGATGCTTCTTCAGTGTTCTACTATGCCGCTAGTAGTGACTCTGCATACCGCATCACGCGACAAGGGCTTGCAGACGATAAATGTAACCGTTTCAGAGAGAAAAGCGACCACTGTGACGATCTGGCGTTATGTCGATTCGATAGTAAATGACGGAAACGGGAGATTTTCTTAGGTTTTTACTACATATTAACACTTTACACAATTTCTCGTGTTACGTGGCTGCCAGTCCTCGGTTCATGCAAAATCTTAAGGTCCTCGGTCTGGTCCAAGGCACCAAACTGCCCAATAATTCATTAATCGATAACCAAACCTTGAAATGTAGCTCTTCTTCCTGGCCGATTGCATCAACGTAGATTCTTATTCTGTGTTCTAGTGTGCTGCTTGTACTGTGTCTGCATACCGCATCACGCGACAAGGGCTTGCAGACGATAAAGGTAACCGTTTCAGAGAGAAAAGCGACCACTGTGACGATCTGGCATTATGTCGAATCGATAGTAAATGACGGAAACGGGAGATTTTCTTAGGTTTTTACTACATATTAACACTTTACACAATTTCTCGTGTTACCTGGCTGCCAGTCCTCAGTTCATGCAAAATCTTAAGGTCCTCGGTCTAGTAAAAGGCACCAAACCGCCCAATAATTCATTAATCGATAACTAAAACTTGAAATGTAGCTCTTCTTACTGTGCGATTGCATAAACTTAGATGCTTCATCAGTGTCCTACTATGCCGCTTGTAGTGACTCTGCATACCGCATCACGCGACAAGGGCTTGCAGACGATAAATGTAACCGTTTCAGAGAGAAAAGCGACCTCTGTGACGATCTGGCGTTATGTCGATTCGATAGTAAATGACGGAAACGGGAGATTTTCTTAGGTTTTTACTACATATAAACACATTACACAATTTCTCGTGTTACCTGGCTGCCAGTCCTCGGTTCATGCAAAATCTTAAGGTCCTCGGTCTGGTCCAAGGCACCAAACCGCCCAATAATTCATTAATCGATAACTAAAACTTGAGATGTAGCTCTTCTTCCTGGCCGATTGCATCAACGTACATTCTTATTCTGTGTTCTAGTGTGCTGCTTGTACTGTGTCTGCATACCTCATCACGCGACAAGGGCTTGCAGACGATAAATGTAACCGTTTCAGAGAGAAAAGCGACCAATGTGACGATCTGGCGTTATGTCGATTCGATAGTAAATGACGGAAACGGGAGATTTTCTTAGGTTTTTACTACATATTAACACTTTACACAATTTCTCGTGTTACCTGGCTGCCAGTCCTCGGTTCATGCAAAATCTTAAGGTCCTCGGTCTGGTCCAAGGCACCAAACCGCCCAATAATTCATTAATCGATAACTAAACCTGAAATGTAGCTCTTCTTACTGGGCGATTGCATCAACTTAGATGCTTCTTCAGTGTTCTACTATGCCGCTTGTAGTGACTCTGCATACCGCATCACGCGACAAGGACTTGCAGACGATAAATGTAACCGTTTCAGAGAGAAAAGCGACCACTGTGACGATCTGGCGTTATGTCGATTCGATAGTAAATGACGGAAACGGGAGATTTTCTTAGGTTTTTACTACATATTAACACTTTACACAATTTCTCGTGTTACGTGGCTGCCAGTCCTCGGTTCATGCAAAATCTTAAGGTCCTCGGTCTGGTCCAAGGCACCAAACCGCCCAATAATTCATTAATCGATAACTAAAACTTGAAATGTAGCTCTTCTTCCTGGCCGATTGCATCAACGTAGACTCTTATTCTGTGTTCTAGTGTGCTGCTTGTACTGTGTCTGCATACCGCATCACGCGACAAGGGCTTGCAGACGATAAATGTAACCGTTTCAGAGAGAAAAGCGACCAATGTAACGATCTGGCGTTATGTCGATTCGATAGTAAATGACGGAAACGGGAGATTTTCTTAGGTTTTTACTACATATTAACACTTTACACAATTTCTCGTGTTACCTGGCTGCCAGTCCGCGGTTCATGCAAAATCTTAAGGTTCTCGGTCTGGTCCAAGGCACCAAACCGCCCAATAATTCATTAATCGATAACTAAAACTTGAAATGTAGCTCTTCTTACTGGGCGATTGCATAAACTTAGATGCTTCTTCAGTGTTCTACTATGCCGCTTGTAGTGACACTGCATACCGCATCACGCGACAAGGGCTTGCAGACGATAAATGTAACCGTTTCAGAGAGAAAAGCGACCACTGTGACGATCTGGCGTTATTTCGATTTGATAGTAAATGACGGAAACGGGAGATTTTCTTAGGTTTTTACTACATATTAACACTTTACACAATTTCTCGTGTTACCTGGCTGCCAGTCCTCGGTTCATGCAAAATCTTAAGGTCCTCGGTCTGGTCCAAGGCACCAAACCGCCCAATAATTCATTAATCGATAACTAAAACTTGAGATGTAGCTCTTCTTCCTGGCCGATTGCATCAACGTAGATTCTTATTCTGTGTTCTAGTGTGCTGCTTGTACTGTGTCTGCATACCTCATCACGCGACAAGGGCTTGCAGACGATAAATGTAACCGTTTCAGAGAGAAAAGCGACCAATGTGACGATCTGGCGTTATGTCGATTCGATAGTAAATGACGGAAACGGGAGATTTTCTTAGGTTTTTACTACATATTAACACTTTACACAATTTCTCGTGTTACCTGGCTGCCAGTCCTCGGTTCATGCAAAATCTTAAGGTCCTCGGTCTGGTCCAAGGCACCAAACCGCCCAATAATTCATTAATCGATAACTAAAACTTGAAATGTAGCTCTTCTTACTGGGCGATTGCATAAACTTAGATGCTTCTTCAGTGTTCTACTATGCCGCTTGTAGTGACTCTGCATACCGCATCACTCGACAAGGGCTTGCAGACGATAAATGTAACCGTTTCAGAGAGAAAAGCGACCACTGTGACGATCTGGCGTTATGTCGATTCGATAGTAAATGACGGAAACGGGAGATTTTCTTAGGTTTTTACTACATATTAACACTTTACACAATTTCTCGTGTTACCTGGCTGCCAGTCCTCGGTTCATGCAAAATCTTAAGGTCCTCGGTCTGGTCCAAGGCACCAAACCGCCCAATAATTCATTAATCGATAACTAAAACTTGAAATGTAGCTCTTCTTACTGGGCGATTGCATAAACTTAGATGCTTCTTCAGTGTTCTACTATGCCGCTTGTAGTGACACTGCATACCGCATCACGCGACAAGGGCTTGCAGACGATAAATGTAACCGTTTCAGAGAGAAAAGCGACCACTGTGACGATCTGGCGTTATGTCGATTTGATAGTAAATGACGGAAACGGGAGATTTTCTTAGGTTTTTACTACATATTAACACTTTACACAATTTCTCGTGTTACCTGGCTGCCAGTCCTCGGTTCATGCAAAATCTTAAGGTCCTCGGTCTGGTCCAAGGCACCAAACCGCCCAATAATTCATTAATCGATAACTAAAACTTGAGATGTAGCTCTTCTTCCTGGCCGATTGCATCAACGTAGATTCTTATTCTGTGTTCTAGTGTGCTGCTTGTACTGTGTCTGCATACCTCATCACGCGACAAGGGCTTGCAGACGATAAATGTAACCGTTTCAGAGAGAAAAGCGACCAATGTGACGATCTGGCGTTATGTCGATTCGATAGTAAATGACGGAAACGGGAGATTTTCTTAGGTTTTTACTACATATTAACACTTTACACAATTTCTCGTGTTACCTGGCTGCCAGTCCTCGGTTCATGCAAAATCTTAAGGTCCTCGGTCTGGTCCAAGGCACCAAACCGCCCAATAATTCATTAATCGATAACTAAACCTGAAATGTAGCTCTTCTTACTGGGCGATTGCATCAACTTAGATGCTTCTTCAGTGTTCTACTATGCCGCTTGTAGTGACTCTGCATACCGCATCACGCGACAAGGACTTGCAGACGATAAATGTAACCGTTTCAGAGAGAAAAGCGACCACTGTGACGATCTGGCGTTATGTCGATTCGATAGTAAATGACGGAAACGGGAGATTTTCTTAGGTTTTTACTACATATTAACACTTTACACAATTTCTCGTGTTACCTGGCTGCCAGTCCTCGGTTCATGCAAAATCTTAAGGTCCTCGGTCTGGTCCAAGGCACCAAACCGCCCAATAATTCATTAATCGATAACTAAAACTTGAAATGTAGCTCTTCTTCCTGGCCGATTGCATCAACGTAGATTCTTATTCTGTGTTCTAGTGTGCTGCTTGTACTGTGTCTGCATACCGCATCATGCGACAAGGGCTTGCAGACGATAAATGTAACCGTTTCAGAGAGAAAAGCGACCAATGTGACGATCTGGCGTTATGTCGATTCGATAGTAAATGACGGAAACGGGAGATTTTCTTAGGTTTTTACTACATGTTAACACTTTACACAATTTCTCGTGTTACCTGGCTGCCAGTCCGCGGTTCATGCAAAATCTTAAGGTCCTCGGTCTGGTCCAAGGCACCAGACCGCCCAATAATTCATTAATCGATAACTAAAACTTGAAATGTTGCTCTTCTTACTGGGCGATTGCATAAACTTAGATGCTTCTTCAGTGTTCTACTATGCCGCTAGTAGTGACTCTGCATACCGCATCACGCGACAAGGGCTTGCAGACGATAAATGTAACCGTTTCAGAGAGAAAAGCGACCACTGTGACGATCTGGCGTTATGTCGATTCGATAGTAAATGACGGAAACGGGAGATTATCTTAGGTTTTTACTACATATTAACACTTTACACAATTTCTCTTGTTACGTGGCTGCCAGTCCTCGGTTCATGCAAAATCTTAAGGTCCTCGGTCTGGTCCAAGGCACCAAACCGCCCAATAATTCATTAATCGATAACTAAAACTTGAAATGTAGCTCTTCTTCCTGGCCGATTGCATCAACGTAGATTCTTATTCTGTGTTCTAGTGTGCTGCTTGTACTGTGTCTGCATACCGCATCACGCGACAAGGGCTTGCAGACGATAAAGGTAACCGTTTCAGAGAGAAAAGCGACCACTGTGACGATCTGGCGTTATGTCGATTCGATAGTAAATGACGGAAACGGGAGATTTTCTTAGGTTTTTACTACATATTAACACTTTACACAATTTCTCGTGTTATCTGGCTGCCAGTCCTCAGTTCATGCAAAATCTTAAGGTCCTCGGTCTAGTAAAAGGCACCAAACCGCCCAATAATTCATTAATCGATAACTAAAACTTGAAATGTAGCTCTTCTTACTGTGCGATTGCATAAACTTAGATGCTTCTTCAGTGTTCTACTATGCCGCTTGTAGTGACTCTGCATACCGCATCACGCGACAAGGGCTTGCAGACGATAAATGTAACCGTTTCAGAGAGAAAAGCGACCAATGTGACGATCTGGCGTTATGTCGATTCGATAGTAAATGACGGAAACGGGAGATTTTCTTAGGATTTTACTACATATTAACACTTTACACAATTTCTCGTGTTACCTGGCTGCCAGTCCTCGGTTCATGCAAAATCTTAAGCTCCTCGGTCTGGTCCAAGGCACCAAACCGCCCAATAATTCATTAATCGATAACTAAAACTTGAAATGTAGCTCTTCTTACTGGCCGATTGCATCATCGTAGATTCTTATTCTGTGTTCTAGTGTGCTGCTTGTACTGTGTCTGCATACCGCATCACGCGACAAGGGCTTGCAGACGATAAATGTAACCGTTTCAGAGAGAAAAGCGACCAATGTGACGATCTGGCGTTATGTCGATTCGATAGTAAATGACGGAAACGGGAGATTTTCTTAGGTTTTTACTACATATTAACACTTTACACAATTTCTCGTGTTACCTGGCTGCCAGTCTTCGGTTCATGCAAAATCTTAAGGTCCTCGGTCTGGTCCAAGGCACCAAACCGCCCAATAATTCATTAATCGATAACTAAAACTTGAAATGTAGCTCTTCTTACTGGGCGATTGCATAAACTTTGATGCTTCTTCAGTGTTCTACTATGCCGCTTGTAGTGACTCTGCATACCGCATCACGCGACAAGGGCTTGCAGACGATAAATGTAACCGTTTCAGAGAGAAAAGCGACCACTGTGACGATCTGGCGTTATGTCGATTCGATAGTAAATGACGGAAACGGGAGATTTTCTTGGGTTTTTACTACATATTAACACTTTACACAATTTCTCGTGTTACCAGGCTGCCAGTCCTCGGTTCATGCAAAATCTTAAGGTCCTCGGTCTGGTCCAAGGCACCAAACCGCCCAATAATTCATTAATCGATAACTAAAACTTGAAATGTAGCTCTTCTTACTGGGCGATTGCATAAACTTAGTTGCTTCTTCAGTGTTCTACTATGCCGCTTGTAGTGACTCTGCATACCGCATCACGCGACAAGGGCTTGCAGACGATAAATGTAACCGTTTCAGAGAGAAAAGCGACCACTGTGACGATCTGGCGTTATGTCGATTCGATAGTAAATGACGGAAACGGGAGATTTTCTTAGGTTTTTACTACATATTAACACTTTACACAATTTCTCGTGTTACCTGGCTGCCAGTCCTCGGTTCATGCAAAATCTTAAGGTCCTCGGTCTGGACCAAGGCACCAAACCGCCCAATAATTCATTAATCGATAACTAAAACTTGAAATGTAACTCTTCTTACTGGCCGATTGCATCAACGTAGATTCTTATTCTGTGTTCTAGTGTGCTGCTTGTACTGTGTCTGCATACCGCATCACGCGACAAGGGCTTGCAGACGATAAATGTAACCGTTTCAGAGAGAAAAGCGACCAATGTGACGATCTGGCGTTATGTCGATTCGATAGTAAATGACGGAAACGGGAGATTTTCTTAGGTTTTTACTACATATTAACACTTTACACAATTTCTCGTGTTACCTGGCTGCCAGTCCTCGATTCATGCAAAATCTTAAGGTCCTCGGTCTGGTCCAAGGCACCAAACCGCCCAATAATTCATTAATCGATAACTAAAACTTGAAATGTTGCTCTTCTGACTGGCCGATTGCATCAACGTAGATTCTTATTCTGTGTTCTAGTGTGCTGCTTGTACTGTGTCTGCATACCGCATCACGCGACAAGGGCTTGCAGACGATAAATGTAACCGTTTCAAAGAGAAAAGCGACCACTGTGACGATCTGGCGTTGTGTCGATTCGATAGTAAATTACGGAAACTGGAGATTTTCTTGGGTTTTTACTACATATTAACACTTTACACAATTTCTCGTGTTACCTGGCAGCCAGTCCTCGGTTCATGCAAAATCGTAAGGTCCTCGGTCTGGTCCAAGGCACCAAACCGCCCAATAATTCATTAATCGATAACTAAAACTTGAAATGTAGCTCTTCTTACTGGTGATTGCATCAACGTAGCTTCTTATTCTGTGTTCTAGCGTGCTGCTTGTACTGTGTCTGCATACCGCATCACGCGACAAGGGCTTGCAGACGATAAATGTAACCGTTTCAGAGAGAAAAGCGACCACTGTGACGAACTGGCGTTATGTCGATTCGATAGTAAATGACGGAAACGGGAGATTTTCTTAGGTTTTTACTACATATTAACACTTTACACAATTTCTCGTGTTACCTGGCTGCCAGTCCTCGGTTCATGCAAAATCTTAAGGTCCTCGGTCTGGTCCAAGGCACCAAACCGCCCAATAATTCATTAATCGATAACTAAACCTGAAATGTAGCTCTTCTTACTGGGCGATTGCATCAACTTAGATGCTTCTTCAGTGTTCTACTATGCCGCTTGTAGTGACTCTGCATACCGCATCACGCGACAAGGACTTGCAGACGATAAATGTAACCGTTTCAGAGAGAAAAGCGACCACTGTGACGATCTGGCGTTATGTCGATTCGATAGTAAAAGACGGAAACGGGAGATTTTCTTAGGTTTTTACTACATATTAACACTTTACACAATTTCTCGTGTTACCTGGCTGCCAGTCCTCGGTTCATGCAAAATCTTAAGGTCCTCGGTCTGGTCCAAGGCACCAAACCGCCCAATAATTCATTAATCGATAACTAAAACTTGAAATGTAGCTCTTCTTCCTGGCCGATTGCATCAACGTAGATTCTTATTCTGTGTTCTAGTGTGCTGCTTGTACTGTGTCTGCATACCGCATCACGCGACAAGGGCTTGCAGACGATAAATGTAACCGTTTCAGAGAGAAAAGCGACCAATGTGACGATCTGGCGTTATGTCGATTTGATAGTAAATGACGGAAACGGGAGATTTTCTTAGGTTTTTACTACATATTAACACTTTACACAATTTCTCGTGTTACCTGGCTGCCAGTCCGCGGTTCATGCAAAATCTTAAGGTCCTCGGTCTGGTCCAAGGCACCAGACCGCCCAATAATTCATTAATCGATAACTAAAACTTGAAATGTTGCTCTTCTTACTGGGCGATTGCATAAACTTAGATGCTTCTTCAGTGTTCTACTATGCCGCTAGTAGTGACTCTGCATACCGCATCACGCGACAAGGGCTTGCAGACGATAAATGTAACCGTTTCAGAGAGAAAAGCGACCACTGTGACGATCTGGCGTTATGTCGATTCGATAGTAAATGACGGAAACGGGAGATTTTCTTAGGTTTTTACTACATATTAACACTTTACACAATTTCTCGTGTTACGTGGCTGCCAGTCCTCGGTTCATGCAAAATCTTAAGGTCCTCGGTCTGGTCCAAGGCACCAAACCGCCCAATAATTCATTAATCGATAACTAAAACTTGAAATGTAGCTCTTCTTCCTGGCCGATTGCATCAACGTAGATTCTTATTCTGTGTTCTAGTGTGCTGCTTGTACTGTGTCTGCATACCGCATCACGCGACAAGGGCTTGCAGACGATAAAGGTAACCGTTTCAGAGAGAAAAGCGACCACTGTGACGATCTGGCGTTATGTCGATTCGATAGTAAATGACGGAAACGGGAGATTTTCTTAGGTTTTTACTACATATTAACACTTTACACAATTTCTCGTGTTACCTGGCTGCCAGTCCTCAGTTCATGCAAAATCTTAAGGTCCTCGGTCTAGTAAAAGGCACCAAACCGCCCAATAATTCATTAATCGATAACTAAAACTTGAAATGTAGCTCTTCTTACTGTGCGATTGCATAAACTTAGATGCTTCTTCAGTGTTCTACTATGCCGCTTGTAGTGACTCTGCATACCGCATCACGCGACAAGGGCTTGCAGACGATAAATGTAACCGTTTCAGAGAGAAAAGCGACCAATGTGACGATCTGGCGTTATGTCGATTCGATAGTAAATGACGGAAACGGGAGATTTTCTTAGGATTTTACTACATATTAACACTTTACACAATTTCTCGTGTTACCTGGCTGCCAGTCCTCGGTTCATGCAAAATCTTAAGCTCCTCGGTCTGGTCCAAGGCACCAAACCGCCCAATAATTCATTAATCGATAACTAAAACTTGAAATGTAGCTCTTCTTACTGGCCGATTGCATCATCGTAGATTCTTATTCTGTGTTCTAGTGTGCTGCTTGTACTGTGTCTGCATACCGCATCACGCGACAAGGGCTTGCAGACGATAAATGTAACCGTTTCAGAGAGAAAAGCGACCAATGTGACGATCTGGCGTTATGTCGATTCGATAGTAAATGACGGAAACGGGAGATTTTCTTAGGTTTTTACTACATATTAACACTTTACACAATTTCTCGTGTTACCTGGCTGCCAGTCCTCGGTTCATGCAAAATCTTAAGGTCCTCGGTCTGGTCCAAGGCACCAAACCGCCCAATAATTCATTAATCGATAACTAAAACTTGAAATGTAGCTCTTCTTACTGGGCGATTGCATAAACTTTGATGCTTCTTCAGTGTTCTACTATACCGCTTGTAGTGACTCTGCATACCGCATCACGCGACAAGGGCTTGCAGACGATAAATGTAACCGTTTCAGAGAGAAAAGCGACCACTGTGACGATCTGGCGTTATGTCGATTCGATAGTAAATGACGGAAACGGGAGATTTTCTTGGGTTTTTACTACATATTAACACTTTACACAATTTCTCGTGTTACCTGGCTGCCAGTCCTCGGTTCATGCAAAATCTTAAGGTCCTCGGTCTGGTCCAAGGCACCAAACCGCCCAATAATTCATTAATCGATAACTAAAACTTGAAATGTAGCTCTTCTTACTGGGCGATTGCATAAACTTAGATGCTTCTTCAGTGTTCTACTATGCCGCTTGTAGTGACTCTGCATACCGCATCACGCGACAAGGGCTTGCAGACGATAAATGTAACCGTTTCAGAGAGAAAAGCGACCACTGTGACGATCTGGCGTTATGTCGATTCGATAGTAAATGACGGAAACGGGAGATTTTCTTAGGTTTTTACTACATATTAACACTTTACACAATTTCTCGTGTTACCTGGCTGCCAGTCCTCGGTTCATGCAAAATCTTAAGGTCCTCGGTCTGGACCAAGGCACCAAACCGCCCAATAATTCATTAATCGATAACTAAAACTTGAAATGTAGCTCTTCTTACTGGCCGATTGCATCAACGTAGATTCTTATTCTGTGTTCTAGTGTGCTGCTTGTACTGTGTCTGCATACCGCATCACGCGACAAGGGCTTGCAGACGATAAATGTAACCGTTTCAGAGAGAAAAGCGACCAATGTGACGATCTGGCGTTATGTCGATTCGATAGTAAATGACGGAAACGGGAGATTTTCTTAGGTTTTTACTACATATTAACACTTTACACAATTTCTCGTGTTACCTGGCTGCCAGTCCTCGGTTCATGCAAAATCTTAAGGTCCTCGGTCTGGTCCAAGGCACCAAACCGCCCAATAATTCATTAATCGATAACTAAAACTTGAAATGTTGCTCTTCTGACTGGCCGATTGCATCAACGTAGATTCTTATTCTGTGTTCTAGTGTGCTGCTTGTACTGTGTCTGCATACCGCATCACGCGACAAGGGCTTGCAGACGATAAATGTAACCGTTTCAGAGAGAAAAGCGACCACTGTGACGATCTGGCGTTGTGTCGATTCGATAGTAAATTACGGAAACTGGAGATTTTCTTAGGTTTTTACTACATATTAACACTTTACACAATTTCTCGTGTTACCTGGCAGCCAGTCCTCGGTTCATGCAAAATCTTAAGGTCCTCGGTCTGGTCCAAGGCACCAAACCGCCCAATAATTCATTAATCGATAACTAAAACTTGAAATGTAGCTCTTCTTACTGGTGATTGCATCAACGTAGCTTCTTATTCTGTGTTCTAGCGTGCTGCTTGTACTGTGTCTGCATACCGCATCACGCGACAAGGGCTTGCAGACGATAAATGTAACCGTTTCAGAGAGAAAAGCGACCACTGTGACGAACTGGCGTTATGTCGATTCGATAGTAAATGACGGAAACGGGAGATTTTCTTAGGTTTTTACTACATATTAACACTTTACACAATTTCTCGTGTTACCTGGCTGCCAGTCCTCGGTTCATGCAAAATCTTAAGGTCCTCGGTCTGGTCCAAGGCACCAAACCGCCCAATAATTCATTAATCGATAACTAAACCTGAAATGTAGCTCTTCTTACTGGGCGATTGCATCAACTTAGATGCTTCTTCAGTGTTCTACTATGCCGCTTGTAGTGACTCTGCATACCGCATCACGCGACAAGGACTTGCAGACGATAAATGTAACCGTTTCAGAGAGAAAAGCGACCACTGTGACGATCTGGCGTTATGTCGATTCGATAGTAAAAGACGGAAACGGGAGATTTTCTTAGGTTTTTACTACATATTAACACTTTACACAATTTCTCGTGTTACCTGGCTGCCAGTCCTCGGTTCATGCAAAATCTTAAGGTCCTCGGTCTGGTCCAAGGCACCAAACCGCCCAATAATTCATTAATCGATAACTAAAACTTGAAATGTAGCTCTTCTTCCTGGCCGATTGCATCAACGTAGATTCTTATTCTGTGTTCTAGTGTGCTGCTTGTACTGTGTCTGCATACCGCATCACGCGACAAGGGCTTGCAGACGATAAATGTAACCGTTTCAGAGAGAAAAGCGACCAATGTGACGATCTGGCGTTATGTCGATTCGATAGTAAATGACGGAAACGGGAGATTTTCTTAGGTTTTTACTACATATTAACACTTTACACAATTTCTCGTGTTACCTGGCTGCCAGTCCGCGGTTCATGCAAAATCTTAAGGTCCTCGGTCTGGTCCAAGGCACCAGACCGCCCAATAATTCATTAATCGATAACTAAAACTTGAAATGTTGCTCTTCTTACTGGGCGATTGCATAAACTTAGATGCTTCTTCAGTGTTCTACTATGCCGCTAGTAGTGACTCTGCATACCGCATCACGCGACAAGGGCTTGCAGACGATAAATGTAACCGTTTCAGAGAGAAAAGCGACCACTGTGACGATCTGGCGTTATGTCGATTCGATAGTAAATGACGGAAACGGGAGATTTTCTTAGGTTTTTACTACATATTAACACTTTACACAATTTCTCGTGTTACGTGGCTGCCAGTCCTCGGTTCATGCAAAATCTTAAGGTCCTCGGTCTGGTCCAAGGCACCAAACCGCCCAATAATTCATTAATCGATAACTAAAACTTGAAATGTAGCTCTTCTTCCTGGCCGATTGCATCAACGTAGATTCTTATTCTGTGTTCTAGTGTGCTGCTTGTACTGTGTCTGCATACCGCATCACGCGACAAGTGCTTGCAGACGATAAAGGTAACCGTTTCAGAGAGAAAAGCGACCACTGTGACGATCTGGCGTTATGTCGATTCGATAGTAAATGACGGAAACGGGAGATTTTCTTAGGTTTTTACTACATATTAACACTTTACACAATTTCTCGTGTTACCTGGCTGCCAGTCCTCAGTTCATGCAAAATCTTAAGGTCCTCGGTCTAGTAAAAGGCACCAAACCGCCCAATAATTCATTAATCGATAACTAAAACTTGAAATGTAGCTCTTCTTACTGTGCGATTGCATAAACTTAGATGCTTCTTCAGTGTTCTACTATGCCGCTTGTAGTGACTCTGCATACCGCATCACGCGACAAGGGCTTGCAGACGATAAATGTAACCGTTTCAGAGAGAAAAGCGACCAATGTGACGATCTGGCGTTATGTCGATTCGATAGTAAATGACGGAAACGGGAGATTTTCTTAGGATTTTACTACATATTAACACTTTACACAATTTCTCGTGTTACCTGGCTGCCAGTCCTCGGTTCATGCAAAATCTTAAGCTCCTCGGTCTGGTCCAAGGCACCAAACCGCCCAATAATTCATTAATCGATAACTAAAACTTGAAATGTAGCTCTTCTTACTGGCCGATTGCATCATCGTAGATTCTTATTCTGTGTTCTAGTGTGCTGCTTGTACTGTGTCTGCATACCGCATCACGCGACAAGGGCTTGCAGACGATAAATGTAACCGTTTCAGAGAGAAAAGCGACCAATGTGACGATCTGGCGTTATGTCGATTCGATAGTAAATGACGGAAACGGGAGATTTTCTTAGGTTTTTACTACATATTAACACTTTACACAATTTCTCGTGTTACCTGGCTGCCAGTCCTCGGTTCATGCAAAATCTTAAGGTCCTCGGTCTGGTCCAAGGCACCAAACCGCCCAATAATTCATTAATCGATAACTAAAACTTGAAATGTAGCTCTTCTTACTGGGCGATTGCATAAACTTTGATGCTTCTTCAGTGTTCTACTATACCGCTTGTAGTGACTCTGCATACCGCATCACGCGACAAGGGCTTGCAGACGATAAATGTAACCGTTTCAGAGAGAAAAGCGACCACTGTGACGATCTGGCGTTATGTCGATTCGATAGTAAATGA
Organism: Schistocerca cancellata; assembly: GCF_023864275.1. Taxonomy (NCBI): domain Eukaryota; kingdom Metazoa; phylum Arthropoda; class Insecta; order Orthoptera; family Acrididae; genus Schistocerca; species Schistocerca cancellata. Next base: position 5,953,592 of record NW_026047150.1, read on the forward strand.
CGGAAACGGGAGATTTTCTTGGGTTTTTACTACATATTAACACTTTACACAATTTCTCGTGTTACCTGGCTGCCAGTCCTCGGTTCATGCAAAATCTTAAGGTCCTCGGTCTGGTACAAGGCACCAAACCGCCCAATAATTCATTAATCCTATAACTAAAACTTGAAATGTAGCTCTTCTTACTGGGCGATTGCATAAACTTAGTTGCTTCTTCAGTGTTCTACTATGCCGCTTGTAGTGACTCTGCATACCGCATCACGCGACAAGGGCTTGCAGACGATAAATGTAACCGTTTCAGAGAGAAAAGCGACCACTGTGACGATCTGGCGTTATGTCGATTCGATAGTAAATGACGGAAACGGGAGATTTTCTTAGGTTTTTACTACATATTAACACTTTACACAATTTCTCGTGTTACCTGGCTGCCAGTCCTCGGTTCATGCAAAATCTTAAGGTCCTCGGTCTGGACCAAGGCACCAAACCGCCCAATAATTCATTAATCGATAACTAAAACTTGAAATGTAGCTCTTCTTACTGGCCGATTGCATCAACGTAGATTCTTATTCTGTGTTCTAGTGTGCTGCTTGTACTGTGTCTGCATACCGCATCACGCGACAAGGGCTTGCAGACGATAAATGTAACCGTTTCAGAGAGAAAAGCGACCAATGTGACGATCTGGCGTTATGTCGATTCGATAGTAAATGACGGAAACGGGAGATTTTCTTAGGTTTTTACTACATATTAACACTTTACACAATTTCTCGTGTTACCTGGCTGCCAGTCCTCGGTTCATGCAAAATCTTAAGGTCCTCGGTCTGGTCCAAGGCACCAAACCGCCCAATAATTCATTAATCGATAACTAAAACTTGAAATGTTGCTCTTCTGACTGGCCGATTGCATCAACGTAGATTCTTATTCTGTGTTCTAGTGTGCTGCTTGTACTGTGTCTGCATACCGCATCACGCGACAAGGGCTTGCAGACGATAAATGTAACCGTTTCAGAGAGAAAAGCGACCACTGTGACGATCAGGCGTTATGTCGATTCGATAGTAAATTACGGAAACTGGAGATTTTCTTGGGTTTTTACTACATATTAACACTTTACACAATTTCTCGTGTTACCTGGCAGCCAGTCCTCGGTTCATGCAAAATCTTAAGGTCCTCGGTCTGGTCCAAGGCACCAAACCGCCCAATAATTCATTAATCGATAACTAAAACTTGAAATGTAGCTCTTCTTACTGGTGATTGCATCAACGTAGCTTCTTATTCTGTGTTCTAGCGTGCTGCTTGTTCTGTGTCTGCATACCGCATCACGCGACAAGGGCTTGCAGACGATAAATGTAACCGTTTCAGAGAGAAAAGCGACCACTGTGACGAACTGGCGTTATGTCGATTCGATAGTAAATGACGGAAACGGGAGATTTTCTTAGGTTTTTACTACATATTAACACTTTACACAATTTCTCGTGTTACCTGGCTGCCAGTCCTCGGTTCATGCAAAATCTTAAGGTCCTCGGTCTGGTCCAAGGCACCAAACCGCCCAATAATTCATTAATCGATAACTAAAACTTGAAATGTAGCTCTTCTTACTGGGCGATTGCATAAACTTAGATGCTCCTTCAGTGTTCTACTATGCCGCTTGTAGTGACTCTGCATACCGCATCACGCGACAAGGGCTTGCAGACGATAAATGTAACCGTTTCAGAGAGAAAAGCGACCACTGTGACGATCTGGCGTTATGTCGATTCGATAGTAAATGACGGAAACGGGAGATTTTCTTAGGTTTTTACTACATATTAACACTTTACACAATTTCTCGTGTTACCTGGCTGCCAGTCCTCGGTTCATGCAAAATCTTAAGGTCCTCGGTCTGGTCCAAGGCACCAAACCGCCCAATAATTCATTAATCGATAACTAAAACTTGAAATGTAGCTCTTCTTACTGGGCGATTGCATAAACTTAGATGCTTCTTCAGTGTTCTACTATGCCGCTTGTAGTGACTCTGCATACCGCATCACGCGACAAGGGCTTGCAGACGATAAATGTAACCGTTTCAGAGAGAAAAGCGACCACTGTGACGATCTGGCGTTATGTCGATTCGATAGTAAATGACGGAAACGGGAGATTTTCTTAGGTTTTTACTACATATTAACACTTTACACAATTTCTCGTGTTACCTGGCTGCCAGTCCTCGGTTCATGCAAAATCTTAAGGTCCTCGGTCTGGTCCAAAGCACCAAACCGCCCAATAATTCATTAATCGATAACTAAAACTTGAAATGTAGCTCTTCTTACTGGCCGATTGCATCAACGTAGATTCTTATTCTGTGTTCTAGTGTGCTGTTTGTACTGTGTCTGCATACCGCCTCACGCGACAAGGGCTTGCAGACGATAAATGTAACCGTTTCAGAGAGAAAAGCGACCAATGTGACGATCTGGCGTTATGTCGATTCGATAGTAAATGACGGAAACGGGAGATTTTCTTAGGTTTTTACTACATATTAACACTTTACACAATTTCTCGTGTTACCTGGCTGCCAGTCCGCGGTTCATGCAAAATCTTAAGGCCCTCGGTCTGGTCCAAGGCACCAGACCGCCCAATAATTCATTAATCGATAACTAAAACTTGAAATGTTGCTCTTCTTACTGGGCGATTGCATAAACTTAGATGCTTCTTCAGTGTTCTACTATGCCGCTAGTAGTGACTCTGCATACCGCATCACGCGACAAGGGCTTGCAGACGATAAATGTAACCGTTTCAGAGAGAAAAGCGACCACTGTGACGATCTGGCGTTATGTCGATTCGATAGTAAATGACGGAAACGGGAGATTTTCTTAGGTTTTTACTACATATTAACATTTTACACAATTTCTCGTGTTACGTGGCTGCCAGTCCTCGGTTCATGCAAAATCTTAAGGTCCTCGGTCTGGTCCAAGGCACCAAACCGCCCAATAATTCATTAATCGATAACTAAAACTTGAAATGTAGCTCTTCTTCCTGGCCGATTGCATGAACGTAGATTTTTATTCTGTGTTCTAGTGTGCTGCTTGTACTGTGTCTGCATACCGCATCACGCGACAAGGGCTTGCAGACGATAAAGGTAACCGTTTCAGAGAGAAAAGCGACCACTGTGACGATCTGGCGTTATGTCGATTCGATAGTAAATGACGGAAACGGGAGATTTTCTTAGGTTTTTACTACATATTAACACTTTACACAATTTCTCGTGTTACCTGGCTGCCAGTCCTCAGTTCATGCAAAATCTTAAGGTCCTCGGTCTAGTAAAAGGCACCAAACCGCCCAATAATTCATTAATCGATAACTAAAACTTGAAATGTAGCTCTTCTTACTGTGCGATTGCATAAACTTAGATGCTTCTTCAGTGTTCTACTATGCCGCTTGTAGTGACTCTGCATACCGCATCACGCGACAAGGGCTTGCAGACGATAAATGTAACCGTTTCAGAGAGAAAAGCGACCTCTGTGACGATCTGGCGTTATGTCGATTCGATAGTAAATGACGGAAACGGGAGATTTTCTTTGGTTTTTACTACATATTAACACTTTACCCAATTTCTCGTGTTACGTGGCTGCCAGTCCTCGGTTCATGCAAAATCTTAAGGTCCTCGGTCTGGTCCAAGGCACCAAACCGCCCAATAATTCATTAATCGATAACTAAAACTTGAAATGTAGCTCTTCTTCCTGGCCGATTGCATGAACGTAGATTTTTATTCTGTGTTCTAGTGTGCTGCTTGTACTGTGTCTGCATACCGCATCACGCGACAAGGGCTTGCAGACGATAAAGGTAACCGTTTCAGAGAGAAAAGCGACCACTGTGACGATCTGGCGTTATGTCGATTCGATAGTAAATGACGGAAACGGGAGATTTTCTTAGGTTTTTACTACATATTAACACTTTACACAATTTCTCGTGTTACCTGGCTGCCAGTCCTCAGTTCATGCAAAATCTTAATTCCTCGGTCTAGTAAAAGGCACCAAACCGCCCAATAATTCATTAATCGATAACTAAAACTTGAAATGTAGCTCTTCTTACTGTGCGATTGCATAAACTTAGATGCTTCTTCAGTGTTCTACTATGCCGCTTGTAGTGACTCTGCATACCGCATCACGCGACAAGGGCTTGCAGACGATAAATGTAACCGTTTCAGAGAGAAAAGCGACCTCTGTGACGATCTGGCGTTATGTCGATTCGATAGTAAATGACGGAAACGGGAGATTTTCTTTGGTTTTTACTACATATTAACACTTTACCCAATTTCTCGTGTTACGTGGCTGCCAGTCCTCGGTTCATGCAAAATCTTAAGGTCCTCGGTCTGGTCCAAGGCACCAAACCGCCCAATAATTCATTAATCGATAACTAAAACTTGAGATGTAGCTCTTCTTCCTGGCCGATTGCATCAACGTAGATTCTTATTCTGTGTTCTAGTGTGCTGCTTGTACTGTGTCAGCATACCGCATCACGCGACAAGGGCTTGCAGACGATAAATGTAACCGTTTCAGAGAGAAAAGCGACCAATGTGACGATCTGGCGTTATGTCGATTCGATAGTAAATGACGGAAACGGGAGATTTTCTTAGGTTTTTACTACATATTAACACTTTACACAATTTCTCGTGTTACCTGGCTGCCAGTCCTCGGTTCATGCAAAATCTTAAGGTCCTCGGTCTGTTCCAAGGCACCAAACCGCCCAATAATTCATTAATCGATAACTAAAACTTGAAATGTAGCTCTTCTGACTGGCCGATTGCATCAACGTAGATTCTTATTCTGTGTTCTAGTGTGCTGCTTGTACTGTGTCTGCATACCGCATCACGCAACAAGGGCTTGCAGACGATAAATGTAACCGTTTCAGAGAGAAAAGCGACCACTGTGACGATCTGGCGTTATGTCGATTCGATAGTAAATGACGGAAACGGGAAATTTTCTTAGGTTTCTACTACATATTAACACTTTACACAATTTCTCGTGTTACCTGGCTGCCAGTCCTCGGTTCATGCAAAATCTTAAGGTCCTCGGTCTGGTCCAAGGCACCAAACCGCCCAATAATTCATTAATCGATAACTAAAACTTGAAATGTAGCTCTTCTTACTGGGCGATTGCATAAACTTAGATGCTTCTTCAGTGTTCCACTATGCCGCTTGTAGTGACTCTGCATACCGCATCACGTGACAAGGGCTTGCAGACGATAAATGTAACCGTTTCAGAGAGAAAAGAGACCAATGTGACGATCTGGCGTTATGTCGATTCGATAGTAAATGACGGAAACGGGAGATTTTCTTAGGATTTTACTACATATTAACACTTTACACAATTTCTCGTGTTACCTGGCTGCCAGTCCTCGGTTCATGCCAAATCTTAAGCTCCTCGGTCTGGTCCAAGGCACCAAACCGCCCAATAATTCATTAATCGATAACTAAAACTTGAAATGTAGCTCTTCTTACTGGCCGATTGCATCATCGTAGATTCTTATTCTGTGTTCTAGTGTGCTGCTTGTACTGTGTCTGCATACCGCATCACGCGACAAGGGCTTGCAGACGATAAATGTAACCGTTTCAGAGAGAAAAGCGACCAATGTGACGATCTGGCGTTATGTCGATTCGATAGTAAATGACGGAAACGGGAGATTTTCTTAGGTTTTTACTACATATTAACACTTTACACAATTTCTCGTGTTACCTGGCTGCCAGTCCTCGGTTCATGCAAAATCTTAAGGTCCTCGGTCTGGTCCAAGGCACCAAACCGCCCAATAATTCATTAATCGATAACTAAAACTTGAAATGTAGCTCTTCTTACTGGGCGATTGCATAAACTTTGATGCTTCTTCAGTGTTCTACTATGCCGCTTGTAGTGACTCTGCATACCGCATCACGCGACAAGGGCTTGCAGACGATAAATGTAACCGTTTCAGAGAGAAAAGCGACCACTGTGACGATCTGGCGTTATGTCGATTCGATAGTAAATGACGGAAACGGGAGATTTTCTTAGGTTTTTACTACATATTAACACTTTACACAATTTCTCGTGTTACCTGGCTGCCAGTCCTCGGTTCATGCAAAATCTTAAGGTCCTCGGTCTGGTCCAAGGCACAAAACCGCCCAATAATTCATTAATCGATAACTAAAACTTGAAATGTAGCTCTTCTTACTGGGCGATTGCATAAACTTAGTTGCTTCTTCAGTGTTCTACTATGCCGCTTGTAGTGACTCTGCATACCGCATCACGCGACAAGGGCTTGCAGACGATAAATGTAACCGTTTCAGAGAGAAAAGCGACCACTGTGACGATCTGGCGTTATGTCGATTCGATAGTAAATGACGGAAACGGGAGATTTTCTTAGGTTTTTACTACATATTAACACTTTACACAATTTCTCGTGTTACCTGGCTGCCAGTCCTCGGTTCATGCAAAATCTTAAGGTCCTCGGTCTGGACCAAGGCACCAAACCGCCCAATAATTCATTAATCGATAACTAAAACTTGAAATGTAGCTCTTCTTACTGGCCGATTGCATCAACGTAGATTCTTATTCTGTGTTCTAGTGTGCTGCTTGTACTGTGTCTGCATACCGCATCACGCGACAAGGGCTTGCAGACGATAAATGTAACCGTTTCAGAGAGAAAAGCGACCAATGTGACGATCTGGCGTTATGTCGATTCGATAGTAAATGACGGAAACGGGAGATTTTCTTAGGTTTTTACTACATATTAACACTTTACACAATTTCTCGTGTTACCTGGCTGCCAGTCCTCGGTTCATGCAAAATCTTAAGGTCCTCGGTCTGGTCCAAGGCACCAAACCGCCCAATAATTCATTATTCGATAAGTAAAACTTGAAATGTAGCTCTTCTTACTGGCCGATTGCATCAACGTAGATTCTTATTCTGTGTTCTAGTGTGCTGCTTGTACTGTGTCTGCATACCGCATCACGCGACAAGGGCTTGCAGACGATAAATGTAACCGTTTCAGAGAGAAAAGCTACCAATGTGACGATCTGGCGTTATGTCGATTCGATAGTAAATGAAGGAAACGGGAGATTTTCTTAGGTATTTACTACATATTAACACTTTACACAATTTCTCGTGTTACCTGGCTGCCAGTCCTCGGTTCATGCAAAATCTTAAGGTTCTCGGTCTGGTCCAAGGCACCAAACCGCCCAATAATTCATTAATCGATAACTAAAACTTGAAATGTAGCTCTTCTTACTGGGCGATTGCATAAACTTAGATGCTTCTTCAGTGTTCTACTATGCCGCTTGTAGTGACTCTGCATACCGCATCACGCGACAAGGGCTTGCAGACGATAAATGTAACCGTTTCAGAGAGAAAAGCGACCACTGTGACGATCTGGCGTTATGTCGATTCGATAGTAAATGACGGAAACGGGCGATTTTCTTAGGTTTTTACTACATATTAACACTTTACACAATTTCTCGTGTTACCTGGCTGCCAGTCCTCGGTTCATGCAAAATCTTAAGGTCCTCGGTCTGGTCCAAGGCACCAAACCGCTCAATAATTCATTAATCGATAACTAAAACTTGAAATGTAGCTCTTCTTCCTGGCCGATTGCATCAACGTAGATTCTTATTCTGTGTTCTAGTGTGCTGCTTGTACTGTGTCTGCATACCGCATCACGCGACAAGGGCTTGCAGACGATAAATGTAACCGTTTCAGAGAGAAAAGCGACCACTGTGACGATCTGGCGTTATGTCGATTCGATAGTAAATGACGGAAACGGGGGATTTTCTTAGGTTTTTACTACATATTAACACTTTACACAATTTCTCGTGTTACCTGGCTGCCAGTCCTCGGTTCATGCAAAATCTTAAGGTCCTCGGTCTGGTCCAAGGCACCAAACCGCCCAATAATTCATTAATCGATAACTAAAACTTGAAATGTAGCTCTTCTTACTGGGCGATTGCATAAACTTAGATGCTTCTTCAGTGTTCTACTATGCCGCTTGTAGTGACTCTGCATACCGCATCACGCGACAAGGGCTTGCAGACGATAAATGTAACCGTTTCAGAGAGAAAAGCGACCACTGTGACGATCTGGCGTTATGTCGATTCGATAGCAAATGACGGAAACGGGAGATTTTCTTAGGTTTTTACTACATATTAACACTTTACACAATTTCTCGTGTTACCTGGCTGCCAGTCCTCGGTTCATGCAAAATCTTAAGGTCCTCGGTCTGGTCCAAGGCACCAAACCGCCCAATAATTCATTAATCGATAACTAAAACTTGAAATGTAGCTCTTCTTACTGGCCGATTGCATCAACGTAGATTCTTATTCTGTGTTCTAGTGTGCTGCTTGTACTGTGTCTGCATACCGCATCACGCGACAAGGGCTTGCAGACGATAAATGTAACCGTTTCAGAGAGAAAAGCGACCAATGTGACGATCTGGCGTTATGTCGATTCGATAGTAAATGACGGAAACGGGAGATTTTCTTAGGTTTTTACTACATATTAACACTTTACACAATTTCTCGTGTTACCTGGCTGCCAGTCCGCGGTTCAGGCAAAATCTTAAGGTCCTCGGTCTGGTCCAAGGCACCAGACCGCCCAATAATTCATTAATCGATAACTAAAACTTGAAATGTAGCTCTTCTTACTGGGCGATTGCATAAACTTAGATGCTTCTTCAGTGTTCTACTATGCCGCTAGTAGTGACACTGCATACCGCATCACGCGACAAGGGCTTGCAGACGATAAATGTAACCGTTTCAGAGAGAAAAGCGACCACTGTGACGATCTGGCGTTATGTCGATTCGATAGTAAATGACGGAAACGGGAGATTTTCTTAGGTTTTTACTACATATTAACACTTTACACAATTTCTCGTGTTACGTGGCTGCCAGTCCTCGGTTCATGCAAAATCTTAAGGTCCTCGGTCTGGTCCAAGGCACCAAACCGCCCAATAATTCATTAATCGATAACTAAAACTTGAAATGTAGCTCTTCTTCCTGGCCGATTGCATGAACGTAGATTCTTATTCTGTGTTCTAGTGTGCTGCTTGTACTGTGTCTGCATACCGCATCACGCGACAAGGGCTTGCAGACGTTAAAGGTAACCGTTTCAGAGAGAAAAGCGACCACTGTGACGATCTGGCGTTATGTCGATTCGATAGTAAATGACGGAAACGGGAGATTTTCTTAGGTTTTTACTACATATTAACACTTTACACAATTTCTCGTGTTACCTGGCTGCCAGTCCTCAGTTCATGCAAAATCTTAAGGTCCTCGGTCTAGTAAAAGGCACCAAACCGCCCAATAATTCATTAATCGATAACTAAAACTTGAAATGTAGCTCTTCTTACTGTGCGATTGCATAAACTTAGATGCTTCTTCAGTGTTCTACTATGCCGCTTGTAGTGACTCTGCATACCGCATCACGCGACAAGGGCTTGCAGACGATAAATGTAACCGTTTCAGAGAGAAAAGCGACCTCTGTGACGATCTGGCGTTATGTCGATTCGATATTAAATGACGGAAACGGGAGATTTTCTTAGGTTTTTACTACATATTAACACATTACACAATTTCTCGTGTTACCTGGCTGCCAGTCCTCGGTTCATGCAAAATCTTAAGGTCCTCGGTCTGGTCCAAGGCACCAAACCGCCCAATAATTCATTAATCGATAACTAAAACTTGAGATGTAGCTCTTCTTCCTGGCCGATTGCATCAACGTAGATTCTTATTCTGTGTTCTAGTGTGCTGCTTGTACTGTGTCAGCATACCGCATCACGCGACAAGGGCTTGCAGACGATAAATGTAACCGTTTCAGAGAGAAAAGCGACCAATGTGACGATCTGGCGTTATGTCGATTCGATAGTAAATGACGGAAACGGGAGATTTTCTTAGGTTTTTACTACATATTAACACTTTACACAATTTCTCGTGTTACCTGGCTGCCAGTCCTCGGTTCATGCAAAATCTTAAGGTCCTCGGTCTGTTCCAAGGCACCAAACCGCCCAATAATTCATTAATCGATAACTAAAACTTGAAATGTAGCTCTTCTGACTGGCCGATTGCATCAACGTAGATTCTTATTCTGTGTTCTAGTGTGCTGCTTGTACTGTGTCTGCATACCGCATCACGCAACAAGGGCTTGCAGACGATAAATGTAACCGTTTCAGAGAGAAAAGCGACCACTGTGACGATCTGGCGTTATGTCGATTCGATAGTAAATGACGGAAACGGGAAATTTTCTTAGGTTTCTACTACATATTAACACTTTACACAATTTCTCGTGTTACCTGGCTGCCAGTCCTCGGTTCATGCAAAATCTTAAGGTCCTCGGTCTGGTCCAAGGCACCAAACCGCCCAATAATTCATTAATCGATAACTAAAACTTGAAATGTAGCTCTTCTTACTGGGCGATTGCATAAACTTAGATGCTTCTTCAGTGTTCCACTATGCCGCTTGTAGTGACTTTGCATACCGCATCACGCGACAAGGGCTTGCAGACGATAAATGTAACCGTTTCAGAGAGAAAAGCGACCAATGTGACGATCTGGCGTTATGTCGATTCGATAGTAAATGACGGAAACGGGAGATTTTCTTAGGATTTTACTACATATTAACACTTTACACAATTTCTCGTGTTACCTGGCTGCCAGTCCTCGGTTCATGCAAAATCTTAAGCTCCTCGGTCTGGCCCAAGGCACCAAACCGCCCAATAATTCATTAATCGATAACTAAAACTTGAAATGTAGCTCTTCTTACTGGCCGATTGCATCATCGTAGATTCTTATTCTGTGTTCTAGTGTGCTGCTTGTACTGTGTCTACATACCGCATCACGCGACAAGGGCTTGCAGACGATAAATGTAACCGTTTCAGAGAGAAAAGCGACCAATGTGACGATCTGGCGTTATGTCGATTCGATAGTAAATGACGGAAACGGGAGATTTTCTTAGGTTTTTACTACATATTAACACTTTACACAATTTCTCGTGTTACCTGGCTGCCAGTCCTCGGTTCATGCAAAATCTTAAGGTCCTCGGTCTGGTCCAAGGCACCAAACCGCCCAATAATTCATTAATCGATAACTAAAACTTGAAATGTAGCTCTTCTTACTGGCCGATTGCATCAACGTAGATTCTTATTCTGTGTTCTAGTGTGCTGCTTGTACTGTGTCTGCATACCGCATCACGCGACAAGGGCTTGCAGACGATAAATGTAACCGTTTCAGAGAGAAAAGCGACCAATGTGACGATCTGGCGTTATGTCGATTCGATAGTAAATGACGGAAACGGGAGATTTTCTTAGGTTTTTACTACATATTAACACTTTACACAATTTCTCGTGTTACCTGGCTGCCAGTCCTCGGTTCATGCAAAATCTTAAGGTCCTCGGTCTGGTCCAAGGCACCAAACCGCCCAATAATTCATTAATCGATAACTAAAACTTGAAATGTAGCTCTTCTTACTGGGCGATTGCATAAACTTAGATGCTTCTTCAGTGTTCTACTATGCCGCTTGTAGTGACTCTGCATACCGCATCACGCGACAAGGGCTTGCAGACGATAAATGTAACCGTTTCAGAGAGAAAAGCGACCACTGTGACGATCTGGCGTTATGTCGATTCGATAGTAAATGACGGAAACGGGAGATTTTCTTAGGTTTTTACTACATATTAACACTTTACACAATTTCTCGTGTTACCTGGCTGCCAGTCCTCGGTTCATGCAAAATCTTAAGGTCCTCGGTCTGGTCCAAGGCACCAAACCGCCCAATAATTCATTAATCGATAACTAAAACTTGAAATGTAGCTCTTCTTACTGGCCGATTGCATCAACGTAGATTCTTATTCTGTGTTCTAGTGTGCTGCTTGTACTGTGTCTGCATACCGCATCACGCGACAAGGGCTTGCAGACGATAAATGTAACCGTTTCAGAGAGTAAAGCGACCAATGTGACGATCTGGCGTTATGTCGATTCGATAGTAAATGACGGAAACGGGAGATTTTCTTAGGTTTTTACTACATATTAACACTTTACACAATTTCTCGTGTTACCTGGCTGCCAGTCCTCGGTTCATGCAAAATCTTAAGGTTCTCGGTCTGGTCCAAGGCACCAAACCGCCCAATAATTCATTAATCGATAACTAAAACTTGAAATGTAGCTCTTCTTACTGGGCGATTGCATAAACTTAGATGCTTCTTCAGTGTTCTACTATGCCGCTTGTAGTGACTCTGCATACCGCATCACGCGACAAGGGCTTGCAGACGATAAATGTAACCGTTTCAGAGAGAAAAGCGACCACTGTGACGATCTGGCGTTATGTCGATTCGATAGTAAATGACGGAAACGGTAGATTTTCTTAGGTTTTTACTACATATTTACACTTTACACAATTTCTCGTGTTACCTGGCTGCCAGTCCTCGGTTCATGCAAAATCTTAAGGTCCTCGGTCTGGTCCAAGGCACCAAACCGCTCAATAATTCATTAATCGATAACTAAAACTTGAAATGTAGCTCTTCTTACTGGCCGATTGCATCAACGTAGATTCTTATTCTGTGTTCTAGTGTGATGCTTGTACTGTGTCTGCATACCGCATCATGCGACAAGGGCTTGCAGACGATAAATGTAACCGTTTCAGAGAGAAAAGCGACCAATGTGACGATCTGGCTTTATGTCGATTCGATAGGAAATGACGGAAACGGGAGATTTTCTGAGGTTTTTACTACATATTAACACTTTACACAATTTCTCGTGTTACCTGGCTGCCAGTCCTCGGTTCATGCAAAATCTTAAGGTTCTCGGTCTGGTCCAAGGCACCAAACCGCCCAATAATTCATTAATCGATAACTAAAACTTGAAATGTAGCTCTTCTTACTGGGCGATTGCATAAACTTAGATGCTTCTTCAGTGGTCTACTATGCCGCTTGTATAGACTCTGCATACCGCATCACGCGACAAGGGCTTGCAGACGATAAATGTAACCGTTTCAGAGAGAAAAGCGACCACTGTGACGATCTGGCGTTATGTCGATTTGATAGTAAATGACGGAAACGGGAGATTTTCTTAGGTTTTTACTACATATTAACACTTTACACAATTTCTCGTGTTACCTGGCTGCCAGTCCGCGGTTCATGCAAAATCTTAAGGTCCTCGGTCTGGTCCAAGGCACCAAACCGCCCAATAATTCATTAATCGATAACTAAAACTTGAAATGTAGCTCATCTTCCTGGCCGATTGCATGAACGTAGATTCTTATTCTGTGTTCTAGTGTGCTGCTTGTACTGTGTCTGCATACCGCATCACGCGACAAGGGCTTGCAGACGTTAAAGGTAACCGTTTCAGAGAGAAAAGCGACCACTGTGACGATCTGGCGTTATGTCGATTCGATAGTAAATGACGGAAACGGGAGATTTTCTTAGGTTTTTACTACATATTAACACTTTACACAATTTCTCGTGTTACCTGGCTGCCAGTCCTCAGTTCATGCAAAATCTTAAGGTCCTCGGTCTAGTAAAAGGCACCAAACCGCCCAATAATTCATTAATCGATAACTAAAACTTGAAATGTAGCTCTTCTTACTGTGCGATTGCATAAACTTAGATGCTTCTTCAGTGTTCTACTATGCCGCTTGTAGTGACTCTGCATACCGCATCACGCGACAAGGGCTTGCAGACGATAAATGTAACCGTTTCAGAGAGAAAAGCGACCTCTGTGACGATCTGGCGTTATGTCGATTCGATAGTAAATGACGGAAACGGGAGATTTTCTTAGGTTTTTACTACATATTAACACATTACACAATTTCTCGTGTTACCTGGCTGCCAGTCCTCGGTTCATGCAAAATCTTAAGGTCCTCGGTCTGGTCCAAGGCACCAAACCGCCCAATAATTCATTAATCGATAACTAAAACTTGAGATGTAGCTCTTCTTCCTGGCCGATTGCATCAACGTAGATTCTTATTCTGTGTTCTAGTGTGCTGCTTGTACTGTGTCAGCATACCGCATCACGCGACAAGGGCTTGCAGACGATAAATGTAACCGTTTCAGAGAGAAAAGCGACCAATGTGACGATCTGGCGTTATGTCGATTCGATAGTAAATGACGGAAACGGGAGATTTTCTTAGGTTTTTACTACATATTAACACTTTACACAATTTCTCGTGTTACCTGGCTGCCAGTCCTCGGTTCATGCAAAATCTTAAGGTCCTCGGTCTGTTCCAAGGCACCAAACCGCCCAATAATTCATTAATCGATAACTAAAACTTGAAATGTTGCTCTTCTGACTGGCCGATTGCATCAACGTAGATTCTTATTCTGTGTTCTAGTGTGCTGCTTGTACTGTGTCTGCATACCGCATCACGCAACAAGGGCTTGCAGACGATAAATGTAACCGTTTCAGAGAGAAAAGCGACCACTGTGACGATCTGGCGTTATGTCGATTCGATAGTAAATGACGGAAACGGGAAATTTTCTTAGGTTTCTACTACATATTAACACTTTACACAATTTCTCGTGTTACCTGGCTGCCAGTCCTCGGTTCATGCAAAATCTTAAGGTCCTCGGTCTGGTCCAAGGCACCAAACCGCCCAATAATTCATTAATCGATAACTAAAACTTGAAATGTAGCTCTTCTTACTGGGCGATTGCATAAACTTAGATGCTTCTTCAGTGTTCCACTATGCCGCTTGTAGTGACTCTGCATACCGCATCACGCGACAAGGGCTTGCAGACGATAAATGTAACCGTTTCAGAGAGAAAAGCGACCAATGTGACGATCTGGCGTTATGTCGATTCGATAGTAAATGACGGAAACGGGAGATTTTCTTAGGATTTTACTACATATTTACACTTTACACAATTTCTCGTGTTACCTGGCTGCCAGTCCTCGGTTCATGCAAAATCTTAAGCTCCTCGGTCTGGCCCAAGGCACCAAACCGCCCAATAATTCATTAATCGATAACTAAAACTTGAAATGTAGCTCTTCTTACTGGCCGATTGCATCATCGTAGATTCTTATTCTGTGTTCTAGTGTGCTGCTTGTACTGTGTCTACATACCGCATCACGCGACAAGGGCTTGCAGACGATAAATGTAACCGTTTCAGAGAGAAAAGCGACCAATGTGACGATCTGGCGTTATGTCGATTCGATAGTAAATGACGGAAACGGGAGATTTTCTTAGGTTTTTACTACATATTAACACTTTACACAATTTCTCGTGTTACCTGGCTGCCAGTCCTCGGTTCATGCAAAATCTTAAGGTCCTCGGTCTGGTCCAAGGCACAAAACCGCCCAATAATTCATTAATCGATAACTAAAACTTGAAATGTAGCTCTTCTTACTGGGCGATTGCGTAAACTTAGTTGCTTCTTCAGTGTTCTACTATGCCGCTTGTAGTGACTCTGCATACCGCATCACGCGACAAGGGCTTGCAGACGATAAATGTAACCGTTTCAGAGAGAAAAGCGACCACTGTGACGATCTGGCGTTATGTCGATTCGATAGTAAATGACGGAAACGGGAGATTTTCTTAGGTTTTTACTACATATTAACACTTTACACAATTTCTCGTGTTACCTGGCTGCCAGTCCTCGGTTCATGCAAAATCTTAAGGTCCTCGGTCTGGACCAAGGCACCAAACCGCCCAATAATTCATTAATCGATAACTAAAACTTGAAATGTAGCTCTTCTTACTGGCCGATTGCATCAACGTAGATTCTTATTCTGTGTTCTAGTGTGCTGCTTGTACTGTGTCTGCATACCGCATCACGCGACAAGGGCTTGCAGACGATAAATGTAACCGTTTCAGAGAGAAAAGCGACCAATGTGACGATCTGGCGTTATGTCGATTCGATAGTAAATGACGGAAACGGGAGATTTTCTTAGGTTTTTACTACATATTAACACTTTACACAATTTCTCGTGTTACCTGGCTGCCAGTCCTCGGTTCATGCAAAATCTTAAGGTCCTCGGTCTGGTCCAAGGCACCAAACCGCCCAATAATTCATTAATCGATAACTAAAACTTGAAATGTAGCTCTTCTTACTGGCCGATTGCATCAACGTAGATTCTTATTCTGTGTTCTAGTGTGCTGCTTGTACTGTGTCTGCATACCGCATCACGCGACAAGGGCTTGCAGACGATAAATGTAACCGTTTCAGAGAGAAAAGCTACCAATGTGACGATCTGGCGTTATGTCGATTCGATAGTAAATGAAGGAAACGGGAGATTTTCTTAGGTATTTACTACATATTAACACTTTACACAATTTCTCGTGTTACCTGGCTGCCAGTCCTCGGTTCATGCAAAATCTTAAGGTTCTCGGTCTGGTCCAAGGCACCAAACCGCCCAATAATTGATTAATCGATAACTAAAACTTGAAATGTAGCTCTTCTTACTGGGCGATTGCATAAACTTAGATGCTTCTTCAGTGTTCTACTATGCCGCTTGTATAGACTCTGCATACCGCATCACGCGACAAGGGCTTGCAGACGATAAATGTAACCGTTTCAGAGAGAAAAGCGACCACTGTGACGATCTGGCGTTATGTCGATTTGATAGTAAATGACGGAAACGGGAGATTTTCTTAGGTTTTTACTACATATTAACACTTTACACAATTTTTCGTGTTACCTGGCTGCCAGTCCTCGGTTCATGCAAAATCTTAAGGTCCTCGGTCTGGTCCAAGGCACCAAACCGCCCAATAATTCATTAATCGATAACTAAAACTTGAAATGTAGCTCTTCTTCCTGGCCGATTGCATGAACGTAGATTCTTATTCTGTGTTCTAGTGTGCTGCTTGTACTGTGTCTGCATACCGCATCACGCGACAAGGGCTTGCAGACGTTAAAGGTAACCGTTTCAGAGAGAAAAGCGACCACTGTGACGATCTGGCGTTATGTCGATTCGATAGTAAATGACGGAAACGGGAGATTTTCTTAGGTTTTTACTACATATTAACACTTTACACAATTTCTCGTGTTACCTGGCTGCCAGTCCTCAGTTCATGCAAAATCTTAAGGTCCTCGGTCTAGTAAAAGGCACCAAACCGCCCAATAATTCATTAATCGATAACTAAAACTTGAAATGTAGCTCTTCTTACTGTGCGATTGCATAAACTTAGATGCTTCTTCAGTGTTCTACTATGCCGCTTGTAGTGACTCTGCATACCGCATCACGCGACAAGGGCTTGCAGACGATAAATGTAACCGTTTCAGAGAGAAAAGCGACCTCTGTGACGATCTGGCGTTATGTCGATTCGATAGTAAATGACGGAAACGGGAGATTTTCTTAGGTTTTTACTACATATTAACACATTACACAATTTCTCGTGTTACCTGGCTGCCAGTCCTCGGTTCATGCAAAATCTTAAGGTCCTCGGTCTGGTCCAAGGCACCAAACCGCCCAATAATTCATTAATCGATAACTAAAACTTGAGATGTAGCTCTTCTTCCTGGCCGATTGCATCAACGTAGATTCTTATTCTGTGTTCTAGTGTGCTGCTTGTACTGTGTCAGCATACCGCATCACGCGACAAGGGCTTGCAGACGATAAATGTAACCGTTTCAGAGAGAAAAGCGACCAATGTGACGATCTGGCGTTATGTCGATTCGATAGTAAATGACGGAAACGGGAGATTTTCTTAGGTTTTTACTACATATTAACACTTTACACAATTTCTCGTGTTACCTGGCTGCCAGTCCTCGGTTCATGCAAAATCTTAAGGTCCTCGGTCTGTTCCAATGCACCAAACCGCCCAATAATTCATTAATCGATAACTAAAACTTGAAATGTAGCTCTTCTGACTGGCCGATTGCATCAACGTAGATTCTTATTCTGTGTTCTAGTGTGCTGCTTGTACTGTGTCTGCATACCGCATCACGCAACAAGGGCTTGCAGACGATAAATGTAACCGTTTCAGAGAGAAAAGCGACCACTGTGACGATCTGGCGTTATGTCGATTCGATAGTAAATGACGGAAACGGGAAATTTTCTTAGGTTTCTACTACATATTAACACTTTACACAATTTCTCGTGTTACCTGGCTGCCAGTCCTCGGTTCATGCAAAATCTTAAGGTCCTCGGTCTGGTCCAAGGCACCAAACCGCCCAATAATTCATTAATCGATAACTAAAACTTGAAATGTAGCTCTTCTTACTGGGCGATTGCATAAACTTAGATGCTTCTTCAGTGTTCCACTATGCCGCTTGTAGTGACTCTGCATACCGCATCACGCGACAAGGGCTTGCAGACGATAAATGTAACCGTTTCAGAGAGAAAAGCGACCACTGTGACGATCTGGCGTTATGTCAATTCGATAGTAAATGACGGAAACGGGAGATTTTCTTAGGATTTTACTACATATTAACACTTTACACAATTTCTCGTGTTACCTGGCTGCCAGTCCTCGGTTCATGCAAAATCTTAAGCTCCTCGGTCTGGCCCAAGGCACCAAACCGCCCAATAATTCATTAATCGATAACTAAAACTTGAAATGTAGCTCTTCTTACTGGCCGATTGCATCATCGTAGATTCTTATTCTGTGTTCTAGTGTGCTGCTTGTACTGTGTCTACATACCGCATCACGCGACAAGGGCTTGCAGACGATAAATGTAACCGTTTCAGAGAGAAAAGCGACCAATGTGACGATCTGGCGTTATGTCGATTCGATAGTAAATGACGGAAACGGGAGATTTTCTTAGGTTTTTACTACATATTAACACTTTACACAATTTCTCGTGTTACCTGGCTGCCAGTCCTCGGTTCATGCAAAATCTTAAGGTCCTCGGTCTGGTCCAAGGCACCAAACCGCCCAATAATTCATTAATCGATGACTAAAACTTGAAATGTAGCTCTTCTTACTGGGCGATTGCGTAAACTTAGTTGCTTCTTCAGTGTTCTACTATGCCGCTTGTAGTGACTCTGCATACCGCATCACGCGACAAGGGCTTGCAGACGATAAATGTAACCGTTTCAGAGAGAAAAGCGACCACTGTGACGATCTGGCGTTATGTCGATTCGATAGTAAATGACGGAAACGGGAGATTTTCTTAGGTTTTTACTACATATTAACACTTTACACAATTTTTCGTGTTACCTGGCTGCCAGTCCTCGGTTCATGCAAAATCTTAAGGTCCTCGGTCTGGACCAAGGCACCAAACCGCCCAATAATTCATTAATCGATAACTAAAACTTGAAATGTAGCTCTTCTTACTGGCCGATTGCATCAACGTAGATTCTTATTCTGTGTTCTAGTGTGCTGCTTGTACTGTGTCTGCATACCGCATCACGCGACAAGGGCTTGCAGACGATAAATGTAACCGTTTCAGAGAGAAAAGCGACCAATGTGACGATCTGGCGTTATGTCGATTCGATAGTAAATGACGGAAACGGGAGATTTTCTTAGGTTTTTACTACATATTAACACTTTACACAATTTCTCGTGTTACCTGGCTGCCAGTCCTCGGTTCATGCAAAATCTTAAGGTCCTCGGTCTGGTCCAAGGCACCAAACCGCCCAATAATTCATTAATCGATAACTAAAACTTGAAATGTAGCTCTTCTTACTGGCCGATTGCATCAACGTAGATTCTTATTCTGTGTTCTAGTGTGCTGCTTGTACTGTGTCTGCATACCGCATCACGCGACAAGGGCTTGCAGACGATAAATGTAACCGTTTCAGAGAGAAAAGCTACCAATGTGACGATCTGGCGTTATGTCGATTCGATAGTAAATGAAGGAAACGGGAGATTTTCTTAGGTATTTACTACATATTAACACTTTACACAATTTCTCGTGTTACCTGGCTGCCAGTCCTCGGTTCATGCAAAATCTTAAGGTTCTCGGTCTGGTCCAAGGCACCAAACCGCCCAATAATTCATTAATCGATAACTAAAACTTGAAATGTAGCTCTTCTTACTGGGCGATTGCATAAACTTAGATGCTTCTTCAGTGTTCTACTATGCCGCTTGTAGTGACTCTGCATACCGCATCACGCGACAAGGGCTTGCAGACGATAAATGTAACTGTTTCAGAGAGAAAAGCGACCACTGTGACGATCTGGCGTTATGTCGATTCGATAGTAAATGACGGAAACGGGAGATTTTCTTAGGTTTTTACTACATATTAACACTTTACACAATTTCTCGTGTTACCTGGCTGCCAGTCCTCGGTTCATGCAAAATCTTAAGGTCCTCGGTCTGGTCCAAGGCACCAAACCGCCCAATAATTCATTAATCGATAACTAAAACTTGAAATGTAGCTCTTCTTCCTGGCCGATTGCATCAACGTAGATTCTTATTCTGTGTTCTAGTGTGCTGCTTGTACTGTGTCTGCATACTGCATCACGCGACAAGGGCTTGCAGACGATAAATGTAACCGTTTCAGAGAGAAAAGCGACCACTGTGACGATCTGGCGTTATGTCGATTCGATAGTAAATGACGGAAACGGGAGATTTTCTTAGGTTTTTACTACATATTAACACTTTACACAATTTCTCGTGTTACCTGGCTGCCAGTCCTCGGTTCATGCAAAATCTTAAGGTCCTCGGTCTGCTCCAAGGCACCAATCAGCCCAATAATTCATTAATCGATAACTAAAACTTGAAATGTAGCTCTTCTTACTGGGCGATTGCATAAACTTAGATGCTTCTTCAGTGTTCTACTATGCCGCTTGTAGTGACTCTGCATACCGCATCACGCGACAAGGGCTTGCAGACGATAAATGTAACCGTTTCAGAGAGAAAAGCGACCACTGTGACGATCTGGCGTTATGTCGATTCGATAGTAAATGACGGAAACGGGAGATTTTCTTAGGTTTTTACTACATATTAACACTTTACACAATTTCTCGTGTTACCTGGCTGCCAGTCCTCGGTTCATGCAAAATCTTAAGGTCCTCGGTCTGGTCCAAGGCACCAAACCGCCCAATAATTCATTAATCGATAACTAAAACTTGAAATGTAGCTCTTCTTACTGGCCGATTGCATCAACGTAGATTCTTATTCTGTGTTCTAGTGTGCTGCTTGTACTGTGTCTGCATACCACATCACGCGACAAGGGCTTGCAGACGATAAATGTAACCGTTTCAGAGAGTAAAGCGACCAATGTGACGATCTGGCGTTATGTCGATTCGATAGTAAATGACGGAAACGGGAGATTTTCTTAGGTTTTTACTACATATTAACACTTTCACAATTTCTCGTGTTACCTGGCTGCCAGTCCTCGGTTCATGCAAAATCTTAAGGTTCTCGGTCTGGTCCAAGGCACCAAACCGCCCAATAATTCATTAATCGATAACTAAAACTTGAAATGTAGCTCTTCTTACTGGGCGATTGCATAAACTTAGATGCTTCTTCAGTGTTCTACTATGCCGCTTGTAGTGACTCTGCATACCGCATCACGCGACAAGGGCTTGCAGACGATAAATGTAACCGTTTCAGAGAGAAAAGCGACCACTGTGACGATCTGGCGTTATGTCGATTCGATAGTAAATGACGGAAACGGTAGATTTTCTTTTGTTTTTACTACATATTAACACTTTACACAATTTCTCGTGTTACCTGGCTGCCAGTCCTCGGTTCATGCAAAATCTTAAGGTCCTCGGTCTGGTCCAAGGCACCAAACCGCTCAATAATTCATTAATCGATAACTAAAACTTGAAATGTAGCTCTTCTTACTGGCCGATTGCATCAACGTAGATTCTTATTCTGTGTTCTAGTGTGCTGCTTGTACTGTGTCTGCATACCGCATCATGCGACAAGGGCTTGCAGACGATAAATGTAACCGTTTCAGAGAGAAAAGCGACCAATGTGACGATCTGGCTTTATGTCGATTCGATAGGAAATGACGGAAACGGGAGATTTTCTGAGGTTTTTACTACATATTAACACTTTACACAATTTCTCGTGTTACCTGGCTGCCAGTCCTCGGTTCATGCAAAATCTTAAGGTTCTCGGTCTGGTCCAAGGCACCAAACCGCCCAATAATTGATTAATCGATAACTAAAACTTGAAATGTAGCTCTTCTTACTGGGCGATTGCATAAACTTAGATGCTTCTTCAGTGTTCTACTATGCCGCTTGTATAGACTCTGCATACCGCATCACGCGACAAGGGCTTGCAGACGATAAATGTAACCGTTTCAGAGAGAAAAGCGACCACTGTGACGATCTGGCGTTATGTCGATTTGATAGTAAATGACGGAAACGGGAGATTTTCTTAGGTTTTTACTACATATTAACACTTTACACAATTTCTCGTGTTACCTGGCTGCCAGTCCTCGGTTCATGCAAAATCTTAAGGTCCTCGGTCTGGTCCAAGGCACCAAACCGCCCAATAATTCATTAATCGATAACTAAAACTTGAGATGTAGCTCTTCTTCCTGGCCGATTGCATCAACGTAGATTCTTATTCTGTGTTCTAGTGTGCTGCTTGTACTGTGTCTGCATACCTCATCACGCGACAAGGGCTTGCAGACGATAAATGTAACCGTTTCAGAGAGAAAAGCGACCAATGTGACGATCTGGCGTTATGTCGATTCGATAGTAAATGACGGAAACGGGAGATTTTCTTAGGTTTTTACTACATATTAACACTTTACACAATTTCTCGTGGTACCTGGCTGCCAGTCCTCGGTTCATGCAAAATCTTAAGGTCCTCGGTCTGGTCCAATGCACCAGACCGCCCAATAATTCATTAATCGATAACTAAAACTTGAAATGTAGCTCTTCTTACTGGGCGATTGCATAAACTTAGATGCTTCTTCAGTGTTCTACTATGCCGCTTGTAGTGACTCTGCATACCGCATCACGCGACAAGGGCTTGCAGACGATAAATGTAACCGTTTCAGAGAGAAAAGCGACCACTGTGACGATCTGGCGTTATGTCGATTCGATAGTAAATGACGGAAACGGGAGATTTTCTTAGGTTTTTACTACATATTAACACTTTACACAATTTCTCGTGTTACCTGGCTGCCAGTCCTCGGTTCATGCAAAATCTTAAGGTCCTCGGTCTGGTCCAAGGCACCAAACCGCCCAATAATTCATTAATCGATAACTAAACCTGAAATGTAGCTCTTCTTACTGGGCGATTGCATAAACTTAGATGCTTCTTCAGTGTTCTACTATGCCGCTTGTAGTGACTCTGCATACCGCATCACGCGACAAGGGCTTGCAGACGATAAATGTAACCGTTTCAGAGAGAAAAGCGACCACTGTGACGATCTGGCGTTATGTCGATTCGATAGTAAATGACGGAAACGGGAGATTTTCTTAGGTTTTTACTACATATTAACACTTTACACAATTTCTCGTGTTACCTGGCTGCCAGTCCTCGGTTCATGCAAAATCTTAAGGTCCTCGGTCTGGTCCAAGGCACCAAACCGCCCAATAATTCATTAATCGATAACTAAAACTTGAAATGTAGCTCTTCTTCCTGGCCGATTGCATCAACGTAGATTCTTATTCTGTGTTCTGGTGTGCTGCTTGTACTGTGTCTGCATACCGCATCACGCGACAAGGGCTTGCAGACGATAAATGTAACCGTTTCAGAGAGAAAAGCGACCAATGTGACGATCTGGCGTTATGTCGATTCGATAGTAAATGACGGATACGGGAGATTTTCTTAGGTTTTTACTACATATTAACACTTTACACAATTTCTCGTGTTACCTGGCTGCCAGTCCGCGGTTCATGCAAAATCTTAAGGTCCTCGGTCTGGTCCAAGGCACCAGACCGCCCAATAATTCATTAATCGATAACTAAAACTTGAAATGTTGCTCTTCTTACTGGGCGATTGCATAAACTTAGATGCTTCTTCAGTGTTCTACTATGCCGCTAGTAGTGACTCTGCATACCGCATCACGCGACAAGGGCTTGCAGACGATAAATGTAACCGTTTCAGAGAGAAAAGCGACCACTGTGACGATCTGGCGTTATGTCGATTCGATAGTAAATGACGGAAACGGGAGATTTTCTTAGGTTTTTACTACATATTAACACTTTACACAATTTCTCGTGTTACGTGGCTGCCAGTCCTCGGTTCATGCAAAATCTTAAGGTCCTCGGTCTGGTCCAAGGCACCAAACCGCCCAATACTTCATTAATCGATAACTAAAACTTGAAATGTAGCTCTTCTTCCTGGCCGATTGCATCAACGTAGATTCTTATTCTGTGTTCTAGTGTGCTGCCTGTACTGTGTCTGCATACCGCATCACGCGACAAGGGCTTGCAGACGATAAAGGTAACCGTTTCAGAGAGAAAAGCGACCACTGTGACGATCTGGCGTTATGTCGATTCGATAGTAAATGACGGAAACGGGAGATTTTCTTAGGTTTTTACTACATATTAACACTTTACACAATTTCTCGTGTTACCTGGCTGCCAGTCCTCAGTTCATACAAAATCTTAAGGTCCTCGGTCTAGTAAAAGGCACCAAACCGCCCAATAATTCATTAATCGATAACTAAAACTTGAAATGTAGCTCTTCTTACTGTGCGATTGCATAAACTTAGATGCTTCTTCAGTGTTCTACTATGCCGCTTGTAGTGACTCTGCATACCGCATCACGCGACAAGGGCTTGCAGACGATAAATGTAACCGTTTCAGAGAGAAAAGCGACCTCTGTGACGATCTGGCGTTATGTCGATTCGATAGTAAATGACGGAAACGGGAGATTTTCTTAGGTTTTTACTACATATTAACACATTACACAATTTCTCGTGTTACCTGGCTGCCAGTCCTCGGTTCATGCAAAATCGTAAGGTCCTCGGTCTGGTCCAAGGCACCAAACCGCCCAATAATTCATTAATCGATAACTAAAACTTGAAATGTAGCTCTTCTGACTGGCCGATTGCATCAACGTAGATTCTTATTCTGTGTTCTAGTGTGCTGCTTGTACTGTGTCTGCATACCGCATCACGCAACAAGGGCTTGCAGACGATAAATGTAACCGTTTCAGAGAGAAAAGCGACCACTGTGACGATCTGGCGTTATGTCGATTCGATAGTAAATGACGGAAACGGGAAATTTTCTTAGGTTTCTACTACATATTAACACTTTACACAATTTCTCGTGTTACCTGGCTGCCAGTCCTCGGTTCCTGCAAAATCTTAAGGTCCTCGGTCTGGTCCAAGGCACCAAACCGCCCAATAATTCATTAATCGATAACTAAAACTTGAAATGTAGCTCTTCTTACTGGGCGATTGCATAAACTTAGATGCTTCTTCAGTGTTCCACTATGCCGCTTGTAGTGACTCTGCATACCGCATCACGTGACAAGGGCTTGCAGACGATAAATGTAACCGTTTCAGAGAGAAAAGCGACCAATGTGACGATCTGGCGTTATGACGATTTGATAGTAAATGACGGAAACGGGAGATTTTCTTAGTATTCTACTACATATTATCACTTTACACAATTTCTCGTGTTACCTGGCTGCCAGTCCTCGGTTCATGCAAAATCTTAAGCTCCTCGGTCTGGTCCAAGGCACCAAACCGCCCAATAATTCATTAATCGATAACTAAAACTTGAAATGTAGCTCTTCTTACTGGCCGATTGCATCATCGTAGATTCTTATTCTGTGTTCTAGTGTGCTGCTTGTACTGTGTCTGCATACCGCATCACGCGACAGGGGCTTGCAGACGATAAATGTAACCGTTTCAGAGAGAAAAGCGACCAATGTGACGATCTGGCGTTATGTCGATTCGATAGTAAATGACGGAAACGGGAGATTTTCTTAGGTTTTTACTACATATTAACACTTTACACAATTTCTCGTGTTACCTGGCTGCCAGTCCTCGGTTCATGCAAAATCTTAAGGACCTCGGTCTGGTCCAAGGCACCAAACCGCCCAATAATTCATTAATCGATAACTAAAACTTGAAATGTAGCTCTTCTTACTGGGCGATTGCATAAACTTAGATGCTTCTTCAGTGTTCTACTATGCCGCTTGTAGTGACTCTGCATACCGCATCACGCGACAAGCGCTTGCAGACGATAAATGTAACCGTTTCAGAGAGAAAAGCGACCAATGTGACGATCTGGCGTTATGTCGATTCGATAGTAAATGAAGGAAACGGGAGATTTTCTGAGGTTTTTACTACATATTAACACTTTACACAATTTCTCGTGTTACCTGGCTGCCAGTCCTCGGTTCATGCAAAATCTTAAGGTTCTCGGTCTGGTCCAAGGCACCAAACCGCCCAATAATTCATTAATCGATAACTAAAACTTGAAATGTAGCTCTTCTTACTGGGCGATTGCATAAACTTAGATACTTCTTCAGTGTTCTACTATGCCGCTTGTAGTGACTCTGCATACCGCATCACGCGACAAGGGCTTGCAGACGATAAATGTAACCGTTTCAGAGAGAAAAGCGACCACTGTGACGATCTGGCGTTATGTCGATTCGATAGTAAATGACGGAAACGGGAGATTTTCTTAGGTTTTTACTACATATTAACACTTTACACAATTTCTCGTGTTACCTGGCTGCCAGTCCTCGGTTCATGCAAAATCTTAAGGTCCTCGGTCTGGTCCAAGGCACCAAACCGCTCAATAATTCATTAATCGATAACTAAAACTTGAAATGTAGCTCTTCTTCCTGGCCGATTGCATCAACGTAGATTCTTATTCTGTGTTCTAGTGTGCTGCTTGTACTGTGTCTGCATACCGCATCACGCGACAAGGGCTTGCAGACGATAAATGTAACCGTTTCAGAGAGAAAAGCGACCACTGTGACGATATGGCGTTATGTCGATTCGATAGTAAATGACGGAAACTTGAGATTTTCTTAGGTTTTTACTACATATTAACACTTTACACAATTTCTCGTGTTACCTGGCCGCCAGTCCTCGGTTCATGCAAAATCTTAAGGTCCTCGGTCTGGTCCAAGGCACCAAACCGCCCAATAATTCATTAATCGATAACTAAAACTTGAAATGTAGCTCTTCTTACTGGGCGATTGCATAATCTTAGATGCTTCTTCAGTGTTCTACTATGCCGCTTGTAGTGACTCTGCATACCGCATCACGCGACAAGGGCTTGCAGACGATAAATATAACCGTTTCAGAGAGAAAAGCGACCACTGTGACGATCTGGCGTTATGTCGATTCGATAGTAAATGACGGAAACGGGAGATTTTCTTGGGTTTTTACTACATATTAACACTTTACACAATTTCTCGTGTTACCTGGCTGCCAGTCCTCGGTTCATGCAAAATCTTAAGGTCCTCGGTCTGGTCCAAGGCACCAAACCGCCCAATAATTCATTAATCGATAACTAAAACTTGAAATGTAGCTCTTCTTACTGGGCGATTGCATAAACTTAGATGCTTCTTCAGTGTTCTACTATGCCGCTTGTAGTGACTCTGCATACCGCATCACGCGACAAGCGCTTGCAGACGATAAATGTAACCGTTTCAGAGAGAAAAGCGACCAATGTGACGATCTGGCGTTATGTCGATTCGATAGTAAATGACGGAAACGGGAAATTTTCTTGGGTTTTTACTACATATTAACACTTTACACAATTTCTCGTGTTACCTGGCTGCCAGTCCTCGGTTCATGCAAAATCTTAAGGTTCTCGGTCTGGTCCAAGGCACCAAACCGCCCAATAATTCATTAATCGATAACTAAAACTTGAAATGTAGCTCTTCTTACTGGGCGATTGCATAAACTTAGATGCTTCTTCAGTGTTCTACTATGCCGCTTGTAGTGACTCTGCATACCGCATCACGCGACAAGGGCTTGCAGACGATAAATGTAACCGTTTCAGAGAGAAAAGCGACCAATGTGACGATCTGGCGTTATGTCGATCCGATAGTAAATGACGGAAACGGGAGATTTTCTTAGGTTTTTACTACATATTAACACTTTACACAATTTCTCGTGTTACCTGGCTGCCAGTCCTCGGTTCATGCAAAATCTTAAGGTCCTCGGTCTGGTCCAAGGCACCAAACCGCTCAATAATTCATTAATCGATAACTAAAACTTGAAATGTAGCTCTTCTTCCTGGCCGATTGCATCAACGTAGATTCTTATTCTGTGTTCTAGTGTGCTGCTTGTACTGTGTCTGCATACCGCATCACGCGACAAGGGCTTGCAGACGATAAATGTAACCGTTTCTGAGAGAAAAGCGACCACTGTGACGATCTGGCGTTATGTCGATTCGATAGTAAATGACGGAAACGGGAGATTTTCTTGGGTTTTTACTACATATTAACACTTTACACAATTTCTCGTGTTACCTGGCTGCCAGTCCTCGGTTCATGCAAAATCTTAAGGTTCTCGGTCTGGTCCAAGGCACCAAACCGCCCAATAATTCATTAATCGATAACTAAAACTTGAAATGTAGCTCTTCTTACTGGGCGATTGCATAAACTTAGATGCTTCTTCAGTGTTCTACTATGCCGCTTGTAGTGACTCTGCATACCGCATCACGCGACAAGGGCTTGCAGACGATAAATGTAACCGTTTCAGAGAGAAAAGCGACCAATGTGACAATCTGGCGTTATGTCGATTCGATAGTAAATGACGGAAACGGGAGATTTTCTTAGGTTTTTACCACATATTAACACTTTACACAATTTCTCGTGTTACCTGGCTGCCAGTCCTCGGTTCATGCAAAATCTTAAGGTCCTCGGTCTGGTCCAAGGCACCAAACCGCTCAATAATTCATTAATCGATAACTAAAACTTGAAATGTAGCTCTTCTTCCTGGCCGATTGCATCAACGTAGATTCTTATTCTGTGTTCTAGTGTGCTGCTTGTACTGTGTCTGCATACCGCATCACGCGACAAGGGCTTGCAGACGATAAATGTAACCGTTTCAGAGAGAAAAGCGACCAATGTGACGATCTGGCGTTATGTCGATTCGATAGTAAATGACGGAAACGGGAGATTTTCTTAGGTTTTTACTACATATTAACACTTTACACAATTTCTCGTGTTACCTGGCTGCCAGTCCTCGGTTCATGCAAAATCTTAAGGTCCTCGGTCTGGTCCAAGGCACCAAACCGCCCAATAATTCATTAATCGATAACTAAAACTTGAAATGTAGCTCTTCTTACTGGGCGATTGCATAAACTTAGATGCTTCTTCAGTGTTCTACTATTCCGCTTGTAGTGACTCTGCATACCGCATCACGCGACAAGGGCTTGCAGACGATAAATGTAACCGTTTCAGAGAGAAAAGCGACCAATGTGACGATCTGGCGTTATGTCGATTCGATAGTAAATGACGGGAGATTTTCTTAGGTTTTTACTACATATTAACACTTTACACAATTTCTCGTGTTACCTGGCTGCCAGTCCTCGGTTCATGCAAAATCTTAAGGTCCTCGGTCTGGTCCAAGGCACCAAACCGCCCAATAATTCATTAATCGATAACTAAAACTTGAAATGTAGCTCTTCTTACTGGGCGATTGCATAAACTTAGATGCTTCTTCAGTGTTCTACTATGCCGCTTGTAGTGACTCTGCATACCGCATCACGCGACAAGGGCTTGCAGACGATAAATGTAACCGTTTCTGAGAGAAAAGCGACCAATGTGACGATCTGGCGTTATGTCGATTCGATAGTAAATGACGGAAACGGGAGATTTTCTTAGGTTTTTACTACATATTAACACTTTACACAATTTCTCGTGTTACCTGGCTGCCAGTCCTCGGTTCATGCAAAATCTTAAGGTCCTCGGTCTGGTTCAAGGCACCAAACCGCCCAATAATTCATTAATCGATAACTAAAACTTGAAATGTAGCTCTTCTTACTGGCCGATTGCATCTACGTAGATTCTTATTCTGTGTTCTAGTGTGCTGCTTGTACTGTGTCTGCATACCGCATCACGCGACAAGGGCTTGCAGACGATAAATGTAACCGTTTCAGAGAGAAAAGAGACCACTGTGACGATCTGGCGTTATGTCGATTCGTTAGTAAATGACGGAAACGGGAGATTTTCTTAGGTTTTTACTACATATTAACACTTATACAATTTCTCGTGTTACCTGGCTGCCAGTCCTCGGTTCATGCAAAATCTTAAGGTCCTTGGTCTGGTCCAAGGCACCAAACCGCCCAATAATTCATTAATCGATAACTAAAACTTGAAATGTAGCTCTTCTTACTGGCCGATTGCATCAACGTAGATTCTTATTCTGTGTTCTAGTGTGCTGCTTGTACTGTGTCTGCATACCGCATCACGCGACAAGGGCTTGCAGACGATAAATGTAACCGTTTCAGAGAGAAAAGCGACCAATGTGACGATCTGGCGTTTGGTCGATTCGATAGTAAATGACGGAAACGGGAGATTTTCTTAGGTTTTTACTACATATTAACACTTTACACAATTTCTCGTGTTACCTGGCTGCCAATCCTCGGTTCATGCAAAATCTTAAGGTCCTCGGTCTGGTTCAAGGCACCAAACCGCCCAATAATTCATTAATCGATAACTAAAACTTGAAATGTAGCTCTTCTTACTGGCCGATTGCATCAACGTAGATTCTTATTCTGTGTTCTAGTGTGCTGCTTGTACTGTGTCTGCATACCGCATCACGCGACAAGGGCTTGCAGACGATAAATGTAACCGTTTCAGAGAGAAAAGCGACCACTGTGACGAACTGGCGTTATGTCGATTCGATAGTAAATGACGGAAACGGTAGATTTTCTTAGGTTTTTACTACATATTAACACTTTACACAATTTCTCGTGTTACCTGGCTGACAGTCCTCGGTTCATGCAAAATCTTAAGGTCCTCGGTCTGGTTCAAATCACCAAACCGCCCAATAATTCATTAATCGATAACTAAAACTTGAAATGTAGCTCTTCTTACTGGGCGATTGCATAAACTTAGATGCTTCTTCAGTGTTCTACTATG
This sequence comes from Schistocerca cancellata, assembly GCF_023864275.1. Taxonomy (NCBI): domain Eukaryota; kingdom Metazoa; phylum Arthropoda; class Insecta; order Orthoptera; family Acrididae; genus Schistocerca; species Schistocerca cancellata. Next base: position 5,984,433 of record NW_026047150.1, read on the forward strand.
CCACTTGTAGTAACTCTGCGTACCGCATCACGCGACAAGGGCTTGCAGACGGTAAATGTAACCGTTTCAGAGAGAAAAGCGACCACTGTGACGATCTGGCGATATGTCGATTCGATAGTAAATGACGGAAACGGGAGATTTTCTTAGGTTTTTACTACATATTAACACTTATACAATTTCTCGTGTTACCTGGCTGCCAGTCCTCGGTTCATGCAAAATCTTAAGGTCCTTGGTCTGGTCCAAGGCACCAAACCGCCCAATAATTCATTAATCGATAAATAAAATTTGAAATTTAGCTCTTCTTACTGGCGATTGCATAAACTTAGATGCTTCTTCAGTGTTCTACTATGCCGCTTGTAGTGACTCTGCATACCGCATCACGCGACAAGGGATTGCAGACGATAAATGTAACCGTTTCAGAGAGAAAAGCGACCACTGTGACGATCTGGCGTTATGTCGATTCGATAGTAAATGACGGAAACGGGAGATTTTCTTAGGTTTTTACTACATATTAACACTTTACACAATTTCTCGTGTTACCTGGCTGCCAGTCCTCGGTTCATGCAAAATCTTAAGGTCCTCGGTCTGGTCCAAGGCACCAAACCGCTCAATAATTCATTAATCGATATCTAAAACTTGAAATGTAGCTCTTCTTCCTGGCCGATTGCATCAACGTTGATTCTTATTCTGTGTTCTAGTGTGCTGCTTGTACTGTGTCTGCATACCGCATCACGCGACAAGGGCTTGCAGACGATAAATGTAACCGTTTCAGAGAGAAAAGCGACCACTGTGACGATCTGGCGTTATGTCGATTTGATAGTAAATGACGGAAACGGGAGATTTTCTTAGGTTTTTACTACATATTAACACTTTACACAATTTCTCGTGTTACCTGGCTGCCAGTCCTCGGTTCATGCAAAATCTTAAGGTCCTCGGTCTGGTCCAAGGCACCAAACCGCCCAATAATTCATTAATCGATAACTAAAACTTGAAATGTAGCTCTTCTTACTGGGCGATTGCATAAACTGAGATGCTTCTTCAGTGTTCTACTATGCCGCTTGTAGTGACTCTGCATACCGCATCACGCGACAAGGGCTTGCAGACGATAAATGTAACCGTTTCAGAGAGAAAAGCGACCAATGTGACGATCTGGCGTTATGTCGATTCGATAGTAAATGACGGAAACGGGAGATTTTCTTAGGTTTTTACTACATATTAACACTTTACACAATTTCTCGTGTTACCTGGCTGCCAGTCCTCGGTTCATGCAAAATCTTAAGGTCCTCGGTCTGGTTCAAGGCACCAAACCGCCCAATAATTCATTAATCGATAACTAAAACTTGAAATGTAGCTCTTCTTACTGGCCGATTGCATCAACGTAGATTCTTATTCTGTGTTCTAGTGTGCTGCTTGTACTGTGTCTGCATAACGCATCACGCGACAAGGGCTTGCAGACGATAAATGTAACCGTTTCAGAGATAAAAGAGACCACTGTGACGATCTGGCGTTATGTCGATTCGTTAGTAAATGACGGAAACGGGAGATTTTCTTAGGTTTTTACTACATATTAACACTTATACAATTTCTCGTGTTACCTGGCTGCCAGTCCTCGGTTCATGCAAAATCTTAAGGTCCTTGGTCTGGTCCAAGGCACCAAACCGCCCAATAATTCATTAATCGATAACTAAAATTTGAAATGTAGCTCTTCTTACTGGCGATTGCATAAACTTAGATGCTTCTTCAGTGTTCTACTATGCCGCTTGTAGTGACTCTGCATACCGCATCACGCGACAAGGGCTTGCAGACGATAAATGTAACCGTTTCAGAGAGAAAAGCGACCACTGTGACGATCTGGCGTTATGTCGATTCGATAGTAAATGACGGAAACGGGAGATTTTCTTAGGTTTTTACTACATATTAACACTTTACACAATTTCTCGTGTTACCTGGCAGCCAGTCCTCGGTTCATGCAAAATCTGAAGGTCCTCGGTCTGGTCCAAGGCACCAAACCGCCCAATAATTCATTAATCGATAAATAAAACTTGAAATGTAGCTCTTCTTACTGGCCGATTGCATCAACGTAGATTCTTATTCTGTGTTCTAGTGTGCTGCTTGTACTGTGTCTGCATACCGCATCACGCGACAAGGGCTTGCAGACGATAAATGTAACCGTTTCAGAGAGAAAAGCGACCACTGTGACGAACTGGCGTTATGTCGATTCGATAGTAAATGACGGAAACGGTAGATTTTCTTAGGTTTTTACTACATATTAACACTTTACACAATTTCTCGTGTTACCTGGCTGCCAGTCCTCGGTTCATGCAAAATCTTAAGGTCCTCGGTCTGGTTCAAATCACCAAACCGCCCAATAATTCATTAATCGATAACTAAAACATGAAATGTAGCTCTTCTTACTGGCCGATTGCATCAACGTAGATTCTTATTCTTTGTTCTAGTGTGCTGCTTGTACTGTGTCTGCATACCGCATCACGCGACAAGGGCTGCAGACGATAAATGTAACCGTTTCAGAGATAAAAGCGACCACTGTGACGATCTGGCGTTATGTCGATTCGATAGTAAATGACGGAAACGGGAGATTTTCTTAGGTTTTTACTACATATTAACACTTATACAATTTCTCGTGTTACCTGGCTGCCAGTCCTCGGTTCATGCAAAATCTTAAGGTCCTTGGTCTGGTCCAAGGCACCAAACCGCCCAATAATTCATTAATCGATAACTAAAATTTGAAATTTAGCTCTTCTTACTGGCGATTGCATAAACTTAGATGCTTCTTCAGTGTTCTACTATGCCGCTTGTAGTGCCTCTGCATACCGCATCACGCGACAAGGGATTGCAGACGATAAATGTAACCGTTTCAGAGAGAAAAGCGACCACTGTGACGATCTGGCGTTATGTCGATTCGATAGTAAATGACGGAAACGGGAGATTTTCTTAGGTTTTTACTACATATTAACACTTTACACAATTTCTCGTGTTACCTGGCTGCCAGTCCTCGGTTCATGCAAACTCTTAAGGTCCTCGGTCTGGTCCAAGGCACCAAACCGCTCAATAATTCATTAATCGATAACTAAAACTTGAAATGTAGCTCTTCTTCCTGGCCGATTGCATCAACGTTGATTCTTATTCTGTGTTCTAGTGTGCTGCTTGTACTGTGTCTGCATACCGCATCACGCGACAAGGGCTTGCAGACGATAAATGTAACCGTTTCAGAGAGAAAAGCGACCACTGTGACGATCTGGCGTTATGTCGATTCGATAGTAAATGACGGAAACGGGAGATTTTCTTAGGTTTTTACTACATATTAACACTTTACACAATTTCTCGTGTTACCTGGCTGCCAGTCCTCGGTTCATGCAAAATCTTAAGGTCCTCGGTCTGGTCCAAGGCACCAAACCGCCCAATAATTCATTAATCGATAACTAAAACTTGAAATGTAGCTCTTCTTACTGGGCGATTGCATAAACTGAGATGCTTCTTCAGTGTTCTACTATGCCGCTTGTAGTGACTCTGCATACCGCATCACGCGACAAGGGCTTGCAGACGATAAATGTAACCGTTTCAGAGAGAAAAGCGACCAATGTGACGATCTGGCGTTATGTCGATTCGATAGTAAATGACGGAAACGGGAGATTTTCTTAGGTTTTTACTACATATTAACACTTTACACAATTTCTCGTGTTACCTGGCTGCCAGTCCTCGGTTCATGCAAAATCTTAAGGTCCTCGGTCTGGTTCAAGGCACCAAACCGCCCAATAATTCATTAATCGATAACTAAAACTTGAAATGTAGCTCTTCTTACTGGCCGATTGCATCAACGTAGATTTTTATTCTGTGTTCTAGTGTGCTGCTTGTACTGTGTCTGCATACCGCATCACGCGACAAGGGCTTGCAGACGATAAATGTAACCGTTTCAGAGAGAAAAGAGACCACTGTGACGATCTGGCGTTATGTCGATTCGTTAGTAAATGACGGAAACGGGAGATTTTCTTAGGTTTTTACTACATATTAACACTTATACAATTTCTCGTGTTACCTGGCTGCCAGTCCTCGGTTCATGCAAAATCTTAAGGTCCTTGGTCTGGTCCAAGGCACCAAACCGCCCAATAATTCATTAATCGATAACTAAAATTTGAAATGTAGCTCTTCTTACTGGCGATTGCATAAACTTAGATGCTTCTTCAGTGTTCTACTATGCCGCTTGTAGTGACTCTGCATACCGCATCACGCGACAAGGGCTTGCAGACGATAAATGTAACCGTTTCAGAGAGAAAAGCGACCACTGTGACGATCTGGCGTTATGTCGATTCGATAGTAAATGACGGAAACGGGAGATTTTCTTAGGTTTTTACTACATATTAACACTTTACACAATTTCTCGTGTTACCTGGCAGCCAGTCCTCGGTTCATGCAAAATCTGAAGGTCCTCGGTCTGGTCCAAGGCACCAAACCGCCCAATAATTCATTAATCGATAACTAAAACTTGAAATGTAGCTCTTCTTACTGGCCGATTGCATCAACGTAGCTTCTTATTCTGTGTTCTAGTGTGCTGCTTGTACTGTGTCTGCATACCGCATCACGCGACAAGGGCTTGCAGACGATAAATGTAACCGTTTCAGAGAGAAAAGCGACCACTGTGACGAACTGGCGTTATGTCGATTCGATAGTAAATGACGGAAACGGGAGATTTTCTTAGGTTTTTACTACATATTAACACTTTACACAATTTCTCGTGTTACCTGGCTGCCAGTCCTCGGTTCATGCAAAATCTTAAGGTCCTCGGTCTGGTTCAAGGCACCAAACCGCCCAATAATTCATTAATCGATAACTAAAACATGAAATGTAGCTCTTCTTACTGGCCGATTGCATCAACGTAGATTCTTATTCTTTGTTCTAGTGTGCTGCTTGTACTGTGTCTGCATACCGCATCACGCGACAAGGGCTGCAGACGATAAATGTAACCGTTTCAGAGAGAAAAGCGACCACTGTGACGATCTGGCGTTATGTCGATTCGATAGTAAATGACGGAAACGGGAGATTTTCTTAGGTTTTTACTACATATTAACACTTATACAATTTCTCGTGTTACCTGGCTGCCAGTCCTCGGTTCATGCAAAATCTTAAGGTCCTCGGTCTGGTCCAAGGCACCAAACCGCCCAATAATTCATTAATCGATAACTAAAACTTGAAATGTTGCTCTTCTTACTGGGCGATTGCATAAACTTAGATGCTTCTTCAGTGTTCTACTATGCCGCTTGTAGTGACTCTGCATACCGCATCACGCGACAAGGGCTTGCAGACGATAAATGTAACCGTTTCAGAGAGAAAAGCGACCACTGTGACGATCTGGCGTTATGTCGATTCGATAGTAAATGACGGAAACGGGAGATTTTCTTAGGTTTTTACTACATATTAACACTTTACACAATTTCTCGTGTTACCTGGCAGCCAGTCCTCGGTTCATGCAAAATCTTAAGGTCCTCGGTCTGGTCCAAGGCACCAAACCGCCCAATAATTCATTAATCGATAACTAAAACTTGAAATGTAGCTCTTCTTACTGGCCGATTGCATCAACGTAGATTCTTATTCTGTGTTCTAGTGTGCTGCTTGTACTGTGTCTGCATACCGCATCACGCGACAAGGGCTTGCAGACGATAAATGTAACCGTTTCAGAGAGAAAAGCGACCAATGTGACGATCTGGCGTTTGGTCGATTCGATAGTAAATGACGGAAACGGGAGATTTTCTTAGGTTTTTACTACATATTAACACTTTACACAATTTCTCGTGTTACCTGGCTGCCAGTCCTCGGTTCATGCAAAATCTTAAGGTCCTCGGTCTGGTTCAAGGCACCAAACCGCCCAATAATTCATTAATCGATAACTAAAACTTGAAATGTAGCTCTTCTTACTGGCCGATTGCATCAACGTAGATTCTTATTCTGTGTTCTAGTGTGCTGCTTGTTCTGTGTCTGCATACCGCATCACGCGAAAATGGCTTGCAGACGAAAAATGTAACCGTTTCAGAGAGAAAAGCGACCAATGTGACGATCTGGCGTTATGTCGATTCGATAGTAAATGACGGAAACGGGAGATTTTCTTGGGTTTTTACTACATATTAACACTTTACACAATTTCTCGTGTTACCTGGCTGCCAGTCCTCGGTTCATGCAAAATCTTAAGGTCCTCGGTCTGGTCCAAGGGACCAAACCGCCCAATAAATCATTAATCGATAACTAAAACTTGAAATGTAGCTCTTCTTCCTGGCCGATTGCATCAACGTAGATTCTTATTCTGTGTTCTAGTGTGCTGCTTGTACTGTGTCTGCATAACGCATCACGCGACAAGGGCTTGCAGACGATAAATGTAACCGTTTCAGAGAGAAAAGCGACCAATGTGACGATCTGGCGCTATGCCGATTCAATACTAAATGACGGAAACGGGAGATTTTCTTAGGTTTTTACTACATATTAACACTTTACACAATTTCTCGTGTTACCTGGCTGCCAGTCCTCGGTTCATGCAAAATCTTAAGGTCCTCGGTCTGGTCCAAGGCACCAAACCGCCCAATAATTCATTAATCGATAACTAAAACTTGAAATGTAGCTCTTCTTCCTGGCCGATTGCATCAACGTAGATTCTTATTCTGTGTTCTAGTGTGCTGCTTGTACTGTGTCTGCATAACGCATCACGCGACAAGGGCTTGCAGACGATAAATGTAACCGTTTCAGAGAGAAAAGCGACCACTGTGACGATCTGGCGTTATGTCGATTCGATAGTAAATGACGGAAACGGGAGATTTTCTTAGGTTTTTACTACATATTAACACTTATACAATTTCTCGTGTTACCTGGCTGCCAGTCCTCGGTTCATGCAAAATCTTAAGGTCCTCGGTCTGGTCCAAGGCACCAAACCGCCCAATAATTCATTAATCGATAACTAAAACTTGAAATGTAGCTCTTCTTACTGGGCGATTGCATAAACTTAGATGCTTCTTCAGTGTTCTACTATGCCGCTTGTAGTGACTCTGCATACCGCATCACGCGACAAGGGCTTGCAGACGATAAATGTAACCGTTTCAGAGAGAAAAGCGACCACTGTGACGATCTGGCGTTATGTCGATTCGATAGTAAATGACGGAAACGGGAGATTTTCTTAGGTTTTTACTACATATTAACACTTTACACAATTTCTCGTGTTACCTGGCAGCCAGTCCTCGGTTCATGCAAAATCTTAAGGTCCTCGGTCTGGTCCAAGGCACCAAACCGCCCAATAATTCATTAATCGATAACTAAAACTTGAAATGTAGCTCTTCTTACTGGCCGATTGCATCAACGTAGATTCTTATTCTGTGTTCTAGTGTGCTGCTTGTACTGTGTCTGCATACCGCATCACGCGACAAGGGCTTGCAGACGATAAATGTAACCGTTTCAGAGAGAAAAGCGACCAATGTGACGATCTGGCGTTTGGTCGATTCGATAGTAAATGACGGAAACGGGAGATTTTCTTAGGTTTTTACTACATATTAACACTTTACACAATTTCTCGTGTTACCTGGCTGCCAGTCCTCGGTTCATGCAAAATCTTAAGGTCCTCGGTCTGGTCCAAGGCACCAAACCGCCCAATAATTCATTAATCGATAACTAAAACTTGAAATGTATCTCTTCTTCCTGAACGATTGCATCAACGTAGATTCTTTTTCTGTGTTCTAGTGTGCTGCTTGTACTGTGTCTGCATAACGCATCACGCGACAAGGGCTTGCAGACGATAAATGTAACCGTTTCAGAGAGAAAAGCGACCAATGTGACGATCTGGCGCTATGCCGATTCAATACTAAATGACGGAAACGGGAGATTTTCTTAGGTTTTTACTACATATTAACACTTTACACAATTTCTCGTGTTACCTGGCTGCCAGTCCTCGGTTCATGCAAAATCTTAAGGTCCTCGGTCTGGTCCAAGGCACCAAACCGCCCAATAATTCATTAATCGATAACTAAAACTTGAAATGTAGCTCCTCTTCCTGGCCGATTGCATCAACGTAGATTCTTATTCTGTGTTCTAGTGTGCTGCTTGTACTGTGTCTGCATACCGCATCACGCGACAAGGGCTTGCAGACGATAAATGTAACCGTTTCAGAGAGAAAAGCGACCAATGTGACGATCTGGCGTTATGTCGATTCGATAGTAAATGACGGAAACGGGAGATTTTCTTAGGTTTTTACTACATATTAACACTTTACACAATTTCTCGTGTTACCTGGCTGCCAGTCCTCGGTTCATGCAAAACTTAAGGTCCTCGGTCTGGTCCAAGGCACCAAACCGCCCAATAATTCATTAATCGATAACTAAAACTTGAAATGTAGCTCTTCTTACTGGCCGATTGCATCAACGTAGATTCTTATTCTGTGTTCTAGTGTGCTGCTTGTACTGTGTCTGCATACTGCATCACGCGACAAGGGCTTGCAGACGATAAATGTAACCGTTTCAGAGAGAAAAGCGACCAATGTGACGATCTGGCGTTGTGTCGATTCGATAGCAAATGACGGAAACGGGAGATTTTCTTAGGTTTTTACTACATATTAACACTTTACAATATTTCTCGTGTTACCTGGCTGCCAGTCCTCGGTTCATGCAAAATCTTAAGGTCCTCGGTCTGGTCCAAGGCACCAAACCGCCCAATAATTCTTTAATCGAAAACTAAAACTTGAAATGTAGCTCTTCTTACTGGCCGATTGCATCAACGTAGATTCTTATTCTGTGTTCTAGTGTGCTGCTTGTACTGTGTCTGCATACCGCATCACGCGACAAGGGCTTGCAGACGATAAATGTAAACGTTCCAGAGAGAAAAGCGACCAATGTGACGATCTGGCGTTATGTCGATTCGATAGTAAATGACGGAAACGGGAGATTTTCTTAGGTTTTTACTACATATTAACACTTTACACAATTTCTCGTGTTACCTGGCTGTCAGTCCTCGGTTCATGCAAAATCTTAAGGTCCTCGGTCTGGTCCAAGGCACCAAACCGCCCAATAATTCATTAATCGATAACTAAAACTTGAAATGTAGCTCTTCTTACTGGCCGATTGCATCAACGTAGATTCTTATTCTGTGTTCTAGTGTGCTGCTTGTACTGTGTCTGCATACCGCATCACGCGACAAGGGCTTGCAGACGATAAATGTAACCGTTTCAGAGAGAAAAGCGACCAATGTGACGATCTGGCGTTATGTCGATTCGATAGTAAATGACGGAAACGGGAGATTTTCTTGGGTTTTTACTACATATTAACACTTTACACAATTTCTCGTGTTACCTGGCTGCCAGTCCTCGGTTCATGCAAAATCTTAAGGTCCTCGGTCTGGTCCAAGGCACCAAACCGCCCAATAATTCATTAATCGATAACTAAATCTTGAAATGTAGCTCTTCTTCCTGGCCGATTGCATCAACGTAGATTCTTATTCTGTGTTCTAGTGTGCTGCTTGTACTGTGTCTGCATAACGCATCACGCGACAAGGGCTTGCAGACGATAAATGTAACCGTTTCAGAGAGATAAGCGACCAATGTGACGATCTGGCGCTATGCCGATTCAATACTAAATGACGGAAACGGGAGATTTTCTTAGGTTTTTACTACATATTAACACTTTACACAATTTCTCGTGTTACCTGGCTGCCAGTCCTCGGTTCATGCAAAATCTTAAGGTCCTCGGTCTGGTCCAAGGCACCAAACCGCCCAATAATTCATTAATCGATAACTAAAACTTGAAATGTAGCTCTTCTTCCTGGCCGATTGCATCAACGTAGATTCTTATTCTGTGTTCTAGTGTGCAGCTTGTACTATGTCTGCATACCGCATCACGCGACAAGGGCTTGCAGACGATAAATGTAACCGTTTCAGAGAGAAAAGCGACCAATGTGACGATCTGGCGTTATGTCGATTCGATAGTAAATGACGGAAACGGGAGATTTTCTTAGGTTTTTACTACATATTAACACTTTACACAATTTCTCGTGTTACCTGGCTGTCAGTCCTCGGTTCATGCAAAATCTTAAGGTCCTCGGTCTGGTCCAAGGCACCAAACCGCTCAATAATTCATTAATCGATAACTAAAACTTGAAATGTAGCTCTTCTTACTGGCCGATTGCATCAACGTAGATTCTTATTCTGTGTTCTAGTGTGCTGCTTGTACTGTGTCTGCATACCGCATCACGCGACAAGGGCTTGCAGACGATAAATGTAACCGTTTCAGAGAGCAAAGCGACCAATGTGACGATCTGGCGTTATGTCGATTCGATAGTAAATGACGGAAACGGGAGATTTTCTTGGGTTTTTACTACATATTAACACTTTACACAATTTCTCGTGTTACCTGGCTGCCAGTCCTCGGTTCATGCAAAATCTTAAGGTCCTCGGTCTGGTCCAAGGCACCAAACCGCCCAATAATTCATTAATCGATAACTAAAACTTGAAATGTAGCTCTTCTTCCTGGCCGATTGCATCAACGTAGATTCTTATTCTGTGTTCTAGTGTGCTGCTTGTACTGTGTCTGCATAACGCATCACGCGACAAGGGCTTGCAGACGATAAATGTAACCGTTTCAGAGAGAAAAGCGACCAATGTGACGATCTGGCGCTATGCCGATTCAATACTAAATGACGGAAACGGGAGATTTTCTTAGGTTTTTACTACATATTAACACTTTACACAATTTCTCGTGTTACCTGGCTGCCAGTCCTCGGTTCATGCAAAATCTTAAGGTCCTCGGTCTGGTCCAAGGCACCAAACCGCCCAATAATTCATTAATCGATAACTAAAACTTGAAATGTAGCTCTTCTTCCTGGCCGATTGCATCAACGTAGATTCTTATTCTGTGTTCTAGTGTGCTGCTTGTACTGTGTCTGCATACCGCATCACGCGACAAGGGCTTGCAGACGATAAATGTAACCGTTTCAGAGAGAAAAGCGACCAATGTGACGATCTGGCGTTATGTCGATTCGATAGTAAATGACGGAAACGGGAGATTTTCTTAGGTTTTTACTACATATTAACACTTTACACAATTTCTCGTGTTACCTGGCTGCCAGTCCTCGGTTCATGCAAAATCTTAAGGTCCTCGGTCTGGTCCAAGGCACCAAACCGCCCAATAATTCATTAATCGATAACTAAAACTTGAAATGTAGCTCTTCTTCCTGGCCGATTGCATCAACGTAGATTCTTATTCTGTGTTCTAGTGTGCTGCTTGTACTGTGTCTGCATAACGCATCACGCGACAAGGGCTTGCAGACGATAAATGTATCCGTTTCAGAGAGAAAAGCGACCAATGTGACGATCTGGCGCTATGCCGATTCAATACTAAATGACGGAAACGGGAGATTTTCTTAGGTTTTTACTACATATTAACACTTTACACAATTTCTCGTGTTACCTGGCTGCCAGTCCTCGGTTCATGCAAAATCTTAAGGTCCTCGGTCTGGTCCAAGGCACCAAACCGCCCAATAATTCATTAATCGATAACTAAAACTTGAAATGTAGCTCTTCTTCCTGGCCGATTGCATCAACGTAGATTCTTATTCTGTGTTCTAGTGTGCTGCTTGTACTGTGTCTGCATACCGCATCACGCGACAAGGGCTTGCAGACGATAAATGTAACCGTTTCAGAGAGAAAAGCGACCAATGTGACGATCTGGCGTTATGTCGATTCGATAGTAAATGACGGAAACGGGAGATTTTCTTAGGTTTTTACTACATATTAACACTTTACACAATTTCTCGTGTTACCTGGCTGCCAGTCCTCGGTTCATGCAAAATCTTAAGGTCCTCGGTCTGGTCCAAGGCACCAAACCGCCCAATAATTCATTAATCGATAACTAAAACTTGAAATGTAGCTCTTCTTACTGGCCGATTGCATCAACGTAGATTCTTATTCTGTGTTCTAGTGTGCTGCTTGTACTGTGTCTGCATACTGCATCACGCGACAAGGGCTTGCAGACGATAAATGTAACCGTTTCAGAGAGAAAAGCGACCAATGTGACGATCTGGCGTTGTGTCGATTCGATAGTAAATGACGGAAACGGGAGATTTTCTTAGGTTTTTACTACATATTAACACTTTACAATATTTCTCGTGTTACCTGGCTGCCAGTCCTCGGTTCATGCAAAATCTTAAGGTCCTCGGTCTGGTCCAAGGCACCAAACCGCCCAATAATTCTTTAATCGAAAACTAAAACTTGAAATGTAGCTCTTCTTACTGGCCGATTGCATCAACGTACATTCTTATTCTGTGTTCTAGTGTGCTGCTTGTACTGTGTCTGCATACCGCATCACGCGACAAGGGCTTGCAGACGATAAATGTAAACGTTCCAGAGAGAAAAGCGACCAATGTGACGATCTGTCGTTATGTCGATTCGATAGTAAATGACGGAAACGGGAGATTTTCTTAGGTTTTTACTACATATTAACACTTTACACAATTTCTCGTGTTACCTGGCTGTCAGTCCTCGGTTCATGCAAAATCTTGCGGTCCTCGGTCTGGTCCAAGGCACCAAACCGCCCAATAATTCATTAATCGATAACTAAAACTTGAAATGTAGCTCTTCTTACTGGCCGATTGCATCAACGTAGATTCTTATTCTGTGTTCTAGTGTGCTGCTTGTACTGTGTCTGCATACTGCATCACGCGACAAGGGCTTGCAGACGATAAATGTAACCGTTTCAGAGAGAAAAGCGACCAATGTGACGATCTGGCGTTGTGTCGATTCGATAGTAAATGACGGAAACGGGAGATTTTCTTAGGTTTTTACTACATATTAACACTTTACAATATTTCTCGTGTTACCTGGCTGCCAGTCCTCGGTTCATGCAAAATCTTAAGGTCCTCGGTCTGGTCCAAGGCACCAAACCGCCCAATAATTCTTTAATCGAAAACTAAAACTTGAAATGTAGCTCTTCTTACTGGCCGATTGCATCAACGTACATTCTTGTTCTGTGTTCTAGTGTGCTGCTTGTACTGTGTCTGCATACCGCATCACGCGACAAGGGCTTGCAGACGATAAATGTAAACGTTCCAGAGAGAAAAGCGACCAATGTGACGATCTGGCGTTATGTCGATTCGATAGTAAATGACGGAAACGGGAGATTTTCTTAGGTTTTTACTACATATTAACACTTTACACAATTTCTCGTGTTACCTGGCTGTCAGTCCTCGGTTCATGCAAAATCTTAAGGTCCTCGGTCTGGTCCAAGGCACCAAACCGCCCAATAATTCATTAATCGATAACTAAAACTTGAAATGTAGCTCTTCTTACTGGGCGATTGCATAAACTTAGATGCTTCTTCAGTGTAATACTATGCCGCTTGTAGTGACTCTGCATACCGCATCACGCGACAAGGGCTTGCAGACGATAAATGTAACCGTTTCAGAGAGAAAAGCGACCACTGTGACGATCTGGCGTTATGTCGATTCGATAGTAAATGACGGAAACGGGAGATTTTCTTAGGTTTTTAGTACATATTAACACTTTCCACATTTTCTCGTGTTACCTGGCTGCCAGTCCTCGGTTCATGCAAAATCTTAAGGTCCTCGGTCTGGTCCAAGGCACCAAACCGCCCAATAATTCATTAATCGATAACTAAAACTTGAAATGTAGCTCTTCTTCCTGGCCGATTGCATCAACGTAGATTCTTATTCTGTGTTCTAGTGTGCTGCTTGTACTGTGTCTGCATACCGCATTACGCGACAAGGGCTTGCAGACGATAAATGTAACCGTTTCAGAGAGAAAAGCGACCACTGTGACGATCTGGCGTTATGTCGATTCGATAGTAAATGACGGAAACGGGAGATTTTCTTAGGTTTTTACTACATATTAACACTTTACACAATTTCTCGTGTTACCTGGCTGCCAGTCCTCGGTTCATGCAAAATCTTAAGGTCCTCGGTCTGGTCCAAGGCACCAAACCGCCCAATAATTCATTAATCGATAACTAAAATTTGAAGAGTAGCTCTTCTTACTCGGCGATTGCATAAACTTAGATGCTTCTTCAGTGTTCTACTATGCCGCTTGTAGTGACTCTGCATACCGCATCACGCGACAAGGGCTTGCAGACGATAAATGTAACCGTTTCAGAGAGAAAAGCGACCACTGTGACGATCTGGCGTTATGACGATTCGATAGTAAATGACGGAAACGGTAGATTTTCTTGGGTTTTTACTACATATTAACACTTTACACAATTTCTCGTGTTGCCTGGCTGCCAGTCCTCGGTTCATGCAGAATCTTAAGGTCCTCGGTCTGGTCCAAGGCACAAACCGCCCAATAATTCATTAATCGATAACTAAAACTTGAAATGTAGCTCTTCTTCCTGGCCGATTGCATCAACGTAGATTCTTATTCTGTGTTCTAGTGTGCTGCTTGTACTGTGTCTGCATACCGCATCACGCAACAAGGGCTTGCAGACGATAAATGTAACCGTTTCAGAGAGAAAAGCGACCACTGTGACGATCTGGCGTTATGTCGATTCGATAGTAAATGACGGAAACGGGAGATTTTCTTAGGTTTTTACTATATATTAACACTTAACACAATTTCTCGTGTTACCTGGCTGCCAGTCCTCGGTTCATGCAAAATCTTAAGGTCCTCGGTCTGGTCGAAGGCACCAAACCGCCCAATAATTCATTAATCGATAACTAAAACTTGAAATGTAGCTCTTCTTACTGGGCGACTGCATAAACTTAGATGCTTCTTCAGTGTTCTACTATGCCGCCTGTAGTGACTCTGCATACCGCATCACGCGACAAGGGCTTGCAGACGATAAATGTGACCGTTTCAGAGAGAAAAGCGACCACTGTAACGATCTGGCGTTATGTCGATTCGATAGTAAATGACGGAAACGGGAGATTTTCTTAGGTTTTTACTACATATTAACACTTTACACAATTTCTCGTGTTACCTGGCTGCCAGTCCTCGGTTCATGCAAAATCTTAAGGTCCTCGGTCTGGTCCAAGGCACCAAACCGCCCAATAATTCATTAATCGATAACTAAAACTTGAAATGTAGCTCTTCTTACTGGCCGATTGCATCAACGTAGATTCTTATTCTGTGTTCTAGTGTGCTGCTTGTACTGTGTCTGCATACCGCATCACGCGACAAGGGCTTGCAAACGATAAATGTAACCGTTTCAGAGAGAAAAGCGACCACTGTGACGATCTGGCGTTATGTCGATTCGATAGTAAATGAAGGATACGGGAGATTTTCTTAGGTTTTTACTACATATTAACACTTCACACAATTTCTCGTGTTACCTGGCTGCCAGTCCTCGGTTCATGCAAAATCTTAGGGTCCTCGCTCTGGTCCAAGGCACCAAACCGCCCAATAATTCATTAATCGATAACTCAAACTTGAAATGTAGCTCTTCTTACTGGCCGATTGCATCAACGTAGATTCTTATTCTGTGTTCTAGTGTGCTGCTTGTACTGTGTCTGCATACCGCATCACGCGACAAGGGCTTGCAGACGATAAATGTAACCGTTTCAGAGAGAAAAGCGACCACTGTGACGATCTGGCGTTATGTCGATTCGATAGTAAATTACGGAAACTGGAGATTTTCTTGGGTTTTTACTACATATTAACACTTTACACAATTTCTCGTGTTACCTGGCAGCCAGTCCTCGGTTCATGCAAAATCTTAAGGTCCTCGGTCTGGTCCAAGGCACCAAACCGCCCAATAATTCATTAATCGATAACTAAAACTTGAAATGTAGCTCTTCTTACTGGTGATTGCATCAACGTAGCTTCTTATTCTGTGTTCTAGCGTGCTGCTTGTACTGTGTCTGCATACCGCATCACGCGACAAGGGCTTGCAGACGATAAATGTAACCGTTTCAGAGAGAAAAGCGACCACTGTGACGAACTGGCGTTATGTCGATTCGATAGTAAATGACGGAAACGGGAGATTTTCTTAGGTTTTTACTACATATTAACACTTTACACAATTTCTCGTGTTACCTGGCTGCCAGTCCTCGGTTCATGCAAAATCTTAAGGTCCTTGGTCTGGTCCAAGGCACCAAACCGCCCAATAATTCATTAATCGATAACTAAAACTTGAAATGTAGCTCTTCTAACTGGGCGATTGCATAAACTTAGATGCTTCTTCAGTGTTCTACTATGCCGCTTGTAGTGACTCTGCATACCGCATCACGCGACAATGGCTTGCAGACGATAAATGTAACCGTTTCAGAGAGAAAAGCGACCAATGTGACGATCTGGCGTTATGTCGATTCGATAGTAAATGACGGAAACGGGAGATTTTCTTGGGTTTTTACTACATATTAACACTTTACACAATTTCTCGTGTTACCTGGCTGCCAGTCCTCGGTTCATGCAAAATCTTAAGGTTCTCGGTCTGGTCCAAGGCACCAAACTGCCCAATAATTCATTAATCGATAACTAAAACTTGAAATGTAGCTCTTCTTACTGGGCGATTGCATAAACTTAGATGCTTCTTCAGTGTTCTACTATGCCGCTTGTAGTGACTCTGCATACCGCATCACGCGACAAGGGCTTGCAGACGATAAATGTAACCGTTTCAGAGAGAAAAGCGACCAATGTGACGATCTGGCGTTATGTCGATTCGATAGTAAATGACGGAAACGGGAGATTTTCTTAGGTTTTTACTACATATTAACACTTTACACAATTTCTCGTGTTACCTGGCTGCCAGTCCTCGGTTCATGCAAAATCTTAAGGTCCTCGGTCTGGTCCAAGGCACCAAACCGCTCAATAATTCATTAATCGATAACTAAAACTTGAAATGTAGCTCTTCTTCCTGGCCGATTGCATCAACGTAGATTCTTATTCTGTGTTCTAGTGTGCTGCTTGTACTGTGTCTGCATACCGCATCACGCGACAAAGGCTTGCAGACGATAAATGTAACCGTTTCTGAGAGAAAAGCGACCACTGTGACGATCTGGCGTTATGTCGATTCGATAGTAAATGACGGAAACGGGAGATTTTCTTGGGTTTTTACTACATATTAACACTTTACACAATTTCTCGTGTTACCTGGCTGCCAGTCCTCGGTTCATGCAAAATCTTAAGGTTCTCGGTCTGGTCCAAGGCACCAAACCGCCCAATAATTCATTAATCGATAACTAAAACTTGAAATGTAGCTCTTCTTACTGGGCGATTGCATAAACTTAGATGCTTCTTCAGTGTTCTACTATGCCGCTTGTAGTGACTCTGCATACCGCATCACGCGACAAGGGCTTGCAGACGATAAATGTAACCGTTTCAGAGAGAAAAGCGACCAATGTGACAATCTGGCGTTATGTCGATTCGATAGTAAATGACGGAAACGGGAGATTTTCTTAGGTTTTTACTACATATTAACACTTTACACAATTTCTCGTGTTACCTGGCTGCCAGTCCTCGGTTCATGCAAAATCTTAAGGTCCTCGGTCTGGTCCAAGGCACCAAACCGCTCAATAATTCATTAATCGATAACTAAAACTTGAAATGTAGCTCTTCTTCCTGGCCGATTGCATCAACGTAGATTCTTATTCTGTGTTCTAGTGTGCTGCTTGTACTGTGTCTGCATACCGCATCACGCGACAAGGGCTTGCAGACGATAAATGTAACCGTTTCTGAGAGAAAAGCGACCACTGTGACGATCTGGCGTTATGTCGATTCGATAGTAAATGACGGAAACGGGAGATTTTCTTGGGTTTTTACTACATATTAACACTTTACACAATTTCTCGTGTTACCTGGCTGCCAGTCCTCGGTTCATGCAAAATCTTAAGGTTCTCGGTCTGGTCCAAGGCACCAAACCGCCCAATAATTCATTAATCGATAACTAAAACTTGAAATGTAGCTCTTCTTACTGGGCGATTGCATAAACTTAGATGCTTCTTCAGTGTTCTACTATGCCGCTTGTAGTGACTCTGCATACCGCATCACGCGACAAGGGCTTGCAGACGATAAATGTAACCGTTTCAGAGAGAAAAGCGACCAATGTGACAATCTGGCGTTATGTCGATTCGATAGTAAATGACGGAAACGGGAGATTTTCTTAGGTTTTTACTACATATTAACACTTTACACAATTTCTCGTGTTACCTGGCTGCCAGTCCTCGGTTCATGCAAAATCTTAAGGTCCTCGGTCTGGTCCAAGGCACCAAACCGCTCAATAATTCATTAATCGATAACTAAAACTTGAAATGTAGCTCTTCTTCCTGGCCGATTGCATCAACGTAGATTCTTATTCTGTGTTCTAGTGTGCTGCTTGTACTGTGTCTGCATACCGCATCACGCGACAAGGGCTTGCAGACGATAAATGTAACCGTTTCAGAGAGAAAAGCGACCAATGTGACGATCTGGCGTTATGTCGATTCGATAGTAAATGACGGAAACGGGAGATTTTCTTAGGTTTTTACTACATATTAACACTTTACACAATTTCTCGTGTTACCTGGCTGCCAGTCCTCGGTTCATGCAAAATCTTAAGGTCCTCGGTCTGGTCCAAGGCACCAAACCGCCCAATAATTCATTAATCGATAACTAAAACTTGAAATGTAGCTCTTCTTACTGGGCGATTGCATAAACTTAGATGCTTCTTCAGTGTTCTACTATTCCGCTTGTAGTGACTCTGCATACCGCATCACGCGACAAGGGCTTGCAGACGATAAATGTAACCGTTTCAGAGAGAAAAGCGACCAATGTGACGATCTGGCGTTATGTCGATTCGATAGTAAATGACGGGAGATTTTCTTAGGTTTTTACTACATATTAACACTTTACACAATTTCTCGTGTTACCTGGCTGCCAGTCCTCGGTTCATGCAAAATCTTAAGGTCCTCGGTCTGGTCCAAGGCACCAAACCGCCCAATAATTCATTAATCGATAACTAAAACTTGAAATGTAGCTCTTCTTACTGGCCGATTGCATCAACGTAGATTCTTATTCTGTGTTCTAGTGTGCTGCTTGTACTGTGTCTGCATACCGCATCACGCGACAAGGGCTTGCAGACGATAAATGTAACCGTTTCTGAGAGAAAAGCGACCAATGTGACGATCTGGCGTTATGTCGATTCGATAGTAAATGACGGAAACGGGAGATTTTCTTAGGTTTTTACTACATATTAACACTTTACACAATTTCTCGTGTTACCTGGCTGCCAGTCCTCGGTTCATGCAAAATCTTAAGGTCCTCGGTCTGGTTCAAGGCACCAAACCGCCCAATAATTCATTAATCGATAACTAAAACTAGAAATGTAGCTCTTCTTACTGGCCGATTGCATCAACGTAGATTCTTATTCTGTGTTCTAGTGTGCTGCTTGTACTGTGTCTGCATACCGCATCACGCGACAAGGGCTTGCAGACGATAAATGTAACCGTTTCAGAGAGAAAAGAGACCACTGTGACGATCTGGCGTTATGTCGATTCGTTAGTAAATGACGGAAACGGGAGATTTTCTTAGGTTTTTACTACATATTAACACTTATACAATTTCTCGTGTTACCTGGCTGCCAGTCCTCGGTTCATGCAAAATCTTAAGGTCCTTGGTCTGGTCCAAGGCACCAAACCGCCCAATAATTCATTAATCGATAACTAAAATTTGAAATGTAGCTCTTCTTACTGGCGATTGCATTAACTTAGATGCTTCTTCAGTGTTCTACTATGCCGCTTGTAGTGACTCTGCATACCGCATCACGCGACAAGGGCTTGCAGACGATAAATGTAACCGTTTCAGAGAGAAAAGCGACCACTGTGACGATCTGGCGTTATGTCGATTCGATAGTAAATGACGGAAACGGGAGATTTTCTTAGGTTTTTACTACATATTAACACTTTACACAATTTCTCGTGTTACCTGGCAGCCAGTCCTCGGTTCATGCAAAATCTGAAGGTCCTCGGTCTGGTCCAAGGCACCAAACCGCCCAATAATTCATTAATCGATAACTAAAACTTGAAATGTAGCTCTTCTTACTGGCCGATTGCATCAACGTAGATTCTTATTCTGTGTTCTAGTGTGCTGCTTGTACTGTGTCTGCATACCGCATCACGCGACAAGGGCTTGCAGACGATAAATGTAACCGTTTCAGAGAGAAAAGCGACCACTGTGACGAACTGGCGTTATGTCGATTCGATAGTAAATGACGGAAACGGTAGATTTTCTTAGGTTTTTACTACATATTAACACTTTACACAATTTCTCGTGTTACCTGGCTGCCAGTCCTCGGTTCATGCAAAATCTTAAGGTCCTCGGTCTGGTTCAAATCACCAAACCGCCCAATAATTCATTAATCGATAACTAAAACATGAAATGTAGCTCTTCTTACTGGCCGATTGCATCAACGTAGATTCTTATTCTTTGTTCTAGTGTGCTGCTTGTACTGTGTCTGCATACCGCATCACGCGACAAGGGCTGCAGACGATAAATGTAACCGTTTCAGAGAGAAAAGCGACCACTGTGACGATCTGGCGTTATGTCGATTCGATAGTAAATGACGGAAACGGGAGATTTTCTTAGGTTTTTACTACATATTAACACTTATACAATTTCTCGTGTTACCTGGCTGCCAGTCCTCGGTTCATGCAAAATCTTAAGGTCCTTGGTCTGGTCCAAGGCACCAAACCGCCCAATAATTCATTAATCGATAACTAAAATTTGAAATTTAGCTCTTCTTACTGGCGATTGCATAAACTTAGATGCTTCTTCAGTGTTCTACTATGCCGCTTGTAGTGACTCTGCATACCGCATCACGCGACAAGGGATTGCAGACGATAAATGTAACCGTTTCAGAGAGAAAAGCGACCACTGTGACGATCTGGCGTTATGTCGATTCGATAGTAAATGACGGAAACGGGAGATTTTCTTAGGTTTTTACTACATATTAACACTTTACACAATTTCTCGTGTTACCTGGCTGCCAGTCCTCGGTTCATGCAAAATCTTAAGGTCCTCGGTCTGGTCCAAGGCACCAAACCGCTCAATAATTCATTAATCGATAACTAAAACTTGAAATGTAGCTCTTCTTCCTGGCCGATTGCATCAACGTTGATTCTTATTCTGTGTTCTAGTGTGCTGCTTGTACTGTGTCTGCATACCGCATCACGCGACAAGGGCTTGCAGACGATAAATGTAACCGTTTCAGAGAGAAAAGCGACCACTGTGACGATCTGGCGTTATGTCGATTCGATAGTAAATGACGGAAACGGGAGATTTTCTTAGGTTTTTACTACATATTAACACTTTACACAATTTCTCGTGTTACCTGGCTGCCAGTCCTCGGTTCATGCAAAATCTTAAGGTCCTCGGTCTGGTCCAAGGCACCAAACCGCCCAATAATTCATTAATCGATAACTAAAACTTGAAATGTAGCTCTTCTTACTGGGCGATTGCATAAACTGAGATGCTTCTTCAGTGTTCTACTATGCCGCTTGTAGTGACTCTGCATACCGCATCACGCGACAAGGGCTTGCAGACGATAAATGTAACCGTTTCAGAGAGAAAAGCGACCAATGTGACGATCTGGCGTTATGTCGATTCGATAGTAAATGACGGAAACGGGAGATTTTCTTAGGTTTTCACTACATATTAACACTTTACACAATTTCTCGTGTTACCTGGCTGCCAGTCCTCGGTTCATGCAAAATCTTAAGGTCCTCGGTCTGGTTCAAGGCACCAAACCGCCCAATAATTCATTAATCGATAACTAAAACTTGAAATGTAGCTCTTCTTACTGGCCGATTGCATCAACGTAGATTCTTATTCTGTGTTCTAGTGTGCTGCTTGTACTGTGTCTGCATAACGCATCACGCGACAAGGGCTTGCAGACGATAAATGTAACCGTTTCAGAGATAAAAGAGACCACTGTGACGATCTGGCGTTATGTCGATTCGTTAGTAAATGACGGAAACGGGAGATTTTCTTAGGTTTTTACTACATATTAACACTTATACAATTTCTCGTGTTACCTGGCTGCCAGTCCTCGGTTCATGCAAAATCTTAAGGTCCTTGGTCTGGTCCAAGGCACCAAACCGCCCAATAATTCATTAATCGATAACTAAAATTTGAAATGTAGCTCTTCTTACTGGCGATTGCATAAACTTAGATGCTTCTTCAGTGTTCTACTATGCCGCTTGTAGTGACTCTGCATACCGCATCACGCGACAAGGGCTTGCAGACGATAAATGTAACCGTTTCAGAGAGAAAAGCGACCACTGTGACGATCTGGCGTTATGTCGATTCGATAGTAAATGACGGAAACGGGAGATTTTCTTAGGTTTTTACTACATATTAACACTTTACACAATTTCTCGTGTTACCTGGCAGCCAGTCCTCGGTTCATGCAAAATCTGAAGGTCCTCGGTCTGGTCCAAGGCACCATACCGCCCAATAATTCATTAATCGATAACTAAAACTTGAAATGTAGCTCTTCTTACTGGCCGATTGCATCAACGTAGATTCTTATTCTGTGTTCTAGTGTGCTGCTTGTACTGTGTCTGCATACCGCATCACGCGACAAGGGCTTGCAGACGATAAATGTAACCGTTTCAGAGAGAAAAGCGACCACTGTGACGAACTGGCGTTATGTCGATTCGATAGTAAATGACGGAAACGGTAGATTTTCTTAGGTTTTTACTACATATTAACACTTTACACAATTTCTCGTGTTACCTGGCTGCCAGTCCTCGGTGCATGCAAAATCTTAAGGTCCTCGGTCTGGTTCAAATCACCAAACCGCCCAATAATTCATTAATCGATAACTAAAACATGAAATGTAGCTCTTCTTACTGGCCGATTGCATCAACGTAGATTCTTATTCTTTGTTCTAGTGTGCTGCTTGTACTGTGTCTGCATACCGCATCACGCGACAAGGGCTGCAGACGATAAATGTAACCGTTTCAGAGAGAAAAGCGACCACTGTGACGATCTGGCGTTATGTCGATTCGATAGTAAATGACGGAAACGGGAGATTTTCTTAGGTTTTTACTACATATTAACACTTATACAATTTCTCGTGTTACCTGGCTGCCAGTCCTCGGTTCATGCAAAATCTTAAGGTCCTTGGTCTGGTCCAAGGCACCAAACCGCCCAATAATTCATTAATCGATAACTAAAATTTGAAATTTAGCTCTTCTTACTGGCGATTGCATAAACTTAGATGCTTCTTCAGTGTTCTACTATGCCGCTTGTAGTGCCTCTGCATACCGCATCACGCGACAAGGGATTGCAGACGATAAATGTAACCGTTTCAGAGAGAAAAGCGACCACTGTGACGATCTGGCGTTATGTCGATTCGATAGTAAATGACGGAAACGGGAGATTTTCTTAGGTTTTTACTACATATTAACACTTTACACAATTTCTCGTGTTACCTGGCTGCCAGTCCTCGGTTCATGCAAAATCTTAAGGTCCTCGGTCTGGTCCAAGGCACCAAACCGCTCAATAATTCATTAATCGATAACTAAAACTTGAAATGTAGCTCTTCATCCTGGCCGATTGCATCAACGTTGATTCTTATTCTGTGTTCTAGTGTGCTGCTTGTACTGTGTCTGCATACCGCATCACGCGACAAGGGCTTGCAGACGATAAATGTAACCGTTTCAGAGAGAAAAGCGACCACTGTGACGATCTGGCGTTATGTCGATTCGATAGTAAATGACGGAAACGGGAGATTTTCTTAGGTTTTTACTACATATTAACACTTTACACAATTTCTCGTGTTACCTGGCTGCCAGTCCTCGGTTCATGCAAAATCTTAAGGTCCTCGGTCTGGTCCAAGGCACCAAACCGCCCAATAATTCATTAAACGATAACTAAAACTTGAAATGTAGCTCTTCTTACTGGGCGATTGCATTAACTGAGATGCTTCTTCAGTGTTCTACTATGCCGCTTGTAGTGACTCTGCATACCGCATCACGCGACAAGGGCTTGCAGACGATAAATGTAACCGTTTCAGAGAGAAAAGCGACCAATGTGACGATCTGGCGTTATGTCGATTCGATAGTAAATGACGGAAACGGGAGATTTTCTTAGGTTTTTACTACATATTAACACTTTACACAATTTCTCGTGTTACCTGGCTGCCAGTCCTCGGTTCATGCAAAATCTTAAGGTCCTCGGTCTGGTTCAAGGCACCAAACCGCCCAATAATTCATTAATCGATAACAAAAACTTGAAATGTAGCTCTTCTTACTGGCCGATTGCATCAACGTAGATTTTTATTCTGTGTTCTAGTGTGCTGCTTGTACTGTGTCTGCATACCGCATCACGCGACAAGGGCTTGCAGACGATAAATGTAACCGTTTCAGAGAGAAAGGAGACCACTGTGACGATCTGGCGTTATGTCGATTCGTTAGTAAATGACGGAAACGGGAGATTTTCTTAGGTTTTTACTACATATTAACACTTATACAATTTCTCGTGTTACCTGGCTGCCAGTCCTCGGTTCATGCAAAATCTTAAGGTCCTTGGTCTGGTCCAAGGCACCAAACCGCCCAATAATTCATTAATCGATAACTAAAATTTGAAATGTAGCTCTTCTTACTGGCGATTGCATAAACTTAGATGCTTCTTCAGTGTTCTACTATGCCGCTTGTAGTGACTCTGCATACCGCATCACGCGACAAGGGCTTGCAGACGATAAATGTAACCGTTTCAGAGAGAAAAGCGACCACTGTGACGATCTGGCGTTATGTCGATTCGATAGTAAATGACGGAAACGGGAGATTTTCTTAGGTTTTTACTACATATTAACACTTTACACAATTTCTCGTGTTACCTGGCAGCCAGTCCTCGGTTCATGCAAAATCTGAAGGTCCTCGGTCTGGTCCAAGGCACCAAACCGCCCAATAATTCATTAATCGATAACTAAAACTTGAAATGTAGCTCTTCTTACTGGCCGATTGCATCAACGTAGCTTCTTATTCTGTGTTCTAGTGTGCTGCTTGTACTGTGTCTGCATACCGCATCACGGGACAAGGGCTTGCAGACGATAAATGTAACCGTTTCAGAGAGAAAAGCGACCACTGTGACGAACTGGCGTTATGTCGATTCGATAGTAAATGACGGAAACGGGAGATTTTCTTAGGTTTTTACTACATATTAACACTTTACACAATTTCTCGTGTTACCTGGCTGCCAGTCCTCGGTTCATGCAAAATCTTAAGGTCCTCGGTCTGGTTCAAGGCACCAAACCGCCCAATAATTCATTAATCGATAACTAAAACATGAAATGTAGCTCTTCTTACTGGCCGATTGCATCAACGTAGATTCTTATTCTTTGTTCTAGTGTGCTGCTTGTACTGTGTCTGCATACCGCATCACGCGACAAGGGCTGCAGACGATAAATGTAACCGTTTCAGAGAGAAAAGCGACCACTGTGACGATCTGGCGTTATGTCGATTCGATAGTAAATGACGGAAACGGGAGATTTTCTTAGGTTTTTACTACATATTAACACTTATACAATTTCTCGTGTTACCTGGCTGCCAGTCCTCGGTTCATGCAAAATCTTAAGGTCCTCGGTCTGGTCCAAGGCACCAAACCGCCCAATAATTCATTAATCGATAACTAAAACTTGAAATGTTGCTCTTCTTACTGGGCGATTGCATAAACTTAGATGCTTCTTCAGTGTTCTACAATGCCGCTTGTAGTGACTCTGCATACCGCATCACGCGACAAGGGCTTGCAGACGATAAATGTAACCGTTTCAGAGAGAAAAGCGACCACTGTGACGATCTGGCGTTATGTCGATTCGATAGTAAATGACGGAAACGGGAGATTTTCTTAGGTTTTTACTACATATTAACACTTTACACAATTTCTCGTGTTACCTGGCAGCCAGTCCTCGGTTCATGCAAAATCTTAAGGTCCTCGGTCTGGTCCAAGGCACCAAACCGCCCAATAATTCATTAATCGATAATTAAAACTTGAAATGTAGCTCTTCTTACTGGCCGATTGCATCAACGTAGATTCTTATTCTGTGTTCTAGTGTGCTGCTTGTACTGTGTCTGCATACCGCATCACGCGACAAGGGCTTGCAGACGATAAATGTAACCGTTTCAGAGAGAAAAGCGACCAATGTGACGATCTGGCGTTTGGTCGATTCGATAGTAAATGACGGAAACGGGAGATTTTCTAAGGTTTTTACTACATATTAACACTTTACACAATTTCTCGTGTTACCTGGCTGCCAGTCCTCGGTTCATGCAAAATCTTAAGGTCCTCGGTCTGGTTCAAGGCACCAAACCGCCCAATAATTCATTAATCGATAACTAAAACTTGAAATGTAGCTCTTCTTACTGGCCGATTGCATCAACGTAGATTCTTATTCTGTGTTCTAGTGTGCTGCTTGTTCTGTGTCTGCATACCGCATCACGCGAAAATGGCTTGCAGACGAAAAATGTAACCGTTTCAGAGAGAAAAGCGACCAATGTGACGATCTGGCGTTATGTCGATTCGATAGTAAATGACGGAAACGGGAGATTTTCTTGGGTTTTTACTACATATTAACACTTTCCACAATTTCTCGTGTTACCTGGCTGCCTGTCCTCGGTTCATGCAAAATCTTAAGGTCCTCGGTCTGGTCCAAGGGACCAAACCGCCCAATAAATCATTAATCGATAACTAAAACTTGAAATGTAGCTCTTCTTCCTGGCCGATTGCATCAACGTAGATTCTTATTCTGTGTTCTAGTGTGCTGCTTGTACTGTGTCTGCATAACGCATCACGCGACAAGGGCTTGCAGACGATAAATGTAACCGTTTCAGAGAGAAAAGCGACCAATGTGACGATCTGGCGCTATGCCGATTCAATACTAAATGACGGAAACGGGAGATTTTCTTAGGTTTTTACTACATATTAACACTTTACACAATTTCTCGTGTTACCTGGCTGCCAGTCCTCGGTTCATGCAAAATCTTAAGGTCCTCGGTCTGGTCCAAGGCACCAAACCGCCCAATAATTCATTAATCGATAACTAAAACTTGAAATGTAGCTCTTCTTCCTGGCCGATTGCATCAACGTAGATTCTTATTCTGTGTTCTAGTGTGCTGCTTGTACTGTGTCTGCATAACGCATCACGCGACAAGGGCTTGCAGACGATAAATGTAACCGTTTCAGAGAGAAAAGCGACCACTGTGACGATCTGGCGTTATGTCGATTCGATAGTAAATGACGGAAACGGGAGATTTTCTTAGGTTTTTACTACATATTAACACTTATACAATTTCTCGTGTTACCTGGCTGCCAGTCCTCGGTTCATGCAAAATCTTAAGGTCCTC
Source organism: Schistocerca cancellata (assembly GCF_023864275.1). Taxonomy (NCBI): domain Eukaryota; kingdom Metazoa; phylum Arthropoda; class Insecta; order Orthoptera; family Acrididae; genus Schistocerca; species Schistocerca cancellata. The sequence goes on from NW_026047150.1 coordinate 6,011,733, forward strand.
GGTCTGGTCCAAGGCACCAAACCGCCCAATAATTCATTAATCGTTAACTAAAACTTGAAATGTAGCTCTTCTTACTGGGCGATTGCATAAACTTAGATGCTTCTTCAGTGTTCTACTATGCCGCTTGTAGTGACTCTGCATACCGCATCACGCGACAAGGGCTTGCAGACGATAAATGTAACCGTTTCAGAGAGAAAAGCGACCACTGTGACGATCTGGCGTTATGTCGATTCGATAGTAAATGACGGAAACGGGAGATTTTCTTAGGTTTTTACTACATATTAACACTTTACACAATTTCTCGTGTTACCTGGCAGCCAGTCCTCGGTTCATGCAAAATCTTAAGGTCCTCGGTCTGGTCCAAGGCACCAAACCGCCCAATAATTCATTAATCGATAACTAAAACTTGAAATGTAGCTCTTCTTACTGGCCGATTGCATCAACGTAGATTCTTATTCTGTGTTCTAGTGTGCTGCTTGTACTGTGTCTGCATACCGCATCACGCGACAAGGGCTTGCAGACGATAAATGTAACCGTTTCAGAGAGAAAAGCGACCAATGTGACGATCTGGCGTTTGGTCGATTCGATAGTAAATGACGGAAACGGGAGATTTTCTTAGGTTTTTACTACATATTAACACTTTACACAATTTCTCGTGTTACCTGGCTGCCAGTCCTCGGTTCATGCAAAATCTTAAGGTCCTCGGTCTGGTCCAAGGCACCAAACCGCCCAATAATTCATTAATCGATAACTAAAACTTGAAATGTATCTCTTCTTCCTGAACGATTGCATCAACGTAGATTCTTATTCTGTGTTCTAGTGTGCTGCTTGTACTGTGTCTGCATAACGCATCACGCGACAAGGGCTTGCAGACGATAAATGTAACCGTTTCAGAGAGAAAAGCGACCAATGTGACGATCTGGCGCTATGCCGATTCAATACTAAATGACGGAAACGAGAGATTTTCTTAGGTTTTTACTACATATTAACACTTTACACAATTTCTCGTGTTACCTGGCTGCCAGTCCTCGGTTCATGCAAAATCTTAAGGTCCTCGGTCTGGTCCAAGGCACCAAACCGCCCAATAATTCATTAATCGATAACTAAAACTTGAAATGTAGCTCTTCTTCCTGGCCGATTGCATCAACGTAGATTCTTATTCTGTGTTCTAGTGTGCTGCTTGTACTGTGTCTGCATACCGCATCACGCGACAAGGGCTTGCAGACGATAAATGTAACCGTTTCAGAGAGAAAAGCGACCAATGTGACGATCTGGCGTTATGTCGATTCGATAGTAAATGACGGAAACGGGAGATTTTCTTAGGTTTTTACTACATATTAACACTTTACACAATTTCTCGTGTTACCTGGCTGCCAGTCCTCGGTTCATGCAAATCTTAAGGTCCTCGGTCTGGTCCAAGGCACCAAACCTCCCAATAATTCATTAATCGATAACTAAAACTTGAAATGTAGCTCTTCTTACTGGCCGATTGCATCAACGTAGATTCTTATTCTGTGTTCTAGTGTGCTGCTTGTACTGTGTCTGCATACTGCATCACGCGACAAGGGCTTGCAGACGATAAATGTAACCGTTTCAGAGAGAAAAGCGACCAATGTGACGATCTGGCGTTGTGTCGATTCGATAGTAAATGACGGAAACGGGAGATTTTCTTAGGTTTTTACTACATATTAACACTTTACAATATTTCTCGTGTTACCTGGCTGCCAGTCCTCGGTTCATGCAAAATCTTAAGGTCCTCGGTCTGGTCCAAGGCACCAAACCGCCCAATAATTCTTTAATCGAAAACTAAAACTTGAAATGTAGCTCTTCTTACTGGCCGATTGCATCAACGTACATTCTTATTCTGTGTTCTAGTGTGCTGCTTGTACTGTGTCTGCATACCGCATCACGCGACAAGGGCTTGCAGACGATAAATGTAAACGTTCCAGAGAGAAAAGCGACCAATGTGACGATCTGGCGTTATGTCGATTCGATAGTAAATGACGGAAACGGGAGATTTTCTTAGGTTTTTACTACATATTAACACTTTACACAATTTCTCGTGTTACCTGGCTGTCAGTCCTCGGTTCATGCAAAATCTTAAGGTCCTCGGTCTGGTCCAAGGCACCAAACCGCCCAATAATTCATTAATCGATAGCTAAAACTTGAAATGTAGCTCTTCTTACTGGCCGATTGCATCAACGTAGATTCTTATTCTGTGTTCTAGTGTGCTGCTTGTACTGTGTCTGCATACCGCATCACGCGACAAGGGCTTGCAGACGATAAATGTAACCGTTTCAGAGAGAAAAGCGACCAATGTGACGATCTGGCGTTATGTCGATTCGATAGTAAATGACGGAAACGGGAGATTTTCTTGGGTTTTTACTACATATTAACACTTTACACAATTTCTCGTGTTACCTGGCTGCCAGTCCTCGGTTCATGCAAAATCTTAAGGTCCTCGGTCTGGTCCAAGGCACCAAACCGCCCAATAATTCATTAATCGATAACTAAATCTTGAAATGTAGCTCTTCTTCCTTGCCGATTGCATCAACGTAGATTCTTATTCTGTGTTCTAGTGTGCTGCTTGTACTGTGTCTGCATAACGCATCACGCGACAAGGGCTTGCAGACGATAAATGTAACCGTTTCAGAGAGAAAAGCGACCAATGTGACGATCTGGCGCTATGCCGATTCAATACTAAATGACGGAAACGGGAGATTTTCTTAGGTTTTTACTACATATTAACACTTTACACAATTTCTCGTGTTACCTGGCTGCCAGTCCTCGGTTCATGCAAAATCTTAAGGTCCTCGGTCTGGTCCAAGGCACCAAACCGCCCAATAATTCATTAATCGATAACTAAAACTTGAAATGTAGCTCTTCTTCCTGGCCGATTGCATCAACGTAGATTCTTATTCTGTGTTCTAGTGTGCTGCTTGTACTGTGTCTGCATAACGCATCACGCGACAAGGGCTTGCAGACGATAAATGTAACCGTTTCAGAGAGAAAAGCGACCAATGTGACGATCTGGCGCTATGCCGATTCAATACTAAATGACGGAAACGGGAGATTTTCTTAGGTTTTTACTACATATTAACACTTTACACAATTTCTCGTGTTACCTGGCTGCCAGTCCTCGGTTCATGCAAAATCTTAAGGTCCTCGGTCTGGTCCAAGGCACCAAACCGCCCAATAATTCATTAATCGATAACTAAAACTTGAAATGTAGCTCTTCTTCCTGGCCGATTGCATCAACGTAGATTCTTATTCTGTGTTCTAGTGTGCTGCTTGTACTGTGTCTGCATACCGCATCACGCGACAAGGGCTTGCAGACGATAAATGTAACCGTTTCAGAGAGAAAAGCGACCAATGTGACGATCTGGCGTTATGTCGATTCGATAGTAAATGACGGAAACGGGAGATTTTCTTAGGTTTTTACTACATATTAACACTTTACACAATTTCTCGTGTTACCTGGCTGCCAGTCCTCGGTTCATGCAAAATCTTAAGGTCCTCGGTCTGGTCCAAGGCACCAAACCGCCCAATAATTCATTAATCGATAACTAAAACTTGAAATGTAGCTCTTCTTCCTGGCCGATTGCATCAACGTAGATTCTTATTCTGTGTTCTAGTGTGCTGCTTGTACTGTGTCTGCATAACGCATCACGCGACAAGGGCTTGCAGACGATAAATGTAACCGTTTCAGAGAGAAAAGCGACCAATGTGACGATCTGGCGCTATGCCGATTCAATACTAAATGACGGAAACGGGAGATTTTCTTAGGTTTTTACTACATATTAACACTTTACACAATTTCTCGTGTTACCTGGCTGCCAGTCCTCGGTTCATGCAAAATCTTAAGGTCCTCGGTCTGGTCCAAGGCACCAAACCGCCCAATAATTCATTAATCGATAACTAAAACTTGAAATGTAGCTCTTCTTCCTGGCCGATTGCATCAACGTAGATTCTTATTCTGTGTTCTAGTGTGCTGCTTGTACTGTGTCTGCATACCGCATCACGCGACAAGGGCTTGCAGACGATAAATGTAACCGTTTCAGAGAGAAAAGCGACCAATGTGACGATCTGGCGTTATGTCGATTCGATAGTAAATGACGGAAACGGGAGATTTTCTTAGGTTTTTACTACATATTAACACTTTACACAATTTCTCGTGTTACCTGGCTGCCAGTCCTCGGTTCATGCAAAATCTTAAGGTCCTCGGTCTGGTCCAAGGCACCATACCGCCCAATAATTCTTTAATCGAAAACTAAAACTTGAAATGTAGCTCTTCTTACTGGCCGATTGCATCAACGTAGCTTCTTATTCTGTGTTCTAGTGTGCTGCTTGTACTGTGTCTGCATACCGCATCACGCGACAAGGGCTTGCAGACGATAAATGTAAACGTTCCAGAGAGAAAAGCGACCAATGTGACGATCTGGCGTTATGTCGATTCGATAGTAAATGACGGAAACGGGAGATTTTCTTAGGTTTTTACTACATATTAACACTTTACACAATTTCTCGTGTTACCTGGCTGTCAGTCCTCGGTTCATGCAAAATCTTAAGGTCCTCGGTCTGGTCCAAGGCACCAAACCGCCCAATAATTCATTAATCGATAACTAAAACTTGAAATGTAGCTCTTCTTACTGGCCGATTGCATCAACGTAGATTCTTATTCTGTGTTCTAGTGTGCTGCTTGTACTGTGTCTGCATACTGCATCACGCGACAAGGGCTTGCAGACGATAAATGTAACCGTTTCAGAGAGAAAAGCGACCAATGTGACGATCTGGCGTTGTGTCGATTCGATAGTAAATGACGGAAACGGGAGATTTTCTTAGGTTTTTACTACATATTAACACTTTACAATATTTCTCGTGTTACCTGGCTGCCAGTCCTCGGTTCATGCAAAATCTTAAGGTCCTCGGTCTGGTCCAAGGCACCAAACCGCCCAATAATTCTTTAATCGAAAACTAAAACTTGAAATGTAGCTCTTCTTACTGGCCGATTGCATCAACGTACATTCTTGTTCTGTGTTCTAGTGTGCTGCTTGTACTGTGTCTGCATACCGCATCACGCGACAAGGGCTTGCAGACGATAAATGTAAACGTTCCAGAGAGAAAAGCGACCAATGTGACGATCTGGCGTTATGTCGATTCGATAGTAAATGACGGAAACGGGAGATTTTCTTGGGTTTTTACTACATATTAACACTTTACACAATTTCTCGTGTTACCTGGCTGTCAGTCCTCGGTTCATGCAAAATCTTAAGGTCCTCGGTCTGGTCCAAGGCACCAAACCGCCCAATAATTCATTAATCGATAACTAAAACTTGAAATGTAGCTCTTCTTACTGGGCGATTGCATAAACTTAGATGCTTCTTCAGTGTAATACTATGCCGCTTGTAGTGACTCTGCATACCGCATCACGCGACAAGGGCTTGCAGACGATAAATGTAACCGTTTCAGAGAGAAAAGCGACCACTGTGACGATCTGGCGTTATGTCGATTCGATAGTAAATGACGGAAACGGGAGATTTTCTTAGGTTTTTAGTACATATTAACACTTTCCACATTTTCTCGTGTTACCTGGCTGCCAGTCCTCGGTTCATGCAAAATCTTAAGGTCCTCGGTCTGGTCCAAGGCACCAAACCGCCCAATAATTCATTAATCGATAACTAAAACTTGAAATGTAGCTCTTCTTCCTGGCCGATTGCATCAACGTAGATTCTTATTCTGTGTTCTAGTGTGCTGCTTGTACTGTGTCTGCATACCGCATCACGCGACAAGGGCTTGCAGACGATAAATGTAACCGTTTCAGAGAGAAAAGCGACCACTGTGACGATCTGGCGTTATGTCGATTCGATAGTAAATGACGGAAACGGGAGATTTTCTTAGGTTTTTACTACATATTAACACTTTACACAATTTCTCGTGTTACCTGGCTGCCAGTCCTCGGTTCATGCAAAATCTTAAGGTCCTCGGTCTGGTCCAAGGCACCAAACCGCCCAATAATTCATTAATCGATAACTAAAATTTGAAGAGTAGCTCTTCTTACTCGGCGATTGCATAAACTTAGATGCTTCTTCAGTGTTCTACTATGCCGCTTGTAGTGACTCTGCATACCGCATCACGCGACAAGGGCTTGCAGACGATAAATGTAACCGTTTCAGAGAGAAAAGCGACCACTGTGACGATCTGGCGTTATGACGATTCGATAGTAAATGACGGAAACGGTAGATTTTCTTGGGTTTTTACTACATATTAACACTTTACACAATTTCTCGTGTTGCCTGGCTGCCAGTCCTCGGTTCATGCAGAATCTTAAGGTCCTCGGTCTGGTCCAAGGCACAAACCGCCCAATAATTCATTAATCGATAACTAAAACTTGAAATGTAGCCCTACTTCCTGGCCGATTGCATCAACGTAGATTCTTATTCTGTGTTCTAGTGTGCTGCTTGTACTGTGTCTGCATACCGCATCACGCAACAAGGGCTTGCAGACGATAAATGTAACCGTTTCAGAGAGAAAAGCGACCACTGTGACGATCTGGCGTTATGTCGATTCGATAGTAAATGACGGAAACGGGAGATTTTCTTAGGTTTTTACTACATATTAACACTTTACACAATTTCTCGTGTTACCTGGCTGCCAGTCCTCGGTTCATGCAAAATCTTAAGGTCCTCGGTCTGGTCCAAGGCACCAAACCGCCCAATAATTCATTAATCGATAACTAAAACTTGAAATGTAGCTCTTCTTACTGGGCGACTGCATAAACTTCGATGCTTCTTCAGTGTTCTACTATGCCGCCTGTAGTGACTCTGCATACCGCATCACGCGACAAGGGCTTGCAGACGATAAATGTAACCGTTTCAGAGAGAAAAGCGACCACTGTAACGATCTGGCGTTATGTCGATTCGATAGTAAATGACGGAAACGGGAGATTTTCTTAGGTTTTTACTACATATTAACACTTTACACAATTTCTCGTGTTACCTGGCTGCCAGTCCTCGGTTCATGCAAAATCTTAAGGTCCTCGGTCTGGTCCAAGGCACCAAACCGCCCAATAATTCATTAATCGATAACTAAAACTTGAAATGTAGCTCTTCTTACTGGCCGATTGCATCAACGTAGATTCTTATTCTGTGTTCTAGTGTGCTGCTTGTACTGTGTCTGCATACCGCATCACGCGACAAGGGCTTGCAAACGATAAATGTAACCGTTTCAGAGAGAAAAGCGACCACTGTGACGATCTGGCGTTATGTCGATTCGATAGTAAATGAAGGAAACGGGAGATTTTCTTAGGTTTTTACTACATATTAACACTTCACACAATTTCTCGTGTTACCTGGCTGCCAGTCCTCGGTTCATGCAAAATCTTAGGGTCCTCGCTCTGGTCCAAGGCACCAAACCGCCCAATAATTCATTAATCGATAACTCAAACTTGAAATGTAGCTCTTCTTACTGGCCGATTGCATCAACGTAGATTCTTATTCTGTGTTCTAGTGTGCTGCTTGTACTGTGTCTGCATACCGCATCACGCGACAAGGGCTTGCAGACGATAAATGTAACCGTTTCAGAGAGAAAAGCGACCACTGTGACGATCTGGCGTTATGTCGATTCGATAGTAAATTACGGAAACTGGAGATTTTCTTGGGTTTTTACTACATATTAACACTTTACACAATTTCTCGTGTTACCTGGCAGCCAGTCCTCGGTTCATGCAAAATCTTAAGGTCCTCGGTCTGGTCCAAGGCACCAAACCGCCCAATAATTCATTAATCGATAACTAAAACTTGAAATGTAGCTCTTCTTACTGGTGATTGCATCAACGTAGCTTCTTATTCTGTGTTCTAGCGTGCTGCTTGTACTGTGTCTGCCTACCGCATCACGCGACAAGGGCTTGCAGACGATAAATGTAACCGTTTCAGAGAGAAAAGCGACCACTGTGACGATCTGGCGTTATGTCGATTCGATAGTAAATAACGGAAACGGGAGATTTTCTTAGGTTTTTACTACATATTAACACTTTACACAATTTCTCGTGTTACCTTTCTGCCAGTCCTCGGTTCATGCAAAATCTTAAGGTCCTCGGTCTGGTCCAAGGCACCAAACCGCCAAATAATTCATTAATCGATAACTAAAACTTGAAAAGTAGCTTTTCTTACTGGCCGATTGCATCAACGTAGATTCTTATTCTGTGTTCTAGTGTGCTGCTTGTACTGTGTCTGCATACCGCACCACGCGACAAGGGCTTGCAGACGATAAATGTAACCGTTTCAGAGAGAAAAGCGACCACTGTGACGATCTGGCGTTATGTCGATTCGATAGTAAATGACGGAAACGGGAGATTTTCTTAGGTTTTTACTACATATTAACACTTTACACAATTTCTCGTGTTACCTGGCAGCCAGTCCTCGGTTCATGCAAAATCTTAAGGTCCTCGGTCTGGTCCAAGGCACCAAACCGCCCAATAATTCATTAATCGATAACTAAAACTTGAAATGTAGCTCTTCTTACTGGGCGATTGCATAAACTTAGATGCTTTTTCAGTGTTCTACTATGCCGCTTGTAGTGCCTCTGCATGCCGCATCACGCGACAAGGGCTTGCAGACGGTAAATGTAACCGTTTCAGAGAGAAAAGCGACCACTGTGACGATCTGGCGTTATGTCGATTCGATAGTAAATGACGGAAACGGGAGATTTTCTTAGGTTTTTACTACATATTAACACTTTACACAATTTCTCGTGTTACCTGGCTGCCAGTCCTCGGTTCATGCAAAATCTTAAGGTCCTCGGTCTGGTCCAAGGCACCAAACCGCCCAATAATTCATTAATCGATAACTAAAACTTGAAATGTAGCTCTTCTTACTGGGCGATTGCATAAACTTAGATGCTTCTTCAGTGTTCTACTATGCCGCTTGTAGTGACTCTGCATACCGCATCACGCGACAAGGGCTTGCAGACGATAAATGTAACCGTTTCAGAGAGAAAAGCGACCACTGTGACGATCTGGCGTTATGTCGATTCGATAGTAAATGACGGAAACGGGAGATTTTCTTAGGTTTTTACTACATATTAACACTTTACACAATTTCTCGTGTTACCTGGCTGCCAGTCCTCGGTTCATGCAAAATCTTAAGGTCCTCGGTCTGGTCCAAGGCACCAAACCGCCCAATAATTCATTAATCGATAACTAAAACTTGAAATGTAGCTCTTCTTACTGGCCGATTGCATAAACTTAGATGCTTCCTCAGTGTTCTAATATGCCGATTGTAATGACTCTGCATACCGCATCACGCGACAAGGGCTTGCAGACGATAAATGTAACCGTTTCAGAGAGAAAAGCGACCACTGTGACGATCTGGCGTTATGTCGATTCGATAGTAAATGACGGAAACGGGAGATTTTCTTAGGTTTTTACTACATATTAACACTTTACACAATTTCTCGTGTTACCTGGCTGCCAGTCCTCGGTTCATGCAAAATCTTAAGGTCCTCGGTCTGGTCCAAGGCACCAAACCGACCAATAATTCATTAATCGATAACTAAAACTTGAAATGTAGCTCTTCTTACTGGCCGATTGCATCAACGTAGATTCTTAATCTGTGTTCTAGTGTGCTGCTTGTACTGTGTCTGCATACCGCATCACGCGACAAGGGCTTGCAGACGATAAATGTAACCGTTTCAGAGAGAAAAGCGACCACTGTGACGATCTGGCGTTATGTCGATTCGATAGTAAATGACGGAAACGGGAGATTTTCTTAGGTTTTTACTACATATTAACACTTTACACAATTTCTCGTGTTACCTGGCTGCCAGTCCTCGGTTCATGCAAAATCTTAAGGTCCTCGGTCTGGTCCAAGGCACCAAACCGCCCAATAATTCATTAATCGATAACTAAAACTTGAAATGTAGCTCTTCTTAATGGGCGATTGCATAAACTTAGATGCTTCTTCAGTGTTCTACTATGCCGCTTGTAGTGACTCTGCATACTGCATCACGCGACAAGGGCTTGCAGACGATAAATGTAATCGTTTCAGAGAGAAAAGCGACCACTGTGACGATCTGGCGTTATGTCGATTCGATAGTAAATGATGGAAACGGGAGATTTTCTTGGGTTTTTACTACATATTAACACTTTACACAATTTCTTGTGTTACCTGGCTGCCAGTCCTCGGTTCATGCAAAATCTTAAGGTCCTCGGTCTGGTCCAAGGCACCAAACCGCCCAATAATTCATTAATCGATAACTAAAACTTGAAATGTAGCTCTTCTTCCTGGCCGATTGCATCAACGTAGATTCTTATTCTGTGTTCTAGTGTGCTGCTTGTACTGTGTCTGCATACCGCATCACGCGACAAGGGCTTGCAGACGATAAATGTAACCGTTTCAGAGAGAAAAGCGACCACTGTGACGATCTGGCGTTATGTCGATTCGATAGTAAATGACGGAAACGGGAGATTTTCTTAGGTTTTTACTACATATTAACACTTTACACAATTTCTCGTGTTACCTGGCTGCCAGTCCTCGGTTCATGCAAAATCTTAAGGTCCTCGGTCTGGTCCAAGGCACCAAACCGCCCAATAATTCATTAATCGATAACTAAATCTTGAAATGTAGCTCTTCTTACTGGGCGATTGCATAAACTTAGATGCTTCTTCAGTGTTCTACTATGCCGCTTGTAGTGACTCTGCATACCGCATCACGCGACAAGGGCTTGCAGACGATAAATGTAACCGTTTCAGAGAGAAAAGCGACCACTGTGACGATCTGGCGTTATGTCGATTCGATAGTAGATGACGGAAACGGGAGATTTTCTAAGGTTTTTACTACATATTAACACTTTACACAATTTCTCGTGTTACCTGGCTGCCAGTCCTCGGTTCATGCAAAATCTTAAGGTCCTCGGTCTGGTCCAAGGCACCAAACCTCCAATAATTCATTAATCGATAACTAAACCTTGAAATGTAGCTCTTCTTACTGGGCGATTGCATAAACTTAGATGCTTCTTCAGTGTTCTACTATGCCGCTTGTAGTGACTCTGCATACCGCATCACGCGACAAGGGCTTGCAGACGATAAATGTAACCGTTTCAGAGAGAAAAGCGACCACTGTGACGATCTGGCGTTATGTCGATTCGATAGTAAATGACGGAAACGGGAGATTTTCTTGGGTTTTTACTACATATTAACACTTTACACAATTTCTCGTGTTACCTGGCTGCCAGTCCTCGGTTCATGCAAAATCTTAAGGTCCTCGGTCTGGTCCAAGGCACCAAACCGCCCAATAATTCATTAATCGATAACTAAAACTTGAAATGTAGCTCTTCTTAATGGGCGATTGCATAAACTTAGATGCTTCTTCAGTGTTCTACTATGCCGCTTGTAGTGACTCTGCATACTGCATCACGCGACAAGGGCTTGCAGACGATAAATGTAACCGTTTCAGAGAGAAAAGCGACCACTGTGACGATCTGGCGTTATGTCGATTCGATAGTAAATGATGGAAACGGGAGATTTTCTTGGGTTTTTACTACATATTAACACTTTACACAATTTCTCGTGTTACCTGGCTGCCAGTCCTCGGTTCATGCAAAATCTTAAGGTCCTCGGTCTGGTCCAAGGCACCAAACCGCCCAATAATTCATTAATCGATAACTAAAACTTGAAATGTAGCTCTTCTTCCTGGCCGATTGCATCAACGTAGATTCTTATTCTGTGTTCTAGTGTGCTGCTTGTACTGTGTCTGCATACCGCATCACGCGACAAGGGCTTGCAGACGATAAATGTAACCGTTTCAGAGAGAAAAGCGACCACTGTGACGATCTGGCGTTATGTCGATTCGATAGTAAATGACGGAAACGGGAGATTTTCTTGGGTTTTTACTACATATTAACACTTTACACAATTTCTCGTGTTACCTGGCTGCCAGTCCTCGGTTCATGCAAAATCTTAAGGTCCTCGGTCTGGTCCAAGGCACCAAACCGCCCAATAATTCATTAATCGATAACTAAAACTTGAAATGTAGCTCTTCTTCCTGGCCGATTGCATCAACGTAGATTCTTATTCTGTGTTCTAGTGTGCTGCTTGTACTGTGTCTGCATACCGCATCACGCGACAAGGGCTTGCAGACGATAAATGTAACCGTTTCAGAGAGAAAAGCGACCAAAGTGACGATCTGGCGTTATGTCGATTCGATAGTAAATGACGGAAACGGGAGATTTTCTTTGGTTTTTACTACATATTAACACTTTACACAATTTCTCGTGTTACCTGGCTGCCAGTCCTCGGTTCATGCAAAATCTTAAGGTCCTCGGTCTGGTCCAAGGCACCAAACCGACCAATAATTCATTAATCGATAACTAAAACTTGAAATGTAGCTCTTCTTACTGGCCGATTGCATCAACGTAGATTCTTAATCTGTGTTCTAGTGTGCTGCTTGTACTGTGTCTGCATACCGCATCACGCGACAAGGGCTTGCAGACGATAAATGTAACCGTTTCAGAGAGAAAAGCGACCACTGTGACGATCTGGCGTTATGTCGATTCGATAGTAAATGACGGAAACGGGAGATTTTCTTAGGTTTTTACTACATATTAACACTTTACACAATTTCTCGTGTTACCTGGCTGACAGTCCTCGGTTCATGCAAAATCTTAAGGTCCTCGGTCTGGTCCAAGGCACCAAACCGCCCAATAATTCATTAATCGATAACTAAAACTTGAAATGTAGCTCTTCTTACTGGGCGATTGCATAAACTTAGATGCTTCCTCAGTGTTCTACTATGCCGCTTGTAGTGACTCTGCATACCGCATCACGCGACAAGGGCTTGCAGACGATAAATGTAACCGTTTCAGAGAGAAAAGCGACCACTGTGACGATCTGGCGTTATGTCGATTCGATAGTAAATGACGGAAACGGGAGATTTTCTTAGGTTTTTACTACATATTAACACTTTACACAATTTCTCGTGTTACCTGGCTGCCAGTCCTCGGTTCATGCAAAATCTTAAGGTCCTCGGTCTGGTCCAAGGCACCAAACCGCCCAATAATTCATTAATCGATAACTAAAACTTGAAATGTAGCTCTTCTTACTGGCCGATTGCACCAACGTAGATTCTTAATCTGTGTTCTAGTGTGCTGCTTGTACTGTGTCTGCATACCGCATCACGCGACAAGGGCTTGCAGACGATAAATGTAACCGTTTCAGAGAGAAAAGCGACCACTGTGACGATCTGGCGTTATGTCGATTCGATAGTAAATGACGGAAACGGGAGATTTTCTTAGGTTTTTACTACATATTAACACTTTACACAATTTCTCGTGTTACCTGGCTGCCAGTCCTCGGTTCATGCAAAATCTTAAGGTCCTCGGTCTGGTCCAAGGCACCAAACCGACCAATAATTCATTAATCGATAACTAAAACTTGAAATGTAGCTCTTCTTACTGGCCGATTGCATCAACGTAGATTCTTAATCTGTGTTCTAGTGTGCTGCTTGTACTGTGTCTGCATACCGCATCACGCGACAAGGGCTTGCAGACGATAAATGTAACCGTTTCAGAGAGAAAAGCGACCACTGTGACGATCTGGCGTTATGTCGATTCGATAGTAAATGACGGAAACGGGAGATTTTCTTAGGTTTTTACTACATATTAACACTTTACACAATTTCTCGTGTTACCTGGCTGCCAGTCCTCGGTTCATGCAAAATCTTAAGGTCCTCGGTCTGGTCCAAGGCACCAAACCGCCCAATAATTCATTAATCGATAACTAAAACTTGAAATGTAGCTCTTCTTAATGGGCGATTGCATAAACTTAGATGCTTCTTCAGTGTTCTACTATGCCGCTTGTAGTGACTCTGCATACTGCATCACGCGACAAGGGCTTGCAGACGATAAATGTAATCGTTTCAGAGAGAAAAGCGACCACTGTGACGATCTGGCGTTATGTCGATTCGATAGTAAATGATGGAAACGGGAGATTTTCTTGGGTTTTTACTACATATTAACACTTTACACAATTTCTTGTGTTACCTGGCTGCCAGTCCTCGGTTCATGCAAAATCTTAAGGTCCTCGGTCTGGTCCAAGGCACCAAACCGCCCAATAATTCATTAATCGATAACTAAAACTTGAAATGTAGCTCTTCTTCCTGGCCGATTGCATCAACGTAGATTCTTATTCTGTGTTCTAGTGTGCTGCTTGTACTGTGTCTGCATACCGCATCACGCGACAAGGGCTTGCAGACGATAAATGTAACCGTTTCAGAGAGAAAAGCGACCACTGTGACGATCTGGCGTTATGTCGATTCGATAGTAAATGACGGAAACGGGAGATTTTCTTAGGTTTTTACTACATATTAACACTTTACACAATTTCTCGTGTTACCTGGCTGCCAGTCCTCGGTTCATGCAAAATCTTAAGGTCCTCGGTCTGGTCCAAGGCACCAAACCGCCCAATAATTCATTAATCGATAACTAAATCTTGAAATGTAGCTCTTCTTACTGGGCGATTGCATAAACTTAGATGCTTCTTCAGTGTTCTACTATGCCGCTTGTAGTGACTCTGCATACCGCATCACGCGACAAGGGCTTGCAGACGATAAATGTAACCGTTTCAGAGAGAAAAGCGACCACTGTGACGATCTGGCGTTATGTCGATTCGATAGTAGATGACGGAAACGGGAGATTTTCTAAGGTTTTTACTACATATTAACACTTTACACAATTTCTCGTGTTACCTGGCTGCCAGTCCTCGGTTCATGCAAAATCTTAAGGTCCTCGGTCTGGTCCAAGGCACCAAACCTCCAATAATTCATTAATCGATAACTAAAACTTGAAATGTAGCTCTTCTTACTGGGCGATTGCATAAACTTAGATGCTTCTTCAGTGTTCTACTATGCCGCTTGTAGTGACTCTGCATACCGCATCACGCGACAAGGGCTTGCAGACGATAAATGTAACCGTTTCAGAGAGAAAAGCGACCACTGTGACGATCTGGCGTTATGTCGATTCGATAGTAAATGACGGAAACGGGAGATTTTCTTGGGTTTTTACTACATATTAACACTTTACACAATTTCTCGTGTTACCTGGCTGCCAGTCCTCGGTTCATGCAAAATCTTAAGGTCCTCGGTCTGGTCCAAGGCACCAAACCGCCCAATAATTCATTAATCGATAACTAAAACTTGAAATGTAGCTCTTCTTAATGGGCGATTGCATAAACTTAGATGCTTCTTCAGTGTTCTACTATGCCGCTTGTAGTGACTCTGCATACTGCATCACGCGACAAGGGCTTGCAGACGATAAATGTAACCGTTTCAGAGAGAAAAGCGACCACTGTGACGATCTGGCGTTATGTCGATTCGATAGTAAATGATGGAAACGGGAGATTTTCTTGGGTTTTTACTACATATTAACACTTTACACAATTTCTCGTGTTACCTGGCTGCCAGTCCTCGGTTCATGCAAAATCTTAAGGTCCTCGGTCTGGTCCAAGGCACCAAACCGCCCAATAATTCATTAATCGATAACTAAAACTTGAAATGTAACTCTCCTTCCTGGCCGATTGCATCAACGTAGATTCTTATTCTGTGTTCTAGTGTGCTGCTTGTACTGTGTCTGCATACCGCATCACGCGACAAGGGCTTGCAGACGATAAATGTAACCGTTTCAGAGAGAAAAGCGACCACTGTGACGATCTGGCGTTATGTCGATTCGATAGTAAATGACGGAAACGGGAGATTTTCTTGGGTTTTTACTACATATTAACACTTTACACAATTTCTCGTGTTACCTGGCTGCCAGTCCTCGGTTCATGCAAAATCTTAAGGTCCTCGGTCTGGGCCAAGGCACCAAACCGCCCAATAATTCATTAATCGATAACTAAAACTTGAAATGTAGCTCTTCTTCCTGGCCGATTGCATCAACGTAGATTCTTATTCTGTGTTCTAGTGTGCTGCTTGTACTGTGTCTGCATACCGCATCACGCGACAAGGGCTTGCAGACGATAAATGTAACCGTTTCAGAGAGAAAAGCGACCAAAGTGACGATCTGGCGTTCTGTCGATTCGATAGTAAATGACGGAAACGGGAGATTTTCTTTGGTTTTTACTACATATTAACACTTTACACAATTTCTCGTGTTACCTGGCTGCCAGTCCTCGGTTCATGCAAAATCTTAAGGTCCTCGGTCTGGTCCAAGGCACCAAACCGACCAATAATTCATTAATCGATAACTAAAACTTGAAATGTAGCTCTTCTTACTGGCCGATTGCATCAACGTAGATTCTTAATCTGTGTTCTAGTGTGCTGCTTGTACTGTGTCTGCATACCGCATCACGCGACAAGGGCTTGCAGACGATAAATGTAACCGTTTCAGAGAGAAAAGCGACCACTGTGACGATCTGGCGTTATGTCGATTCGATAGTAAATGACGGAAACGGGAGATTTTCTTAGGTTTTTACTACATATTAACACTTTACACAATTTCTCGTGTTACCTGGCTGACAGTCCTCGGTTCATGCAAAATCTTAAGGTCCTCGGTCTGGTCCAAGGCACCAAACCGCCCAATAATTCATTAATCGATAACTAAAACTTGAAATGTAGCTCTTCTTACTGGGCGATTGCATAAACTTAGATGCTTCCTCAGTGTTCTACTATGCCGCTTGTAGTGACTCTGCATACCGCATCACGCGACAAGGGCTTGCAGACGATAAATGTAACCGTTTCAGAGAGAAAAGCGACCACTGTGACGATCTGGCGTTATGTCGATTCGATAGTAAATGACGGAAACGGGAGATTTTCTTAGGTTTTTACTACATATTAACACTTTACACAATTTCTCGTGTTACCTGGCTGCCAGTCCTCGGTTCATGCAAAATCTTAAGGTCCTCGGTCTGGTCCAAGGCACCAAACCGCCCAATAATTCATTAATCGATAACTAAAACTTGAAATGTAGCTCTTCTTACTCGCCGATTGCACCAACGTAGATTCTTAATCTGTGTTCTAGTGTGCTGCTTGTACTGTGTCTGCATACCGCATCACGCGACAAGGGCTTGCAGACGATA
Source organism: Schistocerca cancellata (assembly GCF_023864275.1). Lineage (NCBI taxonomy): Eukaryota > Metazoa > Arthropoda > Insecta > Orthoptera > Acrididae > Schistocerca > Schistocerca cancellata. The sequence continues at coordinate 6,028,798 of NW_026047150.1, forward strand.
AATGTAACCGTTTCAGAGAGAAAAGCGACCAATGTGACGATCTGGCGTTATGTCGATTCGATAGTAAATGATGGAAACGGGAGATTTTCTTAGGTTTTTACTACATATTAACACTTTACACAATTTCTCGTGTTACCTGGCTGCCAGTCCTCGGTTCATGCAAAATCTTAAGGTCCTCGGTCTGGTCCAAGGCACCAAACCGCCCAATAATTCATTAATCGATAACTAAAACTTGAAATGTAGCTCTTCTTCCTGGCCGATTGCATCAACGTAGATTCTTAATCTGTGTTCTAGTGTGCTGCTTGTACTGTGTTTGCATACCGCATCACGCGACAAGGGCTTGCAGACGATAAATGTAACCGTTTCAGAGAGAATAGCGACCAAAGTGACGATCTGGCGTTATGTCGATTCGATAGTAAATGACGGAAACGGGAGATTTTCTTTGGTTTTTACTACATATTAACACTTTACACAATTTCTCGTGTTACCTGGCTGCCAGTCCTCGGTTCATGCAAAATCTTAAGGTCCTCGGTCTGGTCCAAGGCACCAAACCGCCCAATAATTCATTAATCGATAACTAAAACATGAACTGCAGCTCTTCTTACTGGTCGATTGCATAAACTTAGATGCTTCTTCAGTGTTCTACTATGCTGCTTGTAGTGACTCTGCATACCGCATCACGCGACAAGGGCTTGCAGACGATAAATGTAACCGTTTCAGAGAGAAAAGCGACCACTGTGACGATCTGGCGTTATGTCGATTCGATAGTAAATGACGGAAACGGGAGATTTTCTTAGGTTTTTACTACATATTAACACTTTACACAATTTCTCGTGTTACCTGGCTGACAGTCCTCGGTTCATGCAAAATCTTAAGGTCCTCGGTCTGGTCCAAGGCACCAAACCGCCCAATAATTCATTAATCGATAACTAAAACTTGAAATGTAGCTCTTCTTACTGGGCGATTGCATAAACTTAGATGCTTCCTCAGTGTTCTACTATGCCGCTTGTAGTGACTCTGCATACCGCATCACGCGACAAGGGCTTGCAGACGATAAATGTAACCGTTTCAGAGAGAAAAGCGACCACTGTGACGATCTGGCGTTATGTCGATTCGATAGTAAATGACGGAAACGGGAGATTTTCTTAGGTTTTTACTACATATTAACACTTTACACAATTTCTCGTGTTACCTGGCTGCCAGTCCACGGTTCATGCAAAATCTTAAGGTCCTCGGTCTGGTCCAAGGCAACAAACCGCCCAATAATTCATTAATCGATAACTAAAACTTGAAATGTAGCTCTTCTTACTGGCCGAATGCATCAACGTAGATTCTTAATCTGTGTTCTAGTGTGCTGCTTGTACTGTGTCTGCATACCGCATCACGCGACAAGGGCTTGCAGACGATAAATGTAACCGTTTCAGAGAGAAAAGCGACCAATGTGACGATCTGGCGTTATGTCGATTCGATAGTAAATGACGGAAACGGGAGATTTTCTTAGGTTTTTACTACATATTAACACTTTACACAATTTCTCGTGTTACCTGGCTGCCAGTCCTCGGTTCATGCAAAATCTTAAGGTCCTCGGTCTGGTCCAAGGCACCAAACCGCCCAATAATTCATTAATCGATAACTAAAACTTGAACTGCAGCTTTTCTTACTGGGCGATTGCATAAACTTAGATGCTTCTTCAGTGTTCTACTATGCTGCTTGTAGTGACTCTGCATACCGCATCACGCGACAAGGGCTTGCAGACGATAAATGTAACCGTTTCAGAGAGAAAAGCGACCACTGTGACGATCTGGCGTTATGTCGATTCGATAGTAAATGACGGAAACGGGAGTTTTTCTTAGGTTTTTACTACACATTAACACTTTACACAATGTCTCGTGTTACCTGGCTGACAGTCCTCGGTTCATGCAAAATCTTAAGGTCCTCGGTCTGGTCCAAGGCACCAAACCGCCCAATAATACATTAATCGATAACTAAAACTTGAAATGTAGCTCTTCTTACTGGGCGATTGCATAAACTTAGATGCTTCCTCAGTGTTCTACTATGCCGCTTGTAGTGACTCTGCATACCGCATCACGCGACAAGGGCTTGCAGACGATAAATGTAACCGTTTCAGAGAGAAAAGCGACCACTGTGACGATCTGGCGTTATGTCGATTCGATAGTAAATGACGGAAACGGGAGATTTTCTTAGGTTTTTACTACATATTAACACTTTACACAATTTCTCGTGTTACCTGGCTGCCAGTCCTCGGTTCATGCAAAATCTTAAGGTCCTCGGTCTGGTCCAAGGCACCAAACCGCCCAATAATTCATTAATCGATAACTAAAACTTGAAATGTAGCTCTTCTTACTGGCCGATTGCATCAACGTAGATTCTTAATCTGTGTTCTAGTGTGCTGCTTGTACTGTGTCTGCATACCGCATCACGCGACAAGGGCTTGCAGACGATAAATGTAACCGTTTCAGAGAGAAAAGCGACCAATGTGACGATCTGGCGTTATGTCGATTCGATAGTAAATGACGGAAACGGGAGATTTTCTTAGGTTTTTACTACATATTAACACTTTAAACAATTTCTCGTGTTACCTGGCTGCCAGTCCTCGGTTCATGCAAAATCTTAAGGTCCTCGGTCTGGTCCAAGGCACCAAACCGCCCAATAATTCATTAATCGAGAACTAAAACTTGAAATGTAGCTCTTCTTACTGGGCGATTGCATAAACTTAGATGCTTCTTCAGTGTTCTACTATGCCGCTTGTAGTGACTCTGCATACCGCATCACGCGACAAGGGCTTGCAGACGATAAATGTAACCGTTTCAGAGAGAAAAGCGACCAATGTGACGATCTGGCGTTATGTCGATTCGATAGTAAATGACGGAAACGGGAGATTTTCTTAGGTTTTTACTACATATTAACACTTTACACAATTTCTCGTGTTACCTGGCTGCCAGTCCTCGGTTCATGCAAAATCTTAAGGTCCTCGGTCTGGTCCAAGGCACCAAACCGCCCAATAATTCATTAATCGAGAACTAAAACTTGAAATGTAGCTCTTCTTACTGGGCGATTGCATAAACTTAGATGCTTCTTCAGTGTTCTACTATGCCGCTTGTAGTGACTCTGCATACCGCATCACGCGACAAGGGCTTGCAGACGATAAATGTAACCGTTTCAGAGAGAAAAGCGACCAATGTGACGATCTGGCGTTATGTCGATTCGATAGTAAATGACGGAAACGGGAGATTTTCTTAGGTTTTTACTACATATTAACACTTTACACAATTTCTCGTGTTACCTGGCTGCCAGTCCTCGGTTCATGCAAAATCTTAAGGTCCTAGGTCTGGTCCAAGGCACCAAACCGCCCAATAATTCTTTAATCGATAACTAAAACTTGAAATGTAGCTCTTCTTACTGGGCGATTGCATAAACTTAGATGCTTCTTCAGTGTTCTACTATGCCGCTTGTAGTGACTCTGCATACGGCATCACGCGACAAGGGCTTGCCGACGATAAATGTAACCGTTTCAGAGAGAAAAGCGACCACTGTGACGATCTGGCGTTATGTCGATTCGATAGTAAACGACGTAAACGGGAGATTTTCTTGGGTTTTTACTACATATTAACACTTTACACAATTTCTCGTGTTACCTGGCTGCCAGTCCTCGGATCATGCAAAATCTTAAGGTCCTCGGTCTGGTCCAAGGCACCAAACCGCCCAATAATTCATTAATCGATAACTAAAACTTGAAATGTAGCTCTTCTTCCTGGCCGATTGCATCAACGTAGATTCTTATTCTGTGTTCTAGTGTGCTGCTTGTACTGTGTCTGCATACCGCATCACGCGACAAGGGCTTGCAGACGATAAATGTAACCGTTTCAGAGAGAAAAGCGACCACTGTGACGATCTGGCGTTATGTCGATTCGATAGTAAATGACGGTAACGGGAGATTTTCTTAGGTTTTTACTACATATTAACACTTTACACAATTTCTCGTGTTACCTGGCTGCCAGTCCTCGGTTCATGCAAAATCTTAAGGTCCTCGGTCTGGTCCAAGGCACCAAACCGCCCAATAATTCATTAATCGATAACTAAAACTTGAAATGTAGCTCTTCTTCCTGGCCGATTGCTTCAACGTAGATTCTTATTCTGTGTTCTAGTGTGCTGCTTGTACTGTGTTTGCATACCGCATCACGCGACAAGGGCTTGCAGACGATAAATGTAACCGTTTCAGAGAGAATTGCGACCAAAGTGACGATCTGGCGTTATGTCGATTCGATAGTAAATGACGGAAACGGGAGATTTTCTTTGGTATTTACTACATATTAACACTTTACACAATTTCTCGTGTTACCTGGCTGCCAGTCCTCGGTTCATGCAAAATCTTAAGGTCCTCGGTCTGGTCCAAGGCACCAAACCGCCCAATAATTCATTAATCGATAACTAAAACATGAACTGCAGCTCTTCTTACTGGTCGATTGCATAAACTTAGATGCTTCTTCAGTGTTCTACTATGCTGCTTGTAGTGACTCTGCATACCGCATCACGCGACAAGGGCTTGCAGACGATAAATGTAACCGTTTCAGAGAGAAAAGCGACCACTGTGACGATCTGGCGTTATGTCGATTCGATAGTAAATGACGGAAACGGGAGATTTTCTTAGGTTTTTACTACATATTAACACTTTACACAATTTCTCGTGTTACCTGGCTGACAGTCCTCGGTTCATGCAAAATCTTAAGGTCCTCGGTCTGGTCCAAGGCACCAAACCGCCCAATAATTCATTAATCGATAACTAAAACTTGAAATGTAGCTCTTCTTACTGGGCGATTGCATAAACTTAGATGCTACCTCAGTGTTCTACTATGCCGCTTGTAGTGACTCTGCATACCGCATCACGCGACAAGGGTTTGCAGACGATAAATGTAACAGTTTCAGAGAGAAAAGCGACCACTGTGACGATCTGGCGTTATGTCGATTCGATAGTAAATGACGGAAACGGGAGATTTTCTTAGGTTTTTACTACATATTAACACTTTACACAATTTCTCGTGTTACCTGGCTGCCAGTCCTCGGTTCATGCAAAATCTTAAGGTCCTCGGTCTGGTCCAAGGCACCAAACCGCCCAATAATTCATTAATCGATAACTAAAACTTGAAATGTAGCTCTTCTTACTGGCCGATTGCATCAACGTAGATTCTTATTCTGTGTTCTAGTGTGCTGCTTGTACTGTGTCTGCATACCGCATCACGCGACAAGGGCTTGCAGACGATAAATGTAACCGTTTCAGAGAGAAAAGCGACCAATGTAACGATCTGGCGTTATGTCGATTCGATAGTAAATGACGGAAACGGGAGATTTTCTTAGGTTTTTACTACATATTAACACTTTACACAATTTCTCGTGTTACCTGGCTGCCAGTCCTCGGTTCATGCAAAATCTTAAGGTCCTCGGTCTGGTCCAAGGCACCAAACCGCCCAATAATTCATTAATCGATAACTAAAACTTGAAATGTAGCTCATCTTACTGGGCGATTGCATAAACTTAGATGCTTCTTCAGTGTTCTACTATGCCGCTTGTAGTGACTCTGCATACCGCATCACGCGACAAGGGCTTGCAGACGATAAATGTAACTGTTTCAGAGAGAAAAGCGACCAATGTGACGATCTGGCGTTATGTCGATTCGATAGTAAATGACGGAAACGGGAGATTTTCTTAGGTTTTTACTACATATTAACACTTTACACAATTTCTCGTGTTACCTGGCTGCCAGTCCTCGGTTCATGCAAAATTTTAAGGTCCTCGGTCTGGTCCAAGGCACCAAACCGCCCAATAATTCATTAATCGATAACTAAAACTTGAAATGTAGCTCTTCTTACTGGGCGACTGCATAAACTTAGATGCTTCTTCAGTGTTCTACTATGCCGCTTGTAGTGACTCTGCATACCGCATCACGCGACAAGGGCTTGCAGACGATACATGTAACCGTTTCAGAGAGAAAAGCGACCAATGTGACGATCTGGCGTTATGTCGATTCGATAGTAAATGACGGAAACGGGAGATTTTCTTGGGTTTTTACTACATATTAACACTTTACACAATTTCTCGTGTTACCTGGCTGCCAGTCCTCGGTTCATGCAAAATCTTAAGGTCCTCGGTCTGGTCCAAGGCACCAAACCGCCCAATAATTCATTAAACGATAACTAAAACTTGAAATGTAGCTCTTCTTACTGGCCGATTGCATCAACGTAGATTCTTATTCTGTGTTCTAGTGTGCTGCTTGTACTGTGTCTGCATACCGCATCACGCGACAAGGGCTTGCAGACGATAAATGTAACCGTTTCAGAGAGAAAAGCGACCACTGTGACGATCTGGCGTTATGTCGATTCGATAGTAAATGATGGAAACGGGAGATTTTCTTAGGTTTTTACTACATATTAACACTTTACACAATTTCTCGTGTTACCTGGCTGCCAGTCCTCGGTTCATGCAAAATCTTAAGGTCCTCGGTCTGGTCCAAGGCACCAAACCGCCCAATAATTCATTAATCGATAACTAAAACTTGAAATGTAGCTCTTCTTACTGGCCGATTGCATCAACGTAGATTCTTATTCTGTGTTCTAGTGTGCTGCTTGTACTGTGTCTGCATACCGCATCACGCGACAAGGGCTTGCAGACGATAAATGTAACCGTTTCAGAGAGAAAAGCGACCACTGTGACGATCTGGCGTTATGTCGATTCGATAGTAAATGACGGTAACGGGAGATTTTCTTAGGTTTTTACTACATATTAACACTTTACACAATTTCTCGTGTTACCTGGCTGCCAGTCCTCGGTTCATGCAAAATCTTAAGGTCCTCGGTCTGGTCCAAGGCACCAAACCGCCCAATAATTCATTAATCGATAACTAAAACTTGAAATGTAGCTCTTCTTCCTGGCCGATTGCTTCAACGTAGATTCTTATTCTGTGTTCTAGTGTGCTGCTTGTACTGTGTTTGCATACCGCATCACGCGACAAGGGCTTGCAGACGATAAATGTAACCGTTTCAGAGAGAATTGCGACCAAAGTGACGATCTGGCGTTATGTCGATTCGATAGTAAATGACGGAAACGGGAGATTTTCTTTGGTATTTACTACATATTAACACTTTACACAATTTCTCGTGTTACCTGGCTGCCAGTCCTCAGTTCATGCAAAATCTTAAGGTCCTCGCTCTGGTCCAAGGCACCAAACCGCCCAATAATTCATTAATCGATAACTAAAACTTGAACTGCAGCTCTTCTTACTGGGCGATTGCATAAACTTAGATGCTTCTTCAGTGTTCTACTATGCTGCTTGTAGTGACTCTGCATACCGCATCACGCGACAAGGGCTTGCAGACGATAAATGTAACCGTTTCAGAGAGAAAAGCGACCACTGTGACGATCTGGCGTTATATCGATTCGATAGTAAATGACGGAAACGGGAGATTTTCTTAGGTTTTTACTACATATTAACACTTTACACAATTTCTCGTGTTACCTGGCTGCCAGTCCTCGGTTCATGCAAATTCTTAAGGTCCTCGGTCTGGTCCAAGGCACCAAACCGCCCAATAATTCATTAATCGATAACTAAAACTTGAAATGTAGCTCTTCTTACTGGGCGATTGCATAAACTTAGATGCTTCTTCAGTGTTCTACTATGCCGCTTGTAGTGACTCTGCATACCGCATCACGCGACAAGGGTTTGCAGACGATAAATGTAACAGTTTCAGAGAGAAAAGCGACCACTGTGACGATCTGGCGTTATGTCGATTCGATAGTAAATGACGGAAACGGGAGATTTTCTTAGGTTTTTACTACATATTAACACTTTACACAATTTCTCGTGTTACCTGGCTGCCAGTCCTCGGTTCATGCAAAATCTTAAGGTCCTCGGTCTGGTCCAAGGCACCAAACCGCCCAATAATTCATTAATCGATAACTAAAACTTGAAATGTAGCTCTTCTTACTGGCCGATTGCATCAACGTAGATTCTTATTCTGTGTTCTAGTGTGCTGCTTGTACTGTGTCTGCATACCGCATCACGCGACAAGGGCTTGCAGACGATAAATGTAACCGTTTCAGAGAGAAAAGCGACCAATGTAACGATCTGGCGTTATGTCGATTCGATAGTAAATGACGGAAACGGGAGATTTTCTTAGGTTTTTACTACATATTAACACTTTACACAATTTCTCGTGTTACCTGGCTGCCAGTCCTCGGTTCATGCAAAATCTTAAGGTCCTCGGTCTGGTCCAAGGCACCAAACCGCCCAATAATTCATTAATCGATAACTAAAACTTGAAATGTAGCTCATCTTACTGGGCGATTGCATAAACTTAGATGCTTCTTCAGTGTTCTACTATGCCGCTTGTAGTGACTCTGCATACCGCATCACGCGACAAGGGCTTGCAGACGATAAATGTAACTGTTTCAGAGAGAAAAGCGACCAATGTGACGATCTGGCGTTATGTCGATTCGATAGTAAATGACGGAAACGGGAGATTTTCTTAGGTTTTTACTACATATTAACACTTTACACAATTTCTCGTGTTACCTGGCTGCCAGTCCTCGGTTCATGCAAAATTTTAAGGTCCTCGGTCTGGTCCAAGGCACCAAACCGCCCAATAATTCATTAATCGATAACTAAAACTTGAAATGTAGCTCTTCTTACTGGGCGACTGCATAAACTTAGATGCTTCTTCAGTGTTCTACTATGCCGCTTGTAGTGACTCTGCATACCGCATCACGCGACAAGGGCTTGCAGACGATACATGTAACCGTTTCAGAGAGAAAAGCGACCACTGTGACGATCTGGCGTTATGTCGATTCGATAGTAAATGACGGAAACGGGAGATTTTCTTGGGTTTTTACTACATATTAACACTTTACACAATTTCTCGTGTTACCTGGCTGCCAGTCCTCGGTTCATGCAAAATCTTAAGGTCCTCGGTCTGCTCCAAGGCACCAAACCGCCCAATAATTCATTAATCGATAACTAAAACTTGAAATGTAGCTCTTCTTACTGGCCGATTGCATCAACGTAGATTCTTATTCTGTGTTCTAGTGTGCTGCTTGTACTGTGTCTGCATACCGCATCACGCGACAAGGGCTTGCAGACGATAAATGTAACCGTTTCAGAGAGAAAAGCGACCACTGTGACGATCTGGCGTTATGTCGATTCGATAGTAAATGACGGAAACGGGAGATTTTCTTAGGTTTTTACTACATATTAACACTTTACACAATTTCTCGTGTTACCTGGCTGCCAGTCCTCGGTTCATGCAAAATCTTAAGGTCCTCGGTCTGGTCCAAGGCACCAAACCGCCCAATAATTCATTAATCGATAACTAAAACTTGAAATGTAGCTCTTCTTACTGGCCGATTGCATCAACGTAGATTCTTATTCTGTGTTCTAGTGTGCTGCTTGTACTGTGTCTGCATACCGCATCACGCGACAAGGGCTTGCAGACGATAAATGTAACCGTTTCAGAGAGAAAAGCGACCAATGTGACGATCTGGCGTTATGTCGATTCGATAGTAAATGAAGGAAACGGGAGATTTTCTTAGGTTTTTACTACATATTAACACTTTACACAATTTCTCGTGTTACCTGGCTGCCAGTCCTCGGTTCATGCAAAATCTTAAGGTCCTCGGTCTGGTCCAAGGCACCAAACCGCCCAATAATTCATTAGTCGATAACTAAAACTTGAGATGTAGCTCTTCTTCCTGGCCGATTGCATCAACGTAGATTCTTATTCTGTGTTCTAGTGTGCTGCTTGTACTGTGTCTGCATACCGCATCACGCGACAAGGGCTTGCAGACGATAAATGTAACCGTTTCAGAGAGAAAAGCGACCACTGTGACGTTCTGGCGTTATGTCGATTCGATAGTAAATGACGGAAACGGGAGATTTTCTTGGGTTTTTACTACATATTAACACTTTACACAATTTCTCGTGTTACCTGGCTGCCAGTCCTCGGTTCATGCAAAATCTTAAGGTCCTCGGTCTGGTCCAAGGCACCAAACCGCCCAATAATTCATTAATCGATAACTAAAACTTGAAATGTAGCTCTTCTTACTGGGCGATTGCATAAACTTAGATGCTTCTTCAGTGTTCTACTATGCCGCTTGTAGTGACTCTGCATATCGCGTCACGCGACAAGGGCTTGCAGACGATAAATGTAACCGTTTCAGAGATAAAGGCGATCACTGTGACGATCTGGCGTTATGTCGATTCGATAGTAAATAACGGAACCGGGAGATTTTCTTAGGTTTTTACTACATATTAACACTTTACACAATTTCTCGTGTTACCTGGCTGCCAGTCCTCGGTTCATGCAAAATCTTAAGGTCCTCGGTCTGGTCCAAGGCACCAAACCGCCCAATAATTCATTAATCGATAACTAAAACTTGAAATGTAGCTCTTCTTCCTGGCCGATTGCATCAACGTAGATTCTTATTCTGTGTTCTAGTGTGCTGCTTGTACTGTGTCTGCATACCGCATCACGCGACAATGGCTTGCAGACGATAAATGTAACCGTTTCAGAGAGAAAAGAGACCAATGTGGCGATCTGGCGTTATGTCGATTCGATAGTAAATGACGGAAACGGGAGATTTTCTTAGACTTTTACTACATATTAACACTTTACACAATTTCTCGTGTTACCTGGCTGCCAGTCCTCGGTTCATGCAAAATCTTAAGGTCCTCGGTCTGGTCCAAGGCACCAAACCGCCCAATAATTCATTAATCGATAACTAAAACTTGAAATGTAGCTCTTCTTACTGGGCGATTGCATAAACTTAGATGCTTCTTCAGTGTTCTACTATGCCGCTTGTAGTGACTCTGCATACCGCATCACGCGACAAGGGCTTGCAGACGATAAATGTAACCGTTTCAGAGAGAAAAGCGACCACTGTGAGGATCTGGCGTTATGTCGATTCGATAGTAAATGACGGAAACGGGAGATTTTCTTAGGTTTTTACTACATATTAACACTTTACACAATTTCTCATGTTACCTGGCTGCCAGTCCTCGGTTCATGCAAAATCTTAATTACCTCGGTCTGGTCCAAGGCACCAAACCGCCCAATAATTCATTAATCGATAACTAAAACTTGAGATGTAGCTCTTCTTACTTCCGGTGCATCAACGTAGATTCTTATTCTGTGTTCTAGTGTGCTGCTTGTACTGTGTCTGCATACCGCATCACGCGACAAGGGCTTGCAGACGATAAATGTAACCGTTTCAGAGAGAAAAGCGACCACTGTGACGATCTGGCGTTATGTCGATTCGATAGTAAATGACGGAAACGGGAGATTTTCTTAGGTTTTTACTACATATTAACACTTTACACAATTTCTCGTGTTACCTGGCTGCCAGTCCTCGGTTCATGCAAAATCTTAAGGTCCTCGGTCTGGTCCAAGGCACCAAACCGCCCAATAATTCATTAATCGATAACTAAAACTTGAAATGTAGCTCTTCTTACTGGGTGATTGCATAAACTTAGATGCTTCTTCAGTGTTCTACTATGCCGCTTGTAGTGACTCTGCATACCGCATCACGCGACAAGGGCTTGCAGACGATAAATGTAACCGTTTCAGAGAGAAAAGCGACCACTGTGACGATCTGGCGTTATGTCGATTCGATAGTAAATGACGGAAACGGGAGATTTACTTAGGTTTTTACTACATATTAACACTTTACACGATTTCTCGTGTTACCTGGCTGCCAGTCCTCGGTTCATGCAAAATCTTAAGGTCCTCGGTCTGGTCCAAGGCACCAAACCGCCCAATAATTCATTAATCGATAACTAAAACTTGAAATGTAGCTCTTCTTACTGGCCGATTGCATCAACGTAGATTCTTATTCTGTGTTCTAGTGTGCTGCTTGTACTGTGTCTGCATACCGCATCACGCGACAAGGGCTTGCAGACGATAAATGTAACCGTTTCAGAGAGAAAAGCGACCAATGTGACGATCTGGCGTTATGTCGATTCGATAGTAAATGACGGAAACGGGAGATTTTCTTAGGTTTTTACTACATATTAACACTTTACACAATTTCTCGTGTTACCTGGCTGCCAGTCTTCGGTTCATGCAAAATCTTAAGGTCCTCGGTCTGGTCCAAGGCACCAAACCGCCCAATAATTCATTAATCGATAACTAAAACTTGAAATGTAGCTCTTCTTACTGGGCGATTGCATAAACTTAGATGCTTCTTCAGTGTTCTACTATGCCGCTTGTAGTGACTCTGCATACCGCATCACGCGGCAAGGGCTTGCAGACGATAAATGTAACCGTTTCAGAGAGAAAAGCGACCACTGTGACGATCTGGCGTTATGTCGATTCAATAGTAAATGACTGAAACGGGAGATTTTCTAGGGTTTTTACTACATATTAACACTTTACACAATTTCTCGTGTTACCTGGCTGCCAGTCCTCGGTTCATGCAAAATCTTAAGGTCCTCGGTCTGGTCCAAGGCACCAAACCGATCAATAATTCATTAATCGATAACTAAAACTTGAAATGTAGCTCTTCTTACTTGCCGATTGCATCAACGTAGATTCTTATTCTGTGTTCTAGTGTGCTGCTTGTACTGTGTCTGCATACCGCATCACGCGACAAGGGCTTGCAGACGATAAATGTAACCGTTTCAGAGAGAAAAGCGACCACTGTGACGATCTGGCGTTATGTCGATTCGATAGTAAATGACGGAAACGGGAGATTTTCTTAGGTTTTTACTACATATTAAAACTTTACACAATTTCTCGTGTTACCTGGCTGCCAGTCCTCGGTTCATGCAAAATCTTAAGGTCCTCGGTCTCGTCCAAGGCACCAAACCGCCCAATAATTCATTAATCGATAACTAAAACTTGAAATGTAGCTCTTCTTACTGGCCGATTGCATCAACGTAGATTCTTATTCTGTGTTCTAGTGTGCTGCTTGTACTGTGTCTGCATACCGCATCACGCGACAAGGGCTTGCAGACGATAAATGTAACCGTTTCAGAGAGAAAAGCGACCACTGTGACGATCTGGCGTTATGTCGATTCGATAGTAAATGACGGAAACGGGAGATTTTCTTAGGTTTTTACTACATATTAAAACTTTACACAATTTCTCGTGTTACCTGGCTGCCAGTCCTCGGTTCATGCAAAATCTTAAGGTCCTCGGTCTGGTCCAAGGCACCAAACCGCCCAATAATTCATTAATCGATAACTAAAACTTGAAATGTAGCTCTTCTTACTGGCCGATTGCATCAACGTAGATTCTTAATCTGTGTTCTAGTGTGCTGCTTGTACTGTGTCTGCATACCGCATCACGCGACAAGGGCTTGCAGACGATAAATGTAACCGTTTCAGAGAGAAAAGCGACCACTGTGACGATCTGGCGTTATGTCGATTCGATAGTAAATGACGGAAACGGGAGATTTTCTTAGGTTTTTACTACATATTAACACTTTACACAATTTCTCGTGTTACCTGGCTGCCAGTCTTCGGTTCATGCAAAATCTTAAGGTCCTCGGTCTGGTCCAAGGCACCAAACCGCCCAATAATTCATTAATCGATAACTAAAACTTGAGATGTAGCTCTTCTTCCTGGCCGATTGCATCAACGTAGATTCTTATTCTGTGTTCTAGTGTGCTGCTTGTACTGTGTCTGCATACCGCATCACGCGACAAGGGCTTGCAGACGATAAATGTAACCGTTTCAGAGAGAAAAGCGACCACTGTGACGATCTGGCGTTATGTCGATTCGATAGTAAATGACGGAAACGGGAGATTTTTTTGGGTTTTTACTACATATTAACACTTTACACAATTTCTCGTGTTACCTGGCTGCCAGTCCTCGGTTCATGCAAAATCTTAAGGTCCTCGGTCTGGTCCAAGGCACCAAACCGCCCAATAATTCATTAATCGATAACTAAAACTTGAAATGTTGCTCTTCTTACTGGGCGATTGCAGAAACTTAGATGCTTCTTCAGTGTTCTACTATGCCGCTTGTAGTGACTCTGCATACCGCATCACGCGACAAGGGCTTGCAGACGATAAATGTAACCGTTTCAGAGAGAAAAGCGACCACTGTGAGGATCTGGCGTTATGTCGATTCGATAGTAAATGACGGAAACGGGAGATTTTCTTAGGTTTTTACTACATATTAACACTTTACACAATTTCTCGTGTTACCTGGCTGCCAGTCCTCGGTTCATGCTAAATCTTAAGGTCCTCGGTCTGGTCCAAGGCACCAAACCGCCCAATAATTCATTAATCGATAACTAAAACTTGAAATGTAGCTCTTCTTACTGGGTGATTGCATAAACTTAGATGCTTCTTCAGTGTTCTACTATGCCGCTTGTAGTGACTCTGCATACCGCATCACGCGACAAGGGCTTGCAGACGATAAATGTAACCGTTTCAGAGAGAAAAGCGACCACTGAGACGATCTGGCGTTATGTCGATTCGATAGTAAATGACGGAAACGGGAGATTTACTTAGGTTTTTACTACATATTAACACTTTACACAATTTCTCGTGTTACCTGGCTGCCAGTCCTCGGTTCATGCAAAATCTTAAGGTCCTCGGTCTGGTCCAAGGCACCAAACCGCCCAATAATTCATTAATCGATAACTAAAACTTGAAATGTAGCTCTTCTTACTGGCCGATTGCATAAACTTAGATGCTTCTTCAGTGTTCTACTATGCCGCTTGTAGTGACTCTGCATACCGCATCACGCGACAAGGGCTTGCAGACGATAAATGTAACCGTTTCAGAGAGAAAAGCGACCACTGTGACGATCTGGCGTTATGTCGATTCGATAGTAAATGACGGAAACGGGAGATTTTCTTATGTTTTTACTACATATTAACACTTTACACAATTTCTCGTGTTACCTGGCTGCCAGTCCTCGGTTCATGCAAAATCTTAAGGTCCTCGGTCTGGTCCAAGGCACCAAACCGCCCAATAATTCATTAATCGATAACTAAAACTTGAAATGTAGCTCTTCTTACTGGGCGATTGCATAAACTTAGATGCTTCTTCAGTGTTCTACTATGCCGCTTGTAGTGACTCTGCATACCGCATCACGCGGCAAGGGCTTGCAGACGATAAATGTAACCGTTTCAGAGAGAAAAGCGACCACTGTGACGATCTGGCGTTATGTCGATTCAATAGTAAATGACTGAAACGGGAGATTTTCTAGGGTTTTTACTACATATTAACACTTTACACAATTTCTCGTGTTACCTGGCTGCCAGTCCTCGGTTCATGCAAAATCTTAAGGTCCTCGGTCTGGTCCAAGGCACCAAACCGCCCAATAATTCATTAATCGATAACTAAAACTTGAAATGTAGCTCTTCTTACTGGGCGATTGCACAAACTTAGATGCTTCTTCAGTGTTCTACTATGCCGCTTGTAGTGACTCTGCATACCGCATCACGCGACAAGGGCTTGCAGACGATAAATGTAACCGTTTCAGAGAGAAAAGCGACCACTGTGACGATCTGGCGTTATGTCGATTCGATAGTAAATGACGGAAACGGGAGATTTTCTTAGGTTTTTACTACATATTAACACTTTACACAATTTCTCGTGTTACCTGGCTGCCAGTCCTCGGTTCATGCAAAATCTTAAGGTCCTCGGTCTGGTCCAAGGCACCAAACCGATCAATAATTCATTAATCGATAACTAAAACTTGAAATGTAGCTCTTCTTACTTGCCGATTGCATCAACGTAGATTCTTATTCTGTGTTCTAGTGTGCTGCTTGTACTGTGTCTGCATACCGCATTACGCGACAAGGGCTTGCAGACGATAAATGTAACCGTTTCAGAGAGAAAAGCGACCACTGTGACGATCTGGCGTTATGTCGATTCGATAGTAAATGACGGAAACGGGAGATTTTCTTAGGTTTTTACTACATATTAACACTTTACACAATTTCTCGTGTTACCTGGCTGCCAGTCCTCGGTTCATGCAAAATCTTAAGGTCCTCGGTCTGGTCCAAGGCACCAAACCGCCCAATAATTCATTAATCGATAACTAAACTTGAAATGTAGCTCTTCTTACTGGCCAATTGCATCAACGTAGATTCTTATTCTGTGTTCTAGTGTGCTGCTTGTACTGTGTCTGCATACCGCATCACGCGACAAGGGCTTGCAGACGATAAATGTAACCGTTTCAGAGAGAAAAGCGACCAATGTGACGATCTGGCGTTATGTCCATTCGATAGTAAATGACGGAAACGGGAGATTTTCTTAGGTTTTTACTACATATTAACACTTTACACAATTTCTCGTGTTACCTGGCTGCCAGTCCTCGGTTCATGCAAAATCTTAAGGTCCTCGGTCTGGTCCAAGGCACCAAACCGCCCAATAATTCATTAATCGATAACTAAAACTTGAAATGTAGCTCTTCTTACTGGGCGATTGCATAAACTTAAATGCTTCTTCAGTGTTCTACTATGCCGCTTGTAGTGACTCTGCATACCGCATCACGCGACAAGGGCTTGCAGACGATAAATGTAACCGTTTCAGAGAGAAAAGCGACCACTGTGACGATCTGGCGTTATGTCGATTCGATAGTAAATGACGGAAACGGGAGATTTTCTTAGGTTTTTACTACATATTAAAACTTTACACAATTTCTCGTGTTACCTGGCTGCCAGTCCTCGGTTCATGCAAAATCTTAAGGTCCTCGGTCTCGTCCAAGGCACCAAACCGCCCAATAATTCATTAATCGATAACTAAAACTTGAAATGTAGCTCTTCTTACTGGCCGATTGCATCAACGTAGATTCTTATTCTGTGTTCTAGTGTGCTGCTTGTACTGTGTCTGCATACCGCATCACGCGACAAGGGCTTGCAGACGATAAATGTAACCGTTTCAGAGAGAAAAGCGACCACTGTGACGATCTGGCGTTATGTCGATTCGATAGTAAATGACGGAAACGGGAGATTTTCTTAGGTTTTTACTACATATTAAAACTTTACACAATTTCTCGTGTTACCTGGCTGCCAGTCCTCGGTTCATGCAAAATCTTAAGGTCCTCGGTCTCGTCCAAGGCACCAAACCGCCCAATTATTCATTAATCGATAACTAAAACTTGAAATGTAGCTCTTCTTACTGGCCGATTGCATCAACGTAGATTCTTAATCTGTGTTCTAGTGCGCTGCTTGTACTGTGTCTGCATACCGCATCACGCGACAAGGGCTTGCAGACGATAAATGTAACCGTTTCAGAGAGAAAAGCGACCACTGTGACGATCTGGCGTTATGTCGATTCGATAGTAAATGACGGAAACGGGAGATTTTCTTAGGTTTTTACTACATATTAACACTTTACACAATTTCTCGTGTTACCTGGCTGCCAGTCTTCGGTTCATGCAAAATCTTAAGGTCCTCGGTCTGGTCCAAGGCACCAAACCGCCCAATAATTCATTAATCGATAACTAAAACTTGAGATGTAGCTCTTCTTCCTGGCCGATTGCATCAACGTAGATTCTTATTCTGTGTTCTAGTGTGCTGCTTGTACTGTGTCTGCATACCGCATCACGCGACAAGGGCTTGCAGACGATAAATGTAACCGTTTCAGAGAGAAAAGCGACCACTGTGACGATCTGGCGTTATGTCGATTCGATAGTAAATGACGGAAACGGGAGATTTTTTTGGGTTTTTACTACATATTAACACTTTACACAATTTCTCGTGTTACCTGGCTGCCAGTCCTCGGTTCATGCAAAATCTTAAGGTCCTCGGTCTGGTCCAAGGCACCAAACCGCCCAATAATTCATTAATCGATAACTAAAACTTGAAATGTTGCTCTTCTTACTGGGCGATTGCAGAAACTTAGATGCTTCTTCAGTGTTCTACTATGCCGCTTGTAGTGACTCTGCATACCGCATCACGCGACAAGGGCTTGCAGACGATAAATGTAACCGTTTCAGAGAGAAAAGCGACCACTGTGAGGATCTGGCGTTATGTCGATTCGATAGTAAATGACGGAAACGGGAGATTTTCTTAGGTTTTTACTACATATTAACACTTTACACAATTTCTCGTGTTACCTGGCTGCCAGTCCTCGGTTCATGCTAAATCTTAAGGTCCTCGGTCTGGTCCAAGGCACCAAACCGCCCAATAATTCATTAATCGATAACTAAAACTTGAAATGTAGCTCTTCTTACTGGCCGATTGCATAAACTTAGATGCTTCTTCAGTGTTCTACTATGCCGCTTGTAGTGACTCTGCATACCGCATCACGCGACAAGGGCTTGCAGACGATAAATGTAACCGTTTCAGAGAGAAAAGCGACCACTGTGACGATCTGGCGTTATGTCGATTCGATAGTAAATGACGGAAACGGGAGATTTTCTTATGTTTTTACTACATATTAACACTTTACACAATTTCTCGTGTTACCTGGCTGCCAGTCCTCGGTTCATGCAAAATCTTAAGGTCCTCGGTCTGGTCCAAGGCACCAAACCGCCCAATAATTCATTAATCGATAACTAAAACTTGAGATGTAGCTCTTCTTCCTGGCCGATTGCATCAACGTAGATTCTTATTCTGTGTTCTAGTGTGCTGCTTGTACTGTGTCTGCATACCGCATCACGCGACAAGGGCTTGCAGACGATAAATGTAACTGTTTCAGAGAGAAAAGCGACCACTGTGACGTTCTGGCGTTATGTCGATTCGATAGTAAATGACGGAAACGGGAGATTTTCTTGGGTTTTTACTACATATTAACACTTTACACAATTTCTCGTGTTACCTGGCTGCCAGTCCTCGGTTCATGCAAAATCTTAAGGTCCTCGGTCTGGTCCAAGGCACCAAACCGCAAAATAATTCATTAATCGATAACTAAAACTTGAAATGTAGCTCTTCTTACTGGGCGATTGCATAAACTTAGATGCTTCTTCAGTGTTCTACTATGCCGCTTGTAGTGACTCTGCATATCGCGTCACGCGACAAGGGCTTGCAGACGATAAATGTAACCGTTTCAGAGATAAAGGCGATCACTGTGACGATCTGGCGTTATGTCGATTCGATAGTAAATAACGGAACCGGGAGATTTTCTTAGGTTTTTACTACATATTAACACTTTACACAATTTCTCGTGTTACCTGGCTGCCAGTCCTCGGTTCATGCAAAATCTTAAGGTCCTCGGTCTGGTCCAAGGCACCAAACCGCCCAATAATTCATTAATCGATAACTAAAACTTGAAATGTAGCTCTTCTTACTGGCCGATTGCATCAACGTAGATTCTTATTCAGTGTTCTAGTGTGCTGCTTGTACTGTGTCTGCATACCGCATCACGCGACAAGGGCTTGCAGACGATAAATGTAACCGTTTCAGAGAGAAAAGCGACCACTGTGACGTTCTGGCGTTATGTCGATTCGATAGTAAATGACGGAAACGGGAGATTTTCTTGGGTTTTTACTACATATTAACACTTTACACAATTTCTCGTGTTACCTGGCTGCCAGTCCTCGGTTCATGCAAAATCTTAAGGTCCTCGGTCTGGTCCAAGGCACCAAACCGCCCAATAATTCATTAATCGATAACTAAAACTTGAAATGTAGCTCTTCTTACTGGGCGATTGCATAAACTTAGATGCTTCTTCAGTGTTCTACTATGCCGCTTGTAGTGACTCTGCATATCGCGTCACGCGACAAGGGCTTGCAGACGATAAATGTAACCGTTTCAGAGATAAAGGCGATCACTGTGACGATCTGGCGTTATGTCGATTCGATAGTAAATGACGGAACCGGGAGATTTTCTTAGGTTTTTACTACATATTAACACTTTACACAATTTCTCGTGTTACCTGGCTGCCAGTCCTCGGTTCATGCAAAATCTTAAGGTCCTCGGTCTGGTCCAAGGCACCAAACCGCCCAATAATTCATTAATCGATAACTAAAACTTGAAATGTAGCTCTTCTTCCTGGCCGATTGCATCAACGTAGATTCTTATTCTGTGTTCTAGTGTGCTGCTTGTACTGTGTCTGCATACCGCATCACGCGACAATGGCTTGCAGACGATAAATGTAACCGTTTCAGAGAGAAAAGAGACCAATGTGGCGATCTGGCGTTATGTCGATTCGATAGTAAATGACGGAAACGGGAGATTTTCTTAGGTTTTTACTACATATTAACACTTTACACAATTTCTCGTGTTACCTGGCTGCCAGTCCTCGGTTCATGCAAAATCTTAAGGTCCTCGGTCTGGTCCAAGGCACCAAACCGCCCAATAATTCATTAATCGATAACTAAAACTTGAAATGTAGCTCTTCTTACTGGGCGATTGCATAAACTTAGATGCTTCTTCAGTGTTCTACTATGCCGCTTGTAGTGACTCTGCATACCGCATCACGCGACAAGGGCTTGCAGACGATAAATGTAACCGTTTCAGAGAGAAAAGCTACCACTGTGAGGATCTGGCGTTATGTCGATTCGATAGTAAATGACGGAAACGGGAGATTTTCTTAGGTTATTACTACATATTAACACTTTACACAATTTCTCGTGTTACCTGGCTGCCAGTCCTCGGTTCATGCAAAATCTTAATTACCTCGGTCTGGTCCAAGGCACCAAACCGCCCAATAATTCATTAATCGATAACTAAAACTTGAAATGTAGCTCTTCTTACTTCCGGTGCATCAACGTAGATTCTTATTCTGTGTTCTAGTGTGCTGCTTGTACTGTGTCTGCATACCGCATCACGCGACAAGGGCTTGCAGACGATAAATGTAACCGTTTCAGAGAGAAAAGCGACCACTGTGACGATCTGGCGTTATGTCGATTCGATAGTAAATGACGGAAACGGGAGAGTTTCTTAGGTTTTTACTACATATTAACACTTTACACAATTTCTCGTGTTACCTGGCTGCCAGTCCTCGGTTCATGCTAAATCTTAAGGTCCTCGGTCTGGTCCAAGGCACCAAACCGCCCAATAATTCATTAATCGATAACTAAAACTTGAAATGTAGCTCTTCTTACTGGGTGATTGCATAAACTTAGATGCTTCTTCAGTGTTCTACTATGCCGCTTGTAGTGACTCTGCATACCGCATCACGCGACAAGGGCTTGCAGACGATAAATGTAACCGTTTCAGAGAGAAAAGCGACCACTGAGACGATCTGGCGTTATGTCGATTCGATAGTAAATGACGGAAACGGGAGATTTACTTAGGTTTTTACTACATATTAACACTTTACACAATTTCTCGTGTTACCTGGCTGCCAGTCCTCGGTTCATGCAAAATCTTAAGGTCCTCGGTCTGGTCCAAGGCACCAAACCGCCCAATAATTCATTAATCGATAACTAAAACTTGAAATGTAGCTCTTCTTACTGGCCGATTGCATCAACGTAGATTCTTATTCTGTGTTCTAGTGTGCTGCTTGTACTGTGTCTGCATACCGCATCACGCGACAAGGGCTTGCAGACGATAAATGTAACCGTTTCAGAGAGAAAAGCGACCAATGTGACGATCTGGCGTTATGTCGATTCGATAGTAAATGACGGAAACGGGAGATTTTCTTAGGTTTTTACTACATATTAACACTTTACACAATTTCTCGTGTTACCTGGCTGCCAGTCTTCGGTTCATGCAAAATCTTAAGGTCCTCGGTCTGGTCCAAGGCACCAAACCGCCCAATAATTCATTAATCGATAACTAAAACTTGAAATGTAGCTCTTCTTACTGGCCGATTGCATCAACGTAGATTCTTATTCTGTGTTCTAGTGTGCTGCTTGTACTGTGTCTGCATACCGCATCACGCGACAAGGGCTTGCAGACGATAAATGTAACCGTTTCAGAGAGAAAAGCGACCACTGTGACGATCTGGCGTTATGTCGATTCGATAGTAAATGACGGAAACGGGAGATTTTCTTAGGTTTTTACTACATATTAACACTTTACACAAATTCTCGTGTTACCTGGCTGCCAGTCCTCGGTTCATGCAAAATCTTAAGGTCCTCGGTCTGGTCCAAGGCACCAAACCGCCCAATAATTCATTAATCGATAACTAAAACTTGAGATGTAGCTCTTCTTCCTGGCCGATTGCATCAACGTAGATTCTTATTCTGTGTTCTAGTGTGCTGCTTGTACTGTGTCTGCATACCTCATCACGCGACAAGGGCTTGCAGACGATAAATGTAACCGTTTCAGAGAGAAAAGCGACCAATGTGACGATCTGGCGTTATGTCGATTCGATAGTAAATGACGGAAACGGGAGATTTTCTTAGGTTTTTACTACATATTAACACTTTACACAATTTCTCGTGTTACCTGGCTGCCAGTCCTCGGTTCATGCAAAATCTTAAGGTCCTCGGTCTGGTCCAAGGCACCAGACCGCCCAATAATTCATTAATCGATAACTAAAACTTGAAATGTAGCTCTTCTTACTGGCCGATTGCATCAACGTAGATTCTTATTCTGTGTTCTAGTGTGCTGCTTGTACTGTGTCTGCATACCGCATCACGCGACAAGGGCTTGCAGACGATAAATGTAACCGTTTCAGAGAGAAAAGCGACCACTGTGACGATCTGGCGTTATGTCGATTCGATAGTAAATGACGGAAACGGGAGATTTTCTTAGGTTTTTACTACATATTAACACTTTACACAATTTCTCGTGTTACCTGGCTGCCAGTCCTCGGTTCATGCAAAATATTAAGGTCCTCGGTCTGGTCCAAGGCACCAAACCGCCCAATAATTCATTAATCGATAACTAAAACTTGAAATGTAGCTCTTCTTACTGGGCGATTGCATAAACTTAGATGCTTCTTCAGTGTTCTACTATGCCGCTTGTAGTGACTCTGCATACCGCATCACGCGACAAGGGCTTGCAGACGATAAATGTAACCGTTTCAGAGAGAAAAGCGACCACTGTGACGATCTGGCGTTATGTCGATTCGATAGTAAATGACGGAAACGGGAGATTTTCTTAGGTTTTTACTACATATTAACACTTTACACAATTTCTCGTGTTACCTGGCTGCCAGTCCTCGGTTCATGCAAAATCTTAAGGTCCTCGGTCTGGTCCAAGGCACCAAACCGCCCAATAATTCATTAATCGATAACTAAAACTTGAGATGTAGCTCTTCTTCCTGGCCGATTGCATCAACGTAGATTCTTATTCTGTGTTCTAGTGTGCTGCTTGTACTGTGTCTGCATACCTCATCACGCGACAAGGGCTTGCAGACGATAAATGTAACCGTTTCAGAGAGAAAAGCGACCAATGTGACGATCTGGCGTTATGTCGATTCGATAGTAAATGACGGAAACGGGAGATTTTCTTAGGTTTTTACTACATATTAACACTTTACACAATTTCTCGTGTTACCTGGCTGCCAGTCCTCGGTTCATGCAAAATCTTAAGGTCCTCGGTCTGGTCCAAGGCACCAAACCGCCCAATAATTCATTAATCGATAACTAAAACTTGAAATGTAGCTCTTCTTACTTCCGGTGCATCAACGTAGATTCTTATTCTGTGTTCTAGTGTGCTGCTTGTACTGTGTCTGCATACCGCATCACGCGACAAGGGCTTGCAGACGATAAATGTAACCGTTTCAGAGAGAAAAGCGACCACTGTGACGATCTGGCGTTATGTCGATTCGATAGTAAATGACGGAAACGGGAGATTTTCTTAGGTTTTTACTACATATTAAAACTTTACACAATTTCTTGTGTTACCTGGCTGCCAGTCCTCGGTTCATGCAAAATCTTAAGGTCCTCGGTCTCGTCCAAGGCACCAAACCGCCCAATAATTCATTAATCGATAACTAAAACTTGAAATGTAGCTCTTCTTACTGGCCGATTGCATCAACGTAGATTCTTATTCTGTGTTCTAGTGTGCTGCTTGTACTGTGTCTGCATACCGCATCACGCGACAAGGGCTTGCAGACGATAAATGTAACCGTTTCAGAGAGAAAAGCGACCACTGTGACGATCTGGCGTTATGTCGATTCGATAGTAAATGACGGAAACGGGAGATTTTCTTAGGTTTTTACTACATATTAAAACTTTACACAATTTCTCGTGTTACCTGGCTGCCAGTCCTCGGTTCATGCAAAATCTTAAGGTCCTCGGTATCGTCCAAGGCACCAAACCGCCCAATAATTCATTAATCGATAACTAAAACTTGAAATGTAGCTCTTCTTACTGGCCGATTGCATCAACGTAGATTCTTATTCTGTGTTCTAGTGTGCTGCTTGTACTGTGTCTGCATACCGCATCACGCGACAAGGGCTTGCAGACGATAAATGTAACCGTTTCAGAGAGAAAAGCGACCACTGTGACGATCTGGCGTTATGTCGATTCGATAGTAAATGACGGAAACGGGAGATTTTCTTAGGTTTTTACTACATATTAAAACTTTACACAATTTCTTGTGTTACCTGGCTGCCAGTCCTCGGTTCATGCAAAATCTTAAGGTCCTCGGTCTCGTCCAAGGCACCAAACCGCCCAATAATTCATTAATCGATAACTAAAACTTGAAATGTAGCTCTTCTTACTGGCCGATTGCATCAACGTAGATTCTTATTCTGTGTTCTAGTGTGCTGCTTGTACTGTGTCTGCATACCGCATCACGCGACAAGGGCTTGCAGACGATAAATGTAACCGTTTCAGAGAGAAAAGCGACCACTGTGACGATCTGGCGTTATGTCGATTCGATAGTAAATGACGGAAACGGGAGATTTTCTTAGGTTTTTACTACATATTAAAACTTTACACAATTTCTCGTGTTACCTGGCTGCCAGTCCTCGGTTCATGCAAAATCTTAAGGTCCTCGGTATCGTCCAAGGCACCAAACCGCCCAATAATTCATTAATCGATAACTAAAACTTGAAATGTAGCTCTTCTTACTGGCCGATTGCATCAACGTAGATTCTTATTCTGTGTTCTAGTGTGCTGCTTGTACTGTGTCTGCATACCGCATCACGCGACAAGGGCTTGCAGACGATAAATGTAACCGTTTCAGAGAGAAAAGCGACCACTGTGACGATCTGGCGTTATGTCGATTCGATAGTAAATGACGGAAATGGGAGATTTTCTTAGGTTTTTACTACATATTAACACTTTACACAAATTCTCGTGTTACCTGGCTGCCAGTCCTCGGTTCATGCAAAATCTTAAGGTCCTCGGTCTGGTCCAAGGCACCAAACCGCCCAATAATTCATTAATCGATAACTAAAACTGGAAATGTAGCTCTTCTTACTGGGCGATTGCATAAACTTAGATGCTTCTTCAGTGTTCTACTATGCCGCTTGTAGTGACTCTGCATACCGCATCACGCGACAAGGGCTTGCAGACGATAAATGTAACCGTTTCAGAGAGAAAAGCGACCACTGTGACGATCTGACGTTATGTCGATTCGATAGTAAATGATGGAAACGGGAGATTTTCTTAGGTTTTTACTACATATTAACACTTTACACAATTTCTCGTGTTACCTGGCTGCCAGTCCTCGGTTCATGCAAAATCTTAAGGTCCTCGGTCTGGTCCAAGGCACCAAACCGCCCAATAATTCATTAATCGATAACTAAACTTGAAATGTAGCTCTTCTTACTGGCCGATTGCATCAACGTAGATTCTTATTCTGTGTTCTAGTGTGCTGCTTGTACTGTGTCTGCATACCGCATCACGCGACAAGGGCTTGCAGACGATAAATGTAACCGTTTCAGAGAGAAAAGCGACCAATGTGACGATCTGGCGTTATGTCGATTCGATAGTAAATGACGGAAACGGGAGATTTTCTTAGGTTTTTACTACATATTAACACTTTACACAATTTCTCGTGTTACCTGGCTGCCAGTCCTCGGTTCATGCAAAATCGTAATGTCCTCGGTCTGGTCCAAGGCACCAAACCGCCCAATAATTCATTAATCGATAACTAAAACTTGAAATGTAGCTCTTCTTACTGGGCGATTGCATAAACTTAGATGCTTCTTCAGTGTTCTACTATGCCGCTTGTAGTGACTCTGCATACTGCATCACGCGACAAGGGCTTGCAGACGATAAATGTAACCGTTTCAGAGAGAAAAGCGACCACTGTGACGATCTGGCGTTATGTCGATTCGATAGTAAATGATGGAAACGGGTGCTTTTCTTGGGTTTTTACTACATATTAACACTTTACACAATTTCTCGTGTTACCTGGCTGCCAGTCCTCGGTTCATGCAAAATCTTAAGGTCCTCGGTCTGGTCCAAGGCACCAAACCGCCCAATAATTCATTAATCGATAACTAAAACTTGAAATGTAGCTCTTCTTCCTGGCCGATTGCATCAATGTAGATTCTTATTCTGTGTTCTAGTGTGCTGCTTGTACTGTGTCTGCATACCGCATCACGCGACATGGGCTTGCAGACGAAAAATGTAACCGTTTTAGAGAGAAAAGCGACCACTGTGACGATCTGGCGTTATGTCGATTCGATAGTAAATGACGGAAACGGGAGATTTTCTTAGGTTTTTACTACATATTAACACTTTACACAATTTCTCGTGTTACCTGGCTGCCAGTCCTCGGTTCATGCAAAATCTTAAGGTCCTCGGTCTGGTCCAAGGCACCAAACCGCCCAATAATTCACTAATCGATAACTAAACTTGAAATGTAGCTCTTCTTACTGGCCGATTGCATCAACGTAGATTCTTATTCTGTGTTCTAGTGTGCTGCTTGTACTGTGTCTGCATACCGCATCACGCGACAAGGGCTTGCAGACGATAAATGTAACCGTTTCAGAGAGAAAAGCGACCAATGTGACGATCTGGCGTTATGTCGATTCGATAGTAAATGACGGAAACGGGAGATTTTCTTAGGTTTTTACTACATATTAACACTTTACACAATTTCTCGTGTTACCTGGCTGCCAGTCCTCGGTTCATGCAAAATCTTAATGTCCTCGGTCTGGTCCAAGGCACCAAACCGCCCAATAATTCATTAATCGATAACTAAAACTTGAAATGTAGCTCTTCTTACTGGGCGATTGCATAAACTTAGATGCTTCTTCAGTGTTCTACTATGCCGCTTGTAGTGACTCTGCATACTGCATCACGCGACAAGGGCTTGCAGACGATAAATGTAACCGTTTCAGAGAGAAAAGCGACCACTGTGACGATCTGGCGTTATGTCGATTCGATAGTAAATGATGGAAACGGGAGATTTTCTTGGGTTTTTACTACATATTAACACTTTACACAATTTCTCGTGTTACCTGGCTGCCAGTCCTCGGTTCATGCAAAATCTTAAGGTCCTCGGTCTGGTCCAAGGCACCAAACCGCCCAATAATTCATTAATCGATAACTAAAACTTGAAATGTAGCTCTTCTTCCTGGCCGATTGCATCAACGTAGATTCTTATTCTGTGTTCTAGTGTGCTGCTTGTACTGTGTCTGCTTACCGCATCACGCGACAAGGGCTTGCAGACGATAAATGTAACCGTTTCAGAGAGAAAAGCGACCAATGTGACGATCTGGCGTTATGTCGATTCGATAGTAAATGACGGAAACGGGAGATTTTCTTAGGTTTTTACTACATATTAACACTTTACACAATTTCTCGTGTTACCTAGCTGCCAGTCCTCGGTTCATGCAAAATCTTAAGGTCCTCGGTCTCGTCCAAGGCACCAAACCGCCCAATAATTCATTAATCGATAAATAAAACTTGAAATGTAGCTCTTCTTACTGGCCGATTGCATCAACGTAGATTCTTATTCTGTGTTCTAGTGTGCTGCTTGTACTGTGTCTGCATACCGCATCACGCGACAAGGGCTTGCAGACGATAAATGTAACCGTTTCAGAGAGAAAAGCGACCACTGTGACGATCTGGCGTTATGTCGATTCGATAGTAAATGACGGAAACGAGAGATTTTCTTAGGTTTTTACTACATATTAACACTTTACACAATTTCTCGTGTTACCTGGCTGCCAGTCCTCGGTTTATGCAAAATCTTAAGGTCCTCGGTCTGGTCCAAGGCACCAATCCGCCCAATAATTCAATAATCGATAAGTAAAACTTGAAATGTAGCTCTTCTTACTGGGCGATTGCATAAACTTAGATGGTTCTTCAGTGTTCTACTATGCCGCTTGTAGTGACTCTGCATACCGCATCACGCGACAAGGGCTTGCAGACGATAAATGTAACCGTTTCAGAGAGAAAAGCGTCCACTGTGACGATCTGGCGTTAAGTCGATTCGATAGTAAATGACGGAAACGGGAGATTTTCTTAGGTTTTTACCACATATTAACACTTTACACAATTTCTCGTGTTACCTGGCTGCCAGTCCTCGGTTCATGCAAAATCTTAAGGTCCTCGGTCTGGTCCAAGGCACCAAACCGCCCAATAATTCATTAATCGATAACTAAAACTGGAAATGTAGCTCTTCTTACTGGGCGATTGCATAAACTTAGATGCTTCTTCAGTGTTCTACTATGCCGCTTGTAGTGACTCTGCATACCGCATCACGCGACAAGGGCTTGCAGACGATAAATGTAACCGTTTCAGAGAGAAAAGCGACCACTGTGACGATCTGGCGTTATGTCGATTCGATAGTAAATGACGGAAACGGGAGATTTTCTTAGGTTTTTACTACATATTAACACTTTACACAATTTCTCGTGTTACCTGGCTGCCAGTCCTCGGTTCATGCAAAATCTTAAGGTCCTCGGTCTGGTCCAAGGCACCAAACCGCCCAATAATTCATTAATCGATAACTAAAACTGGAAATGTAGCTCTTCTTACTGGGCGATTGCATAAACTTAGATGCTTCTTCAGTGTTCTACTATGCCGCTTGTAGTGACTCTGCATACCGCATCACGCGACAAGGGCTTGCAGACGATAAATGTAACCGTTTCAGAGAGAAAAGCGACCACTGTGACGATCTGACGTTATGTCGATTCGATAGTAAATGACGGAAACGGGAGATTTTCTTAGGTTTTTACTACATATTAACACTTTACACAATTTCTCGTGTTACCTGGCTGCCAGTCCTCGGTTCATGCAAAATCTTAAGGTCCTCGGTCTGGTCCAAGGCACCAAACCGCCCAATAATTCATTAATCGATAACTAAACTTGAAATGTAGCTCTTCTTACTGGCCGATTGCATCAACGTAGATTCTTATTCTGTGTTCTAGTGTGCTGCTTGTACTGTGTCTGCATACCGCATCACGCGACAAGGGCTTGCAGACGATAAATGTAACCGTTTCAGAGAGAAAAGCGACCAATGTGACGATCTGGCGTTATGTCGATTCGATAGTAAATGACGGAAACGGGAGATTTTCTTAGGTTTTTACTACATATTAACATTTTACACAATTTCTCGTGTTACCTGGCTGCCAGTCCTCGGTTCATGCAAAATCGTAATGTCCTCGGTCTGGTCCAAGGCACCTAACCGCCCAATAATTCATTAATCGATAACTAAAACTTGAAATGTAGCTCTTCTTACTGGGCGATTGCATAAACTTAGATGCTTCTTCAGTGTTCTACTATGCCGCTTGTAGTGACTCTGCATACTGCATCACGCGACAAGGGCTTGCAGACGATAAATGTAACCGTTTCAGAGAGAAAAGCGACCACTGTGACGATCTGGCGTTATGTCGATTCGATAGTAAATGATGGAAACGGGTGCTTTTCTTGGGTTTTTACTACATATTAACACTTTACACAATTTCTCGTGTTACCTGGCTGCCAGTCCTCGGTTCATGCAAAATCTTAAGGTCCTCGGTCTGGTCCAAGGCACCAAACCGCCCAATAATTCATTAATCGATAACTAAAACTTGAAATGTAGCTCTTCTTCCTGGCCGATTGCATCAACGTAGATTCTTATTCTGTGTTCTAGTGTGCTGCTTGTACTGTGTCTGCATACCGCATCACGCGACATGGGCTTGCAGACGAAAAATGTAACCGTTTTAGAGAGAAAAGCGACCACTGTGACGATCTGGCGTTATGTCGATTCGATAGTAAATGACGGAAACGGGAGATTTTCTTAGGTTTTTACTACATATTAACACTTTACACAATTTCTCGTGTTACCTGGCTGCCAGTCCCCGGTTCATGCAAAATCTTAAGGTCCTCGGTCTGGTCCAAGGCACCAAACCGCCCAATAATTCACTAATCGATAACTAAACTTTAAATGTAGCTCTTCTTACTGGCCGATTGCATCAACGTAGATTCTTATTCTGTGTTCTAGTGTGCTGCTTGTACTGTGTCTGCATACCGCATCACGCGACAAGGGCTTGCAGACGATAAATGTAACCGTTTCAGAGAGAAAAGCGACCAATGTGACGATCTGGCGTTATGTCGATTCGATAGTAAATGACGGAAACGGGAGATTTTCTTAGGTTTTTACTACATATTAACACTTTACACAATTTCTCGTGTTACCTGGCTGCCAGTCCTCGGTTCATGCAAAATCTTAATGTCCTCGGTCTGGTCCAAGGCACCAAACCGCCCAATAATTCATTAATCGATAACTAAAACTTGAAATGTAGCTCTTCTTACTGGGCGATTGCATAAACTTAGATGCTTCTTCAGTGTTCTACTATGCCGCTTGTAGTGACTCTGCATACTGCATCACGCGACAAGGGCTTGCAGACGATAAATGTAACCGTTTCAGAGAGAAAAGCGACCACTGTGACGATCTGGCGGTATGTCGATTCGATAGTAAATGATGGAAACGGGAGATTTTCTTGGGTTTTTACTACATATTAACACTTTACACAATTTCTCGTGTTACCTGGCTGCCAGTCCTCGGTTCATGCAAAATCTTAAGGTCCTCGGTCTGGTCCAAGGCACCAAACCGCCCAATAATTCATTAATCGATAACTAAAACTTGAAATGTAGCTCTTCTTCCTGGCCGATTGCATCAACGTAGATTCTTATTCTGTGTTCTAGTGTGCTGCTTGTACTGTGTCTGCATACCGCATCACGCGACAAGGGCTTGCAGACGATAAATGTAACCGTTTCAGAGAGAAATGCGACCACTGTGACGATCTGGCGTTATGTCGATTCGATAGTAAATGACGGAAACGGGAGATTTTCTTAGGTTATTAACACTTTACACAATTTCTCGTGTTACCTGGCTGCCAGTCCCCGGTTCATGCAAAATCTTAAGGTCCTTGGTCTGGTCCAAGGCACCAAACCGCCCAATAATTCATTAATCGATAACTAAACTTGAAATGTAGCTCTTCTTACTGGCCGATTGCATCAACGTAGATTCTTATTCTGTGTTCTAGTGTGCTGCTTGTACTGTGTCTGCTTACCGCATCACGCGACAAGGGCTTGCAGACGATAAATGTAACCGTTTCAGAGAGAAAAGCGACCAATGTGACGATCTGGCGTTATGTCGATTCGATAGTAAATGACGGAAACGGGAGATTTTCTTAGGTTTTTACTACATATTAACACTTTACACAATTTCTCGTGTTACCTGGCTGCCAGTCCTCGGTTCATGCAAAATCTTAAGGTCCTCGGTCTCGTCCAAGGCACCAAACCGCCCAATAATTCATTAATCGATAAATAAAACTTGAAATGTAGCTCTTCTTACTGGCCGATTGCATCAACGTAGATTCTTATTCTGTGTTCTAGTGTGCTGCTTGTACTGTGTCTGCATACCGCATCACGCGACAAGGGCTTGCAGACGATAAATGTAACCGTTTCAGAGAGAAAAGCGACCACTGTGACGATCTGGCGTTATGTCGATTCGATAGTAAATGACGGAAACGAGAGATTTTCTTAGGTTTTTACTACATATTAACACTTTACACAATTTCTCGTGTTACCTGGCTGCCAGTCCTCGGTTTATGCAAAATCTTAAGGTCCTCGGTCTGGTCCAAGGCACCAATCCGCCCAATAATTCAATAATCGATAAGTAAAACTTGAAATGTAGCTCTTCTTACTGGGCGATTGCATAAACTTAGATGGTTCTTCAGTGTTCTATTATGCCGCTTGTAGTGACTCTGCATACCGCATCACGCGACAAGGGCTTGCAGACGATAAATGTAACCGTTTCAGAGAGAAAAGCGTCCACTGTGACGATCTGGCGTTAAGTCGATTCGATAGTAAATGACGGAAACGGGAGATTTTCTTAGGTTTTTACCACATATTAACACTTTACACAATTTCTCGTGTTACCTGGCTGCCAGTCCTCGGTTCATGCAAAATCTTAAGGTCCTCGGTCTGGTCCAAGGCACCAAACCGCCCAATAATTCATTAATCGATAACTAAAACTGGAAATGTAGCTCTTCTTACTAGGCGATTGCATAAACTTAGATGCTTCTTCAGTGTTCTACTATGCCGCTTGTAGTGACTCTGCATACCGCATCACGCGACAAGGGCTTGCAGACGATAAATGTAAACGTTTCAGAGAGAAAAGCGACCACTGTGACGATCTGGCGTTATGTCGATTCGATAGTAAATGACTGAAACGGGAGATTTTCTAGGGTTTTTACTACATATTAACACTTTACACAATTTCCCGTGTTACCTGGCTGCCAGTCCTCGGTTCATGCAAAATCTTAAGGTCCTCGGTCTCGTCCAAGGCACCAAACCGCCCAATAATTCATTAATCGATAACTAAAACTTGAAATGTAGCTCTCCTTCCTGGCCGATTGCATCAACGTAGATTCTTATTCTGTGTTCTAGTGTGCTGCTTGTACTGTGTCTGCATACCGCATCACGCGACAAGGGCTTGCAGACGATAAATGTAACCGTTTCAGAGAGAAAAGCGACCAATGTGACGATCTGGCGTTATGTCGATTCGATAGTAAATGACGGAAACGGGAGATTTTCTTGGGTTTTTACTACATATTAACACTTTACACAATTTCTCGTGTTACCTGGCTGCCAGTCCTCGGTTCATGCAAAATCTTAAGGTCCTCGGTCTGGTCCAAGGCACCAAACCGCCCAATAATTCATTAATCGATAACTAAAACTTGAAATGTAGCTCTTCTTCCTGGCCGATTGCATCAACGTAGATTCTTATTCTGTGTTCTAGTGTGCTGCTTGTACTGTGTCTGCATACCGCATCACGCGACAAGGGTTTGCAGACGATAAATGTAACCGTTTCAGAGAGAAAAGCGACACTGTGACGATCTGACGTTATGTCGATTCGATAGTAAATGACGGAAACGGGAGATTTTCTTAGGTTTTTACTACATATTAACACTTTACACAATTTCTCGTGTTACCTGGCTGCCAGTCCTCGGTTCATGCAAAATCTTAAGGTCCTCGGTCTGGTCCAAGGCACCAAACCGCCCAATAATTCATTAATCGATAACTAAAACTTGAAATGTAGCTCTTCTTACTGGGCGATTGCATAAACTTAGATGCTTCTTCAGTGTTCTACTATGCCGCTGGTAGTGACTCTGCATACCGCATCACGCGACAAGGGCTTGCAGACGATAAATGTAACCGTTTCAGAGAGAAAAGCGACCACTGTGACGATCTGGCGTTATGTCGATTCGATAGTAAATGACGGAAACGGGAGATTTTCTTAGGTTTTTACTACATATTAACACTTTACACAATTTCTCGTGTTACCTGGCTGCCAGTCCTCGGTTCATGCAAAATCTTAAGGTCCTCGGTCTGGTCCAAGGCACCAAAACGCCCAATAATTCATTAATCGATAACTAAAACTTGAAATGTAGCTCTTCTTCCTGGCCGATTGCATCAACGTAGATTCTTATTCTGTGTTCTAGTGTGCTGCGTGTACTGTGTCTGCATACCGCATCACGCGACAAGGGCTTGCAGACGATAAATGTAACCGTTTCAGAGCGAAAAGCGACCACTGTGACGATCTGGCGTTATGTCGATTCGATAGTAAATGACGGAAACGGGAGATTTTCTAAGGTTATTAACACTTTACACAATTTCTCGTGTTACCTGGCTGCCAGTCCTCGGTTCATGCAAAATCTTAAGGTCCTCGGTCTGGTCCAAGGCACCAAACCGCCCAATAATTCATTAATCGATAACTAAAACTTGATATGTAGCCCTTCTTACTGGGCGATTGCATAAACTTAGATGCTACTTCAGTGTTCTACTATGCCGCTGGTAGTGACTCTGCATACCGCATCACGCGACAAGGGCTTGCAGACGATAAATGTAACCGTTTCAGAGAGAAAAGCGACCACTGTGACGATCTGGCGTTATGTCGATTCGATAGTAAATGACGGAAACGGGAGATTTTCTTAGGTTTTTACTACATATTAACACTTTACACAATTTCTCGTGTTACCTGGCTGCCAGTCCTCGGTTCATGCAAAATCTTAAGGTCCTCGGTCTGGTCCAAGGCACCAAACCGCCCAATAATTCATTAATCGATAACTAAAACTTGAAATGTAGCTCTTCTTACTGGCCGATTGCATCAACGTAGATTCTTATTCTGTGTTCTAGTGTGCTGCTTGTACTGCGTCTGCATACCGCATCACGCGACAAGGGCTTGCAGACGAAAAATGTAACCGTTTCAGAGAGAAAAGCGACCAATGTGACGATCTGGCGTTATGTCGATTCGATAGTAAATGACGGAAACGGGAGATTTTCTTAGGTTTTTACTACATATTAACACTTTACACAATTTCTCGTGTTACCTGGCTGCCAGTCCTCGGTTCATGCAAAATCTTAAGGTCCTCGGTCTGGTCCAAGGCACCAAACCGCCCAATAATTCATTAATCGATAACTAAAACTTGTAATGTAGCTCTTCTTACTGGGCGATTGCATAAAATTAGATGCTTCTTCAGTGTTCTACTATGCCGCTTGTAGTGACTCTGCATACCGCATCACGCGACTAGGGCTTGCAGACGATAAATGTAACCGTTTCAGAGAGAAAAGCGACCACTGTGACGATCTGGCGTTATGTCGATTCGATAGTAAATGACGGAATCTGGAGATTTTCTTAGGTTTTTACTACATATTAACACTTTACACAATTTCTCGTGTTACCTGGCTGCCAGTCCTCGGTTCATGCAAAATCTTAAGATTCTCGGTCTGGTCCAAGGCACCAAACCGCCCAATGATTCATTAATCGATAACTAAAACTTGAAATGTAGCTCTTCTTACTGGCCGATTGCATCAACGTAGATTCTTATTCTGTGTTCTAGTGTGCTGCTTGTACTGCGTCTGCATACCGCATCACGCGACAAGGGCTTGCAGACGAAAAATGTAACCGTTTCAGAGAGAAAAGCGACCAATGTGACGATCTGGCGTTATGTCGATTCGATAGTAAATGACGGAAACGGGAGATTTTCTTAGGTTTTTACTACATATTAACACTTTACACAATTTCTCGTGTTACCTGGCTGCCAGTCCTCGGTTCATGCAAAATCTTAAGGTCCTCGGTCTGGTCCAAGGCACCAAACCGCCCAATAATTCATTAATCGATAACTAAAACTTGTAATGTAGCTCTTCTTACTGGGCGATTGCATAAAATTAGATGCTTCTTCAGTGTTCTACTATGCCGCTTGTAGTGACTCTGCATACCGCATCACGCGACTAGGGCTTGCAGACGATAAATGTAACCGTTTCAGAGAGAAAAGCGACCACTGTGACGATCTGGCGTTATGTCGATTCGATAGTAAATGACGGAATCTGGAGATTTTCTTAGGTTTTTACTACATATTAACACTTTACACAATTTCTCGTGTTACCTGGCTGCCAGTCCTCGGTTCATGCAAAATCTTAAGATTCTCGGTCTGGTCCAAGGCACCAAACCGCCCAATGATTCATTAATCGATAACTAAAACTTGAAATGTAGCTCTTCTTACTGGCCGATTGCATCAACGTAGATTCTTATTCTGTGTTCTAGTGTGCTGCTTGTACTGTGTCTGCATACCGCATCACGCGACAAGGGCTTGCAGACGATAAATGTAACCGTTTCAGAGAGAAAAGCGACCAATGTGACGATCTTGCGTTATGTCGATTCGATAGTAAATGACGGAAACGGGAGATTTTCTTAGGTTTTTACTACATATTAACACTTTACACAATTTCTCGTGTTACCTGGCTGCCAGTCCTCGGTTCATGCAAAATCTTAAGGTCCTCGGTCTGGTCCAAGGCACCAAACCGCCCAATAATTCATTAATCGATAACTAAAACTTGAAATGTAGCTCTTCTTACTGGGCGATTGCATAAACTTAGATGCTTCTTCAGTGTTCTACTATGCCGCTTGTAGTGACTCTGCATACCGCATCACGCGACAAGGGCTTGCAGACGATAAATGTAACCGTTTCAGAGAGAAAAGCGACCACTGTGATGATCTGGCGTTATGTCGATTCGATAGTAAATGACTGAAACGGGAGATTTTCTTAGGTTTTTACTACATATTAACACTTTACACAATTTCTCGTGTTACCTGGCTGCCAGTCCTCGGTTCATGCAAAATCTTAAGGTCCTCGGTCTGGTCCAAGGCACCAAACCGCCCAATAATTCATTAATCGATAACTAAAACTTGAAATGTAGCTCTTCTTACTGGGCGATTGCATAAACTTAGATGCTTCTTCAGTGTTCTACTATGCCGCTTGTAGTGACTCTGCATACCGCATCACGCGACTAGGGCTTGCAGACGATAAATGTAACCGTTTCAGAGAGAAAAGCGACCACTGTGACGATCTGGCGTTATGTCGATTCGATAGTAAATGACGGAAACGGGAGATTTTCTTAGGTTTTTACTACATATTAACACTTTACACAATTTCTCGTGTTACCTGGCTGCCAGTCCTCGGTTCATGCAAAATCTTAAGGTCCTCGGTCTGGTCCAAGGCACCAAACCGCCCAATAATTCATTAATCGATAACTAAAACTTGAAATGTAGCTCTTCTTACTGGGCGATTGCATAAACTTAGATGCTTCTTCAGTGTTCTACTATGCCGCTTGTAGTGACTCTGCATACCGCATCACGCGACTAGGGCTTGCAGACGATAAATGTAACCGTTTCAGAGAGAAAAGCGACCACTGTGACGATCTGGCGTTATGTCGATTCGATAGTAAATGACGGAAACGGGAGATTTTCTTAGGTTTTTACTACATATTAACACTTTACACAATTTCTCGTGTTACCTGGCTGCCAGTCCTCGGTTCATGCAAAATCTTAAGGTCCTCGGTCTGGTCCAAGGCACCAAACCGCCCAATAATTCATTAATCGATAACTAAAACTTGAAATGTAGCTCTTCTTATTGGCCGATTCCATCAACGTAGATTCTTATTCTGTGTTCTAGTGTGCTGCTTGTACTGTGTCTGCATACCGCATCACGCGACAAGGGCTTGCAGACGATAAATGTAACCGTTTCAGAGAGAAAAGCGACCACTGTGACGATCTGGCGTTATGTCGATTCGATAGTAAATGACTGAAACGGGAGATTTTCTAGGGTTTTTACTACATATTAACACTTTACACAATTTCTCGTGTTACCTGGCTGCCAGTCCTCGGTTCATGCAAAATCTTAAGGTCCTCGGTCTGGTCCAAGGCACCAAACCGCCCAATAATTCATTAATCGATAACTAAAACTTGAAATGTAGCTCTTCTTCCTGGCCGATTGCATCAACGTAGATTCTTATTCTGTGTTCTAGTGTGCTGCTTGTACTGTGTCTGCATACCGCATCACGCGACAAGGGCTTGCAGACGATAAATGTAACCGTTTCAGAGAGAAAAGCGACCACTGTGACGATCTGGCGTTATGTCGATTTGATAGTAAATGACGGAAACGGGAGATTTTCTTAGGTTTTTACTACATATTAACACTTTTCACAATTTCTCGTGTTACCTGGCTGCCAGTCCTCGGTTCATGCAAAATCTTAAGGTCCTCGGTCTGGTCCAAGGCACCAAACCGCCCAATAATTCATTAATCGATAACTAAAACTTGAAATGTAGCTCTTCTTACTGGGCGATTGCATAAACTTAGATGCTTCTTCAGTGTTCTACTATGCCGCTTGTAGTGACTCTGCATACCGCACCACGCGGCAAGGGCTTGCAGACGATCAATGTAACCGTTTCAGAGAGAAAAGCGACCACTGTGACGATCTGGCGTTATGTCGATTCGATAGTAAATGACTGAAACGGGAGATTTTCTAGGGTTTTTACTACATATTAACACATTACACAATTTCTCGTGTTACCTGGCTGCCAGTCCTCGGTTCATGCAAAATCTTAAGGTCCTCGGTCTGGTCCAAGGCACCAAACCGCCCAATAATTCATTAATCGATAACTAAAACTTGAAATGTAGCTCTTCTTACTAGGCGATTGCTTAAACATAGATGCTTCTGCAGTGTTCTACTATGCCGCTTGTAGTGACTCTGCATACCGCATCACGCGACAAGGGCTTGCAGACGATAAATGTAACCGTTTCAGAGAGAAAAGCGAACACTGTGACGATCTGGCGTTATGTCGATTCGATAGTAAATGACGGAAACGGGAGATTTTCTTAGGTTTTTACTACATATTAACACTTTACACAATTTCTCGTGTTACCTGGCTGCCAGTCCTCGGTTCATGCAAAATCTTAAGGTATTCGGTCTGGTCCAAGGCACCAAACCGCCCAATAATTCATTAATCGATAACTAAAACTT
The DNA here is from genome assembly GCF_023864275.1 of Schistocerca cancellata. Classification (NCBI taxonomy): domain Eukaryota; kingdom Metazoa; phylum Arthropoda; class Insecta; order Orthoptera; family Acrididae; genus Schistocerca; species Schistocerca cancellata. The sequence continues at coordinate 6,067,367 of NW_026047150.1, forward strand.
GAAATGTAGCTCTTCTTACTTGCCGATTGCATCAACGTAGATTCCTATTCTGTGTTCTAATGTGCTGCTTGTACTGTGTCTGCATACCGCATCACGCGACAAGGGCTTGCAGACGATAAATGTAACCGTTTCAGAGAGAAAAGCGACCACTGTGACGATCTGGCGTTATGTCGATTCGATAGTAAATGACGGAAACGGGAGATTTTCTTAGGTTTTTACTACATATTAACACTTTACACAATTTCTCGTGTTACCTGGCTGCCAGTCCTCGGTTCATGCAAAATCTTAAGGTCCTCGGTCTGGTCCAAGGCACCAAACCGCCCAATAATTCATTAATCGATAACTAAAACTTGAAATGTAGCTCTTCTTATTTGCCGATTGCATCAACGTAGATTCTTATTCTGTGTTCTAGTGTGCTGCTTGTACTGTGTCTGCATACCGCATCACGCGACAAGGGCTTGCAGACGATAAATGTAACCGTTTCAGAGAGAAAAGAGACCACTGTGACGATCTGGCGTTATGTCGATTCGATAGTAAAAGACGGAAACGGGAGATTTTCTTAGGTTTTTACTACATATTAACACTTTACACAATTTCTCGTGTTACCTGGCTGCCAGTCCTCGGTTCATGCAAAATCTTAAGGTCCTCGGTCTGGTCCAAGGCACCAAACCGCCCAATAATTCATTAATCGATAACTAAAACTTGAAATGTAGCTCTTCTTACTGGGCGATTGCATAAACTTAGATGCTTCTTCAGTGTTCTACTATGCCGCTTGTAGTGACTCTGCATACCGCATCACGCGACAAGGGCTTGCAGACGATAAATGTAACCGTTTCAGAGAGAAAAGCGACCACTGTGACGATCTGGCGTTATGTCGATTCGATAGTAAATGACGGAAACGGGAGATTTTCTTAGGTTTTTACTACATATTAACACTTTACACAATTTCTCGTGTTACCTGGCTGCCAGTCCTCGGTTCATGCAAAATCTTAAGGTCCTCGGTCTGGTCCAAGGCACCAAACCGCCCAATAATTCATTAATCGATAACTAAAACTTGAAATGTAGCTCTTCTTACTGGGCGATTGCATAAACTTAGATGCTTCTTCAGTGTTCTACTATGCCGCTTGTAGTGACTCTGCATACCGCATCACGCGACAAGGGCTTGCAGACGATAAATGTAACCGTTTCAGAGAGAAAAGCGACCACTGTGACGATCTGGCGTTATGTCGATTCGATAGTAAATGATGGAAACGGGAGATTTTCTTAGGTTTTTAATACATATTAACACTTTACACAATTTCTCGTGTTACCTGGCTGCCAGTCCTCGGTTCATGCAAAATCTTAAGGTCCTCGGTCTGGTCCAAGGCACCAAACCGCCCAATAATTCATTAATCGATAACTAAAACTGGAAATGTAGCTCTTCTTACTGGGCGATTGCATAAACTTAGATGCTTCTTCAGTGTTGTACTATGCCGCTTGTAGTGACTCTGCATACCGCATCACGTGACAAGGGCTTGCAGGCGATAAATGTAACCGTTTCAGAGAGAAAAGCGACCACTGTGACGATCTGACGTTATGTCGATTCGGTAGTAAATGACGGAAACGGGAGATTTTCTTAGGTTTTTACTACATATTAACACTTTACACAATTTCTCGTGTTACCTGGCTGCCAGTCCTCGGTTCATGCAAAATCTTAAGGTCCTCGGTCTGGTCCAAGGCACCAAACCGCCCAATAATTCATTAATCGATAACTAAAACTTGAAATGTAGCTCTTCTTACTGGCCGATTGCATCAACGTAGATTCTTATTCTGTGTTCTAGTGTGCTGCTTGTACTGTGTCTGCATACCGCATCACGCGACAAGGGCTTGCAGACGATAAATGTAACCGTTTCAGAGAGAAAAGCGACCACTGTGACGATCTGACGTTATGTCGATTCGATAGTAAATGACGGAAACGGGAGATTTTCTTAGGTTTTTACTACATATTAACACTTTACACAATTTCTCGTGTTACCTGGCTGCCAGTCCTCGGTTCATGCAAAATCTTAAGGTCCTCGGTCTGGTCCAAGGCACCAAACCGCCCAATAATTCATTAATCGATAACTAAAACTTGAAATGTAGCTCTTCTTACTGGGCGATTGCATAAACTTAGATGCTTCTTCAGTGTTCTACTATGCCGCTGGTAGTGACTCTGCATACCGCATCACGCGACAAGGGCTTGCAGACGATAAATGTAACCGTTTCAGAGAGAAAAGCGACCAATGTGACGATCTGGCGTTATGTCGATTCGATAGTAAATGACGGAAACGGGAGATTTTCTTAGGTTTTTACTACATATTAACACTTTACACAATTTCTCGTGTTACCTGGCTGCCAGTCCTCGGTTCATGCAAAATCTTAAGGTCCTCGGTCTGGTCCAAGGCACCAAACCGCCCAATAATTCATTAATCGATAACTAAAACTTGAAATGTAGCTCTTCTTACTGTGCGATTGCATAAACTTAGATGCTTCTTCAGTGTTCTACTATGCCGCTTGTAGTGACTCTGCATACCGCATCACGCGACAAGGGCTTGCAGACGATAAATGTAACCGTTTCAGAGAGAAAAGCGACCACTGTGACGATCTGGCGTTATGTCGATTCGATAGTAAATGACGGAAACGGGAGATTTTCTTAGGTTTTTACTACATATTAACACTTTACACAATTTCTCGTGTTACCTGGCTGCCAGTCCTCGGTTCATGCAAAATCTTAAGGTCCTCGGTATGGTCCAAGGCACCAAACCGCCCAATAATTCATTAATCGATAACTAAAACTTGAAATGTAGCTCTTCTTACTTGCCGATTGCATCAACGTAGATTCTTATTCTGTGTTCTAGTGTGCTGCTTGTACTGTGTCTGCATACCGCATCACGCGACAAGGGGTTGCAGACGATAAATGTAACCGTTTCAGAGAGAAAAGCGACCACTGTGACGATCTGGCGTTATGTCGATTCGATAGTAAATGACGGAAACGGGAGATTTTCTTAGGTTTTTACTACATATTAACACTTTACACAATTTCTCGTGTTACCTGGCTGCCAGTCCTCGGTTCATGCAAAATCTTAAGGTCCTCGGTCTGGTCCAAGGCACCAAACCGCCCAATAATTCATTAATCGATAACTAAACTTGAAATGTAGCTCTTCTTACTGGCCGATTGCATCAACGTAGATTCTTATTCTGTGTTCTAGTGTGCTGCTTGTACTGTGTCTGCATACCGCATCACGCGACAAGGGCTTGCAGACGATAAATGTAACCGTTTCAGAGAGAAAAGCGACCAATGTGACGATCTGGCGTTATGTCGATTCGATAGTAAATGACGGAAACGGGAGATTTTCTTAGGTTTTTACTACATATTAACACTTTACACAATTTCTCGTGTTACCTGGCTGCCAGTCCTCGGTTCATGCAAAATCTTAAGGTCCTCGGTCTGGTCCAAGGCACCAAACCGCCCAATAATTCATTAATCGATAACTAAAACTTGAATTGTAGCTCTTCTTACTGGCCGATTGCATCAACGTAGATTCTTATTCTGTGCTCTAGTGTGCTGCTTGTACTGTGTCTGCATACCGTATCACGCGACAAGGGCTTGCAGACGATAAATGTAACCGTTTCAGAGAGAAAAGCGACCACTGTGACGATCTGGCGTTATGTCGATTCGATAGTAAATGACGGAAACGGGAGATTTTCTTAGGTTTTTACTACATATTAAAACGTTACAGAATTTCTCGTGTTACCTGGCTGCCAGTCTTCGGTTCATGCAAAATCTTAAGGTCCTCGGTCTCGTCCAAGGCACCAAACCGCCCAATAATTCATTAATCGATAACTAAAACTTGAAATGTAGCTCTTCTTACTGGCCGATTGCATCAACGTAGATTCTTATTCTGTGTTCTAGTGTGCTGCTTGTACTGTGTCTGCATACCGCATCTCGCGACAAGGGCTTGCAGACGATAAATGTAACCGTTTCAGAGAGAAAAGCGACCACTGTGACGATCTGGCGTTATGTCGATTCGATAGTAAATGACGGAAACGGGAGATTTTCTTAGGTTTTTACTACATATTAACACTTTACAAAATTTCTCGTGTTACCTGGCTGCCAGTCCTCGGTTCATGCAAAATCTTAAGGTCCTCGGTCTGGTCCAAGGCACCAAACCGCCCAATAATTCATTAATCGATAACTAAAACTTGAAATGTAGCTCTTCTTACTGGGCGATTGCATAAACTTAGATGCTTCTTCAGTGTTCTACAATGCCGCTTGTAGTGACTCTGCATACCGCATCACGCGACAAGGGCTTGCAGACGATAAATGTAACCGTTTCAGAGAGAAAAGCGACCACTGTGACGATCTGGCGTTATGTCGATTCGATAGTAAATGACGGAAACGGGAGATTTTCTTAGGTTTTTACCACATATTAACACTTTACACAATTTCTCGTGTTACCTGGCTGCCAGTCCTCGGTTCATGCAAAATCTTAAAGTCCTCGGTCTGGTCCAAGGCACCAAACCGCCCAATAATTCATTAATCGATAACTAAAACTGGAAATGTAGCTCTTCTTACTGGGCGATTGCATAAACTTAGATGCTTCTTCAGTGTTCTACTATGCCGCTTGTAGTGACTCTGCATACCGCATCACGCGACAAGGGCTTGCAGGCGATAAATGTAACCGTTTCAGAGAGAAAAGCGACCACTGTGACGATCTGACGTTATGTCGATTCGGTAGTAAATGACGGAAACGGGAGATTTTCTTAGGTTTTTACTACATAAAACACTTTACACAATTTCTCGTGTTACCTGGCTGCCAGTCCTCGGTTCATGCAAAATCTTAAGGTCCTCGGTCTGGTCCAAGGCACCAAACCGCCCAATAATTCATTAATCGATAACTAAAACTTGAAATGTAGCTCTTCTTACTGGCCGATTGCATCAACGTAGATTCTTATTCTGTGTTCTAGTGTGCTGCTTGTACTGTGTCTGCATACCGCATCACGCGACAAGGGCTTGCAGACGATAAATGTAACCGTTTCAGAGAGAAAAGCGACCACTGTGACGATCTGGCGTTATGTCGATTCGATAGTAAATGACGGAAACGGGAGATTTTCTTAGGTTTTTACTACATATCAACACTTTACACAATTTCTCGTGTTACCTGGCTGCCAGTCCTCGGTTCATGCAAAATCTTAAGGTCCTCGGTCTGGTCCAAGGCACCAAACCGCCCAATAATTCATTAATCGATAACTAAAACTTGAAATGTAGCTCTTCTTCCTGGCCGATTGCATCAACGTAGATTCTTATTCTGTGTTCTAGTGTGCTGCTTGTACTGTGTCTGCATACCGCATCACGCGACAAGGGCTTGCAGACGATAAATGTAACCGTTTCAGAGAGAAAAGCGACCAATGTGACGATCTGGCGTTATGTCGATTCGATAGTAAATGACGGAAACGGGAGATTTTCTTAGGTTTTTACTACATATTAACACTTTACACAATTTCTCGTGTTACCTGGCTGCCAGTCCTCGGTTCATGCAAAATCTTAAGGTCCTCGGTCTGGTCCAAGGCACCAAACCGCCCAATAATTCATTAATCGATAACTAAAACTTGAAATGTAGCTCTTCTTACTGTGCGATTGCATAAACTTAGATGCTTCTTCAGTGTTCTACTATGCCGCTTGTAGTGACTCTGCATACCGCATCACGCGACAAGGGCTTGCAGACGATAAATGTAACCGTTTCAGAGAGAAAAGCGACCACTGTGACGATCTGGCGTTATGTCGATTCGATAGTAAATGACGGAAACGGGAGATTTTCTTAGGTTTTTACTACATATTAACACTTTACACAATTTCTCGTGTTACCTGGCTGCCAGTCCTCGGTTCATGCAAAATCTTAAGGTCCTCGGTATGGTCCAAGGCACCAAACCGCCCAATAATTCATTAATCGATAACTAAAACTTGAAATGTAGCTCTTCTTACTTGCCGATTGCATCAACGTAGATTCTTATTCTGTGTTCTAGTGTGCTGCTTGTACTGTGTCTGCATACCGCATCACGCGACAAGGGCTTGCAGACGATAAATGTAACCGTTTCAGAGAGAAAAGCGACCACTGTGACGATCTGGCGTTATGTCGATTCGATAGTAAATGACGGATACGGGAGATTTTCTTAGGTTTTTACTACATATTAACACTTTACACAATTTCTCGTGTTACCTGGCTGCCAGTCCTCGGTTCATGCAAAATCTTAAGGTCCTCGGTCTGGTCCAAGGCACCAAACCGCCCAATAATTCATTAATCGATAACTAAACTTGAAATGTAGCTCTTCTTACTGGCCGATTGCATCAACGTAGATTCTTATTCTGTGTTCTAGTGTGCTGCTTGTACTGTGTCTGCATACCGCATCACGCGACAAGGGCTTGCAGACGATAAATGTAACCGTTTCAGAGAGAAAAGCGACCAATGTGACGATCTGGCGTTATGTCGATTCGATAGTAAATGACGGAAACGGGAGATTTTCTTAGGTTTTTACTACATATTAACACTTTACACAATTTCTCGTGTTACCTGGCTGCCAGTCCTCGGTTCATGCAAAATCTTAAGGTCCTCGGTCTGGTCCAAGGCACCAAACCGCCCAATAATTCATTAATCGATAACTAAAACTTGAATTGTAGCTCTTCTTACTGGCCGATTGCATCAACGTAGATTCTTATTCTGTGCTCTAGTGTGCTGCTTGTACTGTGTCTGCATACCGCATCACGCGACAAGGGCTTGCAGACGATAAATGTAACCGTTTCAGAGAGAAAAGCGACCACTGTGACGATCTGGCGTTATGTCGATTCGATAGTAAATGACGGAAACGGGAGATTTTCTTAGGTTTTTACTACATATTAAAACGTTACAGAATTTCTCGTGTTACCTGGCTGCCAGTCCTCGGTTCATGCAAAATCTTAAGGTCCTCGGTCTCGTCCAAGGCACCAAACCGCCCAATAATTCATTAATCGATAACTAAAACTTGAAATGTAGCTCTTCTTACTGGCCGATTGCATCAACGTAGATTCTTATTCTGTGTTCTAGTGTGCTGCTTGTACTGCGTCTGCATACCGCATCACGCGACAAGGGCTTGCAGACGATAAATGTAACCGTTTCAGAGAGAAAAGCGACCACTGTGACGATCTGGCGTTATGTCGATTCGATAGTAAATGACGGAAACGGGAGATTTTCTTAGGTTTTTACTACATATTAACACTTTACAAAATTTCTCGTGTTACCTGGCTGCCAGTCCTCGGTTCATGCAAAATCTTAAGGTCCTCGGTCTGGTCCAAGGCACCAAACCGCCCAATAATTCATTAATCGATAACTAAAACTTGAAATGTAGCTCTTCTTACTGGGCGATTGCATAAACTTAGATGCTTCTTCAGTGTTCTACTATGCCGCTTGTAGTGACTCTGCATACCGCATCACGCGACAAGGGCTTGCAGACGATAAATGTAACCGTTTCAGAGAGAAAAGCGACCACTGTGACGATCTGGCGTTATGTCGATTCGATAGTAAATGACGGAAACGGGAGATTTTCTTAGGTTTTTACCACATATTAACACTTTACACAATTTCTCGTGTTACCTGGCTGCCAGTCCTCGGTTCATGCAAAATCTTAAAGTCCTCGGTCTGGTCCAAGGCACCAAACCGCCCAATAATTCATTAATCGATAACTAAAACTGGAAATGTAGCTCTTCTTACTGGGCGATTGCATAAACTTAGATGCTTCTTCAGTGTTCTACTATGCCGCTTGTAGTGACTCTGCATACCGCATCACGCGACAAGGGCTTGCAGACGATAAATGTAACCGTTTCAGAGAGAAAAGCGACCACTGTGACGATCTGACGTTATGTCGATTCGATAGTAAATGACGGAAACGGGAGATTTTCTTAGGTTTTTACTACATATTAACACTTTACACAATTTCTCGTGTTACCTGGCTGCCAGTCCTCGGTTCATGCAAAATCGTAAGGTCCTCGGTCTGGTCCAAGGCACCAAACCGCCCAATAATTCATTAATCGATAACTAAAACTTGAAATGTAGCTCTTCTTACTTGCCGATTGCATCAACGTAGATTCTTATTCTGTGTTCTAGTGTGCTGCTTGTACTGTGTCTGCATACCGCATCACGCGACAAGGGCTTGCAGACGATAAATGTAACCGTTTCAGAGAGAAAAGCGACCACTGTAACGATCTGGCGTTATGTCGATTCGATAGTAAATGACGGAAACGGGAGATTTTCTTAGGTTTTTACTACATATTAACACTTTACACAATTTCTCGTGTTACCTGGCCGCCAGTCCTCGGTTCATGCAAAATCTTAAGGTCCTCGGTCTGGTCCAAGGCACCAAACCGCCCAATAATTCATTAATCGATAACTAAACTTGAAATGTAGCTCTTCTTACTGGCCGATTGCATCAACGTAGATTCTTATTCTGTGTTCTAGTGTGCTGCTTGTACTGTGTCTGCATACCGCATCACGCGACAAGGGCTTGCAGACGATAAATGTAACCGTTTCAGAGAGAAAAGCGACCAATGTGACGATCTGGCGTTATGTCGATTCGATAGTAAATGACGGAAACGGGAGATTTTCTTAGGTTTTTACTACATATTAACACTTTACACAATTTCTCGTGTTACCTGGCTGCCAGTCCTCGGTTCATGCAAAATCTTAAGGTCCTCGGTCTGGTCCAAGGCACCAAACCGCCCAATAATTCATTAATCGATAACTAAAACTTGAATTGTAGCTCTTCTTACTGGCCGATTGCATCAACGTAGATTCTTATTCTGTGTTCTAGTGTGCTGCTTGTACTGTGTCTGCATACCGCATCACGCGACAAGGGCTTACAGACGATAAATGTAACCGTTTCAGAGAGAAAAGCGACCACTGTGACGATCTGGCGTTATGTCGATTCGATAGTAAATGACGGAAACGGGAGATTTTCTTAGGTTTTTACTACATATTAAAACTTTACGCAATTTCTCGTGTTACCCGGCTGCCAGTCCTCGGTTCATGCAAAATCTTAAAGTCCTCGGTCTCGTCCAAGGCACCAAACCGCCCAATAATTCATTAATCGATAACTAAAACTTGAAATGTAGCTCTTCTTACTGGCCGATTGCATCAACGTAGATTCTTATTCTGTGTTCTAGTGTGCTGCTTGTACTGTGTCTGCATACCACATCACGCGACAAGGGCTTGCAGACGATAAATGTAACCGTTTCAGAGAGAAAAGCGACCACTGTGACGATCTGGCGTTATGTCGATTCGATAGTAAATGACGGAAACGGGAGATTTTCTTAGGTTTTTACTACATATTAACACTTTACACAATTTCTCGTGTTACCTGGCTGCCAGTCCTCGGTTCATGCAAAATCTTAAGGTCCTCGGTCTGGTCCAAGGCACCAAACCGCCCAATAATTCATTAATCGATAACTAAAACTTGAAATGTAGCTCTTCTTACTGGCCGATTGCATAAACTTAGATGCTTCTTCAGGGTTCTACTATGCCGCTTGTAGTGACTCTGCATACCGCATCACGCGACAAGGGCTTGCAGACGATAAATGTAACCGTTTCAGAGAGAAAAGCGACCACTGTGACGATCTGGCGTTATGTCGATTCGATAGTAAATGACGGAAACGGGAGATTTTCTTAGGTTTTTACCACATATTAACACTTTACACAATTTCTCGTGTTACCTGGCTGCCAGTCCTCGGTTCATGCAAAATCTTAAGGTCCTCGGTCTGGTCCAAGGCACCAAACCGCCCAATAATTCATTAATCGATAACTAAAACTGGAAATGTAGCTCTTCTTACTGGGCGATTGCATAAACTTAGATGCTTCTTCAGTGTTCTACTATGCCGCTTGTAGTGACTCTGCATACCGCATCACGCGACAAGGGCTTGCAGACGATAAATGTAACCGTTTCAGAGAGAAAAGCGACCACTGTGACGATATGACGTTATGTCGATTCGATAGTAAATGACGGAAACGGGAGATTTTCTTAGGTTTTTACTACATATTAACACTTTACACAATTTCTCGTGTTACCTGGCTGCCAGTCCTCGGTTCATGCAAAATCTTAAGGTCCTCGGTCTGGTCCAAGGCACCAAACCGCCCAATAATTCATTAATCGATAACTAAAACTTGAAATGCAGTTCTTCTTACTGGCCGATTGCATCAACGTAGATTCTTATTCTGTGTTCTAGTGTGCTGCTTGTACTGTGTCTGCATACCGCATCACGCGACAAGGGCTTGCAGACGATAAATGTAAACGTTTCAGAGAGAAAAGCGACCACTGTGACGATCTGGCGTTATGTCGATTCGATAGTAAATGACGGAAACGGGAGATTTTCTTAGGTTTTTACTACATATTAACACTTTACACAATTTCTCGTGTTACCTGGCTGCCAGTCCTCGGTTCATGCAAAATCTTAAGGTCCTCGGTCTGGTCCAAGGCACCAAACCGCCCAATAATTCATTAATCGATAACTAAAACTTGAAATGAATCTCTTCTTACTGGCCGATTGCATCAACGTAGATTCTTATTCTGTGTTCTAGTGTGCTGCTTGTACTGTGTCTGCATACCGCATCACGCGACAAGGGCTTGCAGTCGATAAATGTAACCGTTTCAGAGAGAAAAGCGACCAATGTGACGATCTGGCGTTATGCCGATTCGATAGTAAATGACGGAAACGGGAGATTTTCTTAGGTTTTTACTACATATTAACACATTACAAATTTCTCGTGTTACCTGGCTGCCAGTCCTCGGTTCATGCAAAATCTTAAGGTCCTCGGTCTGGTCCAAGGCACCAAACCGCCCAATAATTCATTAATCGATAACTAAAACTTGAAATGTAGCTCTTCTTACTGGGCGATTGCATAAACTTAGATGCTTCTTCAGTGTTCTACTATGCCGCTTGTAGTGACTCTGCATACTGCATCACGCGACAAGGGCTTGCAGACGATAAATTTAACCGTTTCAGAGAGAAAAGCGACCACTGTGACGATCTGGCGTTATGTCGATTCGATAGTAAATGACGGAAACGGGAGATTTTCTTAGGTTTTTACTACATATTAACACATTACACATTTTCTCGTGTTACCTGGCTGCCAGTCCTCGGTTCATGCAAAATCTTAAGGTCCTCGGTCTGGTCCAAGGCACCAAACCGCCCAATAATTCATTAATCGATAACTAAACTTGAAATGTAGCTCTTCTTACTGGCCGATTGCATCAACGTAGATTCTTATTCTGTGTTCTAGTGTGCTGCTTGTACTGTGTCTGCATACCGCATCACGCGACAAGGGCTTGCAGACGATAAATGTAACCGTTTCAGAGAGAAAAGCGACCACTGTGACGATCTGGCGTTATGTCGATTCGATAGTAAATGACGGAAACGGGAGATTTTCTTAGGTTTTTACTACATATTAGAACGTTACAGAATTTCTCGTGTTTCCTGGCTGCCAGTCCTCGGTTCATGCAAAATCTTAAGGTCCTCGGTCTCGTCCAAGGCACCAAACCGCCCAATAATTCATTAATCGATAACTAAAACTTGAAATGTAGCTCTTCTTACTGGCCGATTGCATCAACGTAGATTCTTATTCTGTATTCTAGTGTGCTGCTTGTACTGTGTCTGCATACCGCATCACGCGACAAGGGCTTGCAGACGATAAATGTAACCGTTTCAGAGAGAAAAGCGACCACTGTGACGATCTGGCATTATGTCGATTCGATAGTAAATGACGGAAACGGGAGATTTTCTTAGGTTTTTACTACATATTAACCCTTTACAAAATTTCTCGTGTTACCTGGCTGCCAGTCCTCGGTTCATGCAAAATCTTAAGGTCCTCGGTCTGGTCCAAGGCACCAAACCGCCCAATAATTCATTAATCGATAACTAAAACTTGAAATGTAGCTCTTCTTACTGTGCGATTGCATAAACTTAGATGCTTCTTCAGTGTTCTACTATGCCGCTTGTAGTGACTCTGCATACCGCATCACGCGACAAGGGCTTGCAGACGATAAATGTAACCGTTTCAGAGAGAAAAGCGACCACTGTGACGATCTGGCGTTATGTCGATTCGATAGTAAATGACGGAAACGGGAGATTTTCTTAGGTTTTTACCACATATTAACACTTTACACAATTTCTCGTGTTACCTGGCTGCCAGTCCTCGGTTCATGCAAAATCTTAAGGTCCTCGGTCTGGTCCAAGGCACCAAACCGCCCAATAATTCATTAATCGATAACTAAAACTGGAAATGTAGCTCTTCTTACTGGGCGATTGCATAAACTTAGATGCTTCTTCAGTGTTCTACTATGCCGCTTGTAGTGACTCTGCATACCGCATCACGCGACAAGGGCTTGCAGACGATAAATGTAACCGTTTCAGAGAGAAAAGCGACCACTGTGACGATCTGGCGTTATGTCGATTCGATAGTAAATGACGGAAACGGGAGATTTTCTTAGGTTTTTACCACATATTAACACTTTACACAATTTCTCGTGTTACCTGGCTGCCAGTCCTCGGTTCATGCAAAATCTTAAGGTCCTCGGTCTGGTCCAAGGCACCAAACCGCCCAATAATTCATTAATCGATAACTAAAACTTGAAATGTAGCTCTTCTTACTGGGCGATTGCATAAACTTAGATGCTTCTTCAGTGTTCTACTATGCCGCTTGTAGTGACTCTGCATACCGCATCACGCGACAAGGGCTTGCAGACGATAAATGTAACCGTTTCAGAGAGAAAAGCGACCACTGTGACGATCTGGCGTTATGTCGATTCGATAGTAAATGACGGAAACGGGAGATTTTCTTAGGTTTTTACCACATATTAACACTTTACACAATTTCTCGTGTTACCTGGCTGCCAGTCCTCGGTTCATGCAAAATCTTAAGGTCCTCGGTCTGGTCCAAGGCACCAAACCGCCCAATAATTCATTAATCGATAACTAAAACTGGAAATGTAGCTCTTCTTACTGGGCGATTGCATAAACTTAGATGCTTCTTCAGTGTTCTACTATGCCGCTTGTAGTGACTCTGCATACCGCATCACGCGACAAGGGCTTGCAGACGATAAATGTAACCGTTTCAGAGAGAAAAGCGACCACTGTGACGATCTGACGTTATGTCGATTCGATAGTAAATGACGGAAACGGGAGATTTTCTTAGGTTTTTACTACATATTAACACTTTACACAATTTCTCGTGTTACCTGGCTGCCAGTCCTCGGTTCATGCAAAATCTTAAGGTCCTCGGTCTGGTCCAAGGCACCAAACCGCCCAATAATTCATTAATCGATAACTAAACTTGAAATGTAGCTCTTCTTACTGGCCGATTGCATCAACGTAGATTCTTATTCTGTGTTCTAGTGTGCTGCTTGTACTGTGTCTGCATACCGCATCACGCGACAAGGGTTTGCAGACGATAAATGTAACCGTTTCAGAGAGAAAAGCGACCAATGTGACGATCTGGCGTTATGTCGATTCGATAGTAAATGACGGAAACGGGGGATTTTCTTAGGTTTTTACTACATATTAACACTTTACACAATTTCTCGTGTTACCTGGCTGCCAGTCCTCGGTTCATGCAAAATCTTAAGGTCCTCGGTCTGGTCCAAGGCACCAAACCGCCCAATAATTCATTAATCGATAACTAAACTTGAAATGTAGCTCTTCTTACTGGCCGATTGCATCAACGTAGATTCTTATTCTGTGTTCTAGTGTGCTGCTTGTACTGTGTCTGCATACCGCATCACGCGACAAGGGTTTGCAGACGATAAATGTAACCGTTTCAGAGAGAAAAGCGACCAATGTGACGATCTGGCGTTATGTCGATTCGATAGTAAATGACGGAAACGGGAGATTTTCTTAGGTTTTTACTACATATTAACACTTTACACAATTTCTCGTGTTACCTGGCTGCCAGTCCTCGGTTCATGCAAAATCTTAAGGTCCTCGGTCTGGTCCAAGGCACCAAACCGCCCAATAATTCATTAATCGATAACTAAAACTTGAATTGTAGCTCTTCTTACTGGCCGATTGCATCAACGTAGATTCTTATTCTGTGTTCTAGTGTGCTGCTTGTACTGTGTCTGCATACCGCATCACGCGACAAGGGCTTGCAGACGATAAATGTAACCGTTTCAGAGAGAAAAGCGACCACTGTGACGATCTGGCGTTATGTCGATTCGATAGTAAATGACGGAAACGGGAGATTTTCTTAGGTTTTTACTACATATTAAAACTTTACGCAATTTCTCGTGTTACCTGGCTGCCAGTCCTCGGTTCAAGCAAAATCTTAAGGTCCTCGGTCTCGTCCAAGGCACCAAACCGCCCAATAATTCATTAATCGATAACTAAAACTTGAAATGTAGCTCTTCTTACTGGCCGATTGCATCAACGTAGATTCTTATTCTGTGTTCTAGTGTGCTGCTTGTACTGTGTCTGCATACCGCATCACGCGACAAGGGCTTGCAGACGATAAATGTAACCGTTTCAGAGAGAAAAGCGACCACTGTGACGATCTGGCGTTATGTCGATTCGATAGTAAATGACGGAAACGGGAGATTTTCTTAGGTTTTTACTACATATTAATACTTTACACAATTTCTCGTGTTACCTGGCTGCCAGTCCTCGGTTCATGCAAAATCTTAAGTTCCTCGGTCTGGTCCAAGGCACCAAACCGCCCAATAATTCATTAATCGATAACTAAAACTTGAAATGTAGCTCTTCTTACTGGCCGATTGCATAAACTTAGATGCTTCTTCAGGGTTCTACTATGCCGCTTGTAGTGACTCTGCATACCGCATCACGCGACAAGGGCTTGCAGACGATAAATGTAACCGTTTCAGAGAGAAAAGCGACCACTGTGACGATCTGGCGTTATGTCGATTCGATAGTAAATGACGGAAACGGGAGATTTTCTTAGGTTTTTACCACATATTAACACTTTACACAATTTCTCGTGTTACCTGGCTGCCAGTCCTCGGTTCATGCAAAATCTTAAGGTCCTCGGTCTGGTCCAAGGCACCAAACCGCCCAATAATTCATTAATCGATAACTAAAACTGGAAATGTAGCTCTTCTTACTGGGCGATTGCATAAACTTAGATGCTTCTTCAGTGTTCTACTATGCCGCTTGTAGTGACTCTGCATACCGCATCACGCGACAAGGGCTTGCAGACGATAAATGTAACCGTTTCAGAGAGAAAAGCGACCACTGTGACGATCTGACGTTATGTCGATTCGATAGTAAATGACGGAAACGGGAGATTTTCTTAGGTTTTTACTACATATTAACACTTTACACAATTTCTCGTGTTACCTGGCTGCCAGTCCTCGGTTCATGCAAAATCTTAAGGTCCTCGGTCTGGTCCAAGGCACCAAACCGCCCAATAATTCATTAATCGATAACTAAAACTTGAAATGCAGTTCTTCTTACTGGCCGATTGCATCAACGTAGATTCTTATTCTGTGTTCTAGTGTGCTGCTTGTACTGTGTCTGCATACCGCATCACGCGACAAGGGCTTGCAGACGATAAATGTAAACGTTTCAGAGAGAAAAGCGACCACTGTGACGATCTGGCGTTATGTCGATTCGATAGTAAATGACGGAAACGGGAGATTTTCTTAGGTTTTTACTACATATTAACACTTTACACAATTTCTCGTGTTACCTGGCTGCCAGTCCTCGGTTCATGCAAAAATCTTAAGGTCCTCGGTCTGGTCCAAGGCACCAAACCGCCCAATAATTCATTAATCGATAACTAAAACTTGAAATGTAGCTCTTCTTCCTGGCCGATTGCATCAACGTAGATTCTTATTCTGTGTTCTAGTGTGCTGCTTGTACTGTGTCTGCATACCGCATCACGCGACAAGGGCTTGCAGTCGATAAATGTAACCGTTTCAGAGAGAAAAGCGACCAATGTGACGATCTGGCGTTATGTCGATTCGATAGTAAATGACGGAAACGGGAGATTTTCTTAGGTTTTTACTACATATTAACACTTTACACAATTTCTCGTGTTACCTGGCTGCCAGTCCTCGGTTCATGCAAAATCTTAAGGTCCTCGGTCTGGTCCAAGGCACCAAACCGCCCAATAATTCATTAATCGATAACTAAAACTTGAAATGTAGCTCTTCTTACTGGGCGATTGCATAAACTTAGATGCTTCTGCAGTGTTCTACTATGCCGCTTGTAGTGACTCTGCATACTGCATCACGCGACAAGGGCTTGCAGACGATAAATTTAACCGTTTCAGAGAGAAAAGCGACCACTGTGACGATCTGGCGTTATGTCGATTCGATAGTAAATGATGGAAACGGGAGATTTTCTTGGGTTTTTACTACATATTAACACTTTACACAATTTCTCGTGTTACCTGGCTGCCAGTCCTCGGTTCATGCAAAATCTTAAGGTCCTCGGTCTGGTCCAAGGCACCAAACCGCCCAATAATTCATTAATCGATAACTAAAACTTGAAATGTAGCTCTTCTTACTGGCCGATTGCATCAACGTAGATTCTTATTCTGTGTTCTAGTGTGCTGCTTGTACTGTGTCTGCATACCGCATCACGCGACAAGGGCTTGCAGACGATAAATGTAACCGTTTCAGAGAGAAAAGCGACCACTGTGACGATCTGGCGTTATGTCGATTCGATAGTAAATGACGGAAACGGGAGATTTTCTTAGGTGTTTACTACATATTAACACTTTACACAATTTCTCGTGTTACCTGGCTGCCAGTCCTCGGTTCATGCAAAATCTTAAGGTCCTCGGTCTGGTCCAAGGCACCAAACCGCCCAATAATTCATTAATCGATAAGTAAAACTTGAAATGTAGCTCTTCTTACTGGGCGATTGCATAAACTTAGATACTTCTTCAGTGTTCTACTATGCCGCTTGTAGTGACTCTGCATACCGCATCACGCGACAAGGGCTTGCAGACGATAAATGTAACCGTTTCAGAGAGAAAAGCGACCACTGTGACGATCTGGCGTTATGTCGATTCGATAGTAAATGACGGAAACGGGAGATTTTCTTAGGTTTTTACTACATATTAACACTTTACACAATTTCTCGTGTTACCTGGCTGCCAGTCCTCGGTTCATGCAAAATCTTAAGATTCTCGGTCTGGTCCAAGGCACCAAACCGCCCAATGATTCATTAATCGATAACTAAAACTTGAAATGTAGCTCTTCTTACTGGCCGATTGCATCAACGTAGATTCTTATTCTGTGTTCTAGTGTGCTGCTTGTACTGTGTCTGCATACCGCATCACGCGACAAGGGCTTGCAGACGATAAATGTAACCGTTTCAGAGAGAAAAGCGACCAATGTGACGATCTGGCGTTATGTCGATTCGATAGTAAATGACGGAAACGGGAGATTTTCTTAGGTTTTTACTACATATTAACACTTTACACAATTTCTCGTGTTACCTGGCTGCCAGTCCTCGGATCATGCAAAATCTTAAGGTCCTCGGTCTGGTCCAAGGCACCAAACCGCCCAATAATTCATTAATCGATAACTAAAACTTGAAATGTAGCTCTTCTTACTGGGCGATTGCATAAACTTAGATGCTTCTTCAGTGTTCTACTATGCCGCTTGTAGTGACTCTGCATACCGCATCACGCGACAAGGGCTTGCAGACGATAAATGTAACCGTTTCAGAGAGAAAAGCGACCACTGTGACGATCTGGCGTTATGTCGATTCGATAGTAAATGACGGAAACGGGAGATTTTCTTAGGTTTTTACTACATATTAACACTTTACACAATTTCTCGTGTTACCTGGCTGCCAGTCCTCGGTTCATGCAAAATGTTAAGGTCCTCGGTCTGGTCCAAGGCACCAAACCGCCCAATAATTCATTAATCGATAACTAAAACTTGAAATGAATCTCTTCTTACTGGCCGATTGCATCAACGTAGATTCTTATTCTGTGTTCTAGTGTGCTGCTTGTACTGTGTCTGCATACCGCATCACGCGACAAGGGCTTGCAGACGATAAATGTAACCGTTTCAGAGAGAAAAGCGACCACTGTGACGATCTGGCGTTATGTCGATTCGATAGTAAAAGACGGAAACGGGAGATTTTCTTAGGTTTTTACTACATATTAACACTTTACACAATTTCTCGTGTTACCTGGCTGCCAGTCCTCGGTTCATGCAAAATCTTAAGGTCCTCGGTCTGGTCCAAGGCACCAAACCGCCCAATAATTCATTAATCGATAACTAAAACTTGAAATGAAGCTCTTCTTACTGGCCGAGTGCATCAACGTAGATTCTTATTCTGTGTTCTAGTGTGCTGCTTGTACTGTGTCTGCATACCGCATCACGCGACAAGGGCTTGCAGACGATAATTGCAACCGTTTCAGAGAGAAAAGCGACCAATGTGACGATCTGGCGTTATGTCGATTCGATAGTAAATGACGGAAACGGGAGATTTTCTTAGGTTTTCACTACATATTAACACTTCACACAATTTCTCGTGTTACCTGGCTGCCAGTCCTCGGTTCATGCAAAATCTTAAGGTCCTCGGTCTGGTCCAAGGCACCAAACCGCCCAATAATTCATTAATCGATAACTAAAACTTGAAATGTAGCTCTTCTTCCTGGCCGATTGCATCAACGTAGATTCTTATTCTGTGTTCTAGTGTGCTGCTTGTACTGTGTCTGCATACCGCATCACGCGACAAGGGCTTGCAGACGATAAATGTAACCGTTTCAGAGAGAAAAGCGACCAATGTGACGATCTGGCGTTATGTCGATTCGATAGTAAATGACGGAAACGGGAGATTTTCTTAGGTTTTTACTACATATTAACACTTTACATAATTTCTCGTGTTACCTGGCTGCCAGTCCTCGGTTCATGCAAAATCTTAAGGTCCTCGGTCTGGTCCAAGGCACCAAACCGCCCAATAATTCATTAATCGATCACTAAAACTAGAAATGTAGCTCTTCTTCCTGGCCGATTGCATCAACGTAGATTCTTATTCTGCGTTCTAGTGTGCTGCTTGTAGTGAATCTGCATACCGCATCACGCGACAAGGGCTTGCAGACGATAAATGTAACCGTTTCAGAGAGAAAAGCGACCAATGTGACGATCTGGCGTTATGTCGATTCGATAGTAAATGACGGAAACGGGAGATTTTCTTAGGTTTTTACTACATATTAACACTTTACACAATTTCTCGTGTTACCTGGCTGCCACTCCTCGGATCATGCAAAATCTTAAGGTCCTCGGTCTGGTCCAAGGCACCAAACCGCCCAATAATTCATTAATCGATAACTAAAACTTGAAATGTAGCTCTTCTTACTGGGCGATTGCATAAACTTAGATGCTTCTTCAGTGTTCTACTATGCCGCTTGTAGTGACTCTGCATACCGCATCACGCGACAAGGGCTTGCAGACGATAAATGTAACCGTTTCAGAGAGAAAAGCGACCACTGTGACGATCTGGCGTTATGTCGATTCGATAGTAAATGACGGAAACGGGAGATTTTCTTAGGTTTTTACTACATATTAACACTTTACACAATTTCTCGTGTTACCTGCCTGCCAGTCCTCGGTTCATGCAAAATGTTAAGGTCCTCGGTCTGGTCCAAGGCACCAAACGGCCCAATAATTCATTAATCGATAACTAAAACTTGAAATGAATCTCTTCTTACTGGCCGATTGCATCAACGTAGATTCTTATTCCGTGTTCTAGTGTGCTGCTTGTACTGTGTCTGCATACCGCATCACGCGACAAGGGCTTGCAGACGATAAATGTAACCGTTTCAGAGAGAAAAGCGACCAATGTGACGATCTGGCGTTATGTCGATTCGATAGTAAATGACGGAAACGAGAGATTTTCTTAGGTTTTTACTACATATTAACACTTTACACAATTCCTCGTGTTACCTGGCTGCCAGTCCTCGGTTCATGCAAAATCTTAAGGTCCTCGTTCTGGTCCAAGGCACCAAACCGCCCAATAATTCATTAATCGATAACTAAAACTTGAAATGAAGCTCTTCTTACTGGCCGATTGCATCAACGTAGATTCTTATTCTGTGTTCTAGTGTGCTGCTTGTACTGTGTCTGCATACCGCATCACGCGACAAGGGCTTGCAGACGATAAATGTAACCGTTTCAGAGAGAAAAGCGACCAATGTGACGATCTGGCGTTATGTCGATTCGATAGTAAATGACGGAAACGGGAGATTTTCTTAGGTTTTTACTACATATTAACACTTTACACAATTTCTCGTGTTACCTGGCTGCCAGTCCTCGGTTCATGCAAAATCTTAAGGTCCTCGGTCTGGTCCAAGGCACCAAACCGCCCAATAATTCATTAATCGATAACTAAAACTTGAAATGTAGCTCTTCTTCCTGGCCGATTGCATCAACGTAGATTCTTATTCTGTGTTCTAGTGTGCTGCTTGTACTGTGTCTGCATACCGCATCACGCGACAAGGGCTTGCAGACGATAAATGTAACCGTTTCAGAGAGAAAAGCGACCAATGTGACGATCTGGCGTTATGTCGATTCGATAGTAAATGACGGAAACGGGAGATTTTCTTAGGTTTTTACTACATATTAACACTTTACACAATTTCTCGTGTTACCTGGCTGCCAGTCCTCGGTTCATGCAAAATCTTAAGGTCCTCGGTCTGGTCCAAGGCACCAAACCGCCCAATAATTCATTAATCGATCACTAAAACTTGAAATGTAGCTCATCTTCCTGGCCGATTGCATCAACGTAGATTCTTATTATGTGTTCTAGTGTGCTGCTTGTAGTGACTCTGCATACCGCATCACGCGACAAGGGCTTGCAGACGATAAATGTAACCGTTTCAGAGAGAAAAGCGACCCCTGTGACGATCTGGCATTATGTCGATTCGATAGTAAATGACGGAAACGGGAGATTTTCTAGGGTTTTTACTACATATTAACACTTTACACAATTTCTCGTGTTACCTGGCTGCCAGTCCTCGGTTCATGCAAAATCTTAAGGTCCTCGGTCTGGTCCAAGGCACCAAACCGCCCAATAATTCATTAATCGATAACTAAAACTTGAAATGTAGCTCTTCTTCCTGGCCGATTGCATCAACGTAGATTCTCATTCTGTGTTCTAGTGTGCTGCTTGTACTGTGTCTGCATACCGCATCACGCGACAAGGGCTTGCAGACGATAAATGTAACCGTTTCAGAGAGAAAAGCGACCAATGTGACGATCTGGCGTTAAGTCGATTCGATAGTAAATGACGGAAACGGGAGATTTTCTTAGGTTTTTAGTACATATTAACACTTTACACAATTTCTCGTGTTACCTGGCTGCCAGTCCTCGGTTCATGCAAAATCTTAAGGTCCTCGGTCTGGTCCAAGGCACTAAACCGCCCAATAATTCATTAATCGATAACTAAAACTTGAAATGTAGCTCTTCTTACTGGGCGATTGCATAAACTTAGATGCTTCTTCAGTGTTCTACTATGCCGCTTGTAGTGACTCTGCATACCGCATCACGCGACAAGGGATTACAGACGATAAATGTAACCGTTTCAGAGAGAAAAGCGACCACTGTGACGATCTGGCGTTATGTCGATTCGATAGTAAATGACGGAAACGGGAGATTTTCTTAGGTTTTTACTACGTATTAACACTTTACACAATTTCTCGTGTTACCTGGCTGCCAGTCCTCGGTTCATGCACAATCTTAAGGTCCTCGGTCTGGTCCAAGGCACCAAACCGCCCAATAATTCATTAATCGATAACTAAAACTTGAAATGAAGCTCTTCTTACTGGCCGATTGCATCAACGTAGATTCTTATTCTGTGTTCTAGTGTGCTGCTTGTACTGTGTCTGCATACCGCATTACGCGACAAGGGCTTGCAGACGATAAATGTAACCGTTTCAGAGAGAAAAGCGACCAATGTGACGATCTGGCGTTATGTCGATTCGATAGTAAATGACGGAAACGGGAGATTTTCTTAGGTTTTTAGTACATATTAGCACTTTACACAATTTCTCGTGTTACCTGGCTGCCAGTCCTCGGTTCATGCAAAATCTTAAGGTCCTCGGTCTGGTCCAAGGCACTAAACCGCCCAATAATTCATTAATCGATAACTAAAACTTGAAATGTAGCTCTTCTTACTGGGCGATTGCATAAACTTAGATGCTTCTTCAGTGTTCTACTATGCCGCTTGTAGTGACTCTGCATTCCGCATCACGCGACAAGGGCTTGCAGACGATAAATGTAACCGTTTCAGAGAGAAAAGCGACCAATGTGACGATCTGGCGTTATGTCGATTCGATAGTAAATGACGGAAACGGGAGATTTTCTTAGGTTTTTACTACATATTAACACTTTACACAATTTCTCGTGTTACCTGGCTGCCAGTCCTCGGTTCATGCAAAATCTTAAGGTCCTCGGTCTGGTCCAAGGCACCAAACCGCCCAATAATTCATTAATCGATAACTAAAACTTGAAATGTAGCTCTTCTTACTGGGCGATTGCATAAACTTAGATGCTTCTTCAGTGTTCTACTATGCCGCTTGTAGTGACTCTGCATACCGCATCACGCGACAAGGGCTTGCAGACGATAAATGTAACCGTTTCAGAGAGAAAAGCGACCACTGTGACGATCTGGCGTTATGTCGATTCGATAGTAATGACGGAAACGGGAGATTTTCTTAGGTTTTTACTACATATTAACACTTTACACAATTTCTCGTGTTACCTGGCTGCCAGTCCTCGGTTCATGCACAATCTTAAGGTCCTCGGTCTGGTCCAAGGCACCAAACCGCCCAATAATTCATTAATCGATAACTAAAACTTGAAATGTAGCTCTTCTTACTTGCCGATTGCATCAACGTAGATTCTTATTCTGTGTTCTAGTGTGCTGCTTGTACTGTGTCTGCATACCGCATCACGCGACAAGGGCTTGCAGACGATAAATGTAACCGTTTCAGACAGAAAAGCGACCACTGTGACGATCTGGCGTTATGTCGATTCGATAGTAAATGACGGAAACGGGAGATTTTCTTGGGTTTTTACTACATATTAACACTTTACACAATTTCTCGTGTTACCTGGCTGCCAGTCCTCGGTTCATGCAAAATCTTAAGGTCCTCGGTCTGGTCCAAGGCACCAAACCGCCCAATAATTCATTAATCGATAACTAAAACTTGAAATGTAGCTCTTCTTACTGGCCGATTGCATCAACGTAGATTCTTATTCTGTGTTCTAGTGTGCTGCTTGTACTGTGTCTGCATACCGCATCACGCGACAAGGGCTTGCAGACGATAAATGTAACCGTTTCAGAGAGAAAAGCGACCACTGTGACGATCTGGCGTTATGTCGATTCGATAGTAAATGACGGAAACGGGAGATTTTCTTAGGTTTTTACTACATATTAACACTTTACACAATTTCTCGTGTTACCTGGCTACAAGTCCTCGGTTCATGCAAAATGTTAAGGTCCTCGGTCTGGTCCAAGGCACCAAACCGCCCAATAATTCATTAATCGATAACTAAAACTTGAAATGAAGCTCTTCTTACTGGCTGATTGCATCAACGTAGATTCTTATTCTGTGTTCTAGTGTGCTGCTTGT
Source organism: Schistocerca cancellata (assembly GCF_023864275.1). NCBI lineage: Eukaryota > Metazoa > Arthropoda > Insecta > Orthoptera > Acrididae > Schistocerca > Schistocerca cancellata. The sequence continues at coordinate 6,091,015 of NW_026047150.1, forward strand.
ACTGTGTCTGCATACCGCATCACGCGACAAGGGCTTGCAGACGATAAATGTAACCGTTTCAGAGAGAAAAGCGACCAATGTGACGATCTGGCGTTATGTCGATTCGATAGTAAATGACGGAAACGGGAGATTTTCTTAGGTTTTTACTACATATTAACACTTTACACAATTTCTCGTGTTACCTGGCTGCCAGTCCTCGTTTCATGCAAAATCTTAAGGTCCTCGGTCTGGTCCAAGGCACCAAACCGCCCAATAATTCATTAATCGATAACTAAAACTTGAAATGTAGCTCTTCTTACTGGCCGATTGCATCAACGTAGATTCTTATTCTGTGTTCTAGTGTGCTGCTTGTACTGTGTCTGCATACCGCATCACGCGACAAGGGCTTGCAGACGATAAATGTAACCGTTTCAGAGAGAAAAGCGACCAATGTGACGATCTGGCGTTATGTCGATTCGATAGTAAATGACGGAAACGGGAGATTTTCTTAGGTTTTTACTATATATTAACACTTTACATAATTTCTCGTGTTACCTGGCTGCCAGTCCTCGGTTCATGCAAAATCCTAAGGTCCTCGGTCTGGTCCAAGGCACCAAACCGCCCAATAATTCATTAATCGATCACTAAAACTAGAAATGTAGCTCTTCTTCCTGGCCGATTGCATCAACGTAGATTCTTATTCTGTGTTCTAGTGTGCTGCTTGTAGTGACTCTGCATACCGCATCACGCGACAAGGGCTTGCAGACGATAAATGTAACCGTTTCAGAGAGAAAAGCGACCAATGTGACGATCTGGCGTTATGTCGATTCGATAGTAAATGACGGAAACGGGAGATTTTCTTAGGTTTTTACTACATATTAACACTTTACACAATTTCTCGTGTTACCTGGCTGCCAGTCCTCGGTTCATGCAAAATCTTAAGGTCCTCGGTCTGGTCCAAGGCACCAAACCGCCCAATAATTCATTAATCGATAACTAAAACTTGAAATGTAGCTCTCCTTACTGGGCGATTGCATAAACTTAGATGCTTCTTCAGTGTTCTACTATGCCGCTTGTAGTGACTCTGCATACCGCATCACGCGACAAGGGCTTGCAGACGATAAATGTAACCGTTTCAGAGAGAAAAGCGACCACTGTGACGATCTGGCGTTATGTCGATTCGATAGTAAATGACGGAAACGGGAGATTTTCTTAGGTTTTTACTACATATTAACACTTTACTCAATTTCTCGTGTTACCAGGCTGCCAGTCCTCGGTTCATGCAAAATGTTAAGGTCCTCGGTCTGGTCCAAGGCACCAAACCGCCCAATAATTCATTAATCGATAACTAAAACTTGAAATGAATCTCTTCTTACTGGCCGATTGCATCAACGTAGATTCTTATTCTGTGTTCTAGTGTGCTGCTTGTACTGTGTCTGCATACCGCATCACGCGACAAGGGCTTGCAGACGATAAATGTAACCGTTTCAGAGAGAAAAGCGACCACTGTGACGATCTGGCGTTATGTCGATTCGATAGTAAATGACGGAAACGGGAGATTTTCTTGGGTTTTTGCTACATATTAACACTTTACACAATTTCTCGTGTTACCTGGCTGCCAGTCCTCGGTTCATGCAAAATCTGAAGGTCCTCGGTCTGGTCCAAGGCACCAAACCGCCCAATAATTCATTAATCGATAACTAAAACTTGAAATGTAGCTCTTCTTCCTGGCCGATTGCATCAACGTAGATTCTTATTCTGTGTTCTAGTGTGCTGCTTGTTCTGTGTCTGCATACCGCATCACGCGACAAGGGCTTGTAGACGATAAATGTAACCGTTTCAGAGAGAAAAGCGACCACTGTGACGATCTGGCGTTATGTCGATTCGATAGTAAATGACGGAAACGGGAGATATTCTTGGGTTTTTACTACATATTAACACTTTACACAATTTCTCGTGTTACCTGGCTGCCAGTCCTCGGTTCATGCAAAATCTTAAGGTCCTCGGTCTGGTCCAAGGCACCAAACCGCCCAATAATTCATTAATCGATAACTAAAACTTGAAATGTAGCTCTTCTTCCTGGCTGATTGCATCAACGTAGATTCTTATTCTGTGTTCTAGTGTGCTGCTTGTACTGTGTCTGCATACCGCATCACGCGACAAGGGCTTGCAGACGATAAATGTAACCGTTTCAGAGAGAAAAGCAACCATTTTGACTATCTGGAGTTATGTCGATTCGATAGTAAATAACGGAAACAGGAGATTTTTCTTTGGTTTTTACTACATATTAACACTTTACACAATTTCTCGTGTTACCTGGCTGCCAGTCCTCGGTTCATGCAAAATCTTAAGGTCCTCGGTCTGGTCCAAGGCACCAAACCGCCCAATAATTCATTAATCGATAACTAAAACTTGAAATGTAGCTCTTCTTACTGGCCGATTGCATAAACTTAGATGATTCTTCAGCGTTCTACTATGCCGCTTGTAGTGACTCTGCATACCGCATCACGCGACAAGGGCTTGCAGACGATAAATGTAACCGTTTCAGAGACAAAAGCGACCACTGTGACGATCTGGCGTTATGTCGATTCGATAGTAAATGACGGAAACGGGAGATTTTCTTGGGTTTTTACTACATATTAACACTTTACACAATTTCTCGTGTTACCTGGCTGCCAGTCCTCGGTTCATGCAAAATCTGAAGGTCCTCGGTCTGGTCCAATGCACAAAACCACCCAATAATTCATTAATCGATAACTAAAACTTGAAATGTAGCTCTTCTTACTGGCCGATTGCATCAACGTAGACTCTTATTCTGTGTTCTAGTGTGCTGCTTGTTCTGTGTCTGCATACCGCATCACGCGACAAGGGCTTGCAGACGATAAATGTAACCGTTTCAGAGAGAAAAGCGACCACTGTGACGATCTGGCGTTATGTCGATTCGATAGTAAATGACGGAAACGGGAGATTTTCTTGGGTTTTTACTACATATTAACACTTTACACAATTTCTCGTGTTACCTGGCTGCCAGTCCTCGGTTCATGCAAAATCTTAAGGTCCTCGGTCTGGTCCAAGGCACCAAACCGCCCAATAATTCATTAATCGATAACTAAAACTTGAAATGTAGCTCTTCTTCCTGGCCGATTGCATCAACGTAGATTCTTATTCTGTGTTCTAGTGTGCTGCTTGTACTGTGTCTGCATACCGCATCACGCGACAAGGGCTTGCAGACGATAAATGTAACCGTTTCAGAGAGAAAAGCGCCCACTGTGACGATCTGGCGTTATGTCGATTCGATTGTAAATGACGGAAACTGGAGATTTTCTTAGGTTTTTACTACATATTAACACTTTACACAATTTCTCGTGTTACCTGGCTGCCAGTCCTCGGTTCATGCAAAATCTTAAGGTCCTCGGTCTGGTCCAAGGCACCAAACCGCCCAATAATTAATTAATCGATAACTAAAACTTGAAATGTAGCTCTTCTTACTGGGCGATTGCATAAACTTAGATGCTTCTTCAGTGTTCTACTATGCCGCTTGTAGTGACTCTGCATACCGCATCACGCGACAAGGGCTTGTAGACGATAAATGTAACCGTTTCAGAGAGAAATGCGACCACTGTGACGATCTGGCGTTATGTCGATTCGATAGTAAATGACGGAAACGGGAGATTTTCTTAGGTTTTTACTACATATTAACACTTTACACAATTTCTCTTGTTATCTGGCAGCCAGTCCTCGGTTCATGGAAAATCTTAAGGTCCTCGGTCTGGTCCAAGGCACCAAACCGCCCAATAATTCATTAATCGATAACTAAAACTTGAAATGTAGCTCTTCTTACTGGCCGATTGCATCAACGTAGATTCTTATTCTGTGTTCTAGTGTGCTGCTTGTACTGTGTCTGCATACCGCATCACGCGACAAGGGCTTGCAGACGATAAATGTAACCGTTTCAGAGAGAAAAGCAACCATTTTGACTATCTGGAGTTATGTCGATTCGATAGTAAATAACGGAAACAGGAGATTTTTCTTTGGTTTTTACTACATATTAACACTTTACACAATTTCTCGTGTTACCTGGCTGCCAGTCCTCGGTTCATGCAAAATCTTAAGGTCCTCGGTCTGGTCCAAGGCACCAAACCGCCCAATAATTCATTAATCGATAACTAAAACTTGAAATGTAGCTCTACTTACTGGCCGATTGCATAAACTTAGATGCTTCTTTAGTGTTCTACTATGCCGCTTGTAGTGACTCTGCATACCGCATCACGCGACAAGGGCTTGCAGACGATAAATGTAACCGTTTCAGAGAGAAAAGCGACCACTGTGACGATCTGGCGTTATGTCGATTCGATAGTAAATGACGGAAACGGGAGATTTTCTTGGGTTTTTACTACATATTAACACTTTACACAATTTCTCGTGTTACCTGGCTGCCAGTCCTGGGTTCATGCAAAATCTGAAGGTCCTCGGTCTGGTCCAATGCACCAAACCGACCAATAATTCATTAATCGATAACTAAAACTTGAAATGTAGCTCTTCTTACTGGCCGATTGCATCAACGTAGATTCTTATTCTGTGTTCTAGTGTGCTGCTTGTACTGTGTCTGCATACCGCATCACGCGACAAGGGCTTGCAGACGATAAATGTAACCGTTTCAGAGAGAAAAGCGACCACTGTGACGATCTGGCGTTATGTCGATTCGATAGTAAATGACGGAAACGGGAGATTTTCTTAGGTTTTTACTACATATTAACACTTTACACAATTTCTCGTGTTACCTGGCTGCCAGTCCTCGGTTCATGGAAAATCTTAAGGTCCTCGGTCTGGTCCAAGGCACCAAACCGCCCAATAATTCATTAAACGATGACTAAAATATGAAATGTAGCTCTTCGTACTGGCCGATTGCATCAACGTAGATTCTTATTCTGTGTTCTAGTGTGCTGCTTGTACTGTGTCTGCATACCGCATCACGCGACAAGGGCTTGCAGACGATAAATGTAACCGTTTCAGAGAGAAAAGCGACCAATGTGACGATCTGGCGTTATGTCGATTCGATAGTAAATGACGGAAACGGGAGATTTTCTTAGGTTTTTAGTACATATTAGCACTTTACACATTTTCTCGTGTTACCTGGCTGCCAGTCCTCGGTTCATGCAAAATCTTAAGGTCCTCGGTCTGGTCCAAGGCACCAAACCGCCCAATAATTCATTAATCGATAACTAAAACTTGAAATGTAGCTCTTCTTACTGGCCGATTGCAGCAACGTAGATTCTTATTCTGTGTTCTAGTGTGCTGCTTGTACTGTGTCTGCATACCGCATCACGCGACAAGGGCTTGCAGACGATAAATGTAACCGTTTCAGAGAGAAATGCGACCACTGTGACGATCTGGCGTTATGTCGAATCGATAGTAAATGACGGAAACGGGAGATTTTCTTAGGTTTTTACTACATATTAACACTTTACACAATTTCTCGTGTTACCTGGCTGCCAGTCCTCGGTTCATGCAAAATCTTAAGGTCCTTGGTCTGGTCCAAGGCACCAAACCGCCCAATAATTCATTAATCGAAAACTAAAACTTGAAATGTGGCTCCTCTTACTGGCCGATTGCATCAACGTAGATTCTTATTCTGTGTTCTAGTGTGCTGCTTGTACTGTGTCTGCATACCGCATCACGCGACAAGGGCTTGCAGACGATAAATGTAACCGTTTCAGAGAGAAAAGCGACCACTGTGACGATCTGGCGTTATGTCGATTCGATAGTAAATGACGGAAACGGGAGATTTTCTTGGGTTTTTACTACATATTAACACTGTACACAATTTCTCGTGTTACCTGGCTGCCAGTCCTCGGTTCATGCAAAATCTTAAGGTCCTCGGTCTGGTCCAAGGCACCAAACCGCCCAATAATTCATTAATCGATAACTAAAACTTGAAATGTAGCTCTTCTTACTGGGCGATTGCATAAACTTAGATGATTCTTCAGTGTTCTACTATGCCGATTGTAGTGACCCTGCATACCGCATCACGCGACAAGGGCTTGCAGACGATAAATGTAACCGTTTCAGAGAGAAAAGCGACCACTGTGACGATCTGGCGTTATGTCGATTCGATAGTAAATGACGGAAACGGAAGATTTTCTTAGGTTTTTACTACATATTAACACTTTACACAATTTCTCGTGTTACTTGGCTGCCAGTCCTGGGTTCATGCAAAATCTTAAGGTCCTCGGTCTGGTCCAAGGCACCAAACCGCCCAATAATTCATTAATCGATAACTAAAACTTGAAATGTAGCTCTTCTTACTGGCCGATTGCATCAACGTAGATTCTTATTCTGTGTTCTAGTGTGCTGCTTGTACTGTGTCTGCATACGGCATCACGCGACAAGGGTTTGCAGACGATAAATGTAACCGTTTCAGAGAGAAAAGCGACCACTGTGACGATCTGGCGTTATGTCGATTCGCTAGTAAATGACGGAAACGGGAGATTTTCTTAGGTTTTTACTACATATTAACACTTTACACAATTTCTCCTGTTACCTGGCTGCCAGTCCTCGGTTCATGCAAAATCTTAAGGTCCTCGGTCTGGTCCAAGGCACCAAACCGCCCAATAATTCATTAATCGATAACTAAAACTTGAAATGTAGCTCTTCTTACTGGCCGATTGCATCAACGTAGATTCTTATTCTGTGTTCTAGTGTGCTGCTTGTACTGTGTCCGCATACCGCATCACGCGACAAGGGCTTGCAGACGATAAATGTAACCGTTTCAGAGAGAAAAGCGACCAATGTGACGATCTGGCGTTATGTCGATTCGATAGTAAATGACGGAAACGGGAGATTTTCTTAGGTTTTTACTACATATTAACACTTTACACAATTTCTCGTGTTACCTGGCTGCCAGTCCTCGGTTCATGCAAAATCTTAAGGTCCTCGGTCTGGTCCAAGGCACCAAACCGCCCAATAATTCATTAATCGATAACTAAAACTTGAAATGTAGCTCTTCTTACTGGCCGATTGCATCAACGTAGATTCTTATTCTGTGTTCTAGTGTGCTGCTTGTACTGTGTCCGCATACCGCATCACGCGACAAGGGCTTGCAGACGATAAATGTAACCGTTTCAGAGAGAAAAGCGACCAATGTGACGATCTGGCGTTATGTCGATTCGATAGTAAATGACGGAAACGGGAGATTTTCTTAGGTTTTTAGTACATATTAACACTTTACACAATTTCTCGTGTTACCTGGCTGCCAGTCCTCGGTTCATGCAAAATCTTAAGGTCCTCGGTCTGGTCCAAGGCACCAAACCGCCCAATAATTCATTAATCGATAACTAAAACTTGAAATGTAGCTCTTCTTACTGGCCGATTGCATCAACGTAGATTCTTATTCTGTGTTCTAGTGTGCTGCTTGTACTGTGTCTGCATACCGCATCACGCGACAAGGGCTTGCAGACGATAAATGTAACCGTTTCAGAGAGAAAAGCGACCACTGTGACGATCTGGCGTTATGTCGATTCGATAGTAAATGACGGAAACGGGAGATTTTCTTAGGTTTTTACTACATATTAACACTTTACACAATTTCTCGTGTTACCTGGCTGCCAGTCCTCGGTTCATGCAAAATCTTAAGGTCCTCGGTCTGGTCCAAGGCACCAAACCGCCCAATAATTCATTAATCGATAACTAAAACTTGAAATGTAGCTCTTCTTACTGGCCGATTGCATCAACGTAGATTCTTATTCTGTGTTCTAGTGTGCTGCTTGTACTGTGTCCGCATACCGCATCACGCGACAAGGGCTTGCAGACGATAAATGTAACCGTTTCAGAGAGAAAAGCGACCAATGTGACGATCTGGCGTTATGTCGATTCGATAGTAAATGACGGAAACGGGAGATTTTCTTAGGTTTTTACTACATATTAACACTTTACACAATTTCTCCTGTTACCTGGCTGCCAGTCCTCGGTTCATGCAAAATCTTAAGGTCCTCGGTCTGGTCCAAGGCACCAAACCGCCCAATAATTCATTAATCGATAACTAAAACTTGAAATGTAGCTCTTCTTACTGGCCGATTGCATCAACGTAGATTCTTATTCTGTGTTCTAGTGTGCTGCTTGTACTGTGTCCGCATACCGCATCACGCGACAAGGGCTTGCAGACGATAAATGTAACCGTTTCAGAGAGAAAAGCGACCAATGTGACGATCTGGCGTTATGTCGATTCGATAGTAAATGACGGAAACGGGAGATTTTCTTAGGTTTTTAGTACATATTAACACTTTACACATTTTCTCGTGTTACCTGGCTGCCAGTCCTCGGTTCATGCAAAATCTTAAGGTCCTCGGTCTGGTCCAAGGCACCAAACCGCCCAATAATTCATTAATCGATAACTAAAACTTGAAATGTAGCTCTTCTTACTGGCCGATTGCATCAACGTAGATTCTTATTCTGTGTTCTAGTGTGCTGCTTGTACTGTGTCTGCATACCGCATCACGCGACAAGGGCTTGCAGACGATAAATGTAACCGTTTCAGAGAGAAATGCGACCACTGTGACGATCTGGCGTTATGTCGATTCGATAGTAAATGACGGAAACGGGAGATTTTCTTAGGTTTTTACTACATATTAACACTTTACACAATTTCTCGTGTTACCTGGCTGCCAGTCCTCGGTTCATGCAAAATCTTAAGGTCCTCGGTCTGGTCCAAGGCACCAAACCGCCCAATAATTCATTAATCGAAAACTAAAACTTGAAATGTGGCTCCTCTTACTGGCCGATTGCATCAACGTAGATTCTTATTCTGTGTTCTAGTGTGCTGCTTGTACTGTGTCTGCATACCGCATCACGCGACAAGGGCTTGCAGACGATAAATGTAACCGTTTCAGAGAGAAAAGCGACCACTGTGACGATCTGGCGTTATGTCGATTCGATAGTAAATGACGGAAACGGGAGATTTTCTTGGGTTTTTACTACATATTAACACTGTACACAATTTCTCGTGTTACCTGGCTGCCAGTCCTCGGTTCATGCAAAATCTTAAGGTCCTCGGTCTGGTCCAAGGCACCAAACCGCCCAATAATTCATTAATCGATAACTAAAACTTGAAATGTAGCTCTTCTTACTGGGCGATTGCATAAACTTAGATGATTCTTCAGTGTTCTACTATGCCGATTGTAGTGACCCTGCATACCGCATCACGCGACAAGGGCTTGCAGACGATAAATGTAACCGTTTCAGAGAGAAAAGCGACCACTGTGACGATCTGGCGTTATGTCGATTCGATAGTAAATGACGGAAACGGAAGATTTTCTTAGGTTTTTACTACATATTAACACTTTACACAATTTCTCGTGTTACCTGGCTGCCAGTCCTGGGTTCATGCAAAATCTTAAGGTCCTCGGTCTGGTCCAAGGCACCAAACCGCCCAATAATTCATTAATCGATAACTAAAACTTGAAATGTAGCTCTTCTTACTGGCCGATTGCATCAACGTAGATTCTTATTCTGTGTTCTAGTGTGCTGCTTGTACTGTGTCTGCATACCGCATCACGCGACAAGGGTTTGCAGACGATAAATGTAACCGTTTCAGAGAGAAAAGCGACCACTGTGACGATCTGGCGTTATGTCGATTCGCTAGTAAATGACGGAAACGGGAGATTTTCTTAGGTTTTTACTACATATTAACACTTTACACAATTTCTCGTGTTACCTGGCTGCCAGTCCTCGGTTCATGCAAAATCTTAAGGTCCTCGGTCTGGTCCAAGGCACCAAACCGCCCAATAATTCATTAATCGATAACTAAAACTTGAAATGTAGCTCTTCTTACTGGCCGATTGCATCAACGTAGATTCTTATTCTGTGTTCTAGTGTGCTGCTTGTACTGTGTCCGCATACCGCATCACGCGACAAGGGCTTGCAGACGATAAATGTAACCGTTTCAGAGACAAAAGCGACCAATGTGACGATCTGGCGTTATGTCGATTCGATAGTAAATGACGGAAACGGGAGATTTTCTTAGGTTTTTACTACATATTAACACTTTACACAATTTCTCGTGTTACCTGGCTGCCAGTCCTCGGTTCATGCAAAATCTTAAGGTCCTCGGTCTGGTCCAAGGCACCAAACCGCCCAATAATTCATTAATCGATAACTAAAACTTGAAATGTAGCTCTTCTTACTGGCCGATTGCATCAACGTAGATTCTTATTCTGTGTTCTAGTGTGCTGCTTGTACTGTGTCCGCATACCGCATCACGCGACAAGGGCTTGCAGACGATAAATGTAACCGTTTCAGAGAGAAAAGCGACCAATGTGACGATCTGGCGTTATGTCGATTCGATAGTAAATGACGGAAACGGGAGATTTTCTTAGGTTTTTAGTACATATTAACACTTTACACAATTTCTCGTGTTACCTGGCTGCCAGTCCTCGGTTCATGCAAAATCTTAAGGTCCTCGGTCTGGTCCAAGGCACCAAACCGCCCAATAATTCATTAATCGATAACTAAAACTTGAAATGTAGCTCTTCTTACTGGCCGATTGCATCAACGTAGATTCTTATTCTGTGTTCTAGTGTGCTGCTTGTACTGTGTCTGCATACCGCATCACGCGACAAGGGCTTGCAGACGATAAATGTAACCGTTTCAGAGAGAAAAGCGACCACTGTGACGATCTGGCGTTATGTCGATTCGATAGTAAATGACGGAAACGGGAGATTTTCTTAGGTTTTTACTACATATTAACACTTTACACAATTTCTCGTGTTACCTGGCTGCCAGTCCTCGGTTCATGCAAAATCTTAAGGTCCTCGGTCTGGTCCAAGGCACCAAACAGCCCAATAATTCATTAATCGAAAACTAAAACTTGAAATGTGGCTCCTCTTACTGGCCGATTGCATCAACGTAGATTCTTATTCTGTATTCTAGTGTGCTGCTTGTACTGTGTCTGCATACCGCATCACGCGACAAGGGCTTGCAGACGATAAATGTAACCGTTTCAGAGAGAAAAGCGACCACTGTGACGATCTGGCGTTATGTCGATTCGATAGTAAATGACGGAAACGGGAGATTTTCTTGGGTTTTTACTACATATTAACACTGTACACAATTTCTCGTGTTACCTGGCTGCCAGTCCTCGGTTCATGCAAAATCTTAAGGTCCTCGGTCTGGTCCAAGGCACCAAACCGCCCAATAATTCATTAATCGATAACTAAAACTTGAAATGTAGCTCTTCTTACTGGGCGATTGCATAAACTTAGATGATTCTTCAGTGTTCTACTATGCCGATTGTAGTGACCCTGCGTACCGCATCACGCGACAAGGGCTTGCAGACGATAAATGTAACCGTTTCAGAGAGAAAAGCGACCACTGTGACGATCTGGCGTTATGTCGATTCGATAGTAAATGACGGAAACGGAAGATTTTCTTAGGTTTTTACTACATATTAACACTTTACACAATTTCTCGTGTTACCTGGCTGCCAGTCCTGGGTTCATGCAAAATCTTAAGGTCCTCGGTCTGGTCCAAGGCACCAAACCGCGCAATAATTCATTAATCGATAACTAAAACTTGAAATGTAGCTCTTCTTACTGGCCGATTGCATCAACGTAGATTCTTATTCTGTGTTCTAGTGTGCTGCTTGTACTGTGTCTGCATACCGCATCACGCGACAAGGGTTTGCAGACGATAAATGTAACCGTTTCAGAGAGAAAAGCGACCACTGTGACGATCTGGCGTTATGTCGATTCGATAGTAAATGACGGAAACGGGAGATGTTCTTGGGTTTTTACTACATATTAATACTTTACACAATTTCTCGTGTTACCTGGCTGCCAGTCCTCGGTTCATGCAAAATCTTAAGGTCCTCGGTCTGGTCCAAGGCACCAAACCGCCCTATAATTCATTAATCGATAACTGAAACTTGACATGTAGCTCTTCTTACTGGCCGATTGCATCAACGTAGATTCTTATTCTGTGTTCTAGTGTGCTGCTTGTACTGTGTCTGCATACCGCATCACGCGACAAGGGCTTGCAGACGATAAATGTAACCGTTTCAGAGAGAAAAGCGACCAATGTGACGATCTGGCGTTATGTCGATTCGATAGTAAATGACGGAAACGGGAGATTTTCTTAGGTTTTTACTACATATTAACACTTTACACAATTTCTCGTGTTACCTGGCTGCCAGTCCTCGGTTCATGCAAAATCTTAAGGCCCTCGGTCTGGTCCAAGGCACCAAACCGCCCAATAATTCATTAATCGATAACTAAAACTTGAAATGTAGCTCTTCTTACTGGCCGATTGCATCAACGTAGATTCTTATTCTGTGTTCTAGTGTGCTGCTTGTACTGTGTCTGCATACCGCATCACGCGACAAGGGCTTGCAGACGATAAATGTAACCGTTTCAGAGAGAAAAGCGACCACTGTGACGATCTGGCGTTATGTCGATTCGATAGTAAATGACGGAAACGGGAGATTTTCTTAGGTTTTTACTACATATTAACACTTTACACAATTTCTCCTGTTACCTGGCTGCCAGTCCTCGGTTCATGCAAAATCTTAAGGTCCTCGGTCTGGTCCAAGGCACCAAACCGCCCAATAATTCATTAATCGATAACTAAAGCTTGAAATGTAGCTCTTCTTACTGGCCGATTGCATCAACGGAGATTCTTATTCTGTGTTCTAGTGTGCTGCTTGTACTGTGTCTGCATACCGCATCACGCGACAAGGGCTTGCAGACGATAAATGTAACCGTTTCAGAGAGAAAAGCGACCAATGTGACGATCTGGAGTTATGTCGATTCGATAGTAAATGACGGAAACGGGAGATTTTCTTATTTTTTTACTACATATTAACACTTTACACAATTTCTCGTGTTACCTGGCTGCCAGTCCTCGGTTCATGCAAAATCTTAAGGTCCTCGGTCTGGTCCAAGGCCGCCCAATAATTCATTAATCGATAACTAAAACTTGAAATGTAGCTCTTCTTACTGGCCGATTGCATCAACGTAGATTCTTATTCTGTGTTCTAGTGTGCTGCTTGTACTGTGTCTGCATACCGCATCACGCGACAAGGGCTTGCAGACGATAAATGTAACCGTTTCAGAGAGAAAAGCAACCACTGTGACGATCTGGCGTTATGTCGATTCGATAGTAAATGACGGAAACGGGAGATTTTCTTGGGTTTTTACTACATATTAACACTTTACACAATTTCTCGTGTTACCTGGCTGCCAGTCCTCGGTTCATGCAAAATCTTAAGGTCCTCGGCCTGGTCCAAGGCACCAAACCGCCCAATAATTCATTAATCGATAACTAAAACTTGAAATGTAGCTCTTCTTACTGGCCGATTGCATCAACGTAGATTCTTATTCTGTGTTCTAGTGTGCTGCTTGTAATGTGTCTGCATACCGCATCACGCGACAAGGGCTTGCAGACGATAAATGTAACCGTTTCAGAGAGAAAAGCGACCAATGTGACGATCTGGCGTTATGTCGATTCGATAGTAAATGACGGAAACGGGAGATTTTCTTAGGTTTTTACTACATATTAACACTTTACACAATTTCTCGTGTTACCTGGCTGCCAGTCCTCGGTTCATGCAAAATCTTAAGGTCCTCGGTCTGGTCCAAGTCACCAAACCGCCCAATAATTCATTAATCGATAACTAAAACTTGAAATGTAGCTCTTCTTCCTGGCCGATTGCATCAACGTAGATTCTTATTCTGTGTTCTAGTGTGCTGCTTGTACTGTGTCTGCATACCGCATCACGCGACAAGGGCTTGCAGACTATAAATGTAACCGTTTCAGAGAGAAAAGCGACCACTGTGACGATCTGGCGTTATGTCGATTCGATAGTAAATGACGGAAACGGGAGATTTTCTTAGGTTTTTACTAAATATTAATACTTTACACAATTTCTCGTGTTACCTGGCTGCCAGTCCTCGGTTCATGCAAAATCTTAAGGTCCTCGGTCTGGTCCAAGGCACCAAACCGCCCAATAATTCATTAATCGAAAACTAAAACTTGAAATGTGGCTCCGCTTACTGGCCGATTGCATAAACGTAGATTCTTATTCTGTGTTCTAGTGTGCTGCTTGTACTGTGTCTGCATACCGCATCACGCGACAAGGGCTTGCAGACGATAAATGTAACCGTTTCAGAGAGAAAAGCGACCACTGTGACGATCTGGCGTTATGTCGATTCGATAGTAAATGACGGAAACGGGAGATTTTCTTGGGTTTTTACTACATATTAACACTGTACACAATTTCTCGTGTTACCTGGCTGCCAGTCCTCGGTTCATGCAAAATGTTAAGGTCCTCGGTCTGGTCCAAGTCACCAAACCGCCCAATAATTCATTTATCGATAACTAAAACTTGAAATGAATCTCTTCTTACTGGCCGATTGCATCAACGTACATTCTTATTCTGTGTTCTAGTGTGCTGCTTGTACTGTGTCTGCATACCGCATCACGCGACAAGGGCTAGCAGACGATAAATGTAACCGTTTCAGAGGGAAAAGCGACCACTGTGACGATCTGGCGTTATGTCGATTCGATAGTAAATGACGGAAACGGAAGATTTTCTTAGGTTTTTACTGCATATTAACACTTTACACAATTTCTCGTGTTACCTGGCTGCCAGTCCTCGGTTCATGCAAAATCTTAAGGTCCTCGGTCTGGTCCAAGGCACCAAACCGCCCAATAATTCATTAATCGATAACTAAAACTTGAAATGTAGCTCTCCTTACTGGCCGATTGCATCAACGTAGATTCTTATTCTGTGTTCTAGTGTGCTGCTTGTACTTTGTCTGCATACCGCATCACGCGACAAGGGCTTGCAGACGATAAATGTAACCGTTTCAGAGAGAAAAGCGACCAATGTGACGATCTGGCGTTATGTCGATTCGATAGTAAATGACGGAAACGGGAGATTTTCTTAGGTTTTTACTACATATTAACACTTTACACAATTTCTCGTGTTACCTGGCTGCCAGTCCTCGGTTCATGCAAAATCTTAAGGTCCTCGGTCTGGTCCAAGGCACCAAACCGCCCAATAATTCATTAATCGATAACTAAAACTTGAAATGTAGATCTTCTTCCTGGCCGATTGCATCAACGTAGATTCTTATTCTGTGTTCTAGTGTGCTGCTTGTACTGTGTCTGCATACCGCATCACGCGACAAGGGCTTGCAGACGATAAATGTAACCGTTTCAGAGAGAAAAGCGACCAATGTGACGATCTGGAGTTATGTCGATTCGATAGTAAATGACGGAAACGGGAGATTTTCTTAGGTTTTTACTACATATTAACACTTTACACAATTTCTCGTGTTACCTGGCTGCCAGTCCTCGGTTCATGCAAAATCTTAAGGTCCTCGGTCTGGTCCAAGGCCGCCCAATAATTCATTAATCGATAACTAAAACTTGAAATGTAGCTCCTCTTACTGGCCGATTGCATCAACGTAGATTCTTATTCTGTGTTCTAGTGTGCTGCTTGTACTGTGTCTGCATACCGCATCACGCGACAAGGGCTTGCAGACGATAAATGTAACCGTTTCAGAGAGAAAAGCAACCACTGTGACGATCTGGCGTTATGTCGATTCTATAGTAAATGACGGAAACGGGAGATTTTCTTGGGTTTTTACTACATATTAACACTTTACACAATTTCTCGTGTTACCTGGCTGCCAGTCCTCGGTTCATGCAAAATATTAAGGTCCTCGGTCTGGTCCAAGGCACCAAACCGCCCAATAATTCATTAATCGATAACTGAAACTTGAAATGTAGCTCTTCTTACTGGCCGATTGCATCAACGTAGATTCTCATTCTGTGTTCTAGTGTGCTGCTTGTACTGTGTCTGCATACCGCATCACGCGACAAGTGCTTGCAGACGATAAATGTAACCGTTTCAGAGAGAAAAGCGACCAATGTGACGATCTGGCGTTATGTCGATTCGATAGTAAATGACGGAAACGAGAGATTTTCTTAGGTTTTTACTACATATTAACACTTTACACAATTTCTCGTGTTACCTGGCTGTCAGTCCTCGGTTCATGCAAAATCTTAAGGTCCTCGGTCTGGTCCAAGGCACCAAACCGCCCAATAATTCATTAATCGATAACTAAAACTTGAAATGTAGCTCTTCTTACTGGCCGATTGCATAAACTTAGATGCTTCTTCAGTGTTCTACTATGCCGCTTGTAGTGACTCTGCATACCGCATCACGCGACAAGGGCTTGCAGACGATAAATGTAACCGTTTCAGAGAGAAAAGCGACCAATGTGACGATCTGGCGTTATGTCGATTCGATAGTAAATGACGGAAACGGGAGATTTTCTTAGGTTTTTACTACATATTAACACTTTACACAATTTCTCGTGTTACCTGGCTGCCAGTCCTCGGTTCATGCAAAATCTTAAGGTCCTCGGTCTGGTCCAAGGCACCAAACCGCCCAATAATTCATTAATCGATAACTTAAACTTGAAATGTAGCTCTTCTTCCTGGCCGATTGCATCAACGTAGATTCTTATTCTGTGTTCTAGTGTGCTGCTTGTACTGTGTCTGCATACCGCATCACGCGACAAGAGCTTGCAGACGATAAATGTAACCGTTTCAGAGAGAAAAGCGACCAATGTGACGATCTGGCGTTATGTCGATTCGATAGTAAATGACGGAAACGAGAGATTTTCTTAGGTTTTTACTACATATTAACACTTTACACAATTTCTCGTGTTACCTGGCTGCCAGTCCTCGGTTCATGCAAAATCTTAAGGTCCTCGGTCTGGTCCAAGGCCGCCCAATAATTCATTAATCGATAACTAAAACTTGAAATGTAGCTCTTCTTACTGGCCGATTGCATCAACGTAGATTCTTATTCTGTGTTCTAGTGTGCTGCTTGTACTGTGTCTGCATACCGCATCACGCGACAAGGGCTTGCAGACGATAAATGTAACCGTTTCAGAGAGAAAAGCGACCAATGTGACGATCTGGCGTTATGTCGATTCGATAGTAAATGACGGAAACGGGAGATTTTCTTGGGTTTTTACTACATATTAACACTTTACACAATTTCTCGTGTTACCTGGCTGCCAGTCCTCGGTTCATGCAAAATCTTAAGGTCCTCGGTCTGGTCCAAGGCACCAAACCGCCCAATAATTCATTAATCGATAACTGAAACTTGAAATGTAGCTCTTCTTACTGGCCGATTGCATCAACGTAGATTCTTATTCTGTATTCTAGTGTGCTGCTTGTACTGCGTCTGCATACCGCATCACGCGACAAGGGCTTGCAGACGATAAATGTAACCGTTTCAGAGAGAAAAGCGACCAATGTGGCGATCTGGCGTTATGTCGATTCGATAGTAAATGACGGAAACGGGAGATTTTCTTAGGTTTTTACTACATATTAACACTTTACACAATTTCTCGTGTTACCTGGCTGCCAGTCCTCGGTTCATGCAAAATCTTAAGGTCCTCGGTCTGGTCCAAGGCACCAAACCGCCCAATAACTCATTAATCGATAACTAAAACTTGAAATGAAGCTCTTCTTACTGGCCGATTGCATCAACGTAGATTCTTATTCTGTGTTCTAGTGTGCTGCTTGTACTGTGTCTGCATACCGCATCACGCGACAAGGGCTTGCTGACGATAAATGTAACCGTTTCAGGGAGAAAAGCGACCAATGTGACGATCTGGCGTTATGTCGATTCGATAGTAAATGACGGAAACGGGAGATTTTCTTATGTTTTTACTACATATTAACACTTTACACAATTTCTCGTGTTACCTGGCTGCCAGTCCTCGGTTCATGCAAAATCTTAAGGTCCTCGGTCTGGTCCAAGGCACCAAACCGCCCAATAATTCATTAATCGATAACTAAAACTTGAAATGTAGCTCTTCTTACTGGCCGATTGCATAAACTTAGATGCTTCTTCATTGTTCTACTATGCCGCTTGTAGTGACTCTGCATACCGCATCACGCGACAAGGGCTTGCAGACGATAAATGTAACCGTTTCAGAGAGAAAAGCGACCACTGTGACGATCTGGCGTTATGTCGATTCGATAGTAAATGACGGAAACGGGAGATTTTCTTGGGTTTTTACTACATATTAACACTTTACACAATTTCTCGTGTTACCTGGCTGCCAGTCCTCGGTTCATGCAAAATCTTAAGGTCCTCGGTCTGGTCCAAGGCACCAAACCGCCCAATAATTCATTAATCGATAACTGAAACTTGAAATGTAGCTCTTCTTACTGGCCGATTGCATCAACGTAGATTCTTATTCTGTATTTTAGTGTGCTGCTTGTACTGCGTCTGCATACCGCATCACGCGACAAGGGCTTGCAGACGATAAATGTAACCGTTTCAGAGAGAAAAGCGACCAATGTGACGATCTGGCGTTATGTCGATTCGATAGTAAATGACGGAAACGGGAGATTTTCTTAGGTTTTTACTACATATTAACACTTTACACAATTTCTCGTATTACCTGGCTGCCAGTCCTCGGTTCATGCAAAACCTTAAGGTCCTCGGTCTGGTCCAAGGCACCAAACCGCCCAATAATTCATTAATCGATAACTAAAACTTGAAATGAAGCTCTTCTTACTGGCCGATTGCATCAACGTAGATTCTTATTCTGTGTTCTAGTGTGCTGCTTGTACTGTGTCTGCATACCGCATCACGCGACAAGGGCTTGCAGACGATAAATGTAACCGTTTCAGGGAGAAAAGCGACCAATGTGACGATCTGGCGTTGTGTCGATTCGATAGTAAATGACGGAAACGGGAGATTTTCTTATGTTTTTACTACATATTAACACTTTACACAATTTCTCGTGTTACCTGGCTGCCAGTCCTCGGTTCATGCAAAATCTTAAGGTCCTCGGTCTGGTCCAAGGCACCAAACCGCCCAATAATTCATTAATAGATAACTAAAACTTGAAATGTAGCTCTTCTTACTGGCCGATTGCATAAACTTAGATGCTTCTTCATTGTTCTACTATGCCGCTTGTAGTGACTCTGCATACCGCATCACGCGACAAGGGCTTGCAGACGATAAATGTAACCGTTTCAGAGAGAAAAGCGACCACTGTGACGATCTGGCGTTATGTCGATTCGATAGTAAATGACGGAAACGGGAGATTTTCTTAGGTTTTTACTACATATTAACACTTTACACAATTTCTCGTGTTACCTGGCCGCCAGTCCTCGGTTCATGCAAAATCTTAAGGTCCTCGGTCTGGTCCAAGGCACCAAACCGCCCAATAATTCATTAATCGATAACTAAAACTTGAAATGTAGCTCTTCTTACTGGGCGATTGCATAAACTTAGATGTTCTTCAGTGTTCTACTATGCCGCTTGTAGTGACTCTGCATACCGCATCACGCGACAAGGGCTTGCAGACAATAAATGTAACCGTTTCAGAGAGAAAAGCGACCACTGTGCCGATCTGGCGTTATGTCGATTCGATAGTAAATGACGGAAACGGGAGATTTTCTTGGGTTTTTACTACATATTAACACTTTACACAATTTCTCGTGTTACCTGGCTGCCAGTCCTCGGTTCATGCAAAATCTTAAGGTCCTCGGTCTGGTCCAAGGCACGAAACCGCCCAATAATTCATTAATCGATAACTGAAACTTGAAATGTAGCTCTTCTTACTGGCCGATTGCATCAACGTAGATTCTTATTCTGTGTTCTAGTGTGCTGCTTGTACTGTGTCTGCATACCGCATCACGCGACAAGGGCTTGCAGACGATAAATGTAACCGTTTCAGAGAGAAAAGCAACCATTTTGACTATCTGGAGTTATGTCGATTCGATAGTAAATAACGGAAACAGGAGATTTTTCTTTGGTTTTTATTACATATTAACACTTTACACAATTTCTCGTGTTACCTGGCTGCCAGTCCTCGGTTCATGCAAAATCTTAAGGTCCTCGGTCTGGTCCAAGGCACCAAACCGCCCAATAATTCATTAATCGATAACTAAAACTTGAAATGTAGCTCTTCTTACTGGCCGATTGCATCAACGTAGATTCTTATTCTGTGTTCTAGTGTGCTGCTTGTACTGTGTCTGCATACCGCATCACGCGACAAGGGCTTGCAGACGATAAATGTAACCGTTTCAGAGAGAAAAGCAACCATTTTGACTATCTGGAGTTATGTCGATTCGATAGTAAATAACGGAAACAGGAGATTTTTCTTTGGTTTTTACTACATATTAACACTTCACACAATTTCTCGTCTTACGTGGCTGCCAGTCCTCGGTTCATGCAAAATCGTAAGGTCCTCGGTCTGGTCCAAGGCACCAAACCGCCCAATAATTCATTAATCGATAACTAAAACTTGAAATGTAGCTCTTCTTAGTGGCCGATTGCATCAACGTAGATTCTTATTCTGTGTTCTAGTGTTCTGCTTGTACTTTGTCTGCATACCGCATCACGCGACAAGGGCTTGCAGACGATAAATGTAACCGTTTCAGAGAGAAAAGCGACCACTGTGACGATCTGGCGTTATGTCGATTCGATAGTAAATGACGGAAACGGGGAATTTTCTTAGGTTTTTACTACATATTAACACTTTACACAATTTATCGTGTTACCTGGCTGCCAGTCCTCGGTTCATGCAAAATCTTAAGGTCCTCGGTCTGGTCCAAGGCACCAAACAGCCCAATAATTCATTAATCGATAACTAAAACTTGAAATGTAGCTCTTCTTCCTGGCCGATTCCATCAACGTAGATTCTTATTCTGTGTTCTAGTGTGCTGCTTGTACTGTGTCTGCATACCGCATCACGCGACAAGGGCTTGCAGAAGATAAATGTAACCGTTTCAGAGAGAAAAGCGACCAATGTGACGATCTGGCGTTATGTCGATTCGATAGTAATTGACGGAAACGGGAGATTTTCTTAGGTTTTTACTACATATTAACACTTTACACAATTCTCGTGTTACCTGGCTGCCAGTCCTCGGTTCATGCAAAATCTTAAGGTCCTCGGTCTGGTCCAAGGCACCAAACCGCCCAATAATTCATTAATCGATAACTAAAACTTGAAATGTAGCTCTTCTTACTGGGCGATTGCATAAACTTAGATGCTTCTTCAGTGTTGTACTATGCCGCTTGTAGTGACTCTGCATACCGCATCACGCGACAAGGGCTTGCAGACGATAAATGTAACCGTTTCAGAGAGAAAAGCAACCACTGTGACGATCTGGCGTTATGTCGATTCGATAGTAAATGACGGAAACGGGACATTTTCTTGGGTTTTTACTACATATTAACACTTTACACAATTTCTCGTGTTACCTGGCTGCCAGTCCTCGGTTCATGCAAAATCTTAAGGTCCTCGGTCTGGTCCAAGGCACCAAACCGCCCAATAATTCATTAATCGATAACTGAAACTTGAAATGTAGCTCTTCTTACTGGCCGATTGCATCAACGTAGATTCTTATTCTGTGTTCTAGTGTGCTGCTTGTACTGTGTCTGCATACCGCATCACGCGACAAGGGCTTGCAGACGATAAATGTAACCGTTTCAGGGAGAAAAGCGACCAATGTGACGATCTGGCGTTGTGTCGATTCGATAGTAAATGACGGAAACGGGAGATTTTCTTATGTTTTTACTACATATTAACACTTTACACAATTTCTCGTGTTACCTGGCTGCCAGTCCTCGGTTCATGCAAAATCTTAAGGTCCTCGGTCTGGTCCAAGGCACCAAACCGCCCAATAATTCATTAATCGATAACTAAAACTTGAAATGTAGCTCTTCTTACTGGCCGATTGCATAAACTTAGATGCTTCTTCATTGTTCTACTATGCCGCTTGTAGTGACTCTGCATACCGCATCACGCGACAAGGGCTTGCAGACGATAAATGTAACCGTTTCAGAGAGAAAAGCGACCACTGTGACGATCTGGCGTTATGTCGATTCGATAGTAAATGACGGAAACGGGAGATTTTCTTGGGTTTTTACTACATATTAACACTTTACACAATTTCTCGTGTTACCTGGCTGCCAGTCCTCGGTTCATGCAAAATCTTAAGGTCCTCGGTCTGGTCCAAGGCACCAAACCGCCCAATAATTCATTAATCGATAACTGAAACTTGAAATGTAGCTCTTCTTACTGGCCGATTGCGTCAACGTAGATTCTTATTCTGTATTCTAGTGTGCTGCTTGTACTGCGTCTGCATACCGCATCACGCGACAAGGGCTTGCAGACGATAAATGTAACCGTTTCAGAGAGAAAAGCGACCAATGTGACGATCTGGCGTTATGTCGATTCGATAGTAAATGACGGAAACGGGAGATTTTCTTAGGTTTTTACTACATATTAACACTTTACACAATTTCTCGTATTACCTGGCTGCCAGTCCTCGGTTCATGCAAAACCTTAAGGTCCTCGGTCTGGTCCAAGGCACCAAACCGCCCAATAATTCATTAATCGATGACTAAAACTTGAAATGAAGCTCTTCTTACTGGCCGATTGCATCAACGTAGATTCTTATTCTGTGTTCTAGTGTGCTGCTTGTACTGTGTCTGCATACCGCATCACGCGACAAGGGCTTGCAGACGATAAATGTAACCGTTTCAGGGAGAAAAGCGACCAATGTGACGATCTGGCGTTGTGTCGATTCGATAGTAAATGACGGAAACGGGAGATTTTCTTATGTTTTTACTACATATTAACACTTTACACAATTTCTCGTGTTACCTGGCTGCCAGTCCTCGGTTCATGCAAAATCTTAAGGTCCTCGGTCTGGTCCAAGGCACCAAACCGCCCAATAATTCATTAATAGATAACTAAAACTTGAAATGTAGCTCTTCTTACTGGCCGATTGCATAAACTTAGATGCTTCTTCATTGTTCTACTATGCCGCTTGTAGTGACTCTGCATACCGCATCACGCGACAAGGGCTTGCAGACGATAAATGTAACCGTTTCAGAGAGAAAAGCGACCAATGTGACGATCTGGCGTTATGTCGATTCGATAGTAAATGACGGAAACGGGAGATTTTCTTAGGTTTTTACTACATATTAACACTTTACACAATTTCTCGTGTTACCTGGCTGCCAGTCCTCGGTTCATGCAAAATCTTAAGGTCCTCGGTCTGGTCCAAGGCACCAAACCGCCCAATAATTCATTAATCGATAACTAAAACTTGAAATGTAGCTCTTCTTACTGGGCGATTGCATAAACTTAGATGTTCTTCAGTGTTCTACTATGCCGCTTGTAGTGACTCTGCATACCGCATCACGCGACAAGGGCTTGCAGACGATAAATGTAACCGTGTCAGAGAGAAAAGCAACCATTTTGACTATCTGGAGTTATGTCGATTCGATAGTAAATAACGGAAACAGGAGATTTTTCTTTGGTTTTTACTACATATTAACACTTCACACAATTTCTCGTCTTACGTGGCTGCCAGTCCTCGGTTCATGCAAAATCTTAAGGTCCTCGGTCTGGTCCAAGGCACCAAACCGCCCAATAATTCATTAATCGATAACTAAAACTTGAAATGTAGCTCTTCTTAGTGGCCGATTGCATCAACGTAGATTCTTATTCTGTGTTCTAGTGTTCTGCTTGTACTTTGTCTGCATACCGCATCACGCGACAAGGGCTTGCAGACGATAAATGTAACCGTTTCAGAGAGAAAAGCGACCACTGTGACGATCTGGCGTTATGTCGATTCGATAGTAAATGACGGAAACGGGGAATTTTCTTAGGTTTTTACTACATATTAACACTTTACACAATTTATCGTGTTACCTGGCTGCCAGTCCTCGGTTCATGCAAAATCTTAAGGTCCTCGGTCTGGTCCAAGGCACCAAACCGCCCAATAATTCATTAATCGATAACTAAAACTTGAAATGTAGCTCTTCTTCCTGGCCGATTCCATCAACGTAGATTCTTATTCTGTGTTCTAGTGTGCTGCTTGTACTGTGTCTGCATACCGCATCACGCGACAAGGGCTTGCAGAAGATAAATGTAACCGTTTCAGAGAGAAAAGCGACCAATGTGACGATCTGGCGTTATGTCGATTCGATAGTAATTGACGGAAACGGGAGATTTTCTTAGGTTTTTACTACATATTAACACTTTACACAATTCTCGTGTTACCTGGCTGCCAGTCCTCGGTTCATGCAAAATCTTAAGGTCCTCGGTCTGGTCCAAGGCACCAAACCGCCCAATAATTCATTAATCGATAACTAAAACTTGAAATGTAGCTCTTCTTACTGGGCGATTGCATAAACTTAGATGCTTCTTCAGTGTTGTACTATGCCGCTTGTAGTGACTCTGCATACCGCATCACGCGACAAGGGCTTGCAGACGATAAATGTAACCGTTTCAGAGAGAAAAGCAACCACTGTGACGATCTGGCGTTATGTCGATTCGATAGTAAATGACGGAAACGGGAGATTTTCTTGGGTTTTTACTACATATTAACACTTTACACAATTTCTCGTGTTACCTGGCTGCCAGTCCTCGGTTCATGCAAAATCTTAAGGTCCTCGGTCTGGTCCAAGGCACCAAACCGCCCAATAATTCATTAATCGATAACTGAAACTTGAAATGTAGCTCTTCTTCCTGGCCGATTGCATCAACGTAGATTCTTATTCTGTGTTCTAGTGTGCTGCTTGTACTGTGTCTGCATACCGCATCACGCGACAAGGGCTTGCAGACGATAAATGTAACCGTTTCAGAGAGAAAAGCGACCAATGTGACGATCTGGCGTTATGTCGATTCGATAGTAAATGACGGAAACGGGAGATTTTCTTAGGTATTTACTACATATTAACACTTTACACAATTTCTCGTGTTACCTGGCTGCCAGTCCTCGGTTCATGCAAAATCTTAAGGTCCTCGGTCTGGTCCAAGGCACCAAACCGCCCAATAATTCATTAATCGATAACTAAAACTTGAAATGTAGCTCTTCTTACTGGCCGATTGCATAAACTTAGATGCTTCTTCATTGTTCTACTATGCCGCTTGTAGTGACTCTGCATACCGCATCACGCGACAAGGGCTTGCAGACGATAAATGTAACCGTTTCAGAGAGAAAAGCGACCAATGTGACGATCTGGCGTTATGTCGATTCGATAGTAAATGACGGAAACGGGAGATTTTCTTAGGTTTTTACTACATATTAACACTTTACACAATTTCTCGTGTTACCTGGCTGCCAGTCCTCGGTTCATGCAAAATCTTAAGGTCCTCGGTCTGGTTAAGGCACCAAACCGCCCAATTATTCATTAATCGATAACTAAAACTTGAAATGTAGCTCTTCTTACTGGGCGATTGCATAAACTTAGATGCTTCTTCAGTGTTCTACTATGCCGCTTGTAGTGACTCTGCATACCGCATCACGCGACAAGGGCTTGCAGACGATAAATGTAACCGTTTCAGAGAGAAAAGCGACCACTGTGCCGATCTGGCGTTATGTCGATTCGATAGTAAATGACGGAAACGGGAGATTTTCTTAGGTTTTTACTACATATTAACACTTTACACAATTTCTCGTGTTACCTGGCTGCCAGTCCTCGGTTCATGCAAAATCTTAAGGTCCTCGGTCTGGTCCAAGGCACCAAACCGCCCAATAATTCATTAATCGATAACTAAAACTTGAAATGTAGCTCTTCTTACTGGCCAATTGCATCAACGTAGATTCCTATTCTGTGTTCTAGTGTGCTGCTTGTACTGTGTCTGCATACCGCATCACGCGACAAGGGCTTGCAGACGATAAATGTAACCGTTTCAGAGAGAAAAGCGACCAATGTGACGATCTGGCGTTATGTCGATTCGATAGTAAATGACGGAAACGAGAGATTTTCTTAGGTTTTTACTACATATTAACACTTTACACAATTTCTCGTGTTACCTGGCTGCCAGTCCTCGGTTCATGCAAAATCTTAAGGTCCTCGGTCTGGTCCAAGGCACCAAAACGCCCAATAATTCATAATCGATAACTAAAACTTGAAATGTAGCTCTTCTTACTGGGCGATTGCATAAACTTAGATGCTTCTTCAGTGTTCTACTATGCAGCTTGTAGTGACTCTGCATACCGCATCACGCGACAAGGGCTTGCAGACGATAAATGTAACCGTTTCAGAGAGAAAAGCGACCACTGTGACGATCTGGCGTTATGTCGATTCGACAGTAAATGACGGAAACGGGAGATTTTCTTAGGTTTTTACTACATATTAACACTTTACACAATTTCTCGTGTTACGTGGCTGCCAGTCCTCGGTTCATGCAAAATCTTAAGGTCCTCGGTCATGTCAAAGGCATTAAACCGGCCAATAATTCAATTTTCGATAACTAAAATTTGAAGTGTAGCTCTTCTTTTTGGCCGATTGCATCAACGTAGATTCTTATTCTGTGTTCTAGTGTGCTGCTTGTACTGTGTCTGCATACCGCATCACGCGACAAGGGCTTGCAGACGATAAATGTAACCGTTTCAGAGAGAAAAGCGACCAATGTGACGATCTGGCGTTATGTCGATTCGATAGTAAATGACGGAAACGGGAGATTTTCTTAGGTTTTTACTACATATTAACACTTTACACAATTTCTCGTGTTACCTGGCTGCCAGTCCTCGGTTCATGCAAAATCTTAAGGTCCTCGGTCTGGTCCAAGGCACCAAACCGCCCAATAATTCATTAATCGATAACTAAAACTTGAAATGTAGCTCTTCTTACTGGCCAATTGCATCAAAGTAGATTCCTATTCTGTGTTCTAGTGTGCTGCTTGTACTGTGTCTGCATACCGCATCACTCGACAAGGGCTTGCAGACGATAAATGTAACCGTTTCAGAGAGAAAAGCGACCACTGTGACGATCTGGCGTTATGTCGATTCGATAGTAAATGACGGAAACGGGAGATTTTCTTAGGTTTTTACTACATATTAACACTTTACACAATTTCTCGTGTTACCTGGCTGCCAGTCCTCGGTTCATGCAAAATCTTAAGGTCCTCGGTCTGGTCCAAGGCACCAAACCGCCCAATAATTCATTAATCGATAACTAAAACTTGAAATGTAGCTCTTCTTACTGGCCGATTGCATCAACGTAGATTCTTATTCTGTGTTCTAGTGTGCTGCTTGTACTGTGTCTGCATACCGCATCACGCGACAAGGGCTTGCAGACGATAAATGTAACCGTTTCAGAGAGAAAAGCGACCAATGTGACGATCTGGCGTTATGTCGATTCGATAGTAAATGACGGAAACGGGAGATTTTCTTAGGTTTTTACTACATATTAACACTTTACACAATTTCTCGTGTTACCTGGCTGCCAGTCCTCGGTTCATGCAAAATCTTAAGGTCCTCGGTCTGGTCCAAGGCACCAAACCGCCCAATAATTCATTAATCGATAACTAAAACTTGAAATGTAGCTCTTCTTCCTGGCCGATTGCATCAACGTAGTTTCTTATTCTGTGTTCTAGTGTGCTGCTTGTACTGTGTCTGCATACCGCATCACGCGACAAGGGCTTGCAGACGATAAATGTAACCGTTTCAGAGAGAAAAGCGACCACTGTGACGATCTGGCGTTATGTCGATTCGATAGTAAATGACGGAAACGGGAGATTTTCTTAGGTTTTTACTACATATTAACACTTTACACAATTTCTCGTGTTACCTGGCTGCCAGTCCTCGGTTCATGCAAAATCTTAAGGTCCTCGGTCTGGTCCAAGGCACCAAACCGCCCAATAATTCATTAATCGATAACTAAAACTTGAAATGTAGCTCTTCTTACTGGCCGATTGCATCAACGTAGATTCTTATTCTGTGTTCTAGTGTGCTGCTTGTACTGTGTCTGCATACCGCATCACGCGACAAGTGCTTGCAGACGATAAAGGTAACCGTTTCAGAGAGAAAAGCGACCACTGTGACGATCTGGCCTTATGTCGATTCGATAGTAAATGACGGAAACGGGAGATTTTCTTGGGTTTTTACTACATATTAACACTTTACACAATTTCTCGTGTTACCTGGCTGCCACTCCTCGGTTCATGCAAAATCTTAAGGTCCTCGGTCTGGTCCAAGGCACCAAACCGCCCAATAATTCATTAATCGATAACTGAAACTTGAAATGTAGCTCTTCTTACTGGCCGATTGCATCAACGTAGATTCTTATTCTGTGTTCTAGTGTGCTGCTTGTACTGTGTCTGCATACCGCATCACGCGACAAGGGCTTGCAGACGTTAAATGTAACCGTTTCAGAGAGAAAAGCGACCAATGTGACGATCTGGCGTTATGTCGATTCGATAGTAAATGACGGAAACGGGAGATTTTCTTAGGTTTTTACTACATATTAACACTTTACACAATTTCTCGTGTTACCTGGCTGCCAGTCCTCGGTTCATGCAAAATCTTAAGGTCCTCGGTCTGGTCCAAGGCACCAAAACGCCCAATAATTCATAATCGATAACTAAAACTTGAAATGTAGCTCTTCTTACTGGCCGATTGCATCAACGTAGATTCTTATTCTGTGTTCTAGTGCGCTGCTTGTACTGTGTCTGCATACCGCATCACGCGACAAGGGCTTGCAGACGATAAATGTAACCGTTTCAGAGAGAAAAGCGACCACTGTGACGATCTGGCGTTATGTCGATTCGATAGTAAATGACGGAAACGGGAGATTTTCTTAGGTTTTTACTACATATTAACACTTTACACAATTTCTCGTGTTACCTGGCTGCCAGTCCTCGGTTCATGAAAAATCTTAAGGTCCTCGGTCTGGTCCAAGGCACCAAACCGCCCAATAATTCATTAATCGATAACTAAAACTTGAAATGTAGCTCTTCTTCCTGGCCGATTGCATCAACGTAGATTCTTATTCTGTGTTCTAGTGTGCTACTTGTACTGTGTCTGCATACCGCATCACGTGACAAGGGCTTGCAGACGATAAATGTAACCGTTTCAGAGAGAAAAGCGACCAATGTGACGATCTGGCGTTATGTCGATTCGATAGTAAATGACGGAAACGGGAGATTTTCTTGGGTTTTTACTACATATTAACACTTTACACATTTTCTCGTGTTACATGGCTGCCAGTCCTCGGTTCATGCAAAATCTTAAGGTCCTCGGTCATGTCAAAGGCATTAAACCGGCCAATAATTCAATTTTCGATAACTAAAATTTGAAGTGTAGCTCTTCTTTTTGGCCGATTGCATCAACGTAGATTCTTATTCTGTGTTCTAGTGTGCTGCTTGTACTGTGTCTGCATACCGCATCACGCGACAAGGGCTTGCAGACGATAAATGTAACCGTTTCAGAGAGAAAAGCGACCAATGTGACGATCTGGCGTTATGTCGATTCGATAGTAAATGACGGAAACGGGAGATTTTCTTAGGTTTTTACTACATATTAACACTTTACACAATTTCTCGTGTTACCTGGCTGCCAGTCCTCGGTTCATGCAAAATCTTAAGGTCCTCGGTCTGGTCCAAGGCACCAAACCGCCCAATAATTCATTAATCGATAACTAAAACTTGAAATGTAGCTCTTCTTACTGGCCAATTGCATCAACGTAGATTCCTATTCTGTGTTCTAGTGTGCTGCTTGTACTGTGTCTGCATACCGCATCACTCGACAAGGGCTTGCAGACGATAAATGTAACCGTTTCAGAGAGAAAAGCGACCACTGTGACGATCTGGCGTTATGTCGATTCGATAGTAAATGACGGAAACGGGAGATTTTCTTAGGTTTTTACTACATATTAACACTTTACACAATTTCTCGTGTTACCTGGCTGCCAGTCCTCGGTTCATGCAAAATCTTAAGGTCCTCGGTCTGGTCCAAGGCACCAAACCGCCCAATAATTCATTAATCGATAACTAAAACTTGAAATGTAGCTCATCTTACTGGCCGATTGCATCAACGTAGATTCTTATTCTGTGTTCTAGTGTGCTGCTTGTACTGTGTCTGCATACCGCATCACGCGACAAGGGCTTGCAGACGATAAATGTAACCGTGTCAGAGAGAAAAGCAACCATTTTGACTATCTGGAGTTATGTCGATTCGATAGTAAATAACGGAAACAGGAGATTTTTCTTTGGTTTTTA
The DNA here is from genome assembly GCF_023864275.1 of Schistocerca cancellata. NCBI lineage: Eukaryota > Metazoa > Arthropoda > Insecta > Orthoptera > Acrididae > Schistocerca > Schistocerca cancellata. Next base: position 6,121,059 of record NW_026047150.1, read on the forward strand.
CTACATATTAACACTTCACACAATTTCTCGTCTTACGTGGCTGCCAGTCCTCGGTTCATGCAAAATCTTAAGGTCCTCGGTCTGGTCCAAGGCACCAAACCGCCCAATAATTCATTAATCGATAACTAAAACTTGAAATGTAGCTCTTCTTAGTGGCCGATTGCATCAACGTAGATTCTTATTCTGTGTTCTAGTGTTCTGCTTGTACTTTGTCTGCATACCGCATCACGCGACAAGGGCTTGCAGACGATAAATGTAACCGTTTCAGAGAGAAAAGCGACCACTGTGACGATCTGGCGTTATGTCGATTCGATAGTAAATGACGGAAACGGGGAATTTTCTTAGGTTTTTACTACATATTAACACTTTACACAATTTATCGTGTTACCTGGCTGCCAGTCCTCGGTTCATGCAAAATCTTAAGGTCCTCGGTCTGGTCCAAGGCACCAAACCGCCCAATAATTCATTAATCGATAACTAAAACTTGAAATGTAGCTCTTCTTCCTGGCCGATTCCATCAACGTAGATTCTTATTCTGTGTTCTAGTGTGCTGCTTGTACTGTGTCTGCATACCGCATCACGCGACAAGGGCTTGCAGAAGATAAATGTAACCGTTTCAGAGAGAAAAGCGACCAATGTGACGATCTGGCGTTATGTCGATTCGATAGTAATTGACGGAAACGGGAGATTTTCTTAGGTTTTTACTACATATTAACACTTTACACAATTCTCGTGTTACCTGGCTGCCAGTCCTCGGTTCATGCAAAATCTTAAGGTCCTCGGTCTGGTCCAAGGCACCAAACCGCCCAATAATTCATTAATCGATAACTAAAACTTGAAATGTAGCTCTTCTTACTGGGCGATTGCATAAACTTAGATGCTTCTTCAGTGTTGTACTATGCCGCTTGTAGTGACTCTGCATACCGCATCACGCGACAAGGGCTTGCAGACGATAAATGTAACCGTTTCAGAGAGAAAAGCAACCACTGTGACGATCTGGCGTTATGTCGATTCGATAGTAAATGACGGAAACGGGAGATTTTCTTGGGTTTTTACTACATATTAACACTTTACACAATTTCTCGTGTTACCTGGCTGCCAGTCCTCGGTTCATGCAAAATCTTAAGGTCCTCGGTCTGGTCCAAGGCACCAAACCGCCCAATAATTCATTAATCGATAACTGAAACTTGAAATGTAGCTCTTCTTCCTGGCCGATTGCATCAACGTAGATTCTTATTCTGTGTTCTAGTGTGCTGCTTGTACTGTGTCTGCATACCGCATCACGCGACAAGGGCTTGCAGACGATAAATGTAACCGTTTCAGAGAGAAAAGCGACCAATGTGACGATCTGGCGTTATGTCGATTCGATAGTAAATGACGGAAACGGGAGATTTTCTTAGGTATTTACTACATATTAACACTTTACACAATTTCTCGTGTTACCTGGCTGCCAGTCCTCGGTTCATGCAAAATCTTAAGGTCCTCGGTCTGGTCCAAGGCACCAAACCGCCCAATAATTCATTAATCGATAACTAAAACTTGAAATGTAGCTCTTCTTACTGGCCGATTGCATAAACTTAGATGCTTCTTCATTGTTCTACTATGCCGCTTGTAGTGACTCTGCATACCGCATCACGCGACAAGGGCTTGCAGACGATAAATGTAACCGTTTCAGAGAGAAAAGCGACCAATGTGACGATCTGGCGTTATGTCGATTCGATAGTAAATGACGGAAACGGGAGATTTTCTTAGGTTTTTACTACATATTAACACTTTACACAATTTCTCGTGTTACCTGGCTGCCAGTCCTCGGTTCATGCAAAATCTTAAGGTCCTCGGTCTGGTTAAGGCACCAAACCGCCCAATTATTCATTAATCGATAACTAAAACTTGAAATGTAGCTCTTCTTACTGGGCGATTGCATAAACTTAGATGCTTCTTCAGTGTTCTACTATGCCGCTTGTAGTGACTCTGCATACCGCATCACGCGACAAGGGCTTGCAGACGATAAATGTAACCGTTTCAGAGAGAAAAGCGACCACTGTGCCGATCTGGCGTTATGTCGATTCGATAGTAAATGACGGAAACGGGAGATTTTCTTAGGTTTTTACTACATATTAGCACTTTACACAATTTCTCGTGTTACCTGGCTGCCAGTCCTCGGTTCATGCAAAATCTTAAGGTCCTCGGTCTGGTCCAAGGCACCAAACCGCCCAATAATTCATTAATCGATAACTAAAACTTGAAATGTAGCTCTTCTTACTGGCCAATTGCATCAACGTAGATTCCTATTCTGTGTTCTAGTGTGCTGCTTGTACTGTGTCTGCATACCGCATCACGCGACAAGGGCTTGCAGACGATAAATGTAACCGTTTCAGAGAGAAAAGCGACCAATGTGACGATCTGGCGTTATGTCGATTCGATAGTAAATGACGGAAACGAGAGATTTTCTTAGGTTTTTACTACATATTAACACTTTACACAATTTCTCGTGTTACCTGGCTGCCAGTCCTCGGTTCATGCAAAATCTTAAGGTCCTCGGTCTGGTCCAAGGCACCAAAACGCCCAATAATTCATAATCGATAACTAAAACTTGAAATGTAGCTCTTCTTACTGGGCGATTGCATAAACTTAGATGCTTCTTCAGTGTTCTACTATGCAGCTTGTAGTGACTCTGCATACCGCATCACGCGACAAGGGCTTGCAGACGATAAATGTAACCGTTTCAGAGAGAAAAGCGACCACTGTGACGATCTGGCGTTATGTCGATTCGACAGTAAATGACGGAAACGGGAGATTTTCTTAGGTTTTTACTACATATTAACACTTTACACAATTTCTCGTGTTACGTGGCTGCCAGTCCTCGGTTCATGCAAAATCTTAAGGTCCTCGGTCATGTCAAAGGCATTAAACCGGCCAATAATTCAATTTTCGATAACTAAAATTTGAAGTGTAGCTCTTCTTTTTGGCCGATTGCATCAACGTAGATTCTTATTCTGTGTTCTAGTGTGCTGCTTGTACTGTGTCTGCATACCGCATCACGCGACAAGGGCTTGCAGACGATAAATGTAACCGTTTCAGAGAGAAAAGCGACCAATGTGACGATCTGGCGTTATGTCGATTCGATAGTAAATGACGGAAACGGGAGATTTTCTTAGGTTTTTACTACATATTAACACTTTACACAATTTCTCGTGTTACCTGGCTGCCAGTCCTCGGTTCATGCAAAATCTTAAGGTCCTCGGTCTGGTCCAAGGCACCAAACCGCCCAATAATTCATTAATCGATAACTAAAACTTGAAATGTAGCTCTTCTTACTGGCCAATTGCATCAAAGTAGATTCCTATTCTGTGTTCTAGTGTGCTGCTTGTACTGTGTCTGCATACCGCATCACTCGACAAGGGCTTGCAGACGATAAATGTAACCGTTTCAGAGAGAAAAGCGACCACTGTGACGATCTGGCGTTATGTCGATTCGATAGTAAATGACGGAAACGGGAGATTTTCTTAGGTTTTTACTACATATTAACACTTTACACAATTTCTCGTGTTACCTGGCTGCCAGTCCTCGGTTCATGCAAAATCTTAAGGTCCTCGGTCTGGTCCAAGGCACCAAACCGCCCAATAATTCATTAATCGATAACTAAAACTTGAAATGTAGCTCTTCTTACTGGCCGATTGCATCAACGTAGATTCTTATTCTGTGTTCTAGTGTGCTGCTTGTACTGTGTCTGCATACCGCATCACGCGACAAGGGCTTGCAGACGATAAATGTAACCGTTTCAGAGAGAAAAGCGACCAATGTGACGATCTGGCGTTATGTCGATTCGATAGTAAATGACGGAAACGGGAGATTTTCTTAGGTTTTTACTACATATTAACACTTTACACAATTTCTCGTGTTACCTGGCTGCCAGTCCTCGGTTCATGCAAAATCTTAAGGTCCTCGGTCTGGTCCAAGGCACCAAACCGCCCAATAATTCATTAATCGATAACTAAAACTTGAAATGTAGCTCTTCTTCCTGGCCGATTGCATCAACGTAGTTTCTTATTCTGTGTTCTAGTGTGCTGCTTGTACTGTGTCTGCATACCGCATCACGCGACAAGGGCTTGCAGACGATAAATGTAACCGTTTCAGAGAGAAAAGCGACCACTGTGACGATCTGGCGTTATGTCGATTCGATAGTAAATGACGGAAACGGGAGATTTTCTTAGGTTTTTACTACATATTAACACTTTACACAATTTCTCGTGTTACCTGGCTGCCAGTCCTCGGTTCATGCAAAATCTTAAGGTCCTCGGTCTGGTCCAAGGCACCAAACCGCCCAATAATTCATTAATCGATAACTAAAACTTGAAATGTAGCTCTTCTTACTGGCCGATTGCATCAACGTAGATTCTTATTCTGTGTTCTAGTGTGCTGCTTGTACTGTGTCTGCATACCGCATCACGCGACAAGTGCTTGCAGACGATAAATGTAACCGTTTCAGAGAGAAAAGCGACCACTGTGACGATCTGGCCTTATGTCGATTCGATAGTAAATGACGGAAACGGGAGATTTTCTTGGGTTTTTACTACATATTAACACTTTACACAATTTCTCGTGTTACCTGGCTGCCACTCCTCGGTTCATGCAAAATCTTAAGGTCCTCGGTCTGGTCCAAGGCACCAAACCGCGGAATAATTCATTAATCGATAACTGAAACTTGAAATGTAGCTCTTCTTACTGGCCGATTGCATCAACGTAGATTCTTATTCTGTGTTCTAGTGTGCTGCTTGTACTGTGTCTGCATACCGCATCACGCGACAAGGGCTTGCAGACGTTAAATGTAACCGTTTCAGAGAGAAAAGCGACCAATGTGACGATCTGGCGTTATGTCGATTCGATAGTAAATGACGGAAACGGGAGATTTTCTTAGGTTTTTACTACATATTAACACTTTACACAATTTCTCGTGTTACCTGGCTGCCAGTCCTCGGTTCATGCAAAATCTTAAGGTCCTCGGTCTGGTCCAAGGCACCAAAACGCCCAATAATTCATAATCGATAACTAAAACTTGAAATGTAGCTCTTCTTACTGGCCGATTGCATCAACGTAGATTCTTATTCTGTGTTCTAGTGCGCTGCTTGTACTGTGTCTGCATACCGCATCACGCGACAAGGGCTTGCAGACGATAAATGTAACCGTTTCAGAGAGAAAAGCGACCACTGTGACGATCTGGCGTTATGTCGATTCGATAGTAAATGACGGAAACGGGAGATTTTCTTAGGTTTTTACTACATATTAACACTTTACACAATTTCTCGTGTTACCTGGCTGCCAGTCCTCGGTTCATGAAAAATCTTAAGGTCCTCGGTCTGGTCCAAGGCACCAAACCGCCCAATAATTCATTAATCGATAACTAAAACTTGAAATGTAGCTCTTCTTCCTGGCCGATTGCATCAACGTAGATTCTTATTCTGTGTTCTAGTGTGCTACTTGTACTGTGTCTGCATACCGCATCACGTGACAAGGGCTTGCAGACGATAAATGTAACCGTTTCAGAGAGAAAAGCGACCAATGTGACGATCTGGCGTTATGTCGATTCGATAGTAAATGACGGAAACGGGAGATTTTCTTGGGTTTTTACTACATATTAACACTTTACACATTTTCTCGTGTTACATGGCTGCCAGTCCTCGGTTCATGCAAAATCTTAAGGTCCTCGGTCATGTCAAAGGCATTAAACCGGTTAATAATTCAATTTTCGATAACTAAAATTTGAAGTGTAGCTCTTCTTTTTGGCCGATTGCATCAACGTAGATTCTTATTCTGTGTTCTAGTGTGCTGCTTGTACTGTGTCTGCATACCGCATCACGCGACAAGGGCTTGCAGACGATAAATGTAACCGTTTCAGAGAGAAAAGCGACCAATGTGACGATCTGGCGTTATGTCGATTCGATAGTAAATGACGGAAACGGGAGATTTTCTTAGGTTTTTACTACATATTAACACTTTACACAATTTCTCGTGTTACCTGGCTGCCAGTCCTCGGTTCATGCAAAATCTTAAGGTCCTCAGTCTGGTCCAAGGCACCAAACCGCCCAATAATTCATTAATCGATAACTAAAACTTGAAATGTAGCTCTTCTTACTGGCCAATTGCATCAACGTAGATTCCTATTCTGTGTTCTAGTGTGCTGCTTGTACTGTGTCTGCATACCGCATCACTCGACAAGGGCTTGCAGACGATAAATGTAACCGTTTCAGAGAGAAAAGCGACCACTGTGACGATCTGGCGTTATGTCGATTCGATAGTAAATGACGGAAACGGGAGATTTTCTTAGGTTTTTACTACATATTAACACTTTACACAATTTCTCGTGTTACCTGGCTGCCAGTCCTCGGTTCATGCAAAATCTTAAGGTCCTCGGTCTGGTCCAAGGCACCAAACCGCCCAATAATTCATTAATCGATAACTAAAACTTGAAATGTAGCTCTTCTTACTGGCCGATTGCATCAACGTAGATTCTTATTCTGTGTTCTAGTGTGCTGCTTGTACTATGTCTGCATACCGCATCACGCGACAAGGGCTTGCAGGCGATAAATGTAACCGTTTCAGAGAGAAAAGCGACCAATGTGACGATCTGGCGTTATGTCGATTCGATAGTAAATGACGGAAACGGGAGATTTTCTTAGGTTTTTACTACATATTAACACTTTACACAATTTCTCGTGTTACCTGGCTGCCAGTCCTCGGTTCATGCAAAATCTTAAGGTCCTCGGTCTGGTCCAAGGCACCAAACCGCCCAATAATTCATTAATCGATAACTAAAACTTGAAATGTAGCTCTTCTTCCTGGCCGATTGCATCAACGTAGATTCTTATTCTGTGTTCTAGTGTGCTGCTTGTACTGTGTCTGCATACCGCATCACGCGACAAGGGCTTGCAGACGATAAATGTAACCGTTTCAGAGAGAAAAGCGACCACTGTGACGATCTGGCGTTATGTCGATTCGATAGTAAATGACGGAAACGGGAGATTTTCTTAGGTTTTTACTACATATTAACACTTTACACAATTTCTCGTGTTACCTGGCTGCCAGTCCTCGGTTCATGCAAAATCTTAAGGTCCTCGGTCTGGTCCAAGGCACCAAACCGCCCAATAATTCATTAATCGATAACTAAAACTTGAAATGTAGCTCTTCTTACTGGCCGATTGCATCAACGTAGATTGTTATTCTGTGTTCTAGTGTGCTGCTTGTACTGTGTCTGCATACCGCATCACGCGACAAGTGCTTGCAGACGATAAATGTAACCGTTTCAGAGAGAAAAGCGACCACTGTGACGATCTGGCCTTATGTCGATTCGATAGTAAATGACGGAAACGGGAGATTTTCTTGGGTTTTTACTACATATTAACACTTTACACAATTTCTCGTGTTACCTGGCTGCCACTCCTCGGTTCATGCAAAATCTTAAGGTCCTCGGTCTGGTCCAAGGCACCAAACCGCCCAATAATTCATTAATCGATAACTGAAACTTGAAATGTAGCTCTTCCTACTGGCCCATTGCATCAACGTAGATTCTTATTCTGTGTTCTAGTGTGCTGCTTGTACTGTGTCTGCATACCGCATCACGCGACTAGGGCTTGCAGGCGTTAAATGTAACCGTTTCAGAGAGAAAAGCGACCAATGTGACGATCTGGCGTTATGTCGATTCGATAGTAAATGACGGAAACGGGAGATTTTCTTAGGTTTTTACTACATATTAACACTTTACACAATTTCTCGTGTTACCTGGCTGCCAGTCCTCGGTTCATGCAAAATGTTAAGGTCCTCGGTCTGGTCCAAGGCACCAAACCGCCCAATAATTCATAATCGATAACTAAAACTTGAAATGTAGCTCTTCTTACTGGCCGATTGCATCAACGTAGATTCTTATTCTGTGTTCTAGTGCGCTGCTTGTACTGTGTCTGCATACCGCATCACGCGACAAGGGCTTGCAGACGATAAATGTAACCGTTTCAGAGAGAAAAGCGACCACTGTGACGATCTGGCGTTATGTCGATTCGATAGTAAATGACGGAAACGGGAGATTTTCTTAGGTTTTTACTACATATTAACACTTTACACAATTTCTCGTGTTACCTGGCTGCCAGTCCTCGGTTCATGCAAAATCTTAAGGTCCTCGGACTGGTCCAAGGCACCAAACCGCCCAATAATTCATTAATCGATAACTAAAACTTGAAATGTAGCTCTTCTTCCTGGCTGATTGCATCAACGTAGATTCTTATTCTGTGTTCTAGTGTGCTGCTTGTACTGTGTCTGCATACCGCATCACGCGACAAGGGCTTGCAGACGATAAATGTAACCGTTTCAGAGAGAAAAGCAACCATTTTGACTATCTGGAGTTATGTCGATTCGATAGTAAATGACGGAAACGGGAGATTTTCTTGGGTTTTTACTACATATTAACACTTTACACATTTTCTCGTGTTACGTGGCTGCCAGTCCTCGGTTCATGCAAAATCTTAAGGTCCTCGGTCATGTCAAAGGCATTAAACCGGCCAATAATTCAATTTCCGATAACTAAAATTTGAAGTGTAGCTCTTCTTTTTGGCCGATTGCATCAACGTAGATTCTTATTCTGTGTTCTAGTGTGCTGCTTGTACTGTGTCTGCATACCGCATCACGCGACAAGGGCTTGCAGACGATAAATGTAACCGTTTCAGAGAGAAAAGCGACCAATGTGACGATCTGGCGTTATGTCGATTCGATAGTAAATGACGGAAACGGGAGATTTTCTTAGGTTTTTACTACATATTAACACTTTACACAATTTCTCGTGTTACCTGGCTGCCAGTCCTCGGTTCATGCAAAATCTTAAGGTCCTCGGTCTGGTCCAAGGCACTGAACCGCCCAATAATTCATTAATCGATAACTAAAACTTGAAATGTAGCTCTTCTTCCTGGCCGATTGCATCAACGTAGATTCTTATTCTGTGTTCTAGTGTGCTACTTGTACTGTGTCTGCATACCGCATCACGTGACAAGGGCTTGCAGACGATAAATGTAACCGTTTCAGAGAGAAAAGCGACCAATGTGACGATCTGGCGTTATGTCGATTCGATAGTAAATGACGGAAACGGGAGATTTTCTTAGGTTTTTACTACATATTAACACTTTACATAATTTCTCGTGTTACCTGGCTGCCAGTCCTCGGTTCATGCAAAATCTTAAGGTCCTCGGTCTGGTCCAAGGCACCAAACCGCCCAATAATTCATTAATCGATAAATAAAACTTGAAATGTAGCTCTTCTTACTGGCCGATTGCATCAACGTAGATTCTTATTCTGTGTTCTAGTGTGCTGCTTGTACTGTGTCTGCATACCGCATCACGCAACAAGGGCTTGCAGACGATAAATGTAACCGTTTCAGAGTGAAAAGCGACCACTGTGACGATCTGGCGTTATGTCGATTCGATAGTAAATGACGGAAACGGGAGATTTTCTTGGGTATTTACTACATATTAACACTTTACACAATTTCTCGTGTTACCTGGCTGCCAGTCCTCGGTTCATGCAAAATCTTAATGTCCTCGGTCTGGTCCAAGGCACCAAACCGCCCAATAATTCATTAATCGATAACTAAAACTTGAAATGTAGCTCTTCTTCCTGGCCGAATGCATCAACGTAGATTCTTATTCTGTGTTCTAGTTTGCTGCTTGTACTGTGTCTGCATACCGCATCACGCGACAAGGGCTTGCAGACGATAAATGTAACCGTTTCAGAGAGAAAAGCGACCACTGTGACGATCTGGCGTTATGTCGATTCGATAGTAAATGACGGAAACGGGAGATTTTCTTAGGTTTTTACTACATATTAACACTTTACACAATTTCTCGTGTTACCTGGCTGCCAGTCCTCTGTTCATGCAATATCTTAAGGTCCTCGGTCTGGTCCAAGGCACCAAACCGCCCAATAATTCATTAATCGATAACTAAAACTTGAAATGTAGCTCTTCTTACTGGCCGATTGCATCAACGTAGATTCTTATTCTGTGTTCTGGTGTGCTGCTTGTACTGTGTCTGCATACCGCATCACGCGACAAGGTTCAAAATGGTTCAAATGGCTCTGAGCACTATGGGACTCAACATCTTAGGTCATCAGTCCCCTAGAACTTAGAACTACTTAAACCTAACTAACCTAAGGACATCACACACACCCATGCCCGAGGCAGGATTCGAACCTGCGACCGTAGCAGTTCCGCGGTTCCGGACTGCAGCGCCAGAACCGCTAGACCACCGCGGCCGGCACGCGACAAGGGCTTGCAGACGATAAATGTAACCGTTTCAGAGAGAAAAGCAACCATTTTGACTATCTGGAGTTATGTCGATTCGATAGTAAATAACGGAAACAGGAGATTATCTTATATTTTTACTATATATTAACACTTTCCACATTTTCTCGTATTACGTGGCTGCCAGTCCTCGGTTCATGCAAACTCTTAAGGTCCTCGGTCATGTCAAAGGGATTAAACCGGCCAATAATTCAATTTTCGGTAACTAAAATTTGAAGTGTAGCTCTTTTTTTTGGCCGATTGCATCAACGTAGATTCTCATTCTGTGTTCTAGTGTGCTGCTTGTACTGTGTCTGCATACCGCATCACGCGACAAGGGCTTGCAGACGATAAATGTAACCGTTTCAGAGAGAAAAGCGACCAATGTGACGATCTGGCGTTATGTCGATTCGATAGTAAATGACGGAAACGGGAGATTTTCTTAGGTTTTTACTACATATTAACACTTTACACAATTTCTCGTGTTACCTGGCTACCAGTCCTCGGTTCATGCAAAATCTTAAGGTCCTCGGTCTGGTCCAAGGCACCAAACCGCCCAATAATTCATTAATCGATAACTAAAACTTGAAATGTAGCTCTTCTTCCTGGCCGATTGCATCAACGTAGATTCTTATTCTGTGTTCTAGTGTGCTGCTTGTACTGTGTCTGCATACCGCATCACGCGACAAGGGCTTGCAGACGATAAATGTAACCGTTTCAGAGAGAAAAGCGACCACTGTGACGATCTGGCGTTATGTCGATTCGATAGTAAATGACGGAAACGGGAGATTTTCTTAGGTTTTTACTACATATTAACACTTTACACAATTTCTCGTGTTACCTGGCTGCCAGTCCTCGGTTCATGCAAAATCTTAAGGTCCTCGGTCTGGTCCAAGGCACCAAACCGCCCAATAATTCATTAATCGATAACTAAAACTTGAAATGTAGCTCTTCTTACTGGCCGATTGCATCAACGTAGATTCTTATTCTGTGTTCTAGTGTGCTGCTTGTACTGTGTCTGCATACCGCATCACGCGACAAGGGCTTGCAGACGATAAATGTAACCGTTTCAGAGACAAAAGCGACCAATGTGACGATCTGGCGTTATGTCGATTCGATAGTAAATGACGGAAACGGGAGATTTTCTTAGGTTTTTACTACATATTAACACTTTACACAATTTCTCGTGTTACCTGGCTGCCAGTCCTCGGTTCATGCAAAATCTTAAGGTCCTCGGTCTGGTCCAAGGCACCAAACCGCCCAATAATTCATTAATCGATAACTAAAACTTGAAATGTAGCTCTTCTTACTGGCCGATTGCATCCACGTAGATTCTTATTCTGTGTTCTAGTGTGCTGCTTGTACTGTGTCTGCATACCGCATCACGCGACAAGGGCTTGCAGACGATAAATGTAACCGTTTCAGAAAGAAAAGCAACCATTTTGACTATCTGGAGTTATGTCGATTCGATAGTAAATAACGGAAACAGGAGATTATCTTATATTTTTTCTATATATTAACACTTTCCACATTTTCTCGTGTTACGTGGCTGCCAGTCCTCGGTTCATGCAAAATCTTAAGGTCCTCGGTCATGTCAAAGGCATTAAACCGGCCAATAATTCAATTTTCGATAACTAAAATTTGAAGTGTAGCTCTTCTTTTTGGCCGATTGCATCAACGTAGATTCTTATTCTGTGTTCTAGTGTGCTGCTTGTACTGTGTCTGCATACCGCATCACGCGACAAGGGCTTGCAGACGATAATGTAACCGTTTCAGAGAGAAAAGCGACCAATGTGACGATCTGGCGTTATGTCGATTCGATAGTAAATGACGGAAACGGGAGATTTTCTTCGGTTTTTACTACATATTAACACTTTACACAATTTCTCGTGTTACCTGGCTGCCAGTCCTCGGTTCATGCAAAATCTTAAGGTCCTCGGTCTGGTCCAAGGCACCAAACCGCCCAATAATTCATTAATCGATAACTAAAACTTGAAATGTAGCTCGTCTTGCTGGCCGATTGCATCAACGTAGATTCTTATTCTATGTTCTAGTGTGCTGCTTGTACTGTGTCTGCATACCGCATCACGCGACAAGGGCTTGCAGACGATAAATGTAACCGTTTCAGAGAGAAAAGCGACCACTGTGACGATCTGGCGTTATGTCGATTCGATAGTAAATGACGGAAACGGGAGATTTTCTTAGGTTTTTACTACTTATTAACACTTTACACAATTTCTCGAGTTACCTGGCTGCCAGTCCTCGGTTCATGCAAAATCTTAAGGTCCTCGGTCTGGTCCAAGGCACCAAACCGCCCGATAATTCATTAATCGATAACTAAAACTTGAAATGTAGCTCTTCTTACTGGCCGATTGCATCAACGTAGATTCTTATTCTGTGTTCTAGTGTGCTGCTTGTACTGTGTCTGCATACCGCATCACGCGACAAGGGCTTGCAGACGATAAATGTAACCGTTTCAGAGAGAAAAGCGACCACTGTGACGATCTGGCGTTATGTCGATTCGATAGTAAATGACGGAAACGGGAGATTTTCTTAGGTTTTTACTACATATTAACACTTTACACAATTTCTCGTGTTACCTGGCTGCCAGTCCTCGGTTCATGCAAAATCTTAAGGTCCTCGGTCTGGTCCAAGGCACCAAACCGGCCAATAATTCATTAATCGATAACTAAAGCTTGAAATGTAGCTCTTCTTACTGGCCGATTGCATCAACGTAGATTCTTATTCTGTGTTCTAGTGTGCTGCTTGTACTGTGTCTGCATACCGCATCACGCGACAAGGGCTTGCAGACGATAAATGTAACCGTTTCAGAGAGAAAAGCGACCAATGTGACGATCTGGCGTTATATCGATTCGATAGTAAATGAGGGAAACGGGAGATTTTCTAGGTTTTTACTACATATTAAAACTTTACACAATTTCTCGTGTTACCTGGCTGCCAGTCCTCGGTTCATGCAAAATCTTAAGGTCCTCGGTCTGGTCCAAGGCACCAAACCGCCCAATAATTCATTAATCGATAACTAAAACTTGAACTGCAGCTCTTCTTACTGGGCGATTGCATAAACTTAGATGCTTCTTCAGTGTTGTACTATGCCCCTTGTAGTTACTCTGCATACCGCATCACGCGACAAGGGCTTGCAGACGATAAATGTAACCGTTTCAGAGAGAAAAGCGACCACTGTGACGATCTGGCGTTATGTCGATCGATAGTAAATGACGGAAACGGGAGATTTTCTTAGGTTTTTACTACATATTAACACTTTACACAATTTCTCGTGTTACGTGGCTGCCAGTCGTCGGTTCATGCAAAATCTTAAGGTCCTCGGTCTGGTACAAGGCACCAAACCGGTACCAATAATTCATTAATCGATAACTAAAACTTGAACTGCAGCTCTTCTTACTGGGCGATTGCATAAACTTAGATGCTTCTTCAGTGTTCTACTATGCCTCTTGTAGTGACTCTGCATACCGCATCACGCGACAAGGGCTTGCAGACGATAAATGTAACCGTTTCAGAGAGAAAAGCGACCACTGTGACGATCTGGCGTTATGTCGATTCGATAGTAAATGACAGAAACGGGAGATTTTCTTAGGTTTTTACTACATATTAACACTTTACACAATTTCTCGTGTTACCTGGCTGCCAGTCCTCGGTTCATGCAAAATCTTAAGGTCCTCGGTCTGGTCCAAGGCACCAAACCGCCCAATAATTCATTAATCGATAACTAAAACTTGAAATGTAGCTCTTCTTCCTGGCCGATTGCATCAACGTAGATTCTTATTCTGTGTTCTAGTGTGCTGCTTGTACTGTGTCTGCATACCGCATCACGCGACAAGGGCTTGCAGACGTTAAATGTAACCGTTTCAGAGAGAAAAGCGACCAATGTGACGATCTGGCGTTATGTCGATTCGATAGTAAATGACGGAAACGGGAGATTTTCTTAGGTTTTTACTACATATTAACACTTTACACAATTTCTCGTGTTACCTGGCTGCCAGTCCTCGGTTCATGCAAAATCTTAAGGTCCTCGGTCTGGTCCAAGGCACCAAAACGCCCAATAATTCATAATCGATAACTAAAACTTGAAATGTAGCTCTTCTTTCTGGCCGATTGCATCAACGTAGATTCTTATTCTGTGTTCTAGTGCGCTGCTTGTACTGTGTCTGCATACCGCATCACGCGACAAGGGCTTGCAGACGATAAATGTAACCGTTTCAGAGAGAAAAGCGACCACTGTGACGATCTGGCGTTATGTCGATTCGATAGTAAATGACAGAAACGGGAGATTTTCTTAGGTTTTTACTACATATTAACACTTTACACAATTTCTCGTGTTACCTGGCTGCCAGTCCTCGGTTCATGAAAAATCTTAAGGTCCTCGGTCTGGTCCAAGGCACCAAACCGCCCAATAATTCATTAATCGATAACTAAAACTTGAAATGTAGCTCTTCTTCCTGGCCGATTGCATCAACGTAGATTCTTATTCTGTGTTCTAGTGTGCTACTTGTACTGTGTCTGCATACCGCATCACGTGACAAGGGCTTGCAGACGATAAATGTAACCGTTTCAGAGAGAAAAGCGACCAATGTGACGATCTGGCGTTATGTCGATTCGATAGTAAATGACGGAAACGGGAGATTTTCTTGGGTTTTTACTACATATTAACACTTTACACATTTTCTCGTGTTACGTGGCTGCCAGTCCTCGGTTCATGCAAAATCTTAAGGTCCTCGGTCATGTCAAAGGCATTAAACCGGCTAATAATTCAATTTTCGATAACTAAAATTTGAAGTGTAGCTCTTCTTTTTGGCCGATTGCATCAACGTAGATTCTTATTCTGTGTTCTAGTGTGCTGCTTGTACTGTGTCTGCATACCGCATCACGCGACAAGGGCTTGCAGACGATAAATGTAACCGTTTCAGAGAGAAAAGCGACCAATGTGACGATCTGGCGTTATGTCGATTCGATAGTAAATGACGGAAACGGGCGATTTTCTTAGGTTTTTACTACATATTAACACTTTACACAATTTCTCGTGTTACCTGGCTGCCAGTCCTCGGTTCATGCAAAATCTTAAGGTCCTCGGTCTGGTCCAAGGCACCAAACCGCCCAATAATTCATTAATCGATAACTAAAACTTGAAATGTAGCTCTTCTTACTGGCCAATTGCATCAACGTAGATTCCTATTCTGTGTTCTAGTGTGCTGCTTGTACTGTGTCTGCATACCGCATCACTCGACAAGGGCTTGCAGACGATAAATGTAACCGTTTCAGAGAGAAAAGCGACCACTGTGACGATCTGGCGTTATGTCGATTCGATAGTAAATGACGGAAACGGGAGATTTTCTTAGGTTTTTACTACATATTAACACTTTACACAATTTCTCGTGTTACCTGGCTGCCAGTCCTCGGTTCATGCAAAATCTTAAGGTCCTCGGTCTGGTCCAAGGCACCAAACCGCCCAATAATTCATTAATCGATAACTAAAACTTGAAATGTAGCTCTTCTTCCTGGCCGATTGCATCAACGTAGATTCTTATTCTGTGTTCTAGTGTGCTGCTTGTACTGTGTCTGCATACCGCATCACGCGACAAGGGCTTGCAGACGATAAATGTAACCGTTTCAGAGAGAAAAGCGACCACTGTGACGATCTGGCGTTATGTCGATTCGATAGTAAATGACGGATACGGGAGATTTTCTTAGGTTTTTACTACATATTAACACTTTACACAATTTCTCGTGTTACCTGGCTGCCAGTCCTCGGTTCATGCAAAATCTTAAGGTCCTCGGTCTGGTCCAAGGCACCAAACCGCCCAATAATTCATTAATCGATAATTAAAACTTGAAATGTAGCTCTTCTTACTGGCCGATTGCATCAACGTAGATTCTTATTCTGTGTTCTAGTGTGCTGCTTGTACTGTGTCTGCATACCGCATCACGCGACAAGTGCTTGCAGACGATAAATGTAACCGTTTCAGAGAGAAAAGCGACCACTGTGACGATCTGGCCTTATGTCGATTCGATAGTAAATGACGGAAACGGGAGATTTTCTTGGGTTTTTACTACATATTAACACTTTACACAATTTCTCGTGTTACCTGGCTGCCACTCCTCGGTTCATGCAAAATCTTAAGGTCCTCGGTCTGGTCCAAGGCACCAAACCGCCCAATAATTCATTAATCGATAACTGAAACTTGAAATGTAGCTCTTCCTACTGGCCCATTGCATCAACGTAGATTCTTATTCTGTGTTCTAGTGTGCTGCTTGTACTGTGTCTGCATACCGCATCACGCGACAAGGGCTTGCAGACGTTAAATGTAACCGTTTCAGAGAGAAAAGCGACCAATGTGACGATCTGGCGTTATGTCGATTCGATAGTAAATGACGGAAACGGGAGATTTTCTTAGGTTTTTACTACATATTAACACTTTACACAATTTCTCGTGTTACCTGGCTGCCAGTCCTCGGTTCATGCAAAATGTTAAGGTCCTCGGTCTGGTCCAAGGCACCAAACCGCCCAATAATTCATAATCGATAACTAAAACTTGAAATGTAGCTCTTCTTACTGGCCGATTGCATCAACGTAGATTCTTATTCTGTGTTCTAGTGCGCTGCTTGTACTGTGTCTGCATACCGCATCACGCGACAAGGGCTTGCAGACGATAAATGTAACCGTTTCAGAGAGAAAAGCGACCACTGTGACGATCTGGCGTTATGTCGATTCGATAGTAAATGACGGAAACGGGAGATTTTCTTAGGTTTTTACTACATATTAACACTTTACACAATTTCTCGTGTTACCTGGCTGCCAGTCCTCGGTTCATGCAAAATCTTAAGGTCCTCGGTCTGGTCCAAGGCACCAAACCGCCCAATAATTCATTAATCGATAACTAAAACTTGAAATGTAGCTCTTCTTCCTGGCTGATTGCATCAACGTAGATTCTTATTCTGTGTTCTAGTGTGCTGCTTGTACTGTGTCTGCATACCGCATCACGCGACAAGGGCTTGCAGACGATAAATGTAACCGTTTCAGAGAGAAAAGCAACCATTTTGACTATCTGGAGTTATGTCGATTCGATAGTAAATGACGGAAACGGGAGATTTTCTTGGGTTTTTACTACATATTAACACTTTACACATTTTCTCGTGTTACGTGGCTGCCAGTCCTCGGTTCATGCAAACTCTTAAGGTCCTCGGTCATGTCAAAGGCATTAAACCGGCCAATAATTCAATTTTCGATAACTAAAATTTGAAGTGTAGCTCTTCTTTTTGGCCGATTGCATCAACGTAGATTCTTATTCTGTGTTCTAGTGTGCTGCTTGTACTGTGTCTGCATACCGCATCACGCGACAAGGGCTTGCAGACGATAATGTAACCGTTTCAGAGAGAAAAGCGACCAATGTGACGATCTGGCGTTATGTCGATTCGGTAGTAAATGACGGAAACGGGAGATTTTCTTAGGTTTTTACTACATATTAACACTTTACACAATTTCTCGTGTTACCTGGCTGCCAGTCCTCGGTTCATGCAAAATCTTAAGGTCCTCGGTCTGGTCCAAGGCACCAAACCGCCCAATAATTCATTAATCGATAACTAAAACTTGAAATGTAGCTCGTCTTCCTGGCCGATTGCATCAACGTAGATTCTTATTCTGTGTTCTAGTGTGCTGCTTGTTCTGTGTCTGCATACCGCATCACGCGACAAGGGCTTGCAGACGATAAATGTAACCGTTTCAGAGAGAAAAGCGACCACTGTGACGATCTGGCGTTATGTCGATTCGATAGTAAATGACGGAAACGGGAGATTTTCTTAGGTTTTTACTACTTATTAACACTTTACACAATTTCTCGAGTTACCTGGCTGCCAGTCCTCGGTTCATGCAAAATCTTAAGGTCCTCGGTCTGGTCCAAGGCACCAAACCGCCCGATAATTCATTAATCGATAACTAAAACTTGAAATGTAGCTCTTCTTACTGGCCGATTGCATCAACGTAGATTCTTATTCTGTGTTCTAGTGTGCTGCTTGTACTGTGTCTGCATACCGCATCACGCGACAAGGGCTTGCAGACGATAAATGTAACCGTTTCAGAGAGAAAAGCGACCACTGTGACGATCTGGCGTTATGTCGATTCGATAGTAAATGAAGGAAACGGGAGATTTTCTTAGGTTTTTACTACATATTAACACTTTACACAATTTCTCGTGTTACCTGGCTGCCAGTCCTCGGTTCATGCAAAATCTTAAGGTCCTCGGTCTGGTCCAAGGCACCAAACCGGCCAATAATTCATTAATCGATAACTAAAGCTTGAAATGTAGCTCTTCTTACTGGCCGATTGCATCAACGTAGATTCTTATTCTGTGTTCTAGTGTGCTGCTTGTACTGTGTCTGCATACCGCATCACGCGACAAGGGCTTGCAGACGATAAATGTAACCGTTTCAGAGAGAAAAGCGACCAATGTGACGATCTGGCGTTATGTCGATTCGATAGTAAATGAGGGAAACGGGAGATTTTCTAGGTTTTTACTACATATTAAAACTTTACACAATTTCTCGTGTTACCTGGCTGCCAGTCCTCGGTTCATGCAAAATCTTAAGGTCCTCGGTCTGGTCCAAGGCACCAAACCGCCCAATAATTCATTAATCGATAACTAAAACTTGAACTGCAGCTCTTCTTACTGGGCGATTGCATAAACTTAGATGCTTCTTCAGTGTTGTACTATGCCTCTTGTAGTTACTCTGCATACCGCATCACGCGACAAGGGCTTGCAGACGATAAATGTAACCGTTTCAGAGAGAAAAGCGACCACTGTGACGATCTGGCGTTATGTCGATTCGATAGTAAATGACGGAAACGGGAGATTTTCTTAGGTTTTTACTACATATTAACACTTTACACAATTTCTCGTGTTACGTGGCTGCCAGTCGTCGGTTCATGCAAAATCTTAAGGTCCTCGGTCTGGTACAAGGCACCAAACCGGTACCAATAATTCATTAATCGATAACTAAAACTTGAACTGCAGCTCTTCTTACTGGGCGATTGCATAAACTTAGATGCTTCTTCAGTGTTCTACTATGCCTCTTGTAGTGACTCTGCATACCGCATCACGCGATAAGGGCTTGCAGACGATAAATGTAACCGTTTCAGAGAGAAAAGCGACCACTGTGACGATCTGGCGTTATGTCGATTCGATAGTAAATGACGGAAACGGGAGATTTTCTTAGGTTTTTACTACATATTAACACTTTACACAATTTCTCGTGTTACCTGGCTGCCAGTCCTCGGTTCATGCAAAATCTTAAGGTCCTCGGTCTGGTCCAAGGCACCAAACCGCCCAATAATTCATTAATCGATAACTAAAACTTGAAATGTAGCTCTTCTTCCTGGCCGATTGCATCAACGTAGTTTCTTATTCTGTGTTCTAGTGTGCTGCTTGTACTGTGTCTGCATACCGCATCACGCGACAAGGGCTTGCAGACGATAAATGTAACCGTTTCAGAGAGAAAAGCGACCAATGTGACGATCTGGCGTTATGTCGATTCGATAGTAAATGACGGAAACGGGAGATTTTCTTAGGTTGTTACTACATATTAACACTTTCCACATTTCCTCGTGTTACGTGGCTGCCAGTCGTCGGTTCATGCAAAATCTTAAGGTCCTCGGTCATGTCAAAGGTATTAAACCGGCCAATAATTCAATTTTCGATAACTAAAATTTGAAGTGTAGCTCTCCTTTTTGGTCGATTGCATCAACGTAGATTCTTATTCTGTGTTCTAGTGTGCTGCTTGTACTGTGTCTGCATACCGCATCACGCGACAAGGGCTTGCAGACGATAAATGTAACCGTTTCAGAGAGAAAAGCGACCACTGCGACGATCTGGCGTTATGTCGATTCGATAGTAAATGACGGAAACGGGAGATTTTCTTAGGTTTTTACTACATATTAACACTTTACACAATTTCTCGTGTTACCTGGCTGCCAGTCCTCGGTTCATGCAAAATCTTAAGGTCCTCGGTCTGGTCCAAGGCACCAAACCGCCCTATAATTCATTAATCGATAACTAAAACTTGAAATGTAGCTCTTCTTATTTGCCGATTGCATCAACGTAGATTCTTATTCTGTGTTCTAGTGTGCTGCTTGTACTGTGTCTGCATACCGCATCACGCGACAAGGGCTTGCAGACGATAAATGTAACCGTTTCAGAGAGAAAAGCGACCACTGTGACGCTCTGGCGTTATGTCGATTCGATAGTAAATGACGGAAACGGGAGATTTTCTTAGGTTTTTACTACATATTAACACTTTACACAATTTCTCGTGTTACCTGGCTGCCAGTCCTCGGTTCATGCAAAATCTTAAGGTCCTCGGTCTGGTCCAAGGCACCAAACCGCCCAATAATTCATTAATCGATAACTAAAACTTGAAATGTAGCTCTTCTTACTGGGCGATTGCATAAACTTAGATGCTTCTTCAGTGTTCTACTATGCCGCTTGTAGTGACTCTGCATACCGCATCACGCGACAAGGGCTTGCAGACGATAAATGTAACCGTTTCAGCGAGAAAAGCGACCACTGTGACGATCTGGCGTTATGTCGATTCGATAGTAAATGACGGAAACGGGAGATTTTCTTAGGTTTTTACTACATATTAATACTTTACACAATTTCTCGTGTTACCTGGCTGCCAGTCCTCGGTTCATGCAAAATCTTAAGGTCCTCGGTCTGGTCCAAGCCACCAAACCGCCAAATAATTCATTAATCGATAACTAAAACTTGAAATGTAGCTCTTCTTACTGGCCGATTGCATCAACGTAGATTCTTATTCTGTGTTCTAGTGTGCTGCTTGTACTGTGTCTGCATACCGCATCACGCGACAAGGGCTTGCAGACGATAAATGTAACCGTTTCAGAGAGAAAAGCGACCAATGTGACGATCTGGAGTTATGTCGATTCGATAGTAAATGACGGAAACGGGAGATTTTCTTAGGTTTTTACTACATATTAACACTTTACACAATTTCTCGTGTTACCTGGCTGCCAGTCCTCGGTTCATGCAAAATCTTAAGGTCCTCGGTCTGGTCCAAGGCAACAAACCGCCCAATAATTCATTAATCGATAACTAAAACTTGAAATGTAGCTCTTCTTACTGGCCGATTGCATCAACGTAGATTCTTATTCTGTGTTCTAGTGTGCTGCTTGTACTGTGTCTGCATACCGCATCACGCGACAAGGGCTTGCAGACGATAAATGTAACCGTTTCAGAGAGAAAAGCGACCAATGTGACGATCTGGCGTTATGTCGATTCGATAGTAAATGACGGAAACGGGAGATTTTCTTAGGTTTTTACTACATATTAACACTTTACACAATTTCTCGTGTTACCTGGCTGCCAGTCCTCGGTTCATGCAAAATCTTAAGGTCCTCGGTCTGGTCCAAGGCACCAAACCGCCCAATAATTCATTAATCGATAACTAAAACTTGAAATGTAGCTCTTCTTACTGGCCGATTGCATCAACGTAGATTCTTATTCTGTGTTCTAGTGTGCTGCTTGTACTGTGTCTGCATACCGCATCACGCGACAAGGGCTTGCAGACGATAAATGTAACCGTTTCAGAGAGAAAAGCGACCAATGTGACGATCTGGCGTTATGTCGATTCGATAGTAAATGACGGAAACGGGAGATTTTCTTAGGTTTTTACTACATATTAACACTTTACACAATTTCTCGTGTTACCTGGCTGCCAGTCCTCGGTTCATGCAAAATCTTAAGGTCCTCGGTCTGGTCCAAGGCACCAAACCGCCCAATAATTCATTAATCGATAACTAAAACTTGAAATGTAGCTCTTCTTACTGGCCGATTGCATCAACGTAGATTCTTATTCTGTGTTCTAGTGTGCTGCTTGTACTGTGTCTGCATACCGCATCACGCGACAAGGGCTTGCAGACGAGAAATGTAACCGTTTCAGAGAGAAAAGCAACCATTTTGACTATCTGGAGTTATGTCGATTCGATAGTAAATAACGGAAACAGGAGATTATCTTATATTTTTACTATATATTAACACTTTCCACATTTTCTCGTGTTACGTGGCTGCCAGTCCTCGGTTCATGCAAAATCTTAAGGTCCTCGGGCATGTCAAAGGCATTAAACCGGCCAATAATTCAATTTTCGATAACTAAAATTTGAAGTGTAGCTCTTCTTTTTGGCCGATTGCATCAACGTAGATTCTTATTCTGTGTTCTAGTGTGCTGCTTGTACTGTGTCTGCATACCGCATCACGCGACAAGGGCTTGCAGACGATAAATGTAACCGTTTCAGAGAGAAAAGCGACCAATGTGACGATCTGGCGTTATGTCGATTCGATAGTAAATGACGGAAACGGGAGATTTTCTTAGGTTTTTACTACATATTAACACTTTACACAATTTCTCGTGTTACCTGGCTGCCAGTCCTCGGTTCATGCAAAATCTTAAGGTCCTCGGTCTGGTCCAAGGCACCAAACCGCCCAATAATTCATTAATCGATAACTAAAACTTGAAATGTAGCTCTTCTTCCTGGCCGATTGCATCAACGTAGATTCTTATTCTGTGTTCTAGTGTGCTGCTTGTACTGTGTCTGCATACCGCATCACGCGACAAGGGCTTGCAGACGATAAATGTAACCGTTTCAGAGAGAAAAGCGACCACTGTGACGATCTGGCGTTATGTCGATTCGATAGTAAATGACGGAAACGGGAGATTTTCTTAGGTTTTTACTACATATTAACACTTTA
The DNA here is from genome assembly GCF_023864275.1 of Schistocerca cancellata. NCBI lineage: Eukaryota > Metazoa > Arthropoda > Insecta > Orthoptera > Acrididae > Schistocerca > Schistocerca cancellata. Next base: position 6,144,162 of record NW_026047150.1, read on the forward strand.
CACAATTTCTCGTGTTACCTGGCTGCCAGTCCTCGGTTCATGCAAAATCTTAAGGTCCTCGGTCTGGTCCAAGGCACCAAACCGCCCAATAATTCATTAATCGATAACTAAAACTTGAACTGCAGCTCTTCTTACTGGGCGAATGCATAAACTTAGATGCTTCTTCAGTGTTCTACTATGCCTCTTGTAGTTACTCTGCATACCGCATCACGCGACAAGGGCTTGCAAACGATAAATGTAACCGTTTCAGAGAGAAAAGCGACCACTGTGACGATCTGGCGTTATGTCGATTCGATAGTAAATGACGGAAACGGGAGATTTTCTTAGGTTTTTACTACATATTAACACTTTACACAATTTCTCGTGTTACCTGGCTGCCAGTCCTCGGTTCATGCAAAATCTTAAGGTCCTCGGTCTGGTCCAAGGCACCAAACCGCCCTATAATTCATTAATCGATAACTAAAACTTGAAATGTAGCTCTTCTTATTTGCCGATTGCATCAACGTAGATTCTTATTCTGTGTTCTAGTGTGCTGCTTGTACTGTGTCTGCATACCGCATCACGCGACAAGGGCTTGCAGACGATAAATGTAACCGTTTCAGAGAGAAAAGCGACCACTGTGACGCTCTGGCGTTATGTCGATTCGATAGTAAATGACGGAAACGGGAGATTTTCTTAGGTTTTTACTACATATTAACACTTTACACAATTTCTCGTGTTACCTGGCTGCCAGTCCTCGGTTCATGCAAAATCTTAAGGTCCTCGGTCTGGTCCAAGGCACCAAACCGCCCAATAATTCATTAATCGATAACTAAAACTTGAAATGTAGCTCTTCTTACTGGGCGATTGCATAAACTTAGATGCTTCTTCAGTGTTATACTATGCCGCTTGTAGTGACTCTGCATACCGCATCACGCGACAAGGGCTTGCAGACGATAAATGTAACCGTTTCAGAGAGAAAAGCGACCATTGTGACGATCTGGCGTTATGTCGATTCGATAGTAAATGACGGAAACGGGAGATTTTCTTAGGTTTTTACTACATATTAACACTTTACACAATTTCTCGTGTTACCTGGCTGCCAGTCCTCGGTTCATGCAAAATCTTAAGGTCCTCGGTCTGGTCCAAGCCACCAAACCGCCAAATAATTCATTAATCGATAACTAAAACTTGAAATGTAGCTCTTCTTACTGGCCGATTGCATCAACGTAGATTCTTATTCTGTGTTCTAGTGTGCTGCTTGTACTGTGTCTGCATACCGCATCACGCGACAAGGGCTTGCAGACGATAAATGTAACCGTTTCGGAGAGAAAAGCGACCAATGTGACGATCTGGCGTTATGTCGATTCGATAGTAAATGACGGAAACGGGAGATTTTCTTAGGTTTTTACTACATATTAACACTTTACACAATTTCTCGTGTTACCTGGCTGCCAGTCCTCGGTTCATGCAAAATCTTAAGGTCCTCGGTCTGGTCCAAGGCAACAAACCGCCCAATAATTCATTAATCGATAACTAAAACTTGAAATGTAGCTCTTCTTACTGGCCGATTGCATCAACGTAGATTCTTATTCTGTGTTCTAGTGTGCTGCTTGTACTGTGTCTGCATACCGCATCACGCGACAAGGGCTTGCAGACGATAAATGTAACCGTTTCAGAGAGAAAAGCGACCAATGTGACGATCTGGCGTTATGTCGATTCGATAGTAAATGACGGAAACGGGAGATTTTCTTAGGTTTTTACTACATATTAACACTTTACACAATTTCTCGTGTTACCTGGCTGCCAGTCCTCGGTTCATGCAAAATCTTAAGGTCCTCGGTCTGGTCCAAGGCACCAAACCGCCCAATAATTCATTAATCGATAACTAAAACTTGAAATGTAGCTCTTCTTACTGGCCGATTGCATCAACGTAGATTCTTATTCTGTGTTCTAGTGTGCTGCTTGTACTGTGTCTGCATACCGCATCACGCGACAAGGGCTTGCAGACGATAAATGTAACCGTTTCAGAGAGAAAAGCGACCAATGTGACGATCTGGCGTTATGTCGATTCGATAGTAAATGACGGAAACGGGAGATTTTCTTAGGTTTTTACTACATATTAACACTTTACACAATTTCTCGTGTTACCTGGCTGCCAGTCCTCGGTTCATGCAAAATCTTAAGGTCCTCGGTCTGGTCCAAGGCACCAAACCGCCCAATAATTCATTAATCGATAACTAAAACTTGAAATGTAGCTCTTCTTACTGGCCGATTGCATCAACGTAGATTCTTATTCTGTGTTCTAGTGTGCTGCTTGTACTGTGTCTGCATACCGCATCACGCGACAAGGGCTTGCAGACGATAAATGTAACCGTTTCAGAGAGAAAAGCAACCATTTTGACTATCTGGAGTTATGTCGATTCGATAGTAAATAACGGAAACAGGAGATAATCTTATATTTTTACTATATATTAACACTTTCCACATTTTCTCGTGTTACGTGGCTGCCAGTCCTCGGTTCATGCAAAATCTTAAGGTCCTCGGGCATGTCAAAGGCATTAAACCGGCCAATAATTCAATTTTCGATAACTAAAATTTGAAGTGTAGCTCTTCTTTTTGGCCGATTGCATCAACGTAGATTCTTATTCTGTGTTCTAGTGTGCTGCTTGTACTGTGTCTGCATACCGCATCACGCGACAAGGGCTTGCAGACGATAAATGTAACCGTTTCAGAGAGAAAAGCGACCAATGTGACGATCTGGCGTTATGTCGATTCGATAGTAAATGACGGAAACGGGAGATTTTCTTAGGTTTTTACTACATATTAACACTTTACACAATTTCTCGGCGTACCTGGCTGCCAGTCCTCGGTTCATGCAAAATCTTAAGGTCCTCGGTCTGGTCCAAGGCACCAAACCGCCCAATAATTCATTAATCGATAACTAAAACTTGAAATGTAGCTCTTCTTCCTGGCCGATTGCATCAACGTAGATTCTTATTCTGTGTTCTAGTGTGCTGCTTGTACTGTGTCTGCATACCGCATCACGCGACAATGGCTTGCAGACGATAAATGTAACCGTTTCAGAGAGAAAAGCGACCACTGTGACGATCTGGCGTTATGTCGATTCGATAGTAAATGACGGAAACGGGAGATTTTCTTAGGTTTTTACTACATATTAACACTTTACACAATTTCTCGTGTTACCTGGCTGCCAGTCCTCGGTTCATGCAAAATCTTAAGGTCCTCGGTCTGGTCCAAGGCACCAAACCGCCCAATAATTCATTAATCGATAACTAAAACTTGAACTGCAGCTCTTCTTACTGGGCGAATGCATAAACTTAGATGCTTCTTCAGTGTTCTACTATGCCTCTTGTAGTTACTCTGCATACCGCATCACGCGACAAGGGCTTGCAAACGATAAATGTAACCGTTTCAGAGAGAAAAGCGACCACTGTGACGATCTGGCGTTATGTCGATTCGATAGTAAATGACGGAAACGGGAGATTTTCTTAGGTTTTTACTACATATTAACACTTTACACAATTTCTCGTGTTACCTGGCTGCCAGTCCTCGGTTCATGCAAAATCTTAAGGTCCTCGGTCTGGTCCAAGGCACCAAACCGCCCTATAATTCATTAATCGATAACTAAAACTTGAAATGTAGCTCTTCCTATTTGCCGATTGCATCAACGTAGATTCTTATTCTGTGTTCTAGTGTGCTGCTTGTACTGTGTCTGCATACCGCATCACGCGACAAGGGCTTGCAGACGATAAATGTAACCGTTTCAGAGAGAAAAGCGACCACTGTGACGATCTGGCGTTATGTCGATTCGATTGTAAATGACGGAAACGGGAGATTTTCTTAGGTTTTTACTACATATTAACACTTTACACAATTTCTCGTGTTACCTGGCTGCCAGTCCTCGGTTCATGCAAAATCTTAAGGTCCTCGGTCTGGTCCAAGGCACCAAACCGCCCAATAAATCATTAATCGATAACTAAAACTTGAAATGTAGCTCTTCTTACTGGGCGATTGCATAAACTTAGATGCTTCTTCAGTGTTATACTATGCCGCTTGTAGTGACTCTGCATACCGCATCACGCGACAAGGGCTTGCAGACGATAAATGTAACCGTTTCAGAGAGAAAAGCGACCACTGTGACGATCTGGCGTTATGTCGATTCGATAGTAAATGACGGAAACGGGAGATTTTCTTAGGTTTTTACTACATATTAACACTTTACACAATTTCTCGTGTTACCTGGCTGCCAGTCCTCGGTTCATGCAAAATCTTAAGGTCCTCGGTCTGGTCCAAGCCACCAAACCGCCAAATAATTCATTAATCGATAACTAAAACTTGAAATGTAGCTCTTCTTACTGGCCGATTGCATCAACGTAGATTCTTATTCTGTGTTCTAGTGTGCTGCTTGTACTGTGTCTGCATACCGCATCACGCGACAAGGGCTTGCAGACGATAAATGTAACCGTTTCAGAGAGAAAAGCGACCAATGTGACGATCTGGCGTTATGTCGATTCGATAGTAAATGACGGAAACGGGAGATTTTCTTAGGTTTTTACTACATATTAACACTTTACACAATTTCTCGTGTTACCTGGCTGCCAGTCCTCGGTTCATGCAAAATCTTAAGGTCCTCGGTCTGGTCCAAGGCAACAAACCGCCCAATAATTCATTAATCGATAACTAAAACTTGAAATGTAGCTCTTCTTACTGGCCGATTGCATCAACGTAGATTCTTATTCTGTGTTCTAGTGTGCTGCTTGTACTGTGTCTGCATACCGCATCACGCGACAAGGGCTTGCAGACGATAAATGTAACCGTTTCAGAGAGAAAAGCGACCAATGTGACGATCTGGCGTTATTTCGATTCGATAGTAAATGACGGAAACGGAAGATTTTCTTAGGTTTTTACTACATATTAACACTTTACACAATTTCTCGTGTTACCTGGCTGCCAGTCCTCGGTTCATGCAAAATCTTAAGGTCCTCGGTCTGGTCCAAGGCACCAAACCGCCCAATAATTCATTAATCGATAACTAAAACTTGAAATGTAGCTCTTCTTACTGGCCGATTGCATCAACGTAGATTCTTATTCTGTGTTCTAGTGTGCTGCTTGTACTGTGTCTGCATACCGCATCACGCGACAAGGGCTTGCAGACGATAAATGTAACCGTTTCAGAGAGAAAAGCGACCAATGTGACGATCTGGCGTTATGTCGATTCGATAGTAAATGACGGAAACGGGAGATTTTCTTAGGTTTTTACTACATATTAACACTTTACACAATTTCTCGTGTTACCTGGCTGCCAGTCCTCGGTTCATGCAAAATCTTAAGGTCCTCGGTCTGGTCCAAGGCACCAAACCGCCCAATAATTCATTAATCGATAACTAAAACTTGAAATGTAGCTCTTCTTACTGGCCGATTGCATCAACGTAGATTCTTATTCTGTGTTCTAGTGTGCTGCTTGTACTGTGTCTGCATACCGCATCACGCGACAAGGGCTTGCAGACGATAAATGTAACCGTTTCAGAGAGAAAAGCGACCAATGTGACGATCTGGCGTTATGTCGATTCGATAGTAAATGACGGAAACGGGAGATTTTCTTAGGTTTTTACTACATATTAACACTTTACACAATTTCTCGTGTTACCTGGCTGCCAGTCCTCGGTTCATGCAAAATCTTAAGGTCCTCGGTCTGGTCCAAGGCATCAAACCGCCCTATAATTCATTAATCGATAACTAAAACTTGAAATGTAGCTCTTCTTATTTGCCGATTGCATCAACGTAGATTCTTATTCTGTGTTCTAGTGTGCTGCTTGTACTGTGTCTGCATACCGCATCACGCGACAAGGGCTTGCAGACGATAAATGTAACCGTGTCAGAGAGAAAAGCGACCACTGTGACGATCTGGCGTTATGTCGATTCGATAGTAAATGACGGAAATGGGAGATTTTCTTAGGTTTTTACTACATATTAACACTTTACACAATTTCTCGTGTTACCTGGCTGCCAGTCCTCGGTTCATGCAAAATCTTAAGGTCCTCGGTCTGGTCCAAGGCACCAAACCGCCCAATAATTCATTAATCGATAACTAAAACTTGAAATGTAGCTCTTCTTACTGGGCGATTGCATAAACTTAGATGCTTCTTCAGTGTTATACTATGCCGCTTGTAGTGACTCTGCATACCGCATCACGCGACAAGGGCTTGCAGACGATAAATGTAACCGTTTCAGAGAGAAAAGCGACCACTGTGACGATCTGGCGTTATGTCGATTCGATTGTAAATGACGGAAACGGGAGATTTTCTTAGGTTTTTACTACATATTAACACTTTACACAATTTCTCGTGTTACCTGGCTGCCAGTCCTCGGTTCATGCAAAATCTTAAGGTCCTCGGTCTGGTCCAAGGCACCAAACCGCCCAATAAATCATTAATCGATAACTAAAACTTGAAATGTAGCTCTTCTTACTGGGCGATTGCATAAACTTAGATGCTTCTTCAGTGTTATACTATGCCGCTTGTAGTGACTCTGCATACCGCATCACGCGACAAGGGCTTGCAGACGATAAATGTAACCGTTTCAGAGAGAAAAGCGACCACTGTGACGATCTGGCGTTATGTCGATTCGATAGTAAATGACGGAAACGGGAGATTTTCTTAGGTTTTTACTACATATTAACACTTTACACAATTTCTCGTGTTACCTGGCTGCCAGTCCTCGGTTCATGCAAAATCTTAAGGTCCTCGGTCTGGTCCAAGCCACCAAACCGCCAAATAATTCATTAATCGATAACTAAAACTTGAAATGTAGCTCTTCTTCCTGGCCGATTGCATCAACGTAGATTCTTATTCTGTGTTCTAGTGTGCTGCTTGTACTGTGTCTGCATACCGCATCACGCGACAAGGGCTTGCAGACGATAAATGTAACCGTTTCAGAGAGAAAAGCGACCAATGTGACGATCTGGCGTTATGTCGATTCGATAGTAAATGACGGAAACGGGAGATTTTCTTAGGTTTTTACTACATATTAACACTTTACACAATTTCTCGTGTTACCTGGCTGCCAGTCCTCGGTTCATGCAAAATCTTAAGGTCCTCGGTCTGGTCCAAGGCAACAAACCGCCCAATAATTCATTAATCGATAACTAAAACTTGAAATGTAGCTCTTCTTACTGGCCGATTGCATCAACGTAGATTCTTATTCTGTGTTCTAGTGTGCTGCTTGTACTGTGTCTGCATACCGCATCACGCGACAAGGGCTTGCAGACGATAAATGTAACCGTTTCAGAGAGAAAAGCGACCAATGTGACGATCTGGCGTTATTTCGATTCGATAGTAAATGACGGAAACGGAAGATTTTCTTAGGTTTTTACTACATATTAACACTTTACACAATTTCTCGTGTTACCTGGCTGCCAGTCCTCGGTTCATGCAAAATCTTAAGGTCCTCGGTCTGGTCCAAGGCACCAAACCGCCCAATAATTCATTAATCGATAACTAAAACTTGAAATGTAGCTCTTCTTACTGGCCGATTGCATCAACGTAGATTCTTATTCTGTGTTCTAGTGTGCTGCTTGTACTGTGTCTGCATACCGCATCACGCGACAAGGGCTTGCAGACGATAAATGTAACCGTTTCAGAGAGAAAAGCGACCAATGTGACGATCTGGCGTTATGTCGATTCGATAGTAAATGACGGAAACGGGAGATTTTCTTAGGTTTTTACTACATATTAACACTTTACACAATTTCTCGTGTTACCTGGCTGCCAGTCCTCGGTTCATGCAAAATCTTAAGGTCCTCGGTCTGGTCCAAGGCATCAAACCGCCCTATAATTCATTAATCGATAACTAAAACTTGAAATGTAGCTCTTCTTATTTGCCGATTGCATCAACGTAGATTCTTATTCTGTGTTCTAGTGTGCTGCTTGTACTGTGTCTGCATACCGCATCACGCGACAAGGGCTTGCAGACGATAAATGTAACCGTTTCAGAGAGAAAAGCGACCACTGTGACGATCTGGCGTTATGTCGATTCGATAGTAAATGACGGAAATGGGAGATTTTCTTAGGTTTTTACTACATATTAACACTTTACACAATTTCTCGTGTTACCTGGCTGCCAGTCCTCGGTTCATGCAAAATCTTAAGGTCCTCGGTCTGGTCCAAGGCACCAAACCGCCCAATAATTCATTAATCGATAACTAAAACTTGAAATGTAGCTCTTCTTACTGGGCGATTGCATAAACTTAGATGCTTCTTCAGTGTTATACTATGCCGCTTGTAGTGACTCTGCATACCGCATCACGCGACAAGGGCTTGCAGACGATAAATGTAACCGTTTCAGAGAGATAAGCGACTACTGTGACGATCTGGCGTTATGTCGATTCGATAGTAAATGACGGAAACGGGAGATTTTCTTAGGTTTTTACTACATATTAACACTTTACACAATTTCTCGTGTTACCTGGCTGCCAGTCCTCGGTTCATGCAAAATCTTAAGGTCCTCGGTCTGGTCCAAGGCACCAAACCGCCCTATAATTCATTAATCGATAACTAAAACTTGAAATGTAGCTCTTCTTATTTGCCGATTGCATCAACGTAGATTCTTATTCTGTGTTCTAGTGTGCTGCCTGTACTGTGTCTGCATACCGCATCACGCGACAAGGGCTTGCAGACGATAAATGTAACCGTTTCAGAGAGAAAAGCGACCACTGTGACGATCTGGCGTTATGTCGATTCGATTGTAAATGACGGAAACGGGAGATTTTCTTAGGTTTTTACTACATATTAACACTTTACACAATTTCTCGTGTTACCTGGCTGCCAGTCCTCGGTTCATGCAAAATCTTAAGGTCCTCGGTCTGGTCCAAGGCACCAAACCGCCCAATAAATCATTAATCGATAACTAAAACTTGAAATGTAGCTCTTCTTACTGGGCGATTGCATAAACTTAGATGCTTCTTCAGTGTTATACTATGCCGCTTGTAGTGACTCTGCATACCGCATCACGCGACAAGGGCTTGCAGACGATAAATGTAACCGTTTCAGAGAGAAAAGCGACCACTGTGACGATCTGGCGTTATGTCGATTCGATAGTAAATGACGGAAACGGGAGATTTTCTTAGGTTTTTACTACATATTAACACTTTACACAATTTCTCGTGTTACCTGGCTGCCAGTCCTCGGTTCATGCAAAATCTTAAGGTCCTCGGTCTGGTCCAAGCCACCAAACCGCCAAATAATTCATTAATCGATAACTAAAACTTGAAATGTAGCTCTTCTTACTGGCCGATTGCATCAACGTAGATTCTTATTCTGTGTTCTAGTGTGCTGCTTGTACTGTGTCTGCATACCGCATCACGCGACAAGGGCTTGCAGACGATAAATGTAACCGTTTCAGAGAGAAAAGCGACCAATGTGACGATCTGGCGTTATGTCGATTCGATAGTAAATGACGGAAACGGGAGATTTTCTTAGGTTTTTACTACATATTAACACTTTACACAATTTCTCGTGTTACCTGGCTGCCAGTCCTCGGTTCATGCAAAATCTTAAGGTCCTCGGTCTGGTCCAAGGCAACAAACCGCCCAATAATTCATTAATCGATAACTAAAACTTGAAATGTAGCTCTTCTTACTGGCCGATTGCATCAACGTAGATTCTTATTCTGTGTTCTAGTGTGCTGCTTGTACTGTGTCTGCATACCGCATCACGCGACAAGGGCTTGCAGACGATAAATGTAACCGTTTCAGAGAGAAAAGCGACCAATGTGACGATCTGGCGTTATTTCGATTCGATAGTAAATGACGGAAACGGAAGATTTTCTTAGGTTTTTACTACATATTAACACTTTACACAATTTCTCGTGTTACCTGGCTGCCAGTCCTCGGTTCATGCAAAATCTTAAGGTCCTCGGTCTGGTCCAAGGCACCAAACCGCCCAATAATTCACTAATCGATAACTAAAACTTGAAATGTAGCTCTTCTTACTGGCCGATTGCATCAACGTAGATTCTTATTCTGTGTTCTAGTGTGCTGCTTGTACTGTGTCTGCATACCGCATCACGCGACAAGGGCTTGCAGACGATAAATGTAACCGTTTCAGAGAGAAAAGCGACCAATGTGACGATCTGGCGTTATGTCGATTCGATAGTAAATGACGGAAACGGGAGATTTTCTTAGGTTTTTACTACATATTAACACTTTACACAATTTCTCGTGTTACCTGGCTGCCAGTCCTCGGTTCATGCAAAATCTTAAGGTCCTCGGTCTGGTCCAAGGCATCAAACCGCCCTATAATTCATTAATCGATAACTAAAACTTGAAATGTAGCTCTTCTTATTTGCCGATTGCATCAACGTAGATTCTTATTCTGTGTTCTAGTGTGCTGCTTGTACTGTGTCTGCATACCGCATCACGCGACAAGGGCTTGCAGACGATAAATGTAACCGTTTCAGAGAGAAAAGCGACCACTGTGACGATCTGGCGATATGTCGATTCGATAGTAAATGACGGAAATGGGAGATTTTCTTAGGTTTTTACTACATATTAACACTTTACACAATTTCTCGTGTTACCTGGCTGCCAGTCCTCGGTTCATGCAAAATCTTAAGGTCCTCGGTCTGGTCCAAGGCACCAAACCGCCCAATAATTCATTAATCGATAACTAAAACTTGAAATGTAGCTCTTCTTACTGGGCGATTGCATAAACTTAGATGCTTCTTCAGTGTTATACTATGCCGCTTGTAGTGACTCTGCATACCGCATCACGCGACAAGGGCTTGCAGACGATAAATGTAACCGTTTCAGAGAGATAAGCGACTACTGTGACGATCTGGCGTTATGTCGATTCGATAGTAAATGACGGAAACGGGAGATTTTCTTAGGTTTTTACTACATATTAACACTTTACACAATTTCTCGTGTTACCTGGCTGCCAGTCCTCGGTTCATGCAAAATCTTAAGGTCCTCGGTCTGGTCCAAGCCACCAAACCGCCAAATAATTCATTAATCGATAACTAAAACTTGAAATGTAGCTCTTCTTACTGGCCGATTGCATCAACGTAGATTCTTATTCTGTGTTCTAGTGTGCTGCTTGTACTGTGTCTGCATACCGCATCACGCGACAAGGGCTTGCAGACGATAAATGTAACCGTTTCAGAGAGAAAAGCGACCAATGTGACGATCTGGCGTTATGTCGATTCGATAGTAAATGACGGAAACGGGAGATTTTCTTAGGTTTTTACTACATATTAACACTTTACACAATTTCTCGTGTTACCTGGCTGCCAGTCCTCGGTTCATGCAAAATCTTAAGGTCCTCGGTCTGGTCCAAGGCAACAAACCGCCCAATAATTCATTAATCGATAACTAAAACTTGAAATGTAGCTCTTCTTACTGGCCGATTGCATCAACGTAGATTCTTATTCTGTGTTCTAGTGTGCTGCTTGTACTGTGTCTGCATACCGCATCACGCGACAAGGGCTTGCAGACGATAAATGTAACCGTTTCAGAGAGAAAAGCGACCAATGTGACGATTTGGCGTTATGTCGATTCGATAGTAAATGACGGAAACGGGAGATTTTCTTAGGTTTTTACTACATATTAACACTTTACACAATTTCTCGTGTTACCTGGCTGCCAGTCCTCGGTTCATGCATAATCTTAAGGTCCTCGGTCTGGTCCAAGGCACCAAACCGCCCAATAATTCATTAATCGATAACTAAAACTTGAAATGTAGCTCTTCTTACTGGCCGATTGCATCAACGTAGATTCTTATTCTGTGTTCTAGTGTGCTGCTTGTACTGTGTCTGCATACCGCATCACGCGACAAGGGCTTGCAGACGATAAATGTAACCGTTTCAGAGAGAAAAGCGACCAATGTGACGATCTGGCGTTATGTCGATTCGATAGTAAATGACGGAAACGGGAGATTTTCTTAGGTTTTTACTACATATTAACACTTTACACAATTTCTCGTGTTACCTGGCTGCCAGTCCTCGGTTCATGCAAAATCTTAAGGTCCTCGGTCTGGTCCAAGGCACCAAACCGCCCAATAATTCATTAATCGATAACTAAAACTTGAAATGTAGCTCTTCTTACTGGCCGATTGCATCAACGTAGATTCTTATTCTGTGTTCTAGTGTGCTGCTTGTACTGTGTCTGCATACCGCATCACGCGACAAGGGCTTGCAGACGATAAATGTAACCGTTTCAGAGAGAAAAGCAACCATTTTGACTATCTGGAGTTATGTCGATTCGATAGTAAATAACGGAAACAGGAGATTATCTTATATTTTTACTATATATTAACACTTTCCACATTTTCTCGTGTTACGTGGCTGCCAGTCCTCGGTTCATGCAAAATCTTAAGGTCCTCGGGCATGTCAAAGGCATTAAACCGGCCAATAATTCAATTTTCGATAACTAAAATTTGAAGTGTAGCTCTTCTTTTTGGCCGATTGCATCAACGTAGATTCTTATTCTGTGTTCTAGTGTGCTGCTTGTACTGTGTCTGCATACCGCATCACGCGACAAGGGCTTGCAGACGATAAATGTAACCGTTTCAGAGAGAAAAGCGACCACTGTGACGATCTGGCGTTATGTCGATTCGATAGTAAATGACGGAAACGGGAGATTTTCTTAGGTCTTTACTACATATTAACACTTTACACAATTTCTCGTGTTACCTGGCTGCCAGTCCTCGGTTCATGCAAAATCTTAAGGTCCTCGGTCTGGTCCAAGGTACCAAACAGCCCGATAATTCATTAATCGATAACTAAAACTTGAAAGGTAGCTCTTCTTACTGGCCGATTGCATCAACGTAGATTCTTATTCTGTGTTCTAGTGTGCTGCTTGTACTGTGTCTGCATACCGCATCACGCGACAAGGGCTTGCAGACGATAAATGTAACCGTTTCAGAGAGAAAAGCGACCACTGTGACGATCTGGCGATATGTCGATTCGATAGTAAATGACGGAAACGGGAGATTTTCTTAGGTTTTTACTACATATTAACACTTTACACAATTTCTCGTGTTACCTGGCTGCCAGTCCTCGGTTCATGCAAAATCTTAAGGTCCTCGGTCTGGTCCAAGGCACCAAACCGCCCAATAATTCATTAATCGATAAATAAAACTTGAAATGTAGCTCTCCTTCCTGGCCGATTGCATCAACGTAGATTCTTATTCTGTGTTCTAGTGTGCTGCTTGTACTGTGTCTGCATACCGCATCACGCGACAAGGGCTTGCAGACGATAAATGTAACCGTTTCAGAGAGAAAAGCGACCAATGTGACGATCTGGCGTTATGTCGATTCGATAGTAAATGACGGAAACGGGAGATTTTCTTAGGTTTTTACTACATATTAACACTTTACACAATTTCTCGTGTTACCTGGCTGCCAGTCCTCGGTTCATTCAAAATCTTAAGGTCCTCGGTCTGGTCCAAGGCACCAAACCGCCCAATAATTCATTAATCGATAACTAAAACTAGAACTGCAGCTCTTCTTACTGGGCGATTGCATAAACTTAGATGCTTCTTCAGTGTTCTACTATGCCTCTTGTAGTTACTCTGCATACCGTATCACGCGACAAGGGCTTGCAAACGATAAATGTAACCGTTTCAGAGAGAAAAGCGACCACTGTGACGATCTGGCGTTATGTCGATTCGATAGTAAATGACGGAAACGGGAGATTTTCTTAGGTTTTTACTACATATTAACACTTTACACAATTTCTCGTGTTACGTGGCTGCCAGTCGTCTGTTCATGCAAAATCTTAAGGTCCTCGGTCTGGTCCAAGGCACCAAACCGCCCAATAATTCATTAATCGATAACTAAAACTTGAACTGCAGCTCTTCTTACTGGGCGATTGCATAAACTTAGATGCTTCTTCATCGTTCTACTATGCCTCTTGTAGTGACTCTGCATACCGCATCACGCGACAAGGGCTTGCAGACGATAAATGTAACCGTTTCAGAGAGAAAAGCGACCACTGTGACGATCTGGCGTTATGTCGATTCGATAGTAAATGACGGAAACGGGAGATTTTCTTAGGTTTTTACTACATATTAACACTTTACACAATTTCTCGTGTTACCTGGCTGCCAGTCGTCGGTTCATGCAAAATCTTAAGGTCCTCGGTCTGGTCCAAGGCACCAAACCGCCCAATAATTCATTAATCGATAACTAAAACTTGAAATGTAGCTCTTCTTACTGGCCGATTGCATCAACGTAGATTCTTATTCTGTGTTCTACTATGCCGCTTGTAGTGACTCTGCATACCGCATCACGCGACAAGGGCTTGCAGACGATAAATGTAACCGTTTCAGAGAGAAAAGCGACCACTGTGACGATCTGGCGTTATGTCGATTCGATAGTAAATGACGGAAACGGGAGATTTTCTTAGGTTTTTACTACATATTAACACTTTACACAATTTCTCGTGTTACCTGGCTGCCAGTCCTCGGTTCATGCAAAATCTTAAGGTCCTCGGTCTGGTCCAAGCCACCAAACCGCCCAATAATTCATTAATCGATAATTAAAACTTGAAATGTAGCTCTTCTTACTGGCCGATTGCATCAACGTAGATTCTTATTCTGTGTACTAGTGTGCTGCTTGTACTGTGTCTGCTTACCGCATCACGCGACTAGGGCTTGCAGACGATAAATGTAACCGTTTCAGAGAGAAAAGCGACCAATGTGACGATCTGGCGTTATGTCGATTCGATAGTAAATGACGGAAACGGGAGATTTTCTTAGGTTTTTACTACATATTAACACTTTACACAATTTCTCGTGTTACCTGGCTGCCAGTCCTCGGTTCATGCAAAATCTTAAGGTCCTCGGTCTGGTCCAAGGCACCAAACCGCCCAATAATTCATTAATCGATAACTAAAACTTGAAATGTAGCTCTTCTTACTGGCCGATTGCATCAACGTAGATTCTTATTCTGTGTTCTAGTGTGCTGCTTGTACTGTGTCTGCATGCCGCATCACGCGACAAGGGCTTGCAGACGATAAATGTAACCGTTTCAGAGAGAAAAGCGACCAATGTGACGATCTGGCGTTATGTCGATTCGATAGTAAATGACGGAAACGGGAGATTTTCTTAGGTTTTTACTACATATTAACACTTTACACAATTTCTCGTGTTACCTGGCTGCCAGTCCTCGGTTCATGCAAAATCTAAAGGTCCTCGGTCTGGTCCAAGGCACCAAACCGCCCAATAATTCATTAATCGATAACTAAAACTTGAAATGTAGCTCTTCTTACTGGCCGATTGCATCAACGTAGATTCTTATTCTGTGTTCTAGTGTGCTGCTTGTACTGTGTCTGCATACCGCATCACGCGACAAGGGCTTGCAGACGATAAATGTAACCGTTTCAGAGAGAAAAGCGACCAATGTGACGATCTGGCGTTATGTCGATTCGATAGTAAATGACGGAAACGGGAGATTTTCTTAGGTTTTTACTACATATTAACACTTTACACAATTTCTCGTGTTACCTGGCTGCCAGTCCTCGGTTCATGCAAAATCTTAAGGTCCTCGGTCTGGTCCAAGGCACCAAACCGCCCAATAAATCATTAATCGATAACTAAAACTTGAAATGTAGCTCCTCTTACTGGCCGATTGCATCAACGTAGATTCTTATTCTGTGTTCTAGTGTGCTGCTTGTACTGTGTCTGCATACCGCATCACGCGACAAGGGCTTGCAGACGATAAATGTAACCGTTTCAGAGAGAAAAGCAACCATTTTGACTATCTGGAGTTATGTCGATTCGATAGTAAATAACGGAAACAGGAGATTATCTTATATTTTTACTATATATTAACACTTTCCACATTTTCTCGTGTTACGTGGCTGCCAGTCCTCGGTTCATGCAAAATCTTAAGGTCCTCGGGCATGTCAAAGGCATTAAACCGGCCAATTATTCAATTTTCGATAACTAAAATTTGAAGTGTAGCTCTTCTTTTTGGCCGATTGCATCAACGTAGATTCTTATTCTGTGTTCTATTGTGCTGCTTGTACTGTGTCTGCATACCGCATCACGCGACAAGGGCTTGCAGACGATAAATGTAACCGTTTCAGAGAGAAAAGCGACCAATGTGACGATCTGGCGTTATGTCGATTCGATAGTAAATGACGGAAACGGGAGATTTTCTTAGGTTTTTACTACATATTAACACTTTACACAATTTCTCGTGTTACCTGGCTGCCAGTCCTCGGTTCATGCAAAATCTTAAGGTCCTCGGTCTGGTCCAAGGCACCAAACCGCCCAATAATTCATTAATCGATAACTAAAACTTGAAACGTGGCTTTTCTTCCTGGCCGATTGCGTCAACGTTGATTCTTATTCTGTGTTCTAGTGTGCTGCTTGTACTGTGTCTGCATACCGCATCACGCGACAAGGGCTTGCAGACGATAAATGTAACCGTTTCAGAGAGAAAAGCGAGCACTGTGACGATCTGGCGTTATGTCGATTCGATAGTTAATGACGGAAACGGGAGATTTTCTTAGGTTTTTACTACATATTAACACTTTACACAATTTCTCGTGTTACCTGGCTGCCAGTCCTCGGTTCGTGCAAAATCTTTAGGTCCTCGGTCTGGTCCAAGGCACCAAACCGCCCAATAATTCATTAATCGATAACTAAAACTTGAAATGTAGCTCTTCTTACTGGCCGATTGCATCAACGTAGATTCTTATTCTGTGTTCTAGTGTGCTGCTTGTACTGTGTCTGCATGCCGCATCGCGCGACAAGGGCTTGCAGACGATAAATGTAACCGTTTCAGAGAGAAAAGCGACCAATGTGACGATCTGGCGTTATGTCGATTCGATAGTAAATGACGGAAACGGGAGATTTTCTTAGGTTTTTACTACATATTAACACTTTACACAATTTCTCGTGTTACCTGGCTGCCAGTCCTCGGTTCATGCAAAATCTTAAGGTCCTCGGTCTGGTCCAAGGCACCAAACCGCCCAATAATTCATTAATCGATAACTAAAACTTGAAATGTAGCTCTTCTTACTGGCCGATTGCATCAACGTAGATTCTTATTCTGTGTTCCGTGTGCTGCTTGTACTGTGTCTGCATACCGCATCACGCGACAAGGGCTTGCAGACGATAAATGTAACCGTTTCAGAGAGAAAAGCGACCAATGTGACGATCTGGCGTTATGTCGATTCGATAGTAAATGACGGAAACGGGAGATTTTCTTAGGTTTTTACTACATATTAACACTTTACACAATTTCTCGTGTTACCTGGCTGCCAGTCCTCGGTTCATGCAAAATCTTAAGGTCCTCGGTCTGGTCCAAGGCACCAAACCGCCCAATAAATCATTAATCGATAACTAAAACTTGAAATGTAGCTCCTCTTACTGGCCGATTGCATCAACGTAGATTCTTATTCTGTGTTCTAGTGTGCTGCTTGTACTGTGTCTGCATACCGCATCACGCGACAAGGGCTTGCAGACGATAAATGTAACCGTTTCAGAGAGAAAAGCAACCATTTTGACTATCTGGAGTTATGTCGATTCGATAGTAAATAACGGAAACAGGAGATTATCTTATATTTTTACTATATATTAACACTTTCCACATTTTCTCGTGTTACGTGGCTGCCAGTCCTCGGTTCATGCAAAATCTTAAGGTCCTCGGGCATGTCAAAGGCATTAAACCGGCCAATAATTCAATTTTCGATAACTAAAATTTGAAGTGTAGCTCTTCTTTTTGGCCGATTGCATCAACGTAGATTCTTATTCTGTGTTCTAGTGTGCTGCTTGTACTGTGTCTGCATACCGCATCACGCGACAAGGGCTTGCAGACGATAAATGTAACCGTTTCAGAGAGAAAAGCGACCAATGTGACGATCTGGCGTTATGTCGATTCGATAGTAAATGACGGAAACGGGAGATTTTCTTAGGTTTTTACTACATATTAACACTTTACACAATTTCTCGTGTTACCTGGCTGCCAGTCCTCGGTTCATGCAAAATCTTAAGGTCCTCGGTCTGGTCCAAGGCACCAAACCGCCCAATAATTCATTAATCGATAACTAAAACTTGAAATGTGGCTCTTCTTCCTGGCCGATTGCATCAACGTAGATTCTTATTCTGTGTTCTAGTGTGCTGCTTGTACTGTGTCTGCATACCGCATCACGCGACAAGGGCTTGCAGACGATAAATGTAACCGTTTCAGAGAGAAAAGCGACCACTGTGACGATCTGGCGTTATGTCGATTCGATAGTAAATGACGGAAACGGGAGATTTTCTTAGGTTTTTACTACATATTAACACTTTACACAATTTCTCGTGTTACCTGGCTGCCAGTCCTCGGTTCGTGCAAAATCTTAAGGTCCTCGGTCTGGTCCAAGGCACCAAACCGCCCGATAATTCATTAATCGATAACTAAAACTTGAAATGTAGCTCTTCTTACTGGCCGATTGCATCAACGTAGATTCTTATTCTGTGTTCTAGTGTGCTGCTTGTACTGTGTCTGCATACCGCATCACGCGACAAGGGCTTGCAGACGATAAATGTAACCGTTTCAGAGAGAAAAGCGACCACTGTGACGATCTGGCGTTATGTCGATTCGATAGTAAATGACGGAAACGGGAGATTTTCTTAGGTTTTTACTACATATTAACACTTTACACAATTTCTCGTGTTACCTGGCTGCCAGTCCTCGGTTCATGCAAAGTCTTAAGGTCCTCGGTCTGGTCCAAGGCACCAAACCGCCCAATAATTCATTAATCGATAACTAAAACTTGAAATGTAGCTCTTCTTACTGGCCGATTGCATCAACGTAGATTCTTATTCTGTGTTCTAGTGTGCTGCTTGTACTGTGTCTGCATACCGCATCACGCGACAAGGGCTTGCAGACGATAAATGTAACCGTTTCAGAGAGAAAAGCGACCAATGTGACGATCTGGCGTTATGTCGATTCGATAGTAAATGCCGGAAACGGGAGATTTTCTTAGGTTTTTACTACATATTAACACTTTACACAATTTCTCGTGTTACCTGGCTGCCAGTCCTCGGTTCATGCAAAATCTTAAGGTCCTCGGTCTGGTGCAAGGCACCAAACCGCCCAATAATTCATTAATCGATAACTAAAACTTGAACTGCAGCTCTTCTTACTGGGCGATTGCATAAACTTAGATGCTTCTTCAGTGTTCTACTATGCCTCTTGTAGTTACTCTGCATACCGCATCACGCGACAAGGGCTTGCAAACGATAAATGTAACCGTTTCAGAGAGAAAAGCGACCACTGTGACGATCTGGCGTTATGTCGATTCGATAATAAATGACGGAAACGGGAGATTTTCTTAGGTTTTTACTACATATTAACACTTTACACAATTTCTCGTGTTACGTGGCTGCCAGTCGTCGGTTCATGCAAAATCTTAAGGTCCTCGGTCTGGTCCAAGGCACCAAACCGCCCAATAATTCATTAATCGATAACTAAAACTTGAACTGCAGCTCTTCTTACTGGGCGATTGCATAAACTTAGATGCTTCTTCATCGTTCTACTATGCCTCTTGTAGTGACTCTGCATACCGCATCACGCGACAAGGGCTTGCAGACGATAAATGTAACCGTTTCAGAGAGAAAAGCGACCACTGTGACGATCTGGCGTTATGTCGATTCGATAGTAAATGACGGAAACGGGAGATTTTCTTAGGTTTTTACTACATATTAACACTTTACACAATTTCTCGTGTTACCTGGCTGCCAGTCGTCGGTTCATGCAAAATCTTAAGGTCCTCGGTCTGGTCCAAGGCACCAAACCGCCCAATAAATCATTAATCGATAACTAAAACTTGAAATGTAGCTCTTCTTCCTGGCCGATTGCATCAACGTAGTTTCTTATTCTGTGTTCTAGTGTGCTGCTTGTACTGTGTCTGCATACCGCATCACGCGACAAGGGCTTGCAGACGATAAATGTAACCGTTTCAGAGAGAAAAGCGACCAATGTGACGATCTGGCGTTATGTCGATTCGATAGTAAATGACGGAAACGGGAGATTTTCTTAGGTTTTTACTACATATTAACACTTTACACAATTTCTCGTGTTACCTGGCTGCCAGTCCTCGGTTCATGCAAAATCTTAAGGTCCTCGGTCTGGTCCAAGGCACCAAACCGCCCGATAATTCATTAATCGATAACTAAAACTTGAAATGTAGCTCTTCTTACTGGCCGATTGCATCAACGTAGATTCTTATTCTGTGTTCTAGTGTGCTGCTTGTACTGTGTCTGCATACCGCATCACGCGACAAGGGCTTGCAGACGATAAATGTAACCGTTTCAGAGAGAAAAGCGACCACTGTGACGATCTGGCGTTATGTCGATTCGATAGTAAATGACGGAAACGGGAGATTTTCTTAGGTTTTTACTACATATTAACACTTTACACAATTTCTCGTGTTACGTGGCTGCCAGTCGTCGGTTCATGCAAAATCTTAAGGTCCTCGGTCTGGTCCAAGGCACCAAACCGCCCAATAATTCATTAATCGATAACTAAAACTTGAACTGCAGCTCTTCTTACTGGGCGATTGCATAATCTTAGATGCTTCTTCAGTGTTCTACTATGCCTCTTGTAGTTACTCTGCATACCGCATCACGCGACAAGGGCTTGCAGACGATAAATGTAACCGTTTCAGAGAGAAAAGCGACCACTGTGACGATCTGGCGTTATGTCGATTCGATAGTAAATGACGGAAACGGGAGATTTTCTTAGGTTTTTACTACATATTAACACTTTACACAATTTCTCGTGTTACGTGGCTGCCATTCGTCGTTTCATGCAAAATCTTAAGGTCCTCGGTCTGGTCCAAGGCACCGAACCGCCCAATAATTCATTAATCGATAACTAAAACTTGAAATGCAGCTCTTGTTACTGGGCGATTGCATAAACTTAGATGCTTCTTCAGTTTTCTACTATGCCTCTTGTAGTGACTCTGCATACCGCATCACGCGACAAGGGCTTGCAGACGATAAATGTAACCGTTTCAGAGAGAAAAGCGACCACTGTGACGATCTGGCGTTATGTCGATTCGATAGTAAATGACGGAAACGGGAGATTTTCTTAGGTTTTTACTACATATTAACACTTTACACAATTTCTTGTGTTACCTGGCTGCCAGTCGTCGGTTCATGCAAAATCTTAAGGTCCTCGGTCTGGTCCAAGGCACCAAACCGCCCAATAATTCATTAATCGATAACTAAAACTTGAAATGTAGCTCTTCTTCCTGGCCGATTGCATCAACGTAGATTCTTATTCTGTGTTCTAGTGAGCTGCTTGTACTGTGTCTGCATACCGCATCACGCGACAAGGGCTGGCAGACTATAAATGTAACAGTTTCAAAGAGAAAAGCAACCATTTTGACTATCTGGAGTTATGTCAATTCGATAGTAAATAACGGAAACAGGAGATTATCTTATATATTTACTACATATTAACACTTTCCACATTTTCTCGTGTTACGTGGCTGCCAGTCCTCGGTTCATGCAAAATCTTAAGGTCCTCGGTCATGTCAAAGGCATTAAACCGGCCAATAATTCAATTTTCGATAACTAATATTTGAAGTGTAGCTCTTCTTTTTGTCCGATTGCATCAACGTAGATTCTTATTCTGTGTTCTAGTGTGCTGCTTGTACTGTGTCTGCATACCGCATCACGCGACAAGGGCTTGCAGACGATAAATGTAACCGTTTCAGAGAGAAAAGCGAGCACTGTGACGATCTGGCGTTATGTCGATTCGATAGTAAATGACGGAAACGGGAGATTTTCTTAGGTTTTTACTACATATTAACACTTTACACAATTTCTCGTGTTACCTGGCTGCCAGTCCTCGGTTCATGCAAAATCTTAAGGTCCTCGGTCTGGTCCAAGGCACCAAACCGCCCAATAATTCATTAATCGATAACTAAAACTTGAAATGTAGCTCTTCTTACTGGCCGATTGCATCAACGTAGATTCTTATTCTGTGTTCTAGTGTGCTGCTTGTACTGTGTCTGCATACCGCATCACGCGACAAGGGCTTGCAGACGATAAATGTAACCGTTTCAGAGAGAAAAGCGACCACTGTGACGATCTGGCGTTATGTCGATTCGATAGTAAATGACGGAAACGGGAGATTTTCTTAGGTTTTTACTACATATTAACACTTTACACAATTTCTCGTGTTACCTGGCTGCCAGTCCTCGGTTCATGGAAAATCTTAAGATCCTCAGTCTGGTCCAAGGCACCAAACCGCCCAATAATTCATTATCGATAACTAAAACTTGAAATGTAGCTCTTCTTACTGGGCGATTGCTTAAACTTAGATGCTTCTTCAGTGTTCTACTATGCCGCTTGTAGTGACTCTGCATACCGCATCACGCGACAAGGGCTTGCAGACGATAAATGTAACCGTTTCAGAGAGAAAAGCGACCACTGTGACGATCTGTCGTTATGTCGATTCGATAGTAAATGACGGAAACGGGAGATTTTCTTAGGTTTTTACTACATATTAACACTTTACACAATTTCTCGTGTTACCTGGCTGCCAGTCGTCGGTTCATGCAAAATCTTAAGGTCCTCGGTCTGGTCCAAGACACCAAACCGCCCAATAAATCATTAATCGATAACTAAAACTTGAAATGTAGCTCTTCTTCCTGGCCGATTGCATCAACGTAGTTTCTTATTCTGTGTTCTAGTGTGCTGCTTGTACTGTGTCTGCATACCGCATCACGCGACAAGGGCTTGCAGACGATAAATGTAACCGTTTCAGAGAGAAATGCGACCAATGTGACGATCTGGCGTTATGTCGATTCGATAGTAAATGACGGAAACGGGAGATTTTCTTAGGTTTTTACTACATATTAACACTTTCCACATTTCCTCGTGTTACGTGGCTGCCAGTCCTCGGTTCATGCAAAATCTTAAGGTCCTCGGTCATGTCAAAGGTATTAAACCGGCCAATAATTCAATTTTCGATAACTAAAATTTGAAGTGTAGCTCTCCTTTTTGGTCGATTGCATCAACGTAGATTCTTATTCTGTGTTCTAGTGTGCTGCTTGTACTGTGTCTGCATACCGCATCACGCGACAAGGGCTTGCAGACGATAAATGTAACCGTTTCAGAGAGAAAAGCGACCACTGTGACGATCTGGCGTTATGTCGATTCGATAGTAAATGACGGAAACGGGAGATTTTCTTAGGTTTTTACTACATATTAACACTTTACACAATTTCTCGTGTTACCTGGCTGCCAGTCCTCGGTTCATGCAAAATCTTAAGGTCCTCGGTCTGGTCCAAGGCACCA
This sequence comes from Schistocerca cancellata, assembly GCF_023864275.1. Taxonomy (NCBI): domain Eukaryota; kingdom Metazoa; phylum Arthropoda; class Insecta; order Orthoptera; family Acrididae; genus Schistocerca; species Schistocerca cancellata. The sequence goes on from NW_026047150.1 coordinate 6,167,471, forward strand.
AACCGCCCGATAATTCATTAATCGATAACTAAAACTTGAAATGTAGCTCTTCTTACTGGCCGATTGCATCAACGTAGATTCTTATTCTGTGTTCTAGTGTGCTGCTTGTACTGTGTCTGCATACCGCATCACGCGACAAGGGCTTGCAGACGATAAATGTAACCGTTTCAGAGAGAAAAGCGACCACTGTGACGATCTGGCGTTATGTCGATTCGATAGTAAATGACGGAAACGGGAGATTTTCTTAGGTTTTTACTACATATTAACACTTTACACAATTTCTCGTGTTACTTGGCTGCCAGTCGTCGGTTCATGCAAAATCTTAAGGTCCTCGGTCTGGTCCAAGGCACCAAACCGCCCAATAATTCATTAATCGATAACTAAAACTTGAACTGCAGCTCTTCTTACTGGGCGATTGCATAATCTTAGATGCTTCTTCAGTGTTCTACTATGCCTCTTGTAGTTACTCTGCATACCGCATCACTCGACAAGGGCTTGCAGACGATAAATGTAACCGTTTCAGAGAGAAAAGCGACCACTGTGACGATCTGGCGTTATGTCGATTCGATAGTAAATGACGGAAACGGGAGATTTTCTTAGGTTTTTACTACATATTAACACTTTACACAATTTCTCGTGTTACCTGGCTGCCAGTCGTCGGTTCATGCAAAATCTTAAGGTCCTCGGTCTGGTCCAAGGCACCGAACCGCCCAATAATTCATTAATCGATAACTAAAACTTGAAATGCAGCTCTTGTTACTGGGCGATTGCATAAACTTAGATGCTTCTTCAGTGTTCTACTATGCCTCTTGTAGTGACTCTGCATACCGCATCACGCGACAAGGGCTTGCAGACGATAAATGTAACCGTTTCAGAGAGAAAAGCGACCACTGTGACGATCTGGCGTTATGTCGATTCGATAGTAAATGACGGAAACGGGAGATTTTCTTAGGTTTTTACTACATATTAACACTTTACACAATTTCTCGTGTTACCTGGCTGCCAGTCCTCGGTTCATGCAAAATCTTAAGGTCCTCGGTCTGGTCCAAGGCACCAAACCGCCCAATAATTCATTAATCGATAACTAAAACTTGAAATGTAGCTCTTCTTCCTGGCCGATTGCATCAACGTAGATTCTTATTCTGTGTTCTAGTGAGCTGCTTGTACTGTGTCTGCATACCGCATCACGCGACAAGGGCTGGCAGACGATAAATGTAACAGTTTCAAAGAGAAAAGCAACCATTTTGACTATCTGGAGTTATGTCGATTCGATAGTAAATAACGGAAACAGGAGATTATCTTATATATTTACTACATATTAACACTTTCCACATTTTCTCGTGTTACGTGGCTGCCAGTCCTCGGTTCATGCAAAATCTTAAGGTCCTCGGTCATGTCAAAGGCATTAAACCGGCCAATAATTCAATTTTCGATAACTAAAATTTGAAGTGTAGCTCTTCTTTTTGTCCGATTGCATCAACGTAGATTCTTATTCTGTGTTCTAGTGTGCTGCTTGTACTGTGTCTGCATACCGCATCACGCGACAAGGGCTTGCAGACGATAAATGTAACCGTTTCAGAGAGAAAAGCGACCACAGTGACGATCTGGCGTTATGTCGATTCGATAGTAAATGACGGAAACGAGAGATTTTCTTAGGTTTTTACTACATATTAACACTTTACACAATTTCTCGTGTTACCTGGCTGCCAGTCCTCGGTTCATGCAAAATCTTAAGGTTCTCGGTCTGGTCCAAGGCACCAAACCGCCCAATAATTCATTAATCGATAACTAAAACTTGAAATGTAGCTCTTCTTACTGGCCGATTGCATCAACGTAGATTCTTATTCTGTGTTCTAGTGTGCTGCTTGTACTGTGTCTGCATACCGCATCACGCGACAAGGGCTTGCAGACGATAAATGTAACCGTTTCAGAGGGAAAAGCGACCACTGTGACGATCTGGCGTTATGTCGATTCGATAGTAAATGACGGAAACGGGAGATTTTCTTAGGTTTTTACTACATATTAACACTTTACACAATTTCTCGCGTTACCTGGCTGCCAGTCCTCGGTTCATGGAAAATCTTAAGGTCCTCAGTCTGGTCCAAGGCACCAAACCGCCCAATAATACATTATCGATAACTAAAACTTGAAATGTAGCTCTTCTTACTGGGCGATTGCTTAAACTTAGATGCTTCTTCAGTGTTCTACTATGCCGCTTGTAGTGACTCTGCATACCGCATCACGCGACAAGGGCTTGCAGACGATAAATGTAACCGTTTCAGAGAGAAAAGCGACCACTGTGACGATCTGGCGTTATGTCGATTCGATAGTAAATGACGGAAACGGGAGATTTTCTTAGGTTTTTACTACATATTAACACTTTACACAATTTCTCGTGTTACCTGGCTGCCAGTCGTCGGTTCATGCAAAATCTTAAGGTCCTCGGTCTGGTCCAAGGCACCAAACCGCCCAATAATTCATTAATCGATAACTAAAACTTGAAATGTAGCTCTTCTTCCTGGCCGATTGCATCAACGTAGATTCTTTATTCTGTGTTCTAGTGAGCTGCTTGTACTGTGTCTGCATACCGCATCACGCGACAAGGGCTGGCAGACGATAAATGTAACAGTTTCAAAGAGAAAAGCAACCATTTTGACTATCTGGAGTTATGTCAATTCGATAGTAAATAACGGAAACAGGAGATTATCTTATATTTTTACTACATATTAACACTTTCCACATTTTCTCGTGTTACGTGGCTGCCAGTCCTCGGTTCATGCAAAATCTTAATGTCCTCGGTCATGTCAAAGGCATTAAACCGGCCAATAATTCAATTTTCGATAACTAAAATTTGAAGTGTAGCTCTTCTTTTTGTCCGATTGCATCAACGTAGATTCTTATTCTGTGTTCTAGTGTGCTGCTTGTACTGTGTCTGCATACCGCATCACGCGACAAGGGCTTGCAGACGATAAATGTAACCGTTTCAGAGAGAAAAGCGACCACTGTGACGATCTGGCGTTATGTCGATTCGATAGTAAATGACGGAAACGGGAGATTTTCTTAGGTTTTTACTACATATTAACACTTTACACAATTTCTCGTGTTACCTGGCTGCCAGTCCTCGGTTCATGCAAAATCTTAAGGTCCTCGGTCTGGTCCAAGGCACCAAACCGCCCAATTATTCATTAATCGATAACTAAAACTTGAAATGTAGCTCTTCTTACTGGCCGATTGCATCAACGTAGATTCTTATTCTGTGTTCTAGTGTGCTGCTTGTACTGTGTCTGCATACCGCATCACGCGACAAGGGCTTGCAGACGATAAATGTAACCGTTTCAGAGAGAAAAGCGACCACTGTGACGATCTGGCGTTATGTCGATTCGATAGTAAATGACGGAAACGGGAGATTTTCTTAGGTTTTTACTACATATTAACACTTTACACAATTTCTCGTGTTACCTGGCTGCCAGTCCTCGGTTCATGGAAAATCTTAAGGTCCTCAGTCTGGTCCAAGGCACCAAACCGCCCAATAATTCATTATCGATAACTAAAACTTGAAATGTAGCTCTTCTTACTGGGCGATTGCTTAAACTTAGATGCTTCTTCAGTGTTCTACTATGCCGCTTGTAGTGACTCTGCATACCGCATCACGCGACAAGGGCTTGCAGACGATAAATGTAACCGTTTCAGAGAGAAAAGCGACCACTGTGACGATCTGGCGTTATGTCGATTCGATAGTAAATGATGGAAACGGGAGATTTTCTTAGGTTTTTACTACATATTAACACTTTACACAATTTCTCGTGTTACCTGGCTGCCAGTCCTCGGTTCATGCAAAATCTTAAGGTCCTCGGTCTGGTCCAAGGCACCAAACCGCCCAATAATTCATTAATCGATAACTAAAACTTGAAATGTAGCTCTTCTTACTGGCCGATTGCATCAACGTAGATTCTTATTCTGTGTTCTAGTGTGCTGCTTGTACTATGTCTGCATACCGCATCACGCGACAAGGGCTTGCAGACGACAAATGTAACCGTTTCACAGAGAAAAGCGACCACTGTGACGATCTGGCGTTATGTCGATTCGATAGTAAATGACGGAAACGGGAGATTTTCTTAGGTTTTTACTACATATTAACACTTTACACAATTTCTCGTGTTACCTGGCTGCCAGTCCTCGGTTCATGCAAAATCTTAGGGTCCTCGGTCTGGTCCAAGGCACCAAACCGCCCAATAATTCATTAATCGATAACTAAAACTTGAAATGTAGCTCTTCTTACTGGCCGATTGCATCAACGTAGATTCTTATTCTGTGTTCTAGTGTGCTGCTTGTACTGTGTCTGCATACCGCATCACGCGACAATGGCTTGCAGACGATAATTGTAACCGTTTCAGAGAGAAAAGCGACCACTGTGACGATCTGGCGTTATGTCGATTCGATAGTAAATGACGGAAACGGGAGATTTTCTTAGGTTTTTACTACATATTAACACTTTACACAATTTCTCGTGTTACCTGGCTGCCAGTCCTCGGTTCATGCAAAATCTTAAGGTCCTCGGTCTGGTCCAAGGCACCAAACCGCCCAATAATTCATTAATCGATAACTAAAACCTGAAATGTAGCTCTTCTTACTGGGCGATTGCATAAACTTAGATGCTTCTTCAGTGTTCTACTATGCCGCTTGTAGTGACTCTGCATACCGCATCACGCGACAAGGGCTTGCAGACGATAAATGGTACCGTTTCACAGAGAAAAGCGACCACTGTGACGATCTGGCGTTATGTCGATTCGATAGTAAATGACGGAAACGGGAGATTTTCTTAGGTTTTTACTACATATTAACACTTTACACAATTTCTCGTGTTACCTGGCTGCCAGTCCTCGGTTCATGCAAAATCTTAAGGTCCTCGGTCTGGTCCAAGGCACCAAACCGCCCAATAATTCATTAATCGATAACTAAAACTTGAAATGTAGCCTTTCTTACTGGGCGATTGCATAAACTTAGACGCTTCTTCAGTTTTCTACTATGCCGCTTGTAGTGACTCTGCATACCGCATCACGCGACAAGGGCTTGCAGACGATATATGTAACCGTTTCAGAGAGAAAAGCGACCACTGTGACGATCTGGCGTTATGTCGATTCGATAGTAAATGACGGAAACGGGAGATTTTCTTAGGTTTTCACTACATATTAACACTTTACACAATTTCTCGTGTTACCTGGCTGCCAGTCCTCGGTTCATGCAAAATCTTAAGGTCCTCGGTCTGGTCCAAGGCACCAAACCGCCCTATAATTCATTAATCGATAACTAAAACTTGAAATGTAGCTCTTCTTACTGGCCGATTGCATCAACGTAGATTCTTATTCTGTGTTCTAGTGTGCTGCTTGTACTGTGTCTGCATACCGCATCACGCGACAAGGGCTTGCAGACGATAAATGTAACCGTTTCAGAGAGAAAAGCGACCAATGTGACGATCTGGCGTTATGTCGATTCGATAGTACATGACGGAAACGGGAGATTTTCTTGGGTTTTTACTACATATTAACACTTTACACAATTTCTCGTGTTACCTGGCTGCCAGTCCTCGGTTCATGCAAAATCTTAAGGTCCTCGGTCTGGTCCAAGGCACCAAACCGCCCAATAATTCATTAATCGATAACTAAAACTTGAAATGTAGCTCATCTTACTGGGCGATTGCATAAACTTAGATGCTTCTTCAGTGTTCTACTATGCCGCTTGTAGTGACTCTGCATACCGCATCACGCGACAAGGGCTTGCAGACGATAAATGCAACCGTTTCAGAGAGAAATGCGACTACTGTGACGATCTGGCGTTATGTCGATTCGATAGTAAATGACGGAAACGGGAGATTTTCTTAGGTTTTTACTACATATTAACACTTTACACAATTTCTCGTGTTACCTGGCTGCCAGTCCTCGGTTCATGCAAAATCTTAAGGTCCTCGGTCTGGTCCAAGGCACCAAACCGCCCGATAATTCATTAATCGATAACTAAAACTTGAAATGTAGCTCTTCTTACTGGCCGATTGCATCAAGGTAGATTCTTATTCTGTGTTCTAGTGTGCTGCTTGTACTGTGTCTGCATACCGCATCACGCGACAAGGGCTTGCAGACGATAAATGTAACCGTTTCAGAGAGAAAAGCGACCACTGTGACGATCTGGCGTTATGTCGATTCGAAAGTAAATGACGGAAACGGGAGATTTTCTTAGGTTTTTACTACATATTAACACTTTACACAATTTCTCGTGTTACCTGGCTGCCAGTCCTCGGTTCATGCAAAATCTTAAGGTCCTCGGTCTGGTCCAAGGCAACAAACCGCCCAATAATTCATTAATCGATAACTAAAACTTGAAATGTAGCTCTTCTTACTGGGCGATTGCATAAACTTAGATGCTTCTTCAGTGTTCTACTATGCCGCTTGTAGTGACTCTGCATACCGCATCACGCGACAAGGGCTTGCAGACGATAAATGTAACCGTTTCAGAGAGAAAAGCGACCACTGTGACGATCTGGCGTTATGTCGATTCGATAGTAAATGACGGAAACGGGAGATTTTCTTAGGTTTTTACTACATATTAACACTTTACACAATTTCTCGTGTTACCTGGCTGCCAGTCCTCGGTTCATGCAAAATCTTAAGGTCCTCGGTCTGGTCCAAGGCACCAAACCGCCCAATAATTCATTAATCGATAACTAAAACTTGAAATGTAGCTCTTCTTACTGGCCGATTGCATCAACGTAGATTCTTATTCTGTGTTCTAGTGTGCTGCTCGTACTGTGTCTGCATACCGCATCACGCGACAAGGGCTTGCAGACGATAAATGTAACCGTATCAGAGAGAAAAACGACCACTGTGACGATCTGGCGTTATGTCGATTCGATAGTAAATGACGGAAACGGGAGATTTTCTTAGGTTTCTACTACATATTAACACTTTACACAATTTCTCGTGTTACCTGGCTGCCAGTCCTCGGTTCATGCAAAATCTTAAGGTCCTCGGTCTGGTCCAAGGCACCAAACCGCCCAATAATTCATTAAACGATAACTAAAACTTGAAATGTAGCTCTTCTTACTGGCCGATTGCATCAACGTAGATTCTTATTCTGTATTCTAGTGTGCTGCTTGTACTGTGCCTGCATACCGCATCACGCGACAAGGGCTTGCAGACGATAAATGTAACCGTTTCAGAGAGAAAAGCGACCAATGTGACGATCTGGCGTTATGTCGATTCGATAGTAAATGACGGAAACGGGAGATTTTCTTAGGTTTTTACTACATATTAACACTTTACACAATTTCTCGTGTTACCTGGCTGCCAGTCCTCGGTTCATGCAAAATCTTAAGGTCCTCGGTCTGGTCCAAGGCACCAAACCGCCCAATAATTCATTAATCGATAACTAAAACTTGAAATGTAGCTCTTCTTACTGGCCGATTGCATCAACGTAGATTCTTATTCTGTGTTCTAGTGTGCTGCTTGTACTGTGTCTGCATACCGCATCACGCGACAAGGGCTTGCAGACTATAAATGTAACCGTTTCAGAGAGAAAAGCGACCACTGTGACGATCTGGCGTTATGTCGATTCGATAGTAAATGACGGAAACGGGAGATTTTCTTAGGTTTTTACTACATATTAACACTTTACACAATTTCTCGTGTTACGTGGCTGCCAGTCCTCGGTTCATGCAAAATCTTAAGGTCCTCGGTCTGGTCCAAGGCACCAAACCGCCCAATAATTCATTAATCGATAACTAAAACTTGAAATGTAGCTCTTCTTACTGGCCGATTGCATCAACGTAGATTCTTATTCTGTGTTCTAGTGTGCTGCTTGTACTGTGTCTGCATACCGCATCACGCGACAAGGGCTTGCAGACTATAAATGTAACCGTTTCAGAGAGAAAAGCGACCAATGTGACGATCTGGCGTTATGTCGATTCGATAGTAAATGACGGAAACGGGAGATTTTCTTAGGTTTTTACTACATATTAACACTTTACACAATTTCTCGTGTTACCTGGCTGCCAGTCCTCGGTTCATGCAAAATCTTAAGGTCCTCGGTCTGGTCCAAGGCACCAAACCGCTCAATAATTCATTAATCGATAACTAAAACTTGAAATGTAGCTCTTCTTACTGGGCGATTGCATAAACTTAGATGCTTCTTCAGTGTTCTACTATGCCGCTTGTAGTGACTCTGCATACCGCATCACGCGACAAGGGCTTGCAGACGATAAATGTAACCGTTTCAGAGAGAAAAGCGACCACTGTGACGATCTGGCGTTATGTCGATTCGATAGTAAATGACGGAAACGGGAGATTTTCTTAGGTTTTTACTACATATTAACACTTTACACAATTTCTCGTGTTACCTGGCTGCCAGTTCTCGGTGCATGCAAAATCTTAAGATACTCGGTCTGGTCCAAGGCACCAAACCGCCAAATAATTCATTAATCGATAACTAAAACTATAAATGTAGCTCTTCTTACTGGGCGATTGCATAAACTTAGATGCTTCTTCAGTGTTCTACTATGCCGCTTTTAGTGACTCTGTATACCGCATCACGCGACAAGGGCTTGCAGACGATAAATGTAACCGTTTCAGAGAGAAAAGCGACCACTGTGACGATCTGGCGTTATGTCGATTCGATAGTAAATGACGGAAACGGGAGATTTTCTTAGGTTTTTACTACATATTAACACTTTACACAATTTCTCGTGTTACCTGGCTGCCAGTCCTCGGTTCATGCAAAATCTTAAGGTCCTCGGTCTGGTCCAAGGCACCAAACCGTCCAATAATTCATTAATCGATAACTAAAACTTGAAATGTAGCTCTTCTTACTGGGCGATTGCATAAACTTAGATGCTTCTTCAGTGTTCTACTATGCCGCTTGTAGTGACTCTGCATACCGCATCACGCGACAAGGGCTTGCAGACGATAAATGTAATCGTTTCAGAGAGAAAAGCGACCACTGTGACGATCTGGCGTTATGTCGATTCGATAGTAAATGACGGAAACGGGAGATTTTCTTAGGTTTTTACTACATATTAACACTTAACACAATTTCTCGTGTTACCTGGCTGCCAGTCCTCGGTTCATGCAAAATCTTAAGATCCTCGGTCTGGTCCAAGGCACCAAACCGCCAAATAATTCATTAATCGATTACTAAAACTTGAAATGTAGCTCTTCTTACTGGGCGATTGCATAAACTTAGATGCTTCTTCAGTGTTCTACTATGCCACTTGTAGTGACTCTGTATACCGCATCACGCGACAAGGGCTTGCAGACGATAAATGTAACCGTTTCAGAGAGAAAAGCGACCACTGTGACGATCTGGCGTTATGTCGATTCGATAGTAAATGACGGAAACGGGAGATTTTCTTAGGTTTTTACTACATATTAACACTTTACACAATTTCTCGTGTTACCTGGCTGCCAGTCCTCGGTTCATGCAAAATCTTAAGGTCCTCGGTCTGGTCCAAGGCACCAAACCGTCCAATAATTCATTAATCGATAACTAAAACTTGAAATGTAGCTCTTCTTACTGGGCGATTGCATAAACTTAGATACTTCTTCAGTGTTCTACTATGCCGCTTGTAGTGACTCTGCATACCGCATCACGCGACAAGGGCTTGCAGACGATAAATGTAACCGTTTCAGAGAGAAAAGCGACCACTGTGACGATCTGGCGTTATGTCGATTCGATAGTAAATGGCGGAAACGGGAGATTTTCTTAGGGTTTTACTACATATTAACACTTTACACAATTTCTCGTGTTACCTGGCTGCCAGTCCTCGGTTCATGCAAAATCTTAAGGTCCTCGGTCTGGTCCAAGGCACCAAACCGCCCAATAATTCATTAATCGATAACTAAAACTTGAAATGTAGCTCTTCTTACTGGCCGATTGCATCAACGTAGATTCTTATTCTGTGTTCTAGTGTGCTGCCTGTGCTGTGTCTGCATACCGCATCACGCGACAAGGGCTTGCAGACGATAAATGTAACCGTTTCAGAGAGAAAAGCGACCAATGTGACGATCTGGCGTTATGTCGATTCGATAGTAAATGACGGAAACGGGAGATTTTCTTAGGTTTTTACTACATATTAACACTTTACACAATTTCTCGTGTTACCTGGCTGCCAGTCCTCGGTTCATGCAAAATCTTAACGTCCTCGGTCTGGTCCAAGGCACCAAACCGCCCAATAATTCATTAATCGATAACTAAAACTTGAAATGTAGCTCTTCTTACTGGCCGATTGCATCAACGTAGATTCTTATTCTGTGTTCTAGTGTGCTGCTTGTTCTGTGTCTGCATACCGCATCACGCGACAAGGGCTTGCAGACGATAAATGTAACCGTTTCAGAGAGAAAAGCGACCAATGTGACGATCTGGCGTTATGTCGATTCGATAGTAAATGACGGAAACGGGAGATTTTCTTAGGTTTTTACTACATATTAACACTTTACACAATTTCTCGTGTTACCTGGCTGCCAGTCCTCGGTTCATGCAAAATCTTAAGGTCCTCGGTCTGGTCCAAGGCACCAAACCGCCCAATAATTCATTAATCGATAACTAAAACTTGAGATGTAGCTCTTCTTACTGGCCGATTGCATCAACGTAGATTCTTATTCTGTGTTCTAGTGTGCTGCTTGTACTGTGTCTGCATACCGCATCACGCGGCAAGGGCTTGCAGACGATAAATGTAACCGTTTCAGAGAGAAAAGCGACCAATGTGACGATCTGGCGTTATGTCGATTCGATAGTAAATGACGGAAACGGGAGATTTTCTTAGGTTTTTACTACATATTAACACTTTACACAATTTCTCGTGTTACCTGGCTGCCAGTCCTCGGTTCATGCAAAATCTTAAGGTCCTCGGTCTGGTCCAAGGGACCAAACCGCCCAATAATTCATTAATCGATAACTAAAACTTGAAATGTAGCTCTTCTTACTGGCCGATTGCATCAACGTAGATTCTTATTCTGTGTTCTAGTGTGCTGCTTGTACTGTGTCTGCATACCGCATCACGCGTCAAGGGCTTGCAGACGATAAATGTAACCGTTTCTGAGAGAAAAGCGACCACTGTGACGATCTGGCGTTATGTCGATTCGATAGTAAATGACGGAAACGGGAGATTTTCTTAGGTTTTTACTACATATTAACACTTTACACAATTTCTCGTGTTACGTGGCTGCCAGTCCTCGGTTCATGCAAAATCTTAAGGTCCTCGGTCTGGTCCAAGGCACCAAACCGCCCAATAATTCATTAATCGATAACTAAAACTTGAAATGTAGCTCTTCTTACTGGCCGATTGCATCAACGTAGATTTTTATTCTGTGTTCTAGTGTGCTGCCTGTGCTGTGTCTGCATACCGCATCACGCGACAAGGGCTTGCAGACGATAAATGTAACCGTTTCAGAGAGAAAAGCGACCACTGTGACGATCTGGCGTTATGTCGATTCGATAGTAAATGACGGAAACGGGAGATTTTCTTAGGTTTTTACTACATATTAACACTTTACACAATTTCTCGTGTTACCTGGCTGCCAGTCCTCGGTTCATGCAAAATCTTAAGGTCCTCGGTCTGGTCCAAGGCACCAAACCGTCCAATAATTCATTAATCGATAACTAAAACTAGAAATGTAGCTCTTCTTACTGGGCGATTGCATAAACTTAGATGCTTCTTCAGTGTTCTACTATGCCGCTTGTAGTGACTCTGCATACCGCATCACGCGACAAGGGCTTGCAGACGATAAATGTAACCGTTTCAGAGAGAAAAGCGACCACTGTGACGATCTGGCGTTATGTCGATTCGATGGTAAATGACGGAAACGGGAGATTTTCTTAGGTTTTTACTACATATTAACACTTTACACAATTTCTCGTGTTACGTGGCTGCCAGTCCTCGGTTCATGCAAAATCTTAAGGTCCTCGGTCTGGTCCAAGGCACCAAACCGCTCAATAATTCATTAATCGATAACTAAAACTTGAAATGTAGCTCTTCTTACTGGCCGATTGCATCAACGTAGATTCTTATTCTGTGTTCTAGTGTGTTGCTTGTACTGTGTCTGCATACCGCATCACGCGACAAGGGCTTGCAGACGATAAATGTAACCGTTTCAGAGAGAAAAGCGACCACTGTGACGATCTGGCGTTATGTCGATTCGATAGTAAATGACGGAAACAGGAGATTATCTTATATTTTTACTACATATTAACACTCTACACAATTTCTCGTGTTACCTGGCTGCCAGTCCTCGGTTCATGCAAAATCTTAAGGTCCTCGATCTGGTCCAAGGCACCAAACCGCCCAATAATTCATTAATCGATAACTAAAACTTGAAATGTAGCTCTTCTTACTGGCCGACTGCATCAACGTAGATTCTTATTCTGTGTTCTAGTGTGCTGCTTGTACTGTGTCTGCATACCGCATCACGGGACAAGGGCTTGCAGACGATAAATGTAACCGTTTCAGAGATAAAAGCGATCACTGTGACGATCTGGCGTTATGTCGATTCGATAGTAAATGACGGAAACGGGAGATTTTCTTAGGTTTTTACTACATGTTAACACTTTACACAATTTCTCGTGTTACCTGGCTGCCAGTCCTCGGTTCATGCAAAATCTTAAGGTCCTCGGTCTGGTCCAAGGCACCAAACCGCCCAATAATTCATTAATCGATAACTAAAACTTGAAATGTAGCTCTTCTTACTGGGCGGTTGCATAAACTTAGATGCTTCTTCAGTGTTCTACTATGCCGCTTGTAGTGACTCTGCATACCGCATCACGCGACAAGGGCTTGCAGACGATAAATGTAACCGTTTCAGAGAGAAAAGCGGCCACTGTGACGATCTGGCGTTATGTCGATTCGATAGTAAATGACGGAAACGAGAGATTTTCTTAGGGTTTTACTACATATTAACACTTTACACAATTTCTCGTGTTACCTGGCTGCCAATCCTCGGTTCATGCAAAATCTTAAGGTCCTCGGTCTGGTCCAAGGCATCAAACCGCCCAATAATTCATTAATCGATAACTAAAACTTGAAATGTAGCTCTTCTTACTGGGCGATTGCATAAACTTAGATGCTTCTTCAGTGTTCTACTATGCCGCTTGTAGTGACTCTGCATACCGCATCACGCGACAAGGGCTTGCAGACGATAAATGTAACCGTTTCAGAGAGAAAAGCGACCACTGTGACGATCTGGCGTTATGTCGATTCGATAGTAAATGACGGAAACGGGAGATTTTTTTAGGTTTTTACTACATATTAACACTTTACACAATTTCTCGTGTTACGTGGCTGCCAGTCCTCGGTTCATGCAAAATCTTAAGGTCCTCGGTCTGGTCCAAGGCACCAAACCGCCCAATAATTCATTAATCGATAACTAAAACTTGAAATGTAGCTCTTCTTACTGGCCGATTGCATCAACGTAGATTCTTATTCTGTGTTCTAGTGTGTTGCTTGTACTGTGTCTGCATACCGCATCACGCGACAAGGGCTTGCAGACGATAAATGTAACCGTTTCAGAGAGAAAAGCGACCACTGTGACGATCTGGCGTTATGTCGATTCGATAGTAAATGACGGAAACAGGAGATTATCTTATATTTTTACTACATATTAACACTCTACACAATTTCTCGTGTTACCTGGCTGCCAGTCCTCGGTTCATGCAAAATCTTAAGGTCCTCGATCTGGTCCAAGGCACCAAACCGCCCAATAATTCATTAATCGATAACTAAAACTTGAAATGTAGCTCTTCTTACTGGCCGATTGCATCAACGTAGATTCTTATTCTGTGTTCTAGTGTGCTGCTTGTACTGTGTCTGCATACCGCATCACGGGACAAGGGCTTGCAGACGATAAATGTAACCGTTTCAGAGATAAAAGCGACCACTGTGACGATCTGGCGTTATGTCGATTCGATAGTAAATGACGGAAACGGGAGATTTTCTTAGGTTTTTACTACATGTTAACACTTTACACAATTTCTCGTGTTACCTGGCTGCCAGTCCTCGGTTCATGCAAAATCTTAAGGTCCTCGGTCTGGTCCAAGGCACCAAACCGCCCAATAATTCATTAATCGATAACTAAAACTTGAAATGTAGCTCTTCTTACTGGGCGATTGCATAAACTTAGATGCTTCTTCAGTGTTCTACTATGCCGCTTGTAGTGACTCTGCATACCGCATCACGCGACAAGGGCTTGCAGACGATAAATGTAACCGTTTCAGAGAGAAAAGCGGCCACTGTGACGATCTGGCGTTATGTCGATTCGATAGTAAATGACGGAAACGGGAGATTTTCTTAGGGTTTTACTACATATTAACACTTTACACAATTTCTCGTGTTACCTGGCTGCCAATCCTCGGTTCATGCAAAATCTTAAGGTCCTCGGTCTGGTCCAAGGCACCAAACCGCCCAATAATTCATTAATCGATAACTAAAACTTGAAATGTAGCTCTTCTTACTGGGCGATTGCATAAACTTAGATGCTTCTTCAGTGTTCTACTATGGCGCTTGTAGTGACTCTGCATACCGCATCACGCGACAAGGGCTTGCAGACGATAAATGTAACCGTTTCAGAGAGAAAAGCGACCACTGTGACGATCTGGCGTTATGTCGATTCGATAGTAAATGACGGAAACGGGAGATTTTCTTAGGTTTTTACTACATATTAACACTTTACACAATTTCTCGTGTTACCTGGCTGCCAGTCCTCGGTTCATGCAAAATCTTAAGGTCCTCGGTCTGGTCCAAGGCACCAAACCGCTCAATAATTCATTAATCGATAACTAAAACTTGAAATGTAGCTCTTCTTACTGGCCGATTGCATCAACGTAGATTCTTATTCTGTGTTCTAGTGTGTTGCTTGTACTGTGTCTGCATACCGCATCACGCGACAAGGGCTTGCAGACGATAAATGTAACCGTTTCAGAGAGAAAAGCGACCACTGTGACGATCTGGCGTTATGTCGATTCGATAGTAAATGACGGAAACAGGAGATTATCTTATATTTTTACTACATATTAACACTCTACACAATTTCTCGTGTTACCTGGCTGCCAGTCCTCGGTTCATGCAAAATCTTAAGGTCCTCGATCTGGTCCAAGGCACCAAACCGCCCAATAATTCATTAATCGATAACTAAAACTTGAAATGTAGCTCTTCTTACTGGCCGATTGCATCAACGTAGATTCTTATTCTGTGTTCTAGTGTGCTGCTTGTACTGTGTCTGCATACCGCATCACGGGACAAGGGCTTGCAGACGATAAATGTAACCGTTTCAGAGATAAAAGCGACCACTGTGACGATCTGGCGTTATGTCGATTCGATAGTAAATGACGGAAACGGGAGATTTTCTTAGGTTTTTACTACATGTTAACACTTTACACAATTTCTCGTGTTACCTGGCTGCCAGTCCTCGGTTCATGCAAAATCTTAAGGTCCTCGGTCTGGTCCAAGGCACCAAACCGCCCAATAATTCATTAATCGATAACTAAAACTTGAAATGTAGCTCTTCTTCCTGGCCGATTGCATCAACGTAGATTCTTATTCTGTGTTCTAGTGTGCTGCTTGTACTGTGTCTGCATACCGCATCACGCGACAAGGGCTTGCAGACGATAAATGTAACCGTTTCAGAGAGAAAAGCGACCAATGTGACGATCTGGCGTTATGTCGATTCGATAGTAAATGACGGAAACGGGAGATTTTCTTAGGTTTTTACTACATATTAAAACTTTACACAATTTCTCGTGTTACCTGGCTGCCAGTCCTCGGTTCATGCAAAATCTTAAGGTCCTCGGTCTGGTCCAAGGCATCAAACCGCCCAATAATTCATTAATCGATAACTAAAACTTGAAATGTAGCTCTTCTTACTGGGCGATTGCATAAACTTAGATGCTTCTTCAGTGTTCTACTATGCCGCTTGTAGTGACTCTGCATACCGCATCACGCGACAAGGGCTTGCAGACGATAAATGTAACCGTTTCAGAGAGAAAAGCGACCACTGTGACGATCTGGCGTTATGTCGATTCGATAGTAAATGACGGAAACGGGAGATTTTCTTAGGTTTTTACTACATATTAACACTTTACACAATTTCTCGTGTTACGTGGCTGCCAGTCCTCGGTTCATGCAAAATCTTAAGGTCCTCGGTCTGGTCCAAGGCACCAAACCGCCCAATAATTCATTAATCGATAACTAAAACTTGAAATGTAGCTCTTCTTACTGGCCGATTGCATCAACGTAGATTCTTATTCTGTGTTCTAGTGTGTTGCTTGTACTGTGTCTGCATACCGCATCACGCGACAAGGGCTTGCAGACGATAAATGTAACCGTTTCAGAGAGAAAAGCGACCACTGTGACGATCTGGCGTTATGTCGATTCGATAGTAAATGACGGAAACAGGAGATTATCTTATATTTTTACTACATATTAACACTCTACACAATTTCTCGTGTTACCTGGCTGCCAGTCCTCGGTTCATGCAAAATCTTAAGGTCCTCGATCTGGTCCAAGGCACCAAACCGCCCAATAATTCATTAATCGATAACTAAAACTTGAAATGTAGCTCTTCTTACTGGCCGATTGCATCAACGTAGATTCTTATTCTGTGTTCTAGTGTGCTGCTTGTACTGTGTCTGCATACCGCATCACGGGACAAGGGCTTGCAGACGATAAATGTAACCGTTTCAGAGATAAAAGCGACCACTGTGACGATCTGGCGTTATGTCGATTCGATAGTAAATGACGGAAACGGGAGATTTTCTTAGGTTTTTACTACATGTTAACACTTTACACAATTTCTCGTGTTACCTGGCTGCCAGTCCTCGGTTCATGCAAAATCTTAAGGTCCTCGGTCTGGTCCAAGGCACCAAACCGCCCAATAATTCATTAATCGATAACTAAAACTTGAAATGTAGCTCTTCTTACTGGGCGATTGCATAAACTTAGATGCTTCTTCAGTGTTCTACTATGCCGCTTGTAGTGACTCTGCATACCGCATCACGCGACAAGGGCTTGCAGACGATAAATGTAACCGTTTCAGAGAGAAAAGCGGCCACTGTGACGATCTGGCGTTATGTCGATTCGATAGTAAATGACGGAAACGGGAGATTTTCTTAGGGTTTTACTACATATTAACACTTTACACAATTTCTCGTGTTACCTGGCTGCCAATCCTCGGTTCATGCAAAATCTTAAGGTCCTCGGTCTGGTCCAAGGCACCAAACCGCCCAATAATTCATTAATCGATAACTAAAACTTGAAATGTAGCTCTTCTTACTGGGCGATTGCATAAACTTAGATGCTTCTTCAGTGTTCTACTATGGCGCTTGTAGTGACTCTGCATACCGCATCACGCGACAAGGGCTTGCAGACGATAAATGTAACCGTTTCAGAGAGAAAAGCGACCACTGTGACGATCTGGCGTTATGTCGATTCGATAGTAAATGACGGAAACGGGAGATTTTCTTAGGTTTTTACTACATATTAACACTTTACACAATTTCTCGTGTTACCTGGCTGCCAGTCCTCGGTTCATGCAAAATCTTAAGGTCCTCGGTCTGGTCCAAGGCACCAAACCGCTCAATAATTCATTAATCGATAACTAAAACTTGAAATGTAGCTCTTCTTACTGGCCGATTGCATCAACGTAGATTCTTATTCTGTGTTCTAGTGTGTTGCTTGTACTGTGTCTGCATACCGCATCACGCGACAAGGGCTTGCAGACGATAAATGTAACCGTTTCAGAGAGAAAAGCGACCACTGTGACGATCTGGCGTTATGTCGATTCGATAGTAAATGACGGAAACAGGAGATTATCTTATATTTTTACTACATATTAACACTCTACACAATTTCTCGTGTTACCTGGCTGCCAGTCCTCGGTTCATGCAAAATCTTAAGGTCCTCGATCTGGTCCAAGGCACCAAACCGCCCAATAATTCATTAATCGATAACTAAAACTTGAAATGTAGCTCTTCTTACTGGCCGATTGCATCAACGTAGATTCTTATTCTGTGTTCTAGTGTGCTGCTTGTACTGTGTCTGCATACCGCATCACGGGACAAGGGCTTGCAGACGATAAATGTAACCGTTTCAGAGATAAAAGCGACCACTGTGACGATCTGGCGTTATGTCGATTCGATAGTAAATGACGGAAACGGGAGATTTTCTTAGGTTTTTACTACATGTTAACACTTTACACAATTTCTCGTGTTACCTGGCTGCCAGTCCTCGGTTCATGCAAAATCTTAAGGTCCTCGGTCTGGTCCAAGGCACCAAACCGCCCAATAATTCATTAATCGATAACTAAAACTTGAAATGTAGCTCTTCTTCCTGGCCGATTGCATCAACGTAGATTCTTATTCTGTGTTCTAGTGTGCTGCTTGTACTGTGTCTGCATACCGCATCACGCGACAAGGGCTTGCAGACGATAAATGTAACCGTTTCAGAGAGAAAAGCGACCAATGTGACGATCTGGCGTTATGTCGATTCGATAGTAAATGACGGAAACGGGAGATTTTCTTAGGTTTTTACTACATATTAAAACTTTACACAATTTCTCGTGTTACCTGGCTGCCAGTCCTCGGTTCATGCAAAATCTTAAGGTCCTCGGTCTGGTCCAAGGCATCAAACCGCCCAATAATTCATTAATCGATAACTAAAACTTGAAATGTAGCTCTTCTTACTGGGCGATTGCATAAACTTAGATGCTTCTTCAGTGTTCTACTATGCCGCTTGTAGTGACTCTGCATACCGCATCACGCGACAAGGGCTTGCAGACGATAAATGTAACCGTTTCAGAGAGAAAAGCGACCACTGTGACGATCTGGCGTTATGTCGATTCGATAGTAAATGACGGAAACGGGAGATTTTCTTAGGTTTTTACTACATATTAACACTTTACACAATTTCTCGTGTTACGTGGCTGCCAGTCCTCGGTTCATGCAAAATCTTAAGGTCCTCGGTCTGGTCCAAGGCACCAAACCGCCCAATAATTCATTAATCGATAACTAAAACTTGAAATGTAGCTCTTCTTACTGGCCGATTGCATCAACGTAGATTCTTATTCTGTGTTCTAGTGTGTTGCTTGTACTGTGTCTGCATACCGCATCACGCGACAAGGGCTTGCAGACGATAAATGTAACCGTTTCAGAGAGAAAAGCGACCACTGTGACGATCTGGCGTTATGTCGATTCGATAGTAAATGACGGAAACAGGAGATTATCTTATATTTTTACTACATATTAACACTCTACACAATTTCTCGTGTTACCTGGCTGCCAGTCCTCGGTTCATGCAAAATCTTAAGGTCCTCGATCTGGTCCAAGGCACCAAACCGCCCAATAATTCATTAATCGATAACTAAAACTTGAAATGTAGCTCTTCTTACTGGCCGATTGCATCAACGTAGATTCTTATTCTGTGTTCTAGTGTGCTGCTTGTACTGTGTCTGCATACCGCATCACGGGACAAGGGCTTGCAGACGATAAATGTAACCGTTTCAGAGATAAAAGCGACCACTGTGACGATCTGGCGTTATGTCGATTCGATAGTAAATGACGGAAACGGGAGATTTTCTTAGGTTTTTACTACATGTTAACACTTTACACAATTTCTCGTGTTACCTGGCTGCCAGTCCTCGGTTCATGCAAAATCTTAAGGTCCTCGGTCTGGTCCAAGGCACCAAACCGCCCAATAATTCATTAATCGATAACTAAAACTTGAAATGTAGCTCTTCTTACTGGGCGATTGCATAAACTTAGATGCTTCTTCAGTGTTCTACTATGCCGCTTGTAGTGACTCTGCATACCGCATCACGCGACAAGGGCTTGCAGACGATAAATGTAACCGTTTCAGAGAGAAAAGCGGCCACTGTGACGATCTGGCGTTATGTCGATTCGATAGTAAATGACGGAAACGGGAGATTTTCTTAGGGTTTTACTACATATTAACACTTTACACAATTTCTCGTGTTACCTGGCTGCCAATCCTCGGTTCATGCAAAATCTTAAGGTCCTCGGTCTGGTCCAAGGCACCAAACCGCCCAATAATTCATTAATCGATAACTAAAACTTGAAATGTAGCTCTTCTTACTGGGCGATTGCATAAACTTAGATGCTTCTTCAGTGTTCTACTATGGCGCTTGTAGTGACTCTGCATACCGCATCACGCGACAAGGGCTTGCAGACGATAAATGTAACCGTTTCAGAGAGAAAAGCGACCACTGTGACGATCTGGCGTTATGTCGATTCGATAGTAAATGACGGAAACGGGAGATTTTCTTAGGTTTTTACTACATATTAACACTTTACACAATTTCTCGTGTTACCTGGCTGCCAGTCCTCGGTTCATGCAAAATCTTAAGGTCCTCGGTCTGGTCCAAGGCACCAAACCGCTCAATAATTCATTAATCGATAACTAAAACTTGAAATGTAGCTCTTCTTACTGGCCGATTGCATCAACGTAGATTCTTATTCTGTGTTCTAGTGTGTTGCTTGTACTGTGTCTGCATACCGCATCACGCGACAAGGGCTTGCAGACGATAAATGTAACCGTTTCAGAGAGAAAAGCGACCACTGTGACGATCTGGCGTTATGTCGATTCGATAGTAAATGACGGAAACAGGAGATTATCTTATATTTTTACTACATATTAACACTCTACACAATTTCTCGTGTTACCTGGCTGCCAGTCCTCGGTTCATGCAAAATCTTAAGGTCCTCGATCTGGTCCAAGGCACCAAACCGCCCAATAATTCATTAATCGATAACTAAAACTTGAAATGTAGCTCTTCTTACTGGCCGATTGCATCAACGTAGATTCTTATTCTGTGTTCTAGTGTGCTGCTTGTACTGTGTCTGCATACCGCATCACGGGACAAGGGCTTGCAGACGATAAATGTAACCGTTTCAGAGATAAAAGCGACCACTGTGACGATCTGGCGTTATGTCGATTCGATAGTAAATGACGGAAACGGGAGATTTTCTTAGGTTTTTACTACATGTTAACACTTTACACAATTTCTCGTGTTACCTGGCTGCCAGTCCTCGGTTCATGCAAAATCTTAAGGTCCTCGGTCTGGTCCAAGGCACCAAACCGCCCAATAATTCATTAATCGATAACTAAAACTTGAAATGTAGCTCTTCTTACTGGCCGATTGCATCAACGTAGATTCTTATTCTGTGTTCTAGTGTGCTGCTTGTACTGTGTCTGCATACCGCATCACGCGACAAGGGCTTGCAGACGATAAATGTAACCGTTTCAGAGAGAAAAGCGACCACTGTGACGATCTGGCGTTATGTCGATTCGATAGTAAATGACGGAAACGGGAGATTTTCTTAGGTTTTTACTACATATTAACACTTTACACAATTTCTCGTGTTACCTGGCTGCCAGTCCTCGGTTCATGCAAAATCTTAAGGTCCTCGGTCTGGTCCAAGGCACCAAACGGCCCAATAATTCATTAATCGATAACTAATACTTGAAATGTAGCTCTTCTTCCTGGCCGATTGCATCAACGTAGATTCATAATCTGTGTTCTAGTGTGCTGCTTGTACTGTGTCTGCATACCACATCACGCGACAAGGGCTTGCAGACGATAAATGTAACCGTTTGAGAAGGAAAAGCGACCAATGTGACGATCTGGCGTTATGTCGATTCGATAGTAAATGACGGAAACGGGAGATTTTCTTACATTTTTACTACATATTAACACTGTCCACATTTTCTCGTGTTACGTGGCTGCCAGTCCTCGGTTCATGCAAAATCTTAAGGTCCTCGGTCTGGTCCAAGGCACCAAACCGCCCAATAATTCATTAATCGATAACTAAAACTTGAAATGTAGCTCTTCTTACTGGCCGATTGCATCAACGTAGATTCTTATTCTGTGTTCTAGTGTGCTGCTTGTACTGTGTCTGCATACCGCATCACGCGACAAGGGCTTGCAGACGATAAATGTAACCGTTTCAGAGAGAAAAGCGACCACTGTGACGATCTGGCGTTATGTCGATTCGATAGTAAATGACGGAAACGGGAGATTTTCTTAGGTTTTTACTACATATTAACACTTTACACAATTTTTCGTGTTACCTGGCTGCCAGTCCTCGGTTCATGCAAAATCTGAAGGTCCTCGGTCTGCTCCAAGGCACCAAACCGCCCAATAATTCATTAATCGATAACTAAAACTTGAAATGTAGCTCTTCTTACTGGGCGATTGCATAAACTTAGATGCTTCTTCAGTGTTCTACTATGCCGCTTGTAGTGACTCTGCATACCGCATCACGCGACAAGGGCTTGCAGACGATAAATGTAACCGTTTCAGAGAGAAAAGCGACCACTGTGACGATCTGGCGTTATGTCGATTCGATAGTAAATGACGGAAACGGGAGATTTTCTTAGGTTTTTACTACATATTAACACTTTACACAATTTCTCGTGTTACGTGGCTGCCAGTCCTCGGTTCATGCAAAATCTTAAGGTCCTCGGTCTGGTCCAAGGCACCAAACCGCCCAATAATTCATTAATCGATAACTAAAACTTGAAATGTAGCTCTTCTTACTGGCCGATTGCATCAACGTAGATTCTTATTCTGTGTTCTAGTGTGTTGCTTGTACTGTGTCTGCATACCGCATCACGCGACAAGGGCTTGCAGACGATAAATGTAACCGTTTCAGAGAGAAAAGCGACCACTGTGACGATCTGGCGTTATGTCGATACGATAGTAAATGACGGAAACAGGAGATTATCTTATATTTTTACTACATATTAACACTCTACACAATTTCTCGTGTTACCTGGCTGCCAGTCCTCGGTTCATGCAAAATCTTAAGGTCCTCGATCTGGTCCAAGGCACCAAACCGCCCAATAATTCATTAATCGATAACTAAAACTTGAAATGTAGCTCTTCTTACTGGCCGATTGCATCAACGTAGATTCTTATTCTGTGTTCTAGTGTGCTGCTAGTACTGTGTCTGCATACCGCATCACGGGACAAGGGCTTGCAGACGATAAATGTAACCGTTTCAGAGATAAAAGCGACCACTGTGACGATCTGGCGTTATGTCGATTCGATAGTAAATGACGGAAACGGGAGATTTTCTTAGGTTTTTACTACATGTTAACACTTTACACAATTTCTCGTGTTACCTGGCTGCCAGTCCTCGGTTCATGCAAAATCTTAAGGTCCTCGGTCTGGTCCAAGGCACCAAACCGCCCAATAATTCATTAATCGATAACTAAAACTTGAAATGTAGCTCTTCTTACTGGGCGATTGCATAAACTTAGATGCTTCTTCAGTGTTCTACTATGCCGCTTGTAGTGACTCTGCATACCGCATCACGCGACAAGGGCTTGCAGACGATAAATGTAACCGTTTCAGAGAGAAAAGCGGCCACTGTGACGATCTGGCGTTATGTCGATTCGATAGTAAATGACGGAAACGGGAGATTTTCTTAGGGTTTTACTACATATTAACACTTTACACAATTTCTCGTGTTACCTGGCTGCCAATCCTCGGTTCATGCAAAATCTTAAGGTCCTCGGTCTGGTCCAAGGCACCAAACCGCCCAATAATTCATTAATCGATAACTAAAACTTGAAATGTAGCTCTTCTTACTGGGCGATTGCATAAACTTAGATGCTTCTTCAGTGTTCTACTATGCCGCTTGTAGTGACTCTGCATACCGCATCACGCGACAAGGGCTTGCAGACGATAAATGTAACCGTTTCAGAGAGAAAAGCGACCACTGTGACGATCTGGCGTTATGTCGATTCGATAGTAAATGACGGAAACGGGAGATTTTCTTAGGTTTTTACTACATATTAACACTTTACACAATTTCTCGTGTTACCTGGCTGCCAGTCCTCGGTTCATGCAAAATCTTAAGGTCCTCGGTCTGGTCCAAGGCACCAAACCGCTCAATAATTCATTAATCGATAACTAAAACTTGAAATGTAGCTCTTCTTACTGGCCGATTGCATCAACGTAGATTCTTATTCTGTGTTCTAGTGTGTTGCTTGTACTGTGTCTGCATACCGCATCACGCGACAAGGGCTTGCAGACGATAAATGTAACCGTTTCAGAGAGAAAAGCGACCACTGTGACGATCTGGCGTTATGTCGATTCGATACTAAATGACGGAAACAGGAGATTATCTTATATTTTTACTACATATTAACACTCTACACAATTTCTCGTGTTACCTGGCTGCCAGTCCTCGGTTCATGCAAAATCTTAAGGTCCTCGATCTGGTCCAAGGCACCAAACCGCCCAATAATTCATTAATCGATAACTAAAACTTGAAATGTAGCTCTTCTTACTGGCCGATTGCATCAACGTAGATTCTTATTCTGTGTTCTAGTGTGCTGCTTGTACTGTGTCTGCATACCGCATCACGGGACAAGGGCTTGCAGACGATAAATGTAACCGTTTCAGAGATAAAAGCGACCACTGTGACGATCTGGCGTTATGTCGATTCGATAGTAAATGACGGAAACGGGAGATTTTCTTAGGTTTTTACTACATGTTAACACTTTACACAATTTCTCGTGTTACCTGGCTGCCAGTCCTCGGTTCATGCAAAATCTTAAGGTCCTCGGTCTGGTCCAAGGCACCAAACCGCCCAATAATTCATTAAACGATAACTAAAACTTGAAATGTAGCTCTTCTTCCTGGCCGATTGCATCAACGTAGATTCTTATTCTGTGTTCTAGTGTGCTGCTTGTACTGTGTCTGCATACCGCATCACGCGACAAGGGCTTGCAGACGATAAATGTAACCGTTTCAGAGAGAAAAGCGACCAATGTGACGGTCTGGCGTTATGTCGATTCGATAGTAAATGACGGAAACGGGAGATTTTCTTAGGTTTTTACTACATATTAACACTTTACACAATTTCTCGTGTTACCTGGCTGCCAGTCCTCGGTTCATGCAAAATCTTAAGGTCCTCGGTCTGGTCCAAGGCACCAAACCGCCCAATAATTCATTAATCGATAACTAAAACTTGAAATGTAGCTCTTCTTCCTGGCCGATTGCATCAACGTAGATTCATAATCTGTGTTCTAGTGTGCTGCTTGTACTGTGTCTGCATACCACATCACGCGACAAGGGCTTGCAGACGATAAATGTAACCGTTTGAGAAGGAAAAGCGACCAATGTGACGATCTGGCGTTTGTCGATTCGATAGTAAATGACGGAAACGGGAGATTTTCTTACATTTTTACTACATATTAACAGTGTCCACATTTTCTCGTGTTACGTGGCTGCCAGTCCTCGGTTCATGCAAAATCTTAAGGTCCTCGGTCTGGTCCAAGGCACCAAACCGCCCAATAATTCATTAATCGATAACTAAAACTTGAAATGTAGCTCTTCTTACTGGCCGATTGCATCAACGTAGATTCTTATTCTGTGTTCTAGTGTGCTGCTTGTACTGTGTCTGCATACCGCATCACGCGACAAGGGCTTGCAGACGATAAATGTAACCGTTTCAGAGAGAAAAGCGACCACTGTGACGATCTGGCGTTATGTCGATTCGATAGTAAATGACGGAAACGGGAGATTTTCTTAGGTTTTTACTACATATTAACACTTTACACAATTTTTCGTGTTACCTGGCTGCCAGTCCTCGGTTCATGCAAAATCTGAAGGTCCTCGGTCTGCTCCAAGGCACCAAACCGCCCAATAATTCATTAATCGATAACTGAAACTTGAAATGTAGTACTTCTTACTGGGCGATTGCATAAACTTAGATGCTTCTTCAGTGTTCTACTATGCCGCTTGTAGTGACTCTGCATACCGCATCACGCGACAAGGGCTTGCAGACTATATGTAACCGTTTCAGAGAGAAAAGCGACCACTGTGACGATCTGGCGTTATGTCGATTCGATAGTAAATGACGGAAACGGGAGATTTTCTTAGGTTTTTACTACATATTAACACTTTACACAATTTCTCGTGTTACCTGGCTGCCAGTCCTCGGTTCATGCAAAATCTTAAGGTCCTCGGTCTGGTCCAAGGCACCAAACCGCCCAATAATTCTATAATCGATAGCTAAAACTTGAAATGTAGCTCTTCTTACTGGCCGATTGCATCAACGTAGATTCTTATTCTGTGTTCTAGTGTGCTGCTTGTACTGTGTCTGCATACCGCATCACGCGACAAGGGCTTGCAGACGATAAATGTAACCGTTTCAGAGAGAAAAGCGACCACTGTGACGATCTGGCGTTATGTCGATTCGATAGTAAATGACGGAAACGGGAGATTTTCTTAGGTTTTTACTACATATTAAAACTTTACACAATTTCGCGTGTTACCTGGCTGCCAGTCCTCGGTTCATGCAAAATCTTAAGGTCCTCGGTCTGGTCCAAGGCACCAAACCGCCCAATAATTCATTAATCGATAACTAAAACTTGAAATGTAGCTCTTCTTCCTGGCCGATTGCATCAACGTAGATTCTTACTCTGTGTTCTAGTGTGCTGCTTGTACTGTGTCTGCATACCGCATCACGCGACAAGGGCTTGCAGACGATAAATGTAACCGTTTGAGAAGGAAAAGCGACCAATGTGACGATCTGGCGTTATGTCGATTCGATAGTAAATGACGGAAACGGGAGATTTTCTTACATTTTTACTACATATTAACACTTTCCACATTTTCTCGTGTTACGTGGCTGCCAGTCCTCGGTTCATGCAAAATCTTAAGGTCCTCGGTCTGGTCCAAGGCACCAAACCGCCCAATAATTCATTAATCGATAACTAAAACTTGAAATGTAGCTCTTCTTACTGGCCGATTGCATCAACGTAGATTCTTATTCTGTGTTCTAGTGTGCTGCTTGTACTGTGTCTGCATACCGCATCACGCGACAAGGGCTTGCAGACGATAAATGTAACCGTTTGAGAAGGAAAAGCGACCAATGTGACGATCTGGCGTTATGTCGATTCGATAGTAAATGACGGAAACGGGAGATTTTCTTACATTTTTACTACATATTAACACTTTCCACATTTTCTCGTGTTACGTGGCTGCCAGTCCTCGGTTCATGCAAAATCTTAAGGTCCTCGGTCTGGTCCAAGGCACCAAACCGCCCAATAATTCATTAATCGATAACTAAAACTTGAAATGTAGCTCTTCTTACTGGCCGATTGCATCAACGTAGATTCTTATTCTGTGTTCTAGTGTGCTGCTTGTACTGTGTCTGCATACCGCATCACGCGACAAGGGCTTGCAGACGATAAATGTAACCGTTTCAGAGAGAAAAGCGACCACTGTGACGATCTGGCGTTATGTCGATTCGATAGTAAATGACGGAAACGGGAGATTTTCTTAGGTTTTTACTACATATTAACACTTTACACAATTTTTCGTGTTACCTGGCTGCCAGTCCTCGGTTCATGCAAAATCTTAAGGTCCTCGGTCTGCTCCAAGGCACCAAACCGCCCAATAATTCATTAATCGATAACTAAAACTTGAAATGTAGCACTTCTTACTGGGCGATTGCATAAACTTAGATGCTTCTTCAGTGTTCTACTATGCCGCTTGTAGTGACTCTGCATACCGCATCACGCGACAAGGGCTTGCAGACGATAAATGTAACCGTTTCAGAGAGAAAAGCGACCACTGTGACGATCTGGCGTTATGTCGATTCGATAGTAAATGACGGAAACGGGAGATTTTCTTAGGTTTTTACTACATATTAACACTTTACACAATTTCTCGTGTTACCTGGCTGCCAGTCCTCGGTTCATGCAAAATCTTAAGGTCCTCGGTCTGGTCCAAGGCACCAAACCGCCCAATAATTCATTAATCGATAGCTAAAACTTGAAATGTAGCTCTTCTTACTGGCCGATTGCATAAACGTAGATTCTTATTCTGTGTTCTAGTGTGCTGCTTGTACTGTGTCTGCATACCGCATCACGCGACAAGGGCTTGCAGACGATAAATGTAACCGTTTCAGAGAGAAAAGCGACCACTGTGACGATCTGGCGTTATGTCGATTCGATAGTAAATGACGGAAACGGGAGATTTTCTTAGGTTTTTACTACATATTAAAACTTTACACAATTTCGCGTGTTACCTGGCTGCCAGTCCTCGGTTCATGCAAAATCTTAAGGTCCTCGGTCTGGTCCAAGGCACCAAACCGCCCAATAATTCATTAATCGATAACTAAAACTTGAAATGTAGCTCTTCTTCCTGGCCGATTGCATCTACGTACATTCTTATTCTGTGTTCTAGTGTGCTGCTTGTACTGTGTCTGCATACCGCATCACGCGACAAGGGCTTGCAGACGATAAATGTAACCGTTTCAGAGAGAAAAGCGACCACTGTGACGATCTGGCGT
Organism: Schistocerca cancellata; assembly: GCF_023864275.1. Classification (NCBI taxonomy): domain Eukaryota; kingdom Metazoa; phylum Arthropoda; class Insecta; order Orthoptera; family Acrididae; genus Schistocerca; species Schistocerca cancellata. The sequence goes on from NW_026047150.1 coordinate 6,195,830, forward strand.
TATGTCGATTCGATAGTAAATGACGGAAACAGGAGATTATCTTATATTTTTACTACATATTAACACTTTCCACATTTTCTCGTGTTACCTGGCTGCCAGTCCTCGGTTCATGCAAAATCTTAAGGTCCTCGGTCTGGTCCAAGGCACCAAACCGCCCAATAATTCATTAATCGATAACTAAAACTTGAAATGTAGCTCTTCTTACTGGCCGATTGCATCAACGTAGATTCTTATTCTGTGTTCTAGTGTGCTGCTTGTACTGTGTCTGCATACCGCATCATGCGACAAGGGCTTGCAGACGATAAATGTAACCGTTTCAGAGAGAAAAGCGACCACTGTGACGATCTGGCGTTATGTCGATTCGATAGTAAATGACGGAAACGGGAGATTTTCTTAGGTTTTTACTACATATTAACACTTTACACAATTTCTCGTGTTACCTGGCTGCCAGTCCTCGGTTCATGCAAAATCTTAATGTCCTCGGTCTGCTCCAAGGCACCAAACCGCCCAATAATTCATTAATCGATAACTAAAACTTGAAATGTAGCTCTTCTTACTGGCCGATTGCATCAACGTAGATTCTTATTCTGTGTTCTAGTGTGCTGCTTGTACTGTGTCTGCATACCGCATCACGCGACAAGGGCTTGCAGACGATAAATGTAACCGTTTCAGAGAGAAAAGCGACCACTGTGACGATCTGGCGTTATGTCGATTCGATAGTAAATGACGGAAACGGGAGATTTTCTTAGGATTTTACTACATATTAACACTTTACACAATTTCTCGTGTTACCTGGCTGCCAGTCCTCGGTTCATGCAAAATCTTAAGGTCCTCGGTCTGGTCCAAGGCACCAAACCGCCCAATAATTCATTAATCGATAACTAAAACTTGAAATGTAGCTCTTCTTACTGGCCGATTGCATCAACGTAGATTCTTATTCTGTGTTCTAGTGTGCTGCTTGTACTGTGTCTGCATACCGCATCACGCGACAATGGCTTGCAGACGATAAATGTAACCGTTTCAGAGAGAAAAGCGACCACTGTGACGATCTGGCGGTATGTCGATTCGATAGTAAATGACGGAAACGGGAGATTTTCTTAGGTTTATACTGCATATTAACACTTTACACAATTTCTCGTGTTACCTGGCTGCCAGTCCTCGGTTCATGCAAAATCTTAAGGTCCTCGGTCTGGTCCAAGGCACCAAACCGCCCAATAATTCATTAATCGATAACTAAAACTTGAAATGTAGCTCTTCTTACTGGGCGATTGCATAAACTTAGATGCTTCTTCAGTGTTCTACTATGCCGCTTGTAGTGACTCTGCATACCGCATCACGCGACAAGGGCTTGCAGACGATAAATGTAACCGTTTCAGAGAGAAAAGCGACCACTGTGACGATCTGGCTTTATGTCGAATCGATAGTAAATGACGGAAACGGGAGATTTTCTTAGGTTTTTACTACATATTAACTCTTTACACAATTTCTCGTGTTACCTGGCTGCCAGTCCTCGGTTCATGCAAAATCTTAAGGTCCTCGGTCTGGTCCAAGGCACCAAACCGCGCAATAATTCATTAATCGATAACTAAAACTTGAAATGTAGCTCTTCTTACTGGCCGATTGTATCAACGTAGATTCTTATTCTGTGTTCTAGTCTGCTGCTTGTACTGTGTCTGCATACCGCATCACGCGACAAGGGCTTGCAGAAGATAAATGTAACCGTTTCAGAGAGAAAAGCGACCACTGTGACGATCTGGCGTTATGTCGATTCGATAGTAAATGACGGAAACGGGAGATTTTCTTAGGTTTTTACTACATATTAAAACTTTACACAATTTCTCGTGTTACCTGGCTGCCAGTCCTCGGTTCATGCAAAATCTTAAGGTCCTCGGTCTGGTCCAAGGCACCAAACCGCCCAATAATTCATTAATCGATAACTAAAACTTGAAATGTAGCTCTTCTTCCTGGCCGATTGCATCTACGTACATTCTTATTCTGTGTTCTAGTGTGCTGCTTGTACTGTGTCTGCATACCGCATCACGCGACAAGGGCTTGCAGACGATAAATGTAACCGTTTCAGAGAGAAAAGCGACCACTGTGACGATCTGGCGTTATGTCGATTCGATAGTAAATGACGGAAACAGGAGATTATCTTATATTTTTACTACATATTAACACTTTCCACATTTTCTCGTGTTACCTGGCTGCCAGTCCTCGGTTCATGCAAAATCTTAAGGTCCTCGGTCTGGTCCAAGGCACCAAACCGCCCAATAATTCATTAATCGATAACTAAAACTTGAAATGTAGCTCTTCTTACTGGGCGATTGCATAAACTTAGATGCTTCTTCAGTGTTCTACTATGCCGCTTGTAGTGACTCTGCATACCGCATCACGCGACAAGGGCTTGCAGACGATAAATGTAACCGTTTCAGAGAGAAAAGCGGCCACTGTGACGATCTGGCGTTATGTCGATTCGATAGTAAATGACGGAAACGGGAGATTTTCTTAGGGTTTTACTACATATTAACACTTTACACAATTTCTCGTCTTACCTGGCTGCCAATCCTCGGTTCATGCAAAATCTTAAGGTCCTCGGTCTGGTCCAAGGCACCAAACCGCCCAATAATTCATTAATCGATAACTAAAACTTGAAATGTAGCTCTACTTACTGGGCGATTGCATAAACTTAGATGCTTCTTCAGTGTTCTACTATGCCGCTTGTAGTGACTCTGCATACCGCATCACGCGACAAGGGCTTGCAGACGATAAATGTAACCGTTTCAGAGAGAAAAGCGACCACTGTGACGATCTGGCGTTATGTCGATTCGATAGTAAATGACGGAAACGGGAGATTTTCTTAGGATTTTACTACATATTAACACATTACACAATTTCTCGTGTTACCTGGCTGCCAGTCCTCGGTTCATGCAAAATCTTAAGGTCCTCGGTCTGGTCCAAGGCACCAAACCGCCCAATAATTCATTAATCGATAACTAAAACTTGAAATGTAGCTCTTCTTACTGGCCGATTGCATCAACGTAGATTCTTATTCTGTGTTCTAGTGTGCTGCTTGTACTGTGTCTGCATACCGCATCACGCGACAATGGCTTGCAGACGATAAATGTAACCGTTTCAGAGAGAAAAGCGACCACTGTGACGATCTGGCGTTATGTCGATTCGATAGTAAATGACGGAAACGGGAGATTTTCTTAGGTTTTTACTGCATATTAACACTTTACACAATTTCTCGTGTTACCTGGCTGCCAGTCCTCGGTTCATGCAAAATCTTAAGGTACTCGGTCTGGTCCAAGGCACCAAACCGCCCAATAATTCATTAATCGATAACTAAAACTTGAAATGTAGCTCTTCTTACTGGGCGATTGCATAAACTTAGATGCTTCTTCAGTGTTCTACTATGCCGCTTGTAGTGACTCTGCATACCGCATCACGCGACAAGGGCTTGCAGACGATAAATGTAACCGTTTCAGAGAGAAAAGCGGCCACTGTGACGATCTGGCGTTATGTCGATTCGATAGTAAATGACGGAAACGGGAGATTTTCTTAGGGTTTTACTACATATTAACACTTTACACAATTTCTCGTCTTACCTGGCTGCCAATCCTCGGTTCATGCAAAATCTTAAGGTCCTCGGTCTGGTCCAAGGCACCAAACCGCCCAATAATTCATTAATCGATAACTAAAACTTGAAATGTAGCTCTACTTACTGGGCGATTGCATAAACTTAGATGCTTCTTCAGTGTTCTACTATGCCGCTTGTAGTGACTCTGCATACCGCATCACGCGACAAGGGCTTGCAGACGATAAATGTAACCGTTTCAGAGAGAAAAGCGACCACTGTGACGATCTGGCGTTATGTCGATTCGATAGTAAATGACGGAAACGGGAGATTTTCTTAGGATTTTACTACATATTAACACTTTACACAATTTCTCGTGTTACCTGGCTGCCAGTCCTCGGTTCATGCAAAATCTTAAGGTCCTCGGTCTGGTCCAAGGCACCAAACCGCCCAATAATTCATTAATCGATAACTAAAACTTGAAATGTAGCTCTTCTTACTGGCCGATTGCATCAACGTAGATTCTTATTCTGTGTTCTAGTGTGCTGCTTGTACTGTGTCTGCATACCGCATCACGCGACAATGGCTTGCAGACGATAAATGTAACCGTTTCAGAGAGAAAAGCGACCACTGTGACGATCTGGCGTTATGTCGATTCGATAGTAAATGACGGAAACGGGAGATTTTCTTAGGTTTTTACTGCATATTAACACTTTACACAATTTCTCGTGTTACCTGGCTGCCAGTCCTCGGTTCATGCAAAATCTTAAGGTACTCGGTCTGGTCCAAGGCACCAAACCGCCCAATAATTCATTAATCGATAACTAAAACTTGAAATGTAGCTCTTCTTACTGGGCGATTGCATAAACTTAGATGCTTCTTCAGTGTTCTACTATTCCGCTTGTAGTGACTCTGCATACCGCATCACGCGACAAGGGCTTGCAGACGATAAATGTAACCGTTTCAGAGAGAAAAGCGACCACTGTGACGATCTGGCGTTATGTCGAATCGATAGTAAATGACGGAAACGGGAGATTTTCTTAGGTTTTTACTACATATTAACTCTTTACACAATTTCTCGTGTTACCTGGCTGCCAGTCCTCGGTTCATGCAAAATCTTAAGGTCCTCGGTCTGGTCCAAGGCACCAAACCGCCCAATAATTCATTAATCGATAACTAATACTTGAAATGTAGCTCTTCTTACTGGCCGATTGCATCAACGTAGATTCTTATTCTGTGTTCTAGTGTGCTGCTTGTACTGTGTCTGCATACCGCATCACGCGACAAGGGCTTGCAGAAGATAAATGTAACCGTTTCAGAGAGAAAAGCGACCACTGTGACGATCTGGCGTTATGTCGATTCGATAGTAAATGATGGAAACGGGAGATTTTCTAAGGATTTTACTACATATTAACACTTTACACAATTTCTCGTGTTACCTGGCTGCCAGTCCTCGGTTCATGCAAAATCTAAAGGTCCTCGGTCTGGTCCAAGGCACCAAACCGCCCAATAATTCATTAATCGATAACTAAAACTTGAAATGTAGCTCTTCTTACTGGCCGATTGCATCAACGTAGATTCTTATTCTGTGTTCTAGTGTGCTGCTTGTACTGTGTCTGCATACCGCATCACGCGACAATGGCTTGCAGACGATAAATGTAACCGTTTCAGAGAGAAAAGCGACCACTGTGACGATCTGGCGTTATGTCGATTCGATAGTAAATGACGGAAACGGGAGATTTTCTTAGGTTTTTACTACATATTAACACTTTACACAATTTCTCGTGTTACCTGGCTGCCAGTCCTCGGTTCATGCAAAATCTTAAGGTCCTCGGTCTGGTCCAAGGCACCAAACCGCCCAATAATTCATTAATCGATAACTAAAACTTGAAATGTAGCTCTTCTTACTGGCCGATTGCATCAACGTAGATTCATAATCTGTGTTCTAGTGTGCTGCTTGTACTGTGTCTGCATACAGCATCACGCGACAAGGGCTTGCAGACGATAAATGTAACCGTTTGAAAAGGAAAAGCGACCAATGTGACGATCTGGCGTTATGTCGATTCGATAGTAAATGACGGAAACGGGAGATTTTCTTAGGTTTTTACTACATATTAACACTTTACACAATTTCTCGTGTTACCTGGCTGCCAGTCCTCGGTTCATGCAAAATCTTAAGGTCCTCAGTCTGGTCCAAGGCACCAAACCGCCCAATAATTCATTAATCGATAACTAAAACTTGAAATGTAGCTCTTCTTACTGGCCGATTGCATCAACGTAGATTCTTATTCTGTGCTCTAGTGTGCTGCTTGTACTGTGTCTGCATACCGCATCACGCGACAAGGGCTTGCAGACGATAAATGTAACCGTTTCAGAGAGAAAAGCGACCACTGTGACGATCTGACGTTATGTCGATTCGATAGTAAATGACGGAAACGGGAGATTTTCTTAGGTTTTTACTACATATTAACACTTTACACAATTTCTCGTGTTACCTGGCTGCCAGTCCTCGGTTCATGCAAAATCTTAAGGTCCTCGGCCTGGTCCAAGGCACCAAACCGCCCAATAATTCATTAATCGATAACTAAAACTTAAAATGTAGCTCTTCTTACTGGGCGATTGCATAAACTTAGATGCTTCTTCAGTGTTCTACTATGCCGCTTGTAGTGACTCTGCATACCGCATCACGCGACAAGGGCTTGCAGACGATAAATGTAACCGTTTCAGAGAGAAAAGCGACCACTGTGACGATCTGGCGATATGTCGATTCGATAGTAAATGACGGAAACGGGAGATTTTCTTAGGTTTTTACTACATATTAACACTTTACACAATTTCTCGTGTTACCTGGCTGCCAGTCCTCGGTTCATGCAAAATCTTAAGGTCCTCGGTCTGGTCCAAGGCACCAAACAGCCCAATAATTCATTAATCGATAACTAAAACTTGAAATGTAGCTCTTCTTCCTGGCCGATTGCATCAACGTAGATTCTTATTCTGTGTTCTAGTGTGCAGCTTGTACTGTGTCTGCATACCGCATCACGCGACAAGGGCTTGCAGACGATAAATGTAACCGTTTCAGAGAGAAAAGCGACCACTGTGACGATCTGGCGTTATGTCGATTCGATAGTAAATGACGGAAACGGGAGATTTTCTTAGGTTTTTACTACATATTAACACTTTACACAATTTCTCGTGTTACCTGGCTGCCAGTCCTCGGTTCATGCAAAATCTTAAGGTCCTCGGTCTGGTCCAAGGCACCAAACCGCCCAATAATTCATTAATCGATAACTAAAACTTGAAATGTAGCTCTTCATACTGGCCGATTGCATCAACGTAGATTCTTATTCTGTGTTCTACTGTGCTGCTTGTACTGTGTCTGCATACCGCATCACGTGACAAGGGCTTGCAGACGATAAATGTAACCGTTTCAGAGAGAAAAGCGACCACTGTGACGATCTGGCGTTATGTCGATTCGATAGTAAATGACGGAAACGGGAGACTTTCTTAGGTTTTTACTACATATTAACACTTTACACAATTTCTCGTGTTACCTGGCTGCAAGTCCTCGGTTCATGCAAAATCTTAAGGTCCTCGGTCTGGTCCAAGGCACCAAACCGCCCAATAATTCATTAATCGATAACTAAAACTTGAAATGTAGCTCTTCTTACTGGGCGATTGCATTAACTTAGATGCTTCTTCAGTGTTCTACTATGTCGCTTGTAGTGACTCTGCATACCGCATCACGCGACAAGGGCTTGCAGACGATAAATGTAACCGTTTCAGAGAGAAAAGCGACCACTGTGACGATCTGGCGTTATGTCGATTCGATAGTAAATGACGGAAACGGGAGATTTTCTTGGGTTTTTACTACATATTAACACTTTACACAATTTCTCGTGTTACCTGGCTGCCAGTCCTCGGTTCATGCAAAATCTTAAGGTCCTCGGTCTGGTCCAAGGCACCAAACCGCCCAATAATTCATTAATCGATAACTAAAACTTGAAATGTAGCTCTTCTTCCTAGCCGATTGCATCAACGTAGATTTTTATTCTGTGTTCTAGTGTGCTCCTTGTACTGTGTCTGCATACCGCATCACGCGACAAGGTCTTGCAGACGATAAATGTAACCGTTTCAGAGAGAAAAGCGACCACTGTGACGATCTGGCGTTATGTCGATTCGATAGTAATGACGGAAACGGGATATTTTCTTGGGTTTTTACTACATATTAACACTTTACACAACTTCTCGTGTTACCTGGCTGCCAGTCTTCGGTTCATGCAAATTCTTAAGGTCCTCGGTCTGGTCCAAGGCACCAAACCGCCCAATAATTCATTAATCGATAACTAAAACTTGAAATGTAGCTCTTCTTACTGGGCGATTGCATAAACTTAGATGCTTCTTCAGTGTTCTACTATGCCGCTTGTAGTGACTCTGCATACCGCATCACGCGACAAGGGCTTGCAGACGATAAATGTAACCGTTTCAGAGAGAAAAGCGACCACTGTGACGATCTGGCGTTATGTCGATTCGATAGTAAATGACGGAAACGGGAGATTTTCTTAGGTTTTTACTACATATTAACACTTTACACAATTTCTCGTGTTACCTGGCTGCCAGTCCTCGGTTCATGCAAAATCTTAAGGTCCTCGGTCTGGTCCAAGGCACCAAACCGCCCAATAATTCATTAATCGATAACTAAAACTTGAAATGTAGCTCTTCTTACTGGCCGATTGCATCAACGTAGATTCTTATTCTGTGTTCTAGTGTGTTGCTTGTACTGTGTCTGCATACCGCATCACGCGACAAGGGCTTGCAGACGATAAATGTAACCGTTTCAGAGAGAAAAGCGACCAATGTGACGATCTGGCGTTATGTCGATTCGATAGTAAATGACGGAAACGGGAGATTTTCTTAGGTTTTTACTACATATTAACACTTTACACAATTTCTCGTGTTACCTGGCTGCCAGTCCTCGGTTCATGCAAAATCTTAAGGTCCTCGGTCTGGTCCAAGGCACCAAACCGCCCAATAATTCATTAATCGATAACTAAAACTTGAAATGTAGCTCTTCTTACTGGCCGATTGCATCAACGTAGATTCTTATTCTGTGTTCTAGTGTGCTGCTTGTACTGTGTCTGCATACCGCATCACGCGACAAGGGCTTGCAGACGATAAATGTAACCGTTTCAGAGAGAAAAGCGACCACTGTGACGATCTGGCGTTATGTCGATTCGATAGTAAATGACGGAAACGGGAGATTTTCTTAGGTTTTTACTACATATTAACACTTTACACAATTTCTCGTGTTACCTGGCTGCCAGTCCTCGGTTCATGCAAAATCTTAAGGTCCTCGGTCTGGTCCAAGGCACCAAACCGCCCAATAATTCATTAATCGATAACTAAAAGTTGAAATGTAGCTCTTCTTACTGGCCGATTGCATAAACTTAGATGCTTCTTCAGTGTTCTACTATGAAGCTCTTAGTGACTCTACATACCGCATCACGCGACAAGGGCTTGCAGACGATAAATGTAACCGTTTCAGAGAGAAAAGCGACCACTGTGACGATCTGGCGTTATGTCGATTCGATAGTAAGTGACGGAAACGGGAGATTTTCTTAGGTTTTTACTACATATTAACACTTTACACAATTTCTCGTGTTACCTGGCTGCCAGTCCTCGGTTCATGCAAAATCTTAAGGTCCTCGGTCTGGTCCAAGGCACCAAACCGCCCAATAATTCATTAATCGATAACTAAAACTTGTAATGTAGCTCTTCTTACTGGGCGATTGCATAAACTTAGATGCTTCTTCAGTGTTCTTCTATGCCGCTTGTAGTGACTCTGCATACCGCATCACGCGACAAGGGCTTGCAGACAATAAATGTAACCGTTTCAGAGAGAAAAGCGACCACTGTGACGATCTGGCGTTATGTCGATTCGATAGTAAATGACGGAAACGGGAGATTTTCTTGGGTTTTTACTACATATTAACACTTTACACAATTTCTCGTGTTACCTGGCTGCCAGTCCTAGGTTCATGCAAAATCTTAAGGTCCTCGGTCTGGTCCAAGGCACCAAACCGCCCAATAATTCATTAATCGATAACTAAAACTTGAAATGTAGCTCTTCTTCCTGGCCGATTGCATCAACGTAGATTCTTATTCTGTGTTCTAGTGTGCTGCTTGTACTGTGTCTGCATTCCGCATCACGCGACGAGGGCTTGCAGACGATAAATGTAACCGTTTCAGTGAGAAAAGCGACCACTGTGACGATCTGGCGTTATGTCGATTCGATAGTAAATGACGGAAACGGGAGATTTTCTTGGGTTTTTACTACATATTAACACTTTACACAATTTCTCGTGTTACCTGGCTGCCAGTCCTCGGTTCATGCAAAATCTTAAGGTCCTCGGTCTGGTCCAAGGCACCAAACCGCCCAATAATTCATTAATCGATAACTAAAACTTGAAATGTAGCTCTTCTTACTGGCCGATTGCATCAACGTAGATTCTTATTCTGTGTTCTAGTGTGCTGCTTGTACTGTGTCTGCATTCCGCATCACGCGACGAGGGCTTGCAGACGATAAATGTAACCGTTTCAGAGAGAAAAGCGACCACTGTGACGATCTGGCGTCATGTCGATTCGATAGTAAATGACGGAAACGGGAGATTTTCTTAGGTTTTTACTACATATTAACACTTTACACAATTTCTCGTGTTACCTGGCTGCCAGTCCTCGGTTCATGCAAAATCTTAAGGTCCTCGGTCTGGTCCAAGGCACCAAACCGCCCAATAATTCATTAATCGATAACTAAAACTTGAAATGTAGCTCTTCTTCCTGGCCGATTGCATCAACGTAGATTCTTATTCTGTGTTCTAGTGTGCTGCTTGTACTGTGTCTGCATACCGCATCACGCGACAAGGGCTTGCAGACGATAAATGTAACCGTTTCAGAGAGAAAAGCGACCACTGTGACGATCTGGCGTTATGTCGATTCGATAGTAAATGACGGAAACGGGAGATTTTCTTAGGTTTTTACTACATATTAACACTTTACACAATTTCTCGCGTTACCTGGCTGCAAGTCCTCGGTTCATGCAAAATCTTAAGGTCCTCGGTCTGGTCCAAGGCACCAAACCGCCCAATAATTCATTAATCGATAACTAAAACTTGAAATGTAGCTCTTCTTCCTGGCCGATTGCATCAACGTAGATTCTTATTCTGTGTTCTAGTGTGCTGCTTGTACTGTGTCTGCATACCGCATCACGGGACAAGGGCTTGCAGACGATAAATGTAACCGTTTCAGAGAGAAAAGCGACCACTGTGACGATCTGGCGTTATGTCGATTCGATAGTACATGACGGAAACGGGAGATTTTCTTTGGTTTTTACTACATATTAACACTTTACACAATTTCTCTTGTTACCTGGCTGCCAGTCCTCGGTTCATGCAAAATCTTAAGGTCCTCGGTCTGGTCCAAGGCACCAAACCGCCCAATAATTCATTAATCGATAACAAAAACTTGAAATGTAGCTCTTCTTACTGGGCGATTGCATAAACTTAGATGCTTCCTCAGTGTTCTTCTATGCCGCTTGTAGTGACTCTGCATACCGCATCACGCGACAAGGGCTTGCAGACGATAAATGTAACCGTTTCAGAGAGAAAAGCGACCACTGTGACGATCTGGCGTTATGTCGATTCGATAGTAAATGACGGAAACGGGAGATTTTCTTAGGTTTTTACTACATAATAACACTTTACACAATTTCTCGTGTTACCTGGCTGCCAGTCCTCGGTTCATGCAAAATCTTAAGGTCCTCGGTCTGGTCCAAGGCACCAAACCGCCCAATAATTCATTAATCGATAACTAAAACTTGAAATGTAGCTCTTCTTACTGGCCGATTGCATCAACGTAGATTCTTATTCTGTGTTCTAGTGTGCTGCTTGTACTGTGTCTGCATACCGCATCACAAGACAAGGGCTTGCAGACGATAAATGTAACCGTTTCAGAGAGAAAAGCGACCACTGTGTTGATCTGGCGTTATGTCGATTCGATAGTAAATGACGGAAACGGGAGACTTTCTTAGGTTTTTACTACATATTAACACTTTACACAATTTCTCGTGTTACCTGGCTGCCAGTCCTCGGTTCATGCAAAATCTTAAGGTCCTCGGTCTGGTCCAAGGCACCAAACCGCCCAATAATTCATTAATCGATAACTAAAACTTGAAATGTAGCTCTTCTTCCTGGCCGATTGCATCAACGTAGATTCTTATTCTGTGTTCTAGTGTGCTGCTTGTACTGTGTCTGCATTCCGCATCACGCGACGAGGGCTTGCAGACGATAAATGTAACCGTTTCAGAGGGAAAAGCGACCACTGTGACGATCTGGCGTTATGTCGATTCGATAGTAAATGACGGAAACGGGAGATTTTCTTAGGTTTTTACTACATATTAACACTTTACACAATTTCTCGTGTTACCTGGCTGCCAGTCCTCGGTTCATGCAAAATCTTAAGGTCCTCGGTCTGGTCCAAGGCACCAAACCGCCCAATAATTCATTAATCGATAACTAAAACTTGAAATGTAGCTCTTCTTCCTGGCCGATTGCATCTACGTACATTCTTATTCTGTGTTCTAGTGTGCTGCTTGTACTGTGTCTGCATACCGCATCACGCGACAAGGGCTTGCAGACGATAAATGTAACCGTTTCAGAGAGAAAAGCGACCACTGTGACGATCTGGCGTTATGTCGATTCGATAGTAAATGACGGAAACGGGAGATTTTCTTAGTTTTTTACTACATATTAACACTTTACACAATTTCTCGTGTTACCTGGCTGCCAGTCCTCGGTTCATGCAAAATCTTAAGGTCCTCGGTCTGGTCCAAGGCACCAAACCGCCCAATAATTCATTAATCGATAACTAAAACTTGAAATGTAGCTCTTCTTACTGGGCGATTGCATAAACTTAGATGCTTCTTCAGTGTTATACTATGCCGCTTGTAGTGTCTCTGCATACCGCATCACGCGACAAGGGCTTGCAGACGATAAATGTAACCGTTTCAGAGAGAAAAGCGACCACTGTGACGATCTGGCGTTATGTCGATTCGATAGTAAATGACGGAAACGGGAGATTTTCTTAGGTTTTTACTACTTATTAACACTTTACACAATTTCTCGTGTTACCTGGCTGCCAGTCCTCGGTTCATGCAAAATCTTAAGGTCCTCGGTCTGGTCCAAGGCACCAAACCGCCCAATAATTCATTAATCGATAACTAAAACTTGAAATGTAGCTCTTCTTACTGGCCGATTGCATCAACGTAGATTCTTATTCTGTGTTCTAGTGTGTTGCTTGTACTGTGTCTGCATACCGCATCACGCGACAAGGGCTTGCAGACGATAAATGTAACCGTTTCAGAGAGAAAAGCGACCACTGTGACGATCTGGCGTTATGTCGATTCGATAGTAAATGACGGAAACGGGAGATTTTCTTAGGTTTTTACTACATATTAACACTTTACACAATTTCTCGTGTTACCTGGCTGCCAGTCCTCGGTTCATGCAAAATCTTAAGGTCCTCGGTCTGGTCCAAGGCACCAAACCGCCCAATAATTCATTAATCGATAACTAAAACTTGAAATGTAGCTCTTCTTACTGGCCGATTGCATAAACTTAGATGCTTCTTCAGTGTTCTACTATGCCGCTTGTAGTGACTCTGCATACCGCATCACGCGACAAGGGCTTGCAGACGATAAATGTAACCGTTTCAGAGAGAAAAGCGACCACTGTGACGATCTGGCGTTATGTCGATTCGATAGTAAATGACGGAAACGGGAGATTTTCTTAGGTTTTTACTACATATTAACACTTATACAATTTCTCGTGTTACCTGGCTGCCAGTCCTCGGTTCATGCAAAATCTTAAGGTCCTCGGTCTGGTCCAAGGCACCAAACCGCCCAATAATTCATTAATCGATAACTAAAACTTGAAATGTAGCTCTTCTTACTGGCCGATTGCATCAACGTAGATTCTTATTCTGTGTTCTAGTGTGTTGCTTGTACTGTGTCTGCATACCGCATCACGCGACAAGGGCTTGCAGACGATAAATGTAACCGATTCAGAGAGAAAAGCGACCTCTGTGACGATCTGGCGTTATGTCGATTCGATAGTAAATGACGGAAACGGGAGATTTTCTTAGGTTTTTACTACATATTAACACTTTACACAATTTCTCGTGTTACCTGGCTGCCAGTCCTCGGTTCATGCAAAATCTTAAGGTCCTCGGTCTGGTCCAAGGCACCAAACCGCCCAATAATTCATTAATCGATAACTAAAACTTGAAATGTAGCTCTTCTTACTGGGCGATTGCATAAACTTAGATGCTTCTTCAGTGTTCTACTATGCCGCTTGTAGTGACTCTGCATTCCGCATCACGCGACAAGGGCTTGCAGACGATAAATGTAACTGTTTCAGAGGGAAAAGCGACCACTGTGACGATCTGGCGTTATGTCGATTCGATAGTAAATGACGGAAACGGGAGATTTTCTTGGGTTTTTACTACATATTAACACTTTACACAATTTCTCGTGTTACCTGGCTGCCAGTCCTCGGTTCATGCAAAATCTTAAGGTCCTCGGTCTGGTCCAAGGCACCAAACCGCCCAATAATTCATTAATCGATAACTAAAACTTGAAATGTAGCTCTTCTTCCTGGCCGATTGCATCAACGTAGATTCTTATTCTGTGTTCTAGTGTGCTGCTTGTACTGTGTCTGCATACCGCATCACGCGACAAGGGCTTGCAGACGATAAATGTAACCGTTTCAGAGAGAAAAGCGACCACTGTGACGATCTGGCGTTATGTCGATTCGATAGTAAATGACGGAAACGGGAGATTTTCTTGGGTTTTTACTACATATTAACACTTTACACAATTTCTCGTGTTACCTGGCTGCCAGTCCTCGGTTCATGCAAAATCTTAAGGTCCTCGGTCTGGTCCAAGGCACCAAACCGCCCAATAATTCATTAATCGATAACTAAAACTTGAAATGTAGCTCTTCTTACTGGCCGATTGCATCAACGTAGATTCTTATTCTGTGTTCTAGTGTGCTGCTTGTACTGTGTCTGCATACCGCATCAAGCGACAAGGGCTTGCAGACGATAAATGTAACCGTTTCAGAGAGAAAAGCGACCACTGTGACGATCTGGCGTTATGTCGATTCGATAGTAAATGACGGAAACTGGAGATTTCCTTAGGTTTTTACTACATATTAACACTTTACACAATTTCTCGTGTTACCTGGCTGCCAGTCCTCGGTTCATGCAAAATCTTAAGGTCCTCGGTCTGGTCCAAGGCACCAAACCGTCCAATAATTCATTAATCGATAACTAAAACTTGAAATGTAGCTCTTCTTACTGTGCGATTGCATAAACTTAGATTCTTCTTCAGTGTTCTACTATGCCGCTTGTAGTGACTCTGCATACCGCATCACGCGACAAGGGCTTGCAGACGATAAATGTAACCGTTTCAGAGAGAAAAGCGACCACTGTGACGATCTGGCGTTATGTCGATTCGATAGTAAATGACGGAAACGGGAGATTTTCTTAGGTTTTTACTACATATTAACACTTTACACAATTTCTCGTGTTACCTGGCTGCCAGTTCTCGGTTCATGCAAAATCTTAAGGTCCTCGGTCATGTCAAAGGCATTAAACCGGCCAATAATTCAATTTTCGATAACTAAACTTTGAAGTGTAGCTCTCCTTTTTGGCCGATTGCATCAATGTAGATTCTTATTCTGTGTTCTAGTGTGCTGCTTGTACTGTGTCTGCATACCGCATCACGCGACAAGGGCTTGCAGACGATAAATGTAACCGTTTCACAGAGAAAAGCGACCACTGTGACGATCTGGCGTTATGTCGATTCGATAGTAAATGACGGAAACGGGAGATTTTCTTGGGTTTTTACTACATATTAACACTTTACACAATTTCTCGTGTTACCTGGCTGCCAGTCCTCGGTTCATGCAAAATCTTAAGGTCCTCGGTCTGGTCCAAGGCACCAAACCGCCCAATAATTCATTAATCGATAACTAAAACTTGAAATGTAGCTCTTCTTACTGGGCGATTGCATAAACTTAGATGCTTCTTCAGTGTTCTACTATGCCGCTTGTAGTGACTCTGCATACCGCATCACGCGACAAGGGCTTGCAGACGATAAATGTAACCGTTTCAGAGAGAAAAGCGACCACTGTGACGATCTGGCGTTATGTCGATTCGATAGTAAATGACGGAAACGGGAGATTTTCTTAGGTTTTTACTACATATTAACACTTTACACAATTTCTCGTGTTACCTGTCTGCCAGTCCTCGGTTCATGCAAAATCTTAAGGTCCTCGGTCTGGTCCAAGGCACCAAACCGCCCAATAACTCATTAATCGATAAGTAAAACTTGAAATGTAGCTCTTCTTACTGGCCGATTGCATCAACGTAGATTCTTATTCTGTGTTCTAGTGTGCTTCTTGTACTGTGTCTGCATACCGCATCAAGCGACAAGGGCTTGCAGACGATAAATGTAACCGTTTCAGAGAGAAAAGCGACCACTGTGACGATCTGGCGTTATGTCGATTCGATAGTAAATGACGGAAACGGGAGATTTTCTTAGGTTTTTACTACATATTAACACTTTACACAATTTCTCGTGTTACCTGTCTGCCAGTCCTCGGTTCATGCAAATTCTTAAGGTCCTCGGTCTGGTCCAAGGCACCAAACCGCCCAATAATTCATTAATCGATAACTAAAACTTGAAATGTAGCTCTTCTTACTGGGCGATTGCATAAACTTAGATGCTTCTTCAGTGTTCTACTATGCCGCTTGTAGTGACTCTGCATACCGCATCACGCGACAAGGGCTTGCAGACGATAAATGTAACCGTTTCAGAGAGAAAAGCGACCACTGTGACGATCTGGCGTTATGTCGATTCGATAGTAAATGACGGAAACGGGAGATTTTCTTAGGTTTTTACTACATATTAACAATTTACACAATTTCTCGTGTTACCTGGCTGCCAGTTCTCGGTTCATGCAAAATCTTAAGGTCCTCGGTCATGTCAAAGGCATTAAACCGGCCAATAATTCAATTTTCGATAACTAAACTTTGAAGTGTAGCTCTTCTTTTTGGCCGATTGCATCAATGTAGATTCTTATTCTGTGTTCTAGTGTGCTGCTTGTACTGTGTCTGATAACCGCATCACGCGACAAGGGCTTGCAGACGATAAATGTAACCGTTTCAGAGAGAAAAGCGACCACTGTGTCGATCTGGCGTTATGTCGATTCGATAGTAAATGACGGAAACGGGAGATTTTCTTAGGTTTTTACTACGTATTAACACTTTACACAATTTCTCGTGTTACCTGGCTGCCAGTCCTTGGTTCATGCAAAATCTTAAGGTCCTCGGTCTGGTCCAAGGCACCAAACCGCCCAATAATTCATTAATCGATAACTAAAACTTGAAATGTAGCTCTTCTTACTGGCCGATTGCATCAACGTAGATTCTTATTCTGTGTTCTAGTGTGCTGCTTGTACTGTGTCTGCATACCGCATCACGCGACAAGGGCTTGCAGACGATAAATGTAACCGTTTCAGAGAGAAAAGCGACCACTGTGACGATCTGGCGTTATGTCGATTCGATAGTAAATGACGGAAACGGGAGATTTTCTTAGGTTTTTACTACATATTAACACTTTACACAATTTCTCGTGTTACGTGGCTGCCAGTCCTCGGTTCATGCAAAATCTTAAGGTCCTCGGTCTGGTCCAAGGCACCAAACCGCCCAATAATTCATTAATCGATAACTAAAACTTGAAATGTAGCTCTTCTTACTGGCCGATTGCATCAACGTAGATTCTTATTCTGTGTTCTAGTGTGCTGCTTGTACTGTGTCTGCATACCGCATCACGCGACAAGGGCTTGCAGACGATAAAAGTAACCGTTTCAGAGAGAAAAGCGACCACTGTGACGATCTGGCGTTATGTCGATTCGATAGTAAATGACGGAAACGGGTGATTTTCTTAGGTTTTTACTACATATTAACACTTTACACAATTTCTCGTGTTACCTGGCTGCCAGTCCTCGGTTCATGCAAAATCTTAAGGTCCTCGGTCTGGTCGAAGGCACCAAACCGCCCAATAATTCATTAATCGATAACTAAAACTTGAAATGTAGCTCTTCTTACTGGCCGATTGCATCAACGTAGATTCTTATTCTGTGTTCTAGTGTGCTTCTTGTACTGTGTCTGCATACCGCATCACGCGACAAGGGCTTGCAGACGTTAAATGTAACCGTTTCAGAGAGAAAAGCGACCAATGTGACGATCTGGCGTTATGTCGATTCGATAGTAAATGACGGAAACGGGAGATTTTCTTAGGTTTTTACTACATATTAACACTTTACACAATTTCTCGTGTTACCTGGCTGCCAGTCCTCGGTTCATGCAAAATCTTAAGGTCCTTGGTCTGGTCCAAGGCACCAAACCGCCCAATAATTCATTAATCGATAACTAAAACTTGAAATGTAGCTCTCCTTACTGGGCGATTGCATAAACTTAGATGCTTCTTCAGTGTTCTACTATGCCGCTTGTAGTGACTCTGCATACCGCATCACGCGACAAGGGCTTGCAGACGATAAATGTAACCGTTTCAGAGAGAAAAGCGACCACTGTGACGATCTGGCGTTATGTCGATTCGATAGTAAATGACGGAAACGGGAGATTTTCTTGGGTTTTTACTACATATTAACACTTTACACAATTTTTCGTGTTACCTGGCTGCCAGTCCTCGGTTCATGCAAAATCTTAAGGTCCTCGGTCTGGTCCAAGGCACCAAACCGCCCAATAATTCATTAATCGATAACTAAAACTTGAAATGTAGCTCTTCTTACTGGCCGATTGCATCAACGTAGATTCTTATTCTGTTTTCTAGTGTGCTGCTTGTACTGTGTCTGCATACCGCATCACGCGACAAGGGCTTGCAGACGATAAATGTAACTGTTTCAGAGAGAAAAGCGACCACTGTGACGATCTGGCGTTATGTCGATTCGATAGTAAATGACGGAAACGGGAGATTTTCTTAGGTTTTTACTACATATTAACACTTTACACAATTTCTCGTGTTACCTGGCTGCCAGTCCTCGGTTCATGCAAAATCTTAAGGTCCTCGGTCTGGTCCAAGGCACCAAACCGCCCAATAATTCATTAATCGATAACTAAAACTTGAAATGTAGCTCTTCTTACTGGGCGATTGCATAAACTTAGATGCTTCTTCAGTGTTCTACTATGCCGCTTGTAGTGACTCTGCATACCGCATCACGCGACAAGGGCTTGCAGACGATAAATGTAACCGTTTCAGAGAGAAAAGCGACCACTGTGACGATCTGGCGTTATGTCGATTCGATAGTAAATGACGGAAACGGGAGATTTTCTTGGGTTTTTACTACATATTAACACTTTACACAATTTCTCGTGTTACCTGGCTGCCAGTCCTCGGTTCATGCAAAATCTTAAGGTCCTCGGTCTGGTGCAAGGCACCAAACCGCCCAATAATTCATTAATCGACAACTAAAACTTGAAATGTAGCTCTTCTTCCTGGCCGATTGCATCAACGTAGATTCTTATTCTGTGTTCTAGTGTGCTGCTTGTACTGTGTCTGCATACCGCATCACGCGACAAGGGCTTGCAGACGATAAATGTAACCGTTTCAGAGAGAAAAGCGACCACTGTGACGATCTGGCGTTATGTCGATTCGATAGTAAATGACGGAAACTGGAGAATTTCTTAGGTTTTTACTACATATTAACACTTTACACAATTTCTCGTGTTACCTGGCTGCCAGTCCTCGGTTCATGCAAAATCTTAAGGTCCTCGGTCTGGTCCAAGGCACCAAACCGCCCAATAATTCATTAATCGATAACTAAAACTTGAAATGTAGCTCTTCTTCCTGGCCGATTGCATCGACGTAGATTCTTATTCTGTGTTCTAGTGTGCTTCTTGTACTGTGTCTGCATACCGCATCACGCGACAAGGGCTTGCAGACGATAAATGTAACCGTTTCAGAGAGAAAAGCGACCACTGTGACGATCTGGCGTTATGTCGATTCGATAGTAAATGACGGAAACGGGAGATTTTCTTAGGTTTTTACTACATATTAACACTTTACACAATTTCTCGTGTTACCTGGCTGCCAGTCCTCGGTTCATGCAAATTCTTAAGGTCCTCGGTCTGGTCCAAGGCACCAAACCGCCCAATAATTCATTAATCGATAACTAAAACTTGAAATTAAGCTCTTCTTACTGTGCGATTGCATAAACTTAGATGCTTCTTCAGTGTTCTACTATGCCGCTTGTAGTGACTCTGCATACCGCATCACGCGACAAGGGCTTGCAGACGATAAATGTAGCCGTTTCAGAGAGAAAAGCGACCACTGTGACGATCTGGCGTTATGTCGATTCGATAGTAAATGACGGAAACGGGAGATTTTCTTAGGTTTTTACTACATATTAACACTTTACACAATTTCTCGTGTTACGTGGCTGCCAGTTCTCGGTTCATGCAAAATCTTAAGGTCCTCGGTCATGTCAAAGGCATTAAACCGGCCAATAATTCAATTTTCGATAACTAAAATTTGAAGTGTAGCTCTTCTTTTTGGCCGATTGCATCAATGTAGATTGTTTTTCTGTGTTCTAGTGTGCTGCTTGTACTGTGTCTGCATACCGCATCACGCGACAAGGGCTTGCAGACGATAAATGTAACCGTTTCAGAGAGAAAAGCGACCACTGTGACGATCTGGCGTTATGTCGATTCGATAGTAAATGACGGAAACGGGAGATTTTCTTAGGTTTTTACTACATATTAACACTTTACACAATTTCTCGTGTTACCTGGCTGCCAGTCCTCGGTTCATGCAAAATCTTAAGGTCCTCGGTCTGGTCCAAGGCACCAAACCGCCCAATAATTCATTAATCGATAACTAAAACTTGAAATGTAGCTCTTCTTACTGAACGATTGCATCAACGTAGATTCTTATTCTGTGTTCTAGTGTGCTGCTTGTACTGTGTCTGTATACCGCATCACGCGACAAGGGCTTGCAGACGATAAATGTAACCGTTTCAGAGAGAAAAGCGACCACTGTGACGATCTGGCGTTATGTCGATTCGATAGTAAATGACGGAAACGGGAGATTTTCTTAGGTTTTTACTACATATTAACACTTTACACAATTTCTCGTGTTACGTGGCTGCCAGTCCTCGGTTCATGCAAAATCTTAAGGTCCTCGGTCTGGTCCAAGGCACCAAACCGCCCAATAATTCATTAATCGATAACTAAAACTTGAAATGTAGCTCTGCTTCCTGGCCGATTGCATCAACGTAGATTCTTATTCTGTGTTCTAGTGTGCTGCTTGTACTGTGTCTGCATACCGCATCACGCGACAAGGGCTTGCAGACGATAAATGTAACCGTTTCAGAGAGAAAAGCGACCACTGTGACGATCTGGCGTTATGTCGATTCGATAGTAAATGACGGAAACGGGAGATTTTCTTGGGTTTTTACTACATATTAACACTTTACACAATTTCTCGTGTTACCTGGCTGCCAGTCCTCGGTTCATGCAAAATCTTAAGGTCCTCGGTCTGGTCCAAGGCACCAAATCGCCCAATAATTCATTAATCGATAACTAAAACTTGAAATGTAGCTCTTCTTACTGGCCGATTGCATCAACGTAGATTCTTATTCTGTGTTCTAGTGTGCTGCTTGTACTGTGTCTGCATACCGCATCACGCGACAAGGGCTTGCAGACGATAAATGTAACCGTTTCAGAGAGAAAAGCGACCACTGTGACGATCTGGCGTTATGTCGATTCGATAGTAAATGACGGAAACGGGAGATTTTCTTAGGTTTTTACTACATATTAACACTTTACACAATTTCTCGTGTTACCTGGCTGCCAGTTCTCGGTTCATGCAAAATCTTAAGGTCCTCGGTCTGGTCCAAGGCACCAAACCGCCCAATAATTCATTAATCGATAACTAAAACTTGAAATGTATCTCTTCTTACTGGCCGATTGCATAAACTTAGATGCTTCTTCAGTGTTCTACTATGCCGCTTGTAGTGACTCTGCATACCGCATCACGCGACAAGGGCTTGCAGACGATAAATGTAACCGTTTCAGAGAGAAAAGCGACCACTGTGACGATCTGGCGTTATGTCGATTCGATAGTAAATGATGGAAACGGGAGATTTTCTTAGGTTTTTACTACATATTAACACTTTACACAATTTCTCGTGTTACGTGGCTGCCAGTCCTCGGTTCATGCAAAATCTTAAGGTCCTCGGTCTGGTCCAAGGCACCAAACCGCCCAATAATTCATTAATCGATAACTAAAACTTGAAATGTAGCTCTTCTTACTGGCCGATTGCATCAACGTAGATTCTTATTCTGTTTTCTAGTGTGCTGCTTGTACTGTGTCTGCATACCGCATCACGCGACAAGGGCTTGCAGACGATAAATGTAACTGTTTCAGAGAGAAAAGCGACCACTGTGACGATCTGGCGTTATGTCGATTCGATAGTAAATGACGGAAACGGGAGATTTTCTTAGGTTTTTACTACATATTAACACTTTACACAATTTCTCGTGTTACCTGGCTGCCAGTCCTCGGTTCATGCAAAATCTTAAGGTCCTCGGTCTGGTCCAAGGCACCAAACCGCCCAATAATTCATTAATCGATAACTAAAACTTGAAATGTAGCTCTTCTTACTGGGCGATTGCATAAACTTAGATGCTTCTTCAGTGTTCTACTATGCCGCTTGTAGTGACTCTGCATACCGCATCACGCGACAAGGGCTTGCAGACGATAAATGTAACCGTTTCAGAGAGAAAAGCGACCACTGTGACGATCTGGCGTTATGTCGATTCGATAGTAAATGACGGAAACGGGAGATTTTCTTGGGTTTTTACTACATATTAACACTTTACACAATTTCTCGTGTTACCTGGCTGCCAGTCCTCGGTTCATGCAAAATCTTAAGGTCCTCGGTCTGGTGCAAGGCACCAAACCGCCCAATAATTCATTAATCGACAACTAAAACTTGAAATGTAGCTCTTCTTCCTGGCCGATTGCATCAACGTAGATTCTTATTCTGTGTTCTAGTGTGCTGCTTGTACTGTGTCTGCATACCGCATCACGCGACAAGGGCTTGCAGACGATAAATGTAACCGTTTCAGAGAGAAAAGCGACCACTGTGACGATCTGGCGTTATGTCGATTCGATAGTAAATGACGGAAACTGGAGAATTTCTTAGGTTTTTACTACATATTAACACTTTACACAATTTCTCGTGTTACCTGGCTGCCAGTCCTCGGTTCATGCAAAATCTTAAGGTCCTCGGTCTGGTCCAAGGCACCAAACCGCCCAATAATTCATTAATCGATAACTAAAACTTGAAATGTAGCTCTTCTTCCTGGCCGATTGCATCGACGTAGATTCTTATTCTGTGTTCTAGTGTGCTTCTTGTACTGTGTCTGCATACCGCATCACGCGACAAGGGCTTGCAGACGATAAATGTAACCGTTTCAGAGAGAAAAGCGACCACTGTGACGATCTGGCGTTATGTCGATTCGATAGTAAATGACGGAAACGGGAGATTTTCTTAGGTTTTTACTACATATTAACACTTTACACAATTTCTCGTGTTACCTGGCTGCCAGTCCTCGGTTCATGCAAATTCTTAAGGTCCTCGGTCTGGTCCAAGGCACCAAACCGCCCAATAATTCATTAATCGATAACTAAAACTTGAAATTAAGCTCTTCTTACTGTGCGATTGCATAAACTTAGATGCTTCTTCAGTGTTCTACTATGCCGCTTGTAGTGACTCTGCATACCGCATCACGCGACAAGGGCTTGCAGACGATAAATGTAGCCGTTTCAGAGAGAAAAGCGACCACTGTGACGATCTGGCGTTATGTCGATTCGATAGTAAATGACGGAAACGGGAGATTTTCTTAGGTTTTTACTACATATTAACACTTTACACAATTTCTCGTGTTACGTGGCTGCCAGTTCTCGGTTCATGCAAAATCTTAAGGTCCTCGGTCATGTCAAAGGCATTAAACCGGCCAATAATTCAATTTTCGATAACTAAAATTTGAAGTGTAGCTCTTCTTTTTGGCCGATTGCATCAATGTAGATTGTTTTTCTGTGTTCTAGTGTGCTGCTTGTACTGTGTCTGCATACCGCATCACGCGACAAGGGCTTGCAGACGATAAATGTAACCGTTTCAGAGAGAAAAGCGACCACTGTGACGATCTGGCGTTATGTCGATTCGATAGTAAATGACGGAAACGGGAGATTTTCTTAGGTTTTTACTACATATTAACACTTTACACAATTTCTCGTGTTACCTGGCTGCCAGTCCTCGGTTCATGCAAAATCTTAAGGTCCTCGGTCTGGTCCAAGGCACCAAACCGCCCAATAATTCATTAATCGATAACTAAAACTTGAAATGTAGCTCTTCTTACTGAACGATTGCATCAACGTAGATTCTTATTCTGTGTTCTAGTGTGCTGCTTGTACTGTGTCTGTATACCGCATCACGCGACAAGGGCTTGCAGACGATAAATGTAACCGTTTCAGAGAGAAAAGCGACCACTGTGACGATCTGGCGTTATGTCGATTCGATAGTAAATGACGGAAACGGGAGATTTTCTTAGGTTTTTACTACATATTAACACTTTACACAATTTCTCGTGTTACGTGGCTGCCAGTCCTCGGTTCATGCAAAATCTTAAGGTCCTCGGTCTGGTCCAAGGCACCAAACCGCCCAATAATTCATTAATCGATAACTAAAACTTGAAATGTAGCTCTGCTTCCTGGCCGATTGCATCAACGTAGATTCTTATTCTGTGTTCTAGTGTGCTGCTTGTACTGTGTCTGCATACCGCATCACGCGACAAGGGCTTGCAGACGATAAATGTAACCGTTTCAGAGAGAAAAGCGACCACTGTGACGATCTGGCGTTATGTCGATTCGATAGTAAATGACGGAAACGGGAGATTTTCTTGGGTTTTTACTACATATTAACACTTTACACAATTTCTCGTGTTACCTGGCTGCCAGTCCTCGGTTCATGCAAAATCTTAAGGTCCTCGGTCTGGTCCAAGGCACCAAATCGCCCAATAATTCATTAATCGATAACTAAAACTTGAAATGTAGCTCTTCTTACTGGCCGATTGCATCAACGTAGATTCTTATTCTGTGTTCTAGTGTGCTGCTTGTACTGTGTCTGCATACCGCATCACGCGACAAGGGCTTGCAGACGATAAATGTAACCGTTTCAGAGAGAAAAGCGACCACTGTGACGATCTGGCGTTATGTCGATTCGATAGTAAATGACGGAAACGGGAGATTTTCTTAGGTTTTTACTACATATTAACACTTTACACAATTTCTCGTGTTACCTGGCTGCCAGTTCTCGGTTCATGCAAAATCTTAAGGTCCTCGGTCTGGTCCAAGGCACCAAACCGCCCAATAATTCATTAATCGATAACTAAAACTTGAAATGTATCTCTTCTTACTGGCCGATTGCATAAACTTAGATGCTTCTTCAGTGTTCTACTATGCCGCTTGTAGTGACTCTGCATACCGCATCACGCGACAAGGGCTTGCAGACGATAAATGTAACCGTTTCAGAGAGAAAAGCGACCACTGTGACGATCTGGCGTTATGTCGATTCGATAGTAAATGATGGAAACGGGAGATTTTCTTAGGTTTTTACTACATATTAACACTTTACACAATTTCTCGTGTTACGTGGCTGCCAGTCCTCGGTTCATGCAAAATCTTAAGGTCCTCGGTCTGGTCCAAGGCACCAAACCGCCCAATAATTCATTAATCGATAACTAAAACTTGAAATGTAGCTCTTCTTACTGGGCGATTGCATAAACATAGATGCTTCTTCAGTGTTCTACTATGCCGCTTGTAGTGACTCTGCATACCGCATCACGCGACAAGGGCTTGCAGACGATAAATGTAACCGTTTCAGAGAGAAAAGCGACCAATGTGACGATCTGGCGTTATGTCGATTCGATAGTAAATGACGGAAACGGGAGATTTTCTTAGGTTTTTACTACATATTAACACTTTACACAATTTCTCGTGTTACCTGGCAGCCAGTCCTCGGGTCATGCAAAATCTTAAGGTCCTTGGTCTGGTCCAAGGCACCAAACCGCCCAATAATTCATTAATCGATAACTAAAACTTGAACTGCAGCTCTTCTTACTGGGCGATTGCATAAACTTAGATGCTTCTTCAGTGTTCTACTATGCTGCTTGTAGTGACTCTGCATACCGCATCACGCAACAAGGGCTTGCAGACGATAAATGTAACCGTTTCAGAGAGAAAAGCGGCCACTGTGACGATCTGGCGTTATGTCGATTCGATAGTAAATGACGGAAACGGGAGATTTTCTTAGGTTTTTACCACATATTAACACTTTACACAATTTCTCGTGTTACCTGGCTGCCAGTCCTCGGTTCATGCAAAATCTTAAGGTCCTCGGTCTGGTCCAAGGCACCAAACCGCCCATTAATTCATTAATCGATAACTAATACTTGAAATGTAGCTCTTCTTACTGGCCGATTGCATCAACGTAGATTCTTATTCTGTGTTCTAGTGTGCTGCTTGTACTGTGTCTGCATACCGCATCACGCGACAAGGGCTTGCAGACGATAAATGTAACCGTTTCAGAGAGAAAAGCGACAAATGTGACGATCTGGCGTTATGTCGATTCGATAGTAAATGACGGAAACGGGAGATTTTCTTAGGTTTTTACTACATATTAACACTTTACACAATTTCTCGTGTTACCTGGCTGCCAGTCCTCGGTTCATGCAAAATCTTAAGGTCCTCGGTCTGGTCCAAGGCACCAAACCGCCCAATAATTCATTAATCGATAACTAAAACTTGAAATGTAGCTCTTCTTACTGGGCGATTGCATAAACTTAGATGCTTCTTCAGTGTTCTACTATGCCGCTTGTAGTGACTCTGCATGCCGCATCACGCGACAAGGGCTTGCAGACGATAAATGTAACCGTTTCAGAGAGAAAAGCGACCACTGTGACGATCTGGCGTTATGTCGATTCGATAGTAAATGAATGAAACGGGAGATTTTCTTAGGTTTTTACTACATATTAACACTTTACACAATTTCTCGTGTTACCTGGCTGCCAGTCCTCGGTTCATGCAAAATCTTAAGGTCCTCGGTCTGGTCCAAGGCACCAAACCGCCCATTAATTCATTAATCGATAACTAAAACTTGAAATGTAGCTCTTCTTACTGGCCGATTGCATCAACGTAGATTCTTATTCTGTGTTCTAGTGTGCTGCTTGTACTGTGTCTGCATACCGCATCACGCGACAAGGGCTTGCAGACGATAAATGTAACCGTTTCAGAGAGAAAAGCGACCAATGTGACGATCTGGCGTTATGTCGATTCGATAGTAAATGACGGAAACGGGAGATTTTCTTAGGTTTTTACTACATATTAACACTTTACACAATTTCTCGTGTTACCTGGCTGCCAGTCCTCGGTTCATGCAAAATCTTAAGGTCCTCGGTCTGGTCCAAGGCACCAAACCGCCCAATAATTCATTAATCGATAACTAAAACTTGAACTGCAGCTCTTCTTAATGGGCGATTGCATAAACTTAGATGCTTCTTCAGTGTTCTACTATGCTGCTTGTAGTGACTCTGCATACCGCATCACGCGACAAGGGCTTGCAGACGATAAATGTAACCGTTTCAGAGAGAAAAGCGACCACTGTGACGATCTGGCGTTATGTCGATTCGATAGTAAATGACGGAAACGGGAGATTTTCTTGGGTTTTTACTACATATTAACACTTTACACAATTTCTCGTGTTACCTGGCTGCCAGTCCTCGGTTCATGCAAAATCTTAAGGTCCTCGGTCTGATCCAAGGCACCAAACCGCCCAATAATTCATTAATCGATAACTAAAACTTGAAATGTAGCTCTTCTTACTGGCCGATTGCATCAACGTAGATTCTTATTCTGTGATCTAGTGTGCTGCTTGTACTGTGTCTGCACACCGCATCACGCGACAAGGGCTTGCAGACGATAAATGTAACCGTTTCAGAGAGAAAAGCGACCACTGTGACGATCTGGCGTTATGTCGATTCGATAGTAAATGACGGGAACAAGAGATTTTCTTAGGTTTTTACTACATATTAACACTTTACACAATTTCTCGTGTTACCTGGCTGCCAGTCCTCGGTTCATGCAAAATCTTAAGGTCCTCGGTCTGGTCCAAGGCACCAAACCGCCCAATAATTCATTAATCGATAACTAAAACTTGAAATGTAGCTCTTCTTCCTGGCCGATTGCATCAACGTAGATTCTTAATCTGTGTTCTAGTGTGCTGCTTGTACTGTGTCTGCATACCGCATCACGCGACAAGGGCTTGCAGACGATAAATGTAACCGTTTGAGAGAGAAAAGCGACCACTGTGACGATCTGGCGTTATGTCGATTCGATAGTAAATGACGGAAACGGGAGATTTTCTTAGGTTTTTAGTACATATTAACACTTTACACAATTTCTCGTGTTACCTGGCTGCCAGTCCTCGGTTCATGCAAAATCTTAAGGTCCTCGGTCTGGTCCAAGGCACCAAACCGCCCAATAATTCATTAATCGATAACTAAAACTTGAAATGTAGCTCTTCTTACTGGACGATTGCATCAACGTAGATTCTTATTCTGTGTTCTAGTGTGCTGCTCGTACTGTGTCTGATAACCGCATCACGCGACAAGGGCTTGCAGACGATAAATGTAACCGTTTCAGAGAGAAAAGCGACCACTGTGACGATCTGGCGTTATGTCGATTCGATAGTAAATGACGGAAACGGGAGATTTTCTTAGGTTTTTACTACATATTAACACTTTACACAATTTCTCGTGTTACCTGGCTGCCAGTCCTCGGTTCATGCAAAATCTTAAGGTCCTAGGTCTGGTCCAAGGCACCAAACCGCCCAATAATTCATTAATCGATAACTAAAACTTGAAATGTAGCTCTTCTTACTGGGCGATTGCATAAACTTAGATGCTTCTTCAGTGTTCTACTATGCCACTTGTAGTGACTCTGCATACCGCATCACGCGACAAAGGCTTGCAGACGATAAATGTAACCGTTTCAGAGAGAAATGCGACCAATGTGACGATCTGGCGTTATGTCGATTCGATAGTAAATGACGGAAACGGGAGATTTTCTTAGGTTTTTACTACATATTAACACTTTACACAATTTCTCGTGTTACCTGGCTGCCAGTCCTCGGTTCATGCAAAATCTTAAGGTCCTCGGTCTGGTCCAAGGCACCAAACCGCCCAATAATTCATAAATCGATAACTAAAACTTGAAATGTAGCTCTTCTTACTGGCCGATTGCATCAACGTAGATTCTTATTCTGTGCTCTAGTGTGCTGCTTGTACTGTGTCTGCATACCGCATCACGCGACAAGGGCTTGCAGACCATAAATGTAACCGTTTCAGAGAGAAAAGCGACCACTGTGACGATCTGGCGTTATGTCGATTCGATAGTAAATGACGGAAACGGGAGATTTTCTTAGGTTTTTACTACATATTAACACTTTACACAAATTCTCGTGTTACCTGGCTGCCAGTCCTCGGTTCATGCAAAATCTTAAGGTCCTCGGTCTGGTCCAAGGCACCAAACCGCCCAATAATTCATTAATCGATAACTAAAACTTGAAATGTAGCTTTTCTTACTGGCCGATTGCATAAACTTAGATGCTTCTTCAGTGTTCTACTATGCCGCTTGTAGTGACTCTGCATACCGCATCACGCGACAAGGGCTTGCAGACGATAAATGTAACCGTTTCAGAGAGAAAAGCGACCACTGTGACGATCTGGCGTTATGTCGATTCGATAGTAAATGACGGAAACGGGAGATTTTCTTAGGTTTTTACTACATATTAACACTTTACACAATTTCTCGTGTTACCTGGCTGCCAGTCCTCGGTTCATGCAAAATCTTAAGGTCCTCGGTCTGGTCCAAGGCACCAAACCGCCCAATAATTCATTAATCGATAACTAAAACTTGAAATGTAGCTCTTCTTACTGGCCGATTGCATCAACGTAGATTCTTATTCTGTGTTCTAGTGTGCTGCTTGTACTGTGTCTGCATACCGCATCACGCGACAAGGGCTTGCTGACGATAAATGTAACCGTTTCAGAGAGAAAAGCGACCACTGTGACGATCTGGCGTCATGTCGATTCGATAGTAAATGACGGAAACGGGAGATTTTCTTAGGTTTTTACTACATATTAACACTTTACACAATTTCTCGTGTTACCTGGCTGCCAGTCCTCGGTTCATGCAAAATCTTAAGGTCCTCGGTCTGGTCCAAGGCACCAAACCGCCCAATAATTCATTAATCGATAACTAAAACTTGAAATGTAGCTCTTCTTTTTGGGCGATTGCATAAACTTAGATGCTTCTTCAGTGTTCTACTATGCCGCTTGTAGTGACTCTGCATACCGCATCACGCGACAAGGGCTTGCAGACGATAAATGTAACCGTTTCAGAGAGAAAAGCGACCACTGTGACGATCTGGCGTTATGTCGATTCGATAGTAAATGAATGAAACGGGAGATTTTCTTAGGTTTTTACTACATATTAACACTTTACACAATTTCTCGTGTTACCTGGCTGCCAGTCCTCGGTTCATGCAAAATCTTAAGGTCCTCGGTCTGGTCCAAGGCACCAAACCGCCCATTAATTCATTAATCGATAACTAAAACTTGAAATGTAGCTCTTCTTACTGGCCGATTGCATCAACGTAGATTCTTATTCTGTGTTCTAGTGTGCTGCTTGTACTGTGTCTGCATACCGCATCACGCGACAAGGGCTTGCAGACGATAAATGTAACCGTTTCAGAGAGAAAAGCGACCACTGTGACGATCTGGCGTTATGTCGATTCGATAGTAAATGACGGAAACGGGAGATTTTCTTAGGTTTTTACTACATATTAACACTTTACACAATTTCTCGTGTTACCTGGCTGCCAGTCCTCGGTTCATGCAAAATCTTAAGGTCCTCGGTCTGGTCCAAGGCACCAAACCGCCCAATAATTCATTAATCGATAACTAAAACTTGAACTGCAGCTCTTCTTACTGGGCGATTGCATAAACTTAGATGCTTCTTCAGTGTTCTACTATGCTGCTTGTAGTGACTCTGCATACCGCATCACGCGACAAGGGCTTGCAGACGATAAATGTAACCGTTTCAGAGAGAAAAGCGACCACTGTGACGATCTGGCGTTATGTCGATTCGATAGTAAATGACGGAAACGGGAGATTTTCTTGGGTTTTTACTACATATTAACACTTTACACAATTTCTCGTGTTACCTGGCTGCCAGTCCTCGGTTCATGCAAAATCTTAAGGTCCTCGGTCTGGTCCAAGGCACCAAACCGCCCAATAATTCATTAATCGATAACTAAAACTTGAAATGTAGCTCTTCTTACTGGCCGATTGCATCGACGTAGATTCTTATTCTGTGTTCTAGTGTGCTGCTTGTACTGTGTCTGCACACCGCATCACGCGACAAGGGCTTGCAGACGATAAATGTAACCGTTTCAGAGAGAAAAGCGACCACTGTGACGATCTGGCGTTATGTCGATTCGATAGTAAATGACGGGAACGGGAGATTTTCTTAGGTTTTTACTACATATTAACACTTTACACAATTTCTCGTGTTACCTGGCTGCCAGTCCTCGGTTCATGCAAAATCTTAAGGTCCTCGGTCTGGTCCAAGGCACCAAACCGCCCAATAATTCATTAATCGATAACTAAAACTTGAAATGTAGCTCTTCTTACTGGCCGATTGCATCAACGTAGATTCTTATTCTGTGTTCTAGTGTGCTGCTTGTACTGTGTCTGCATACCGCATCACGCGACAAGGGCTTGCAGACGATAAATGTAACCGTTTCAGAGAGAAAAGCGACCAATGTGACGATCTGGCGTTATGTCGATTCGATAGTAAATGACGGAAACGGGAGATTTTCTTAGGTTTTTACTACATATTAACACTTTACACAATTTCTCGTGTTACCTGGCTGCCAGTCCTCGGTTCATGCAAACTCTTAAGGTCCTCGGTCTGGTCCAAGGCACCAAACCGCCCAATAATTCATTAATCGATAACTAAAACTTGAAATGTAGCTCTTCTTACTGGCCGATTGCATCAACGTAGATTCTCATTCTGTGTTCTAGTGTGCTGCTTGTACTGTGTCTGCATACCGCATCACGCGACAAGGGCTTGCAGACGATAAATGTAACCGTTTCAGAGAGAAAAGCGACCACTGTGACGATCTGGCGTTATGTCGATTCGATAGTAAATGACGGAAACGGGAGATTTTCTTAGGTTTTTACTACATATTAACACTTTACACAATTTCTCGTGTTTCCTGGCTGCCAGTCCTCGGTTCATGCAAAATCTTAAGGTCCTCGGTCTGGTCCAAGGCACCAAACCGCCCAATAATTCATTAATCGATAACTAAAACTTGAAATGTAGCTCTTCTTACTGGCCGATTGCATCAACGTAGATTCTTATTCTGTGTTCTAGTGTGCTGCTCGTACTGTGTCTGCATACCGCATCACGCGACAAGGGCTTGCAGACGATAAATGTAACCGTTTCAGAGAGAAAAGCGACCACTGTGACGATCTGGCGTTATGTCGATTCGATAGTAAATGACGGAAACGGGAGATTTTCTTAGGTTTTTACTACATATTAACACTTTACACAATTTCTCGTGTTACCTGGCTGCCAGTCCTCGGTTCATGCAAAATCTTAAGGTCCTAGGTCTGGTCCAAGTCACCAAACCGCCCAATAATTCATTAATCGATAACTAAAACTTGAAATGTAGCTCTTCTTACTGGGCGATTGCATAAACTTAGATGCTTCTTCAGTGTTCTACTATGCCGCTTGTAGTGACTCTGCATACCGCATCACGCGACAAAGGCTTGCAGACGATAAATGTAACCGTTTCAGAGGGAAAAGCGACCAATGTGACGATCTGGCGTTATGTCGATTCGATAGTAAATGACGGAAACGGGAGATTTTCTTAGGTTTTTACTACATATTAACACTTTACACAATTTCTCGTGTTACCTGGCTGCCAGTCCTCGGTTCATGCAAAATCTTAAGGTCCTCGGTCTGGTCCAAGGCACCAAACCGCCCAATAATTCATTAATCGATAACTAAAACTTGAAATGTAGCTCTTCTTACTGGCCGATTGCATCAACGTAGATTCTTATTCTGTGCTCTAGTGTGCTGCTTGTACTGTGTCTGCATACCGCATCACGCGACAAGGGCTTGCAGACCATAAATGTAACCGCTTCAGAGAGAAAAGCGACCACTGTGACGATCTGGCGTTATGTCGATTCGATAGTAAATGACGGAAACGGGAGATTTTCTTACGTTTTTACTACATATTAACACTTTACACAAATTCTCGTGTTACCTGGCTGCCAGTCCTCGGTTCATGCAAAATCTTAAGGTCCTCGGTCTGGTCCAAGGCACCAAACCGCCCAATAATTCATTAATCGATAACTAAAACTTGAAATGTAGCTCTTCTTACTGGGCGATTGCATAAACTTAGATGCTTCTTCAGTGTTCTACTATGCCGCTTGTAGTGACTCTGCATACCGCATCACGCGACAAGGGCTTGCAGACGATAAATGTAACCGTTTCAGAGAGAAAAGCGACCACTGTGACGATCTGGCGTTATGTCGATTCGATAGTAAATGACGGAAACGGGAGATTTTCTTAGGTTTTTACTACATATTAACACTTTACACAATTTCTCGTGTTACCTGGCTGCCAGTCCTCGGTTCATGCAAAATCTTAAGGTCCTCGGTCTGGTCCAAGGCACCAAACCGCCCAATAATTCATTAATCGATAACTGAAACTTGAAATGTAGCTCTTCTTACTGGCCGATTGCATCAACGTAGATTCTTATTCTGTGTTCTAGTGTGCTGCTTGTACTGTGTCTGCATACCG
The DNA here is from genome assembly GCF_023864275.1 of Schistocerca cancellata. Lineage (NCBI taxonomy): Eukaryota > Metazoa > Arthropoda > Insecta > Orthoptera > Acrididae > Schistocerca > Schistocerca cancellata. The sequence goes on from NW_026047150.1 coordinate 6,229,543, forward strand.
CATCACGCGACAAGGGCTTGCTGACGATAAATGTAACCGTTTCAGAGAGAAAAGCGACCACTGTGACGATCTGGCGTCATGTCGATTCGATAGTAAATGACGGAAACGGGAGATTTTCTTAGGTTTTTACTACATATTAACACTTTACACAATTTCTCGTGTTACCTGGCTGCCAGTCCTCGGTTCATGCAAAATCTTAAGGTCCTCGGTCTGGTCCAAGGCACCAAACCGCCCAATAATTCATTAATCGATAACTAAAACTTGAAATGTAGCTCTTCCTTTTGGGCGATTGCATAAACTTAGATGCTTCTTCAGTGTTCTACTATGCCGCTTGTAGTGACTCTGCATACCGCATCACGCGACAAGGGCTTGCAGACGATAAATGTAACCGTTTCAGAGAGAAAAGCGACCACTGTGACGATCTGGCGTTATGTCGATTCGATAGTAAATGACGGAAACGGGAGATTTTCTTAGGTTTTTACTACATATTAACACTTTACACATATTCTCGTGTTACCTGGCTGCCAGTCCTCGGTTCATGCAAAATCTTAAGGTCCTCGGTCTGGTCCAAGGCACCAAACCGCCCAATAATTCATTAATCGATAACTAAAACTTGAAATGTAGCTCTTCTTACTGGCCGATTGCATCAACGTAGATTCTTATTCTGTGTTCTAGTGTGCTGCTTGTACTGTGTCTGCATACCGCATCACGCGACAAGGGCTTGCAGACGATAAATGTAACCGTTTCAGAGAGAAAAGCGACCACTGTGACGATCTGGCGTTATGTCGATTCGATAGTAAATGACGGAAACGGGAGATTTTCTTAGGTTTTTACTACATATTAACACTTTACACAATTTCTCGTGTTACCTGGCTGCCAGTCCTCGGTTCATGCAAAATCTTAAGGTCCTAGGTCTGGTCCAAGGCACCAAACCGCCCAATAATTCATTAATCGATAACTAAAACTTGAAATGTAGCTCTTCTTACTGGGCGATTGCATAAACTTAGATGCTTCTTCAGTGTTCTACTATGCCGCTTGTAGTGACTCTGCATACCGCATCAAGCGACAAGGGCTTGCAGACGATAAATGTAACCGTTTCAGAGAGAAAAGCGACCAATGTGACGATCTGGCGTTATGTCGATTCGATAGTAAATGACGGAAACGGGAGATTTTCTTAGGTTTTTACTACATATTAACACTTTACACAATTTCTCGTGTTACCTGGCTGCCAGTCCTCGGTTCATGCAAAATCTTAAGGTCCTCGGTCTGGTCCAAGGCACCAAACCGCCCAATAATTCATTAATCGATAACTAAAACTTGAAATGTAGCTCTTCTTACTGGCCGATTGCATCAACGTAGATTCTTATTCTGTGCTCTAGTGTGCTGCTTGTACTGTGTCTGCATACTGCATCACGCGGCAAGGGCTTGCAGACGATAAATGTAACCGTTTCAGAGAGAAAAGCGACCACTGTGACGATCTGGCGTTATGTCGATTCGATAGTAAATGACGGAAACGGGAGATTTTCTTAGGTTTTTACTACATATTAACACTTTACACAATTTCTCGTGTTACCTGGCTGCCAGTCCTCGGTTCATGCAAAATCTTAAGGCCCTCGGTCTGGTCCAAGGCACCAAACCGCCCAATAATTCATTAATCGATAACTAAAACTTGAAATGTAGCTCTTCTTACTGGGCGATTGCATAAACTTAGATGCTTCTTCAGTGTTCTACTATGCCGCTTGTAGTGACTCTGCATACCGCATCACGCGACAAGGGCTTGCAGACGATAAATGTAACCGTTTCAGAGAGAAAAGCGACCACTGTGACGATCTGGCGTTATGTCGATTCGATAGTAAATGACGGAAACGGGAGATTTTCTTAGGTTTTTACTACATATTAACACTTTACACAATTTCTCGTGTTACCTGGCTGCCAGTCCTCGGTTCATGCAAAATCTTAAGGTCCTCGGTCTGGTCCAAGGCACCAAACCGCCCAATAATTCATTAATCGATAACTAAAACTTGAAATGTAGCTCTTCTTTTTGGGCGATTGCATAAGCTTAGATGCTTCTTCAGTGTTCTACTATGCCGCTTGTAGCGACTCTGCATACCGCATCACGCGACAAGGGCTTGCAGACGATAAATGTAACCGTTTCAGAGAGAAAAGCGACCACTGTGACGATCTGGCGTTATGTCGATTCGATAGTAAATGACGGAAACGGGAGATTTTCTTAGGTTTTTACTACATATTAACACTTTACACAATTTCTCGTGTTACCTGGCTGCCAGTCCTCGGTTCATGCAAAATCTTAAGGTCCTCGGTCTGGTCCAAGGCACCAAACCGCCCAATAATTCATTAATCGATAACTAAAACTTGAAATGTAGCTCTTCTTACTGGGCGATTGCATAAACATAGATGCTTCTTCAGTGTTCTACTATGCCGCTTGTAGTGACTCTGCATACCGCATCAAGTGACAAGGGCTTGCAGACGATAAATGTAACCGTTTCAGAGAGAAAAGCGACCAATGTGACGATCTGGCGTTATGTCGATTCGATAGTAAATGACGGAAACGGGAGATTTTCTTAGGTTTTTACTACATATTAACACTTTACACAATTTCTCGTGTTACCTGGCTGCCAGTCCTCGGTTCATGCAAAATCTTAAGGTCCTCGGTCTGGTCCAAGGCACCAAACCGCCCAATAATTCATTAATCGATAACTAAAACTTGAAATGTAGCTCTTCTTACTGGCCGATTGCATCAACGTAGATTCTTATTCTGTGCTCTAGTGTGCTGCTTGTACTGTGTCTGCATACCGCATCACGCGACAAGGGCTTGCAGACGATAAATGTAACCGTTTCAGAGAGAAAAGCGACCACTGTGACGATCTGGCGTTATGTCGATTCGATAGTAAATGACGGAAACGGGAGATTTTCTTAGGTTTTTACTACATATTAACACTTTACACAATTTCTCGTGTTACCTGGTTGCCAGTCCTCGGTTCATGCAAAATCTTAAGGTCCTCGGTCTGGTCCAAGGCACCAAACCGCCCAATAATTCATTAATCGATAACTAAAACTTAAAATGTAGCTCTTCTTACTGGGCGATTGCATAAACTTAGATGCTTCTTCAGTGTTCTACTATGCCGCTTGTAGTGACTCTGCATACCGCATCACGCGACAAGGGCTTGCAGACGATAAATGTAACCGTTTCAGAGAGAAAAGCGACCACTGTGACGATCTGGCGTTATGTCGATTCGATAGTAAATGACGGAAACGGGAGATTTTCTTAGGTTTTTACTACATATTAACACTTTACACAATTTCTCGTGTTACCTGGCGGCCAGTCCTCGGTTCATGCAAAATCTTAAGGTCCTCGGTCTGGTCCAAGGCACCAAACCGCCCAATAATTCATTAATCGATAACTAAAACTTGAAATGTAGCTCTTCTTACTGGGCGATTGCATAAACTTAGATGCTTCTTCAGTGTTCTACTATGCCGCTTGTAGTGACTCTGCATACCGCATCACGCGACAAGGGCTTGCAGACGATAAATGTAACCGTTTCAGAGAGAAAAGCGACCACTGTGACGATCTGGCGTTATGTCGATTCGATAGTAAATGACGGAAACGGGAGATTTTCTTAGGTTTTTACTACATATTAACACTTTACACAATTTCTCGTGTTACCTGGCTGCCAGTCCTCGGTTCATGCAAAATCTTAAGGTCCTCGGTCTGGTCCAAGGCACCAAACCGCCCAATAATTCATTAATCGATAACTAAAACTTAAAATGTAGCTCTTCTTACTGGGCGATTGCATAAACTTAGATGCTTCTTCAGTGTTCTACTATGCCGCTTGTAGTGACTCTGCATACCGCATCACGCGACAAGGGCTTGCAGACGATAAATGTAACCGTTTCAGAGAGAAAAGCGACCACTGTGACGATCTGGCGTTATGTCGATTCGATAGTAAATGACGGAAACGGGAGATTTTCTTAGGTTTTTACTACATATTAACACTTTACACAATTTCTCGTGTTACCTGGCTGCCAGTCCTCGGTTCATGCAAAATCTTAAGGTCCTCGGTCTGGTCCAAGGCACCAAACCGCCCAATAATTCATTAATCGATAACTAAAACTTGAAATGTAGCTCTTCTTACTGGCCTATTGCATCAACGTAGATTCTTATTCTGTGTTCTAGTGTGCTGCTTGTACTGTGTCTGCATACCGCATCACGCGACAAGGGCTTGCTGACGATAAATGTAACCGTTTCAGAGAGAAAAGCGACCACTGTGACGATCTGGCGTTATGTCGATGCGATAGTAAATGACGGAAACGGGAGATTTTCTTAGGTTTTTACTACATATTAACACTTTACACAATTTCTCGTGTTACCTGGCTGCCAGTCCTCGGTTCATGCAAAATCTTAAGGTCCTCGGTCTGGTCCAAGGCACCAAACCGCCCAATAATTCATTAATCGATAACTAAAACTTGAAATGTAGCTCTCCTTACTGGGCGATTGCATAAACTTAGATGCTTCTTCAGTGTTCTACTATGCCGCTTCTAGTGACTCTGCATACCGCATCACGCGACAAGGGCTTGCAGACGATAAATGTAACCGTTTCAGAGAGAAAAGCGACCACTGTGACGATCTGGCGTTATGTCGATTCGATAGTAATTGACGGAAAAGGTAGATTTTCTTAGGTTTTTACTACATATTAACACTTTACATAATTTCTCGTGTTACCTGGCTGCCAGTCCTCGGTTCATGCAAAATCTTAAGGTCCTCGGTCTGGTCCAAGGCACCAAACCGCCCAATAATTCATTAATCGATAACTAAAACTTGAAATGTAGCTCTTCTTACTGGCCGATTGCATCAACGTAGATTCTTATTCTGTGTTCTAGTGTGCTGCTTGTACTGTGTCTGCATACCGCATCACGCGACAAGGGCTTGCAGACGATAAATGTAACCGTTTCAGAGAGAAAAGCGACCACTGTGACGATCTGGCGTTATGTCGATTCGATAGTAAATGACGGAAACGGGAGATTTTCTTAGGTTTTTACTACATATTAACACTTTACACAATTTCTCGTGTTACCTGGCTGCCAGTCCTCGGTTCATGCAAAATCTTAAGGTCCTAGGTCTGGTCCAAGGCACCAAACCGCCCAATAATTCATTAATCGATAACTAAAACTTGAAATGTAGCTCTTCTTACTGGGCGATTGCATAAACTTAGATGCTTCTTCAGTGTTCTACTATGCCGCTTGTAGTGACTCTGCATACCGCATCACGCGACAAGGGCTTGCAGACGATAAATGTAACCGTTTCAGAGAGAAAAGCGACCACTATGACGATCTGGCGTTATGTCGATTCTATAGTAAATGACGGAAACGGGAGATTTTCTTAGGTTTTTACAACATATTAACACTTTACACAATTTCTCGTGTTACCTGGCTGCCAGTCCTCGGTTCATGCAAAATCTTAAGGTCCTCGGTCTGGTCCAAGGCACCAAACCGCCCAATAATTCATTAATCGATAACTAAAACTTGAAATGTAGCTCTTCTTACTGGCCGATTGCATCAACGTAGATTCTTATTCTGTGTTCTAGTGTGCTGCTTGCACTGTGTCTGCATAACGCATCACGCGACAAGGGCTTGCAGACGATAAAAGTAACCGTTTCAGAGAGAAAAGCGACCACTGTGACGATCTGGCGTTATGTCGATTCGATAGTAAATGACGGAAACGGGAGATTTTCTTAGGTTTTTACTACATATTAACACTTTACACAATTTCTCGTGTTACCTGGCTGCCAGTCCTCGGTTCATGCAAAATCTTAAGGTCCTCGGTCTGGTCCAAGGCACCAAACCGCCCAATAATTCATTAATCGATAACTAAAACTTGAAATGTAGCTCTTCTTACTGGGCGATTGCATAAACTTAGATGCTTCTTCAGTGTTCTACTATGCCGCTTGTAGTGACTTTGCATACCGCATCACGCGACAAGGGCTTGCAGACGATAAATGTAACCGTTTCAGAGAGAAAAGCGACCACTGTGACGATCTGGCGTTATGTCGATTCGATAGTAAATGACGGAAACGGGAGATTTTCTTAGGTTTTTACTACATATTAACACTTTACACAATTTCTCGTGTTACCTGGCTGCCAGTCCTCGGTTCATGCAAAATCTTAAGGTCCTCGGTCTGGTCCAAAGCACCAAACCGCCCAATAATTCATTAATCGATAACTAAAACTTGAAATGTAGCTCTTCTTACTGGCCAATTGCATCAACGTAGATTCTTATTCTGTGTTCTAGTGTGCTGCTTGCACTGTGTCTGCATACCGCATCACGCGACAAGGGCTTGCAGACGATAAAAGTAACCGTTTCAGAGAGAAAAGCGACCACTGTGACGATCTTGCGTTATGTCGATTCGATAGTAAATGACGGAAACGGGAGATTTTCTTAGGTTTTTACTACATATTAACACTTTACACAATTTCTAGTGTTACCTGGCTGCCAGTCCTCGGTTCATGCAAAATCTTAAGGTCCTCGGTCTGGTCCAAGGCACCAAACCGCCCAATAATTCATTAATCGATAACTAAAACTTGAAATGTAGCTCTTCTTACTGGCCGATTGCATCAACGTAGATTCTTATTCTGTGCTCTAGTGTGCTGCTTGTACTGTGTCTGCATACCGCATCACGCGACAAGGGCTTGCAGACGATAAATGTAACCGTTTCAGAGAGAAAAGCGACCACTGTGACGATCTGGCGTTATGTCGATTCGATAGTAAATGACGGAAACGGGAGATTTTCTTAGGTTTTTACTACATATTAACACTTTACACAATTTCTCGTGTTACCTAGCTGCCAGTCCTCGGTTCATGCAAAATCTTAAGGTCCTCGGTCTGGTCCAAGGCACCAAACCGCCCAATAATTCATTAATCGATAACTAAAACTTGAAATGTAGCTCTTCTTACTGGGCGATTGCATAAACTTAGATGCTTCTTCAGTGTTCTACTATGCCGCTTGTAGTGACTCTGCATACCGCATCACGCGACAAGGGCTTGCAGACGATAAATGTAACCGTTTCAGAGAGTAAAGCGACCACTATGACGATCTGGCGTTATGTCGATTCTATAGTAAATGAGGGAAACGGGAGATTTTCTTAGGTTTTTACTACATATTAACACTTTACACAATTTCTCGTGTTACCTGGCTGCCAGTCCTCGGTTCATGCAAAATCTTAAGGTCCTCGGTCTGGTCCAAGGCACCAAACCGCCCAATAATTCATTAATCGATAACTAAAACTTGAAATGTAGCTCTTCTTACTGGCCGATTGCATCAACGTAGATTCTTATTCTGTGTTCTAGTGTGCTGCTTGCACTGTGTCTGCATACCGCATCACGCGACAAGGGCTTGCAGACGATAAAAGTAACCGTTTCAGAGAGAAAAGCGACCACTGTGACGATCTGGCGTTATGTCGATTCGATAGTAAATGACGGAAACTGGAGATTATCTTAGGTTTTTACTACATATTAACACTTTACACAATTTCTCGTGTTACCTGGCTGCCAGTCCTCGGTTCATGCAAAATCTTAAGGTCCCCGGTCTGGTGCAAGGCACCAAACCGCCCAATAATTCATTAATCGATAACTAAAACTTTAAATGTAGCTCTTCTTACTGGCCGATTGCATCAACGTAGATTCTTATTCTGTGTTCTAGTGTGCTGCTTGTACTGTGTCTGCAAACCGCATCACGCGACAAGGGCTTGCAGACGATAAATGTAACCGTTTCAGAGAGAAAAGCGACCACTGTGACGATCTGGCGTTATGTCGATCGATAGCAAATGACGGAAACGGGAGATTTTCTTAGGTTTTTACTACATATTAACACTTTACACAATTTCTCGTGTTACCTGGCTGCCAGTCCTCGGTTCATGCAAAATCTTAAGGTCCTCGGTCTGGTCCAAGGCACCAAACCGCCCAATAATTCATTAATCGATAACTAAAACTTGAAATGTAGCTCTTCTTACTGGCCGATTGCATCAACGTAGATTCTTATTCTGTGCTCTAGTGTGCTGCTTGTACTGTGTCTGCATACCACATCACGCGACAAGGGCTTGCAGACGATAAATGTAACCGTTTCAGAGAGAAAAGCGACCACTGTGACGATCTGGCGTTATGTCGATTCGATAGTAAATGACGGACACGGGAGATTTTCTTAGGTTTTTACTACATATTAACACTTTACACAATTTCTCGTGTTACCTGGCTGCCAGTCCTCGGTTCATGCAAAATCCTAAGGTCCTCGGTCTGGTCCAAGGCACCAAACCGCCCAATAATTCATTAATCGATAACTAAAACTTGAAATGTAGCTCTTCTTACTGGGCGATTGCATAAACTTAGATGCTTCTTCAGTGTTCTACTATGCCGCTTGTAGTGACTCTGCATACCGCATCACGTGACAAGGGCTTGCAGACGATAAATGTAACCGTTTCAGAGAGAAAAGCGACCACTATGACGATCTGGCGTTATGTCGATTCTATAGTAAATGACGGAAACGGGAGATTTTCTTAGGTTTTTACTACATATTAACACTTTACACAATTTCTCGTGTTACCTGGCTGCCAGTCCTCGGTTCATGCAAAATCTTAAGGTCCTCGGTCTGGTCCAAGGCACCAAACCGCCCAATAATTCATTAATCGATAACTAAAACTTGATATGTAGCTCTTCTTACTGGCCGATTGCATCAACGTAGATTCTTATTCTGTGTTCTAGTGTGCTGCTTGCACTGTGTCTGCATACCGCATCACGCGACAAGGGCTTGCAGACGATAAAAGTAACCGTTTCAGAGAGAAAAGCGACCACTGTGACGATCTGGTGTTATGTCGATTCGATAGTAAATGACGGGAGATTTTCTTAGGTTTTTACTACATATTAACACTTTACACAATTTCTCGTGTTACCTGGCTGCCAGTCCTCGGTTCATGCAAAATCTTAAGGTCCTCCGTCTGGTGCAAGGCACCAAACCGCCAAATAATTCATTAATCGATAACTAAATCTTGAAATGTAGCTCTTCTTACTGGCCGATTGCATCAACGTAGATTCTTATTCTGTGTTCTAGTGTGCTGCTTGTACTGTGTCTGCATACCGCATCACGCGACAAGGGCTTGCAGACGATAAATGTAACCGTTTCAGAGAGAAAAGCGACCACTGTGACGATCTGGCGTTATGTCGATTCGATAGTAAATGACGGAAACGGGAGATTTTCTTAGGTTTTTACTACATATTAACACTTTACACAATTTCTCGTGTTACCTGGCTGCCAGTCCTCGGTTCATGCAAAATCTTAAGGTCCTCGGTCTGGTCCAAGGCACCAAACCGCCCAATAATTCATTAATCGATAACTAAAACTTGAAATGTAGCTCTTCTTACTGGGCGATTGCATAAACTTAGATTCTTCTTCAGTGTTCTACTATGCCGCTTGTAGTGACTCTGCATACCGCATCACGCGACAAGGGCTTGCAGACGATAAATGTAACCGTTTCAGAGAGAAAAGCGACCACTGTGACGATCTGGCGTTATGTCGATTCGATAGTAAATGACGGAAACGGGAGATTTTCTTAGGTTTTTACTACATATTAACACTTTACACAATTTCTCGTGTTACCTGGCTGCCAGTCCTCGGTTCATGCAAAATCTTAAGGTCCTCGGTCTGGTCCAAGGCACCAAACCGCCCAATAATTCATTAATCGATAACTAAAACTTGATATGTAGCTCTTCTTACTGGCCGATTGCATCAACGTAGATTCTTATTCTGTGTTCTAGTGTGCTGCTTGCACTGTGTCTGCATACCGCATCACGCGACAAGGGCTTGCAGACGATAAAAGTAACCGTTTCAGAGAGAAAAGCGACCACTGTGACGATCTGGCGTTATGTCGATTCGATAGTAAATGACGGAAACGGGAGATTTTCTTAGGTTTTTACTACATATTAACACTTTACACAATTTCTCGTGTTACCTGGCTGCCAGTCCTCGGTTCATGCAAAATCTTAAGGTCCTCGGTCTGGTGCAAGGCACCAAACCGCCCAATAATTCATTAATCGATAATTAAAACTTGAAATGTAGCTCTTCTTACTGGCCGATTGCATCAACGTAGATTCTTATTCTGTGTTCTAGTGTGCTGCTTGTACTGTGTCTGCATACCGCATCACGCGACAAGGGCTTGCAGACGATAAATGTAACCGTTTCAGAGAGAAAAGCGACCACTGTGACGATCTGGCGTTATGTCGATTCGATAGTAAATGACGGAAACGGGAGATTTTCTTAAGTTTTTACTACATATTAACACTTTACACAATTTCTCGTGTTACCTGGCTGCCAGTCCTCGGTTCATGCAAAATCTTAAGGTCCTTGGTCTGGTCCAAGGCACCAAACCGCCCAATAATTCATTAATCGATAACTAAAACTTGAAATGTAGCTCTTCTTACTGGGCGATTGCATAAACTTAGATTCTTCTTCAGTGTTCTACTATGCCGCTTGTAGTGACTCTGCATACCGCATCACGCGACAAGGGCTTGCAGACGATAAATGTAACCGTTTCAGAGAGAAAAGCGACCACTGTGACGATCTGGCGTTATGTCGATTCGATAGTAAATGACGGAAACGGGAGATTTTCTTAGGTTTTTACTACATATTAACACTTTACACAATTTCTCGTGTTACCTGGCGGCCAGTCCTCGGTTCATGCAAAATCTTAAGGTCCTCGGTCTGGTCCAAGGCACCAAACCGCCCAATAATTCATTAATCGATAACTAAAACTTGAAATGTAGCACTTCTTACTGGGCGATTGCATAAACTTAGATTCTTCTTCAGTGTTCTACTATGCCGCTTGTAGTGACTCTGCATACCGCATCACGCGACAAGGGCTTGCAGACGATAAATGTAACCGTTTCAGAGAGAAAAGCGACCACTGTGACGATCTGGCGTTATGTCGATTCGATAGTAAATGACGGAAACGGGAGATTTTCTTAGGTTTTTGCTACATATTAACACTTTACACAATTTCTCGTGTTACCTGGCTGCCAGTCCTCGGTTCATGCAAAATCTTAAGGCCCTCGGTCTGGTCCAAGGCACCAAACCGCCCAATAATTCATTAATCGATAACTAAAACTTGAACTGCAGCTCTTCTTACTGGGCGATTGCATAAACTTAGATGCTACTTCAGTGTTCTACTATGCCGCTTGTAGTGACTCCGCATACCGCATCACGCGACAAGGGCTTGCAGACGATAAATGTAACCGTTTCAGAGAGAAAAGCGACCAATGTGACGATCTGGCGTTATGTCGACTCGATAGTAAATGACGGAAACGGGAGATTTTCTTAGGTTTTTACTACATATTAACACTTTACACAATTTGTCGTGTTACCTGGCTGCCAGTCCTCGGTTCATGCAAAATCTTAAGGCCCTCGGTCTGGTCCAAGGCACCAAACCGCCCAATAATTCATTAATAGATAACTAAAACTTGAAATGTAGCTCTTCTTACTGGCCGATTGCATCAACGTAGATGCTTCTTCAGTGTTCTACTATGCCGCTTGTAGTGACTCTGCATACCGCATCACGCGACAAGGGCTTGCAGACGATAAATGTAACCGTTTCAGAGAGAAAGGCGACCACTGTGACGATCTGGCGTTATGTCGATTCGATAGTAAATGACGGAAACGGGAGATTTTCTTAGGTTTTTACTACATATTAACACTTTACACAATTTCTCGTGTTACCTGGCTGCCAGTCCTCGGTTCATGCAAAATCTTAAGGTCCTAGGTCTGGTCCAAGGCACCAAACCGCCCAATAATTCATTAATCGATAACTAAAACTTGAAATGTAGCTCTTCTTACTGGGCGATTGCATAAACTTAGATGCTTCTTCAGTGTTCTACTATGCCGCTTGTAGTGACTCTGCATACCGCATCACGCGACAAGGGCTTGCAGACGATAAATGTAACCGTTTCAGAGAGAAAAGCGACCACTGTGACGATCTGGCGTTATGTCGATTCGAAAGTAAATAACGGAAACGGGAGATTTTCTTAGGTTTTTACTACATATTAACACTTTACACAATTTCTCGTGTTACCTGGCTGCCAGTCCTCGGTTCATGCAAAATCTTAAGGTCCTCGGTCTGGTCCAAGGCACCAAACCGCCCAATAATTCATTAATCGATAACTAAAACTTGAAATGTAGCTCTTCTTACTGGGCGATTGCATAAACTTAGATGCTTCTTCAGTGTTCTACTATGCCGCTTGTAGTGACTCTGCATACCGCATCACGCGACAAGGGCATGCAGACGATAAATGTAACCGTTTCAGAGAGAAAAGCGACCAATGTGACGATCTGGCGTTATGTCGATTCGATAGTAAATGACGGAAACGGGAGATTTTCTTAGGTTTTTACTACATATTAACACTTTACACAATTTCTCGTGTTACCTGGCTGCCAGTCCTCGGTTCATGCAAAATCTTAAGGCCCTCGGTCTGGTCCAAGGCACCAAACCGCCCAATAATTCATTAATCGATAACTAAAACTTGAAATGTAGCTCTTCTTACTGGCCGATTGCATCAACGTAGATTCTTATTCTGTGTTCTAGTGTGCTGCTTGTACTGTGTCTGCATACCGCATCACGCGACAAGGGCTTGCAGACGATAAAAGTAACCGTTTCAATGAGAAAAGCGACCACTGTGACGATCTGGCGTTATGTCGATTCGATAGTAAATGACGGAAACGGGAGATTTTCTTAGGTTTTTACTACATATTAACACTTTACACAATTTCTCGTGTTACCTGGCTGCCAGTCCTCGGTTCATGCAAAATCTTAAGGTCCTCGGTCTGGTCCAAGGCACCAAACCGCCCAATAATTCGTTAATCGATAACTAAAACTTGAACTGCAGCTCTTCTTACTGGGCGATTGCATAAACTTAGATGCTTCTTCAGTGTTCTACTATGCCGCTTGTAGTGACTCCGCATACCGCATCACGCGACAAGGGCTTGCAGACGATAAATGTAACCGTTTCAGAGAGAAAAGCGACCAATGTGACGATCTGGCGTTATGTCGACTCGATAGTAAATGACGGAAACGGGAGATTTTCTTAGGTTTTTACTACATATTAACACTTTACACAATTTCTCGTGTTACCTGGCTGCCAGTCCTCGGTTCATGCAAAATCTTAAGGTCCTCGGTCTGGTCCAAGGCACCAAACCGCCCAATAATTCATTAATCGATAACTAAAACTTGAAATGTAGCCCTTCTTACTGGGCGATTGCATAAACTTAGATGCTTCTTCAGTGTTCTACTATGCCGCTTGTAGTGACTCTGCATACCGCATCACGCGACAAGGGCTTGCAGACGATAAATGTAACCGTTTCAGAGAGAAAAGCGACCACTGTGACGATCTGGCGTTATGTCGATTCGATAGTAAATGACGGAAACGGGAGATTTTCTTAGGTTTTTACTACATATTAACACTTTACACAATTTCTCGTGTTACCTGGCTGCCAGTCCTCGGTTCATGCAAAATCTTAAGGTCCTCGGTCTGGTCCAAGGCACCAAACCGCCCAATAATTCATTAATCGATAACTAAAACTTGAAATGTAGCCCTTCTTACTGGGCGATTGCATAAACTTAGATGCTTCTTCAGTGTTCTACTATGCCGCTTGTAGTGACTCTGCATACCGCATCACGCGACAAGGGCTTGCAGACGATAAATGTAACCGTTTCAGAGAGAAAAGCGACCAATGTGACGATCTGGCGTTATGTCGATTCGATAGTAAATGACGGAAACGGGAGATTTTCTTGGTTTTTACTACATATTAACACTTTACACAATTTCTCGTGTTACCTGGCTGCCAGTCCTCGGTTCATGCAAAATCTTAAGGTCCTCGGTCTGGTCCAAGGCACCAAACCGCCCAATAATTCATTAATCGATAACTAAAACTTGAAATGTAGCTCTTCTTACTGGCCGATTGCATCAACGTAGATTCTTATTCTGTGCTCTAGTGTGCTGCTTGTGCTGTGTCTGCATACCGCATAATGCGACAAGGGCCTGCAGACGATAAATGTAACCGTTTCAGAGAGAAAAGCGACCACTGTGACGATCTGGCGTTATGTCGATTCGATAGTAAATGACGGAAACGGGAGATTTTCTTAGGTTTTTACTACATATTAACACTTTACACAATTTCTCGTGTTACCTGGCTGCCAGTCCTCGGTTCATGCAAAATCTTAAGGTCCTCGGTCTGGTCCAAGGCACCAAACCGCCCAATAATTCATTAATCGATATCTAAAACTTGAAATGTAGCTCTTCTTACTGGGCGATTGCATAAACTTAGATGCTTCTTCAGTGTTCTACTATGCCGCTTGTAGTGACTCTGCATACCGCATCACGCGACAAGGGCTTGCAGATGATAAATGTAACCGTTTCAGAGAGAAAAGCGACCACTGTGACGATCTGGCGTTATGTCGATTCGATAGTAAATGACGGAAACGGGAGATTTTCTTAGGTTTTTACTACATATTAACACTTTACACAATTTCTCGTGTTACCTGGCTGCCAGTCCTCGGTTCATGCAAAATCTTAAGGTCCTCGGTCTGGTCCAAGGCACCAAACCGCCCAATAATTCATTAATCGATAACTAAAACTTGAAATGTAGCTCTTCTTACTGGCCGATTGCATCAACGTAGATTCTTATTCTGTGTTCTAGTGTGCTGCTTGTACTGTGTCTGCATACCGCATCACGCGACAAGGGCTTGCAGACGATAAATGTAATCGTTTCAGAGAGAAAAGCGACCACTGTGACGATCTGGCGTTATGTCGATTCGATAGTAAATGACGGAAACGGGAGATTTTCTTAGGTTTTTACTACATATTAACACTTTACACAATTTCTCGTGTTACCTGGCTGCCAGTCCTCGCTTCATGCAAAATCTTAAGGTCCTCGGTCTGGTCCAAGGCACCAAACCGCCCAATAATTCATTAATCGATAACTAAAACTTGAAATGTAGCTCTTCTTACTGGGCGATTGCATAAACTTAGATGCTTCTTCAGTGTTCTACTATGCCGCTTGTAGTGACTCTGCATACCGCATCACGCGACAAGGGCTTGCAGACGATAAATGTAACCGTTTCAGAGAGAAAAGCGACCACTGTGACGATCTGGCGTTATGTCGATTCGATAGTAAATGACGGAAACGGGAGATTTTCTTAGGTTTTTACTACATATTAACACTTTACACAATTTCTCGTGTTACCTGGCTGCCAGTCCTCGGTTCATGCAAAATCTTAAGGCCCTCGGTCTGGTCCAAGGCACCAAACCGCCCAATAATTCATTAATCGATAACTAAAACTTGATATGTAGCTCTTCTTACTGGCCGATTGCATCAACGTAGATTCTTATTCTGTGTTCTAGTGTGCTGCTTGCACTGTGTCTGCATACCGCATCACGCGACAAGGGCTTGCAGACGATAAAAGTAACCGTTTCAGAGAGAAAAGCGACCACTGTGACGATCTGGCGTTATGTCGATTCGATAGTAAATGACGGAAACGGGAGATTTTCTTAGGTTTTTACTACATATTAACACTTTACACAATTTCTCGTGTTACCTGGCTGCCAGTCCTCGGTTCATGCAAAATCTTAAGGTCCTCGGTCTGGTGCAAGGCACCAAACCGCCCAATAATTCATTAATCGATAACTAAAACTTGAAATGTAGCTCTTCTTACTGGCCGATTGCATCAACGTAGATTCTTATTCTGTGTTCTAGTGTGCTGCTTGTACTGTGTCTGCATACCGCATCACGCGACAAGGGCTTGCAGACGATAAATGTAACCGTTTCAGAGAGAAAAGCGACCACTGTGACGATCTGGCGTTATGTCGATTCGATAGTAAATGACGGAAACGGGAGATTTTCTTAGGTTTTTACTACATATTAACACTTTACACAATTTCTCGTGTTACCTGGCTGCCAGTCCTCGGTTCATGCAAAATCTTAAGGTCCTTGGTCTGGTCCAAGGCACCAAAGCGCCCAATAATTCATTAATCGATAACTAAAACTTGAAATGTAGCTCTTCTTACTGGGCGATTGCATAAACTTAGATTCTTCTTCAGTGTTCTACTATGCCGCTTGTAGTGACTCTGCATACCGCATCACGCGACAAGGGCTTGCAGACGATAAATGTAACCGTTTCAGAGAGAAAAGCGACCACTGTGACGATCTGGCGTTATGTCGATTCGATAGTAAATGACGGAAACGGGAGATTTTCTTAGGTTTTTGCTACATATTAACACTTTACACAATTTCTCGTGTTACCTGGCTGCCAGTCCTCGGTTCATGCAAAATCTTAAGGCCCTCGGTCTGGTCCAAGGCACCAAACCGCCCAATAATTCATTAATCGATAACTAAAACTTGAAATGTAGCTCTTCTTACTGGGCGATTGCATAAACTTAGATTCTTCTTCAGTGTTCTACTATGCCGCTTGTAGTGACTCTGCATACCGCATCACGCGACAAGGGCTTGCAGACGATAAATGTAACCGTTTCAGAGAGAAAAGCGACCACTGTGACGATCTGGCGTTATGTCGATTCGATAGTAAATGACGGAAACGGGAGATTTTCTTAGGTTTTTGCTACATATTAACACTTTACACAATTTCTCGTGTTACCTGGCTGCCAGTCCTCGGTTCATGCAAAATCTTAAGGCCCTCGGTCTGGTCCAAGGCACCAAACCGCCCAATAATTCATTAATCGATAACTAAAACTTGAAATGTAGCTCTTCTTACTGGGCGATTGCATAAACTTAGATTCTTCTTCAGTGTTCTACTATGCCGCTTGTAGTGACTCTGCATACCGCATCACGCGACAAGGGCTTGCAGACGATAAATGTAACCGTTTCAGAGAGAAAAGCGACCACTGTGACGATCTGGCGTTATGTCGATTCGATAGTAAATGACGGAAACGGGAGATTTTCTTAGGTTTTTGCTACATATTAACACTTTACACAATTTCTCGTGTTACCTGGCTGCCAGTCCTCGGTTCATGCAAAATCTTAAGGCCCTCGGTCTGGTCCAAGGCACCAAACCGCCCAATAATTCATTAATCGATAACTAAAACTTGAAATGTAGCTCTTCTTACTGGCCGATTGCATCAACGTAGATGCTTCTTCAGTGTTCTACTATGCCGCTTGTAGTGACTCTGCATACCGCATCACGCGACAAGGGCTTGCAGACGATAAATGTAACCGTTTCAGAGAGAAAAGCGACCACTGTGACGATCTGGCGTTATGTCGATTCGATAGTAAATGACGGAAACGGGAGATTTTCTTAGGTTTTTACTACATATTAACACTTTACACAATTTCTCGTGTCACCTGGCTGCCAGTCCTCGGTTCATGCAAAATCTTAAGGTCCTCGGTCTGGTCCAAGGCACCAAACCGCCCAATAATTCATTAATCGATAACTAAAACTTGAAATGTAGCCCTTCTTACTGGGCGATTGCATAAACTTAGATGCTTCATCAGTGTTCTACTATGCCGCTTGTAGTGACTCTGCATACCGCATCACGCGACAAGGGCTTGCAGACGATAAATGTAACCGTTTCAGAGAGAAAAGCGACCAATGCGACGATCTGGCGTTATGTCGATTCGATAGTAAATGACGGAAACGGGAGATTTTCTTAGGTTTTTACTACATATTAACACTTTACACAATTTCTCGTGTTACCTGGCTGCCAGTCCTCGGTTCATGCAAAATCTTAAGGTCCTCGGTCTGGTCCAAGGCACCAAACCGCCCAATAATTCATTAATCGATAACTAAAACTTGAAATGTAGCTCTTCTTACTGGCCGATTGCATCAACGTAGATTCTTATTCTGTGTTCTAGTGTGCTGCTTGTACTGTGTCTGCATACCGCATCACGCGACAAGGGCTTGCAGACGATAAATGTAATCGTTTCAGAGAGAAAAGCGACCACTGTGACGATCTGGCGTTATGTCGATTCGATAGTAAATGACGGAAACGGGAGATTTTCTTAGGTTTTTACTACATATTAACACTTTACACAATTTCTCGTGTTACCTGGCTGCCAGTCCTCGCTTCATGCAAAATCTTAAGGTCCTCGGTCTGGTCCAAGGCACCAAACCGCCCAATAATTCATTAATCGATAACTAAAACTTGAAATGTAGCTCTTCTTACTGGGCGATTGCATAAACTTAGATGCTTCTTCAGTGTTCTACTATGCCGCTTGTAGTGACTCTGCATACCGCATCACGCGACAAGGGCTTGCAGACGATAAATGTAACCGTTTCAGAGAGAAAAGCGACCACTGTGACGATCTGGCGTTATGTCGATTCGATAGTAAATGACGGAAACGGGAGATTTTCTTAGGTTTTTACTACATATTAACACTTTACACAATTTCTCGTGTTACCTGGCTGCCAGTCCTCGGTTCATGCAAAATCTTAAGGCCCTCGGTCTGGTCCAAGGCACCAAACCGCCCAATAATTCATTAATCGATAACTAAAACTTGATATGTAGCTCTTCTTACTGGCCGATTGCATCAACGTAGATTCTTATTCTGTGTTCTAGTGTGCTGCTTGCACTGTGTCTGCATACCGCATCACGCGACAAGGGCTTGCAGACGATAAAAGTAACCGTTTCAGAGAGAAAAGCGACCACTGTGACGATCTGGCGTTATGTCGATTCGATAGTAAATGACGGAAACGGGAGATTTTCTTAGGTTTTTACTACATATTAACACTTTACACAATTTCTCGTGTTACCTGGCTGCCAGTCCTCGGTTCATGCAAAATCTTAAGGTCCTCGGTCTGGTGCAAGGCACCAAACCGCCCAATAATTCATTAATCGATAACTAAAACTTGAAATGTAGCTCTTCTTACTGGCCGATTGCATCAACGTAGATTCTTATTCTGTGTTCTAGTGTGCTGCTTGTACTGTGTCTGCATACCGCATCACGCGACAAGGGCTTGCAGACGATAAATGTAACCGTTTCAGAGAGAAAAGCGACCACTGTGACGATCTGGCGTTATGTCGATTCGATAGTAAATGACGGAAACGGGAGATTTTCTTAGGTTTTTACTACATATTAACACTTTACACAATTTCTCGTGTTACCTGGCTGCCAGTCCTCGGTTCATGCAAAATCTTAAGGTCCTTGGTCTGGTCCAAGGCACCAAAGCGCCCAATAATTCATTAATCGATAACTAAAACTTGAAATGTAGCTCTTCTTACTGGGCGATTGCATAAACTTAGATTCTTCTTCAGTGTTCTACTATGCCGCTTGTAGTGACTCTGCATACCGCATCACGCGACAAGGGCTTGCAGACGATAAATGTAACCGTTTCAGAGAGAAAAGCGACCACTGTGACGATCTGGCGTTATGTCGATTCGATAGTAAATGACGGAAACGGGAGATTTTCTTAGGTTTTTGCTACATATTAACACTTTACACAATTTCTCGTGTTACCTGGCTGCCAGTCCTCGGTTCATGCAAAATCTTAAGGCCCTCGGTCTGGTCCAAGGCACCAAACCGCCCAATAATTCATTAATCGATAACTAAAACTTGAAATGTAGCTCTTCTTACTGGGCGATTGCATAAACTTAGATTCTTCTTCAGTGTTCTACTATGCCGCTTGTAGTGACTCTGCATACCGCATCACGCGACAAGGGCTTGCAGACGATAAATGTAACCGTTTCAGAGAGAAAAGCGACCACTGTGACGATCTGGCGTTATGTCGATTCGATAGTAAATGACGGAAACGGGAGATTTTCTTAGGTTTTTGCTACATATTAACACTTTACACAATTTCTCGTGTTACCTGGCTGCCAGTCCTCGGTTCATGCAAAATCTTAAGGCCCTCGGTCTGGTCCAAGGCACCAAACCGCCCAATAATTCATTAATCGATAACTAAAACTTGAAATGTAGCTCTTCTTACTGGGCGATTGCATAAACTTAGATTCTTCTTCAGTGTTCTACTATGCCGCTTGTAGTGACTCTGCATACCGCATCACGCGACAAGGGCTTGCAGACGATAAATGTAACCGTTTCAGAGAGAAAAGCGACCACTGTGACGATCTGGCGTTATGTCGATTCGATAGTAAATGACGGAAACGGGAGATTTTCTTAGGTTTTTGCTACATATTAACACTTTACACAATTTCTCGTGTTACCTGGCTGCCAGTCCTCGGTTCATGCAAAATCTTAAGGCCCTCGGTCTGGTCCAAGGCACCAAACCGCCCAATAATTCATTAATCGATAACTAAAACTTGAAATGTAGCTCTTCTTACTGGCCGATTGCATCAACGTAGATGCTTCTTCAGTGTTCTACTATGCCGCTTGTAGTGACTCTGCATACCGCATCACGCGACAAGGGCTTGCAGACGATAAATGTAACCGTTTCAGAGAGAAAAGCGACCACTGTGACGATCTGGCGTTATGTCGATTCGATAGTAAATGACGGAAACGGGAGATTTTCTTAGGTTTTTACTACATATTAACACTTTACACAATTTCTCGTGTCACCTGGCTGCCAGTCCTCGGTTCATGCAAAATCTTAAGGTCCTCGGTCTGGTCCAAGGCACCAAACCGCCCAATAATTCATTAATCGATAACTAAAACTTGAAATGTAGCCCTTCTTACTGGGCGATTGCATAAACTTAGATGCTTCATCAGTGTTCTACTATGCCGCTTGTAGTGACTCTGCATACCGCATCACGCGACAAGGGCTTGCAGACGATAAATGTAACCGTTTCAGAGAGAAAAGCGACCAATGCGACGATCTGGCGTTATGTCGATTCGATAGTAAATGACGGAAACGGGAGATTTTCTTAGGTTTTTACTACATATTAACACTTTACACAATTTCTCGTGTTACCTGGCTGCCAGTCCTCGGTTCATGCAAAATCTTAAGGTCCTCGGTCTGGTCCAAGGCACCAAACCGCCCAATAATTCATTAATCGATAACTAAAACTTGAAATGTAGCTCTTCTTACTGGCCGATTGCATCAACGTAGATTCTTATTCTGTGCTCTAGTGTGCTGCTTGTGCTGTGTCTGCATACCGCATAATGCGACAAGGGCCTGCAGACGATAAATGTAACCGTTTCAGAGAGAAAAGCGACCACTGTGACGATCTGGCGTTATGTCGATTCGATAGTAAATGACGGAAACGGGAGATTTTCTTAGGTTTTTACTACATATTAACACTTTACACAATTTCTCGTGTTACCTGGCTGCCAGTCCTCGGTTCATGCAAAATCTTAAGGTCCTCGGTCTGGTCCAAGGCACCAAACCGCCCAATAATTCATTAATCGATATCTAAAACTTGAAATGTAGCTCTTCTTACTGGGCGATTGCATAAACTTAGATGCTTCTTCAGTGTTCTACTATGCCGCTTGTAGTGACTCTGCATACCGCATCACGCGACAAGGGCTTGCAGATGATAAATGTAACCGTTTCAGAGAGAAAAGCGACCACTGTGACGATCTGGCGTTATGTCGATTCGATAGTAAATGACGGAAACGGGAGATTTTCTTAGGTTTTTACTACATATTAACACTTTACACAATTTCTCGTGTTACCTGGCTGCCAGTCCTCGGTTCATGCAAAATCTTAAGGTCCTCGGTCTGGTCCAAGGCACCAAACCGCCCAATAATTCATTAATCGATAACTAAAACTTGAAATGTAGCTCTTCTTACTGGCCGATTGCATCAACGTAGATTCTTATTCTGTGTTCTAGTGTGCTGCTTGTACTGTGTCTGCATACCGCATCACGCGACAAGGGCTTGCAGACGATAAATGTAATCGTTTCAGAGAGAAAAGCGACCACTGTGACGATCTGGCGTTATGTCGATTCGATAGTAAATGACGGAAACGGGAGATTTTCTTAGGTTTTTACTACATATTAACACTTTACACAATTTCTCGTGTTACCTGGCTGCCAGTCCTCGCTTCATGCAAAATCTTAAGGTCCTCGGTCTGGTCCAAGGCACCAAACCGCCCAATAATTCATTAATCGATAACTAAAACTTGAAATGTAGCTCTTCTTACTGGGCGATTGCATAAACTTAGATGCTTCTTCAGTGTTCTACTATGCCGCTTGTAGTGACTCTGCATACCGCATCACGCGACAAGGGCTTGCAGACGATAAATGTAACCGTTTCAGAGAGAAAAGCGACCACTGTGACGATCTGGCGTTATGTCGATTCGATAGTAAATGACGGAAACGGGAGATTTTCTTAGGTTTTTACTACATATTAACACTTTACACAATTTCTCGTGTTACCTGGCTGCCAGTCCTTGGTTCATGCAAAATTTTAAGGTCCTCGGTCTGGTGCAAGGCACCAAACCGCCCAATAATTCATTAATCGATAACTAAAACTTGAAATGTAGCTCTTCTTACTGGCCGATTGCATCAACGTAGATTCTTATTCTGTGTTCTAGTGTGCTGCTTGTACTGTGTCTGCATACCGCATCACGCGACAAGGGCTTGCAGACGATAAATGTAACCGTTTCAGAGAGAAAAGCGACCACTGTGACATTCTGGCGTTATGTCGATTCGATAGTAAATGACGGAAACGGGAGATTTTCTTAGGTTTTTACTACATATTAACACTTTACACAATTTCTCGTGTTACCTGGCTGCCAGTCCTCGGTTCATGCAAAATCTTAAGGTCCTTGGTCTGGTCCAAGGCACCAAACCGCCCAATAATTCATTAATCGATAACTAAAACTTGAAATGTAGCTCTTCTTACTGGGCGATTGCATAAACTTAGATTCTTCTTCAGTGTTCTACTATGCCGCTTGTAGTGACTCTGCATACCGCATCACGCGACAAGGGCTTGCAGACGATAAATGTAACCGTTTCAGAGAGAAAAGCGACCACTGTGACGATCTGGCGTTATGTCGATTCGATAGTAAATGACGGAAACGGGAGATTTTCTTAGGTTTTTGCTACATATTAACACTTTACACAATTTCTCGTGTTACCTGGCTGCCAGTCCTCGGTTCATGCAAAATCTTAAGGCCCCCGGTCTGGTCCAAGGCACCAAACCGCCCAATAATTCATTAATCGATAACTAAAACTTGAAATGTAGCTCTTCTTACTGGGCGATTGCATAAACTTAGATTCTTCTTCAGTGTTCTACTATGCCGCTTGTAGTGACTCTGCATACCGCATCACGCGACAAGGGCTTGCAGACGATAAATGTAACCGTTTCAGAGAGAAAAGCGACCACTGTGACGATCTGGCGTTATGTCGATTCGATAGTAAATGACGGAAACGGGAGATTTTCTTAGGTTTTTGCTACATATTAACTTTTTACACAATTTCTCGTGTTACCTGGCTGCCAGTCCTCGGTTCATGCAAAATCTTAAGGCCCTCGGTCTGGTCCAAGGCACCAAACCGCCCAATAATTCATTAATCGATAACTAAAACTTGAACTGCAGCTCTTCTTACTGGCCGATTGCATAAACTTAGATGCTACTTCAGTGTTCTACTATGCCGCTTGTAGTGACTCCGCATACCGCATCACGCGACAAGGGCTTGCAGACGATAAATGTAACCGTTTCAGAGAGAAAAGCGACCAATGTGACGATCTGGCGTTATGTCGACTCGATAGTAAATGACGGAAACGGGAGATTTTCTTAGGTTTTTACTACATATTAACACTTTACACAATTTCTCGTGTTACCTGGCTGCCAGTCCTCGGTTCATGCAAAATCTTAAGGTCCTCGGTCTGGTCCAAGGCACCAAACCGCCCAATAATTCATTAATCGATAACTAAAACTTGAAATGTAGCTCTTCTTACTGGCCGATTGCATCAACGTAGATGCTTCTTCAGTGTTCTACTATGCCGCTTGTAGTGACTCTGCATACCGCATCACGCGACAAGGGCTTGCAGACGATAAATGTAACCGTTTCAGAGAGATAAGCGACCACTGTGACGATCTGGCGTTATGTCGATTCGATAGTAAATGACGGAAACGGGAGATTTTCTTAGGTTTTTACTACATATTAACACTTTACACAATTTCTCGTGTTACCTGGCTGCCAGTCCTCGGTTCATGCAAAATCTTAAGGTCCTAGGTCTGGTCCAAGGCACCAAACCGCCCAATAATTCATTAATCGATAACTAAAACTTGAAATGTAGCTCTTCTTACTGGGCGATTGCATAAACTTAGATGCTTCTTCAGTGTTCTACTATGCCGCTTGTAGTGACTCTGCATACCGCATCACGCGACAAGGGCTTGCAGACGATAAATGTAACCGTTTCAGAGAGAAAAGCGACCACTGTGACGATCTGGCGTTATGTCGATTCGAAAGTAAATAACGGAAACGGGAGATTTTCTTAGGTTTTTACTACATATTAACACTTTACACAATTTCTCGTGTTACCTGGCTGCCAGTCCTCGGTTCATGCAAAATCTTAAGGTCCTCGGTCTGGTCCAAGGCACCAAACCGCCCAATAATTCATTAATCGATAACTAAAACTTGAAATGTAGCTCTTCTTACTGGGCGATTGCATAAACTTAGATGCTTCTTCAGTGTTCTACTATGCCGCTTGTAGTGACTCTGCATACCGCATCACGCGACAAGGGCTTGCAGACGATAAATGTAACCGTTTCAGAGAGAAAAGCGACCAATGTGACGATCTGGCGTTATGTCGATTCGATAGTAAATGACGGAAACGGGAGATTTTCTTAGGTTTTTACTACATATTAACACTTTACACAATTTCTCGTGTTACCTGGCTGCCAGTCCTCGGTTCATGCAAAATCTTAAGGCCCTCGGTCTGGTCCAAGGCACCAAACCGCCCAATAATTCATTAATCGATAACTAAAACTTGAAATGTAGCTCTTCTTACTGGCCGATTGCATCAACGTAGATTCTTATTGTGTGTTCTAGTGTGCTGCTTGTACTGTGTCTGCATACCGCATCACGCGACAAGGGCTTGCAGACGATAAAAGTAACCGTTTCAGAGAGAAAAGCGACCACTGTGACGATCTGGCGTTATGTCGATTCGATAGTAAATGACGGAAACGGGAGATTTTCTTAGGTTTTTACTACATATTAACACTTTACACAATTTCTCGTGTTACCTGGCTGCCAGTCCTCGGTTCATGCAAAATCTTAAGGTCCTCGGTCTGGTCCAAGGCACCAAACCGCCCAATAATTCATTAATCGATAACTAAAACTTGAAATGTAGCTCTTCTTACTGGCCGATTGCATCAACGTAGATTCTTATTCTGTGTTCTAGTGTGCTGCTTGTACTGTGTCTGCATACCGCATCACGCGACAAGGGCTTGCAGACGATAAATGTAATCGTTTCAGAGAGAAAAGCGACCACTGTGACGATCTGGCGTTATGTCGATTCGATAGTAAATGACGGAAACGGGAGATTTTCTTAGGTTTTTACTACATATTAACACTTTACACAATTTCTCGTGTTACCTGGCTGCCAGTCCTCGCTTCATGCAAAATCTTAAGGTCCTCGGTCTGGTCCAAGGCACCAAACCGCCCAATAATTCATTAATCGATAACTAAAACTTGAAATGTAGCTCTACTTACTGGGCGATTGCATAAACTTAGATGCTTCTTCAGTGTTCTACTATGCCGCTTGTAGTGACTCTGCATACCGCATCACGCGACAAGGGCTTGCAGACGATAAATGTAACCGTTTCAGAGAGAAAAGCGACCACTGTGACGATCTGGCGTTATGTCGATTAGATAGTAAATGACGGAAACGGGAGATTTTCTTAGGTTTTTACTACATATTAACACTTTACACAATTTCTCGTGTTACCTGGCTGCCAGTCCTCGGTTCATGCAAAATCTTAAGAACCTCGGTCTGGTCCAAGGCACCAAACCGCCCAATAATTCATTAATCGATAACTAAAACTTGAAATGTAGCTCTTCTTACTGGCCGATTGCATCAACGTAGATTCTTATTCTGTGTTCTAGTGTGCTGCTTGTACTGTGTCTGCATACCGCATCACGCGACAAGGGCTTGCAGACGATAAATGTAACCGTTTCAGAGAGAAAAGCGACCACTGTGACGATCTGGCGTTATGTCGATTCGATAGTAAATGACGGAAACGGGAGATTTTCTTAGGTTTTTACTACATATTAACACTTTACACAATTTCTCGTGTTACCTGGCTGCCAGTCCTCGGTTCATGCAAAATCTTAAGGCCCTCGGTCTGGTCCAAGGCACCAAACCGCCCAATAATTCATTAATCGATAACTAAAACTTGAAATGTAGCTCTTATTACTGGGCGATTGCATAAACTTAGATGCTTCTTCAGTGTTCTACTATGCCGCTTGTAGTGACTCTGCATACCGCATCACGCGACAAGGGCTTGCAGACGATAAATGTAACCGTTTCAGAGAGAAAAGCGACCACTGTGACGATCTGGCGTTATGTCGATTTGATAGTAAATGACGGAAACGGGAGATTTTCTTAGGTTTTTACTACATATTAACACTTTACACAATTTCTCGTGTTACCTGGCTGCCAGTCCTCGGTTCATGCAAAATCTTAAGGTCCTCGGTCTGGTCCAAGGCACCAAACCGCCCAATAATTCATTAATCGATAACTAAAACTTGAAATGTAGCTCTTCTTACTGGCCGATTGCATCAACGTAGATTCTTATTCTGTGTTCTAGTGTGCTGCTTGTACTGTGTGTGCATACCGCATCACGCGACAAGGGCTTGCAGACGATAAATGTAACCGTTTAAGAGAGAAAAGCGACCACTGTGACGATCTGGCGTTATGTCGATTCGATAGTAAATGACGGAAACGGGAGATTTTCTTAGGTTTTTGCTACATATTAACACTTTACACAATTTCTCGTGTTACCTGGCTGCCAGTCCTCGGTTCATGCAAAATCTTAAGGCCCTCGGTCTGGTCCAAGGCACCAAACCGCCCAATAATTCATTAATCGATAACTAAAACTTGAAATGTAGCTCTTCTTGCTGGGCGATTGCATAAACTTAGATGCTTCTTCAGTGTTCTACTATGCCGCTTGTAGTGACTCTGCATACCGCATCACGCGACAAGGGCTTGCAGACGATAAATGTAACCGTTTCAGAGAGAAAAGCGACCACTGTGACGATCTGGCGTTATGTCGATTCGATAGTAAATGACGGAAACGGGAGATTTTCTTAGGTTTTTACTACATATTAACACTTTACACAATTTCTCGTGTTACCTGGCTGCCAGTCCTCGGTTCATGCAAAATCTTAAGGTCCTCGGTCTGGTCCAAGGCACCAAACCGCCCAATAATTCATTAATCGATAACTAAAACTTGAAATGTAGCTCTTCTTACTGGCCGATTGCATCAACGTAGATTCTTATTCTGTGTTCTAGTGTGCTGCTTGTACTGTGTCTGCATACCGCATCACGCGACAAGGGCTTGCAGACGATAAATGTAACCGTTTCAGAGAGAAAAGCGACCACTGTGACGATCTGGCGTTATGTCGATTCGATAGTAAATGACGGAAACGGGAGATTTTCTTAGGTTTTTACTACATATTAACACTTTACACAATTTCTCGTGTTACCTGGCTGCCAGTCCTCGGTTCATGCAAAATCTTAAGGTCCTCGGTCTGGTCCAAGGCACCAAACCGCCCAATAATTCATTAATCGATAACTAAAACTTGAAATGTAGCTCTTCTTACTGGCCGATTGCATCAACGTAGATTCTTATTCTGTGTTCTAGTGTGCTGCTTGTACTGTGTCTGCATACCGCATCACGCGACAAGGGCTTGCAGACGATAAATGTAACCGTTTCAGAGAGAAAAGCGACCACTGTGACGATCTGGCGTTATGTCGATTCGATAGTAAATGACGGAAACGGGAGATTTTCTTAGGTTTTTGCTACATATTAACACTTTACACAATTTCTCGTGTTACCTGGCTGCCAGTCCTCGGTTCATGCAAAATCTTAAGGCCCTCGGTCTGGTCCAAGGCACCAAACCGCCCAATAATTCATTAATCGATAACTAAAACTTGAACTGCAGCTCTTCTTACTGGGCGATTGCATAAACTTAGATGCTACTTCAGTGTTCTACTATGCCGCTTGTAGTGACTCCGCATACCGCATCACGCGACAAGGGCTTGCAGACGATAAATGTAACCGTTTCAGAGAGAAAAGCGACCAATGTGACGATCTGGCGTTATGTCGACTCGATAGTAAATGACGGAAACGGGAGATTTTCTTAGGTTTTTACTACATATTAACACTTTACACAATTTCTCGTGTTACCTGGCTGCCAGTCCTCGGTTCATGCAAAATCTTAAGGTCCTCGGTCTGGTCCAAGGCACCAAACCGCCCAATAATTCATTAATCGATAACTAAAACTTGAAATGTAGCTCTGCTTACTGGCCGATTGCATCAACGTAGATGCTTCTTCACTGTTCTACTATGCCGCTTGTAGTGACTCTGCATACCGCATCACGCGACAAAGGCTTGCAAACGATAAATGTAACCGTTTCAGAGAGAAAAGCGACCACTGTGACGGTCTGGCGTTATGTCGATTCGATAGTAAATGACGGAAACGGGAGATTTTCTTAGGTTTTTACTACATATTAACACTTTACACAATTTCTCGTGTTACCTGGCTGCCAGTCCTCGGTTCATGCAAAATCTTAAGGTCCTAGGTCTGGTCCAAGGCACCAAACCGCCCAATAATTCATTAATCGATAACTAAAACTTGAAATGTAGCTCTTCTTACTGGGCGATTGCATAAACTTAGATGCTTCTTCAGTGTTCTACTATGCCGCTTGTAGTGACTCTGCATACCGCATCACGCGACAAGGGCTTGCAGACGATAAATGTAACCGTTTCAGAGAGAAAAGCGACCACTGTGATGATCTGGCGTTATGTCGATTCGATAGTAAATGACGGAAACGGGAGATTTTCTTAGGTTTTTACTACATATTAACACTTTACACAATTTCTCGTGTTACCTGGCTGCCAGTCCTCGGTTCATGCAAAATCTTAAGGCCCTCGGTCTGGTCCAAGGCACCAAACCGCCCAATAATTCATTAATCGATAACTAAAACTTGAAATGTAGCTCTTCTTACTGGCCGATTGCATCAACGTAGATTCTTATTCTGTGTTCTAGTGTGCTGCTTGTACTGTGTCTGCATACCGCATCACGCGACAAGGGCTTGCAGACGATAAAAGTAACCGTTTCAGAGAGAAAAGCGACCACTGTGACGATCTGGCGTTATGTCGATTCGATAGTAAATGACGGAAACGGGAGATTTTCTTAGGTTTTTACTACATATTAACACTTTACACAATTTCTCGTGTTACCTGGCTGCCAGTCCTCGGTTCATGCAAAATCTTAAGGTCCTCGGTCTGGTCCAAGGCACCAAACCGCCCAATAATTCGTTAATCGATAACTAAAACTTGAACTGCAGCTCTTCTTACTGGGCGATTGCATAAACTTAGATGCTTCTTCAGTGTTCTACTATGCCGCTTGTAGTGACTCCGCATACCGCATCACGCGACAAGGGCTTGCAGACGATAAATGTAACCGTTTCGGAGAGAAAAGCGACCAATGTGACGATCTGGCGTTATGTCGACTCGATAGTAAATGACGGAAACGGGAGATTTTCGTAGGTTTTTACTACATATTAACACTTTACACAATTTCTCGTGTTACCTGGCTGCCAGTCCTTGGTTCATGCAAAATCTTAAGGTCCTCGGTCTGGTCCAAGGCACCAAACCGCCCAATAATTCATTAATCGATAACTAAAACTTGAAATGTAGCTCTTCTTACTGGCCGATTGCATCAACGTAGATGCTTCTTCAGTGTTCTACTATGCCGCTTGTAGTGACTCTGCATACCGCATCACGCGACAAGGGCTTGCAGACGATAAATGTAACCGTTTCAGAGAGAAAAACGACCACTGTGACGATCTGGCGTTATGTCGATTCGATAGTAAATGACGGAAACGGGAGATTTTCTTAGGTTTTTACTACATATTAACACTTTACACAATTTCTCGTGTTACCTGGCTGCCAGTCCTCGGTTCATGCAAAATCTTAAGGTCCTCGGTCTGGTCCAAGGCACCAAACCGCCCAATAATTCATTAATCGATAACTAAAACTTGAAATGTAGCTCTTCTTACTGGGCGATTGCATAAACTTAGATGCTTCTTCAGTGTTCTACTATGCCGCTTGTAGTGACTCTGCGTACCGCATCACGCGACAAGGGCTTGCAGACGATAAATGTAACCGTTTCAGAGAGAAAAGCGACCACTGTGACGATCTGGCGTTATGTCGATTCGATAGTAAATGACGGAAACGGGAGATTTTCTTAGGTTTTTACTACATATTAACACTTTACACAATTTCTCGTGTTACCTGGCTGCCAGTCCTCGGTTCATGCAAAATCTTAAGGTCCTTGGTCTGGTCCAAGGCACCAAACCGCCCAATAATTCATTAATCGATAACTAAAACTTGAAATGTAGCTCTTCTTACTGGCCGATTGCATCAACGTAGATTCTTATTCTGTATTCTAGTGTGCTGCTTGTACTGTGTCTGCATACCGCATCACGCGACAAGGGCTTGCAGACGATAAATGTAACCGTTTCAGAGAGAAAAGCGACCAATGTGACGATCTGGCGTTATGTCGACTCGATAGTAAATGACGGAAACGGGAGATTTTCTTAGGTTTTTACTACATATTAACACTTTACACAATTTCTCGTGTTACCTGGCTGCCAGTCCTCGGTTCATGCAAAATCTTAAGGTCCTCGGTCTGGTCCAAGGCACCAAACCGCCCAATAATTCATTAATCGATAACTAAAACTTGAAATGTAGCTCTTCTTACTGGCCGATTGCATCAACGTAGATGCTTCTTCAGTGTTCTACTATGCCGCTTGTAGTGACTCTGCATACCGCATCACGCGACAAGGGCTTGCAGACGATAAATGTAACCGTTTCAGAGAGAAAAGCGACCACTGTGACGATCTGGCGTTATGTCGATTCGATAGTAAATGACGGAAACGGGAGATTTTCTTAGGTTTTTACTACATATTAACACTTTACACAATTTCTCGTGTTACCTGGCTGCCAGTCCTCGGTTCATGCAAAATCTTAAGGTCCTCGGTCTGGTCCAAGGCACCAAACCGCCCAATAATTCATTAATCGATAACTAAAACTTGAAATGTAGCTCTTCTTACTGGGCGATTGCATAAACTTAGATGCTTCTTCAGTGTTCTACTATGCCGCTTGTAGTGACTCTGCATACCGCATCACGCGACAAGGGCTTGCAGACGATAAATGTAACCGTTTCAGAGAGAAAAGCGACCAATGTGACGATCTGGCGTTATGTCGATTCGATAGTAAATGACGGAAACGGGAGATTTTCTTAGGTTTTTACTACATATTAACACTTTACACAATTTCTCGTGTTACCTGTCTGCCAGTCCTCGGTTCATGCAAAATCTTAAGGTCCTCGGTCTGGTCCAAGGCACCAAACCGCCCAATAATTCATTAATCGATAACTAAAACTTGAAATGTAGCTCTTCTTACTGGCCGATTGCATCAACGTAGATTCTTATTCTGTGTTCTAGTGTGCTGCTTGTACTGTGTCTGCATACCGCATCACGCGACAAGGGCTTGCAGACGATAAATGTAATCGTTTCAGAGAGAAAAGCGACCACTGTGACGATCTGGCGTTATGTCGATTCGATAGTAAATGACGGAAACGGGAGATTTTCTTAGGTTTTTACTACATATTAACACTTTACACAATTTCTCGTGTTACCTGGCTGCCAGTCCTCGGTTCATGCAAAATCTTAAGGTCCTCGGTCTGGTCCAAGGCACCAAACCGCCCAATAATTCATTAATCGATAACTAAAACTTGAAATGTAGCTCTTCTTACTGGGTGATTGCATAAACTTAGATGCTTCTTCAGTGTTCTACTATGCCGCTTGTAGTGACTCTGCATACCGCATCACGCGACAAGGGCTTGCAGACGATAAATGTAACCATTTCAGAGAGAAAAGCGACCACTGTGACGATCTGGCGTTATGTCGATTCGATAGTAAATGACGGAAACGGGAGATTTTCTAGGTTTTTACTACATATTAACACTTTCCACATTTTCTCGTGTTACGTGGCTGCCAGTCCTCGGTTCATGCAAAATCTTAAGGTCCTCGGTCATGTCAAAGGCATTAAACCGGCCAATAATTCAATTTTCGATAACTAAAATTTGAAGTGTAGCTCTTCTTTTTGGCCGATTGCATCAACGTAGATTCTTATTCTCTGTTCTAGTGTGCTGATTGTACTGTGTCTGCATACCGCATCACGCGACAAGGGCTTGCAGACGATAAATGTAACCGTTTCAGAGAGAAAAGCGACCACTGTGACGATCTGGCGTTATGTCGATTCGATAGTAAATGACGGAAACGGGAGATTTTCTTGGGTTTTTACTACATATTAACACTTTACACAATTTCTCGTGTTACCTGGCTGCCAGTCCTCGGTTCATGCAAAATCTTAAGGTCCTCGGTCTGGTCCAAGGCACCAAACCGCCCAATAATTCATTAATCGATAACTAAAACTTGAAATGTAGCTCTTCTGACTGGCCGATTGCATCAACGTAGATTCTTATTCTGTGTTCTAGTGTGCTGCTTGTACTGTGTCTCCATACCGCATCACGCGACAAGGGCTTGCAGACGATAAATGTAACCGTTTCAGAGAGAAAAGCGACCACTGTGACGATCTGGCGTTATGTCGATTCGATAGTAAATGACGGAAACGGGAGATTTTCTTACGTTTTTACTACATATTAACACTTTACACAATTTCTCGTGTTAACTGGCTGCCAGTCCTCGGTTCATGCAAAATCTTAAGGTCCTCGGTCTGGTCCAAGGCACCAAACCGCCCAATAATTCATTAATCGATAACTAAAACTTGAAATGTAGCTCTTCTTACTGGCCGATTGCATCAACGTAGATTCTTATTCTGTGTTCTAGTGTGCTGCTTGAACTGTGTCTGCATACCGCATCACGCGACAAGGGCTTGCAGACGATAAAAGTAACCGTTTCAGAGAGAAAAGCGACCACTGTGACGATCTGGCGTTATGTCGATTCGATAGTAAATAACGGAAACGGGAGATTTTCTTAGGTTTTTACTACATATTAACACTTTACACAATTTCTCGTGTTACCTGGCTGCCAGTCCTCGGTTCATGCAAAATCTTAAGGTCCTCGGTCTGGTCCAAGGCACCAAACCGCCCAATAATTCATTAATCGATAACTAATACTTGAAATGTAGCTCTTCTTACTGGCCGATTGCATAAACTTAGATGCTTCTTCAGTGTTCTACTATGCCGCTTGTAGTGACTCTGCATACCGCATCACGCGACAAGGGCTTGCAGACGATAAATGTAACCGTTTCAGAGAGAAAAGCGACCAATGTGACGATCTGGCGTTATGTCGATTCGATAGTAAATGACGGAAACGGGAGATTTTCTTAGGTTTTTACTACATATTAACACTTTACACAATTTCTCGTGTTACTTGGCTGCCAGTCCTCGGTTCATGCAAAATCTTAAGGTCCTCGGTCTGGTCCAAGGCACCAAACCGCCCAATAATTCATTAATCGATAACTAAAACTTGAAATGTAGCTCTTCTTACTGGCCAATTGCATCAACGTAGATTCTTATTCTGTGTTCTAGTGTGCTGCTTGTACTGTGTCTGCATACCGCATCACGCGACAAGGGCTTGCAGACGATAAATGTAACCGTTTCAGAGAGAAAAGCGACCACTGTGACGATCTGGCGTTATGTCGATTCGATAGTAAATGACGGAAACGGGAGATTTTCTTAGGTTTTAACTACATATTAACACTTTACACAATTTCTCGTGTTACCTGGCTGCCAGTCCTCGGTTCATGCAAAATCTTAAGGTCCTCGGTCTGGTCCAAGGCACCAAACCGCCCAATAATTCATTAATCGATAACTAAAACTTGAAATGTAGCTCTTCTTACTGGGCGATTGCATAAACTTAGATGCTTCTTCAGTGTTCTACTAAACCGCTTGTAGTGAATCTGCATACCGCATCACGCGACAAGGGCTTGCAGACGATCAATGTAACCGTTTCAGAGAGAAAAGCGACCACTGTGACGATCTGGCGTTATGTCGATTCGAAAGTAAATGACGGAAACGGGAGATTTTCTTAGGTTTTTACTACATATTAACACTTTACACAATTTCTCGTGTTACCTGGCTGCCAGTCCTCGGTTCATGCAAAATCTTAAGGTCCTCGGTCTGGTCCAAGGCACCAAACCGCCCAATAATTCATTAATCGATAACTAAAACTTGAAATGTAGCTCTTCCTACTGGCCGATTGCATCAACGTAGATTCTTATTCTGTGTTCTAGTGTGCTGCTTGCACTGTGTCTGCATACCGCATCACGTGACAAGGGCTTGCAGACGATAAAAGTAACCGTTTCAGAGAGAAAAGCGACCACTGTGACGATCTGGCGTTATGTCGATTCGATAGTAAATGACGGAAACGGGAGATTTTCGTAGGTTTTTACTACATATTAACACTTTACACAATTTCTCGTGTTACCTGGCTGCCAGTCCTCGGTTCATGCAAAATCTTAAGGTCCTCGGTCAGGTCCAAGGCACCAAACCGCCCAATAATTCATTAATCGATAACTAAAACTTGAAATGTAGCTCTTCTTACTGGGCGATTGCATAAACTTAGATGCTTCTTCAGTGTTCTACTATGCCGCTTGTAGTGACTCTGCATACCGCATCACGCGACAAGGGCTTGCAGACGATAAATGTAACCGTTTCAGAGAGAAAAGCGACCAATGTGACGATCTGGCGTTATGTCGATTCGATAGTAAATGACGGAAACGGGAGATTTTCTTAGGTTTCTACTACATATTAACACTTTACACAATTTCTCGTGTTACCTGGCTGCCAGTCCTCGGTTCATGCAAAATCTTAAGGTCCTCGGTCTGGTCCAAGGCACCAAACCGCCCAATAATTCATTAATCGATAACTAAAACTTGAAATGTAGCTCTTCTTACTGGCCGATTGCATCAACGTAGATTTTTATTCTGTGTTCTAGTGTGCTGCTTGTACTGTGTCTGCATACCGCATCGCGCGACAAGGGCTTGCAGACGATCAATGTAACCGTTTCAGAGAGAAAAGCGACCACTGTGACGATCTGGCGTTATGTCGATTCGATAGTAAATGACGGAAACGGGAGATTTTCTTAGGTTTTAACTACATATTAACACTTTACACAATTTCTCGTGTTACCTGGCTGCCAGTCCTCGGTTCATGCAAAATCTTAAGGTCCTCGGTCTGGTCCAAGGCACCAAACCGCCCAATAATTCATTAATCGATAACTAAAACTTGAAATGTAGCTCTTCTTACTGGGCGATTGCATAAACTTAGATGCTTCTTCAGTGTTCTACTATGCCGCTTGTAGTGACTCTGCATACCGCATCACGCGACAAGGGCTTGCAGACGATAAATGTAACCGTTTCAGAGAGAAAAGCGACCACTATGACGATCTGGCGTTTGTCGATTCTATAGTAAATGACGGAAACGGGAGATTTTCTTAGGTTTTTACTACATATTAACACTTTACACAATTTCTCGTGTTACCTGGCTGCCAGTCCTCGGTTCATGCAAACTCTTGAGGTCCTCGGTCTGGTCCAAGGCACCAAACCGCCCAATAATTCATTAATCGATAACTAAAACTTGAAATGTAGCTCTTCTTACTGGCCGATTGCATCAACGTAGATTCTTATTCTGTGTTCTAGTGTGCTGCTTGCACTGTGTCTGCATACCGCATCACGCGACAAGGGCTTGCAGACGATAAAAGTAACCGTTTCAGAGAGAAAAGCGACCACTGTGACGATCTGGCGTTATGTCGATTCGATAGTAAATGACGGAAACGGGAGATTTTCTTAGGTTTTTACTACATATTAACACTTTACACAATTTCTCGTGTTACCTGGCTGCCAGTCCTCGGTTCATGCAAAATCTTAAGGTCCTCGATCAGGTCCAAGGCACCAAACCGCCCAATAATTCATTAATCGATAACTAAAACTTGAAATGTAGCTCTTCTTACTGGGCGATTGCATAAACTTAGATGCTTCTTCAGTGTTCTACTATGCCGCTTGTAGTGACTCTGCATACCGCATCACGCGACAAGGGCTTGCAGACGATAAATGTAACCGTTTCAGAGAGAAAAGCGACCAATGTGACGATCTGGCGTTATGTCGATTCGATAGTAAATGACGGAAACGGGAGATTTTCTTAGGTTTTTAGTACATATTAACACTTTACACAATATCTCGTGTTACCTGGCTGCCAGTCCTCGGTTCATGCAAAATCTTAAGGTCCTCGGTCTGGTCCAAGGCACCAAACCGCCCAATAATTCATTAATCGATAACTAAAACTTGAAATGTAGCTCTTCTTACTGGCCGATTGCATCAACGTAGATTCTTATTCTGTGTTCTAGTGTGCTGCTTGTACTGTGTCTGCATACCGCATCACGCGACAAGGGCTTGCAGACGATAAATGTAACCGTTTCAGAGAGAAAAGCGACCACTGTGACGATCTGGCGTTATGTCGATTCGATAGTAAATGACGGAAACGGGAGATTTTCTTAGGTTTTTACTACATATTAACACTTTACACAATTTCTCGTGTTACCTGGCTGCCAGTCCTCGGTTCATGCAAAATCTTAAGGCCCTCGGTCTGGTCCAAGGCACCAAACCGCCCAATAATTCATTAATCGATAACTAAAACTTGAAATGTAGCTCTTCTTACTGGCCGATTGCATCAA
The DNA here is from genome assembly GCF_023864275.1 of Schistocerca cancellata. Classification (NCBI taxonomy): domain Eukaryota; kingdom Metazoa; phylum Arthropoda; class Insecta; order Orthoptera; family Acrididae; genus Schistocerca; species Schistocerca cancellata. Next base: position 6,266,439 of record NW_026047150.1, read on the forward strand.
CGTAGATTCTTATTCTGTGTTCTAGTGTGCTGCTTGTACTGTGTCTGCATACCGCATCACGCGACAAGGGCTTGCAGACGATAAAAGTAACCGTTTCAGAGAGAAAAGCGACCACTGTGACGATCTGGCGTTATGTCGATTCGATAGTAAATGACGGAAACGGGAGATTTTCTTAGGTTTTTACTACATATTAACACTTTACACAATTTCTCGTGTTACCTGGCTGCCAGTCCTCGGTTCATGCAAACTCTTAAGGTCCTAGGTCTGGTCCAAGGCACCAAACCGCCCAATAATTCATTTATCGATAACTAAAACTTGAAATGTAGCTCTTCTTACTGGCCGATTGCATCAACGTAGATTCTTATTCTGTGTTCTAGTGTGCTGCTTGTACTGTGTCTGCATACCGCATCACGCGACAAGGGCTTGCAGACGATAAATGTAACCGTTTCAGAGAGAAAAGCGACCAATGTGACGATCTGGCGTTATGTCGATTCGATAGTAAATGACGGAAACGGGAGATTTTCTTAGGTTTTTACTACATATTATCACTTTACACAATTTCTCGTGTTACCTGGCTGCCAGTCCTCGGTTCATGCAAAATCTTAAGGTCCTCGGTCTGGTCCAAGGCACCAAACCGCCCAATAATTCATTAATCGATAACTAAAACTTGAAATGTAGCTCTTCTTACTGGCCGATTGCATCAACGTAGATTCTTATTCTGTGCTCTAGTGTGCTGCTTGTACTGTGTCTGCATACCGCATCACGCGACAAGGGCTTGCAGACGATAAATGTAACCGTTTCAGAGAGAAAAGCGACCACTGTGACGATCTGGCGTTATGTCGATTCGATAGTAAATGACGGAAACGGGAGATTTTCTTAGGTTTTTACTACATATTAACACTTTACACAATTTCTCGTGTTACCTGGCTGCCAGTCCTCGGTTCATGCAAAATCTTAAGGTCCTCGGTCTGGTCCAAGGCACCAAACCGCCCAATAATTCATTAATCGATAACTAAAACTTGAAATGTAGCTCTTCTTACTGGGCGATTGCATAAACTTAGATGCTTCTTCAGTGATCTACTATGCCGCTTGTAGTGACTCTGCATACCGCATCACGCGACAAGGGCTTGCAGACGATAAATGTAACCGTTTCAGAGAGAAAAGCGACCACTGTGACGATCTGGCGTTATGTCGATTCGATAGTAAATGACGGAAACGGGAGATTTTCTTAGGTTTTTACTACATATTAACACTTTACACAATTTCTCGTGTTACCTGGCTGCCAGTCCTCGGTTCATGCAAAATCTTAAGGTCCTCGGTCTGGTCCAAGGCACCAAACCGCCCAATAATTCATTAATCGATAACTAAAACTTGAAATGTAGCTCTTCTTCCTGGCCGATTGCATCAACGTAGATTCTTATTCTGTGTTCTAGTGTGCTGCTTGTACTGTGTCTGCATACCGCATAACGCGACAAGGGCTTGCAGACGATAAATGTAACCGTTTCAGAGAGAAAAGCGACCACTGTGACGATCTGGCGTTATGTCGATTCGATAGTAAATGACGGAAACGGGAGATTTTCTTAGGTTTTTACTACATATTAACACTTTACACAATTTCTCGTGTTACCTGGCTGCCAGTCCTCGGTTCATGCAAAATCTTAAGGTCCTCGGTCTGGTCCAAGGCACCAAACCGCCCAATAATTCATTAATCGATAACTAAAACTTGAAATGTAGCTCTTCTTACTGGGCGATTGCATAAACTTAGATGCTTCTTCAGTGTTCTACTATGCCGCTTGTAGTGACTCTGCATACCGCATCACGCGACAAGGGCTTGCAGACGATAAATGTAACCATTTCAGAGAGAAAAGCGACCACTGTGACGATCTGGCGTTATGTCGATTCGATAGTAAATGACGGAAACGGGAGATTTTCTTAGGTTTTTACTACATATTAACACTTTCCACATTTTCTCGTGTTACGTGGCTGCCAGTCCTCGGTTCATGCAAAATCTTAAGGTCCTCGGTCATGTCAAAGGCATTAAACCGGCCAATAATTCAATTTTCGATAACTAAAATTTGAAGTGTAGCTCTTCTTTTTGGCCGATTGCATCAACGTAGATTCTTATTCTGTGTTCTAGTGTGCTGATTGTACTGTGTCTGCATACCGCATCACGCGACAAGGGCTTGCAGACGATCAATGTAACCGTTTCAGACAGAAAAGCGACCACTGTGACGATCTGGCGTTATGTCGATTCGATAGTAAATGACGGAAACGGGAGATTTTCTTGGGTTTTTACTACATATTAACACTTTACACAATTTCTCGTGTTACCTGGCTGCCAGTCCTCGGTTCATGCAAAATCTTAAGGTCCTCGGTCTGGTCCAAGGCACCAAACCGCCCAATAATTCATTAATCGATAACTAAAACTTGAAATGTAGCTCTTCTGACTGGCCGATTGCATCAACGTAGATTCTTATTCTGTGTTCTAGTGTGCTGCTTGTACTGTGTCTCCATACCGCATCACGCGACAAGGGCTTGCAGACGATAAATGTAACCGTTTCAGAGAGAAAAGCGACCACTGTGACGATCTGGCGTTATGTCGATTCGATAGTAAATGACGGAAACGGGAGATTTTCTTAGGTTTTTACTACATATTAACACTTTACACAATTTCTCGTGTTAACTGGCTGCCAGTCCTCGGTTCATGCAAAATCTTAAGGTCCTCGGTCTGGTCCAAGGCACCAAACCGCCCAATAATTCATTAATCGATAACTAAAACTTGAAATGTAGCTCTTCTTACTGGCCGATTGCATCAACGTAGATTCTTATTCTGTGTTCTAGTGTGCTGCTTGAACTGTTTCTGCATACCGCATCACGCGACAAGGGCTTGCAGACGATAAAAGTAACCGTTTCAGAGAGAAAAGCGACCACTGTGACGATCTGGCGTTATGTCGATTCGATAGTAAATAACGGAAACGGGAGATTTTCTTAGGTTTTTACTACATATTAACACTTTACACAATTTCTCGTGTTACCTGGCTGCCAGTCCTCGGTTCATGCAAAATCTTAAGGTCCTCGGTCTGGTCCAAGGCACCAAACCGCCCAATAATTCATTAATCGATAACTAAAACTTGAAATGTCGCTCTTCTTACTGGCCGATTGCATAAACTTAGATGCTTCTTCAGTGTTCTACTATGCCGCTTGTAGTGACTCTGCATACCGCATCACGCGACAAGGGCTTGCAGACGATAAATGTAACCGTTTCAGAGAGAAAAGCGACCAATGTGACGATCTGGCGTTATGTCGATTCGATAGTAAATGACGGAAACGGGAGATTTTCTTAGGTTTTTACTACATATTAACACTTTACACATTTTCTCGTGTTACTTGGCTGCCAGTCCTCGGTTCATGCAAAATCTTAAGGTCCTCGGTCTGGTCCAAGGCACCAAACCGCCCAATAATTCATTAATCGATAACTAAAACTTGAAATGTAGCTCTTCTTACTGGCCGATTGCATCAACGTAGATTCTTATTCTGTGTTCTAGTGTGCTGCTTGCACTGTGTCTGCATACCGCATCACGTGACAAGGGCTTGCAGACGATAAAAGTAACCGTTTCAGAGAGAAAAGCGACCACTGTGACGATCTGGCGTTATGTCGATTCGATAGTAAATGACGGAAACGGGAGATTTTCTTAGGTTTTTACTACATATTAACACTTTACACAATTTCTCGTGTTACCTGGCTGCCAGTCCTCGGTTCATGCAAAATCTTAAGGTCCTCGGTCAGGTCCAAGGCACCAAACCGCCCAATAATTCATTAATCGATAACTAAAACTTGAAATGTAGCTCTTCTTACTGGGCGATTGCATAAACTTAGATGCTTCTTCAGTGTTCTACTATGCCGCTTGTAGTGACTCTGCATACCGCATCACGCGACAAGGGCTTGCAGACGATAAATGTAACCGTTTCAGAGAGAAAAGCGACCAATGTGACGATCTGGCGTTATGTCGATTCGATAGTAAATGACGGAAACGGGAGATTTTCTTAGGTTTCTACTACATATTAACACTTTACACAATTTCTCGTGTTACCTGGCTGGCAGTCCTCGGTTCATGCAAAATCTTAAGGTCCTCGGTCTGGTCCAAGGCACCAAACCGCCCAATAATTCATTAATCGATAACTAAAACTTGAAATGTAGCTCTTCTTACTGGCCGATTGCATCAACGTAGATTTTTATTCTGTGTTCTAGTGTGCTGCTTGTACTGTGTCTGCATACCGCATCGCGCGACAAGGGCTTGCAGACGATCAATGTAACCGTTTCAGAGAGAAAAGCGACCACTGTGACGATCTGGCGTTATGTCGATTCGATAGTAAATGACGGAAACGGGAGATTTTCTCAGGTTTTAACTACATATTAACACTTTACACAATTTCTCGTGTTACCTGGCTGCCAGTCCTCGGTTCATGCAAAATCTTAAGGTCCTCGGTCTGGTCCAAGGCACCAAACCGCCCAATAATTCATTAATCGATAACTAAAACTTGAAATGTAGCTCTTCTTACTGGGCGATTGCATAAACTTAGATGCTTCTTCAGTGTTCTACTATGCCGCTTGTAGTGACTCTGCATACCGCATCACGCGACAAGGGCTTGCAGACGATAAATGTAACCGTTTCAGAGAGAAAAGCGACCACTATGACGATCTGGCGTTTGTCGATTCTATAGTAAATGACGGAAACGGGAGATTTTCTTAGGTTTTTACTACATATTAACACTTTACACAATTTCTCGTGTTACCTGGCTGCCAGTCCTCGGTTCATGCAAAATCTTAAGGTCCTCGGTCTGGTCCAAGGCACCAAACCGCCCAATAATTCATTAATCGATAACTAAAACTTGAAATGTAGCTCTTCTTACTGGCCGATTGCATCAACGTAGATTCTTATTCTGTGTTCTAGTGTGCTGCTTGTACTGTGTCTGCATACCGCATCATGCGACAAGGGCTTGCAGACGATAAATGTAACCGTTTCAGAGAGAAAAGCGACCACTGTGACGATCTGGCGTTATGTCGATTCGATAGTAAATGACGGAAACGGGAGATTTTCTTAGGTTTTTAGTACATATTAACACTTTACACAATTTCTCGTGTTACCTGGCTGCCAGTCCTCGGTTCATGCAAAATCTTAAGGTCCTCGGTCTGGTCCAAGGCACCAAACCGCCCAATAATTCATTAATCGATAACTAAAACTTGAAATGTAGCTCTTCTTACTGGCCGATTGCATCAACGTAGATTCTTATTCTGTGTTCTAGTGTGCTGCTTGTACTGTGTCTGCATACCGCATCACGCGACAAGGGCTTGCAGACGATAAATGTAACCGTTTCAGAGAGAAAAGCGACCACTGTGACGATCTGGCGTTATGTCGATTCGATAGTAAATGACGGAAACGGGAGATTTTCTTAGGTTTTTACTACATATTAACACTTTACACAATTTCTCGTGTTACCTGGCTGCCAGTCCTCGGTTCATGCAAAATCTTAAGGTCCTCGGTCAGGTCCAAGGCACCAAACCGCGCAATAATTCATTAATCGATAACTAAAACTTGAAATGTAGCTCTTCTTACTGGGCGATTGCATAAACTTAGATGCTTCTTCAGTGTTCTACTATGCCGCTTGTAGTGACTCTGCATACCGCATCACGCGACAAGGGCTTGCAGACGATAAATGTAACCGTTTCAGAGAGAAAAGCGACCAATGTGACGATCTGGCGTTATGTCGATTCGATAGTAAATGACGGAAACGGGAGATTTTCTTAGGTTTCTACTACATATTAACACTTTACACAATTTCTCGTCTTACCTGGCTGCCAGTCCTCGGTTCATGCAAAATCTTAAGGTCCTCGGTCTGGTCCAAGGCACCAAACCGCCCAATAATTCATTAATCGATAACTAAAACTTGAAATGTAGCTCTTCTTACTGGCCGATTGCATCAACGTAGATTTTTATTCTGTGTTCTAGTGTGCTGCTTGTACTGTGTCTGCATACCGCATCGCGCGACAAGGGCTTGCAGACGATCAATGTAACCGTTTCAGAGAGAAAAGCGACCACTGTGACGATCTGGCGTTTTGTCGATTCGATAGTAAATGACGGAAACGGGAGATTTTCTCAGGTTTTAACTACATATTAACACTTTACACAATTTCTCGTGTTACCTGGCTGCCAGTCCTCGGTTCATGCAAAATCTTAAGGTCCTCGGTCTGGTCCAAGGCACCAAACCGCCCAATAATTCATTAATCGATAACTAAAACTTGAAATGTAGCTCTTCTTACTGGGCGATTGCATAAACTTAGATGCTTCTTCAGTGTTCTACTATGCCGCTTGTAGTGACTCTGCATACCGCATCACGCGACAAGGGCTTGCAGACGATAAATGTAACCGTTTCAGAGAGAAAAGCGACCACTATGACGATCTGGCGTTTGTCGATTCTATAGTAAATGACGGAAACGGGAGATTTTCTTAGGTTTTTACTACATATTAACACTTTACACAATTTCTCGTGTTACCTGGCTGCCAGTCCTCGGTTCATGCAAACTCTTAAGGTCCTCGGTCTGGTCCAAGGCACCAAACCGCCCAATAATTCATTAATCGATAACTAAAACTTGAAATGTAGCTCTTCTTACTGGCCGATTGCATCAACGTAGATTCTTATTCTGTGTTCTAGTGTGCTGCTTGCACTGTGTCTGCATACCGCATCACGCGACAAGGGCTTGCAGACGATAAAAGTAACCGTTTCAGAGAGAAAAGCGACCACTGTGACGATCTGGCGTTATGTCGATTCGATAGTAAATGACGGAAACGGGAGATTTTCTTAGGTTTTTTCTACATATTAACACTTTACACAATTTCTCGTGTTACCTGGCTGCCAGTCCTCGGTTCATGCAAAATCTTAAGGTCCTCGGTCAGGTCCAAGGCACCAAACCGACCAATAATTCATTAATCGATAACTAAAACTTGAAATGTAGCTCTTCTTACTGGGCGATTGCATAAACTTAGATGCTTCTTCAGTGTTCTACTATGCCGCTTGTAGTGACTCTGCATACCGCATCATGCGACAAGGGCTTGCAGACGATAAATGTAACCGTTTCAGAGAGAAAAGCGACCAATGTGACGATCTGGCGTTATGTCGATTCGATAGTAAATGACGGAAACGGGAGATTTTCTTAGGTTTCTACTACATATTAACACTTTACACAATTTCTCGTGTTACCTGGCTGCCAGTCCTCGGTTCATGCAAAATCTTAAGGTCCTCGGTCTGGTCCAAGGCACCAAACCGCCCAATAATTCATTAATCGATAACTAAAACTTGAAATGTAGCTCTTCTTACTGGCCGATTGCATCAACGTAGATTCTTATTCTGTGTTCTAGTGTGCTGCTTGTACTGTGTCTGCATACCGCATCACGCGACAAGGGCTTGCAGACGATAAATGTAACCGTTTCAGATAGAAAAGCGACCACTGTGACGATCTGGCGTTATGTCGATTCGATAGTAAATGACGGAAACGGGAGATTTTCTTAGGTTTTTACTACATATTAACACTTTACACAATTTCTCGTGTTACCTGGCTGCCAGTCCTCGGTTCATGCAAAATCTTAAGGTCCTCGGTCTGGTCCAAGGCACCAAACCGCCCAATAATTCATTAATCGATAACTAAAACTTGAAATGTAGCTCTTCTTACTGGCCGATTGCATCAACGTAGATTCTTATTCTGTGTTCTAGTGTGCTGCTTGTACTGTGTCTGCATACCGCATCACGCGACAAGGGCTTGCAGACGATAAATGTAACCGTTTCAGAGAGAAAAGCGACCAATGTGACGATCTGGCGTTATGTCGATTCGATAGTAAATGACGGATCCGGGAGATTTTCTTAGGTTTTTACTACATATTAACACTTTACACAATTTCTCGTGTTACCTGGCTGCCAGTCCTCGGTTCATGCAAAATCTTAAGGTCCTCGGTCTGGTCCAAGGCACCAAACCGCCCAATAATTCATTAATCGATAACTAAAACTTGAAATGTAGCTCTTCTTACTGGCCGATTGCATCAACGTAGATTCTTATTCTGTGTTCTAGTGTGCTGCTTGTACTGTGTCTGCATACCGCATCATGCGACAAGGGCTTGCAGACGATAAATGTAACCGTTTCAGAGAGAAAAGCGACCACTGTGACGATCTGGCGTTATGTCGATTCGATAGTAAATGACGGAAACGGGAGATTTTCTTAGGTTTTTAGTACATATTAATACTTTACACAATTTCTCGTGTTACCTGGCTGCCAGTCCTCGGTTCATGCAAAATCTTAAGGTCCTCGGTCTGGTCCAAGGCACCAAACCGCCCAATAATTCATTAATCGATAACTAAAACTTGAAATGTAGCTCTTCTTACTGGCCGAATGCATCAACGTAGATTCTTATTCTGTGTTCTAGTGTGCTGCTTGTACTGTGTCTGCATACCGCATCACGCGACAAGGGCTTGCAGACGATAAATGTAACCGTTTCAGAGAGAAAAGCGACCACTGTGACGATCTGGCGTTATGTCGATTCGATAGTAAATGACGGAAACGGGAGATTTTCTTAGGTTTTTACTACATATTAACACTTTACACAATTTCTCGTGTTACCTGGCTGCCAGTCCTCGGTTCATGCAAAATCTTAAGGCCCTCGGTCTGGTCCAAGGCACCAAACCGCCCAATAATTCATTAATCGATAACTAAAACTTGAAATGTAGCTCTTCTTACTGGCCGATTGCATCAACGTAGATTCTTATTCTGTGTTCTAGTGTGCTGCTTGTACTGTGTCTGCATACCGCATCACGCGACAAGGGCTTGCAGACGATAAATGTAACCGTTTCAGAGAGAAAAGCGACCAATGTGACGATCTGGCGTTATGTCGATTCGATAGTAAATGACGGAAACGGGAGATTTTCTTAGGTTTTTACTACATATTAACACTTTACACAATTTCTCGTGTTACCTGGCTGCCAGTCCTCGGTTCATGCAAAATCTTAAGGTCCTCGGTCTGGTCCAAGGCACCAAACCGCCCAATAATTCATTAATCGATAACTAAAACTTGAAATGTAGCTCTTCTTACTGGCCGATTGCATCAACGTAGATTCTTATTCTGTGCTCTAGTGTGCTGCTTGTACTGTGTCTGCATACCGCATCACGCGACAAGGGCTTGCAGACGATAAATGTAACCGTTTCAGAGAGAAAAGCGACCACTGTGACGATCTGGCGTTATGTCGATTCGATAGTAAATGACGGAAACGGGAGATTTTCTTAGGTTTTTACTAC